>NC_141878.1:61597500-64097500 GCF_056163025.1 Triticum urartu | reverse complement strand
TCATACATATTTAGAGAACAATTTTTATTGCTTGCACCAATGACAACTTACTTGGAGGATCTTACTCAATCCATAGGTACGTATGGTGGACTCTAATGGCAAAACTGATTTAAGGGTATTTGGAAGCACAAGTAGTATCTCTACTTGGTGCGATGAATTTGGCTAGAATGAGGGGGAAAGGCAAGCTCAACCATGTTGCATGATCCATGACAATATAATTTATCTCAGATCTAAGAAAACATAACCCATTACGTTGTCTTCCTTGTCCAACGTCAACTCTTTAGCATGTCATATTTTAATGAGTGCTCACAATCATAAAAGATGTTCAAGATAGTATATTTGTATGTGAAGACCTCTCTTTCTTTATTACTTCCTATTAATTGCAACGATGACCAAAACTATGTTTGTCAACTCTCAACAACTTTTATTCATCATACTTTTCTATGTGAGCTCATTACTCTCCATAAGATCCATATCATCTCTTTGTTTCCTTTTTATTTATTTCTCTTTTCTTTTATTCATTTAGGATCATGGCAAAATAATCAAGCCCTTGACTCAACACTAATATTTATTATATATAGCTCACATACTTGATTACATAGAGGGATCATAAAGCAAAACTCAAAACTAGATCATGCCATAAACTTTATTCTACTAGATCAAGATATTACCAAAAGGATCGAACTAAGAAAAACGGTAAAGATAAAAGTGATGGTGATACGATACCGGGGCACTCCCCCAAGCTTGGTAGTTGCCAAGGGGAGTGCCCATACCCATGTGATTATGTCTCTCTTTTCGGGGATGGTGATGTGATATTCTTAGCGATGATGCTCCTCACGATACAATTCTCCTCCTCGAGCTTATTGACTTGCTGCTTGAGGTCCATTATTTCCTTTCGGAGTTTTCCTGTAACAGCCAAAGCTCCCTGCACCCAAGGATGTTGCATAGTTGCGGGAGAACCAGTGACACTCTTTTTCAGATTATCATAAGAAAGAAATCTAACATTGGAAGGGATAACCGAGTTTGGAATAGCCGAGCTCTGCAGTTCTCCCATTGTGAATCCAGCTCGGAAGCGGGAAGTGACTTCTTGATCCTCTTCCATGGCATCTATCCTCTTCAAATCAGCCTCCATCTCTTCCTCCGTTGCTGGCCCAAAGAGGTCAACATTGTTGTTTGTCGTTGATCTCGGTGTCGGATGAGACACCCGACTCTCCCGACTGACTCTTGCGAAGACATCTTGCTCTAATTTGCAGCAGCAACAACTCGAAACACAAACAGAGGATAATTGCGTGATACGGGAGTCAAAACCCCTGGGAGATTATATAATGAATTTTTACCGACCACAATATGTATCATGTAAGAAAACGGAGTCCGGAGAGCGCACGAGGTGCCCACAAGGTAGGGGGGCGCGCCCAGTAGGGTAGGGCGCGCCCTCCACCCTCGTGGAGGCCTCGTGTCCTTCCCAGACTGCTTCTTATTTTTCTATTTTTCTAAATATTTCAAAAAGGAGAAATATTGCCTTAAAAACTGTTTTGGAGTCGGTTTACTTACCGTACCACATACCTATTCCTTTTCAGAGTCTAAAATGTTCCGGAAAGTGTCCCTTATGTATTCCTCCGGGGTTACGGTTTCAATAACATTGGTTTCAACATTTATGAGATTACCTGAGATATAATGTTTGATTCTTTGACCGTTCACCACCTTCGGGTTTGTGCCTTCGAAGTTGTTGATTTTTATGGCACCGGAACAATAGACCTCCTCGATAATGTAAGGACATTCCCATTTAGAGAGAAGTTTTCCTGCAAAAAATCTTAAACGAGAGTTGTATAGCAATACATAATCACCTACATTAAACTCACGCTTTTGTATCCTTTTATCATGCCATCTTTTAACTTTTTCTTTAAACAACTTGGCATTTTCGTAGGCTTGGGTTCTCCATTCATCGAGTGAGCTGATATCAAATAACCTCTTCTCACTGGCAAGTTTAAAATCATAATTGAGCTCTTTAATAGCCTAATATGCCTCATGTTCTAGTTCGAGAGGTAAGTGACATGCTTTTCCATAAACCATTTTATACGGAGACATACCCATAGGATTTTTATATGCAGTTCTATAGGCCCATAATGCATCATCAAGTTTCTTGGACCAAATCTTTCTAGACCTATTGACAGTCTTTTGCAAAATTAATTTGAGCTCTCTATTACTCAATTCTACTTGACCACTAGACTGAGGGTGATAAGGGGATGCAATTCTATGATTAACATCATACTTAGCAAGCATTTTACGGAAAGAGCCATGAATAAAATGTGAACCACCATCAATCATTAAATATCTAGGGACTCCAAATCTTGGAAAAATAACTTCTTTAAGCATTTTAATAGAAGTGTTATGATCAGCACTACTAGTTGGAATAGCTTCTACCCACTTAGTAACGTAATAAACAACAACTAAAATATGTGTATATCCATTAGAGGCAGGAAAAGGTCCCATATAGTCAAAGCCCCAAACATCAAATGGTTCGATAACGAGTGAATAGTTCATAGGCATTTCTTGACGTCTACTAATATTACCAATTCTTTGACATTCATCACAAGATATGACAAACTTACGGGCATCCTTGAAGAGAGTAGGCCAATAAAAACCAGATTGCAATACCTTATGTGCAGTTCTATCTCTAGCATGGTGTCCTCCATAAGCTTCGGAGTGACACTTGCGTAGGATCCGTTCCTGTTCATGCTCAGGTACACAACGTCTAATAACACCATCTACTCCTTCTTTATAAAGATGTGGGTCATCCCAAAAGTAATGCCTCAAATCATAGAAGAACTTTTTCTTTTGCTGGTATGTGAAACTTTGGCAACAATGTAATTAGCATAATCAGCATACCATGGAGCAGTATGAGAAGCATTTATGACATTAGTTGCTCATTAGGAAAGCTATCATCAATAGGTAGTGGGTCATCAAGCACATTTTCTAACCTAGACAAGTTGTCTGCAACGGGGTTCTCAGCTCCCTTTCTATCAACAATATGTAAGTCAAATTCTTGTAGCAAGAGAACCCATCTAATAAGTCTAGGTTTAGCATCTTTCTTTTCCATAAGATATTTAATAGCAGCATGATCAGTGTGAATAGTTACTTTAGAATCAACAATATAAGGTCTGAACTTATCACAAGCAAATACAACTGCTAAGAATTCTTTTTCAGTAGTAGCATAATTTCTTTGAGCATTGTCTAGGGTTTTACTAGCATATTGAATAACGTTTAATTTCTTATCGACTCTTTGCCCTAGAACAACACCTACAGCATAATCACTAGCATCACACACAATTTCAAAGGGTAAATTCCAATCAGGTGGCTGAACAATAGGTGCAGAGATCAATTCTTTCTTAAGTATTTCAAATGCTTCTACACAATCATCATCAAAGACAAATGGTATATCTTTTTGTAATAAATTAGTCAGAGGCCGAGAAATTTTTGAGAAGTCCTTAATGAACCTCCTATAAAATCCGGCGTGACCAAGGAAACTTCTTATACCTTTGATGTCCTTGGGGCATGGCATCTTTTCAATAGCATCAACTTTGGCTTTATCAACTTCAATACCTCTTTCAGAAACTTTATGCCCCAAGACAATACCTTCATTAACCATAAAGTGGCACTTTTCCCAATTCAAGACAAGATTAGTTTCTTCACATCTCTGCAAAACTCGATCAAGGTTGCTCAAGCAATCATCAAAAGAAGATCCATAGACGGAGAAATCGTCCATGAAAACCTCACAAATCTTTTCATAAAAGTCAGAGAATATAGCCATCATGCATCTTTGAAAGGTAGCAGGTGCATTACATAAACCAAAAGGCATATGTCTATAAGAAAAAGTACCAAAAGGGCAAGTAAAAGTAGTCTTTGATTGATCCTTGGCTGACACAGGTATTTGAGAGAAACCAGAATAACCATCTAGAAAGCAAAAATGTGTATGTTTGGATAATCTTTCTAGCATTTGATCGATAAAAGGTAAGGGGTAATGATCCTATAACCTGTAATAATTCTTTGAGGAATCAATTCATCTTTATCATTAGAAATGACAGTAATACCTCCCTTCTTAGGGACTGATGTCTACTACACAACCTTCTTCTTGTAGACGTTGTTGGGCCTCCAAGTGCAGAGGTTTGTAGGACAGTAGCAAATTTCCCTCAAGTGGATGACCTAAGGTTTATCAATCTGTAGGAGGCGTAGGATGAAGATGGTCTCTCTCAAGCAACCCTACAACCAAATAACAAAGAGTATCTTGTGTCCCCAACACACCCAATACAATGGTAAATTGTATAGGTGCACTAGTTCGGCGAAGAGATGATGATACAAGTGGTATATGGATGGTAGATAAAGGTATTTGTAATCTGAAATTATAAAACAGCAAGGTAACTAATGATAAAAGTGAGCGTAAACGGTATTGCAATGCGTGGAAATAAGGCTTAGGGTTCATACTTTCGCTAGTGTAAGTTCCCTCAACAATAATAACATAATTGGATCACATAACTATCCCTCAACATGCAACAAAGAGTCACTCCAAAGTCACTAATAGCGGAGAACAAACGATGAGATTATGGTAGGGTACGAAACCACCTCGAAGTTATTCTTTCCAGTCAATCCGTTGGGCTATTCCTATAGGTGTCACAAACAGCCCTAGAGTCCGCACTAGAATAACACCTTAAGACACAAATCAACCAAAACCCTAATGTCACCTAGATACTCCAATTTCACCTCAAGTATCCGTGGGTATGATTATACGATATGCATCACACAATCTCAGATTCATCTATCCAACCAACACATAGAAATTCAAAGAGTGCCCCAAAGATTCTACCGGAGAGTCAAGACGAAAACGTGTTCCAACCCCTATGCATAGGTTCATGGGCGGAACCCGCAAGTTGATCACCAAAACATACATCAAGTGGATCAATAGAATACCCCATTGTCACCACGGGTATCCCACACAAGACATACATCAAGTGTTCTCAAATCCTTAAAGACTCAATCTGATAAGATAACTTCAAAGGGAAAACTCAATCCATTACAAGAGAGTAGAGGGGGGAAGAAACATCATAGGATCCAAATATAATAGCAAAGCTCGCGATACATCAAGATCGTATCACCTCAAGAACACGAGAGAGAGAGATCAAACACATAGCTATTGGTACATACCCTCAGCCCCGAGGGAGAACTACTCTCTCCTTGTCATGGATAGCACCGGGATGATGAAGATGGCCACCGGAGAAGGATTCCCCCTCTGGCAGGGTGTCGGAACGGGTCTAGATTGGTTTTCGGTGGCTACGGAGGCTTCTGGCGGTGAAACTCCCGATCTATTGTGTTCCTCGATCGTTTTAGGGTATATGGGTATATATAGGAGGAAGAAGTACGTTAGGGGAGACACGAGGGGCCCACGAGGGTGGAGGGCGCGCCATAGGGGGGTGGGCGCGCCCCCTGCCTCGTGGCTCCCTCGTTTTTTCCTGACGTGCACTCCAAGTCTATCGGGTAGCTTTCCTTCCAAAAATAACTTCTCCAGAAGGTTTCATTCTATTTTGACTCCGTTTGATATTCCTTTTCTTTGAAACGCTGAAACAAGGGAAAAACAGGAACTGGCACTGGGCTCTGGGTCAATAGGTTAGTCCCAAAAATAATATAAAAGTGGATAATAAAGCCCAATAATGTCCAAGACAGAAGATAATATAGCATGGAGCAATCAAAAATTATAGATACGTTGGAGACGTATCAGGGACACAATGGACATGACTTACCCACTAACTATCAGCAACGGGATAGATTATACCTGCCTCAAGGAGCTTTAGTATTTCCTTTCTCACCACTTCTTTCATTTTAGGATTCAACCGTCGTTGATGATCACGAACTGGTTTAGCATCTTCTTCCAAATTTATTTTATGTTGACATAGAGTGGGACTAATGCCCTTAAGATCATCAAGAGTATACCCAATAGCAGCACAGTGCTTCTTCAGAGTTTTCAATAATCTCTCTTCCTCATGCTCTGAAAGGTTAGCACTAATAATAACAGGATATATCTTTTTCTCATCAAGATAAGCATATTTAAGAGTATCAGGTAACAGTTTAAGCTTAAACACGGGATCACCCTTGGGAGGAGGAGGATCCCCTAGGATTTCAATAGGCAAATTGTGTTTCAGAATAGGTTCCTGTTTAAAGAATACTTCATCTATTTCCCTTCTTTCATTCATAAACATATCATTTTCATGGTCTAGCAAATATTGTTCTAAAGGATCACTAGGAGGTACGGCAATAGAAGCAAGACCGATAATTTCATCCTTACTAGGTAATTCTTATTCACGGTGTTGTCTACTAAATTTAGAGAAATTAAATTCATGAGACATATCATCTAACCCGATAGTAACAACATCCTTTTTGCAATCTATCTTAGCATTAATAGTGTTTAAGAAGGGTCTACCAAATATAATGGGACAAAAGCTATCTTGTGGGGAACCAAGAACAAGAAAATCAGCAGGGTATTTAGTTTTCCCACACAAGACTTCAACATCTCTAACAATTCCCATTGGTGAAATAGTATCTCTATTGGCAAGTTTAATTGTGACATCAATATCTTCTATCTCAGCAGGTGCAATATCATGCATAATTTCTTTGTATAAGTCGTAAGGTATTGCACTAGCACTAGCACCCGTATCACAGAAATAACAGGCATGCCTACCACAGGTCCGTTTTTATCTTTAGCACAAGGTTTAGCAATTCTAGCAGTCTCATCAAGGAAATGAATAACATGCCCATCAATATTATCAGACAAGAGATCTTTAACAATAGCAATATCAGGTTCAACTTTAATTTGCTCAGAAGGTGTATAAGTTTTAATATTGCTTTTATGAACCATAGTTGAAGCTTTAGCATGATCCTTTATCCCAACAGGGAAAGGTGGTTTCTCAACATAAGCAGTAGGAACGATAGGATCATTATAAGTGATAGTCTTTTCTTCAACTTTAATAGGTGCAGCTACTTTTACTTCTATGGGAGGATGATATTTAAACCACTTCTCCTTGGGGAGATCAACATAAGTAGCAAAAGATTCACAGAAAGAAGCTACTATCTCAGAGTCAAGTCCATATTTAGTGCTAAATTTACGGAAAACATCGGTATCCATAAAAGATTTAACACAATCAAACTTAGGTGTCATACCTGACTCTTTACCTTCATCGAGGTCCCAATCTTCAGAGTTGCGTTTAATTCTTTCCAATAAATCCCATTTGAATTCAATAGTCTTCGTCATAAAAGAGCCAGCACAAGAAGTATCGAGCATGGTGCGATTGTTATCAGAAAGCCGAGCATATAAATTTTGAATAATCATCTCTCTTGAGAGCTCATGATTGGGGCATGAATATAACACTGATTTAAGCCTCCCCCAAGCTTGAGCGATGCTTTCTCCTTCGCGAGGCCAAAAATTATATATATAATTGTGGTCACGATGAACAAGATGCATAGGATAAAACTTCTGATGAAATTCCAATTTCAATCGTTTGTAGTTCCATGACCCTGTATCATCACATAGCCTATACCATGTTAATGCATCTTCCTTCAAAGATAAAGGGAAGACCTTCTTCTTAATAACATCTTCGGGTACACCTGCAAGCTTAAATAATCCACAAACTTCATCCACATATATTAGGTGCTCATCAGGATGCATTGTTCCGTCTCCTGCAAAAGGATTAGCTAGCAGTTTTTCTATCATACCCGAAGGAATTTCAAAGCAAACATTTTCATTTTCAGTAGGTTCAGTAGGTTGAGGAGCAACTCTTTGCTCTACTGGTCGAGGTGAAGATACCCCGAACAAGCCCCTCAGAGGATTACTTTCCACAGTAAATTTCAGCACACTGTATGAATTTTTCCTTACCAAATTCCACCTACCAAAGGCGCTTCACTCCCCGGCAACGGCGCCAGAAAAGAGTCTTGATGACCCACAAGTATAGGGGATCTATCTTAGTCCTTTCGATAAGTAAGAGTGTCGAACCCAACAAGGAGCAGAAGGAAATGATAAGCGGTTTCCAGCAAGGTATTCTCTGCAAGTACTGAAATAAGTGGTAACAGATAGTTTTGTGATAGGATAATTTGTAACGAGCAATGAGTAACAAAAGTAAATAAAGTGCAGCAAGGTGGCCCAATCCTTTTTGTAGCAAAGGACAATCCTGGACAAACTCTTATATAGAGAAAAGCGCTCCCAAGAACACATGGGAATATCGTCAAGCTAGTTTTCATCACGTTCATATGATTCGCGTTCGGTACTTTGATAATTTGGTATGTGGGTGGACCGTTGCTTGGGTACTGTCCATACTTGGACAAGCATCCCACTTATGATTAACCTCTATTGCAAGCATCCACAACTACAACAAAAGTATTAAGGTAAACCTAACCATAGCATGAAACATATGGATCCAAATCGGCCCCTTACGAAGCAACACATAAACTAGGGTTTAAGATTCTGTCACTCTAGCAACCCATCATCTACTTATTACTTCCCAATGCCTTCCTCTAGGCCCAAATAATGGTGAAGTGTCATGTAGTCGACATTCACATAACACCACTAGAGGAGAGACAACATACATCTCATCAAAATATCGAACGAATACCCAATTCACATGACTACTAATAGCAAGACTTCTCCCATGTCCTCTGGAACAAACGTAACTACTCACAAAGCATATTCATGTTCATAATCAGAGGGGTATTAATATGCATATAGGATCTGAACATATGATCTTCCACCAAATAAACCAACTAGCATCAACTACAAGGAGTAATTAACACTACTAGCAACCTACTAGTACCAATCCCGGATTTGGAGACAAGAATTGGATACAAGAGATGAACTAGGTTTTTGAGAGGAGATGGTGCTGGTGAAGATGTTGATGGAGATTGCCCTCTCCCGACGAGGGGAGCATTGGTGATGACGATGACGATGATTTCCCCCTCCCGGAGGGAAGTTTCCCTGGCAGAACAGCTCTGCCGGTGGCCTAGATTGGATCCACCAAGGTTCCGCCTCGTGGCAGCGGAGTTTCGTCCGAGGAGATGGCTTATGATTTTTTCCTCATCGAAAGACTCCAAATAGCAGAAGATGGCCATCGGAGGGCCACCAGGGGGCCCACGAGGTAGGGGGGCAAGCCCAGGGGGGTAGGGCGCGCCCCCCACCCTCGTGGGCAGGGTGTGGCCCCTGGTGAACTTCTTGCGCTCAATATTTTTTATATATTCTGAAAACGTCTTCCGTGAAGATTCAGGACTTTTGGAGCTGTACAGAATAGGTCTCTAATATTTGCTCCTTTTCCAGCCCAGAATCCCAGATGCCGGCATTCTCCCTCTTTATGTAAACCTTGTAAAATAAGAGAGAATAGGAATAAGTTGTAACACCCTCGATGCGGCTATATCTCCCACGTGTTGAAGCACGACTTAGAGGCATAACCGCATTGAAAGCAATGTCGCAAGTGAGGTAATCTTCACACAACCCATGTAATACATAAGGGAAAGAGATACATAGTTGGCTTACAATCGCCACTTCACACGATACATAAATAAAGCATTACATCATCCAGATACAATCAAGGTCCGACTACGGAACCAGAATAAAAGAAGACTACCCCAAATGCTACACAGATCCCCGATCGTCCCGACTGGGCTCCACTACTGATCAACTGGATCAAAACAACACAAAGGACAAGATCTTCATCGAGCTCCTCCTGAGCTTGGTTGCGTCATCTGCACGGACTCATCGGCACCTGCAAGCTGGTTATGGAAGTATCTGTGAGTCACGGGGACTCAGCAATCTCACACCCTCGCGATCAAGACTATTTAAGCTTATGGGTAAGGTAAAGGTAAGAGATGGAGCTGCAGCAAGTGACTAGCATATTTGGTGGCTAAACATACGCAAATGAGAGCGAGAAGAGAATGCAAAAGCACGAACGAAGAACTATGATCAAGAAGCGATCCTAGAACAACCTACGTCAAGCATAACTCCAACACCGTGTTCACTTCCCGGACTCCGCCGGAAAGAGACCATCACGGGTACACACGCGGTTGATGTATTTTAATTAAGGTCAACTTCAGGTTTTCTACAACCGGACATTAACAAATTCCCATCTGCCCATAACCGCGGGCACGACTTTCGAAAGTTCAAATCCCTGCAGGGGTGTCCCAACTTAGCCCATCACAAGCTCTCACAGTCAACGAAGGATAAACCTTCTCCCGAGACATTCCGATCAGACTCAGCATCCCGGTTCTACAAGACAACTTCGACAAAGATAAAACAAGTCCAACAACACCGCCCGAATGTGCCGACAAATCCCGATAGGAGCTGCACATATCTCGTTCTCAGGGCACACTCAGATGAGCTCTCCATACAACTAAAACCAAACCTCGAGTTTCCCCGAGAGGGCGCTGCACAGGACTCTAGTTTGGACCAACACTCAGAGGAGCACTGGCCCCCGGGGGGGGGGGGGGTTAAAATAATGATGACCCTCAGGAGCGCGACTCCCAAGGGAAAAGAAAAGGCTAGGTGGCGAATGGTAAAACCAATGTTGGGCATTGCTGGAGGAGTTTTATTCAAGGCGAACTGTCAAGGGGTTCCCATTATTACCCAACCACATAAGGAATGCAAAATCCGGGAACACAACACCGATATGATGGAAACTAGGGCGGCAAGAGTGGAACAAAACACCAGGCATAAGGCCGAGCCTTCCACCCTTTACCAAGTATATAGATGCATTAATTAAATAAGAGATATTGTGATATCCCAACAAGTAAACATGTTCCAAAAAGGAACAACATCTCCATGTTCCAACAAGGAACAAACTTCAATCTTCACCTGCAACTAACAACGCTATAAGAGGGGCTGAGCAAAGCGGTAACATAGACAAACAACGGTTTGCTAGGACAAGGTGGGTTAGAGGCTTGGTTCAAGAATATAGGAGGCATGATAAGCAAGTGGTAGGTATCGCATTATAGGCATAGCAAAAGAGCGAGCAACTAGAAAGCAAAGATAGAAGTGATTTCGAGGGTATGATCATCTTGCCTGAAATCCCGCAAGGAAGAAGAACGAGTCCATGAAGAAGATAAACGGACGTAGTCGAACGGATCCTCACACACACGACGTTATCGGAACCAACCCGAAGAAGCAACACTGGAAAGAAGCAAACGACATAGTAAACAACCAACACATCAACATGGCATGATGCACAATCGAGTATGATGCATGTCCGGTTTAATGAAGCATGGCATGGCAAAGTGCACAAACAACACTACAAGTTAAGTGGAGTTCAATATGCAACGGGTTGCATATTGACGGAACACCACATCAATTATTTAGTTCTCTCTTGTTTATGTACCCCAACAATATTAAATGTTCGTAACATGGCAAGGGTGAAGCAAAGTAAACTACCTATCTAGTCAAGTTTAAATGAGGCCGGAAGCAACGAACAACAATTTCGGAAACTCCTCATGAGCATATAATAGATTTGGTACTGTTCTGCCCTAAAAATTATTTTAGAGTTGTTAAACATGCAATATGAGTGCACCAAGTAAATCTAGGCATTTTTCTACCCCAAAAGCATATAAAGTATATTTAAAATGGAGCTACGGTTATTTAGTTATGAATTAAAGCATTTTAACATGGCATAGGAGTAAATTTAACCAAACATCATTTTAAATATTTTAAACATAGATGAAAATGGCATATTATTAAACTAGACAAAATTCTAAGCAACTTTCATATAAGGTTTGTTTTAAACCGATGCACGGTTGTTAAGTTATTATATGCATGAAGCACAAGGGGTTTTCTGTAAAACAGGCAAACTCTGGATAAATAGACAAATTCACAGATCCTGAAAAAAATGTCCATGGGCTGAATCTGGGCGGACTGGGCTGCTCACATTAGGCTTGAGGAGGCACTGGGCATCTGGGCTGCGAGCGAAGCAAAGGAGCTGAGCCTTGGCGCGATCGAACCAGGAGGCAAGGCGTGGTCAACGCGCCCACGACCCGCGTACGACAGCGGTCGACTTGTCTCAGCCCGCACGAAGCAGAGGCACGGCGAGGCGGGACTTGAGCGGCCGGAGCGACGGGAACGGCAGACGGAGCTCGCCGGGGATGGAGGGGTCCGGGCGCGGGTCCATGCAAACGGGGCGGCGTGCTCCGGCGAAAGGGGCGCAGGGCTTGCGGAGACGGCGATGAACGGAGCATGGCGGCGGAGGAGCTGCAAGGACAAGGCAGGGGAACAAGTTCAGAGAAGCAGCGGTGAGGGAGGAAGGAAAAACGAGAAGGAGAGGGACGGGCAGAGGGAGGCGGACCAGGATCCCATCGCAGGAGGTCGCCGGTGTGCCCGTCCCCTGCTGGATCAACGCGGCGGCGGGCTGGCGGACTTGGAGCTCCAAGCTTCGAAGGGCGCGGCCATGGCGTGGTGCTTCTGTGAGGAAAACACAGAGAGGGGCGAACGTGAGAGGAGGGAGACGGGGAGGAATAACTGCCGGAGGAGGAAGGAGAAGAAAGGGAAGGCACCGGGCACGGGGAACCTCGGGAGGTTGCCGCTTGGTGGTCCGGCGAGGTCCTGCGGGGGCGCTCGAGGCAGCAGGGGGTCGGGATGGCCATGGCAGTTCCTGCCAGTGGCAAGAGGTCAGGCCACACGGAGAGGCAGGGGTAACAAGAAGAAACAGGGGGAGAAAAGGAGGGCGGCGACTCATCTGCTAGCTGATTCGGGCACTCGAGAGGAGCTCGTCTTCCCGAGTCGACGAGGAGAGAGAGGAGGGAGAGGATCGATGGGCTTGGGTGGATCGAGGGGAAGCAGAGGCTGGTTGGTTCGGTGGCGAAATCGAGGAAGGGAAGGAGACGGCGCTGGTTGGGCAGGTGGATCGGGGTGGATCCCGATGGGGATTTGGTGGAATGGCGGCGGCGGCTGGGAGGATGGGACATCTCTCCTTAAATTTATGGTTGGACTATATATTTATAGCATATGGGTGTTTGGCTAGGGGCTAATCTGGATCCTTCGATCGAAATCGAGCGGTTGAGAAAAATAGGCTAGGAAGTCTAATAAACAAAACGGAGATGTTTTGTAGACGTTTGGGGACGATCTGGACACAGCGGTAACGACTGTCCGGGTCGGGTCCGGGACAAATTTCGTACGCGCGCGGGAGGAGGTCCGCGGACTGACAAGAGATGTTAGGTAGGGCCTGGCGGTGAGAGGTAGACTGTGCAGACGGTCTCGAGCTGAGAGAAGAGAAGAGAGGGAGGGCCCGGCATATGTTTCCGGAGACCGAAAACGTCCGACGTTAGACCGGCTATATTGCCGCTATAGTTTAACGGTTGGGCTATCAAAAGAACTCCGAATGCGATGAAACTTGACAGGCGGTCTAGCTACACTAAAATATGACCACACGTCAACTCTCATCCCATTCCGAGAACATCTCCCGGCCACTTATAAAATACTATTTCGGACATGCCGCGGGCGCGTGCGAGTGTGTCTGGACTCGGAACGGACAACAGAGAGAACTGGGGAAACCCGGACGAATGCAGGTTTTGAAAACATGATGATGCAATGCACATGATGACATGGCAAGATGCGGCACGCAAGCAAATGACAAGGCAACAACAACGGAACACCGGAAGACACCTGGCGCATCGGTCTCGGGGCATCACAACACTCCACCACTACGAGAGGATCTCGTCCCGAGATCTAGAATGGCACCGGAGGAACAACGGAAAAGAAAGAGAAGAGGTAAAACTAAGTTGCTTCTTGACAAAAGAGTGAAACCAAAGAACCTTGAGAGGTTGAACAAATTGAAAAGAAGAAAACAACGGAGATTAACAAAGTTGAAAACACTCTGTTAGAAAAGAGGAACAAGGAATAACAAATTCGAGCAGCACTCCGGTTGAGAAGTTATGCAAGACTTGATACGATGAAAAGAACTTGAGCAGAGGACACGACACTCCGGTTAAACAAGACAGAGAAGGAGTAAGACTGATATAATTTGGACAGCACTTCGACTGTAAAAGGAAGAAATTGAACATGATCTTGACAAAATGAGATGAGGAGTGAAAAGAACAACATCAATAGACCTCCAGGAGAAAGAATAGAATAAAGATAATTGAGACAAAAGAATGTAGAAGACAATGCCAACTTCTGCTACAAAAGAGCTTGAAAAGGTATCTTTAGGATAAGGGTTGAACGGAGTTGTTGGAAAACCAACAACAAAAAGAACAATGTTGTAGTGGACTTATAGAAAACATCTCAAAGCTATGAGGTGAAATTCTGCCACTAACAAAAAATAATAGATTGGATTGATATCAACAAGGAGACGAGAAACTTATTTCACCGGAAGGATGAATGAAGAACTTGGGTCATTTATAAGCACCATAGATAGATAGCAACATTCCTTAGGGAAAGCTTTAGGTGAAATATACCCAAAGATAACCCCAAAGAAGAGGTTGATGGATTTAAAATACCTCATTCTTAACAACATGTGGAACATGAAACATGAACTCAAATTATCAAGAATGACATAATACCACCTCCAATGATACGGAAGAAAAAATTGCACTCCGGATAGCAAAATGAAGAATGCTTGAGTTCCTCTGAAAAGAATTTTGATGAACACTTCGAGAAGGAATTAGATCCTTGATGGACCATCATGTATAGCCTCCATGAAGAAACTCCGGTAATAAAAGAATAAAAAGAAAGAGAAATTGAAAACACAAGGTGAATCCTTGCAATGATTTAGATGGATCTCCGTGACGATAATTGAGAGAGCTTGGAACTCCGGGAAAAGAAAAGATAAAGCATCTCGAACTGAGAATGTGATATGATGAACCACTCCAGAAAAAGGAATTGATCACTTGGATGGAACAAGAATAAGAATTACGTTATGCGTATCCTTCACCAATTAAATTGATGACAATCAACGGATTTGGCATATTACTTATTCTCGTAGAGAAAAATTAAGAGAGATATAACATAAACTTGGGAATGTCTTCAACGAACCACCAGTAGGAAAGAAATAACAATTAAATTGATATGATAAACGAAAGAAGAGAATCTTGAATGAACCACCGTAAGAATTGAAAATGAACAATGAAAAAAATATAAAGAAACACCGGAAAGAATTAGCAAATGAACGAAGAAGCTTGAGGGGATTTAGATCCATGAGAACGAAAAGATTACGAGTTGATTAGAGAATCCTTGATTTAGACACCGGTATGATTTAGAGTATGAGAGCTGAAAGCTGGAATGAATAAATCTTAGATGATGGGCTCCGGATAATCAAACTGAACAGAATCTTGAATTGCTCCAGATGGGTGAAAAAAATCTCACAACCGAAAACAATTATGAGAGGATGGCAGAGAATGGGGCAATATTTAAAAGAAACTCTTCTCCGGTCTTCAAAATCTAAGAATGACGACGAGAAACACCACCAAATTGTTGAGATACTCCGGGATGAAAAATGGAAAGGTTGAACCAACGATGAAAGAATTTGAAAGATCAAGGAGAAAGGCATTTGATTGATGATAACTCATTCTTACGTCAAACTTGGAAAAGAATTTGAGAGTAACTCCGGAAAAATTAGAAGAGTCAGGTAAGATCCTAGAAAAAGACCTGTGGGTTAGGGCCCACTCAAAAGAAACACCGTAGAACGATTTAAAAGAGAGGTTGCACCGGTTGAATTAAATGGCTTGAATGAGATAACAACCTCGAAATAGGTTGAACGGATCTTGAATGACAAGACGAGCCTTTTGAGATAGCTTGAGCACGCCGGAACAAATGAATAGCGAGAAGTGAATTATTATGAGGTGCACCAGTATGAGAAGGCATTAGAAACGAGGAAAGGATAAGATCCATAAAGCTTGAATTAAATCCACCGGAGAAGAAAAGATCGAAGAATACAACACTTGAAGCTCCGTTAGAATCTTCATGAGAAATCATCAGATAAGACATTGACGGAAAAGAATGGAAAGACTTCACAACAATAAAAGGACACTTGAATAAGAAATATGGGTCCTTGAAGAAAAAGGGTGGGTGGGAGGGAAAACAAAGGCAATTTGGGACGAATGAAATGAACACCGTTGAAAAGAACTGAGATTGGATCTTGCAAATGTTGAAATGATCGGATCCACTTCAAGAGAAACACGCCGGTGAAAAGGATTGACAAGATAATCTTGATGATCAAGAAGGATTGGTATTCATATCGGAGTATGAGAACACCATTTGGGGAAGGTATGGAATCAACACTTGACATTGAAGCAACTCGAATACCACAACTCAAAACAAAACAAAGGATTGGCTTGCAGAATAAGCCGGAACAAACATATGATAGAGATTTCGTCCGAAGTTTTCGTGGTGGGGCCTACACGGGCTCGATTGTACAACACCATCATGTACAAGGCAGTGCACATGACATACGAAGCGTCCCCGAGTCGGCATAGCCAAGGACTCTTTAATACACAACGAGACCACTGTAAAACCAACCGTGAATAGGCGGACCACTAGACGCCGAACCCCAATTTCAAATCATACATCTGTCGGAAAGATATCCTAAGAGCTACTTGAATTCCTGTAGGATCGAAACTATGTCTAGAGGGGGGGGGTGATTAGACTACTTGACCAAATAAAAACTTAACCTTTTCCCAATTTTAGTTCTTGGCAGATTTTAACTATTTTAGGACAAGTCAAGCAATCATCACATAATTCAAGCAAGCATGCAAAGAGTATATTGGCAGCAGAAAGTAAAGAATGCAACTTGCAAGAATATAAAGGGAAGGGTTTGGAGATTTCAAACGCTATTGGAGACACGGATGTTTTTCCCGTGGTTCGGATAGGTGGTGCTATCCTACATCCACGTTGATGGAGACTTCAACCCACAAAGGGTAACGGTTGCGCGAGTCCGCACAGGGCTCCACCCAAGGGCAACGGTTGCGCGAGTCCACGGAGGGCTCCACCCATGAAGGGTCCACGAAGAAGCAACCACCCACAAAGGGTCCACGAAGAAGCAACCTTGTCTATCCCACCATGGCCAACGCCCACGAAGGACTTGCCTCACTAGCGGTAGATCTTCACGAAGTAGGCGATCTCCTTGCCCTTACAAACTCCTTGGTTCAACTCCACAATCTTGTCGGAAGCTCCCAAGTGACACCTAGCCAATCTAGGAGACACCACTCTCCAAGAAGTAAGAAATGGTGTGTAGGTAATGAACTCCTTGCTCTTGTGCTTCAAATGATAGTCTCCCCAACACTCAACTCTCTCTCATAGGATTTGGATTTGGTGGAAAGAAGATTTGAGTGGAAAGCAACTTGGGAAGGCTAGAAATCAAGATTCATATGGTAGGAATGGAATGTCTTGATCTCAACACATGAGTAGGTGGTTTTCTCTCAGAACATATGAGTAGGAATGATGTGTGTGTTCTGGTGGCTCTCTCATCGAATGAGAAGGAGGTGGAGGGGTATATATAGCCTCCACTCAAAATCCAACCGTTACACAGATTTCCAATCTCGGTGGGACCGAATAAATAAACTCGGTCTGACCGAAGTAGTAAACCTAGTGACCGTTAGGAATTTCGGTGGGACTGACATGCAACTCGGTAGGACCGATTCGGTTAGGGTTTGGGCATAACGTAATCTCGGTGAGACCGATTACACAAACTCGGTGGGATCGAGATTGGTAATTAGCTAACCAGAGAGTTGGTCAGGCAAACTCGGTGGGACCGATTTGCTCTTTCGGTGGGACCGAGTGGAACTCGGTGAGACCGAAAAGTTACAAAGGGGAAACACTGAGTTTACATTGCAATCTCGGTGGGACCGATTTGCTCTTTCGGTGGGACCGAAAAGTTACGAAAGGGAAACAGAGAGTTTGCAACCCCATCTCGGTGGGACCGAGATCCTTATCGGTAGGACCGAATTGCTAGGGTTTGGCAGTGGCTAATGACATTTGAAACTCGGTGGCGCCGGATAGGAAAAATCGGTAGGACCGAGTTTGGCTTAGAGTTTAGGTCATATGTGGATATGGGAAAGTAGTTGAGGGTTATGGAGCATATCATTAAGCACATGGAGCAAGAGGCTCATTAAGCAACACCTCATCCCTTCTTGATAGTATTGGCTTTTCCTATGGACTCAATGTGATCTTGGATCACTAAAATATGAAAAGAAGAGTCTTGAGCTTTTGAGCTTGAGCCAATCCATTGTCCTTAGCATTTTGAGGGTTCCACTTTCATATCCATGCCATGCCAATCATTGAGCTTTCCTGAAATAATTATCTTGGAATAGTATTAGCTCAATGAGCTATATGTTGTTATGAATTACCAAAACCACCTAGGGATAGTTGCACTTTCAATCTCCCCCTTTTTGGTAATTGATGACAACATATAGATCAAAGCTTCGACAAATGATAATAAGTATGAAGTATATCGTCGCTTTGAGAAGTATGTGATAAGTAAGAGCTCCCCCTAAATTTGTGCATATATAAAATTTGCTTTGGACTGCAAATGCACAAAGAGTTAAAGTCATGGGTTACTCTTCCATGTCACATACATCTTGGTGGAGCGCTAAAAAAGATAAGAATGAAATACATGCACTCATCACCAAGAATAGTGAATGATCACAACAATAGATAACATGATAATATTTAGCAAGCATTAAGCAAACATTAAGTGTAGCTTATGATCAAACACATGATCATCGATGTCTCACACGTAATGACATAGTATCAAGCACTCAAAAGCAGAAAAAGTTCGAAAGACCACCAAATAAAGCAAGAGAGAAAAGCAACACACTCTCTCTCGAAGCCTATGATCTATACATCTTCTCCCCCTTTGGCAACAAGTTACCAAAAAGTTCCTAGAAAATGCATAGTGCTAAGTCGTCGCTCAGGCTTGATCTTCAGGTGGTGGTGGAGTCCGGATCACTCCAAGGACGAAGGCTTCTGTAGATGCTGAAGTAGTCGCTGGAGTTGGAGCTGAGGTAGATGCTGGAGCTGAGGCTGTGGCTGGTGCAGAAGTAGTAGCTCTGGTGTCAGCAACTGGCAGTGCAGACGACCTCGGGCCTCGTGGCACTCTAGAAAAAGCATGAGTTGTGTTCCTGCCTCTCCTTTCATTCATGTCCTCCTGGAGCTGCTCCACTACAGACTGGACTTCTGTTACCTTGACATCCAAGTCATAGAACTTCTGTTCCATGATCCTCTCTAGGCTCTGCTGATTTTTGGTGAGGTTGGCTATACTTTGCTCAATTCTCAGCGAGGATGCAATCAAGTAACTGAGCTGCTCTTGTTTCGTCTTCAAGAAGTACTCAGATGCCTCCTCTTGAGTAGGCATCCTGGCAGCTTTCTCCTTCTTCGCCTTCTCCTTCTTTGCAAAAGCTTGTGCAGATGATGGCTCATTCTCTGTCATTACAACTTCATTGTTCTCAAAGTCTGGACGGATGGGCAGGTGTTCCTTATCCAAAAGATATATGCCCGTGCCCATCTTGGAGTTGATGAGCTCCTGAATCTGAGGGGCATATCCACAGCTCCTCTTTTGATCTGCAGCTGTCCTCTTAATGGTTTCAACAATGAGACTCATGACCTTGAATTTCTGAGGCACGTCAAAGACATGAAGCAGGTTGATCGCGTGACCTCTGATCATCTTGTGATCTCCAGACTTAGGCAGCAGAGTGTGCCTTAGTATCCAATGGATAGTAGGCAATCCTGAAAGCAGATAGTGCACTGAGCCAAACTTGAATGAGTCAAGAGCTTCATTGGGAATTTCCTTGTACATGTTGGACATGGAGTTATGGTCCATTTTCTTCTTGGCATAGATGTCCAAGTCCTCATCTTGCTCTTCTGGGGCATTGATGATCTGTGCCCACTCAGCCACTGTAGATTGGTACCTTGTACCCTCTGACATCCATGTAATCCTTCCATCCGGATAAAAGTGAGCTGTGGAGTAGAACTGCATGATGAGTTCCTCGTTCCACTTTGTGAGCTTCTGCCCAACAAAGTCCTCCACTCCACACGCTCTGAAGCTGTCCTGAACTCCTGGATAGTGCTCTTCATTCTCCTTGATATAGGTCCAGTCGACCCATCTCATGTCACAAACGATTGGCTTCTTGTCAAGCAAAATAGTCTCATAAAAATCTTGTTGCTCCTTTGTGTGAAATCTGTAGTTCACGGCAGTCCTTCTCCTAGAAGCATATGGATCTGCTTCCCTCCATTTCCTGAGCCCTGAGTCTCTCCTGAGCTTCATGTCCTCAGCCACAGGATGAGCATCGTTGTGGTCTGGGATCTTGGGCTTGAGCTTCCGAAGGACACTCTCTTCCTCTTCTTCAATAGCTTCAGGCACTGGGGCCTTGTTCTTTTCTACAGCAGGTATACTCCTTGTGTTTCTCTTTGGAGCTGTCTTAGGCTTAGGTGCAACCTTAGGAGCTTCCTTGGGCTTGGATGCAGCTCTCCCTGACCTTATGGCATCTCCCATAAGTTTGGCTGCCTTGGGTGCTGGTGCAGCATCCTCTTCTTCCTCCTCCTCTTCTACCATGATGGAGGCTCTCCCAAGCACTTTGGCTACAGTCTTCTTTACCCTCTCTTTCCTCTTCTTACCCTCTGCAGCAATGGGCTCAATGGGAGCAGGTGCAAGCTTCTCAGTTGATGCTCTAGCCTTAGACATGGGCTGCCTGCCTGCTGGCCTCTTGATTTTCAGGCCTGGCCTTGAGCCTTGAGCTGGCTCAACCCTCTTGGAAGTGGCCTCTTCCTCTGCCACATAGTCTTCATCCTCAGAATCGGACGTTCTCTTCTTCCTTTGACGTGTGGCAGCCTTAGGCAGATTGCTGGGTGTGCTCCTGCTGCCATCATCAGAAGAACTTGAGGGGCTAGTGCCCTCACTCATCACAACTTGCTGCTCTGAGAGGTTTTGGCTGTCACTTTGATCAGACATGCTGCAAGCTGACTGCTGACCCTGTGAATAGATTATAGAAGAGATAGAGTGGATGAGCATCACAAAAAGCAGAGATTTTTGCAAAAGATTAATTCAAAAACTTAGTTTTAGTTTTCCACAGAGAGCATCTCGGATCTACCGATTTTCAAACTCGGTGACACCGAAGCAGTTTTGGCACCAGAACTGGTGAACTCGGTCAGACCGAGTCACAGTTCGGTGGCACCGAGACTGCTAGGGTTTCACAGAATTCCAAAATCGGTCGCACCGATAAGTTATTCTCGCTCAGACCGAGTTTAACTTGTGCAATGGCAAAAGCCAGATCGGTGGGACCGAGTTTTTCAACTCGGTGGGTCCGAGATGGTTTCGGCGGAAACCTAACCCTAAAATTTTCGAATTAAACCTAATCTACGAGCGTTTTGACTGGATAGAAGTTTATCAATCGTGGCAAGATTCATGTTAATCACAATGTGCTAGGAATCAGATTGAGGAATAGCACAATGATCAAGTCTATACCCTAGTTTGGCATGGACTTGCTATGGCGGCCACGGCGGGGCAGAAATCCGTTGACGGCGGCGAAGACCAGTGACAGGAGGCTGCTGGCGGCGAGGAGACGATCCGGAGACCTCGAGGGCAGAGCAGGCTATCGCGCGGGCGAGGAGGTTTCGGAGAAATTTCCAAAATTCTGCCCGTCACTATATATAGCCCGACCCTGTCGGTGTGACCGAGTGGAACAACTCGGTGGCACCGAGATGCAAAACTGTGTGCAGTTATTGCAACTGGGTGTGACCGAAAAGTTCAAATCGGTTGCACCGAGATCAAAAACCTAGATCAACTTAATGAACTCGGTAGGACCGAAAATGGAGCATCGGTCAGACCGAGATTCATAAAGAGGTTTTGGAAGTTTAAGTCTATGAGGAATCGGGGACTCCGAGCGCTCCTCACACAGAGTGGTTCGAATCTGACTTGATCAAATTTTGCGATGCAGCATGAATAGAGTTTGAGACGAGAAAAGCATAGATAGCTAGAGGAGGTTCTTAGGCATTCTTGTCCATCCACTTGGCAAAAGAAGAAAGCCAAACAATCAAAGCAACAAGTGGATGTCCTTGAATGAGTAAAATATGCAACCAACATGCTCACACAATAAGATAGCAAATGAAATATGTGGCAAAGCATGCACAACCAATTCTAGCATCTATCAAGCAATTTGCGATGACTAGGTCATCTATATATGAGTATATTGACTTAGGAGTCAAGTGAGAACACTTGATCGTAGGTCATACTCATCGTTTAAGCTCAAGTGGGGTTACCACTTTTACATAAAGCATTGTTTTGTTCACATCTTTAGAGTTGCTTTAGCTCAAGTCTTAGAGTAAAGCTCCCCCTAGATGTGATATCCCCCCTAAGAGGGATGAACTAACCTTGGGTTTTGTCGATGATGACTTCATGTAGATATTGAAGATGTGGATGCTCAATGTTGATGTAGATCTCTTGGAGCTATCCTTTTGAGTGAATTGCACTTTCAATACCTACATGGGTTAGTCCCACAAGGAACAAACAAGGATATCCATAGACATAGAGTGATGCACACAAAAGATGATGTCCATGAAAACTTTAGGTTACCTTGTCCCTTGTCTTACCAACAAGAGGGTTTGTGACTCCTTGAACTAGTGCAAGATGTGGAAGTTGATTGCACTTGTTCTTGCCAAAATGATAAGAGTGAAGTATGTTGGCGGAGTCACCCTCAAGAACTCTCTAGTTCTTCTTCTTTTGGATCCACATCATTTTGATGGGAATCCTTGGAGTTGTAGTCGTACTTGATGAAGTGGAACTTGAAGTAGTCTTGGGAATCCACTTGACTAAGGTCTTAGGAGCTTCTTCAAATGCATCAATTTCCTCTTGAAGCTTGTCCTTGCCTTTTTGCTCGTAGTCTTGTGGTGGAAGATCATCTCGAGCTTGTGTCCCCTTGAAAGAAGTATACTTCTCTTGTTGAGAGACAAACTTTGTCTTGGGGTATTGATCTTCTTCCCATTCAACTCCATTGGAATTGAACTTTCGTTCAAAACCAACACCTTGATTCTTCCGGTGCATTCCTTGCTTGCGCACAATTTCCTCGAATTGCTTACTCCCGGCAAGGCTCTTGTACACTCCTTTCTCTATAATTCCCTTCAATAAGCTATTTTCTTGCTCAAGTGTAACTTGGCTAAGAGAATCATTAGTGGAATCAAGAGAATTACTAGAAGCAACAATATTGGATTTAGCATGATCATTGTTACTACTAGAGGAGGAATCTTTCTTGTTAGATTTGACTTGAGGCATGTAAGTGGATAAGAGTAAACGCTTGGCAATGTAAGAAGAACTTTTCTTGCGGAGATCATCATTGATTGCCTTTAAGAACTCATGCTCTTGCTCAAGATTGAGCTTTTCAAAGCGTAGCTTCTCATGAGCCCTTAAAAGTTCTCGATGATCTTCGAAGATAGTGTCATGAGCTAACTTAAGAGTTTTTAGTTCTTTAGTTAGAGCCTCAATCTTCTCCTTATCATTGTCATTCGTTTTATCTTGATTAGCATGATTAATTGGTCTTTCATCATAGTATTCATCACTAGAGTTGTCACCAATCAAATCATCACCTAACAAGTCATCTTCATCACTATTGAAATCAACATACTCGGGGTGTGTTACCTTAGGACCTTTGGCCATGAAGCATCTTCCAATTCCTTCATTTGGTGAGTCAAATATGTCGTAGGAGTTGGATGACACAAGTGCTAGACCGGCAACACCTTCCTCTTGAGTATCTTCGGAGTCGGAGTGATAACTTCTCTCGGAGTGGCTGTCGGAGTCGGAACCAGATACCCATTCACCAACATGAGCTTGATGTCTTCGTCTTGTGTAGCTCCTTGATGATTTTTCCTTCCTTTCCGAGTCCTTGCTTCTCCGTGAGTATCTTCGTTCATAACGATCATCTCTACTCCTTCTCTCTCTTGGTGGTGATCCTTTGCTTCTTCTTTTTGGAGAATCTTCTCTTCTCTTGTAGGGAGCCATACACTCATTGGAATAGTGTCCGGGTCTTCCACAATTGTAGCAGTTTCGTTCTCGACTAGAAGATCTTTTGTCATTGTAGGACCTTGATTTGGAGCTTCTATCTTTGCTTCTACTCTTGTAGAACTTGTTGAAGTTCTTCACCATTAAGCTCAATTCTTCATTGAAGTCTTGTTTCTCACTTGATGATGTAGGGGCTTCACATGAGGCTTTATAGGCACCACTTGATTTGTTGTGAAGTTCCTCTTTATCCTTAAGTGACATCTCATGAGCAACAATCCTTCCAATCACCTCCGTTGGCTTGAGATCTTTGTAATTGGGCATCATTTGGATCAATGTGCACACGGTATCATATTTTCCATCCAAGGCTCTTAGGATCTTCTTGATGATGAATTTATCGGTCATCTCTTCACTTCCTAAGCCGGCAATCTCATTTGTGATGAGAGCAAGCCTAGAGTACATTTCGGCGACACCTTCACCATCCTTCATCTTGAACTTGTCAAGTTGGCTTTGAAGCACATCCAACTTGGATTCCTTGACGGAGTCGGTACCTTCGTGCATATCAATCAAAGTGTCCCAAATTTCCTTTGCATTCTCAAGGCGGCTGATTTTGTTGAATTCTTCGGGGCACAATCCGTTGAAGAGAATATCACAAGCTTGAGCATTGTATTGCAACATATTCAACTCATCCGCGGTAGCTTCACGGTTTGGTTCTTTCCCATCAAAGAAGTCACCTTGCAAACCAACACACACAATAGCCCAAACGGCGGGGTTATGTCCAAGAATATGCATTTTCATTTTATGCTTCCAACTAGCAAAATTAGTACCATCGAAGTAAGGACCTCTACGGTGATAATTTCCCTCGCTAGACGCCATACTCTCCTAGGTTGTGAAACCAAGGCTATGACCACCAAAAGCTATGGAGATCAAGCAAATGGAGACCAAAGCTCTGATACCACTTGTAGGATCGAAAGTATGTCTAGAGGGGGGGGGTGATTAGACTACTTGACCAAATAAAAACTTAACCTTTTCCAATTTTAGTTCTTGGCAGATTTTAGCTATTTTAGGACAAGTCAAGCAATCATCACATAATTCAAGCAAGCATGCAAAGAGTATATTGGCAGCGGAAAGTAAAGAATGCAACTTGCAAGAATATAAAGGGAAGGGTTTGGAGATTTCAAACGCTATTGGAGACACGGATGTTTTTCCCGTGGTTCGGATAGGTGGTGCTATCCTACATCCACGTTGATGGAGACTTCAACCCACAAAGGGTAACGGTTGCGCGAGTCCGCACAGGGCTCCACCCAAGGGCAACGGTTGCGCGAGTCCACGGAGGGCTCCACCCATGAAGGGTCCACGAAGAAGCAACCACCCACAAAGGGTCCACGAAGAAGCAACCTTGTCTATCCCACCATGGCCAACGCCCACGAAGGACTTGCCTCACTAGCGGTAGATCTTCACGAAGTAGGCGATCTCCTTGCCCTTACAAACTCCTTGGTTCAACTCCACAATCTTGTCGGAAGCTCCCAAGTGACACCTAGCCAATCTAGGAGACACCACTCTCCAAGAAGTAACAAATGGTGTGTAGGTAATGAACTCCTTGCTCTTGTGCTTCAAATGATAGTCTCCCCAACACTCAACTCTCTCTCATAGGATTTGGATTTGGTGGAAAGAAGATTTGAGTGGAAAGCAACTTGGGAAGGCTAGAAATCAAGATTCATATGGTAGGAATGGAATGTCTTGATCTCAACACATGAGTAGGTGGTTTTCTCTCAGAACATATGAGTAGGAATGATGTGTGTGTTCTGGTGGCTCTCTCATCGAATGAGAAGGAGGTGGAGGGGTATATATAGCCTCCACTCAAAATCCAGCCGTTACACAGATTTCCAATCTCGGTGGGACCAAATAAATAAACTCGGTCTGACCGAAGTAGTAAACCTAGTGACCGTTAGGAATTTCGGTGGGACTGACATGCAACTCGGTAGGACCGATTCGGTTAGGGTTTGGGCATAACGTAATCTCGATGAGACCGATTACACAAACTCGGTGGGACCGAGATTGGTAATTAGCTAACCAGAGAGTTGGTCAGGCAAACTCGGTGGGACCGATTTGCTCTTTTGGTGGGACCAGTGGAACTCGGTGAGACCGAAAAGTTACAAAGGGGAAACACTGAGTTTACATTGCAATCTCGGTGGGACCGATTTGCTCTTTCGGTGGGACCGAAAAGTTACGAAAGGGAAACAGAGAGTTTGCAACCCCATCTCGGTGGGACCGAGATCCTTATCGGTAGGACCGAATTGCTAGGGTTTGGGAGTGGCTAATGGCATTTGAAACTCGGTGGCGCCGGATAGGAAAAATCGGTAGGACCGAGTTTGGCTTAGAGTTTAGGTCATATGTGGATATGGGAAAGTAGTTGAGGGTTATGGAGCATATCATTAAGCACATGGAGCAAGAGGCTCATTAAGCAACACCTCATCCCTTCTTGATAGTATTGGCTTTTCCTATGGACTCAATGTGATCTTGGATCACTAAAATATGAAAAGAAGAGTCTTGAGCTTTTGAGCTTGAGCCAATCCATTGTCCTTAGCATTTTGAGGGTTCCACTTTCATATCCATGCCATGCCAATCATTGAGCTTTCCTGAAATAATTATCTTGGAATAGTATTAGCTCAATGAGCTATATGTTGTTATGAATTACCAAAACCACCTAGGGATAGTTGCACTTTCAATTCCCACTTATAAACTCCCGAAATTTTCCCAGTTATGCAATCAGGTGTTGGGGATACAGGGGAAGCATAATATCTCACCCAAACTAGCAAATCCTACATCCAGCTGTATCCATCCTTCAACACATAATCAAGAAACCTTCGGAAATCGTCTACCTCAACCTTCGAAAAGCATCCGTTATACGAGTTATGGCAATACTCCCGAACTCCCACCCCAGTACTGGGTGGCGTCGAGGTTATCTCACCAACAACTGCATAAAAGAGATTTTCGATGTCGGTGAAACTAAACTCAGGCATTCCAGAACTGCAACGATAAAATTGTGACGACAACACCTCGGAGCTCAACTCCCCGGGACACTGCCACAACCCCTAAATGACAGGAGGCACCAAGAACAATGTTCTCGTCACAAATCGATCAGAACGATTCCAAGATACCCGCGTGATCCTAAACTTTTTTTAGTGAAATTTGAGAAGAGAAGAGTCAAATCTCTACGTCAGGATGCCTTACCAAAGCGATGAAGGGACCGGGGAGTAAAAATAATTCCTAAACTCTCCGATATATAATTCCTAAATGACTCAAAACATTTTTCTAGACTCAACTCGTCAGCTAATTCGACCAAGCAGGGGGCTCCTAAGGTCGGGGAAGGCTCTGATACCAACTTGTAACGCCCTCGATGCGGCTATATCTCCCACGTGTCGAAGCACGACTTAGAGGCATAACCACATTGAAAGCAATGTCGCAAGTGAGGTAATCTTCACACAACCCATGTAATACATAAGGGAAAGAGATACATAGTTGGCTTACAATCGCCACTTCACACAATACATAAATAAAGCATTGCATCATCCAGATACAATCAAGGTCCGACTATGGAACCAAAATAAAAGAAGACTACCCCAAATGCTACACAGATCCCCGATCGTCCCGACTGGGCTCCACTACTGATCAACTGGATCAAAACAACACAAAGGACAAGATCTTCATCGAGCTCCTCCTGAGCTTGGTTGCATCATCTGCACGGACTCATCGGCACCTGCAAGCTGGTTTTGGAAGTATCTGTGAGTCACGGGGACTCAGCAATCTCACACCCTCGCGATCAAGACTATTTAAGCTTATGGGTAAGGTAAAGGTAAGAGATGGAGCTGCAGCAAGCGACTAGCATATTTGGTGGCTAAACATACGCAAATGAGAGCGAGAAGAGAAGGCAAAAGCACGAACGAAGAACTATGATAAAGAAGTGATCCTAGAACAACCTACGTCAAGCATAACTCCAACACCGTGTTCACTTCCCGGACTCCGCCGGAAAGAGACCATCACGGGTACACACGCGGTTGATGTATTTTAATTAAGGTCAACTTCAGGTTTTCTACAACTGGACATTAACAAATTCCCATCTGCCCATAACCGCGGGCACGGCTTTCGAAAGTTCAAATCCCTGCAGGGGTGTCCCAACTTAGCCCATCACAAGCTCTCACGGTCAACGAAGGATAAACCTTCTCCCGAGACATTCCGATCAGACTCGGCATCCCGGTTCTACAAGACAACTTCGACACAGATAAAACAAGTCCAGCAACACCGCCCGAATGTGACGACAAATCCCGATAGGAGCTGCACATATCTCGTTCTCAGGGCACACTCAGATGAGCTCTCCATACAACTAAAACCAAACCTCGAGTTTCCCCGAGAGGGCGCTGCACAGGACTCTAGTTTGGACCAACACTCAGAGGAGCACTGGCCGGGGGGGGGGTTAAAATAATAATGACCCTCAGGAGCGCGACTCCCAAGGGAAAAGAAAAGGCTAGGTGGCGAATGGTAAAACCAATGTTGGGCATTGCTGGAGGAGTTTTATTCAAGGCGAACTATCAAGGGGTTCTTATTATTACCCAACCGCGTAAGGAACGCAAAATCCGGGAACACAACACCGATATGACGGAAACTAGGGCGGCAAGAGTGGAACAAAACACCAGGCATAAGGCCGAGCCTTCCACCCTTTACCAAGTATATAGATGCATTAATTAAATAAGAGATATTGTGATATCCCAACAAGTAAACATGTTCCAACAAGGAACAACATCTCCATGTTCCAACAAGGAACAAACTTTAATCTTCACCTGCAACTAACAATGCTATAAGAGGGGCTGAGCAAAGCGGTAACATAGCCAAACAACGGTTTGCTAGGACAAGGTGGGTTAGAGGCTTGGTTCAACAATATAGGAGGCATGATAAGCAAGTGGTAGGTATCGCAGCATAGGCATAGCAAAAGAGCGAGCAACTAGCAAGCAAAGATAGAAGTGATTTCGAGGGTATGATCATATTGCCTGAAATCCCGCAAGGAAGAAGAACGAGTCCATGAAGAAGATAAACGGACATAGTCGAACGAATCCTCACACACACGACGTTATCGGAACCAACCCGAAGAAGCAACACCGGAAAGAAGCAAACGACATAGTAAACAACCAACACATCAACATGGCATGATGCACAATCGAGTATGATGCATGTCCGGTTTAATGAAGCATGGCATGGCAAAGTGCACAAACAACACTACAAGTTAAGTGGAGTTCAATATGCAACGGGTTGCATATTGACGGAACACCACATCAATTATTTAGTTCTCTCTCGTTTATGTACCCCAACAATATTAAATGTTCTTAACATGGCAAGGGTGAAGCAAAGTAAACTACCTATCTAGTCAAGTTTAAATGAGGCCGGAAGCAACAAACAACAATTCCGGAAACTCCTCATGAGCATATTATAGATTTGGTTTTGTTCTTCCCTAAACATTATTTTAGAGTTGTTAAACATGCAAGATGAGTGCACCAAGTAAATCTAGGCATTTTTCTACCCCAAAAGCATATAAAGTTCATTTAAAATGGAGCTACGGTTATTTAGTTATGAATTAAAGCATTTTAACATGGCATAGGAGTAAATTTAACCAAACATCATTTTAAATATTTTAAACATAGATGAAAATGGCATATTATTAAACTAGACAAAATTCTAAGCAACTTTCATATAAGGTTTGTTTTAAACCGATGCACGGTTGTTAAGTTATTATATGCATGAAGCACAAGGGGTTTTTTCTGTAAAACAGGAAAACTCTGGATAAATAGACAAATTCACAGATCCTGAAAAAAAACGTCCATGGGCTGAATCTGGTCGGACTGGGCTTCTCACATTGGGCTTGTGGAGGCGCTGGGCATCTGGGCTGTGAGCGAAGCAGAGGAGCTGGGCCTTGGCGCGATCAAACCAGGAGGCAAGGCATGGTCAACGCGCCCACGACCCGCGTACGGAAGCGGTCGACTTGTCTCAGCCCGCACGAAGCAGAGGCACGGCGAGGCGGGACCTGAGCGGCTGGAGCGACGGGAACGGGAGACAGAGCTCGCCGGGGATGGAGGGGTCCGGGAGCGTGTCCATTTAAACGGGGCGGCGTGCTCCGGCGAAAGGGGCGCAGGGCTTGCGGAGACGGCAACGAACGGAGTAGGGCGGCGGAGGAGCTGCAAGGACATGGCAGGGGAACAAGTTCAGAGAAGCAGCGGTGAGGGAGGAAGGAAAAACGAAAAGGAGAGGGACGGGCAGAGGGAGGCGGACCAGGATCCCGTCGCAGGAGGTCGCCGGCGTGCCCGTTCCCTGCTGGATCAACGCGGCGGCGGGGTGGCGGACTTGGAGCTCCAAGCTTCAAAGGGCGCGGCCATGGCGTGGTGCTTCTGTGAGGAAAACACAGAGAGGGGCGAACGTGAGAGGAGGGAGACGGGGAGGAATAACTGCCAGAGGAGGAAGGAGAAGAAAGGGAAGGCACCGGGCACGGGGAACCTCGGGAGGTTGCCGCTTGGTGGTCCAGCGAGGTCCTGCGGGGGCGCTTGAGGCAGCAGGGGGTCGGGACGGCCATGGCAGTTCCTGCCAGCGGCAAGAGGTCAGGCCACATGGAGAGGCAGGGGCAACAAGAAGAAACAGGGGGAGAAAAGGAGGGCGGCGACTCATCTGCTAGCTAATTCGGGCACTCGGGAGGAGCTCGTCTCCCCGGGTCGACGAGGAGAGAGAGGAGGGAGAGGATCGATGGGCTTGGGTGGATCGAGGGGAACTAGAGGCTGGTTGGTTCGGTGGCGAAATCGAGGAAGGGAAGGAGTCGGCGCTGGTTGGGCACGTGGATCGGGGTGGATCCCGGTGGGGATTTGGTGGAATGGCGGCGGCGGCTGGGAGGATGGGACATCTCTCCTCAAATTTAGGGTTGGACTATATATTTATAGCATATGGGTGTTTGGCTAGGGGCTAATCTGGATCCTTCGATCGAAATCGAGCGGTTGAGAAAAATAGGTCAGGAAGTCTAAAAAACAAAACGGAGATGTTTTGTAGACGTTTGGGGACGATCCGGACACAGCGGTAACGACTGTCCGGGTCGGGTTCGGGACAGATTTCGGACGCGCGCGGGAGGAGGTCCGCGGACTGACGAGAGAGGTTAGGTAGGGCCTGGCGGTGAGAGGTAGACTGTGCAAACAGTCTCGAGCTGAGAGAAGAGAAGAGAGGGAGGGCCCGGCATCTGTTTTCGGAGACCGAAAACGTCCGACGTTAGACCGACTATATTGCCGCTATAGTTTAACGGTTGGGCTATCAAACGAACTCCGAATGCGATGAAACTTGACAGGCGGTCTAGCTACACTAAAATAAGACCACACGTCAACTCTCATCCCATTCCGATAACATCTCCCGACCACTTATAAAATACTATTTCGAACATGCCGCGGGCGCGTGCGAGTGTGTCTGGACTCGGAACGGACAACAGAGAGAACTGGGGAAACCCGGACGAATGCAGGTTTTGAAAACATGATGATGCAATGCACATGATGACATGGCAAGATGCGGCACGCAAACAAATGACAAGGCAACAACAACGGAACACCGGAAGACACCTGGCGCATCGGTCTTGGGGCGTCAGATAAGTATTGTGACATAATGTGTAATAACAACCCATAATGTAATAAATATCGATATAAAAGCATGATGCAAAATGGACGTATCAGAGTCCTGGCTCCATCTTCACGGCGGCGAGCCCCGGCTCCGTCTTCGGCTTGACGGGGCACGGAGGAGCCGAGGAAGAGGCGCGCCCGCCCTCGTTGATGACGATGCCGGCGCTGCGGGTGTGCCGGCCGAGCTGCGTCTCCATGGGCTCGGCCTTGACGCTGAAGAGCGCCGACGACCCGGAGGAGTGGGAGGAGGAGCGGGAGGAGGAGGAAGAGGAGCCGGTCCTCCTCGGCATCCATTGGCCGCCGCTCCGGCGGGGGACCGGGGCGGCAGGGTATGTCAACGGTGGCTTGTTGCCGCCCTCGAGGTGCTCGAGGACGGTGTGGAGCGTGCGGCCGGGGGCGCCCCACCACAAGCGGCGACCGTCGCTGTTCTTGGTCCCTCGCACCACTGGTGCGTTATTGGTGGAGGCCAGTCACTCCGCCTGCCTGCGTTCGAAGTGCGCCGCCCAGGCCTCGTGGTTGTCAGCGGCGTACTCCGGGAGGGCCCGATGCTCCGCCGTCAATGACTGTAGCGACCCGACCTCAGATGGTCAAGTCTCTATGCTTCAGTGTCATCCCTGGATCGGTAATGCTGACACACACAGTACTCGAAGGATTTATAACAGAGTAGCAATCACACACTTATTACATCGAATGTCTCAAGAGAGAACTTATTACAATAATATGGCTTAAGGCCATCTAATACGATAACAGCGGAAGGCTTGGAAGATAAAGTGAGTCCATCAACTCCAACGGCATGGCTGAGCTGCACGGCAACGACCTAACGAACCTTACTCCTCATTTGAAAAGTCTACAACATAATACGTTGCAGCCCGAAAACGGGTCAGCACATGGAATATGCTGGCAATGTAACACAGTAGAGCAAGAACAGAATAATGCTATCACTACATGCATATTTGGCTGGTGGAAAGCTCTATGGTTACAGTTTTTGCGAAAAGCCAATTTTCCCCTACAACAAAGGAATATATTTTATTTAACTATCATGGTAGTTGAAACATCATTGAGAAGGTTCCTCCAACTCAATCCCAATTAAAGTGATTAGCAACCCAACAATATTAATTAAGAGTGATGAGATACATGTGATAACCCAAGTACTAGATACTCAAGAATTTTCCATAACTGGGGACACGGCTAACCATGATTAGATTGTACACTTTGCAGAGGTTTGCGCACTTTTCCCCACAAGACTCGATCGCCTCCGTTGGATTTCTCGCACTACATGGTGTTTGAGAAACGGATGACCGAGACAAAGTCTTTCAGAAACATTAACTCTCTACTCCGGACAAACCATACCAAACCTACATCCCACTACCTGCTGATCTGCCTCTTCAAGAGCTTCACGTAACTTACTCAACTATGCTAGAGACCATAATAGCTTGTGGCTGCACACGGAAGTTTCTAGCATGAATCATCTCAGTTCCCTTTGAGCCTGGGTGGCGGTCCATAGAAAGATCACACGAGTACTCCGGGATATCCAAAAAATATAGGCAAAACTGGGTACTCCAGGTGCCTCAATCCACCCACATGTTTGATTAAGTTGCCACATTAAGTTGAACCATTAATTAACAAGCTCACATCTGTCATGTATTTCACTCAAACCCAAACCACATCTACGAGCATAGCATAGCATAGTATATATAAGCAACGCGTAGAGTAACTCCCAAGGGTTTGAATGTAACAGGGCAATAGGTTCTACCTCATCGACTGCTTCCCAACCCACAAGTTAATAACATCCTAATCATGCAATGTTTGAGGATTGAGACTAATGCATAAAAACTGGGTGATAAAAGGGATATGATCAAAGTGTTACTTGCCTTGCTGACGATCTGCGAAACCTAGGGACTCGTAGTAGCACGCTTCGCACTTCGGGTGTTCTATCGCAAGCAAACAATAGCATACATAAGTAACAAGCAACGATGCACAAGCAAAACTCAAACAAATGAGGTTGACCAGAAATTTCAACTTAAGAACTCCGGTTCGCAAAAAGAATCAAATCAAATGGAGCAACGAAACTCAAACAACGAAAGAAAGAAGCTTCGTTTACTAATCTGAAACTAGGTCAAATTTTACAGTAGAGAAAACTTGTTTGAGTTGGTTAAGTGGAAGGAGGGTTTCGAGACGAAACTCTAGGCGCTTGAATCGCCTGATTCCGGCTAATGAGTGAAAAGAAAAATAGAAACTAAGATCGGATCAGAAATCACGATCAGAGAAAAATCGCGGAATAAATCCGATAAAGGAAAACTGACGAACAGACTAACGAACGAGCGTTCGTTGGCTGTTTCTAATGGGCGAAGAACCGTTCGTTAAAACGATCGTTCGGACAAACGTCCGCCAAATAGAAGAACCGAGAAAACCGGCGAATCCGAAAAAACGGATCTAGGGTTCTAAAAAAAACCGGTCGGTCTTTATAAAAAAAACCGGCGGCGGGGCGCGACGGCTACCTCCGGCGAGAGGTCCGGCGGGGCGGCGGCTTAGGGGCGGCGGCACTCGGCGGCGGCGCAGACTGCGGCGGCGGCGGCAGCTTGGCGCGGCGCGGGCGGCGGTGGTGTGGTGGGGTGTTGGGGCGGCGGGGCGGCGGTATATAAGGGCGGGGCGGGGCGGCTTGGAGGAGGGGGCAAGATGCGGCGGCGGAGAGGAGTCCGGCTCGGACTCCTAGTCCGAGTCGGCGGCGGCGGCGCTCGCGGGGAAGGCGGCGGTGGCGGCTGGCGCGGCTTGGCCTTAGGCCCAGTCGGCGCGGGAACCTTTTTTTGAATAATTTCGCCGACCGAAATAAATCCTAAATAAATAAATAAAAATCTAAAAATGCCAAAATAAATTTTCACCGTCTAAATAAAATATTTAGAACGAGATGAACATTTTCTTGGCCCTAAAATGCAATTTTGGAAAACATGCAATTTTTCTAATGCAAACAAAATTGCAATAAAATCCAAATAAAACAATTATTTGGTTTTAATATTTTTCCTCCAATATTTCAATTATCTTGGAGAAGTCATATTATCTCCTCTCATATAAAGATTACATTTGAAAACCGGGAAATCCCCAACTCTCTCTGAGGGTCCTTGAGTTTCTTAGGATTTCGAGGATCGCGAGACGAAATGCGAATAAAATATGATATGCATGGATGACTATGTATAACATTCCAAATTGAAAATTTGGGATGTTACAAACCTACCCCCCTTAAGATGAATCTCGCCCTTGAGATTCGGGTTGGCTAGAAAATAGGTGTGGGTGGTCTTTGCGAAGATCATCCTCCCGTTCTCAGGTGGCTTCATCCTCGGTATGGTGGCTCCACTGAACTTTACAAAACATGATAACCTTACTGCGGGTGACTCTGCTGGCAACTCAAGAATCTTAAATGGTTTCTCCTCATAAGTCAAACCACTGTCCAACTAAATCGCCTCCAGGGGTACTGTATCTCTTAGCGGTACATCTGCCATCTCAGCATGACACTTCTTCAGCTGTGAAACGTGAAACACGTCATGAACTCCTGACAATCCCTCGGGTAACTCCAACTTGTAGGCAACTTCTCACATCCGTTCCAAAATACGATACGGTCCTACAAATCTCGGGGCCAACTTTCCCTTAACTCCAAAACGTTTCACTCCTCGCAAGGGTGATACTCACAGATATGCTCGGTCTCCAATTTCATAGGTTACCTCCTTGCGTTTTGAGTCTGCATAACTCTTCTGCCTGGACTGAGCAATCTTCAGTCTGTCATGAATCAATTTAACCTTCTCCTCAGACTCTTTGATCAAGTCTGGTCCAAACAACTGTCGGTCTCCTACCTCGTCCCACATCAACGGTGTTCTGCACCTTCGTCCATACAGGGCTTCAAATGGGGCCATCTTCAAACTGGCTTGATAGCTATTGTTGTATGAAAACTCTGCGTATGGCAAATTGTCATCCCAACTAGATCCATAATCTAGCGCACAGGCTCTCAACATGTCCTCCAAAATTTGGTTGACTCTCTTTGTTTGTCCATCCGTCTGCGGTGAAATGCTGTACTAAACTCCAATCTCGTTCCCAAAGTCTGGTGCAACTGGTGCCAAAACTTTGAGGTAAACTGCGTTCCTCGGTCTGATACGATGGTCCTCGGAACTCCATGCAGACATACTATCCTGGACATATATATCTTGGCCAACTTTGCACTCGTATAGATGGTTTTTACTGGGATGAAGTGAGCTACTTTGGTCAAGCGATCAACTACTACCCATATGGAATCATATCCTGCTTTGGTCCTGGGCAATCCGGTGATAAAGTCCATGCCCAGTTTATCCCACTTCCATTCGGGTATCGGCATAGGCTGTAACAGTCCTGCTGGCTTCTGATGTTCTGCCTTCACACACTGACATACATCACATACGGCGACATACTCGGCAATATCCTTCTTCATACCGGTCCACCAGAAACGTTCCTTCAAATCCAGATACATTTTGGTGTTTCCGGGGTGTATCGAGTAGGGTGAGTCATGGGCCTCGTGAAGTATTAACTTCCCGATCTCCTGGTTATTGGGCACATAAACTCGTTCCTCAAATCATAGGGTATCGTGCTCATCCTCACAAAAACCTTTGGCCTTTCCTTTGCCCATCTTCTCCTTTATCTCGGCAATCTCTTTGTCATCCTTCTGAGCTTCCCGAATTTTGTCCAGCAATGTCGACTGGACCTCCATTGTTGCAATAAATCCTCTAGGAACAATCTCCAATCGAAGTTCCATGATGTCCTCTGCTAATTCCTTCGGCAGTCCCTTGCTTTCAAGGATATTAGCATAACTCTTCCGGTTCAAAGCGTCTGCTAATAACTTGCTAAACTCATCGACGTACTGAGCCACAGTACGGTTCCCATGGCGTAAGTTGCGGAACTCCTGCTTCTTCATTTGCATAGCTCCAGTGGAGACATGGGCTGTGCGGAAAGCTTGCTGAAACTGGTCCCAAGTGACATTGGCTATAGGAAAAGTGGCTGTGTAATTCTCCCACCATGAGGCTGCTGGTCCATCCAATTGATGTGTGGCAAAGCGCACTCTCTCAGCATCTGTGCAACCTGCGGTGGTCAACTCCCTTCCAATACGGCGCAGCCATTCGTCCGCAACTATGGGCTCGGTGCTACTGGAAAACACTGGCGGCTGTAACCTTAGAAAATGGGATAGGTTGTCCACGAGCGGCGGGTTGTTGTTGTTGTTGCCCCGATTCTGAACTAGCAATTGCATCAAGGTATTCTGTTGTTGGATCAACTGGGTGAGCTCCGGTGGGAAGGCAAAACCGGTGTCACATCTCGGAGGCATCTGAGGGTTTAGATGGAAGAGATTAGAATAGAGAAGGGGGTCTAATGAGAAAACACTACCCATATGCACATGAGACAAACACAATCATTTCACTCAATCAATCAAGCAAGGGCATACAAACAATCTAGAACTATCGCACAAGTGCTCAACTACTACTAAATACATGGGGGAATACTAGTGATATATGGTAGTCATCTAGAAATTTTGATGGGTGGAAGACTCCATGACGTCTGCTCCAGCTTCGTCTTCATAGTCATCATCACTAGGATCGGAATCGGTGTCGTCGATGATGATGTAGTCCTCGGGGCGTGTCTCCTTGGGTTCTTCTTCTTCTTCTATTGGTGCTGGTCCTCCCATGAATACTCCGATCTTCTTTAGTAGGTCGCCATTCTTCTCCAGTAGTGTCTTGATTTCCTCCTCATATCCATCGCGTACAAACTTAAGTTCTTCCTCCAGTTCGATGATTCTAGTCTCCGCCTTCTTTAAGTCCATCATGTCCGCGCACATCTGGTTTTCCTGACGTCGGATGTGCTGGTTTAACTCCTGGATAAAAGCTGCAATGGATCTATCCTTCCTGGTGCTGATTACTTCCCATTGCTCGTCTCGGTGCCCACATATTTGGTAAATAGTGTCCTTAAGTTCCCTGTTGTAAACTTCTCCAATGTGTCCAATGGTAATGTGGGCTGCCATGCTCTTGCCTAGACTCCAGGTGGGTGCTTCGAAAGAAAACTCTCTGGGTTTAGAAGTTGGCGAGAACGTCCTTCCTGGAACTTGTACTTGTATCCTCCAGCGCTCCTCTTCAGGTAAAGTGGCATTGTACGTCCCAGTGAAACTTGGTATTCCAATGTTTAGGTACCTAGTGACTTCCTTCAAGTGACGTCCAAAATGTGTGTCTTCATCCGGTTGAGCAAACTTGTTCTTCATCTCCACCATCCTAAAGAGTAGAAAATGGAGAGGAGTTAGAAATGAGAAGAGAAGGGTGACCTAGGGTTTATCTTAGTGGTCGTGTCCTACACTCAACGTGTGCTCTGATACCATCTTGTAGTGACCCGACCTCAGATGGTCAAGTCTCCGTGCTTCAGTGTCATCCCTGGATCAGTAATGCTGACACACATAGTACTCGAAGGATTTATAACAGAGTAGCAATCACACACTTATTACATCGAATGTCTCAAGAGAGAACTTATTACAATAATATGGCTTAAGGCCATCTAATACGATAACAGCGGAAGGCTTGGAAGATAAAGTGAGTCCATCAACTCCAACGGCATAGCTGAGCTGCATGGCAACGACCTAACGAACCTTACTCCTTGTCTGAAAAGTCTGCAACATAATACGTTGCAGCCCGAAAACGGGCCAGCACATGGAATATGCTGGCAATGTAACACAATAGAGCAAGAACAGAATAATGCTATCACTACATGCATATTTGGCTGGTGGAAAGCTCTATGGTTACAATTTTTGCGAAAAGCCAATTTTTCCCTACAACAAAGGAATATATTTTATTTAACTATCATGGTAGTTGAAACATCATTGAGAAGGTTCCTCCAACTCAATCCCAATTAAAGTGATTAACAACCCAACAATATTAATTAAGAGTGATGAGATACATGTGATAACCCAAGTACTAGATACTCAAGAATTGTCCATAATCGGGGACACGGCTAACCATGATTAGATTGTACACTCTGCAGAGGTTAGCACACTTTTTCCCACAAGACTCGATCGCCCCCGTTGGATTTCTCGCACTACATGGTGTTTGAGAAACGGATGACTGAGACAAAGTCTTTCAGAAACATTAACTCTCTACTCCGGACAGACCATACCAAACCTACATCCCACTACCTGCTGATCTACCTCTTCAAGAGCTTCACGTAACTTACTCAACTATGCTAGAGCCCATAATAGCTTGTGGCTGCACACAGAAGTTTCTAGCATGAATCATCTCAGTTCCCTTTGAGCCTGGGTGGCGGTCCATAGGAAGATCACACGGGTACTCCGGGATTTCCAAAAAATACAGGCAACACTGGGTACTCCAGGTGCCTCAATCCACCCAGATTTTGATTAAGTTGCCACCTTAAGTTGAACCATTAATTAACAAGCTCACATCTGTCATGTATTTCACTCAAACCCAAACCACGCCTACGAGCATAGCATAGCATAGTATATATAAGCAACGCGTAGAGTAACTCCCAAGGGTTTGAATGTAACAGGGCAATAGGTTCTACCTCATCGACTACTTCCCAACCCACAAGTTAATAACACTAGTCGTCAACCCGTGCGTCCGCACGGGCTAGCTTACTTTTACATCTATTGGAAAAAAAATTAAAGGAATATTTGTTAGCTCCTTGGACATGAAATTATTTGGTACCAAACCCTACTACATGGAAGTTAAATAAATTTCCATGAAAATAAGAAGCATATAATTTCTTTTATTTATAGTGTGAGTCGAAACCTGCTATGCTTGCCAAATCCACTCTCTCAAACTTACTGGCGTTATATACCATGACATTGTGCGGAAACCTTGAATGACTCCTATAAGATCGGTTAAAAGAAGAAAGAAATTGCATTTTGAAGATTCAGAAAGAATGTATAGAAGTTAAAAAATGGTTTATATTAAAAATGTGTGCATTACTTTTATCTACAATGCGTTCTTTTAGATCCACACATTATTATTTTGTCTAACCCAGAAATAAAAATATTTTTTAATATGTAGTGGACACTAATATTTACAATAAATCAGGTTTATTTTACATAACACTTCCTAGGAGCATTTCTAAGAAATCCTGACCGGTACAAACTATTCATTGTTTTTATACGCTTCAAAGAAACATAGTTTTACATGATTTTAATAATCCATGTGTTTTCTCTTCCCTGTGTTTTTACTACTACAAATATAAGAGGTCCTATATTTAGTTAACACTGTAAGGTTACTTGAATGAAGACTTAAAGCTAGGTATAATCGCCTAAAAAATGAGCTCCATGGCTCAGCCTAACCATTGAATTATGACATGCCCAAATAACTGATATGATGTGCATTAACTGGGTGACGTGTAGAGAACCAAAAATCAGTAAATATATAAGACATGGATTAGAAGGAAGAAAAAGAATAAGGTCTAATTACACAATATTTATAAATTGTGACAAAGTAAAACAATAATAGAAATGGATGCATTGTTACAGAACATATCTGAGTGAACACAACAATCAAGCGCAACTTGTAGGTAGCCAGTATGCATATGCAAAACAATGATGGAAAGGCAATGACATTCGACATCCAGACAAATGTTGCAATCAATAAATAATTTTATGCACATTTGTAATGAAAGTGCATGCCGGTGAGATCTGGACAAAAGGATCACGACGCATTGCATAGGGAGCAATGGACCTGACATGAAGTAGAAACCAACATTTAATTAAGCCTTACGCACATAATTCCATCGGTTACATACAACAATTTCAATGGTGACCTAGCCACTCTCGTTATTAGTGTCAATCAAATCATTATAATTTGTGATTTCCTCCCAATATTTATTATTTTCACGCTACCATCACTGATGAATCTAAAACTAAATCACGTCATAAAGTCCAAATCCCTGGCAAGTTCAAATGAATGCCCTTCAGTATACTCGTTAAGGGATAAAACAGACACAAATTTCCATAAGATTTACCTGCAAAAAAATTTCCTTCAGATTTTACAGGCAGCAATGCAAAACAACAATATATCACTCAATACATCAAAGAAGTATAAGTGTGCCTATAAGCTCAAATATAAATATGGAAGAAACTGTTAGTGTATGAAGATTTATACTTTGCTTATGTTGCCTGGAAGATATATACCATGCACAATCTAGGATGTATATGTGCAGATGTAGCAAGTGTCAGCCACAGAATAGCGATCTGAATAATAATTGGAAACTTATTACGCTTTTATAAATCTATTCATGGCTTTAAATTCTTTACTGAAGTAGTTGGTTACATTGATTATCTTGGAAAGAAAGAACGAAGCGAAATAACCTTTTTTATAGAATAATAAAAGAGAAAGAGCTTATGGACGGACAATATTACCAACTTTAGCAAAAAAAACAGTCCCAGTTCAACACGTATTGTCATTATAGAAATATACATAACCATGAGGCATGCATACGTGACCCCCAGTTTCATCCATAAACAAACTACAGTCGATAAAATCATACATATATTGAGGAGTACCTGCAGTAGTGGCAAATTTCAACCACATCAGTGGACACAGATGGTGTCATACCTGGACAAACAGGGTTGTTGTTGCTATGTTTCTCTTGCAATAGGGGATCAACCATAGCAGCACTGCAGCAGTCACAAAAAATAATTCTGGTCTCCGGCAGCCAATTGTATTTAACCATGCGGTCACCTTGTGCTCCCAGCCTCAATCATTTTTCCAGATAAATGCAGGAAACGGATCAAATGCAAAAGAATATAACATAATGTAATTGTACGTTGGTCCGACGACTGGGAAGTGGCTGCCATATTACTTGATTGCGTTAAGCGCTGGACGCTCTAGCCGGACGCCAGGACCCTGGCAGCCCTATGGCTGGTGGAAGCACCTAAATCTGCTCGCTCGTGTGCACAATCTGCAATGGAGTTGTTCACGTACACAAAGATAGGGGATAGGAAAACATGAAGTAGCCAGGGTAAGGGAGGAGAACTGAAGGACAAACGCACCGGTGTCGGTTTCATGCAGGGCTGTGGCGCCATGATGTCTTGAGCTACTTGATTCTTTGCTGATGAGATCCTTCAGGAAGCTAGCATATAGTTTGTCCAGCGAGATGTCTATGTATAAGGCTGCTCGATTGACCGAAACATGGCAACACGGATGTACACAACCTCCATGATCGAACATGCACAACTGGAAAAACAATGGAGGTCAATACAACCGAAAATCATATTAGATCATGGAAGAGAAAAGAGGTGGGGGGACGATGTGCTACCTGTGGTGGCAGAATCTCAAGCGAAGAGCGAATTTGATAGAACTCGAGAGGACAGCCGCGGCCTACCATGGCGTTGGAGGGAGGATATCTATTACTTTGGGCCCATCAGCTCCTTGCTGCAGGTACATATCGAGCCCTCATCTCATCTCCATCTGCTTAGTCGTACTGCTCCTCCCAGGAACTCAGGCAAGAAGAACGTCGGGAGGGGCGTTATTTGGACTGAGAAGCGGCAGCGCTGATGGGTCATAACGTGGAGAGGAAACGTCGCAATAGTTGCCGGATGAGGAGATGGCTGGAACGGAATTGATGGAGAAGTGGAGGAGAAGGCTTGAGCGAGAGAGTCGCCATTGATTCTAATGGACTATCACGATGGCAAAAGTAGAGGCGCCAGGGGGAGATGGTCTTCCTATTCCTGGAGAGATAAGAGACGGCCACCAATAAATTATAGGGATCTTGGAGAGTAGATAGAGATTTTTTTCTTTAACCGAAGAGATAGAGAATGCTTTAATTAGAGAAGGAATAAACGGTGGAGCAGTAGTACGGGTCGTATCTTTGCTGGATTCTATTGTTACAACCGATTGTGGGCCTTCAAGTTTTTTATTAAGCTAGGAATTATATCGGTGGATCTACACCGTAATAACTTGGTCCCATCAGATTAACGGCTCCTAATTACTGATTAACGTGGTAATTTTTTGGGAGTCTGTAATTAGTATAGGTATATAAGATAGATAGATAGATCCTAATCATGGAATGTTTGAGAATTGAGACTAATGCATAAAAATTGGGTGATAAAAGGGATATGATCAAAGTGTTACTTGCCTTGCTGATGATCTGCGAAACCTAGGGACTCGTAGTAGCACGCTTCGCACTCCGGGTGTTCTATCGCAAGTAAACAATAGCATACATAAGTAACAAGCAATGATGCACAAGAAAAACTCAAACAAAAGAGGTTGACCAGAAATTTCAACTTAAGAACTCCGGTTCGCAAAAAGAATCAAATCAAATGGAGCAACGAAACTCAAACGGCGAAAGAAAGAAGCTTCGTTTACTAATCTGAAACTAGGTCAAATTTTACAGTAGAGAAAACTTGTTTGAGTTGGTTAAGCGGAAAGAGGGTTTCGAGACGAAACTCCAGGCGCTTGAATCGCCTGATTCCGACTAACGAGCGAAAAGAAAAACAGAAACTAAGATCGGATCAGAAATCACGATCAGAGAAAAATCGCGGAATAAATCCGATAAAAGAAAACTGACGAACAGACTAACGAACGAGCGTTCGTTGGCTATTTCTAACGGGCGAAGAACCGTTCATTAAAATGATCGTTCGGACGAACGTCCGCCAAATAGAAGAACCGAGAAAAACCGGCGAATCCGAAAAAACGGATCTAGGGTTTAAAAAAACCGGTCGGTCTTTATAAAAAAACCGACGGTGGGGCGCGGCGGCTACCTCCGGCGAGAGGTCCGGTGGGGCGGCGGCTTAGGGGCGGCGGCGCTCGGCGGCGGCGGCGGCGGCTTAGGGGCGGCGGCGCTCGGCGGCGGCGGTAGCTTGGCGCGGCGCGGGCGGCGGTGGTGTGGTGGGGTGTTGGGGCGGCGGGGCGGCGGTATATAAGGGCAGGGCGGGGCGGCTTGGAGGAGGGGGCAAGACGCGGCGGCGGAGAGGAGTCCGGCTCGGACTCTTAGTCCGAGTCGGCGGCGGCGGCGCTCGCGGGGAAGGCGGCTGTGGCGGCCTGGCGCGGCTTGGCCTTAGGCCCAGTCGGCGCGGGAACCTTTTTTTTTAATAATTTCACCAACCGAAATAAATCCTAAAAAAATCTAAAAATGCCAAAATAAATTTTCACCGTCTAAATAAAATATTTAGAACGAGATGAAAATTTTCTTGGCCCTAAAATGCAATTTTGGAAAACGTGCAATTTTTCTAATGCAAACAAAATTGCAATAAAATCCAAATAAAACAATTATTTGGTTTTAATATTTTTCCTCCAATATTTCAATTATCTTGGAGAAGTCGTATTATCTCCTCTCATATATTTTAGTGTGAAATATTTTTGGAGAGAAAATAATTAAAACCAAAAATCCTCGTTTTCAAGATTTGATAAAGATCAAATTTGAAAACCGGGAAATCCCCAACTCTCTCCGAGGGTCCTTGAGTTGCTTAGGATTTCGAGGATCGCGAGACGAAATGCGAATAAAATATGATATGCATGGATGACTATGTATAACATTCCAAATTGAAAATTTGGGATGTTACAACGACGCCAGCGCGCGCTCGACCTCGGCGTTGAAGTAGTCGGGGCAATTCACGTCGGGCAGCGGGGGGACGGGGACGCCCCCGGCGCTGAGTCTCCACACTGTTGGGGAACGCAGTAATTCAAAAAAAATCCTACGATCACGCAAGATCTATCTAGGTGATGCATAGCAACGAATGGGGAGAGTGTGTCCACGTACCCTCGTAGACCGAAAGCGGAAGCGTTTAGTAACGCGGTTGATGTAGTCGAACGTCTTCGCGGTTCAACCGATCCAAGCACCGAACGTACGACACCTCCGTGTTCAGCACACGTTCAGCTGGATGACGTCCCTCAAGCTCTTGATCCAGTTGAGGACGAGGGAGAGTTTCGTCAGCACGACCGCGTGTTAACGGTGAGGATGAAGCTACCAGCGCAGGGCTTCGCCTAAGCACTACAACGATATGATCGAGGTGTGTAACTGTGGAGGAGGGCACCGCACACGGGTAAGAGAAGACTTGGTGTGTATTCGGGGTGCCCCCTGCCCACGTATATAAAGGAGGGAGGGAGAGAGGGCGGCCTCCTAGGGGCGCGCCAATAGTATGGAGTCCTACTAGGACTTCCAAGTCCTAGTAGGAATCACTTTCCTTTTCGGAGTAGGAGAGAAGGAAAGAGGGAAAGAGAGAGGGAGTAGGAAAAGGCAAGGGGGGCGCCGCCCCTTCCCCTAGTCCAATTCGGATCCATGGGGGGGGGCGCACGCCACCTCTCCTTGGCCTGCCTCCTCTTTTCCCGTATCGCCCAATAAGGCCCATTACTTCTCCCGGTGAATTCTCGTAACTCCCCGGTACTTCAAAAAATACCCGAATCACTCGGAGCCTTTCCGATGTCCTAATATAGCCTTCCAATATATGAATCTTTACCTCTTGATCATTTCGAGACTCCTCGTCATGTACGTGATTTCATCCGGGACTCCGAACAAACTTCAGTCATCAAATCACATAACTCATAATACAAATCGTCATCGAACGTTAAGCGTGCGGACCCTATGGGTTTGAGAACTATGTAGACATGACCGAGACACATCTCCGGTGAATAACCAATAGTGGAACCTGGATGCTCATATTGGCTCCTTCATAGTCTACGAAGATCTTTATCGGTCAAACCACATAACAACATACGTCATTCCTTTTGTCATCGGTATGTTACTTGCCCGAGATTCGATTATCGATATCCTCATACCTAGTTCAATCTCGTTACCTGCAAGTCTCTTTACTCATTCCGTAATGCACCTTCCTGTAACTTACTCATTAGTCACATTGCTTGCAAGGCTCATAGTGATGTGCATTACCGAGAGGGCCCAGAGATGTCCCTCCGATACACGGAGTGACAAATCCTAATCTCGATCTATGCCAACTCAAAAAACACCATCAGAGACACATGTAGAGCATCTTTATAATCACCTAGTTACGTTGTGACGTTTGATAGCACATAAGGTGTTCCTCCGGTATTCAGGAGTAGCATAATCTCATAGTTAGAGGAACATGTATAAGTCATGAAGAAAGCAATAGTAATAAAACTAAACGATCATAATGCTAAGCTAACGGATGTGTCTTGTCCATCACATCATTCTCTAATGATGTGATCATGTTCATCAAATGACAACACATGTCTATGGATAGGAAACTTAACCATCTTTGATTAACGAGCTAGTCAAGTAGAGGCTTACTAGGGACACTCATTTTTGTCTATGTATTCACACATGCACTAAGTTTCTGGTTAATACAATTCTAGCATGGATAATAAACATTTATCATGATATAAAGAAATATAAATAACAACTTTATTATTGCCTCTAGGGCATATTTCCTTCATCCACCGCCCCCCGCGCGCGCATGTCGGGAGGCGCCAGGATGTTGGCTTCATGCAGAAGGTGGGCTTCCCACTCGTGTAGCGAGCGGCGACCGAAGCCATTGGCCGCCGCCCCATGGCCGGGGAACCTCTCGCCCATCGTCTGCGGCGGTTGTGAACGGGGGAGAGAGAAAAGAGTTCTTCGGCGGCGGCTATGCACGGGGAGGGGGGCTGCGGGCGGGTGCGTCCACCGGCGAGGGAGGTGCTGCTTTATATAGAGGCTGGGGTGCGGCGTTGTGTATACGCGTGGCAAGGAGGGGGCGCGTCGCCGCACCGCGCCGCCCGTGAGGAATCAATGGAAGGCTGATCGCGCGACAACCTTGACATTGATTCCCCGTGAGAAACCGAGGCGTTGTAAGAACGACGAGGCGAGGGTCGCTGACTCGGCGGGCCCGCTGTTCGTTCCCACCACAATCGGATTCCCCGGCGGCCCCAGGCGACCCCAGTGCACCGGGTTCGGCCTAGGTTTTCCTGCACCAATTTCGGCCCAAACCGGCGAAAAATGGGCTCCTGGGGACGACTGGGCCGTTTTTTGGGGGTCGGTGCTAAAAAATGGCCTGGGGGGGGTCTGTTGGGGGGCGCGGCTGGAGATGCTCCTACCATGGGCTTGTTGATTCTCAATCCTATATATGTATGATACAAGGTCTTTTGACACCTAATAATGTCGGTGGTCGAGAAATGTTTCAAAGCATGAGGCAAATGGGCGTGTGTTTTTCTCAAGGTGGTTTTACATTCCTTTTTGCATGTGTGAAAAAAGGTGACATGCAAATGAATATCATATTTTGAACATGTCGAGGAAGCGATTACGAACCATAGATAGCCAAACAATCAAAGTACTGTGATGAGTATTATTGTTTAAGTAAGCATAAATGATTGTGGCAACCAAGACCAGATAATTATTGCATAGTATTTTTAAGAAAACTTTGATTTGAGGCCAAAATCCACTGAAATTTTCCTTCACACATGGGATAGTGTTAACGCATTCCTTTTGTATACATAGCTTTGTATAGGCATATGATCACCTACCAGATATGTACTGATTCGGTCAGGGATCTTCTTGATCTTCCTTGATGATCAAGCATTGTAATCTATATAAGTGGATATGTAGCCGCCCCATGAGAGGCGTGCATAACACAAACATACGAGTTTACTTGGTATTAGAGCGACCTCTCGTACACCCGACGCCCTCCACCCCCTATCCGGCCGCCACCCAGCCTAGCCCCATCTCGACCGCTCCAGGCACCGTGGCTGCCACCAGCTCCTCCCTCACCTCCCCCTCCCTGCCCGCCACCATCAACGCCACCTCCGGCGCCCTTGTCACCGCTGCCATGCCTGCCTCCATCTCCTCTGCAATCCAGGTCGCCAGCGTGCGCACACATGTTCCCGTGACGCTCGACCTGCAGGCGTCCAACTTCACCAAGTGGCGGATGTTCGTCCGCGTCCTCCTTGGCAAGTACGATTTGCTTCCTCACGTCAACATCGTCACTGCCGCGGCGGACCGCACGCCGGATTGGACTCGCGAGGACTACGTCGTCCGGTCATGGCTCTACGGGTCAATCTCCGACGAGATCCTCGACATCATCATGGCCGAGGACCAGACGGCGCAGGAGGCGTGGACGCTCATCACCAACCTCTTCCTCGACAATCAGATGACCCATGCCGTCTACCTCAAGGCGGAGTTCCGTGGTCTTGTGCAAGGCGACCTCTCCATCACCGCCTACTGCCATCACCTCAAGGCTCTCTCGGATGCCCTCGGCGACGTCGGCACCCCCGTCTCCGACCAGACCCTTGTCCTCAACTGCCTCCATGGACTCAACCCGCGCTTCTCCGACATCACCACCATTGTCACCATGCAGAGCCCCCTGCCATCGTTCACCCAGACGCTCTCCCTTCTCACTCTGCGCGAGACCCAGCTTACGAACTCCTCGGCAGTGGGCAACCAGACCGCCCTCTACAGCGGTGGCCCGTCCCACGGCGCTGGCGGCTCCCTTGGCGCTGGCGGCAACCATGGCGCTGGTAGCTCCAACTCCTCTGGTCAGTACCATGGTGATGCTAACCGGAACAACTCCAGCGGCAACCGCAATGGTGGCAATTGGCACAAGAAGAAGAACGGAAAAAATAACAACAACAACAATGGCGGCTCTTCTAGCGGTTACCGACCCGGCGTCGCTCCCTCCTCTGTTGGCCCGTGGGTTTGCTTCAACCCTCTCACGGGTCAGCAGCTGCAGGAGTCCCCAATGGCTAGGCAGAACACCGGGGCCGGCCTCCTACGCCCACGACCCCCGGCGCTCCCGCCGGCGCAAGCTTTCACCTCGCTGGCTCCTCTCCATGGACAAGCGTTCGGCACCAACCCATCGCCGATTCCCGGCTATGGCGGCGCTCCATCTCGGGACTGCACCGCGCTGATGGCCGCCATCAACAACGCCGCCACCCCTCGACCATTGGCGAGTGGGTCATGGATTCCGGCTCCACGGCGCATATGGCCTCCAACCCCGGTATGCTCCACCACCTAGCTCCTTCTAATTCTTCTTCTATTGTTACCGTGGGCAACGGCTCCACCTTGCCCATATCACACATTGGTCACACGTCCATACCCACTTCCGCATGCACACTCTTGCTTAGCAATGTCCTACTTGTTCCTCACTGTCACATCCCTAGCTTATGGTGCTGCCTAGTGTTTGCATCTTGTTTGCATCATGTTTAACTTTCATGGAAATTTGAAATGGGGATGTTCAAACCCTAGCATCAAAAGGAATTCAAATAGGTTCAACCAAAATATTTTTCAGTGATTTCAAAATGCCCTTTAAAAATGTTCATCATTTCTGGATCAAGGTGGAAGCATCTACCAAAAATGGTTCACATTTTTGCAGGACATATTTAGACTCTCAATTAATTCAAACATATTTGAATTGGAGCTATTTACATGCTATATATATTTTAGATGCTCCAAAAATGTTGGAAATTGTTAAAGGTCACTGGAATAATTCAGAAAGCACCCATAATTGTTTCCAGGATTTTATGAAATGGTTTAGTATTATTACTAAATCAAAACAAATAGCAAATAAATAGAAAACATAAACAATTTAAATTAGAAAACAGAGAGAGAGAGTTACCTAGGCCGGCCTACCTGTTCTGGCACTGTAGCGGCCCAGCCCACCGAGGGCAGTGTTGGGGAAAGTAGTAATTTCAAAATTTTCCTACGCACACGCAAGATCATGGTGATGCATAGCAACGAGAGGGGAGAGTGTTGTCCACGTACCCTCGTAGACCGTAAGCGGAAGCGTTAGCACAACGCGGTTGATGTAGTCGTACGTCTTCATGATCCGACCGATCAAGTACTGACCGTACGGCACCTCCGAGTTCAACACACGTTCAGCCCGATGACGTCCCTCGAACTCCGATCCAGCCGAGTTTTGAGGGAGAGTTTCGTCAGCATGACGGCATGGTGACGATGTTGATGTTCTACCGACGCATGGCTTCACCTAAGCACCACTACAGTATTATCGAGGTGGACTATGGTGGAGGGGGGCACCGCACATGGCTAAGAGACGATCAACTTGTGTGTCTAGAGATGCCCCCTGCCCCTGTATATAAAGGAGCAAGGGGGAGGCGGCCGGCCTACGAGAAGGGCGCGCCAAGGGGGGAGTCCTACTCCTACCGGGAGTAGGACTCCTCCTTTCCTTGTTAGAGTAGGAGAGAAGGAAAGAGGGGGAGAGGAACAAGGAAAAGTGGGCTACACCCCTTGTCCAATTCGGACCAGGGGGGGGGCGCCTCCTTCCTTTTGGCCTCTCTCCTCTATTCCCGTATGGCGCAATAAGGCCCATATACTCCCCGACGAATTCCCGTAACTCTCCGGTACTCCGAAAAATACCCGAATCACTCGGAACCTTTCCGATGTCCGAATATAGTCGTCCAATATATCGATCTTTACGTCTCGACCATTTCGAGACTCCTCGTCATGTCCCCGATCTCATCCGGGACTCCGAACTCCTTCGGTACATCAAAACACATAAACTCATAATATAACCGTCATCGAACTTTAAGCGTGCGGACCCTACGGGTTCGAGAACTGTGTAGACATGACTGAGACACGTCTCCAGTCAATAACCAATAGCGGAACCTGGATGCTCATATTGGCTCCTACATATTCTATGAAGATCTTTATCGGTCAAACCGCATAACAACATACGTTGTTCCCTTTGTCATCGGTATGTTACTTGCCCGAGATTCGATCGTCGGTATCTCAATACCTAGTTCAATCTCATTACCGGCAAGTCTCTTTACTCGTTCCGTAATACATCATCCCGCAACTAACTCATTAGTTGCAATGCTTGCAAGGCTTATAGTGATGTGCATTACCGAGTGGGCCCAGAGATACCTCTCCGACAATCGGAGTGACAAATCCTAATCTCGAAATACGCCAACCCAACAAGTACCTTCGGAGACACCTGTAGAGCACCTTTATAATCACCCAGTTACGTTGTGACGTTTGGTGGCACACAAAGTGTTCCTCCGATAAACGGGAGTTGCATAATCTCATAGTCATAGGAACATGTATAAGTCATGAAGAAAGCAATAGCAACAAACTAAACGATCAAGTGCTAAGCTAATGGAATGGGTCAAGTCAATCACATCATTCTCCTAATGATGTGATCCCGTTAATCAAATGACAACTCTTTGTCTATGGCTAGGAAACATAACCATCTTTGATCAACGAGCTAGTCAAGTAGAGGTATACTAGTGACACTCTGTTTGTCTATGTATTCACACATGTATTATGTTTCCGGTTAATACAATTCTAGCATGAATAATAAACATTTATCATGATATAAGGAAATAAATAATAACTTTATTATTGCCTCTAGGGCATATTTCCTTCAGTCTCCCACTTGCACTAGAGTCAATAATCTAGATCACATCGCCATGTGATTTAACATCAATAGTTCACATATTTATGTGGTTAACATCCATAGTTCACATCGACATGTGACCAAAACCCAAAGGGTTTACTAGAGTCAGTAATCTAGTTCACATCGCTATGTGTTTAACACCCAAAGAGTACTAAGGTGTGATCATGTTTTGCTTGTGAGATAATTTTAGACAACGGGTCTGTCACATTCAGATCCGTAAGTATTTTGCAAAGTTCTATGTCTACAAAGCTCTGCATGGAGCTACTCTAGCTAATAGCTCCCACTTTCAATATGTATCTAGATCGAGACTTAGAGTCATCCAGATCGGTGTCAAAGCTTGCATCGACGTAACTCTTTACGACGAACTCTTTTATCACCTCCATAATCGAGAAATATTTCCTTAGTCCTCTAAGGATAATTTTGACTGCTGTCCAGTGATCTACTCCTAGATCACTATTGTACTCCCTTGCCAAAAAAACAGTGTAGGGTATACAATAGATCTGGCACACAGCATGGCATACTTTATAGAACCTATGGCTGAGGCATAGGGAATGACTTTCATTCTCTTTCTATCTTCTGCCATGGTCGGGCTTTGAGTCTTACTCAATTTCACACCTTGTAACACAGGCAAGAACTCTTTCTTTGACTGTTCCATTTTGAACTACTTCAAAATCTTGTCAAGGTATGTACTCATTGAAAAAACTTATCAAGCGTCTTGATCTATCTCTATAGATCTTGATGCTCAATATGTAAGCAGCTTCACCGTGGTCTTTCTTTGAAAAACTCCTTTCAAACACCCCTTTATGCTTTGCAGAATAATTCTACATTCTTTCCGATCAATAATATGTCATTCACATATACTTATCAGAAATGCTGTAGTGCTCCCACTCACTTTCTTGTAAATACAGGCTTCACCGCAAGTCTGTATAAAACTATATGCTTTGATCAACTTATCAAAGCGTATATTCCAACTCCGAGATGCTTGCACCAGTCCATAGAGGGATCGCTGGAGCTTGCATATTTTGTTAGCACCTTTAGGATTGACAAAACCTTCTGGTTGCATCATATACAACTCTCTCTTTAATAAATCCTTTAAGGAATGCAGTTTTGTTTATCCATTTGCCAGATTTCATAAAATGCGGCAATTTGCTAACATGATTCAGACAGACTTAAGCATCGCTACGAGTGAGAAAATCTCATCATAGTCAACACCTTGAACTTTGTCAAAAACCTTTTTCGACAAGTCTAGCTTTGTAGATAGTAACACTACTATCAGCGTCCGTCTTCCTCTTGAAGATCCATTTATTTTCTATGGCTTGGCGATCAACGGGCAAGTCAACCAAAGTCCACACTTTGTTCTCATACATGGATCCCATCTCAGATTTCATGGCCTCAAGCCATTTCGCGGAATCTGGGCTCATCATCGCTTCCTCATAGTTCGTAGGTTCGTCATGGTCAATTAACATGATCTCTAGAACAGGATTACCGTACCACTCTGGTGCGGATCACACTCTGGTTGAACTTACGAGGTTCGGTAGTAACTTGATCTGAAGTTACATGATCATCATCATTAGCTTCCTCACTAATTGGTGTAGGAGTCACAGGAATAGATTTCTGTGATGAACTACTTTCCAATAAGGGAGCAGGTACAGTTACCTCATCAAGTTCTACTTTCCTCCCACTCACTTCTTTCGAGAGAAACTCCTTCTCTAGAAAGGATCCATTCTCAGCAATGAATATCTTGCCTTGGGATCTGTGATAGAAGGTGTACCCAACATTTTCTTTTGGGTATCCTATGAAGACGCACTTCTCCGATTTGAGTTTGAGCTTATCAGGTTGAAACTTTTTCACATAAGCATTGCAACCTCAAACTTTAAGAAATAACAGCTTAGGTTTCTTGCCAAACCATAGTTCATACGGTGTCGTCTCAAAGGATTCAGATGGTGCCCTATTTAACGTGAATGTAGTTGTCTCTAATGCATAACCCCAAAACGATAGCGGTAAATCAGTAAGAGACGTCATAGATCGCACCATATCTAATAAAGCACGGTTACGATGTTCGGACACACCATTACACTGTGGTGTTCCAGGTGGCGTGAGTAGTGAAACTATTTCACATTGTTTTAACTGAAGGCCAAACTCGTAACTCAAATATTTTACTTCTGCGATCATATCGTAGAAACTTTTATTTTTGTTACGATGATTCTCCACTTCACTATGAAATTCTTTGAACTTTTCAAATGTTTCAGACTTGTGTTTCATCAAGTAGATATACTCATATCTGCTCAAATCATCTGTGAAGATCAGAAAATAATGATACCTGCCGCGAGCTTCAATATTCATCGGACCACATACATCAGTATGCATGATTTCCAACAAATCTGTTGCTTGCTGCATTGTTCCGGAGAACGGAGTCTTAGTCATCTTGCCCATGAGGCATGGTTCGCAAGCATCAACTGATTCATAATCAAGTGATTCCAAAAGTCCATCAACATGGAGTTTCTTCATGCGCTTTACACCAATATGACCTAAATGGCAGTGCCACAAATAAGTTGCACTATCATTATTAACTTTGCATCTTTTTGTTTCAATATTACGAATATGTGTATTACTACGATCAAGATCCAACGAACCATTTTCATTGGGTGTGTAACCATATATGTAAATAGAACAACAATTTATTCTCTTACTTAAATGAATAACCGTATTGCAATAAACATGATCAAATCATATTCATGCTCAATGCAAACACCAAATAACACTTATTTAGGTTGAACACTAATCCTGAAAGTATAGAGAGTGTGCGATGATGATCATATCAAACTTGGAACCACTTCCAACACACATCGTCACTTTCACCCTTAACTAGTCTCTGTTCATTCTGCAACTCCCGTTTCGAGTTACTACTCTTAGCAACTGAACTAGTATCAAATACCGGGGGGTTGCTACGAACACTAGTAAAATACACATCAATAATCTATATATATCAAATATACCTTTGTTCACTTTGCCATCCTTCTTATCCGCCAAATACTTGGGGCAGTTCTGCTTCTAGTGACCAGTCCCTTTGTAGTAGAAGCACTCAGTCTCAGGCTTAGGTCTAGACTTGGGCTTCTTCGCTTGAGCGGCAACTTGCTTGCCGTTCTTCTTGAAGTTCCCCTTCTTCCCTTTGCCCCTTTTCTTGAAACTAGTGGTCTTTGTCAACCATCAACACTTGATGCTTTTCTTGATTTCTACCTTCATCGATTTCAACATCACCAAGAGCTTGGGAATTACTTTTGTCATCCCTTGCATATTATAGTTCATCACTAAGTTCTAGTAACTCAGTGATAGTGACTAGAGAACTTTGTCAATTACTCTCATATATGGAAGATTAACTCCCACTTGATTCAAGCAATTGTAGTACTCAGACAATCTGAGCACATGCTCACTGGTTGAGCTATTCTCCTCCATCTTGTAGGCAAAGTACTGTCAGAGGTCTCATACCTCTCGACACGGGCATGAGTATGAAATACCAATTTCAACTCTTGGAACATCTTATATGCTCCATGGCGTTCAAAAACATCTTTGAAGCCCCGATTCTAAGCCGTTAAGCATGGTGCACTAAACTATCAAGTAGTCATCATATTGAGCTAGCCAAACGTTCATAACGTCTGCATCTGCTCCTGCAATAGGTCTGTCACCTAGCGGTGCATCAAGGACATAATTCTTCTGTGCAGCAATGAGGATAATCCTCAGATCATGGATCTAATCCGCATCATTGCTACTAAATTTTTTCAACTTAGTTTTCTCTAGGAACATATCAAAAATAAAACACAGGAGCTAAACGCGAGCTATTGATCTACAACATAGATATGCTAATACTATCAAGACTAAGTTCATGATAAATTAAAGTTCAATTAATCAAATTACTTAAGAACTCCCACTTAGATAGACATCCCTCTAATCATCTAAGTGATCACATGATCCAAATCAACTAAACCATAACCGATCATCACGTGAAATGGAGTAGCTTTCAATGGTGAACATCATTATGTTGATCATATCTACTATATGATTCACGCTCGACCTTTCGGTCTCAGTGTTCCGAGGCCATATCTGCATATGCTAGGCTCGTCAAGTTTAACCTGAGTATTCCGCGTGTGCAACTGTTTTGCACCCGTTGTAGATGGACGTAGAGCTTATCACACCCGATCATCACGTGGTGTCTGGGCACGACGAACTTTGGCAACGGTGCATACTCAGGGAGAACACTTTTATCTTGAAATTTAGTGAGAGATCATCTTATAATGCTACCGTCAATCAGAGCAAGATAAGATGCATAAAAGATAAACATCACATGCAATCAATATAAGTGATATGATATGGCCATCATCATCTTGTTCTTGTGATCTCCATCTCCGAAGCACCGTCATGATCACCATCGTCACTGGCGCGACACCTTGATCACCATCGTAGCATCGTTGTCGTCTCGCCAATCTTATGCTTCCACGACTATCGCTACCACTTAGTGATAAAGTAAAGCATTACAGCGCAATTGCATTGCATACAATAAAGCGACAACCATATGGCTCCTGCCAGTTGCCGATAACTCGGTTACAGAACATGATCATCTCATACAATAAAATTTAGCATCATGTCTTGACCATATCACATCACAACATGCCCTGCAAAAGTGAAGGAAATATGCCCTAGAGGCAATAATAAAGTTATTATTTATTTCCTTATAATCATGATAAATGTTTATTATTCATGCTGGAATTGTATTAACCGGAAACATAATACATGTGTGAATACATAGACAAACAAAGTGTCACTAGTATGACTCTACTTGACTAGCTCATTAATCAAAGATGGTTATGTTTCCTAACCATGAACAATGAGTTGTTATTTGATTAACGAGGTCAAATCATTAGTTGAATGATCTGATTGACATGACCCATTCCATTAGCTTAGCACCCGATCGTTTAGTATGTTGCTATTGCTTTCTTCATGACTTATACATGTTCCTATGACTATGAGATTATGCAACTCCCGTTTGCCGGAGGAACACTTTGGGTGCTACCAAACATCACAACGTAACTGGGTGATTATAAAGGAGCATTACAGGTGTCTCCAAAGGTAGATGTTGGGTTGGCGTATTTCGAGATTAGGATTTGTCACTCCGATTGTCGGAGAGGTATCTCTGGGCCCTCTCGGTAATACACATCACATAAGCCTTGCAAGAATTACAACTAATATGTTAGTTGTGAGATGATGTATTACGGAACGAGTAAAGAGACTTGCCGGTAACGATATTGAACTAGATATTGGATACCGACGATCGAATCTCGGGTAAGTAACACACCGATGACAAAGGGAACAACGTATGTTGTTATGCGGTCTGACCGATAAAGATCTTCGTAGAATATGTAGGAGACAATATGGGCATCCAGGTCCCGCTATTGGTTATTGACCGGAGACGTGTCTCGGTCATGTCTACATTGTTCTCGAACCCGTAGGGTCCGCATGCTTAAGGTTACGATGACAGTTATATTATGAGTTTATGCATTTTGATGTACCGAAGGTTGTTCGGAGTCCCTGATGTGATCACGAACATGACGAGGAGTCTCGAAATGGTCGAGACATAAAGATTGATATATTGGAAGCCTATGTTTGGATATCGGAAGTGTTCCGGGTGAAATCAGGATTTTACCGGGTTACCGGGAGGTTACCGGAACCCCCTGGGAATCATATGGGCCTTAGTGGAAAGGTGAAAGGGCTGCCCATAAGGGCTGCGCACCTCCCCCCTCCCCTAGTCCTATTAGGACTAGGAGAGGTGGCCGGCCACCCCTCTCCCTCTTTCCCCCTTGGGAATCCTAGTTGGAATAGGATTGGGGGGGGGGGGAGTCCTACTCCCGGTAGGAGTAGGACTCCTCCTGCGCCCTCCTCCTGGCCGGCGCACCTCTCCCCCTTGGCTCCTTTATATACGGAGGCAGGGGGCACCTCTAGAGACACAAGTTGATCCACGTGATCTATTCCTTAGCCGTGTGCGGTGCCCCCTGCCACCATATTCCTTGATAATACTGTAGCGGAGTTTAGGCGAAGCCCTGCTGCTGTAGTTCATCAAGATCGTCACCACGCCGTCGTGCTGACGGAACTCTTCCCCGACACTTTGCTGGATCGGAGTCCGGGGATCGTCATCGAGCTGAACGTGTGCTCGAACTCGGAGGTGCCGTAGTTTCGGTGCTTGATCGGTTGGATCGTGAAGACGTACGACTACTTCCTCTACGTCGTGTCAGCGCTTCCGCAGTCGGTCTGTGTTGGGTACGTAGACAACACTCTCCCCTCTCGTTGCTATGCATCACATGATCTTGCGTGTGCGTAGGAAATTTTTTGAAATTACTACGAAACCCAACAGTGGCATCCGAGCCAGGTTATTTATGTTGATGTTATATGCACGAGTAGAACACAAGTGAGTTGTGGGCGATATAAGTCATACTGCCTACCAGCATGTCATACTTTGGTTCGACGGCATTGTTGGACGAGACGACCCGGACCAACCTTACGCGTACGCTTACGCGAGACCGGTTCCCCCGACGTGCTTTGCACACAGGTGGCTTGCGGGCGACTGTCTCTCCAACTTTAGTTGAACCAAGTATGGCTACGCCCGGTCCTTGCGAAGGTTAAAACAGAGTCTATTTGACAAACTATCATTGTGGTTTTGATGCGTAGGTGAGATTGGTTCTTACTTAAGCCCGTAGCAGCCACGTAAAACTTGAAACAACAAAGTAGAGGACGTCTAACTTGTTTTTGCAGGGCATGTTGTGATGTGATATGGTCAAGGCATGATGCTGAATTTTATTGTATGAGATGATCATGTTTTGTAACCGAGTTATCGGCAACTGGCAGGAGCCATATGGTTGTCGCTTTATTGTATGCAATGCAATCGCGATGTAATGCTTTACTTTATTACTAAACGGTAGTGATAGTCGTGGAAGCATAAGATTGGCGAGACGACAACGATGCTACGATGGAGATCAAGGTGTCGCGCCGGTGACGATGGTGATCATGACGGTGCTTCGGAGATGGAGATCACAAGCACAAGATGATGATGGCCATATCATATCACTTAAATTGATTGCATGTGATGTTTATCTTTTTATGCATCTTATCTTGCTTTGATTGACGGTAGCATTATAAGATGATCTCTCACTAAATTATCAAGAAGTGTTCTCCCTAAGTATGCACCGTTGCCAAAGTTCGTCGTGCCCAGACACCACGTGATGATCGGGTGTGATAAGCTCTACGTCCATCTACAACGGGTGCAAGCCAGTTTTTGCACAAGCAGAATACTCAGGTTAAACTTGATGAGCCTAGCATATGCAGATATGGCCTCGGAACACGGAGACCGAAAGGTCGAGCGTGAATCATATAGTAGATATGATCAACATAAACGATGTTCACCATTGAAAACTACTCCATCTCACGTGATGATCGGTTATGGTTTAGTTGATTTGGATCACGTAATCACTTAGAAGATTAGAGGGATGTCTATCTAAGTGGGAGTTCTTTAGTAATATGATTAATTGAACTTAAATTTATCATGAACTTAGTCCCTGATAGTATCTTGCTTGTTTATGTTGATTGTAGATAGATGGCTCGTGCTGTTGTTCCGTTGAATTTTAATGCGTTCCTTGAGAAAGCAAAGTTGAAAGATGATGGTAGCAATTACATGGACTGGGTCCGTAACTTGAGGATTATCCTCATTGCTGCTCAGAAGAATTACGTCCTGGAAGCACCGCTGGGTGCCAGGCCTGCTGCTGGAGCAACACCAGATGTTATGAACGTCTGGCAGAGCAAAGCTGATGACTACTCGATAGTTCAGTGTGCCATGCTTTACGGCTTAGAATCAGGACTTCAACGACGTTTTGAACGTCATGGAGCATATGAGATGTTCCAGGAGTTGAAGTTAATATTTCAAGCAAATGCCTGAATTGAGAGATATGAAGTCTCCAATAAAGTTCTATAGCTGCAAGATGGAGGAGAACAGTTCTGTCAGTGAGCATATACTCAAAATGTCTGGGTATAATAATCACTTGATTCAATTGGGAGTTAATCTTCCGGATGATTGCGTCATTGACAGAATTCTCCAATCACTGCCACCAAGCTACAAGAGCTTCGTGATGAACTATAATATGCAAGGGATGAACAAGACTATTCCCGAGCTCTTCGCAATGCTGAAAGCTGCGGAGGTAGAAATCAAGAAGGAGCATCAAGTGTTGATGGTTAACAAGACCACTAGTTTCAAGAAAAAGGGCAAAGGGAAGAAGAAGAAGGGGAACTTCAAGAAGAACAGCAAGCAAGTTGCTGCTCAGGAGAAGAAACCCAAGTCTGGACCTAAGCCTGAAACTGAGTGCTTCTACTGCAAGCAGACTGGTCACTGGAAGCGGAACTGCCCCAAGTATTTGGCGGATAAGAAGGATGGCAAGGTGAACAAAGGTATATGTGATATACATGTTATTGATGTGTACCTTACTAGAGCTCGCAATAGCACCTGGGTATTTGATACTGGTTCTATTGCTAATATTTGCAACTCGAAACAGGGACTACGGAATAAGCGGGCACTGGCAAAGGACGAGGTGACGATGCGCGTGGGAAACGGTTCCAAAGTCGATGTGATCGCGGTCGGCACGCTACCTCTACATCTACCTTCGGGATTAATATTAGACCTAAATAATTGTTATTTGGTGCCAGCCTTGAGCATGAACATTATATCTGGATCTTGTTTAATGCGAGACGGTTATTCATTTAAATCAGAGAATAATGGTTGTTCTATTTATATGAGTAATATCTTTTATGGTCATGCACCTTTGAAGAGTGGTCTATTTTTATTGAATCTCGATAGTAGTAATACACATATTCATAATGTTGAAGCCAAAAGATGCAGAGTTGATAATGAAAGTGCAACTTATTTGTGGCACTGTCGTTTAGGTCATATCGGTGTAAAGCGCATGAAGAAACTCCATACTGATGGACTTTTGGAACCACTTGATTATGAATCACTTGGTACTTGCGAACCGTGCCTCATGGGCAAGATGACTAAAACACCGTTCTCCGGTACTATGGAGAGAGCAACAGATTTGTTGGAAATCATACATACTGATGTATGTGGTCCGATGAATATTGAGGCTCGTGGCGGATATCGTTATTTTCTCACCTTCACAGATGATTTAAGCAGATATGGATATATCTACTTAATGAAACATAAGTCTGAAACATTTGAAAAGTTCAAAGAATTTCAGAGTGAAGTTGAAAATCATCGTAACAAGAAAATAAAGTTTCTACGATCTGATCGTGGAGGAGAATATTTGAGTTACGAGTTTGGTGTACATTTGAAAAATTGTGGAATAGTTTCGCAACTCACGCCACCCGGAACACCACAGCGTAATGGTGTGTCCGAACGTCGTAATCGTACTTTACTAGATATGGTGCGATCTATGATGTCTCTTACTGATTTACCGCTATCGTTTTGGGGTTATGCTCTAGAGACAGCTGCATTCATGTTAAATAGGGCACCATCAAAATCCGTTGAGACGACGCCTTATGAACTGTGGTTTGGCAAGAAACCAAAGTTGTCGTTTCTTAAAGTTTGGGGCTGTGATGCTTATGTGAAAAAGCTTCAACCTGATAAGCTCGAACCCAAATCAGAGAAATGTGTCTTCATAGGATACCCAAAGGAAACTGTTGGGTACACCTTCTATCACAGATCTGAAGGCAAGACATTCGTTGCTAAGAATGGATCCTTTCTAGAGAAGGAGTTTCTCTCGAAAGAAGTGAGTGGGAGGAAAGTAGAACTTGACGAGGTAACTGTACCTGCTCCCTTACTGGAAAGTAGTTCATCACAGAAAACTGTTTCAGTGACACCTACACCAGTTAGTGAGGAAGCCAATGATAATGATCATGAAACTTCAGATCAAGATACTACTGAACCTCATAGATCAACCAGAGTAAGATCCGCACCAGAGTGGTACGGTAATCCTGTTCTGGAAGTCATGCTACTAGATCATGATGAACCTGCGAACTATGAAGAAGCAATGGTGAGCCCAGATTCCGCAAAGTGGCTTGAAGCCATGAAATCTGAGATGCGATCCATGTATGAGAACAAAGTATGGACTTTGGTTGACTTGCCCGATGATCGGCAAGAAATTGACAATAAATGGATCTTTAAGAAGAAGACTGACGCTGATGGTAATGTTACTGTCTACAAAGCTCGACTTGTCGCAAAAGGTTTTCGGCAAGTTCAAGGGATTGACTACGATGAGACCTTCTCACCCGTAGCGATGCTTAAGTCCATCCGAATCATGTTAGTGATTGCCGCATTTTATGATTATGAAATTTGGCAGATGGATGTCAAAACTGCATTCCTGAATGGATTTCTGGAAGAAGAGTTGTATATGATGCAACCGGAAGGTTTTGTCGATCCAAAGGGAGCTAACAAAGTGTGCAAGCTCCAGCGATCCATTTATGGACTGGTGCAAGCCTCTCGGAGTTGGAATAAACGTTTTGATAGTGTGATCAAAGCATTTGGTTTTATACAGACTTTTGGAGAAGCCTGTATTTATAAGAAAGTGAGTGGGAGCTCTGTAGCATTTCTGATATTATATGTGGATGACATATTGTTGATTGGAAATGATATAGAATTTTTGGATAGCATAAAGGGATACTTGAATAAAAGTTTTTCAATGAAAGACCTCAGTGAAGCTGCTTACATATTAGGCATTAAGATCTATAGAGATAGATCAAGACGCTTAATTGGACTTTCACAAAGCACATACCTTGACAAAATTTTGAAGAAGTTCAAAATGGATCAAGCAAAGAAAGGGTTCTTGCCTGTGTTACAAGGTGTGAAGTTGGGTAAGACTCAATGCCCGACCACTGCAGAAGATAGAGAGAATATGAAAGATGTTCCCTATGCATCAGCCATAGGATCTATCATGTATGCAATGCTGTGTACCAGACCTGATGTGTGCCTTGCTATAAGTTTAGCAGGGAGGTACCAAAGTAATCCAGGAGTGGATCACTGGACAGCGGTCAAGAACATCCTGAAATACCTGAAAAGGACTAAGGATATGTTTCTCGTATATGGAGGTGACAAAGAGCTCACCGTAAAAGGTTACCTTGATGCAAGCTTTGACACTGATCCGGACGATTCTAAATCGCAAACCGGATACGTGTTTACATTAAACGGTGGAGCTGTCAGTTGGTGCAGTTCTAAACAAAGCGTCGTAGCAGGATCTACATGTGAAGCGGAGTACATAGCTGCTTCGGAAGCAGCGAACGAAGGAGTCTGGATGAAGGAGTTCATATCCGATCTAGGTGTCATACCTAATGCATCGGGTCCAATGAAAATCTTTTGTGACAATACTGGTGCAATTGCCTTGGCAAAGGAATCCAGATTTCACAAAAGGACTAAACACATCAAGAGACGCTTCAACTCCATCCGGGATCTAGTCCAGGTGGGAGACATAGAGATTTGCAAGATACATACGGATGTGAATGTTGCAGACCCGTTGACTAAGCCTCTTCCACGAGCAAAACATGATCAGCACCAAGGCTCCATGGGTGTTGGAATCATTACAGTGTAATCTAGATTATTGACTCTAGTGCAAGTGGGAGACTGAAGAAAATATGCCCTAGAGGAAATAATAAAGTTATTATTTATTTCCTTATAATCATGATAAATGTTTATTATTCATGCTGGAATTGAATTAACCGGAAACATAATACATGTGTGAATACATAGACAAACAAAGTGTCACTAGTATGCCTCTACTTGACTAGCTCGTTAATCAAAGATGGTTATGTTTCCTGACCATGAACAATGAGTTGTTATTTGATTAACGAGGTCAAATCATTAGTTGAATGATTTGATTGACAGGAACCATTCCATTATCTTAGCACCCGATCGTTTAGTATGTTGCTATTGCTTTCTTCATGACTTATACATGTTCCTATGACTATGAGATTATGCAACTCCCGTTTGCCGGAGGAACACTTTGGGTGCTACCAAACGTCACAACGTAACTGGGTGATTATAAAGGAGCATTACAGGTGTCTCCAAAGGTAGATGTTGGGTTGGCGTATTTCGAGATTAGGATTTGTCACTCCGATTGTCGGAGAGGTATCTCTGGGCCCTCTCGGTAATACACATCACATAAGCCTTGCAAGCATTACAACTAATATGTTAGTTGTGAGATGATGTATTACGGAACGAGTAAAGAGACTTGCCGATAACAAGATTGAACTAGATATTGGATACCGACGATCGAATCTCGGGTAAGTAACATACCGATGACAAAGGGAACAACGTATGTTGTTATGCGGTCTGACCGATAAAGATCTTCGTAGAATATGTAGGAGCCAATATGGGCATCCAGGTCCCGCTATTGGTTATTGACCGGAGACGTGTCTCGGTCATGTCTACATTGTTCTCGAACCCGTAGGGTCCGCACACTTAAGGTTACGATGACAGTTATATTATGAGTTTATGCATTTTGATGTACCGAAGGTTGTTTGGAGTCCCTGATGTGATCACGGACATGACGAGGAGTCTCGAAATGGTCGAGACGTAAAGATTGATATATTGGAAGCCTATGTTTGGATATCGGAAGTGTTCCGGGTGAAATCGGGATTTTACCGGGTTACCGGGAGGTTACCGGAACCCCCCGGGAATCATATGGGCCTTAGTGGGCCTTAGTGGAAAGGTGAAAGGGCTGCCCATAAGGGCTGCGCACCTCCCCCCTCCCCTAGTCCTATTAGGACTAGGAGAGGTGGCCGGCCACCCCTCTCCCTCTTTCCCCCTTGGGAATCCTAGTTGGAATAGGATTGGGGGGGGAGTCCTACTCCCGGTAGGAGTAGGACTCCTCCTGCGCCCTCCTCCTGGCCGGCGCACCTCTCCCCCTTGGCTCCTTTATATACGGAGGCAGGGGGCACCTCTAGAGACACAAGTTGATCCACGTGATCTATTCCTTAGCCGTGTGCGGTGCCCCCTGCCACCATATTCCTCGATAATACTGTAGCGGAGTTTAGGCGAAGCCCTGCTGCTGTAGTTCATCAAGATCGTCACCACGCCGTCGTGCTGATGGAACTCTTCCCCGACACTTTGCTGGATCGGAGTCCGGGGATCGTCATCGAGCTGAACGTGTGCTCGAACTCGGAGGTGCCGTAGTTTCGGTGCTTGATCGGTTGGATCGTGAATTTGTACGACTACTTCCTCTACGTCGTGTCAGCGCTTCCGCAGTCGGTCTGCGTTGGGTATGTAGACAACACTCTCCCCTCTTGTTGCTATGCATCACATGATCTTGCGTGTGCGTAGGAATTTTTTTGAAATTACTATGAAACCCAACAAAAAGCATGTTAGACATCCTCTACTTTGTTGTTGCAAGTTTTACGTGGCTGCTACGGGCTTTAGCAAGAACCGTTCTTACCTACGCATCAAAACCACAACGATAGTTTGTCAAGTTGGTGTTGTTTTAACCTTCTCAAGGACCGGGCGTAGCCACACTTGGTTCAACTAAAATTGGAGAAACTGACACCCGCCAGCCACCTGTGTGCAAAGCACGTCGGTAGAACTAGTCTCGCGCAAGCGTACGCGTAATGTCGGTCCGGGCTGCTTCATCCAACAATACCGCCGAACCAAAGTATGACATGCTGGTAAGCAGTATGACTTATATCGCCCGCAACTCACTTGTGTTCTACTCGTGCACAACATCAACGCATAAAACCTGGCTCTGATACCACTGTTGGGGAACTTAGTAATTTCAAAATTTTCCTACGCACACGCAAGATCATGGTGATGCATAGCAACGAGAGGGGAGAGTGTTGTCCACGTACCCTCGTAGACCGTAAGCGGAAGCGTTAGCACAACACGGTTGATGTAGTCGTACGTCTTCATGATCTGACCGATCAAGTACTGACCGTACGGCACCTCCGAGTTCAGCACACGTTCAGCCCGATGACGTCCCTCGAACTCCGATCCAGCCGAGTGTTGAGGGAGAGTTTCGTCAGCACGACGGCATGGTGACGATGTTGATGTTCTACCGACACAGGGCTTTGCCTAAGCACCGCTACAATATTATCGAGGTGGACTATGGTGGAGCGGGGCACCGCACACGGCTAAGAGACGATCAACTTGTGTGTCTAGAGGTGTCCCCTGCCCCTGTATATAAAGGAGCAAGGGGGAGGCAGCCAGCCTAGGAGAAGGGCGCGCCAAGGGGGGGAGTCCTACTCCTACCGGGAGTAGGACTCCTCCTTTCCTTGTTGGAGTAGGAGAGAAGGAAAGAGGGGGAGAAGAACAAGGAAAAGTGGGTTGCACCCCTTGTCCAATTCGGACCAGAGGGGGGGCGCGCGCCTCCTTCCTTTTGGCCTCTCTCCTCTATTCCCGTATGGCCCAATAAGGCCCATATACTCCCCGACGAATTCTCGTAACTCTCCGGTACTCCGAAAAATACCCGAATCACTCAGAACCTTTCCGATGTCCGAATATAGTCGTCCAATATATCGATCTTTACGTCTCGACCATTTCGAGACTCCTCGTCATGTCCCCGATCTCATCCGGGACTCCGAACTCCTTCGGTACATCAAAACACATAAACTCATAATATAACCGTCATCAAAACACATAAACTCATGACCGAGACACGTCTCCGGTCAATAACCAATAGCGGAACCTGGATGCTCATATTGGTTCCTACATATTCTACGAAGATCTTTATCGGTCAAACCGCATAACAACATACGTTGTTCCCTTTGTCATCGGTATGTTACTTGCCCGAGATTTGATCATCGGTATCTCAATACCTAGTTCAATCTCATTACCGGCAAGTATCTTTACTCGTTCCGTAATACATCATCCCGCAACTAACTCAGTAGTTGCAATGCTTGCAAGGCTTATAGTGATGTGCATTACCGAGTGGGCCCAGAGATACCTCTCCGACAATCAGAGTGACAAATCCTAATCTCGAAATAGGCCAACCAACAAGTACCTTCGGAGACACCTGTAGAGCACCTTTATAATCACCCAGTTATGTTGTGACGTTTGGTGGCACACAAAGTGTTCCTCCGGTAAACGGGAGTTGCATAATCTCATAGTCATAGGAACATGTATAAGTCATGAAGAAAGCAATAGCAACAAACTAAACGATCAAGTGCTAAGCTAATGGAATGGGTCAAGTCAATCACATCATTCTCCTAATGATGTGATCCCGTTAATCAAATGACAACTCTTTGTCTATGGTTAGGAAACATAACCATCTTTGATCAACGAGCTAGTCAAATAGAGGCATACTAGTGACACTCTGTTTGTCTATGTATTCACACATGCATCATGTTTCCGGTTAATACAATTCTAGCATGAATAATAAACATTTATCATGATATAAGGAAATAAATAATAACTTTATCATTGCCTCTAGGGCATATTTCCTTCAGGCAGAGCCGTCTTCTTCCTCCTGCCAGTAGGCAGAGGGGAAGCGTGGCGCGCGCGGGTGCGTTCCCGGCCACCTCCTGCTTGCGTCCCTCGACCTGATCCGCGCCCGGAGACGCCCGACGCCTCCCCTCTCTCCTCTCCCTCACTCTCTGCTCTCTCCTTTGCTCTCTAGTCCCTTCCACGAGCGCGACCTAATGCATCCGTCGCCGCCGACGAGCTCCCCCACGGCCACAGCCATCTCCGAGCCTCTCCGACGCACCCCTGAGCTCTGCCGTGACGCCCCGGTCCTCCCCGCCGAGCCACATGACGCCTGACGCCCTGGAGCGCCGTCGTTGACGCCATCTTCGCCCTCTGCACCGACGGCTGTGGTCGGCCGATTCGTCGTCACCAGGCCATCCCTGAGCACGCTGAGATCACCGACGACCCCGCCGTGAGCTCCTCTACGGCCGCGCAAGCTTGCCTCCGAGCACGTCAACGCACTCAGGGAGTCTCCAGGAGCTCGAATCACCCGCCCGTTAGGCCTGCCCTGCACCGTAGCCGCAAACCCCACACTCACCCGAACTCCGGCACCGCCGCGAGCTCACTTCCGGCGAGCTCCGTCCACCCCACAGCCTCCCACCTGCTCCGTTAGATGCGCGTGAGCGCCAGCCACCCTGAGCACCCATCCACGCGTCGAATGGACGCCGGAGCCGCGATTCCGGCGTGCCTCCGCCGTCGGCTGTGGTCGTCGCCGACCATGCTCCGGCGGGTGTCGACATGGCCATCATTAGACGCTAACCCCGCCACCTAAGCAACCCTAATAGCCATTGACAGCAGGCCCTACTGTAGGGTCAAACCCAGTCAGCATTGGGTTTGACCGTGTTTAGCCCCTGTGTCACTGACGCGCGGGCCCGCCCTGTTAATCTCTAATTAGTTTTAGGTTAGTGCTAACTGACTTAGATTAATTAGTATAGTCACTGACTAGTGGGCCCAGGCCCTAATTAACCGAGGTTAGTGCTAACCTAACACTAACTAACTCTATTAGTTAGTTGTTTCATTGACATGTGGGTCCCAGCCGTCAGGTTTGACCTGGGCTGGCACCTTTGACCTGCTGACGTCACCCCGACGTCATGCTGGTGCAATAACTCATTTTCTGGACTTATTCTTTCACAGGAAATTCCAGATAATGTTTTAAACTTCTAAAAATCATATAAAATCAACCGTAGCTCAGAATGAAATAAATTATATATGAAAAATGATCAGAAAAATCCAATCTATCCATCTGTACTAGTTTCATGCATGTTTAAACAAGTTAACTTGTTGTTTAGTGCAAAACATGATAAAGCACTATTTAAGACCACAAATGAGTTTGAACTTTGAATCTTTGGTTCAAAATAGCTCAAACCCATCTGTTTGTAGTTGCATTAGCCCAACACACTCATTTTACCATGTCATGATCATGCATCATATTGCGCATTGCATTGATTGTGTTTCTTTCTCTGTTGCCGGTATTTGTCCCCTCTCAGTAGACGTTGCTTCGACGATGTGATCATTGACACCGATGAAGAGTTATACTATCTTAAGAAGTGCCAGGCAAGCAAAACCCCCTTGTTCATTCCGATACAATCCCACTCTCTCGCTCCTGCTCTCTTTTACTGCATTAGGACAACAACGATTCATCTGTTACTTGCTGCGGTAGTTGAACCCCTTATCCTCTGCATGACCTGTCATTGCCATGGTAAATAGATGAAACCCACTAGCATGAGTAGGAGTTTTTTGAGCCCTGATGTGCCTACTCATTCATGCTTGTTTGTTGTGCCTGTTATTGCTTAGGGCTGTGTCAGGTCTGATTCATCGGGGATGAATCGGAGGTGTGTGAACATGTCCTACTGTTGAGAGCTAAGTGTGTGAACATGATTTGGTAAAGGTATCGATGAGAGGCCATGTAGGTGTACATGGTGGGTTGTTTCATTGAAGCCGTCCTTAGGAACTGAGTTCTGTGTTTGTGATCCATGAAACAGCTACTACCACACATTGGGCCCTGAAATATGACCCCGCTCAACTTACTGACCCCTCTCGTCCTCTGTCTAGGAGTTGCAACTAGTTTCTGGTGTTTATAGGTTATGTGTTCGCGGTCGTGCGTAGCGCTGACCCTAGGGGTGGGCTATGATGCGGTAGATACACCGTGGCCGGGTATGCCGGGCGCCCGTTTGGCGTCTCGGGACCCTGTACACATCGTTTGGGGCCATTGAGGACACCTCGGCCGGATTTCCTTGCGGATGGAACCTGAATAGGTGATAAACCTGGACTAGAGACTTGTGTGGTTAGTCAGGTCGTGGTCTACACCCACGTCGGCTTTCGCTTGAAGTCTGCCGAGCACATGTCATGTGCAGACGCTAAGTGGTGGAAACATGTGTGACGAAGTACACCCCTGCAGGGTATAAAACTATTCGAATAGCCGCGTCCGCGGTAAAGGACTTCTAGGTTGCCTATAACAGTTCATAGACAAGTGAAAGTGGATACTCTAAAATGCGCAAGATAAGCGTGAGTGCTATGGATGGCGTTCTCGTAGGGAGACGGGAGCGGATCCATAGTGGTATATTGAATGGTGAATATGTGGACTCGTGTGCGCCACCTCAAAAGAGTTGCTTGCAGTCGTAGTTCAGGATAGCCACTGAGTCAAAGCTGGCCTGCTACAGTCAAACTCCACTACCCCCTTTGTTGATACCGATGCATATGTAGCTAGTTCTGATGTAAGTCTTGCTGAGTACTTTTATACTCACGTTTGCTTAATTTATGTATTGCAGAGAGACTTCAGTCTCGCTAGTAGTTTCGTGTGGACTTCGACGTTTAGCTTGATACCTCAGCTACGATCTTGTGCCCTCGGCAGGATCTGGTAGATAGTCAGGCTTCTTAGCCTTTTTCATTTGTAGATGTCTGTACTCAGACATGTTAAGCTTCCGCATGTGCTTTGATTTGTATGCTATGATTGTTGGGTCATGAGACCCATGTTTGTAATATCTCGCTCCTCGGAGCCTAATGAATAAATACTTGAGTCATAGAGTTATGTTGTGATGCCATGTTGTATTTAAACATATCGAGCATATTGTGTGTATGATTGAAATGCTTGGTATGTGTGGGATCCGACAATCTAGTTGTTTATCCTTGGCAGCCTCTCTTATGGGGAAATGTAGTCTAGTGCTTCCATGAGCCATAGTAGTACGCTATAGCCCGGTTCACCAGAGTCCTGCTAGCCCAACACTACTGCTCAGGACACTTGACTGGCCGGCATGTGTTTCACTTTGTTCCTGTGTCTGTCCCTTTGGGGAAATGTCACGCGGTGACATCCGGAGTCCTGCCTAGCCTGCTACAGCCCGGGTTCCCGGAGTCCTGTTAGCCCAGTGCTACAGCCCGAATTCACACACTGCTGACCGACATGCTCTATGTGATTCATTATGCCTATCCCCATAGGTTGGTGCCGCTTTGGGTTCACGACTCATCATGTCGGCCCGGGTTCTCTGTCATATGGATGCTAGCGACACTATCATATACATGAGCCAAAAGGTGCAAACGGTCCTGGGCCATGGTAAGGCGACACCCATGGGAATACCGTGCGTGAGTCCGCAAAGTGATATGAGGTGTTACCGGCTAGATCGATGTGACTTGGAATCGGGGTCCTGACACTCACATTGTCAAAAATTTACTCTCTGCTCGTCGTTTCACTATTGACAATCTTTGTTCCATTGAATTTGACCCGTTCGGATTTTCTGTGAAGGATCTTCGCACCAGGGCCGTGATCCTTCGCTGCAATAGCCAAGGAGATCTCTACATCTTCCCATCATCTGTCGTCCATCACCACGCCCATGGACTCCTCGCCACTACCTCCACCGAGCTTTGGCATCGCCGCTTAGGACATCCAGGACGTGACGCCATGTCCCAACTTCATAAACAGTCTTCTATTTCTTTTAATAAGGCAGCTTCATGTGTTTGTCATGCTTGTCAACTCGGCAAGCACGTGCACTTGCCCTTCTCTAGGTCATCTTCAATAAGCGTCGAACCGTTCAAATTGATACATTGTGATCTCTAGACCTCTCAAGTTTTGAGTAATTCGGGCTTTAAGTATTATCTCATTATTGTTGACGATTTTTCACATTTTATGTGGACTTTCCCTCTACGTCAAAAGTCTGAAACCGCTGCCATTCTCCTCAACTTTGTCGCGTATGTTCGGACACAATTTTCTCATCCCCTCGTTGCCATGCAGGCTGACAATGGCACTGAATTTATCAACTCAACAGTTACCACCTTTTTCTCCTCTAATGGCATTCGTCTTCGCCTCTCGTGCCCCTACACTTCTACCCAAAACGGCAAGGCCGAACGCGCCATTCATACAATCAATGACGTGGTCCGGAGCCTTATGTTTCAGTCATCCATGCCGCCATCCTATTGGGCGGAGGCCCTTGCAACCGCTACCCATCTCATCAACATACGCCCTTCCCAAGCCATAGACTTTGCCATACCCTATATTCGCTTTATGACTCTCCACCTGATCATGCGACTTTTCGTGTCTTTGGTTGTCTATGCTATCCCAATCAATCCGCCACCGCTAAGAACAAACTCTCTCCTCGATCTGTCGCGTGTGTGTTTCTTGGTTATCCTAGTCAACACAAAGGCTATCGCTGTCTCGATCTTGCCACCCGGCGAGTTATTATTTCTTGCCATGTCACTTTCGACGAACATGTTTTTCCTTTCTGTCATATCCATGATCGCGCACCCACTCAACTAGCCGATCTAGATTTCCTACTCCACCTAGCGGCTACACACCATGCACCAACCCAGACCCAACCCGTTATGCATGCATATCCGTCACCCGCCATGCATGTTGCTCCACCCGGCCCTACGTTGGCCTGTGCCAACTCTCCTCCACCCACCGCACATGCAACCCCGTCTCCAGCTACCCTGCATGCAGCCCCGTCTCCAGCCATGCACAATGGTTCTCTGCCTCCCATGGTGTCACCAGCTCCCATCAGCCCGCCTTTGCGCTCGTCCAGCCCTCCACCTGGCCCGACGGCCTCCTCCTCCGTGTCTCCTGACTTGTCGCCGCCCATCATCATTCACCGGCCGCCATCGCCGAGTAACACGCACACGATGCTCACACGTGCCAAACATGGGCTCTTCCAACCCACCGATCATCCAAACCTCACGGCATCACACTCCACTCCCTCTCCCATTCCCAAAACATACCGGGGGTGCTCTCCATGACCCTCATTGGCATCGTGCCATGCTCGAGGAATTTGATGCTCTTGTTGCTAACGGAACTTGGTCACTTGTTCCTCGACCTTCTCGTGCTCATGTTGTTTCAGGAAAATGGATCTTCAAGCATAAGTTTCATTCTGACGGAAGCCATGCTCGTTACAAGGCTCGGTGGGTGGTCCGTGGCTACTCTCAGCAGCCGGGCATCGATTTTGATGAGACATTCAGCCCCGTGGTCAAGCCGGCCACGATACGCATCATCCTCAGCCTTGCCGTTTCACGGGCATGGCTGGTTCACCAGCTCGATGTCAAGAACGCCTTTCTTCATGGCAATCTTGACGAGGAGGTTTACTGTCAGCAACCTCTCGGCTTCATCGATGCTTGCTGCCTGGACTATGTGTGTCGTCTCCACAAATCGCTCTACGGTCTCAGGCAAGCTCCGCGTTCTTGGTACCAGCGTTTTGCTCATTTTGCACATTGGTTGGGATTTGTCGCATCCAAGTCAGATGTCTCTCTGTTCATCTACACAAGAGTGGTCATGACCTCGCCTACATTCTTGTATATGTAGATGACATTGTGATCACTGCCTCCACGGATCAGCTACTTCGTCGTCTTACTCAGCAGCTCCACTCCGAGTTTGCCATGACGGATCTTGGCGCCTTATCATTCTTCCTAGGCATTCCTGTCACTCGAACAACGTCTGGTATGGTGCTCTCACAGCGACAGTATGCATTGGATCTCCTCCAGCGTGCCGGCATGGTAGATTGTAATCCGTCGGCTACTCCCATTGACGCCAAGTGCAAGCTCTCGGCGCAAGATGGTCCTCTTCTCACTGATCCCACTGAGTACCACAACTATGCTAGAGCTCTATAGTACTTGACACTCACGTGACCCGACATCGCGCACGCTGTTCAGCAGGCTTGTCTTTATATGCATGCACCTCGCGAGCCACATCTGCACCTGGTCAAGCGTATACTCCAGTATATCAAGGGCACCCTTGACCTCAGCTTACACATCTCCCGCTCTTCGTCGACCTCTCTCACAGCTTACTCTGACGCTGACTGGGCAGGATGCCCCGACACCAGATGTTCGACCTCTGGATATTTTGTCTATCTAGGTGATACTTTGGTCTCTTGGTCGTCCAAACGCCAGACCACCGTATCTCGTTCTAGTGCCGAGGCAGAGTACCGTGCTGTTGCTCATGTCGTAGCTGAGTGTTCTTGGATCCGGCAGCTTCTCGGTGAGCTTCATCATCCCCTATCGACTGCCACCATTGTCTTCTGTGATAATGTTAGCACCGTCTATGTCAGGACCCCGATTCCAAATCACATCGATCTAGCCGGTAACACCTCATATCACTTTGCGGCCTCACGCACGATATTCCCACGAGTGTCGCCTTACCATGGCCCGAGACCGTTTGCGCCTTTTGGCTCACGTATATGATAGTGTCGCTAGCATCCATATGACAGAGAACCCGGGCCGACATGACTAGTCGTGAACCCAAATTGGCAATAACTTACGGGGACAGGCATACATGAATCAACATCGAGCATGTCGTTCAGCAGCGTGTGAATCCGGGCTGTAGCACTGGGCTAACAGGACTCCGGGAACCAGGGCTGTAGTAGGCTAAGCAGGACTCCGGATGTCACCGCGTGACATTTCCCCGAAGGGACAGACACAGAAACGAAGTGAATCACATGCCGGCCAGTCAAGTGTTCCGGAGCAGTAGTGCTGGGCTAGCAGGACTCCGGTGAACCGGGCTATAGCAGACTACTATGGCTCATGGAAGCACAAGACTACATTTCCCCATAAGAGAGGCTACCAAGGATAAACAACTAGGTTGTCGGATCCCACACATACCAAGCATTTCAATCATACACACAATGTGCTCGATATGTGTAAATACAACATGGCATCACAACAAGACTCTACGACTCAAAGTATTTATTCATTAGGCTCCGAGGAGCGAGATATTACAAACGTGGGTCTCATGACCCCAACATACAGAGCATACAAGCAACATGCACATGCGGAAGCTTAACTTGTCTGAGTACAGACAACTACAAATGAAGAAGGCTAAGAAGCCTGTCTATCTACAAGACCCTGCCAAGGGCACAAGATCGTAGCTGAGGTATCAAGCTAAACGTCGGAGTCCACACGGAACTACTAGCGAGACTGACGTCTCTCTGCAAAAAACATAAAATAGGCAAACGTGAGTACAAATGTACCCACCAAAACTTACATCAGCACTAACTACATATGCATCGGTATCAACAAAGGGGGTAGTGGAGTTTAACTGCAGCAAGCCAGCTTTGACTCAGTGGCTAACCTAAACTATGACTGCAAGTAACTCTTTTGAGGTGGCGCACATGAGTCCACATATTCACCATATCAATACACCACTATGGATCCGCTCCCGTCTCCCTACAAGAAGGCCATCCATAGCACTCACGCTTTTCTTGCGAGTTTTAGAGTATCCACTTTCACTTGTCTATGAACTGTATAGGCAACCCAGAAGTCCTTTACAGCGGACACGGCTATCTGAATAGATCATTTATAACCCTGCAGGGGTGTACTTCTTCACACACGCTCTCGCCACATACCACCATGTACATGTCGTGTATCTCGGCAACCTTCAAGCGGAATCCTGGCGAGGGAGTCGGCCACGACCTGACTAACCACACAAGTCTCTAGTCTAGGTTTATCGCCTATTCAGGTTACATCCGCGAGGAGATCCGGCAGGAGTTTCGCTCACAGCCCCAAATGATGTGTGCAGGGTTCCCGAGACACCAAACGGGCGCCCGGTACACCGTGCCACGATGTATCTACCGCATCATAGCCCACCCCTACGGTCAGCGCTACGCACGACTGCCAACACATATCCTACAAACACTAGAAACTAGTTGCAACTCCTGGACAGAGGGCAAGGCAGTTAATAAGTTGAGAGGGTCCATTGGTTTCGGGCCCAATGCATGGTAGTAGCTGTTCATGGATCACAAACACAGAACTCAGTTCCTGAGGATGGTTTCAATGAGACAACCCACCATGTACTCCTACATGGCCTCTCACCGCTACCTTTACCAAATCATGTTCACACACTTAGCTCACACACAGTAGGACATGTTCATCACCATGCAATTCATTCCCGATGAATCATACCTGACTCAACTGTAAGCAGTAACAGGCATGACAAACAAGCATGAATTATTAGGCACATCAGGGCTCAAACAACTCCTACTCATGCTAGTGGGTTTCATCTATTTACTATGGCAATGACAGGTCATACAGAGGAAAAGGGGTTCAACTACCGCAGCAAGTAACAGTTGAAACGTTGTTGTCCTAATGGAGTAAAAGAGAGCAGGAGTGAGAGAGTGGGATTGTATCGGAATGAACAAGGGGGTTTTGCTTGCCTGGCACTTCTGAAGATAGTATAGTTCTTCATCGGTGTCATTGAACTCATCATCGGAACATCGTCTACTGAGAGGGGACGAATACCGGCAATAGAGAGAAACACAATCAATGCAATGCACAATATGATGCATGATCATGACATGGTAAAATGAGCATGTTGGGCTAATGCAACTAGCAACATGCTAAATGGAGTAGGTTTGAACCCTAGGTTCAAATTCAAACTCCATATGTGAGGGTTTAAATGCCATTATATGATTTGGCCTAAACAGCAGCCATAAGTTGTTCTAACATGCATGAAAATGGTACAAATGGATAGATTGGATTTTTCTGACCATTTTTCATATATAACTTATTTCATTCTGAGCTACGGTTGAATTTCTATGATTTTTAGAAGTTAGAACTATTTTCTGGAATTTCCTGGATAAACTTAAATCCAGAAAATGCTTTACTGCGTCAGCATGACATAGGTGTGACGTCAGCAAGTCAACTGGGACGGCCAGGTCAAACCTGACCTGTGGGACCCATACGTTAGTGTCTCAAGCTGGTTTGGGTGGATGACAGGTGGGACCGGTCAACGTTGACTTGACAACAGTCAAAGCTGACACGTGGGGTCCACACGTATTAGTACTAATCTTAACAGAAAATTAGACTAACCTAATTATGCTCAGGGACCCACATGTCATTGACACAGGCAATAACTAAACATGATTAGCACCTAAAATAATGGTGCCACGTCAGCCACCGGCATTTAACCGCCGGCGACGACAGACCGCGGCGGTGCCCGCGTCGGGTTTGCTCTATGGGCCACCATTTGACAGGCGGTTTGTGGCTACAGGTTGCTGGCGCTTGCGCGCATCCAGTGGTGCTCTCAGCTTCGCTGGAGATGGCCCAGAACGATGGCGGTGATGGCAAGTGCGGCGGTCGGCGTTCGGGTGTCGAACGAGTCGACGGTGCAGGGCATGGCAGGAGCCGCGGTTAGGCGCGTTGGACTCGTGGGGGTGCGGTGAGCTCAGTGGTAAGCTCGGACTCGTGCTTGCACGGCCGTAGCCGTAGTGGCGACATGGCCGGAGGCGAGTAGCAATCGGCTCCGATGGCCACGGTGGCTAGAAGGCGCGGACGAGCACGGGGAGAGAGGGGAAAGAGGCAGGGGCTCACGACGAATCTAGCAGAGTCAACGGCGAGGCCGGGGAGGGTCTGGAGCTCGCGTATCCACGCCAGCGAGCTTCAGTGGCCGACGAAGAAGAAGATGGAGATGGCGTCGATGCAGAGCTTCCCGGGTCGCATGGCTTGTTGAGGACGTAGCAGGCGGCGAGGCGGAGCTCTGGGGCAAGATGAGAGGCCCAGAGGGGCACGGTGGCTACGGTGAACGGCGTCGGTGGCGACGAGAGGGTTCGGGTCTACTCGGGAGGGGGCCTAGAGGTCAGGGGAGAGAGCAGAGAGCGAAGGGAGAGGCAGAGGGGGCTGCGGGGCGTCTCCAGACGCGTCGGGGGCGCCTCGGTGGCAAGCAGGAGGTGGCCAGGGGCGGTGCACGGGCGACAGGCAGCAGCATGCCTGCTCTGGTGGGAGGTTGGTGATGACTGGCGCTATGGGCCAGTGGGCCGCACAGTGCTAGGCTAGCTGGGGCGCCAGATGGGCTACAGGTAAGTTAGGTAGGTTTTCTGTCCTTTCGTTTTATTTCTGTTTTCTAATTCTTCTGTAATTTTAGGGCTTTAATTAAAATACTAAAACTAAATCAAAAATCATGAAACTTCTCAAGCCCACTGTTTGGAATATTTCCAACAGTTAACATTTTAGTTCATGATTATTTGGACATTAAAAACATTATATAGCATTTAAATGCCCAAATGCAAACAGAGTATGATTTAATTCGGTGACCCAATTTTGTCCTAGAAAAATGTGAACCATTTTTGACTGAGGTTCTAGACCAAGGCAAAGATGATGAACATTTTAGAAGGGCATTTCAGGTTCATTGAAAAAGTATTTTAGTAACCCTAGTTGGTTTGAGTGGTGCTGGGGGTTTCTGTCATCCCCATTTCAAGTTTCTGAGAAAATTAAACATGATGATATGATGATCATGCAAGGACAAGCAAAGGCTAAGCTAGGGCTGTGACAACTCACCCCCACTAAACAAGAATCTCGTCCCGAGATTCAAGACGTGAGGTAAGAAGACAGAGGGGCACAAGACCAACACAACCTTCACGATCCAGGTTGCACCTCATAAGGTTGTTGATTCGTTGCATATGTTGATTCTGACATCCTCGCTTTTGAGATCTTCATCCACACAATGACAATGGAAAGAAACTCTACTAGAATTGATCTTCTCGAAGATCAAGCTATACAAGATCAACTCGCGGAATGAGATGTTCAAACATCTCGAGTTGAGACACAAAACACATCGAGAGGGATGGCAGAACAAACGACGAGATTTGATTTGGTGGGCAACAATTCCACGCTTAGAGAGATGGTGGATGGTGTCAAGGTGGCAAGGAAATAATTGCCATGGTCCCATAGCGGGGCACCTTGGGGAGGTTACTCGTAGAGTTATTCCCTTAAATGGCAAAAATAATTACTTTTGATATCTAGATCATTGAAACTCTCTATACCAGCCTAAGGAAAATCACAATTGATCGTTTCAAAGAGTTTGATGAAATGACAAACCCAGACTAGAATGGATGATGTGGGCTACATTGTTGAAGACAACGTGATGGATGATTTTGCTTATCATCAGAGATGGATGGGACCCATGGTAAGTCCACTGTTGAAGATGATCCTGAACAACAATTGTTGAGAAGGGCAGCCCATGGGAAATTGGCACAATGGCGGTGCAAGCTGGGAACAAAATGCAACTATTGGGAATGTTCCAACCATCATATCTGCCTGAGATTCAGATCCGATTGGTGATAGGATACTTCAGACTTAGCATGTCTGAAAAGAAAGTTTGCAACACAAATCGACAAGATGACATTGCGAGATTCTTAGGAAATGAACTACGATGGTATGCTCCAAAACATGAGCTGGTTCGGCTACACACATGTGAACACGCTGTCCCAGACAAGCATGATCACATGGTAGTCTTGCAATAAAACACTACCGAGTTCTGATTGGGAACCATCATTGAGATAACGAAGTCTTGTGCATATCCGTCCGGGCCCTTCAGGATTAGCGCATGAACTTCTTTTCTTTGAACAAATCAATCAGTGGCTTCGTGTGCTAGGGTATACATATGGAGTGGAGGTAATTAATCTACCATACCATAGAATACATTCGCACATGCATAATTGACTTGGGATGGTACCAGAGGAAACAAAAACAGTCTATCCCGAACTCACGACGGCAACTTGCATCAAATGCACATGAATTCGAGGAAGTCACTTCTTCCATCCAAGCATAAGCTTCATGAGCGGAACACGAAGACATTGCTTACAAAGTTTCCAGCACTAGGTTGATGTTCAACATGAATCATGGGGGAGACAAAATGCTGCTGATGGGCTCAACAACAACTCATCATAATTTCCATATCACTGGACTTCCACCATCATGTGAACACGGTGATAGCATTGGTCATACCAAAAGATGTAATGGTGTATGCTCGAGGGGTCAACCACGAGTAAGACAACATTGCGAACATCGTTGGTTCTGATTTGACTTGACGATAGCCCATACTCAAATCAAAGTTTGGATAAGACAATAGATTCAACAACTGATCACGGGTATCAGTCGATGAAGATATCATCTTTCTTCAACACACACACACACACTCAAGGATATCCCTTAGTGATGAACTAAGTTTGGCAAAGCTTTTATCTTCCAACTATCCAAGTTGTTGTTTAGCTTAACTAACTAGCTCAGGGGTATCCAACACGGATTCTTGGATAAAGAGTGGTTTATTGGTAAACAACTTGATCACGAACTCACCATATCGGTCAGGGGATGACCTGGTGATACTTCCGTGAAGATATCCGGAAAATCACGAACCACCGATATGACTCTAAGCTCAGGAACGATCTTGCTTTTCAGGGCAAGACGATATGATCGAAAGAGTGAGGGATTGACACAATCCCGACTCATGGATCAAAGAGTGCACCAGAAATAAGGACTAGGTAGCATGATCAATCTTAGGATGATGATTTAAACTGCTTTGACCCAATCCTAGAAATGGATGAGGTACTGGAGTTTGTTTCTCCTAGTCATTCTGAACTAGAATGGCTTGACGGACCACAAGAATAATAAGCATCGATAACACGGATGCACAATTACTCCTGACTATCAATTGATAGATGATGGTTGGAATACAAATGAAGAGGGACAACTCAAGGGAACATATATCTTTCTGAGTTGTGGATGCATAGATTAATATGTCGAACCAAGTTCAATAGGTTTCTTCCAGATAACCCATGCAGAAAGGTAGAACTGGCAGAATCCCAATTATGGATGGAAAACTCCTCAAGAGTACTCTGATTGTGAGCTTTTGGTTCAAAGAACTTCTGCCTTAATGGTTCATGGTATTTGGAAGAAGGAAATACCATGGACCTCGAGGACTATCGCAAAGGTTACTAATATCCTAAAGGTACGAGCAACACTATCAACATGAGGTAAGTAGAGTGAATCTTGGGTCAAGAACCCAGGAGTAGAATACCTACTACTAAATGGCATCACGGGATGCTTTCGAGAATGGTGGCCAGAATCATGACACTGGGAACACAAAACATGGCTAGGTTACTAGGTGATACTCTAGACACCTAGGGTCATAATAATAGCTCCAACACAAATGCCGAGGCAATGAAGTACCTCAACACACTAGTTAGTGTGGTTGATCTGGCACAACGGAACTTCAGAACGGTAAGAAGGAATTTGCAAATGCATCAGACTGTTTAGAAACCTGGGATGACTCGGACAGCATAACGACTGTAATTGCTCAAAGGATTTGAGACATCCTGAAAAATGGTGGCATAACCACTCAACATCACAATATCAAGGGTCTGATTCAACTGACAACATACTAAAAGTAGTAGAAACTGAACTGAGGCCTGGAACCAACAATCATAAGATTCTACGGATTAGCAACACGTGATCCTGATAGAAAGATGAGAAGCCTAGTTCTTAATCCCCGTAGAAAGGAAGAGGATGACTCAGACAGAGGGAATGAGGTATAAGGAGTAAAAAGAGCTTTACGTTCCCTTCCACAATCAATTCCCTTATATAACTAAAGCATTTCTAGACTCAACTTTGACCAGTTTGGCTTGGTAATCCTACAGGCAGTCAGGCTCTGATACCAAAGCTGCCAGGACCCCGATTCCAAATCACATCGATCTAGCCGGTAACACCTCATATCACTTTGCGGCCTCATGCACAGTATTCCCATGGGTGTCACCTTACCATTGCCCGAGACCGTTTGCGCCTTTTGGCTCACGTATATGATAGTGTCGCTAGCATCCATATGACAGAGAACCCGGGCCGACATGACTAGTCGTGAACCCAAAGTGGCACTAACTTACGGGGACAGGCATACATGAATCAACATCGAGCATGTCGGTCAGCAGCATGTGAATTCAGGCTGTAGCACTGGGCTAACAGGACTACGGGAACCCGGGCTGTAGCAGACTACTATGGCTCATGGAAGCACAAGACTACATTTCCCCATAAGAGAGGCTACCAAGGATAAACAACGACGTTGTCGGATCCCACATATACCAAGCATTTCAATCATACACACAATGTGCTCGATATGTGTAAATACAACATGGCATCACAACAAGGCTCTATGACTCAAAGTATTTATTCATTAGGCTCCGAGGACCGAGATATTAAAAACATGGGTCTCATGACCCCAACATACAAAGCATACAAGCAACAGGTACATGCGGAAGCTTAACTTGTCTGAGTACAGACAACTACAAATGCAGAAGGCTGAGAAGCCTGTCTATCTACAAGACCCTGCCGAGGGCACAAGATCGTAGCTGAGGTATCAAGCTAAACGTCGGAGTCCACACGGAACTACTAGCGAGACTGACGTCTCTCTGCAAAAAACATAAAATAGGCAAACGTGAGTACAAATGTACCCAACAAAACTTACATCAGCACTAACTACATATGCATCGGTATCAACAAAGGGGGTAGTGGAGTTTAACTGCAGCAAGCCAGCTTTGACTCAGTGGCTAACCTAAACTATGACTGCAAGTAACTCTTTTGAGGTGGCGCACATGAGTCCACATATTCACCATATCAATACACCACTATGGATCCGCTCCCGTCTCCCTACAAGAAGGCCATCCATAGCACTCACGCTTTTCTTGCGAGTTTTAGAGTATCCACTTTCACTTGTCTATGAACTGTATAGGCAACCCAGAAGTCCTTTACAGCGGACACGGCTATCTGAATAGATCATTTATAACCCTGCAGGGGTGTACTTCTTCACACACGCTCTCGCCACTTACCACCATGTACACGTCGTGTATCTCGGCAACCTTCAAGCGGAATCCTGGCGAGGGAGTCGGCCACGACCTGACTAACCACACAAGTCTCTAGTCTAGGTTTATCGCCTATTCAGGTTCCATCCGCGAGGAGATCCGGCAGGAGTTTCTCTCACAGCCCCAAATGATGTGTGCAGGGTTCCCGAGACACCAAACGGGCGCCCGGTACACCGTGCCACGGTGTATCTACCGCATCATAGCCCACCCCTAGGGTCAGCGCTACGCACGGCCGCCAACACATATCCTACAAACACTAGAAACTAGTTGCAACTCCTGGACTGAGGGCAAGATAGTTAATAAGTCGAGAGGGTCCATTGGTTTCGGGCCCAATGCGTGGTAGTAGCTGTTCATGGATCACAAACACAAAACTCAGTTCCTGAGGACGGTTTCAATGAGACAACCCACCATGTACTCCTACATGTCCTCTCACCGCTACCTTTACCAAATCGTATTCACACACTTAGCTCACACAAAGTAGGACATGTTCATCACCATTCCAATTCATTCCCGATGAATCAGACCTGACTCAACTCTAAGCAGTAGCAGGCATGACAAATAAGCATGAATGAGTAGGCACATCAGGGCTCAAACAACTCCTACTCATGCTAGTGGGTTTCATCTATTTGTTGTGGCAATGACAGGTAATGCAGAGGAAAAGGGGTTCAACTACCGCAGCAAGTAACAGTTGAAACGTTGTTGTCCTAATGCAGTAAAAGAGAGCAGGAGCGAGAGAGTGGGATTGTATCAGAATGAACAAGGGGTTTTTGCTTGCCTGGCACTTCTGAAGATAGTATAGTTCTTCATCGGTGTCATTGAACTCATCATCGGAACGTCGTCTACTGAGAGGGGACGAATACCGGCAATAGAGAGAAACACAATCAATGCAATGCACAATATGATGCATGATCATGACATGGTAAAATGAGCATGTTGGGCTAATGCAACTAGCAACATGCTAAATGGAGTAGGTTTGAACCCTAGGTTCAAATTCAAACTCCATATGTGAGGGTTTAAATGCCATTATATGATTTGGCCTAAACAGCAGCCATAAGTTGTTCTAACATGCATGAAAATGGTACATATGGATAGATTGGATTTTTCTGATCATTTTTTATATATAACTTATTTCATTCTGAGCTACGGTTGAATTTCTATGATTTTTAGAAGTTAGCACTATTTTCTGGAATCTCCTGGATAAACTTAAATCCAGAAAATGCTTTACTGCGTCAGCATGACATAGGTGGGACGTCAGCAGGTCAACTGGGTCGGCCAGGTCAAACCTGACCTGTGGGACCCATATGTCAGTGTCTCAGGCTGGTTTGGGTGGATGACAGGTGGGACCGGTCAACGTTGACTTGACCAAAGTCAAAGCTGACATGCGGGGTCCACACGTATTAGTACTAATCTTAACAGAAAATTAGACTAACCTAATTATGCTCGGGGACCCACATGTCATTGACACAGGCAATAACTAAACACGATTAGCACCTAAACTAATGGTGCCACGTCAGCCACCGGCGTTTAACCGCCGGCGACGACAGACTACGGCTGTGCCCGCGTCGGGTTTGCTCTATGGGCCACCGTTCGATGAGCGGTTTGTGGCTATGGGTTGCTGGCTCTTGCGCGCATCCAGTGGTGCTCCCAACTTCGTCGGAGATGGCCCAGAACGACGGCGGTGATGGCAAGTGCGGCGGCCGGCGTTCGGGCGTCGAACAAGTCGACGATGCAGGGGATGGCAGGAGCCGCAGTTAGGCGCGTTGGACTCGTGGGGGTGCGGTGAGCTCAGTGGTAGCTCATACGCGTGCTTGCACGGCCGTAGCCGCGGTGGCGACATGGCCGGCGGCGAGGAGCAATCGGCTCCGATGGCCACGGTGGCTAGAAGGCGCGGACGAGCACGGGGAGAGAGGGGAAAGAGGTAGGGGCTCATGGTGAATCCAGTAGAGTCAACGGCGAGGCCGGGGAGGTTCTGGAGCTCGCGAATCCACGCCGGCGAGCTTCAGTGGCCGACGAAGAAGAAGATGGAGATGGCGTCGATGCAGAGCTTCCCGGGTCGCATGGCTCATTGAGGACGTAGCAGGTGGCGAGGCGGAGCTCTGGGGAAAGATGAGAGGCCCAGAGGGGCACGGTGGCTACGGTGAACGACGTCGGTGGCGACGAGAGGGTTCGGGTCTGCTCGGGAGAGGGGCTAGAGGCTAGGGGAGAGAGGAAAGAGCGAAGGGAGAGGCAGAGGGGGCTGCAGTGCGTCTCCAGACGCGTCGGGGGCGCCTCGGTGGCAAGTAGGAGGTGGCCAGGGGTTACGCGCGGGCGACACGCAGCAGCCTGCCTGCTCTGGCGGGAGGTTGGTGATGACTGGCACTGTGGGCCAGTGGGCCGCACAGTGATGGACCAGCTGGGGCGCCAGATGGGCTGCAGGTAAGTTAGGTAGGTTTTCTGTCCTGTCTTTTTATTTCTGTTTTCTAATTCTTCTGTAATTTTAGGGCTTTAATTAAAATACTAAAACTAACTCAAAAATCATGAAACTTCTCAAGCCCACTGTTTGGAATATTTCCAACACTTTACATTTTAGTTCATGATTATTTGGACATTAAAAACATTATATAGCATTTAAATGCCCAAATGCAAATAGAGTATGATTTAATTCAGTGACCCAATGTTGTCCTAGAAAAATGTGAACCATTTTTGACTGAGGTTCTAGACCAAGGCAAAGATGATGAACATTTTAGAAGGGCATTTCAGGTTCATTGAAAAAGTATTTTAGTAACCCTAGTTGGTTTGAGTGGTGCTGGGGGTTTCTGTCATCCCCATTTCAAGTTTCTGAGAAAATTAAACATGATGATATGATGATCATGCAAGGACAAGCAAAGGCTAAGCTAGGGCTGTGACAGTCTACATGGCATCCAACCCAGTCCAGCATCGTCGTACCAAACACTTTGAGACCGACATTCATTTTGTTCATGAGAAGGTGTCCCTTGGTGAGGTGCGGGTTCTACATGTGCCATCTTCACATCAGTATGCCAACATTATGACAAAAGGGCTCTCGTCGCAGCTCTTCTCCGAGTTTCAGTCCAGTTTGTGCCTCTTGCCATACGACGCACAAACTGAGGGGGGATGTTAACGGATTCCTTTTGTATACATAGCTTTGTATAGGCATATGATCACCTACCAGATATGTACTGGTTCGGTCTGGTATCTTCTTGATCTTCCTTGATGATCAAGCATTGTAAACTATATAAGTCGATATACAGCTGCCCCATGAGAGGCGTGCATAACACAAACATACGAGTTTACTGACAGCATAGCAGCAGTGGAGTCGGTGTATGCGATGTATTGCTACCTCTTGAGCACTGCGTTGGTTTTCCCTTGAAGAGGAAAGGGTGATGCAGTAAAGCAGCGTAAGTATTTCCCTCAGTTTTTGAGAACCAAGGTATCAATCCAGTAGGAGGCCACGCACGAGTCCCTCGCACCTACACAAACAAATAAAATCCTCGCAACCAACGCAATAAAGGGGTTGTCAATCCCTTCACAGTCACTTACAAAAGTGAGATCTGATAAATATGATAAGATAATATTTTTGGTATTTTTATGATAAAGATGCAAGTAAAGAAAGCAAAACAAATAGTGCCAGAAATAGCTTGTTGACAGGAGATTAATATGATGGAAAATAGACCCGGGGGCCATAGGTTTCACTAGTGGCTTCTCTCGAGAGCATAAGTATTACGGTGGGTAAACAAATTACTGTTGAGCAATTGACAGAATTGAGGATAGTTATGAGAATATCTAGGTATGATCATGTATATAGGCATCACGTCCGAGACAAGTAGACTGACTCCTGCCTGCATCTACTACTATTACTCCACTCATCGACCGCTATCCAGCATGCATCTAGAGTATTAAGTTCAAAAGAACAGAGTAACGCTTTAAGTAAGATGACATGATGTAGAGGGATAAACTCATGCAATATGATATAAACCCCATCTTGTTATCCTCGATGGCAACAATACAATACGTGCCTTCTGCCCCTACTGTCACTGGGGAAAGGACACCGCAAGATTGAACCCAAAGCTAAGCACTTCTCCAATTGCAAGAAATATCAATCTAGTAGGCCAAACCAAACTGATAATTCGAAGAGACTTGCAAAGATAATCAATCATACATAAAGAATTCAGAGAAGATTCAAATATTGTTCATAGATAAACTTGATCATAAACCCACAATTCATCATTCTCAACAAACACATCGCAAAAGAAGATTACATCGAATAGATCTCCACGAGAATCATGGATAACTTTGTATTGAGATCCAAAGAGAGAGAAGAATCCATCTAGCTAATAACTATGGACCCGAAGGTCTGAGGTAAACTACTCACACATCATCGGAGAGGCTATGGTATTGATGTAGAAGCCCTCCGTGATCGATGCCCCCTCCGACGGAGCTCCGGAAAAGGCCCCAAGATGGGATCTCACGGGTACAGAAGGTTGCGACGGTGGAATTAGGTTTTTGGCTCCATATCTGGTAGTTTGGGGGTACGTAGGTTGATGTCTACTACACAACCTTCTTCTTGTAGACGCTGTTGGGCCTCCAAGTGCAGAGGTTTGTAGGACAGTAGGAAATTTCCCTCAAGTGGATGACCTAAGGTTTATCAATCCGTAGGAGGCGTAGGATGAAGATGGTCTCTCTCAAGCAACCCTGCAACCAAATAACAAAGAGTCTCTTGTGTTCCCAACACACCCAATACAATGGTAAATTGTATAGGTGCACTAGTTCGGCGAAGAGATGGTGATACATGTGGTATATGGATGGTAGATAAAGGTATTTGTAATCTGAAATTATAAAAACAGCAAGGTAACTAATGATAAAAGTGAGCGTAAACGGTATTGCAATGCGTGGAAATAAGGCCTATAGTTCATACTTTCGCTAGTGTAAGTTCCCTAAACAATAATAACATAATTGGATCACATAACTATCCCTCAACATGCAACAAAGAGTCACTCCAAAGTCACTAATAGCGGAGAACAAATGAAGAGATTATGGTAGGGTACGAAACCACCTCAAAGTTATTCTTTCCAATCAATCCGTTGGGCTATTCCTATAAGTGTCACAAACAGCCCTAGAGTTCGTACTAGAATAACACCTTAAGACACAAATCAACCAAAACCCTAATGTCACCTAGATACTCCAATGTCACCTCAAGTATCCGTGGGCATGATTATATGATATGCGTCACACAATCTCATATTCATCTATTCAACCAACACATAGAACCTCAAAGAGTGCCCCAAAGTTTCTACCGGAGAATCACGACGAAAACGTGTGCCAACCCCTATGCATAGGTTCATGGGCGGAACACGCAAGTTGATCACAAAAACATACATCAAGTGAATCACGTGATATCCCATTGTCACCACAGATACGCACGGCAAGACATACATCAAGTGTTCTCAAGTCTTTAAAGACTCAATCCGATAAGATAACCTCAAAGGGAAAACTCAATTCATTACAAGAGAGAAGAGGGGGGAGAAGAAACATAAGATCCAACTATAATAGCAAAGCTCGCGATACATCAAGATCGTGCCTAGGTTTTCCTGCACCAATTTCGGCCCAAACCGGCGAAAAATGGGCTCCTGGGGCGACTGGGCCGTTTTTGGGGGGTCGGCGCTAAAAAATGGCCTAGGGGGGTCTGTTGGGGGGCGCGGCTGGAGATGCTCCTACCATGGGCTTGTTGATTCTCAATCCTATATATGTATGATACAAGGTCTTTTGACACCTAATAATGTCGGTGGTCGAGAAATGTTTCAAAGCATGAGGCAAATGGGCGTGTGTTTTTCTCAAGGTGGTTTTACATTCCTTTTTGCATGTGTGAAAAAAGGTGACATGCAAATGAATATCATATTTTGAACATGTCGAGGAAGCGATTACGAACCATAGATAGCCAAACAATCAAAGTACTGTGATGAGTATTATTGTTTAAGTAAGCATAAATGATTGTGGCAACCAAGACCAGATAATTATTGCATAGTATTTTTAAGAAAACTTTGATTTGAGGCCAAAATCCACTGAAATTTTCCTGCACACATGGGATAGTGTTAACGCATTCCTTTTGTATACATAGCTTTGTATAGGCATATGATCACCTACCAGATATGTACTGATTCGGTCAGGGATCTTCTTGATCTTCCTTGATGATCAAGCATTGTAATCTATATAATTGGATATGTAGCCGCCCCATGAGAGGCGTGCATAACACAAACATACGAGTTTACTTGGTATTAGAGCGACCTCTCGTACACCCGACGCCCTCCACCCCCTATCCGGCCGCCACCCAGCCTAGCCCCATCTCGACCGCTCCAGGCACCGTGGCTGCCACCAGCTCCTCCCTCACCTCCCCCTCCCTGCCCGCCACCATCAACGCCACCTCCGGCGCCCTTGTCACCGCTGCCATGCCTGCCTCCATCTCCTCTGCAATCCAGGTCGCCAGCGTGCGCACACATGCTCCCGTGACGCTCAACCTGCAGGCGTCCAACTTCACCAAGTGGCGGATGTTCGTCCGCGTCCTCCTTGGCAAGTACGATTTGCTTCCTCACGTCAACATCGTCACTGCCGCGGCGGACCGCACGCCGGATTGGACTCGCGAGGACTACGTCGTCTGGTCATGGCTCTACGGGTCAATCTCCGACGAGATCCTCGACATCATCATGGCCGAGGACCAGACGGCGCAGGAGGCGTGGACGCTCATCACCAACCTCTTCCTCGACAATCAGATGACCCATGCCGTCTACCTCAAGGCGGAGTTCCGTGGTCTTGTGCAAGGCGACCTCTCCGTCACCGCCTACTGCCATCACCTCAAGGCTCTCTCGGATGCCCTCGGCGACGTCGGCACCCCCGTCTCCGACCAGACCCTTGTCCTCAACTGCCTCCATGGACTCAACCCCCGCTTCTCCGACATCACCACCATTGTCACCATGCAGAGCCCCCTGCCATCGTTCACCCAGACGCGCTCCCTTCTCACTCTGCGCGAGACCCAGCTTACGAACTCCTCGGCAGTGGGCAACCAGACCGCCCTCTACAGCGGTGGCCCGTCCCACGGCGCTGGCGGCTCCCTTGGCGCTGGCGGCCACCATGGCGCTGGTAGCTCCAACTCCTCTGGTCAGTACCATGGTGATGCTAACCGGAACAACTCCAGCGGCAACCGCAATGATGGCAATTGGCACAAGAAGAAGAACGGAAAAAATAACAACAACAACAATGGCGGCTCTTCTAGCGGTTACCGACCCGGCGTCGCTCCCTCCTCTGTTGGCCCGTGGGTTTGCTTCAACCCTCTCACGGGTCAGCAGCTGCAGGAGTCCCCAATGGCTAGGCAGAACACCGGGGCCGGCCTCCTACGCCCACGACCCCCGGCGCTCCCGCCGGCGCAAGCTTTCACCTCGCTGGCTCCTCTCCATGGACAAGCGTTCGGCACCAACCCATCGCCGATTCCCGGCTATGGCGGCGCTCCATCTCGGGACTGCACCGCGCTGATGGCCGCCATCAACAACGCCGCCACCCCTCGACCATTGGCGAGTGGGTCATGGATTCCGGCTCCACGGCGCATATGGCCTCCAACCCCGGTATGCTCCACCACCTAGCTCCTTCTAATTCTTCTTCTATTGTTACCGTGGGCAACGGCTCCACCTTGCCCATATCACACATTGGTCACACGTCCATACCCACTTCCGCATGCACACTCTTGCTTAGCAATGTCCTACTTGTTCCTCACTGTCACATCCCTAGCTTATGGTGCTGCCTAGTGTTTGCATCTTGTTTGCATCATGTTTAACTTTCATGGAAATTTGAAATGGGGATGTTCAAACCCTAGCATCAAAAGGAATTCAAATAGGTTCAACCAAAATATTTTTCAGTGATTTCAAAATGCCCTTTAAAAATGTTCATCATTTCTGGATCAAGGTGGAAGCATCTACCAAAAATGGTTCACATTTTTGCAGGACATATTTAGACTCTCAATTAATTCAAACATATTTGAATTGGAGCTATTTACATGCTATATATATTTTAGATGCTCCAAAAATGTTGGAAATTGTTAAGGGTCACTGGGATAATTCAGAAAGCACCCATAATTGTTTCCAGGATTTTATGAAATGGTTTAGTATTATTACTAAATCAAAACAAATAGCAAATAAATAGAAAACATAAACAATTTAAATTAGAAAACAGAGAGAGAGAGTTACCTAGGCCGGCCTACCTGTTCTGGCACTGTAGCGGCCCAGCCCACCGAGGGCAGTGTTGGGGAAAGTAGTAATTTCAAAATTTTCCTACGCACACGCAAGATCATGGTGATGCATAGCAACGAGAGGGGAGAGTGTTGTCCACGTACCCTCGTAGACCGTAAGCGGAAGCGTTAGCACAACGCGGTTGATGTAGTCGTACGTCTTCATGATCCGACCGATCAAGTACTGACCGTACGGCACCTCCGAGTTCAGCACACGTTCAGCCCGATGACGTCCCTTGAACTCCGATCCAGCCGAGTGTTGAGGGAGAGTTTCGTCAGCATGACGGCATGGTGACGATGTTGATGTTCTACCGACGCATGGCTTCACCTAAGCACCACTACAGTATTATCGAGGTGGACTATGGTGGAGGGGGGCACCGCACATGGCTAAGAGACGATCAACTTGTGTGTCTAGAGATGCCCCCTGCCCCTGTATATAAAGGAGCAAGGGGGAGGCGGCCGGCCTACGAGAAGGGCGCGCCAAGGGGGGAGTCCTACTCCTACCGGGAGTAGGACTCCTCCTTTCCTTGTTAGAGTAGGAGAGAAGGAAAGAGGGGGAGAGGAACAAGGAAAAGTGGGCTACACCCCTTGTCCAATTCGGACCAGAGGGGGGGGGGCGCCTCCTTCCTTTTGGCCTCTCTCCTCTATTCCCGTATGGCGCAATAAGGCCCATATACTCCCCGACGAATTCCCGTAACTCTCCGGTACTCCGAAAAATACCCGAATCACTCAGAACCTTTCCGATGTCCGAATATAGTCGTCCAATATATCGATCTTTACATCTCGACCATTTCGAGACTCCTCGTCATGTCCCCGATCTCATCCGGGACTCCGAACTCCTTCGGTACATCAAAACACATAAACTCATAATATAACCGTCATCGAACTTTAAGCGTGCGGACCCTACGGGTTCGAGAACTGTGTAGACATGACTGAGACACGTCTCCAGTCAATAACCAATAGCGGAACCTGGATGCTCATATTGGCTCCTACATATTCTACGAAGATCTTTATCGGTCAAACCGCATAACAACATACGTTGTTCCCTTTGTCATCGGTATGTTACTTGCCCGAGATTCGATCGTCGGTATCTCAATACCTAGTTCAATCTCATTACCGGCAAGTCTCTTTACTCGTTCCGTAATACATCATCCCGCAACTAACTCATTAGTTGCAATGCTTGCAAGGCTTATAGTGATGTGCATTACCGAGTGGGCCCAGAGATACCTCTCCGACAATCGGAGTGACAAATCCTAATCTCGAAATACGCCAACCCAACAAGTACCTTCGGAGACACCTGTAGAGCACCTTTATAATCACCCAGTTACGTTGTGACGTTTGGTGGCACACAAAGTGTTCCTCCGATAAACGGGAGTTGCATAATCTCATAGTCATAGGAACATGTATAAGTCATGAAGAAAGCAATAGCAACAAACTAAACGATCAAGTGCTAAGCTAATGGAATGGGTCAAGTCAATCACATCATTCTCCTAATGATGTGATCCCGTTAATCAAATGACAACTCTTTGTCTATGGCTAGGAAACATAACCATCTTTGATCAACGAGCTAGTCAAGTAGAGGTATACTAGTGACACTCTGTTTGTCTATGTATTCACACATGTATTATGTTTCCGGTTAATACAATTCTAGCATGAATAATAAACATTTATCATGATATAAGGAAATAAATAATAACTTTATTATTGCCTCTAGGGCATATTTCCTTCAGTCTCCCACTTGCACTAGAGTCAATAATCTAGATCACATCGCCATGTGATTTAACATCAATAGTTCACATATTTATGTGGTTAACATCCATAGTTCACATCGACATGTGACCAAAACCCAAAGGGTTTACTAGAGTCAGTAATCTAGTTCACATCGCTATGTGTTTAACACCCAAAGAGTACTAAGGTGTGATCATGTTTTGCTTGTGAGATAATTTTAGACAACGGGTCTGTCACATTCAGATCCGTAAGTATTTTGCAAAGTTCTATGTCTACAAAGCTCTGCACGGAGCTACTCTAGCTAATAGCTCCCACTTTCAATATGTATCTAGATCGAGACTTAGAGTCATCCAGATCGGTGTCAAAGCTTGCATCGACGTAACTCTTTACGACGAACTCTTTTATCACCTCCATAATCGAGAAATATTTCCTTAGTCCTCTAAGGATAATTTTGACTGCTGTCCAGTGATCTACTCCTAGATCACTATTGTACTCCCTTGCCAAAAAAACAGTGTAGGGTATACAATAGATCTGGCACACAGCATGGCATACTTTATAGAACCTATGGCAGAGGCATAGGGAATGACTTTCATTCTCTTTCTATCTTCTGCCGTGGTCGGGCTTTGAGTCTTACTCAATTTCACACCTTGTAACATAGGCAAGAACTCTTTCTTTGACTGTTCCATTTTGAACTACTTCAAAATCTTGTCAAGGTATGTACTCATTGAAAAAACTTATCAAGCGTCTTGATCTATCTCTATAGATCTTGATGCTCAATATGTAAGCAGCTTCACCGTGGTCTTTCTTTGAAAAACTCCTTTCAAACACTCCTTTATGCTTTGCAGAATAATTCTACATTCTTTCCGATCAATAATATGTCATTCACATATACTTATCAGAAATGCTGTAGTGCTCCCACTCACTTTCTTGTAAATACAGGCTTCACCGCAAGTCTGTATAAAACTATATGCTTTGATCAACTTATCAAAGTGTATATTCCAACTCCGAGATGCTTGCACCAGTCCATAGAGGGATCGCTGGAGCTTGCATATTTTGTTAGCACCTTTAGGATTGACAAAACCTTCTAGTTGCATCATATACAACTCTCTCTTTAATAAATCCTTTAAGGAATGCAGTTTTGTTTATCCATTTGCCAGATTTCATAAAATGCGGCAATTTGCTAACATGATTCAGACAGACTTAAGCATCGCTACGAGTGAGAAAATCTCATCATAGTCAACACCTTGAACTTTGTCAAAAACCTTTTTCGACAAGTCTAGCGTTGTAGATAGTAACACTACTATCAGCGTCCGTCTTCCTCTTGAAGATCCATTTATTTTCTATGGCTTGCCGATCAACGGGCAAGTTAACCAAAGTCCACACTTTGTTCTCATACATGGATCCCATCTCAGATTTCATGGCCTCAAGCCATTTCGCGGAATCTGGGCTCATCATCGCTTCCTCATAGTTCATAGGTTCGTCATGGTCAATTAACATGATCTCTAGAACAGGATTACCGTACCACTCTGGTGTGGATCACACTCTGGTTGAACTTACGAGGTTCGGTAGTAACTTGATCTGAAGTTACATGATCATCATCATTAGCTTCCTCACTAATTGGTGTAGGAGTCACAGGAATAGATTTCTGTGATGAACTACTTTCCAATAAGGGAGCAGGTACAGTTACCTCATCAAGTTCTACTTTCCTCCCACTCACTTCTTTCGAGAGAAACTCCTTCTCTAGAAAGGATCCATTCTCAGCAATGAATATCTTGCCTTGGGATCTGTGATAGAAGGTGTACCCAACATTTTCTTTTGGGTATCCTATGAAGACGCACTTCTCCGATTTGAGTTTGAGCTTATCAGGTTGAAATTTTTTCACATAAGCATTGCAACCTCAAACTTTAAGAAACGACAGCTTAGGTTTCTTGCCAAACCATAGTTCATACGGTGTCGTCTCAAAGGATTCAGATGGTGCCCTATTTAACGTGAATGTAGTTGTCTCTAATGCATAACCCCAAAACGATAGCGGTAAATCAGTAAGAGACGTCATAGATCGCACCATATCTAATAAAGCACGGTTACGATGTTCGGACACACCATTACACTGTGGTGTTCCAGGTGGCGTGAGTAGTGAAACTATTTCACATTGTTTTAACTGAAGGCCAAACTCGTAACTCAAATATTTTACTTCTGCGATCATATCGTAGAAACTTTTATTTTTGTTACGATGATTCTCCACTTCACTATGAAATTCTTTGAACTTTTCAAATGTTTCAGACTTGTGTTTCATCAAGTAGATATACTCATATCTGCTCAAATCATCTGTGAAGATCAGAAAATAATGATACCTGCCGCGAGCTTCAATATTCATCGGACCACATACATCAGTATGCATGATTTCCAACAAATCTGTTGCTTGCTGCATTGTTCCGGAGAACGGAGTCTTAGTCATCTTGCCCATGAGGCATGGTTCGCAAGCATCAACTGATTCATAATCAAGTGATTCCAAAAGTCCATCAACATGGAGTTTCTTCATGCGCTTTACACCAATATGACCTAAATGGCAGTGCCACAAATAAGTTGCACTATCATTATTAACTTTGCATCTTTTTGTTTCAATATTACGAATATGTGTATTACTACGATCGAGATCCAACGAACCATTTTCATTGGGTGTGTAACCATATATGTAAATAGAACAACAATTTATTCTCTTACTTAAATGAATAACCGTATTGCAATAAACATGATCAAATCATATTCATGCTCAATGCAAACACCAAATAACACTTATTTAGGTTGAACACTAATCCTGAAAGTATAGAGAGTGTGCGATGATGATCATATCAAACTTGGAACCACTTCCAACACACATCGTCACTTTCACCCTTAACTAGTCTCTGTTCATTCTGCAACTCCCGTTTCAAGTTACTACTCTTAGCAACTGAACCAGTATCAAATACCGGGGGGTTGCTACGAACACTAGTAAAATACACATCAATAATCTATATATATCAAATATACCTTTGTTCACTTTGCCATCCTTCTTATCCGCCAAATACTTGGGGCAGTTCTGCTTCTAGTGACCAGTCCCTTTGTAGTAGAAGCACTCAGTCTCAGGCTTAGGTCCAGACTTGGGCTTCTTCGCTTGAGCGGCAACTTGCTTGCCGTTCTTCTTGAAGTTCCCCTTCTTCCCTTTGCCCCTTTTCTTGAAACTAGTGGTCTTTGTCAACCATCAACACTTGATGCTTTTCTTGATTTCTACCTTCATCGATTTCAACATCACGAAGAGCTTGGGAATTACTTTTGTCATCCCTTGCATATTATAGTTCATCACTAAGTTCTAGTAACTCAGTGATAGTGACTAGAGAACTTTGTCAATTACTCTCATATATGGAAGATTAACTCCCACTTGATTCAAGCAATTGTAGTACTCAGACAATCTGAGCACATGCTCACTGGTTGAGCTATTCTCCTCCATCTTGTAGGCAAAGTACTGTCAGAGGTCTCATACCTCTCGACACGGGCATGAGTATGAAATACCAATTTCAACTCTTGGAACATCTTATATGCTCCATGGCGTTCAAAAACATCTTTGAAGCCCCGATTCTAAGCCGTTAAGCATGGTGCACTAAACTATCAAGTAGTCATCATATTGAGCTAGCCAAACGTTCATAACGTCTGCATCTGCTCCTGCAATAGGTCTGTCACCTAGCGGTGCATCAAGGACATAATTCTTCTGTGCAGCAATGAGGATAATCCTCAGATCATGGATCTAATCCGCATCATTGCTACTAAATTTTTTCAACTTAGTTTTCTCTAGGAACATATCAAAAATAAAACACAGGAGCTAAACGCGAGCTATTGATCTACAACATAGATATGCTAATACTATCAAGACTAAGTTCATGATAAATAAAAGTTCAATTAATCAAATTACTTAAGAACTCCCACTTAGATAGACATCCCTCTAATCATCTAAGTGATCATGTGATCCAAATCAACTAAACCATAACCGATCATCACGTGAAATGGAGTAGCTTTCAATGGTGAACATCATTATGTTGATCATATCTACTATATGATTCACGCTCGACCTTTCGGTCTCAGTGTTCTGAGGCCATATCTGCATATGCTAGGCCCGTCAAGTTTAACCTGAGTATTCCGCGTGTGCAACTGTTTTGCACCCGTTGTAGATGGACGTAGAGCTTATCACACCCGATCATCACGTGGTGTCTGGGCACGACGAACTTTGGCAACGGTGCATACTCAGGGAGAACACTTTTATCTTGAAATTTAGTGAGAGATCATCTTATAATGCTACCGTCAATCAGAGCAAGATAAGATGCATAAAAGATAAACATCACATGCAATCAATATAAGTGATATGATATGGCCATCATCATCTTGTTCTTGTGATCTCCATCTCCGAAGCACCGTCATGATCACCATCGTCACTGGCGCGACACCTTGATCACCATCGTAGCATCGTTGTCGTCTCGCCAATCTTATGCTTCCACGACTATCGCTACCACTTAGTGATAAAGTAAAGCATTACAGCGCAATTGCATTGCATACAATAAAGCGACAACCATATGGCTCCTGCCAGTTGCCGATAACTCGGTTACAGAACATGATCATCTCATACAATAAAATTTAGCATCATGTCTTGACCATATCACATCACAACATGCCCTGCAAAAGTGAAGGAAATATGCCCTAGAGGCAATAATAAAGTTATTATTTATTTCCTTATAATCATGATAAATGTTTATTATTCATGCTGGAATTGTATTAACCGGAAACATAATACATGTGTGAATACATAGACAAACAAAGTGTCACTAGTATGCCTCTACTTGACTAGCTCATTAATCAAAGATGGTTATGTTTCCTAACCATGAACAATGAGTTGTTATTTGATTAACGAGGTCAAATCATTAGTTGAATGATCTGATTGACATGACCCATTCCATTAGCTTAGCACCCGATCGTTTAGTATGTTGCTATTGCTTTCTTCATGACTTATACATGTTCCTATGACTATGAGATTATGCAACTCCCGTTTGCCGGAGGAACACTTTGGGTGCTACCAAACATCACAACGTAACTTGGTGATTATAAAGGAGCATTACAGGTGTCTCCAAAGGTAGATGTTGGGTTGGCGTATTTCGAGATTAGGATTTGTCACTCCGATTGTCGGAGAGGTATCTCTGGGCCCTCTCGGTAATACACATCACATAAGCCTTGTAAGAATTACAACTAATATGTTAGTTGTGAGATGATGTATTACGGAACGAGTAAAGAGACTTGCCGGTAACGAGATTGAACTAGATATTGGATACCGACGATCGAATCTCGGGTAAGTAACACACCGATGACAAAGGGAACAACGTATTTTGTTATGCGGTCTGACCGATAAAGATCTTCGTAGAATATGTAGGAGACAATATGGGCATCCAGGTCCCGCTATTGGTTATTGACCGGAACCGTGTCTCGGTCATGTCTACATTGTTCTCGAACCCGTAGGGTCCGCACGCTTAAGGTTACGATGACAGTTATATTATGAGTTTATGCATTTTGATGTACCGAAGGTTGTTCGGAGTCCCTGATGTGATCACGGACATGATGAGGAGTCTCGAAATGGTCGAGACGTAAAGATTGATATATTAGAAGCCTATGTTTGGATATCGGAAGTGTTCCGGGTGAAATCGGGATTTTACCGGGTTACCGGGAGGTTACCGGAACCCCCCGGGAATCATATGGGCCTTAGTGGGCCTTTGTGGAAAGGTGAAAGGGCTGCCCATAAGGGCTGCGCACCTCCCCCCTCCCCTAGTCCTATTAGGACTAGGAGAGGTGGCCGGCCACCCCTCTCCCTCTTTCCCCCTTGGGAATCCTAGTTGGAATAGGATTGGGGGGGGGGGAGTCCTACTCCCGGTAGGAGTAGGACTCCTCCTGCGCCCTCCTCCTGGCCGGCGCACCTCTCCCCCTTGGCTCCTTTATATACGGAGGCAGGGGGCACCTCTAGAGACACAAGTTGATCCACGTGATCTATTCCTTAGCCGTGTGCGGTGCCCCCTGCCACCATATTCCTCGATAATACTGTAGCGGAGTTTAGGCGAAGCCCTGCTGCTGTAGTTCATCAAGATCGTCATCACGCCGTCGTGCTGACGGAACTCTTCCCCGACACTTTGCTGGATCGGAGTCCGGGGATCGTCATCGAGCTGAACGTGTGCTCGAACTCGGAGGTGCCGTAGTTTCGGTGCTTGATCGGTTGGATCGTGAAGACGTACGACTACTTCCTCTACGTCGTGTCAGTGCTTCCGCAGTCGGTCTGCGTTGGGTACGTAGACAACACTCTCCCCTCTCGTTGCTATGCATCACATGATCTTGCGTGTGCGTAGGAAATTTTTTGAAATTATTACGAAACCCAAAAGTGGCATCCGAGCCAGGTTATTTATGTTGATGTTATATGCACGAGTAGAACACAAGTGAGTTGTGGGCGATATAAGTCATACTGCCTACCAGCATGTCATACTTTGGTTCGACGGCATTGTTGGACGAGATGACCCGGACCAACCTTACGCGTACGCTTACGCGAGACCGGTTCCCCCGACGTGCTTTGCACACAGGTGGCTTGCGGGCGACTGTCTCTCCAACTTTAGTTGAACCAAGTATGGCTACGCCCGGTCCTTGCGAAGGTTAAAACGGAGTCTATTTGACAAACTATCGTTGTGGTTTTGATGCGTAGGTGAGATTGGTTCTTACTTAAGCCCGTAGCAGCCACGTAAAACTTGCAACAACAAAGTAGAGGACGTCTAACTTGTTTTTGCAGGGCATGTTGTGATGTGATATGGTCAAGGCATGATGCTGAATTTTATTGTATGAGATGATCATGTTTTGTAACCGAGTTATCGGCAACTGGCAGGAGCCATATGGTTGTTGCTTTATTGTATGCAATGCAATCGCGATGTAATGCTTTACTTTATTACTAAACGGTAGTGATAGTCGTGGAAGCATAAGATTGGCGAGACGACAACGATGCTATGATGGAGATCAAGGTGTCGCGCCGGTGACGATGGTGATCATGCCGGTGCTTCGGAGATGGAGATCACAAGCACAAGATGATGATGGCCATATCATATCACTTAAATTGATTGCATGTGATGTTTATCTTTTTATGCACAAGCAGAATACTCAGGTTAAACTTGACGAGCCTAGCATATGCAGATATGGCCTCGGAACACGGAGACCGAAAGGTCGAGCGTGAATCATATAGTAGATATGATCAACATAAACGATGTTCACCATTGAAAACTACTCCATCTCACGTGATGATCGGTTATGGTTTAGTTGATTTGGATCACGTAATCACTTAGAAGATTAGAGGGATGTCTATCTAAGTGGGAGTTCTTTAGTAATATGATTAATTGAACTTAAATTTATCATGAACTTAGTCCCTGATAGTATCTTGCTTGTTTATGTTGATTGTAGATAGATGGCTCGTGTTGTTGTTCCGTTGAATTTTAATGCGTTCCTTGAGAAAGCAAAGTTGAAAGATGATGGTAGCAATTACATGGACTGGGTCCGTAACTTGAGGATTATCCTCATTGCTGCTCAGAAGAATTACGTCCTGGAAGCACCGCTGGGTGCCAGGCCTGCTGCTGGAGCAACACCAGATGTTATGAACGTCTGGCAGAGCAAAGCTGATGACTACTCGATAGTTCAGTGTGCCATGCTTTACGGCTTAGAATCGGGACTTCAACGACGTTTTGAACGTCATGGAGCATATGAGATGTTCCAGGAGTTGAAGTTAATATTTCAAGCAAATGCCTGAATTGAGAGATATGAAGTCTCCAATAAAGTTCTATAGCTGCAAGATGGAGGAGAAACGTTCTGTCAGTGAGCATATACTCAAAATGTCTGGGTATAATAATCACTTGATTCAATTGGGAGTTAATCTTCCGGATGATTGCGTCATTGACAGAATTCTCCAATCACTGCCACCAAGCTACAAGAGCTTCGTGATGAACTATAATATGCAAGGGATGAACAAGACTATTCCCGAGCTCTTCGCAATGCTGAAAGCTGCGGAGGTAGAAATCAAGAAGGAGCATCAAGTGTTGATGGTTAACAAGACCACTAGTTTCAAGAAAAAGGGCAAAGGGAAGAAGAAGAAGGGGAACTTCAAGAAGAACAGCAAGCAAGTTGCTGCTCAGGAGAAGAAACCCAAGTCTGGACCTAAGCCTGAAACTGAGTGCTTCTACTGCAAGCAGACTGGTCACTGGAAGCGGAACTGCCCCAAGTATTTGGCGGATAAGAAGGATGGCAAGGTGAACAAAGGTATATGTGATATACATGTTATTGATGTGTACCTTACTAGAGCTCGCAATAGCACCTGGGTATTTGATACTGGTTCTATTGCTAATATTTGCAACTCGAAACAGGGACTACGGAATAAGCGGGCACTGGCAAAGTACGAGGTGACGATGCGCGTGGGAAACGGTTCCAAAGTCGATGTGATCGCGGTCGGCACGCTACCTCTACATCTACCTTCGGGATTAATATTAGACCTAAATAATTGTTATTTGGTGCCAGCCTTGAGCATGAACATTATATCTGGATCTTGTTTAATGCGAGACGGTTATTCATTTAAATCAGAGAATAATGGTTGTTCTATTTATATGAGTAATATCTTTTATGGTCATGCACCTTTGAAGAGTGGTCTATTTTTATTGAATCTCGATAGTAGTAATACACATATTCATAATGTTGAAGCCAAAAGATGCAGAGTTGATAATGAAAGTGCAACTTATTTGTGGCACTGTCGTTTAGGTCATATCGGTGTAAAGCGCATGAAGAAACTCCATACTGATGGACTTTAACCACTTGATTATGAATCACTTGGTACTTGCAAACCGTGCCTCATGGGCAAGATGACTAAAACACCGTTCTCCGGTACTATGGAGAGAGCAACAGATTTGTTGGAAATCATACATACTGATGTATGTGGTCCGATGAATATTGAGGCTCGTGGTGGATATCGTTATTTTCTCACCTTCACAGATGATTTAAGCAGATATGGATATATCTACTTAATGAAACATAAGTCTGAAACATTTGAAAAGTTCAAAGAATTTCAGAGTGAAGTTGAAAATCATCGTAACAAGAAAATAAAGTTTCTATGATCTGATCGTGGAGGAGAATATTTGAGTTACGAGTTTGGTGTACATTTGAAAAATTGTGGAATAGTTTCGCAACTCACGCCACCCGGAACACCACAGCGTAATGGTGTGTCCGAACGTCGTAATCGTACTTTACTAGATATGGTGCGATCTATGATGTCTCTTACTGATTTACCGCTATCGTTTTGGGGTTATGCTCTAGAGACGGCTGCATTCATGTTAAATAGGGCACCATCAAAATCCGTTGAGACGACGCCTTATGAACTGTGGTTTGGCAAGAAACCAAAGTTGTCGTTTCTTAAAGTTTGGGGCTGTGATGCTTATGTGAAAAAGCTTCAACCTGATAAGCTCGAACCCAAATCGGAGAAATGTGTCTTCATAGGATACCCAAAGGAAACTGTTGGGTACACCTTCTATCACAGATCCGAAGGCAAGACATTCGTTGCTAAGAATGGATCCTTTCTAGAGAAGGAGTTTCTCTCGAAAGAAGTGAGTGGGAGGAAAGTAGAACTTGACGAGGTAACTGTACCTGCTCCCTTACTGGAAAGTAGTTCATCACAGAAAACTGTTTCAGTGACACCTACACCAGTTAGTGAGGAAGCCAATGATAATGATCATGAAACTTCAGATCAAGATACTACTGAACCTCATAGATCAACCAGAGTAAGATCCGCACCAGAGTGGTACGGTAATCCTGTTCTGGAAGTCATGCTACTAGATCATGATGAACCTGCGAACTATGAAGAAGCGATGGTGAGCCCAGATTCCGCAAAGTGGCTTGAAGCCATGAAATCTGAGATGGGATCCATGTATGAGAACAAAGTATGGACTTTGGTTGACTTGCCCGATGATCGGCAAGCAATTGACAATAAATGGATCTTTAAGAAGAAGACTGACGCTGATGGTAATGTTACTGTCTACAAAGCTCGACTTGTTGCAAAAGGTTTTCGGCAAGTTCAAGGGATTGACTACGATGAGACCTTCTCACCCGTAGCGATGCTTAAGTCCATCCGAATCATGTTAGTGATTGCCGCATTTTATGATTATGAAATTTGGCAGATGGATGTCAAAACTGCATTCCTGAATGGATTTCTGGAAGAAGAGTTGTATATGATGCAACCGGAAGGTTTTGTCGATCCAAAGGGAGCTAACAAAGTGTGCAAGCTCCAGCGATCCATTTATGGACTGGTGCAAGCCTCTCGAAGTTGGAATAAACATTTTGATAGTGTGATCAAAGCATTTGGTTTTATACAGACTTTTGGAGAAGCCTGTATTTATAAGAAAGTGAGTGGGAGCTCTGTAGCATTTCTGATATTATATGTGGATGACATATTGTTGATTGGAAATGATATAGAATTTTTGGATAGCATAAAGGGATACTTGAATAAAAGTTTTTCAATGAAAGACCTCGGTGAAGCTGCTTACATATTAGGCATTAAGATCTATAGTGATAAATCAAGACGCTTAATTGGACTTTCACAAAGCACATACCTTGAATTTTTTTTGAAGAAGTTCAAAATGGATCAAGCAAAGAAAGGGTTCTTGCCTGTGTTACAAGGTGTGAAGTTGGGTAAGACTCAATGCCCGACCACTGCAGAAGATAGAGAGAATATGAAAGATGTTCCCTATGCATCAGCCATAGGATCTATCATGTATGCAATGGTGTGTACCAGACCTGATGTGTGCCTTGCTATAAGTTTAGCAGGGAGGTACCAAAGTAATCCAGGAGTGGATCACTGGACAGCGGTCAAGAACATCCTGAAATACCTGAAAAGGACTAAGGATATGTTTCTTGTATATGGAGGTGACAAAGAGCTCACCGTAAAAGGTTACCTTGATGCAAGCTTTGACACTGATCCGGACGATTCTAAATCGCAAACCGGATACGTGTTTACATTAAACGGTGGAGCTGTCAGTTGGTGCAGTTCTAAACAAAGCGTCGTAGCAGGATCTACATGTGAAGCGGAGTACATAGCTGCTTCGGAAGCAGCGAACGAAGGAGTCTGGATGAAGGAGTTCATATCCGATCTAGGTGTCATACCTAATGCATCGGGTCCAATGAAAATCTTTTGTGACAATACTGGTGCAATTGCCTTGGCAAAGGAATCCAGATTTCACAAAAGGACTAAACACATCAAGAGACGCTTCAACTCCATCCGGGATCTAGTCCAGGTGGGAGACATAGAGATTTGCAAGATACATACGGATCTGAATGTTGCAGACCCGTTGACTAAGCCTCTTCCACGAGCAAAACATGATCAGCACCAAGGCTCCATGGGTGTTAGAATCATTACAGTGTAATCTAGATTATTGACTCTAGTGCAAGTGGGAGACTGAAGAAAATATGCCCTAGAGGCAATAATAAAGTTATTATTTGTTTCCTTATAATCATGATAAATGTTTATTATTCATGCTGGAATTGTATTAACCGGAAACATAATACATGTGTGAATACATAGACAAACAAAGTGTCACTAGTATGCCTCTACTTGACTAGATCGTTAATCAAAGATGGTTATGTTTCCTGACCATGAACAATGAGTTGTTATTTGATTAACGAGGTCAAATCATTAGTTGAATGATCTGATTGACATGACCCATTCCATTATCTTAGCACCCGATCGTTTAGTATGTTGCTATTGCTTTCTTCATGACTGATACATGTTCCTATGACTATGAGATTATGCAACTCCCGTTTGCCGGAGGAACACTTTGGGTGCTACCAAACGTCACAACGTAACTGGGTGATTATAAAGGAGCATTACAGGTGTCTCCAAAGGTAGATGTTGGGTTGGCGTATTTCGAGATTAGGATTTGTCACTCCGATTGTCGGAGAGGTATCTCTGGGCCCTCTCGGTAATACACATCACATAAGCCTTGCAAGCATTACAACTAATATGTTAGTTGTGAGATGATGTATTACAGAACGAGTAAAGAGACTTGCCGGTAACGAGATTGAACTAGATATTGGATACCGACGATCGTATCTCGGGTAAGTAACATACCGATGACAAAGGGAACAACGTATGTTGTTATGCGGTCTGACCGATAAAGATCTTCGTAGAATATGTAGGAGCCAATATGGGCATCCAGGTCCCGCTATTGGTTATTGACCGGAGACGTGTCTCGGTCATGTCTACATTGTTCTCGAACCCGTAGGGTCCGCACGCTTAAGGTTACGATGACAGTTATATTATGAGTTTATGCATTTTGATGTACCGAAGGTTGTTTGGAGTCCCTGATGTGATCACGGACATGACGAGGAGTCTCGAAATGGTCGAGACGTAAAGATTGATATATTGGAAGCCTATGTTTGGATATCGGAAGTGTTCCGGGTGAAATCGGGATTTTATCGGGTTACCGGGAGGTTACCGGAACCCCCCGGGAATCATATGGGCCTTAGTGGGCCTTAGTGGAAAGGTGAAAGGGCTGCCCATAAGGGCTGCACACCTCCCCCCTCCCCTAGTCCTATTAGGACTAGGAGAGGTGGCCGGCCACCCCTCTCCCTCTTTCCCCCTTGGGAATCCGAGTTGGAATAGGATTGGGGGGGGGAGTCCTACTCCCGGTAGGAGTAGGACTCCTCCTGCGCCCTCCTCCTGGCCGGCGCACCTCTCCCCCTTGGCTCCTTTATATACGGAGGCAGGGGGCACCTCTAGAGACACAAGTTGATCCACGTGATCTATTCCTTAGCCGTGTGCGGTGCCCCCTGCCACCATATTCCTCGATAATACTGTAGCGGAGTTTAGGCGAAGCCCTGCTGCTGTAGTTCATCAAGATCGTCACCACGCCGTCGTGCAGACGGAACTCTTCCCCGACACTTTGCTTGATCGGAGTCCGTGGATCGTCATCGAGCTGAACGTGTGCTCGAACTCGGAGGTGCCGTAGTTTCGGTGCTTGATCGGTTGGATCGTGAATTTGTACGACTACTTCCTCTACGTCGTGTCAGCGCTTCCGCAGTCGGTCTGCGTTGGGTACGTAGACAACACTCTCCCCTCTCGTTGCTATGCATCACATGATCTTGCGCGTGCGTAGGAATTTTTTTGAAATTACTATGAAACCCAACAAAAAGCATGTTAGACATCCTCTACTTTGTTGTTGCAAGTTTTACGTGGCTGCTACGGGCTTTAGCAAGAACCGTTCTTACCTACGCATCAAAACCACAACGATAGTTTTTCAAGTTGGTGTTGTTTTAACCTTCTCAAGGACCGGGCGTAGCCACACTTGGTTCAACTAAAATTGGAGAAACTGACACCCGCCAGCCACCTGTGTGCAAAGCACGTCGGTAGAACCAGTCTCGCGCAAGCGTACGCGTAATGTCGGTCCGGGCTGCTTCATCCAACAATACCGCCGAACCAAAGTATGACATGCTGGTAAGCAGTATGACTTATATCGCCCGCAACTCACTTGTGTTCTACTCGTGCACAACATCAACGCATAAAACCTGGCTCTGATACCACTGTTGGGGAACTTAGTAATTTCAAAATTTTCCTACGCACACGCAAGATCATGGTGATGCATAGCAACGAGAGGGGAGAGTGTTGTCCACGTACCCTCGTAGACCGTAAGCGGAAGCGTTAGCACAACACGGTTGATGTAGTCGTACGTCTTCATGATCTGACCGATCAAGTACTGACCGTACGGCACCTCCGAGTTCAGCACACGTTCAGCCCGATGACGTCCCTCGAACTCCGATCCAGCCGAGTGTTGAGGGAGAGTTTCGTCAGCACGACGGCATGGTGACGATGTTGATGTTCTACCGACACAGGGCTTTGCCTAAGCACCGCTACAATATTATCGAGGTGGACTATGGTGGAGCGGGGCACCGCACACGGCTAAGAGACGATCAACTTGTGTGTCTAGAGGTGTCCCCTGCCCCTGTATATAAAGGAGCAAGGGGGAGGCAGCCAGCCTAGGAGAAGGGCGCGCCAAGGGGGGGAGTCCTACTCCTACCGGGAGTAGGACTCCTCCTTTCCTTGTTGGAGTAGGAGAGAAGGAAAGAGGGGGAGAAGAACAAGGAAAAGTGGGTTGCACCCCTTGTCCAATTCGGACCAGAGGGGGGGCGCGCGCCTCCTTCCTTTTGGCCTCTCTCCTCTATTCCCGTATGGCCCAATAAGGCCCATATACTCCCCGACGAATTCTCGTAACTCTCCGGTACTCCGAAAAATACCCGAATCACTCAGAACCTTTCCGATGTCCGAATATAGTCGTCCAATATATCGATCTTTACGTCTCGACCATTTCGAGACTCCTCGTCATGTCCCCGATCTCATCCGGGACTCCGAACTCCTTCGGTACATCAAAACACATAAACTCATAATATAACCGTCATCAAAACACATAAACTCATGACCGAGACACGTCTCCGGTCAATAACCAATAGCGGAACCTGGATGCTCATATTGGTTCCTACATATTCTACGAAGATCTTTATCGGTCAAACCGCATAACAACATACGTTGTTCCCTTTGTCATCGGTATGTTACTTGCCCGAGATTTGATCATCGGTATCTCAATACCTAGTTCAATCTCATTACCGGCAAGTATCTTTACTCGTTCCGTAATACATCATCCCGCAACTAACTCATTAGTTGCAATGCTTGCAAGGCTTATAGTGATGTGCATTACCGAGTGGGCCCAGAGATACCTCTCCGACAATCAGAGTGACAAATCCTAATCTCGAAATACGCCAACCAACAAGTACCTTCGGAGACACCTGTAGAGCACCTTTATAATCACCCAGTTATGTTGTGACGTTTGGTGGCACACAAAGTGTTCCTCCGGTAAACGGGAGTTGCATAATCTCATAGTCATAGGAACATGTATAAGTCATGAAGAAAGCAATAGCAACAAACTAAACGATCAAGTGCTAAGCTAATGGAATGGGTCAAGTCAATCACATCATTCTCCTAATGATGTGATCCCGTTAATCAAATGACAACTCTTTGTCTATGGTTAGGAAACATAACCATCTTTGATCAACGAGCTAGTCAAATAGAGGCATACTAGTGACACTCTGTTTGTCTATGTATTCACACATGCATCATGTTTCCGGTTAATACAATTCTAGCATGAATAATAAACATTTATCATGATATAAGGAAATAAATAATAACTTTATCATTGCCTCTAGGGCATATTTCCTTCAGGCAGAGCCGTCTTCTTCCTCCTGCCAGTAGGCAGAGGGGAAGCGTGGCGCGCGCGGGTGCGTTCCCGGCCACCTCCTGCTTGCCTCCCTCGACCTGATCCGCGCCCGGAGACGCCCGACGCCTCCCCTGTCTCCTCTCCCTCACTCTCTGCTCTCTCCTTTGCTCTCTAGTCCCTTCCACGAGCGCGACCTAATGCACCCGTCGCCGCCGACGAGCTCCCCCACGGCCACAGCCATCTCCGAGCCTCTCCGACGCACCCCTGAGCTCTGCCGTGACGCCCCGGTCCTCCCCGCCGAGCCACATGACGCCGGACGCCCTGGAGCGCCGTCGTTGACGCCATCTTCGCCCTCTGCACCGACGGCTGTCGTCGGCCGATTCGTCGTCACCAGGCCATCCCTGAGCACGCTGAGATCACCGACGACCCCACCGTGAGCTCCTCTACGGCCGCGCAAGCTTGCTTCCGAGCACGTCAACGCACTCAGGGAGTCTCCAGGAGCTCGAATCACCCGCCCGTTAGGCCTGCCCTGCACCGTAGCCGCAAACCCCACACTCACCCAAACTCCGGCACCGCCGCGAGTTCACTTCCGGCGAGCTCCGTCCACCCCACAGCCTCCCACCTGCTCCGTTAGATGCGCGTGAGCGCCAGTCACCCTGAGCACCCATCCGCGCGTCGAATGGACGCCGGAGCCGCGATTCCGGCGTGCCTCCGCCGTCGGCTGTGGTCGTCGCCGACCATGCTCCGGCGAGTGTGGACATGTCCATCATTAGACGCTAACCCCGCCACCTAAGCAACCCTAATAGCCATTGACAGCAGGCCCTACTGTAGGGTCAAACCCAGTCAGCATTGGGTTTGACCGTGTTTAGCCCCTGTGTCACTGACGCGCGGGCCCGCCCTGTTAATCTCTAATTAGTTTTAGGTTAGTGCTAACTGACTTAGATTAATTAGTACAGTCACTGACTAGTGGGCCCAGGCCCTAATTAACCGAGGTTAGTGCTAACCTAACACTAACTAACTCTATTAGTTAGTTGTTTCATTGACATGTGGGTCCCAGCCGTCAGGTTTGACCTGGGCTGGCGCCTTTGACCTGCTGACGTCACCCCGACGTCATGCTGGTGCAATAACTCATTTTCTGGACTTATTCTTTCACAGGAAATTCCAGATAATGTTTTAAACTTCTAAAAATCATATAAAATCAACCGTAGCTCAGAATGAAATAAATTATATATGAAAAATGATCAGAAAAATCCAATCTATCCATCTGTACTAGTTTCATGCATGTTTAAACAAGTTAACTTGTTGTTTAGTGCAAAACATGATAAAGCACTATTTAAGACCACAAATGAGTTTGAACTTTGAATCTTTGGTTCAAAATAGCTCAAACCCATCTGTTTGTAGTTGCATTAGCCCAACACACTCATTTTACCATGTCATGATCATGCATCATATTGTGCATTGCATTGATTGTGTTTCTTTCTCTGTTGCCGGTATTTGTCCCCTCTCAGTAGACGTTGCTTCGACGATGTGATCATTGACACCGATGAAGAGTTATACTATCTTAAGAAGTGCCAGGCAAGCAAAACCCCCTTGTTCATTCCGATACAATCCCACTCTCTCGCTCCTGCTCTCTTTTACTGCATTAGGACAACAACGATTCATCTGTTACTTGCTGCGGCAGTTGAACCCCTTATCCTCTGCATCCTGTCATTGCCATGGTAAATAGATGAAACCCACTAGCATGAGTAGGAGTTTTTTGAGCCCTGATGTGCCTACTCATTCATGCTTGTTTGTTGTGCCTGTTATTGCTTAGGGCTGTGTCAGGTCTGATTCATCGGGGATGAATCGGAGGTGTGTGAACATGTCCTACTGTTGAGAGCTAAGTGTGTGAACATGATTTGGTAAAGGTATCGATGAGAGGCCATGTAGGAGTACATGGTGGGTTGTTTCATTGAAGCCGTCCTTAGGAACTGAGTTCTGTGTTTGTGATCCATGAAACAGCTACTACCACACATTGGGCCCTGAAATATGACCCCGCTCAACTTACTGACCCCTCTCGTCCTCTGTCTAGGAGTTGCAACTAGTTTCTGGTGTTTATAGGTTATGTGTTCGCGGTCGTGCGTAGCGCTGACCCTAGGGGTGGGCTATGATGCGGTAGATACACCGTGGCCGGGTATGCCGGGCGCCCGTTTGGCGTCTCGGGACCCTGTACACATCGTTTGGGGCCATTGAGGACACCCCGGCCGGATTTCCTTGCGGATGGAACCTGAATAGGTGATAAACCTGGACTAGAGACTTGTGTGGTTAGTCAGGTCGTGGTCTACACCCACGTCGGCTTTCGCTTGAAGTCTGCCGAGCACATGTCATGTGCAGACGCTAAGTGGTGGAAACATGTGTGACGAAGTACACCCCTGCAGGGTATAAAACTATTCGAATAGCCGCGTCCGCGGTAAAGGACTTCTAGGTTGCCTATAACAGTTCATAGACAAGTGAAAGTGGATACTCTAAAATGCGCAAGATAAGCGTGAGTGCTATGGATGGCGTTCTCGTAGGGAGACGGGAGCGGATCCATAGTGGTATATTGAATGGTGAATGTGTGGACTCGTGTGCGCCACCTCAAAAGAGTTGCTTGCAGTCGTAGTTCAGGATAGCCACTGAGTCAAAGCTGGCCTGCTACAGTCAAACTCCACTACCCCCTTTGTTGATACCGATGCATATGTAGCTAGTTCTGATGTAAGTCTTGCTGAGTACTTTTGTACTCACGTTTGCTTAATTTATGTATTGCAGAGAGACTTCAGTCTCGCTAGTAGTTTCGTGTGGACTTCGACGTTTAGCTTGATACCTCAGCTACGATCTTGTGCCCTCGGCAGGATCTGGTAGATAGTCAGGCTTCTTAGCCTTTTTCATTTGTAGATGTCTGTACTCAGACATGTTAAGCTTCCGCATGTGCTTTGATTTGTATGCTATGATTGTTGGGTCATGAGACCCATGTTTGTAATATCTCGCTCCTCGGAGCCTAATGAATAAATACTTGAGTCGTAGAGTTATGTTGTGATGCCATGTTGTATTTAAACATATCGAGCATATTGTGTGTATGATTGAAATGCTTGGTATGTGTGGGATCCGACAATCTAGTTGTTTATCCTTGGCAGCCTCTCTTATGGGGAAATGTAGTCTAGTGCTTCCATGAGCCATAGTAGTCCGCTATAGCCCGGTTCACCAGAGTCCTGCTAGCCCAACACTACTGCTCAGGACACTTGACTGGCCGGCATGTGTTTCACTTTGTTCCTGTGTCTGTCCCTTTGGGGAAATGTCATGCGGTGACATCCGGAGTCCTGCCTAGCCTGCTACAGCCCGGGTTCCCGGAGTCCTGTTAGCCCAGTGCTACAGCCCGAATTCACACGCTGCTGACCGACATGCTCTATGTGATTCATGTATGCCTATCCCCATAGGTTGGTGCCGCTTTGGGTTCACGACTCATCATGTCGGCCCGGGTTCTCTGTCATATGGATGCTAGCGACACTATCATATACATGAGCCAAAAGGTGCAAACGGTCCTGGGCCATGGTAAGGCGACACCCATGGGAATACCGTGCGTGAGGCCGCAAAGTGATATGAGGTGTTACCGGCTAGATCGATGTGACTTGGAATCGGGGTCCTGACACTCATATTGTCAAAAATTTACTCTCTGCTCGTCGTTTCACTATTGACAATCTTTGTTCCATTGAATTTGACCCGTTCAGATTTTCTGTGAAGGATCTTCGCACCAGGGCCGTGATCCTTCGCTGCAATAGCCAAGGAGATCTCTACATCTTCCCATCATCTGTCGTCCATCACCACGCCCATGGACTCCTCGCCACTACCTCCACCGAGCTTTGGCATCGCCGCTTAGGACATCCAGGACGTGACGCCATGTCCCAATTTCATAAACAGTCTTCTATTTCTTTTAATAAGGCAGCTTCATGTGTTTGTCATGCTTGTCAACTCGGCAAGCACGTGCACTTGCCCTTCTCTAGGTCATCTTCAATAAGCGTCGAACCGTTCAAATTGATACATTGTGATCTCTAGACCTCTCAAGTTTTGAGTAATTCGGGCTTTAAGTATTATCTCATTATTGTTGACGATTTTTCACATTTTATGTGGACTTTCCCTCTACGTCAAAAGTCTGAAACCGCTGCCATTCTCCTCAACTTTGTCGCGTATGTTCGGACACAATTTTCTCGTCCCCTCGTTGCCATGCAGGCTGACAATGGCACTGAATTTATCAACTCAACAGTTACCACCTTTTTCTCCTCTAATGGCATTCGTCTTCGCCTCTCGTGCCCCTACATTTCTACCCAAAACGGCAAGGCCGAACGCGCCATTCATACAATCAATGACGTGGTCTGGAGCCTTATGTTTCAGTCATCCATGCCGCCATCCTATTGGGCGGAGGCCCTTGCAACCGCTACCCATCTCGTCAACATACGCCCTTCCCAAGCCATAGACTTTGCCATACCCTATATTCGCTTTATGACTCTCCACCTGATTATGCGACTTTTCGTGTCTTTGGTTGTCTATGCTATCCCAATCAATCCGCCACCGCTAAGAACAAACTCTCTCCTCGATCTGTCGCGTGTGTGTTTCTTGGTTATCCTAGTCAACACAAAGGCTATCGCTGTCTCGATCTTGCCACCCGGCGAGTTATTATTTCTTGCCATGTCACTTTCGACGAACATGTTTTTCCTTTCTGTCATATCCATGATCGCGCACCCACTCAACTAGCTGATCTAGATTTCCTACTCCACCTAGCGGCTACACACCATGCACCAACCCAGACCCAACCCGTTATGCATGCATATCCGTCACCCGCCATGCATGTTGCTCCACCCGGCCCTACGTCGGCCTGTGCCAACTCTCCTCCACCCACCGCACATGCAACCCCGTCTCCAGCTACCCTGCATGCAGCCCCGTCTCCAGCCATGCACAATGGCTCTCTGCCTCCCATGGTGTCACCAGCTCCCATCAGCCCGCCTTTGCACTCGTCCAGCCCTCCACCTGGCCCGACGGCCTCCTCCTCCGTGTCTCCTGACTTGTCGCCGCCCATCATCATTCACCGGCCGCCATCGCCGAGTAACACGCACACGATGCTCACACATGCCAAACATGGGCTCTTCCAACCCACCGATCGTCCAAACCTCACGGCATCACACTCCACTCCCTCTCCCATTCCCAAAACATACCGGGGTGCTCTCCATGACCCTCATTGGCATCGTGCCATGCTCGAGGAATTTGATGCTCTTGTTGCTAACGGAACTTGGTCACTTGTTCCTCGACCTTCTCGTGCTCATGTTGTTTCAGGAAAATGGATCTTCAAGCATAAGTTTCATTCTGACGGAAGCCTTGCTCGTTACAAGGCTCGGTGGGTGGTCCGTGGCTACTCTCAGCAGCCGGGCATCGATTTTGATGAGACATTCAGCCCCGTGGTCAAGCCGGCCACGATACGCATCATCCTCAGCCTTGCCGTTTCACGGGCATGGCTGGTTCACCAGCTCGATGTCAAGAACGCCTTTCTTCATGGCAATCTTGACGAGGAGGTTTACTGTCAGCAACCTCTCGGCTTCATCGATGCTTGCTGCCTGGACTATGTGTGTCGTCTCCACAAATCGCTCTACGGTCTCAGGCAAGCTCCGCGTTCTTGGTACCAGCGTTTTGCTCATTTTGCACATTGGTTGGGATTTGTCGCATCCAAGTCAGATGTCTCTCTGTTCATCTACACAAGAGTGGTCATGACCTCGCCTACATTCTTGTATATGTAGATGACATTGTGATCACTGCCTCCACGGATCAGCTACTTCGTCGTCTTACTCAGCAGCTCCACTCCGAGTTTGCCATGACGGATCTTGGTGCCTTATCATTCTTCCTAGGCATTCCTGTCACTCGAACAACGTCTGGTATGGTGCTCTCACAGCGACAGTATGCATTGGATCTCCTCCAGCGTGCCGGCATGGTAGATTGTAATCCGTCGGCTACTCCCATTGACGCCAAGTGCAAGCTCTCGGCGCAAGATGGTCCTCTTCTCACTGATCCCACTGAGTACCACAACTATGCTAGAGCTCTATAGTACTTGACACTCACGTGACCCGACATCGCGCACGCTATTCAGCAGGCTTGTCTTTATATGCATGCACCTCGCGAGCCACATCTGCACCTGGTCAAGCGTATACTCCAGTATATCAAGGGCACCCTTGACCTCAGCTTACACATCTCCCGCTCTTCGTCGACCTCTCTCACAGCTTACTCTGACGCTGACTGGGCAGGATGCCCCGACACCAGATGTTCGACCTCTGGATATTTTGTCTATCTAGGTGATACTTTGGTCTCTTGGTCGTCCAAACGCCAGACCACCGTATCTCATTCTAGTGCTGAGGCAGAGTACCGTGTTGTTGCTCATGTCGTAGCTGAGTGTTCTTGGATCCGGCAGCTTCTCGGTGAGCTTCATCATCCCCTATCGACTGCCACCATTGTCTTCTGTGATAATGTTAGCACCGTCTATGTCAAGACCCCGATTCCAAATCACATCGATCTAGTCGGTAACACCTCATATCACTTTGCGGCCTCACGCACGATATTCCCACGGGTGTCGCCTTACCATGGCCCGAGACCGTTTGCGCCTTTTGGCTCACGTATATGATAGTGTCGCTAGCATCCATATGACAGAGAACCCGGGCCGACATGACTAGTCGTGAACCCAAATTGGCAATAACTTACGGGGACAGGCATACATGAATCAACATCGAGCATGTTGGTCAGCAGCGTGTGAATCCGGGCTGTAGCACTGGGCTAACAGGACTCCGGGAACCAGGGCTGTAGTAGGCTAGGCAGGACTCCGGATGTCACCGCGTGACATTTCCCCGAAGGGACAAACACAGAAACGAAGTGAATCACATGCCGTCCAGTCAAGTGTTCCGGAGCAGTAGTGCTGGGCTAGCAGGACTCCGGTGAACCGGGCTATAGCAGACTACTATGGCTCATGGAAGCACAAGACTACATTTCCCCATAAGAGAGGCTACCAAGGATAAACAACTAGGTTGTCGGATCCCACACATACCAAGCATTTCAATCATACACACAATGTGCTCGATATGTGTAAATACAACATGGCATCACAACAAGACTCTATGACTCAAAGTATTTATTCATTAGGCTCCGAGGAGCGAGATATTACAAACGTGGGTCTCATGACCCCAACATACAGAGCATACAAGCAACATGCACATGCGGAAGCTTAACTTGTCTGAGTACAGACAACTACAAATGAAGAAGGCTAAGAAGCCTGTCTATCTACAAGACCCTGCCAAGGGCACAAGATCGTAGCTGAGGTATCAAGCTAAACGTCGGAGTCCACACGGAACTACTAGCGAGACTGACGTCTCTCTGCAAAAAACATAAAATAGGCAAACGTGAGTACAAATGTACCCAACAAAACTTACATCAGCACTAACTACATATGCATCGGTATCAACAAAGGGGGTAGTGGAGTTTAACTGCAGCAAGCCAGCTTTGACTCAGTGGCTAACCTAAACTATGACTGCAAGTAACTCTTTTGAGGTGGCGCACATGAGTCCACATATTCACCATATCAATACACCACTATGGATCCGCTCCCGTCTCCCTACAAGAAGGCCATCCATAGCACTCACGCTTTTCTTGCGAGTTTTAGAGTATCCACTTTCACTTGTCTATGAACTGTATAGGCAACCCAGAAGTCCTTTACAGCGGACACGGCTATCTGAATAGATCATTTATAACCCTGCAGGGGTGTACTTCTTCACACACGCTCTCGCCACATACCACCATGTACATGTCGTGTATCTCGGCAACCTTCAAGCGGAATCCTGGCGAGGGAGTCGGCCACGACCTGACTAACCACACAAGTCTCTAGTCTAGGTTTATCGCCTATTCAGGTTACATCCGCGAGGAGATCCGGCAGGAGTTTCGCTCACAGCCCCAAATGATGTGTGCAGGGTTCCCGAGACACCAAACGGGCGCCCGGTACACCGTGCCACGATGTATCTACCGCATCATAGCCCACCCCTACGGTCAGTGCTACGCACGACTGCCAACACATATCCTACAAACACTAGAAACTAGTTGCAACTCCTGGACAGAGGGTAAGGCAGTTAATAAGTTGAGAGGGTCCATTGGTTTCGGGCCCAATGCATGGTAGTAGCTGTTCATGGATCACAAACACAGAACTCAGTTCCTGAGGATGGTTTCAATGAGACAACCCACCATGTACTCCTACATGGCCTCTCACCGCTACCTTTACCAAATCATGTTCACACACTTAGCTCACACACAGTAGGACATGTTCATCACCATGCAATTCATTCCCGATGAATCATACCTGACTCAACTGTAAGCAGTAACAGGCATGACAAACAAGCATGAATTATTAGGCACATCAGGGCTCAAACAACTCCTACTCATGCTAGTGGGTTTCATCTATTTACTGGGGCAATGACAGGTCATACAGAGGAAAAGGGGTTCAACTACCGCAGCAAGTAACAGTTGAAACGTTGTTGTCCTAATGGAGTAAAAGAGAGCAGGAGTGAGAGAGTGGGATTGTATCGGAATGAACAAGGGGGTTTTGCTTGCCTGGCACTTCTGAAGATAGTATATTTCTTCATCGGTGTCATTGAACTCATCATCGGAACATCGTCTACTGAGAGGGGACGAATACCGGCAATAGAGAGAAACACAATCAATGCAATGCACAATATGATGCATGATCATGACATGGTAAAATGAGCATGTTGGGCTAATGCAACTAGCAACATGCTAAATGGAGTAGGTTTGAACCCTAGGTTCAAATTCAAACTCCATATGTGAGGGTTTAAATGCCATTATATGATTTGGCCTAAACAGCAGCCATAAGTTGTTCTAACATGCATGAAAATGGTACAAATGGATAGATTGGATTTTTCTGACCATTTTTCATATATAACTTATTTCATTCTGAGCTACGGTTGAATTTCTATGATTTTTAGAAGTTAGAACTATTTTCTGGAATTTCCTGGATAAACTTAAATCCAGAAAATGCTTTACTGCGTCAGCATGACATAGGTGTGACGTCAGCAAGTCAACTGGGACGGCCAGGTCAAACCTGACCTGTGGGACCCATACGTCAGTGTCTCAAGCTGGTTTGGGTGGATGACAGGTGGGACCGGTCAACGTTGACTTGACAACAGTCAAAGCTGACACGTGGGGTCCACACGTATTAGTACTAATCTTAACAGAAAATTAGACTAACCTAATTATGCTCAGGGACCCACATGTCATTGACACAGGCAATAACTAAACATGATTAGCACCTAAACTAATGGTGCCACGTCAGCCACCGGCATTTAACCGCCGGCGACGACAGACCGCGGCGGTGCCCGCGTCGGGTTTGCTCTACGGGCCACCATTTGACAGGCGGTTTGTGGCTACAGGTTGCTGGCGCTTGCGCGCATCCAGTGGTGCTCTCAGCTTCGCTGGAGATGGCCCAGAACGATGGCGGTGATGGCAAGTGCGGCGGTCGGTGTTCGGGTGTCGAACGAGTCGACGGTGCAGGGCATGGCAGGAGCCGCGGTTAGGCGCGTTGGACTCGTGGGGGTGCGGTGAGCTCAGTGGTAAGCTCGGACTCGTGCTTGCACGGCCGTAGCCGTAGTGGCGACATGGCCGGAGGCGAGGAGCAATCGGCTCCGATGGCCACGGTGGCTAGAAGGCGCGGACGAGCACGGGGAGAGAGGGGAAAGAGGCAGGGGCTCACGGCAAATCTAGCAGAGTCAACGGCGAGGCCGGGGAGGGTCTGGAGCTCGCGTATCCACGCCAGCGAGCTTCAGTGGCCGATGAAGAAGAAGATGGAGATGGCGTCGATGCAGAGCTTCCCGGGTCGCATGGCTTGTTGAGGACGTAGCAGGCGGCGAGGCGGAGCTCTGGGGCAAGATGAGAGGCCCAGAGGGGCACGGTGGCTACGGTGAACGGCGTCGGTGGCGACGAGAGGGTTCGGGTCTGCTCGGGAGGGGGCCTAGAGGTCAGGGGAGAGAGCAGAGAGCGAAGGGAGAGGCAGAGGGGGCTGCGGGGCGTCTCCAGACGCGTCGGGGGCGCCTCGGTGGCAAGCAGGAGGTGGCCAGGGGCGGTGCACGGGCGACAGGCAGCAGCATGCCTGCTCTGGTGGGAGGTTGGTGATGACTGGCGCTATGGGCCAGTGGGCCGCACAGTGCTAGGCTAGCTGGGGCGCCAGATGGGCTACAGGTAAGTTAGGTAGGTTTTCTGTCCTTTCATTTTATTTCTGTTTTCTAATTCTTCTGTAATTTTAGGGCTTTAATTAAAATACTAAAACTAAATCAAAAATCATGAAACTTCTCAAGCCCACTGTTTGGAATATTTCCAACAGTTAACATTTTAGTTCATGATTATTTGGACATTAAAAACATTATATAGCATTTAAATGCCCAAATGCAAACAGAGTATGATTTAATTCGGTGACCCAATTTTGTCCTAGAAAAATGTGAACCATTTTTGACTGAGGTTCTAGACCAAGGCAAAGATGATGAACATTTTAGAAGGGCATTTCAGGTTCATTGAAAAAGTATTTTAGTAACCCTAGTTGGTTTGAGTGGTGCTGGGGGTTTCTGTCATCCCCATTTCAAGTTTCTGAGAAAATTAAACATGATGATATGATGATCATGCAAGGACAAGCAAAGGCTAAGCTAGGGCTGTGACAACTCACCCCCACTAAACAAGAATCTCGTCCCGAGATTCAAGACGTGAGGTAAGAAGACAGAGGGGCACAAGACCAACACAACCTTCACGATCCAGGTTGCACCTCATAAGGTTGTTGATTCGTTGCATACGTTGATTCTGACATCCTCGCTTTTGAGATCTTCATCCACACAATGACAATGGAAAGAAACTCTACTAGAATTGATCTTCTCGAAGATCAAGCTATACAAGATCAACTCGCGGAATGAGATGTTCAAACATCTCGAGTTGAGACACAAAACACATCGAGAGGGATGGCAGAACAAACGACGAGATTTGATTTGGTGGGCAACAATTCCACGCTTAGAGAGATGGTGGATGGTGTCAAGGTGGCAAGGAAATAATTGCCATGGTCCCATAGCGGGGCACCTTGGGGAGGTTACTCGTAGAGTTATTCCCTTAAATGGCAAAAATAATTACTTTTGATATCTAGATCATTGAAACTCTCTATACCAGCCTAAGGAAAATCACAATTGATCGTTTCAAAGAGTTTGATGAAATGACAAACCCAGACTAGAATGGATGATGTGGGCTACATTGTTGAAGACAACATGATGGATGATTTTGCTTATCATCAGAGATGGATGGGACCCATGGTAAGTCCACTGTTGAAGATGATCCTGAACAACAATTGTTGAGAAGGGCAGCCCATGGGAAATTGGCACAATGGCGGTGCAAGCTGGGAACAAAATGCAACTATTGGGAATGTTCCAACCATCATATCTGCCTGAGATTCAGATCCGATTGGTGATAGGATACTTCAGACTTAGCATGTCTGAAAAGAAAGTTTGCAACACAAATCGACAAGATGACATTGCGAGATTCTTAGGAAATGAACTACGATGGTATGCTCCAAAACATGAGCTGGTTCGGCTACACACATGTGAACACGCTGTCCCAGACAAGCATGATCACATGGTAGTCTTGCAATAAAACACTACCGAGTTCTGATTGGGAACCATCATTGAGATAACGAAGTCTTGTGCATATCCGTCCGGGCCCTTCAGGATTAGCGCATGAACTTCTTTTCTTTGAACAAATCAATCAGTGGCTTCGTGTGCTAGGGTATACATATGGAGTGGAGGTAATTAATCTACCATACCATAGAATACATTCGCACATGCATAATTGACTTGGGATGGTACCAGAGGAAACAAAAACAGTTTATCCCGAACTCACGACGGCAACTTGCATCAAATGCACATGAATTCGAGGAAGTCACTTCTTCCATCCAAGCATAAGCTTCATGAGCGGAACACGAAGACATTGCTTACAAAGTTTCCAGCACTAGGTTGATGTTCAACATGAATCATGGGGGAGACAAAATGCTGCTGATGGGCTCAACAACAACTCATCGGAATTTCCATATCACTGGACTTCCACCATCATGTGAACACGGTGATAGCATTGGTCAGACCAAAAGATGTAATGGTGTATGCTCGAGGGGTCAACCACGAGTAAGACAACATTGTGAACATCGTTGGTTCTGATTTGACTTGACGATAGCCCATACTCAAATCAAAGTTTGGATAAGACAATAGATTCAACAACTGATCACGGGTATCAGTCGATGAAGATATCATCTTTCTTCAACACACACACACACACACTCAAGGATATCCCTTAGTGATGAACTAAGTTTGGCAAAGCTTTTATCTTCCAACTATCCAAGTTGTTGTTTAGCTTAACTAACTAGCTCAGGGGTATCCAACACGGATTCTTGGATAAAGAGTGGTTTATTGGTAAACAACTTGATCACGAACTCACCATATCGGTCAGGGGATGACCTGGTGATACTTCCGTGAAGATATCCGGAAAATCACGAACCACCGATATGACTCTAAGCTCAGGAACGATCTTGCTTTTCAGGGAAAGACGATATGATCGAAAGAGTGAGGGATTGACACAATCCCGACTCATGGATCAAAGAGTGCACCAGAAATAAGGACTAGGTAGCATGATCAATCTTAGGATGATGATTTAAACTGCTTTGACCCAATCCTAGAAATGGATGAGGTACTGGAGTTTGTTTCTCCTAGTCATTCTGAACTAGAATGGCTTGACGGACCACAAGAATAATAAGCATCGATAACACGGATGCACAATTACTCCTGACTATCAATTGATAGATGATGGTTGGAATACAAATGAAGAGGGACAACTCAAGGGAACATATATCTTTCTGAGTTGTGGATGCATAGATTAATATGTCGAACCAAGTTCAATAGGTTTCTTCCAGATAACCCATGCAGAAAGGTAGAACTGGCAGAATCCCAATTATGGATGGAAAACTCCTCAAGAGTACTCTGATTGTGAGCTTTTGGTTCAAAGAACTTCTGCCTTAATGGTTCATGGTATTTGGAAGAAGGAAATACCACGGACCTCGAGGACTATCGCAAAGGTTACTAATATCCTAAAGGTACGAGCAACACTATCAACATGAGGTAAGTAGAGTGAATCTTGGGTCAAGAACCCAGGAGTAGAATACCTACTACTAAATGGCATCACGGGATGCTTTCGAGAATGGTGGCCAGAATCATGACACTGGGAACACAAAACATGGCTAGGTTACTAGGTGATACTCTAGACACCTAGGGTCATAATAATAGCTCCAACACAAATGCCGAGGCAATGAAGTACCTCAACACACTAGTTAGTGTGGTTGATCTGGCACAACGGAACTTCAGAATGGTAAGAAGGAATTTGCAAATGCATCAGACTGTTTAGAAACCTGGGATGACTCGGACAGCATAACGACTGTAATTGCTCAAAGGATTTGAGACATCCTGAAAAATGGTGGCATAACCACTCAACATCACAATATCAAGGGTCTGATTCAACTGACAACATACTAAAAGTAGTAGAAACTGAACTGAGGCCTGGAACCAACAATCATAAGATTCTACGGATTAGCAACACGTGATCCTGATAGAAAGATGAGAAGCCTAGTTCTTAATCCCCGTAGAAAGGAAGAGGATGACTCAGACAGAGGGAATGAGGTATAAGGAGTAAAAAGAGCTTTACGTTCCCTTCCACAATCAATTCCCTTATATAACTAAAGCATTTCTAGACTCAACTTCGACCAGTTTGGCTTGGTAATCCTACAGGCAGTCAGGCTCTGATACCAAAGCTGCCAGGAACCCGATTCCAAATCACATCGATCTAGCCGGTAACACCTCATATCACTTTGCGGCCTCACGCACGGTATTCCCATGGGTGTCGCCTTACCATTGCCCGAGACCGTTTGCGCCTTTTGGCTCACGTATATGATAGTGTCGCTAGCATCCATATGACAGAGAACCCGGGCCGACATGACTAGTCGTGAACCCAAAGTGGCACTAACTTACGGGGACAGGCATACATGAATCAACATCGAGCATGTCGGTCAGCAGCATGTGAATTCAGGCTGTAGCACTGGGCTAACAGGACTACGGGAACCCGGGCTGTAGCAGACTACTATGGCTCATGGAAGCACAAGACTACATTTCCCCATAAGAGAGGCTACCAAGGATAAACAACGACGTTGTCGGATCCCACATATACCAAGCATTTCAATCATACACACAATGTGCTCGATATGTGTAAATACAACATGGCATCACAACAAGGCTCTATGACTCAAATTATTTATTCATTAGGCTCCGAGGACCGAGATATTAAAAACATGGGTCTCATGACCCCAACATACAAAGCATACAAGCAACAGGTACATGCGGAAGCTTAACTTGTCTGAGTACAGACAACTACAAATGCAGAAGGCTGAGAAGCCTGTCTATCTACAAGACCCTGACGAGGGCACAAGATCGTAGCTGAGGTATCAAGCTAAACGTCGGAGTCCACACGGAACTACTAGCGAGACTGACGTCTCTCTGCAAAAAACATAAAATAGGCAAACGTGAGTACAAATGTACCCAACAAAACTTACATCAGCACTAACTACATATGCATCGGTATCAACAAAGGGGGTAGTGGAGTTTAACTGCAGCAAGCCAGCTTTGACTCAGTGGCTAACCTAAACTATGACTGCAAGTAACTCTTTTGAGGTGGCGCACATGAGTCCACATATTCACCATATCAATACACCACTATGGATCCGCTCCCGTCTCCCTACAAGAAGGCCATCCATAGCACTCACGCTTTTCTTGCGAGTTTTAGAGTATCCACTTTCACTTGTCTATGAACTGTATAGGCAACCCAGAAGTCCTTTACAGCGGACACGGCTATCTGAATAGATCATTTATAACCCTGCAGGGGTGTACTTCTTCACACACGCTCTCGCCACATACCACCATGTACATGTCGTGTATCTCGGCAACCTTCAAGCGGAATCCTGGCGAGGGAGTCGGCCACGACCTGACTAACCACACAAGTCTCTAGTCTAGGTTTATCGCCTATTCAGGTTACATCCGCGAGGAGATCCGGCAGGAGTTTCGCTCACAGCCCCAAATGATGTGTGCAGGGTTCCCGAGACACCAAACGGGCGCCCGGTACACCGTGCCACGGTGTATCTACCGCATCATAGCCCACCCCTAGGGTCAGCGCTACGCATGGCCGCCAACACATATCCTACAAACACTAGAAACTAGTTGCAAGTCCTGGACTGAGGGCAAGATAGTTAATAAGTCGGGAGGGTCCATTGGTTTCGGGCCCAATGCGTGGTAGTAGCTGTTCATGGATCACAAACACAAAACTCAGTTCCTGAGGACGGTTTCAATGAGACAACCCACCATGTACTCCTACATGTCCTCTCACCGCTACCTTTACCAAATCGTATTCACACACTTAGCTCACACAAAGTAGGACATGTTCATCACCATTCCAATTCATTCCCGATGAATCAGACCTGACTCAACTCTAAGCAGTAGCAGGCATGACAAATAAGCATGAATGAGTAGGCACATCAGGGCTCAAACAACTCCTACTCATGCTAGTGGGTTTCATCTATTTATTGTGGCAATGACAGGTAATGCAGAGGAAAAGGGGTTCAACTACCGCAACAAGTAACAGTTGAAACGTTGTTGTCCTAATGCAGTAAAAGAGAGCAGGAGCGAGAGAGTGGGATTGTATCAGAATGAACAAGGGGTTTTTGCTTGCCTGGCACTTCTGAAGATAGTATAGTTCTTCATCGGTGTCATTGAACTCATCACCGGAACGTCGTCTACTGAGAGGGGACGAATACCGGCAATAGAGAGAAACACAATCAATGCAATGCACAATATGATGCATGATCATGACGTGGTAAAATGAGCATGTTGGGCTAATGCAACTAGCAACATGCTAAATGGAGTAGGTTTGAACCCTAGGTTCAAATTCAAACTCCATATGTGAGGGTTTAAATGCCATTATATGATTTGGCCTAAACAGCAGCCATAAGTTGTTCTAACATGCATGAAAATGGTACATATGGATAGATTGGATTTTTCTGATCATTTTTTATATATAACTTATTTCATTCTAAGCTACGGTTGAATTTCTATGATTTTTAGAAGTTAGCACTATTTTCTGGAATCTCCTGGATAAACTTAAATCCAGAAAATGCTTTACTGTGTCAGCATGACATAGGTGGGACGTCAGCAGGTCAACTGGGTCGGCCAGGTCAAACCTGACCTGTGGGACCCATATGTCAGTGTCTCAGGCTGGTTTGGGTGGATGACAGGTGGGACCGGTCAACGTTGACTTGACCAAAGTCAAAGCTGACATGCGGGGTCCACACGTATTAGTACTAATCTTAACAGAAAATTAGACTAACCTAATTATGCTCGGGGACCCACATGTCATTGACACAGGCAATAACTAAACACGATTAGCACCTAAACTAATGGTGCCACGTCAGCCACCGGCGTTTAACCGCCGGCGACGACAGACTACGGCTGTGCCCGCGTCGGGTTTGCTCTATGGGCCACCGTTCGATGAGCGGTTTGTGGCTATGGGTTGCTGGCTCTTGCGTGCATCCAGTGGTGCTCCCAGCTTCGCCGGAGATGGCCCAGAACGACGGCGGTGATGGCAAGTGCGGCGGCCGGCGTTCGGGCGTCGAACAAGTCGACGATGCAGGGGATGGCAGGAGCCGCAGTTAGGCGCGTTGGACTCGTGGGGGTGCGGTGAGCTCAGTGGTAGCTCAGACGCGTGCTTGCACGGCCGTAGCCGCGGTGGCGACATGGCCGGCAGCGAGGAGCAATCGGCTCCGATGGCCACGGTGGCTAGAAGGCGCGGACGAGCACGGGGAGAGAGGTGAAAGAGGTAAGGGCTCATGGTGAATCCAGTAGAGTCAACGGCGAGGCCGGGGAGGTTCTGGAGCTCGCGAATCCACGCCGGCGAGCTTCAGTGGCCGACGAAGAAGAAGATGGAGATGGCGTCGATGCAGAGCTTCCCGGGTCGCATGGCTCGTTGAGGACGTAGCAGGCGGCGAGGCGGAGCTCTGGGGAAAGATGAGAGGCCCAGAGGGGCACGGTGGCTACGGTGAACGACGTCGGTGGCGACGAGAGGGTTCGGGTCTGCTCGGGAGAGGGGCTAGAGGCCAGGGGAGAGAGCAAAGAGCGAAGGGAGAGGCAGAGGGGGCTGCAGGGCGTCTCCAGACGCGTCGGGGGCGCCTCGGTGGCAAGCAGGAGGTGGCCAGGGGTTACGCGCGTGCGACACGCAGTAGCCTGCCTGCTCTGGCGGGAGGTTGGTGATGACTGGCACTGTGGGCCAGTGGGCCGCACAGTGATGGACCAGCTGGGGCGCCAGATGGGCTGCAGGTAAGTTAGGTAGGTTTTCTGTCCTGTCTTTTTATTTCTGTTTTCTAATTCTTCTGTAATTTTAGGGCTTTAATTAAAATACTAAAACTAACTCAAAAATCATGAAACTTCTCAAGCCCACTGTTTGGAATATTTCCAACAGTTTACATTTTAGTTCATGATTATTTCGACATTAAAAACATTATATAGCATTTAAATGCCCAAATGCAAATAGAGTATGATTTAATTCAGTGACCCAATGTTGTCCTAGAAAAATGTGAACCATTTTTGACTGAGGTTCTAGACCAAGGCAAAGATGATGAACATTTTAGAAGGGCATTTCAGGTTCATTGAAAAAGTATTTTAGTAACCCTAGTTGGTTTGAGTGGTGCTGGGGGTTTCTGTCATCCCCATTTCAAGTTTCTGAGAAAATTAAACATGATGATATGATGATCATGCAAGGACAAGCAAAGGCTAAGCTAGGGCTGTGACAGTCTACATGGCATCCAACCCAGTCCAGCATCGTCGTACCAAACACTTTGAGACCGACATTCATTTTGTTCGTGAGAAGGTGTCCCTTGGTGAGGTGCGGGTTCTACATGTGCCATCTTCACATCAGTATGCCAACATTATGACAAAAGGGCTCTCGTCGCAGCTCTTCTCCGAGTTTCGGTCCAGTTTGTGCCTCTTGCCATACGACGCACAAACTGAGGGGGGATGTTAACGGATTCCTTTTGTATACATAGCTTTGTATAGGCATATGATCACCTACCAGATATGTACTGGTTCGGTCTGGTATCTTCTTGATCTTCCTTGATGATCAAGCATTGTAAACTATATAAGTCGATATACAGCTGCCCCATGAGAGGCGTGCATAACACAAACATACGAGTTTACTGACAGCATAGCAGCAGTGGAGTCGGTGTATGCGATGTATTGCTACCTCTTGAGCACTGCGTTGGTTTTCCCTTGAAGAGGAAAGGGTGATGCAGTAAAGCAGCGTAAGTATTTCCCTCAGTTTTTGAGAACCAAGGTATCAATCCAGTAGGAGGCCACGCACGAGTCCCTCGCACCTACACAAACAAATAAAATCCTCGCAACCAACGCAATAAAGGGGTTGTCAATCCCTTCACAGTCACTTACAAAAGTGAGGTCTGATAAATATGATAAGATAATATTTTTGGTATTTTTATGATAAAGATGCAAGTAAAGAAAGCAAAACAAATAGTGCCAGAAATAGCTTGTTGACAGGAGATTAATATGATGGAAAATAGACCCGGGGGCCATAGGTTTCACTAGTGGCTTCTCTCGAGAGCATAAGTATTACGGTGGGTAAACAAATTACTGTTGAGCAATTGACAGAATTGAGGATAGTTATGAGAATATCTAGGTATGATCATGTATATAGGCATCACGTCCGAGACAAGTAGACTGACTCCTGCCTGCATCTACTACTATTACTCCACTCATCGACCGCTATCCAGCATGCATCTAGAGTATTAAGTTCAAAAGAACAGAGTAACGCTTTAAGTAAGATGACATGATGTAGAGGGATAAACTCATGCAATATGATATCAACCCCATCTTGTTATCCTCGATGGCAACAATACAATACGTGCCTTCTGCCCCTACTGTCACTGGGGAAAGGACACCGCAAGATTGAACCCAAAGCTAAGCACTTCTCCAATTGCAAGAAATATCAATCTAGTAGTCCAAACCAAACTGATAATTCGAAGAGACTTGCAAAGATAATCAATCATACATAAAGAATTCAGAGAAGATTCAAATATTGTTCATAGATAAACTTGATCATAAACCCACAATTCATCATTCTCAACAAACACATCGCAAAAGAAGATTACATCGAATAGATCTCCACGAGAATCATGGAGAACTTTGTGTTGAGATCCAAAGAGAGAGAAGAATCCATCTAGCTAATAACTATGGACCCGAAGGTCTGAGGTAAACTACTCACACATCATCGGAGAGGCTATGGTATTGATGTAGAAGCCCTCCGTGATCGATGCCCCCTCCGACGGAGCTCCGGAAAAGGCCCCAAGATGGGATCTCACGGGTACAGAAGGTTGCGGCGGTGGAATTAGGTTTTTGGCTCCATATCTGGTAGTTTGGGGATACGTAGGTTGATGTCTACTACACAACCTTCTTCTTGTAGACGTTGTTGGGCCTCCAAGTGCAGAGGTTTGTAGGACAGTAGGAAATTTCCCTCAAGTGGATGACCTAAGGTTTATCAATCCGTAGGAGGAGTAGGATGAAGATGGTCTCTCTCAAGCAACCCTGCAACCAAATAACAAAGAGTCTCTTGTGTTCCCAACACACCCAATACAATGGTAAATTGTATAGGTGCACTAGTTCGGCGAAGAGATGGTGATACATGTGGTATATGGATGGTAGATAAAGGTATTTGTAATCTGAAATTATAAAAACAGCAAGGTAACTAATGATAAAAGTGAGCGTAAACGGTATTGCAATGCGTGGAAATAAGGCCTATAGTTCATACTTTCGCTAGTGTAAGTTCCCTAAACAATAATAACATAATTGGATCACATAACTGTCCCTCAACATGCAAAAAATAGTCACTCCAAAGTCACTAATAGCGGAGAACAAATGAAGAGATTATGGTAGGGTACGAAACCACCTCAAAGTTATTCTTTCCAATCAATCCGTTGGGCTATTCCTATAAGTGTCACAAACAGCCCTAGAGTTCGTACTAGAATAACACCTTAGGACACAAATCAACCAAAACCCTAATGTCACCTAGATACTCCAATGTCACCTCAAGTATCCGTGGGCATGATTATACCATATGCGTCACACAATCTCATATTCATCTATTCAACCAACACATAGAACCTCAAAGAGTGCCCCAAAGTTTCTACCGGAGAATCACGACGAAAACGTGTGCCAACCCCTATGCATAGGTTCATGGGCGGAACACGCAAGTTGATCACAAAAACATACATCAAGTGAATCACGTGATATCCCATTGTCACCACAGATACGCACGGCAAGACATACATCAAGTGTTCTCAAGTCTTTAAAGACTCAATCCGATAAGATAACCTCAAAGGGAAAACTCAATTCATTACAAGAGAGAAGAGGGGGGAGAAGAAACATAAGATCCAACTATAATAGCAAAGCTCGCGATACATCAAGATCGTGCCAAATCAAGAACACGAGAGAGAGAGAGAGATCAAACACATAGCTACTGGTACATACCCTCAGCCCCGAGGGAGAACTACTCCCTCCTCGTCATGGAGAGCACCGGGATGATGAAGATGGCCACCGGAGAGGGATTGCCCCCTCCGGCAGGGTGCCGGAACGGGTCTAGATTGGCTTTCGGTGGCTACGGAGGCTTCTGGCAGCGGAACTCCCGATCTAATCTCCGTTCTGGAAGTTTTAGGATACGTGGGTATATATGGGTGAAAGGAGTACGTCGGTGGACTGAAGGGGGGACCACGAGGCAGGGGGGCGCACCCCCTACCCTCGTGAGCTCCTCCTTCATCTTCTGACGTAGGGTCCAAGTCTATCCGGTAGGTTTCCTTCCAAAAATAACTTCTCCAGTTGATTTCGTTCCGTTTCGTCTCCGTTTGATATTCCTTTTCTTCGAAACACTGAAATAGGCATAAAACAGCAAATCTGGGCTGGGCCTTCGGTTAATAGGTTAGTCCCAAAAATAATATAAAAGTGGAAAATAAAGCCCAATATTTCCCAAAACAGTAGATAATATAGCATGGAGCAATCAAAAATTATAGATATGTTGGAGACGTACCAAGCATCCCCAAGCTTAATTCCTGCTCGTCCTCGAGTAGGTAAATGATAAAAAGATAATTTTTGATGTGGAATGCTAGTTGGCATAATTTCAATGTAATTCTTCTTAATTTTGGTATGAATATTCAGATCCATAAGATTCAAGACAAAAGTTCATATTGACATAAAAATGATAATACTTCAAGCATACTAACTAAGCAATCATGTCTTCTCAAAATAACATGGCCAAAGAAAGTTATCCCTACAAAATCATATAGTCTCGCTATGCTCCATCTTCACCACACAAAATATTTAAATCATGCACAACCCTGATGACAAGCCAAGCAATTGTTTCATACTTTTGATGTTCTCAAACTTTTTCAATCTTTTTCACGCAATACATGAGCGTGAGCCATGGACATAACACTATAGGTGGAATAGAATGGTGGTTGTGGAGAAGACAAAAAGGGAGAAGATAGTCCCACATCAACTAGGCGTATCAACGGGCTATGGAGATTCCCATCAATAGATATCAATGTGAGTGAGTAGGGATTGCCATGCAACGGATGCACTAGAGCTATAAGTATATGAAAGCTCAACAAAAGAAATGAAGTGGGTGTGCATCCAACTCGCTTGCTCACGAAGACCTAGGGCATTTTGAGGAAGCCCATCATTGGAATATACAAGCCAAGTTCTATAATGAAAGATTCCCACTAGTATATGAAAGTGACAACATAGGAGACTCTCTATTATGAAGATCATGGTGCTACTTTGAAGCACAAGTGTGGTAAAAGGATAGTAGCATTGCCCCTTCTCTATTTTTCTCTCATTTTTTATTTGGGCCTTTTCTCTTTTTTTATGGCCTCTTTTCTCTTTTTTTATTTGGGCTTCTTTGGCCTCTTTTATTCATTTTCGTCCGGAGTCTCATCCCGACTTATGGGGGAATCATAGTCTCCATCATCCTTTCCTCACTGGGACAATGCTCTAATAATGATGATCATCACACTTTTATTTACTTACAACTCGATACTTAGAACAAGGTATGACTCTATATGAATGCCTCCGGCGGTGTACCGAGATGTGCAATGATGCATGAGTGACATGTATGAAAGAATTATGAATGGTGGCTTTGCCACAAATACAATGTCAACTACATGATCATGCTAAGCAATATGACAATGATGATGCGTGTCATAATAGACGGAATGGTTGCATGACAATATATCTCGGAATGGCTATGGAAATGCCATAATAGGTAGGTATGGTGGCTGTTTTGAGGAAGATATATGGTGGGTTTAAGGTACCGGCGAAAGTTGCGCGGTACTAGAGAGGCTAGCAATGGTGGAAGGGTGAGAGTGCGTATAATCCATGGACTCAACATTAGTCATAAAGAACTCACATACTTATTGCAAAAATCTATTAGTTATCAAAACAAAGTACTAAGCGCATGCTCCTAGGGGGATAGATTGGTAGGAAAAGACCATCGCTCGTCCCCGGCCGCCACTCATAAGGATGACAATCAATAAATAAGTGTGACGCCCCGAGACCGATGCGCCAGATGTCTTCCAGTTATTCGCTGTCTTTGCCATATCATTCGCTTGCGTGTTGCATCTTGTCATGTCATCATGTGCATTGCATCATCATGTTTTCAAAACTTGCATTCGTCCGGGTCTCCCCATTCTTTCCGTTGTCCGTTCTGAGCCCACACACTCGCACGCGCCCGCGGCATGTCCGAAATAGTATTTTTATAAGTGGCCAGAAAATGTTCTCGGAATGGGTTGAAAGTTGGCGTGCAGTCTTATTATAGTGTAGGTAGGCCGCCTACCAAGTTTCATCGCATTCGGAGTCGGTTTGACGCCCCAACGGATAACTATAGCGGCAATATAGCCGGTCTAACGTCGGACGTTTTCGGTCTCCGGAAACTTCTGCCAGGCCCTCTCTCTCTTCTCTCCTCTCAGCCTCGCCACAGCCCACCTAGTCCATCCACCTACCCCTCTTCGCGTCCGGAGTCGTCCGATGCGATCGCACGGTCCAAAAAACCCTCTCTGTGCAGTGCATCGAACCCCTCGCGCGTGTCTGGAAGTTGTTCCAAACCCGACCCAGGGAGTTGTCACCGTTGGACTCAGAACATCCCCAAACATCTACAAAACGTCTCCATTTTCTTAATTGGGCTCCCTAACCTATTTATCCGAAACCGTCCGATTTTGATCGGAGGGTCCAAACCTAATCCTTTTGTCCCTATATATAGACCAACCCCTACCCAAATCAGATCAAACCCTAAAATCTAGGAGAGGTGTCCCGTCGCCCGCCGCCACTTTCCAAATCCCCCTCGGGATCTTCCCCTGCCCGATCCACCCACCAACCACAATCAGCCACCTCTCCTCTGCTCCATTGGATTTTGATCCAACGACGTAGCGGCCCTGAGCAGCACCCATGCGCGAGCCCCGCGGGAGCTCGAACCAGAGCGGAGCGAGCCAACCCTCCCTGCCGGCGATGAGCAGCAGTAGGTCCCGCAGCTCCGACGAGCCCTGCCGCCGGTGACTCCCATAGGAACCCTCTCCTTCCTCCCCTGCTTCTTCTTCCTTCCCAATTTTTCTCTCCCTCCTCTCAACATCCTGGTCTTGCTTTTCTACAGGAGCACACCGGCGTCGTGGTGCCCTCCCAAGCCCCTCGTGCGCCAGATCCGGCGAGCCACGCCAGATCCATCTCCGGTTCCTTGTAGCTCAGTGCCCCCATGCTCCGTCGCCACATACGAGCTTGGCGCCATCCACTGCTTCACGCACCTACTCTCGCTGCTGCCTGCGACCTCTGCTTCTATCAGGACGCCGCCGCCTTAGCCTCCAGCTCCGCCCAGCCGCTGCCTCCTCTACCGACTTGAACCTCGTCGAATCAGGGCCTCGTCGTTCGTGCCCGGCCGACAACAAGCAGCAGCTCACCGGGGCACGAGCTCCATATGGTCCGCCTCCCTGCTGCCGGAGCCCCATGACCCCGCGCCAAGCCTCTCGCCCGCGGCAAGTGCCTGGCCGCCTCTGCCTGGATCCACTCTTCGCCTTGTCCTCATCACCGGGAGCCCCGCCATCTCTAGTGTCGCGCCCAAGTCCCACATCACCGGCAATCGTTCCCGCCGTGCGTCGTCCTGAACTTGCTGCAGCTGTCTCCGTTCTTCAGTTACGAGAAGGAGCAGTTCGCTCGCCTTGCCTTGACCTTTCAGATTCAGCCGGCCCAGCACTGCCGCATCCGCCCCGCCAGCCCATGAGCCGCGCGCCCCTGCCAGGCCTCTCCATCAACTGGGCCAGGCCCACGGGGTGAGGCCACACCCGAGCACCCCTTCTTTCTTTTTTTTGTTGTTGTTGTTTTACTCCTGTTGTGGCCCAGTTTGCCTCAGATCTGGCCCGTGTTGTTTTTTCCTGAGAGGACGATTTTTCTAATTTCCAGAGACAGCAGTTTTGCAGGAAACCCCCCTAGACTACATGCATATAATAACGCACAATTGGTGCATCAGATTAAAATGAATTATACATGAAAGTTGCTTAGAATTTTGTGTAGTTTAATAATATCCAACTTTCATCTATGTTTAAAATGTTTAAAATGATGTTTGATTAAATTTGCTCCTATGCCATGCTGAAATGACTTAATTCATAACTAAATAACCGGCTCGGTTTCTAATAAACTTTATTTGTAAATGGGGTGGAAAATGCCTAGTTTAACATGGTGGCTTTACTTTGCATGTTTAACAACTCTAAAATATGGTTTAGGGCAGAACAGGACCAAACCTAATATATGCACATGAGGAGTTTCCGGATTTGTTGTTCGATGTTTCGGCCTCATTTAAACTTGCCTAGATAGGTAGTTTTACTTTGCTTCACATCTTGCCATGCTAACAACATTTAATCTTGTTGGGTACATAAACAAGAGAGAACTAAATAAGTCATGTGGTGTTTCGTCAATATGCAACGGAGTTGTATGTTGAGCTCCACTTAATTTGTAGGATTGTTTGTGCACTTTGCCATGCCATGCTTCATTATACCGAACATGCATCATACTTGATTGTGCATCATGCCATGTTCATGTGTTGGTTGTTTACTATGTTGTTTGCTCCTTTCCGGTGTTGCTTCTTCGGGTTGGTTCCGATAACGTCGTGTTTGTGAGGATCCGTTCGACTACGTCCGTTTGTCTTCTTCATGGACTCGTTCTTCTTCCTTGCGGGATCTCAGGCAAGATGACCATACCCTCGAAATCACTTCTATCTTTGCTTGCTAGATGCTCGCTTTTTTGCTATGCCTATGCTGCGATACCTACCACTTATTTATCATGCCTCCCATATTGTTAAGCCAAGCCTCTAACCCACCTTGTCCTAGCAAACCGTTGTTTGGCTGTGTTACCGCTTTGCTCAGCCCCTCTTATAGCGTTGTTAGATGCAGGTGAAGATTGGAGCTTGTTCCATATTTGGAACATGGTTATTTTGTTGGGATATCACAATATCTCTTATTTAATTAATGCATCTATATACTTGGTAAAGGGTGGAAGGCTCGGCCTTATGCCTGGTGTTTTGTTCCACTCTTCCCGCCCTAGTTTCCGTCATATCGGTGTTATGTTCCCGGATTTTGGGTTCCTAACACGGTTGGGTTATAATGGGAACCCCTTGACAGTTCGCCTTGAATAAAACTCCTCCAGCGAGGCCCAACATTGGTTTTACCATTCACCACCTAGCCTTTTCTTTCCCTTGGGTCGGCCAGCCCAAGGGTCATCTTTATTTTAACCCCCCCGGGCCAGTGCTTCTCTAAGTGTTGGTCCAACCCAGAGCACCGTGCGGGGCTGTCCCTTGTCAACTTGGGTTACGTTGGCTCCCGTACGCTTAGCTTATCCGGTGTGCCCTGAGAACGAGATATGTGCAGCTCCTATCGGGATTTGTCAGCACAGCGGGTGGTCTTGCTGGACTTGTTTTACCATTGTCGAGGATGTCTTGTAACCGGGATGCCGAGTCTGATCGGATTGTCTTGGGAGAAGGAATATCCTTCGTTGACCGTGAGAGCTTGTGATGGGCTAAGTTGGGACACCCCTGTAGGGATTTGAACTTTCGAAAGCTGTGCTCGCGGTTATGGGCAGATGGGAATTTGTTAATGTCCGGTTGTAGAAAACCTGAAGTTGATCTTAATTAAAATACATGAACCGAGTGTGTAACCGTGATGGTCTCTTCTCAGCGGGGTCCGAGAAGTGAACACGGTGTTGGAGTTATGCTTGACGTAGGTTGTTCTAGGATCACTTCTTGATCATAGTTTCTCGACCGTGCTTTGCCTTCTCTTCTCACTTTGATTTGCGTATGTTAGCCACCATATATGCTAGTCGCTTGCTGCTGCTCCACCTCATACCTTTTACCTTACCTATGAGCTTAAATAGTCTTGATCGCGAGGGTGTGAGATTGCTGAGTCCCCGTGACTCACAGATACTTCCAAAACCAGTTTGCAGGTGCCGTTGATACCGCATAGGTGACGCAACTGAGTTCAGGAGGAGCTCAATGAAGATCTTGTCCTTTATGTTGTTTCGTTCTAGTTGATCAGTAGTGGAGCCCAGTCGGGACGATCGGGGATCTGTGTAGCTTTTGGGGTAGTCTTCTTTTATTTTGATTCCGGAGTCGGACCTTGATTGTATCTGGTTGATGTAATGCTTTATTCATGTAATTGTGTGAAGTGGCGATTGTAAGCCAACTATGTATCTCTTTCCCTTATGTATTACATGGGTTGTGTGAAGATTACCTCACTTGCGACAATGCTTTCAATGCGGTTATGCCTCTAAGTTGTGCTTCGACACGTGGGAGATATAGCCGCATGGAGGGCGTTACAATAAGTCATGCTCCGACTTCATCACATAACGGTTCACCATACGTGCATGCTACGGGAATCACAAACTTCAACACAAGTATCTCTCAAATTCACAACTACTCAACTAGCATGACTCTAATATCACCATCTCCATATCTCAAAACAATTATCAAGTATCAAACTTCTCATAGTATTCAACACACTCATAAGAGAATTTTATTATTCTTGAATACCTAGCATATTAGGATTTTAAGCAAATTACCATGCTATTTAAGACTCTCAAAATAATCTAAGTGAAGCATGAGAGTTCATCTATTTCTATAAAATAAAACCACCACCATGCTCTAAAAAGATATAAGTGAAGCACTAGAGCAAACAACAGACTACTCCGAAAGATATAAGTGAAGATCAATGAGTAGTTGAATAATTATGCAACTATGTGAAGACTCTATAACATTTAATAATTTCAGATCTTGGTATTTTATTCAAACAGCAAGAAAAACTAAATAAAATGACATTCTAAGAATGGCAAACATCATGTGAAGAAGCAAAAACTTAGGATCAACCAATACTAACCGATAGTTGTTGAAGAAGAAAGGTGGGATGCCAACCAGGGCATCCCCAAGCTTAGACGCTTGAGACTTCTTGAAATATTATCTTGGGGTGCCTTGGGCATCCCCAAGCTTGAGCTTTTGTGTCTCCTTAATTCCTCTCATATCACGGTCTCCCTAAATCTCAAAAGCTTCATCCACACAAAACTCAACAAGGACTCGTGAGATAAGTTAGTATAAACCATTGCAAAAACCTTATCATACTCTACTGTAGCAAATCACTAAAATTATTATTCAACATTGCATACTAAATGCCTCTGCATATTTAATAGTCCTATCCTCAAATAGAATCATTAAAGAAGTAAACATATGCAAACAATGCAAACATAACAGCAATCTGCCTAAACATGATAGTCTGTAAAGAAAGCAGCAACATCCATACTTCCCTAGCTCCAAAAATTATGAAAGAAAATTCCCACTGTAGTAAATTTATCAGATCTTAATATGCAAAAGGTTTCTACACATGCCCCCCTGTTTTTTGGCAAAGCTTGTGTGCCGAAAAATAACTTGCACATAGCTTGCTCTAAGGATGATGTCAACACTACATCGGCCATTTTGCATATGCTTAGGACGATAAGTTTATATCGGCCATTGCTTGTGTGAATATTTTGATGCAAGCTTCGGTGACTTTCTCAACTTCATTAATCCAACTATAAAGTTCCATAGGTATGCATGTCAAGACTATCCATCAACCATATTGTCCACCCTTCTGCTAGGATCTTGCAGATAATCAACCATGAACTTTCTCGAATCCTTACTTGGTCTACATAAAAGTTTCATTAGTGGCCGAGGTAGTGAGCTCCAATTCGGCCTTAACTATGTTGGCAAGAATAAGCATCGGCTATTGATAGATATGCAATACACCATGACGGACATGGTAGCCGGATGCTTGCTATGCCAACTCTCTTCAATTGACATGTCTAAATATATGAACAATTTTAATGCAACCCAAGGTAAATTTTGCATCTAGACATACCCCAAGATAAACTATAAGTGATTCGTCAAAAAATTGATTACCCTAGGATATTTGTTGTACTACTCATAACGAATCACCCAAAGCCTCAATATGTATAGCACCTATGGCAACCAAAAGCTCCAAACCGAATAAAATTTTATATTTGGCTTTGATTATTGTGAAAAAATATTTTAAGCGGCATGATGCTTGTTTTGGTCTCCAATTGAACTAAGGACGGTGTTAGGATACTACACCAGCCATGCTTTGACATATTCTTAGGGCGATAGATAAATATCGGCCATTAACATGAGGTCCATGTAGAATTCACCCACCAAATTATGTATAGCCGAAATAAACAAATAAAATAGGAATAAAATATTTCGGCCCCTTTGTATTAGCAACAATGTAACTAACCATATGTATAGTAATTTGGTAATACCCTCTTATGATATAGAAAATTATGTTGCATCCATGGATCAAAATAAATCCATGGAGGGTAATTGATCATACCTAGGGATGAATTCCATGGCAAAGGCATCAACGGCATGGTTGAAGAAAATGGATGATGTGCTAACCGAAGATTTTGATGTTGTGATGCGCACCTTCGGCTTAATAGTTTGTTGCTTTCATTCTTTTCCTTCTTCACTTTTATTGTACTTGTTGCAATAGAAGCATGCACATCATTTTTGTCTTGATTGATCTTCTTGGGAACCCATGCCATGTTCTTCTTTCTCAGCTCTTGTGCACTAAGATTTTGTAATTTCTTCTTTTGCCAATATGATAAGCCGAGTGAGCATGTCGGCTGTGATTTTTTTTCAACCAATGGAAACTCGTTTTGGGCCTTGTGCACCTCAACCTATTTTCTTCAGATTTGACACTTTGATTTTTATCAATTGATTGCTTCACTTCTTTGCCTTTTGTAGCCAATGTCAACACTTTAATTAGCTCTTTGTTATTTGAGATCAAATCTGAAGTAGCACACTTACGACCATCTCTTTTCACGCGGTAAACTTGCTTTACCGCCTCTTTCTTCTTCCTTGAGCTCTGGACCGATTCGTTATGATTGAAACGGTCTTTAACATGTGATTGTTCAAATGTTGATCTTCTTGGAGCTGCATAATATTGGTGAGATGGTCTAAAATAAGATGGAGAATGTGCCCTTGTATCATACCTGTCCCATGAGGAATATGGATCTATGTGAGCATAGGGAGGCATCCACGGCATTGGCATTGGCGGCCCAAAATAAGGATATGGATATGTTGCATTAAAATTCTCACTTTGCCAATACCGATCCTCATATTTGCGCCTTGGGGGTGATCTTGGTTTCTTTGCATGATTTGGTTGATAAGCATTCTTCTCTCCAATCTTCTTTTGATATTTATCCAATAGTTTAGCGAAGATGATTTTTGATCTCTTACACTTGCGCTTATTTCGGCCTTTGTTTTCTTTTGGTTTGCTTTCATCGATCATTGGATTTTCTTGCTGCACCCCAGTCCTTGGCGTCTACATTGTAGCTTCAATGGAATTCTCGCCCTTAAGATTATGTTCATTATGCTCTTCAACAACTTCTTTACTTGAAAGCTTGATCCCATCACCTGTAGTTTTTACCTTCTCTTTAAATGGATAGGCTTGAAGCAGCCGATGCAAAAACTTTTTGCCATCGGGACCAATCGGAATAGACTGGTCATCTCTTGGTATTTCAACAAACTTCAATCGTGCTTTTTCAATGGCCGATTTAACTATCTGACGAAACATGTTGCAATCCTCAAAGTTATGCTTGGACAAATCATGCAACTTACAATACATTCGTCCTTGGATTGATGGCTTAACATGGTGATCAAGAATTGTAATGTAATTATTTTTCAGTAACAAATCAAATATTTGATCACACATGCTTGAATTGAAGGTATACTTCTTGTTTTCTAGCCGATCATGTTGTGAGAACGTCTTTGGAGTTAAGAAAATGAATGGTTCAGATTTTGCATCACCCCATTCGGCTATGCATTGTGTTTTGCACTCTATCTCCGATGTCTTTGGATAAGAAACTATACTGGCATCGGTTTGCTCAGAAGATTTTAACCTTGGCTTTAAATTTCTGAAACGAAAATAGCTAGAACATACATGTCTCAATTGAGACCAATTGTAAGCCAAGTAAGAAATAAGCAGAGCTACCCAATTAGATATGAGCTTTAGATAAAGCAATGGGGAAAGCCTTGGCTGCAATAATTTTTCGCAATTGGTCTTTCTGAATGGTGCAATATGTTGACCGATATGCTTTGTGACAATCTAATTGCTAACAGATAAATTACCCTTCTTCATTGGTCTCTCAATAATTGTTATGAAGATTTTTCTAATAAATGCATCAACAACTAAGTCATGACCAAATCTGAAAACAGGTAAATTAATTGCTAGACACACCTCTTCAAATATGTTGGGAGAGCATGATGGTGGTGTGACTTGAAGAATATCTTGCTCCGCCTTCGAATAGCTCCCCAGCGCCTTGTCATCATCTTTCTCTTGATTCCGTGCATCATTAGTTTGAAGAACTTCGTCCACCAAACTTTCTTCGGCCACTTGTTCTTGTTTTTGAAGCTCATCAATTTCTATGGCACGAAACTCATAGGGCAGGAAGTAGGTTCCATTAACTTCAGAAAAATCAAGTATGGCTGTCGTGCTATACTTTCCATGCCCTTTCTCAACAATGTTTGCCTCTTTGGATTTGATGGATTCGGAATATATACTACTTGATTCGGCTTTTTTCAACCGAAGAACTTTTAGTTTCTGAATCATCATTATTTTCACCGGTTATATCAATTGGCAAGGATTCTTTTCTTTGAGCTAATTCCCTATCAATTTTCTCTTGGCAAAGTACTTGCACCCTATCACGCAAAGCTTTAACTCCCCTCTCAATTTTAGTCTGCTCTAGATTAGTTTGCCCCCCAATGCTTTTAGGATCTTTCGGCAATGAAGTGTTAGTGTTGCCGAAATTTTGCAATTGTGTAGGGGGTGTATAATATGCTGTGGTACTAGGTGGAGATGTATGCACTGCTGTATAACCATATGCTCTCTCACCAATACTATCAATTGATGAAGTTTCATCTTCCTGCAAAACTCTAGCCTTTATTGCAGCATAATCAGGAAACAACCCCTTTTCATATTGTTCAAGGCAAAGAGCACTAATTCTCTTGTTTTGTGCCAAGCTCTTTTTTAATGCAGCCACAACCGCTTCTGGAAGGGATTGCTCCGCAATATTTTCAGATTCTTTCGGCAATGATTTGTGAGTGTTGCCGAAATTCTTGGATTGCGTAGAGTATGCATTATATGCTACAGTATTTGATGACCGCACATGTGTTCCTGTAAAAATTTCACTTATTCGGCTATGACCATGAAGATGCGGGGCCGAATTACGAACATATACAGTTGCATACGATGCTGAAAATTACTAACATGATGTGTAGCATATGATGGTTGAGAGTAACTGGCCGAATAGCTAGTAGTAGCATGGCCAATTCTCCCATTCATCGGCAAGGTTGGATTCACATATTGCAAATTAGTTGCCGATGAATAAAAAGGTGAAACACTTTCTTGTATGCTATTGGAAATTTTAACATGAGGTGTTTCAAATTTATTAACCAAACCCATCATGTTGTTCGTCAGCATATGTATTTGTGGGGTTGCCGATGCATGAGAGTTTGGATACATATGTTGTACGTTGCTAAAATCATAAGAATTTGAAGCATGAAGATTGCTTCGCATCGGCCCTTGCGCATAATTAGATGCATGATTAATAAAACTAGGGCTAGCCGATACATTATGCTCATTAGGTGATCCAGCAACAACATATGGATTATTTGCATCTACAAAGGCGAATTGGGTATTCATATTACCTTTGTAGATTGCAGCAACTTGATGACGATCTCTTCGTAGCAATAATGGGTTGGAGATCGTTCAAAGCTTCTTCCCCAGCGGAGTCGCCAAAAAGTGTGTTCGCACACGAACACGTCACCGTGTACCCTCAACGCCGAGGGTGATGCACCGCAGCTCACGTCGAAGGAGACCCGGCTGGAAGCGCGGTACGCAAGACAATCCGGCGGATGCTTTTGAGCACCCGAAACCCCACACGCCCGGGAGGGACCCCATCAGGGCACGCGGCGGCTATGGGCTACCCTAGGTCGACCTGATCGCCCCTAGGGCCTCGAGGTTCGCCGCCCTGCAACAAGAAGAACAGACGAAGAACGAGGAAGAAGAAGAACTAGGGTTAAGGAGAAAAGATAAAAGATAAAAAGTGGTAGATGATTTGATCGATTGTGTGTTGTTCAATCGGCCGTCACCCCTTAGATATATAAGAGGCGGCTGGACTTCCCATGCAAGGAAAAGGCTTGGATTCACGTCCAAAACCCTAGTCAAATTCGGATTGGTTTTATCCGAACTTTCCAAAACTGTTCGGTTTAAACTGGCTGCACCTTGCGGGTCTTTTTTGTGGTGGTAAACCATCTCGGATGAAAACGAGCCCAAAAGCAATCTTGACCATTTCGACGAGATGAACAACTTTCATGTTGAAGATTTTTTTGATCAGAGGTCATCTTGAGGGTTAAATCGGTCGCGCAAAATAGGCTATTCCCTCGTGCTACCCATCACACATGTGTCTGGTGGGGCGCGCCACATCTCACCTCGTGACAGGGCTGCACTCCGATTGCTCTAACTTTTGCATACGAACTCGGATTTGGACGATTTTTATATCAAAATCGATCGTTTCGACGAGACGAAGACAACCCGCGTAGATCATTTTTCCATTTGAGGTCGTCTTGGGGCATAATCGGCCAAACTGTACTCTGAATATAAGATCTTAGTACTTTGAGCATAGTTTCGGCCTTTGAGATAAAATCGGACGGTGATGACCCAAACTTCAATGATGTTCATATCAATAATACGGAACTCTTCCATGTAGATCACTTCTCCATTTGAGGCCATCTTAAATAAGTTCTTGACCGTGCCAAAATCTGGTGTCAACAACCCTTTACGATGAACCTTTTGTCACCTCCATAATCGAGAAACATATCCTTATTCCACCAAGGATAATTTTGACCAATGTCTAGTGATATACTCCTAGATCACTACTGTACTCCCTTGCCAAACTCAGGGCAGGGTATACAATAGGTCTGGTACACAGCATGCCATACTTTATAGAACCTATGGCTGAGGCATAGGGAATGACTTTCATTCTCTCTCTATCTTCTGCCGTGGTCGGGTTTTGAGTCTTACTCAACTTCACACCTTGTAACACAGGCAAGAACTCCTTTGACTGTTCCATTTTGAACTACTTCAAAATCTTGTCAAGGTATGTACTCATTGAAAAAACTTATCAAGCATCTTGATCTATCTCTATAGATCTTGATGCTCAAGATGTAAGTAGCTTCACTGAGGTCTTTCTTTGAAAAAATCTTATTCAAATATCCTTTTATGCTATCCAAAAATTCTATATCATTTCCAATCAACAATATGTCATCCACATATAATATCAGAAATGCTACAGAGCTCCCACTCACTTTCTTGTAAATACAGGCTTTGTTGGAAATATGCCCTAGAGGCAATAATAAATTGATTATTATTGTATTTCCTTGTTCATGATAATCGTTTATTATCCATGCTATAATTGTATTGATAGGAAACTCAGATACATGTGTGGATACATAGACAACACCATGTCCCTAGTAAGCCTCTAGTTGACTAGCTCGTTGATCAATAGATGGTTACGGTTTCCTGACCATGGACATTGGATGTCGTTGATAACGGGATCACATCATTAGGAGAATGATGTGATGGACAAGACCCAATCCTAAGCATAGCACAAGATCGTAGTTCGTATGCTAAAGCTTTTCTAATGTCAAGTATCATTTCCTTAGACCATGATATTGTGCAACTCCCGGATACCGTAGGAGTGCTTTAGGTGTGCCAAACGTCACAACGTAACTGGGTGGCTATAAAGGTACACTACGGGTATCTCCGAAAGTGTCTGTTGGGTTGGCATGAATCAAGACTGGGATTTGTCACTCCGTGTAAACGGAGAGGTATCTCAGGGCCCACTCGGTAGGACATCATCATAATGTGCACAATATGATCAAGGATTTGATCACGGGATGATGTGTTACGGAATGAGTAAAGAGACTTGCCGGTAACGAGATTGAACAAGGTATCGGGATACCGACGATCGAATCTCGGGCAAGTATCGTACCGATAGACAAAGGGAATTGAATACGGGATTGATTAAGTCCTTGACATCGTGGTTCATCCGATGAGATCATCATGGAACATGTGGGAACCAACATGGGTATCCAGATCCCGCTGTTGGTTATTGACCGGAGAACGTCTCGGTCATGTCTGCATGTCTCCCGAACCCGTAGGGTCTACACACTTAAGGTTCGATGACGCTAGGGTTGTAAAGGAAGTTTGTATGTGGTTACCGAATGTTGTTCGGAGTCCCGGATGAGATCCCGGACGTCACGAGGAGTTCCGGAATGGTCCGGAGGTAAAGATTTATATATGGGAAGTCCTGTTTTGGTCACCGGAAGAGTTTCGCGGTTTATCGGTAATGTACCGGGACCACCGGGAGGGTCCCGGGGGTCCACCAAGTGGGGCCACCAGCTCCGGGGGGCCACATGGGCTGTAGGGAGTGTTCCTTGGCCTACATGGGCCAAGGGCACCAGCCCCACTAAGGCCCATGCGCCTAAGAGAGAGAGGGGGCAAACCCTAATGGGATATGGGCCTTAGGGCCCATATTGGTGCGCCTCCCTCTCCCATCCCCTCTTGGCCGCCACCCTTGTCCCCATCTAGGGCTGCCGCCCCCCCTAGGGGTGGGAACCCTAGAGGGGGCGCAGCCCCTCCCCTTCCCCATATAAATAGAGGCCTAGGGCTGCCCCAAAATACACGTGATTCGATCCCTCGTTGGTGCAGCCCTGCATCTCTCTCTCCCTCCTCTTCTGTGGTGCTTGGCGAAGCCCTGCAGGATTGCCACGCTCCTCCATCATCACCACGCCGTTGTGCTGCTGTTGGATGGAGTCTTCCTCAACCTCTCCCTCTCTCCTTGCTGGATCAAGGCGTGGGAGACGTCACCGGGCTGTACGTGTGTTGAACGCGGAGGTGCCATGCGTTCAGCACTTGGTCATCGGTGATTTGAATCACGACGAGTACGACTCCATCAACCCTGTTCACTTGAACGCTTCCGCTTAGCGATCTACAAGGGTATGTAGATGCACTCTCCTTCCCCTCGTTGCTAGTCTCTCCATAGATAGATCTTGGTGACACGTAGGAAAATTTTGAATTTCTGCTACGTTCCCCAACAGTGGCATCATGAGCTAGGTCTATGCGTAGTTTCTATGCACGAGTAGAACACAAAGTAGTTGTGGGCGTTGATTTTGTTCAATATGCTTGCCGTTACTAGTCTTATCTTGATTCGGCGGCATCGTGGGATGAAGCGGCCCGGACCAACCTTACACGTACTCTTACGTGAGACCGGTTCCACCGACTGACATGCACTAGTTGCATTAGGTGGCTGGCGGGTGTCTGTCTCTCCCACTTTAGTCGGATCGGATTCGATGAACAGGGTCCTTATGAAGGGTAAATAGCAATTGGCATATCACGTTGTGGTCTTTGCGTAGGTAAGAAACGTTCTTGCTAGAAACCCATAGCAGCCACGTAAAACATGCAACAACAATTAGAGGACGTCTAACTTGTTTTTGCAGGGTATGCTATGTGACGTGATATGGCCAAAGGATGTGATGAATGATATATGTGATGTATGAGATTGATCATGTTCTTGTAATAGGAATCACGACTTGCATGTCGATGAGTATGACAACCGGCAGGAGCCATAGGAGTTGTCTTTATTTATTTATGACCTGCGTGTCAACTTAAACGTCATGTAATTACTTTACTTTATTGCTAACCGTTAGCCATAGTAGTAGAAGTAATAGTTGGAGTGACAACTTCAAGAAGACACGATGATGGAGATCATGGTGTCATGCCGGTGACAAGATGATCATGGAGCCCCGAAGATGGAGATCAAAAGGAGCAATATGATATTGGCCATATCATGTCACTATTTGATTGCATGTGATGTTTATCATGTTTATACATCTTATTTGCTTAGAACGACGGTAGTAAATAAGATGATCCCTCATTAAAATTTCAAGAAGTGTTCTCCCCTAACTGTGCACCGTTGCTACAGTTCGTCGTTTCTAAGCACGCCGTGATGATCGGGTGTGATGGATCCTTACGTTCACATACAACGGGTGTAAGACAGTTTTACACAGCAAAACACTTAGGGTTAACTTGACGAGCCTAGCATGTGTATAGACATGGCCTCGGAACACAGAAGACCGAAAGGTCAAGCATGAGTCGTATAGAAGATACGATCAACATGAAGATGTTCACCGACGTTGACTAGTTCGTCTCACGTGATGATCGGACACGGCCTAGTTGACTCGGATCATGTAATCGCTTAGATGACTAGAGGGATGTCTATCTAAGTGGGAGTTCATAATATGAACTTAATTATCCTGAACATACTCAAAAGGATTTTGCAAATTATGTCGTAGCTCACGCTATAGTTCTACTGTTTAGATATGTTCCTAGAGAAAACTAGTTGAAAGTTGATAGTAGCAATTATGCGGACTAGGTCCGTAAACTGAGGATTGTCCTCATTGCTTCATAGAAGGCTTATGTCCTTAATGCACCGCTCAGTGTGCTGAACCTCGAACGTTGTCTGTGGATGTTGCGAACATCTGACATACACATTTTGATAACTACGTGATAGTTCAGTTAAACGGTTTAGAGTTGAGGCACCGAAGACGGTTTTTGAAACGTCGCGAAACATATGAGATGTTTCGAGGGCTGAAATTGGGATTTCAGGTTCGTGCCCACGTCAAGAGGTATAAGACCTCCGACGATTTTCTTAGCCTACAAACTAAGGAGAAAAGCTCAATTGTTGAGCTTGTGCTCAGATTGTCTGAGTACAACAATCGCTTGAATCAAGTGGGAGTTGATCTTCCATATGAGATAGTGATGTTTCTCCGAAATCATTACCACCAAGCTGCTAGAGCTTTGTGATGAACTATAATATATCAGGGACATATATGATGATCCTTGAGATATTCACGATGTTTGACACCGTGAAAGTAGAAAGCAAAAGGGAGCATCAATCGTTGATGGTTAGTAAAACCACTAGTTTCAAAGAAGGGCAAGGGCAAGAAGGAATACTTCATGAAACGGCAATTCAGCTGCTGCTCTAGTGAAGAAACCCAAGGTTGAACCCAAACCCGAGACTAAGTGCCTCTGTAATAAGGGGAACAACCACTGGAGCAGAATTACCCTAGATACTTGGTAGATAAGAAGGCTGGCAAGGTCGATGGAAGTATATTGGATATACATTGTGTTGATGTGTACTTTACTAGTACTCCTAGTAGCACCAGGGTATTAGATACCGGTTCGGTTGCTAAGTGTTAGTAACTCGAAATAAAAGCTACGGATTAAACGGAGACTAGCAAAAGGTGAGCTGACGATATGTGTTGGAAGTGTTTCCAATGTTGATATGATCAAGCATCGCACGCTCCCTCTACCATCGAGATTGGTGTTTGCGTTGAGCATAGACGTGATTGGATTATGTCTACCGCAATACGGTTATTCATTTAAGGAGAATAATGGTTACTCTGTTTATTTGAATAATACCTTCAATGGTCTTACGCCTAAAATGAATGGTTTATTGAATCTCGATCGTAGTGATACACATGTTCATGCCAAAAGATAGTAATGATAGTACCACCTACTTGTGGCACTGTCACGTAAGTCATATCGGTATAAAACGCATGAGGAAGCTCCATGTTGATGGATCTTTGGACTCACTCATTTTTGAAAAGTTTGAGACATGCGAACCATGTCTATTGGTGTATATGCATGAAGAAACTCCATGCAAATGGACCGTTTTGTACTCACTTGATTTTGAATCACTTGAGACATGCAAATCATACCACATGGGCAAGATGACTGAAAGCCTCGGTTTCAGTAAAATGGAACTAGAAAGCAACTTGTTGGAAGTAATACATTTTGATGTGTGCAGTCCAATGAGTGCTGAGGCATGTAGTGGATATCGTTATGTTCTCACTTCACAGATGATTTGAGTAGATGTTGAGTATATTTACTTGATGAATCACGAGTTTGAATCATTGAAAGGTTCAAGTAATTTCAGGGTGAAGTTGAAAGATCGTCGTGGCAAGAGGATAAAAGATCTATGATATGATCATAGAGATGAATATCTGAATTACGAGTTTGGCACAGAATTAAGACATTGTGGAAATTGTTTCAAAACTAATACAGCCTGGAACACCATAGTGTGATGGTGTGTCCGAACATCATAACTGCACCCTATTGGATATGATGCATACCATGATGTCTCTTATCGAATTACCACGATAATTTATGGGTTAGGCATTAGAGACAACCACATTCACTTTAAATAGGGCACCACGTAATTCCGATGAGATGACACCGTATGAACTATGGTTTAGAGAAACCTAAGCTGTCATTTCTTAAATGTTTGGGGCTGCGACGCTTATGTGGAAAAGTTTCAGGCCGATAAGCTCGAACCCAAAGCGGACAAATGCATCTTCATAGGACAAACCAAAAACAGTTGGGTATACCTCCTGTCTCAGATCCGAAAGCAATAAAGGATTGTTTCTAGAATCGGGTCCTTTCTCGAGGAAAAGTTTCTCTCGAAAGAATTGAGTGGGAGGATGGTGGAGACTTGATGAGGTTATTGAACCGTCACTTCAACTAGTGTATAGCAGGGCACAAAGAGTTGTTCCTGTGGCACCTACACCAATTGAAGTGGAAGCTTATGATATTGATCATGAGATTTCGGATCAAGTCACTCCCAAACCTCGTGGGGATGACAAGGATGCGTACTACTTCAGAGTGGTGTGTAATCTTGTCTTGGAAGTCATGTTGCTAGACAACAATGAACCTACGAGCTATGGAGAAGCGATGGTGGGCCTGGATTCCGATAAATGGCTTGAGGCCATATAATCCGAGAGAGGATCCATGTATGAAAACAAAGTGTAGACTTTGGAAGAACTGCTTGATGGTCGTAAGGCTGTTGAGTGCAGATGGATTTTAGAAGGAAGACGGACAATGATGGTAAATGTCACCATTAAGAAAGCTCGACTTGTCGTTAAGATGTTTTTTGACAAGTTCAAGGAGTTGACTACGATGAGACTTTCTCACTCGTAGCGATGCTAAGAGTCTGTTGGAATTATATTAGCGATTACTGCATTATTTATGAAATCTTGCAGATAGGATGTCAAAACATTGTTTCCTCGACGATTTTCTTGAGGAAAGGTTGTATGTGATACAACCGGAAGGTTTTTGTCAATCCTGAAAGATGCTAATAAGTATGCAAAGCTCCAGCAATCCTTCTGAGGACTGGAGTAAGCATCTCGGAGTTGGAATGTACGCTTTGATGAGATGATCAAAGATTTTGGGTATATACAAAGTTTATGAGAAACTTGTATTTCCAAAGAAGTGAGTGGGAGCACTATAGAATTTCTGATGAGTATATGTTTTAACATATTGTTGATCGGAAATGACGTAGAATTCCTGGAAAGCATATAAGGTTATTTGGAAAGTGTTTTTCAATGGAAAGCCTGGATTAAGCTATTTGAACATTGAGCATCAAGATCTATAAGGATAGATCAAAACGCTTAATGGTACTTTCAAATGAGCACATACCTTGACATGATCTTGAAGTTGTTCAAGATGGATCAGTCAAAGAAGGAGTTCTTGCCTGAGTTGTAAGGTATGAAGTTAAGACTTAAAGCTCGACCACGGCAGAATAGAGAGAAAGGACGAAGGTCGTCCCCTATGCTTAAGACATAGGCTCTACAGTATGCTATGCTGTGTGCCGCACCTGAAGTGTGCCTTGCCATGAGTCAGTCAAGGGGTACAAGAGTGATCCAAGAATGGATCACAGGACAGTGGTCAAAATTATCCTTAGTAACTAGTGGACTAAGGAATTTTCTCGATTATGGAGGTGGTAAAAGAGTTCGTCGTAAAGGGTTACGTCGATGCAAGCTTAACACCTATCCGGATAGCTCTGAGTAGAGATGCCGGATACGTATAATGGAGCAACAATTTAGAATAGCTCCAAGTAGAACAGTTATTTGGAATAGCTCCAAATAGAACGTGGTAGCTGCATCTAGGAGATGACATAGAGATTTGTGAAGCACACACGGATCTGAAAGGTTCAGACCCGTTGACTAAAACCTCTCTCACAAGCAACATGATCAAACCCAGAACTCTTTGGGTGTTAGTCACATGACGATGTGACCCGTGAGTGTTAATCACATGGTGATGTGAACTAGATTATTGACTCTAGTGCAAGTGGGAGACTGTTGGAAATATGCCCTAGAGGCAATAATAAATTGATTATTATTATATTTCCTTGTTCATGATAATCGTTTATTATCCATGCTATAATTGTATTGATAGGAAACTCAGATACATGTGTGGATACATAGACAACACCATGTCCCTAGTAAGCCTCTAGTTGACTAGCTCGTTGATCAATAGATGGTTACGGTTTCCTGACCATGCACATTGGATGTCGTTGATAACGGGATCACATCATTAGGAGAATGATGTGATGGACAAGACCCAATCCTAAGCATAGCACAAGATCGTAGTTCGTATGCTAAAGCTTTTCTAATGTCAACTATCATTTCCTTAGACCATGATATTGTGCAACTCCCGGATACCGTAGGAGTGCTTTAGGTGTGCCAAACGTCACAACGTAACTGGGTGGCTATAAAGGTACACTACGGGTATCTCCGAAAGTGTCTGTTGGGTTGGCACGAATCAAGACTGGGATTTGTCACTCCGTGTAAACGGAGAGGTATCTCAGGGCCCACTCGGTAGGACATCATCATAATGTGCACAATATGATCAAGGATTTGATCACGGGATGATGTGTTACGGAACGAGTAAAGAGACTTGCCGGTAACGAGATTGAACAAGGTATCGGGATACCGACGATCGAATCTCGGGAAAGTATCGTATCGATAGACAAAGGGAATTGAATACGGGATTGATTAAGTCCTTGACATCGTGGTTCATCCGATGAGATCATCGTGGAACATGTGGGAACCAACATGGGTATCCAGATCCCGCTGTTGGTTATTGACCGGAGAACGTCTCGGTCATGTCTGCATGTCTCCCGAACCCGTAGGGTCTACACACTTAAGGTTCGATGACGCTAGGGTTGTAAAGGAAGTTTGTATGTGGTTACCGAATGTTGTTCGGAGTCCCGGATGAGATCCGGACGTCACGAGGAGTTCCGGAATGGTCCGGAGGTAAAGATTTATATATGGGAAGTCCTGTTTTGGTCACCGGAAGAGTTTCGGGGTTTATCGGTAACGTACCGGGACCACCGGGAGGGTCCCGGGGGTCCACCAAGTGGGGCCACCAGCTCCGGGGGGGCACATGGGCTGTAGGGAGTGTTCCTTGGCCTACATGGGCCAAGGGCACCAGCCCCACTAAGGCCCATGCGCCTAAGAGAGAGAGGGGGCAAACCCTAATGGGATATGGGCCTTAGGGCCCATATTGGTGCGCCTCCCTCTCCCATCCCCTCTTGGCCGCCACCCTTGTCCCCATCTAGGGCTGCCGCCCCCCCTAGGGGTGGGAACCCTAGAGGGGGCGCAGCCCCTCCCCTTCCCCATATAAATAGAGGCCTAGGGTTGCCCCAAAATACACGTGATTCGATCCCTCGTTGGTGCAGCCCTGCATCTCTCTCTCCCTCCTCTTCTGTGGTGCTTGGCGAAGCCCTGCAGGATTGCCACGCTCCTCCATCATCACCACGCTGTTGTGCTGCTGTTGGATGGAGTCTTCCTCAACCTCTCCCTCTCTCCTTGCTGGATCAAGGCGTGGGAGACGTCACCGGGCTGTACGTGTGTTGAACGCGGAGGTGCCGTGCGTTCGGCACTTGGTCATCGGTGATTTGAATCACGACGAGTACGACTCCATCAACCCCGTTCACTTGAACGCTTCCGCTTAGCGATCTACAAGAGTATGTAGATGCACTCTCCTTCCCCTCGTTGCTAGTCTCTCCATAGATAGATCTTGGTGACACGTAGGAAAATTTTGAATTTCTGCTACGTTCCCCAACAGGCTTCTCCAAAAGTCTATATAAAACCATATGCTTTGATCACACTATCAAAACGTTTATTCCAACTCCGAGAGGCTTGCACCAGTCCATAAATGGATCGCTGGAGCTTGCACACTTTGTTAGCTCCCTTTGGATCAATAAAACCTTCTGGTTGCATCATATACAACTCTTCTTCCAGAAATCCATTTAGGAATGCAGTTTTGACATCCATTTGCCAAATTTCATAATCATAAAATGCGGCAATTGCTAACATGATTTGGACAGACTTAAGCATCGCTACGGGTGAGAAGGTCTCATCGTAGAATCCCTTGAACTTGTCGAAAACCTTTTGCAACAAGTCGAGCTTTATAGACAGTAACATTACCATCAGCGTCAGCCTTCTTCTTGAAGATTCATTTATTCTCGATGGCTTGCCGATCAACGGGCAAGTCAACTAAAGTCCACACTTTGTTCTCATACATGGATCCCATCTTAGATTTCATGGCTTCAAGCCATTTTGCAGAATCTGGGCTCACCATCGCTTCTTCATAGTTCGTAGGTTCGTCATGGTCTAGCAACATAACCTCTAGAACAGGATTACCGTACCACTCTGGTGCGGATCTTACTCTGGTTGACCTACGAGGTTCAGTAACAACTTGATCTGAAGTTTCATGATCATCATCATTAACTTCCTCACTAATTGGTGTAGACGTCACATGAAGCGGTTTCTGTGATGAACTACTTTCCAATAAGGGAGCAGGTACTGTTACCTCATCAAGTTCTACTTTCCTCCCACTCACTTCTTTCGAGAGAAACTCCTTCTCTAGAAAGGATCCATTCTAAGAAGCCAATTTCTTGCCCTCGGATCTGTGATAGAAGGTGTACCCAACAGTTTCCTTTGGGTATCCTATGAAGACACATTTCTCCGATTTGGGTTTGAGCTTATCAGGTTGAAGCTTTTTCACATAAGCATCGCATCCCCAAACTTTAAGAAAGGACAACTTTGGTTTCTTGCCAAACCATAGTTCATAAGGCCTCGCCTCAACAGATTTTGATGGTGCCCTATTTAACGTGCATGCGGTCGTCTCTAAAGCATATCCCCAAACTGATAGCGGTAAATCAGTAAGAGACATCATAGATCGCACTGAAGGAAATATGCCCTAGAGGCAATAATAAAGTTATTATTTATTTCCTTATATCATGATAAATGTTTATTATTCATGCTAGAATTGTATTAACCGGAAACATAATACATGTGTGAATACATAGACAAACATAGTGTCACTAGTATGCCTCTACTTGACTAGCTCGTTGATCAAAGATGGTTATGTTTCCTAACCATAGACATGAGTTGTCATTTGATTAACGGGATCACATCATTAGGAGAATGATGTGATTGACTTGACCCATTTCGTTAGCTTAGCACTTGATCGTTTAGTTTGTTGCTATTGCTTTCTTCATGACTTATACATGTTCCTATGACTATGAGATTATGCAACTCCTGTTTACCGGAGGAACACTTTGTGTGCTACCAAATGTCATAGCGTAACTGGGTGATTATAAAGGTGCTCTATAGGTGTCTCCGAAGGTACTTGTTGGGTTGGCGTATTTTGAGATTAGGATTTGTCACTCCGATTGTCGGAGAGGTATCCCTGGGCCCTCTCGGTACTGCACATCACATAAGCCTTGCAAGCATTGCAACTAATAAGTTAGTTGCGGGATGATGTATTACGGAACGAGTAAAGATACTTGCCGGTAACGAGATTGAACTAGGTATTGAGATACCGAAGATCAAATCTCGGGCAAGTAACATACCGATGACAAAGGGAACAACGTATGTTGTTATGCGGTCTGACCGATAAAAGATCTTCGTAGAATATGTAGGAGCCAATATGAGCATCCAGGTTCCGCTATTGGTTATTGACCGGAGACGTGTCTCGGTCATGTCTACATTGTTCTCGAACCCGTAGGGTCCGCACGCTTAACGTTATGATGACAGTTTCATTATGAGTTTATATATTTTGATGTACCGAAGGTTGTTCGGAGTCCCGGATGTGATCACGGACATAACGAGGAGTCTCGAAATAGTTGAGACATAAAGATTGATATATTGGACGACTATATTCGGACATAGGAATGGTTCCGGGAGTTATCGGATATAAAACGGAGTACTGGGGGTTACCGGACCCCCCCTGGGGGTTAATGGGCCTCATGGGCCCAAAGTGGAGCAAAGGAGGGGCGGCCAGGGCAGGCTGCGCGCCCCCTCCCCCTCTAGTCCGAATTGGACAAGGAGGGAGGGGCGGCGCCCCCCTTTCCTTTCTCTCCTCTCTCCCTTCCATCCCCCTCTCCTAGTTGGACAAGGAAAGGAGGGAGTCCTACTCCCAGTAGGAGTAGGACTCCTCCCTGGCGCGCCTCCTCCTGGCCGCCCGCCCCTCCCCCTTGCTCCTTTATATACGGGGGCAGGGGGGACCTCTAGACACAACAATTGATCCTTGAGATCTATTAGCCATGTGCGGTGCCCTCCTCCACCATAATCCTCAATAATATTGTAGCGGTGCTTAGGCGAAGCCCTGCGACGGTAGAACATCAAGATCATCACCACGCCGTCGTGCTGACGGAACTCTTCCCTGACATTCTGCTGGATCGGAGTTCGGGGATCGTCATCGAGCTGAACGTGTGCTAGAACTCGGAGGTGTCGTAGTTTCGGTGCTTGATCGGTCGGGCCGTGAAGACGTACGACTACATCAACCGCGTTGTGCTAACGCTTTCGCTTCCGGTCTACGAGGGTACGTAGACAACACTCTCCCCTCTCGTTGCTATGCATCACCATGATCTTACGTGTGCGTAGGAATTTTTTTGAAATTACTACATTCCCCAACAGTGGCATCCGAGCCTAGGTTTTATGTGTTGATGTTGTGCACGAGTAGAACACAAGTGAGTTGTAGGCGATATAAGTCATACTTCTTACCAGCATGTCATACTTTGGTTCGGCGGTATTGTTGGATGAAGCGGCCCAGACCGACATTACGCGTACGCTTACGCGAGACTGGTTCTACCTACGTGCTTTGCACACAGGTGGCTGGCGGGTGTAAGTTTCTCCAACTTTAGTTGAACCAAGTGTGGCTACGCCCGGTCCTTGCGAAGGTTAAAACAACACCAACTTGACAAACTATCGTTGTGGTTTTGATGCGTAGGTAAGAACGGTTCTTGCTAAGCCCGTAGCAGCCACATAAAACTTGCAACAACAAAGTAGAGGACGTCTAACTTGTTTTTGCAGGGCATGTTGTGATGTGATATGGTCAAGACATGATGCTAAATTTTATTGTATGAGATGATCATGTTTTGTAACCGAGTTATCGGCAACTGGCAGGAGCCATATGGTTGTCACTTTATTGTATGCAATGCAATTGCGCTGTAATGCTTTACTTTATCACTAAGCGGTAGCGATAGTCGTGGAAGCATAAGATTGGCGAGACGACAACGATGCTACGATGGTGATCAAGGTGTCGCACCGGTGACGATGGCGATCATGACGGTGCTTCGAAGATGGAGATCACAAGCTCTAGATGATGATGGCCATATCATATCACTTATATTGATTGCATGTGATGTTTATCTTTTATGCATCTTATCTTGCTTTGATTGACGGTAGCATTATAAGATGATCCCTCACTAAATTATCAAAGTATAAGTGTTCTCCCTGAGTATGCACCGTTGCGAAAGTTCTTCGTGCTGAGACACCACGTGATGATCGGGTGTGATAGGCTCTACGTTCAAATACAACGGGTGCAAAACAGTTGCACATGCGGAATACTCAGGTTTAACTTGACGAGCCTGGCATATAACAGATATGGCCTCGGAACACGGAGACCGAAAGGTCGAGCGTGAATCATATAGTAGATATGATCAACATATTGATGTTCACCATTGATACTACTCCATCTCACGTGATGATCGGACATGGTTTAGTTGATTTGGATCACGTGATCACTTAGAGAATTAGAGGGACTAGTCGTCAACCCATGCATTCGCACGGGCTAGTATAAAATATATTTTTATATGGTATGTCTATCTATTATAGTTTTACGTTCTATTGCTTGCATAACATAGAGGTAATAAAAATATGTGAAAATTGGAAAATTGTACCATAAATATTGTGGTATTTATAAACATTATAGTAGCGGCTCTATTTTAGTTCGGTTAACCAACAAAAATCTTTTATTTCTATTAGCAGGACACTTGGACACAAAATTGTATTCTAGTTAAACACTTCACAATTTAGTTATATATTGAAATTCTAAAACCGGTCGTGTTGACATCTTCATGAGGGTTACAATTAAGAGAGCTGAAATTTCGTATCTTGAACACATGTGTCTGTGCATGTTAAGTTGTGTCTTGTTTGTCTACAGTTGTAATTAATCTTAGTAGGAATCTTACTTCTTACAAATTTAAGCTTTGAGTTCTCTTTAAAACTAAATTTCCATGAGTTAAAATCGGTATGTCTGGAGGCATGGGATGGTTTGAAGTCAAATATAGTAATACACAAAATATTTTCTAATAAATTATTGAGACACAACAATATTCGACTAAAATGGACTCCACAATATTTTTCTACAAAAAAACCCACAAATATTCTACAATATTATTAGCATATATATAACATTGGTTACTCGAACTTAGGTTGGCATTATAGTGGATGCGTATTTGTATCTTGACTATTGCAGATTGGATAAAAAACAGTTTCAAATTTATGCAAAACCATGTAAAATTCTAAATTATTTATTTGGAAAAGAAAGTGACACATTGGAATAAACATTCTCTCTCTTCATAGTATGATACGCAAAAGTGCTATGATAGTTCTAAATAATTAATATACTATCTATAAGTAAGCTTTGGGCCCATTATATTTGCATGATCTACAAAGAGCATAGTCAACAATAAAAGACAGGCAAGAACACGAAGACATACTTTTCAGTCATACATGGTTCGATACAATTAATGGTCCAGACGTGCTACCAAACAATGGCTGAAAATGCCACTCGAAATACCGAAAAAGCTTTATTGAAACATAATCCTGTTTAAAAATTAAAACTTTAAATCATTCGATGAATCGAATAGGGCCCTGGATGTTATTATTCGCAAAAACAAAAGCTTGTAGAAGGATTTATGAATGAATCAGAAAATGCTCAAAATAGTAGCTCCAAGTGATTAATTTAATGCGGCACGCGTCTGTTATTCCCTAGACATCTTATATCATCTTTATGACATCTTAAAAATATCATCTCTAGTTATATATGTTTTGTGTTAATTGTTCTCTCAGTATTAGAGAATGGATATATGAAAGATATATTTTTAAGGATTTAGACAAAAGTATATTTTTGTACTTGTAGGTGGTGCAGAACTATGGTCATAAGCGATTTTGATTTGGCCAGCCTTACCTACCTTGACTCCTTAAAGGTAGCGCAGAATAACCCATGCTAAAAAGCAGTGCAGAATTAAGGTCAGACTCTTCTTTGCATTCCTACAACAAATGTCCGAGACATAAGATATGAAATTTGAAGCTTTGGAACTGAGGAAAATTACTATAAAGAATTGATAAATAATGCAGACCACGCTTTTATTCTGGGTCTGATAAGATACACTATCATTTATTATTTGTAAGCACTTACATTTGCTCGATCAGTTGTACTTGCCTGGAAGAATTATCTTTTTTTGCACAGCTACCAAATAAAATTGATTCAAATCTAAATTGAGCATCTCATATGAACTCTTTTCTCAATGTCATGCTAACTGCTAGTTGCGTATGTGCCTGTATATTGTACAAATAATGTCTTAACAACTGCTTCATGGACCGTGGCATAGCTCCTGCGCAGCTATTATCTTCTGGATCCACCTATTGCTGAAAGTAAATATGCTTTCACCGTTAAGTACTGGAAACCGAGGACATTTTACGTCCCTGCTTTTCTCCCTTTCATGGACATCATATTCTTCTTATCTTGCATCAAGAATTCAAGATGTTTCTTTCTGCGCTTCCATTAGAACACTCATCGACCATGACAGCAAGTTCCGATATAGGGGATGCTTATGTGCAGATTTTAAAACCATCATAGATGGAAACACATCAAGGTTAAATTAACTAACACCTTAGCAAGCATAGATAAATTTGGACAAAAGGGAGCAAGTCACTAAGAAGTGGGAGGCAACAGAAGCTAACCAAAAGGAGATCCTGATCATGGCTTCAAAGGATGTGGACATCTGTGTCTAATTTCACATGAACCTGCAATGAACATACTTACGTACACACATCAAACCTTGTGGGTGACGATCCCAATGTTACTACCAACCTAAAACAACAAAGAAAAGAATCAAAGGACAGTTATGGAGATATGATGGTCTGCACTCTACACCTCGGCGAACAACCGCATCTACTGCAGTTGGTTCGTTTCGTAGCTAATTGGTGGAGGATTCTTATTATTTGATACTAATCAACTGCCATTGGTACTCCTCATCTACGGGAGCAAAAATGTATTCTTGTTCTTCGCATGATTTAACGCTGGCTGAGAAAAAAATGAGATCTGTGTAAGCTGCACATCCTTGATTGGATCGTACCTTTTTATAATTTCAATTCTACCATGGTTGAAAGATTAAAATTGAAAACGGCCGGAGCACGCGGCAAGCCAGATGGGTTCCTGTATGGTTCAGCCGAGGGTACGCTGATGACTTGCGGCGGCGCAACAGTTTTGGCAGAGTTTTATTTTCATAGATTTCTTTTGTTGCCGACATAGAGGAAGGAGAAGAGTCGTGAGAGATAAGGAGTCCATATCTTTTTTTTGACATGTGAGTCCATATCTACTACCACGAACTACATCTAATATAGTCTACAAAATATAGAAATCCATCCAAGATTTTTTGTTAGCTGGGAGAGCAATACGCTCCATCCAAGAATTTTTTAGTTGGGAGAGAAGAGTCGTGAGAGGTAAGGAGAAGGCTGAGCTGAATCCATATCTTTTCTTTGACATGTGACCATCTCTACTACTACGTACTACCTCTAATGTAGTTTAAAAAATATATAACTCCATCCAAGATTAATTTTCTTGAGTTGGAGCAATACGCTCCATCCAAGATAATTTTTTTAAAGTTGGGATTGCAGTACGTGGTGATTATATTTGTCATACATGCTAGAGCCAAGATAGCACGTAGGTCGTTATAACTCTTGGGCCCATAGGTGGACGTTTTTTTATTTCACTTGGAAAAAATCGGATGATCTACACTGTAATAATTCGATCCCACACTAGATAAACGGCTTCTAATTTCTAATTAACGTGGTAATTTCTTGGGAGTCTGTACTTATTATTTGATACTAATCAACTACAATTGGTACTCCTCATCTACGGGAGCAAAAATGTATTCTTGTTCTTCGCATGATTTAACGCTGGCTGAGAAAAAAATAAGATCTGTGTAAGCTGCACATCCTTGATTGGATCGTACCTTTTTATAATTTCAATTCTACCATGGTTGAAAGATTAAAATTGAAAATGGCCGGAGCACGCGGCAAGCCAGATGGGTTCCTGTATGGTTCAGCCGAGGGTACGCTGATGACTTGCGGCGGCGCAACAGTTTTGGCAGAGTTTTATTTTCATAGATTTCTTTTGTTGCCGACATAGAGGAAGGAGAAGAGTCGTGAGAGATAAGGAGTCCATATCTTTTTTTTGACATGTGAGTCCATATCTACTACCACGAACTACATCTAATATAGTCTACAAAATATAGAAATCCATCCAAGATTTTTTGTTAGCTGGGAGAGCAATACGCTCCATCCAAGAATTTTTTAGTTGGGAGAGAAGAGTCGTGAGAGGTAAGGAGAAGGCTGAGCTGAATCCATATCTTTTCTTTGACATGTGACCATCTCTACTACTACATACTACCTCTAATGTAGTTTAAAAAAATATATAACTCCATCCAAGATTAATTTTCTTGAGTTGGAGCAATACGCTCCATCCAAGATAATTTTTTTAAAGTTGGGATTGCAGTACGTGGTGATTATATTTGTCATACATGCTAGAGCCAAGATAGCACGTAGGTCGTTATAACTCTTGGGCCCATAGGTGGACGTTTTTTTATTTCACTTGGAAAAAATCGGATGATCTACACCGTAATAATTCGGTCCCACACCAGATAAACGGCTCCTAATTTCTAATTACGTGGTAATTTCTTGAGAGTCTGTAATTAGTATAGATATAGATATAGATATCTTTCTAAGTGGGAGTTCTTAAGTAATATGATTAATTGAACTTAAATTTATCATGAACTTAGTACCTGATAGTATCTTGCTTGTCTATGTTTGATTGTAGATAGATGGCTCGTGCTGTTGTTCTGTTGAATTTTAATGCGTTCCTTGAGAAAGCAAAGTTGAAAGATGATGGTAGCAATTACACAGACTGGGTCCGTAACTTGAGGATTATCCTCATTGCTGCACAGAAGAATTACGTCCTGGAAGCACCGCTAAGTGCCAAGCCTGCTGCAGGAGCAACACCAGATGTTATGAACGTCTGGCAGAGCAAAGCTGATGACTACTCGATAGTTCAGTGTGCCATGCTTTACGGCTTAGAACCGGGTCTTCAACGATGTTTTGAACATCATGGAGAATATGAGATGTTCCAGGAGTTGAAGTTAATATTTCGAGCAAATGCCCGGATTGAGAGATATGAAGTCTCCAATAAGTTCTATAGCTGCAAGATGGAGGAGAATAGTTCTGTCAGTGAACATATACTCAAAATGTCTGGGTATCATAATCACTTGACACAACTGGGGGTTAATCTTCCTGTTGATAATGTCATTGACAGAGTTCTTCAATCACTGCCACCAAGCTACAAAAGCTTCGTGATGAACTATAATATGCAAGGGATGAATAAGACTATTCCTGAGCTCTTCGCCATGCTAAAAGCCGCGGAGGTAGAAATCAAGAAGGAGCATCAAGTGTTGATGGTCAATAAGACCACCAGTTTCAAGAAAAAGGGCAAAGGAAAGAAGAAAGGGAACTTCAAGAAGAACAGCAAACAAGTTGCTGCTCAGGAGAAGAAACCCAAGTATGGACCTAAGCCTGAGACTGAGTGCTTCTACTGCAAGTAGACTGGTCACTGGAAGCGGAACTGCCCCAAGTATTTTGGCGGATAAGAAGGATGGCAAAGTGAACAAAGGTATATGTGATATACATGTTATTGATGTGTACCTTACTAATGCTCGCAGTAGCACCTAGGTATTTGATATTGGTTCTATTGCTAACATTTGCAACTCGAAACAGGGGCTACGGATTAAGCGAAGATTGGCTAAGGACAAGGTGACGATGCGCGTGGGAAATGGTTCCAAAGTCGATGTGATCGCGGTCGGCACGCTACCTCTACATCTACCTTCAGGATTAGTATTAGACCTAAATAATTGTTATTTGGTGCCAGCGTTGAGCATGAACATTATATCTGGATCTTGTTTGATGCGAGATGGTTATTCATTTAAATCAGAGAATAATGGTTGTTCTATTTATATGAGTAATATCTTTTATGGTCATGCACCCTTGAAGAGTGGTCTATTTTTGATGAATCTCGATAGTAGTGATACACATATTCATAATGTTGAAATCAAAAGATGTAGAGTTGATAATGATAGTGCAACTTATTTGTGGCACTGCCGTTTAGGTCATATCGGTGTAAAGCGCATGAAGAAACTCCATACTGATGGACTTTTGGAACCACTTGATTATGAATCACTTGGTACTTGCGAACTGTGCCTCATGGGTAAGATGACTAAAGCGCCGTTCTCCGGTACTATGGAGAGAGCAACGGATTTGTTGGAAATCATACATACAGATGTATGTGGTCCAATGAATGTTGAGGCTCGTGGCAGATATCGTTATTTTCTCACCTTCACAAATGATTTAAGCAGATATGGGTATATCTACTTAATGAAACATAAGTCTGAAACATTTGAAAAGTTCAAAGAATTTTAGAGTGAAGTTGAAAATCATCGTAACAAGAAAATAAAGTTTCTATGATCTGATCGTGGAGGAGAATATTTGAGTTACGAGTTTGGTCTACATTTGAAACAATGCGGAATAGTTTCGCAACTCACGCCACCCGGAACACCACAGCGTAATGGTGTGTCCGAACGTCGTAATCGTACTTTATTAGATATGGTGCGATCTATGATGTCTCTTACTGATTTACCGTTATCGTTTTGGGGTTATGCTTTAGAGACAGCTGCATTCACGTTAAATAGGACACCATCGAAATCCGTTGAGACGACGCCTTATGAACTGTGGTTTGGCAAGAAACCAAAGCTGTCGTTTCTGAAAGTTTGGGGCTGCGATGCTTATGTGAAAAAGCTTCAACCTGATAAGCTCGAACCCAAATCGGAGAAATATGTCTTCATAGGATACCCAATGGAGACTGTTGGGTACACCTTCTATCACAGATCCGAAGGCAATACTTTTGTTGCTAAATTCGGAGTTTTTCTAGAGAAGGAGTTTCTCTCGAAAGAAGTGAGTGGGAGAAAAGTAGAACTTGATGAGGTAACTGTACCTGCTCCCTTATTGGAAAGTAGTACATCACAGAAACCGGTTTCTGTGACCCCTACACCAATTAGTGAGGAAGCTAATGATAATGATCATGAAACTTCAGATCAAGTTACTACCAAACCTCGTAGATCAACCAGAGTAAGATCAACACCAGAGTGGTACGGTAATCCTGTTCTGGAAGTCATGCTACTAGATCATGATGAACCTACGAACTATGAAGAAGCGATGGTGAGCCCAGATTCCGCAAAATGGCTAGAAGCCATGAAATCTGAGATGGGATCCATGTATGAGAACAAAGTGTCGACTTTGGTTGACTTGCCCGTTGATCGGCAAGCAATTGAGAATAAATGGATCTTCAAGAAGAAGACTGACGCTGACGGTAATGTTACTGTCTATAAAGCTCGACTTGTTGCAAAAGGTTTTCGATAAGTTCAAGGGATTGACTATGATGAGACCTTCTCACCCGTAGCGATGCTTAAGTCTGTCCGAATTATGTTAGCAATTGCCGCATTTTATGATTATGAAATTTGGCAAATGGATGTCAAAACTGCATTCCTGAATGGATTTCTGGAAGAAGAGTTGTATATGATACAACCAAAAGGTTTTGTCGATCCAAAGGGAGCTAACAAAGTGTGCAAGCTCCAGCGATCCATTTATGGACTGGTGCAAGCCTCTCGGAGTTGGAATAAATGCTTTGATAGTGTGATCAAAGCATTTGGTTTTGTACAGACTTTTGGAGAAGACTGTATTTACAAGAAGGTGAGTGGGAGCTCTGTAGCATTTCTGATATTATATGTGGATGACATATTATTGATTGGAAATGATATAATTTCTGGATAGCATAAAGGGATACTTGAATAAGAGTTTTTCAATGAAAGACCTCGGTGAAGCTGCTTACATATTGGGCATTAAGATCTATAGAGATAGATCAAGGCGCTTAATTGGACTTTCACAAAGCACATACCTTGGCAAGGTTTTGAAGAAGTTCAAAATGGATCAAGCAAAGAAAGGGTTCTTGCCTGTGTTACAAGGTGTGAAGTTGAGTAAGACTCAATGTCCGACCACCGCAGAAGATAGAGAGAAAATGAAAGATGTTCCCTATGCTTCAGCCATAGGGTCTATCATGTATGCAATGTTGTGTACCAGACCTGATGTGTGCCTTGCTATAAGTCTAGCAGGGAGGTACCAAAGTAATCCAGGAGTGGATCACTGGACAGCGGTCAAGAACATCCTGAAATACCTGAAAAGGACTAAGGATATGTTTCTCGTATATGGAGGTGACAAAGAGCTCACCGTAAAAGGTTACGTTGATGCAAGCTTTGACACTGATCCGGACGATTCTAAATCGCAAACTGGATACGTGTTTACATTAAACAGTGGAGCTGTCAGTTGGTGCAGTTCTAAACAAAGCGTCGTAGCGGGATCTACATGTGAAGCGGAGTACATAGCTGCTTCGGAAGCAGCGAACGAAGGAGTCTGGATGAAGGAGTTCATATCCGATCTAGGTGTCATACCTAATGCATCGGGTCCAATGAAAATCTTTTGTGACAATACTGGTGCAATTGCCTTGGCAAAGGAATCCAGATTTCACAAGAGAACCAAGCACATCAAGAGACACTTCAATTCCATTCGGGATTTAGTCCAAGTGAGAGACATAGAAATTTGCAAGATACATACGGATCTGAATGTTGCAGACCCGCTGACTAAGCCTCTTCCACAAGCAAAACATGATCAGAACCAAGGCTCCATGGGTGTTAGAATCATTACTGTGTAATCTAGATTATTGACTCTAGTGCAAGTGGGAGATTGAAGGAAATATGCCCTAGAGGCAATAATAAAGTTATTATTTATTTCCTTATATCATGATAAATGTTTATTATTCATGCTAGAATTGTATTAACCGGAAACATGATACATGTGTGAATACATAGACAAACATAGTGTCACTAGTATGCCTCTACTTGACTAGCTCGTTGATCAAAGATGGTTATGTTTCCTAACCATAGACATGAGTTGTCATTTGATTAACGGGATCACATCATTAGGAGAATGATGTGATTGACTTGACCCATTTCGTTAGCTTAGCACTTGATCGTTTAGTTTGTTGCTATTGCTTTCTTCATGACTTATACATGTTCCTATGACTATGAGATTATGCAACTCCCGTTTACCGGAGGAACACTTTGTGTGCTACCAAACGTCACAACGTAACTGGGTGATTATAAAGGTTCTCTACAGGTGTCTCCGAAGGAACTTGTTGGGTTGGCGTATTTCGAGATTAGGATTTGTCACTCCGATTGTCGGAGAGGTATCTTTGGGCCCTCTCGGTAATGCACATCACATAAGCCTTGCAAGCATTGCAACTAATAAGTTAGTTGCGGGATGATGTATTACGGAGCGAGTAAAGAGACTTGCCGGTAACGAGATTGAACTAGGTATTGAGATACCGATGATCAAATCTCGGGCAAGTAACATACCGATGACAAAGGGAACAACGTATGTTGTTATGCGGTCTGACCGATAAAAGATCTTCGTAGAATATGTAGGAGCCAATATGACCATCCAGGTTCCGCTATTGGTTATTGACCAGAGACGTGTCTCGGTCATGTCTACATTGTTCTCGAACCCGTAGGGTCCGCACGCTTAACGTTACGATGATAGTTTCATTATGAGTTTATATATTTGATGTACCGAAGGTTGTTCGGAGTCCCGGATGTGATCACGGACATAACGAGGAGTCTCGAAATAGTTGAGACATAAAGATTGATATATTGGACGACTATATTCGGACATAGGAATGGTTCCGGGAGTTATCGGATATAAAACGGAGTACCGGGGGTTACCGGACCCCCCTGGGGGTTAATGGGCCTCATGGGCCCAAAGTGGAGCAAAGGAGGGGCGGCCAGGGCAGGCTGCGCGCCCCCTCCCCCTCTAGTCCGAATTGGACAAGGAGGGAGGGGCGGCGCCCCCCTTTCCTTTCTCTCCTCTCTCCCTTCCTTCCCCCTCTCCTAGTTGGACAAGGAAAGGAGGGAGTCCTACTCCCAATAGGAGTAGGACTCCTCCCTGGCGCGCCTCCTCCTGGCCGCCCGCCCCTCCCCCTTGCTCCTTTATATACGGGGGCAAGGGGGCACCTCTAGACACAACAATTGATCCTTGAGATCTATTAGCCATGTTCGGTGCCCTCCTCCACCATAATCCTCAATAATATTGTAGCGGTGCTTAGGCGAAGCCCTGCGATGGTAGAACATCAAGATCATCACCACGCCGTCGTGCTGACGGAACTCTTCCCTGACATTCTGCTGGATCGGAGTTCGGGGATCGTCATCGAGCTGAACGTGTGCTAGAACTCGGAGGTGTCGTAGTTTCGGTACTTGATCGGTCGGGCCGTGAAGACGTACGACTACATCAACCGCGTTGTGCTAACGCTTTCGCTTCCGGTCTACAAGGGTACGTAGACAACACTCTCCCCTCTCGTTGCTATGCATCACCATGATCTTACGTGTGCGTAGGAATTTTTTTGAAATTACTACGTTCCCCAACAGTGGCATCCGAGCCTAGGTTTTATGCGTTGATGTTGTGCACAAGTAGAACACAAGTGAGTTGTAGGCGATATAAGTCATACTTCTTACCAGCATGTCATACTTTGGTTCGGCGGTATTGTTGGATGAAGCGGCCCAGACCGACATTACGCGTACGCTTACGCGAGACTGGTTCTACCTACGTGCTTTGCACACAGGTGGCTGGCAGGTGTAAGTTTCTCCAACTTTAGTTGAACCAAGTGTGGCTACGCCCGGTCCTTGCGAAGGTTAAAACAACACCAACTTGACAAACTATCGTTGTGGTTTTGATGCATAGGTAAGAACGGTTCTTGCTAAGCCCGTAGCAGCCACATAAAACTTGCAACAACAAAGTAGAGGACGTCTAACTTGTTTTTGCAGGGCATGTTGTGATGTGATATGGTCAAGACATGATGCTAAATTTTATTGTATGATATGATCATGTTCTGTAACCGAGTTATCGGCAACTGGCAGGAGCCATATGGTTGTCACTTTATTGTATGCAATGCAATTGCGCTGTAATGCTTTACTTTATCACTAAGCGGTAGCGATAGTCGTGGAAGCATAAGATTGGCGAGACGACAACGATGCTACGATGGTGATCAAGGTGTCGCACCGGTGACGATGGCGATCATGACGGTGCTTCGAAGATGGAGATCACAAGCTCTAGATGATGATGGCATCCAGGTAGAATATGTAGGAGCCAATATGAGCATCCAGGTTCCGCTATTGGTTATTGACCGGAGACGTGTCTCGGTCATGTCTACATTGTTCTCGAACCCGTAGGGTCCGCACGCTTAACGTTACGATGACAGTTTCATTATGAGTTTATATATTTTGATGTACCGAAGGTTGTTCAGAGTCCCGGATGTGATCACGGACATAACGAGGAGTCTCGAAATAGTCGAGACATAAAGATTGATATATTGGACGACTATATTCGGACACAGGAATGGTTCCGGGAGTTACCGGATATAAAACGGAGTACCGGGGGTTACCGGAACCCCCCCGAGGGTTAATGGGCCTCATGGGCCCAAAGTGGAGCAGAGGAGGGGCGGCCAGGGCAGGCTGCGCGCCCCCTCCCCCTCTAGTCCAAATTGGACAAGGAGGGAGGGGCGCCCCCCCCCTTCCTTTCTCTCCTCTCTCCCTTCCTTCCCCCTCTCCTAGTTGGACAAGGAAATGAGGGAGTCCTACTCCCGGTAGGAGTAGGACTCCTCCCTGGCGCGCCTCCTCCTGGCCGGCCGCCCCTCCCCCTTGCTCCTTTATATACGGGGTCAGGGGGCACCTCTAGACACAACAATTGATCCTTGAGATCTATTAGCCGTGTGCGGTGCCCTCCTCCACCATAATCCTCGATAATATTGTATCAGTGCTTAGGCGAAGCCCTGCGATGGTAGAACATCAAGATCGTCACCACGCCGTGGTGCTGATGGAACTCTTCCCCGACATTCTGCTGGATCAGAGTCCGGGGATCGTCATCGAGCTGAACGTGTGCTAGAACTCGGAGGTGCCGTAGTTTCGGTGCTTGATCGGTCGGGCCGTGAAGACGTACGACTACATCAACCGCGTTGCGCTAACGCTTCCGCTTCCGGTCTACGAGGGTACGTATACAACACTCTCCCCTCTCGTTGCTATGCATCACCATGATCTTGTGTGTGCGTAGGAATTTTTTTGAAATTACTACGTTCCCCAACACGCACCATATCTAATAAAGTACGGTTATGACGTTCGGACACACCGTTACGCTGTGGTGTTCCAGGTGGCGTGAGTTGCGAAACTATTCCGCATTGTTTCAAATGAAGACCAAACTTGTAACTCAAATATTCTCCTCCACGATCAGATCGCAGAAACTTTACTTTCTTGTTACGATGATTTTCCACTTCACTCTGAAATTCTTTGAACTTTTCAAGTGTTTCAGACTTATGTTTCATCAAGTAGATATACCCATATCTGCTCAAATCATCTGTGAAGGTCAGAAAATAACGATACCCGTCGCGAGCCTCAACACTCATCGGACTGCATACATCAGTATGTATTATTTCCAACAAGTCCATTGCTCGCTCCATTGTTCCGGAGAACGGAGTCTTAGTCATCTTGCCCATGAGGCATGGTTCGCAAGCATCAACTGATTCATAAGCAAGTGATTCCAAAAGCCCATCAATATGGATTTTCTTCATGCGCTTTACACCAATATGACCTAAATGGCAGTGCCACAAATAAGTTTGCACTATCATTATTAACTTTGCATCTTTTGGTTTCAATATTATGAATATGTGTATTACTACGATCGAGATCCAACAAACCATTTTCATTGGGTGTATAACCATAGAAGGTTTTATTCATGTAAACAGAATAACAATTATTCTCTAACTTAAATGAATAACCGTATATGCAATAAACATGATCAAATCATATTTATGCTCAACGCAAACACCAAATAACACTTATTTAGGTTCAACACTAATCCCGAAAGTATAGGGAGTGTGCGATGATGATCATATCAATCTTGGAACTACTTCCAACACACATCGTCACTTCACCTTTAACTAGTTTCTGTTCATTCTGCAACTCCCGTTTCGAGTTACTACTCTTAGCAACTGAACCAGTATCAAATGCCGAGGGGTTGCTATAAACACTAGTAAAGTACACATCAATAACATGTATATCCAATATACCTTTGTTCACTTTGCCATCCTTCTTATCCGCCAAATACTTGGGGCAGTTCCGCTTCCAGTGACCAGTCCCTTTGCAGTAGAAGCACTTAGTATCAGGCTTAGGACCAGACTTGGGCTTCTTCACTTGAGAAGCAACTTTCTTGCCGTTCTTCTTGAAGTTCCCCTTCTTCCCTTTGCCCTTTTCTTGAAACTAGTGGTCTTATCAACCATCAACACTTGATGTTTTTCTTGATTTCTACCTTCGTCGATTTCAGCATCACAAAGAGCTTGGGGGTCGTTTCCGTTATCCCTTGCATATTATAGTTCATCACGAAGTTCTACTAACTTGGTGATGGTGACTAGAGAATTCTGTCAATCACTATCTTATCTGGAAGATTAACTCCCACTTGATTCAAGCGATTCTAGTACCCAGAAAATCTAAGCACATGCTCACTTCTTGAGCTATTCTCCTCCATCTTTTAGCTATAGAACTTGTTGGAGACTTCATATCTCTCAACTTGGGTATTTTCTTAAAATATTAACTTCAACTCCTGGAACATCTCATATGGTCGATGACGTTCAAAACGTCTTTGAAGTCCCGATTCTAAGCCGTTAAGCATGGTGCACTAAACTATCAAGTAGTCATCATATTGAGCTAGCCAAACGTTCATAACTTCTGCATCTGCTCCTGCAATAGGTCTGTCACCTAGCGGTGCATCAAGGACATAATTCTTCTGTGCAGCAATGAGGATAAACCTCAGATCATGGATCCAATCCGCATCATTGCTACTAACATCTTTCAACTTTAGTTTTCTCTAGGAACACATATAAAACATAGGGAAGCAACAATGCGAGCTATTGATGTACAACATTATTTGCAAAATACTATCAGGACTAAGTTCATGATAAATTAAAGTTCAATTAATCATATTAATTAAGAACTCCCACTTAGATAGACATCCCTCTAATCATCTAAGTGATAACGTGATCCAAATCAACTAAACCATAACCGATCATCACGTGAAATGGAGTAGTTTTCAATGGTGAACATCACTATGTTGATCATATCTACTATATGATTCACGCTCGACCTTTCGGTCTTAGTGTTCCGAGGCCATATCTGCATATGCTAGGCTCGTCAAGTTTAACCTGAGTATTTTGCGTGTGCAAAAATGGCTTGCACCCGTTGTAGATGGACGTAGAGCTTATCACACCCAATCATCATGTGGTGTCTGGGCACGACGAACTTTGGCAATGGTGCATACTCAGGGAGAACACTTTTATCTTGAAATTTAGTGAGAGATCATGTTATAATGCTACCGTCAATCAAAGCAAAATAAGATGCATAAAAGATAAACATCACATGCAATCAATATAAGTGATATGATATGGCCATCATCATCTTTTGCTTGTGATTTCCATCTCCGAAGCACCGTCATGATCACCATCGTCACCGGCGCGACACCTTGATCTCCATCGTAGCATCATTGTCGTCTCGCCAACTATTGCTTCTATGACTATCGCTACCGCTTAGTGATAAAGTAAAGCAATTATAGGGCGATTGCTTTGCATACAATAAAGCGACAACTATATGGCTCCTGCCAGTTGCCGATAACTCGGTTACAAAACATGATCATCTCATACAATAAAATACAGCATCATGTCTTGACCATACCACATCACAACATGCCCTGCAAAAACAATTTAGACGTCCTCTACTTTGTTTTGCAAGTTTTACGTGGCTGCTACGGGCTGAGCAAGAACCATTCTTACCTACGCATCAAAACCACAACGATAGTTCGTCAAGTTAGTGCTGTTTTAACCTTCTCAAGGACCGGGTGTAGCCACACTCAGTTCAACTAAAGTTGGAGAAACTGACACCCGCCAACCACCTGTGTGCAAAGCACGTCGCTAGAACCAGTCTCGCGTAAGCGTACGCGTAATGTCGGTCCGGGCCGCTTCATCCAACAATACCGCCGAACCAAAGTATGACATGCTAGTAAGCAGTATGACTTGTATCACCCACAACTCACTTGTGTTCTACTCGTGCATATAACATCAACGCATAAAACCAGGCTCGGATGCCACTGTTGGGGAACGTAGTAATTTAAAAAAAAAATTCCTACGCACACGCAAGATCATGGTGATGCATAGCAACGAGAGGGGAGAGTGTGTCCACGTACCCTCGCAGACCGAAAGCGGAAGCGTTAGCACAACATGGTTGATGTAGTCGTATGTCTTCATGATCCGACCGATCAAGCACCGAACGCATGGCACCTCCGAGTTCTACACACGTTCAACTCGATGACGTCCCTTGAACTCCGATCCAGCCGAGCTTTGAGGGAGAGTTCCGTCAGCACGACGGCGTGGTGACGATGATGATGTTCTACCGATGCAGGGCTTCGCCTAAGCATTGCTACGATATGACCGAGGTGGATTATGGTGAAGGGGGGCACCGCACACGGCTAAGAGATCCAAGAGATCAATTGTTGTGTCTAGGGGTGCCCCCTGCCCCTATATATAAATGAGTAAGGGGGGAGAGGCGGCCGGCTAGGAGGAGGCGCGCCAGGGAGGAGTCCTACTCCCACCGGGAATAGGACTCCCTCCTTTCCTAGTTGGAGTAGGTGAAGGGGGAAGGAGAAAGGAGAGAGGAACGAAAGGGGGGCGCCGCCCCCCTCCTTGTCCAATTCGTACTAGAGGGGGAGGGGGCACACGGCCTGCCCTAGCCGCCCCTCCTCTTCTCCACTAAGGCCCCTCTTGGCCCATTAAACCACCGGGGGGGTTCCGGTAACCCCCGGTACTCCGGTAAAATCCCGATTTCACCCGGAACACTTCCGATATCCAAATATAGGCTTCCAATATATCAATCTTTATGTCTCGACCATTTCGAGACTCCTCGTCATGTTCGTGATCACATCCAGGACTCCGAACTACCTTCGGTACATCAAAACACATAAACTCATAATATAACCGTCATTGAACTTTAAGCGTGCGGACCCTACGGGTTCGAGAACTATGTAGACATGACCGAGACACGTCTCCGGTCAATAACCAATAGCGGAACCTGGATGCTCATATTGGCTCCTACATATTCTACTAAGATCTTTATCGGTCAAACCGCATAACAACATACGTTGTTCCCTTTGTCATCGGTATGTTACTTGCCCGAGATTCGATCGTCGGTATCTCAATACCTCACTACTAGGGAAAACCTTATACACAGAATCTTAGCAGCAGCGCGGCATAAAAACAGGCGCTGCTACTAAGTAGTAGCAGCGCGGCTACGGAAAGCTCGCTACTGGTGCAAACTTAGCAGTAGCGCGTGACGCTTAAACCGCGCTGCTACAAAAATCCACCGACAGTACACAACGACATAAGTTTACCAGTAGCGCGGCGCCAGGGAGCCCACTGCTGCTAATGCCATAGTAGCAGCGCGCTTTTTTGTCACCTCGCTGCTGCTAATTTTGAAATTGTGCACAGGGTTGGCCCGTTTAGCATTAGCGCGTGACAGGAAAGCGCGCTGTTGCTACGCTCTTAGCAGCAGCGCGCTTTCTCTCCCGCGCTACTGCTAAGACGCAGCACCCACCACCTTTTCCACCTCCCCCTCCCCATCTCCTCTCCTCCCTTTCCCCTACCTCCCACATCCTCCCTCTCTCACTCTTCTTATTCCTCAATACTTCTCCCCCCATTACTCACCCTCTTCTACCTACCTTTCTCTCTCTTCATTACTCCTAGCTATAACTACACCACCTCCATTAATTCATCTCCTTTGTCTTTTTCCTCCCCCCTCCACTAGTTGAAGTTGTCTCCTCCCAAATTAGCTAGCTAGGTACATGTATCATTTAGTTAAGTGACCTATTTGCCCCCTAACTAGATCTTTCTTTGTCAAGAAGAGCTTTGTGCACTTTTGACCTCCCTACATCATCATCTCCACCGTGTGCTCGATCTCGAGATAGAGGTGTGATTAATATTTCATGCTTTTACAAAATGGAAATATGTTTATGCATGTGTGTGATATTTTTATGGAAATTGTGTGTGTGGCATGAGTTGATGCCAAATTGTGCATTTGAGTTGCCTATGTTTTGCCGAAATGTCGAATTATTTCCGTTTTGGCGAATTCCGGGCAAACTATAGATCTATATATGTCCTATTTTTAAGGAAGGTCATGCCGAATTTTTGTATGACTTTGATGAATGCACGAATTTTTATAATCAATTTGTTTATTATTACCGTGCAGAGTTGACGATGGTCAGTGGAACGATGGTGGACAGGTGGTTGCGGTCGGTGGTGCAGAACATGAAGGAAAATAACCTGACAGAGGTTTTATGTCCGTGTCAAAAATGCAAAGGAATAGTTTGGCTTGACCCCCATGTCGATGGTCGTGTCGAAGCGCACCTGCTCATGACTGGTTTCATGGATGGCTATACTCGATGGATAACTGAAGATGAGGATGACGATGTTGAGGATGCCGACGGGGCAAGCAATGATGACACGGGGCAAGACGAAGAGATGATCGATAATGGCGGCGGGGAAGAGGACGGACATGGAGGCGGAGAAGGGGCCGGACATGGTGGCGGAGAGAACGACATGGACTCCACGCATCAGAGTTCGTCGGTACTAAGTTCAATCGTGCGGGACCCTCATGTTCAAGCATTGCTTCGCAAGGAGACGAGTACTGAGAGAGCTGCTTCTAGAGAGGAGGCTAAGATGGAGCAACTGGTGGTAGACTCGAACACTCCATTGTATGATGGTTGCAATCCTGAGGTGACCCGCTTGAGTTTCACGCTCCAAGTGCTGAAGACGAAGGCTAAAAACAAATGGACCGACACTAGCCTCGATGAGCATCTCAAGTACCTAAAGGATGTTCTTCCCGAGGGTAATCTATGTCCTAGTAGTGTTGATGAGGCCAAGAAGATCGTGTGCCCTCTTGATCTGCCACACGTTAGATACCATGCATGCATCAACGATTGCATAATTTATCAGAAGGAGCACGCGGAAAAAACAAGTTGTCCGGTGTGCAATGCTTCTCGATACAAGAAGGCCAGGAAGAAATGTCCCCAGAAAGTGGTATGGTACTTACCGATCACTCCCTATCTCCAGAGGTATTTTGTAGATCCCAAGGAAGAAAAGCTAATGCGCTGGCACGCGGAGAGGAAGAAGCCCGACGATGGAGATGATCCGAAGCTGAGACACGTCAAGGATGGAAGCCAGTGGAGAGCGTTGAACAGCTTCTATCGGTATTTTGAATGTGATGCAAGGAACATCGTGCTCGCCGCGTGTACCGATGGCATGAATCCGTTTGGCAACCAGAGCACCAACCATAGCACATGGCCCGTGTTTGTATGGATGTACAACCTCCCCCCCTGGTTGTGCATGAAATCGAAGTACATTCACATGAGCATGCTTATTCAAGGGCCGAAACAACCAGGAAATAATATTAATTTGTATCTGGGGCTACTTCAGGAGGAGTTAGACACGTTATGGAAAACACCGGCCAAGACATGGGACGCCAGCAAAGGCGAGTATTTCAACATGAGAGCCGCGCTGATCACGACAGTGCACGACTATCTTGGTTACGGATATGTGGCAGGCCAGGTGTGCCATGGATATTGCAGATGCATGCGGTGCATGGATGATACGACGTCTCAGCAGCTAACGTCAAGGAAAGATGGCGGGTCTGGGAAAATCGTGTACATGGGGCATCGAAGATGGCTCGAACAGGACGACCCGTGGAGAAACCGTGGAGATCTATTCAATGGTCACGCTGAGCATCGAGGACCTCCACGTAAGCGGAGCGGTGCCGAAATCGATGAGCTGTTGAAAAACTGGAAGGAGTGCCCCGCGCCGGGAAAGACGATGAGGAAGGCGCCGGAGCCGCTGCTGAAGGTATGGAAGACGAGGTCTGTGTTCTGGGACTTGGAGTACTGGCACAAACTCGATACACCTCATTGCCTTGATCAAATGCATATATGTAAGAATGTCCTTGAGAGCTTGCTTGCAACACTGATGAACATGCCGGATAAGACCAAGGATGGGCCAAAGGCAAGAAAATACTTGCAAGATTTGAAAATCAGGGAAGATCTGCACATGCCGCCCCGTAAAATGTCAGACGAGACAGAGACGGAGACAGAGGCACGGGATAAGAAGGGCAAGAAAATAAAGAATGAGGATTATTGCCCCCCTTCTTGCTTCACCTTAAGTCAGGCTGAGATCAATCAATTCTTTAAGTGCCTTACCGGAGTCAAAGTTAGTTCTGGTTACTGTGGCAAGATAAGTAGATATCTAGACACGGACAAGCAAAGGTTCAGCGGGATGAAGTCTCATGACTGTCATGTGATGATGACGCAGATATTACCTGTTGCCCTTAGAGGGATAATGGACAAGCACGTCCGTGACACGCTTATTGGTCTCTGCAACTTTTTCGACGTCATCTCTCGAAAGTCGATCAGTGTGAAGCAGCTCCGAAGGCTACAGGAAGAGATCGTTGTGATACTGAATGAGCTTGAGATGTACTTCCCACCCGCGTTCTTTGACGTGATGGTGCATCTGTGTGTCCATATTGTGGATGACATAATAGACCTGGGGCCGCCATTCCTGCACAACATGATGCCGTTTGAGAGGATGAATGGGATCATCAAAGGATTCGTTCGTAACATGTCCCGTCCGGATGGAAGCATCGTCCAGGGCTATTTGACACAAGAGTGCATCTCTTTCTGTGAGAATTTTCTATATGGCGCAGACCAGCCACCTGGTGTTAGTGTTGGTTTGCCCGTTAACAAGCACGATGGGAGGCTCGAAGGAGAAGGTCACTGCAACGGTCGCAGGGAACTGCACGTGGCATACTCAGATCGATGCAGCGACTTTGACAGAGCAAACTTGGTAGTGCTACAACACCTAGACGAGGTAGATCCTTTCGTGGCACTGCACAAAGAAATTATCGCAAAGAAGTATCGTGACCGGGGGGTATGCAGGACGGACGCCGAAGTTACTAGAGAGCACGACTCCACTTTCCTGCATTGGTTCAAAGAGCATATTATTGCTAATCCCCCGGAGGAGGGCTCTAAGGACAGATTGCTCATATACGCCTTAGCACATGGCCCCTCGCCCAACCTCGTAACCTATCAGGCATATGATATCAACAGATACACGTTCTACACGGAGGCCAAAGATATGGACAGTGATGAATATCAGAACTCAGGGGTGACGATGGAATGCATGACCGGCAGCGACAACGGCGCAACTGAATGATTTTATGGAAGGGTCGAGGAGATCTGGGAGCTTGACTACTCTGGACTGCACAACACGACGATGTTCCATGTCAGATGGGCTAAGAATGTCGAAAGAGAAAGCCGGATTTTCACTACCATGACTATACCCGACGCCAAGAGCGCTACCGTGAACGCTATCGCAAAAACGAGCCATGGGTACACACTAAGCACGTGACACAATGCTTCTTCATAACCGACCCATGCAATCACAGTCGTGTTGTCGTGAGGAAAGGCAAAAGAAACATCATTGGAATGGATGGAGTCGCCAACAAGGAAGACTATGATCAGTACGGCAACCCAATGAGGGAAGATGACGATGATGATGAAGTATACGTCAAAAGAAGAATCAATACTACATTACCAAAGAAAAATCGTACTCCATGGAAAAGGCAAAGTCACAATGAGGGGCTCAATTATTCTTCAACGAACAAGAAGGGAAAGAAGCTGACTCAAAAACGAAAACGTCAGCGCTGAGGAATCGGTCAAATGATGTAATATATATATATATATATGTTCCTATTTTGTATACACACTTAATTAGCCATTATTATGCATGGGTCCAATGATGTAATATATATATGTTCCTATTTTGTATACACACTTAGCCATTATTATGCAAGGGTCCAATGATGTAATATATATGTTCCTATTATGCTGAGGAAAAGAAAAAAGGGAAACTGGTTATAGCAGTAGCGCTTTAGTGAAAAAGAGCTACAGCTAGTCAAGATAGCGGTAGCGGTTTCTACAGAAAATCGCTATAGCTGCTCGTAATAGTAGTAGCGCGTTTCATGAAAACGCGCTACTGCTACGTCCACTTAACCCAAAATTCTCCCTCTCCCTACTTCATCCCGCCTCTTTTCCCCCAAATTCCCACTCTCTCTTCCCCGGCCCCGTCGCACCGCCGCACCCGCCCCCGACCTCGGCACGCTCGCCCCCGACCCCGGCATGCTCACCCCCGACCCCGCCGCCCCCGACCCCGCCGCGCCCGACCCCGACGCGCTCGCCCCCGACCCCGCCGCCCCCGACCCAGGCGCTCTCGCCCCCGGCGCCGGCGCTCGCCCCCGACCCGTCGTCCCTCACCTCCCTCCTCTGCTTCCTCCCCTCCCAACCTCGGCCGTCGTCGGGCCTGCCTCCTCGCCTTGCACCCTCTGTAAACCACCCCCCCCCTCTCTCTCTCTCTGCTAGCTAGGGTTAATTTACTTAGGTTTTAGTTATGTTAATTAGGTTATCTATTTAGTTATGAATTTAGATAGGTTTCAAAATTTGCTGAATTTATATGCAAATTTGAACTGGACATGTGATATGTGGATATGTCATGTTTTGGACATGTCATGTTTTGGTAAATGATCCGAGTTGCCTATGTTACGCCGGAATGTTGATTCATTTCCGTTTCAGTGAATTTCAGGCGCTCGATATGTCCATTTTTTAGCAAAGGTCATGCCAAAATTGTCCTCGTGCCTTATGATCCAAAGTAAGTCAGTTTCGAACAACCCTTTCATACATTTCAATCATTCCTTCTCTCTCTATGGGGAATAATTTGAGGTGTCTTTTCCCCGCAGCAACGGGCGCGCCGTCCTTATCGTTCTTTATCCGCAAGTCTCCCACGCCGTGTATTTTGACCCTTCCAGAGACTACGAGAAAAAAGACTACACCCACATAATGAATATTCTAGATGATGCTCTGCAAGGCTTCAGCTTTAGAGGTGGCCACATGCAGATCAGGAAACAAAGGAATAAGAAGATGGGTTTCGCGCATAAAACTAACTTCTCCTGCATCCAAGTCCCAAAACCAAGCAAGAAGGATGGATTCTACATCCTCCATCTCATGATTTAGTTCAACACGGATCACCAAAAGCTTCGCATGAGAAGCAGAAATGATGATCATATCCACAAGTGGCTAGAATCTCATGGAGAAGCGGATTATAAACTTAGAGATGACTTCTTTCGCATCCAAAGCGACATTGCGACGATCATCATGAAAGAAGTCGTCGATGAGAAGGGGATGTTCCACCACGGCCCTATATCGCGAGCTGACGTCCGAACTCGCATAGGCATGCAACGTCTAGACCTCACGCCGTTCAAGAAGCTAGGGTCCATCCTCGATGATATGGAAGGATGGAACTTCTAGTGATTTATGATGCCGATGATGATGATATGTGTCGGTTGAACTTGTATACTATTTGTAGCGATGCAACTTTGTGATGTCCATGATCCCCAGTTGCATCTAGTTGCTAACCCTTTCTTTTTCGGTGTTCTCTAGTATATTTTGTTGCATATATATGATTGTACATCCTCTTCATGAACATGCATCTCTAACATGTACCTAGTTTCTTGATGGCGAGATGGAACTGCTATGTCGTGTACAAAGGGAAGGTTCCGGGGGTGTACAACGAGTGGCATGAGTGTCAGGCGCAAGTGAATGGGTTCTCGGACGCCAGCCATAAAGGCTTCAAAAGCAGACAAGAAGGAGAAGCTAGTTACTTGAGGTTCACGCTAGCGCGAGAGAGGACTCGTAACCGCCATCTCATGTACTGCATAGTTCTTCTCTCACTCATAGTGATAGCTCTTCTCGCGTATACCTTTGTTTAGATGGATGACATTGTAGTTGCAAGTATTCTAGACTTGCATGTATCGCTATTTTCGAGATGATGATAAGATACCACTTTGTGTTGGATGATGATTATGACGAGACTATTTGTATGTATATGCTATGATTACATTTGTGGTCTCACAGGAATTTGTATGTGTATCATGATGACATTTGTATGTGCTAAAGATTCTTCTATAAAGCCTGTTAAAATACAAAACACATATGCCGAAAAAAAACAAAAAACTACTAAAATTAGCAGTAGCGAGTGGAGAAAAGTTAGCAGCAGCGCGGTTGTAGCAGTAGCGCGCGCAGGGGAAGCGCGCTATAGCTATTAGCAGCAGCGAGGTTCCTTTAAGCGCGCTGCTGCAACAATTGTGTAGCAGTAGCGCGGGTGGACCAGCGCTACTGCTATACGTTAGCTGTAGCGCCTTATTAGTAGCGCCGGCCCCCGTGCTACTAAAAGGCCGAAAACCCGCGTTGTTGCTAGGCTTTTCCCTAGTAGTGCCTAGTTCAATCTCGTTACCGGCAAGTCTCTTTACTCGTTCTGTAACACATCATCCCTCAACTAACTCATTAGTTGCAATGCTTGCAAGGCTTAAGTGATGTGTATTACCGAGTGGGCCCAGAGATACCTCTCCGACAAGCAAAGTGACAAATCCTAGTCTCAAAATACGCCAACCCAACAAGTACCTTCGGATACACCTGTAGAGCACCTTTATAATCATCCAGTTATGTTGTGACGTTTGGTAGCACACAAAGTGTTCCTCCGGTAAACGGGAGTTGCATAATGTCATAGTCATAGGAACATGTATAAGTCATGAAGAAAGCAATAGCAACAAACTAATCGATTAAATGCTATGCTAACGGAATGGGTCAAGTAAATCACATCATTCTCTAATGATGTGATCCCGTTAATCAAATGACAACTCATGTTTATGGCTAGGAAACTTAACCATCTTTGATTCAACAAGCTACTCAAGTAGAGGCATACTAGTGACACTCTGTTTGTCTATGTATTCACACATGTATTATGTTTTCAGTTAATACAATTCTAGCATGAATAATAAACATTTATCATGAAATAAGAAAATAAATAATAACTTTATTATTGCTTCTAGGGCATATTTCCTTCTATATGTGGAATAGAATGGTGATTGTGGAGAAGACAAAAAGGAGAAGATGGTCTCACATCAACTAGGCGTATCAACGGGCTATGGAGATGCCCATTAATAGATATCAATGTGAGTGAGTAGGGATTGCCATGCAACACATGCACTAGAGCTATAAGTGTATGAAAGCTCAACAAAAGGAACTAAGTGGGTGTGCATCCAACTTGCTTGCTCACGAATACCTAGGGCATTTTGAGGAAGCCCATCATTGGAATATACAAGCCAAGTTCTATAATGAAAAATTCCCACTAGTATATGAAAGTGATATCATAGGAGACTCTCTATCATGAAGATCATGGTGCTACTTTGAAGCACAAGTGTGGTAAAAGGATAGTAACATTGTCCCTTCTCTCTTTTTCTCTCATCATCATTTTTTTATTTACTCCGGAGTCTCATCCTCACTTGTGGGGGAATCATAGTCTCCATCATCCTTTCCTCACTTGGGACAATGCTCTAAAAATGATGATCACCACACCTTTATTTACTTACAACTCAACAATTACAACTCAATACTTAGAACAAAATATGACTCTATGTGAATGCCTCCAATGGTGTACCGGGATATGCAATGAATCAAGAGTGACATGTATGAAATAATTATGAATGGTGGCTTTGCCACAAATACAATGTCAACTACATGATCATGCAAAGCAATATGACAATGATGGAGCGTGTCATAATAAATGGAACAGTGGTAAGTTGCATGGCAATATATCTCGGAATGGCTATGGAAATGCCATGATAGGTAGGTATGGTGGCTGTTTTGAGGAAGGTATATGGTGGGTGTATGATACCGGCGAAAAGTGCGCGGTATTAGAGAGGCTAGCAATGGTGGAAGGAAGAAAGTGCATATAATCCATGGACTCGACATTAGTCATAAAGAACTCATATACTTATTGCAAAAATCTACAAGTTATCAAAGCAAAGTATTACGCGCATGCTCATAGGGGGATAGATTGGTAGGAAAAGACCATCGCTCGTCCCCAACCGCCACTCATAAGGAAGACAATCAATAAATAAATCATGCTCCGACTTCATCACATAACGGTTCACCATACATGCATGCTACGGGAATCACAAACTTTAACACAAGGATTTCTCAAATTCAAAACTAATCAACTAGCATGACTCTAATATCACCATCTTCATATCTCAAAACAATTACCTAGTATCAAACTTCTCATAGTATTCAACACACTCATAAGAATTTTTTTACTAATCTTGAATGCCTAACATAATTAAAGCAAATTACCATGCTGTTTCGTAGGACTCTCAAAATAATCTAAGTGAAGCATGAGAGAACAATAGTTTCTATAAAACAAATCCACCACCATGCTCTAAAAGATATAAGTGAAGCACTAGAGCAGAAACTATATAACTCAAAAGATATAAGTGAAGCACATAGAGTATTCTAACAATTTCCGAATCATGTGTGTCTCTCTCAAAAGGTGTGTACATCAAGGATGATTGTGGAAAAATAAAAAATAAAGACTCAAATAATACAAGACGCTCCAAGCAAAACACATATCATGTGGTGAATAAAAATATAGCTCCAAGTAAAGTTACCGATGGAAGTAGACGAAAGAGGGGATGCCTTCCGGGGCATCCCCAAGCTTTGGCTTTTAGGTGTCCTTAGATTATCTTGGGGTGCCATGGGCATCCCCAAGCTTAGGATCTTGCCACTCCTTGTTCCATAATCCATCAAATCTTTTATCCAAAACTTGAAAACTTCACAACACAAAACTTAACAGAAAATCTCGTGAGCTCCGTTAGCGAAAGAAAACAGAACACCACTTCAAGGTACTGTAATGAACTCATTATTTATTTATATTGGTGTTAAACCTAATGTATTACAACTTCTCTATGGTTTATAAACTATTTTACTAGCCATAGATTCATCAAAATAAGCAAACAACACACGAAAAACAGAATCTGTCAAAATCAGAACAGTCTGTAGTAATCTGTAGCTAACGCAAGTTCTGGAACCCCAAAACTTCTAAAATAAATTGCTGGACGTGACGAATTTATCTATTAATCTTCTGCAAAAATAATTAACTAAATATCACCTTACAAATAAAAATGGAAGCAGTTCTCGTGAGCGCTAAAGTTTCTGTTTTCTACAGTAAGATTAAAAAGACTTTCCCCAAGTCTTCCCAACGGTTCTACTTGGCACAAACACTAATTAAACACAAAAAACACAATCAAAACAGAGGCTAGGTAAATTATTTATTATTAAACAGGAGAAAAAATAAAGAAATAAAAATAAAATTGGGTTGCCTCCCAACAAGCGCTATCATTTAACGCCCCTAGCTAGGCATAAAAGCGAAGATAGATCTAGGTATTGTCATCTTTGGTAGGCAATCCATAAGTGGCTCTCATAGTAGATTCATATGGTAATTTAATTTTCTTTCTAGGGAAGTTTTCCATGCCTTTCCTTAACGGAAATTGGAATCTAATATTCCCTTCCTTCATATCAATAATTGCACCAATCGTTCTAAGGAAAGGTCTACCAAGAATAATAGGACATGAAGGATTGCAATCTATATCAAGAAAAATAAAATCTACGGGAACATAATTCCTATTTGCAACAATAAGAACATCATTAATTCTTCCCATAGGTTTCTTAATGGTGGAATCCGCAAGGTGCAAGTTTGAAGAGCAATCATCAAAATTACGGAAACCTAGCAAATCACACAAAGTCTTTGGAATCGTGGAAACACTAGCACCCAAATCACACAAAGCATAGCATTCATGATCTTTAATTTTAATTTTAATAGTAGTTTCCCACTCATCATAAAGTTTTCTAGGGATAGAAACTTCCAACTCAAGTTTTTCTTCATAAGATTGCATCAAAGTATCAATGATATGTTTGGTAAAGGCTTTATTTTGACTATAAGCATGTGGAGAATTTATCATGGATTGCAACAAGGAAATACAACCTATCAAAGAGCAATTATCATAATTAAAATCCTTGAAATCCAAAATAGTGGGTTCATTAATATCTAGAGTTTTGATCTCTTCAATCCCACTTTTACCAATTTTTACATCAAGATCTAAAAACTCTGAATTTTTGGAACGCCTTCTAGGTAAAGGTCGATCATATTCAGTCCCATCATTATCAAGATTCATATTGCAAAACAAAGATTTAATAGGGGACACATCAATAACTTTTAGATCTTCATCTTTATTTTCCAAAAAAAATCCGGCTTAGAGGCCATCTTATTAACTAAGGTGGCCTGCTTATCCGAAACTTCACCTATTAACTTCTCAAGATGAGCAATCTGAGATTTCAAACCATCAAATTCTTTAGACATATCATCGAGTTCTTTATTCATATAACCCATAAAGCTTTTTTGTTCCTTAAGCTCATTTCTAAAGAAATTATTATGCTCAAATTGTAAGACCATAAAACTCCTGACGTTGCTTTCAATCTCTTCTAACCTTTTAAGGTGAAGATCACCAAATCTAGGTAGAGCCATCGTGACAAGCAAGCGATCGAACACACGAGAAAACAAGAAGCACGCGAAAAAGAGGCGAACGGAAAAAAGAGGGCGAATAAAACGGCAAGGGTGAAGTGAGGGAGAGGAAAACGAGAGGCAAATGGAAAATAATGTAATGCAGGAGATAAAGGTTTGTGATGGGTACTTGGTATGTTGACTTTTGCGTAGACTCCCCGGCAACGGCGCCAGAAATCCTTCTTGCTACCTCTTGAGCACTGCGTTGGTTTTCCCTTGAAGAGGAAAGGGTGATGCAGTAAAGCAGCGTAAGTATTTCCCTCAGTTTTTGAGAACCAAGGTATCAATCCAGTAGGAGGCCACGCACGAGTCCCTCACACCTACACAAACTAATAAAATCCTCGCAACCAATGCAATAAAGGGGTTGTCAATCCCTTCATGGTCACTTATGAAAGTGAGATCTGATAAATATGATAAGATAATATTTTTGGTATTTTTATGATAAAGATGCAAAGTAAAGAAAGCAAAATAAACAGTGCCAGAAATAGCTTGTTGATAGGAGATTAATATGATGGAAAATAGACCCGGGGGGCATAGGTTTCACTAGTGGCTTCTCTCGAGAGCATAAGTATTACGGTGGGTAAACAAATTACTGTTGAGCAATTGACAGAATTGATCATAGTTATGAGAATATCTAGGTATGATCATGTATATAGGCATCACGTCTACGACAAGTAGACCGACTCCTGCCTGCATCTACTACTATTACTCCACACATCAACCGCTATCCAGCATGCATCTAGATTATTAAGTTCAAAAGAACAGAGTAACGCTTTAAGTAAGATGACATGATGTAGAGCGATAAACTCATGCAATATGATATAAACCACATCTTGTTATCCTCGATGGCAACAATACAATATGTGCCTTGTTGCCCCTACTGTCACTGGGAAAGGACACCGCAAGATTGAACCCAAAGCTAAGCACTTCTCCCATTGCAAGAAAAATCAATCTAGTAGGCCAAACCAAACTAATAATACGAAGAGACTTGCAAAGATAACCAATCATACATAAAAGAATTCAGAGAAGATTCAAATATTGTTCATAGATAAACTTGATCATAAACCCACAATTCATCGGTCTCAAGAAACACACCGCAAAAGAAGATTACATCAAATAGATCTCCATGAGAATCATGGAGAACTTTGTATTGAGATCCAAAGAGAGAGAAGAAGCCATCTAGCTAATAACTATGGACCCGAAGGTCTGAGGTAAACTACTCACACATCATCGGAGAGGTTATGGTGTTGATGTAGAAGCCCTCCGTGATCGATGCCCCCTCCGGTGGAGCTCCGAAAAAGGCCCCAAGATGGGATCTCATGGGTACAGAAGGTTGCGACAGTGGAATTAGGTTTTTGGCTCCGTATCTGGTAGTTTGGGGGTACGTAGGTATATATAGGAGGAAGAAGTACGTCGGTGGAGCAACGTGGGCCCCACGAGGGTGGAGAGCGTGCCTGGGGGGGTAGGCGCGCCCCCTACCTTGTTCCTTCCTAATAGCTTTCTTGACGTAGGGTCCAAGTCCTCTGGATCACGTTCGTTCCAAAAATCACGTTCCTGAAGGTTTCATTCCGTTTGGACTCCGTTTGATATTCTTTTTCTGGGAAACTCTGAAATAGGCAAAAAATAACAATTCTGGGTTGGGCCTCCGGTTAATAGGTTAGTCCCAAAAATAATATAAAAGTGTATAATAAAGCCCAATAATGTCCAAAACAGAATATAATATAGCATGGAACAATCAAAAATTATAGATACGTTGGAGACGTATTATGTACTATAACACAACACAATCCTTTTTAAATCGAATAAACTTAATAAAAAATATTGTAGAATTCAATTTTGTTAGAGGGCTTATTTGATAGGTAGCATCAAAAACCTGAATTTTTCCTATACGCCATTTTCATGCGGCTTTTTTACTTTAAAACTGCTAAGTGCAACCCTTTTATAATTTGTTTGGAGAAAAAAATGTCGAGAAAACGTTTATCATAATATCTGCCACGCAACGACTCTTTTTTTAACATCAGTACAGACATAAGCGCTCATATACACACGCATACACTCACCCCTATGAACACACACACGCACACCCTACCCCTATGAGCACCTCTGAAAGACCGAGCCGGCATATCATCTTGAGATTTACAAAGTCACCGTAGGCGCCTCGTCGTTGACGGGAACATCTCCTCCCACTGAATGCGCATCGCCGGAAATTCTGAAATAAATCCAGGAATAAATGCGAGCACCAGAAATTAAACCCTGGTGGGCTGGGGATACCACAGTTTCTCTAACCATCCAACCACAGGTTGGTTCGCCAAGCAACGACTCTTGCATCATGTGATATAGCCATCCATCACGCGAAGCATGATCCGGAGGCCAATTAGTTTAGTAGGGCATATCTTTCATATTAAAACACACAACAATCATAATATTAATAACCCAACGACGAAGAGTTGATTCAGGTAAAAGTCCCTCCTCCCGTGAGCGTCCGAGAGGCTAACCTAGTGCTGCCGCCCACCGTCCCCTCATCCTCTCCCCCTCCATCATCGTCGCCGGCGGCGACGAGGCCCTCTTGTCTCCTCGCGCAGGGGGATCGACGCGAGCCGGATTTCTCGGGCCGGGACACGGTGCTCGTTGCTGGCCATGGAGGCGCAGCGGCGCTTCGGCGTGGGCCAGCGACGGTGGCGTGGCGGCGGCGTGATAGGCGTCAAGGAAGAGGTGCAAGTCGGTGGGTGGTTTCGGCGGCGGCTGCTCCCCTGCAGCGCCTCGGCATCACCTCTGGCGCTGCGGGTCGAGTTCGGCCGGGTCGCGGGCGGCCCTCTCTCGGTGGCCTGGTGGGGGAGGGGGGGCGGCGCGGCAGCGGTGGCGGTGGGCGTCCCCGTTCAGCAAGGCCCTTTGCGGCGGAACGGTGGCCCTGGTGGGGGAGGGGGGCGCAGCAGCGGTGGCGGTGGGCGTCCCCGTTCAGCAAGGCCCTTTGCGGTGGAACGGTGGTGCTCAGCACGGGAAGACCCCCTGCTGGCTTCCCTTAGGCGCGACAGCGCACGATCTGGTTCCCCTTCACCTTCTTCGGTGTGCAGCAGCGGCCGGTGCGCTCCGGCTGGTCCAAGCCTGTGGTTTCGGGGGCGAACGTGGTTTAGGGGGGGCTGGCTAGTGGACGGGGGCGCTTCCGTGTGCCCCGTCGCCGATCTTGGCCTTGGGCTGCTCCGTCACCTCCCCCTTTCCCTGGACCGGCATATGGCCATGGTTCCTCTCGTGGCAAGGTGTCCGTCGGTGACTTCGGAGTCGGCTGGGGGCATAGATTTGGTCAAAGTTGTGCTCTTTGGTGGCTGTCGCGGTGGTCTGGTGGCAGTGCGGCGGTCCTGGCGGTGGGAGGCGCGTATGTCATGGGCGAACTGCGCGTCTTGGTTGCGGGCGCGCAGTCATGGCTGCGAGTGGTTGGCGGATCGGGGATGCGACGAAGGGATTGAAGCACTGGGTTCATCACCTGTCCAGTTCGTGCACCGGCCGACGGTGGCGGCATTCGCGGATGTTATGTTCCTCCTTGTAGGCTACGTTGTGGTCCTCACTCTCCTTCGTCTCGCTCCGGGTGAAAATTTGATCTTCGGATCAAAAGGAGGCGACATTCTGTGGTCGTACCCTTCTTGGAGGCATCGTCCCTCGGTCCGGCGTGGTTCGTCACATACCCTCTCGGACGATTGCTCTTGGCAGTCTCCGTCGATGCTAAGCGGACCCTTTTTTGCACATCTTGTAGGTGCTTGGTTGTCGTTGAGGGTGTGTTTCGTTGCACGGTTTCCTTGTACCTCGCCTTGGGTTTGTGTGGTGTGCGTTTGTATCGATGCTTTGGATGTATTCTTTTTATATAATATATAAAGCGGGGAAACCCTTTTTCAGATTAATAACCCAACACAAATATATAGATATGTTTTCACAGCTGCTGCTACATATACATTTGGTTATTTGGAGTCATATCTCATATCTCAGTTGTATAGCCTATAACCCACTAGAGAGTGGGATGGTTGTGTGCATCAACTTGCAGACGCCGGGATTGAGTGTGCCTATGGTATAATTGACGGAAATCTTCCGGAATTCCAGCTGAGCACATACATACGCGGCCGGGCTTATCTCCGGCATCTTACGGTTCTCTTTAGTAAAGTATAATTAAGCAGTGGTGATACGTATAGTACGTAGTATTGATTGAGTTGATGGTGCATGCACGTGGCTGGTCATTAGTTGGTGATGGGGATGATCCTGCCGTAGGCCTTCTTGCCGTCGTCCTTGGGGATGGTGATGGTGAGCACGCCGTTGTCGAGCGAGGCGTGGACGCTGCCGCCGTCCACGTCGGCGTTGGGCGGCAGGCGCACGGTGCGCACGAACTTCTCGGCGCTCCGCTCCACGCGGTGCCACCGGTCGCCCTTGTCCTCGGCGGCGCGCGCGCGCTGCCCGCTGATCCGGAGCACCCGCTCCTGCTCCACCTCCACCTTCACCTCCTCCCGCCGCAGGCCCGGCACGTCCGCCATGAACACGTGCGCCGTCGGCGTCTCCTTCCAGTCCATGCTCGCCGTCGAGAACGGCAGGCCCAGCGCCGGCCGGCAGCCGCCGCCGCCGAACGCAGTCAGTGAGATGGCCTCCATGAACGGCTCCAGGATGTCGATGCTCACCGGCTCCACGACCTCGTCCCCGCCGCCGCCGTGGCCGTTGGCCTTGTGGGCCGCCGCGTGCTGCTGCGGCTGGGGCTGCGGCGGCGGCTGCTTCCGGCCCAGCATGCTGGAGATCATCGACATGCTGCCTAGCTTAATTTGTCAGATTCTTTCTTCTTCTTCTTCTAGCTTTGTTGATGATATGTAACCTTGGGCTACTTGCCTTGCCTATTTATAGATGCATGACAGCATGGGTACATGAACGGATTATTACTGTGTATGGATGCCATCCATCCTCTAGGACCTTGTGGAAAACTAGTGGATGTGGATTCATTATTCGATGGCTACACGCACTGATAAAGGATTTGTTTTCCCCAAAGATCATACGAATCATTTGCTTTGAAGAGAATAGAATAAAAACACCTTTTCACCTTGTTCATATTCATATTGGCCTTCGGGTGAACGACCTTTAAATTTTTTTTGCGGGTGAACGACCTTTATTTCATATAGCAAAATTCAAGAGGTTTCGTTTGAGATCAATTGATTATGTGAACCGCTGGATGCAAAATCAATGGTTTTTCTTCAACTTCTTGATGCATCTCCTTCCTTGAGCCGCCAGCCACCACCGGCCTAAACGCTGGCCCCCGCCGCCCTGGCCATCCCTCTAGGGTTGCCTGCGCTGAGCTTTTTCTCCGGCTAATCCCACACCACTACCCCCACCACCGTCGTCCACCACCGCCCCCATCCTGAACCCTAAGATAGATACGGGGGTGATGATGGCGAGCTCCTTCCTTCTCTCCGGCGAGGTCCTCCCTTCTCCTTCCTTCATTCAAAAATCAACTGACGCTGAATTCGAATCAGCTGACTGATGTGTAGCTAAACTGGGATTGGATAGCCAAATATGGCGTCAAGGATCTAAAGTAGCCGCCATATGCAAGTCTATGAGGAGCCTCGACATTACAAGTGCGCTGCTCATGGCCAAATTCACAGGCCAGAAAAGAAGTCAAGCGAGTAAAGATCTCCTTGGGGATCAATTCATGCATTGTCTAAAAAAATGCAATTGTCTCCCAGTTGCTTCGAGGTGTGTAGATCTTTGAATCACTCTTAGTTTTTTTTTTGAGAATCGAATCACTCTCCGTCAGTTAGAAGCAATTGTCACCTTGCTCAATAGAAGATCTTCTCCAAGCACTAGGCCTTCCTTGCAAGCATAAGTCTCCAACATGTTTGAGTCCATCACCCCTTCGCACACAATCATCGATGCACCAAGGAAACAGTCTTGCCTAATTTCGCTCTTTAATCTCCATGAGAGGGCGGCCCTCCTAGGAAAACCCTATTTGCACAATTCTGTGGCAGATTGCCGCTATTACGCATAGGCTAGCGACTGATCGAACTGTGTTGTAAGAACCAGTTTTCAGAACCCTCTAAAACGTTCCACCCGTTTTGGGGACTTCTAGATGGTTCATGATCGATTATTTGATTTCATGTTTTTTTTATTTCTTTGTTTTCTATTTTTCAAAAATTTCAGGTTTTTTTAAATTTTCAGAAATTTCAAAAATGGCTTAGTTTTAGAAATTTGTTCACAATTCAAAAAATGTTTGTTCTTTTATAAAAAAGTTTGAAATTTCAAAAATGCTCTTATTTTCAAAATTTGTGCATAAATTTAAAAAATGCTCGCATTATCGAAAAATGTTCTGGAATTTCAAAAAATGTTCACGTTCTCAAAAATTGATCGTGAACAAACATTTGAGATCAATTGATCGTGAACAAAAATACAACGACCTTTAATTTTTTTTGCGGGTGAACGACCTTTATTTCATATAGCAAAATTTAAGAGATACAAAGATTTTGAGGAGGATTGGACGGGTGTGGCTAGAAATCAGTCAGCTGAAAATTTCGTTTGAGATCAATTGATTCTGTGAACCGCTGGATGCAAAATCAATGGTTTTTCTTCAACTTCTTCATGCATCTCCTTCCTTGAGCCGCCAGCCACCACCGGCCTAAACGCTGGCCCCCGCCGCCCTGGCCATCCCTCTAGGGTTGCCTGCGCTGAGCTTTTTCTCCGGCTAATCCCACACCACTGCCCCCCACCACCGCCGTCCACCACCGCCCCCATCCTGAACCATAAGATAGATACTGGGGTGATGATGGCGAGCTCCTTCCTTCTCTCCAGCGAGGTCCTCCCTTCTCCTTCCTTCATTCAAAAATCAACTGACGCTGAATTCGAATCAGCTGACTGATGTGTAGCTAAACTGGGATTGGATAGCCAAATATGGCGTCAAGGATCTAAAGTAGCCGCCATAGGCAAGTCTATGAGGAGCCTCCACATTACAAGTGCGCTGCTCATGGCCAAATTCATAGGCCAGAAAAGAAGTCAAGCGAGTAAAGATCTCCTTCGGGATCAATTCATGCATTGTCTAAAAAAATGCAATTGCCTCCCAGTTGCTTCGAGGCGTGTAGATCTTGAATCACTCTTAGTTTTTTTAGAATCGAATCACCCTCCGTCAGTCAGAAGCAATTGTCACCTTGCTCAATAGAAGATCTTCTCCAAGCACTAGGCCTTCCTTGCAAGCATAAGTCTCCAACATGTTTGAGTCCATCACCCCTTCCCACACAATCATCGATGCACCAAGGAAACAATCTTGCCTAATTTCGCTCTTTAATCTCCATGAGAGGGCGGCCCCTCCTAGGAAAACCCTATTTGCACCATTCTGTGGCAGATTGCCGCTATTTCGCATAGGCTAGCGACTAATTGAACTGTGTTGTAAGAATCGGTTTTCAGAACCCTCTAAAAGGTTCCACCCGTTTTGGGGACTTCTAGATGGTTCATGATCGATTATTTGATTTCATGTTTTTTTTATTTTCTTTGTTTTTTATTTTTCAAAAATTTCAGGTTTTTTAAAATTTTGAGAAATTTCGAAAATGGCCTAGTTTTAGAAATTTGTTCGCAATTCAAAAAATGTTTGTTCTTTTATCAAAAAGTTTGAAATTTCAAAAATGCTCTTATTTTCAAAATTTGTGCATAAATTTTAAAAATGCTCGCATTATCGAAAAATGTTCTGGAATTTCAAAAAATGTTCACGTTCTCAAAAATTGATCGTAATTTTAAAAATTCTCCTATTACCAAAATTTGTTCATAAATTTTAAAAAGTGTTCTAAAAAATGCTTGCCGTTTAAAAAAATTATTTGCCAGTTAAAAAATGTTCAGGATTTTTCAACGAAATGTTCGCTAGTGCTAAGGGAAACCTCCTCGAATTGCATTTCACTTGGCCTAAATTTGTAGTGTTGAAAGTGTGCAACTTCAACAAACGTAATACAATTTCTACTCTTTAGTTTATATAAAAAGTGAGCTAGGGACAGGAATGGTTGGATGTTGATCTGAACTTCAAAGGTGCTACTCCAACCTTAGTTCAAAGATGCGAGATTTATTTTGGATTGAGGGGAGTACTAACCTTGGTTCAAAGTTGTGATACTTATTTTGAATCGGAGGGAGTACAATATAATTTCAGGCAACGCAATTAATCGCACAAACAGAGCATGCCTTCATTTTTTAAGGATGCTACTTTGATGCTAATGGAGGTTACTTTCGGAGATAGCTTTTCCTATGATAAGTTGTGTTACCCATTGTAAAAAGAACTTCTGTTGTTGAAAACTGTTAACACTGTAGCATGTAGCAATTGCAAACATTTGCATGATACTGCTCCGAAATGTGCACTCGATTCTGCGATTGAATTCAAACAGCTGACACCATGAGAACATAAACAGCCTCCCACCGTAGAGGTTCTGGGTCTGTCTACACCTGTCAAAAGTCCATGTTATAGGAACAAATCATGTGGCCGAAATGTACAGAAGTTCAAGCAGTAGGGTACAGTTTTTTTTAAACAAGATAGACAGGCTCATAAGTGTAGGATTCACGAGGCTTTACAGACTCAATCTCGTTGTTCTGCTAGAAGATGGACATAGTAATTTTAATTTATTTTTACGACAAAAATTTCCAATCTATTCATCAACTGTCAAGGTAGTACAAAGCACATCAGAGTAAAAATACATATATATTTAGATCTATGGACCACCCAGCGACGACTACAAGCACTGAAGCGAACCGAAGGCGCGCCGCCGTCATCGCCCCTTACTCCGGACAAACCCTATTGTCGTAGACAGTCAGGAAGTTGTCGTGTTAGGACCCCATAAGACAAGCACACTAGGACATCAACCGCCGCTCTAGGAGTTCATTGTGTGTCAAACCCTCTTTAAAGGGTGCACTACCAACCGTTTAATTTGTGAATAATGATGAACAATCCTGGTTTATCCGCATATTTAGATGACATTTTTTTCTTGCTTGTTGTTGGTCATTGGTTGATGTAATTCCTGACTAGTTGATGACTTCGTTAATACAAAGTCGGACTTTCCTTGAGCCTTTTTTTTTGAAAAGATATTTTACTCCTGGGTATGAACACTGGATTAAGGCATATACAGAAATTGTTTATTATGTACTCCCTCTGTCCTTTGATACATCCGTATCTAGACAAATCTAAGACAAGAATTTTGGGAAAGAGGGAGTATAATGCAAAGGATTCAAATGTCTAAGTGTCCCCGAAATAAAAAAATTTGAAAGGATAAATCAAATCTATGAGATGTCGCTGATTCTAAACAAGCCTCAAACAGTCAGAATCTCCGCCCTCGTCTGCACGGCACTCCCTACCAGTGAGCCGGATGGCACCCCAAAATGTGGATACTCCATCCCACTCCCTACCAGTGAGCCGGATGGCACACCAAAATGTGGATACTCCATCCTACACTGGGCATTTTTTTTTACACAGCTGCATGGTGAGCACAAAGCGAACTATTCTTTCGCCATTTTTTCTTAAAAACTAGGCATTTTTTTGGAGGGGGGGAGGGGGGTGGTGTACAGAGATGTAGTAATTCGCCATTTTGGAGGCAATGGCAGTAAGGCAAGCTGCCAGATTGACATATTGTATCAGCAGAACTGTTATTTTCGTCGCAAACAATCATGTTTCCTGCTAAGTTTTGCAAGATAGCCTTTTATCAACCAACTAAATTTTCCTTGCAAAAGGAAAAAACAAATAAGTGAAATTTGATCATGTGAGCTTCGTAGGCCTTTTGCCAGGTGCTGACCGGCTATCACCAGCTATAGACCAGGAGGCCCATCCACCCGCTGATAGCCAAGCCCACCACACGGAGACTCAGTCACAAGCGCTGGCATCACCACCCCCATCCATTTCATTAGTCCCACCTCGCTTACTTGCGTGAAACCCGACCAGCTTATATACCGTCGCGGTCCGCCAGCGGAGCAATCACCGGAGGGTGACAATTCTTCTTTACTTCGACCAAGAAACTAGATTCTCAATAGCCAGCGTAATGACCAGCACCATGAATAAACCTACGCGGTCCCTCTTGCCTCGACGCGCGGGCCGGGCAAGAAAGAAAGGCTTGTTTCCCTGTGCGTTTCCCTTGATGATAACATAAGCACAGATGCCCCTGTGCTGTACCTTTGCTTTGGATGAGTTCGTTGGGCTGGCTGTCGACCTCGGCCCTATATATCCCCTCCCAAGAAAACAGTAGCCCTCTTTTTGTATATATATAATATGGACTTGTATATACGTCCAAACAAGCTTATGCATCAGCAGATAAACAAAGAAAATTGTAGGATTTGGTATAAAGAAATGGGAAAGGCTCAGTTATGTGACAGTTCAAAGCTTTCATATTCGTATTCATCTTCTAGGATTTCATATTTATATTCTTTGAGGGTTTTATATTCATATTCGTCCTCTCGGGTCCTATATTCGTCTTCTGACTCTTCCGCTCAAGTTCTTCTTCTAGGGTCCTATATCTAAATTTAACAATTTCTGAACCTTTTTTATCTTTTCTGTATCAAGGATCGTCAAAATAAGCAAAAATAGTATTTCTATATAAAAATATGTATTTCTTTGTCCAAACAAGCTTATGCATCATCAGACGCACAGGAAAACAAAGAAAATTATAGGATTTGGTAAAATGGGAAAGGCTCAGTTACATATTCGTATTCGTCTTCTAGGATTTCATATTTAGATTCTTCTAGGGTTTTATATTCATATTCATCCTCTCAGGTCCTGTATTCTTCTTCTAGGGTCCTATATTTAAATTTAACAATTCCTGAACCCTTTTTTATTTTTTCTGTATCAGGGATCGTCAAAATAAGCAAAAATAGTAGAGTAGGGTCTTATATATAAATTTAACAATTCCTGAACCCTTTTTATCTTTTCTGTATCGGGATCATCAAAATAAGCAAAAATAGTATTTCTACGTAAAACACCTCGGCCCTATATATCCCCTCCCAAGAAAACAGTAGCCCTCTTTTTGTATATATATAATATGGACTTGTATATACGTCCAAACAAGCTTATGCATCATCAGACGCGCAGATAAACAAAGAAAATTGTAGGATTTGGTATAAAAAAATGGGAAAGGCTCAGTTATGTGACAGTTCAAAGCTTTCATATTCGTATTCATCTTCTAGGATTCCATATTTATATTCTTTGAGGGTTTTATATTCATATTCGTCCTCTCGGGTCCTATATTTGTCTTCTGACTCTTCCGCTCAAGTTCTTCTTCTAGGGTCTTATATCTAAATTTAACAATTTCTGAACCTTTTTTATCTTTTCTGTATCAAGGATCGTCAAAATAAGCAAAAATAGTATTTCTATATAAAAATATGTATTTCTTTGTCCAAACAAGCTTATGCATCATCAGACGCACAGGAAAACAAAGAAAATTATAGGATTTGGTAAAATGGGAAAGGCTCAGTTACATATTCGTATTCGTCTTCTAGGATTTCATATTTAGATTCTTCTAGGGTTTTATATTCATATTCATCCTCTCAGGTCCTGTATTCTTCTTCTAGGGTCCTATATTTAAATTTAACAATTCCTGAACCCTTTTTTATTTTTTCTGTATCAGGGATCGTCAAAATAAGCAAAAATAGTAGAGTAGGGTCTTATATATAAATTTAACAATTCCTGAACCCTTTTTATCTTTTCTGTATCGGGATCATCAAAATAAGCAAAAATAGTATTTCTACGTAAAACACCTCGGCCCTATATATCCCCTCCCAAGAAAACAGTAGCCCTCTTTTTGTATATATATAATATGGACTTGTATATACGTCCAAACAAGCTTATGCATCATCAGACGCACAGATAAACAAAGAAAATTGTAGGATTTGGTATAAAAAAATGGGAAAGGCTCAGTTATGTGACAGTTCAAAGCTTTCATATTCGTATTCATCTTCTAGGATTCCATATTTATATTCTTTGAGGGTTTTATATTCATATTCGTCCTCTCGGATCCTATATTCGTCTTCTGACTCTTCCGCTCAAGTTCTTCTTTTAGGGTCCTATATCTAAATTTAACAATTTCTGAACCTTTTTTATCTTTTCTGTATCAAGGATCGTCAAAATAAGCAAAAATAGTATTTCTATATAAAAATATGTATTTCTTTGTCCAAACAAGCTTATGCATCATCAGACGCACAGGAAAACAAAGAAAATTATAGGATTTGGTAAAATGGGAAAGGCTCAGTTACATATTCGTATTCGTCTTCTAGGATTTCATATTTAGATTCTTCTAGGGTTTTATATTCATATTCATCCTCTCAGGTCCTGTATTCTTCTTCTAGGGTCCTATATTTAAATTTAACAATTCCTAAACCCTTTTTATTTTTTCTGTATCAGGGATCGTCAAAATAAGCAAAAATAGTAGAGTAGGGTCTTATATATAAATTTAACAATTCCTGAACCCTTTTTATCTTTTCTGTATCAGGATCATCAAAATAAGCAAAAATAGTATTTCTACGTAAAACACCCATAAGAAGGATTTTAATTGAAATTCCAAAACAGGATATTAGTTCTTTCGAAATCCCAAAACAGGATATTAGTTCTTTCTATTGTTCTTGATGATATTGTAATGGAATGACACCTATTTTTTCACTTTTTCGCCAACAAATCTGAATTATCATGAAAAATAAAAGGGCAACCCGGTACATGTAGCTCCCGCTTGCGCAGGGTCCAAAAAAAAGGGTCCGACCACTTTGGATCTATAGTACGTAGTCTTTTTCTATATTTCTATAAGAAGCTGTTTCCAGGACTTGAACCCGTGACCTCATGGTCACAAAGCAGCGGTAAAATAGAAGGATAGATAAAATTCCATGAGTCGATCCTAAGTAAATCGACAGAGGAACTACAAACCGATGCACAGGATCAGAAGAGATCCATGAGAAGGCCACATTTGAGAGAGCATGAGAAGATCCTTGAGAAGACCACATTTCAAGAATTTCCTCAATACTTCATGACCAGTTCAATGCAAGAATCTGCCGACAAATAGCAACAAGTATGGCAGGAACAACACAATTACACACGATATTAAGGGTTCACTTATTAATCATCCAACCTCCAAAGCCACTCACATCATTAAGTATGTAAGCACAACCAAACATAACAGAGATAGAAAGACGACCAAAACAGAAACTGAAAACACCATTGAGTACACCGACGAGACAGAAGCAGCGCCATGAGCAGGCACTTACTGGCCACCACGCAGGCGGAGCACCAGGTGAAGGGTAGACTCCTTCTGGATGTTGTAGTCTGCCAGGGTGCGGCCATCCTCAAGTTGCTTGCCGGCAAAGATCAGACGCTGCTGGTCCGGGGGAATGCCCTCCTTGTCCTGGATCTTCGCCTTCACATTGTCAATGGTGTCCGAGGACTCCACCTCCAGGGTGATGGTCTTGCCGGTGAGCGTCTTGACGAAAATCTGCATGCCTCCACGAAGCCTGAGCACCAGGTGGAGGGTGGACTCCTTCTGGATGTTATAGTCTGCCAGGGTGCGGCCATCCTCGAGCTGCTTGCCGGCGAAGATGAGGCGCTGCTGGTCCGGAGGGATGCCCTCCTTATCCTGGATCTTTGCCTTCACATTGTCGATGGTGTCCGAGGACTCCACCTCCAAGGTGATGGTCTTGCCGGTGAGGGTCTTGACGAAAATCTGCATGCCTCCACGGAGCCTGAGCACCAGGTGGAGGGTAGACTCTTTCTGGATGTTATAGTCAGCCAGGGTGCGGCCATCCTCCAGCTGCTTGCCGGCAAAGATGAGGCGCTGCTGGTCCGGGGGGATGCCCTCCTTGTCCTGGATCTTGGCCTTCACATTGTCGATGGTGTCCGAGGACTCCACCTCCAGCGTGATGGTCTTGCCAGTGAGGGTCTTGACAAAGATCTGCATGCCTCCACGGAGGCGGAGCACCAGGTGGAGGGTGGACTCCTTCTGGATGTTGTAGTCAGCCAGGGTGCGGCCATCCTCGAGCTGCTTGCCGGCAAAGATGAGGCGCTGCTGGTCCGGGGGGATTCCCTCCTTGTCCTGGATCTTGGCCTTCACATTGTCGATCGTGTCAGACGACTCGACCTCAAGGGTGATGGTCTTGCCGGTGAGGGTCTTCACGAAGATCTGCATCTGTAAATACAAAGTAAAATAAACCCAGAGTAAGGAGCAGTTAAAAGGAAACATGAGGACATTAACAAAACAAGTACAGAGTGAGATGAAATCCTAGCTACAAATCAACAAACATCTCAATATAAAGTTGAACAAACAGACTACACTAGCAAAAATCCGATATATCAATACAATCTTTCTTAGCCTGGTGAGAAGGACGATTAATCTAAATTCTAGCAGATCTATGCTCAAGTTGGGCACAACAATCTAGAAAAGTGTAGAAGAATCAACAATAACAATATCACGAATTTCAGAGTAGAACCGACAGGCAACTACGAGGCTGAACAATGAATAAGCTGGTAAACAAATCCAGAACCAACAACCTACAAGAACCCAGCATAAACTTGGCAACAATCGTACGGAACCAACCGGCTACACAAGCCTAGATGGACCGAACCAACGACGGTCGGCAGATCTACTGGATAATCCATACATAATCGCGGTGGGGATTTAATAACAGACGAGCAGAATCACCTTAGTTCTACAAGAACACGACACGCAAACTTGGCAACAAACGAGCGGAATCAACCGCAGCTACACACATCTAGACGGACCGAATCAACAACAACCGGCGGATCTACTCGATGATTCGACGCATGATCAAATCAACAGAAATCGATCAACAGATAATAGGTCTCCAGCCCGCAGATCTACCCAATACTAGAACATAGAGCGAGCGGAATCGAAAGGCGGAGGGATCGGAAACTCGCGTACCTTGAAGGAGCGTGAGGGGGGCTTGTCTTTCGATCGGTCGAGGATTTTCTCGGTGAGATCGCGGAGAGGGGATTGGATTTGTTTGGTGGACGGGAGAGGAGAGGGGGGCGGGGATTTTGTAGTCGGGGAGGGGACGCCGGGTCAGACGGGAAGGGAGGAAGAGTCCCGCAAGGCTACGGCACCGGTGACGTGTGGCGTGGGAACAACCAGCCGATAAGATTTTTTTTTCCCTCTGCTATATATTTTCTCGCTTTGTTTTTATTTTTCAAAAACTAGTCACTGGGTACGTGCATTGCATGTTAATTTGAAAATATATTAAGTGCATGCGGATATTAAGTAGGATATTTTTTGCGTGTTATTATGTAATTAGCACTATTTTGGCATGAAATTAACTGCACGCTAAACGTGTTGAACACTCGACATTGAAGCAGTTTAGGTTGTTGGATTGACATGATTTGATGGCCGAGATTAATTAAATCTGCCCGTTTAGGTCCTTTTATATTGGTATAGATATAGATGCTAAACGTACATGCACCTAGAGGCCCTTACGGGGACCTTTCCAAGAAACTAAACACTGCCCCTGATTCTCAGGGGGTGGGACCTGCTTTGGCAACTAAAATTCAATCACAAACTTTTACGTCACATTGTTTTCAAGTCAACCTGTAAAAGCCTGTATAATCATGTACGTGTAACATTACTGTTTTTTTACCTATCAAGCAAACCGATAGCCTGTTTCACGGTATACATCATCTACAGCCGCGGACAGCATTCCAACCCCTCCAACACCCGGACACGTTCGTCAGCACGGACCGGTCATGCCTTAAATTTTTTTTCTTTCCACACCCGCATATCTCATATCTCGCACCTTATATACATACTACACATGTAACGTAAGAGCTACTCTACGTGATCAGACAACGCACAATGAAATCGGCATCAAACGGACAACTAAATGCACATAAATGAACTATACATCATCTAAAAACATCGGAGTTCATCGTCAGACAAGTTCTTAACTTCAACAACTAAAAAACGACAATAAACATAGGAGCAGGAGCGTCTTCATCACTTCCTCGTCGGGCCTTTCCCTTTCCGGTCGTCGGCATAGTTGTAGGCGTCCGCGGCTGTGGAGGATCTTGGTCGTTGGAGGAGGAGGTGGAGTTGTAATCGTCGCCGTCGTCGGAATCGAAGAGGATGCTCAACCCCTTCATCTGGAGGACGACCTGGTCCCGCTGCCGCTTCAACTTGGCGAGCCGAGCCGCCTCCTTCGCCTCACGCTCCGACTCCTCTGTGGCAAGCCAAAGCAATTTTGTGTCCTTTCCCATAGGCGACGAGTGTTCGTCTCCGCCATTGTGAGCGACCGGCGGTAGACCCAAGCAAGGAGTCGTTCATCCTCATTAGGCTTCGCTGACATCCCACGGCGGTGGCGCATGATACATTCATTTTGCATCATGCTTTTATATTGATATTTATTGCATTATGGGTTGTTATTATACATTATAGCACAATATTTATACTTTTTCTCTCTTATTTCACAAGGTTTATATGAAGAGGGAGAATGCCGGCAGCTGGAATTCTAGACTGGAAAATGAACAAATCTGAGAGACCTATTCTGCACAACTCCAAAAGTCCTAAAAATTTACGGAGAATTATGTTGTAATATATAAAAAACATTGGGTGAAGAAAGTACCAGAGGGACCCCACCAGGAAGCCACAAGGGTGGGGGCGCGCCCTAACCCCTAGGTGCGCCCCTTGCCTTGTGGGCCCCCTAGCAGGCCTCCGGTCCTCATCTTCTGCTATATGATGTGGTTTGACCTGGAAAAAATCAAGAGGAAGCTTTCGGGACAAAGCGCCGCTGTCTCGAGGCGAAACCTGGGCAGAACCAATCTAGGGCTCCAGCGGAGCTGTTCTGCCGGGGAAACTTCCCTCCGGGAGGGGAAAATCGAAGTCATCATCATCACCAACGATCCTCTCATCGAGAGGGGGTCAATCTCCATCAACATCTTCACCAGCACCATCTCCTCTCAAACCCTAGTTCATCTCTCATATCTGATCTTTGTCTCAGAACCTCAGATTGGTACTTGTGGGTTGCTAGTCGTGTTGATTACTTCTTGTAGTTGATGCTAGTTGGATTATTGGTGGAAGATCATATGTTCAGATCCTTAATGATAATTAATACTCCTTTTATTATGAACATGAATATGCTTTGTGAGTAGTTACGTTTATTTCTAAGGACATGGGAGAAGTCTTGTTATAAATAATCATGTGAATTGGGTATTCGTTCAATATTTTGATGAGATGTATGTTGTCTATCCTCTAGTGGTGTTATGTGAACGTCGACTACATGAAACTTTACCATTGTTTGGACCTAGGAGAAGGCATTGGAAAGTAATAAGTAGATGATGGGTTGCTAGAGTGACAGAAGCTTAAACCCTAGTTTATGTGTTGTTTCGTAAGGGGCTGATTTGGATCCACATGTTTCATGCTATGGTTAGATTTATCTTAATTCTTATTTCGTAATTGCGAATGCTTGCGAGAGGGGTTAATCATAACTGGGAGGCTTGTCCAAGTAAGGACAACACCCAAGCACCGGTCCACCCACATATCAAATTATCAAAATAACGAACGCGAATCATATGAGCATGATGAAAACTAACTTGACAGTAATTCCCATGTGTCCTCGGGAGCGCTTTGCTTTATATAAGAGTTCATCCAGGCTTCTCCTTTGCTACAAAAAGGATTGGTCCACCTTGCTGCACTTTAGTTACTTTTGTTACTTGTTACCCGTTACGAATTATCTTATCACAAAACTATCTATTACCGATAATTTTAGTATTTGCAGAGAATACTTACTGAAAACCGCTTGTCATTTCCTTCTGCTCCTCGTTGGGTTCGACACTCTTACTTATCGAAAGGACTACGATAGATCTCCTATAATTGTGGGTCATCAAGACTCTTTTCTGGCGCCATTGCCGGGGAGTGAAGCACCTTTGATGAGTGGAATTTGGTAAGGAAACATTTTATATTACGTGCTAAAATTTACTGTCACTTGTCGCTATGGAAAATAATCCTTTGAGGGGTTTGTTCGGGGTATCTTCACCCCGACCGGAAGAACAAAGAGTTGCTCCTCAACCTACTGCACCTACCAAAAATATTTATTATAAAATTCCTCCGGGTATGATAGAGAAACTGCTGGCTAATCCCTATGCAGGAGATGGAACATTACATCCCGATATGCATCTAATCTATTTAGATGGAGTTTGTGGATTATTTAAGCTTGCAGGTTTGCCCGAGGATGCTGTCAAGAAGAAGTTCTTCCCTTTTATCTTTGAAGGGAAAGGCATTGACTTGGTATATGCTATGTGATCATATTGGTGAAGGAAATATGCCCTAGAGGCAATAATAAAGTTATTATTTATTTCCTTATATCATGATAAATGTTTATTATTCATGCTAGAATTGTATTAACCGGAAACATAATACATGTGTGAATACATAGACAAACTTAATGTCACTAGTATGCCTCTACTTGACTAGCTCGTTAATCAAAGATGGTTGTGTTCCCTAACCATGAACAAAGTGTTGTTATTTGATTAACGAGGTCACATCATTAGTTGAATGATCTGATTGACATGACCCATTCCATTAGCTTAGCACCCGATCGTTTAGTATGTTGCTATTGCTTTCTTCATAACTTATACATGTTCCTATGACTATGAGATTATGCAACTCCCGTTTACCGGAGGAACACTTTGTGTGCTACCAAACGTCACAACGTAACTGGGTGATTATAAAGGAGCTCTACAGGTGTCTCCAAAGGTAGATGTTGGGTTGGCGTATTTCGAGATTAGGATTTGTCACTCCAATTGTCGGAGAGGTATCTCTGGGCCCTCTCGGTAATGCACATCACATAAGCCTTGCAAGCATTGCAACTAATAAGTTAGTTGTGAGATGATGTATTACGGAACGAGTGAAGAGACTTGCCGGTAACGAGATTGAACTAGGTATTGGATACCGACGATCGAATCTCGGGCAAGTAACATACCGATGACAAAGGGAACAACGTATGTTGTTATGCGGTCTGACCGATAAAGATCTTCGTAGAATATGTAGGAGCCAATATGGGCATCCAGGTCCCGCTATTGGTTATTGACCGGAGATGTGTCTCAGTCATGTCTACATTATTCTCGAACCGTAGGGTCTGCACGCTTAACATTATGATGACAGTTATTATGAGTTTATGCATTTTGATGTACCGAAGTTAGTTCGGAGTCCCGGATGTGATCACGGAGAGTCTCGAAATGGTTGAGACATAAAGATTGATATATTGGAAGCCTATGTTTGGATATCGGAAGTGTTCCGGGTGAAATCGGGATTTTACCGGAGTATCGGGAGGTTACCGGAACCCCCCGGGAGCCATATGGGCCTTAATGGGCTTTAGTGGAAAGGAGAAAGGGGCAGCCCAAGGTGGCCGCGCGCCTCCCCCCTCCCCTAGTCCTATTAGGACTAGGAGAGGTGGCCGGCCCCCTCTCTCTCTTTCCCCCTCGGGGAATCCTAGTCCAACTAGGATTGGGGGGGGGGAGTCCTACTCCCGGTAGGAGTAGGACTCCTCCTGCGCCCTCCTCCTGGCCGGCGGCCCCCTCCCCCTTGGCTCCTTTATATACGGAGGCAGGGGGCACCTCTAGACACACAAGTTGATCCTTGAGATCGTTCCTTAGCCGTGTGCGGTGCCCCCTGCCACCATATTCCACCTCGATCATATCGTTGTAGTGCTTAGGCGAAGCCCTGCATCGGTAGAACATCAAGATCGTCACCACTCTGTCGTGCTGACGGAACTCTTCCCCGGCGCTTTGCTGGATCGGAGCCCGGGGATCGTCATCGAACTGTATGTGTGCTAAGAACTCGGAGGTGCCGGAGTAACGGTGCTTGGATCGGTCGGATCGGGAAGACGTACGACTACTTCCTCTACGTTGCGTCAACGCTTCCGCAGTCGGTCTGCGTGGGTACGTAGACAACACTCTCCCCTCTCGTTGCTATGCATCACCATGATCTTGCGTGTGCGTAGGAAATTTTTTGAAATTACTGCGTTCCCCAATAGTGGTATCAGAGCCTAGGTTTTATATGTTGATGTTATATGCACGAGTAGAACACAAGTGAGTTGTGGGCGATATAAGTCATACTGCCTACCAGCATGTCATACTTTGGTTCAGCGGCATTGTTGGACGAGACGACCCGGACCAACATTACGCGTACGCTTACGCGAGACCGGTTCCCCCGACGTGCTTTGCACATAGGTGGCTTGCGGGCGACTGTCTCTCCAACTTTAGTTGAACCAAGTATGGCTACGCCCGGTCCTTGCGAAGGTTAAAACGGAGTCTATTTGACAAACTATCGTTGTGGTTTTGATGCGTAGGTGAGATTGGTTCTTGCTTAAGCCCATAGCAGCCACGTAAAACTTGCAACAACAAAGTAGAGGACGTATAACTTGTTTTTGCAGGGCATGTTGTGATGTGATATGGTCAAGGCATGATGCTGAATTTTATTGTATGAGATGATCATGTTTTGTAACCGAATTATCGGCAACTAGCAGGAGCCATATGGTTGTCGCTTTATTGTATGCAATGCAATCGCGCTGTAATGCTTTACTTTATCACTAAGCGGTAGCGATAGTCGTGGAAGCATAATATTGGCGAGACGACAACGATGCTACGATGGAGATCAAGGTGTCACGCCAGTGACGATGGTGATCATGACGGTGCTTAGGAGATGGAGATCACAAGCACAAAATGATGATGGCCATATCATATCACTTTTATTGATTGCATGTGATGTTTATCCTTTTATGCATCTTATCTTGCTTTGATTGACGGTAGCATTATAAGATGATCTCTCACTAAATTATCAAGAAGTGTTCTCCCTGAGTATGCACCGTTGCGAAAGTTCTTCGTGCTGAGACACCACGTGATGATCGGGTGTGATAGGCTCTACGTTCAAATACAACGGGTGCAAAACAGTTGCACACGCGGAATACTCAGGTTATACTTGACGAGCCAAGCATATACAGATATGGCCTCGGAACACGGAGACCGAAAGGTCGAGCGTGAATCATATAGTAGATATGATCAACATAACGATGTTCACCATTGAAAACTACTCCATCTCACGTGATGATCGGTTATGGTTTAGTTGATTTGGATCACGTGATCACTTAGAGGATTAGAGGGATGTCTATCTAAGTGGGAGTTCTTAAGTAATTTGATTAATTGAACTTAAACTTATCATGAACTTAGTACCTGATAGTATCTTGCTTGTTTATGTTTGGTTGTAGATAGATGGCTCGTGCTGTTGTGCCGTTGAATTTTAATGCGTTCCTTGAGAAAGCAAAGTTGAAAGATGATGGTAGCAATTACACGGACTGGGTCCGTAACTTGAGGATTATCCTCATTGCTGCTCAGAAGAATTACGTCCTGGAAGCACCGCTGGGTGCCAGGCCTGCTGCTGGAGCAACACCAGATGTTATGAACGTCTGGCAGAGCAAAGCTGATGACTACTCGATAGTTCAGTGTGCCATGCTTTACGGCTTAGAATCGGGACTTCAACGACGTTTTGAACGTCATGGAGCATATGAGATGTTCCAGGAGTTGAAGTTAATATTTCAAGCAAATGCCCGGATTGAGAGATATGAAGTCTCCAATAAGTTTTATAGCTGCAAGATGGAGGAGAATAGTTCTGTCAGTGAGCATATACTCAAAATGTCTGGGTATAATAATCACTTGATTCAGATGGGAGTTAATCTTCTAAATGATTGCGTCATTGACAGAATTCTCCAATCACTGCCACCAAGCTACAAGAGCTTCATGATGAACTATAATATGCAAGGGATGAATACGACTATTCCCGAGCTCTTCGCAATGCTGAAAGCTGCGGAGGTAGAAATCAAGAAGGAGCATCAAGTGTTGATGGTCAACAAGACCACTAGTTTCAAGAAAAAGGGCAAAGAGAAGAAGAAGGGGAACTTCAAGAAGAACAGCAAGCAAGTTGCTGCTCAAGAGAAGAAACCCAAGTCTGGACCTAAGCCTGAAACTGAGTGCTTCTACTGCAAGCAGACTGGTCACTGGAAGCGGAACTGCCCCAAGTATTTGGCGGATAAGAAGGATGGCAAGGTGAACAAAGGTATATGTGATATACATGTTATTGATGTGTACCTTACTAATGCTCGCAGTAGCACCTGGGTATTTGATACTGGTTCTGTTGCTAATATTTGCAACTCGAAACAGGGACTACGGATTAAGCGAAGATTGGCTAAGGACGAGGTGACGATGCGCGTGGGAAACGGTTCCAAAGTCGATGTGATCGCGGTCGGCACGCTACCTCTACATCTACCTTCGGGATTAGTATTAGACCTAAATAATTGTTATTTGGTGCCAGCGTTGAGCATGAACATTATATCTGGATCTTGTTTAATGCGAGACGGTTATTCATTTAAATCAGAGAATAATGGTTGTTCTATTTATATGAGTAATATCTTTTATGGTCATGCACCCTTGAAGAGTGGTCTATTCTTATTGAATCTCGATAGTAGTAATACACATATTCATAATGTTGAAGCCAAAAGATGCAGAGTTGATAATGATAATGCAAGTTATTTGTGGCACTGCCGTTTAGGTCATATCGGTGTAAAGCGCATGAAGAAACTCCATACTGATGGACTTTTGGAACCACTTGATTATGAATCACTTGGTACTTGCGAACCGTGCCTCATGGGCAAGATGACTAAAACACCGTTCTCCGGTACTATGGAGAGAGCAACAGATTTGTTGGAAATCGTACATACAGATGTATGTGGTCCGATGAATATTGAGGCTCGTGGCGGATATCGTTATTTTCTCACCTTCACAGATGATTTAAGCAGATATGGGTATATCTAATTAATGAAACACAAGTCTGAAACATTTGAAAAGTTCAAAGAATTTCAGAGTGAAGTTGAAAATCATCGTAACAAGAAAATAAAGTTTCTACGATCTGATCGTGGAGGAGAATATTTGAGTTACGAGTTTGGTGTACATTTGAAAAATTGTGGAATAGTTTCGCAACTCACGCCACCCGGAACACCACAGCGTAATGGTGTGTCCGAACATCGTAATCATACTTTACTAGATATGGTGCGATCTATGATGTCTCTTACTAATTTACCGCTATCGTTTTGGGGATACGCTCTAGAGACGGCCGCATTCACGTTAAATAGGGCACCATCAAAATCCGTTGAGACGACGCCTTATGAACTGTGGTTTGGCAAGAAACCAAAGTTGTCATTTCTGAAAGTTTGGGGCTGCGATGCTTATGTGAAAAAGCTTCAACCTGATAAGCTCGAACCCAAATCGGAGAAATGTGTCTTCATAGGATATCCAAAGGAAACTATTGGATACACCTTCTATCACAGATCCGAAGGCAAGACTTTTGTTGCTAAATTCAGAAACTTTCTTGAGAAGGAGTTTCTCTCGAAAGAAGTGAGTGGGAGGAAAGTAGAACTTGACAAGGTAACTGTACCTGCTCCCTTGTTGGAAAGTAGTACATCACAGAAAACTGTTTCTGCGACACCTACACCAATAAGTGAGGAAGTTAATGATAATGATCATGAAACTTCAGATCAAGATACTACTGAACCTCATAGATCAACCAGAGTGAGATCCGCACCAGAGTGGTACGGTAATCCTGTTCTGGAAGTCATGCTACTAGATCATGATGAACCTACGAACTATGAAGAAGCGATGGTGAGCCCAGATTCCGCAAAATGGCTTGAAGCCATGAAATCTGAGATGGGATCCATGTATGAGAACAAAGTATGGACTTTGGTTGACTTGCCCAATGATCGGCAAGCGATTGAGAATAAATGGATCTTCAAGAAGAAGACTATCGCTGACGGTAATGTTACTGTTTACAAAGCTCGACTTGTCGCAAAAGGTTTTCGACAAGTTCAAGGGGTTGACTACGATGAGACCTTCTCACCCGTAGCGATGCTTAAGTCTGTCCGAATCATGTTAGCAATTGCCGCATTTTATGATTATGAAATTTGGCAAATGGATGTCAAAACTGCATTCCTGAATGGATTTCTGGAAGAAGAGTTGTATATGATGCAACCAGAAGGTTTTGTTGATCCAAAGGGAGCTAACAAAGTGTGCAAGCTCCAGCGATCCATTTATGGACTGGTGCAAGCCTCTCGGAGTTGGAATAAATGCTTTGATAGTGTGATCAAAGCATTTGGTTTTATACAGACTTTCGGAGAAGCCTGTATTTACAAGAAAGTGAGTGGGAGCTCTGTAGCATTTTTGATATTATATGTGGATGACATATTACTAATTGGAAATGATATAGAATTTTTGGATAGCATAAAGGGATACTTTAATAAGAGTTTTTCAATGAAAGACCTCGGTGAAGCTGCTTACATATTAGGCATAAAGATCTATAGAGATAGATCAAGACGCTTAATTGGACTTTCACAAAGCACATACCTTGACAAGATTTTGAAGAAGTTCAAAATGGATCAAGCAAAGAAAGGGTTCTTGCCTGTGTTACAAGGTGTGAAATTGAGTCAGACTCAATGCCCGACCACTGCAGAAGATAGAGAGAAAATGAAAGATGTTCCCTATGCTTCAGCCATAGGCTCTATCATGTATGCAATGCTGTGTACCAGACCTGATGTGTGCCTTGCTATAAGTTTAGCAGGGAGGTACCAAAGTAATCCAGGAGTGGATCACTGGACAGCGGTCAAGAACATCCTAAAATACCTGAAAAGGACTAAGGATATGTTTCTCGTATATGGAGGTGACAAAGAGCTCATCGTAAAAGGTTACGTTGATGCGAGCTTTGACACTGATCCGGACGATTCTAAATCGCAAACCGGATACGTGTTTACATTAAACGGTGGAGCTGTCAGTTGGTGCAGTTCTAAACAAAGCGTCGTAGCGGGATCTACATGTGAAGCGGAGTACATAGCTGCTTCGGAAGCAGCGAACGTAGGAGTCTGGATGAAGGAGTTCATATCCGATCTAGGTGTCATACCTAGTGCGTCGGGTCCAATGAAAATCTTTTGTGACAATACTGGTGCAATTGCCTTGGCAAAGGAATCCAGATTTCACAAGAGGACCAAGCACATCAAGAGACGCTTAAATTCCATCCGGGATCTAGTCCAGGTGGGAGACATAGAGATTTGCAAGATACATACAGATCTAAATGTTGCAGACCCATTGACTAAGCCTCTTCCACGAGCAAAACATGATCAGCACCAAGGCTCCATGGGTGTTATAATCATTACTGTGTAATCTAGATTATTGACTCTTGTGCAAGTGGGAGACTGAAGGAAATATGCCCTAGAGGCTATAATAAAGTTATTATTTATTTCCTTATATCATGATAAATGTTTATTATTCATGCTAGAATTGTATTAACCGGAAACATAATACATGTGTGAATACATAGACAAACTTAGTGTCACTAGTATGCCTCTACTTGACTAGCTCGTTAATCAAAGATGGTTGTGTTTCCTAACCATGAACAAAGTGTTGTTATTTTATTAACGAGGTCACATCATTAGCTGAATGATCTGATTGACATGACCCATTCCATTAGCTTAGCACCCGATCGTTTAGTATGTTGCTATTGCTTTCTTCATAACTTATACATGTTCCTATGACTATGAGATTATGCAACTCCCGTTTACCGGAGGAACACTTTGTGTGCTACCAAACATCACAACGTAACTGGGTGATTATAAAGGAGCTCTACAGGTGTCTCCAAAGGTAGATGTTGGGTTGGCGTATTTCGAGATTAGGATTTGTCACTCCAATTGTCGGAGAGGTATCTTTGGGCCCTCTCGGTAATGCACATCACATAAGCCTTGCAAGCATTGCAACTAATAAGTTAGTTGTGAGAGGATGTATTACGGAACGAGTAAAGAGACTTGCCGGTAACGAGATTGAACTAGGTATTGGATACCGACGATCGAATCTCGGGCAAGTAACATACCGATGACAAAGGGAACAACATATGTTGTTATGCGGTCTGACCGATAAAGATCTTCGTAGAATATGTAGGAGCCAATATGGGCATCCAGGTCCCGCTATTGGTTATTGACCGGAGATGTGTCTCAGTCATGTCTACATTATTCTCGAACCGTAGGGTCCGCACGCTTAACGTTACGATGTCAGTTATTATGAGTGTATGCATTTTGATGTACCGAAGTTAGTTCGGAGTCCCGGATGTGATCACGGAGAGTCTCGAAATGGTCGAGACATAAAGATTGATATATTGGAAGCCTATGTTTGGATATCGGAAGTGTTCCGGGTGAAATCGGGATTTTACCGGAGTACCGGGAGGTTACCGGAACCCCCCGGGAGCCATATGGGCCTTAATGGGCTTTAGTGGAAAGGAGAAAGGGGCAGCCCAAGGTGGCCGCGTGCCTCCCCCCTCCCCTAGTTCTATTAGGACTAGGAGAGGTGGCCGGCCCCCCTCTCTCTCTTTCCCCCTCGGGGAATCCTAGTCCAACTAGGATTGGGGGGGGGAGTCCTACTCCCGGTAGGAGTAGGACTCCTCCTGCGCCCTCCTCCTAGCCGGCGGCCCCCTCCCCCTTGGCTCCTTTATATACGGAGGCAGGGGGCACCTCTAGACACACAAGTTGATCCTTGAGATCGTTCCTTAGCCGTGTGCGGTGCCCCCTGCCACCATATTCCACCTCGATCATATCGTTGTCGTGCTTAGGCGAAGCCCTGCGTCGGTAGAACATCAAGATCGTCACCACGCCGTCGTGCTGACGGAACTCTTCCCCGACGCTTTGCTGGATCGGAGCCCGGGGATCGTCATCGAACTGTATGTGTGCTAAGAACTCGGAGGTGCCGGAGTAACGGTGCTTGGATCGGTCGGATCGGGAAGACGTACGACTACTTCCTCTACGTTGCGTCAACGCTTCCGCAGTCGGTCTGCCTGGGTACATAGACAACACTCTCCCCTCTCGTTGCTATGAATCACCATGATCTTGCGTGTGCGTAGGAATTTTTTTGAAATTACTGTGTTCCCCAACAATTGGATCTTGGAACTTCAACCGATTGAAATTGGAATTTCATCGGAAGTTTTATCCTATGCATCTGGTTCATTGTGATCGGAATTATATATACATATAATTTTTGGACTCGTGAAGGAGAAAGTATCGCTTAAGCTTGGGGGAGGATTAAGTCAATGTTATATTCATGCCCCAATCATGAGCTCTCAAGAGAAATTATTATTCGGAATTTTTATGCTCGACTTTCTCGTAATGATCGATCCATGCTCAATACTTCTTGCACTGGTTCTTTTATGAAGAAGACAATTGAATTCAAACGGGAGTTATTGGAAAGAATTAAACGCAACTCTGAAGATTGGGAACTCAGCAAAGGTAATGAGTCAGGTATATATAAACCTTAAGTTTGATAGAACTTTAAATAATCATGACGATATCCAGGCAATGATCATTATATAGGCATCACGTCCAAGATTAGTAGACCGACTCCTACCTGCATCTACTACTATTACTCCACACATCGACCGCTATCCAGCATGCATCTAGTGTATTAAGTTCATGGAGAAACGGAGTAATGCAATAAAAAGATGACATGATGTAGACAAGATCTATTCATGTAGGAATAGACCCCATATTGTTATCCTTAATAGCAACGATACATATGTGTCATTTCCCTTTGTGTCACTGGGATTTAGCACCATAAGATCTAACCCATCACAAAGCACATCTTCCCATGGCAAGAAAAATTGATCTAGTCGGCCTAACTAAACCAAAGATTCAAAGAAGAAATACGAGGCTATAAGTAATCATGAATATAAGAGATCAAAAGACTCAAATAACTTTCATGGATAAAAACATAGATCTAATCATAAACTTAAAGTTCATCGGATCCCAACAAACACACCGCAAAAAGAGTTACATCATATGGATCTCCAAGAGACCATTGTATTGAGAATCAAGAGAGAGAGAGAGAGAGAGAGGAAGCCATCTAGCTACTAACTACGGCCCCGTAGGTCTACACTAAACTACTCACGCATCATCGGAGAGGTACCAATGAGGATGATGAATGACGGTGTCCTGGACTAGGGGGTACTCACCACGTCGTCTCCTGACCAGCTGGATTGGGCCGAGGACCCCCCATGGCGGTTCACTCATGGGCCACTTCGGGTAGCCCATGCCACATACAAGGAAGATCCCACGAGACTTGGCGCACAAGACGAGGACTCTCCTAAACCCTAGGCCTCTGGTATGTTATATAAACCGAGGCCAGGCTAGTCAATAGACAATCTCATATTCATTACTACAATCTCGTGGTAGATACATGTACTCTGTACTACACCCCATATGAATACAATCAAAAGCAGGACGTAGAGTTTTACCTCCATCAAGAGGGCCCGAACCTGGGTAAAATCATGTGTCCATGTTACCATCGCTCCAAGACGCCTAGCTTAGGACCCCTACTACGAGATATGCCGGATATTGAACCGACATTGGTGCTTTCATTGAGAGCCTACTGGGTGATCGTCACGGATTGATGGGATGATCAGGTGATATTTTTTCTATTAGATCTATTCGATATAAACTGTCCTTTTTAGATTACGGCTGCTGCCTTGAACTATACTATTCACAGTCAAATCGAGACTAGAATAAGTGTCTGGCGACTGGCCGTACACCAGGTCCGGCCTCCACTAGGACTCTCATGCGCAGTAGCCGAGCAGCCATCAAGTGGCGCCCTGGCCAGAGAATGATACGTCTCCGTCGTATCTATAATTTTTGATTGTTCCATGCCAATATTATAAAACTTTCATATACTTTTGGCAACTTTTTATACTATTTTGGGGATTAACATATTGATCTAGTGCCCAGTGCCAGTTCCTGTTTGTTGCATATTTTTTGTTTCGCAGTAAATCCATATCAAACGGAGTCCAAATGGGATAAAAACTGACGGAGATTTTTTTGGAATATGTGATTTTTGGGAAGAAAAATCAACGCGAGACGATGCCCCAGGGGGCCATGAGGCAGGGGGGCGTGCCCGAGGGGGTCAGGCATGTCCTAGGCCCTCGTGGCCACCCCGTAAGGCGATTGATGCCCTTCTTTCTCTGCAAGAAATATAATATCCGTATAGAGACCGTCTTAAAATTTCAGCCCAATCAGAGTTACGGATCTCCGGGAATATAAGAAACAGTGAAAGGGTAGAATCTGAGAACGCAGAAACAGAGAGAGACAGAGAGACAGATCCAATCTCGGGGGGGCTCTCGCCCCTCCGCCGCCATGGAGGCCATGGACCAGAGGGGAAACCCTTCTCCCATCTAGGGAGAAGGTCAAGGAAGAAGAAGAAGGGGGGCTCTCTCCCCCTCTCTCCCGGTGGCGCCGGAACGCCGTCGGGGGCCATCATCATCATCACCGCAATCTACACCAACACCTCCGCCATCTTCACCAACATCTCCATCACCTTCCCCCCTCTATCTATAGCGGTCCACTCTCCCGCAACCCGATGTACCCTCTACTTGAACATGGTGCTTTATGCTTCATATTATTATCCAATGATGTGTTGCCATCCTATGATGTCTGAGTAGATTTTTGTTGTCCTATCAGTGGTTGATGAATTGCTATGATTGGTTTAATTTGCTTTTGGTTATGTTGCTGTACTTTGGTCCCCATCATCTGAGCATGCGCGTGGGTCACACCATAGGGTTAATTGTATGTTGATAGGACTATGTATTGGAGGGCAAGAGTGACAGAAGCTTCAACCTAGCATAGAAATTGATGCATACGGGATTGAAGGGGAGCCAATATATCTTAATGCTATGGTTGGGTTTTACCTTAATGAACGTTAGTAGTTGCGGATGCTTGCTAATAGTTCCAATCATAAGTGCATAGAATTCCAAGTCAGGGATGACATGCTACCAGTGGCCTCTCCCACATAAAACTTGATATCGGTCTAGTAAAGTAGTCAATTGCTTAGGGACAATTTCGCAACTCCTACCACCACTTTTCCACACTTGCTATACTAACGTTATTACTTCTTTACCTAAACAGCCCCTACTTTTTATTTACGTGCACTTTATATTCTTGCAAACCTATCCAAAAACACCTAAAAAGCACTTCTAGTTTCATACTTATTCTAGGTAAAGCAAACGTTAAGCGTGCGTAGAGTTGTATCGGTGGTCGATAGAACTTGAGGGAATATTTGTTCTACCTTTAGCTCCTCGTTGGGTTAGACACTCTTACTTATCGAAAGAGGCTACAATTGATCCCCTATACTTGTGGGTTATCAAGACCTTTTTCTGGCGCCGTTGCCGAGGAGCAATAGCGTGGGGTGAATATTCTCATGTGTGCTTGTTTGCTTTATCACTAAGTAATTTTTATTTGTTGTTCTAAGTTGTTTTCTATCTTTAGTTATGGGTAGGAAACGCAAAATACCAAAAAATGTAGTTGTACCTACTACACCAATGGTGAACCATTCAAAATCTATCACACTCCTAAAGCTTTTTACTTGGATCATCTTCGATCCCTTTGTGCTCGTGCTAAAACCCCAACTAGCTTAGTTGAGGGCAAATCTTTAGATGAGCATGCTTGTTATGTGCAACACCGCTTATCTCAAAAAGGGGAACTTTTACTGGACCAAATTCATCGTTTGCAGTGCTATGCTTGGAATTTATGTGAAATTTATGATGTTACTTGTTGTTCTGAAAACCCTAAGAAACACCTTCCCTACCAATGTGAGTTTAGAGATAATGGAATCGTATCTTCATATGCTAAGGGTGTTTATAATTACTATGATGTTCAACAAATTGAAGAATTTGTTGTTTTTAAGGGTGCTTATGAAATTGCTTCTTTGATTGAAAAGTATGATGCTACTCTTTACAAATTTGAAAATTTTGCCATACTTAAATATTGTTATGATAATTATGCTTCTAACGCCTATGTTAAACCATATATTGAGGACTCCTCCACTGTCCAAGAAGAGACTAATATTTTGCAGGAGTCTATGGAAGAAGAAATTAATGACATTGTCAGCTCATTGGACGAAAAAGATGAGGAGGAGAGCGAAGAACAAAAGGAGGAAGAGCGGATTGATCACCCGTGCCCACCTTCTAATGAGAGTACCTCTTCAACTCATACATTGTTTAATATCCCTTCGTGCTTACCGAAGGATGATTGCTATGATGATTGTTATGATCCCGTTGATTCTCTTGAAATTTCCCTTTTTGATGATGCTTGCTATGCTTGTGGCCAAGATGCCAATATGAATTATGCTTATGGAGATAAACTTGCTATAGTTCCTTATGTTAAACATGAAATTGTTGCTATTGCACCCACGCATGATAGTCCTATTATCTTTTTGAATTCTCCCAACTACACTATATCGGAGAAGTTTGCACTTATTAAGGATTATATTGATGGGTTGCCTTTTACCGTTGCACATGATAATTTTGGTGACTATAATATGCATGTGCTTGCTGTTCCTACTTGCAATTATTATGAGAGAGGAACTACATCTCCACCTCTTTATGTTTCCAATATGATAAAATTGCAAGAAACTGTTTATGCTATGCATTGGCCTTTACTTTGTGTGCATGAATTGTTCTTTTATGACATGCCGATGCATAGGAAGAGAGTTAGACTTCGTCATTACATGATATATGTTACTTTGTGCTCACTACTAAATTACAAATCATTTTTAATTAAAATTGGCTTTGATATACCTTAGGATCCGGGTGGATCCATTACTTGAGCACTATATGCCTAGCTTAATGGCTTTAAAGAAAGCGCTGCTAGGGAGATAATCCAGAAGTTTTAGAGAGTCATTTATTTTTCCTGTGTGCTTTTATAAGGTTTAAAAATGAAAATAATATGCCAAGGTTTGACTTTAGGATGTTTTAGATTACTTGTTGGTTTGTGCGGTGCAGGACAGAAACTCTAGCTATAGTGAGCGATTTTACATTTTTTACTGGAATGTCAAATGGTTTTGAAACTTTTTGCACTGTCTTTCTATATAAATTATTTATTTTTCCTAATTTTGGTAGAATTTTTGGAGTACCAGAGGTATGGTGAATGTTCAGGTTATTACAGACTGTTCTATTTTAGACACATTCTGTTTTTGATGCATAGTTTGCTTGTTTTGATGAAACTACCGATTTATATCAGTGGATTAAGCCATGGAAAAGTTATCGCTACAAAAAAAGACACATCCGTGACATTTTGGGCCGAACGAAAAAAAATTCTGTCATACATATGACAATTCTATGACGATAATTGTGACAAAACCCGGTATCATCATAGATGTGATGGGCTCCTACTTCTATGACAAAAAATCATGACAGAAAATGGGCTTTTCGTCCTGGGTGGGCCGGAGAGGCAGCTACATGACATTCTTTAGGCCGTCCATGACAGAAAAAACCGTGGTAGAAGCGAGGGGGAGGAAAATTTCAGGGAGTTCCCGATTACGGTGGGAGGTCGGGGGCCGAGCGATACGCGTTTCTCTCGTACACGTACGCGCGTGTGTGCAAGGCATTGGCTCCAACTGAACCCGAGCGAGGCGTGGGCTCTTATTAACTGAACCTGAGCGATTGCACTACAGGCTATGCGTTACTGAACCCGAGCGATCGATCGATGGATGTTAACTGAACCCGATCGAGCGATTCCTTCGCTACTGCTGCTAACTGAAGCCGATCGATGCTGCCTCTGGGATGAACGGTGAGCATTGCGGGGGGGGGGGGGGTGGATGAACAATGAGCGGTGGCGTTGCCTCTGGATGAACAGGATCCCGTGGTGTGGTGGAGGGCTGGATGAACAGTAGACGGTGGAGGGGTGCCCGTGGAGGGGTGGTTGAACAGGACCCCATGGTGTGGAGGGCTGGATGAACAGTAGACGGTGGAGGGGTGATTGAACAGCAGCTGGTGGAGTAGCGCGCGGTGGAGGCTGGATGAATAGGAGCCCGTGGAGGCTGGAGGAGGTCGACGGTGGAGATGAACAGTATCCCGTGGAGTCCCGTTTTGCGGTACGCCACACCCCTCCCGATGAACAGGACCCCTGTTTTGACTGTAGGAGGTCTGTTTCGTCCGTTTTGCGGTACGCCACACCCCTCCCGATCAACAGGACCCCCGTTTCGACCGTAGGAGGTCCGTTTCCTCCGTTTTGCGGTACGCCACACCCCTCCCGATCAACAGGACCCCCGTTTCGACCGTAGGAGGTCCATTTCCTCCGTTTTGCGGTTGCCAGACCCCTCCCGATGAACAGGATCCCGTTTCGAACGTGGCCGGTCGAACACAAGGCCGCTTCCTCCGTTTTGCGGTACGCCAGGCCTCGTTTCCATCGCCTGTTCCGTCCAAGACCTCCCGATGAACACGACCACGCATTCCGTTCCGACCCAGCCGGTTGGCTCCCACGCGTTCCGTTGCCTCCCGATGAACACGACGCATTCCGTTGCCTCCCGATGAACACGACGCATTCTGTTGCCTCCCCATGAACACGACGCATTCCATTGCCTCCCCATGAACATGACGACGACGCTGTTTCTTCGTTCCGACCCAGCCATGTATACGAGTCCTGGCCGTACGTATGCGCGAGTAGGTGTTCGAGACCCTGCCCGTATGTACATACGTGGCCATATTTTCTTTCTTGCACCCTGGCCGCTGTACGTACATGTACATGCTACGTGCGCGCCTCTACTACGACACGTACGCGCCTCTACTACGACACGTGCGCGCCTCTACATCGACTAGTATATATGTATGTACACGTTCGCGACCAGAATGACAACACTACGTACGCTTCGACCAGATGGGTCCTGACTGTCAGGCACTTCCTTGCGTGCGAAGATGTAGCTGGTGGGTCCCAGCAGTCAGGGGGGCGAATCGTTTTGTTTGTTTTTTTGCCCGGATGCACTTCCTTGCGTGCGAAGATGTAGCTGCTGGGTCCCAACGGTCAGGGGGGGAATCGTTTTGTTTTTTTTGCCGGGACGCACTTCCTTGTGTGCGAAAATGTAGCTGGTGGGTCCCAGCAGTCAGGGAGGCTAATCGTTTTTTTCGAACGCACTTCCTTGTGTGCGAAGATGTAGCTGGTGGGTCCTAGCAGTCAGGGGGGCGAATCGTTTTTTTTCGGACGCACTTCCTTACGTGCGAAGATGTAACTGGTGGGTCCCAGCAGTCAGGGGGAAACGTTTTTTCACGAAGTACGGTGGCCCGTCCGGTGGGTCCTCGCTGTCAGGTGGACAAATAATTATTTTGTGCATAATAAGGAGGCACTTCCTTGCTGCGGCCATGGACCCAGCTGTCAGTCTCTCCACGTACAGTCCACATCCGATGGAAGCCATTCCTTGACCACGTTGACCACGCCGCGCCGAGAGCACCAGGGCGGTGGACGACGGCGAGGCCTAGGAAGGGGATGACGCGGATCCAAGGAAGACGTGGCAGTGGATGCCCACGCGTAGAGGAGTATGAGGGTTCACTCGTTCGGCTGCGGTGTGAGGCTGCCGTCGCCGCAGAATAACAGGGGGTGTGGGTGCGTAGAGGGATGGCCTAGCCAGCGGTGGGAGTAGTAGGGGCAGTGAGGCCTCCGCGGCATCACAGCCGGCCACGGGTGGCAGGAGCAGGCGGCACGACCGGCGCTGCTTTGGGCGGTTGGAGCAAGAAGACCAGAGGTTGAGGAAGCACTACGGCCGTTGGATGGACATCGTACAGTCACTGGAGCTAGAATCGTTCATATATTGACTAAAGTTGACAAAGGCCTCCGTCCCGGTCAACTTAGTAGGCCCACAAATCAGCCTCCCACCAAGGTGGGTCCCAGGTAGCAGGAGGTATTCATTTTTTTGTGCATAATAAGGAGGCACTTCCGGTGGGTCCGAGCTCATAGCGGGGGGAACGTTTTTTCGCGAAATACGGTGGCCCGTCCTATGGGTCCCAGCAGTCAGGGGGAAACATTTTTTTCACGAAATACTGGTGGCCCGTCTGGTGGGTCCCTGCTGTCAGGTGGAGGAATAATTATTTTCCGCGTAATAAGGAGGCACTTCCTTGCGGCTGCCGTGGACCCAGCTGTCAGCCTCTCCATGTACAGTACTCTTCCGATGGAAGTCGGTCGTTGACCACATTGACCACACCGTGTTGAGAGCACCACGGCGGTGGACGATGGCGAGGCCTAGGAAGGGGACGACGCGGAGCCGGGGAAGACGCGGCAGTGGAAGTTCGCACAGAGAGGAGTACGAGGGTTCACCGGTTCGGGTGCGGTGTGAGGCTGCCGTCGCCACAGAATAATAGGGGGTGTGGGTGAGTAGAGGGATGCCCTGGCCAGCGCTGGGAGTAGTAGGGGCGCTGAGGCCTGCGCGGCAGCACAACCGGCCACAGGAGGCGGGAGTAGGCGGTCCCACCGGTGCTGCTTTGGCGGCTGGAGCAAGAAGATCAGAGATTGAAGAAACACGATGGTCGTTGGATTGACATCCAACGGTTACGTCTGCTAGAATCGTTTGTTGACGTATATAATAACTAAAAAAATCTTGCATACGCGTCAACTAGACAGGCCCACAAGTCAGACCACTCCCTCTTTTTTTAATAATTTATATATAGCTCATGGCAACTTCTTATGCAATTTATTGCAGTCATTTTTTTGGTTGGCCAGGGCCAATTTCGCATATTTCTGTGGGTTCCAAACTATTTTTAATACCGAAATGGCGAGCCAGATTTAAAGTACTTTGAAGATATATTTAAATTAGGTTAATGCCCAGTGAAATAGGAATCTGAAAATGTGAAAAAATTCAGAAATTATAAAGTAATTGCCAATTTGTCATCTGTTTTTATATTTACAACCCATTTCATATTATTTTCAAGATTTGCAGGCGTCTTGAAAGAGTTGCAGACCATCAGGGCGTAGAAAAATAAGTAGGCCTGGATTGGGTATTCTTCAGAAAAAATAATCTAGGCTCATTTTCACAAAGAAAAAAAATAGCTAGGCTAGTCACATGGTGAACATAAAATATAAGCCTGGGCTAGACGGGCCACATCCCAGTTCAAACCCTACTCCGTCTCAACAATACCAAACAAAAAAATACTGCTCGAGTAGCTACGTGCCAGGTGTCAGCCGATCTTGTGCTATTCTCTTGTCTATTGACTATATACGCTCACAATGTCGTGGGTCCCAGATGTCAGGAAAACACTATGAGGAAGCATTTTATTTTTCCATATGCTGACGTGGTGGGCCCCTACTGTCATCCTCTCCACGTACTTCTGCCGTTTCCTGTTGTTTGTTGACCATGTTGACAACGCGAGAGGGCGACGCCGCGACGAGCGCACCAAAGCGCGCGGAGGACGTCGGCGTTAACGATTTTGGAGATGGTGGGGCGGCGATGCGTGCGCTGAGGCGCAGCCAGCCGTGGGAGGCGGAAGCAGGCGGCCTCGCCGGCGCTGGTTTGGTTTTGGCGGCTGGAGGAAGACAGGACTGAAGAAACACGATAGACTGTAAAAGCAGTAGGAGTACTTAACAACCTTAACTGAAACCAGCAGGGGCACTTAACAACCAGAGCTGAAAGCAGTATGAGCACTTATACAGGTTCAACCGTACAAAGCACGCCTCGAACAGTGCTACTTTGCCTACAGTTAACCAAGGGTGAGGCCGCCAAGCCCTAGGACAAGGCCCAGGCGCCACCCCGCGCATCCACAACCTTTTGAAAGCGGCTTCATCTCGCAACGTGGTCAATAAATAGGATATTCGCTTTAGAGCCATGGAAAAGCATGAACATAATCTTCTGTCCTATTCTCCAAGATGGACGGGCCTTCATTATTTGAGACCACCCATGAATAAGTATCTTTTCACCTCCAAGGGGAATTGAGTAGGTCGACATAAACATCATGTTGTGACCAAGCGCAAGTCTGACCCGACCATGGTCAGGCATCTATATAGGAACAATAGACCTCGGCAGTTCCTATTTCAAGAAGATCACAGCTGTAAAACTGTGTATAAGCAATAGTTTATGAACAACATATATAACAGAAAACATCTCATACCATAAGTTTCTCGACACAGTTGGACCTGTTCAACGAGTGCAGCAGTGGCACACATATCCCACGTGCCCTTCCACCATTGAAACGCCCCACAAGGACCTCAAGATGATCAATAAAGTGTAGGAACTTGTGGATGTCGATCCAGTCAACTTCAGTGCCATTAGTAACAGCCGAGTTATTACAAAGTAACAAACGAGCAGACTGCTTAACTCTGAAAAAACCTACACGTGCCACCAATTATAAGAAAATATTAGTTAGAAGTAGCATCTTCGTGAGAGATTCGTTGCTACTTCTAAAGTTAAATTGTGATTAGTTAGACAGAATAGGTGGATTAAGAAGTAATCGAGGCAACAAGCAAGAACTAGATACAAAACTAACATGGATGAACAATTGGAACGACGTTGGGGTGGAAGATCGCAGTGAAGATGAGACCAGGTTCTGCTATTTCCATCAACATTCATGCGCCTACTTTCAGTCCATAACACTTGAGAAAGTTTATCCAAGTTCGGCCATAAAAAAGCAGCGATCATCTTGGTTCATGAACCCAACTCGGAACTTATATCCATGGCTTGTCTTCACTGTGACCATTAAACTAGTGTATTCAGTTATGGCAAGGCCGAGCATCTTGAGTACATGTGTTCTGGCAGAGCAAATAATACACTGCAGGAAAAATAATATGAGAACACAACATGTTCAAAAAAACCCCACCCTCCCGGATAGAAAAGAGGATTCTAGGAACATACCGTGCACGTTTCAAAATGATGTGTTAGGATGAGAAGGAACAAGTGTGGCGTCTCGCTGAGGGCGCAAAAACCTATAGGGTACTCGCACATTGGGCACTGCACATGAAACACACTAGATTCAGTAGGAAGAAAAATGCATCAACGGTGGTGCTACCTCTTGAGCTTGCGTTTGTTTTCCCCGAAGAGGAGAGGATGATGCATGATACGTCTCCAACGTATCTATAATTTTTGATTGCTCCATGCTATATTATCTACTGTTTTGGACTATATTGGGCTTTATTTTTCACTTTTATATTATTTTTGGGACTAACCTATTAACTGAAGGCCCAGCCCAGAATTGCTGTTTTTTTGCCTATTTCAGTGTTTCAAAGAAACGGAATATCAAACGGAGTCCAAACATAATAAAACCTTCGGGAGCGTGATTTTCTCACCGAACGTGATCCAGGAGACTTGGACCCTGCTCCAAGGAATAAAAGAGGCGGTCACGAGGGTGGGGGCGCGCCTCCCTAGGGCACGCCCCCTGCCTCGTGGGCCCCTCGGTGCTCCTCCGGTGTACTCCTTCCTCCTATATATACCTACGTACCCCCAAACGATCAGAACAGGAGCCAAAAACCCAATTCCACCGCCACAACTTTCTGTATCCATGAGATCCCATCTTGGGGCCTGTTTCGGAGCTCCGCCGGAAGAGGGCCGTCATCACGGAGGGCTTCTACATCATCATAGCCTCTCCGATGAAGTGTGAGTAGTTTACCTCAGACCTTCGGGTCCATAGTTAGTAGCTAGATGACTTCTTCTCTCTTTTTGAATCTCAATACAAAGTTCTCCCCCTCTCTTGTGGAGATCTATTCGATGTAACCTTCTTTTTGTGGTGTGTTTGTTGAGACCGATGAATTGTGGGTTTACGATCAAGTCTATCTATGAATAATATTTGAATCTTCTCTGAATTCTTTTATGTATGATTGGTTATCTTTGCAAGTCTCTTCGAATTATCCATTTGGTTTGGCCAACTAGATTGGTAGTTCTTGCCATGGGAGAAGTGCTTAGCTTTGGGTTCGATCTTGCGGTGTCCTTTCCCAGTGACAGAAGGGGCAGCAAGGCACGTATTGCATCGTTGCCATCGAGGATAACAAGATGGGGTTTATTTCATATTGCATGAATTTATCTCTCTACATCATGTCATCTTGCTTAAGGCGTTACTATGTTTTTAACTTAATACTCTAGATGCATGCTGGATAGCAGTCGATGAGTGGAGTAATAGTAGTAGATGCAGAATCGTTTCGGTCTACTTGTCATGGACGTGATGCCTATATACATGATCATGCCTAGATATTCTCATAACTATGCTCAATTCTGTCAATTGCTCAACAGTAATTTGTTCACCCACCGTAGAATACTTATGCTCTTGAGAGAAGCCACTAGTGAAACCTATGGCCCCCGGGTCTATTCTCATCATATCAATCTCCATCACTTTAATCTTGCTTTTCTTTTTTACTTTGCTTTTACTTTTTACTTTGCATCTTTATACCAAAAATACCAAAAATATTATATCTATCAGATCTCACTCTCATAAGTGACCGTGAAGGGATTGACAACCCCTAATCGCGTTGGTTGCGAGTAGCTATCGTTTTGTGCAGGTACGAGGGACTTGAGCGTGGCCTCCTACTGGATTGATACCTTGGTTCTCAAAAACTGAGGGAAATACTTACACTACTCTGCTGCATCATCCCTTCCTCTTCGGGGAAAACCAACACAAGCTCAAGACGTAGCAAGAAGGATTTCTGGCGCCGTTGCCGGGGAGTCTACGCAAAAATTCAACATACCAAGTACCCATCACAATCCCTATCTCCGGCATTACATTATTTGCCATTTGCCTCTTGTTTTCCTTTCCCCCCAATTCACCCTTGCCGTTTTATTCGCTCTCTCTCTCTATCCTCCCTCTCTATTTGCCTCTTTTGCCCGCTTGCTTTTTGTTTGCCCGTGTGTTAGATTGCTTTTTTGTCGCGACTCAAGATACTAATAAATTGTGTGACTTCACAAATACCAATAATAATGATTTCCTTAGCACTCCGATTGCTCCTCTTACCAATGCTGAATCTTGTGAAATTAATACTGCTTTGTTGAATCTTGTTATGAAAGATCAATTCGCCGGCCTTCCTAGTGAAGATGCCGCTACTCATCTGAATAGCTTCGTTGATTTATGTGATATGCAAAAGAAAAAAGATGTCAATAATGATGTCTTTAAATTGAAGCTATTTCCTTTTTCGCTTAGAGATCGTGTGTGACGCCCCAAGGCCGGAGCTTCAGATGTCTTCCAGAGTTTCCGGGTTTTCGTCATGTGAGTTGTTGGTTTGTTGCATTCATCTTTGCATCATGTGCATCGCATCATGTCATAAATCTTTTGCATCTCAACTAAATAAATTGCATAGATCGTTGATCTATTTAAATCGAGGGAACTCACATGGTGTTTTCTCTTTAAAACATACCCTCCCAATATTTAGAGAGCTATATAAAATATTCCATTAGTTTGGAATTTACCGCAACACATGTGCATATTAAATCCCTTCCTTTCCTGCTTCAAGTTTGGACTCTCTAACTTTGCCAAATTATTTTCCCATCTATCGAGGCTCTTTTCTTTAATCTCAACATTTTTTGAGCACTTCTAAAACCTAGCCCCAATTCAAACCCATTTGAATGATATTCAAATGAGTTCGAATATAAATCTTGCATTCGTGCCAACTTCTATCTTCTTGGTTCCAGCTCAGTTTTGTGGGTCCGGAAATTTATACGCGTGTCCTACTTCTTCCCCAATACCTCCTTTCTTCTCCTTTTCCTTCTTTGTTTTTTTTTCTGTTTTTAGAAATCAAGAGAGGGAGAGAAGGGAGCCCAGCTGGCCATTTAGGCCCAGCTGCACCTAAACCTAGCCGGCTCCAAGGCCCACTCCCCTGGCCCACCTAACCCTCTAACCTAGCCTGCACCCTGCTCTCCTCCCTTGGGCCGCCAGTCCCTCCTCTCGATCTCACCGTCTCTCTCCCGCAGCGCCCGCTCCTCATCTCGTCCTCCTCTCGCTGCACCGCTCGCCCGATCCATCGCCTCACCTTCCTCCCCAACAGCGCCGTCCTCCCAGCGCCCCCTCTCTCTCCGACTAGCGCTCGTCCACGCCGGAGTGCCTACCTCCCGCGCCGCCTCTCCTCTTGCTTCTCCTTGCAGAGCACCCACGCGCCTCGGCCTCCTTCTTCCTAAACTCCAGCCGCCCCTGCCGGCGACCAGTAGGCCGCTGCCGTCCATCTCCTCCGCCTCTCTGCGCCGCTTCACGGACGCCGAGGAACGATGGGGACAATGTCTTCCGGCCTCCATGCTCCCTCGCACGGGCCGTGACCACCCTCAAGGCCAAGCTCCGCCGCCCTCTCGTGCCTCTGCCGCGCCAGTCTACGAGTCCGCCGCCGAGCTCCACCAGGCCCCCGCCGGTGACCTCGACCTTCAGGCTGTCGCCGCGCCTCCGCCGAGCCTCCTCTGGTCGCTGCCGGCCGAGCTCAAAGCTCCACTGATGCACGCTGCTTGCTCGTCTCGCGCCACTCCTCCATGCCCCTTCGGCCTCCTCTGCTCGCGCAGCAGCGCCCCACCTCCGTCACCGTGTGTTGGACCCCGAGTTCACCTTCCTCAACGTCACCACACCATGGCCGATTTTGTTGCTTCACTGTTGGGCATGAGTTGCCTTGCTGTTGCCTTGAGAGCCCTTTTGTCGTGCTTCATTTTGGGTCGGCCAGAACGAGAACACCAATTACCGTCGCCAAGACCTCGTGAACGTCTACATGACGACCGCCGAGTACCTCTTCACGAGTACAACTACCATCGCGTGGATCCGCCAAGACCGTGGAGTAAACGAACATGTACCCCTACGCCCGGAGACATCGGATCCATCAAGTCCGAAGACCCTTAGTACCATGACAACCCCGAAGGGATTTGTATTCGCCAAGTTCCTCCACCGATGACTCGAATGGCTACAAAACGTGAACCACTACCGTCGACCCTTGAAGACCCCGTGGACGTCAAGTTCCGTGTCGTTGACCCCGAACCTCTACGAAAATGTGTACGACTACTTCCATCTTCGAAGAACCGGGTAACGGAACCGTCAAGTTCGTCTACCGCCTACATGTACAACTACCGTTGCTGAGATCGCGAGAACCTCTTCCGTCGACTCTAGAGCATGTGAGAACGACTACTTCCTCTACGAACCGATGCGCTCCGAAACACACGCTTCAAAGGTATAACCCCGAGTCGACTACCCGTGAACGAATGCATGTTTGGATGTTGTAACTACCCGTGAACGTTAGTTGTTTCCCTCGCTTGGCACCACCGTCGACCCGTGGGAACCCGGTTACCGGGTTCACCCCACCATCTTTTGCACGCTCCCGTCACTTCCTTTTGCACCGGTATCCCCGTGGGCTACCGGATAACCGATATGTTGCCATGGCATCATTTTTGTATTCGTCGCCGTGGCACCCCTTTCCTTTCCACCACGGTGACAAATGCTTCATAATGCTCTTGTCAACTTTTAATAAAAATGGCATAAACTTGCACATGTCATCCGCGTCATGTTTATAACATTTAAATGATTAAAATTGTTGTTTGCATTAAATTGCTAAATGCACATGAGGACTTACCGGAATTGTTGTTTGATGTTTCCGGCCTCATTTAAAAGGCCTAACTGTGTATTTTACTCATGTTTCACCTCTTGCCATGTTTAAAAACATTTAATATTGTTGGGTACATAAACGAGAGAGAACTAAATAATTGATGTGGTGTTCCGTCAATATGAAACTCGTTGCATATTGAGCTCCACTTAACTTGTAGTTTTGTTTGTGCCCTTTGCCATGCCATGCCTCTTTAAACCGGACATGCATCATACTTGGTTGTGCATCATGCCATGTTCATGTGATGGTTGTTTATTATGTTGTTTGCTTCTTTCCGGTGTTGCTTCTTCGGGTTAGTTCCGATAACGTCGTGTTTGTGAGGATCCGTTCGACTACGTCCGTTTGTCTTCTTCATGGACTCGTTCTTCTTCCTTGCGGGATTTCAGGCAAGATGACCATACCCTCGAAATCACTTCTATGTTTGCTTGCTAGATGCTCGCTCTTTTGCTATGCCTATGCTGTGATACCTACCACTTTCTTATCATGCCTCCCATATTGTTAAACCAAGCCTCTAACCCACCTTGTCCTAGCAAACCATTGTTTGGCTATGTTACCGCTTTGCTCAGCCCCTCTTATAGCGTTGTTAGTTGCAGGTGAAGATTTGGAGCTTGTTCCATGTTTGGAACATGGGTTTTTGTTGGGATATCACAATATCTCTTATTTAATTAATGCATCTTTATACTTGGTAAAGGGTGGAAAGCTCGGCCTTATGCCTAGTGTTTTGTTCCACTCTTGCCGCCCTAGTTTTCGTCATATCGGTGTTATGTTCCCGGATTTTGCGTTCCTTACGCGGTTGGGTTATAATGGGAACCCCTTGACAGTTCGCCTTGAATAAAACTCCTCCATCAAAGCCCAACATTGGTTTTACCATTCGCCACCTAGCCTTTTTTCCCTTGGGAGTCGCGCATCCCGAGGGTCATCTTTATTTTAACCCCCCCCAGGCCAGTGCTTCTCTAAGTGTTGGTCCAACCGAGTGATGTCTGGGCTGGCCTACCCGACGTCTTGCTCCTCCGGTGTGCCCTGAGAACGAGATATGTGCAACTCCTATCGGGATTTGTCGGCACATCTAGGTGGCTTTGCTGGTCTTGTTTTACCATTGTCGAAATGTCTTGTAACCGAGATTCCGAGTCTGACCGGGTCTTCCCGCTAGAAGGAATATCCTTCGTTGACCATGAGAGCTTGTGATGGGCTAAGTTGGGACACCCCTGCAGGGTTTTGAACTTTCGAAAGCCGTGCCCGCGGTTATGGGCAAATGGGAATTTGTTAATGTCCGGTTGTAGAAAACCTGAAACTTAACCTTAATTAAAATGCATCAACTGCGTGTGTAACCGTGATGGTCTCTTCTCGGCGGAGTCCGGGAAGTGAACACGGTGTTGGAGTTATGCTTGGCGTAAGTAGACTTGGATCACTTCTTGATCATAGTTTATCGACTGTGCTTTTGCCTTCTCTTCTCGCTCTCATTTGCGTATGTTAGCCACCATATATGCTAGTTGCTTGCTGCAGCTCCACATCATACCTTTACCTTACCCATAAGCTTAAATAGTCTTGATCGCGAGGGTGTGAGATTGCTGAGTCCCCGTGACTCACAGATACTCCCCAAACCAGTTTGCAGGTGCCGATGTTACTGAGTAGGTGACGCAATCAATCTCAAGGAGGAGCTCGATGAAGATCTTGTCCTTTGTGTTGTTTTGTTCTAGTTGATCAGTAGTGGAGCCCAGTCGGGACGATCGGGGATCTGTGTAGCATTTGGGGTAGTCTTCTTTTATTTTGGTTCCGTAGTCGTACCTTGATTGTGTCTGGATGATGTAATGCTTTATTCATGTATTGAGTGAAGTGGCGATTGTAAGCCAACTATGTATCTCTTTCCCTTATGTATTACATGGGTTGTGTGAAGATTACCTCTCTTGCGACATTGCTTTTTATGCGGTTATGCCTCTAAGTCGTGCTTCGACACGTGATATAGCCGCATCGAGGGCGTTACAAGTTGATAATCAGAGCCTTCTCCGACCTTAGGAGCCCCCTGCTTGATCGAATCGCTGGCGTTGTTGTGTCTGGAAAATAAGTTTTGAGTCGTTTAGGAATTATATATATCGGAGAGTTAGGAATTCTTTTTACTCCTCAGTCCCTTCGTCGCTCTGGTGAGGCATCCTGACGTAGAGTTTGACTCTTCTCTTCTCAAATTTCACTAAATTTTTTTTAGGATCACGCGGGTATCTTGGAATCGTTCTGATGGTTTTGTGACGAGAACATTGTTCTTGGTGCCTCCTGACATTTAGGGGTTGTGGCAGTGTCCCAAGGAGTTGAGCTCCGGGGTGTTGTCTTCACAATTTTATCGTTGAGATTCTGGAATACCTGAGTTTCGCCGACATCGAAATTCTCTTTTATGCAGTTGTTGGTGAGATAACCTCGATGCCACCCAGTACTGGGGTGGGAGTTCGGGAGTATTGCCATAACTCGTATAATGGATGCTTTTGAAGGTTGAGGTAAACAATTTCCGAAGGTTTCTTGGTTATGTGTTGAAGGATGGATACAGCTGGATGTAGGATTTGCTAGTTTTGGGTGAGATATTATGCTTCCCCTGTATCCCCAACACCTGATTGCATAACCGGAAAATTTTGGGAGTTTATAAGTGGGAATTCAAGTAGCTCCTAGGATATCTTTCTGATAGGTGTATGATATGAAATTGGGGTTCGGCGTCTAGTGGTCCGCCTATCCACGGTTGGTTTTACAGTGGTCTTGTTGTGTCTTAAAGAGTCCTCGGCTATGCCGACTCGGGGACGCTTCGTATGTCATGTGCACTGCCTTGTACATGATGGTACTGTATGATCGAGCCCGTGTAGGCCCCACCACGAAAACTTCGGATGAAATCTCTATCATATGTTTGTTCCGGCTTATTCTGCAAGCAAATCCTTTGTTTTATTTTTGAGTTGTGGTATTCGAGTTGCTTCGAAGTCAAATGTTGATTCCATAGCTTTCCTAAGTGGTGTTCTCATATTTCTATGTGGATACTAGTCATTCTTGATCATCGAGAATGTCATGTCAATCCTTTTCAACCGGCGTCTTTCTCTTCAAGTGGATCCGATCATTTCAACAGCCGCAAGATCAATTATTAGTTCTTCTCAACGATGTTTGTTTCATTCATCTCCAAGTTGCTTTTGTTTTCCCGCCCACCCACCCTTCTTCTTCAAGGACTCAATTTTCTTAATCAAATATCCATTTTATTCATGTGAAGTCTCTTCGTTCTTTTCAGTCAATGTTCGTATCCGGTGATTGTCATGAAGATTCTAATGGAGCTTCTAGTTTATCATTCTTCGTTCTTTTTCTTCTCCGGTGGATTCAAGTCAAGCCTTGTCGATCATATCTTTTCCTCGATCCAATTTTTTTCTCTTGCCGGTGCACCTCATATTCATTCACCTCTCGCTATCCATTTGTGCCGGAGTGCTCAAGATATCTCGAAGATTCGTGTTTCCACTCTGCTTTCGTTCCAGCTCTTTCGAGGATGTTATCTCATTCAAGCCATTTAATTCAACCGGTGCAATCTCTCTTTTCAAGTAATCGTTATACGGTGTTTCTTTTGAGTGGGCCCTAACCCACAGGTCTTTTCCCAGGATCTTACCTGACTCTTCTTATTTTTTTCAGAGTTATTCTCAAATTCATTTCAAAATTGACGTAAGAATGAATTGTCATCAGTCAATTGCCTTTCTCCAAGATCTTTCAAATTGTTTTCATCGTTGGTCCAACCTTTCCATTTTTCATCCCGGAGTATCTCAACAATTTAGTGGTGTTCCTCATCGTCATTCTCAGATTTTGAAGACCGAAGAAAAGTTTAACTCTAAATCTTATCCGTTCTATCAAAGATTCGTCATTCTAGCTTGTTGCCATCCTCTCATAATTATTTTTGATTGTGAGATATTCTTTTCACCCATCCGGAGTAATTCAGAGTATTTTCAGTTTGATTCTCCGGAGCCCATCATCTCATAATTATTCATTTCAGCTTTCAGCTCTCTTTCTCCAAATCTTACCGGTGCATCGTTCAAATATCCTCTAATCAGTTCATGATCTCTTTGTTCTCATGTATCTAAATTCCCTCAAGCATCTTCGTTCATTTGCTAATTCTTACCAGTGATTCACCCCTTTACTTCATTATTTTTCAATTCTACCGGTGATTCGTTGAAGACCTTTCGCAAGTTTACGCTATATCTCTCTTAATCCTTTTCTACGAGAATAAGTAGTATGCCAAATCCGCTGCTGGTCATCAATTTAATTGGTGAAGGATACGCATAACATAATTCTTATTCTTGTTTCACCCAAATGATCAATTCCCTATTCTGGAGGCTCATCAAGTTCCCGGTTTCTATTGTTTCATCCTTTCTTTTCCGGAGTTCCAAGCTCTCTCAAATATATCGTCGCGAAGATCCATCTAAATCATTACACGGATTCACCTTGTGTTTTCAACTTCTCTTTCTTCTCGTTATCCTTTTGTTACCGGAGTTCTTCATGAAGGTTCTACATGATGGTTCATAAAGGATTTAATTCCTTCTCAAAGTTTTCGTCGAGATTCTTTTCTAAGGAGCTCAAGTATTCTTCATCTTGCAATCCGGAGTGCAATTCTTTTTACCTTATCATTGGAGGTGGTATTATGTCATTCTTGATAATTTGAGTTCATGTTTCATGATTCACATGTTGTTAAGAATGAGGTATCTTAAATTCATCAATCTCTTCATTGGAATTATCTTGGGTTATATTTCACCTAAAGCCTTCCCGAAGGATTGTTGCTATCTATGGTGCTGTTAAATGACCCAAGCTCTTCATTTATCCTCCCGGTGATATAAGATTCTCGTCTCCTTGTTCTTATCAATCCAATCTATTGTTTCCGTTAGTGGCATAATTTCACCTCATAATTTCGAGATGTTGTCTATAAGCCCACAACAAGCTTACTCTTTTAGTTGTTGGTTTTCCAACAATTCCATTCGACCCTACTCCTAAAGATGCTTTTCAAAGGTACAAGTTGTTGTTCTTCTTCTCCGTTCTTTTGTTCCGACGATCTATCTTCTATTCTTTCTCCAGGAGGCTATGTGATGTTGCTATTTTCAACCATCATCTCGAAATGGTGAGGTCGTGTTCTTTCCGTTGCTTATCCATTTAACCGGAGTGTTGTGTACTCTGTTCAAGTTCTTTTCACCTTATCAAGTCTTGCATCTCTTCTACCGGGGTGCTTTCAACTTTGTTATTCTTTGTTGCATTCTTTCTTTCAATTTGTTCAACCTCTCAAGGTTCCTTGGTTTCACTCATTGGTCAAAGAAGCAACTTAGTTTTACCTCTTCTCTTCCTCTTCCGCTTTCCCTCCGGTGCCATTCTAGATCTCGGGTCGAGATCCTCTCGTAGTGGTGGAGTGTTGTGACGCCCCAAGGCCGGAGCTTCAGATGCCTTCTAGAGTTTCCGGGTTTTTGTTGTGTGAGTTGTTGGTTTGTTGCATTCATCTTTGCATCATGTGCATTGCATCATGTCATAAATCTTTTGCATCTCAACTAAATAAATTGCATAGATCATTGATCTATTTAAATCGAGGGAACTCACATGGTGTTTTCTCTTTAAAACATACCCTCCCAATATTTAGGGAGCTATATAAAATATTCCATTAGTTTGGAATTTACCGCAACACACGTGCATATTAAATCCCTTCCTTCCCTGCTTCAAGTTTGGACTCTCTAACTTTGCCAAATTCTTTTCCCGTCTATCGAGGCTCTTTTCTTTAATCTCAACATTTTTTGAGCACTTCTAAAACCTAGCCCCAATTCAAACCCATTTGAATGATAATCAAATGAGTTCGAATTTAAATCTTGCATTCGCGCCAACTTCTATCTTCTTGGTTCCAGCTCAGTTTTGTGGGTCCAGAAATTTATACGCGTGTCCTACTTCTTCCCCAATACCTCCTCTCTTCTCCTTTTCCTTCTTTGTTTTTTCTGTTTTTAGAAATCAAGAGAGGGAGAGAAGGGATCCCAGCAGGCCATTTAGGCCCAGCTGCACCTAAACCTAGCCGGCTCCAAGGCCCACTCCCCCGGCCCACCTAACCCTCTAACCTAGCCCGCACCCTGCTCTCCTCCCTTGCGCCGCCACTCCCTCCTCTCGATCTCACCCTCTCTCTCCCATAGCGCCCGCTCCTCATCTCGCCCTCCTCTCGCTGCACCGCTGTCCGATCCATCGCCTCGCCTTCCTCCCCAACAGCGCCGTCCTCCCAGCGCCCCCCTCTCTCTCTCCGACTAGCGTTCGTCCACGCCGGAGTGCCTGCCTCCCGCGCCGCCTCTCCTCTTGCTTCTCCTTGCAGAGCACCCCCGCACCTCGGCCTCCTTCTTCCTCGACTCCAGCCGCCCCTGCCGGTGACCAGTAGGCCGCTCCCGTCCGTCTCCTCCGCCTCTCTGCGCTGCTTCGCGGACGCCGAGGAACGATGGGGACAGCGTCTTCCGGCCTCCATGCTCCCTCGTGCGGGCCGTGACCACCCTCAAGGCCAAGATCCGCTGCCCTCTCGTGCCTCTGCTGCGCCGGTCTACGAGTCCGCCGCCGAGCTCCACCAGGCCCCCGCCGGCGACCTCGACCTTCAGGCCGTCGCCGCGCCTCCGCCGAGCCTCCTCTGGTCGCTGCCGGCCGAGCTCAAAGCTCCACTGATGCACGCTGCTTGCTCGTCTCGCGCCACTCCTCCATGCCCCTTCGGCCTCCTCTGCTCGTGCAGCAGCGCCCCACCTCCTTCACCGTGTGCTGGACCCCGAGTTCACCTTCCTCAACGTCACCACGCCATGGCCGATTTTGTTGCTTCACTGTTGGGCATGAGTTGCCTTGCTGCTGCCTCGAGAGCCCTTTTGTCGTGCTTCATTTTGGGTCGGCCAGAACGAGAACACCAAGTACCGTCGCCAAGACCCCGTGAACGTCTACACGACGACCGCCGAGTACCTCTTCGCGAGTACAACTACCATCGCATGGATCCGCCAAGACCGTGGAGTAAACGAACATGTACCCCTACACCTGGAGACATCGGATCCATCATGTCCGAATACCCTTAGTACCACGACAACCCCGAAGGGATTTGTATTCGCCAAGTTCCTCCACCGATGACTCGAATGGCTACAAAACGTGAACCACTACCGTAGACCCTTGAAGACCCCGTGGACGTCAAGTTCCGTGTCGTTGACCCCGAACCTCTATGAAAACGTGTACGACTACTTCCGTCTTTGAAGAACCGGGTAACGGAACCATCAAGGTAGTCTACCGCCTACATGTACAACTACCGTCGCCGAGATCGCGAGAACCTCTTCCGTCGACTCTAGAGCATGTGAGAACGACTACTTCCTCTACGAACCGATGCGCTCCGAAATGCACGCTTCAAAGGTATAACCCCGAGTCGACTGCCCGTGAACGAATGCATGTTTGGATGTTGTATCTACCCGTGAACGTTAGTTGTTTCCCTCGCTTGGCACCACCGTCGACCCATGGGAACCCGGTTACCGGGATCACCCCACCATCTTTTGCACACTCCCGTCACTTCCTTTTGCACCGGTATCCCCATGGGCTACCGGATAACTGATATGTTGCCGTGGCATCATTTTTGTATTCGTCGCCGTGGCACCCCTTTCCGTTCCACCACGGTGACAAATGCTTCATAATGCTCTTGTCAACATTTAATAAAAATGGCATAAACTTGCACATGTCATCCGCGTCACGTTTATAACATTCAAATGGTTATAATTGTTGTTTGCATTAAATTGCTAAATGCACATGAGGATTTACCAGAATTGTTGTTTGATGTTTCCGGCCTCATTTAAAATGCCTAACTGTGTATTTTACTCATGTTTCACCTCTTGCCATGTTTAACAACATTTAATATTGTTGGGTACATAAACGAGAGAGAACTAAATAATTGATGTGGTGTTCCGTCAATATGCAACTCGTTGCATATTGAGCTCCACTTAACTTGTAGTTTTGTTTGTGCCCTTTGCCATGCCATGCCTCTTTAAACCGGACATGCATCATACTTGGTTGTGCATCATGCCATGTTCATGTGATGGTTGTTTATTATGTTGTTTGCTTCTTTCCGGTGTTGCTTCTTCGGGTTAGTTCCGATAACGTCGCGTTTGTGAGGATCCGTTCGACTACGTCCGTTTGTCTTCTTCATGGACTCGTTCTTCTTCCTTGCGGGATTTCAGGCAAGATGACCATACCCTCGAAATCACTTCTATGTTTGCTTGCTAGATGCTCGCTCTTTTGCTATGCCTATGCTGCGATACCTACCACTTGCTTATCATGCCTCCCATATTGTTAAACCAAGCCTCTAAGCCACCTTGTCCTAGCAAACCGTTGATTGGCTATGTTACCGCTTTGCTCAGCCCCTCTTATAGTGTTGTTAGTTGCAGGTGAAGATTTGGAGCTCGTTCCATGTTTGGAACATGGGTTTTTGTTGGGATATCACAATATCTCTTATTTAATTAATGCATCTATATACTTGGTAAAGGGTGGAAAGCTCGGCCTTATGCCTGGTGTTTTGTTCCACTCTTGCCGCCATAGTTTTCGTCATATCGGCGTTATGTTCCCGGATTTTGTGTTCCTTACGCGGTTGGGTTATAATGGGAACCCCTTGACAGTTCGCCTTGAATAAAACTCCTCCAGCAAAGCCCAACATTGGTTTTACCATTCGCCACCTAGCCTTTTTTCCCTTGGGAGTCACGCATCCCGAGGGTCATCTTTATTTTAACCCCCCAGGCCTGTGCTTCTCTAAGTGTTGGTCCAACCGAGCGATGTCCGGGGCTACCAGGGGCAACTCTGGGCTGGCCTACCCGACGTCTTGCTCATCCGGTGTGCTCTGAGAACGAGATATGTGCAGCTCCTATCGGGATTTGTCGGCACATCTGGGTGGCTTTGCTGGTCTTGTTTTACCATTGTCGAAATGTCTTGTAACTGGGATTCCGAGCCTGATCAGGTCTTCCCGCTAGAAGGATTATCCTTCGTTGACCGTGAGAGCTTGTGATGGGCTAAGTTGGGACACCCCTATAGGGTTTTGAACTTTCGATAGCCGTGCCCGCGGTTATGGGCAGATGGGAATTTGTTAATGTCCAGTTGTAGAAAACCTGAAACTTAACCTTAATTAAAATGCATCAAATGCGTGTGTAACCGTGATGGTCTCTTCTCGGCGGAGTCCAGGAAGTGAACACGGTGTTGGAGTTATGCTTGGCGTAAGTAGACTTGGATCACTTCTTGATCATAGTTTATCGACCGTGCTTTTGCCTTCTCTTCTCGCTCTCATTTGCGTATGTTAGCCACCATATATGCTAGTCGCTTGCAGCAACTCCACATCATACCCTTACCTTACCCATAAGCTTAAATAGTCTTGATCGCGAGGGTGTGAGATTGTTGAGTCCCCGTGACTCACAGATACTCCCCAAACCAGTTTGCAGGTGCCGATGTTACCGAGTAGGTGACGCAATCAAGCTCAAGGAGGAGCTCGATGAAGATCTTGTCCTTTGTGTTGTTTTGTTCTAGTTGATCAGTAGTGGAGCCCAGTCGGGACGATCGGGGATCTGTGTAGCATTTGGGGTAGTCTTCTTTTATTTTGGTTCCGTAGTCGTACCTTGATTGTGTCTGGATGATGTAATGCTTTATTCATGTATTGAGTGAAGTGGCGATTGTAAGCCAACTATGTATCTCTTTCCCTTATGTATTACATGGGCTGTGTGAAGATTACCTCTCTTGCAACATTGCTTTCAATGCGGTTATGCCTCTAAGTCGTGCTTCGACACGTGGGAGATATAGCCGCATCGAGGGCGTTACAAGTTGATAATCAGAGCCTTCCCCGACCTTAGGAGCCCCCTGCTTGATCGAATCGCTGGCGTTGTTGTGTCTAGAAAAAAGGTTTTGAGTCGTTTAGGAATTATATATATCGGAGAGTTAGGAATTCTTTTTACTCCTCAGTCCCTTCGTCACTCTGGTGAGGCATCCCGACGTAGAGTTTTGACTCTTCTCTTCTCAAATTTCACTAAAAAATTTTTAGGATCACGCGGGTATCTTGGAATCGTTCCGATGGTTTTGTGACGAGAACATTATTCTTGGTGCCTCCTGACATTTAGGGGTTGTGGCAGTGTCCCGGGGAGTTGAGCTCCGAGGTGTTGTCGTCACAATTTTATCGTTGAGATTCTGGAATACCTGAGTTTCGCCGACATCGAAAATCTCTTTTATGCAATTGTTGGTGAGATAACCTCGATGCCACCCAGTACTAGGGCGGGAGTTCGGGAGTATTGCCATAACTCGTATAACGGATGCTTTTCGAAGGTTGAGGTAAACGATTTCCGACGTTTTCTTGGTTATGTTTTGAAGGATGGATACAGCTGGATGTAGGATTTGCTAGTTTTGGGGTGAGATATTATGCTTCCCCTGTATCCCCAACACCTGATTGCATAACCGGAAAATTTCGGGAGTTTATAAGTGGGAATTCAAGTAGCTCCTAGGATATCTTTCCGACAGATGTATGATATGAAATTGGGGTTCGACGTCTAGTGGTCCGCCTATCCACGGTTGGTTTTACAGTGGTCTCGTTGTGTCTTAAAGAGTCCTTGGCTATGCCAACTCGGGGACGCTTCGTATGTCATGTGCACTGCCTTATACATGATGGTACTATACGATCGAGCCCGTGTAGGCCCCACCACGAAAACTTCGGACAAAATCTCTATCATATGTTTGTTCCGGCTTATTCTGTAAGCCAATCCTTTGTTTTGTTTTTGAGTTGTGGTATTCGAGTTGCTTCAAAGTCAAATGTTGATTCCATAGCTTTCCTAAGTGGTGTTCTCATATTTCTATGTGGATACTAATCATTCTTGATCATCGAGAATGTCATGTCAATCCTTTTCAACCGGCGTGTTTCTCTTCAAGTGGATCCGATCATTTCAACAGCCGCAAGATCAATTATCAGTTCTTCTCAACGATGTTTGTTTCATTCATCTCCAAGTTGCTTTTGTTTTCCCACCCACCCACCCTTCTTCTTCAAGGACTCAATTTTCTTAATCAAATATCCATTTTATTCATGTGAAGTCTCTTCGTTCTTTTCAGTCAATGTTCGTATCCGGTGATTGTCATGAAGATTCTAACGGAGCTTCTAGTTTATCATTCTTCGTTCTTTTTCTTCTCCGGTGGATTCAAGTCAAGCCTTGTCGATCATATCTTTTCCTCGTTCCAAATGTTTTCTCTTGCCGGTGCACCTCATATTCATTAACCTCTCGCTATCCATTTGTTCTGGAGTGCTCAAGATATCTCGAAGATTCGTGTTTCCACTCTGCTTTCGTTCCAGCTCTTTCGAGGATGTTATCTCATTCAAGCCATTTAATTCAACCGGTGCAATCTCTCTTTCAAGTAATCGTTCTGCGGTGTTTCTTTTGAGTGGGCCCTAACCCACAGGTCTTTTCCTAGGATCTTACCCGACTCTTCTTATTTTTTCCGGAGTTATTCTCAAATTCATTTCGAAATTGACGTAAGAATGAATTGTCATCAGTCAATTGCCTTTCTCCAAGATCTTTCAAATTGTTTTCATCGTTGGTCCAACCTTTCCATTTTTCATCCCGGAGTATCTCAACAATTTGGTGGTGTTTCTCATCGTCATTCTCAGATTTTGAAGACCGAAGAAAAGTTTAACTCTAAATCTTATCCGTTCTATCAAAGATTCGTCATTCTGGCTTGTCGCCATCCTCTCATAATTATTTTCGATTGTCAGATATTCTTTTCACCCATCCGGAGTAATTCAGAGTATTTTCAGTTTGATTCTCCGGAGCCCATCATCTCATAATTATTCATTTCAGCTTTCAGCTCTCTTTCTCCAAATCTTACCGGTGCATCGTTCAAATATCCTCTAATCAGTTCATGATCTCTTTGTTCTCATGTATCTAAATTCCCTCAAGCATTTTCGTTCATTTGCTAATTCTTAACGGTGATTCACCCCTTTACTTCATTATTTCTCAATTCTACCGGTGATTCGTTGAAGACCTTTCCCAAGTTTACGCTATATCTCTCTTAATCCTTTTCTACGAGAATAAGTAGTATGCCAAATCCGCTGCTGGTCATCAATTTAATTGGTGAAGGATAAGCATAACATAATTCTTATTCTTGTTTCACCCAAATGACCAATTCCCTATTCTGGAGGCTCATCAAGTTCCCGGTTTCTATTGTTTCATCCTTTCTTTTCCAGAGTTCCAAGCTCTCTCAAATATATCGTCGCGAAGATCCATCTAAATCATTACACGGATTCACCTTGTGTTTTCAACTTCTCTTTCTTCTCGTTATCCTTTTGTTACCGGAGTTCTTCATGAAGGTTCTACATGATGGTTCATAAAGGATTTAATTCCTTCTCGAAGTTTTCATCGAGATTCTTTTCTAAGGAGCTCAAGTATTCTTCATCTTGCAATCCGGAGTGCAATTCTTTTTACCTTATCATTGGAGGTGGTATTATGTCATTCTTGATAATTTGAGTTCATGTTTCATGATTCACATGTTGTTAAGAATGAGGTATCTTAAATTCATCAATCTCTTCATTGGAATTATCTTGGGTTATATTTCACCTAAAGCCTTCCCGAAGGATTGTTGCTATCTATGGTGCTGTTAAATGACCCAAGCTCTTCATTTATCCTCCCGGTGATATAAGATTCTCGTCTCCTTGTTCTTATCAATCCAATCTATTGTTTCCGTTAGTGGCAGAATTTCACCTCATAATTTCGAGATGTTGTCTATAAGCCCACAACAAGCTTACTCTTTTAGTTGTTGGTTTTCCAACAATTCCGTTCGACCCTACTCCTAAAGATGCTTTTCAAAGGTACAAGTTGTTGTTCTTCTTCTCCGTTCTTTTGTTCCGACGATCTATCTTCTATTCTTTCTCCAGGAGGCTATGTGATGTTGCTATTTTCAATCATCATCTCGAAATGGTGAGGGTCGTGTTCTTTCCGTTGCTTATCCATTTAACCGGAGTGTTGTGTACTCTGTTCAAGTTCTTTTCACCTTATCAAGTCTTGCATCTCTTCTACCGGGGTGCTTTCAACTTTGTTATTCTTTGTTGCATTCTTTCTTTCAATTTGTTCAACCTCTCAAGGTTCCTTGGTTTCACTCATTGGTCAAAGAAGCAACTTAGTTTTACCTCTTCTCTTCCTCTTCCGCTTTCCCTCCGGTGCCATTCTAGATCTCGGGTCGAGATCCTCTCGTAGTGGTGGAGTATTGTGACGCCCCAAGTCCGGAGCTTCAGATGCCTTCTAGAGTTTCCGGGTTTTTGTTGTGTGAGTTGTTGGTTTGTTGCATTCATCTTTGCATCATGTGCATTGCATCATGTCATAAATCTTTTGCATCTCAACTAAATAAATTGCATAGATCGTTGATCTATTTAAATCGAGGGAACTCACATGGTGTTTTCTCTTTAAAACATACCCTCCCAATATTTAGGGAGCTATATAAAATATTCCATTAGTTTGGAATTTACCGCAACACACGCGCATATTAAATCCCTTCCTTTCCTGCTTCAAGTTTGGACTCTCTAACTTTGCCAAATTCTTTTCCCGTCTATCAAGGCTCTTTTCTTTAATCTCAACATTTTTTGAGCACTTCTAAAACCTAGCCCCAATTCAAACCCATTTGAATGATATTCAAATGAGTTCGAATTTAAATCTTGCATTCGCGCCAACTTCTATCTTCTTGCTTCCAGCTCAGTTTTGTGGGTCCAGAAATTTATACACGTGTCCTACTTCTTCCCCCATACCTCCTTTCTTCTCCTTTTCCTTCTTTGTTTTTTTTTTTCTGTTTTTAGAAATCAAGAGAGGGAGATAAGGGAGCCCAGCAGGCCATTTAGGCCCAGCTGCACCTAAACCTAGCCGGCTCCAAGGCCCACTCCCCCGGCCCACCTAACCCTCTAACCTAGCCCGCACCCTGATCTCCTCCCTTGCACCGCCACTCCCTCCTCTCGATCTCACCCTCTCTCTTCCACAGCGCCCACTCCTCATCTCGCCCTCCTCTCGCTGCACCGCTCGCCCGATCCATCGCCTCGCCTTCCTCCCCAACAGCGCCGTCCTCCCAGCGCCCCTCTCTCTCCGACTAGCGCTCGTCCACGCCGGAGTGCCTGCCTCCCGCGCCGCCTCTCCTCTTGCTTCTCCTCGCAGAGCACCCCCGCGCCTCGGCGTCCTTCTTCCTCGACTCCAGCCGCCCCTGCCGGCGACCAGTAGGCTGCTGCCGTCCGTCTCCTCCGCCTCTCTATGCCGCTTCGCGGACGCTGAGGAACGATGGGGACAGCGTCTTCCGGCCTCCATGCTCCCTCGCGTGGGCCGTGACCACCCTCAAGGCCAAGCTCCGCCGCCCTCTCGTGCCTTTGCTGCGCCGGTCCGCGAGTCCGCCGCCGAGCTCCACCAGGCCCCCGCCGGCGACCTCGACCTTCAGGCCGTTGCCGCGCCTCCGCCGAGCCTTCTTTGGTCGCTGCTGGCCGAGCTCAAAGCTCCACTGATGCACGCTGCTTGCTCGTCTCTCACCACTCCTCCATGCCCCTTCGGCCTCCTCTGCTCACGCAACAGCGCCCCACCTCCGTCATCGTGTGCTGGACCCCGAGTTCACCTTCCTCAACGTCACCACGCCATGGCCGATTTTGTTGCTTCACTGTTGGGCATGAGTTGCCTTGCTGCTGCCTCGAGAGCCCTTTTGTCGTACTCCATTTTGGGTCGGCCAGAATGAGAACACCAAGTACCATCGCCAAGACCCCGTGAACGTCTACACGACGACCGCCGAGTACCTCTTCGCGAGTACAACTACCATCGCGTGGATCCGCCAAGACCGTGGAGTAAACGAACATGTACCCCTACGCCCGGAGACATCGGATCCATCAAGTCCGAAGACCCTTAGTACCACGACAACCCAAAGGGATTGTTATTCGACAAGTTCCTCCACCGATGACTCGAATGGCTACAAAACGTGAACCACTACAGTCGACCCTTGAAGACCCCATGGACGTCAAGTTCCGTGTCGTTGACCCCGAACCCCTACGAAAACGTGTACGACTACTTCCGTCTTTGAAGAACCGGGCAACGGAACCGTCAAGTTCGTCTACTGCCTACATGTACAATTACCGTCGCCGAGATCGCGAGAACCTCTTCCGTCGACTCTAGAGCATGTGAGAACGACTACTTCCTCTAAGAACCGATGCGCTCCGAAATGCACGCTTCAAAGGTATAACCCCAAGTCGACTGCCCGTGAACGAATGCATGTTTGGATGTTGTATCTGCCCGTGAACGTTAGTTGTTTCCCTCGCTTGGCACCACCGTCGACCCGTGGGAACCCGGTTACCGGGATCACCCCACCATCTTTTGCATGCTCCCGTCACTTCCTTTTGCACCGGTATCCCCGTGGGCTACCGGATAACCGATATGTTGCCGTGGCATCATTTTTGTATTCGTTGCCGTGGCACCCCTTTCCTTTCCACCACGGTGACAAATGCTTCATAATGCTCTTGTCAACTTTTAATAAAAATGGGATAAACTTGCACATGTCATCCGCGTCACGTTTATAACATTTAAATGGTTATAATTGTTGTTTGCATTAAATTGCTAAATGCACATGAGGATTTACCGGAATTGTTGTTTGATGTTTCCGGCCTCATTTAAAATGCCTAACTGTGTATTTTACTCATGTCTCACCTCTTGCCATGTTTAACAACATTTAATATTGTTGGGTACATAAATGAGAGAGAACTAAATAATTGATGTGGTGTTCCGTCAATATGCAACTCGTTGCATATTGAGCTCCACTTAACTTGTAGTTTTGTTTGTGCCCTTTGCCATGCCATGCCTCTTTAAACCGGACATGCATCTTACTTGGTTGTGCATCATGCCATGTTCATGTGATGGTTGTTTATTATGTTGTTTGCTTCTTTCCGGTGTTGCTTCTTCGGGTTAGTTCCGATAGCGTCACGTTTGTGAGGATCCGTACGACTACGTCCGTTTGTCTTCTTCATGGACTCGTTCTTCTTCCTTGCGGGATTTCAGGCAAGATGACCATACCCTCGAAATCACTTCTATCTTTGCTTGCTAGATGCTCGCTCTTTTGCTATGCCTATGCTGCGATACCTACCACTTGCTTATCATGCCTCCCATATTGTTAAACCAAGCCTCTAACCCACCTTGTCCTAGCAAACCATTGTTTGGCTATGTTACCGCTTTGCTCAGCCCCTCTTATATCGTTGTTAGTTGCAGGTGAAGATTTGGAGCTTGTTCCATGTTTGGAACATGGGTTTTTGTTGGGATATCACAATATCTCTTATTTAATTAATGCATCTATATCTTTACCTACTAATAAAGCGGCTACCGCTTCTGGTCGCCCTTCATTAAAATTACCCTCTAAGTTGGTAAAAATTACCCACCTATGCCACCCGTAAGTAGAAAAATGATTCGTTTTTCTCTTTCTTAACCCGCCATCGATAGAGCTTGGTTCATCTAAGGAAATGCCCTTACAAAACACAACCAAACAAACCAGCCTGCTGGCCTAGGCGTTTCTTCACAATCCAGGAGACCTCAGTTCGAAACCTGGTCATCCCCATTTTTTGCACCCTTTTTTCGCGAATTTCAGTTGCCGTAGTATAGAGCTACCTTGCCAAGTGTCTCTTAACAGTGTGTCTACACAGTACAATACGGCCAAAATATTCTCTTTTAACTTTTTTTTGCAGATTCAAGTATTTTTTAAATATTCATATCTTTCAAACCCCAACTTTAAATTTAGCATGCTAAATATGAAAATCGCCTAGAAATTTTTGTACATTCTAAATATAATGTTATCTTCCATGTTAATTATTTTTAAAATTATTTTTATGTTGCACCCTTAATTAGTACTTTCAATTTTTTATTAAAGACACAAATGTTTCTTACTCCTTTTTTTATATGTTGCTTATTACCATATTTTCATCCATCATTTGGTTCGTCCATTTGCACATAAAATAAAAAAAATTCACAATTTTAAAAATGTATGCAAGTATAAAATGTTCATGAATTCAAAAAATATTCTTGATTTTGGAAAATGTTAAAAACTTTGAAAAAGTGTTCACAATTTTAAAAATGTTCATGATTTCAAATATGTGCACGAGTTTTAAAAAATGATCATGATTTTAAAAATTGTTCATGGTTCCACGAAATTGAGAGTGATAGGATATCTCGATGATGCAACAAAGCGTGGCCATGGCCATTGAAGATTATGAAAAAAATCTCCCGTTGCAATGCACAGGTTCTTTTGCTAGTACTTGGTAAAGGGTGGAAAGCTCGGCCTTATGCCTGGTGTTTTGTTCCACTCTTGCCGCCCTAGTTTCCGTCATATCGGCGTTATGTTCCCGGATTTTGCGTTCCTTACGCGGTTGGGTTATAATGGGAGCCCGTTGACAGTTCGCCTTGAATAAAACTCCTCCAGCAAAGCCCAACATTGGTTTTACCATTCGCTACCTAGCCTTTTTTCCCTTGGGAATCACGCATCCCGAGGGTCATCTTTATTTTAACCCCCCCGGGCCAGTGCTTCTCTAAGTGTTGGTCCAACCGAGCGATGTCCGGGGCTACCAGGGGCAACTCTGGGATGGCCTACCCGACGTCTTGCTCATCCGGTGTGCCCTGGGAACGAGATATGTGCAGCTCCTATCGGGATTTGTCGGCACATCTGGGTGGCTTTGCTGGTCTTGTTTTACCATTGTCGAAATGTCTTGTAACCGGGATTCCGAGTCTGATCGGGTCTTCCCGCTAAAAGGAATATCCTTCGTTGACCGTGAGAGCTTGTGATGGGCTAAGTTGGGACACCCCTGTAGGGTTTTGAACTTTCAAAAGCCGTGCCCGCGGTTATGGGCAGATGGGAATTTGTTAATGTCCGGTTGTAGAAAACCTGAAACTTAACCTTAATTAAAATGCATCAACTGCGTGTGTAACCGTGATGGTCTCTTCTCGGCGGATTCCGGGAAGTGAACACGGTGTTGGAGTTATGCTTGGCGTAAGTAGACTTGGATCACTTCTTGATCATAGTTTATCGACCGTGCTTTTGCCTTCTCTTCTCGCTCTCATTTGCGTATGTTAGCCACCATATATGCTAGTCGCTTGCTGCAGCTCCACATCATACCTTTACCTTACCCATAAGCTTAAATAGTCTTGATCGCGAGGGTGTGAGATTGCTGAGTCCCCGTGACTCACAGATACTCCCAAAACCAGTTTGCATGTGCCGATGTTACCGAGCAGGTGACGCAATCAAGCTCAAGGAGGAGCTCGATGAAGATCTTGTCCTTTGTGTTGTTTCGTTCTAGTTGATCAGTAGTGGAGCCCAGTCGGGATGATCGGGGATCTGTGTAGCATTTGGGGTAGTCTTCTTTTATTTTGGTTCCGTAGTCGTACCTTGATTGTGTCTGGATGATGTAATGCTTTATTCATGTATTGAGTGAAGTGGCGATTGTAAGCCAACTATATCTCTTTCCCTTATGCACTAGTAGGGAAAAGGCTAGTAGCAGCGCGGGTTTTAGGCCTATCAGCAGCGCGGGTACCCGCGCTACCAATAAGGCGCTACAGCTAACTCTTAGTAGTAGGCACTGCCTGTACTCGCGCTACCACTATTGACTATAGCAGCAGCGCTTTTCAGGAACGCGCTGCTATTACTTAGCTGTAGCGATTTCCCGGTCCAGCGCTACTGTTATATCTTTTACCATTTCCCCATTCCGGCTTCGATAAACTGCAATTTCCAGATACTAGGTACTACTAGATATCAATTTCATAAAGCATTATAGGTACTAGGTAGTACTCCCTCGGTTCGAAATTACTCGTCGTGGTTTTAGTTCAAATTTGAACTCAAACCACGACGAGTAATTTGGAACCGAGGGAGTACTAGATAACAATTTCATATATACTCAACATGCATCCTCAAGCAGTACAAGGTGACATCGACGACAATCATCATATTTAGTTCTAAATGATATCGACGACGATCATCATATGTAGTTCTACATGATATCGACGACGATCATCATATGTAGTTCTAGATGATATAGCCACATACACATATGTAGTTCTAGATAATATCGACGACGATCATCATCCTCAAGCCTGGGCGGTGGGTGTTCCTGATAGTAATTAGGATGGCCTGTCCAGCACGAAGATTCTTGCCAACGAGGAATCTCTTCCACCCAACCGAGTTCAAGTGTGTGCGACCATCTGTGCCCATGCGGTAAGTACATGTGGTGACGGAGCCCCTTGCGGTAAGGCGTAGTCCAACTGAGCCTTCTTCATCAGGCTCGATACCATAACTCACATATAGGTTCTTTGGCAATCTCTGAATAAGAAAAACATATCAATTAATAAATAGCCTAAGCATGTGATCAGACTCTACACTAAAGTATATCATCAACTAGATTCCACAAAGCATATCATTGGACTCTACACTAAGCATATCATCGGATTCACTAAGCATATAATCGGATAATTTGCATTTGTAAGTATAACAATAAAGCATATATATATATATCATCAAATTACTACATGCAGTACGTATAACATACCATTTCATGCCGATCGACCATGGTACTTGTTAGGCGGGTCACGAATGGCACCCCGACAAAGTCATCACGTGGCAGAATTATGTCCCATAGGTTGCACACCTCCTCCTTGCTCAGCCTCATTCTTTGAGCTATGATGGCTTCATGAAGTGGGTTCTCATCATCTTCATTGAGTGGGTCCTCATTATCTTCATCATCTTCGTCATCTTCATCATCTTCCACCAGGTTGATATAAATGACAACCAGCTTGGGTCTTTCTGCTCTGAAGGAGAATCTGATCAACTCACCACCAGTAAGACGCATGCGAACGAGGAAACGGGCCCATCCATCTCCTCCAATCTGTGACATATTGCGTCCTTTCTCGACCTCCATAGTGTACGCCCCCCAGGAGCCTCAAATGTCACAGTGTCTCCTGTCAGCTTGTTGAATTTCAACCTCACATTGCATGGGACGATCTGTGTAAGAAAAGCAAAATGACACAATGCAGTAATGCCAACACTAAAAATAAAATAGTTGTTACATTTCATCTAATTTCTTACCGCCGCATGACGAAAACTCGGATGGAAGTAGATGCCGAACAGCTTGCCAGTTGCAAGGCTGCTGGCGCACCTTGACTTGCACAGTCGACATAGTGGTGCTGGTGGTGGCGCCATTTTACTAAATCAAAATGTTCTAAATCAACTAGCCTACTAAATAAACTATATCAAAATGTTCTAAATCAACTAAATCAACTAGCCTACTAAATCAACTGAATCATATCAACTAAATCGACTAAATCAACTAGCATACTAAATCAACTAGCATACTAAATCCACTAGCATACTAAATCAACTAAATCAAAATGTTACATATGAAAGCCTACTAAATCAAAATGTATCAAGGAGGAGGGACAAGGAGGGGCGACTCGAGGAGGGAGATGATAGTAGGACGGAGGAGGAAGGTGGAGCGAGGAGGGGCCGACCGGCGGCGAGTGGAGGGAGGACAGATCGAGGAGGAAGGCAGAGCGAGGAGGGGGCGGCCAGCGGCGAGTGGAGGGAGGACGGAGGAGGAGGCCGGTACCGAGTCCAGCGAGGAGGATGAGGCTACAGCGGCGCAGATCAGGGGAGGGGCGACGGGGGAGGGGCCATGGGGGAGGACCGGCGGCGCGGGGGGTGAGGAGGAGACCGTGATCGAGTGTGTGTGAGTGTGATCTTTGGATGAGGCGCGCTAGTGAGATCTGTAGTTAATTTAGCAGTAGCGATTATTGCCTGAATGCGCTGCTGCTACGTTACGTAGCAGTAGCGCTGTCTATTTTAATGCGCTGCTGCTATAACTGGCCTCGCGGCGGCGTCGTGGGAATTTTAGCAGTAGCGCCGCTTAGAGTGCGCGTGCTACTGATAAACTTGTTTCAGCAGCGAGTTTCCACAGCCCGCGCTACTGCTACTTAGCAGCAGCGCCTGATTTTATAGCGCGCTGCTGGTAAGATTCTGTGTATAGGCTTTTCCCTAGTAGTGATGTATTACATGGGTTGTGTGAAGATTACCTCTGTTGTGACATTGCTTTTAATGCGGTTATGCCTCTAAGTCGTGCTTCGACACGTGGGAGATATAGCCACATCGAGGGCGTTACATCGTGCTAAAGCTTGGTTTTCGTCTTTGCCTAAGAATAGTATTGGTTCATGAAACAAGTGCGAAGATGCTTTTATCTCTAAGTATTTTCCTCCCGCTAAGATCATCTCTCTTAGAAACGATATTATGAACTTTAAACAACTTAATCATGAACATGTTGCACAAGCTTGGGAGAGAATGAAATTAATGATACGTAATTGCCCTACTCATGGTTTGAATTTGTGGATGATTATACAAAAATTTTATGCCGTATTGAATTTTGCTTCTAGAAATCTTTTAGATTCGGCCGCGGGAGGCACTTTTATGGAAATCACTTTAGGAGATGCTACTAAACTCCTAGATAATATTATGGTTAATTATTCTCAATGGCATACTGAAAGATCTTCTAATAAAAAAGTGCATGCGATAGAAGAAATCAATGTGTTGAGTGGAAAGATGGATGAACTTATGAAATTATTTGCTACTAAGAGTGTTTCTTCTAATCCTAATGATATGCCTTTATCTACTTTGATTGAGAATAACAATGAATCTATGGATCTGCATTTTGTTGGTAGGAATAATTTTGGTAACAACGCTTATAGAGGGAATTTTAATCCAAGGCCATATCTATCTATCTATCTATACCTATACTAATTCTGGACTTCCAAGAAATTCCCACGTTAATTAGAAATTACCGACCGTTAATCTGATGGGACCGAGTTATAACGGTGCGGATTCACCCATATAATCCTTGCAATCTGAGAAAAAGCCAACATATCATAGCTATAAAAAACTAATCTATGGTAATAGACCACAACCGTATAAAAATCCAATCTAGGGTACCTGTCAAAAAGCAATCTATCATATACTACTCCTAGACAACCTCACGATCGATCCTTCCCAAATAATCCTCACACAAAAAACTTGACGATCTCTTTCCTCGGTTCTACCGAAAAAAACTGCCATCTTATAACCTATCCTCTCGAAGCAATCAGAATAACCAAAAGGAATCTCTAAGCCCTTCGAAAAAAGAAATCTCTAAGCAATTATCCTCTCAATGCGAATCCCGTGCAATTCGTTGTTGTGTGTATTATTGTTCCTGCGCAACCATGCCTTCCTCTGTCGCCACCTAGGCCCTCCCACCTCTCCGTTCCTTTTCTTATCCAGCGAATCCAATCGGCTGGAACAAGGACCATGGCCTTGTGAAGGCAAGAGCCGGCCGCTAGCTGGCTCCTCCTCGCGTGGCTGGACTGCTAAAGTGATAGATCGGAGAACGCTATGTGTGTTCCTGCTTCTCCCTGCTTGAGGAGCGTCAACAGGGAAGATCTGGGGCAGGGGATATCGGAGGAAGATGAGATTGGGAAGAGGATTGGCTAGAAGATGTTGTTGGGGTTGCTTCTCATGGTGGGAGGGCATGACGATCAACGAAGGAGGTTGGGGCGGATTGGATGGGGGAGGAAGAACTTAGGTTGGGCATATGCTGCAGGTGGCTGCACTAAGCGAAATCGATTAGGATGGATACTCCTAACTGACTGCGGTCACCGTCCAATCAAGATGCATGAAGCAATGAACTCAAATCATACAACTTATCTAGGGAAGGCGTTCACGTGGGTTCCATGTTCTTTATTATGCTGATGGTGATTATCTTCCTAATGGGGCTCTTCATGAGTCTGGACAATTTCCAATGCCTACCGGAAGTCAAGATCAACAAGGATGTCAGCATGTCTTCTTGAACAAGACCTGAAGTAGCGACTTCACGGAGAGCAGTCTGTAACAAGGTCAGACATGCCCATGAGCCTGCATGGCTAAATCTATCTAGCATGTGTTGACTGCCGAGATGCCGACAGGTCAAATAATTGATGTCATCAAGCAGGTTGGATTTATACAACACTGGAAGCGTCAGTGGGAGGAAGAAATACATATGTTACGTGTGCGTACTTACATATGTACGATGCTAGATCAGCCTCTTTCTGAAAGTCAGCTTTCTTTGTTGCTGAACAAGTCCCATCACGCTCCTTCTCTCTCTACTACTGCTGCTAGCTAACTCCGATGATCTTCTGCAGCTTTTTCTAACGTATTCTGAGATGGCACCACTAAGCTGAAGCTAAACCATGTTTATTGGGTTCTACAAGATAGCGGCGAGCACACATGGCGGTCAGAGACAAACCATACTTTTTGGAGGACTGCCACTAGAGTTGATATCCGATGGCTGGAAAAAGAATACAACATCCTTTTGTCCAGAGTTAATATCATCTGTGGTTCGCACTCAAGAAAGGTACTCACTGTTTTTAATAGATGCACAGTTTTATCTCTGTAGCTATTTATGGATGAAACTGATTACGTGTTACATGCACGACTCATGTATATGTATTTTAGACACTGCTATTTTTCAGAAGATGGTAACATTGTCTGTCAGATCTTTTTCTTTGTTAGTTTCTTCTGATATAATTTTATTTTTATTCCAATTTTCAAATAGATTATTTTCCAAAAACAAATCAAATCCCTCTAATATTTCTGAAATTCCTGTTTTTCGCAACATGTAAATGTCCATTACGTATATATGTAGGATCAGAAAGTATTTTATTGGTCTTTCAGTGTAACATACAAAACAAATTCGAATAATGTTTAAAGTTAGGGAGTAGACATATAAATGTACAGTTTTTGTGGAACTTCCAGAAACATTTTTCTTTAATTTTTAGCTGAGCTGAAAGGAAGCATTGTGGGTTTCTACCCAATATCATCATATATTAATGTCGCCGAGTAGTAGAAAGTGGAGTTGTCAACCACACAAAGTTTTTAATTGCACTATTAATAAAAGGATAAAGATTGTATTTTGGTGATGAAAGATTTTTAGAGCAAGCCATGTTACCAAATAAAATAGGGCTGGAGGAGATCCAATTAGTACATATATATCAATGCATGTACTACCATCCGTTGATGCATGGAGATCAGGTTACAATGGCAACATTGACACTATTGTTTTTACCCTTATATTTATCAACAATTTCATTTTTCTATTCAGGGTTGATCTATAATTTCCCTTTTTCCTTTGAGTGCTTCTGGCAAATTTGAAGATCTTCATGTGTCGGCTTCACATGCGTTATGTTTTTCTGCTGCACATTCATGGCAAGGACACATGGCCCATTGATGCTTAGGGGGTGGAAGCATGCCCACATGACTAATGGAATAGTACATAAGAATGGAGCTAATCAATTTTGTGAAATTATCTATGAGGAAAGCGGATTTAGCATAGGAGATGTTCACACATCTTGAACTAAACAGCTGCAATCCAAGGGTATCGACGATGATGACCATCAACACCATGGCGCTCTTTAGCTCAAATGGTTATATGATAGAAAGCACTTAGATCCTATATAAAGTTATAAACACACTTAGAGATTACATTAATTGACAAGCAGTATTTGGCTTTTGGGTACACCTCTGAAAATGTTACGCAACAACAACTCGCAGTTCAGAAAATATCATATGAAATACCCTTTTTTGTGTACTAAATAATATCTATGTAGTAATTAGAACAATGATATATTTCATATATAATTCTTAGATATTTGTGAAACAACATTTTGGTTAATATAACTACTAGACTGACCAGTAGTTGGCATTCTGTCTTACCAATAAGTAGCTGACTTTTCTACAGTAAATCAGTGTTGATACCATGAACCCGTCAAAGTGGCCTCTAAATATTTGCTGATGATTAGATGACATAAACCCAACACCCAACTACCAACAATATGAAGGTATTTATCCTTATAACTCATGATTAACTTGAGACACAATAGAAGATAAATAAATTGATCAAACACAACAAAGAATCTTAGGTTTTGTTATGCACTTAAATTAGCTAACACAGTTATTATATCCTCAGAAATTCTTGAATGTCATATGTCATGCTTCTATGGTCCAATGGGAAATACTGTCATGGATCAACCAAATTTGTATGTAGGGATATCATCCTCATATATATTTCTACAATTAGTTTATACAAGCCTCAAAATCACTGATTTCCATTAAATGTTCTCCCTTTTCGCTCTCTGTGTTCTCTTCCTTCAATTTTTTTGTATGCAATGACTTTGAAACTGAAAAGCATGAACATAGCAAAAATAAATTATAATTATTTTTTGGATACATATCGGGTATAAAAAGCAGCAAGGTTAATGGAAACAAAATACAATAATAGCAAAAGATTTAAAATACATTATTCAAATCATATTTTGTCACTTAGAATTGAACTACTAAGAAAAAGGCTGACACCCTACATGTGCTTCATGATGAAGTGGATGGATAGGTGTTTCACTTTCTTCCTTTCATGATAGATATTATTTATGCAAAAAAATACACAAAACTTATTGATTAGTCCGTGCGAATGCACGGGTTGACGACTAGTCCTAGTAATCCTTCTAATAATTATGGGAATTCCTACAACAACTCTTATGGAAATTATAATAAGATGCCCTCTGAATTTGAGAATAGTGTTAAAGAGTTTATGAATTCACAAAAGAATTTTAATGCTTTGCTTGAAGAGAAATTGCTTAAAGTTGATGATTTCGCTAGGAACATTGATAGAATTTCTCTTGAGGTTGATTCTTTAAAGCTTAGACCTATTCCTCCTAAGCATGATATCAATGAGTCTCTCAAAGCCATGAGAATTTCCATTGATGAGTGCAAGGAAAGAACCGCTAGGATGCGTGCTTCCAAAGATGCCTTTATTAAAGCGTGTTCCTCCAATTCCTATGAAAATCAAGATGAAGATCTAAAAGTTATTGATGTGTCCCCTATTAAATCTTTGTTTTGCAATATGAATCTTGATGAAACTGAATATAATCTTCCTTTATCTAGAAGGCGTTCTAAAAATTCGGAGTATTTAGATCTTAATGATGAAATCGATGAAAGTGGGATTGAAAGAAATAGAAATCTAGATGTTGCTAAACCCACTATATTGGATTTCAAAGAATTTAATTATGAAAGTTGCTCTTTAATTGATTGTATTTCCTTGTTGCAATCCGTGCTAAATTCTCCACATGCTTATAGTCAAAATAAAGCCTTCACCGAACATATTGTTGATGCCTTGATGCAATCTTATGAAGAAAAACTTGAGTTGAAAGTGTCTATACCTAGAAAACTCTATGATGAGTGGGAACCAACTATTAAAATTAAAATTAAAGATCATGAGTTTTATGCTTTGTGTGATTTGGGTGCTAGTGTCTCTACTATTCCCAAGACTTTGTGTGATTTGCTAGATTTCCGTAATTTTGATGATTGCTCTCTAAACTTGCATCTTGCGGATTCCACTATTAAGAAACCTATGGGAAGGATTAATGATGTTCTTATTGTTGCAAATAGGAATGATGTGCCTGTAGATTTCATTGTTCTTGATATAGATTGCAATCCTTCTTGCCCTATTATTCTTGGTAGACCATTCCTTAGAACGGTTGGTGCGATTATTGATATGAAGGAAGGGAATATTAGATTTCAATTTCCATTAAAAAAGGGCATGGAACACTTTCCTAGAAAGAAAATAAAATTACCATATGAAACTATCATGAGAGCCAGTTATGGATTGCCTACCAAAGATGGCAATACCTAGGTCTATCCTCGCTTTAATGCCTAGCTAGGGGCGTTAAACGATAGCGCTTGTTGGGAGGCAACCCAATTTTATTTTTATTCCTTGATTTTTTTCTCCTGCTTAGTAATAAATAAATTATTTAGCCTCTGGTTTTGTTGTGTTTTTTGTGTTTAATTATTGTTTGTGCCAAGTAGAACCGTTGGGAAGACTTGGGGAAAGTCTTGTTGAACTTGCTGTAAAAAACAGAAACTTTAGCGCTCACGAGAACTGCTGTAATTTTTATTTGAAGAGTTCTATTTAGTTAATTATTTTTGCAGATGATTAATAGATAAATTCCTCACGTCCATAAATTTATTTTAGAATTTTTGGGGTTCCAGATCTTGCGCTAGCTACAGATTACTATAGACTGTTCTGTTTTTGACAGATTCTGTTTTTCATGTGTTGTTTGCTTATTTTGATGAATCTATGGTTAGTAAAATAGTTTATAATCCATAGAGAAGTTGGAATACAGTAGGTTTAACACCAATATAAATAAAGAATGAGTTCATTACAGTACCTTGAAGTGGTCTATTGTTTTCTTTCGCTAACGGAGGTCACGAGTTTTCTATTTTGAGTTTTGTGTTGTGAAGTTTTCAAGTTTTGGGTGAATTCTTTTGATGGATCATGGAACAAGGAGTGGCAAGAGCCTAAGCTTGGGGATTCCCATGACACCCCCAAGATAATCCAAGGACACCAAGAATTCAAAGCTTGGGGATGCCCCGGAAGGCATCCCCTCTTTCGTCCACTTCCATCGGTAATTTACTTGGAGCTATATTTTTATTCACCAACATGATATGTGTTTTGCTTGGAGCGTCTTGTATTATTTGTGTCTTTGTGTCTTAGTATGCCACAATCATCCTTTCTGTACACACCTTTTGAGAGAGCCATACATGAATTAAAATTTGATAGAATACTCTATGTGCTTCACTTATATCTTTTGAGCTAAGTAGTTTTGCTCTATGTGCTTCACTTATATCTTTTGAGCGTTATAATTTTGGTCTATGTGCTTCACTTAGTTCTTTTAGAGCACAGTGGTGGATTTGTTTTAAAGAAACTATTGATCTCTCATGCTTCACTTAAATTATTTTGAGAGTCCCTTAATAGCATGGTAATTTGCTTAATAATAATATGCTAGGTAATCAAGATTTGTGAAACTTTCTTTTGAGTGTGTTGAATACTAAGAAAAGATTGAAGCATGATAATTGTTTTGAGATATGGAGGTGATAATATTAAAGTCATGCTAGTTGATTAGTTGTGAATTTAAAGAATACTTGTGTTAAAGTTTGTGATTCCCGTAGCATGCACGTATGGTGAACCATTATGTGATGAAGTCAGAGCATGATTTATTTATTGATTTTCTTCCTTATGAGTGGCGGTCGGGGATGAGCGATGGTCTTTTCCTACCAATCTACCCCCCTAGGAGCATGCACGTAATACTTTGCTTTGATAACTTCTAGATTTTTGCAATAAGTATATCAGTTCTTTTATGACTAATGTTGATTCCACGGATTATACGTACTCTCACCCTTCCACCTTTGCTAGCCTCTCTAATACCGCACACTTTTCGCTGGTATCATACACCTACCATATACCTTCCTCAAAACAGCCACCATACCTACCTATTATGACATTTCCATAGCCATTCCGAGATATATTGCCATGCAACTTTCCACCATCTACTTTATCATGAAACATTCATCATTGTCATATTGCATATCCCGGTCCACCGCCGGATGCATTCACATAGAGTCATATTTTGTTCTAAGTATCGAGTTGTAATTGTTGAGTTATAAGAAAAATAAAAGTGTGACGATCATCATTATTAGAGCATTGTCCCAGTGAGGAAAGAATGATGGAGACTATGATTCCCCCATAAGTCGGGATGAGACTCCGAACGAAAAATAAAATAAATAAAAAAAAGAGGCCAAAGAAGCCCAAATAAAAAGAGGCCATAAAAAAAAGAAAAGGCCCAAATAAAAAAAATGATGAGAGAAAAAGAGAGAAGGGACAATGTTACTATCCTTTTACCACACTTGTGCTTCAAAGTAGCACCATGATCTTCATAGTAGAGAGTCTCTCATGTTATCACTTTCATATACTAGTGGGAATTTTACATTATAGAACTTGGCTTGTATATTCCAATGACGGGCTTCCTCAAATTGCCCTAGGTCTTCATGAGCAAGCAAGTTGGATGCACACCCACTTAGTTTCTTTTTTGAGCTTTCATATACTTATAGCTCTAGTGCATCCATTGCATGGCAATCCCTACTCACTCACATTGATATCTATTGATGGTTCTTGCCATGGGAGAAGTGCTTAGCTTTGGGTTCGATCTTGCGGTGTCCTTTCCCAGTGACAGAAGGGGCAACAAGGCACGTATTGCATCGTTGCCATCGAGGATAACAAGATGGGTTTATTTCATATTGCATGAATTTATCTCTCTACATCATGTCATCTTGCTTAAGGCGTTACTATGTTTTTAACTTAAACTCTAGATGCATGCTGGATAGCGGTCGATGAGTGGAGTAATAGTAGTAGATGCAGAATCGTTTCAGTCTACTTGTCACGGACGTGATGCCTATATACATGATCATGCCTAGATATTGTCATAACTATGCTCAATTCTGTCAATTGCTCAACAATAATTTGTTCACCCACCGTAGAATACTTATGCTCTTGAGAGAAGCCACTAGTGAAACCTATGCCCCCCGGGTCTATTCTCATCATATCAATCTCCATCACTTTAATAATCTTTCTTTGCTTTTTACTTTGCTTTTACTTTTTACTTTGCATCTTTATACCAAAAATACCAAAAATATTATATCTATCAGATCTCACTCTCGTAAGTGACTGTGAAGGGATTGACAACCCCTAATCGCGTTGGTTGCAAGTAGCTACCGTTTTGTGCAGGTACGAGGGACTTGAGTGTGGCCTCCTACTGGATTGATACCTTGGTTCTAAAAAACTGAGGGAAATACTTACGCTACTCTGCTGCATCATCCCTTCCTCTTCGAGGAAAACCAACGCAAGCTCAAGATGTAGCAATGCAGCAGAGTAGCATAAGTATTTCCCTCCGTTTTTGAGAACCAAGGTATCAATCCAGTAGGAGGCCACGCTCAAGTCCCTCGTACCTGCACAAAACGATAGCTACTCGCAACCAACGCGATTAGGGGTTGTCAATCCCTTCACGGTCACTTAGGAGAGTGAGATCTGATAGATAGTATTTTTGGTATAGAGATGCAAAGTGAAAAGTAAAAAGCAAAGAAATATTGAAGTGATGGAGATTGATATGATGAGAATAGACCCGGGGGCCATAGGTTTCACTAGTGGCTTCTCTCAAGAGCATAAGTATTCTACGGTGGGTGAACAAATTACTGTTGAGCAATTGACAGAATTGAGCATAGTTATGAGAATATCTAGGCATGATCATGTATATAGGCATCACGTCCGTGACAAGTAGACCGAAACGATTCTGCATCTACTACTATTACTCCACTCATCGACCGCTATCCAGCATGCATCTAGAGTATTAAGTTAAAAACAGAGTAACGCTTTAAGCAAGATGACATGATGTAGAGATATAAATTCATGCAATATGAAATAAACCCCATCTTGTTATCCTCGATGGCAACGATGCAATACATGCCTTGCTGCCCCTTCTGTCACTGGGAAAGGACACCGCAAGATCGAACCCAAAGCTAAGCACTTCTCCCATGGCAAGAAAAACCAATCTAGTAGGCCAAACCAAACTAATAATTCGTAGAGACTTGCAAAGATAACCAATCATACATAAAATAATTCAGAGAAGATTCAAATATTATTCATAGATAGACTTGATCATAAACCCACAATTCATCGATCTCAACAAACACACCGCAAAAAACAAGAAGATTACATCGAATAGATCTCCACGAGAGAGGGGGAGAACTTTGTATTGAGATCCAAAAAGAGAGAAGAAGCTATCTAGCTACTAACTATGGACCCGAAGGTCTGAGGTAAACTACTCACACTTCATCGGAGAGGCTATGATGATGTAGAATCCCTCCGTGATGACGGCCCTCTCCGGCGAAGCTCCGGAACAGGCCCCAAGATGGGATCTCGTGGATACAGAAAGTTGCAGCGGTGGAATTAGGTTTTTGGCTCCGTCTCTGTTCGTTTGGGGGTACGTAGGTATATATAGGAGGAAGAAGTACGTCGGTGGAGCTTCGGTGGGCCCACGAGGGTGGGGGCGCGCCTGGGGGTATAGGGCGCGCCCCCTACCTCGTGCCCACCTCGAAGATTCCTTGGCGTAGGGTCCAAGTCTCCTAGGTCATATTCGGTGAGAAAATCACGTTCCCGAAGGTTTCATTCCGTTTGGACTCCGTTTGATATTTCGTTTCTTCGAAACACTGAAATAGGCAAAAAAACAACAATTCTGGGCTGGGCCTCCGGTTAATAGGTTAGTCCCAAAAATAATATAAAAGTGGAAAATAAAGCCCAATATAGTCCAAAACAGTAGATAATATAGCATGGAGTAATAAAAAATTATAGATACGTTGGAGACATATCAGGCATCCCCAAGCTTAATTCCTGCTCGTCCTCAAGTAGGTAAAGGATAAAAAGAGAATTTTTGATGCGGAGTGCTACTTGGCATAATTTCAATGCAAATCTATACCTATACTAATTACAGACTCCCAATAAATTACCACGTTAATCAGTAATTAGGAGCCATTCATCTCGTGGGACCGAATTATTAACCGTTGGATAAAATATTTCTAAACTCCACTTTATCTCCTTCGCCCTCTCACGAGGTCTCCTTCTCTTATCCCTCTCTTCAACTCTTTATTATCTCCTTCCTCCTATTCCTCTCTTTATGTCATTCCTTCCTCCCACGTAAAGCATCTCCTCTCCCCCGTAGCCATCTCGTTCCCTAACCCTCCAACCAATCCATGTTGCCTTGGCTCAAGGAGGGCTAATTAGATCGAGGCTGGGAGCCTAGGGCAGAATTGCATCGACGAACTGGTGGTCATCAAACACATAGGTATGAGTTACATGATCCGGTTCTCCTTCCTCTCGGTGAGCCAAACAGAAAAATCTCCAGGTCTAGCTGACCCTCCCAAAGATCTCAGGACTCTCTCCTTCCTCTAGATCAACAAAGAAAAAAATCTGATCTCACAATCGATAGGCATGCGTAGTGCCTCTCTACAAATCTCTCACGATTCTCCTTCCTCTTGGTCAGCTTGCGTAGTGCCTCTCTACCAATCACTCATGATTTTCCTCCCCCTCCGTCAGCCAAATAGAAATATCTACAGTTCTCAAAAAGATAGGCAGCGCTGCCCACTCCCAATAACTCAGGACTCTCTCCTTCCTCTAGGTCAGCCAAGAAAAAAAATCAGATCTCAGCAATGATAGGCATGCGTAGTGCTGTAACAATTAGGTTAGGAAACCTACAGATTGTTTTCGCACGACACTGGGAATTTGCGGGAGTATATGCGTAGTGCTGTAACAATCAGATCATAGGACATTCGATCTTCTGGCAGGAAAGTACTCACCGGTGGTAGCTGAGAATTTGCGGGAGTATATGTGTACGTGCCTCACATGCAAAAAATTAAAGGTACTCACCGGTGGCAGCTGAGCATTTGCAGGAGTATATATGTGTACGTGCTTCACATGCAAAAAATTAAAGGTAACTGAATCAGCTGGGTTTGATATGCTATTTATTCTATAGAAGAGAATTCATACTTCAAATAATTAATCTCTTCCTTAAGCATGCATATGCTTGATGCAAGGTACAGCCACCACCGATCCACCTGACCACCTAGCCTAGGACTTTCCTGCTATACCTCAAGATTGCGTCTGTACTAACCGCACCACAATTTAATGTGCATGACTCGATTGTTTCCCAGGATTCCTTTCACCCCCATATGCAATCTCACAGAATTTTCATTTGCATCTTATTGTGATTCTCATTAGATTTCTGTGATTGGAGATATTAAACCGATTAGGTTAGCAAGGGCCATTGGAGGCAACACATGCAGGTCTTAGTAGTCTGATGGATAAGTTCGTGCTTGTGGGTTTGGATTTTAGTAGTCCGTTTAACTAACATGTTGCTTCTGTTTTAACTGAATCAGGCTTTTGCTGCGCTTCACATGTATGATTATTTTTCTCGAACTAATGATCCTTTCAGTATTCTATTTCCAAAGTATTTCATTCTCTTTGACATGAAATAATCATTTTTTAAACGCAGTTTAGTTATCTTTTGGTGGATGCATGAATGTATTCCAATTATTGTTGGTTCCATGTTTTATATTATGGCAGGAGTAACAATGACAACTAGCTAGATGCTCTGAGATTCTTGGAACAGATACAAATAAAATAATAGTAACAAGGTGTGGGGTAATGATTCCAAATATATCTCTAACCAAACAGTACAAATATCTCCCTCACGACATAGTTTTATATATGCATTCTTCTCTGACGCCCCATGGAGGCATGCATGGTGACAAAATAAGAACCATGCAGATATATTGGTGTTATCCTACTGGATATGGGGAAGAAGAAGCCCAATAATGAGGTAGACCTGAATGTCAATTGCATCACGACCAGCGGCAAAGAAGTCCAGCAATAATCAGGCAGCGAAGTGAAAATTCATCATTGAGCAGTCCCACGATACTACTTAGTCATGTTGCATATATAAGAAAGTCACTGTGGTTAACGATGGACTTGCCCAAGACAAAAATAACATGGTGGCAGGGTTGTGGTTGAATTTGATGTAGCGACTGAGGCAAGAGGAGAGGAAGTGTTGCTGCCTGGAATCAATGTTTTGATTTTAGGTACGTAAATAAGCATCCATGCACCATAATTTAAAACAGACTACAAGAGGAGCAATCCATGTTTGATCCTGTTATCGTACTTGATTACAGGCAGCGGGGAGGTTAGATCAGGTCTGCAAATAGCATGAGTGAATCTATTTCTCTCATAAAGCGACGAGGATAAAACAGAGAGTTTCTTGCAATTTTCAGTGCATGCTCTTGATATCCATACATATTGAAAGTGCAACTATCCCTGGGTGGTTTTGGTAATTCCTAACAACATATAGCTCATTGAGCTAACATTATTCCAAGATTAATATTTCAGGAAAAGATCAATGAATGGCATGGCATGGATGAGGAAAGTGGATCCCTCAAAATTCTAAGGACAAAAAGGTTTGGCTCAAGCTTTAAGCTCAAGACTCTACATTTTATATTTTAGTGATCCAAGATCACATTGAGTCTATAGGAAAAGCCAATACTATCAAGGAGGGATGCGGTGTTGCTTAATGGCTTGCTTTCTCAAAATGCTTAGTGATATGCTCCAAAACCCTCAACTACCTTGCCACATCCACATCTGACCTAAACCAAAAGTCAAACTCGGCCCCACCGATTCTTTCTATCCGGCGCCGCCGAGTTTCAAATGTCATAACCACTGCCACAAACCCTAGGCAAATCGGTTTCACCGATAGGGATCTCGGTCTCACCGAGATGGGATTGTAATCTCTCTGTTTCCCTTCGTAACGTTTCGGTCTTACCGAGATGAGCGATCGGTCCCACCGAGATTGCAATGTAAACTCTCTGTTTCCCTTTTGTAATATTTCGGTCTCACCGAGATGAGCGAATCGGTCCCACCGAGTTTACCCGACCAACTCTCTGGTTAGCTTATTACCAAAATTGGTCCCACCGAGTTTGTGTAATCGGTCACACCGAGATTACGTTATGCCCTAACCCTAACCATATCGGTCCTACCGAGTTGCATCTCAGTCCCATCGAAAATCCTAACGGTCACTAGGTTTGCTGAATCGGTCCGACCTAGTTTAACCATTCGGTCCCACCGAGTTTGGCAAATTGTGTGTAACGGTTAGATTTTGTGTGGAGGCTATATATACCCCTCCACCCACTCTTCATTCGTGGAGAGAGCCATCAGAACATACCTACACCTCCAATACACATTTTCTAATATAGAACCACCTACACTTGTGTTGAGGTCAAGATATTCCATTCCAACCATATGAATCTTGATCTCTAGCCTTCCCCAAGTTGCTTTCCACTCAAATCTTCTTTCCACCAAATCCAAATCCTGTGAGAGAGAGTTGAGTGTTGGGGAGACTATCATTTGAAGCACAAGAGCAAGGAGTTCATCATCAACACACCATTTGTTACTTCTTGGAGAGTGGTGTCTCCTAGATTGACTAGGTGTCACTTGGGAGCCTCCGACAAGATTGTGGAGTTGAACCAAGGAGTTTGTAAGGGCAAGGAGATCGCCTACTTTGTGAAGATCTACCGCTAGTGAGGCAAGTCCTTCGTGGGTGACGACCATGATGGAATAGACAAGGTTGCTTCTTTGTGGACCCTTCGCGGGTGGAGCCCTCCGCGGACTCGCGCAACCATTAACCTCCGTGGGTTGAAGTCTCCATCAACGTGGATGTACGATAGCACCACCTATCGGAACCACGACAAAAACATCCGTGTCCCCAATTGCATTTTAATCCTCCAAACCCTTCCCTTTACATTCTTGCAAGTTGCGTGCTTTACTTTCCGCTGCTCATATACTCTTTTTCATGCTTGCTTGAATTATGTGGAGATTGCTTGACTTGTGCTAAGATAGCTAAAATCTGCCAAGAACTAAAATTGGGAAAAGGCTAGATTTTTATTTGGTCAAGTAGTCTAATCACCCCCCTCTAGACATACTTTCACGATCCTACAAGTGGTATCAGAGCTTTGGTCTCCATTTGCTTTGATTTCCATAGCTTTTGGTGATCATAGCCTTGGTTTCACAACCTAGGATAGTATGGCGTCTAGCGAGGGAAATTATCACCGTAGAGGTCCTTACTTTGATGGCACTAATTTTGCTAGTTGGAAGCATAAGATGAAAATGCATATTCTTGGACATAACCCCGCCGTTTGGGCTATTATGTGTATTGGCTTGCAAGGTGAATTCTTTGATGGGAAAGAACCGAACCGTGAAGCTACTGCGGAAGAGTTGAAGATGCTGCAATACAACACTCAAGCTTGTGATATCCTCTTCAACGGATTGTGTCCCGAAGAATTCAACAAAATCAGCCGTCTTGAGAATGCAGAGGAAATTTGGGATACTTTGATTGGTATGCACGAAGGTACCGACTCTGTCAAGGAATCCAAATTGGATGTGCTTCAAAGTCAACTTGACAAGTTCAAAATGAAGGATGGTGAAGGTGTCGCTAAAATGTACTCTAGGCTTGCTCTTATCATAAATGAGATTGCCGTCTTAGGGAGTGAAGAGATGACCGATAGATTCACCATCAAGAAGATCCTAAGAGCCTTGGATGGAAAATATGATACCGTGTGCACATTGATCCAAATGATGCCCAATTACAAAGATCTCAAGCCAACGGAAGTCATCGGAAGAATTGTTGCTCATGAGATGTCACTCAAGGATAAAGAGGAACTTCACAACAAATCAAGTGGTGCTTACAAAGCCTCATGTGAAGCCCCCACATCATCGAGTGAGAAACAAACCTTCAATGAAGAATTGAGCTTAATGGTGAAGAACTTCAACAAGTTCTACAAGAGTAGAAGCAAAGAGAGAAGCTCCAAGTCAAGGTCCTACAATGACAAAAGATCTTCTAGTTGAGAGCGAAATTGCTACAATTGTGGAAGGCCCGGACACTATTCCAATGAGCGTACGCCCCCCTACAAGAGAAGAGAAGATTCTCCCAAGAGAAGAAGTAGAAGAGAAGAATCACCATCTAGAGAAAGGAGGAGTAGAGATGATCGTTATGAACGAAGACCCTCACGGAGAAGCAAGGATTCGGAAAGAAAGGACAAGTCATCAAGGAGCTACACAAAACGAAGACATCAAGCTCATGTTGGTGAATGGGTATCCGGCTCCGACTCCGACAACCACTCCGAGAGAAGCTATCACTCTGACTCTGAATATACTCAAGATGAAGGTGTTGCCGGTCTAGCACTTGTGACAACCAACTCCTACGACATATTTGACTCACCAAATGAAGGAGTTGGAACATGCTTCATGGCTAAAGGCCCAAAGGTATCACACCCCGAGTATGTTGATTTCAATAGTGATGAAGATGACTTGTTAGGTGATGATGATTTACTTGTTGACAACTCTAGTGATGAATACTATGATGAAACGTCAATTAATCATGCTAATCAAGATAAAATGAATGACAATGATAAGGAGAAGATGGAGTCTCTAACTAAAGAACTAAACACTCTTAAGCTAGCTCATGAAACTATCTTAGGAGATCATCGAGAACTTCTAAGGACTCATGAGAAATTGCGCTTTGAAAAGCTCAACCTTGAGCAAGAGCACGAGTTCTTAAAAGCAATCAATGATGATCTTCGCAAGAAAAGTTCTTCTTACATTGCCAGCGTTTACTCTTATCCACTTACATGCCTCAAGTCAAGTTTAGTAACAAGAACAAGAAAGATTCTTCCTCTAGTAGTAACAATAATCATGCTAAATCCAATATTGTTGCTTCTAGTAGTTCTCTTGATTCCACTAATGATTCTCTTAGCCAAGTTACACTTGAGAAAGAAAATAGCTTATTGAAGGGAATTATAGAGAAAGGTGTTTACAAGAGCCTTGCCGGAAGTAAGCAATTCGAGGAAATTGTACGCAAGCAAGGAAGGCACCGGAAGAATCAAGGTGTTGGTTTTGAACGAAAGTTCAATGCCAATGGAGTTGAGTGGGAAGAAGATCAATACCCCAAGACGAAGTTTGTTCCTCAACAAGAGAAGTATGATCCTACTTCTCTCAAAGGGAAACAAGCTCAAGATGATCTTCCACCACAAGACCACAAGCGAAAAGGCAAGGACAAGCTTCAAGAGGAAAATGATGCATTTGAAGGAGCTCCTAAGGCCTTGGTCAAGTGGGTTCCCAAGACTACTTCAAGTTCCACTTCATCAAGTACAACTACAACACCGAGGATTCCCATCAAGATGGTGTGGATCCTGAAGAAGAACTAGAGAGTTCTTGAGGGTGACTCCGCCAACATACTTCACTCTTATCATCTCGGCAAGAACAAGTGCAATCAACTTCCACATCTTGCACTAGTTCAAGGAGTCACAAACCCTCTTGTTGGTAAGACAAGGGACAAGGTAACCTAAAAGATTTCATAGACATCATCTTGTGTGTGCATCACTCTATGTCTATGGATATCCTTGTTTGTTCCTTGTGGGACTAACTCGTGTAGGTATTGAAAGTGCAACTCACTCCAATGGATAGCTCCAAATGATCTACATCAACATTGAGCATCCACATCTTCAACATCTATATGAAGTCATCATCGACAAAACCCAAGGTTAGTTCATCCCTCTTAGGGGGGATCTCACATCTAGGGGGAGCTTTACTCTAAGAATTGAGCTAAAGCAACTCTAATGGTGTGAACACAACAAATGCTTTATGTAAAAGTGGTAACCCCACTTGTTCTTAAACGATGAGTATGACCTATGATCAAATGTTCTCATTTGACTCCTAAGTCGATATACTCATATATAGATGACCTAGTCATCGCCAATTGTTTGATAGATGCTAGAATGGGTTGTGCATGCTTTGCCACACATTTCAATTGCCATTTTATTGTGTGAGCATGTTGATTGCATATTTCACTCATTCGAGGACATCCACTTGTTGTTTTGATTGATTGTTTTTCTTTTCTTTTGCCAAGTGGATGGCAAGAATGCCTAAGAACCCTCTCTAGCTATCTATGCTTTTCTCGTCTCAAACTCTATTCATGCTACATCACAAAATTTGATCAAGTCAGATTCGAACCACTCTGTGTGAGGAGCACTCGGAGTCCCCGATTCGTCATAGACTTAAACTTCCAAAACTTCTTTGTGCTTTTCGGTCTGACCGATTCCTCCATTTCGGTCATACTTAGATCACTAAGTCGATATAGGTTTTCAATATCGGTGCAACGGATTTGAACCTTTCGGTCACACCGAGTTTCAGTAACTGCTTGCAGTTATGAATATCGGTGCCACCGAGTTGTTCCACTCGGTCACACCGACAGGGTCGGGCTATATATACTCACGGGCAAAATTTTGGAAATTTCTCCGAAACCCCTTCGCCCGCGCATAGCTCGCTCTGCCTCCTGGGTCTCCGGATCGTCCTCCTCGTCGCCAGCCGCCTCCTGTCGCTGGTCTCCGCTGCCGTCAACGGAATTCTTCCCCATCATTGCCGCCGTAGCGAGTTCATCGCCGAACTAGGGTATGGACTCGATCACAGTGCTATCCCCGTCCGATTCCTAGCACATTGTGTTCATTATGATTCTTACCACGATTGAAACGCTTCTAGCCAGTCAGAACACTCCGTAGATTAGAGTTGAATTGAAAATTTAGGGTTAGGTTTCCGCCGAAACCATCTCGGACCATCCGAGTTGTGGAACTTGGTACCACCGATTCGGCTCAGGCCATTGCACATGTAATTTTCGGTCTGACCGAGAATTGCAAATCGGTGTGACCGAGTTCAGGACTTTGTGAAACCCTAGCAGTCTCGGTGCCACCGAACTATGACTCGGTCTGACCGAGTTCACTAGTTTAGGTTCCAACAGCTGCTTCGGTATCACCGAGTTTACAAATCGGTTGATCCGAAATGCTTTCTGTGGAAAACTAAAACTAAGTTTTTGACTCATTCTTTTGCAAAAACCTCTGCATTTTGTGATGCTCATCCACTCTATCTCATCTATATCTATTCACATGGTCTGCTGTCAGTGTTTGCAATATGTTTGATCAGAGTGACAGCCAGAACAGGTCAGAGGAGCAGGTTCACCTGAGTGAGGGCACCAGTCCCTCTAGCAGTTCAGATGATGGTAGCAGGAGCACTCCCAGCAACTTGCCCAAAGCTGCCACCAGAATAAGGAAGAAGAAAACTTCAGAGTCTGAGGATGAAGACTATGTGGCCACTGGATGATGCCACATCAAAGAAGAAAGTGCTCAAGAAGGAGTACAGATCAGCTGCAGTTAAGCCAGGGATGAAGATCAAAAGGCCAGCAGGAAGACAACCCATGTCAAAGGCCAGAGCATCTACTCAAGTCCCTTTGGGATCTGAACCCAAAAAGGCTGCTGCAGAAGGGAAGAAGAGGAAGTAGAGGATCAAAAAGACCACTGCTAGAGTGCTTGGGAGATCCTCAATCATGAGAGATTCTGAAGAGGAAGAGGAAGAAGAGGTTGCTGCACCAGCACCTAAGGCCCAGAAGCTTATGGGTGATGCTATCAGGACAGGGGCTGCTTCAGCAAAGCCCAAAGAGGCACCCAAAGCAGCCTCCAAGCCCAAGAGTGCACCTAAGAGGAATACCAGGAGTATACCAGCTGCTGAGAAGAACAAGGCCCCAGTGCCTGAAGTTGCTGCTGATGAAGATGATGAAGGACAAGTCCTGAGGAAGCTCAAACCCAAGATTCCAGACCACAATGATGCTCATCCTGTGGCTGAGAACATGAAGACCAGGAGAGACTCAGGACTGAGGAAATGGAGAGAGACAGACCCATATGCTACAAGGAGAAGGACTGCTGTTGATTACAGGTTCCACACAAAGGAACAACAGGACTTCTATGAGACAGTGTTGTTGGACAAGAAGTCTATAGTGTGTGAAATGAGGTGGGTCGACTGGAAGTATATCAAGGAAAATGAGGAACAATATCCTGGTGTGTTTGACAGCTTCAGTGCTTTTGGAGTTGCAGACTTTGTTGGGCAGAAGCTCACAAAGTGGAATGAGGAGCTAATAATGCAATTCTACTCCATAGCACACTTCTATCCAGATGGCAGGATAGTATGGATGTCTGAAGGTACAAGGTACCACTCAACTATTGAGGAATGGGAAAATCTGATCAATGCTCCTAAGGAAGAAGAAGATGACTTGGATGTCTATGCCAAGAAGAAGATGGATCACAACTCTATGGCAAACATGTATAAGGAGATTCCTGAAGATGATCTTGAGACTCACCAGTTTGGGTCAGTAAAACACTTGCTGTCAGGGCTGCCTACAATCAATTGGATCCTTAGGCACACTCTCTTGCCCAAGTCTGGTGATCATAGAATGATCAGAGGCCATGCAATTAACTTGCTACATATATTTGATGTGCCACAGAAGTTCAAGGTCATGAGCCTTATAGTTGAGACTATCAAGAGGACTGCAGCTGACCAGAAAAGAAGTTGTGGATATGCCCCACAGATCCAGGAGTCGATAAACTCAAAGATGGGCACATGCACATACTTGTTGGATAAGGAACACTTGCCTATCTATCATGACTTTGAGGACAATCAAGTTGTGATGAATGAGAATGAACCATCATCAATACAAGCTCAAGAGAAGAAGGAGAAAGCAAAGAAAGAGAAGGCTGCCAAGATGCCAACTCAAGAGGAGGCATCTGAGTACTTTTTGAAAAGCAAGCAAGATCAGCTTGGCTACCTGATTGCATCCACTCTGAGGATTGAGAAGGGACTGGCCACCCTAACTCAAAACCAGGAGAGCTTGGAAAGAATCATGGAGCAAAAATTCTATGACTTGGATGTGAAGGTAACTGAGATTCAGTCAGTTGTGGAGCAGCTACAAGATGATATGCAGGAGAGGAAGGGCAGAACAACCACTGATGCATTTGCCAGAGTGCCTCGAGCTCAGAGATCAACTGCAGTGCCTGTTCCAGACACCAGAGCCATGTCATCTGCACCAGCTACAACTTCAGTGCAACCAGCTCCAGCACCAACTCCATCAGCTCCATCCACATCAACTGAAGCCTTCGTCCTCGGCATTCTCCGGACACCACCACCTGAAGACCAAGCTTGAGAGACATTCTAGTGCTATGCATTTTCTATGAACTTTTTGGTAACTTGTTGCCAAAGGGGGAGAAAAATGTATAGATCATAGGCTTCGAGAGAGAGCGTTGCTTTTTATTCTCTCTTGCTTTGGTGGTTGAACTTTGTTTGTCTTTTGATTGCTTGAGATACTATGCTATTTCTGTGAGACATTGATGATCATGTGGTTGATCATAAGCTACACTTATGCTTGTTAGATGATATTATCTTACTTATTCTTATATGATTATTCACTTTGCTTGGTGATGAGTGCATGTATTTAATTCTTATCATTTTGAGCGCTCCACCAAGATGTATGTGACATGGAAGAGTAACCCATGATCCTAACTCATTGTGCATGTGCAGTCCAAAGCAAATCTTAAGATATGCACAAATTTAGGGGGAGCTCTTGCTTTTCACATACTTCTCAAAGCGACAATATCTTTCACTCTTATTATCATTTGTCGAAGCTTTGATCTATATGTTGTCATCAATTACCAAAAAGGGGGAGATTGAAAGTGCAACTATCCCTGGGTGGTTTTGGTAATTCCTAACAACATATAGCTCATTGAGCTAACATTATTCCAAGATTAATATTTCAGGAAAAGCTCAATGAATGGCATGGCATGGATGAGGAAAGTGGATCCCTCAAAAGTCTAAGGACAAAAAGGTTGGGCTCAAGCTTGAAGCTCAAGACTCTACATTTTATATTTTAGTGATCCAAGATCACATTGAGTCTATAGGAAAAGCCAATACTATCAAGGAGGGATGAGGTGTTGCTTAATGGCTTGCTTTCTCAAAATGCTTAGTGATATGCTCCAAAACCCTCAACTACCTTCCCACATCCACATATGACCTAAACCAAAAGTCAAACTCGGCCCCACCAATTCTTTCTATCTGGCGCCACCGAGTTTCAAATGTCATAACCATTGCCACAAACCCTAGGCAAATCGGTTTCACCGATAGGGATCTCGGTCTCACCGAGATGGGATTGTAATCTGTCTGTTTCCCTTCGTAACGTTTTGGTCTTACCGAGATGAGCGATCGGTCCCACCGAGATTGCAATGTAAACTCTCTGTTTCCCTTTTGTAACATTTCGGTCTCACCGAGATGAGCGAATCGGTCCCACCGAGTTTACCTGACCAACTCTCTGGTTAGCTTATTACCAAAATTGGTCCCACCGAGTTTGTGTAATCGGTCACACCGAGATTACGTTATGCCCTAACCCTAACCATATCGGTCCTACCGAGTTGCATCTCAGTCCCATCGAAAATCCTAACGGTCACTAGGTTTGCTGAATCGGTCCGACCGAGTTTAACCATTCGGTCCCACCGAGTTTGGAAAATTGTGTGTAACGGTTAGATTTTGTGTGGAGGCTATATATACCCCTCCACCCACTCTTCATTTGTGGAGAGAGCCATCAGAACATACCTACACCTCCAGTACACATTTTCTGATATAGAACCACCTACACTTGTGTTGAGGTCAAGATATTCCATTCCAACCATATGAATCTTGATCTCTAGCCTTCCCCAAGTTGCTTTCCACTCAAATCTTCTTTCCACCAAATCCAAATCCTGTGAGAGAGAGTTGAGTGTTGGGGAGACTATGATTTGAAGCACAAGTGCAAGGAGTTCATCATCAACACACCATTTGTTACTTCTTGGAGAGTGGTGTCTCCTAGATTGACTAGGTGTCACTTGGGAGCCTCCGACAAGATTGTGGAGTTGAACCAAGGAGTTTGTAAGGGCAAGGAGATCGCCTACTTTGTGAAGATCTACCGCTAGTGAGGCAAGTCCTTCGTGGGCGACGACCATGATGGAATAGACAAGGTTGCTTCTTCGTGGACCCTTCGTGGGTGGAGCCCTCCGCGGACTCGCACAACCGTTACCCTCCGTGGGTTGAAGTCTCCATCAACGTGGATGTATGATAGCACCACCTATCAGAACCACGACAAAAACATCCGTGTCTCCAATTGCGTTTGAATCCCCCAAACCCTTCCCTTTACATTCTTGCAAGTTGCATGCTTTACTTTCCGCTGCTCATATACTCTTTTCCATGCTTGCTTGAATTGTGTGGAGATTGCTTGACTTGCTCTAAGATAGCTAAAATCTGCCAAGAACTAAAATTGGGAAAAGGCTAGATTTTTATTTGGTCAAGTAGTCTAATCACCCCCCCTCTAGACATACTTTCGATCCTACACATATATTGTACTGAAATGCCGTGCTAAGTCTGGTCACTATTTAATATTGATTAACGATAATACTTATATACATATGGGTGCATATTGTCTATCTCAACAATCGCGAAGGTTTCGAATGGGATGATGTTTACAATACTGCATCGATTTATTCTGTGCTATCTTCTGCTTACTGCATATATATGATCTGCCATTTCAACTTAATGTTTATAATATAAATATAAAAAGTAATAAGAAACTTATACTTTATTTACTACATATAGGATTAATTTGGGAGCACTTAAGGATATCAATATAACATAGTTGTTGCATTTCTATCTAAATCTGTTTGTTGACAGTGTTTATAAGAATATGATGGTATAAATATATCTCTATAACTACACATTACAATCAGTTAAGGTACATAACGATTATAAGTGGGCTTGATTTGTCTATGTATTTTTTGCACAATAATTTCTATTTCACATGAGATCTTGGTCTATTATTCATATAATAGCATGCATTAATCGGTCTGGAATTAGGTGTAGCTATATCACAAACATAGGTTTGTACATTGTTTGTTTCCATTTATTCCGGTGATCTAACATCTCCATTGAAATTGGTTATTAAAGAAAATGAGGATATCTTATTATAAACTCTGATTAGTACGAATTGGGCGTCCATAAAACTGATGTTAATTAGTACCATAACGTAAACCAACCATAGTTTTAGTAAGGATTTTTTATACGAGATTACTGTTTACTAAAATGCTAATGCATATGACGATATATGTTTGGCCTTTAATAGCTAGGCTTTAAAAGTTTGCAAAACACTACTCCCAATCTATAAGTAGCACCATGAATCCAGAGTAAGATACTCCTGCCGAAAGAAATATAAGAGCGTTTAGATCACTACTATTTTCCAATATTTATACTGAGATTAAATATGATATACACTCATGTTACAAGTATATAATAGTACAATTAACCAAAATGTTGCAGCATATTGACACATTTGCATATATATATTTCTTGCAATATGGCATATGCATATAGAATTCCAATTTTTTACATCCAAACATGCGGGAACTCATAAATATAAATATGAAATAGGACCATGTACAAAAGAAATACACGTTTGATTTCAAACAAAATAAATAATCCACCCTATGTATACACCAGCCGTGCGGATGCACGGGTTGACGACTAGTCTTCTTAATTGTGGTATGAATATTCAGATTAGAAAGATTCAAGACAAAAGTTCATATTGACATAGAGAATAATAATACTTCAAGCAAACCAACAAAGCAATTATGTTTTCTCAAAGTAACATGGCCAAAGAAAGTTCATCACTACAAAATCATATAGTTTAGTCATGCTCCATTTTTGTCACACAAGAATTCTCTCATCATGCACAACCCCGATGAAAAGCCAAGCAATTGTTTCATACCTTAATAATTTCAAACTCATAAACTTTCACGCAATACATGAGCGTGAGCCATGGATATAGCACTATGGGTGGAATAGAATATAATGATGGGGGTTATGTGGAGAAGACAAAAAGGAGAAAGTCTCACATCAACGACGCTAATCAATGGGCTATGGAGATGCCCATCGATTGATGTTAATGCAAGGAGTAGGGATTGCCATGCAACAGATGCACTAGAGCTATAAATGTATGAAAGCTCAACAAAAGAAACTAAGTGGGCGTGCATCCAACTTGCTTGCTCACGAAGACCTAGGGCACTTGAGGAGGCCCATTGTTGGAATATACAAGCCAAGTTCTATAATGAAAAATTCCCACTAGTATATGAAAGTGACAAAACACGAGACTCTCTATCATGAAGATTTTGAAGCACAAGTGTGGAAAAAAGGATAGTAGCATTGCCCCTTTTTATTTATTTTCTTGTTTTTGGGCCTTATTTTTTTTTTCTTTGGCCTTCCTCTTTTTTTGGGACAATGCTCTATTGAATGATAATCATCACACTTCTATTTATTTACAACTCAATGATTACAACTCGATACTAGAACAAAGTATGACTCTATATGGATGCCTCCGGCGGTGTACCGGGATATGCAATGAATCAAGAGTGACAAGTATGAAGGAATTATGAACGGTGGCTTTGCCACAAATACTATGTCAACTACATGATCATGCTAGCAATATGACAATGATGAATGTGTCATGATAAACCGGATGATGGAAAGTTGCATGGCAATATATCTCGGAATGGCTATGGAAATGCCATAATAGGTAGGTATGGTGGCTGTTTTGAGGAAGATATAAGGAGGTTTGTGTGTGAAAGAGCGTATCATATCACGGGGTTTGGATGCACCGGCTAAGTTTGCACCAACTCTCGATATGAGAAAGGGCAATGCACGGTACCGTAGAGGCTAGCAATGATGGAAGGGTGAGAGTGCGTATAATCCACGGACTCAACATTAGTCATAAAGAACTCATATACTTATTGCAAAAATCTACAAGCCATCAAAAACCAAAGCATTACGCGCATGCTCCTAGTGTGATAGATTGGTAGGAAAAGACCATCGCTCGTCCCCGACCGCCACTCATAAGGAGGACAATCAAATAACACCTCATGTTTCAAATTTGTTGCATAACGTTTACCATACGTGCATGCTACGGGACTTGCAAACTTTAACTCAAGCACTTCTCAAATTCACAATTACTCTACTAGCATGACTTTGATATTACTACCTCCATATCTCAAAACAATTATCAAGCATCCAACTTTTCTTAGTATTCAACGCACTCAAAAGAAAGTTTCACAAATCTTGAATACCAAGCATGTTATTATTAAGCAAATTACCATGCTATTAAGACTCTCAAAATAATTTAAGAGAAGCATGAGAGATCAATAGTTTCTTTAAAACAAATCCACCACCATGCTCTAAAAGATCTAAGTGAAGCACATAGAGCAAAATTATAACTCTCAAAAGATATAAGTGAAGCACATAGAGCAAAACTACATAGCTCAAAAGATATAAGTGAAGCACATAGAGTATTCTATCAAATTCTAATTCATGTATGGCTCTCTCAAAAGGTGTGTACAGCAAGGATGATTGTGGCACACTAGAAAACAAATACACAAATAATACAAGACGCTCCAAGCAAAACACATATCATGTTGATGAATAAAAATATAGCTCCAAGTAAATTACCGATGGAAGTAGACGAAAGAGGGGATGCCTTCCGGGGCATCCCCAAGCTTTGACTTTTTGGTGTCCTTGGATTATCTTGGGGGTGCCATGGGCATCCCCAAGCTTAGGCTCTTGCCACTCCTTTTTCCATAATCCATCAAAAGAATTCACCCAAAACTTGAAAACTTCACAACACAAAACTCAATAGAAATCTCGTGAGCTCCGTTAGAGAAAGAAAACAAAAGACCACTTCAAGGTACTGTAATGAACTCATTATTTATTTATATTGGTGTTAAACCTACTGTATTCCAACTTCTCTATGGATTATAAACTATTTTACTAGCCATAGATTCATCAAAATAAGCAAACAACACACGAAAAACGGAATCTGTCAAAAACAGAACAGTCTGTAGTAATCTGTAACTAACGCAAACTTCTGGAACTCCAAAAAATCTACAAAACTTGGAAGTCCTAGAAAATTTGTTTATTGATCAGCAGCAATTGGAATCAGTATTTTATCACATTCTGATGATTTTTAATAATTCGGGCACTGAACGCAAAGTTTCTGGAAATTACAGCAAGATCAAATAACTATCATCCAAGAAGATCCAATAGGTCTAACTTAGCACAAGCACTAATTAAAACACAAAATCACATCCAAACAGAAGGTAGATGGGTTATTTATTCCCTAATAACAGAAGAAAAACACAAAAAATAAAAAATAAAATTGGGTTGCCTCCCAACAAGCGCTATCATTTAACGCCCCTAGCTAGGCATAAAAGCGAGGATAGATCTAGGTATTGCCATCTTTGGTAGGCAATTCTTCAATGAGGCATCTATCTTTCTTAGAAATTTCTTCCTTTCTAGTAATTATCAAAATTTTAGGCACAAGATCAAAAAATTCATTCGTAGCATAAGGTTCCTTAATGAAAGCAAAAATATCGGGATGAATGCTTATAGATTTAAGATCCACAGTTTCCTTACTAGATGATTCACCCTTATTCTTAGGAACATACATAAACTTGGTAATTTTAGTGGGAGGACTAGGAGTATTCTTTACGAAAGAAAAAGCGGTTCCTAAGTTGGTAATGATACCCTCAAGTTTATCGATTCTAGTGGAATCTAGATTTATTTTCTCATTAACCATGGGTTCCTTTTCCTTAATATTTTTTAAAGTCATTCCAACCTTAGATCCATATTAGGTAATTTGATTATGGATCTTTTTATCTAGATTTTCAATTGATTCAATGGTAGCAACTTTGTTTTCAATAATTTCAAGCCTTTCCATAACATGCTCCAAAGTTAACATAATTCCATTAATCAAAAGAGGTGGTGAGCCAAATAAATCTATCATAACATTATAAGAATCAAAAGTGTGGCTACCCAAGAAATTCTCCCCGGTAATGGTATCAAGGATATATCTATACCAAGGACTAGCACCTACATAAAAATTGCGAAGAAGAACTGAAGTAGATTGCTTCCTGGTAGATCTATTTTGAGCATTGCAAATTCTATACCAAGCGTCTTTTAGATTTTCTCCCTCCCTTTGTTTAAAATTTAGGACTTCATTTTCGGGAGATAACGGAGAAGAGATAAGATTAGCCATGACGACAAGGCAAGTGAGAAAAAGGCAAACGGAGAAAGGAAGAGGAGAAGGAGAAGGAGAAAGAGAGGGCGAATAAAACAGCAAGGGTGAAGTGGGGGAGAGGAAAACGAGAGGCAAATGGAAACTAATGTAATGCGAGAGATAGGGATTGTGATGGGTACTTGGTATGTTGACTTTTTGCGTAGACTCCTCGGCAACGGCGCCAGAAATTCTTCTTGCTACCTCTTGAGCTTGCGTTGGTTTTCCCCGAAGAGGAGAGGATGATGCAGCAGAGTAGCGTAAGTATTTCCCTCAGTTTTTGAGAACCAAGGTATCAATCCAATAGGAGGCCATGCTCAAGTCCCTCGTACCCGCACAAAACGATAGCTACTCGCAACCAACGCGATTAGGGGTTGTCAATCCCTTGACGGTCACTTACGAGAGTGAGATCTGATAGATAGTATTTTTGGTATTTTTGGTATAGAGATGCAAAGTGAAAAGTAAAAAAGCAAAGTAAAAAAGCAAAGCAAGATTAAAGTGATGGAGATTGATATGATGAGAATAGACCCGGGGGCCATAGGTTTCACTAGTGGCTTCTCTCAAGAGCATAAGTATTCTACTGTGGGTGAACAAATTACTGTTGAGCAATTGACAGAATTGAGCATAGTTATGAGAATATCTAGGCATGATCATGTATATAGGCATCACGTCCGTGACAAGACCGAAACGATTCTGCATCTACTACTATTACTCCACTCATCGACCGCTATCCAGCATGCATCTAGAGTATTAAGTTAAAAACAGAGTAACGCTTTAAGCAAGATGACATCATGTAGAGAGATAAATTCATGCAATATGAAATAAACCCCATCTTGTTATCCTCGATGGCAACGATACAATACGTGCCTTGCTGCCCCTTCTGTCACTGGGAAAGGACACCGCAAGATCGAACCCAAAGCTAAGCACTTCTCCCATGGCAAGAAAAACCAATCTAGTAGGCCAAACCAAACTAATAATTCGAAGAGACTTGCAAAGATAACCAATCATACATAAAAGAATTCAGAGAATATTCAAATATTATTCATAGATAGACTTGATCATAAACCCACAATTCATCGGTCTCAACAAACACACCGCAAAAAAGAAGAAGATTACATCGAATAGATCTCCACGAGAGAGGGGGAGAACTTTGTATTGAGATCCAAAAAGAGAGAAGAAGCCATCTAGCTACTAACTATGGACCCGAAGGTCTGAGGTAAACTACTCACACTTCATCGGAGAGGCTATGATGATGTAGAAGCCCTCTGTAATGACGGCCCTCTCCGGCGGAGCTCCGGAAAAGGGCCGAAGTTGGGATCTCGTGGATACAGAAAGTTGCGGCGGTGGAATTAGGTTTTTGGCTCCGTCTCTGTTCGTTTGGGGGTACGTAGGTATATATAGGAGGAAGAAGTACGTTGGTGGAGCTTCGGTGGGCCCACGAGGGTGGGGGCGCGCCTGGGGGTATAGGGCGCGCCCCCTACCTCATGCCCACCTCGAAGCTTCCTTGGCATAGGGTCCAAGTCTCCTGGGTCATATTCAGTGAGAAAATCACGTTCCCGAAGGTTTCATTCCGTTTGGACTCCGTTTGATATTCCATTTCTTCGAAACACTGAAATTGGCAAAAAACAACAATTCTGGGCTGGGCCTCCGGTTAATAGGTTAGTCCCAAAAATAATATAAAGGTGGAAAATAAAGCCCAATATAGTCCAAAATAGTAGATACTATAGCATGGAGCAATAAAAAATTATAGATACATTGGAGACGTATCAGGCGGCGGCTGCCATCCTAGGATTACCTGCGACCAAGTGACTTGGATTTATCGGGGATGGATGAACAATTCGTACCTGGTTCTCCATGAGAAAACCCTATGCAATCGCCGAGAGGGGGTTTTCTCTGAACAAGCAGACGAGGGAGAAGGGGATTCAGGCCCAGTGAAATATTGCCGCGTCGTCCGTCCAGCTTACTGCTAAAGCTGGAAAGGGGGGTTGTGATTTGACGGTTCATTGGGCATTACTGCGGCGCTACGACCAGGGTGTGTCTACCGTGAAGTTGTGCACTCTAATTTGTGCATATGGCACGTGGACCCCGTTGCCGGTTGCCCCACATATTAGCGAAAGGAAGTAGAAAGACAAGAGTAACTAGTTACACATAAATATATTTTTTGACAGAGAGATACTCCCTCTGTAAAGAAATATACAAATCTATTATATCACAGGCTCACCTTGCCGCTCTGCAATGCACGGGCATTATGGGGATTCAACTGAGAATATAATACTCAAATAGGCTCATGGTTCTGGACTTTGGGTCGCAGGCCGACCCTGCATGTTTGGGGGTCCATGTGTTCTACCTCAGCGCTTTTCATATTGCAAGCGATCGGTACAGAGCTGGTTTTAGATGCTGTCGCAAGGCGAATATACAAAATTGAATAAAGCACGACAGCTGTTGGAATGAAATCGAATGACAGTTCCTAACCGGCAATCAGAGTTGCAATTCTATCAACGATATACCATGTGATAAATAATACTGTCGTACTACTTATACACACAGTACACTTGTTTCACCATGCCAGATTATTACATAAAAATCTCTCGGAGGATAGATCAGTTCGGCAGTTGCGTGCTACTACTGAAGAATTTCAAAGTTGATTTGGACCAGCTCTCCTTGCCAAGAAAGTTCGATTTTGACATCATCCTCTCTTGGATGGACATCGGAGCACCGGCCGACGTGATGTCTATGGCTCTGGTCAAAATAGTCGAGGCTCATGGTACGAAGAAGCGCAAGCGCCCCGCCGATTCTACCGCAGACAAGCTCAAAGCCATCGCCCTGTCCAAGCCCCCCTCTCCGGGATCCCTCATTAAGCAAGTCCAGGTAATATCTATTGTTGATGATCTTTTTCTCGATCTTGATCATGTTTTTTCATCTAACACGCAGTACTAGTACTGGTAGTACAACTTTCTGGGTGATCTTGCATGTGATTTTAGTGTGCCAAATGGCGGTTCTAAATTTCTCTTTTGACCAAAACATGCGAGAGGTTGACACTGATTTCTTATAGATTACTTTCAACTACTCCCTCTGTCCTAAATTTCTTGTCTTAGATTTGTCTAGATACGGATGTATCTAATACTAAAATGTGACTTGATACATCCGTATCTAGACAAATCTAAGACAAGAATGTTGGCACGGAGGGAGTACTTTATGAACATCAATGCTACCTTTTAAGAGGGTATATTTGCCTCAGTAAATTGTGTTATGGATATTGCATGTAATCCTCTGCTCTCATGCCTTTGAAAAAATGTTCTAGTGTCTTTGTTCACTCATTTCTGTGCGTATGAGAGAGAAGAGTGAAAGGAGGAATGAGATGAGGGAGAAGCGAAGCGAGTGGGGGTTTTCATCAAGAGAGGAAGCTGAGAGAGAAGAGTGAAATGATGGTTGCTTCGTCCGTCCAACTTACTGTTGGAAAGGAGGGGGTTTTGTGATTTGACGGCTCATTGGGCATTACTGCGGCGGTTCGATCGGGGTAGTCTACCGTCACTCTACTACAGAGTAATTTAGTGCATGGCTGGTGGACCCAGTTGCTGGCTGTCCCACACGTCGGCGAAAGTGAGTAATTTAGTGCATGGCTGGAGGAGGATCCGCACGGTAGAGCATGTCCACTATTTTTCTGAAGAAAAAAATGATTACAGCAAGTGTTTCCACTCTTACGACGGAGGAGTGCGAAACACGGCAGCCACTTGAACATACACAGTGCTCCTACGACTAGGCATGTGCAGTGGTTCATATGTCAGTACTACACAATCTTGTTGCTAGTGTAGTAAGATATGACGATAACAAATGATGTTGTGCGCATGTCAACTACTCCTATATGTAACATAGTACCACTTTTTCAACTGTCCGGTCGAGAATGAACGGTGAGATCAATGTTAACAGAACTAGGTCCACAACGCACGGAGAGTACGGTGCTACAGTACTCCACGAAACAGGAACCATATGAAGCACGAATGGATTCCAGTGACGGAGCCCTGAAAGGATTCGCCCGGCAACGGCAACGGCAGCCCGCAACCCCTCCTTGTCTAGCTCAGCACCCACCATCGCGCGGAGACGGCTCAGCTCCTGGGACTTATAGGTGAAGAAGGAGACCAGGTCAGGAAGCCGCAGCTCGTTGAAGTCGACCGGGTAGTCGAACGGGTTTAGCCCGACGGCCGGCAGCGTCGCGCTGGCGCAACGGTAGGCATCGCGCGGCCGCAACATGTGCGTGGCAACTTGGTTCACCAAGTGGCTGAGGCGATCCTGGACCTCATCACGATCGGCCCGCTCGTGCTCCAGCCGGCTCCCCTGACGGCCTATCGTATCTCCCGCTTTCTGCGGCAACACCGCCGACGCCTCGATCATCTTTGTGGTGGACGCCTGCCAGTTTTGAAGCTCCGTGAACTCCTGCACATAACGGAGGAGCATGGCACTCCTCTCCTCCTTGAGCTCATGGAGCTCCACGTCCTTGGCCCTGAGCTCCGCATCCTTGGCATGGAGCTCCTATGTCAGGAGCCTCACCTCGGACTCCGTGATCTGCTGCGCTGCCATGGCACCAGGTAGAAGCAATGGGGAGAGGAAGCAAAGGGGGAGAAACGGCTGAAAGGCAATGCAATCTACAGGAAGGCGGAGGGAGCAGTGGGTTTTTACAGGCGGAGTCATTGTGACTAATTGCTGCCGCGCCTGCTCCTGTCAATAAAAAAATTAAAAATCCTGTCACGCCTGCTCCCATTAGTCAAAAAATTAAAAATCCTGCCGCACCCAAACACCAGAGCAACGCCGCGGTGCATATTTAAATTTACCTACCGGCAAGTAGATAAAAAAAGGGGTGAAAAAACAAATGTGGCGGCGGCCTAGCTAATCGGTCGAACTAGCCCAACTAGCTAGCCACCGTGCTTCACTGATGTACTCGGCGGGAAAGGTGGTCTTTCGTGATTTGACGACTCATTTACTTGCTTCGGCGCTACCACCGAGGAGGACCCACAAAACATGCAGTAGGGTGTCCCACGTCAGGAAGAATATATGTGTGCACCACTCGGGAGGACCCCGACACCGCGCGGTAGGGTGTGCCACGTCTCGGCACGGAGGAAAAATGTGCGTGTAAAAATATACTGTATCATACGTAGTACCTATGGTTCGACCTCGGGACCCAGCCAGTCGGTCGAAAACACCCCAGTAGCCACACAGATTCATCATGCAAACGTGGCACGGAGAATAGATGTGGTTAGCTCCGTATCGACCAGCCACAATGTCTCTTGTTCTAGGCGATTCTTCTATTTTCCAAGCTTTTTTTAGTTGTAATAACACCACGGCAAGCTAGCGCCACTCTTCGTGTGTGCCCGTGCAAAGGTTAGACGATGGAGAGAAGAGAGATTGAGATCGCAGACCTGGGACCCACCAGTAAGTGAGACAACGGTCATGCATGTGTTGACGAGGCACTCCCTCTACTCTACTCAACGCAAGTACTGTGTAAAATCAAGTTATGGGACAAATCCAACAACCATTCGTTTTTTCAGGCTATCGACTTACGCTTTGTAGTCCAGGTTGCCAGTTCGAATCTCGTCTTTCAGATTTGTTAGTTTTAGGTCCAAATTTGATTAATGACAAGTGGGACCCCCGTGTGTTGTTCTGATATTTCAGTGTAGGATGGTTTTTTTGAACAAACACTTTGCACGGTTAGACAAGTAACGGCACGAGTTACACGTATTTTATAAGTTTACGAACAAAAATGACAGCGGCATAGAATATCACATCCACCCCGCAGCTTAGATACTATGGTGATACGAGTTTTTACACCGTTGGAAGTGAGATCCAATGGCTTGGGAGTAGTCTTTATAATTATGCGCAATTTCCAAACTCTCCAAAGTTTTTTTACAAATAAAACATTCAGGCCTCATGTGTGCCGCTGCATCTTCGATCCAACGGCTCCCTGGTGCTCATATTAGGTGCTCCCCGTAGCTTAATTACCCGCTACGGTGATATGAGCATCTAGGTCGTATGATCAGTGATCAGATGGCACATGCGTAGTACTTGTACTTTCTGCGCATTTCCCAAACTCTATCAGCCGTATATTGCAAAAACATTCAAACCTCCTACTGTGGGTTGTTAGATCTCAGTGAACTCGTATCACCATAGAATCTACGGTACGGGAGCACCTCATACTTTCCCGTGCGAGAAAACATAAGGTGCTATCGCATCTTGGATGCTACGGTGATACGAGCTTGGAGGTCGTTTGATATGAGATCCAATGGCATCTGAGCAGTCTTTGTGCTTGTAAGCCATAGCCGAACTCTTTTGGGGCTTTTCTGCAAAAAACCATTCGAACCACCGAGGAGGTGTTGGATCACAAATCCAACGCCTCCGAAGAGCTTGTATCACCAAAGCATCTAAGGTGTGGTAGCACATGATATTCTTACATACAGGAGAATACGATGTCCTCCTTCATCTTAGATCACTACTAGGAAAAGGGCTAAAGATGAAATTGACACTAATGGCGCACCAGAGAAGTGGTGCGCCACTACTATTTACTAATGACGCACCACGTGAAGATATGCCATTAGTGTGTAAGACACTAATGGCGCACCAGGCACAAGGTGTGCCACTAGTAACAAAATGTTTTTTTTTTTCATTTTTTCAAACATACTAATGGCGCATCCGGGCAAAGTGCGCCATTAGTAGTTAGAACTACTAATGGCGCACCAACCGTTGAGTGCGCCACTACTGTATTCTCTTTTTTTTTTACTTTTTTGCAAAACTACTAATGGCGCACCGTCGCATAGTGCGCCATTACTAGTTCAAACTAGTAATGGCGCACTGTGCACGGTGCGCCATTAGTATAAAAATTATTTTTTATACTTTTTTGCAAAACTACTAATGGCGCATGTATGTGTGGTGCACCCTCCCCCGCTACACCGCCGTCGACGAGCACCCCCCGCACCCGCCCCCGCTCCACCGCCGCCGACAAGGACCCCCCGCACCCTCCCCCGCTCCACCGCCGCCGACGAGCACCCCCCGCACCATCTCCCCCGCTCCATCGGCCGCCGCCGCCGACCCCCCGCACCCTCCCCCACTCCACCGCCGCCGACGACCCACCGCACCCTCCCCCGCTCCACCGGCCGCCGCCGCCGACCCCCGGCCTGCACCCTCCCCCACTCCACCGTCGCCGACGACCCACCGCACCCTCTCCCCCGCATCCTCCCCGGCCCGCTCCACCATCACAAATGAATGCACTAAAATTGCAAAAAAAAACAAATTTGATTATATTTTCAAATAACAAATTTGATGATATTTTAAAATAATAAATTTGATGATATTTTTTCATATTCATAAATATTTTCAAATAACAAATTTGATGATATTTTTAAAAAATTATTACTTTTTTTATAAAAAATATTACTGTTATGATTTAAACAAGTTTGAACATATTTAAACACAAATAAATATCAAACAGCATTTTAAATGCATAAAAACAAAAATTGGGGACAGTGCGCCACTACTGTATTCTCTTTTTTTTTACTTTTTTGCAAAACTACTAATGGCGCACCGTCGCATAGTGCGCCATTACTAGTTCAAACTAGTAATGGCGCACTGTGCCACGGTGCGCCATTAGTATAAAAATTATTTTTTATACTTTTTTGCAAAACTACTAATGGCGCATGTATGTGTGGTGCACCCTCCCCCGCTCCACCGCCGTCGACGAGCACCTCCCGCACCCGCCCCCGCTCCACCGCCGCCGACAAGGACCCCCCGCACCCGCCCCCGCTCCACCGCCGCCGACGAGCACCCCCCGCACCATCTCCCCCGCTCCACCGGCCGCCGCCGCCGACCCCCCGCACCCTCCCCCACTCCACCGCCGCCGACGACCCACCGCACCCTCTCCCGCTCCACCGGCCGCCGCCGCCGACCCCCGGCCCGCACCCTCCCCCACTCCACCGTCGCCGACGACCCACCGCACCCTCTCCCCCGCATCCTCCCCGGCCCGCTCCACCATCACAAATGAATGCACTAAAATTGCAAAAAAAACAAATTTGATTATATTTTCAAATAACAAATTTGATGATATTTTAAAATAATAAATTTGATGATATTTTTTCATATTCATAAATATTTTCAAATAACAAATTTGATGATATTTTTAAAAAATTATTACTTTTTTTATAAAAATATTACTGTTATGATTTAAAAAAGTTTGAACATATTTAAACACAAATAAATATCAAACAACATTTTAAATGCATAAAAACAAAAATTGGGGAGCCTGGGAATCAAACCCAAGACCTCCTAGTGTGTGTGCTGCGTGCTGACCAGTCGGGCTAGTGGGCGTGTTCTGATGGAGATGGGGTTAGGTGGAATATAACCTGACCAGTCGGGCTAGTAATTAAAACAAAATTCTAATGGCGCACCAGGGGGAGGTGCGCCATTAGAACCGTCGTACTTATGGCGCACTAGGGGAAGGTGCGCCATTGCTAACCCTCCCCCACTCCACCTATTCCCCTCGTACTGTGTGGCCTCCCTCCCTCGCCAGATCCCCCACTCGACCCCAAACGTACGCCACCGCCCCCTTGCTCCGCCCCCTCCGTCCGCCACGCCTGCACGCCATCGGCGCCACCGCCGCCGCTGTGGTCTTGCGCTGCCCCGACGCCGCCGCCCCGACCCCCGCGGGACTCCACCCCCGACGCCCCCGCGCCCCCCGAACGGGATCGGCCGAGCGCGCGCCGCCCGCTCCTCTCCTCTCCTCCTCCCTCCGACGAGCGAGGGCCTCCTCCGGCCCCTGCAGCAGTCGGCGAGCGCGGCCCCGACACACCCACCCCGCCTGCCCCTGCCGTCCTCCGCCACCGGCCCCTGCTCTGCTTCGACCGCGATGAGCGAGGACCCGGACGAGCTCGGACCCCGACCCCGACCCCTTCGCCGACCCCGACCCCGACCCCTCCAGCGACCAGGTACCTCTCCTCCTTCCTCCTTTCTCCCTCTCCCCACCATTCCCCATTCCGCTGCTGCCTCCGGCGGCCGCTCGCTGCCTTGCACACCCGCGCACGCACCTAGCCGTGCCGGCCCTGCTTGCCCTCCCGCGCGCGCCCCTGCGCCTGCCTGAGCTGCTTCTGCTTACTGTACTGCTAGCTAGCTTTTCAATTTTTACATTGACTTACCTCCTAGACAGACCCTAATCTCACCAGATTATATGTAGTGTGTCATTCTTGCTATGGTCATGTAAGAGAAAATGCTTTGCCTTGCTAATTTTACCATGAGATTTGGGTAATCAGCTAGTTCTGGTCAAAGCAAGTGGTTTTCCTGAGCTATGCCTTGGTTAGAAAATGATGCATGATGGTTTGTTCAAAAGAGGAATAATCCGAGGATAGCACGTATCATGGGGTCAAACCTGGGACCCCTATTGTAATTTGATTTTGATTATTAATTTTTCTGTGAGCAGATGAATTACAGTGTTTGTGTTGTAATGAAACTTGAGCTGAAATAGAACTTGACAGCCTATACAGTGAATATATACAATCATTGTAATTTTTGGGAGTAATTTTTGGTGTCAAATCACTCAAGCAGTAACTGAATTTTTAAACTGAACTTGACACAATACTATTCAGTTAATTTGCTTGGACAGGAGTATGTATGCTCATCACTTTATGTATGGTGTTATGCACTGTTATCTCTGTTCAGTTGACTAATGAAGCACTAGGCTCATCCATGGTACAAGTTCACCTGTGAACACTTGAAATTAGTCAGGACATCCCGTACTGATAGATGTAAATTGTGTCCAGTAGGCTTTGAAGCACCGGTTTTTCCTGTTTCTAACTCTGAATCTGATATAAACCATACTGTTGGCATAAGTGGTCTTTTTTATATGTGTTGATGCTTTGTTAATATAAAGCTATAGATGATGTTGTACTTGTGATGATGCTACTTGTGATCTTCTTAAATGACCCATTGGCGACTTCATTACGCGGGGATAATGATATTGCAGGTACCCCAAGAGGCCCTTGAGTTTGCCGGAATGTCGATTAACTTCCGTTCCGGCAAATTCGGGTACTCCATATGTCCTATTTTCAGCAAAGGTCATGCTGAAATTTTCCGTGAATTTTAGCATGACTTTGCTAAAAATAGGACATATGGGGTACTTGCGACTAATGTTGATTATCTTCTGCTCAAAATTTATGCTGCTATAATGTTGTAAGGGTACTAATTGGTCTCTTCTGCTGCTTATCAGAGATGGGGGGAAGCAGCCACCGCCGCTCTGCCTCACCGGAGTACGAGTTGGATGCTTTTGAGTTCTTCACTATCATACTTTCTTCTTCAGTATCAGCCACGAGGCAGGTATATAAAACGAGAGATCTCCCCTTCACCCATCTCATTATGATAACTCTGTTGTTTGCTACATCACTCCTTGTCCCAAATTGCAGAGGCTGCCTGACACTTTTATGAAGATGCTGGGTGAAGATCCGCCAGATAATGTGAAGCTCCGACAGGCCGGCATCGGGGTTCGAAGGCTGTGGGACGTGGAGTTGGTGATCAAGGAGGGCCACATGTACTTGTGCCGTGGCTGGGAGAAGTTCTACAGTGCCTACGACCTGCAGACCGGGTACTTTCTTCTCTTGAGGTACGACGATGACGCCACAATGCTCATCGTGAAGGTTTTCAACAAGACTATGTGTCGCATGCGCTACGCTGAAGACGAAGATGCCAGTGCGTTCTGCCTCTTCTTATTCCTCCATATTTGGCTTTGTCTCACATCGATTGTTAACGGTTATTGTTGCATTTGGACAGGCAATGGGAGCAGCAGCAAGCGACACTGGCTACAGCCAAAGCAGCAATGATTATGGCTGTAGCAAAAGCAACAGTGATTCTGGCCTTAGCGAAAGCAGCAGCGATTTTGGCAGCAGCGAAGAGAACAAGAAGGATGATCCGGACTGGAGTGGGGGAGAAGAGGAGCAGAGTGGGGATGAGGAGCTGCAGGATGACGATGGGCATCAGGCTGAGGATGACCTAGCGCTGGTGGTGGATGACCAAGGGCAAGAGATGTTGGTGGCTGACCAGGTGCAAGAGATGGTGGTGGCTGACCATGGACAAGAGATGGTGGTGGCTGACCATGGGCAAGAGATGGTGGTGGCTGACCATGGGCAAGAGATGGTGGTGGCTGAGGGTGGCCTCGCGATGGTAGTGGTGCCTGACAATTACCACGCACCGGTGGTGGCGCCGGCGATCCCACAGCTGGGCGACATGACCACGCCAATTGTGGTAGAAGACTACATCCACAGCTGCCTCCACTGCCTCCACCGCCTCGCCGCTCTTGGCGCATCAGGCTGAGGAAGGAGAAGGAGAAGAACAATGAGAACTGAACTATGTCAGGTATGTCAGATCTCCAAAATGATATATATATATACTTAGTTACCTATTTATCTCTAATATGCTTAGTTTCCTATAGGTTAGCTCCAAAATTACTTATGTTAGCACAAAATGATCAAGTTTACGTAATAAGCTTATAGTCTTCTTCTTATTCTTCTTCTTATCCAAAATGACATATGTTAGCTTCATTTTACCTAAGTTGGCTCTAATATGCTAACTTAGAGCTTATATGCTTAGTTTCCTATAGGTTAGCTCCAAAATTACTTATGTTAGCACAAAATGATCAAGTTTACATAATAAGCTTATAGTCTTCTTCTTATTCTTCTTCTTATCCAAAATGACATAGGTTAGCTTCATTTTACCTAAGTTGGCTCTAATATGCTAACTTAGAGCTTATATGCTTAGTTTCCTATAGGTTAGCTCCAAAATTACTTATGTTAGCACAAAATGATCAAGTTTACATAATAAGCTTATAGTCTTCTTCTTATTCTTCTTCTTATCCAAAATGACATAGGTTAGCTTCATTTTACTTAAGTTGGCTCTAATATGCTAACTTAGAGCTTATATGCTTAGTTTCCTATAGGTTAGCTCCAAAATCACTTATGTTAGCACAAAATGATCAAGTTTACATAATAAGCTTATAGTCTTCTTCTTATTCTTCTTCTAGTCTTCTTCTTCTCTTCTTCTTCTTCTTCTTCTTCTTCTAACTTCTTGTTTATCATTTTGCAGATTTGATTTAATTCATGGAAGCTTGCATGGATGGAGTGCTTCTTTTCCATTTGTGTTTTTATTTTGTATCAATGTGAAACTTTTGTGAATTGATGGATAACAGTGTTGAATGAACATTGTGAAACTTTTGTAATATGTAACGATGGAACTATGTGTTGGCTATGTATGTATATATGATGAAACTTGTGTGTTGGATATGATCTGGTGGACGCAGGTAACATCGTTACATATGGCCCCCTGTATGTAAGCTAAGCAGATCTGTGTTGTATGTTATCTCTAATATTTTTTAACCTGTGAAAATATCAGAAATGAAAAAAAAATCCCTAATATTCATACTAGTGATGCACCACACAAGACACTAATGGCGCACTGTTATAATCACACTAATGGCGCATCACCCAACAGTGTGCCATTAGTATGCCAAAGCACATGGTTAAATATGGCCCCCTAGGAGGCATACTAATGGCGCATGGTGTTCTATACTAATGGCGCACTGCTCGGTGCGCGTCATTAGTAAGAAATACTAGTGGCGTGATACTAATGGCGCACCAGCAGTGCGCCATTAGTGGGCAAAACTGGTGCGCCATTACTAGCCCTTTTCCTAGTAGTGGATGCTATGGTGATACGAGCTTCGAGGTCGTTGGATATGGGATCAAAGGGCATCTAAGTAGTTTTTGTACAAATTGTGTGCAATTCTCAAACTCATCAAGGTTTCCTACAAAAATATTAAGACACATCATGTGAGCTGCTATATCTCAGATCTACAAGCTCCAAGCATATCGACATATAGCATCTAAGGTATGGGGGCACATGATATTCTCCCGGGGAGTAGGGGTGGGGGGTGCACAACCAATCGGTGGTTGGGAGGGTGGGGACAAATCTAATCTAAAAAACCCTAAACAGAGCTCCACAATTTTATCTAAGGTTGAGGGGTTGACCCCCGACAATCATACCTCCGCCTAAACACAACATTAGCATGTACTGTAGTACTAGACTTAATATTCATGTTTCAGTTTCATGTTCATTTTAAATATTGAACTGAGGACCATGGATGTCTTACATTTTACTCCCTTCGTTCCTAAATATTAGTCTTTTTAGAGGCTTCAAATGGACTGGCACATACGGATGTATATAGACATATTTTAGAGTCTAGATTCACTCACTTTGCTCCGTATGTAGTCACTTGTTGAACTCTCTAAAAGACTAATATTTAGGAATAGAAGGAGTATTTTTGAATTCATGTCATACATGCATGGTTTGGAAAAATAGATGCACTATACTTATTGGATTGTTGTTGTGTTCGTGCGTGTGTGTGTCTCTCTGTGTGTGTGTGGTCATATGCTTGATACATACAAAGTTTTCTCACCTCCATATTGTTCATATTTTAAATTTGAATTTGCATTGGAAAACTTACTAGGGATACCATGAAATGTGAAATCCACGTTGAGATCATTATATCACAAACTCACTCTAATTCAACAACTCGTCATAAATCAACTACCACGTTGAGATTAGTATTTGCAAGGAAAATATGGGCATTGTAATACACATAGATTCGTTCGGCAATTTAAAAGGTTCCTTTCGTATTCTCGAATGGTAGGACCTAACGGCGTACCAGCCAGACCTTGGCTCGTGTTGATCCTAAAAAAACCAGGCTCGTGTCCTTCGGTGGCATGCGTGGTACACACATTAGGCAACCCCAACCAGTCGAGCCTCAGCGTTTCAAGTCGAAATATCTGGCGGCCAGAATTCCAGCCCTAGGAAATTCCCCTCATGTCCTCGGTCCATAATGACTATCGATGAACAACGGAGGGATGCTTTAGTAACTAGACAACGTTACCTACCGTGCCGAGCACGGTTCAATTCCCTCGGTCGCCGCTTGTTAAGGTCACCCGTCAACTGCATTGCCTAGTACTACTACTACTACACCAGGATGAGCACGGAATTGAGCCCGTTGGTTCGCGCCTAGTACTTGAGTTAATATATCAGGCAATGCACTGGTACGGAGGGATTATCCTTTTACTCTGCATATATAACTTGTCTGAAGTCTAACTAAGCAAAATGTTTGACCAAATCCTTTCTTAAGAAATACAACAGGACAGATGTACGGCTTGAAAATTTATTGCATGATGCAGGTTATGATATTGTTTCGAATCCTGGATCTTAAATTTTAGAAAATCCAAAAGTGAGCATAAATTCTTGAAACTAAGCATGGTCACGTGATATGGCACAAATATTACTTCATAAGTTTTTTCTTCAATTTGAGACAAGCTGCTTATGACAAGTTACACAAATGAAGAGCCAAGGTATTTTGAAACAAAGAAAGACCTGTCATGTTAAGGCGAACGCTTTCACTATTGAAACCGTGGGCGTTTACGTGCTGCCACTGGTCCCAGCTTCTCATCGGCAGGTGCTGTTCGAGCAAGCGTGTGAGTTGACGGGAGGCGTGCGAGCAGACCGCTGCGCCGACTGTCAGGGAGGCGTGCGAGTAGACTGTTGTGCAGGCTCACCGGGAGGCGAGCCCTTTGACCAGGCTCCGCCGCCCACCGTCGTCCCAACTGCTCCCACTTTTAATGTCGCCGGCGCGGCAGTTTGAAATCAACCCCGCACTACCCGGTATCGCTACAATCCTCTCTCTTCCTCTTCGATTCTCCTGTCGTCTACCTCCAACTAGCCTGACCTAAACGTATGCTATGCCACATCACGATGGTCTGCCCTTAGTGTTCCAGTTTCTTGAGGAAGACACCCAGCCGGAGTCTCAAGAACATAAGGCGCTTTGGGACGAGCTTGAACTGGCCTTGCGGGAAGACGCCGCGCCTGTCCGCGCTCCCGTTCCGGCTCCCGTCGCCCCGACTGCGCCAGCATCCATCCCCGTGCACCTGCCAGTGCATGCGCCTGCGCGTGCACTGACGCGCATGCCCGTGCCGGTGCCCGTGCACCTGCCAGCGCATGCGCCTACACGTGCACTGACGTGCGCGCCTGTGTCAGTGCCCGTGCACACGAATGTCTCCGCCGCGCCGTTGACAGCGCCTGTCCCCGCGCGGGTGCCAGTGCCCCCCTTAGCGGCATGGATGGCCATGATGGCAATAAGCCATGCACATGGCGATGGTGACTGGCGTGAAGATGACCAGGTTGAGTCCGTAGCGTGTGTGTCCCCCGGCGTGAACCCGTGGTTGCATTCGTGAAGTGGAGGAGCTGCATGCGGAGAGCCGTTGCGATCTGTTGGAGTCAGGTGCGGCGTGCACGCGGCTGGAAGGAGTTAGTTGCATGCTAGCTAGATGGTTGGCCGGGTCATGCTAGTGCATGCATGGGCTAGCCCGGCGGGTCATGTGGTCATGCATGGATATGGATCGTGCATGTAGTGGTTAGCTTAGTGCGTGAGTTAGTTGCCGGGTGTGCCGGCCGTGTGGTGTGTGTGCACGGGTATAAAAACCCCTCCTCCATGTACTGATCGAGTGGTGCCGGTGTAGCTTCCAGCCGTGATGTAGCCTGTGTGCTGAATATAAAGGAGGCGTTTGGGCGCCGGGGCGTTCATCGCTGGGGCGTTGGTTGCCGGGGAAAAAGTGTGCTCCTTCTTTCAACTCCGTCCGGCATGAGAGGGAGAGCGGCAACAACAATTGTTATCATGAGCTTGGTGTCTTGGGTGTGCTTGCCATGCCGGAGGCGTGGCAGCGATGGCGGGGCTCGCCAGCAGCTGCGCGATGGAGCTCCGGGCCGTGTGTCGGCCCATGGAGGTGGGCGGCGCTGTGGCTGTCATGGCGCTTGGCGGAGGCGGCGGGCGGTGACGTCGTACGTGCGGCGACCGCGGAGGCCGCCGAAGCACTGCGTGGTGGCGCGGCGGCGCAGCACGGCATGGCGGCGTGGAGGCACTGCATGGCGGCATGGAGGCCGCGGCAGTGCAGGGCAATAATCCGCGGCGGCGAGCCGGGCACGACCGGTGTGTGTTATGGGTGCGTACTAGATGCGTCGGACGCGTCGGGACCGTGGGCGCACGTACGAGTGTGCGGTTGACGTTGGGAGGAGGCGTATGTCGCCATTTTGCTCAAGTTCATGCTCGAGTTCGGCTACATCCTTCTGGCGTCTGTCGCTGGCGGATACCATGGCGGACACGGAGGCGGCGCGCGGTGAGTCCATTGCGTGTGGTGTGGTCGGGCTCGTCGGGCGCGTCGGGTGTGCGCGGGACATGCGGGACGCATTGGTGCGGTCGGGCTCGTCGGGCGCGTCGGGTGCGCGCGAGACGTGCGAGATGCACTATTGTGGTCGAGCGCGTCGGGTGCGCGCGGGACACGCGGGACGCCGAGGGACGCCAGGCGTGTGTTGCTGGCGGAGAAGGAGCTCGACGTGTGTCACCGGAGTCGTGATGGAGCACGGTGCGACCAGCGTCATTGCGCCAGGTCGGGTCCGCGGGCTGGGTCACGGTCGTGGCAAGATCGATGACGGGAGCTGCAACAACTCCAACGATGACGATGTCATGGCTTAGAGGGTGAGTGATGGCAATAAGCCATGCACATGGTGATGGCGACTGGCGTGAAGATGACCAGGTTGAGTCCGTAGCGTGTGTGTCCCCCGGTGTGAAACCGTGGTTGCATTCGTGAAGTGGAGGAGCTGCATGCGGAGAGCCATTGTGATCTGTTGGAGTCAAGTGCGGCGTGCACGCGGCTGGAGGGAGTTAGTTGCATGCTAGCTAGATGGTTGGCCGGGTTGTTGGGGAATGTAGTAATTTCAAAAAAATTCCTAAGCACACGCAAGATCATGGTGATGCATAGCAACGAGAGGGAAGAGTGTTGTCTACATACCCTCGTAGACCGGAACCGGAAGCGTTAGCACAACGCGGTTGATGTAGTTGTACGTCTTCACGGCCCGACCGATCAAGCACAGAAACTACGGCACCTCCGAGTTCTAGCACACGTTCAGCTCGATGACGATCCCCGGACTCCGATCCAGCAAAGTGTCGGGGATGAGTTCCATCAGCACGACGGCGTGGTGACGATCTTGATGTTCTACCGTCGCAGGGCTTCGCCTAAGCACCGCTACAATATTATCGAGGATTATGGTGGAGGGGGCCACCGCACACGGCTAAGAGATCAATGGTCAATTGTTGTGTCTATGGGGTGCCCCCTGCCCCCGTATATAAAGGAGTGGAGTAGGGGGCCGGCCAAGGAGGGTGGCGCGCCCTAGGGGGAGTCCAACTCCCACAGGCAGTAGAATCCCCTTTTTCCTATTAGGAGTAGGAGAGGGAAGGAAGAGGAAGGAGGGAGGAAGGAAAGGGGGAGGCAGCCCCCTTCCCAATTTGGATTGGGCTTGGGGGGTGCCCCCTCCCTTGATCCTTTCCCCTCCTTTCCACTAAGGCCCAATAAGGCCCATATACCTCCCGGGGGGTTCCGATAACCTCCTGGTGATCCGGTATTGTCCCAATCTCACCCGGAACCTTTCCGGTGTCCAAATATAGTCGTCGAATATATCGATCTTTATGTCTCGACCATTTCGAGACTCCTCGTCAAGTCTGTGATCACATCCGGGACTCCGAACAACCTTCGGTACATCAAAATATATAAACTCATAATGAAACTGTCATCGTAACGTTAAGCGTGCGGACCCTACAGGTTCGAGAACAATGTAGACATGACTGAGACACGTCTCCGGTCAATAACCAATAGCGGAACCTAGATGCTCATATTGGCTCCTACATATTCTACGAAGATCTTTATCAGTCAGACCGCATAACAACATACGTTTGTTCCCTTTGTCATCGGTATGTTACTTGCGCGAGATTCGATCATCGGTATCTCAATACCTAGTTCAATCTCGTTACCGGCAAGTCTCTTTACTCGTTCTGTAATACATCATCTTGCAACTAACTTATTAGTTGCATTGCTTGCAAGGCTTAAGTGATGTGCATTACCGAGAGGGCCCAGAGATACATATCCGACAATCGGAGTGACAAATCCTAATCTCGAAATACGCCAACCCAACAAGTACCCTTGGAGACACCTGTGGAGCACCTTTATAATCACCCAGTTACGTTGTGAGGTTTGGTGGCACACAAAGTGTTCCTCCGGTAAACGGGAGTTGCATAATCTCATAGTCATAGGAACATGTATAAGTCATGAAGAAAGCAATAGCAACAAACTAAACGATCAAGTGCTATGCTAACGGAATGGGTCAAGTCAATCACATCATTCTCCTAATGATGTGATCCCGTTAATCAAATGACAACTCATGTCTATTGTTAGGAAACATAACCATCTTTAATCAACGAGCTAGTCAAGTAGAGGCATACTAGTGACACTCTGTTTGTCTATGTATTCACACATGTATTATGTTTCCTGTTAATACAATTCTAGCATGAATAATAAACATTTATCATGATATAAGGAAATATATAATAACTTTATTATTGCCTCTAGGGCATATGTCCTTCAGTCTCCCACTTGCACTAGAGTCAATAATCTAGTTCACATCGCCATGTGATTTAATATCAATAGTTCACATCACCATGTGATTAACACCCATAGTTCACATCGACATGTGACCAACATCCAAAGGGTTTACTAGAGTTAATAATCTAGTTCACATCGCTATGTGATTAACACCCAAAGAGTACTGAGGTGTGATCATGTTTTGCTTGTGAGAGAAGTTTAGTCAACGGGTCTGCCACATTCAGATCCGAAAGTATTTTGCAAATTTCTATGTCAACAATGCTCTGCACAGAGCTACTCTAGATAATTGCTCCCATTTTCAGTATGTATCCAGATTGAGATTTAGAGTCATCTGGATCAGTGTCAAAATTTGCATCGACGTAACCCTTTACGACGAACCTTTTGTCACTTCCATAATCGAGAACCATATCCTTATTCCACTAAGGATAATTTTGACCAATGTCCAGTGATCTACTCCTAGATCACTATTGTACTCCTTTGCCAAACTCAGGGCAGGGTATACAATAGGTCTGGTACATAGCATGGCATACTTTATAGAACCTATGGCTGAGGCATAGGGAATGACTTTCATTCTCTCTCTATCTTCTGCCGTGGTCGGGTTTTGAGTCTTACTCAACTTCACACCTTGTAACACAGGCAAGAACTCCTTCTTTAACTGTTCCATTTTGAACTACTTCAAAATCTTGTCAAGGTATGTACTCATTGAAAGAACTTATTAAGCGTATTGATCTATCTCTATAGATCTTGATGCTCAATATGTAAGCAGCTTCACCGAGGTCTTTTTTTGAAAAACTCCTTTCAAACACTCCTTTATGCTTTGCAGAATAATTCTACATTATTTCTGATCAACAATATGTCATTCACATATACTTATCAGAAATGTTGTAGTGCTCCCACTCACTTTCTTGTAAATACAGGCTTCACCGCAAGTCTGTATAAAACTATATGCTTTGATCAACTTATCAAAGCATATATTCCAACTCTGAGATGCTTGCACCAGTCCATAGATGGATCGCTGGAGCTTGCATATTTTGTTAGTACCTTTAGGATTGACAAAACCTTCTGGTTGCATCATATACAACTCTTCTTTAATAAATCCATTAAGGAATGCAGTTTTGTTTATCCATTTGCCAGATTTCATAAAATGCGGCAATTGCTAACATGATTCGGACAGACTTAAGCATAGATACGAGTGAGAAACTCTCATCGTAGTCAACACCTTGAACTTGTTGAAAACCTTTTTGCGACAATTCTAGCTTTGTAGATAGTAACACTACTATCAGCGTCCGTCTTCCTCTTGAAGATCCATTTAATCTCAATGGCTCACCGATCATTTGGCAAGTCAATCAAAGTCCATACTTTGTTCTCATACATGGATCTCATCTCAGATTTCATGGCCTCAAGCCATTTCGCGGAATCTGGGCTCATCATTGCTTCCTCATGGTTCGTAGGTTCATCATGATCTAGTAGCATGACTTCCAGAACAGGATTACCATACCACTCTGGTGCGGATCTCACTCTGGTTTACCTACGAGGTTCGATAGTAACTTGATCTGAAGTTACATGATCATCATCATTAGCTTCCTCACTAATCGGTGTAGTAGTCACAGGAACAGATTTCTGTGATGAACTATTTTCCAATAAGGGAGCAGGTACAGTTACCTCATCAAGTTCTACTTTCCTCCCACTCACTTCTTTCGACAGAAACTCCTTTTCTAGAAAGGATCCATTCAAAGCAACGAATATATTGCCTTCGGATCTGTGATAGAAGGTGTACCTAACATTTTCTTTTGGGTATCCTATGAAGACGCACTTCTCCGATTTGGGTTAGAGCTTATCAGGTTGAAACTTTTTCACATAAGCATTGCAACCTCAAACTTTAAGAAATGACAGCTTAGGTTTCTTGCCAAACCATAGTTCGTACGGTGTCGTCTCAACGGATTTAGATGGTGCCCTATTTAACGTGAAAGTAGCTGTCTCTAATGCATAACCCCAAAACGATAGTGGTAGATCGGTAGGAGACATCATAGATCGCACCATATCTAATAAAGTACGGTTATGACGTTCGGACACACCATTATGCTGTGGTGTTCCAGGTGGTGTGAGTAGTGAAACTATTTCACATTGTTTTTAACTGAAGGCCAAACTCGAAACTCAAATATTTTACTTCTGCGATCATATTGTAGAAACTTTTATTTTTGTTACGATGATTCTCCACTTCACTCTAAAATTCTTTGAACTTTTCAAATGCTTCAGACTTGTGTTTCATCAAGTAGATATACTCATATCTGCACAAATCATCTGTGAATATCAGAAAATAATGATACCTGTCGCGAGCCTCAATATTCATCAGACCACATACATCAGTATGTATGATTTCCAACAAATATGTTGCTCGCTCCATTGTTCCGGAGAACGGAGTCTTAGTCATCTTGCCCATGAGGCATGGTTCGCAAGCATCAACTGAATCATAATCAAGTGATTCCAAAAGCCCATCAGCATGGATTTTCTTCATACGCTTTACACCAATATGACCTAAACGGCAGTGCCACAAATAAGTTGCACTATCATTATCAACTTTGCATCTTTTGGCTTCGATATTATGAAAATGTGTATCACCACGATCGAGATCCAACAAACCATTTTCATTGGGTGTATGACCATAGAAGGTTTTATTCATGTAAACAGAACAACAATTATTCTCTAATTTACATGAATAACCGTATTGCAATAAACATGATCCAGTCATATTTATGCTCAATGCAAACACCAAATAATATTTATTTAGGTTCAACACTAATCCTGAAAGTATAGGGAGTGTGCAATGATGATCATATCAATCTTGGAACCACTTCCAACACACATCGTCACTTCACCCTTAACTAGTCTCTGTTTATTTTGCAACTCCCGTTTCGAGTTACTAATCTTAGCAACTGAACTAGTATCAAATACTGAGGGGTTTCTATAAACACTAGTAAAGTACACATCAATAACATGTATATCAAATATACCTTTGTTCACTTTGCCATCCTTTTTATCCGCCAAATACTTGGGTAGTTCCGCTTCCAGTGACCAGTCCCTTTGCAGTAGAAGCACTTAGTTTTCAGGCTTAGGTCCAGACTTGGCTTCTTCATTTGAGCAGCAACTTGCTTGCCGTTCTTCTTGAAGTTCCCCTTCTTCCCTTTACCCTTTCTCTTGAAACTAGTGGTCTTGTCAACCATCAACACTTGATGTTTTTCTTGATTTCTACCTTTGCTGATTTTAGCATCGCGAAGAGCTTGGGAATTGTTTTCGTCATCCCTTGCATATTATAGTTCATCACGAAGTTCTACTAACTTGGTGATGGTGACTAGAGAATTCTATCAATCACTATTTTGTCTGGAAGATTAACTCCTACTTGATTCAAGTCATTGTAGTACCCAGACAATCTGAGCACATGCTCACTGCTTGAGCTATTTTCCTCCATCTTTTAGCTATAGAACTTGTTGGAGACTTCATATCTCTCAACTCGGGTATTTTCTTGAAATATTAACTTCAACTCCTGGAACATCTCATATGGTCCATGACGTTCAAAACGTCTTTGAAGCCCCGATTCTAAGCTGTTAAGCATGGTGCACTAAACTATCAAGTAGTCATCATATTGAGCTAGCCAAACGTTCATGACGTCTACATCTGCTCCTGCAAGAGGTCTGTCACCTAGCAGTGCATTAAGGACATAATTCTTCTGTTCAGCAATGAGGATAAACCTCAGATCACGGATCCAATCCGCATCATTGCTACTAACATCTTTCAACTTAGTTTTCTCTAGGAACATATCAAAATTAAATGGGGAGCAACATCGCGAGCTATTGATCTACAACATAGATATGCTAATACTACCAGGACTAAGTTCATGATAAATTAAAGTTCAATTAATCATATTACTTAAGAACTCCCACTTAGATAGACATCCCTCTAATCCTCTAAGTGATCACATGATCCAAATCAACTAAACCATGTCCGATCATCACGTGAGATGGAGTAGTTTCAATGGTGAACATCACTATGTTGATCATATCTACTATATGATTCACGCTCGACCTTTCGGTCTCCGTGTTCCGAGGCCATATCTGTTATATGCTAGGCTCATCAAGTTTAACCTGAGTATTCCGCGTGTGCAACTGTTTTGCACCCGTTGTATTTGAACGTAGAGCCTATCACACCCGATCATCACGTGGTGTCTCAGCACGAAGAACTTTCGCAACGGTGCATACTCAGGGAGAACACTTATACCTCGATAATTTAGTGAGAGATCATCTTATAAAGCTACCGTCGAACTAAGCAAAATAAGATGTATAAAAGATAAACATCACATGCAATCAAAATATGTGACATGATATGGCCATGATCATCTTGCGCCTTTAATCTCCATCTCCAAAGCATCGTCATGATCTCCATCGTCACCGGCATGACACCATGATCTCCATCATCTTGATCTATATCAATGTGTCGTCATATGGTCGTCTCGCCAACAATTGCTCTTGCAACTATTGCTATCGCATAGCGATAAAGTAAAGCAATTATTTGGCGCTTGCATCTTATGCAATAGAGAGACAACCATAAGGCTTTTGCCAGTTGCCGATAACTTCAACAAAACATGATCATCTCATACAACAACTTATATCTCATCACGTCTTGACCATATCACATCACAACATGCCCTGCAAAAACAAGTTAGACGTCCTCTACTTTGTTGTTGCAAATTTTACGTGGCTGCTACGGGCTTAGCAAGAACCGTACTTACCCACGCATCAAAACCACAACGATAGTTTGTCAAGTTGGTGATGTTTTAAACTTCGCAAGGACCGGGCGTAGCCACACTCGGTTCAACTAAAGTTGGAGAAACTGACGCCCGCCAGCCACCTGTGTGCAAAGCACGTCGGTAGAACCAGTCTCGCGTAAGCGATCGCGTAATGTCGGTCCGAGCCGCTTCATCCAACAATACCGCCGAACCAAAGTATGACATGCTGGTAAGCAGTATGACTTATATCGCCCACAACTCACTTGTGTTCTACTCGTGCACAACATCAACGCATAAAACCTAGGCTCGGATGCCACTATTGGGGAACATAGTAATTTCAAAAAAATTCCTACGCACACGCAAGATCATGGTGATGCATAGCAACGAGAGGGAAGAGTGTTGTCTACGTACCCTCGTAGACCGGAAGCGTAAGCGTTAGCACAACGCGGTTGATGTAGTCGTACGTCTTCATAGCCCGACCGATCAAGCACCGAAACTACGGCACCTCCGAGTTCTAGCACACGTTCAGCTCGATGACGATCCCCGGACTCCGATCCAGCAAAGTGTCGGGGATGAGTTCCGTCAGCACGACGACGTGGTGACGATCTTGATGTTCTACCGTCGCAGGGCTTCGCCTAAGCACCGCTACAATACTATCGAGGATTATGGTGGAGGGGGGCACCGCACACGGCTAAGAGATCAATGATCAATTGTTGTGTCTATGGGGTGCCCCTGCCCCCGTATATAAAGGAGTGGAGGAGGGGGCCGACCAAGGAGGGTGGCGCGCCCTAGGGGGGAGACCAACTCCCACAGGGAGTAGGACTCCCACAGGGATTAGGAGTAGGAGAGGGAAGGAAGAGGAAGGAGGGAGGAAGGAAATGGGGGGCCGGCCCCCTTCCCAATTCGGATTGGGCTTGGGGGGGGGGCGCCCCCTCCCTTGCTCCTTTCCCCTCCTTTCCACTAAGGCCCAATAAGGCCCATATACCTCCCGGGGGGGTTCCGATAACCTCCCAGTGATCCGGTATTGTCCCAATCTCACCCGGAACCTTTCCGGTGTCCAAATATAGTCGTCCAATATATCGATCTTTATGTCCCGACCATTTCGAGACTCCTCGTCAAGTCCGTGATCACATCCGGGACTCCGAACAACCTTCGGTACATCAAAATATATAAACTCATAATGAAACTGTCATCGTAACGTTAAGCATGCGGACCCTACGGGTTCAAGAATAATGTAGACATGACCAAGACACGTCTACGGTCAATAACCAATAGTGGAACCTGGATGCTCATATTGGCTCCTACATATTCTACAAAGATCTTTATCGGTCAGACCGCATAACAACATACGTTTGTTCCCTTTGTCATCGGTATGTTACTTGCCCGAGATTTGATCGTCGGTATCTCAATACCTAGTTCAATCTCGTTACCGGCAAGTCTCTTTACTCGTTCTGTAATACATCATCTTGCAACTAACTTATTAGTTGCATTGCTTGCAAGGCTTAAGTGATGTGCATTACCGAGAGGGCCCAGAGATACCTCTCCGAAAATCGGAGGGACAAATCCTAATCTCGAAATACGCCAACCCAACAAGTACCCTTGGAGACACCTGTAGAGCACCTTTATAATCACCCAGTTACGTTGTGACGTTTGGTGGCACACAAATTGTTCCTCCGATAAACGGGAGTTGCATAATCTCATAGTCATAGGAACATGTATAAGTCATGAAGAAAGCAATAGCAACAAACTAAACGATCAAGTGCTATGCTAACGGAATGGGTCAAGTCAATCACATCATTCTCCTACTGATGTGATCCCGTTAATCAAATGACAACTCATGTCTATGGTTAGGAAACATAACCATCTTTAATCAACGAGCTAGTCAAGTAGAGGCATACTAGTGACACTCTGCTTGTCTATGTATTCACACATGTATTATGTTTCCGGTTAATACAATTCTAGCATGAATAATAAACATTTATCATGATATAAGGAAATATATAATAACTTTATTATTGCCTCTAGGGCATATTTCCTTCACGGGTCATGCTAGTGCATGGATGGGCTAGCCCGGCGGGTCATGTGGTCATGCATGGATATGGATCGTGCATGTAGTGGTTAGCTTAGTGTGTGAGTTAGTTGCCGGGTGTGCCGGCCGTGTGGTGTGTGTGCACGGGTATAAAACCCCCTCCTCCATGTACTGATCGAGTGGTGCCGGTGTAGCTTCCAGCCGTGATGTAGCCTGTGTGCTGAATATAAAGGAGGCGTTTGTGCGCCGGGGCGTTCGTTGCTGGGGCGTTGGTCGCCGGGGAAAAAGTGTGCTCCTTCTTCCACCTCCGTCCGGCGTGAGAGAGAGAGCGGCAACAACAGGCCGCCGTCGACCGCTTCCTTGCACCAACGCCAGTCGCCTCCTCCCGCTAGTTGACTCGGTCCGAAGTCCAGAACATTTTGGCCTTCCTTGAAGCTAGGCCAACGTCCAGGAGTACGCCAACAACGGCGCAAGACGCCGCCGTCGCCGTCGGTCAGTGGCCCTACGACACACAGAGCACGGCAGAGGAGCCGCTTCCCACCACGAGACGCCGCCGCCGCCGCGTAATCTAAATTTGTCATGAAAAACGTTCGGATTGCCATGCTTAAAATCCGAACGTTTATCATTTCCGTTTATTTTATATCGATCGTCGTATAATCTAAGTCGGAGTCAGACTGAACGAAATGTATGGTTTGATCGATTGAATGTTCTGCTAGAGCCGTATCAAATTAAATATAAAATGTCATCAAGCCACATGTATTCCTTGTCATCCAACGATCTAGACTGCTTCAATATCAAGCGCTCAACATGTTTAGCGTGCAGTTAATTTCATGCCAAAAATAGTGCTAATCACATGACAACACGCAAATAATATCCTAGTAGTTAATATCCGCATGCACTTAATATACTTCCAAATTAACGTGCATTGCATGTACACACTGACTAGTGCTGCTAGTACGTGAAACTGGTGTCGTGACTTGTGAACACGTCCAGATATGGTCAACGGCAACATCGCCCGCGAGTTCTTCCTGTTTGCCCGTGCGTCTAAACGCAGAAGGGGAGGAGAGAGAGAGAGCACACAGGGAACCCACCAGTAAGTGAAGGCAAATAGTACTAAAAATAATATTACATGTTATCCATTAATTAGGCTGTGGTAATATAAAAACATTATGTGAACAAAGGGGGTACAACAAACATTGCTATCCTACGTATGTTGCCTATTGACGTGCGGCTTGAAGGCCCGGTCGCATGTTCGATCCTCTTCCTTTATTTTTTAATTTTTATATGGGTCCAAATTTGTTTCATGACATGTGGGCCCCTCGCTGTGTAGTTTGTAGCACTTTAATTTGTGGGTCGAAATTTGTTCCATTTCAAGTGGACTATCGGTGTGTAGTTTTGTAGCTTATTTATAATAATTAAAGAGAACAACATAGTTTTTTCAATAATACCATGGTGCGACGTTGAAGGCGAGAAAGGACATGCGAGAGAGCGATGACCGAGCCAGAGGGAAATCAACTAGGGGAGTTGCATGGGTTGCAACGATGTTTGGAGTAGTTGTGGGCCGAATGCTACGAAAATATAATCTAAACCGACTGGAACAAATGCCTACACAAATTAATCCAAGGTTGGAGTGCCCCTCGCAATGTAAATAGCTCCGGCTTTGCGAGGGATGGAGAGGTAGTAGCTTCAACGCGTGGAAGATACGGTGTGAGAAAGCGAGGTCAATCGAGAGACATATAGATAGAGAGACAAAGTGAGTGTGGTCCGACATTCATTGAACAAATATATATGCTCTGGAGAGATATTGTCCGATTGAGCTTTTTGGCAAGGGTGAGGGCTGTAAGATAGAGCTTGAGAGATGATCCAGTCACAGACGTGTAGATATATTTTGTGCGTGGGAGGAAGCAAGGTCAACCGATCATATAGGGTCGCCGTGCGATCGAAAGAGTGAAACGGGTTGGAGAGAGTGAACTAGATAGACGATGTGCGTGATAGAGTATACAATGTGAATAGGTCGAATTGGGATCAAACATGGTGATATATCGTTTTTGTCCGAGAAAGAGCGAGGTCAATCGAGACATACAGAGAGAGAGAGAGATTGAGTGAGCGTGGCCCACCATGAGGTCAAAAGAGTGGCGGCGGCTTGGATGGACTGACCTAGATAGACAATCTGTGTGAGGGAGTATAGAGTGTGTCGATCGAGGCTCGAACAGGGAGATATATCATTTGTGTGTGAAAGAAAACGAGTTTAAACGAGACTCAGATAAAGAGAGCGAGATTGAGCGAGTGTGGCCCGCCGTGCGGAAGAAAGAGTGAGACAGTCTCGAGGGAGTGACCTAGATATACAACGTGCGTGTGTGCGCACGAGAGGTTGGGGGGCTAGATAGGCAATGCATGTATTTAGCGCGAAAGTGTGAGAGGGGGAGGGGAGAGAGAGAGAGTTCGGCATGGGGTGCAATGGCTGGTGTGTGAGGTAAATACATTTGGTAACAGAGTGGAAAAAGGGGTTGTGTAGTTGAGAGACTTAGAGATCGAAACATGTAGAGAAAGAATGAACGTGTGTTGGAAACCGATAGCTTCCTAAGGTGGTTAGGAGAGGAAGATTGACCGATACAAAAAGTATGTAGCGTTTGTGCGGGGGGTGGGGGGCTAAAAACAGCATTTGAATGTACATAGTACGAGACTTAATATCAATGTTTCAATTCGGTGTACATTGTAAGATTTGAACCGAGGACCGGGCATACGGGTAATTATTTCAAATTCATGCCATACTAAGTTTCGAAAAGTTGACATTGAATCAGTTTGTTGTGCTATTTTGTAGGTCATATGTTTGAATCCATCCAAAAAATTTCTCACTACCATGGTGTTCATCATATACATATGAATTTGTATTAAAAAAGTAGCGTGGATACAGTGAAATGCAAAATCGACGTTAGAATTGGAGATCGCTACGTGACACACACTCTAATTCAAATAACTAACTACGTGACACACACTCTAATTCAAATAACTAATTATGTGACACACACTCTAATCCACGTTCGCGTGGGTACCGTTTCGATTTTTTTTCAAATAACTCCTCATTAATTAATTTATAGTACTCCCTCTGTTCACTTTTATAAGACCTTGAAGACATTTCAGACAATGTGCAAAACAATTCATTTTAAGTTGTCTGAAACGACTTACAAAAGTGAACGGATGGAGTATCCCGTTTCGGATGACTAATTATTGCAAGGAAAACACGGGCATGGTAATACATACAGATTCGTTTGCAAATGAAAGAAGATTCGTTTGAATTCTCAAATGTAGGCGCACCACGCAGACCGGGGTCGTGTCGGGGTGGATGCTGCTTCGGTGCCTTAAAGGCAACTGCCTTTGGGTCACTGACATGTGGGCCAGCCACCTTTTGGGCCCACATGTCATGGACACAATGGCAGGTGCCTTAAGGTACCGAAGCATAGTCCTGTCGGGGTGGTCGCGTGTGTCGGATGGACGCGTAGCACCCAGCCACCCACCCCCTCCGCCCCCAAAAAAGGACGATGACAATATAAGTTCGCGCTTCCATGTTTCGGATTGAAATATCTGGCGACCCCAATTCCAGCCCTGCAAAATCTCTTTTCTCCATCGCCCCCTTCCGCGCCCAGATTGCTCAAATCCCTAATTCGCCGCCAACCCTCGAATCGCCCCTCGTCTTGTCTCTTTCCCCACCATTCCCCACATCTGTACCGGACGACGACGACGAAGACGATGATCGCGCTTCACCACCGCACCGGAGCTACCTCATCTACGCCCTCGTCCACCGCACCAGGTGGTCCACCAATAACGTCGGCCACCGCAACCGACGTGCCTCACAGACACTGAGTTCCACCGCATCAGGTGCGCTTCACCGACGCCGTCTCCCAGCTCACCGGGGCTACTTCACCGAGCACATCGTCGCACCTCCGCCCCCCGAGGCCGTTGGGGATTCACCAACGGTCTCGTCCACCGCATCGTAGCGCTCCGCTGCCACTCAAGATCTGCATCCGTGCGCGGCCAACCAACGCCAGCGCTTCACCCTCAACGGCTCTGAAGTGACCCGCACTCTAGCTAGGCGAGCATGCCCGAACGCCGGCCCGAACTAGGTATCCACACATCACTCCCTTGTGCACTGTTCCGACGATGTTTGGATATCCTTTCACTGCTCTCTTAGCTTACACGCCTATGCAACTCTGGCTTTAACTCTTATTTCTTCTGGAGATATCATCTGAAACAAGAAAATCAATTTTTTAGCGAAGCATGACGGCGCTACGGGATCTGGTACACATCCTACACACCCGTATAACCTTGTAAGTATCTGTCCTCCGGTACAACATCAAGGTCGATTCCTCTTATTTGATCAACCATTCGTCGTGTCAAAAATGCAGAGGTGGATGCAAGGAGCATAAGGCCTGCACATCCAAGCAAGTGGTAACATGGACTTGTACATGGAACATCCCAAGCGCAAGCAGAGCTGCAGTGAGCCTGTACAACAAGCTAGCGTAAGTCCCTGCATTTCATTTAATTCATACTGGTATTCGTGTATGATTTGTGTGTAGTGGTTGATCCATGAATTCAAGTTACCAGGGGCGAACATTTAACTTAAAAAATACGAAGGCACTTGCACTCCGGAAATCAACATAACTTGATAAATGTGAAGCTACATGCACTTTGAAAACCAGCTAATGATCCAAAGTAGTTCAGATTATAAACACTAAATGATGCAAGCACCAAAAACACAAAATGCAACATGGTGTACAAGGAATACAAACATGGTCTATACCTGCTTGAATTATTCATTCTCTGGCTGAAAATATCGAAGTGTAATTGCACGTATAACCAATGCGCAAACTGCATATCAATATATCTATCCTGCACAAGTATGCCAATAGTTTCAAACAACAGATTAGAAAAGTATTTATGCTATGTTGTCATGATACGGGGACTCTCTGGTAGACGGCCTCGACGTTTCCTCAAGCTATGAAAATGCACTATAATTTGCTTGTCATCAATGCCTGCAAATATCTGTCTCTCTCAACATAGTAGATCATCATTAGACACAAAATCCTTCAATGAGCTTGCAAAATGCTTGCATTAGATCCCTCATTAGACACTATATGTTCATCACCAGGAGCATGTAAAATGTTTGCATCAAATCCTTCATTAGCAGTCTGTTCATTAGACACTTCAGGCTCAAGAACAACATGAGCTTGTATGTTTGCATCGGAAACTTGATTAGATACATCAGATTCAGTCAGTTCAGTATTGATTGGGGGAGTTATAAAATAAGTAGAAATTGGTTTCATATTCTCATAGATTCCCTACATACAAGCAGTTTTACAACACCGTCAGGTTTAACTATTGGCCAGAAATTGAAGAGTTGAATTAGATATAATTAGGGATGTGATGTACCTGCTCGTTGCGCATGCTACTCTTGCAAGCTGCGACTATCCGTTTGCGCAAGCTCGATGCCATGCCCGTGCTGCCGTCGCTGCCTCCCACGCAAGCTACACCCAGGGTTGGATCTTCATCTTCTTGTCCTTCCGTTCGCTTGAATCCCGGCGACCGCCCTCCAATGAGGGCGCGAGGAAGTGCTGTGTCGGTCTGTCCAGCGGCGGCTAGGTTAGGAGCGAACCAGACTGGAGGCTGGAGCGAATGAATTGGGATTTTTCCTGTTGTCGATCGATATGGGAGGCGCTCGTTTGGGCCGAGAGCCTGCTATAGGGCTTGCCTTGCACTTATGTTATTAGCCCATCCAAATTGAAACATTTTTCTTTATTTTTTACATTGCCTGCTCGTGTGTTGGGACGAACAAAACTAGCGCGGGCCAACCTGGACGACTCAAACTAGGTGCACACTTTCCAGCCACTTGAGGCGGCCACCCATACCAGCCCCTATGGTGGCGTCACCCCTTTTTGCGTGTATGATTGGATAGTGAAAAATATTCAAGTGGCGCTTTTGATTTACCCATAGAATGGTTGAATTGCTTGTTTCTATGAACTGAGTTCGTCAATAATGTGAAGGATGCCAGTCTTTTCATCCTATTGTAGATTGCTTAGATCTCGATATGCCAAAAGTTATCGCATGAAATATACAGTAAAAGCCAGTGTGATGTGTTTGGCTACAACTAGTCTGACTACACGTCCTCATATAACATATCAAGGACGCACCATCTTACCAGATTAACCATTCGACTTACCCATGCAGTGTGGGAAGAAAGAAGTATTGGGACTGCGTATCCAACCAATTGATGCCATGGACTCCTTCGTACAACCTTGTAAGCGAAAAAGAAGTTGCAGTGTGTCTGTACAAAGAACTAGCGTAAGTTCAGTTACCTACTTCTCAGAATTTTAGATAGCCACTTATTGCAAAATTGTTCAATTACGTTGCTTGGCTTAATTTAGTTTGCTACTGATTACATAATGGCACAACCTATTAATCATATTGTAGACTGCGCCTATCTATGTGTTTGATACTTACTGTTAAGAATTACCTGTTTGCCTGAACTTAAATATTTACTTGTTTGTTTAACGGCTTTGCTGCTGCAACAGTGGGTTACAATGATGTTAATAACTACTTTTCAGCATCCAATTGAAACTCTTTAATTCCTTGTTTGTTTAACTGGTTTGCTGTTATAACTCCCAGTTGAGATGTTTTGCTAACTTCAACTTTTCTGAATCCAATCGGAACTTTAATGGCAAAACAGCTTAGCCCAAGATCAAAGAGCGAGGTCCCCATGGACGTTGCATCGTCCCACAGCAGTGGCACAGGCCCAATCGTGCATTATGAATTGCCAACTGCTGATGCTCTAGAGGCTAAACTAGTGGTGGAAAGAGATTCTGCTTCTGCACTTAGAGATGAAGTTGACATGTTGAGGAAGCAAACAGCACAATCACAAGAAGTACTCAAGACAACCAATAAATATTTGGTGAATTTCAAAACGAAGCAAGCTGAGACTGACCATATTGTTAAGGTCCTGAAGGAAAAAAGAAAATTAAATTCCTACTTGGTAAATCATAGGTGAAATGTTCTTTCCATAGTTGAATAACCTTTGCGTTGTCTGTTCATGTAATCAATCAAACCATTTGTTTTAGAGATCATGTAATAATTGGTTTTTTGGTTTGTAATTTTATTTGAGCACAAGTCTGTATTAATTGATAAGACTCGGAGACATTTCATTTGGATTGCTGTGCCAGACCTACAAATATGCCAATAGGGCTGAATGTGCATTCAACAATAGTAGTAGTATAGATGGACCATAAGTGGCACACATCAGAAAGGGCCAAGATGCTGGCTAAAAAAAGGATGATGTTGTAGCCAAAAAAAAGTACAGCGGCCTGGCTTATGTATGTTAGTTGATATTATTGATCCATATACTCTATAAGTGTTTATATGTCTGTTAGTTCTGTACATTCTTGGTTGATTGACTCGGTATTTGAATCTTGATACATCGCCTGTGTACATATCTAAATGGGAGTACACATTATGCTGCGTGTGACATTTGAGTTGGACATGAAGTGTTCCAAATATTCGAATTCACCTTAAACTGGATTCTAGTTTCTGAATTTGAGTATCGGCATTTGTAAACCATATTCATATATGACAGTGCAATAAATCTTTGTCGTCCTTTTAAATATATATAAAAACACATAGAATAATTTATAAAGATTCATATAGGAATAAAAAATGGATTCGAATTTAGTTGCCAGGGTAAACGTGGATGCTTATTGTCCCAAAATTCGAAAGAAGCAGCAAAATGTCCACTCCCACGTCGGCTGCCCGAAGCCAAGTGTTTGGGAGATGGAAATTACTGTCTACCCATTACACAGACAAGCCATCGGCCCGATTTCCACTGCTCTAAATAGGGGTAGGTTAGTAACTTCAATTAGACGTGACACGACCGCCTCTCAGCCCATTCCGACACGGTGGGCGTCAAACATGGGCGGCAAAACTCATTTGATTCAAGCTCGTCCGAAAGACCTCTGTTTCTCCCTCCATTACCCATTCATACACGGTGGGCGGCAAAACAAACTGGACTCAGCCGAAATCGATGTAGGCAAATATTTTCAATAGGGGCAGGTTTGTAACTTCACTCAGACGTGACACAACCGCCCTACCTGTCAGCCCCGTTCATACACCGTGGGCGCCAACCACCCTCTCCTCGCCCGAAATCGCTCTGGGCAAATATTGGCTAGATGTGAGATTACCGTCCTATCCCCAACCGACGAGACGTCCAAATTTTAAACGGGGGCTAAGTTCGTAACTTTCCCATATTTCAGACAGGCGCGTCCCAAAAACATGGTTCCCCATACCTCTCCCTCCATTTTCCCATTCATACACCGTCCGCGCTAGAACACCCCATCCCCACACCAGCCTCCGTCCGCCACCCCATCCATCGCCGCCGTCCTCCACCACATCCATCGCCACCGTCTTCCACCATGCCGGAGCGCCTACCAAGACCGCGTCGTCCACTGCTAGAGATGGGCATTTCTCATCCACGGCGACGGACCAATAGCTTGCATCGCGTCCTCTCGCTTCATCGGCGCCGTCGTCCTCTTTGCCGGGGCCGCTCACATGACCTTCTCTTCCACCGCAATGGGACTTATCCCCCGATGCACCCGTCTACCATCGCAGATCTGCTACAACACCACCGACAGCCATCGCACCCCCGATGCCTACACAAAGCCGCAAGAGAGGTGGTACTTCATATCTCCTCAACTTTTTGATCTCAACCAGAAAATAGATCTTAACTTGGTTACTCTACTTTCCTTTCAGCTCTTAGAATTTAGTTCTTAGTTCTAAGCAAACAATGGATGCTAAATATCATTTCTCCGGATTGCAGCTTAAAATCTGCCATGGCACAACCATAATACGATTTAATTGATCATGCTTAGGGTTTAATTGATCATGTTGGTTCCGTGGTGGTTACTTTAATAGAAATCGGAGGGGAAACCCTCTTTTGCTAAAAAAAATATGCTTAGAGTTTCCCCCTTTAATGATCACTATACAATCAGAATACGTGCTTCGTGTCATAATAACACTGCTCCACCCATCAAGCTAAACAAGCTTAGTTGTTCAAATACAAATCTGATATTATTAAAACAAAGTTGTTTAATTGGTCAGCTAAATGTTCCTAAATTAGTTTCGAAAATGCATGTTCGCCGCTCGGGTGTGTATCTCTACAGGGTGCCCACGGTGGGCCGGCCCACCCTGGTATTTTGGGTCGTCCCAGGCCCCGATTCCCCTCTGTTCTGCTGTGCGCTTCCGATCTCTACTCGCCCCCAGCCGCCTGCCTCGCCGGCGACTTGCCGTCCTCGGACGGCATGACTCTAGGAGGAGACGCCGGACTAACAGGAGGCCAGGAGCCGCTCGCCCAACAGCGTCACCACTGCCCGGGCACGCCGCCGTGCCTACCTTCCCAGTCCGTTCAGGGCTCAGGCATGCAGCACCCACCAAGCCAACCCGATTTATCCTGAGATACATCCTCAACACTCAGCAGCCACTCCTCATCATCCATTTTCTAATTGATTCATTACTCATTAGGCAGGACTGTCATTAGGGTTTGTTGTGTGCTCAGTGCTACCTACACTTAATGGTTTAGATGTATTTCGGTAATCTTTAGTACCTCTAAAGTTCACAGGGTTTTCAAAATTCCGGCCCTTGGAATAGATAATCTGACTACTTTTTTTTCATGAATCTCAGATTCTAAACGCATCATAATGATTACGAGCTTGCGCGCATGAAAAGAATAAAGCAGAACAATGCCATGGCTGTCAAACTTGGCATTAAGGGACTGAAATCAAGTCTGGATGCAATGCAATGCAAACTCTCTCCACCTACAGATTCATGCTTAGAATATAATCCTAACAGTGATTCTGAGCTAGAGGGAGACCTAAGTCAATGTAGCTCCCTAGTGGAGGAGTCAGAGGAAGATGCCCTATCTTATTCACCCATCAAGGTACTTGCTCTAACTTTCCAAGGTTACATTGCTCGCACATATCTTGCAACTGATTCTTTGCATTGCTTTAACTTTGTTGAACTGCCATTAGCTTAGTTTACACATCGTGTATGTGAATACGCCCTGCCTATCCATTTTCAGTACATATTCCATCTGTCATCATACCATATTTATCCATTCAAATGTTGTTCTTATGTATCAGACGTTCAAAAGGAGAAGGGGATTGCTGATCGTGGAGGAGCACAAGCAAAGTATTTGGAAAAGGTAGTGGCACCTGATAAATCAAATAGCCCATTAGGTGTAGTTGCAATATCACCTGACCCACAAAATACCCCAACTCTAGCAGACTCTAGCCCTACTACACTGGTCACTTGTGATGCCCCAACTCAGCAGACCCCAACTACAGCAAACAATATGATTATGCCAGTTGACATAGCACCAGCTGTACGACGCAAAACCCCCATTCCAGCAAAGAGTACACCAAATCCAGTTGCCAAATCCCTTTTCGAACCAGAGAGAGCCCCAATTGCAGCAAATAGGACCCCTGTTCCGTTTCTTCCCAGTTTAGAAGACGAATCTTATGTTGTTGTCAGGAACTTTGTGCGCATCTTTCCTTCATGGAAAGATTATACCGCAGACACAGAACAATTTCCAGTCTTCCTTCGGAGCTTACGCGTAAGTAATGTACTAATGTTATTCATGGTCATTATTGCATATGTTTCTGCTGACAGAAGACACAAGATTTCATTCTTTTAAATAGGCGAGGAGCAAACTGGATTGCGATGACGAGCAAGGATTGGTTGCGCTTTTCAAGCACTCGTTGATGAAGTATCGTTCCTACCTGAGGCAAGCGCACTTCGATGGCAAGCCTCTGAATGAAATTTCTGTAAAGTCTCCGGTGCTACATTTATCCGACGGTGACTGGAATAATCTTGTTACACATTGGTCTTGGCTGCAGCGTAAGGTACTGTCTATGATATCACATCACAATTTGAACTACATTTCTGCATTTGCCTTAATGTCTCACTTGTACGAAAACTGTTAGCAGAAGAACATTCATTCTCAAGGGACCACAGAATCTCGCAATTATACTACACACTGCATTGCTCTTGTGAGTACCTCTTGCCTTGTATGACCATACTTACTTTGATAACTGTTTGATTATGTAGCATCACTGCACATGTTAGCCTCGTAATCGTCCATTTGGTGGACATTATAAGATCCGTATGGACTCTTACATAAATTTAGAATCAACCCAATGCTTTTGAAGAGGTTTAGCACTGCAGTCCTCTTGTAAGGACTGAACGTGGTCTATCACTGTACTTACATTAACAGCTACTCCCTCTGTCCCATAATATAAACGTTTTGTACAGTACACCAGTGTTCAAAACACTCTTGTATTATGGGAAGAGGGATTGGTTCATTTTGTAGCATTCTGCATCTTATCTCCCTCGCCCACCATTTACTAAAAAAGATCAGATCTATATTTAATCTTATGAACAAGTAGAATACACAGACAATGCCAGTGCAGAAGTGTAGCCCATTGCTCTTGTCAGTACATTTTGTCTTGTAACACTTGTACTTCCAGGGATTAGTAGTTGATTATGTAGCATCAATCTGCATCTTATCTTCATTATCCTCTATCCCTTCCAGTATTATCATATCTATAATTACTCTCTACAAAATGTAGAGTACAGGCAATGCTTATGAAGAAGATTCTGTGCTGAAATTCTTGAGTTATCCTTCCCTTGACATGGAGAAGGACATTATAAAGCCGGTGTTAACTGTTAATGTAAGTCAGTCCTTCTAAAGCCGTTATCCTCAACTGCTGTTTAATTTGCTCATACTCCCTATCGTTTACTGCTGTTTAGTTTGTTGTTTCTACCAAAATGCATGTTCATAAGAACCGTAAGTTCTAAGTTTTACTTGTAAAACCAAATTCCTTATTCATACCATGCACATTACTTAATACTCCCTATATGTATGCTTGTTTTTGTGGATCTATAATCCAGTGTGTGGTGAAGCAGCCCGCGTTTGCACCTTGTCATCTCCTGTTTTATCTTACTGATGTGGCCGATGATATGATCAACATGCCATGCACATTATCCAAAATAGATACAATGATTTTCTTTGACCTTCACCTATGCTTGTTATGTTGACATGGTAATCCAGTAGTGTGGTGAAGCTCCCCGCATTATGAAAATGCCAAATTATGCTATTGATATTTTGAACTTACTCTTTATTTTCTAATTTGAAATTGGATAGAATTGACAGAACAGTTATCATCTTTGTTTATACACGTGCAAAACCTGTCATCTCTCTGCTTTGTTTCAGGGTGATATGCCTGATGGCATGCACAAGTCTGCTGAAGGCTGTGAGACAAACCCAACATATATTGCAGCAAAGAAGGCAAAACATCTTGAAGATAGCGAGACAACCCCAAAGTCTTGTCTTGATGCAGTGTTCAAGTTACTTGAGACTAACAGTCAGACAAGCTCACAAAATTCGTTGTCTGAATCAGTTCGACTTCTTCAGTCCCAAGTTCTAGCAGAAAGGCATTCTGCAACTCAACTTCGACTTGAAGTCCTATCTCTAAGAAAGATTGCGGAGAACACCAATCAGAACCTCATCGCTAAACAGCTACACCTGGAAGCTATGACCGACATGCTAGGCCGGTCTCACAGCCTTGCGCAGCAGTTCCCCGCAAGGCTAACCTTTCTTGAACTGTCTTGGAAGTGGTCTCAGTTCAGTATTATTTTGTTACACTGCAATGGTGCCCAGTTTTTGTAATTTGCTTCTTTGTTGCGCTTTATGATCACCGGTGGCGAACTTCGATGCCCAGTGGATGTAATATACCTTAAATCCTTTATTGTATAGTGTAGGTTTATTCTTAGTTACTATGCCATAATTTCTTTATTGTATAGAGTAGGTTTGTTCTTAATTCCTACTAGTTACTACCATCATTCGCTATCTGAAAAAATCAGATGTAGTCGACCGGACCGAAACATTCGACTCTAATAGGCCAGGTTTTTAGCGGGCCTGAAACATGCCGAACAGCTCACGGGCCGGCAGCAGCCCGAAATGAACCCTGGCCCATGATTGTGCAAATCAAATCACGGGCTTTTAACAGGCCAAAATTGTCTCGATCCTTGTTTGGCCCAATCAGATATCGGCTGCGAGCAGGCCAGATGCAAACCGGGCCGTAGTTAGGCCCAACTATATGACAGGCTTTTAACAGGCCGAAATTAATATAGGGCCAAAATGTTAAACGGGCCCTTAACAGGCCAAAACTAATATGAGGCTGAATTACTAAGTGGGCCTTTAGCAAGTGGGCCGAAAAGCATAGTGTCCAGTTGACGGGCCGAATCTGATATGGGCCATAATTGAGCCCAAAGCCTCTTAAAGGGCCAGACCTAATCTGGGCCGTAATTTGGCCCAGAATGTGGTAGGATTTTAACGGGCCGGATCTCATATGGGCCACTATTAGGCCCAGAGCGTGGCAGGCCATTAATGGACTGGATCAAATATGGGCCGGCATTTGGCGCAAAACATGGTAGCCAGCTAATGGGCCGGCCTACTAGGGTCCTCAAAATCTTGTGGTCCTACAGCTGGGCCGGCCCATTAGTGTCGGCGAAATCTCGTGGGCCTTTAGTTGGGCCGGCCCATTATGATCCACAAGAATCTTGTGGGCCTTTACCTGGGCCGGCCCATTATGGCACACAAAAATCTTGTTGGCCTTTACCTGGGCCGGCCCATTATGGCCTGCAAAATCTTGTGGGCCTTTAGCTGGGCCAGCCATTATGGTCCGCAAAATCTCATGGGCCTTTAGCTGGGCCAGCCCATTATGGTCTGCAAAATCTTGTGGGCCTTTAGTTGGGCCGTCCCGTTTAAACTTGATGGGCCGGTCCACGTGTCAACATATCATAGGCGCGTCTCTCCCATTGGATGAGTGACACCTGTGCCAACGCGGGCCTGACACGTGTCTCCTCCAGCCAATGATGATTTTATACGTGGAAAATCCCCATTGGTCGGGGCTGTTAACGGGTTATCGGATCCAAAACCCGACCCGATAGCTTAACGGCGTTCAGTTATGGTGGATGCCATGTGTCGGTCACCCTTGACGAAAGCACTTCTGTGACACGCGATTTATCATCATGGAAGTGGACACTTCCGTGATGATAATTTTGGTAATGTCATGGAACACTTCTACGACAGCACATGTATGACTATCTTGATTCTGTCATAAATTTTTCATGGATGTACATGCATGACAAAAAACGTGACCTACTGTGACAAACACGTATCATCACGGAAGTGTATTTTTTTGTAGTGTATATTATAGTAGCTACAATGCAAAAACAAAATATGAATTGGTTTCCAACAGTACTTAGAGTAGTGATTTGCTTTATTATACTAACGGATCTTACCGAGCTTTCTGTTGAGTTTTGTGTGGATGAAGTGTTCGAAGATCGAGGATGTCTCGATACGAGGATAAGGAGGAGAGACAAGAGCTCAAGCTTGGGGATGCCCAAGGCACCCCAAGTAAATATTCAAGGAGACTCAAGTGTCTAAGCTTGGGGATGCCCCGGAAGGCATCCCATATTTCTTCAACAAGTATCGGTATGTTTTCGGATTCGTTTCGTTCATGCGATATGTGCAATCTTGGAGCGTCTTTTGCATTTAGTTTTCACTTTTCTTTTATGTACCATGATGGTATGAGATAGTCCATGGTTGATTTATAGAATGCTCATTGCACTTCACTTATATCTTTTTATAGAATGCTTCATGTGCTTCGCTTATATCATTTGAAGTTTGGATTGCCTGTTTCTCTTCACATAGAAAACCGCCATTTGTAGAATGCTCTTTTGCTTCACTTATATTTGTTAGAGTGTGGGCATATCTTTTGTAGAAAGAATTAAACTCTCTTGCTTCACTTATATCCATTTAGAGAGTTGACAGGAATTGGTCATTCACATGGTTAGTCATAAAATCCTACATAAAACTTGTAGATAACTGAATATGATATGTTTGATTCCTTGCAATAGTTTTGCGATATAAAGGTGGTGATATTAGAGTCATGCTAGTTGAGTAATTGAGAAGTACTTGTGTTGAGGTTTGCAAGTCCCGTAGCATGCACATATGGTGAACCGTTATGTAACGAAGTTGGAGCATGATGTATTTATTGATTGTCTTCCTTATGAGTGGCGGTCGGGGACGAGCGATGGTCTTTTCCTACCAATCTATCCCCCTAGGGGCATGCGTAGTAGTACTTTTGATATCATGGATTATACGCACTCTCACCCTTCCATCATTGCTAGCCTCTTCGGTACCGTGCATTGCCCTTTCTCACCTCGAGAGTTGGTGAAAACTTCACCGGTGCATCCAAACCCCGTGATATGATACGCTCTATCACACATAAGCCTCCATATATCTTCCTCAAAACAGCCACCATACCTACCTATCATGGCATTTCCTTAGCCATTCCGAGATATATTGCCATACAACTTCCATCATCATCATATACATAACTTGAACATTTATTGTCATATTGCTTTGCATGATCGTAAGATAGCGAGCATGACGTTTTCATGGCTTGTCCGTTTTTTGATATCATTGCTACGCTAGATCATTGCACATCTCGGTACACCGTCGGAGGCATTCATATAGAGTCATATCTTTGTTCTAGCATCGAGTTGTAACATTGAGTTGTAAGTAAATAAAAGTGTGATGATCATCATTATTAGAGAATTGTCCCAGTGAGGAAAGGATGATGGAGACTGTGATTCCCCCACAAGTCGGGATGAGACTCCGAACGAAAAAAAAGAAAAAAATAAAGAAAAAGAGAAAGGCCAAAAAAAGAGAAGGCCCCAAAAATGAGAGAAAAAGAGAGAAGGGATAATGTTAGTATCCTTTTACCACACTTGTGCTTCAGAGTAGCACCATGTTCTTCATATAGAGAGTCTCTTGAGTAACACTTTCATATACTAGTGGGAATTTTCATTTAACTTGGCTTGTATATTCCGATGATGGGCTTCCTCAAATGCCCGAGGTCTTGGTCGGTGTCAAAACCGGCGGATCTCGGGTAGGGGGTCCCGAACTGTGCGTCTAGGCCGGATGGTAACAGGAGGCAAGGGACACGAAGTTTTACCCAGGTTCGGGCCCTCTCGATGGAGGTAAAACCCTATGTCCTGCTTGATTAATATTGATGATATGGGTTGTACAAGAGTAGATCTACCACGAGATCGGAGAGGCTAAACCCTAGAATCTAGCCTATGGTATGATTGTTGTCTATGTTGTTCTATGGACTAAAACCCTCCGGTTTATATAGACACCGGAGAGGGTTTGGGTTACACAAAGTCGGTTACAATGGTAGGAGATCTGTATATCCGTATCGCCAAGCTTGCCTTCCACTTCAAGGAAATTCCTTTCCGGACACGGGACGAAGTCTTCAATCTTGTATCTTCATAGTCCAGGAGTCCGGCTGAAGGTATAGTCCGGCCATCTGGACACCCCCTAATCCAGGACTCCCTCAGTAGCCCCTGAACCAGGCTTCAATGACGACAAGTCCGGCGCGCAGTTTGTCTTCGGCATTGCAAGGCGGGTTCCTCCTCCAAGTACTTCATAGAAGATTTTGAACAAAAAGATAGTGTCCGGCTCTGAAAAATAAGTTTCCACATATTGCCATAGAGAGAACAATATTTACACAAATCTAATCTGCTGACATATTCCGTAGTGCGACACACCATGGCCAAGCCTTTATCCGAGTCATTTCATCATCCCACCTCAGCGCGTTATGCGAGGCGGTTTCCTTGGCACGTCTTGTCAAAGCAGAGATCGCGTCCACTTATTCCAGGTTTCTCATCAATACGGGCGTGGGTAATCCAACCGCGCCATTGATTACGGCGCTTGGAGATAAGCGAGTTTTACCAGGCTGGTGGGGACATGTAGTTGCGTCCACCCATATAAGGGGATAAGGATCCACCTTTCCACCTACGCCTTCTTCCTCCTTTGCCTATCCATTCTTGCGCACTCGAGCTCCAGTGCCCAAGTCCGCACTCCCACCTCAACCTTCTCCAGCCATGTCTGGAGCAGGAGGCAAGTGGATGGTCTCCTTCGTCACGGAGGGACATATCAAAAAGCTGACGAAGGACGGATACCTGTCTAACGACATCGCGTACCGGTTTCCTGAAAAGGGGCAGCTCATCCCCACCCCTAGGCCCCATGAGAGGGTGGTGTTCCTCCCCCATTTCCTCCACGGACTGGGCTTCCCTCTTCACCCATTTGTCCGGGGGCTCATGTCCTACTACGGCCTGGATTTCCATGATCTGGCCCCGAACTTCGTCCTCAACATCTCGGCGTTTATCGTCGTGTGCGAGTATTTCCTCCGCATCCGCCCCCATTTTGGCCTATGGCTCAAGACTTTCAATGTCAAGCCGAAGGTGGTGCGCGGCAACCAGGCGGAGTGCGGAGGCGCCATGGTTGGCAAGATGGCCAACGTCTTATGGCTCGAGGGCTCCTTTGTGGAGACCTTGAAGGGGTGCCAATCGGGGTGGTTTCACATCACCGAGCCGCGCGACCCCGAATGGGTCGCACCCCCTGAGTTTCGATCCGGACCCCCTACACGGCTCACCTCCTGGAAGGAGACGTGCCTGTCGTGGGGTAAGAAAGGAGAGCTGACCGGACTCCAAACATGCATCCAAACCCTGGTGGACAAGAAGCTCAAACTTCTCAACGTAATCCAGGTTATGCTCATCCGCCTGATCCTCCCGTGTCAACAACGGGCTTTCACCCTATGGGAGTTCGACCCGGCGCGGCACCAAACTCTGAACAGGCTCTTCAACACGACGTACGAATATGCCTGGAAGGTGCTTTTCAAGGGCGCCGAGGCCCCCGCATCCGCTACTGAGGATCGCGGATTCAGTACGCAGTGTCACGCTCATGCGGTAAGTTGTTTTATTCCTTTTACAGGGTATCGGTTTTTCATAGTTTGACTCCATGTGGGATCTAAGCTCCCTTACCTTTGACAGGATTGGCAGGTGACGTCCGGACAGATCAACTGTTCGGCTCCTTTGCCCGAAGGCCCAGCGGACGCTCGCTTGGCGAAGCTGCTGGTTCCGGCACCCTATGTGGTGCTGGAGAAGAAGGTCGCGAAAAAGGCCACGGGGACTTGAAAGAGTGCCCGGCGCTAGGAGGTGTCGGATCCATCATCCGGCGGTTCCGAGGCGCATTCCTCTCGTGAAGACGAGGAGGAAGAAGAAGAGACCTCTCCCCCTCCAACGGGAGGAGAGAAGAAAAGGAAGGCCGCCCTCTCTGGGGAGGCCGGAGGGTCCAAGAAGGGGAAAACCCTTCCTCCAGACTACTCCACCGACATCGACGATAGCGGAGAGGAGTGGCAGCCAAGGGCCAAGCCCTTGGCAGAATCGTAAGTATCCGGATACCGGAGTAATTCATAGTATTCGTTTATTGCACAGCTTTCCCTTACGCCGAATATGTTTATGCAGCCCACCCAAAGACCGGCTCGACGCGTCGTCGAGCGGCTCACTGGATTCGTCGGGTGTGAACTCGCTTCTGACGGCTTCCTCCCCCCGCCCTACGAACGACACCGAAGTGTTGTCCCAACAGGTCCCAAGCCGGGAGGAGGTGGTCCTGGAGGCGCCGCAAGGCGACCTCCCGGACTCCGGGAGTAAAGGGGATGAAACCCCCCAGGGCTCCAAGTAGGCCGGACACCACTCCGGAACCTTCAAAGGTTCCAGAGTCCGGCGGGGGACCTCCTTCCAAGAGGAGCAAGCCCACCACGCCAGTGACCCCCGTCCAACCGGAGGCGCCGGACAATATGTTGGAGGCGCTCCAAGGCGCCTCCATCGACGAGGAGCACCGCACTATTATGAGCGCGGTGGTCCAGAAGGTTCAGTCCGCCAAGAGCGGACTGACTGAAGCTTGTACTAGCCTTTTAACAGGCTTTGAGGTAAGTAAAGAATGTGTAAATAATATTACTGCATAGACAGTAGCCCCTGATGCTCTGTTTGGCGTTCGAGAAGAAAAGCCGAATAGAGGATCAAATAAAATTCGCAGGAGTCTAACAAAAAGGAGTCAATATGCGTATGCAGGCTTTTCTGCTTGCGTCCGCCGTACTAACTGCGGAAGTGGACACGCTAAAGCAGAACCTCGAGCGGTCCGAGCAAGAACTCGGGCGTGTCAAGAAGCAGCTCGAGGACAATGAAGGTAAGAGATACCTTGTTTAAATATATATAAAAAGGTGCAATTGCAAAAAATGACAGGACTATCATGGCTATTGTAGGGGCCACGTCTGAGGTGGCAACCCTTAAGCAGGCGCTGGCCGAGGCCGAGAAGAGGGTGGCCACAGAGCGCACCGAGCGGGAGAAGTATGAGGCCGAGGTTGGCAAGGTACGGCAAGAGCTCTAGGCTCTCATGAAAAAGCATGAGAGTTTGGAGCTTGACTCAAAGACGCGAGCGTCCGAGCTCGCGGCGGCTATTGGAAATGCCAAGTCTGCCAAGGCCGAATCCCAAAAGACCCTCCAGGAGTTGGATGAGGTGAAGAAGATAGCAAATCTTTATGCAAAGCAAACACATAAATGTGAGTTACTTGTTACTTACCCGAATCCGGAGCTCGCGAGGAGCGTTCGCAGATCTTCCCCGGAGTGTATCCGATGCCGCCGCATTCTATCGAGCCGAGGAGGGCAGCTCGACAGCGAAGGTGTTCTGGTCTCAGTATGCTGGTCGAGCTCCACAAGGCGGCCGAACAGGCCATGAAGGGCCTCTTGGTTCGGCTGTGGCCTAGAGAGGCTCCGCCTGGGAGCTATTTCGGGCTGGTGCGGCGGCTGGTGGAGGCATGTCCAAGGCTCGAAGTCATCAAGCGCTGTGCCTGCATTGAAGGTGCCCATAGGGCCCTTGCCCGTGCTAAGGTGCACTGGGGCAAGCTAGATGTCGAGAAGCTTGTGAAGGACGGGCCACCGCCGGGGAAAGAGCATCCAAGCCCGAGAATTACTATAAGGATGTTCTGAAGGGTGCCTGCCTTGTGGCGAATGAATGTTCTAGGGATGTAATTTTTGAGTGAAACTTGCTCGTTTTGTCCTGTGCGCTGAAAACCTGTTCATATGCGCTAAGCAATATTGTTTGTAATTTAAAATATTACCTTCTGTGTGGCTGTTTATCAATTCTGAGAGATGGCAAGTTGTCGGCTTCTACCCCCGTGCCGCTAGTGCTGGGGTGTTCGGGGATAAACCCGAGCACTCTTTTTCCCATGTTTGGGTCCTACGAGGGAGGCGCTCAGCCCAACGAACAAGGCAATCAGACTATAATGCGTGAACACTCTCACTTAGCCATAGAATTCTATAATTTTAAATTTTGGCGAAGCCCCTGTTATTCGGAAGACTGAGTTCGGGGCGCTATCCACGCCTTGGCCGGACAGAGCCGGCTCCTCGCCCTAAGCGGCATAAGTCTTTAGGGACTTGAAAGACCTCTCGAACAGCGACCAGCTCTCACCTCATCATGACAGTCAGTTTTAGCTTTCTCCACTGAGGTGCTTGGCCCAGCTCAACTGGGGCACAATCGCAGTGGTTCTCCTAGTGCTACCTTAGCCGATATAGCGGAACGTAAGGCACCAAAACATAGGAGCCGGGCAAACCCAACTATTGACCCAAGACATGATTCGGAGCTGATGCATATAATGCTATAAGTTCGGGGTGTCGCACTTGTTAAAGTGTTCGGACTTCTCACACCATATTGAGGGGTACTAAAGCCCCTGGCGTATTTTGGCCGTACCAACGTGTACGGGTGCAATATGTCGTTAAGGAACATATATATATAGAAAAAAGGTAATGCAAAAATAGACAAAAGCTATGCATTGTTTATTAAAAAGGGGCTGCGGTCAAAGCAGAACGATACAAATAATGCGATAAGTGGAAGGTTGGACTATGTAACATGTCCGTTCCAGGGGCAAGCTGCGTAATAGTATGCGGAACAGGTATACTGCTCGTGATAGAGACCACCTGGGAGTTCCGTGATGCGGCGTGGCTTGTCTGCTTCCCTGGGTCTTGCATCGTTTGTGCGGCAATTGAACTGCCGAACAGGCCTTCCGAAGGATGGAGTCCTGAAAGTAAGAGAAAATTAAAAAAATCGGCAGCCCCTGGTACGGTTTAAGCCACGTTTCGGGCGTGCCGTGATGGTGCCCCTCCCCCTGTACCCATGGTATCTCTAGAGCGTAGTTATGTACGCGAAGTACTGGCGTCGCCTTTTTGCGAGGGTTGGGGTTGGGGCCGCATTGCTACGCCTGCTCAGATCATGCCAGGCAGTCTTGTTGTAGGTTACTCCGGGCGCGGTTGACGGTGTCCGGTCGTTTAATGGCCGGACTGGAGAACTGCCTGGAGAGGCTACTTTGTACTTCCGCCGCAAGGGCCGCCGTGTGCTCCTCCGTTTGGAGGGAGCGTTTGATGTTTCCATTGACCGTAATTACTCCTCGAGGGCCTGGCATCTTGAGCTTAAGGTATGCGTAGTGTGCTACCGCATTGAACTTGGCGAATGCGGTTCGCCCGAGCAGTGCGTGATAACCACTGCGGAATGGGACTATGTCGAAGATTAACTCCTCGCTTCGGAAATTATCCGGAGATCCAAAGACCACTTCAAGTGTGACTGAGCCTGTACAGTTGGCCTCTACACCTGGTATTACGCCTTTAAAGGTCGTTTTGGTGGGCTTAATCCTCGAGGGATCTATGCCCATTTTCCGCACTGTATCCTGGTAAAGCAGGTTCAGGCTGCTGCCGCCGTCCATAAGGACTCTAGTGAGATGAAATCCATCAATAATTGGGTCTAGAACCAATGCAGCAAATCCACCATGATGGATGCTAGTGGGATGGTCCCTTCGATCATAGGTGATCGGGCAGGAGGACCATGGGTTGAACTTCGGGGCGACTGGCTCTACCACGTATACGTCCCTTAGCGCGCGCTTCCGTTCCCTTTTGGGGACGTGGGTTGCATATATCATGTTCACCGTCCGCACTTGTGGGGGAAAACCCTTCTGTCCACTGTTGTTCGGCGGCCGAGGCTCCTCGTTGTCATCGCTATGCGGCCCCTTGTCTTCATTTTCGGCATTTAACTTGCCTGCCTGCTTGAACACCCAACAATCCCTGTTGGTGTGATTGGCCGGTTTTTCGGGGGTGCCACGTATCTGGCACAAGCGGTCGAGTATTCGGTCCAAACTGGACGGGCTCCTAGGATTCATTTTGAATGGCTTTTCCCGTTGACCGGATTTAGAGCCTCTGAATCCGGCATTAACTGCCGCATCCTCAGCATTGTCGCTGTTAATGCGGCGCTTCTGCTTGTTGCGACGCGACCTGCCACTGCTGTCCCTGGTGTCCGAATTACCAGGGTTCTTGGTCATGTTGTTGCTAGGAGCAAGCCAGCTGTCTTCTCCCGCGCAAAAGCGGGTCATGAGTGTCGTGAGTGCTGCCATAGATTTCGGCTTTTCCTGTCCAAGGTGCCGGGCCAGCCACTCGTCACGGATATTGTGCTTGAAGGCTGCTAGGGCCTCTGCGTCCGGACAGTCGACTATTTGATTTTTCTTTGTTAGGAACCGTGTCCAGAATTGCCTGGCCGATTTCTCTGGCTGCTGAATTACGTGACTTAGGTCATCGGCGTCTGGGGGTCGCACGTAAGTGCCTTGGAAATTGTCGAGGAATGCGGCTTCCAGTTCCTCCCAACAACTGATTGATCCTGTTGGCAAGCTATTAGCCAATGCCGAGCTGGTCCTTTAAGCTTGAGTGGGAGGTATTTGATGGCGTGGAAATCATGACCGTGGGCCATGTGGATATGAAGGAGATAATCCTTGATCCATACCGCACGATCTGTTGTGCCATCATATGATTCGATGTTTACGGGTTTGAAACCCTCAGGGATTTTATGATCCATTTATTTCGTCTGTGAAGCATAGTGGGTGTGCGGCGCCTCTGTACTGGGTTATATCATGACGTAGCTCCAATGAGCTTTGTCTACTGTGTTCGGGCCTACCGAATTTGCGGCCGGCGTGATGGTTATCGTCTCGAGCCGTGGGGCGCCCACGCGATCCGTAGATTGATCTTGTTTGCCTTGCCTTGTCCTCCAACATATCTCATAAGTCCGGTGCATATTCTCGTGCCTTGGTACGGGGTGTAGCTTGAGTGGAGGGCCGAGAGGCCTCTCTGTCACGGCCACGAGGTGGCCGGTCGGCCGCATCAAGTGCTTCCTTCTCTAATCGGGGTAGCAACCTGCGCTTTGGGTAGCTCTTGGAGGGGCGTTCGAGTTTATGCTCTTCGGCCGCAAGGACTTCAGTCCATCTGTTGACTAGAAAATCTTGATCAGCTCTAAGCTGTTGCTGCTTTTTCTTGAGGCTTCTTGTCGTAGCCATAAGCCTGCGTTGAAAACGCTCTTGCTCGACGGGATCCTCTGGCACGACGAATTCGTCGTCGTCGAGGCTTGCCTCATCCTCGGAGGGAGGCATATAATTATCGTCCTCGACCTCTATGTCAGCCACTTTCTCATGAGGGCTGGTTTCTCCATCCTCCTGTGCTAAATCTCGCTGGAGGGGGTTTTCTTCGGCGCTTTCCGGAGTATTATTATCTCCCGTGCTGGAATCGCCGCATTTGTTTTGGCGGGATTTTGAGCGGCGCCGCTGATGCCGGCGCTTAGGTTGTTTCTTGGAGGGTTCATCCTCCGCTGTTCCGTCGCCATCTCCTTCTTCTAGGGTGTCCACCATATTGTTGGGGACCGTTGCAGAAAACAAAAAATTTCCTACGGTTTCACCAAGATCCATCTATGAGTTCATCTAGCAACGAGTGATCGGATTGCATCTACATACCTTTGTAGATCACGCGCGGAAGCGTTCAAAGAACGAGGATGAGGAAGTCGTACTCGACGTGATCCAAATCACCGGAGATCCTAGCGCCGAACGGACGGCACCTCCGCGTTCAACACACGTACGGTCAGCGTGACGTCTCCTCCTTCTTGATCCAGCAAGGGGGAAGGAGAGGTTGATGAAGATCCAGCAGCACAACGGCGTCGTGGTGGATGCAGCAGTCACCGCAGCAGGGCTTCGCCAAGCTCTATGGAGGAGGAGGAGGTCTTGGAGGGGAGAGGGAGGCGCCAGGGGCATGGATGCAGCTGCCCTCCCTCCCCCCTCTATATATAGGGTCCCCAGGGGGTGCCGGCCCTGGAGATCCAATCTCCCAAGGGGGCGGCGGCCAAGGGGGGTGGAGTGCCCCCCAAGGCAAGTGGGGCGCCCCCCACCCTAGGGTTCCCAACCCTAGGCGCAGGGGGAAGGCCCAAGGGGGGCGCACCAGCCCACTAGGGGCTGGTTCCCCTCCCACTTCAGCCCATGGGGCCCTCCAGGATAGGTGGCCCACCCGGTGGACCCCCGGGACCCTTCCGGTGGTCCTGGTACAATACCGGTGACCCCGAAACTTGTCCCGATGGCCGAAATAGCACTTCCTATATATAATTCTTTACCTCCGGACCATTCCGGAACTCCTCGTGATGTCCGGGATCTCATCCGGGACTCCGAACAACTTTCGAGTTACTGCATATACATATCTCTACAACCCTAGCGTCACCGAACCTTAAGTGTGTAGACCCTACGGGTTCGGGAGACATGTAGACATGACCGAGATGGCTCTCCCGTCAATAAACAACAGCGGGATCTGGATACACATGTTGGCTCCCACATGCTCCTCGATGATCTCATCGGATGAACCACGATGTCGAGGATTCAAGCAACCCCATATACAATTCCCTTTGTCAATCGGTACGTTACTTGCCCGAGATTCGATCGTCGGTATCCCAATACCTCGTTCAATCTCGTTACCGGCAAGTCACTTTACTCGTACCGTAATGCATGATCCCGTGACCAGACACTTGGTCACTTTGAGCTCATTATGATGATGCATTACCGAGTGGGCCCAGAGATACCTCTCCGTCATACGGACTGACAAATCCCAGTCTTGATCCATGTTAACCCAACAGACACTTTCGGAGATACCCGTAGTATACCTTTATAGTCACCCGGTTACGTTGTGACGTTTGGTACACCCAAAGCACTCCTACGGTATCCGGGAGATACACGATCTCATGGTCTAAGGAAAAGATACTTGACATTGGAAAAACTCTAGCAAACGAACTATACGATCTTGTGCTATGTTTAGGATTGGGTCTTGTCCATCACATCATTCTCCTAATGATGTGATCCCGTTATCAATGACATCCCCATGTCCATAGCCAGGAAACCATGACTATCTGTTGATCAACAAGCTAGTCAACTAGAGGCTCACTAGGGACACATTGTGGTCTATGTATTCACACGTGTATTACGATTTCCGGATAATACAATTATAGCATGAATAATAGACAATTATCATGAACAAGGAAATATAATAATCATTTTATTATTGCCTCTAGGGCATATTTCCAATAGTCTCCCACTTGCACTAGAGTCAATCATCTAGTTACATTGTGATGAATCGGACACCCATGGAATTCTGGTGTTGATCATGTTTTGCTCTAGGGAGAGGTTTAGTCAACGGATCTGCTACATTCAGGTCTGTATGTACTTTACAAATCTCTATGTCTCCATTTTGAACACTTTCACGAAGGGAGTTGAAGCGACGCTTGATATGCCTGGTCTTCCTGTGAAACCTGGGCTCCTTGGCAAGGGCAATGGCTCCAGTGTTGTCACAGAAGAGAGTCATCGGGCCCGACGCATTGGGTATGACTCCTAGGTCGGTAATGAACTCCTTCACCCAGACTGCTTCGTGTGCTGCCTTCGAGGCTGCCATGTACTCCACTTCACATGTAGATCCCGCCACAACGCTTTGCTTGCAACTGCACCAGCTTACTGCCCCACCATTCAAAATATACACGTATCCGGTTTGTGACTTAGAGTCATCCAGATCTGTGTCGAAGATAGCGTCGACGTAACCCTTTACGACGAGCTCTTCGTCACCTCCATAAACGAGAAACATGTCCTTAGTCCTTTTGAGGTACTTCTGGATATTCTTGACCGCTGTCCAGTGTTCCTTGCCGGGATTACTTTGGTATCTTCCTACCAAACTTACGGCAAGGTTTACATCAGGTCTGGTACACAGCATGGCATACATAATAAAACCTATGGCTGAGGCATAGGGGATGACACTCATCTCTTCTATATCTTCTGCCGTGGTCGGACATTGAGCTGAGCTCAATTTCACACCTTGCAACACAGGCAAGAACCCCTTCTTAGACTGATCCATATTGAACTTCTTCAATATCTTATCAAGGTATGTGCTTTGTGAAAGACCTATGAGGCGTCTTGATCTATCTCTATAGATCTTGATGCCTAATATATAAGCAGCTTCTCCAAGGTCGTTCATTGAAAAACTCTTATTCAAGTAGGCCTTAATGCTGTCCAAAAGCTCTATATCATTTCCCATCAAAAGTATGTCATCTACATATAATATGAGAAATGCTACAGAGCTCCCACTCACTTTCTTGTAAACGCAGGCTTCTCCATAAGTCTGCATAAACCCAAACACTTTGATCATCTCATCAAAGCGAATATTCCAACTCCGAGATGCTTGCACTAGCCCATAAATCGAGCGTTGGAGCTTGCACACCTTGTCAGCATTCTTAGGATCGACAAAACCTTCTGGCTGCATCATATACAGTTCTTCCTTAAGATAACCGTTAAGGAATGTCGTTTTGACGTCCATTTGCCATATCTCATAATCATAGTATGCGGCGATTGCTAACATGATTCGGACGGACTTCAGCTTTGCTACGGGGGAGAATGTCTCATCGTAGTCAACCCCTTGAACTTGTCGATAACCCTTAGCGACAAGCCTAGCTTGATAGATGGTCACATTACCATCCGCGTCTGTCTTCTTCTTAAAGATCCATTTATTTTCTATGGCTCGCCGATCATCGGGCAAGTTAGTCAAAGTCCATACTTCATTTTCATACATGGATCCTATCTCGGATTTCATGGCTTCCAGCCATTTGTCGGAATCCGGGCCCACCATCGCTTCTTCATAGTTCGAAGGTTCATCGTTGTCTAACAACATGATTTCCAAGACAGGGTTGCCGTACCACTCTGGTGCGGAACATGTCCTTGTGGACCTTCAAAGTTCAGTAGGAGCTTGATCAGAAGTATCTTGATCATCATCATTAACTTCCTCTCTAATTGGTGCAGGCACCACAGGAACATTTTCCTGAGTTGCGCCACTTTCCGGTTCAAGAGGTAATACTTCATCAAGTTCTACTTTCCTCCCACTTACTTCTTTCGAGAGAAACTCCTTCTCTAGAAAGGATCCATTCTTGGCAACAAAGATCTTGCCTTCGGATCTGAGGTAGAAGGTATACCCAATAGTTTCTTTAGGGTATCCTATGAAGACGCATTTTTCCGACTTGGGTTCGAGCTTTTCAGGTTGAAGTTTCTTGACATAAGCATCGCATCCCCAAACTTTTAGAAACGACAGCTTAGGCTTCTTCCCAAACCATAATTCATACGGTGTCGTCTCAACGGATTTCGACGGAGCCCTATTTAAAGTGAATGCGGCAGTCTCTAAAGCATAGCCCCAAAATGATAGCGGTAAATCGGTAAGAGACATCATAGATCGCACCATATCTAATAGAGTGCGATTACGACGTTCGGACACACCATTACATTGAGGTGTTCCAGGCGGCGTGAGTTGTGAAACTATTCCACATTTTCTTAAGTGTGTACCAAATTTGTGACTCAAGTATTCTCCTCCACGATCTGATCGCAAAAACTTGATTTTTCTGTCACGTTGATTCTCAACCTCACTCTGAAATTCCTTGAACTTTTCAAAGGTTTCAGACTTGTGTTTCATTAAGTAGACATACCCATATCTACTCAAGTCATCAGTGAGGGTGAGAACATAACGATAGCCACCACGAGCCTCAACACTCATTGGACCGCACACATCAGTATGTATGATTTCCAATAGGTTGGTTGCTCGCTCCATTGTTCCTGAGAACGGAGTCTTGGTCATCTTACCCATGAGGCATGGTTCGCATGTGTCAAATGATTCGTAATCAAGAGACTCTAAAAGTCCATCTGCATGGAGCTTCTGCATGCGTTTGACACCTATGTGACCAAGGCGGCAGTGCCACAAGTATGTGGGACTATCATTATCAACCTTACATCTTTTGGTATTCACACTATGAATATGTGTAGCATTACGCTCGAGATTCATTAAGAATAAACCATTCACCATAGGAGCATGACCATAAAACATATCTCTCATATAAATAGAACAACCATTATTCTCGGATTTAAATGAGTAGCCATCTCGAATTAAACGAGATCTTGATACAATGTTCATGCTCAAAGCTGGTACTAAATAACAATTATTGAGGTTTAAAACTAATCCCGTGGGTAAATGTAGAGGTAGCGTGCCGACGGTGATCACATCGACCTTGGAACCATTCCCGACGCGCATCATCACCTCGTTCTTCGCCAGTCTCCGTTTATTCTGCAGCTCCTGCTTTGAGTTACAAATGTGAGCAACCGCACCGGTATCAAATACCCAGGAGCTACTACGAATACTGGTAAGGTACACATCAATTACATGTATATCACATATACCTTTTGTGTTGCCGGCCTTCTTGTCTGCTAAGTATTTGGGGCTGTTCCGCTTCCAGTGACCACTTCCCTTGCAATAAAAGCACTCAGTCTCGGGCTTGGGTCCATTCTGAAGGAAATATGCCCTAGAGGCAATAATAAAGTTATTATTTATTTCCTTATATCATGATAAATATTTATTATTCATGCTAGAATTGTATTAACCGGAAACATAATACATGTGTGAATACATAGACAAACAGAGTGTCACTAGTATGCCTCTACTTGACTAGCTCGTTAATCGAAGATGGTTGTGTTTCCTAACCATAAACAAAAGAGTTATTATTTGATTAACGGGATCACATCATTAGGTGAATGATCTGATTGACATGATCCATTCCATTAGCTTAGCACACGATCGTTTAGTATGTTGCTATTGCTTTCTTCATGACTTATACATGTTCCTATGACTATGAGATTATGCAACTCCCGTTTGCTGGAGGAACACTTTGTGTGCTACCAAACGTCACAACATAACTGGGTGATTATAAAGGTGCTCTACAGGTGTCTCCAAAGGTACATGTTGGGTTGGCGTATTTCGAGATTAGGATTTGTCACTCCGATTGTCGGAGAGGTATCTCTGGGCCCTCTCGGTAATGCACATCACTTAAGCCTTGCAAGCATTGCAACTAATGAGTTAGTTGTGAGATGATGTATTATGGAACGAGTAAAGAGACTTGCCGGTAACGAGATTGAACTAGGTATTGAGATACCGACGATCGAATCTCGGGCAAGTAACATACCGATGACAAAGGGAACAACGTATGTTGTTATGCGGTCTGACCGATAAAGATCTTCGTAGAACATGTAGGAGCCAATATGGGCATCCAGGTCCCGCTATTGGTTATTGACCGGAGACGTGTCTCGGTCATGTCTACATTGTTCTCGAACCGTAGGGTCCGCACGCTTAAGGTTTCGATGACAGTTATATAATGAGTTTATGAGTTTTGATGTACCGAAGGAGTTCGGAGTCCCAGATGAGATCGGGGAAATGATGAGCAGTCTCGAAATGGTCGAGATGTAAAGATCAATATATTGGACGACTATATTCGGACATCGGAAAGGTTCCGAGTGATTCGGGTATTTTTCGGAGTACCGAGGAGTTACGGGAATACGGGGAAGAGTATTGGGCCTTAATGGGCTTTAGTGGGAAGGAGCTAGGAGGTGGCGCGTGCCCCTCCCAAGCCCAGTCCGAATTGGACAAGGGGTTTGGGGCGCGGCCCACCTCTCCCTTCCTTCTCCACTTCCCTCCTTTCCCCCCTTCTCCTAGTTGGACTAGGAAAGAAGGAGTCCTACTCCCGGTGGGAGTAGGACTCCCCTTGGCGCGCCCTCCTCCTAGGGCCGGCCTCCTCCTCCCTTGCTCCTTTATATACGGGGGCAGGAGGGCACCCTAGAGACACAAGTTGATCCACCTGATCATATTCTTAGCCGTGTGCGGTGCCCCCTTCCACCATAATCCTCGATAATATTGTAGCAGTGCTTAGGCGAAGCCCTGCGACGGTAGTACATCAAGATCGTCACCACGCCGTCGTGCTGACGGAACTCTTCCCCGACACTTTGCTGGATCGGAGTCCGGGGGGCGTCATCGAGCTGAACGTGTGCCAAGAACTCGGAGGTGCCGGAGTAACGGTGCTTGGATCGGTTGGACCGTGAAGACGTACGACTACATCAACCACGTTGTGCTAATGCTTCCGTTGTCGATCTACAAGGGTACGTAGATCACACTCTCCCCCTCTCGTTGCTATACATCACCATGATCTTGCGTGTGCGTAGGAATTTTTTTGAAATTACTACGAAACCCAACAGTGGCATCCGAGCCTAGGTTTTATGTGTTGATGTTATATGCATGAGTAGAACACAAGTGAGTTGTGGGCGATATAAGTCACACTGCTTACCACCATGTCATACTTTGGTTCGGTGGTATTGTTGGACGAAGCGGCCCGGACCGACATTACGCGTACGCTTACGCGAGACCGGTTCTCCCGACGTGCTTTGCACAAAGGTGGCTAGCGGGTGACAGTTTCTCCAACTTTAGTTGAACCGAGTGTGGCTACGCCCAGTCCTTGCGAAGGTTAAAACAACACCAACTTGACAAACTATCATTGTGGTTTTGATGCGTAGGTAAGATTGGTTCTTGCTTAAGCCCGTAGCAGCCACGTAAAACTTGCAAAAACAAAGTAGAGGACGTCTAACTTGTTTTTGCAGGGCATATTGTGATGTGATATGGTCAAGACATGATGCTGAGATGATCATGTTTTGTAACCGAGTTATCGGCAACTGGCAGGAGCCATATGGTTGTCGCTTTATTGTATGCAATGCAATCGCGCTGTAATGCTATACTTTATCACTAAGCGGTAGCGATAGTCGTGGAAGCATAAGATTGGCGAGAGGACAACGATGCTACGATGGAGATCAAGGTGTCGTGCCGGTGACGGTGGTGATCACGACGGTACTTCAAAGATGGAGATCACAAGCACAAGATGATGATGGCCATATCATATCACTTATATTGATTGCATGTGATGTTTATCTTTTATGCATCTTATTTTGCTTTGATTGACGGTAGCATTATAAGATGATCTCTCACTAATTATCAAGAAGTGTTCTCCCTGAGTATGCACCATTGCGAAAGTTCTTCATGCTGAGACACCACGTGATGATCGGGTGTGATAGGCTCTACGTTCAAATACAACGGGTGCAAAACAGTTGCACACGCGGAATACTCAGGTTATACTTGACGAGCCAAGCATATACAGATATGGCCTCGAAACACGGAGACTGAAAGGTCGAGCGTGAATCATATAGTAGATATGATCAACATAGTGATGTTCACCAATGAAACTACTCCATCTCACGTGATGATCGGACATGGTTTAGTTGATTTGGATCATGTAATCACTTAGAGGATTAGAGGGATGTCTATCTAAGTGGGAGTTCTTAAGTAATATGATTAATTGAACTTAAATTTATCATGAACTTAGTCTTGGTAGTATTTTGCAAATTATGTTGTAGATCAATAGCTCGCATTGTTGCTTCCCTGTGTTTATTTTGATATGTTCCTAGAGAAAATTGTGTTGAAAGATGTTAGTAGCAATGATGCGGATTGGATCCGTGATCTGAGGTTTATCCTCATTGCTGCACAGATGAATTATGTCCTTGATGCACCGCTAGGTGACGGACCTATTGCAGGAGCAGATGCAGACGTTATGAACGTTTGGCTAGCTCAATATGATGACTACTTGATAGTTTAGTGCACCATGCTTAATGGCTTAGAATCGGGACTTCAAAGACGTTTTGAACGTCACGGAGCATATGAGATGTTCCAGGAGTTGAAGTTAATATTTCAAGCAAATACCTGAGTTGAGAGATATGAAGTCTCCAACAAGTTCTATAGCTAAAAGATGGAGGAGAATCGCTCAACTAGTGAGCATGTGCCCAGATTGTCTAAGTACTACAATCGCTTGAATCAAGTGGGAGTTAATCTTCCAGATAAGTTAGTGATTGACAGAATTCTCTAGTCACCATCACCAAGTTAGTAGAACTTCGTGATGAACTATGATATGCAAGGGATAACGGAAACGATTCCCAAGCTCTTCGTAATGCGGAAATTGATGAGGGTAGAAATCGAGAAAAACATCAAGTGTTGATGGTAGACAAGACCACTAGTTTCAAGAAAAGGGCAGAAGGAAGAAGGGGAACTTCAAGAAGAACAGCAAGCAAGTTGCTGCTCAAGTGAAGAAGCCCAAGTCTGGTCCTAAGCCTGGGACTAAGTGTTTCTACTACAAAGGGACTGGTCACTGGAAGCGGAACTACCCCAAGAGATTGGCAGAATAGAAGGATGGCAAAGTGAACATAAGTATATTTGATATACATGTTATTGATGTGTACTTTACTAGTGTTTATAGCAACCCTTCAGTATTTGATACTAGTTCAGTTGCTAAGATTAGTAACTCGAAACGGGAGTTGCAGAATAAACAGAGACTCGTTAAGGGTGAAGTGACGATGTGTGTTGGAAGTGGTTCCAAGATTGATATGATCATCATCGCACACTCCCTATACTTTCGGGATTAGTGTTGAACCTGAATAAGTGTTATTTGGTGTTTGCGTTAAGCATGAATATGATTTGATCATGTTTATTGTAATACGGTTATTCATTTAAGTAAGAGAATAAATTGTTGTTCTGTTTACATGAATAAAACCTTATATGGTTACACACCCAATGAAAATAGTTTGTTGGATCTCGATCGTAGTGATACACATAATCATAATATTGAAACCAAAAGATGCAAAGTTAATAATGATAGTGCAACTTATTTGTAGCACTGCTGTTTAGGTCATATTGGTGTAAAGCACATGAAGAAACTCCATGCTGATGGGATTTTGGAATCACTTGATCATGAATCACTTGATGCTTGTGAACCATGCCTCATGGGCAAGATGACTAAGACTCCGTTCTCCGGAGCGAGCAACTGACTTATTGGAAATAATATATACTGATGTATGCGGTCCGATGAGTGTTAAGGCTCACGGCAAGTATCGTTATTTTCTGAACTTCACAGATGATTTGAGCAGATATGGGTATATCTACTTGATGAAACATAAGTTTGAAACATTTGAAAAGTTCAAAGAATTTCAGAGTGAAGTGGAAAATCATCGTGACAAGAAAATAAAGTTTCTACGATCTGATCGCGGAGACAAATATTTGAGTTACGAGTTGGTCTTCAATTAAATCAATGTGGAATAGTTTCACAAACTCATGCCACATGGAACACCACAGCATAATGGTGTGTCCGAACGTCATAACCGTACTTTATTGGATATAGAGCAATCTATGATGTCTCTTACCGATCTACCACTATCGTTTTGGGGTTATGCATTAGAGACAGCTGCATTCACGTTAAAAGGGCACCATCTAAATCTGTTGAGACGACACTGTATGAACTGTGGTTTGGCAAGAAACCAAAGTTGTCGTTTCTTAATGTTTGGGGTTGCAATGCTTATGTAAAAAAGTTTCATCCTGATAAGCTCAAACCCAAATCGGAAAAGTGTGTCTTCATAGGATACCCAAAAAGTTACTGTTGGGTACACCTTCTATCATAGATCCAAAGGCAAGACATTCGTTGCTAAGAATGGATCCTTTCTAGAGAAGGAGGTTCTCTCGAAAGAAGTGAGTGGGAGGAAAGTAGAAGTTGATAAGGTAATTGTACCTTCTCCCTTATTGGAAAGTAGTTCATCACAGAAATATGTTCCTATGACTACTACACCAATTAGTGAGGAAGCTAATGATGATGATCATGTAACTTCAGATCAAGTTACTACCAAATCTCGTAGGTAAACCAGAGTGAGATCCGCACCAGAGTGGTACGGTAATCCTATTCTGGAGGTCATGCTACTTGACCATGACGAACCTACGAACTATGAAGAAGCGATGGTGAGCCCAGATTCCGCAAAATGGCTTGAGGCCATGAAATCTGAGGTGGGATCCATGTATGAGAACAAAGTATGGACTTTGGTTGACCTGCCCGATGATCGGCAAGCAATTGAGAATAAATGGATCTTCAAGAGGAAGACAGACGCTGATAGTAGTGTTACTATCTACAAAGCTAGAATTGTCGCAAAAGGTTTTCGACAAGTTCAAGGTGTTGACTACGATGAGAGTTTCTCACTCGTATCTATGCTGAAGTCTGTCCGAATCATGTTAGCAATTACCGCATTTTATGAAATCTGGCAAATGGATAAACAAAACTGCATTCCTTAATGGATTTATTAAAGAAGAGTTGTATGCGATGCAACAAGAAGGTTTTGTCAATCCTAAAGGTGCTAACAAAATATGCAAACTCCAGCGATCCATTTATGGACTGGTGCAAGCATCTCGGAGTTGGAATAAACGCTTTGATAGTATGATCAAAGCATATAGTTTTATATAGACTTGCGGTGAAGCCTGTATTTACAAGAAAGTGAGTGGGAGCACTACAGCATTTCTGATAAGTATATGTGAATGACATATTGTTGATCGGAAATAATGTAGAATTATTTTGCAAAGCATAAAGGAGTGTTTTTTAAAGAAGTTTTTCAAAAAAGACCTCGGTGAAGCTGCTTACATATTAAGCATCAAAATCTATAGAGATAGATCAAGACGCTTGATAAGTTTTTTCAATGAGTACATACCTTGACAATATTTTGACGTAGTTCAAAAATTGGAACAGTCAAAGAAAGAGTTCTTGGCTGTGTTACAAGGTATGAAATTGAGTAAGACTCAAAAGCCCGACCACGGCAGAAGATAGAAAGAGGATGAAAGTCATTCCCTATGCATCAGCCATAGGTTCTATAAAGTATGCCATGATGTGTACCAGATCTATTGTATACCCTACACTGTATTAAGCAAGGGAGTACAATAGTGATCTAAGAGTAGATCACTGGACATTGGTCAAAATTATCCTTAGTGGAATAAGGAAATATTTCTCGATTATGGAGGTGACAAAAGGTTCGTCGTAAAAGGATACGTCGATGCAAGTTTTGACACAGATCTGGATGACTCTAAGTCTCGATCTAGATACATATTGAAAGTGGGAGCAATTAGCTAGAGTAGCTCCGTGCAGAGCATTGTAGACATAGAATTCGCAAAATACTTACGGATCTGTATGTGACAGACCCGTTGACTAAAATTATCTCACAAGCAAAACATGATCACACCTTAGTATTCTTTGGGTGTTAATCACATAAATGATGTGAACTAGATTATTGACTCTAGTAAACCCTTCGGGTATAGGTCACATGACGATGTGAACTATGGGTGTTAATCACATGGTGATGTGAACTCTTAGTGTTGAATCACATGGCGATGTGAACTAGATTATTGACTCTAGTGCAAGTGGGAGACTGAAGGAAATATGCCCTAGAGGCAATAATAAAGTTATTATTTATTTCCTTATATCATGATAAATGATTATTATTCATGCTAGAATTGTATTAACCGGAAACATAATACTTGTGTGAATACATAGACAAACAGAGTGTCACTAGTATGCCTCTACTTGACTAGCTCGTTAATCGAAGATGGTTGTGTTTCCTAACCATAAACAAAAGAGTTGTTATTTGATTAACGGGATCACATCATTAGGTGAATGATCTGATTGACATGACCCATTCCATTAGCTTAGCACCCAATCGTTTAGTATGTTGCTATTGCTTTCTTCATGACTTATACATGTTCCTATGACTATGAGATTATGCAACTCCCATTTGCCGGAGGAACACTTTGTGTGCTACCAAATGTCACAACGTAACTGGGTGATTATAAAGGTGCTCTACAGGTGTCTCCAAAGATACATGTTGGGTTGGCGTATTTAGAGATTAGGATTTGTCACTCCGATTGTCGGAGAGGTATCTCTGGGCCCTCTCGGTAATGCACATCACATAAGCCTTGCAAGCATTGCAACTAATGAGTTAGTTATGAGATGATGTATTACGGAATGAGTAAAGAGACTTGCCGGTAACGAGATTGAACTAGGTATTGAGATACCGACGATCGAATCTCGGGCAAGTAACATACCGATGACAAAGGGAACAACGTATGTTGTTATTCGGTCTGACCGATAAAGATCTTCGTAGAATATGTAGGAGCCAATATGGGCATCCAAGTCCCGCTATTGGTTATTGACCGGAGACGTGTCTCGGTCATGTCTACATTGTTCTCGAACCGTAGGGTCCGCACGCTTAAGGTTTTGATGATAGTTATATAATGAGTTTATGAGTTTTGATGTACCGAAGGAGTTCGGAGTCCCGGATGAGATCGGGGACATGACGAGGAGTCTCGAAATGGTCGAGACGTAAAGATCGATATATTGGACGACTATATTCGGACATCGGAAAGGTTCCGAGTGATTCGGGTATTTTTCGGAGTACCGAGGAGTTACGGGAATACGGGGAAGAGTATTGGGCCTTAATGGGCTTTAGTGGGAAGGAGCCAGGAGGTGGCGCGCGCCCCTCCCAAACCCAGTCCGAATTGGACAAGGGGTTTGGGGCACGGCCCACCTCTCCCTTCCTTCTCCACTTCCCTCCTTTCCCCCCTTCTCCTAGTTGGACTAGGAAAGAAGGAGTCCTACTCCCGGTGGGAGTAGGACTCCCCTTGGCGCGCCCTCCTCCTAGGGCCGGCCTCCTCCTCCCTTTCTCCTTTATATACGGGGGCAGGAGGGCACCCTAGAGACACAAGTTGATCCACGTGATCATATTCTTAGCCGTGTGTGGTGCCCCCTTCCACCATAATCCTCGATAATATTGTAGCAGTGCTTAGGCGAAGCCCTGCGACGGTCTTACATCAAGATCGTCACCATGCCGTCGTGCTGACGGAACTCTTCCCCGACACTTTGCTGGATCGGAGTCCGGAGAGCGTCATCGAGCTGAACGTGTGCCAAGAACTTGGAGGTGTCGGAGTAACGGTGCTTGGATCGGTTGGACCGTGAAGACGTACGACTACATCAACCACGTTGTGCTAACGCTTCCGTTGTCAATCTACAAGGGTACGTAGATCACACTCTCCCCCTCTCGTTGCTATACATCACCATGATCTTGCGTGTGCGTAGGAATTTTTTTGAAATTACTATGAAACCCAACAGTGGCATCCGAGCCTAGGTTTTATGTGTTGATGTTATATGCATGAGTAGAACACAAATGAGTTGTGGGCGATATAAGTCATACTGCTTACCAGCATGTCATACTTTGGTTCGGCGGTATTGTTGGACGAAGCGGCCCGGACCGACATTACACGTACGCTTACGCGAGACCGGTTCTCCCGATGTGCTTTGCACAAAGGTGGCTAGCGGGTGACAGTTTCTCCAACTTTAGTTGAACCGAGTGTGGCTACGCCCGGTCCTTGCGAAGGTTAAAACAGCACCAACTTGACAAACTATCGTTGTGGTTTTGATGCGTAGGTAAGATTGGTTCTTGCTTAAGCCCGTAGCAGCCACGTAAAACTTGCAAAAACAAAGTAGAGGACGTCTAACTTGTTTTTGCAGGGCATATTGTGATGTGATATGGTCAAGACATGATGCTAAATTTTATTGTATGAGATGATCATGTTTTGTAACCGAGTTATCGGCAACTGGCAGGAGCCATATGGTTGTCGCTTTATTGTATGCAATGCAATCGCGCTGTAATGCTATACTTTATCACTAAGCGGTAGCGATAGTCGTGGAAGCATAAGATTGGCGAGAGGACAACGATGCTACGATGGAGATCAAGGTGTCGTGCCGGTGATGATGGTGATCACGACGGTGCTTCGAAGATGGAGATCACAAGCACAAGATGATGATGGCCATATCATATCACTTATATTGATTGCATGTGATGTTTATCTTTTATGCATCTTATTTTGCTTTGATTGACGGTAGCATTATAAGTTGATCTCTCACTTTATCAATAAGTGTTCTCGCTGAGTATGCACCGTTGCGAAAGTTCTTCGTGCAGAGACACCACGTGATGATCGAGTGTGATAGGCTCTACGTTCAAATACAACGGGTGCAAAACAGTTGCACACGCGGAATACTCAGGTTATACTTGATGAGCCAAGCATATACAGATATGGCCTCGGAACACGGAGACCGAAAGGTCGAGCGTGAATCATATAGTAGATATGATCAACATAGTGATGTTCACCAATGAAACTACTCCATCTCACGTGATGATCGGACATGGTTTAGTTGATTTGGATCACGTAATCACTTAGAGGATTAGAGGGATGTCTATCTAAGTGGGAGTTCTTAAGTAATATGATTAATTGAACTTAAATTTATCATGAACTTAGTCCTGGTAGCATTTTGCAAATTATGTTGTAGATCAATAGCTCGCGTTGTTGCTTCCCTGTGTTTATTTTGATATGTTCCTAGAGAAAATTGTGTTGAAAGATGTTAGTAGCAATGATGCGGATTGGATCCGTGATCTAAGTTTTATCCTCATTGCTGCACAGAAGAATTATGTCCTTGATGCACCGCTAGGTGACGGACCTATTGCAAGAGCAGATGCAGACGTTATGAATGTTTGGCTAGCTCAATATGATGACTACTTGATAGTTTAGTGCACCATGCTTAATGGCTTAGAATCGGGACTTCAAAGACATTTTGAACATCATGGAGCATATCAGATGTTCCAGGAGTTGAAGTTAATATTTCAAGCAAATACCCGAGTTGAGAGATATGAAGTCTCCAACAAGTTCTATAGCTAAAAGATGGAGGAGAATCGCTCAACTAGTGAGCATGTGCCCAGATTGTTTGAGTACTACAATCGCTTGAATCAAGTGGGAGTTAATCTTCCAGATAAGATAGTGATTGACAGAATTCTCTAGTCACCATCACCAAGTTAGTAGAACTTCGTGATGAACTATGATATGCAAGGGATAACGGAAACGATTCCCAAGCTCTTCGTAATGCGGAAATTGACGAAGGTAGAAATCGAGAAAAACATCAAGTGTTGATGGTATACAAGACCACTAGTTTCAAGAAAAGGGCAGAGGGAAGAAGGGGAACTTCAAGAAGAACAGCAATGAAGTTGCTGCTCAAGTGAAGAAGCCCAAGTCTGGTCCTAAGCCTGGGACTAAGTGTTTCTACTGCAAAGGGACTGGTCACTGGAAGCGGAACTACCCCAAGTGATTGGCAGATAAGAAGGATGGCAAAGTGAACATAAGTATATTTGATATACATGTTATTGATGTGTACTTTACTAGTGTTTATAGCAACCCCTCAGTATTTGATACTAGTTCAGTTGCTAATATTAGTAACTCAAAACGGAAGTTGCAGAATAAACAGAGACTGGTTAAGGGTGAAGTGACGATGTGTGTTGGAAGTGGTTCCAAGATTGATATGATCATCATCGCACACTCCCTATACTTTCGGGATTAGTGTTGAACCTGAATAAGTGTTATTTGGTGTTTGCGTTAAGCATGAATATGATTTGATCATGTTTATTGTAATACGGTTATTCATTTAAGTAAGAGAATAAATTGTTGTTCTGTTTACATGAATAAAACCTTATATGGTTACACACCCAATGAAAATAGTTCGTTGGATCTCGATCGTAGTGAGACACATAATCATAATATTGAAACCAAAAGATGCAAAGTTAATAATGATAGTGCAACTTATTTGTAGCACTGCTGTTTAGGTCATATTGGTGTAAAGCGCATGAAGAAACTCCATGCTGATGGGATTTTGGAATCACTTGATTATGAATCACTTGATGCTTGTGAACCATGCCTCATGGGCAAGATGACTAAGACTCCGTTCTCCGGAGCGAGCAACTGACTTATTGGAAATAATACATACTGATGTATGCGGTCCGATGAGTGTTAAGGCTCACGACAAGTATCGTTATTTTCTGAACTTCACAGATGATTTGAGCAGATATGGGTATATCTACTTGATGAAACATAAGTCTGAAACATTTGAAAAGTTCAAGGAATTTCAGAGTGAAGTGGAAAATCATCGTGACAAGAAAATAAAGTTTCTACGATCTGATCGTGGAGACAAATATTTGAGTTACGAGTTTGGTCTTCAATTAAAACAATGTGTAATAGTTTCACAAACTCATGCCACATGGAATACCACAGCATAATGGTGTGTCCGAACATCATAACCGTACTTTATTGGATATAGTGCAATCTATGATGTCTCTTACCGATCTACCACTATCGTTTTGGGGTTATGCATTAGAGACAGCTGCATTCACGTTAAAAGGGCACCATCTAAATCTGTTGACACGACACCGTATGAACTGTGGTTTGGCAAGACACCAAACTTGTCGTTTCTTAAAGTTTGGGGTTGCAATGCTTATGTGAAATAGTTTCATCCTGATAAGCTCAAACCCAAATCGGAAAAGTGTGTCTTCATAGGATACCCAAAAAGTTACTGATAGGTACACCTTTTATCATAGATCCAAAGGCAAGACATTCGTTGCTAAGAATGGATCCTTTCTAGAGAAGGAGGTTCTCTCGAAAGAAGTGAGTGGGAGGAAAGTAGAAATTGATAAGGTAATTGTACCTTCTCCCTTATTGGAAAGTAGTTCATCACAGAAATCTGTTCATGTGACTACTACACCAATTAGTGAGGAAGCTAATGATGATGATCATGTAACTTCAGATCAAGTTACTACCGAATCTCGTAGGTAAACCAGAGTAAGATCCGCACCAGTGGTATGGTAATCCTGTTCTGGAGGTCATGCTAATTGACCATGACGAACCTACGAACTATGAAGAAGCGATGGTGAGCCCAGATTCCGCAAAATGGCTTGAGGCCATGAAATCTGAGATGGGATCCATGTATGAGAACAAAGTACGGACTTTGGTTGACTTGCCCGATGATCGGCAAGCAATTGAGAATAAATGGATCTTCAAGAGGAAGACAGACGCTGATAGTAGTGTTACTATCTACAAAGATAGAATTGTCGCAAAAGGTTTTCGACAAGTTCAAGGTGTTGACTACGATGAGAGTTTCTCACTCGTATCTATGCTTAAGTCTGTCTGAATCATGTTAGCAATTGCCGCATTTTATGAAATCTGGCAAATGGATAAACAGAACCGCATTCCTTAATGGATTTATTAAAGAAGAGTTGTATGTGATGCAACAAGAAGGTTTTGTCAATCCTAAAGGTGCTAACAAAATATGCAAACTCCAGCGATCCATTTATGGTCTGGTGCAAGCATCTCGGAGTTGGAATAAACGCTTTGATAGTATGATCAAAGCATATAGTTTTATACAGACTTGCGGTGAAGCCTGTATTTACAAGAAAGTGAGTGGGAGCACTACAACATTTCTAAGAAGTATATGTGAATGGCATATTGTTGATCGGAAATAATGTAGAATTATTCTGCAAAGCATAAAGGAGTGTTTTTAAAGAAGTTTTTCAAAGAAAGACCTCGGTGAAGTTGCTTACATATTAAGCATCAAAATCTATAGAGATAGATCAAGACGCTTGATAAGTTTTTTCAATGAGTACATACCTTGACAATATTTTGAAGTAGTTCAAAAATTGGAACAGTCAAAGAAAGAGTTCTTGGCTGTGTTACAAGGTATGAAATTGAGTAAGACTCAAAAGCCCGACCATGGCAGAAGATAGAAAGAGGATGAAAGTCATTCCCTATGCTTCAGCCATAGGTTCTATAAAGTATGCCATGATGTGTACCAGATCTATTGTATACCCTACACTGTATTAAGCAAGGGAGTACAATAGTGATCTAAGAGTAGATCACTGGACATTGGTCAAAATTATCCTTAGTGGAATAAGGAAATATTTCTCGATTATGGAGGTGACAAAAGGTTCGTCGTAAAAGGTTACGTCGATGCAAGTTTTGACACAGATCTGGATGACTCTAAGTCTCGATCTAGATACATATTGAAAGTGGGAGCAATTAGCTAGAGTAGCTCCGTGCAGAACATTGTAGACATAGAATTCGCAAAATACTTACGGATCTGTATGTGACAGACCCGTTGACTAAAATTATCTCACAAGCAAAACATGATCACACCTCAGTATTCTTTGGGTGTTAATCACATAAATGATGTGAACTAGATTATTGACTCTAGTAAACCCTTTGGGTATAGGTCACATGACGATGTGAACTATGGGTGTTAATCACATGGTGATGTGAACTCTTAGTGTTGAATCACATGGCGATGTGAACTAGATTATTGACTCTAGTGCCAGTGGGAGACTGAAGGAAATATGCCCTAGAGGCAATAATAAAGTTATTATTTATTTCCTTATATCATGATAAATGATTATTATTCATGCTAGAATTTTATTAACCGGAAACATAATACTTGTGTGAATACATAGACAAACAGAGTGTCACTAGTATGCCTCTACTTGACTAGCTCGTTAATCGAAGATGGTTGTGTTTCCTAACCATAAACAAAAGAGTTGTTATTTGATTAACGGGATCACATCATTAGGTGAATGATCTGATTGACATGACCCATTCCATTATCTTAGCACCCGATCGTTTAGTATGTTGCTATTGCTTTCTTCATGACTTATACATGTTCCTATGACTATGAGATTATGCAACTCCCCTTTGCCGGAGGAACACTTTGTGTGCTACCAAACGTCACAACGTAACTGGGTGATTATAAAGGTGCTCTACAGGTGTCTCCAAAGGTACATGTTGGGTTGGCGTATTTCGAGATTAGGATTTGTCACTCCGATTGTCGGAGAGGTATCTCTGGGCCCTCTCGGTAATGCACATCACATAAGCCTTGCAAGCATTGCAACTAATGAGTTAGTTGTGAGATGATGTATTACGGAACGAGTCAAGAGACTTGCCGGTAACGAGATTGAACTAGGTATTGAGATACCGACGATCGAATCTCGGGCAAGTAACATACCGATGACAAAGGGAACAACGTATGTTGTTATGCGGTCTGACCGATAAAGATCTCCGTAGAATATGTAGGAGCCAATATGGGCTTCCAGGTCCCGCTATTGGTTATTGACCGGAGACGTGTCTCGGTCATGTCTACATTGTTCTCGAACCGTAGGGTCCGCACGCTTAAGGTTTTGTTGACAGTTATATAATGATTTTATGAGTTTTGATGTACCGAAGGAGTTCGGAGTCCCGGATGAGATCGGGGACATGACGAGGAGTCTCGAAATGGTCGAGACGTAAAGATCGATATATTGGACGACTATATTCGTACATCGGAAAGGTTCCGAGTGATTCGGGTATTTTTCGGAGTACCGGGGAGTGACGGGAATACGGGGAAGAGTATTGGGCCTTAATGGGCTTTAGTGGGAAGGAGCCAGGAGGTGGCGCGCGCCCCTCCCAAACCCAGTCCGAATTGGACAAGGGGTTTGGGGCACGGCCCACCTCTCCCTTCCTTCTCCACTTCCCTCCTTTCCCCCCTTCTCCTAGTTGGACTAGGAAAGAAGGAGTCCTACTCCCGGTGGGAGTAGGACTCCCCTTGGCGCGCCCTCCTCCTAGGGTCGGCCTCCTCCTCCCTTGCTCCTTTATATACGGGGGCAGGGGGGCACCCTAGAGACACAAGTTGATCCACGTGATCATATTCTTAGCCTTGTGCGGTGCCCCCTTCCACCATAATCCTCGATAATATTGTAGCAGTGCTTAGGCAAAGCCCTGCGACGATAGTACATCAAGATCGTCACCACGCCGTCGTGCTGACGGAACTCTTCCCTGACACTTTGCTGGATCGGAGTCCGGGGAGCGTCATCGAGTTGAACGTGCGCCAAGAACTCGGAGGTGCCGGAGTAACGGTGCTTGGATCGGTTGGACCGTGAAGACGTACGACTACATCAACCATGTTGTGCTAACGCTTCCGTTGTCGATCTACAAGGGTACGTAGATCACACTCTCCCTCTCTCGTTGCTATACATCACCATGATCTTGCGTGTGCGTAGGAAATTTTTTGAAATTACTACGAAACCCAACATATTCTTTGGCTTCTTCCCGGCAGCTTGCTTACCGGGCGCGGCAACTCCCTTGCCGTCCTTCTTGAAGTTCTTTTTACCCTTGCCTTTCTTGAACTTGGTGGTTTCATTGAGCATCAACATTTGATGTTCCTTTTTGACTTCTACCTCTGCTGATTTCAGCATTGAAAATACCTCAGGAATGGTCTTTTCCATCCCCTGCATATTGAAGTTCATCACAAAGCTCTTGTAGCTCGGTGGAAGCGACTGAAGGATTCTGTCAATGACTGCGTCATCCGGGAGATTAACTCCCAGCTGAGTTAAGTGGTTATGTAATCCAGACATAGTGAGTATGTGCTCACTGACAGAACTATTTTCCTCCATCTTACAGCTGAAGAACTTGTCGGAGACTTCATATCTCTCGACCCGGGCATGAGCTTGAAAAACTATTTTCAGCTCTTCAAACATCTCATATGCTCCGTGTCTCTCAAAACGCTTTTGGAGCCCCGGTTCTAAGCTGTAAAGCATGCCGCACTGAACGAAGGAGTAGTCATCAGCACGTGTCTGCCAAGCGTTCATAACGTCTTGGTTCTGTGGGACGGGTGCGTCACCTAGCGGTGCTTCTAGGACATAATCTTTCTTGGCAGCTATGAGGATGATCCTCAGGTTCCGGACCCAGTCCGTATAATTGCTTCCATCGTCTTTCAGCTTGGTTTTCTCTAGGAACGCGTTGAAGATGAGGACAACGTGGGCCATTTGATCTACAATACATATTGTAAAGATTTTAGACTAAGTTCATGATAATTAAGTTCATCTAATCAAATTATATAATAAAATCCCACTTAGATAGACATCCCTCCAGTCATCTAAGTATAACATGATCCGAGTTAACTAGGCCGTGTCCGATCATCACGTGAGACGGACTAGTCAACATCGGTGAACATCTTCATGTTGATCGTATCTTCTATACGACTCATGCTCGACCTTTCGGTCTTCTGTGTTCCAAGGCCATGTCTGTACATGCTAGGCTCGTCAAGTCAACCTAAGTGTTTGCATGTGTAAATCTGTCTTACACCCGTTGTATGTGAACGTTGGAATCTATCACACCCGATCATCACGTGGTGCTTCGAAACAACGAACTGTCGCAACGGTGCACAGTTAGGGGGAACACTTTCTTGAAATTATTATGAGGGATCATCTTATTTACTATCGTCGTTCTAAGTAAACAAGATGCAAAAACATGATAAACATCACATGCAATCAAATAATAATAGTGACATGATATGGCCAATATCACATAGCTCCTTTGATCTCCATCTTAGGGCTCCATGATCATCTTGTCACCGGCATGACACCATGATCTCCATCATCGTGTCTCCATGAAGTTGCTCGCCAACTATTACTTCTACTACTATGGCTAACACGTTTAACAATAAAGTAAAGTAATTTACATGGCGTTTCTCAATGACACTCAGGTCATACAAAAAATAAAGACAACTCCTATGGCTCCTGCCAGTTGTCATACTCATCGACATGCAAGTCGTGATTCCTATTACAAGAACATGATCGCATACATCACATATATATCATTCATCATTCATCACAACTTTGGCCATATCACATCACAAAGCACTTGCTACAAAAACAAGTTAGACGTCCTCTAATTGTTGTTGCAAGTTTTACGTGGCTGCAATAGGGTTCTAGCAAGAACGTTTTCTTACCTACGTAAAAGCCACAACGTGATTTGTCAACTTCTATTTACCCTTCATAAGGACCCTTTTCATCGAATCCGCTCCAACTAAAGTGGGAGAGACAGACACCCGCTAGCCACCTTATGCAACTAGTGCATGTCAGTCGGTGGAACCAGTCTCACGTAAGCGTACGTGTAAGGTCGGTCCGGGCCGCTTCATCCCACAATACCGCTTAAGCAAAATAAGACTAGTAGAGGCAAGAAAGTTGACAACATCTACGCCCACAACAAATTGTGTTCTACTCGTGCAAAGAGAACTACGCATAGACCTAACTCATGATGCCACTGTTGGGGAACGTTGCAGAAAACAAAAATTTTCCTACGGTTTCACCAAGATTCATCTATGAGTTCATCTAGCAACGAGTGATCGGATTGCATCTACATACCTTTGTAGATCACGCGCGGAAGCGTTCAAAGAACGGGGATGAGGAAGTCGTACTCGACGTGATCCAAATCACCGGAGATCCTAGCGCCGAACGGACAGCACCTCCGCGTTCAACACACCTACGGTCAGCGTGACGTCTCCTCCTTCTTGATACATCAAGGGGGAAGGAGAGGTTAATGAAGATCCAGCAGCACGACGGCGTGGTGGTGGATGCAGCAGTCACCGCAGCAGGGCTTCGCCAAGCTCTATGGAGGAGGAGGAGGTCTTGGAGGGGAGAGGGAGGCGCCAGGGGCATGGATGCGGCTGCCCTCCCTCCCCCCTCTATATATAGGGTCCCCAGGGGGGCGCCGGCCCTGGAGATCCAATCTCCCAAGGGGGCGGCGGCCAAGGGGGTGGAGTGCCCCCCAAGGCAAGTGGGGCGCCCCCCACCCTAGGGTTCCCAACCCTAGGCGCAGGGGGAAGGCCCAAGGGGAGGCGCACCAACCCACTAGGGGCTGGTTCCCCTCCCACTTCAGCCCATGGGGCCCTCCGGGATAGGTGGCCCACCCTATGGACCCCCGGGACCCTTCCGGTGGTCCTGGTACAATACCGGTGACCCCGAAACTTGTCCCGATGGCCGAAATAGCACTTCCTATATATAATTCTTTACCTCCGGACCATTCCGGAACTCCTCGTGACGTCCGAGATCTCATCCGGGACACCGAACAACTTTCGGGTTACTGCATATACATATCTCTACAACCCTAGCGTCACCGAACCTTAAGTGTGTAGACCCTACGGGTTCGGGAGACATGTAGACATGACCGAGATGGCTCTCCGGTCAATAACCAACAGCGGGATCTGGATACCCATGTTGGCTCCCACATCCTCCTCGATGATCTCATCGGCTGAACCACGATGTCAAGGATTCAAGCAACCCCATATACAATTCCCTTCGTCAATCGGTACGTTACTTGCCCGAGATTCGATCGTCGGTATCCCAATACCTTGTTCAATCTCGTTACCGGCAAGTCACTTTACTCGTACCGTAATGCATGATCCCGTGACCAGACACTTGGTCACTTTGAGCTCATTATGATGATGCATTACCGAGTGGGCCCAGAGATACCTCTCCGTCATACGGAGTGACAAATCCCAGTCTTGATCCGTGTCAACCCAACAGACACTTTCGGAGATACCCGTAGTATACCTTTATAGTCACCCAGTTACGTTGTGACGTTTGGTACACCCAAAGCACTCCTACGGTATCCGGGAGTTACACGATCTCATGGTCTAAGGAAAAGATACTTGACATTGGAAAAACTCTAGCAAACGAACTATACGATCTTGTGCTATGTTTAGGATTGGGTCTTGTCCATCACATCATTCTCGTAATGATGTGATCCCGTTATAAATGACATCCCCATGTCCATAGCCAGGAAACCATGACTATTTGTTGATCAACGAGCTAGTCAACTAGAGGCTCACTAGGGACACATTGTGGTCTATGTATTCACACATGTATTACGATTTCCAGATAATACAATTATAGCATGAATAATAGACAATTATCATGAACAAGGAAATATAATAATCATTTTATTATTGCCTCTAGGGCATATTTCCAAGACATATATATGTCATATGACGAGGTGGCTTTCCAGGGCCTAGTAGGCGCTGGTTCTTCATTATCTCATTCATCGGCGTCCATACCGTCGATGTCTTCGGAGTCGAAGTCGAGCATGTCGGTTAAATCATCGACAGTGGCTACAAAGTGGGTGGTGGGCGGGCTTTGAATTTCTTCATCGTCCGTACCCCAACCTTGCTGACCGTAGTCCGGCCAGGGCTCTCCTGATAAAGAGAGAGACTCTAGTGTCTTCAGAATATCGCCGAAAGGCGAGTGCTGAAAGATGTCTGCGGCAGTAAACTTCATGATCGGCGCCCAATCGGATTCGATCGGCGCGGGCGCGGAGGGTTCGGAGTCCGGAGAGGAGTCCGGCTCCTTGGAGTCACAAGTCTCGCGGAGTGCGGGGCTGGTGTTCGACTCAATCACAGTTGGGATCGCAGCCCCCGAGGCGGCGTCCAACCGCCCATCCTCGATCGGTGCAGTTGGCTCTGAATTAAGGGTTGAAGCCAATGCGGGTGCGGCCTCCAGGGCACTGTTCGGCGACAGAGCTAGATCATGCTCGTCGGGACACTGCGGCACGCTCGGCAGTGGCTCGAATCCGTCGAAGATCAAGTCCCCAGGGATGTCAGCCATGTAGTTTAAACTTCCAAATCTGACCTGACGGCCAGGAGCGTAGCTTTCTATCCGCTCCAGATGGCCAAGTGAATTGGCCCGCAGTGTGAAGCCGCCAAAGACAAAGATCTGTCCGGGGAGGAAGGTCTCACCCTGGACTGCATCGCTGTTGACGATCGTATGAGCCATCGAGCCTGACGGCGACGACACAGAGGAACTCTCAATCACCAATGTCGGTGTCAAAACCGGTGGATCTCGGGTAGGGGGTCCCGAACTGTGCGTCTAGGCCGAATGGTAACATGAGGCAAGGGACATGAAGTTTTGCCCAGGTCCGGGCCCTCTCGATGGAGCTAAAACCCTGCGTCCTGCTTGATTAATATTTGTGATATGGGTAGTACAAGTGTAGATCTACCACGAGATCGGAGAGGCTAAACCCTAGAATCTAGCCTATGGTATGATTGTTGTCTATGTTGTCCTACAGACTAAAACCCTCCGGTTTATATAGACACCGGAGAGGGTTAGGGTTACGCAAAGTCGGTTACAATGGTAGGAGATCTGTATATCCGTATCGCCAAGCTTGCCTTCCACTCCAAGGAAAGTCCTTTCCGGACACGGGACGAAGTCTTCAATCTTGTATCTTCATGGTCCAGGAGTCCGGCTGAAGGTATAGTCCGGCCATCCGGATACCCCCTAATCCAGGACTCCCTCAGTCTTCATGAGCAAGCAAGTTGGATGCACACCCACTTAGTTCCAGTTTGAGCTTTCATACACTTATAGCTCTAGTGCATCCGTTGCATGGCAATCCCTACTCCTCGCGTTGACATCAATTGATGGGCATCTCCATAGCTTGTTGATTAGCCGCATCGATGTGAGACTTTCTCCTTTTTTGTCTTCTCACACAAACATCCATCATCATATTCTATTTCACCCATAGTGCTATGTTCATGGCTTGCTCTCATGTATTGCGTGAGGGTTGAAAAGGCTGAAGCGTGTTAAAAAGTATGAACCAATTGCTCCGCTTGTCATCGGGGTTGTGCATGATTTGAATGCTTTGTGTGGTGATGATGGAGCATAGCCAGACTATATGATTTTGTAGGGATGAGCTTTCTTTGGCCATGTTATTTTGATAAGACATAATTGCTTGGTTAGTATGCTTGAAGTATTATTGTCTTAATGTCAAATTATAGACTATTGCTTTGAATCACTTGTGTCTTAATATTCATGCCGTGATTAGATATGTGATCAAGATTATGCTAGGTAGCATTTCACAACAAAAATTATCTTTTTATCATTTAACTACTCGAGGATGAGCATGAATTAAGCTTGGGGATGCTGATACGTCTCCGTCATATCTATAATTTTTTATTGTTCCATGTCAATATTATACAACTTTCATATACTTTTGGCAACATTTTATACTATTTTTGGGGACTAACATATTGATCCAGTGCCCAGTGCCAGTTCCTGTTTGTTGCATGTTTTTTGTTTCGCAGTAAATCCATATCAAACGGAGTCCAAACGAGATAAAACTGACGGAGATTTTATTTGGAATATATGTGATTTTTGGGAAGAAAAATCAACTCGAGACGATGCCCGAGGGGGCCACGAGGCAGGGGGGTGCGCCCCAGGGGGTCAGGCGTGTCCTGGGCCCTCATGGCCACCCCGTAAGGCGGTTGATGCCCTTCTTTCGCTGCAAGAAAGCTAATATCCGGATAGAGATCGTGTTAAAATTTCATCCCAATTGGAGTTACGGATCTCCGAGAATATAAGAAACAGTGAAAGGGCAGAACATGAGAACGCGGAAACAGAGAGAGACAGAGAGACGGATCCAATCTCGAAGGGGCTCTCGCCTCTCCACCACCATGGAGGCCATGGACCAGAGGGAAAACCCTTCTCCCATCTAGGGAGAAGGTCAAGGAATAAGAAGAAGAAGGGGGGCTCTCCCCCCTCTCTCTCCCTGTGGCGCCGAAACGCCGCCGGGAGCCATCATCATCACCGTAATCTACACCAACACCTCCGCCATCTTCACCAACATCTCCATCACCTTCCCCCCTCTATCTAGAGCGGTCCACTCTCCCGCAACCCGCTGTACCCTCTACTTGAACATGGTGCTTTATGCTTCATATTATTATCCAATGTTGTGTTGCCATCCTATGATGTCTGAGTAGATTTTCGTTGTCCTATCGGTGGTTGATGAATTGCTATGATTGGTTTAATTTGCTTGTGGTTATGTTGTTGTCCTTTGATGCCCATCATATGAGCGCGCGCGTGGATCACACCATAGGGTTAGTTGTATGTTGATAGGACTATGTATTGGAGGGCAAGAGTGACAGAAGCTTCAACCTAGCATAGAAATTGATGCATACGAGATTGAAAGGAGACCAATATATCTTAATGGTATGGTTGGGTTTTACCTTAATGAAGGTTAGTAGTTGCGGATGCTTGATAATAGTTCCAATCATAAGTGCATAGAATTTCAAATCAGGGATGACATGCTAGTAGTGGCCTCTCCCACATAAAACTTGCTATCGGTCTAGTAAAGTAGTCAATTGCTTAGGGACAATTTCGCAACTCTTACCACCACTTTTCCACACTCGCTATATTAACTTTATTGCTTCTTTATCTAAACAACCCCTACTTTTTATTTACGTGCACTTTATATTCTTGCAAACCTATCCAAAAACACCTAAAAAGCACTTCTAGTTTCATACTTGTTTTAGGTAAAGCAAATGTTAAGCGTGCATAGAGTTGTATCGGTGGTCGATAGAACTTGAGGAAATATTTGTTCTGTCTTTAATTCCTCATTGGGTTTGACACTCTTACTTATCGAAAGAGGCTACAATTGATCCCCTATACTTGTGGGTTATCAGAGAACAACGCTACAGGGACTAATATTGCTGGCATGCAAACAACACACGAGCTCGGCTCGGTGGCGGCCGCAGGGAGATTAGATTTTTTTTTCTCTAATATTTATTTGGGCTGTTTACACTTTTTTACTATTGATCCTTTTCTATGCACTTTCCCATGGAGCAATTAAATGGAGTACTAGTCGTGACACATCAATTAGTTTGATTGATGCAAACATGTACATCCGCACTCAAGCGGAATTATTCCAGCTATTTGTCTCGTACATTTTAATATGAGAAATTCAATACTTCCGATTTGCGCTATTCCAGTTTTGCAGGTTATCTAGGATCGACTCGACTGACGGCGCCTTTACACGGGATTCTACCTGTTCGGTCTATTGGAAATTGTTTCTGTTTCGGCCACCATGACTGCTATCAAAAAAACTATTAGGTGCCACTGTTTCATTTATTGGTTCTACAAAAAACATGTACCTCTTGCCGGAGATTTTTCTGTCGGTCGGCATTGTTTTGTGCGTGAAGCATTTTTTGCTTGTGGCTGCCGTTTCGAGGTCATCCGAGATGTTGTCACTAGCACGGCAACCATGGTTCGACAAACGCCACATTGCGTCTACATTGTCGTTCCACGAGCGACGACCTGCATTGACATCTTCGCTTGACCAAGATGACCCCGACATAAAGGCCATATTTCTTAAACTTATTTATTTTTAGATAAATTATACAAAGGGGTTTTTTATTTCTATCCTGCACTGCTTTATGTACGCAGGAACATTAATAGTGGCACATTACACCGTGCTACCCAAAACAGGAACATCAGGTTTATCTTTCTAGTTACCTGTACTGTAAATACGCATAGAATATTCTCTCTGCCCGTTTGCATGGTTTTTTGTGTAGATATTTTGCGACCGGTTTACATCTTGGTCCACCGGTCGACGGCTCGACGTGCTGGCCCGGTCGGTTCCTATCCAGCTGGCTTCATCTGTAGTCAGACAGCCGCCGCATCCGCAGCTCGGCCTGCCAGTCGAATTCACACTACATTATGCTGTCACCGCACCATGCTGCCACTCCGCCCAGGCCACATATCTTTTTAGGTTTTAACAGGACACACCGTCCCCTCGGCGTGCCGGAGTCGCGGTCCTGCTCATATCACCAAGTGGTGGCACCACCTTGGCACACTACCCTGTGTAGGAATTGCCTTGCCATGGCCTTGTTGAGCCGACAAGCCACAGCGCCAGCACCACGACATTGTCGTCGGACCATGCGAACATCGTCATCTGGAGAATTTCAATCTATACAGACATGGATCCCGTTATGTCGAATCCGAATTGTGCTGCGACCACTACAACCTTTTGGTTTCGCACGTGGTCCTTGGGACGGCCGCGAGGCCGTACACCTTTTTCCGGCTTCGCAGGGAATCAACCAAGCTCCTGCTAATTCCTCTTCACGTGGACCATCAGGAAAGTCAATTAAATTGTTATTATTTAGATTTTGTGTTATTAATTCACCAAATGATACTACTTGTAGTCCCAGCACAAGCACGGATTTCCAGGTTTAATAGATAAACACTTCACCTTGCTTTGTTTGTTCATCGTGAAGACTAAACCTAATACTTTGACTCTTGCTGTTTTTCATCAATTGTTGTTGCAACTCCTCGTGGAGGTCAACCCGGCAAGAGGATCTAATTTTCCACCTTGAGCTGCTACCCATCGTCCTCTGATCGATTGCATCACCCGAGGAAAATCGCAGCCATGACCCGAGGCAGTACGCACACGCCCCAAAGCCTAAGGTTGCTATTGTCCCAGTCACAGGGCGGTGCATGCACCCGCATGGAAGTGCCCATGAAGTTTTTTCTCGATCGTCTAAGGCGTCCCGACGTGTTGCTGATCATCACGTCCGACGTGCTTAGCAAGGAAGCCTAATCAGCTAAGTATTTTTTTTCTTTTCAAAGGGAACACGACGGAGTTGTACTTCTAGTTTGATTCCTTTCCTGTGCTATTATTGTTACTCCATGTTAAGCACGTTTCTTGAGATTTTGCTGGTGAATAGTGTATCATGGACGAGCTATACTAATTCATGTGGAGGCACCATATTAGCTACTTTTCTTATCTTCCAGGTGCTTCGAGTGGGGCTTGTCCATCTTCATGCATGATAATGATCAAACTTCGTCCACATAGTCTTGTGGTTCGGACTATGCCACGCCACATCGCGAGTTTTGACTCATGAAATCTACTTCGTCTGCGCCACCTCGGTGAGCCGACGCCGTCGCCCCTCCTCCATCGGCCAAGATGTGCCATCACCTAGCCGACCAGCTTCATCCTCTCGGCTGGACTGGGGGCTTTGCATCGCCACATCGGCCGTGCTATGTCGTCACTTCGGTGTGCCGAGCTCTTCGCTCCATCACCTCGGGACTGGCTCGGGGGCTGGGACCTCGGCCAGGCGGAGGACTATGTCTTCGTCCCGCCATAAGTCCGGACCTCATCATCAACATCCAGCACATTAATCAGCTAAGTCGCTTTCATGCTCAAAAACTTTCAGTTTTAAATTTTGTTTGGTTCAACCAAGCATTATACTTTTTGGAAAAAAGTTGGTTGTGAAAAAACTTCCTTGTCAAAATTTTGTTTGTGACATGCAAATTCAAATACCCCATTTATTTGGGGGCTTCCTTTATGAAGCTTTTCCTCTTGCATATGATTATACTTGTATGGCTTCGTTCCTTATTCGTGTATTATACCACAATATGCACCATGTTGACTTAAGTGTTCCGCAAGCTGGGTTGTCTTACTCCTGTGTTTACCCCTACGTTCCCGATTGTTCGGCTAGGGAGTAAAGGGAGTACCTCTGCGATTGTCACGATCGGGTCATCCGAGCTCGGACCTCAGACTGGGTGAAGCCGAAAGCTAGCGCTCTTATTGTTTTCAATCATGGTCGGCACACAACGGAACTCATGAGTACCAAAATCTATTGCACAAGTCTCATAGTAACAATGAGCAACCGAAGAAAGGTATCGGTGGAGGTACTATTTTCTTCGAAGATGCTTCTTACACTTTGTAAGTAATATAGAATAAGTTCCCTGAGCGTGCTTTGTCTGTTATAGCCTTATGGCCTGATTGCCTAGTTATCGGAAACACCGTCGATACTCTCGACAGGTGGAGTACATAACACTTTTCGGCCCTTGACCGAAGAGGGAGAAGCCCACGGTCGGTTAAGACGCGTTTAAAGTTTGGGTGAACATAGATATTACATAAGTACTTCGGTACATGCAATCATTATACATAAAATTCTTTTACCCAAATCACTTGGGGGCTCTTAAATTAATATGAGCAGTTTTGTAATAGATGTTTTCTTCTTAGTCGTTGCAAAATCTTTTTCTACCACTCTTTTATCGACTCAGGTGTATGATCAATAGCCAGGTAGCCTGGTTTCTCTCTAAAGCCGCTCGCGTTTAGTTCGCTAAACTGGCCTGAGAAACACTCCGCCTTCGGGATAGGGAGGTTGAAGCCGAAGGCTGACCCACTTGAAGTCTAGAGATCGGATTTGTCAGGTCAAAGCATGACGGAAGTACAATTTTAAGGCCGATTTCTTATTGGCACCAAAACAGCTTGATTCAATAAAGACGTAAAGTTACGCATGTTTTTGGCCTTTGAGCTTATAACATCTTTTCACCTATTTTATGTTTTCCTTTCAGGAAGCAGGACATTCTCTTGGTTGGGGTGTTCGGCGTGAAACTCTTTTCTAAAACTACAGTTCAGCATCTTTTCTGCCGAACCCCACCTCGGTATTGTCAAAACATACATGACAGTTGAACTAGTTCCCGGGGAGGTACGATCCTAGGGTCGGCCATGTTGCCCAACCCAATTCTCGGGGGGGCTACTGCACTGGAAATCCAATGTAGAAAATTTAAGTGCAATCTAGTTTTCGAGGAGATTATGATCCTTAGGTTGGTCGGCCGCACCCAACCTAAGTCTCGAGGACTTTGCATGCCGCCTTTTGTGTCCCGAAGTATTCTGCCGAGTTAGGAGTTGATCCTCAGGCCGATTTTGTGAATCAACCTGAGTCTCAGGGGCTACTGGGATCAGTGGTCTTATGTCATCCTTCAGGTGCATCTCGGGTTTTAGACCGATACACACCTTGAGGGCTACTGGCTATATATCTCGGCAGAGAATAAATTGCACCAATCAAAATATTGACAAAAAATAGGCCCACGGTCGGGGTGGTGCACCACCTCGGAAACAGTCCGGCATAAAGCTCAGGCGCCAGTGGCTGGCTCCATAGAGGGCATTTCTGGCACTGGCATTAAGCTCGGCTAAACTCCTTCAACTTTTTTGAACCAAGGTGATCTATGACACCTCGGATATAGTCTGGCGTTGGAGCTTGGACATAGTCCGGTGTTGGAGCTCGGATACAGTTCAGCGTTGGAGCTCGGCTGTAACAATAATCTTCGGATACAGTCCGGCGTTGGAACTCGGATACATTCCAGCGTTGGAGCTCGGAAGCGGTCTGGCATTGGTGCTCGGCTGCGAAAGATACCTCGAATGCAGTCCGGCGTTGGATCTCAGACACAAGAGGACACTGCCGCCTGGGAACAACTTCAAACCCGAGGTGTGGCGTAAAAATAACAAGGCATTGATAAAGGCCGAAGACTTAAAGGGCTCCTCGAATATCCGACGTGTAAACTCTTCGGATTCACTTTGGCCATCCTCAGGATCGAAGATGAGAAGATTTGTTGAACCAGTTTTCAAGACCGACGACCGAAGATGAAGAACAGTTCGGAAGAATCGAGGGGCATCCCCAACATGAAGACCGGTTTAGGGGGCTACTGACAGTGTCCTGGACTAGGGGGTACTCACCACGTCATCTCCCGACCAGCTAGATTGGGCCGAGGACCCACCATGGCGGTTCACTCATGGGCCACTCCAGGCAGCCCATGCTGCATACAAGGAAGATATCAAGAGACTTGGCGCACAAGATGAGGACTCTCCTAAATCCTAGGCCTCTGGTATGTTATATAAACCGAGGCCAGGCTAGTCAATAGACAATCTCATATTCATTACTACAATCTCATAGTAGATACATGTACTCTGTACTACACCCATACAATACAATCAAAAGCAGGACGCAGGGTTTCACCTCCATCAAGAGGCCCGAACTTGGGTAAAATCATGTGTCCATGTTACCATCGCTCCAAGACGCCTAGCTTAGGACCCCTACCACGAGATATGCCAGATATTGAGCCGACAATGAACCCCTCCGTGATGGTGTATGGATTGGATCTGTGGTTTCTGGAACTTGTGGCGGCTAGAATTGTTTTTCGTCGACTCCCCTAGGGTTTCTGGAATATTGGGGTATTTATAGAGCAAAGAGGCGGTGCAGGAGGCCACCTAGGTGGGCACAACCCACCAGGGCACGCCTGGGCCTCCAGGCACGCCCAGGTGGGTTGTGCCCCCCTCGGGGTACCCCTCTGGTTCTTCTTTGGCCCATCATGTGTCTTCTGGCCTAGAAAAATTCTCTAAAAAGTTTCGCTGCATTTGGCCTCCGTTTGATATTGATTTTTTGCGAAGCAAAAAAACAGCAACTGGCACTGGGCACTATGTAATGCCCCAAACACACCCGCCGGTGGTCGTTACTCCTGGCAGGATCTAGACTGGCCCCACAGATTAATACTAGTCTTTTCTGCGCACTTTGTCCTCACCCGTGCGCACCCGGGAGCAACTTCCCAGTCGGTCACCCATCCTGAAACTACTCCAAGCTGAGCACACTTAACTTTGGAGTTCAGTCCGAATGGGCTCCCAGAAAAGAAGGAATTCCTTATTGATATGAGTAGCCTATCAGCCCTAATAAGCCAGGCTATCACATAGACCCCCACTCAAAGGAACCGATGTCCTCGTCGGGCCACAGGAACATTCCCTCTTGGCACATACGTCTGTGCTTCCAGTCCGGCACATGTGCCATGCCGTGTGCCACGAGGGTCACAAACGTCATGCATAACATGACCGCGCACATGTCTGCAAACATCCGTGTAACCACGAGGGTCGGCTCTGATACCAACTTATAATGCCCACGATGCGGCTATATCTCTCACGTGTCGAGGCACGACTAAGAGGCATAACCGAATGGTGGTTTAGTCGCAAGAAGGGTCATCTTCACACAATCCCATGTAATGAACGAGACAGGGATAAAGAGAGTTGGCTTACAATCGCCATGTCACACAAATACTTAAATAAGTCATACATCATTCAAAATACACACATAGACCGACTACGGTCAAAACCAAATAAAAGGAAGATAACCCCAAATGCTAGATCCACGATCGTCCCAACTGGGCTCTAGTACTGATCATCAGGAAACGACACACAGTAACGACCAAGTTCCTCGTCGAACTACCACTTGAGTTCGGTAGCATCACCTCCACTGGTATCATCAGCACCTGCAACTGTTTTGGTAGTATCTGTGAGTCACGAGGACTCAGCAATCTCAAAACCCGTGAGATCAAAACTATTTAAGCTTATGGGTAGGATAAGGTAATGAGGTGGAGTTGCAGCAAGCGCTAAGCAAATATGGTGGCTAACATACGAAAATAAGAGTAAGATGAGAAGCTACACAACGGTCGTAAAGCTAAAAGTGATCAAGAAGTGATTCTGAACTACTTACGCTCAAACATAACCCAAACCGTGTTCACTTCCCGAAAAGAGACCATCACGGCTACACACGTGGTTGATTCATTTTAATTAAGTCAAGTGTCAAGTTCTCTATAACCGGATATTAACAAATTCCCATCTGCCACATAACCACGGGCACGACTCTCGAAAGTTTATACCCTGCAGGGATTTCCCAACTTAGCCCATCACAAGCTCTCACGATCAACGAAGGATATTCCTTCTCCCGAGAAGACCCGATCAGTCTCGGAATCCCAGTTACAAGACATTTCGACCATGGTAAAACAAGACCAGCAAGACCGCCCGACTGTGCCGACAAATCCCGATAGGAGCTGCACACATCTCGTTCTCAGGGCACAACTGATGAGACATCCTACGAGTAAAACCAACCCTCAAGTTTCCCCAAGGTGGCCCCGCAGTCTAGTCGGTTCGGACCAACACCCAGAGGAGCACTGGCCACCGGGGGGAGGTTAAAATAAAGATGACCCTCGGGTTTGCAACCCCAAGGGAAAGTTATAGGTTGTTAGGCAAATGTAAAATCAAGGTTGTGCCTTGTTGGAGGAGTTTTATTCAAAGCGAACTGTCAAGGGGGTCCCATAACCCCAACCGCGTAAGGAACGCAAAATCAAGGAACATAATATCGGTATGATAGAAACTAAGGCGACAAGAGTGGAACAAAACACCGAGCAAAAGTCCAAGCCTTCCACCCTTTGCCAAGTATATAGATGCATTTATTAAAATAAGAGATAATGTTATATCCCAACATATCCATGTTCCAACATGGAACAACCTGCGAAGCACCTGCAACTAGCAATGTTATAAGAGGGGCTGAGCAAAAGTGGTAACTTAGCCAAACAAGGGTTTGCTAGGAAGGTGGGTTAGAGGCTTGACATGGCAGTATGGGAGGCATGATAAACAAGTGGTAGGTAGCGCGACATAGCGATAGAACGAACAACTAGCAAGCAAAGATAGAAATGATATCGAGGGTAATGGTCATCTTGCCTGAGATCCGGCAAGGAAGAAGAACGAGTCCATGAAGAATACAAACGGACATAGTCGAATGAATCCTCACAACTCCGGAACGAAACCAAAGCTAACGAGGGAAGCAAACCAAAAAGAAGCAAGCAACATGGTAAACACACAAGCATAAACCTGGCATGATGCATGTCTGGTGTAAATATGCATGGCATAGCAAAGTGCACAAATAAAACTACAAGTTAAGTGGAGCTCAACATGTAACAAGATAAATGTTGACAAAACACCACATTCGATTATTTAGGTCACTCCCAGTTAGGTACTCAACAATATTAAATGTTGGTTAACATGGCAAGCGGTGAGGCATAAGTAAACTAACTATTTAGGCAAGTTTAAATGAGGCCGGAAATAACAAACAACAATTCCGGAAAATCCCCATATGCATATTATGAATTTGGTACTGTTCTTCCCTAAACCATATTTTAGAGTTGTTAAACATGCAAGATGAGTGCACCATGTTAAACTAGGCATTTTTCTACCCCATTTCCATATAAAGTTTATTTAAAACCGAGCCATGGTTAATTAGTTATGAATTAAATCATTTTAGCATACCATTATGCAAATTAAGTGCAAACATCAATTTAAACATTTCAAACATGGATGAAAGTTGGATATTATGAAACTAGATGAAATTCTAAGCATTTTACATATATATAGTTTTTACATAAGATGCATAGTTGGTGAGATATTAAATGCATGATCTAGAGGGACTTTTTTGTAAAACAGGAAAACCCTGGATAATTTGGAAATTCGCTGGACAAAAAAAGGTTATGGGCCGAAACTGATAGGCGCGGCATAGCAGAATAGCGCACAACAAGGAATAGGAGGGCGCTGCTCACCATGGGCTTGACCCGTTGGTGAAGTGGTCGGGCAGCGCTAGGGGCGGCCTCACCGTGGGCCAAACTGGCCGGGTCTGGTGGAGCCAGGGAAGCCGGGCCTTGGAGGCGCCGGCCCATCCGCGTAGATCGAGCGGAGGGGGCGGATTGGGCATTCGCCTACTCGATCCAGGAGGACGATGGCCGGCACAGTAGCAGCAACCGGCGAGGCGTGGGAAGGCCAGAAACGGCGAGGCAGCAGGGGATGGATCCGGTCCATCCGGATCTGGCAGCGGACAACACGGGCGAGGGGATCGACGACAAGCTCGACGGCAGTAGCTCGGCTTCCATGGCCATGGTGGCCCTGCAGGAAGAGGTAGAGAGAGATGTGAGGTATGAAAGAGAGAGGAGAAGGAGAGGGCGACGGGGGGCGGCGACCTAACAGAGGCGGTGGCCACGGTCTGCGGCGAGGGCCGGCTCCGGTGACCCGCCGGAGGAGTAAACGACGGCGGGAGGCGTTGCACGAGGGTCGGTGACGAGGGAGCTCGAGGGAAGCCAGGCTTCTGCGGCTGCGGGCGCTTGGGAGGCGCAACGGCGCGGTTCAGGCTTGCTTGGGCCCGGCGGGCCAGATCCAGGCCCCGGCGGGCCGCGCGGTGGAGAGGGGGTTGTGGAGCGATGTGGCGGCCTCTGAGTGGGCAGGAGCGGTGCTGGGTGGCGGCGCGGCCACTCGGACGGTGCCAAGTGGCGGCGGGGAGGTGGCTGGCGCGGAACACGAAGAGGACGGCGGTGGCTGATGATTATGGGCGTGGAAATTAAGGAGGAGGGGTAGGTGGCTACCGAAAATGGAAGGGGAGAGTTTTAAATAGGAATGGGGGGCTAGGATTAGGGTTAGGAGGGGTTTGGAGGTGTTTCCGGACTGGTTTCGGTCGGAGGGGGGGTTTGGTGGGCTGGTTTAGAGTGGGAGTGGGCTGTGAAGAGAGGCCTTGGGCTGAGAGGAGAGAAGAGAAGGAGAGGCCCGGCGGCAGTTTCGGGGACCGAAACGTCCGATGAATAAACCGACTATAATGCCGCTATATGTTTAATGGTTGGGCTATCAAACGAGCTCCGAATGCGACGAAACTTGACAGACGGTCTATCTACACTATAATAAGACCGTGCGCCAACTTTCGTCCCATTCCGAGAACATTTTCTGGCCAGTTGTGAAATAATTTTTCGGAGGTGCCGCGGGCGCGTGCAAGTGTGTCTAGGCTTAGAACGGGCAACGGAAGGAATGGGGAGACCGGGACGGACGCGAGTTTTGAAAACATGTAGATGTAATGCGAATGATTACATGGCAAAATGCAACACGCAAACAAGTGACATGGTTACGACGGCGAATAACTGGGAGACACCTGGCGCATCGGTCTCGGGGCGTTACAACCATGTCAGTAGGTTAGTCCCAAAAAATGATATAAAGTTGCTATAAAATGATTGTAAAACATCCAAGAATGATAACATAACAGCATGGAACAATCAAAAATTATAGATACGTTGGAGACCTATCAGCTACCTTCCTGCACTTTATTTACCGTTACCATTAATTACTTGTCCATTACAAATTATCTTGCTATCAAACTACCTGTTACCGACTATTTCAGTGCTTGCGAAAAATACCTTGCTGAAAACCACTTATCATTTCCTTCTGCTCCTTGTTAGGTTTGACACTCTTACTTATCGAAAGGCCTACGATTGACCCCCTATACTTGTGGGTCATCATAGGTTCTCTAAGGTGTACAAGTTTTTCAATAGTTAAACTTGCATTTTTATCAAGTTTTTTAAAATATTAATGTATAGAATACCAATTGTATAATTAGATCCACTATGAAATGTATTTTCATATATTATTTATTTTGTATTGCGGATATTGATATTTTATTCTAGAATTCTAGTCAAACATGCATACGTTTGACTCTCACAAAAATTTACGCACCTTATATTTTGGATCCTGAAATTTTATTTAAGGGAAATGTAACCAGCCAACATCAGAAATCTCGCTGCTCCACTCGAATGCCTCAATAGCCGCCCAATGTGATGCACGGATCTTAGCATAGTGGAGAGGAGATACCTCAGCTCCGAAAGTCACTCACTAGACCTCTTCATTTTTAGTCTGGGTAATGCTTCACGCCTAGGTTTAGGCGATGCAGCAGCCGCCGTGCACGACAACGTTGTTGCCACACGCGACCATAGGTTGCGGGGTGGCCTTGTTGTGGCACAGTCCGTGTGGGAGAAGGTAGGAGGAAAGGACCGTGTGGTTGTCGTCGGGTGGGAGGACTCTCCTGGAATGGACCATGTCTTGGACAACACGGAACGAGATCGCATCTACATGCGGATCACCAATCCAGGATGTACTCTTCCACGATCATGACGAGCCACCAGATTGCGCGTTGCCGAGTTCCTGGCTTGTTTCCGATACAGCATGCAGAAAACCATGAAAAAAGTCTGCAGACCGTTCGCTCTCACCATCTGTGATGCCTACGGAAGATTTGAACGCGGGTGGGGGGTGTTGGTGTCAAAACCGGCAGACCTCGGGTAGGGGGTCCCGAATTGTGCGTCTAAGGATCAATGGGAACAGGAGGCAGGGGACACGATGTTTACCCAGGTTCGGGCCCTCTTGATGGAGGTAATACCCTACTTCCTGCTTGATTGACTTTGATGAGTATAAGGGTTACAAGAGTGGATCTACCACGAAATCGTAATGGCTAAACCCTAGATGTCTAGCCTATATGATTATGACTACCTCTACAAACTAAACCCTGTGGTTTATATAGACACCAGAGGGGCCTAGGGATGTACATAGTTGGTTTACAGAGGAAGGGATCTCCATATCCGAGCGCCAAGCTTGCCTTCCACGCTAAGGAGAGTCCCATCCGGACACGGGGGAAGGTCCTCGATCTTGTATCTTCACGGCCCATCAATTTGTCCCATGCTGCATAGCCCGGCCATCCGAGGACCCCATAATCTAGGACTCCCTCAGTAGCCCCCAAACTTGCCTTCAATGACGACGTAGTCTTCGGTCTTGCGTTTTCAGCTTTGAAAGGTGGGTTCTTCATTACAATCCGGACTATCGATAATCCGACGACAATCTTAACATTTTTTTACAATCCCCTCGATGGCGCTTCGACTTTCGCGTGCAGGATGAATACGAACGGTCCATGTTATTTTTGTAAATAAGTCCTTTACCACGTTCAGTGGCATCTATATAAGGTGATATAGACCTCCAAATGACATCCCCATCACGCAGAAAGGAAAATCGCCAAATCCAGCCATGAGCAAAGCCTTCGACCATGGCCAGTGCTCCAGGCTCCTCCTCATGTCCCCATGGCCCTCAAGAGGGAGATTGGCAGAGTCGCTCTGTGCCTCATCTTCAGTTAAGCCAGCTCCAGATGCAAGGCTACCTCCCTCCCGCGGATCTAGTCTCTGCTCGAGCGGGATTGTATTCAACAGGCAATGACGTGATGGCCGAGAATTTCCCCAGCCCCAATAAGGAAGAGAGGGTGTGCTTCATCCCATTCTTGCTACGGGGCATGGGGTTTCCAATCCATCCCTTTCTCAGGGGGTTATTGGAATTTTACGGCATCCAACTACACAACCTCACCCCAGGTTTGATTTTGCATATCTTAGGTTGTGTAGCCCTCTGCGAGCTATTTTTGGGTATCGAAGCCCACTTTGTATTATGGAGGAAGTTCTTTTGTCTCGTTCCCCGCCACCGAGGAGGCTCTATTTTCTAGGTGGGCGGCGCCGAAGTATGGCGTATAGCTGGGTCCGGATACCTTGTAGGAACACCTAAAGAGGTTTACATGCAATGGACTTCGGAATGGTTTTATGTGGATGACGTCCCACTGCCGGACCCAGTTCGTAGTGGCCTCCCTGAATTCTCTAGTGCTCCTTTAAGGAAGCGCCTCAACTGGCGTCCCCGAAGCCCCAAAGAGGAGGACACCATGGAGATACAACCGTTGGTTAGCAAGGTCAGGTTGCTGGCCCACTCCGAACTCTCAATAGTCGAAGTCATGGCGATCGCAATAAAGAGGTGCGTGCAGTGTTGGAAATATGCCCTAGAGGCAATAATAAATTAGTTATTATTATATTTCCTTGTTCATGATAATCGTTTATTATCCATGCTATATGTATTGATAGGAAACTCAGATACATGTGTGGATACATAGATAACACCATGTCCCTAGTGAGCCTCTAGTTGACTAGCTCGTTGATCAATAGATGGTTACGGTTTCCTGACCATGGAAATTGGATGTCGTTGATAACGGGATCACATCATTAGGAGAATGATGTGATGGACAAGACCCAATCCTAAGCATAGCACTAGATTGTGTAGTTCGTATGCTAAAGCTTTTCTAATGTCAAGTATCATTTCCTTAGACCATGAGATTGTGCAACTCCCGGATACCGTAGGAGTGCTTTGGGTGTGCCAAACGTCACAACGTAACTGGGTGGCTATAAAGGTACACTACAGGTATCTCCGAAAGTGTCTGTTGGGTTGGCACGAATCGAGACTGGGATTTGTCACTCCGTGTAAACGGAGAGGTATCTCTGGGCCCACTCGGTAGGACATCATCATAATGTGCACAATGTGATCAAGGAGTTGATCACGGGATGATGTGGTATGGAACGAGTAAAAGAGACTTGCCGGTAACGAGATTGAACAAGGTATCGGGATACCGACGATCGAATCTCGGGCAAGTATTGTACCGCTAGACAAAGGGAATTGTATACGGGATTGATTAAGTCCTTGACATCGTGGTTCATCCGATGAGATCATCGTGGAACATGTGGGAGCCAACATGGGTATCCAGATCCCGCTGTTGGTTATTGACCGGAGAACGTCTCGGTCATGTCTGCATGTCTCCCGAACCCGTAGGGTCTACACACTTAAGGTTCGATGACGCTAGGGTTGTAAAGGAAGTTTGTATGTGGTTACCGAATGTTGTTTGGAGTCCCGGATGAGATCCCGGACGTCACGAGGAGTTCCGGAATGGTCCGGAGGTAAAGATTTATATATGGGAAGTCCTATTTTGGTCACCGGAAGAGTTTCGGGGTTTATCGGTAATGTACCGGGACCACCGGGAGGGTCCCGGGGGTCCACCAAGTGGGGCCACCTGCCCCGGGGGGGGCACATGGGCTGTAGGGAGTGTTCCTTGGCCTACATGGCCCAAGGGCACCAGCCCCACTAAGGCCCATGCGCCTAAGAGGTGGAAAGGGGGCAAACCCTAGGGGATATGGGCCTTAGGGCCCATATTGGTGCGCCTCCCTCTCCTCTCCCCCTCTTGGCCGCCTCCCTTGCTCCCCATCTAGGGCTGCCGCCCCCCCTAGGGGTGGGAACCCTAGAGGGGGCGCAGCCCCTCCCCTTCCCTATATATATGGAGGCATTGGGCTGCCCACAACACGCGATTCGATCTCTCGTTGGTGCAGCCCTGCATCTCTCTCTCCCTCCTCTCCTGTGGTGCTTGGCGAAGCCCTGCAGGATTGCCACGCTCCTCCATCACCACCACGCCGTTGTGCTGCTGCTGGATGGAGTCTTCCTCAACCTCTCCCTCTCTCCTTGCTGGATCAAGGCGTGGGAGACGTCACCGGGCTGCACGTGTGTTGAACGCGGAGGTGCCGTGCGTTCGGCACTTGGTCATCGGTGATTTGGATCACGACGAGTACGACTCCATCAACCCCGTTCACTTGAACGCTTCCGCTTAGTGATCTAAAAGGGTATGTAGATGCACTCTCCTTCCCCTCGTTGCTGGTCTCTCCATAGATAGATCTTGGTGACACGTAGGAAAATTTTTGAATTTCTGCTACGTTCCCCAACAGTGGCATCATGAGCTAGGTCTATTGCGTAGATTCTATGCACGAGTAGAACACAAAGTAGTTGTGGGCGTTGATTTTGTTCAATATGCTTGCCGTTACTAGTCTTATCTTGATTCGGCGGCATCGTGGGATGAAGCGGCCCGGACCGACCTTACACGTACTCTTACGTGAGACTGGTTCCACCGACTGACATGCACTAGATGCATAAGGTGGCTAGCGGGTGTCTGTCTCTCCTACTTTAGTCGGATCGAATTCGATGAAAAGGGTCCTTATGAAGGGTAAATAGCAATTGGCATATCACGTTGTGGTTTTGCGTAGGTAAGAAACGTTCTTGCTAGAAACCCATAGCAGCCACGTAAAACATGCAAACAACAATTAGAGGACGTCTAACTTGTTTTTGCAGGGTATGCTATGTGATGTGATATGGCCAAAAGGATGTGATGAATGATATATGTTATGTATGAGATGATCATGTTCTTGTAATAGGAATCACGACTTGCATGTCGATGAGTATGACAACCGGTAGGAGCCATAGGAGTTGTCTTTATTTATTTATGACCTACGTGTCAACTTAAACGTCATGTAATTACTTTACTTTATTGCTAACCGTTAGCTGTAGTAGTAGAAGTAATAGATGACGTGACAACTTCAAGAAGACACGATGATGGAGATCATGGTGTCATGCCGGTGACAAGATGATCATGGAGCCCCAAGATGGAGATCAAAGGAGCTATATGATATTGGCCATATCATGTCACTATTTGATTGCATGTGATGTTTATCATGTTTATACATCTTATTTGCTTAGAACGACGGTAGTAAATAAGATGATCCCTCATTAAAATTTCAAGAAGTGTTCTCCCCTAACTGTGCACCGTTGCTACAGTTCGTCGTTTCGAAGCACGCCGTGATGATCGGGTGTGATAGATCCTTACGTTCACATACAACGGGTGTAAGACAGTTTTACACATGCAAAACACTTAGGGTTAACTTGACGAGCCTAGCATGTACAGACATGGCCTCGAAACACAGAAGACCGAAAGGTCGAGCATGAGTCGTATAGAAGATACGATCAACATGAAGATGTTCACCGACGTTGACTAGTCCGTCTCACGTGATGATCGGACACGGCCTAGTTGACTCGGATCATGTAATCACTTAGATGACTAGAGGGATGTCTATCTGAGTGGGAGTTCATAAGATGAACTTAATTATCATGGACATAGTCAAAAGATCTTTGCAAATTATGTCGTAGCTCGCGCTTCAGTTCTACTGTTTAGATATGTTCCTAGAGAAAATTTAGTTGAAAGTTGATAGTAGCAATTATGCGGACTAGGTCCGTAAACCGAGGATTTTCCTCATTGCTTCTTAGAAGGCTTATGTCCTTAATGCACCGCTCAGTATGCTGAACCTTGAACGTCGTCTGTGGATGTTGCAAACATCTGACATACACGTTTTGTTAACTACGTGATAGTTCAGTTAAACGGTTTAGAATTGAGGCACCGAAGACGGTTTTTGAAACATCGCAAAACATATGAGATGTTTTGAGGGCTGAAATTGGGATTTCAGGCTCGTGCCCACGTCAAGAGGTATAAGACCTCCGACTATTTTCTTAACCTGCAAACTAAGGAGAAAAGCTCAATTGTTGAGCTTGTGCTCGGATTGTCTGAGTACAACAATCATTTGAATCAAGTGGGAGTTGATCTTCCAGATGAGATAGTGATGTTTCTCCGAAGTCATTACCACCAAGCTGCTAGAGCTTCGTGATGAACTATAATATATCAGGGGCATATATGATGATCCTTGAGATATTCGCGATGTTTGACACCACAAAAGTAGAAATCAAGAAGGAGCATCAATTGTTGATGGTTAGTGAAACCACTAGTTTCAAGAAGGGCAAGGGCAAGAAGGGATACTTCATGAAGCGGCAATTCAGCTGCTGCTCTAGTGAAGAAACCCGAGGTTGAACCCAAACCCGAGACTGAGTGATTCTGTAATAAGGGGAACAGCCACTGGAGCAGAATTACCCTAGATACTTGGTAGATGAGTAGGCTGGCAAGGTCGAGAGAAGTATATTGGATATACATTATGTTAATGTGTACTTTACTAGTACTCCTAGTAGCACCAGGGTATTAGATACCGGTTCGGTTGCTAAGTGTTAGTAACTCGAAATAAAAGCTACGGAATAAACGGAGACTAGCTAAAGGAGAGCTGATGATATGTGTTGGAAGTGTTTCCAATGTTGATATAATCAAATATTGTACGCTCCTTCTACCATCGAGATTGGTGTTTGTGTTGAGCATAGACATGATTGGATTATGTCTATCGCAATACGGTTATTCATTTAAGGAGAATAATGGTTACTCTGTTTATTTGAATAATACCTTCAATGGTCTTACACCTAAAATGAATGGTTTATTGAATCTCGATCGTAGTGATACACATGTTCATGCCAAAAGATAGTAATGATAGTACCACCTACTTGTGGCACAGCCACGTAAGTCATATCGGTATAAAACGCATGAAGAAGCTCCATGTTGATGGATCTTTGGACTAACTCATTTTTGAAAAGTTTGAGACATGCGAACCATGTCTATTGGTGTGTATGCATGAAGAAACTCCATGCAAATGGACCATTTGGACTCACTTGATTTTGAATCACTTGAGGCATGCAAATCATACCACATGGGCAAGATGACTGAAAGCCTCGGTTTCAGTAAAATGGAACTAGAAAGCAAATTGTTGGAAGTAATACATTTTGATGTGTGCAGTCCAATGAGTGCTGAGGCATGTAGTGGATATCGTTATGTTCTTTCTTCACAGATGATTTGAGTAGATGTTGAGTACATTTACTTGATGAATCACGAGTCTGAATTATTGAAAGGTTCAAGTAATTTCAGTGTGAAGTTGAAAGATCGTCGTGATAAGAGGATAAAAATATCTATGATATGATCATAGAGATGAATTTCTGAATTACGAGTTTGGCACAGAATTAAGACATTGTGGAAATTGTTTCAAAACTAATACAGCCTGGAACACCATAGTGTGATGGTGTGTCCGAACATCATAACTGCACTCTATTGGATATGATGCATACCATGATGTCTCTTATCGAATTACCACGATAGTTTATGGGTTAGGCATTAGAGACAACCACATTCACTTTAAATAGGGCACCACGTAATTCCGATGAGATGACACCGTATGAACTATGGTTTAGAGAAACCTAAGCTGTCATTTCTTAAAATTTTGGGGCTGCGACGCTTATGTGAAAAAGTTTCAGGCTGATAAGCTCGAACCCAAAACGGATAAATGCATCTTCATAGGACACCCAAAACAGTTGGGTATACCTCCTGTCTCAGATCCGAAAGCAATAAAGGATTGTTTCTAGAATCGGGTCCTTTCTCGAGGAAAAGTTTCTCTCGAAAGAATTGAGTGGGAGGATGGTGGAGACTTGATGAGGTTATTGAACCGTCACTTCAACTAGTGTATAGCAAGGCACAAAGAGTTGTCCCTGTGGCACCTACACCAATTGAAGTGGAAGCTTATGATAGTGATCATGAAACTTCAGATCAAGTCACTACCAAACCTCGTGGGATGACAAGGATGCGCACTACTTCAGAGTGGTACGTAATCCTGTCTTGGAAGTCACGTTGCTAGACAACAATGAACCTACGAGCTATGGAGAAGCGATGGTGGGCCCGGATTCCGATAAATGGCTCGAGGCCATAAAATCCGAGAGAGGATCCATGTATGAAAACAAAGTGTAGACTTTGGCAGAACAGCTCGATGGTCGTAAGGCTGTTGAGTGCAGATGGATTTTAAAAGGAAGACGGACAATGATGGTAAATGTCACCATTAAGAATGCTCGACTTGTCGTTAAGATGTTTTCCGACAAGTTCAAGGAGTTGACTACGATGAGACTTTCTCACTCGTAGCGATGCTAAGAGTCTGTTGGAATTATATTAGCGATTACTTCATTTTTATGAAATCTTGCAGATAGGATGTCAAAACATTGTTTCCTCGACGATTTTTCTTGAGGAAAGGTTGTATGTGATACAACCGGAAGGTTTTGTCAATCCTGAAAGATGCTAATAAGTATGCAAAGCTCCAGCTATCCTTCTGAGGACTGGAGTAAGCATCTCAGAGTTGGAATGTATGCTTTGATGAGATGATCAAAGATTTTGGGTTTATACAAAGTTTATGAGAAACTTGTATTTCCAAAGAAGTGAGTGGGAGCACTATAGAATTTCTGATGAGTATATGTTTTAACATATTGTTGATCGGAAATGACGTAGAATTTCTGGAAAGCATATAGGGTTATTTGGAAAGTGTTTTCAATGGAAAACCTGGATTAAGCTACTTGAGCATTGAGCATCAAGATCTATAAGGATAGATCAAAACTCTTAATGGTACTTTCAAATGAGCACATACCTTGACATGATCTTGAAGTTGTTCAAGATGGATCAGTCAAAGAAGGAGTTCTTGCCTGAGTTGTAAGGTATGAAGTTAAGACTTAAAGCTCGACCACGGCAGAATAGAGAGAAAGGACGAAGGTTGTCCCCTATGCTTAAGACATAGGCTCTACAGTATGCTATGCTGTGTGCCGCACCTGAAGTGTGCCTTGCCATGAGTCAGTCAAGGGGTACAAGAGTGATCCAAGAACGGATCACAGGACAGTGGTCAAAGTTATCCTTAGTAACTAGTGGACTAAGGAATTTTCTCGATTATGGAGGTGGTAAAAGAGTTCGTCGTAAAGGGTTACGCCGATGCAAATTTTGACACTAATCCAGATTATTCTGAGTAGTAAACTGGATTCGTATAGTAGAACAGTTATTTGGAATAGCTCCAAATAGAACGTGGTAGCTGCATCTAGGAGATGACATAGAGATTTGTAAAGCACACACGGATCTGAAAGGTTCAGACCCGTTGACTAAAACCTCTCTCACAAGCAACATGATCAAACCCAGAACTCATTGAGTGTTAATCACATAGTGATGTGAACTAGATTATTGACTCTAGTAAACTCTTTGGATGTTGGTCACATGGCGATGTGACCTGTGAGTGTTAATCACATGGCGATGTGAACTAGATTATTGACTCTAGTGCAAGTGGGAGACTGTTGGAAATATGCCCTAGAGGCAATAATAAATTAGTTATTATTATATTTCCTTGTTCATGATAATCGTTTATTATCCATGCTATAATTGTATTGATAGGAAACTCAGATACATGTGTGGATACATAGATAACACCATGTCCCTAGTGAGCCTCTAGTTGACTAGCTCGTTGATCAATAGATGGTTACGGTTTCCTGACCATGGACATTGGATGTCGTTGATAACGGGATCACATCATTAGGAGAATGATGTGATGGACAAGACCCAATCCTAAGCATAGCACTAGATCGTGTAGTTCGTATGCTAAAGCTTTTCTAATGTCAAGTATCATTTCCTTAGACCATGAGATTGTGCAACTCCCGGATACTGTAGGAGTGCTTTGGGTGTGCCAAACGTCACAACGTAACTGGGTGGCTATAAAGGTACACTACAGGTATCTCCGAAAGTGTCTGTTGGGTTAGCACGAATCGAGACTGGGATTTGACACTCCGTGTAAACAGAGAGGTATCTCTGGGCCCACTCGGTAGGACATCATCATAATGTGCACAATGTGATCAAGGAGTTGATCACGGGATGATGTGTTACGGAACGAGTAAAAGAGACTTGCCGGTAACGAGATTGAACAAGGTATCGGGATACCGACGATCGAATCTCGGGCAAGTATCGTACCGCTAGACAAAGGGAATTGTATACGGGATTGATTAAGTCCTTGACATCGTGGTTCATCCGATGAGATCATCGTGGAACATGTGGGAGCCAACATAGGTATCCAGATCCCACTGTTGGTTATTGACCGGAGAACGTCTCGGTCATGTCTGCATGTCTCCCGAACCCGTAGGGTCTACACACTTAAGGTTCGATGACGCTAGGGTTGTAAAGGAAGTTTGTATGTGGTTACCGAATGTTGTTCGGAGTCCCGGATGAGATCCCGGACGTCACGAGGAGTTCCGGAATGGTCCGGAGGTAAAGATTTATATATGGGAAGTCCTATTTTGGTCACCGGAAGAGTTTCGGGGTTTATCGGTAATGTACCGGGACCGCCGGGAGGGTCCCGGGGGTCCACCAAGTGGGGCCACCTGCCCCGGGGGGGCACATGGGCTGTAGGGAGTGTTCCTTGGCCTACATGGGCCAAGGGCACCAGCCCCACTAAGGCCCATGCGCCTAAGAGGTGGAAAGTGGGCAAACCCTAGGGGATATGGGCCTTAGGGCCCATATTGGTGCGCCTCCCTCTCCTCTCCCCCTCTTGGCCGCCTCCCTTGCTCCCCATCTAGGGCTGCTGCCCCCCCTAGGGGTGGGAACCCTAGAGGGGGCGCAGCCCCTCCCCTTCCCTATATATATTGAGGCATTGGGCTGCCCACAACACGCGATTCGATCTCTCGTTGGTGCAGCCCTGCATCTCTCTCTCCCTCCTCTCCTGTGGTGCTTGGCGAAGCCCTGCAGGATTGCCACGCTCCTCCATCACCACCACGCTATTGTGCTGCTACTGGATGGAGTCTTCCTCAACCTCTCCCTCTCTCCTTGCTGGATCAAGGCGTGGGAGACGTCACCGGGCTGCACGTGTGTCGAACGCGGAGGTGCCATGCGTTCGGCACTTGGTCATCGGTGATTTGGATCACGACGAGTACGACTCCATCAACCCCGTTCACTTGAACGCTTCCGCTTAGTCATCTACAAGGGTATGTAGATGCACTCTCCTTCCCCTCGTTGCTGGTCTGTCCATAGATAGATCCTGGTGACACGTAGGAATTTTTTTGAATTTCTGCTACGTTCCCCAACATGCAGCCACTCCAATCCATGGTAACTCCTTTATGGTGTTACAATGGACAAGACAACGCGTCTCGTTACAAACGGCAGGGTCCCGATACCCCAGCCTAACTGGCCTCTACTTTGGTCGATCTGTATAAGGGCGAAAAAGAAGATTTTCTTCGTTTAAACCATCGGGAGGCCTATTCCATGTACACTCCTATTAAATGGGTAAGATCTCGATTCATATGTGCTTATTTTACTCCATCACAAATACTGATCAAATGTACCTTTCATTGCCACGAACTTTAGTCATGGAAGAGGATGATTGAGGACGTCCACTGTCCCGCTCCTCAGCCGGAGGATCATAATCGCGATAAGGATCCTGGCTTTTGTGAGGATCCAGATATAGAATTTGACGATGGGGTGATACGTCCATTTTGCATCATGCTTTTATATCGATATTTATTGCATTATGGGTTGTTATTACACATTATGTCACAATACTTATGCCTTTTCTGTCTTATTTTACAAGGTTTACATGAAGAGGGAGAATGCCGGCAGCTGGAATTCTGGGCTGGAAAAGGAGCAAATATTAGAGGCCTATTCTGCACAACTCCAAAAGTCCTGAAACTCCACGAAAGTCGGTTTTGGAATATATATAAAAAAACATTGGGCGAAGGAAGCACCAGAGGGGGGCCACCCACCGTCCACGAGGGTGGAGGGCGCGCCCTACCCCCATGGGCGCGTCCCCTGCTCGTGGGCCACCTGGAAGGCCCCTGTCGGTGTCAAAACCGGCGGATCTCGGGTAGGGGGTCCTGAACTGTGCGTCTAAGGCGGATGGTAACAGGAGGCGGGGGACACGATGTTTACCCAGGTTCGGGCCCTCTCGATGGAGGTAATACCCTACTTCCTGCTTGATTGATCTTGATGATATGAGTATTACAAGAGTTGATGTACCACGAGATCGTAGAGGCTAAACCCTAGAAGCTAGCCTATGGTATATAATTGTTTGTATATCTATCGACTAGCCTGGCCCTAGTTTATATAATGCACCAGAGGCCTAGGATAACAAGAGTCCTAGCCAAATACGCCGGTGGGAGAGGAGTCCTTGTCTTGACCACCAAGTCTTGTGGAATCTTCCTTGTATGCGACAGCTGTCCGAACTGGCCCATGAGTATACGACCATGGGGGTCCTCGGCCCAATCTAACTGACCGGGAGACGACATGGTGAGTACCCCCTAGTCCAGGACACCGTCAGTAGCCCCCTAAACCGGTCTTCAAGTTGGGGATGCTCCTCGATTCTTCTAAACTGTTCTTCATCTTCGGTCGTTGGTCTTGAAAACTGGTTCAACAAATATTCTTCGATCTTGAGGATCACCAACGTGCATCCGAAGAGTTTATACGTCGGGTATCCGAGGAGCCCCTTTAAGTTCTCGACCTTTATCAATGCCTTGTTTATTTTTATGCCACGCATCGGGTTTGAAGTTGTTCCCGGGCGGCAGCGCCCTCTTGCGTCCGAGCTCCAACGTCGGACTGCATTCGAGGTATCTTTTTCAGACGAGTACCAACGCCGGACCACTTCCAAGCTCCAACATCGGAATGTATCCGAGCTCCAACGCCGGACTATGTCCAAGCTCCAACGCCGGACTGTATTCGAGCTCCAATGCCGTACTATATCCGAGGTGTCATAAATCACCTTGGTTCAAAAAAGTTGGAGGATTTTAGTCGAGCTTAATGCCGGAAATGCCCTCTATGGAGCCAGCCACTAGCGCCCGAGCTTTATGCCGGACTACTTCCGAGGTGGTGCACCACCCCGACTGCGGGCCGATTTTTTGTCAATAATTTTTATTGGTGCAATTTATTCTCTGCCGAGATATATAGCTAGTAGCCCTCAAGGTGTGTATCGGTCTAAAACCCGAGATGCACTTGAAGGATGATATAAAACCGCTGATCCCAGTAGTTGCTGAGACTCGGGTTGATTTGCAAAATCGGTCTGAGGACCAACTCCTAGCTCGACAGAATACTTCGGGAAACAAAAAGCGGTTTGCAGAGTCCTCGAGACTCAGGTTGGGTGCGGCCGACCAACCTGAGGATCATAATCTCCTCGAAAACTATATTGCACTTAAATTTTCTACACTGGATTGCCAATGCAGTAGCCCCCAAGACACTGGTCAGGTGGCAACACCAGATCAGGGGATCGATACGCCCCTTTAATATTAGTAAATGATAAGCCCGAAGCCCAGTAGCCCCTGAGCCTTAATGCAGGCATGGGTGGCCGAATTAAGGATCGATATCCAGAGTAAAATCACAAATTATGTGTAATGATTCTATGTATCCAAGTACTTTACATCATTAATGCTCGGATCCGCATTGTACAAAACTTTGTTGACCAACCATCGGCTTCCACCTCCTCGGCCAGTAGACGAGGACTGTTTTTCCTACTTTATAAAGCCTTTATGAGGGCAAAGATTTACGACAAACAAGGCAATCTAGCCATACGGTTTTATAAACAAAGGTACGCGGAGAGATATGTTATATTACTTGTTTAACATAAGAAATGTCTTCCAAAGGAAATAGTCCCGCTATCGGTTCCTTTCTTTGGGTTGTTATGCTAGGCATGATCATGAAACCTCAGCTCTAATGTAAGAGCAAAATATTGAGGATTTAGTTTGGGAGGCCAGTTACTAGCCCCCGATAGTGTTCGCCGACAGTCGAGGTCAAGCCGTAAACACTTCGGCCAATGTTATGAATGTCCCATCATTTAACATAGTCATTGGATCGTTGACCAGTTTACGCTTATTGTGACAGTCAGTTTTCGGCTTTCTCCACTAAGGTGCTTAACCATGTGAGCTGGAAGCACAATCGCAGTGGTTCTCCCTTTGCACACCTAGCCGAACAAAGCGGAACATAGGAGGCAAGCGCAGGAGCCGGGCAACCCAACTATTGACCGAAGACACAATTCGAAATCGATGCATATATAGCAATATCCGAGAATGTTTTTGCCGAATCTCTAAAGGTGTTCGGCGTTGCACTGCGAGACTTGTGCTAAAAACACACAAATAGTTTGAAAGTGCCATAAGCTTGGAAAACCAAAAAACGTCAGTAAAAACTTGACGTCCGAACAAGATCAAGTGTCCGGTGCCAATCCAAAAATTGGAAAAAAATGTGCTTCTGTCATGCTTTAACATGACACATCCGATCTCAAGACTTCATGCGGGTCAGCCTACGGCTTCAAGCTCCTTATCCCAAAGGCGGAGTACTTCTCCGAGGTCAGTTTAGCAAACTAAACTCAAGCGGCTTTCAGAGAGGAGACATGCTATCCGACTATTGACCATAAAGTCGAGTCGAAAAAGGAGCGGTAGAAAAAGACTTTGCAACGACCAAGAAGAAAACACATTTACTATAAAACATCTCATATAAATTTTAAGAGCCCCCAAGTGACTTGGGTAAAAGAATTTATGTATAATGATTGTATGTACCGAAGTACTTATATCATATCTGTGTTCACCCAAACTTTAAACGCGTATTAACCGACCATCGGCTTCTCCCTCTTCGGCCAAGGGCCGAAAAGTGTCATGTACTCCACCTGTCGAGAGTATCGACGGTGTTTCCGATGACCAGGCAATCAGGCCATAAGGCTGTAACAGACAAAGCATGCTCAGGGAACTTATACTATATTACTGACGAAGTGTAAGAAGCATCTTCGAAGAAAATAGTACCCCCACCGATAACTCTATTCGGTGCTCATTATTACTATGAGACTTGTGCAATAGATTTTTTATACTCATGAGTTCCGTTGTGTGCCGACCATAATTGAAAACAATCAGAGAGCTAGCTTTTGGCTTCACCCAGTCTGAGGTACTAACTCGGATGACCCAGTAGTAACAATCGCAGAGGTGCTCCCTTTACTCCGTAGCCGAACAATCGGGAACGTAGGGGTAAGCACAGGAGCCAGGCAACCCAGCTTGCGAATCGCTTAGGTCAATATGGTGCATATTGTGGCGTAATACACGAACAAGGAACAAAGCCGTACAAGTATAATCATATGCAAGAGGAAAAGGTCCATCAAGGGAGCCCCCAAATAAACGGGGTATTTGAATATGCGCATCAGAAACATAGTTTTGACAAGGAACTTTTTCACAAACAACTTTGTGCCAAAAAAGTATAATGCTTGGTCGAACCGAACAAAATTTAAAAGTGGGAGTTTTTGAGCATGAAAGCAACTTAGCTGGTTAATGTGCTCGGTGTTGATGACGCGATCCGGGCTTGTGGCGGGACGAAGATACCCATTGATCTGTGACAGATCTGACAAGGTTCGTAGTCCACGGCATGGCCGAGGTCCCAGCCCCCAGGCCTGAGGTGTCCGAGCAAGGAGTTCGGCACTCCGGAGTAGTGACCAACTAACGCAGTCATAATCGATTACCTGCACACATAAAACAGTGCGGTCCAGGAAATAATAATATATATATATATAATCCTTGCATAATTGCTTTACAAAAAAATAATTTATTTAAAGAAATGTGGCCTGGCGTCGAAGCCAATGTCGATGCAGGGCGTCAGCATGATGCAGTGAAGGCATGACAAAGCCTGAATTTGCAGGGCGGTCTGGGCTCCGGATGCGGCGTTCGCCGAACTATGTATGGAAATTGACCGAACCACCACGCGACCGTTTTTAATGTGGCCGCCATTTGATAGACCTGTGTACAGATGACGGAACAAACCAGAGTAATAATTCCTTAAGAAAAATAAACCCAACAAGCAAAAATTGTTAGGATTAATAGCACCTGGTTTATTTGTTGTAGCATTCCGAAGAAAAGCGACTCCCAAAATCGGGAATCAATCCGCACACCCATTGCCTGATGGGCGACCAAGCGATGGACTGGTGATGCTGGCAAAGTTTGGCTTGCCGAGGCGAAGCCCTCGGTCTAGCTAACGTGACAAAGCTGGTCGGCTGGTGACGCCGAAGTCACCGGAGTATGTTGATGAAGAAATAGCCAAGTCCCCTGTCTAGCCGAGGTGACAGAGCAGGCCGGTGAGGAGTAGTTGTAGCTGCCGTGTCAGCCTAGGTGTTGAACTAGTTTGGTGTGATGGACATTGGCTCGAAGAAGCAATAGTGCGGCCATGCCGACCCAGGTCGTAACTTGTGACGCGACCAATGCTGGTATGATGAAGTGACCATGCGGTGATGCCGGTGTGCCTGCTCCGTGTAATCCATGGGGTGGCGATGTTGGTGATGATTTATCCTTGGCAATTCTGAACTCTTATTCGGCTTTCCGAGATGAGGATCCAAAGAAGTTGAGCTCGGCTTAAAAAGCGACGACATGTCTAGCGCAGGTCGGCAGTCGTGGAGCTATATTGCCGGACTGGTTTGACACCAGCGTGATGGCGAAGATTACCTCAGAGGAGGATTAAAATTTTATGGGCGCGTGCTGAAAACAACGCACAATACCTTAGAAGAAAATTCATTTTAAAAAGGTTGTCAAATATCACGTTCATAAAGAAACATGAATTCGGGTCGGATCCGTGTTCGCGCAGAAAACAGATCTGAAAAGTGATGCACTAATCGGAAGGTTACCGGAGTTTGGACGGTCGGATCAAGCTGAAATTTTGAGGGGTGGAACATACGGGAATTCCGCAGCTGATGAACGGCTGGATCTTCCAAAGGACTTCCGAGCTGGGCTCTAGAGACCACACCCTAAACTTGTCTAGATTCTCGTTTGGATTTGACAGGGCTCCGGTATATCGTAGATTGTCAGAGATTCCTCCATCGGAACTCGACGAAATTTTCCAGGGTTGTTGTAGACTCGATTCAACACAATTCCACCAAAACGGTCGTTAAAACAACACTCGAGGAGGCGGTGGCGGCGGATACGCGTTCGCTGTCCAAGAAAACAGCACGGTCGCCCGAGGGCAATGTTGACGTTGAGCCCTCGGGCTCCATGGACGATTCCTCTATGATCTTGATAGAGATCGGGGTTGGTGTTGATGAAGGCCCTTGTCCGAACATGACGATCGGAGGCAGGGCGCAGTCCTCGGTCAAGCCAAGGTGACCAGTCGAGCCGGTGACGAAGATGTCGACGTCGCAGTTAATCTGCAGACGAGCCATCGATCCTTTTGCCGATCACACAGCGAAACTCTCAATGAAAGCACCAATGTCGGTGTCAAAACCGGTGGATCTCGAGTAGGGGGTCCCGAACTATGCGTCTAAGGCAGATGGTAACAGGAGGCAGAGGACACGATGTTTACGCAGGTTCGGGCCCTCTCGATGGAGGTAATACCCTACTTCCTGCTTGATTTATCTTGATGATATGAGTATTACAAGAGTTGCTCTACCACGAGATCGTAGAGGCTAAACCCTAGAAGCTAGCCTATGGTATATAATTGTTTGTATATCTATCGACTAGCCTGGCCCTAGTTTATATAATGCACCAGAGGCCTAGGATAACAAGAGTCCTAGCCGAATACGCCGGTGGGAGAGGAGTCCTTGTCTTGACCACCAAGTCTTGTGGAATCTTCCTTGTATGCGGCAGCTGTCCGAACTGGCCCATGAGTATACGACCATGGGGGTCCTCGGACCAATCTAACTGACCGGGAGACGGCATGGTGAGTACCCCCTAGTCCAGGACACCGTCAGCCCCCGATGCCCATCTTCTGGTATAAGGTGTCTTTCGCCCTGGAAAAAATAAGAAGGAAGCTTTCGGGACGAAGCGCCATCGTCTCGAGGCGGAACCTTGGCGGAACAAATCTAGGGCTCCGGCGGAGCTGTTCTGTCGGGGAAACATCCCTCTGGGAGGGGGAAATCGTCACCATCATCATCACCATCGATCCTCTCATCGGAGGGGGTCAATCTCCATCAACATCTTCACCAGCACCATCTCCTCTCAAACCCTAGTTCATCTCTTGTATCCGATCTTTGTCTCAAAATCTCAGATTGGTACCTATGGGTTGCTAGTAGTGTTGATTACTTCTTATAGTTGATGCTAGTTGGTTTATTCGGTGGAAGATTATATGTTAAGATCCTTTATGCATATTAATACCCCTTTGATTATCAACATGAATATGATTGGTGAATAGTTACGTTTGTTCCTGAGGACATGGGAGAAGTCTTGTTATAAGTAGTCATGTGAATTTGGTATTTGTTCGATATTTTGATGAGATGTATATTGTCTTTCCTCTAGTGGTGTTATGTGAACGTCGACTACATGACACTTCACCATTGCTTGGGCCTAGGGCAAGGCATTAGGAAGTAATAAGTAGATGATGGGTTGCTAGAGTGACATAAGCTTAAACCCTAGTTTATGTGTTGCTTCGTAAGGGGCGGATTTGGATCCATATGTTTCATGCTATGGTTAGGTTTACCTTAATTCCTCTTTCGTAGTTGCAGATGCTTGTGAGGGGGGTTAATCATAAGTGGGATATTGATGCTTGTCCAAGGAAGGGTAGTACCCAAGCACCGGTCCACACACATATCAAATTATCAAAGTAACGAACGCGAATCATATGGGCATGATGAAAACTAGCTTGACGATGATTCCCATGTGTCCTCGGGAGCGTTTTCCTTTATATAAGAGTTTGTCCAGACTTGTCCTTTGCTACAAAAAGGATTGGGCCACCTTGCTGCACCTTATTTACTTTTGTTACTTGTTACCCATTACGAATTCCTTATCACAAAACTATCTGTTACCGATAATTTCAGTGCTTGCAGAGAATACCTTACTAAAAACTACTTGTCATTTCCTTCTGCTCCTCGTTGGGTTCGACACACTTACTTATAGAAAGGACAACGATAGATCCCCTATACTTGTGGGTCATCATGGGGTATTCTATCAGGCGAGCCTTGACGGTTCGGAAGTGGCCATTATCACTGACTACCCTCGCCTTTACCCATTCTGCATCGTGAGTATCCAAAGGCTTCCTAAGAAGAGATCCTCATTTGTATCCTTTCCTGTTGTACTAATCCGGATTTCATCAGGATCGGCGTTAAAAGGACTGTAACTCTTCGAGGGCGTACCCCGCGCAAGGCCGTCGTTCAAAACAAAAAGGAGCCGGGAGTCCCGCGGAGGCTTCACAGTCTTCCAAGAGGTATTTGTACTTAATGCATGCCTAGGCATGAGTCTGGATTGTTTAAGATTCTCCCCTTCTTTATCTTTTAGGAGGAGTACACAACAAATGGTGGGAAAGCGCCCAGTTAGCCAAATGCCCACTAATCCGGTGCCAAACACGCCAATTAGGACGCGAGCAAATGTCGCGCCCATTCCGCCTCCTCAAGAGGATTCGAATGATGTGTCCGTCACAAATTCCGAAGTGGAGAGCGTGATGAATCACCGTCGCTTGAAGCAAGCCATGCGTACACCGGCCTTGTCCGAACAAGAATTCACCACACTGAATTCGACGGATGCCTATATCTGGGCCGCTCGAGACGGCCTTGCCGGAATTATTCAGTTGTTCTCAAATTAAATTCAAGTGAAATTTGACACAATTTAACATGGTCATATGCCCGCAGCCCCCAAGACTTGAAGCAGTTGGCCCAACTGATTGAAGGATTGTTATATCATCAGGTACTTACGGAGAAGAATAACACATTGTCCAAGGGGCTTGAAGGGTGTCAGACCAAGCTAACTGTTGTCATCGCCGAACTAGAGAGTTTGAAGAATTCCAAAAAGGCATCCGATGGTAAGCACAACAGTGTCCAGGAAATACGATTCTATGCCAACAATGATTTTAAAATATGCATTGTTTTGTTTTCAGCGGCAAGATCGACAAAGTAGTTGGAGGAAAGGCTAAAGTCTACTCAGGCGGACAAGGAGCATGCCGAAGGGTAATAAGCCGCTAGTCAACGTATACTAACATGGACCAGGGATGAAAAGAACAAGCTGCAAGATGCCAACATCAAGCAGGCCGAGGAGCTGAAGGACATACGAGCCCAACTGGTGGATGCCCTGAAGGAGAACAGAAAGCTGAAAGGCGGCATATTCAGTATGCTTTGTAACCTTACTTCCATACAGTCCCCTAATGGGAAGTTTAACAAGTTTATTTCTGTAGGTGTACTGACTGGGCGGCCCGAAGGAGAGATGTTCGGATTTCAAGGCGATCTGCTACAAGAGTTGTCCAAAGTGCATGATCGAGCCCAGAAGGCAATGAGGAACATTGCTAAAGCTTTATAGCCGGCCGATTCTCCTCCAGGAAGTATGGAGGAACTCGTGCATTTATTCAAGGGAGCTCGTCGCCGCTTTGGACTATGGAAGATATCATCATGCCGAGAGGGTGCACGAGAGGCCTAGGCCATGGTGAAAACACAGTACACCGGACTTGATCCGAATTATATGGCCTGGGTCGGGCCTCGAGGACCAGATGGACAGGAAGTTCCTGTTAGCTTAGTATATGACCAAGTAAGGATAGCCGTCAAGTTTTCACAACAGGATTGTAAGCTAGACAACTTATTAGATGGTCTAGAGGAAGATGAAGTTTTTGAGTCCAAGTAGTAATGTACTTTTATCGACAAACGTATTTCCAGCCGAATTATAAAACGATTGTCATGGCAGACCTTCCGCTTTAACCTCCGAAATCCAAAGTTTGGAGTGTTTCCGAATACTGTACCGGTGGTAAACACCGAAGTATGTTCGGAAATCAGGCAGTCCGGTCATAGTTGCTTGAATAGACAAGTTGTATTTGGGGAGTTATGTTATATTACACTTGATCGTAAGAAACATCTTCCAGAGAGTTTCCGTTAGGGGTTCCTCTCCCTGGGCCAGCATGCATTGTTGTGCATGCCTGAGCTGTGATGCCAAAAATCACAGTACACGTTGTATTTTGGGGGCTTGTATCGCAATGAGGGCAGTTCATCTTTTGTCCACCGACCTATTATTCCCTTAAGAATGCTAGCTTTTGGCTTCACCCATCTGAGGTACATGTCCGGATAACCCGGCTGTAACAATCGTAGAGGTGCTCTCTTTATGCCCTAGCCGAACAAGCGGGAACGTAGGGCATAAGCACAGGAGCCAGGCAACCCAGCTTGGCAAAAACTTAAGTCATAAAGGTGCATATAATGGCGGAGAAAAGACATATATGAGAAGACGACACATATATACGGTGAGCTTGATGCTCGATAAATAATAAGCTTCTATGACTAGAACCCCCAGGTATTGGGGTGATGTACATTTAAGGATGTAAACCCCTTAAGTGTGCGGTTTATCCAAACACAGGCCAGAAGTCGTATAAGAACGAAAAGAAGAAAGAGAAAGAACAAAACCGTAACAAACAATGAGTCCGGGCTTAGGCGAAGAATCTTCGGAGTCTGGCAGCGTTTCATGGGTTCGGCTCTAGGAGATTGTCCGATGCATTACGAAGGCGGTAGGCTCCTCTAGTGAGAACTTCATCTATAATGAAGGGACCCTCCCATTTGGGCTTGAGCTTGTCCTTTTTCTTCTCTGGTAGGCGTAGAACGAGTTCACCGACATTATAAGTCTTGGCCCGCACTTCTCTGCTTTGGTATCTTCGAACTTGTTGTTGGTGTAATGCTGAAAGACCTTTTGCGACATCGCGCTCCTCCTCCAGGCCATCTAAGTCATCTCGCCGATCGAGCTCGGCCTCTCTCTCTCTTTGTACATGCGTACTCGAGGTGAGTCGTGAATAATATCGCAGGGCAAGACGGCCTCTGCGCCGTACACCATAAAGAACAGTGTGTATCTGTTCGTGCGATTGGGCGTGGTCCACAGCCCCGAGAGTACGGAGTCGAGCTCCTCAACCCAGTGTTTATCTGACTCCTTTAAGGATCACACTAGTCTCAGTTTAATGCCTCTCATTATCGGGCCATTAGCCCGTTCAACTTGACCATTTATTTGAGGGTGATAAACGGAGGCATAATCGAGCTTGATGCCCAGATTAGCACACCAAGTTTTTACCTCGTCGGCTCTGAAGTTAGAGCCGTTATTGGTAATGATGCTATGTGGGACACCATAACGGTGTACGACACCGGATATGAAATCTATCACTGGTTCGGCTTTGGCTGTTCTAACTGGTTTGGCCTCTATCCACTTAGTGAATTTATCCACCATGACCAGTAGGTATTTTTTCTTATGGCTTCCCCCTTTAAGCGGTCCGACCATGTCAAGCCCCCAGACCGCAAAAGGCCAAGTAATGGGGATTGTTTGTAGGGCGGTAGGCGGCATATGGCTTTGATTGGCGAAAAGCTGACAGCCTACACAACGTTGGACGAGGTCTTGTGCATCTGCTCAGGCCATAGGCCAGAAAAAACCGGTACGGACGGCCTTACTTACAAGGGCCTGAGATGCGGCGTGATGACCGCCAAGACCAGCATGGATTTCGGCCAAAATCTACCGCCCTTCTTCTTCGTAGATACATCTTTGAAGGACTCCGGTGGTACTTTTCTTGTAGAGCTCACCTTCATGAACCTTGTAGGATTTCGAGCGTCGAATGATACAGCGGGCCTCATTCTGGTCCTCAAGGAGCTCTCGCCTATTAAGGTAGGCTAGGAAGGGTTCGGTCCATGGGGCGATCACTGCCATGATTTCATGGGCCGATGGTGTTATTTCGGTGGTCGAGTCCCCGATGATATCAGAATTGTGTTCGGAATCTGGGGGTATGATCGGCTCCGGACTGGTGTTGCTGCTCTCGTCCTGCCATACCACAGATGGCTTGAAGAGCCTATCCACAAAGGTATTGGGTGGGACGGGGTCGCGCTTAGCGCCCATGCGAGCAAGGATGTCCGCTGCTTGATTACTCTCTCGGGCCACGTGATGAAACTCGAGCCCCTCAAACCGAGATGATATTTTAAGTACGGTGTTGCGGTAAGCCGCCATCTTTGGATCTTTGGCATCAAATTCTCTGTTTATTTGGGATATTGCAAGGTTTGAATCCCCGCACACCTCGAGGCATTGTATGCCCATAGAGACGGTCATCCGAAGACCATGCAATAGGGCCTCATATTTGGCTGCGCTATTAGAGTCTGTATACAGTATTTGGAGCACATAACGGACTGTGTCTCCTGTGGGGGATGTCAGGACGACACCAGCCCCAAGTCTGGCTAGTATTTTAGAGCCGTCGAAGTGCATCACCCAGTTGGAATATGTGCCGTACTCTTTAGGGAGTTCGGCCCCTGCCCATTCGGCGACAAAGTCAGCCAACACCTGAGATTTAATGGCTTGGCGTGGCTTATATGTTATTTCAAATGGTAAGAGCTCAATGGCCCGTTGCGGCTTGGTCGGATTGCTTCATTTTGATTTGATGGTATCCGGAGTATGCGTCGAGGAAACACAGTGAGTCGTGTCCTGCGGTTGCATCAATAATCTGGTCGATGCGAGGTAGTGGGAAGGGATCCTTAGGGAAAGCTTTATTAAGGTCCTTGAAGTCGACACACAAGTGCCAGGATTTATCCTTCTTCGGCACCATGACCAGGTTTGCTAGCCAGTACGGATGTTTGATCTCTCTGATGAACCCGGCTTCGAGTAGCTTGGCTAGCTTCTCCCCCATAGCCTGTCGTTTGGGTTCAGAAAATCGTCGCAATGTTTGCTTGACTGCTTTGTATCCCTTCAGTATATTGAGACTATGTTCGGCCAGCGCTTGTGGGATTCCTGGCATATCCGAGGGGTGCCAGGCGAAGATGTCCCAATTCTTGCGCAAGAACGCGCGTAATGCGGCGTCGACCGTCAGATCCAGCTGTGACCCAATGGAAGCTGTCTTCTTGGGCTCCGTTGGGTGAACTTGAAATTTGACTATCTCGTCTGCTGGCTTGAAAGAGGTGGATTTAGGCCTTTTATCAAGAATTATGTCGTCTCTATCCACTGTGGAACGCAGAGCGGTGAGCTCCTCGGCCGCCAGGGCTTCGGACAGTGCCTCAAGGGCCAAGGGTGCGGTTTTGTTTTCGGCGGGGAGTGCTATGTCCGGATCACTGGCGATAGTGATAACACTATTGGGCTTGGGCATTTTGAGCTTCATGTACCCGTAATGAGGTATGGCTTGGAAGCGTGTGAATGCGTCTCGCCCTAACAGGGCATGATATCCGCTATTGAAAGGGGCCACCTGGAAGATTATCTCTTCGGACCTATAGTTCTCTGGCGTGCCGAATACCACATAGAGTTTAATTTTCCCCAAGAATCTTGCTTCCCTACTGGGGATAATTCCTCGAAAGGTTGTATTACTCTGCTCAATGTGACTCCTGTCCATTTGCATTTTGTTGAGCATATCTTCATAGATGAGGTTCAGTCCGCTGCCGCCATTCATGAGCACTTTAGTGAGGCGAAAGCCGTCTACAATTGGTTTTAAAACTAAAGCGGCTGGTGCTCGGACCGATCGGGCCCTTGGCTCGTCACTGGCGTTAAAGGTTATCGCCATATCGTTCCAAAGATTTATTGCGGCTACGTGATTGACTTCGGCGAGGTCGCAGAGCATCCTTTTACGCCAGTTGTTTGAAGAAAAGGTCTCAAAGATCGTAAACACATTGAGGTCGTTATCCTCGGGGGAATGCGTTGCCGGAGTAGTGTTGGTGAGAATAGTCTCCCCGCTTTTAGCCACCTCCCGGAGTATCCAACATGCCCGAAGGCTATGAGTTGGTCCGGAATTCGGCATCGTGTGTATCTGACAGGGCTTGTCGAGCCATTCATCAAGGACAGTTCTGTGTCCCGGTAAGTGCTTAATTTTCTTTCCGTGAAGTAATGATCAGGTGCCCCGCAGGGGTGCATCCGTTTTTTCCGGCCGGTGGGTGGCTTAAAGGCCGGTGGTTCCCACCGAGCTGTCTGGGCTTTCCAGGAGCTTTCTATTGCGCAATATTTCGGTACTATGTGCGCCAAATATGCAAAGTGCAGTATGTGGCGCTGATTAAGGGCATTGAGGATGCCCTCATCCATACAGTTGCGACGAAAGACTGATACCGCGTCGTCGTCGCAGCAATCTTTAATCTTGTTTTTAACAAGTAGGAATCTATCCCAAAAGTGATGGACTGTTTCCTGAGGTTGCTGTCGTATATACCTTAAGTCGCATATGTCCTAGGGACCGGAATTGCTTGGAGAATATTTATTGTGGTGGGTGGGTGGGTTTAAATCCGAACCCTGACCCATTGTGGAATCCGGATTTTGAAAAATTTCCGAGGTCATTGGCCCAGGATCCCGAGTGTCATGGGGGTTTTTAGACTCAGCACCTGACTCTATGTTCAGAGGATGGATGATCCTTTCTCGAAGATGAGTGTCCGGCTCATGAGGATCGGAGATCTGAACATAGTTTGTTTTCAGCATAGGAGGAGCAGTATCCTCAACTTGTTATTCCACGACAGTCACCAGGTGGGTGACCGGTGGAGACCTGATTTCCTTCTGATCGGGTTTAAGCCCAATCAGGTCATAATCTATTGCAACCGCCAGGGCGGCGATGCGATCTAGCAGTTCGTTTAAAGACGATACATCTGCCGGATTCATCTTATCGACACTTTCGGGGTTGATGCGAAGATGATTTTTGGCAATCCGGGGGACCGCCTTAGGCTTAATGGCCGGGCGGGCGCCTATGATGAAATTGGCGATCTGGAGGATCTGTCCAGGAACTAAGGCTTTTCCAGAGGTGATTTTGTCGTTGATGACGAGGTGAGCCATCGATCCCTTTATCGACAACACGGAGGAACTCTCAATGAAAACACCAATGTCGGTGTCAAAACCGGCAGATCTCGGATAGGGGGTCCCGAACTGTGCGTCTAAGGATCGAAGGTAACAGGAGGCAGGGGACACGATGTTTACCCAGGTTCGGGCCCTCTTGATGGAGGTAATACCCTACTTCCTGCTTGATTGACTTTAATGAGTATAAGGGTTACAAGAGTGGATCTACCACGAGATCGTAATGGCTAAACCCTAGATGTCTAGCCTGTATGATTATGACTGCCTCTACGGACTAAACCCTCTGGTTTATATAGACACCGGAGGGGCCTAGGGATGTACAGAGTCGGTTTACAGAGAAAGGAATCTTCATATCCGAGCGCCAAGCTTGCCTTCCACGCCAAGGAGAGTCCCATCCGGACACGGGGGAAGGTCCTCGATCTTGTATCTTCACGGGCCATCAATTCGGCCCATGCCACATAGCCCGGCCATCCGAGGACCCCATAATCCAGGACTCCCTCAGGGGGTGCTCAAGGAGTGACCACCCGAAGCCAGTGAATAATGATGCCAATGTGTTCGCGGTGGCACAGACGTTGATTCACGACCTGGCGGTGGCTGTGAATGGGAAGATGGCGGCACCGACGGGGGATATGCCGTAAGGGAGGAGGCGCAGTAGCTAGAGCTAGAAGGGTCTGGGGACGTTGTGGAAGGGGAGGACAAAGCGGAAGCGAAGGATCTAATCATGTTAGACATGGAGGAGCAAAAGGTGGTGAAAGGACAAGAACACCCATGGACGATGATCGCGTGGCTCTACTTGCTCCACCAACCGACGCCGCATACTCTCTTTGATACAATCCAGCCAGCATGGCCCCTGAAGGAGGATGGCAAGTATAGGTGATATGGTGAGAGTTGTGCATTGGGGGAGGGGGGTGGCAGTATCGACATGTTCTCATCATCATGGAGGCTTATGATGGTATGAAGCATCTATCTGAATATCAGGTTTTTTTTGAAAGTATATCTAAATATCAGGTTGATGCTATTGTGTTCCATCTCTTTGTTTTTTGTTTTTCAGTCATTACTTTCTCCTTGCAGCATTACTGAAACCATCATTTGTTAGTTTAGTTATGTCAGTTTTATTATTATTATTAGTATGTAGTTGAAAGTTTTATTTCAGTATGTTCAATTGTCATTATTCATTTAAATCTTGTTTGTCACTCTCCAATTCATATTAGTCATTAGTTGATTATCTTTTTTTCAGTACTTGTTATCCAGTTGATTTTTATCTAATGCTGATGAGTTTGCCAACAAGACTGCATCAACAGGGATGCAGGTAGCATAAGATTATCTGTTTTCCTAGCACTGCTGCGATTCTGATATTGTCGTCACTAGGCAGAGAGGTTTACCAATGTTGGATGAAATCATTTTGAGCCTGGCCTCAATTCCACATTAATTTGCTCTGAACATCATCCTCATGGGTTGTTGGCATATTTGGATGCAAAGAAACTTATGGATTTTAAAACTTGAATACTCCAGTCTTGCCTCTTGGAGATACCTCCTAAAGTCTGATCTTCTGCCGTTAACTTATATAGTATCAAGAATAATATGTATCTTTACTACTATAGTACACATTTTTCTTGAATATTTGAATCTACCTTCTTCTCTCTTCTTTTACTCGTAACTTCCAAAATAGATTCATCTGTAGCCGTCAACTCTATTAAATCAAAACGACCTCTGTCACTTGGATTCGCCACCCAAGTAGTTCCCGCCAAACCTGAAAACGAGTCGCCCTTCTAGAGGATTCCACAACCCACGGTAGGCTCCAGGCTTCACATGTATCTGAGGTGTGGAGTGTGCCACCTGCCGACGTGTGGGGCCGTGGCTGCCGGATTTGGGCGCCATCGTGTGTTAGAATAAATCCGAGGTGCTTCGTCGATCTACCGAGAATCAAGCAATCACATAAACACGATACCGAGATTTGTTAATGAGGCTCACCGATATGGCTACATCCTTAGGGCATGACTACGGACGCTCCTCCCCATGACACCATCACAATACCACACACCAGCCGCCCGGGCGCCAGCACACGCCGCCGGCTCCCTCGCGTGCCTGTGCTATTATGTTGGCATAGGTTACATCGTGTGTCTACCCCCGCTATATATGAGAGGCCTAGGATACAAGTGTCCTACTTGATATGACTCCATATCCTATCTACACACAGTCCAAAACCAAGTCCAACTGTAACCTAACTTGTACTATATTATTCGACACAATTTTAACAAACTCCACCTTAGCGAATATTCTCCACCACCTTGAATTCATCCATGTGTCGAACCTTCATATACATTAGACTTGAGATATGTCATGAGCACCGCTGCTACTCCCAGACTCCATGTGACTTTACCTACAACTATAGTCCCTTCTCGTCTTCTTCATAGTCAACACTTGAGCAAAATTAAGTTTTTCATTACTCTACTTTGTGTTCCCAACTTCCGAAGTTTCTGTTCAACGCCATCACACACAGATAATTTATTTGCGTGAAAATGAACAACTCACATATTGGATGTCACATACAAGAGTTACCTGAACTCAACATCACCGCTCTTTCTTGACCGTCTGTCTGAAACTTGAAGGAATTTCATCGTCGCCCTATGTCACCCTGAGTCAAATTCACAGTTGTCTCATCCTTTTCCCCGGATATTCTTTGACATGTCCCATAGCTATAGCACTCCGCCTCCTTCTGTACTTGTCATCCGTACTTTGCCATGTGCATTGAACACCACAGAATATACAACCATATACTCTCTCAGCAGTTGACAATTTCAGACTTTCCGCCACTTTCTCAGATTCTCTATGGTCAACTCTTGTCCATCAACTAGCACCGATAGACCCAGTCACCAACTTGAATCTGGTACTTGTCAACACTGCTTCAGCACCCCTGCACACTTTGTCTGACCACATGTCTCACTATTAGTGCCTTGGTCTGTCGCTGTGTCCCGTGCTTTTCGCACGCCTCGCCGCTATCACCGCGTCGAGCCTCTGCTGCCCTGGTCGAGTCTCCCAGGTAGCTAGCCCACACTGCCTCAACCCCCACTTCAGAGAACCACCGATCATCATCGACCGATGCCGAGTATCACGTCTCCATCAGACCATTGGTACCCAGTCCGATCCACGTGTCTCTCGTTATCCTGCTGAAATAGGCTTCGACTCTCCGAATTCTTACGCCGTAGCCCCTCCACCAGCACAAAGTGAAGTCGCCCATCAGACTCCAACTCCACCTTCAACATGACTCCATGGTAGTGTACGTGCCACCTCCCGCGCCCTGTCGACTTCAAGCTCTCCTGTGCGCACCATCTTGAATCAACCCCGCCCCATAGTCTGTCGAAGCCGCATAAGCCCTCAGGCCTGCACCACGTGTTTTCACGCCCCAGAAGTCGGTCACCATCAGCATCACGCTCCTATGTCGTCGTCGCCGAAATCACCGTCGTCTTCTGCTTTGACCAACATCCCCGCCGATCCGTCAGACTGTGTAGTCCAACCCAGCCGAAAATATCCGACTGCAATAATGCGTCATCCTGCGTCGTGTCCGCCCGCACATCTCCGTGCATTGCTTGACGCCATGTGTATGCATATGATCCTGCCATGACATGCTCCAAATTCCTCCAAGCCTTATACGCACGTCATCATCCTTGCCACGCACACCACAGACCCTCATCCTACCATCCTCGTACACAACCAAGTACAAAGAAATAAAGCCAAACTGCACCACGTAAGCCTTCCCGTATGCACTTCACCGTGAAGATCAATGAGAAAACTCCAACACTCCACCTCGTGCTCCTGTAGACCGTAAATCAATTAGCTTTTCATCTCTTCCTCTTGATGGATAGCATCAGTCCGTCACGTAGCCCTTTTTTTTAACCAACAAATCTCGTGCGACACGCTCAACACCAAGCCAATCACTTGTACCAGTGCCTTATAGCCACAGCTGCCGCTCCTGGACCTCTCCAACACATGCAGAGCGCACGTACGCTCGTCTCGCCTGCCGGCCTGCCTAGTGCCTGGGCCTTGGGCCGCGCATCACGCGCCGTTACCGCTGAAGAGTCCTGCTGCTGCACGCTGCATGACACCGCTGAAGCTGTGTTCCTGATCGCCACGTCTCCTGCCGCCAGACCGATTCGATCTGAAACATCTCGATGCCTACGACCACCTGCCGTATGTCGAGATCTCGCCTGTTTCCGATTGCTTCCGTGGACGAAACGACCGATCGATTCCGCTGCCTGTTTCTCGTCGACGGACGTCACCGTGACAACTTCCGCAACCATGATTTTCTCTCATCCTCCTTTTCTAAATCAACATCACGGTCTTAAATTAAACCTTACTCATGATACCACTTGTTAGAATAAATCCAAGGCGCTTCGTCGATCTACTGAGGACCAAGCAATCACACGAGCACGACACCGAGATTTCTTAACGAGGTTCAACGATATGACTATATCCCTAGGGCATGACTACGGACGCTCCTCCCCATGACACCGTCACAACACCGCACCCCGGTCGCCCGGGCGCCGTACACGCCGCCGGCTCCCCACATGTCTGTGCTATTATGTTGGCATAGGTTACATCGTGTGTCTACCCCCGCTATATATGAGAGGCCCAGGATACAAGTGACTTACTTGGACACGACTCTATATCCTATCTATACACAGTGCAAAACCAAATCCAACTATAACCTAACTTGTACAATAATATTCGAGAGCCAGTGCGAGGGATCTGATGTTATGTTTCTGAGTGAGGCTCCATACAGTTGGCCCAGTGGCAAGCTTGAAGGCCCGTGTGCGTATAGCCAATTGTCAGCCCAAACCATATTTTAGTCCTGGGTGGTAAGGTAGGACGTAACTAACGGTATTTCTAAAAAAAACATGGTCAAGCAGATAACTCTCAAATAAAATCAAAAAGATTTTTTTGAGGAAAAATACAATCAGAAGGTGTTTCTAAAAAAAGTAAAAAAACAGAAGGTCGAGCGAAACGGCTTTTTTGCATGAATTTTACAATGATACCGTTCATTTAAATGTATATGTATATATGGATTGATACATACCCATTTTTCTGCAAATAAAGAAAGGTAAAAAAAAAGGTCGAGCGGAACGGCTGTTCTCACGTTTTTGCGTGAATTTTATGATGCTACCATTAATTTACATGCATCTATACTCCTATATAGTGTACCAGTATGAAGTTATATAGACCGTTGGATGTTTGTAAACGAACGGCTCAGATTCAATTGCTTTAGATAGAGGACTACGTGGCCACATATAGACCATATGATAGGGCAATCTAACGGCTGAGCACATAGGGATTCGTGGTGGGGTTCCATTTTCGTGCTGCTAGATTGCCAGCGCGGCAGAGTACTTGCATGCTCTCGATTCTTCTGCCGGCCACAGGAAATGTACCGCAGGCCCAGTTGACAAAAGGAAACGCTGCCCCACAGCCACACCAGGCAAGGAATGCAACGCTGCCCCACAGCCACAGACACATGCATTGCAGCCTCGGTACCGATGCTTTAACAGACTAAACAACAAGTAAAATAGAAGATTAATATATGTGTTGTACTAAAAAAACTTTGTTACTTTCAAAGTTTAACTCTCGGGCATCAATACTCCTGGTGCCAGAAGTATTTTCTCATATTTTTATTTGTCAAAAATAACACATGTAGTAATCTGCATATTTACTAAACTGGTATTTTTCACTTCCTCCGATTCAATTTATAAGTCCCGTGTGTACACCTAGATTGTCAATTTTATCATCCTAATATAAACTATATAACACAAAATTTATAGCGTTTGAAAATAGAACATCTGAAGTTTATATTGATATATTTTTTATAATATATGGCTTGTATTAGGCTGGTCAAATTGACGATTTAGGAATACGCGCATGTTCCGTAAACTGAGAGAGAGGGAGTATCAAAAATAGGCCATGTGTAAAAAAAAGAACTCTGGCATGTTTATATTGATTTGAATTAATATTTAATGATGCCCGCTGCTTTTTGTTTTGTACCACATGCAAATCTTGGTATCATTTTTTTTGAAACCTTTTGCTATGCTAGAGAACACCCCACTGGTGCCTGAGAGCCCAAAGGCTGCTTTGACACATTTTTTTATTAAAAAATGACCCTCGGCCTCTCTATTTTTCTACTTTATCTTATGAATTCGTTTTACAAACATTATTGCCCAGCTTTCCGATTGTTCGCACCAACATTTTTTTAGGCAAAAGCATCTACTCTATTAGACAGACTAATCACTGTATGCATGCATGTTTGTGAACTTTACATGAAAAATATAAGTTAATAAATACTAAGAACCTGATTATATAGTAAATAAAAATGCCTTCAATCCCTCTCAATGTATCACGTGACACATGTGATAAGCAATTCAAAGTACTCCCTCCGTCCGAAAATACTTGTCGGAGAAATAGATAAAAATGGATGTATCTAAAACTAAAATGCGTTTAAATACATCCATTTTTTCAACAAATATTTCCGGACGGAGAGAGTATTAAAAAAAATTCCTCTCAACATACAACATTTCGCTATAATCCTTACACGTGCATGGCACGTGCCTTTAACTAGTATGTATATATGGACACATACCCATTTTTTCGTAAAAATATTGAATATGCATGGTGTAGAATGCATTTTATTCCATCTACGTCCAAATGATGTAGAATGCATGGAGATGATATTTTTTTTTGAAAAAATATATATATTTGATCCCATGGTGCGATTTAACGTTTTGAGAGTATTAACAACAAGTTTGCCAAGTAAGTGTTTAACCAAAATTACTCTTTACATGTTTTGAAAATAAAATAAAATAAAATTTGTTCATGAACATTGTAACTCGGCAAGAGGTTGTGAAGTTTTTTTTTTTGAACAGAGAAAGGCGCACAAGCGCCAACACTTTTATTCAGCTCAATAACATCTTACAGCGTGGAGTACATAGCCCTGAAAATTGATATTGGAAAGGAGGGAAACTACAGGGCATGTCCTATGTGAATGAGCTGAAGCAAAACAACTAATGTCAGGTTCTATAGAACATCTAAGAACCTGATGAGCCACATTGTGAGCTATGCCATTAATCTCTCTTGATATATGAAACACCTGCGCTTGGAGATCTTTAGTAAGAGAGAAAAATTCAGCAAGATATTTCCTGATGGACCAAGGGGTAGAATCAGCCAAAACACTTCTTTTCGCTGCCGCTTTTGCCAAGGAGAGACAATCAGTGAGGAAAGTAGGCCTATTAATGTGAAGCCTGTGAGCAATTTGAGCTGCAAGAAGAAAAGCAAGGGCTTCAGCTTGAAGAGGCGTGCTTGTGTTTTGGGTGGAAGCTTGAATTTGCACATTGACCTCAGCTTGATCCTGCAAAAAATAGAGAAACACTCCAACTCCAGTAGCTGTTGTTCCATGTACAAGTCCTGGAATCTTCGAACAGTTGAAAGCGGCGTCAGAATAAATTTTAGCTCCTGAAATGAGAAGATCCGTCCTAACAGTGCAGCCTTGTTGAGGTAAGGTACTTATATTATGAGAGATAAGAAGCTGATCAGTTTGCTTACCATCATGGACTGAATTCTGTAAGTAATTATTGTGTTCAGCCAAAGCTGAAGCAGCAATGTGCACCTGATGAGGAAGATGCATTTTTCTAGCAAATAAGCAATCATTTCTAGATTTCCATATGCACCAAAGGAAATTGAAAATGTTAGATATAGATGCATAGGGGTGATTCATATTGAGTAGAGCATGAATAACACTTTGCATAGAAAGATGATTCTCAGTTAGAAGATCACTTCTGATGTACCAAGGATGAGCAAACCAAGATGCTCTCGCAAAAGTGCAACGAAAAAAGAGATGCATGTCATCCTCTTCAAGATCACAACGACAACATTGTTTAGAAATATGAGATGAAAATCGACTAGCTCTCAAACCTGTTGGAAGAGCTTTCCGAAGTAACCTCCAGGCAAAAGTTTGAACTCTGGGTGCCATCTGTTTTTGCTTCCAAACCTGCTTAAGAAGCTGTTTAACCTGTAGGGAGACCTGCGAAGGTTGGTTTTTTGGCTGCCTTTGAATATCCTGCAAACACAACTTGTAAGTGGATTTAGAGTTACATTTACCATTAGGAGTAAGATCCCAGCAAAGAATGTCTGGACAGTCATCCGGAATGATGGTAGCCTGAGTAATAATAGATGCCGTCGGCTCCTGAAAAAGAGAATGAATTAAGCTGATGTTCCAAGTTTTATGCCCTGGGAGCCAAAGATCTCTCACTTGTGCAGGATAGATGTAGCCAGTAGGTTGGATAATGAGATGATTGTGAATATCAGTCCAAGCTGAGCACCAAGGAGTGCTCCAAATGGAGATGTTCCCTTGAGTGATGTGGTAGAAAGAATGGTTCTTAAGTTTAGGTAGCATCTTGAGAATGGATGACCAAAAAGCTGACTTAGGAGTGTTGGACGAGGCAGCCCAAATGGAGGCATCTGAAAAATATTTCGATTTGAGAACAAGATGTAAATGTGAGTTTGGATTGTTTGCAAGTCTCCAAGCCGAGGCAAGGATGAGGCCTTGGTTCATGGCATGAAGGTTTCTAATTCCTAGCCCTCCTTCTTTCTTAGAAGTGCAGATATCTTTCCAAGCTCTTAGGCAAAGTCCCTTGGAATTGTCCTCCCTGATTCCTGTCCACCAAAAAGTTCTAATAATAGACGTGAGTTTAGCAATAAATTTTTTGGTGAATAAAATATTGGACATGTAATAAACAGGAATGGCAGAGAAAACAACTCGAATAAGCTCAAGTCTCGCCGCATGTGAAAGCATGTTAGCTTTATAAGAAGGAAGCTTAGCCTTAAATTTATCAAGAACAAAATTGTAAGCTACAACCCTATTCTTGGCTGGAAGGATTAACGGGTGGCCCAGGTGATTAAAACTCTCATCCATGGAACTAACAGGGAAGATGCTCCTGATATCAGCAATAGTTGATTGATTGACATATGCACTAAAAAGAATAGCCGACTTGGACCAGTTGGGAGTTTGACCTGATTGATCACAAAAATGTTGAATAATCTGAGCCATCATTTGAGCCTCCCGAATGCTTGCTTGACCATAGACCAAAAGATCATCTGCAAAGAGTAAAGAGTGGATAGGGGGGCAATTTGTACCAAGCAAAATACCCTGTAAGTGGTTATTAGCCATGGCCTCATTAAGCGCAAGAGAAAGTTCATTAATAGCAAGCACGAAAACATAAGGAGAAAGGGAACATCCCTGCCTAATGCCTCTGCTGCTTTTAAATTTCTGAGTAGGTTGACCATTAATGATGACAGAAAAACTGGGAGAGGAAATGCAAGCATAAATAAGATTGATAAAATGAGCATGCAAACCTTTACGAGCAAGAGCAGAGACAATAAAATTCCATTCAATACGATCAAAAGCCTTAGTAAGATCAATCTTAAGCATGAAAGCTTGTTGTTTCCAGGATTTAAGAACAAATGTATGAGTAATTTCTTGAGCAATGATGATGTTATCGCTAATTCTACGCCCCTCAATGAAAGCTTGCTGAGTTGGTTCAATGTAATCAGGCAGGTGCGGTTTGAGCCTATTAGCCAAAGATTTAGCAATGATCTTACAAATAACATTACAAAGGCTGATTGGACGATAATCAGTAGGAACTTGAGGAACCAACTTTTTAGGAATGAGAGCAATATTAGTGTCACTAATGTGAGGAGGTAATATACCTGTATGATAGAAATTGGTTACCAAGTTGGTGACATCATCTCCAATCCAGTCCCATGTTGCAAGGTAAAATTCCACGTTGAAACCATCTGGTCCTGGTGATGCATTTAGCTTCATATCCTTGAGAATCTGCAATATTTCATTCTTATCTGGGATTGAGTAAAAACTCCATATAAAAAGTGCTTCATTTATACTTAAAATTTTCTTCTCGTGTAAAGTTTTTTAATTAAGAATGCACATGTGCAAAACACGTGCCTTCGACTAGTTTACCATAGTACAAGAGTTGGATCTCTGGTTATCTTGCCTCATTAGCAACTCTTTTCTTCATGGAGTTTTCAAGGGCTGAAATTGGTTGAGCCAATGGCTTTATTTTATTTTATTTCTTTTCTTCTTGTAATATTTTGTAAATATTTATATTAATGACAAATACTATAGAACAATCGTTCTATGTTTTGGGCTTAAAAAAATACTCATATTCATGAAAAAAAAGACATACTCCTACCTTAGTGGTTGGACAAACAAAATCTTAACTTGGCAATCTTGAGCGTTATTGCATCCTGTATATTTATAGAATACAAATACATTCAAACGCTTGTAGAAATGCTGGTTATTATGTATTTTTTGTTATGTTTAAGATGTTTTGTACTTCCGATGAATTTTTATAATCGACCTGATCCTTTCCGCAAATTATCATCTATACCAATATAAAAAGACCCAAATGAGCAGATTCAAACCATCTCGACTGTCAAATCATGTTATCTAGCGGTTCAAATCGCTCCAATGTTGAGCACCAAACACGTTCAACGCTCTAATTACCCACCACTGCCATTGGTTATAAACACGTTTTGACTCAACAATATCCCTTGAAATCTGCTATGTAATTAATATCTTATCATTCCAGGGAAAAAATAATTGATATCTTACCAAATATCAACATGCAACAGATATATCTTACCTAATATAACCGTGCAACTAATATCCTACTAAGCATAGCTTTATCACGTGAACGAGTTCGGCATATCGCCTAGTACAACTCCAGCCAGGCGAAGTCCCAGGCGAGTCGTCTAGGGTTTCCTTAGCATCTCGCCAGGGCCGTCGTTGGTCCGCTTCGTCTCCTATGGTCCTAGGACCATGAAGGCGCGGCGGATTCCGGCACTTGCCGTCGAGATGGCTCCGTTTTTAGGTGTTTTTTTTTTCTGTTTTATTAGGGTTTGTGCCATGTTTAGGAAAATGAGGCAGGGATGACTTCTTGAAGATAGAATAAAGTTCTCCCCGCCTAGCCCCTATCCTGGTGGTGCTTCTAGCATCTTCAGAGGGTGTGTGGAGGTGTGTCTTCGACGGATCTTGTGAGATTCGGTCGGCGTTTGTCTTAGATGGATCCACTTAGATCTGGTCTTTGTTCGTCTATGTCAGTGTGTCTGCAGGTTAGATCCTTCCGATCTATGATTCTCTTCATCGGCGGTGGTTGCTGTTCTGGTGTGCTGGTCCTATTGGGCCTTAGCACGACAATTTCCCGACTGTCTACTACAACAAGGTTTGCCCGGCTCCGATGAGGGAGGGGCGATGACAGTGGCGCGACTTCGTCTCGCTCCAGTGATTGTAGTTGTCGCTAGGTGGTCTACGGACCTAGATGTATTTTTATTTCTGGTGTTCTTTGTATTACCTTGACAGTTGATGAATAGATTGGAAGTTTTCTCACAAAAAAAATATAAACGTGCATTGCACGTACATTATTACTAGTCAATATTAATTGTGGATATCATTATGAAATGCACTTTGACAAAATCTGAAACTAACTTCAGCGTGTAAACGTAAGAGCTTGCATCATCATTGGATGGATCACAAACTAGCCAGCAGTGGAAAGGAAGAGCCAGGACCCCGTGGTCTGGCAGTCATCGTCGAACGAACCGCGCGGCAGACCAATCGAAGAAATGGCTCAGTTGCTCATGTCGTAGACGCCCATGTTGCCCCGAGCCTCGTCCAAGTAGTTCCTGCCGCGGTGCGTCTCGCCGGCGAAGTAGATGCGGTTCCCTCGCACGGCGCCGCCGTATTGGGATGCCGCCAGGGCCCTCGAGGAGCGCGCGCCGACGAAGAGGGCCTCCTCGTCGGCCAGGCTCGTCACCTGCGACCACCGGCCGCCGTCATCGTCCGTCGCCTCGAGCTCGACTCGAACACGTCGAAGGTCGCGCCGATGCTGCGGACCAGCAGCAGCGTGCCGCGGGAAGGCGACGGCAGGAGGTAGTGCCTCGCCTCGAACGCCAGGAAGCGCGCCTCGGCCTCCCTGGTGGTAGGCGCAGAACGTGTCGCGGTCGTACAGCGCGTACAGCTCCCCGCGGTGGATGGCGATGTCCAGCAGCCGGCCTACGCCTTCCGGACGCTGAACCGGCGACCACCGGCCAGCCCCCGGCCGGCAGAAGGCGATGGTGCGGACGCGGTCGACGTAGGCGATGGCTGCGACGAGGTCGCTCGAGCGCACGACGAGCTTGCGTATCCCGTATTCCCCGCTGATGGACGGGGGCACCATGCTGGTCTCTTCTGACAACTGTTAGGTTTTTACTTGAGTCGTTTAAGTCCAGGGTTTAGCCTAGTTTTTCTTTCTGTTATTTCATGTACGTGACAGCCCTGCGCGGTGTCACAACTTGGACGTTGTTTTTCCTTTGCGTAGAGGTATAAGGCTGAGTCGTGCGGTGAGCACGACGGGCTGGTAGCGACGTCCGCTCTCTCGATCCGTTAGACATGGGATGGCACGTTTGTAGCGATGGAAGCCAGCAGTGCGGGCACGATCCTTACGCAAGGAATAAGAAGAGAAAAACAGAAAAGGCCGCAAGTTAGTTGGCGGCGCAAAAACCACTTCGTGCTTCTCTGAACTCTAGCTAAACCTCATCGGCAGATCAAAGAGAGAGAGAGTTGCCCAGTGGCAACGACAAGTGGCATCAGAGCCTCGTCAGAGATCCTGTGGACATGGCCGGCGGCAAGAAGCCGGTGCAGACGGACAAGGGCGACAGATCAGGGTCGAAGTCACCCTTGAGGTCACCGGCGCGCCATTCATGACCACCATCTCGCTCCCCGCGACGTGGACGGAGCCGCACAATCCGCGGCCGCGAGCTGGCGGCGCCGGTCGTGCAGAAAGTGATCCGGGAGTCTGGATCGGCGAACTGGCCGATGCTGACCAAGTCAAACTACAACGACTAGTCGCTCCTGATGAAGGTGAAGCTGGAGGTGCGCGGCTACTGGGACGCCGTCAAGCACGGCGACGTCGACTTCCACGAGGACTGTATGGCGCTGGAGGCCATCCTTGGAGCGGTGCCACCCGAGATGGTGGGGACGCTGGCCGTCAAGCCGTCAGCGAAGGCGGCGTGGGACGCGATCGCCACCATGCGCATCGGCGGCGACCGCGTGCGAGCAGCCAAGGCGCAGTCGCTGGCGCGGGACTTCGAGACCATCGAGTTCCGTGATGGGGAGACCGTGCATGATTTCGCGATGCGGCTCGGCTCCATGGTCACCAACTTGAACATCCTTGGCGACAAGGTCACCGAGGAGAAGGCGGTAAGAAAGTTCTTGCGCGTGGTGCCTCCACGGTACTCGCAGATCACCCTGTCCATTGAAACCCTTGTTGATCTCGATACGTTGAGCATTGAGGATCTGACCGGCCGCCTCAAAGCGGACGAGGAGAGGTTTGATCATGGCGGCTCAGGGCGGGCCGATGGAAACCTGTTGTTCACTGAGGAGCAGTGGCTAGCGCGCTACAAGCAGTGCGAGCAGGGCGAGGGGTCGTCGCGTGGTGGTGGCCGCGGTGGCGGTCGCGGCTGCGGCAGAGGACGTGGTGGAAAGGGCAAGGACAACGTGCCCGGAGACGGCGCGCCTGGCGGTGGCCGAGGGTCATCGGGCGGCGGCTCTCGCTTCAAGGGCAACTGCCACAACTACGGCATCCAGGGCCACATGGCTCGGGACTGCACCAAGCCCAAGCAGTAGCGCAGGGAGGAGGCCAACCTCAACCAAGTGCAGGAGGATCAGCCTGCGCTGCTCATGGCGGTGAGCCATGGACTCGCCCAGATCCACGCCGAGCCGGCGCGCGAGCGCGTCTTCCTCAACGAGAAGGGCGTGATCCCGGTGCAGACGGCGTGCAACGCCTGGTACATGGACACGGGCGCGAGCAACCACATGACAGGCGAACGGGCTGTGTTCTCCGCGCTCGATGAGACGGTGACTGGCATGGTCAGGTTTGGTGATGGCTCGTCCGTTGATATCCGTGGACGTGGTACAGTGGTGTTCAACTGGAGGAACAAGTCGCACCGCGCACTGACGGGGGTGTACTTCATACCCCAGCTGCGAAGCAGCATTGTGAGCATCGGATAGCTTGACGAGGTGGGCTGCAGGACGGTGATCGAAGACGGCGTGATGAGCATCTTCGACCAGGAGAAGCTGCTGCTCGCGCGCGTGAGGCGCTCTAGGAGCCGTTTGTACATGATACGTCTCCATCGTATCTATAATTTTTTATTGTTCCATGCCAATATTCTTAAACTTTCATATACTTTTGGCAACTTTTTATACTATTTTTGGAACTAACATATTGATCCAGTGCCCAGTGCCAGTTCTTGTTTGTTGCATGTTTTTTGTTTCACAGAATATCCATATCAAACGGAGTCCAAACGGGTTAAAAACTGACGGAGATTTTTTTGGGATATATGTGATTTTTGGAAAGAAAAATCCACGCGAGACGATGCCCGAGGGGGCCATGAGGCAGGGGGCGCGCCCCTGACCCTCGTGGCCACCCCGTAAGGCGGTTGATGCCCTTCTTTCGCCGCAAGAAAGCTAATATCCGGATAGATATCGTGTTAAAATTTCAGCCCAATCGGATTTACGGATCTCTGGGAATATAAGAAATGGTGAAAGGGAAAAAACCAAGAACGCAGAAACAGAGAGAGACAGAGAGACATATCCAATCTCGGAGGGGCTCTCGCCCCTCCCACGCCATGGAGGCCAAGGATCAGAGGGGAAACCCTTCTCCCATCTTGTGAGTGAAGGAAATATGCCCTAGAGACAATAATAAAGTTATTATTTATTTCCTTATAATCATGATAAATGTTTATTATTCATGCTAGAATTGTATTAACCGGAAACATAATACATGTGTGAATACATAGACAAACAAAGTGTCACTAGTATGCCTCTACTGGACTAGCTCGTTAATCAAAGATGGTTATGTTTCCTGACCATGAACAATGAGTTGTTATTTGATTAACGAGGTCACATCATTAGTTGACTGATCTGATTGACATGACCCATTCCATTAGCTTAGCACCCGATCATTTAGTATGTTGCTATTGCTTTCTTCATGACTTATACATGTTCCTATGACTATGAGATTATGCAACTCCCGTTTGCCGGAGGAACACTTTGGGTGCTACCAAACGTCACAACGTAACTGGGTGATTATAAAGGAGCATTACAGGTGTCTCCAAAGGTAGATGTTGGGTTAGCATATTTCGAGATTAGGATTTGTCACTCCGATTGTCGGAGAGGTATCTCTGGGCCCTCTCAGTAATACACATCACATAAGCCTTGCAAGCATTACAACTAATATGTTAGTTGTGAGATGATGTATTACGGAACGAGTAAAGAGACTTTCCGGTAACGAGATTGAACTAGGTATTGGATACCGACGATCGAATCTCGGGCAAGTAACATACCGATGACAAAGGGAACAACGTATGTTGTTATGCGGTCTGACCGATAAAGATCTTCGTAGAATATGTAGGAGCCAATATGGGCATCCAGGTCCCGCTATTGGTTATTGATCGGAGACGTATCTCGGTCATGTCTACATTGTTCTCGAACCCGTAGGGTCCGCACGCTTAAGGTTACGATGACAGTTATATCATGAGTTTATGCATTTTGATGTACCGAAGGTTGTTCGGAGTCCCGGATGTGATCACGGACATGACGAGGAGTCTCGAAATGGTCGAGACGTAAAGATTGATATATTGGAAGCCTATGTTTGGAAATCGGAAGTGTTCCGGGTGAAATCGGGATTTTACCGGGTTACCGGGAGGTTACCGGAACCCCCCGGGAGCCATATGGGCCTTATTGGGCCTTAGTGGAAAGGTGAAAGGGCTGCCCATAAGGGCTGCGCGCCTCCCCCCTTCCCCTAGTCCTATTAGGACTAGGAGAGGTGGCCGGCCACCCCTCTCCCTCTTTCCCCCTTGGGAATCCTAATTGGAATAGGATTGGGGGGGGGGGGGGAGTCCTACTCCCGGAAGGAGTAGGACTCCTCCTGCGCCCTCCTCCTGGCCGGCGCCCCCTCCCCCCTTGGCTCCTTTATATACTGAGGCAGAGGCACCCCAGAAACACACAATTTGATCCACGTGATCTATTCCTTAGCCGTGTGCGGTGCCCCCTGCCACCATATTCCTCGATAACACTGTAGCGGAGTTTAGGCGAAGCCCTCCTGTTGTAGTTCATCAAGATCGTCACCACGCCATCGTGCTGACGGAACTCTTCCCCGACACTTTGCTGGATCGGAGTCCGGGGATCGTCATCGAGCTGAACGTGTGCTCGAACTCGGAGGTGCCATAGTTTCGGTGCTTGATCGGTTGGATCGTGAAGACGTACGACTACTTCCTCTACGTCGTGTCAGCTCTTCCGCAGTCAGTCTGCGTTGACAACACTCTCCCCTCTCGTTGCTATGAATCACATGATCTTGTGTGTGCGTAGGAATTTTTTTGAAATTACTACGAAACCCAAAAGTGGCATCCGAGCCTAGGTTATTTATGTTGATGTTATATGCACGAGTAGAACACAAGTGAGTTGTGGACGATATAAGTCATACTGCCTACCAGCATGTCATACTTTGGTTCGGCGGCATTGTTGGACGAGACGACCCGGACCAACCTTACGCGTACGCTTACGCGAGACCGGTTCCCTCGACGTGCTTTGCACATAGATGGCTTGCGGGCGACTGTCTCTCCAACTTTAGTTGAACCGAGTGTGGCTACGCCCGGTCCTTGCGAAGGTTAAAATGGAGTCTATTTGACAAACTATCGTTGTGGTTTTGATGCGTAGGTGAGATTGGTTCTTACTTAAGCCCGTAGCAGCCACGTAAAACTTGCAACAACAAAGTAGAGGACGTCTAACTTGTTTTTGCAGGGCATGTTGTGATGTGATATGGTCAAGGCATGATGCTGAATTTTATTGTATGAGATGATCATGTTTTGTAACCGAGTTATCGGCAACTGGCAGGAGCCATATGGTTGTCGTTTTATTGTATGCAATGCAATCGCGATGTAATGCTTTACTTTATTACTAAACGGTAGTGATAGTCGTGGAAGCATAAGATTGGCGAGACGACAACGATGCTACGATGGAGATCAAGGTGTCGCGCCGGTGACGATGGTGATCATGACGGTGCTTCGGAGATGGAGATCACAAGCACAAGGTGATGATGGCCATATCATATCACTTAAATTGATTGCATGTGATGTTTATCTTTTTATGCATCTTATCTTGATTTGATTGACGGTAGCATTATAAGATGATCTCTCACTAAATTATCAAGAAGTGTTTTCCCTGAGTATGCACCGTTGCCAAAGTTCGTCGTGCCCAGACACCACGTGATGATCGGGTGTGATAAGCTCTACGTCCATCTACAACGGGTGCAAGCCAGTTTTGCACACGCAGAATACTCAGGTTAAACTTGACGAGCCTAGCATATGCAGATATGGCCTCGGAACACGGAGACCAAAAGGTCGAGCGTGAATCATATAGTAGATATGATCAACATAACGATGTTCACCATTGAAAACTACTCCATCTCACGTGATGATCGGTTATGGTTTAGTTGATTTGGATCACGTAATCACTTAGAAGATTGGAGGGATGTCTATCTAAGTGGGAGTTCTTAAGTAATTTGATTAATTGAACTTAAATTTATCATGAACTTAGTCCCTGATAGTATCTTGCTTGTTTATATTGATTGTAGATAGATGGCTCGTGCTGTTGTTCCGTTGAATTTTAATGCGTTCCTTGAGAAAGCAAAGTTGAAAGATGATGGTAGCAATTACACGGACTGGATCCGTAACTTGAGGATTATCCTCATTGCTGCTCAGAAGAATTACGTCCTGGAAGCACCGCTGGGTGCCAGGCCTGCTGTTGGAGCAACACCAGATGTTATGAACGTCTGGCAGAGCAAAGCTGATGACTACTCGATAGTTCAGTGTGCCATGCTTTACGGCTTATAATCGGGACTTCAACGACGTTTTGAACGTCATGGAGCATATGAGATGTTCCAGGAGTTGAAGTTAATATTTCAAGCAAATGCCCGGATTGAGAGATATGAAGTCTCCAATAAGTTCTATAGCTGCAAGATGGAGGAGAACAGTTCTGTCAGTGAGCATATACTCAAAATGTCTGGGTATAATAATCACTTGATTCAATTGGGAGTTAATCTTCCGGATGATTGCGTCATTGACAGAATTCTCCAATCACTGCCACCAAGCTACAAGAGCTTCGTGATGAACTATAATATGCAAGGGATGAACAAGACGATTCCCGAGCTCTTCGCAATGCTGAAAGCTGCGGAGGTAGAAATCAAGAAGGAGCATCAAGTGTTGATGGTTAACAAGACCACTAGTTTCAAGAAAAAGGGCAAAGGGAAGAAGAAGGGGAACTTCAAGAAGAACGGCAAGCAAGTTGCTGCTCAGGAGAAGAAACCCAAGTCTGGACCTAAGCCTGAAACTGAGTGCTTCTACTGCAAGCAGACTGGTCACTGGAAGCGGAACTGCCCCAAGTATTTGGCGGATAAGAAGGATGGCAAGGTGAACAAAGGTATATGTGATATACATGTTATTGATGTGTACCTTACTAGAGCTCGCAGTAGCACCTGGGTATTTCATACTGGTTCTGTTGCTAATATTTGCAACTCGAAACAGGGACTACGGAATAAGCGGGCACTGGCAAAGGACGAGGTGACGATGCGCGTGGGAAACGGTTCCAAAGTCGATGTGACCGCGGTCGGCACGCTACCTCTACATCTACCTTCGGGATTAATATTAGACCTAAATAATTGTTATTTGGTGCCAGCGTTGAGCATGAACATTATATCTGGATCTTGTTTAATGCAAGACGGTTATTCATTTAAATCAGAGAATAATGGTTGTTCTATTTATATGAGTAATATCTTTTATGGTCATGCACCCTTGAAGAGTGGTCTATTTTTATTAAATCTCGATAGTAGTAATACACATATTCATAATGTTGAAGCCAAAAGATGCAGAGTTGATAATGAAAGTGCAACTTATTTGTGGCACTGTCGTTTAGGTCATATCGGTGTAAAGCGCATGAAGAAACTCCATACTGATGGACTTTTGGAACCACTTGATTATGAATCACTTGGTACTTGCGAACCGTGCCTCATGGGCAAGATGACTAAAACACCGTTCTCCGGTACTATGGAGAGAGCAACAGATTTGTTGGAAATCATACATACCGATGTATGTGGTCCGATGAATATTGAGGCTTGTGGCGGATATCGTTATTTTCTCACCTTCACAGATGATTTAAGCAGATATGGATATATCTACTTAATGAAACATAAGTCTGAAACATTTGAAAAGTTCAAAGAATTTCAGAGTGAAGTTGAAAATCATCGTAACAAGAAAATAAAGTTTCTATGATCTGATCGTGGAGGAGAATATTTGAGTTACGAGTTTGGTGTACACTTGAAAAACTGTGGAATAGTTTCGCAACTCACGCCACCCGGAACACCACAGCGTAATGGTGAGTCCGAACGTCGTAATCGTACTTTACTAGATATGGTGCGATCTATGATGTCTCTTACTGATTTACCGCTATCGTTTTGGGTTATGCTCTAGAGACGGCTGCATTCATGTTAAATAGGGCACCATCAAAATCCGTTGAGACGACGCCTTATGAACTGTGGTTTGGCAAGAAACCAAAGTTGTCATTTCTTAAAGTTTGGGGCTGCGATGCTTATGTGAAAAAGCTTCAACCTGATAAGCTCGAACCCAAATCGGAGAAATGTGTCTTCATAGGATACCCAAAGGAAACTGTTGGGTACACCTTCTATCACAGATCTGAAGGCAAGACATTCGTTGCTAAGAATGGATCCTTTCTAGAGAAGGAGTTTCTCTCGAAAGAAGTGAGTGGGAGAAAAGTAGAACTTGAGGAGGTAACTGTACCTGCTCCCTTACTGGAAAGTAGTTCATCACAGAAAACTGTTTCAGTGACACCTACACCAGTTAGTGAGGAAGCCAATGATAATGATCATGAAACTTCAGATCAAGATACTACTGAACTTCGTAGATCAACCAGAGTAAGATCCGCACCAGAGTGGTACGGTAATCCTGTTCTGGAAGTCATGCTACTAGATCATGATGAACCTACGAACTATGAAGAAGCGATGGTGAGCCCAGATTCCGCAAAGTGGCTTGAAGCCATGAAATCTGAGATGGGATCCATGTATGAGAACAAAGTATGGACTTTGGTTGACTTGCCTGATGATCGGCAAGCAATTGAGAATAAATGGATCTTTAAGAAGAAGACTGACGCTGATGGTAATGTTACTGTCTACAAAGCTCGACTTGTCGCAAAAGGTTTTCAGCAAGTTCAAGGGATTGACTACGATGAGACCTTCTCACCCGTAGCGATGCTTAAGTCCGTCCGAATCATGTTAGCGATTGCCGCATTTTATGATTATGAAATTTGGCAGATGGATGTCAAAACTGCATTCCTGAATGGATTTCTGGAAGAAGAGTTGTATATGATGCAACCGGAAGGTTTTGTCGATCCAAAGGGAGCTAACAAAGTGTGCAAGCTCCAGCGATCCATTTATGGACTGGTGCAAGCCTCTCGGAGTTGGAATAAACGTTTTGATAGTGTGATCAAAGCATTTGGTTTTATACAGACTTTTGGAGAAGCATGTATTTACAAGAAAGTGAGTGGGAGCTCTGTAGCATTTCTGATATTATATGTGGATGACATATTGCTGATTGGAAATGATATAGAATTTCTGGATAGCATAAAGGGATACTTGAATAAGAGTTTTTCTATGAAAGACCTCGGTGAAGCTGCTTACATATTAGGCATTAAGATCTATAGAGATAGATCAAGACGCTTAATTGGACTTTCACAAAGAACATACCTTGACAAAATTTTGAAGAAGTTCAAAATGGATCAAGCAAAGAAAGGGTTCTTGCCTGTGTTACAAGGTGTGAAGTTGAGTAAGACTCAATGCCCGACCACTGCAGAAGATAGAGAGAATATGAAAGATGTTGCCTATGCATCAGCCATAGGATCTATCATGTATGCAGTGCTGTGTACCAGACCTGATGTGTGCCTTGCTATAAGTTTAGCAGGGAGGTACCAAAGTAATCCAGGAGTGGATCACTGGACAGCGGTCAAGAACATCCTGAAATACCTGAAAAGGACTAAGGATATGTTTCTCGTATATGGAGGTGACAAAGAGCTCACCGTAAAAGGTTACGTTGATGCAAGCTTTGACACTGATCCGGACGATTCTAAATCGCAAACTGGATACGTGTTTACATTAAACGGTGGAGCTGTCAGTTGGTGCAGTTCTAAACAAAGCGTCGTAGCGGGATCTACATGTGAAGCGGAGTACATAGCTGCTTCGGAAGCAGCGAACGAAGGAGTCTGGATGAAGGAGTTCATATCCGATCTAGGTGTCATACCTAATGCATCGGGTCCAATGAAAATCTTTTGTGACAATACTGGTGCAATTGCCTTGGCAAAGGAATCCAGATTTCACAAAAGGACCAAACACATCAAGAGACTCTTCAACTCCATCCGGGACCTAGTCCAGGTGGGAGACATAGAGATTTGCAAGATACATACGGATCTGAATGTTGCAGACCCGTTGACTAAGCCTCTTCCACGAGCAAAACATGATCAGCACCAAGGCTCCATGGGTGTTAGAATCATTACAGTGTAATCTAGATTATTGACTCTAGTGCAAGTGGGAGACTGAAGGAAATATGCCCTAGAGGCAATAATAAAGTTATTATTTATTTCCTTATAATCATGATAAATGTTTATTATTCATGCTAGAATTGTATTAACCGGAAACATAATACATGTGTGAATACATAGACAAACAAAGTGTCACTAGTATGCCTCTACTGGACTAGCTCGTTAATCAAAGATGGTTATGTTTCCTGACCATGAACAATGAGTTGTTATTTGATTAACGAGGTCACATCATTAGTTGAATGATCTGATTGACATGACCCATTCCATTAGCTTAGCACCCGATCGTTTAGTATGTTGCTATTGCTTTCTTCATGACTTATACATGTTCCTATGACTATGAGATTATGCAACTCCCGTTTGCCGGAGGAACACTTTGGGTGCTACCAAACGTCACAACGTAACTGGGTGATTATAAAGGAGCATTACAGGTGTCTCCAAAGGTAGATGTTGGGTTAGCATATTTCGAGATTAGGATTTGTCACTCCGATTGTCGGAGAGGTATCTCTGGGCCCTCTCGGTAATACACATCACATAAGCCTTGCAAGCATTACAACTAATATGTTAGTTGTGAGATGATGTATTACAGAATGAGTAAAGAGACTTGCCGGTAACGAGATTGAACTAGGTATTGGATACCGACGATCGAATCTCGGGCAAGTAACATACCGATGACAAAGGGAACAACGTATGTTGTTATGCGGTCTGACCGATAAAGATCTTCGTAGAATATGTAGGAGCCAATATGGGCATCCAGGTCCCGCTATTGGTTATTGACCAGAGACGTGTCTCGGTCATGTCTACATTGTTCTCGAACCCGTAGGGTCCGCACGCTTAAGGTTACGATGACAGTTATGAGTTTATGCATTTTGATGTACCGAAGGTAGTTCTGAGTCCCGGATGTGATCACGGACATGACGAGGAGTCTCGAAATGGTCGAGACATAAAGATTGATATATTGGAAGCCTATGTTTGGACATCGGAAGTGTTCCGGGTGAAATCGAGATTTTACCGGGTTACCGGGAGGTTACCGGAACCCCCCGGGAGCCATATGGGCCTTATTGGGCCTTAGTGGAAAGGTGAAAGGGCTGCCCATAAGGGCTACACGCCTCCCCCCCTTCCCCTAGTCCTATTAGGACTAGGAGAGGTGGCCGGCCACCCCTCTCCCTCTTTCCCCCTTGGGAATCCTAATTGGAATAGGATTGGGGGGGGGAGTCCTACTCCCGGAAGGAGTAGGACTCCTCCTGCGCCCTCCTCCTGGCCGGCGCCCCCTCCTCCCTTGGCTCCTTTATATACTAAGGCAGAGGCACCCCAGAAACACACAAGTTGATCCATTCCTTAGCCGTGTGCGGTGCCCCCTGCCACCATATTCCTCGATAATACTGTAGCGGAGTTTAGGCGAAGCCCTGCTGCTGTAGTTCATCAAGATCGTCACCACGCCGTCGTGCTGACGGAACTCTTCCACGACACTTTGCTGGATCGGAGTCCAAGGATCGTCATCGAGCTGAACGTGTGCTCGAACTCGGAGGTGCCGTAGTTTCGGTGCTTGATCGGTTGGATCGTGAAGACGTACGACCACTTCCTCTACGTCGTGTCAGTGCTTCCGCAGTCGGTCTGCGTTGGGTACGTAGACAACACTCTCCCCTCTCGTTGCTATGCATCACATGATCTTGCGTGTGCGTAGGAAATTTTTTGAAATTACTACGAAACCCAACAGTGAGGAGGTCAAGGAAGAAGAAGACGAAGGGCCCCCTCTCTCCTTCTCTTCAGGTGGCGCCGGAACGCTGCCGTGGCCATCATCATCACCGCAATCTTCACCAACAACTTCACCGCCATCATCACCAACTCTTCCCCCCTCTATGCAGCGGTGTAACCTCTCTCTTACCCGCTGTAATCTCTACTTAAACATGGTGCTCAACGCTATATATTATTTCCCAATGATGTATGGCTATCCTATGATGTTTGAGTAGATCCGTTTTGTCCTATGGGCTATTTGATGATCAAGATTGGTTTGAGTTGCATGTTTTATTATTGGTGCTGTCCTATGGTGCTCTCCGCGTCGCGCAAGCGTGAGGGATCCCCGCTGTAGGGTGTTGCAATACGTTCATGATTCTCTTATAGTGGGTTGCGTGAGTGACTGAAACACAAACCCGAGTAAGGGGGTTGTTGCGTATGAGATAAAGAGGACTTGATGCTTTATTGCTATGGTTGGGTTTTACCTTAATATTCTTTAGTAGTTGCGGATGCTTGCTAGAGTTCCAATCATAAGTGCATATGATCCAAGTAGAGAAAGTATGTTAGCTTATGCCTCTCCCTTATATAAAATTGCAATAATGATTAACGGTCTAGTTATCGATTGCCTAAGGACAAATAACTTTCTCGTAACAAAAAGCTCTTTACTAAAACTAACTTAGTTGTGTCTTTATCTAAACAGCCCCTACTTTTTATTTACTTGCTCTTTATTATCTTGCAAATCTATCCAAAAACACCTACAAAGTACTTCTAGTTTCATACTTGTTCTAGGTAAAGCGAACGTCAAACGTGCGTAGAGTTGTATCGGTGGTCGATAGAACTTGAGGGAATATTTGTTCTACCTTTAGCTCCTCGTTGGGTTCGACACTCTTACTTATCGAAAGAGGCTACAATTGATCCCCTATACTTGTGGGTTATCAAGACCTTTTTCTGGCGCCGTTGCCGGGGAGCAATAGCGTGGGGTGAATATTCTCGTGTGTGCTTGTTTGCTTTAAGGGATATATATAATTTTGTGCAAATTGAAGAAGAGAGTCTCCCACAATCTTGGGGGAGGCTTCTCCAATTACTTAATGCTTTGCATAATCATCCTCTTAAGAAAAATGCGCAAGATGTTGTGGATCACAGCCGTGCACGACGGGGGGCCGAGTTGACAGCTCGACACGAAGCACGACATCATACTCCGGTTCACCCCACTGCCTCGGTGGAGCCAGGGGTAATGTTCAGTTCCCTAGGAGTACCATGTTTAACTCCCGCACTGCGTAATGTGCGATTGCCCAAGGATTTCAAGGGACCTCGTAAGGTACCAAATTACACCGCCGAGTTGCAGCCAGAGGCGTGGGTGGAGAGCTATGAGATGGCAATGGAGATGTTAGATGTGGATGAGGCGGTTTGTGCTAAATATTTCACCATGATGCTGGAAGGAACATCTCGCACTTGGTTGAAGAGCTTGCCAACCAACACTATCGACTCATGGGCCGAATTAAAGCACCGGTTTATCCAGAACTTCAAGGATACGTGCAAGCAGCCGATGTCAATTGTGGATCTGGCCGCTTGTGTCCAAGAGGAAGGGGAGTCCATGACCCATTGGGTTAAACAAGTCTCGACGATTTTGCATTCGTCAGATCGTATTAATGCAGATACCGCGGTATTAACGTTGGACAGCAATTGCCGGTTTAAGCCGTTGAAACAGAAGTTGGGAAGGCTCAAACGTCATTGCAACGACATGTCAACACTCATGGCCGCTTTAGTTAAGTATGCCGATTCAGATAATACCAAGGATCTGGATTCAGAGGAGGACAAACCGGAGAAGGGAAAGAAGAACGGCGGTGCAAAAGGGCAGCACCACAACCAAGGGGGCCATGGGAATAACAGTAAGCGTAAAGTGGATAATTCAGATTTGGTGGCTAACACAAATATGCAGTGTCGCAAAGGTAAACCGCCCCAGCGCGGCATGAATCTGGAGCGTTTGTTAAACCAGCCCTGCCCGAAGCATGGAACCAAGGAGGCCCCTGCCACACATCTTTGGAAAGATTGTCACATAATGAGGGAGTTCAAAAATTCTGATTTATACCGGTATGATCAGGATCCACCCGGCGGTTCAGGCCCAGGTTTCCATGGGGGCGGCGGTTCAAGCTCTGGATTTTAGAACAACCAGGGCCATCAGAACAACCATGGTAATAACCAGCAGAATAACCAAGGGAATCAGCAACAGTCAGGTTACCAGAGTCACCCCAAGCAGTTGAACAGCGGACAGTATCATGTGTTCACTACCAGCTTGTGCAAGCGGGATCAGAAACTTCACAAGAGGGCAGTCAATACTGTTGAACCGGCTGTACCACATTATCTACGATGGTCGGAGCAGCCTATTGTGTGGAGCAGGGAGGATCACCCGCCCCGGGTTTACAATCCAGGCCAACTAGCCTTGGTGGTAGCGCCTCAGGTGGGAGGCTATAAGTTTACCAAGGTTCTGATGGATCGAGGGAGCAGTATCAACATCCTGTACTATGGGACTTTCCGTGGCATGGGTTTGACAGATAAGAATCTTAAACTGTCAAACACAATCTTTCATGGTGTGGTACCAGGTAAGTCGGCCTACCCTGTGGGAAAGATTGCTTTGGAAGTTGTGTTTGGAGATGAGTTTGATTCCAGGTCTGAGACTTTGACCTTTGAAGTGATGAAAATCCAGAGTCCATATCACGCGCTATTTGGACAGCCGGCTTACGCGAAATTCATGGCGGGGCCCTGTTATGTCTATCTACAGCTCAAGATGCCAGGTCATAAGGGGACAATCACAGTACATGGGAGTCGAAAGATTGCCTTGGATTGCGAGGAAGGTGAAGCGGCCTATGCTAAATCGGTTTGTGCAACAGAGGAGCTGAAATTCTATAAAGACAATGTTGATCCGGCGGACATGACCCCCCTGAAGAAGCCTACGACGGAGCATGACCCGGCCCTCACGTTCAAACCGACTAATGAGACTAAACACGTTGACTTCATCCCTGGTGATTCATCCAAGCAGTTTAGTATCAGTACAAATCTGGATCCGAAATAGGAAAGCGCGCTCATCGAGTTCATCCATGAGAACCGGGACATGTTCGCATGGAAACCTTCTGACTTGCCAGGTGTACCGAGGGAACTCGCTGAGCACACCCTAAATATTGATCCTAAGTTTAAGCCGGTCAAGCAATACCTTCGCTGCTTTAATGAAGAAAGACACAAGGCCATCGGCGAAGAGGTAGCCCGGCTACTGGCGACTGGGTTTATTGTCGAAGTGTTTCATCCCGAATGGTTGTCTAATCCGGTGCTTGTTCTTAAGAAAAATGGCACTTGGCGTATGTGTGTAGACTACACTGATTTGAATAAAGCTTGCCCGGCAGATCCTTTCGCTCTCCCGCGTATTGATCAGATCATTGTTGCAACGGCGGGTTGTGAGCGCCTAAGTTTCCTGGATGCTTATTCAGGTTATCATCAGATTAAGATGGCAGTTAAGGACCAGGAGAAGATAGCCTTCATCACTCCCTTTGGAGCCTTCTGCTATGTTTCTATGCCCTTTGGGCTCAAGAGTGCCCAAGCAACCTACCAGCGTTGTGTGCAAAATTGTCTTCACAAGCAGATCAGGCGTAATGTTCATGCCTATGTGGATGACATTGTGGTGAAATCCAAAAAGCAGGAAACCTTGATAAATGATCTCAAAGAGACGTTTGACAATCTTCGGGTTTACAAAATGATGCTCAACTCGGACAAATGTGTTTTTCGTGTTCCAGCAGGCAAATTCTTGGGTTTTCTTGTGTCTAACATAGGTATTGAGGCAAATCCGGAAAAGATCAAAGCAATCACATCCTTGGCTAAACCGGCATGTATCAATGATGTTCAGCGTCTGGCGGGCCAGATTGCAGCCCTCAGCCGATTTATCAGCCGTTTGGGAGAGAAGGTGATTCCCCTGTATCAGATGTTGAAGAAAACAGATAAATTCGTCTGGAGTGACGCCGCTGATATGGCATTCGAAGAGTTGAAGCGGCAGCTAGCTGAACCGCCAGTCCTCACTGCTCCAATTGATAATGAACCTCTACTGTCGTACGTGGCTGCCAATGCCCGAGCGGTTAGTGTGGCGATTGTGGTTAAGCGTAAGGAGTCTGGGAAAGAAAATCCGGTTCAATGACCAGTTTATTATATCAGTGAAGTACTGATCGAATCAAAGCAAAGATATCCGCATTGGCAAAAGCTAGTGTATGGAGTTTTCATGGCAAGTAGGAAACTCAAGCAATATTTTCAAGGCCATCCTATTACAGTGGTTAGTTTTGCTCCCTTGGGTGATATAATCCAGAATAGAGAGGCAACCGGCCGGGTTGCGAAGTGGGCAATCGAGCTCGGTCCCCATAGTTTGAAGTATACACCCCGAACAGCCATCAAATCTCAGGCGCTTGTGGACTTCATCAATGACTGGAGCGAGTTACAGGCACCAAAAGACAAACCGGATAATACATACTGGACCATTCACTTTGATGGATCCAGGCAGCTGGAAGGCTCGGGGGCTGGAGTTGTCCTCACTTCCCCTCGAGGAGATAAGATTTGTTATGTTCTCCACTTAATGTTTCCTTGTACTAACAATGCAGCGGAGTACGAGGCCTTGCTCCACGGTCTTCGTGTAGCTAAGGAAATGAAATTAAGCCAGGTTCGATGCTTTGGAGATTCTGATCTGGTGGCTCAGCAAGTTTTTGGTACTTGGGATTCTAAAGACCCGCTCATGACGGCTTATAGGCGTGAGGTGGATATTGTAGCAGGTCACTTTAAGGGTTATCAGGTGGAGCACATCGACCGGCGCAAGAATGAAGCAGCAGATGCTCTAAGCCGACTGGGATCTCAGCGTAAACCGGTACCACCTAATACCTTTCTAGATATATTGCATAACCCGTCTGTCAAGTTGCCTACAGAGGAGGATTTAGCTGTTCCTGATCCGGAGGCCCAATTGGTAGCCGTTTTACATGCCACTCCGGATTGGACGGTTCCATATTTGGCGTATCTGAACCGGGGCAAATTACCAGAAGACGAACTTTTCGCCAGGCAGATAGTCTGGCGGTCCAAGTCTATGGTTGTTCACAATGGCGAGTTGCACCGTTCTAGTGTTTCAGGCGTATTCCAACGTTGTGTTTCTCCCGAAGAAGGACAAGGGATTCTACGGGAAATCCATGAAGGGGATTGCGGTCACCATGCCAGCTCAAAGTCCTTGGTTGCTAAGGCTTTCCGACACGGGTTCTACTGGTTGACAGCTCATTCTGACGCGGAAGACTTGGTAAAGCGGTGTGACGCTTGTCAGAAATTTTCACGTCGTGCTCATGTTCCTGCTCAGGAGTTACACATGATCCCCATCACTTGGCCGTTTGCTACTTGGGGGCTTGATATGGTTGGACCCTTTAAGCGTTTTAAGGACAAAAAGACCCACCTGTTGGTGGCGGTTGACAAGTTCACCAAATGGGTTGAAGCGAAGCCCGTCAGTAAATGTGATGCAGCCACGGCGGTTCAATTTCTCAAAAAGATTATTTTCCGTTTCGGTTTCCCACATAGCATCATCACAGATAATGGTACGAACCTTTCTAAAGGTGAGATGGAGGAGTTCTGCCAACGAGAGCACATCCGGCTTGATGTAGCGTCCGTGGCTCACCCCCAGTCCAATGGTCAAGCTAAGAGGGCGAATCAAGAAATCCTGAAGGGTATCAAGCCTCGACTCATGGTCCCTTTGAAGCGGACGCCGGGTTGTTGGGTGGAGGAATTACCATCTGTGTTATGGAGCATAAATACCACCCCAAACCGATCTACGGGATATACACCCTTTTTCCTGGTTTATGGGGCTGAGGCTGTCCTCCCAAGTGATATTCGTCACAACTCGCCCCGGGTCGCGAATTATGTTGAAGCGGATAATGAGCAAGCACGCCAAGAGGCGCTGGACCTGTTAGATGAGAAGCGAGACATGGCTTTGGCTCGGTCGACGGTTTACAAGCAAGACCTGCGGCGTTATCACGGCCGCCGGGTTAAGACAAGAACCTTTCAAGAAGGTGATTTGGTACTTCGGCTCATTCAAGACCAGACTGATATGCATAAGTTATCCCCACCTTGGGAAGGGCCTTTTGTGGTCAGCAAAAATCTGCACAACGGATCATACTACCTCATTGACGTTCGAGAAGACTCACGTAGCTCTGAGGAGGAGACCCAGCGGCCATGGAACATAGCTCTCCTATGGCCTTATTACACTTGAAGCCATAGGCTTTTCATATGTACATATTTCAACAGTGTATATATTATGATTAATATAATAAACCGACATCCTTGCTATCAAGCAGGGCCTCCGCCGTTGTTTTTTCTTCAAATATCTGTTAACATGGGGGCTTCCTGTTCAAACATAGGTGTATTCACCAAAGAGAACATAGCGTTACTACCCTCCTGATGCAGCTATCACGTCACAACAAAGCTTGGGAGCTTCACACCCAAGGGGCCAAAGAGAGTCTTGTTGCTACGCACAACTCAAACATAGGCACCCATTGAGCACAGCTCACAAAGTTACTTGGGGGCTCTTTGCGTCAAATACCAAAGGGTTTGAAAGGACCCTTGTAGCTGGGTATCGACCCACGGCTTGGAAGCCTGGTGTATTCACCTAAAACCCCGGGTTAACCTGCCTTCATCAAGTAAGCCACTCCTATCCAGGTAATCCTGGCACAACCCGTCGAACGTTTGACAGTTACTCTCATTGAGACCCTAAACTTGTCAAAGTTAAAACGATGATTGGTTAGTTGGAGGGCCATCTTAAAAGGCTTTGCCAAAATGGTTTAACTCAGTGGCCTGGCAGCCCATGAAAAGCCTCGATTTGGGCCTGGCAGCCCTTGAAAAGCCTCGACTATAGTTTTTTGTTTGCTTTTTTCTGCCAAGTTTTTGTTTTTCATGAGGCCTACGTTAAACCGGAGTTTCTTAACCCGGCATGGCTTGTGGATCTTCTGTTAAAGTATACAATTAAAGGTAATCCGGCATCCCTCAAAACCGGTCTGGCTTTGACACTTTGTCGCCAGCAATCGGCCGGTGTTCATCACAACCCGGTTTTATATCATATATGCCAACATGGCATGGTGGAAGTTGGGTTTTCACCTTTTCTTCAAATCACAATTGGTAAACCAACAGCAATGTTTTATATCACAGGTATGATTTATTATTACTGCAACCGTAGTTGCTTACCAAGTTGTGTTGGGTATTTTGACCCGTCCGGTGGTAAACCGCCTGGACAGATTTTCCTTATGCAGGCACAGGGATTGCATAATATTGTAAAAATACATAAGCCAGTACTGAAATTCTCATGATAAATCAACGCAAAGTGTATTCCGCTGCACGAGGGCAACGGATCAAAGTATTTCCACTAGCTTATTACAAGGCGCTTGAAGGCCCAAAATATGGTATTTCCGGCAGAACAAGGTTTCTGGAGCATCACTCTAATTGCCGGATCAAGTCTCATTACCATGTTGATGCGAAATTGATGGGTCATCTGGCGTCGGTTCAGCCTCTTCTTCCCCACCTAGAGGCTGGAAGTTTGTGGTGGTCCAGTCAATCCGGGTTAAGGGCTGAAAGATAGCTTCTTCACTGATAAGTTCTGACGGATCAATATCAGGGGCATAAGTGTGCTTACGGATTCCTGGAATAAGATTTTGCGCCTCCGGAATGACAGGGTTAGCCCATTTGTTGTTGGCATCATAATAAGACCGGTGAACCGTCAAGTTAGCATCTTCTACCAGCTGAGTCGCCAGAGGACGCATTTCCCTTGTCACTCTTTTAAGGGCTGCATCATCAAAATCTGCCCCGTTTTCTTGTGTGCCTGGAAAGCCTTTGGCAAGGTCAACCGGATCCAAGTCAGCTATCCATGCTTTGGCTCGGGTAATTGCCAACAAAGCGCCGGCCCTGGCAGCAGATCGCTTCACCTCTTCTACCTGTGCTGGTACCATGGATAGCCTTGTCAGAGTATCCTTGATCAGTGTTGGGGCCGGATTGTCATAGGAGGCTGCACAGATAACCCGTTGAGCACCGTTGTAAAGTTGTTCCAGAAGAGTATATGCTGCTTTCAGCTTCATCCGTACATCTGAGCCCAGATGAGTAATGCGGCTCCCTGCAACGGTTTCAGACTTTCATATTTCAACCGGCACCTTACAACATGGGTATTTCAAATACTTTGCTAGGAGTACTTACCAAATACTACGGAGGTCATGGCGTTCACTTGGCACTTTAACCCAGAAAGCTCTTCTGCCACCGGTTTAAGTGCAGATTCGGCATCTTCACCCTGTTTCAGCAATGTCCCCTTTTCAGTGTCCCAGTTGGCACGTTCCGTCTTGAATGCTTCTTACAGTCGTTCTATGGAAGTTAAAGCGGCTCGAAGTTCATCTTTGGCTTTGGAAGATTCTTCTTGCTGAGATTTGATAATTTCTTGAAGATCAGCAATCTACGTCCGTTGATGGTTTATGTCAGCCTACCAAAATCAAGAGGAGCATTTCAATATTTTATCAAAAGTCCCAAGCATACAACTGGTTCTACACTTGGCACTTGGGGGCTAATGCGGATTATTCTTTCTTACTGCTTATTCAAAGTCCCAAGGATTCATACAATTTTCAATCCTGGCACTTGGGGGCTAATGCGGATTAATTCTTTCTTACTGCTTATTCAAAGTCCCAAGGATTCATACAAGTTTCAATCCTGGCACTTGGGGGCTAATGTGTGTTTGTTCAAAAAACTTAAAAGTCAACAATGTGCATCTTGGAAATTCAAAGTCCCGGTTTGTTTTTACAAATTAAACCGACCCTTGGGGGCTACAGGATACAAGGCAGTGAAAATACAAAGATAAGGAGGAAAATGTTTACTTCATAACGTTCCTTCATCAGATTTACCAAGTCAGCCTCATTATCTCGACTTGTACAAAGCCGGTTCAAGAAACCGGAATGAAGATCCTGGGCAGAAAGATTAGCATATTTTGACATATCAGTTTCCATCTTCCTCTTGCCCATTGAAATAAACAAATCCTTAGAGGTATGTTTTGCCAAGACAACTAGATCACCCGGAGTGGTATAAGCAGTGCCAGTAACAATAACGTCATCGTCTTTGGCTGGGCTTGGCGGATTAGCACTTGACTTCAGTGGATCAGCAGCCGGACTTGCAGGCATAGCATGTGGACTTGAGGTATCCTCATGTATGGCCGTATCAGCTTCCGGCGGATTAGCATTGATAGTTGGCTCTGGCAGGGTCAAATCATCCATGAGATTATCGAGATTTTTATCAAGATCCTCAGGAGCTTTCTCCGGCTCAACTTCACAGGTAGGGGCGCGGGTCTTGGCCTTCTTACTCAAACGAGCTTGAGCACTAATATTAAAACAAAGATTAGCATGGTCAACTGAGTTATGAAAGAGAAGGGAAGACTACACACTTACCCAGGGACGGTTTTCAGTGGAGGCAGCTGAGTGGTTGATGAACCGCCAGACGAATTAGAAGATGCCTGATAATTTGAATCAGGTGAATTGAGAGGGCATCGGAAGAAACCTTTCAAAAGATAACGTTTTTCAGAAGAACAAGCAACCTCTGGATGACGTTTCCGGTTTGGGGTATGAGGTAAACCAGACAAAGTGACCTGTTGACCACTGTGCCGGGTTGTGCGACGCCCTTCGGTTTGCTGTCTCTTCAAAGAAAGTTTTTGATCCAAATGAGCAACAGGGTGAGAGCATTTCACTTTTCGAACTGCACGGCGAAATCGTTGAACCGGCGCAAGTTCCGAGTCAGAAGAAAAACAAATTACCTCAACATGATCCGCATGGCTGGCCTCCGCATCATCCTGGAAATAATCATTGTCAGTAAAATATATGGATAGAAGTCAAGGGAGTCAAACTTTACCTCTTCAGCCGAGTCATCAACATCTTCTGGTGGTTCTGAAGACTCAGCAGTTTTCTTTTTGGCAGCTTTCTTGATGACCTTGGTCTTACTACGAGGAGCCTTAGCTACTTTGTCTTGAGTTTTCTTTTTCCAAAAAGAGCTACTGGCCTATGGGATTGCACAAAGGTATTATTATAGCAGTGTCAAAGCGGAGAAGGATAAGGAAAAGTACAAGTTTAAAATATTTACCCCTGGCGGTTTGTTGGAGGCATAAAAAGGATGCAGACCAATTTGAGTACATACGGCGAGTGGTTCGTCGAGTATTTTCTTTACACTTTCACTGACTTCATCGTCCGTCAGTTTTATTGAATTGAACCGTTGAGGATCATTGGTGTTACCAGTGTGTTCGAACATCAATCTGGGCCGGCGGCTTAAAGGAAGAATGCACCATGAAATCCAGCAACGGACGAGATCAACACTAGTTAAACCGTTGGCAAGAAGAGCCCGAAGTTTGGCGAGTTGAGGTGCATAGGCTTGTCGATCTTTGGCAGGCTATCTCTGAGGTAAAGGGTGATTATTGCTGAGCCGGTGCGGACGGTAGCCCGGCAAGGGATTCTCTTCAGCAGGGGCGGTATTCTGACAATAGAACCAGGTTTGGTTCCAGTCTTTTGGATGGCTGTGAAGTTTGGCGTGAGGAAAATCAACTTCTTTCCTCTTTTGGATTGTTGACACACCGCCAAGTTCAGTATTAGGTCCATCAGAAAATTCCATCTGGTGGTTTAAGTGAAAGAGATCTAGAAAGAGGTCAACAGTTGGTTCTTCTTGCAGATAAACCTCGCAGAATACTTGGAAATTGCATATGTTGGACACAGAATTTGGTCCAATATCTTGAGGATGAAGTTGGAGCCTGGCAAGAACATCCCGGAAATTTTTTGATCCGGGAGGACTGAAACCTCGAGCTAAATGTTGCAAGAATACAATCACTTCTCCATCTTGAGGTTCAGGGGGGCACTCAGGGCCAGGAACTCGCCAACGTAGGACATTTTTTGAAGCCAAAGCGCCGGTGGTGATATATTCATTGATTTGCGTTTCTGTGATCCGAGACGGAACCCAGTTGCAAGCAGCAAATTGTTTCGTCATCTTACAAAGTCTGTAAAAGGAAAATGGACGGTTTACGATTGGCGGTTTGTATGTGTTTGTCAAAATGTTAAACCGGCAATTCAAGGTATACGTATGAAGTGAACCGGGCATGGCTGTTCAAAGTCGAGATGGCGGCTTAAGAGAGGGCTAATGACATGCGATGGATTATCAACACTAAAGGATAAACCGCCTTTTGGAGGCAGAACCCCAAGCTGGAAATTTGTTAAGTGTGGAACAAACAGGTTTCACAAGTTGCAATTATTATTTTGGATCAAACGATCACTCTGGAAGGAAAAATTTCTAGACCTAAAACAGTGCAGAGAAGTTCATACACTCAAAGAGGGCTTCCAAACAATGGAAATGAGATCTATTTTTATGCAAGATAAGCGCAAACAATTGCTGCAGCAGTTCTACGTTGTTTTACAATCTAAACAGGGTATTGGAGGTGAAAACTAACAAGGGTTTGCATCGGGCGGCGATGACCGCCGACGAACTCAACAAAAAGTTCCAATGCAGATCTGAGAAGGGGAAGGAGAAGAACTCACGGATGTGGATGAGCTACGGAGGTTCGCCGTTGATTTCTGGTCAGAGTCAGGTCGATGCAGCGGCCTGAGTCGGTGCGGACTGGAAGATCAACGACGGCGGCGGCGGTGATACTTGAGGTCTTCGGGTCGCGAGGAGGAAAACGATGCGGTTTGGAAAGGGAGAAAATGGAAGGCGCCCCGGTTTTATTTATAAGGAAGTGGGATAAAACAGCAGGCGCGAAAATCAAGGAATCGGAGGCGGTAAAAGAGGATGCAGCTGTCGCCTCGATCTTCGGGAATTAATTATAGAGAAGGGAATCTTTATAAAACTTTTTTATACAGGAATGACGTCACAATGATTTACTACAGTAATAGAAGATGACGTCATGGCGATTCATCAAAGTTCACAGGGAGAAGACAATATGGCGGTTTACGAGAATTGCCGGAAGTTCAAGGATTTTAGACTGACATGAACATGTTCAAATCAATCTGGGGTCTAATGTTGAGGATATAACCACTGAGGGTAAACCACCCAGGAGGGGCCGGTTCACCTTCAGTTATACTGAAGCCCAAGGAAACCCGGAAGATGGCGCTTTACGGATGAAGCTTAGAGGCCCAGAGCCCATAGGCGGTTTAGGGCCCATGATAGTAAACCGCCATGATTGTATAAACTTGCATTATAAGATAAGAAAGAAGAGACCGAGGCGGACACTTGTATGAGCCAGCCTCGGGACTCTGTAGACCGGCCGGGATCCTCCTGAATATATAAAGGGGTGACCCGGCGGTGGTTCAGGGACAGAAAAACAACAACTCGAAGCCAGACAAAGCGGATTCGCTCCTTGGTCTTCGAAACCCCAGCAATACCAATCACAACTAGACGTAGGCTTTTACCTTCATCGAAGGGGCCGAACTAGTATAAACTCTCGTGTCCCTTTGTCCGGTTTAACCCCTTCAAGCTAACCCGTAGTGATGGCTCCACGACTAAGTCCTTCCATGAGGACATCTGCCGTGACAATTCCACGACACTTGATATCTTTTATAATGGACTAACCGATGCTACTAGAGATTACCTAGATAGTTGTGTTGGTTCTGCTTTCAGGGAAAGAACATTGGATGAAGCTGAAATTCTATTGAATAATATGTTGACAAATGAAAATAATTGGACACCTCCGGAGCCAATTCCTTAGCCTATTCCTAAACCAACTCCGAAGAAGAGGGGTATTCTATTTCTCAGTCCTGAAGACATGCAAGAGGCAAACAAATCTATGAAAGAAAAAGGTATTAAAGCTGAAGATGTTAAGAATTTACCTCCTATTGAAGAAATACATGGTCTTAATTTACCGCCTGTTGAAGAAACATATAATCTTAATCCTTTACCTATTGAAGAAACTCATGGTCTTGATAACCCGACACAGGTAGTTAAGGTAAATTCTCTCTACAGATATGATAAAGCTCAAATCCCATTTACTAAATATGCTAGCCCATGCTTAGATGAGTTTGATAAATTTATGGCTAAGCAAGAAGACTTTAATGCTTATTTTGGTAGACAATTGAAATACAATTCAAATATGCTTGAACACTTGGGTGATTATATGGTTAAAGTTAAAGGTGAACTTAAACTTATTAGTAAACATGCTTCTATGGTTACCACTCAAGTAGAACAAGTACTTAAATCTCAAAATGATTTGCTCAATTAATTGAATAGTAAAGATAATGATAATGCTGTTAGAGTGGCTACTAGAACTAGTAGAATGACTCAGGAACCTTTGTATCGTGAAGGCCACCCTAAGAGAATTGAGCAAGATTCTCAGAGAAATAATATAGATGTACCTAGTTCTTCTAAAAAGAAGAAAAAGAAAAATGATAGGGCTGTGCATGCTTCTAGTGAACCTATTACTGAAACACCCGAGAATCCAAATGATATTTCTATTTCTGATGCTGAAACTCAATCTGGTAATGAACCTGAAAGTAGTGGTAATGTTAATGATAATGTTCATGATGATACCCAACCTAGTAATGATAATGATATAGAAATTGAACCTGCTATTGATCTTGATAACCCACAATCAAAGAATCAACGTTATGATAAGAAAGACTTTGTTGCTAGGAAACATGGTAAAGCAAGAGAACCATGGGTTCAGAAACCCATGCCTTTTCCTCCCAAACCATCCAAGAAAAAGGATGATGAGAATTTTGAGCGCTTTGCTGAAATGATTAGACCTATCTTTTTGCGTATGCGATTAACTGATATGCTCAAAACCAATCCTTATGCTAAGTACATGAAAGATATTATTACAAATAAAAGAAAGATACCAAAAGCTGAAATTTCCACCATGCTTGCTAATTATACTTTTAAGGGTGGAATACCAAAGAAACTTGGAGATCCATGAGTACCCACTATACCATGCTCCATTAAAAGAAACTATGTTAAAACTGCTTTATGTGATCTTGGAGCGGATGTTAGTGTTATGCCTCTCTCTTTATATCGTAGAATTGATTTGAATAAGTTGACACCTACTAAAATATCTTTGCAAATGGCTGATAAATCAACTGCTATACCTGTTGGTATTTGTGAGGATGTGCCTGTTGTAGTTGCAAACGTTACTATTTTAACGGACTTTGTTATTCTTGATATTCCCGAGGACGATAGTATGTCTATTATTCTTGGAAGACCCTTTTTGAATACTGCAGGGGATGTTATTCATTGCACTAAAGGCAATGTCACTTTTCATGTTAATGGTAAAGAGCATACGGTACACTTTCGGAGGAAACAACCTCAAGTTCACAGTATCAATTCTATTGGAAAAATTCCATCGATTATATTTGGAGGTTTTGAATTTCCTCTTCCTACTGTCAAGAAGAAATATGATATTCTGGTTATTGGGGATGTGCATATCCCTATTGAGGTAACATAGTGTTATTCGAAATTTCTTCGGTTCCATGTTATTTGGAATGAGTTCGTTAACAAGACTTGATCAACCTTGTTAGTGGATTCCTTTTGATGATCATGAGATGGATGAAACTAGAAGGCACAACCTTCTGTACCCTCCTTTTACTTTTTGTTAATTATATTAAATAAAATAAAAATAAATATTTTCTGTCTGTTATCTGATTATCCATGCAATATAAAAATATCCCGAAAATAAAAGTTCTCCAAATGCCCTGAAATTTAAATATGGTTTTTTCCAGAATATTTGAGAATATTTGGCACTGAGAACACAGCAGGGGGGCCAACCACCTGCCCACGAGGGTGGAGGGCGCGCCCTACCCCCTGGGCTCGCCCCCTGCCTCGTGGGCCCATGGTGGCCCTCCTCCACTTATTCCTGCACCCACACACTTCATCTTCCTCCCACAAACACGAATATCCAGCTCAAGCACGAGTTCTATCTCATCTTGCTGCCATTTTCGATCTCCTTGCTCAAAGCACCTCTCACAAAACTGCTTGGGGAGATTGTTCCTTGGTATGTGACTCCTCCATTGGTCCAATTAGTTTTTGTTCTAGTGCTTTATTCATTGCAAATTTTTGTTGCTTAGGTGACCATGTTCTTGAGCTTGCATGTCAAATTTATATGGTCAAAAGTAATTTTGATGCATGATATAGGCCCTAGGTACTTGTAGGAGTAGTTGCTATCAATTTTATTGAGCTTGGTTTACTTTTATTTTGAAGTTACTAAAAAAATTCAGAATTTTTCAGAGGAAGAAATATGCTTAGGAAAATGTTCCAAGGTGGTTCTTCAAGGAAGCAAGGACTCAGGCTTGCAATGCATGATGCTGATGAAGAGCCACCAAGAGACGCTCCAGTGCGTCCTTATGAATGGCCTTCTGAGAACTTTATGGATCGAGCGGGAATTAAGGAAGAATTCAACGCATATTTGCGTAATGCTGATCTTGTGAGCTTCGAGGAAGAGAAGTGCAGCCAGTATCACAACCTCACGAGTACCTTTGTGAGGAGGTTTGAATTTTCAACTTCACGTAATTCTCCAACTGTCCTGTTTGATCTTTATGATAAATCTTACACCATGGACTTAGAGGATTTTACCACTGCTTGCAAACTTCCACAATGGGGTAGTATAAGGGTTCCTCGCAAATCTGAATTTAGAGATTTTCTTGCTAGCATAACTGTGGGAGAATCTAGAGATATTACACAAGCTACCACAGGGAGAATTCACTTTCCAGCTATACATTATTTTGCTCTCTTTATAGGTAGATGCATTAATGGTAAAGATGAGGCATGTCACATGTGTGTCCCCGATCTCAGTATTCTTAGGAGTGCTGTGTTAGGAGACAAATCATATAATTTGGGAGCCATTGTTGCACGTAGGTTGCATCTTAATAGACTTAATGGAGATTTCTTTGGTGGAATTTATGCAACCCATATAGCTAATTTTCTTGGTATAGCCATACGCGAAGATGATATTGAATTACCTCCTGCTTATCTAGATTTTAATGCTATGGTCCACCACGAGTTTGTCGAGAGGAACGAATCACCTCTCCAGTATCTACTAATCTTTGACAGACGCCATGCTGTCTGTATTACTCTCCCTGCCCCTGCCTTCTTTGATTATCGGGCAAGAGGAGGATATACTATTACTAGAGAGGAGGCAGATGAGTACGAGAGGAGAGAGGAGGCCGCTCGTCGCCATGCTTCAGCTCAGCAGGCAATAGCTGCTGCATCGCAATATGACCCCAACTACTATTATGGATATCCGCCAGGCCAGCCGTGGCCATAGACTAACTTAGGCCAAAAGCCTAAGCTTGGGGGAGTACGTATTTCCCACCGACATTACATTTATGTTCACACACTCATTGCTAGATGTCGGTGCTCATACTTTTTCATTGTATCATCCATGCTAGTTTAATTTCCTTTTTATGCTTTATTCTTGTGTGTTTAATAAACCTTAAGAAAAACCAAAAAATTAGTTGTAGCTTTTAATCCGTTTAATTTCCATGCTTGTAGTAGTAATTAAAAAGAAAACCCAAAAAGATTTCCTATTCTTCTTTTTTCTTGTTGGGAGCTTTCCCGTGTAAATAGTTTTATTTCTTTTCTTTCCTTTGGGGGTCGATAGGAGAAGACCATAATTAAATTGTTGAAGTGGCTCTTATATGCATTATTGTTTATCCGACGAAAGAACCCATATTGTCTTGTCTTCTCCTGTTTATTGAATGCCTGCAGATTCCAGCTTAGTCCAATGCACGTGCACTATTATTATTATTCACATCATTCGGTCATGCAAGTGGAAGGCAATTATGATGATATATGACGGACTGGCTGAGATAAGAAAAGCTGGTATGGACTCGACCTCTTTTGCTTTTGTAAATATGATTAGTTCATCGTTCCTAATTCAGCCTATTATGAATAAACATAATTGCAATGACAATTAGAGATCATAGTTTCTTGTGCCATGCTTGATTATGAGTTATAATGGTTTACCTTGCGTGCCAACATGCTATTAAAATGGTTATGATGTGGTATGATAGGGTGGTATCCTCCTCTGAATGATTTAAGTGACTTGACTTGGCGCATGTTCACGCATGTAGTTGATACAAAATCAACATAGCCTTCATGATATTTATGTTCATGGTGGATTATATCCTACTCATGCTTGCATTCGGTGTTGATTAATTTTAATGCATGATCATGACTGTTGTCGCTCTCTAGCTGGTCGCTTCCCAGTCTTTTGCTAGCCTTCACCTGTACTAAGCCGGAATACTGCTTGTGCATCCAATCCCTTAAACCCCAAAGTTATTCCACATGAGTCCACTATACCTACCTATATACGGTATCTACCTGCCGTTCCAAGTAAATTTGTATGTGCCAAACTCTAAACCTTCAAATAAATATCCTGTTTTGTATGCTCGAATAGCTCATGTATCAACTAGGGCTGTCTGTATCTTCCATGTTAGGAGGGTTATTCTCAAGAGGAGTGGACTCCGCTCCTCACTCACGAGATAAATGGCTGGTCACCGGGATGCCCAGTCCCATGCTTTATGCAAACTAAATCAAAATAATTGCAAACAAAACTCCCCCTGGGACTCTTGTTAGTTGGAGGCACTCGTTGTTTCGAGCAAGCCATGGATTGATGCTTGTTGGTGGAAGGGGGAGTATAAACTTTACCATTCTGTTTGGGAACCGCCTATAATGTGTGTAGCATGGAAGATATCGTCAGCTCTTGGTTGTTATGTTGACAATGAAAGTATACTGCTCAAAATATTATTCACCTCTGTTTCAAAACCGAGCTCTGGCACCTCTACAAATCCCTGCTTCCCTCTGCGAAGGGCCTATCTATTTACTTTTATGCTGAATCATCATCATCTTATTAAAAAGCACCAATTGGAGAGCACCGCTGTCATTTGCATTCATTACTGTTAGTTTACATTGAGTATGAGTTGACTAGATCTCTTTTACCATGAATTACAATGTCTAGTCAGTCCTTGGTCTTTAAAGGTGCTCTGCATTTATGTTTTGCGGTCTCATAAAGGGCTAGCGAGATACCAACTTGTTATATCATATTATGATTGTTTTCAGAAAGTGTTGTCATCCGAGATTTATTATTATTGCTCGCAAGTTGATTATGCTATTGATATGAGTAAACTTGAGACCTATGCGTTATTGCAAATGTGGTTAGTTATAATCCTTGCTGAAAACTTGCATGCTGGCTTTACATATTTACAACAACAAGAGAAAACAGAGTTTGTAAAAGGTTTTCTTTATCACTTTCAGTTTGTCAACTGAATTGCTTGATGACAAGCAAAGGTTTAAGCTTGGGGGAGTTGATACGTCTCCAACGTATCTACTTTTCCAAACACTTTTGCCCTTGTTTTGGACTCTAACTTGCATGATTTGAATGGAACTAACCCGGACTGACGCTGTTTTCAGCAGAATTACCATGGTGTTATTTATGTGCAGGAGCAAACGTTCTCAGAATGACCTGAAACTTCACGGAGCCACTTTTCAGAAAATAAGAAAAATACCTGCAATAGATGGAGGCCAGGGGGCCCACCACCTCTCCACGAGGGTGGGGGGCGCGCCTACCCCCCCTAGGGCACCCCCTACCTCGTGGGCCCCCTGTTGCCTCTCCGACTCCAACTCCACCTCCATATATTGAGTTTCGGGGAGAAAAAAATAAGAGAGAAGAAATCATCGCGTTTTACGATATGGAGCCGCCGCCAAGCCCTAAAACCTCTCAGGAGGGCTAATCTCGAGTCCGTTCGAGGCTCCGAAGAGGGGAATCCGTCGCCATCGTCATCATCAACCATCCTCCATCACCAATTTCATGATGCTCACCGCCGTGCGTGAGTAATTCCATCATAGGCTTGCTGGACAGTGATGGGTTGGATGGGATCTATCACGTAATCGAGTTAGTTTTGTTAGGGCTTGATCCCTAGTGTCCACTATGTTCTGAGATTGATGTTGCTATGACTTTGCTATGCTTAATGCTTGCCACTAGGGCCCGAGTACCATGATTTTAGATATGAACCTATTATGTTTTCATCAATATATGAGTGTTCTTGATCCTATCTTGCAAGTCTATAGTCACCTATTATGTGTTATGATCCGTTAACCCCGAGTGACAATAATCAGGATACTTACCGGTGACGACCGTAGTTTGAGGAGTTCATGTATTCACTATGTGTTAATGCTTTGTTCCGGTACTCTATTAAAAGGAGGCCTTAATATCCCTTAGTTTCCGTAAGGACCCCGCTGCCACGGGAGGGTAGGACAAAAGATGTCATGCAAGTTCTTTTCCATAAGCATGTATGACTATATTCGGAATACATGCCTACATTATATCAATGAACTGGAGCTAGTTCTGTGTCACCCTAGGTTATGACTGTTACATGATGAACCGCATCCGGCATAATTTTCCATCACCGATCCATTGCCTACGAGCTTTCCACATATTGTTCTTCGCTTATTTACTTTCCCGTTGCTATTGCTGTCATCACTACAAAATACCAAAAACATTGCTTTTACTACTGTTACCTTTTTCTACCGTTACCACTATTATCATATTACTTTGCTACTAAATACTTTTCTGCAGATATTAAGTTTCCAGGTGTGGTTGAATTGACAACTCAGCTGCTAATACTTGAGAATATTCTTTGGCTCCCCTTGTGTCGAATCAACAAATTTGGGTTGAATACTCTACCCTCGAAAACTGTTGCGATCCCCTATACATGTGGGTTATCAATGGAGGAGGTGATCGACCACGCCGAACCGGTCGAGATTGAGTACAGTGGGTTGTGCCTGCTCACTGCTGAGGAACCCGGCAATGTCGACGACGCACTCGCTGAAGGGTGCTAGAGAAAGGCGATGGAAGAGGAGATGGGCGCTATCCGCGACAACGACACTTGGGAGCTGACTGAGCTGCCCGCTGGACACCGGGACATCAGAATAAAATGGGTGTTCAAGATCAAGAAAGATCCTCAAGGTAATGTGATCAAGCACAAAGCTCGTTTGGTTGCTAAGGGATATGCACAGAGAGAGGGCATCGATTTTGAGGAGGTGTTCGCGCCGGTGGCGCGGATGGAGACTGTGCGGGTGCTCGTCGCGCTCGCCATGCACCACGGCTGGTACGTTCACCACATGGACGTGAAGTCAGCCTTCCTCAATGAAGATTTGGCCGAGGAAGTGTACGTGTGGCAGCCGGAGGGCTTCGTCGACGCCAACAATGTGCAAGCTGTTCTGAAGTTGCGCAAGGCGCTGTATGGGCTGTGGCAGGCGCCAAGGGCCTGGAACATCAAGCTGGACAGTGCGCTCGCGGCTCTCGGCTTCGCGCGGAGCCAGCTTGAGCATGCTGTGTACAAGCGCGGGAGTGGCGACACCCTCCTACTTGTGGGGGTGTATGTGGATGATCTTATCATCACGGGCGCCAATGCCGGCGAGATTGCAGAGTTCAAGGCGGAGATTCAGCACACTTTCAGCATGAGTGACCTCGGCCCCCTGAGTTATTACCTCGGGATCGAGGTCGAGTAGAAGGGAGACACCATCACACTTTGCCAGAGCAGCTATGCCCGCAAGATTCTCGAGCAGACAGGGATGACAGGCTGCAAGCTGTGCTCGACGCTGATGGAAAATCGCTTGCGGCTGTCGAAGAGCGACGGGAGTCTGGCTGTGGATGCGACTGTTGGGTTTCGTAGTAATTTCAAAAAATTTCCTACGCTCACGCAAGATCATGGTGATGCATAGCAACGAGAGGGGAGAGTATGATCTACGTACCCTTGTAGATCGACAACGGAAGCGTTTGGTTGATGTAGTCGTACGTCTCCACGGCCCGACCGATCAAGCACCGAAACTACGGCACCTCCGAGTTCTAGCACACGTTCAACTCGATGACGATCCCCGGACTCCGATCCAGCAAAGTGTCGGGGAAGAGTTCCATCAGCATGACGGCGTGGTGACGATCTTGATGTACTACCGTCGCAGGGCTTCGCCTAAGCACCGCTACAATATTATCGAGGACTATGGTGGAAGGGGGCACCGCACACGCCTAAGAGTATGATCACGTGGATCAACTTGTGTCTCTAGGGGTGCCCCTGCCTCCGTATATAAAGGTTCAAGGGAGGGGGGCCGGCCGGCCAAGGTGTGGCGCGCCAGGAGGAGTCCTACTCCCTCTAGGAGTAGGACTCCCCCCTTTCCTAGTTGGAATAGGATTCGTGGGGTGGGAAAAGAGAGAGAGAAGGAGGGGGGCGCCGGCCCCCTCTCTCCTTGTCCTATTCAGACTAGGGGTGAGGGGTGCGCGGCCCAGCCCTGGCTGCCTCTTCTCTTCTTCCACTAAGGCCCACTAAGGCCCAAATACCTCCCAGGGGTTCCGGTAACCTCCCGGTACTCCTGTAAAATCCCGATTTCACCCGGAACACTTCTGATATCTAAACATAGGCTTCCAATATATCAATCTTTATGTCTCGACCATTTCGAGACTCCTCATCATGTCCGTGATCACATCCGGGACTCCGAACAACCTTCGGTACATCAAAATGCATAAACTCATAATATAACTATCATCGTAACCTTAAGCGTGCGGACCCTACGGGTTCGAGAACAATGTAGACATGACCGAGACACGTCTCCGGTCAATAACCAATAGCGGAACCTGGATGCTCATATTGGCTCCTACATATTCTACGAAGATCTTTTATTGGTCAGACCGCATAACAACATACGTTGTTCCCTTTGTCATCGGTATGTTACTTGCCCGAGATTCGATCGTCGGTATCCTATACCTAGTTCAATATCGTTACCGGCAAGTCTCTTTAATGTAAACACGTATCCGGTTTGCGATTTAGAATAGTCTGGATCAGTGTCAAAGCTTGCATCAACGTAACCGTTTACGATGAGCTCTTTGTCACCTCCATATACGAGAAACATATCCTTAGTCCTTTTCAGGTACTTCAGGATGTTCTTGACCGCTGTCCAGTGATCCACTCCTGGATTACTTTGGTACCTCCCTGCTAGACTTATAGCAAGGCACACATCATGTCTGGTACACAGCATTGCATACATGATAGAGCCTATGGCTGAAGCATAGGGAACATCTTTCATCTTCTCTCTATCTTTTTGCAGTGGTCGGGCATTGAGTCCGACTCAACTTCACACCTTGTAACACAGGCAAGAACCCTTTCTTTGCTTGATCCATTTTGAACTTCTTCAAAATCCTGTCAAGGTATGTGCTTTGTGAAAGTCCAATTAAACGTCTCGATCTATCTCTATAGATCTTTATGCCTAATATGTAAGCAGCTTCACCGAGGTCTTTCATTGAAAAACTCTTATTCAAGTATCCCTTTATGCTATCCAGAAATTCTATATCATTTCCAATCAGTAATATGTCATCCACATATAATATCAGAAATGCTACAGAGCTCCCACTCACTTTCTTGTAAATACAGGCTTCTCCAAAAGTCTGTATAAAACCAAATGCTTTGATCACACTATCAAAGCATTTATTCCAACTCCGAGAGGCTTGCACCAGTCCAGAAATGGATCGCTGGAGCTTGCACACTTTGTTAGCTCCCTTTGGATCGACAAAACCTTCCGGTTGCATCATATACAACTCTTCTTCCAGAAATCCATTCAGGAATGCAGGTATGACATCCATCTGCCAAATTTCATAATCATAAAATGCGGTAATTGCTAACATGATTCGGACAGACTTAAGCATCGCTACGGGTGAGAAGGTCTCATCGTAGTCAATCCCTTGAACTTGCCGAAACCCTTTTGCGACAAGTCGAGCTTTGTAGACAGTTATATTACCGTCGGCGCTAGTCTTCTTCTTGAAGAACCATTTATTCTCAATTGCTTGCCGATCATTGGGCAAGTCAACCAAAGTCCATACTTTGTTCTCATACATGGATCCCATCTCAGATTTCATGGCTTCAAGCCATTTTGCGGAATCTGGGCTCACCATCGCTTCTTCATAGTTTGTAGGTTCATCATGATCTAGTAGCATGACTTCCAGAACAGGATTACTGTACCACTCTGGTGCGGATCTCACTCTGGTTGATCTACGAGGTTCAGTAGTATCTTGTTGTGAAGTTTCATGATCATTATCATTAGCTTCCTCACTAATTGGTGTAGGTGTCACAGAAACAGTTTTCTGTGATGCACTACTTTCCGATAAGGGAGCAGGTACAGTTACCTCGTCATGTTCTACTTTCCTCCCACTCACTTCTTTCGAGAGAAACTCCTTCTCTAGAAAGTTCCCGAACTTAGCAACAAAAGTCTTGCCTTCGGATCTGTGATAGAAGGTGTATCCAATAGTCTCCTTTGGATATCCTATGAAGACACATTTCTCCGATTTGGGTTCGAGCTTATCAGGTTGAAGCTTTTTCACATAAGCATCGCAGCCCCAAACTTTCATAAACGACAACTTTGGTTTCTTGCCAAACCATAGTTCATAAGGCGTCGTCTCAACGGATTTTGATGGTGCCCTATTTAACGTGAATGCGGCCGTCTCCAAAGCATAACCCCAAAACGATAGCGGTAAATCAGTAAGAGACATCATAGATCGCACCATATCTAGTAAAGTATGATTACGACGTTCGGACACACCATTACGCTGTGGTGTTCCAGGTGGCGTGAGTTGCGAAACTATTCCGCATTGTTTCAAATGTACAACAAACTCATAACTCAAATATTCTCCTCCACGATCAGATCATAGAAACTTTATTTTCTTGTTACGATGATTTTCAACTTCACTCTGAAATTCTTTGAACTTTTCAAACGTTTCAGACTTATGTTTCATTAAGTAGATATACCCATATCTGCTTAAATCATCTGTGAAGGTGAGAAAATAACGATATCCGCCACGAGCCTCAATATTCATCGGACCACATACATCTATATGTATGATTTCCAACAAATCTGTTGCTCTCTCCATAGTACCTGAGAACGGCGTTTTAGCCATCTTGCCCATGAGGCACGGTTCGCAAGTACCAATTGATTCATAATCAAGTGGTTCCAAAAGTCCATCAGTATGGAGTTTCTTCATGTGCTTTACATCGATATGACCTAAACGGCAGTGCCACAAATAAGTTGCACTATCATTATCAACTCTGCATCTTTTGGCTTCAACATTATGAATATGTGTGTTACTACTATCGAGATTCAATAAGAATAGACCACTCTTCAAGGGTGCATGACCATAAAAGATATTACTCATATAAATAGAACAACCATTATTCTCTGATTTAAATGAATAACCGTCTCGCATCAAACAAGATCCAGATATAATGTTCATGCTTAACGCTGGCACCAAATAACAATTATTTAGGTCTAATATTAATCCCGAAGGTAGATGTAGAGGTAGCGTGCCGACTGCGATCACATCGACTTTGGAACCGTTTCCCACGCGCATCGTCACCTCGTCCTTAGCCAATCTTCGCTTAATCCGTAGTCCCTGTTTCGAGTTGCAAATATTAGCAACAGAACCAGTATCAAATACCCAGGTGCCACTGCGAGCATTAGTAAGGTACACATCAATAACATGTATATCACATATACCTTTGTTCACTTTGCCATCCTTCTTATCCGCCAAATACTTGGGGCAGTTCCGCTTCCAGTGACCAGTCTGCTTGCAGTAGAAGCACTCAGTTTCAGGCTTAGGTCCAGACTTGGGTCTCTTCTCTTGAGCAGCAACTTGCTTGCTGTTCTTCTTGAAGTTCCCCTTCTTCTTCCCTTTGCCCTTTTTCTTGAAACTAGTGGTCTTGTTGACCATCAACGCTTGATGCTCCTTTTTGATTTCTACCTCCGCAGCTTTCATCATTGTGAAGAGCTCGGGAATAGTCTTATTCATCCCTTGCATATTATAGTTCATCACGAAGCTCTTGTAGCTTGGTGGCAGTGATTGGAGGATTCTGTCAATGACGCAATCATCTGGAAGATTAACTCCCATTTGAATCAAGTGATTATTATACCCAGACATTTTGAGTATATGCTCACTGACAGAACTGTTCTCCTCCATCTTGCAGCTATAGAACTTATTGGAGAATTCATATCTCTCAATCCGGGCATTTGCTTGAAATATTCACTTCAACTCCTGGAACATCTCATATGCTCCATGACGTTCAAAACCTCGTTGAAGTCCCGGTTCTAAGCCGTAAAGCATGGCACACTGAACTATCGAGTAGTCATCAGCTTTGCTTTGCCAGACGTTCACAACATCTGGTGTTGCTCCAGCAGCAGGCCTGGCACCCAGCGGTGCTTCCAGGACGTAATTCTTCTGTGCAGCAATGAGGATAATCCTCAAGTTACGAACCCAGTCCGTGTAATTACTACCATCATCTTTCAACTTTGCTTTCTCAAGGAATGCATTAAAATTCAATGGAACAACAGCACGGGCCATTTATCTACAATCATACATAAACAAGCAAGATACTGTCAGGTACTAAGTTCATGATAAATTTAGGTTCAGTTAATCATATTACTTAAAGAACTCCCACTTAGATAGACATCCCTCTAATCCTCTAAGTGATTACGTGATCCAAATCAACTAAACCATGTCCGATCATCACGTGAGATGGAGTAGTTTGGTGAACATCACTATGTTGATCATATCTACTATATGATTCACGCTCGACCTTTCGGTCTCCATGTTCCGAGGCCATATCTATATATGCTTGGCTCGTCAAGTATAACCTGGGTATTCCGCGTGTGCAACTGTTTTGCACCCGTTGTATTTGAACGTAGAGCCTATCACACCCGATCATCACGTGGTGTCGCAGCACGAAGAACTTTCGCAATGGTGCATACTCAGGGAGAACACTTCTTGATAATTTAGTGAGAGATCATCTTATAATGCTACCGTCAATCAAAGCAAGATAAGATGCATAAAAGATAAACATCACATGCAATCAATATAAGTGATATGATATGGTCATCATCATCTTGTGCTTGTGATCTCCATCTTCGAAGCACCTTCATGATCACCATCGTCACCGGTGCAACACCTTGATCTCCATCGTAGCATCGTTGTCGTCTCGCCAATCTTATGCTTCCACGACTATCGCTACCGCTTAGTGATAAAGTAAAGCATTACAGCGCGATTGCATTGCATACAATAAAGCGACAACCATATGGTTCCTGCCAGTTGCCAATAACTCGGTTACAAAACATGATCATCTCATACAATAAAATTTAGCATCATGTCTTGACCATATCACATCACAACATGCCCTGCAAAAACAAGTTAGACGTCCTCTACTTTGTTGTTGCATGTTTTACGTGGCTGCTACGAGCTTAAGCAAGAACCAATCTTACCTACGCATCAAAACCACAACGATAGTTTGTCAAGTTGATGCTGTTTTAACCTTCGCAAGGACCGGGCGTAGCCACACTTGGTTCAACTAAACTTGGAGAAATTGTCACCCGCAAGCCACCTATGTGCAGAGCACGTCGGGAGAACCGGTCTCGCGTAAGCGTACGCGTAATGTCGGTCCGGGCCGCTTCGTCCAACAATACCGCCGAACCAAAGTATGACATGCTGGTAAGCAGTATGACTTATATCGCCCACAACTCACTTGTGTTCTACTCGTGCATATAACATCAACATATAAAACCTAGGCTCTGATACCACTGTTGGGTTTCGTAGTAATTTCAAAAAAATTGCTACACTCACGCAAGATCATGGTGATGCATAGCAACGAGAGGGGAGAGTATGATCTACGTACCCTTGTAGATCGACAACGGAAGCGTTTGGTTGATGTAGTCGTACATCTCCACGGCCCGACCGATCAAGCACCGAAACTACGGCACCTCCGAGTTCTAGCACACGTTCAGCTCGATGACGATCCCCGGACTCCGATCCAGCAAAGTGTCGGGGAAGAGTTCCGTCAGCACGACGGTGTGGTGACGATCTTGATGTAATACCATCGCAGGGCTTCGCCTAAGCACCGCTACAATATTATCAAGGACTATGGTGGAAGGGGGCACCGCACACGGCTAAGAGTATGATCACGTGGATCAACTTGTGTCTCTAGGGGTGCCCCTGCCTCCGTATATAAAGGTACAAGGGAGGGGGGGCCGGCCGGCCAAGGTGTGGCGCGCCAGGAGGAGTCCTACTCCCTCTGGGAGTAGGACTCCCCCCTTTCCTAGTTGGAATAGGATTCGTGGGGTGGGAAAAGAGAGAGAGAAGGAGGGGGGCGCCGGCCCCCTCTCTCCTTGTCCTATTCGGACTAGGGGTGAGGGGCGCGCGGCCCAGCCCTGGCTGCCTCTTCTCTTCTTCCACTAAGGCCCACTAAGGCCCATATACCTCCCGGGGGGTTCCGGTAACCTCTCGGTACTCCGGTAAAATCCCGATTTCACCCGGAACACTTCCGATATCCAAACATAGGCTTCCAATATATCAATCTTTATGTCTCGACCATTTCGAGACTCCTCGTCATGTCCGTGATCACATCCGGGACTCCGAACAACCTTCGGTACATCAAAATGCATAAACTCATAATATAACTATCATCGTAACCTTAAGCGTGCGGACCCTACGGGTTCGAGAACAATGTAGACATGACCGAGACACGTCTCCGGTCAATAACCAATAGCGGAACCTGGATGCTCATATTGGCTCCTACATATTCTACGAAGATCTTTTATCGGTCAGACTGCATAACAACATACGTTGTTCCCTTTGTCATCGGTATGTTACTTGCCCGAGATTCGATCGTCGGTATCCTATACCTAGTTCAATCTCGTTACCGGCAAGTCTCTTTACTCGTTCTGTAATACATCATCCCGCAACTAACTCATTAGTTGCAATGCTTGCAAGGCTTAAGTGATGTGCATTACCGAGAGGGCCCAGAGATACCTCTCCGACAATCGGAGTGACAAATCCTAATCTTGAAATACGCCAACCCAACATGTACCTTTGGAGACACCTGTAGAGCTCCTTTATAATCACCCAGTTACGTTGTGACGTTTGGTAGCATACAAAGTGTTCCTCTGGCAAACGGGAGTTGCACAATCTCATAGTCATAGGAACATGTATAAGTCATGAAGAAAGCAATAGCAACATACTAAACGATCGGATGCTAAGCTAATGGAATGGGTCATGTCAATCAGATCATTCAACTAATGATGTGATCCTGTTAATCAAATGACAACTCTTTGTCCATGGTTAGGAAACATAACCATCTTTTATTAACAAGCTGGTCTAGTAGAGGAATACTAGTGACACTCTGTTTGTCTATGTATTCACACATGTATTATGTTTCCGGTTAATACAATTCTAGCATGAATAATAAACTTTTATCATGATATAAGGTAATAAATAATAACTTTATTATTGCCTCTAGGGCATATTTCCTTCAGCGACCTACTACAGGAGCGTGGTAGGCAGTTTGCGTTACCTAGCAAACACTCGAGTTGACATTGCCTACGCGGTTGGGATTGTCAGCCGCTACATGGAGGCGCCGAAAGCGCAGCATATGGCCGCAGTGAGGCATCTTCTGCGCTACATCAGCGGCACAATTCATCATGGATGCAAGTACCAGCGAGGCAGAGGGGCTGAGCCGGACCTTGTGGGGTACAGTGACAATGATCATGGCGGTGACCTTGATGACCGCAAGAGCGCAAGCGGGTCAGTGTTCTTCCTTGGACGAAATTTGATCACCTGGGCGTCACAGAAACAGAAGATCATCGCCATGTCCTCCTGTGAGGCGGAGTACGTGGCGGCGGCTGCAGCAGCGATGCAAGCAGTGTGGCTGAGCAGGCTGATCGCTGATATTCAAGGCACTGAAGCGAAGAGTGTCAAGCTGTTGGTGGACAACAAGTCGGCGATCGCTTTGAGCAAGAATCCGGTGCATCACGATTGCAGCAAGCACATTGACTTGAGGTATCATTTCATCCGTGACTGTGTTGAGACTGGCAAGATTGACATCGAGTATGTGGGCACTGAAGATCAGCTTGCGGATGTGCTCACCAAGTCCTTGGGCAGAGTTCAGTTCATGGAGCTGAAGAAGAGGATTGGCATCGAGGTGGTGCAGCTCAAACGACACAAGTAAGGGGGTGATTTGTTAGGTTTTTACTTGAGTCGTTTAAGTCCAGGGTTTAGCCTAGTTTTTCTTTCTGTTATTTCATGTACGTGACAACCCTGCACGGTGTCACAACTTGGACGTTGTTTTTCCTTTGCGTAGAGGTGTAAGGCCGAGTCGTGCGGTGAGCACGACGGGCTGGTAGTGACGTGCGCACTCTCGATCCATCAGACGTGGGATGGCACGTTTGTAGCGATGGAAGCGAGCAGTGCGGGCACGATCGTTACGCAAGGAATAAGAAGAGAAAAATAGAAAAGGCAGCAAGTTAGTTCGCGGCGTAAAAGCCACTTCGTGCTTCTCTGAACTCTAGATGAACCTCATCGGCAGATCAAATAGAGAGAGAGTTGCCCAATGGCAATGACAACAACAGTGGGTTCCTGAGGAGGAGTTCCGAGCTGGCGCCGCCATCATAGTCATCAGCACGGATGACGCGACAGAGGAGCCACCGGTCGAAGGCGTCCCAGGAGCTGGCGTGGATGGGGAGGCTGTGGCGGGCGCCGTCGGGGAAGCCCATGAAGGCACACTTGAGTGAAGTGGTGAGCCACGGGAGCGTCGGGGGGAGGAGCCGCCAATGCTGCTGGGCCGCGAGGCGCCACTGCCAGTAGACGGAGCGGAAGCAGGCGCAGTCGGACATGGACGGCCCGCGGCCAAGGATGGCGTCGCAGATCTCCGATGGGAGGTCTGACCAGCCACACGACGCAGTGGGGGTGCGCATCCGTTTGCTCGGCCTCGTGTCCTCCATTGCGCACTGTCAACATGACAACACGAGTAAATAGCATAAAACTACTAGTTTACAAACTAGGGTTCCAAAAAACTACCACTTTTAAATTTTTCTCAGAAAGCTACCAAACGAGCGGTCGGCTGTTTCAAAAAACCCAAAATGCCCATGACTAGCGATTTAACCATTTCCCTGATGGATTGGGCCCACCTATCAGCCCACGTGGCCACGCGCGCTCACGACGCCGCCGTTGACGGCCGTTAGCCAGTGCGGTCCGGTCAGAACCAAAGCCGCCGGTCAATCGAACTCGCTCTCCCTCTCACTCCCACTCCCCCCCGCCGCAGTGACCTAGGTTGGCAATGGCGGCGCTGCAACGAAATGCCTTCGGCGGCGAGCTTTTGAGCCAAGGCATCACCGGCAAGGAGGGCGGTGGACATTCAGCGGTTCAGGCATGGCTAGGCAGCTCGAGCTTCCCAGTGCAGCGGTCGCCGCGGCCATCACCGCCCGAGGCTCAGGTGGATCGAGAGAGCTCAGATCCGGAAGTCTGCGCTGCTAGGGCAGTGGCCAAGTGCATCCACGCGGATCCAGATGGCGGCCACAGGTGGGCGTCCGCGTTTGGTGGAGTGAGGTAAGAAATTTCAGTACTAGTTACAGTTTTAGTTGAGATTTTAAAATTAGGGTTAGAAGATGATAGTTTTGGTTAGGAAAAAGTACTTTATTTAGGGTTAGAAGATAGTGCAGTATTGGGAATCAGCAGTGTAATTGTTTGTTGGCATGCTTCTGCATTTTAGTAATGTTCAATGCATTTGGTCATTGTTTTAAGCTTCAGTTACTTGAAAAATAAATGTTTGTCAATTAAATCTCCTACAGCTTAGATGAAGAGATTTGGGACATGAGGCTACATTCCCAAGAAACAGATGATATGGAGAGAAAGTATTCAGTTTCTTCAGATATCAGTTATCTGACCATATTAGCATTGGCCGAGTTGGAGGGGTATGGAATGGAGGCTTTTCTGACTTATGTAAAGGAAGGGGGAAAGGGCTTGGAGGGGGTGGAGGTCCTGGATAGTGAGGAGGCATTAGAGGAAATGCTTGACTTATTTGTTGATAAGAAGATCCTGAACATCACTGTCAGAAAGCCTACTGATCCAAGCCCAGCAGATGTTAATATGGATCACAACTTGCTTGAGGAACAGACTCCCATTAGTAATGTTGGTGAGCAAGTTGTTTATAGTGTTTCCCAACAAGGTGTCCTGTATCCACTCCAGAATGCAACTTTGGCACCAGAAATCCCTGAGGAGCCCTATCTTAACACACAACATAGTTGTAATTTCAACAAGGGGAAAAATGTTGTGGAAGAAGAAGAAGATGTAGAAGTAGAACATGAGGAAGATGAAGATGAAGATGAGATGGACAAATCTTCTTCAGATTTGAGTTTTTTAGGGGTGATTACAAAGGGCAAACAATATCATACAAGACTTGGTGTAGGGGTGAAGATGAGTCTGGCACAGGGACAAGCCATAAGCCTAGGGAAGAGGAAGATACTACAGATCACTATTGTGGAGCAAACTCAGAACCATCAAAGTTTTGGGAGGAAGACCAAATCCTTTCTGAACATGAAGAACCCTCAGTTGTACCAGAGAAAGGAGCAAAGAAGCTTAAGCCTGTCAGAAAACCAGGCCCAACTAGCAAGTCACACAGTGAGCCTGAACACATCAAGTTTAAAGAGTTTGTGCCTGAACCTGATGAATACTGCTTTCCAGGTGATTTTGGCCTTAGTGATTAAGAAGAAGTTTCAAGGTTGGCTTCTGGTAGGAAGAGAAGGTTGAAGAAGAGGAAGGAGAGGAGGTGGTATGATCCATCAATCCCTGATGCACATGAGCAGTTTGCATTGCATTTGTGCTTCCTAAATATTGTGGAGTTCAGAGAAGCACTAAGAAATTTCCATGTCAGGACACTTAGGAATTTTGAGTATCACAGGAATGAACCAACTAGGTATATTGCTTGGTGCTCTGATAGAAAGCAAGGTTGTCAGTTTTACATAGTGGCCTCTAGAATAGCTAATGAGTCAACTTTCAGCATCAAGAAGATGAATTTGGATCACACTTGTGGAGCAAGTGGAGAGAGCACCAAGGTTACAGTCAATTGGGTTGTCAAGGTTTGTGAGGATACCATTAGATCAAACCCTGGAGCCAGTGTTGAGATAATTCTATCGTACACAAAGAAGACATTTGGTGTTCATGTGCCTAAAAGCTTGGCATATAGGGCAAGAAAACAAGCACTTGAAGTTGTGCAAGGAGATCACAAACTCCAATATCACAGACTAAGGAACTATCTACAGCGTGTGCTAGATACTAATCCAAGCAGTAGATGCATAGTGACAACAAAAGAGGACCTAGAAAATCCAGCTCCTACCCTCAGGTTTCACTACATGTTCTACTGCCTTTTGCATGAAAAGAGGGATTTCTAAATGGATGCAGGCCATTCATAGGTACATGATCCTTACACATATATCTAAGATGGTTGCATTCATGTTATTTACAACTAATGTGATCATATTTTCAGGTTTAGATGGTTGCTTCATCAAGCTCAGCACTGGACAACAGATATTGGCAGCTACTGGCAGGGATGGGAACAACAACATCTTCCCCATTGCATTTGGTGTTGTTGACAAGGAAGAGATAGATAGCTGGACATGGTTTCTCACACAGCTGAGAACTGTTATTGAAAGTGGGAACAAGTTTGGCAAGTACACAATTATGTCTGACAGGCAAAAGGTATGTGCTCCACTACTCTTGACCACCGCACTTTAAACTTACCATCATACTTAGCCATCATTCTAAGCCATCATAATTAACAGGGATTGTTGAATGCAATCAATGATGTATTTCCTGACTCCCCCCAAAGGTTTTGCCTTAGACATATATATGCCAACTTCCAATCTGCTGGTTTTAGAGGGGAGGAACTCAAGAAACACTTAGATCAGGCTTCCTATTCCTTCACTAAGAATGGTCATGAAAAAGGGATGGAAAATTTGAAGAAAGAAAGTTTTGATGCTTGGCAGTGGTTGTCACAGATACTAGACCATACATGGGCAAGATATAAAATGGATACTGTTGCAAAACTGACCTAGTTGTTAACAACCTCAGTGAAGTTTTCAACATGATGATATTGGATGTTAGGAACAAGCCAATCAGGACTATGCTGGAGGGCATAAGAACAAAGTTGATGATCAAATTTCAGAAAATCAGAGAGAAAACAGAGTCATGTAGATGGGAGATCACACCAACCTACTCAGAAATTTTACAAGAAGGCAAGAAGTGGGCTAAGTATTGTGATGCATACATGGCAGGTCCAGGCATCTAGCAAATGACTAGTAGCTCTGAGAGCACATATTGTGTTAACTTGAACAACCATACCTGTGACTGTAGGAGGTGGGACATGACAATTGTGCCTTTTCGGTCATTCCATTGCTGCAATGCAGGAAGTGAAGCTACATCCTGAAGACTTTGTCAATGCTTTCTTCAAAAGACCATGTACTGTGAAACATACAAGCATATAATTTTCCCAGTTCCAGCTCCTGGCCACTGGCCTCATACACCTAGAGATGACATATCTCCACCAATGTTCAAAGAAAAGAAGGGCAAAAAGCAAACTGCCAGGAGGAAAGGTGTATTTGAGGTGCCTGCAAAAAGGACACCTCAAGAATTGGTACTATCACATGTAGCAACTGCAAGAAGAAGGGCCATAGGTTCAACAATTGTGGTGACCCTTTGAAGCCTAAGTTTCAGATGAGGATGAACAAGCATCATGTCATTTGAGGCCATGTTTCATTTCAGATCATTGTCTCATTTCATTGTTAAATTTCTTACAATGTTTCTTAATTGTGTAGGAAAATAGAGCAAATTACTCTCAAGCTGCTTCTTCTATAGCTACAAATGCTCAGAGGCCTCCAAGAGTACCTGCTGCTACTGCACCTGAACCAAGACCAGCTACAGCAAGAGCTACAACTTCTGCACCTTCACCAGCTCCAGTTGCTACTTCTAGGGCAAAAAAGGGATGCTTCAACTATTCTAGTAGCAAAAGCACAAGAACCACCAGCTAAGAGGAGCAGGACTAACACTTCTTCTGCTGCTAACACTTCTTCTCCTACTAATAACACCAGATCATCTACTACTTCTCCAGCAAAGAACACCAGATCTTCAAGTGCCCAGAGAAGAACTTTCATTGCACCAAGGCAATCAACTTCAACTGTTGTCCAGGAGGGGTCAAAGAGGATCAGTTAGCCAAGTGGGAGGCTGAAAGACTACTTTTATGCAAGTGGTAACTGATGAAGACATGTACCTAGGGTGGGGACACGGACCCGACCCAAGAGTCCTACCCTAGGACATCCCTAGGAGAAGTCACCTTTCAGTCGACTTAAAGGTATCCCACTCGACGGACTCAAGACACTCGACCAGAAAGCTACCACTCGACCATGAAGCCAACCACTCGACCGCTAGGAGGCCTACAGTCACTCCGCAGGCAAACGGTCCGCTGTTAAGTAGTCTTTATGGTCATCATAGCATTTTATTAGGGGCGTTACCAGTAACGCCCAGCCTTAAATGTACCCTAAACCCTGCATTACTGAGGGCAGGAGGGGGCCGACTAACTCTATATAAGCCACCCCCCTCCTCAGTATGAAGGGTTCGCACCCCCTGTTATTCACACGCCAGTAATCCAATCGACCGCCTCCGGGCACCGAGACGTAGGGCTGTTACTTCCTCCGCGAAGGGCCTGAACTCGTACATCTTGGTGTGTTTACAACTTCCCAATAGCTGAGATCTAGCCTCTCCATACTTACCCCCCTACATCACTGTCAGAGTTAGAACCACGACAGTTGGCGCCCACCTTGGGGTCGGAATCTTAGCGCCTGATTGGGGAAGTTGCGGTTTTTTCCGATCCCTTTGATCATGGTTTCGTGCGGAGTTTTGGCGGAGGGCCGCGAGATCCGTCTCGGCGCGCTCACGTTCATCGCCGATGACTCCGCCTGGCTTCAAGAGGCGCCACTCGACGTCGACGCGCTCCCCGACCGCGGTGCGACGCATTTCCGCGCGTTCGTTCGTGGCGTCCTCCTGCGGCAGCCATCGACCCAGTATCGGTCGGCCCCCGTATCGTCTCCCCGCTTTGTCTCCCACTGGCGCAAGCGCTCTGGTCGGTCGAGACTTCAGAGGTGGGTGAGGCATGCCGTGGCTCGCCAGTCGGCCACCCCGCAAGTCGCGGCAATCGAGCCCGACGAATCCCTCTGCGGCCTGTTCGACCTGTCGACTGGCTCCGCGGAGACCGCTTCCGACTGCGACAGCAGCGACCCAGCGGCTGAGATCCTGGCGGTCGATGGAACGCATAGTCCTCCCGGTTTCCCTCGCGCTGATGGAGGCGCGGGTGGGGGCGGCCCGTCGCATCCCCACGATGAGTATCTCCCCGAACCTCTCACGTCATCACAGCGAGAGGAGCTTTGTCGCCGGAACACGGACGCCCTCCGCACCCCTATCGTCGGAGAGTCCCCCGAGGCCCGGGCCTTAGAGGACGCGCGTTTGGCTAATTTGGCTGAGCGCACTCGACTGGAGAATCTTCAGCGAGCACTCGACGAGCGAGCGCGTCAGCGGGCTCCCGAGTCTAGTCGACGCCAGCTCTTCCCGCCGACGCAGGTATATCGAACTCCAGTTCAGAATTTGGCCGCTGCGGCCCGTATAGCAGAATCAATTCAGCCCTCCCAGTCGGAGGCTGGCAGGGGCTTGTTACAAATCAGAGCGTTGCTCCGGGCGGCGGGAAACCAAAATTCTGCTGTTTCTCAGTCGCGGAACAGGATCCACAGTCGATCCGTTGCAACCGATACAGTCCAGTCGGCTCACAGCCCGCGGTCGCCCCCGAGGCGTGAAGGACGTGGCGACCGGCATGATCAGTACAGAAGGAACGAGCAGTATGATCACCGATCCGATCGTGATGTTCGACGTCGAGTGCCAACCCCTCCCCCGAGGAGCGGGTCATATGCGCCTCGACCTCGAGATGACAGGTGCCCTCATAGCGTTGGGCAGAGGGTTCCCGTCGACCCCAGGGACCCAGGCTTTGACGCGAGATCTGTCCTCGTTCAAGGCTTGGTTGACAGGAACAGGGCTCATCGGGAAGGCCAGAACAGAGATGCGCCCGCCAGCAGCAGAGTACATGCTTCAGGGCCAGAGTGTTTTAGTCGAGCCATCAGAGCCGCAGTGATTCCTCCCAATTTCAGGCTGGCGACTGGAATCAGCAACTTCACCGGTGAATCTAAGCCTGACACTTGGCTCGAAGATTACCGAGTGGCTGTACAGATTGGCGATGGCAATGATGAGGTGGCCATGAAGCATTTACCTCTCATGTTAGAGGGCTCAGCCAGAGCGTGGTTAAATCAGTTGGCACCCAGCAGCATTTACACTTGGGAGGATCTCTCCCGAGTGTTTATCACAACTTTTGAAGGAACATGCAAGCGACCTGCAGGCCTTACAGAGTTGCGGTCTTGTGTGCAGAAGCCGAATGAAACCCTGAGGGAATACATCCAGAGGTGGATCACACTGCATCACTCGGTTGAGAATGTGCCAGACCATCAAGCAGTATGTGCCTTCAAGGAAGGCGTTAAATACAGAGAGTTGAATCTGAAGTTCGGTCGAACTGGAGAGATGTCTCTGAATCGGATGATGGAGATTGCCACCAAGTACGCTAATGGCGAAGACGAGGACCGACTCCGGAGTGGCAAGCACAAGGCAGTCGCCCAAGAAACCGGAGGGAATTCTAGTCGGAAACAAAAGCGGAAGGCCGAGCCAGCCGCTCCTGGGGAGGCCCTGGCCGTAGCCCAGGGAAACTTCAAGGGAAAACCCAAGGGCACCTGGAATCCCAAGAAAGTCAAGGATCAGGATGGAAACGATGTTTTGGACCTGCCGTGTCACATCCACACCAAGAAAGATGAAGAGGGTAATTTTATTTACCCAAAGCACACCACTCGACAGTGCCGGCTCATAATCCAGCAGTTTCAAGGCAAACAGTCCAAGGATAAGAAAAAAGAGTCAGACAGAGTCGAGGACAAGGAAGATAGCAACGACGGATACCCCCAAATCAATTCCACCCTGATGATTTTTGCTGATGTCGAAAGCAAAAGTCAACTGAAAGTCATCTACCGTGAGGTGAATATGGTTGCTCCGGCAACACCCAGTTATCTGAAGTGGTCTCAGACTGCCATCACGTTCGACCAGTCTGATCACCCTACGCACATTGCCACCCCTGGGAGGCAAGCGTTGGTGGTCGATCCAATTGTCGAAGGCACTCGACTGACCAAAGTCTTGATGGATGGTGGCAGTGGCCTGAACATACTGTACGCCGAAACTTTGAAAGGAATGGGCATTCCGATGTCCAGACTGAGTACCAGTAACATGAGCTTCCACGGAGTCATTCCTGGCAAGAAAGCTGAATCACTCGGCCAGATTGCTCTTGATGTGGTTTTCGGTGATTCAAAGGATTACCGCAAGGAAAGGTTGACATTCGAGGTTGTGGACTTCCAAAGTGCTTATCATGCCATTTTGGGCAGGCCAGCTTACGCACGCTTCATGGCTCGACCATGTTACGTATACCTCAAACTGAAGATGCCTGGCCCTAAAGGGGTAATCACTATTACAGTCAATCGGAAGAAGGCAGAAGAGTCCTTTCAGAAAGGCTCAAAGATTGCAGATGCTCAGATGGCAGTGGTCGAGCTGCAAGAGTACCAAAAGACTGTCGATCCGAGTGAATTGCTACGGGCCAAGAAGCCTGCTTCAGAGTCAGCTTTTCAGTCGTCCGGTGAAACAAAGACAGCTCACATTCACCCGACCAACCCTGACGCTGCTCCGACTCACATCTCGACGACGCTCGACTCCAAATAGGGAGAAGCGCTCATCCAGTTCCTCCGTGAGAACTGGGACGTCTTCGCATGGAAGCCTTCTGACATGCCTGGAGTTCCCAGGGGGCTGGCTGAGCACCGTCTGCGAGTCGACCCGAAGTTCAAGCCTGTGAAAGAACATCTTCGACGGTCCGCCGTCCAGAAGAGGAAAGCCATTGGCGAGGAGGTAGCTCGGCTCTTAGCAGCGGAGTTCATCCGAGAGATTTACCACTCCGAGTGGCTCGCCAATGTCGTCATGGTCCCCAAGAAGGACAAGACACTTCGCATGTGCATTGATTTCAAACATATCAATCGGGCCTGCCCGAAAGATCATTTCCCTCTTCCCCGCATCGACCAGATAGTGGACTCGACGCGGGATGTGAGTGTTTGTCTTTTCTAGATGCTTATTCAGGGTACCATCAGATCCGTCTGTATGGACCTGACGAGATCAAAACGGCTTTCATCACCCCATTTGGGTGCTTCTGTTATGTCACCATGCCCTTCGGCCTCAAGAATGCCGGAGCCACGTTCATGAGGATGATTCGGAAGTGTTTGCTCACTCAGATCAGTCGGAACGTAGAAGCATACATGGATGATATTGTGGTTAAGTCACGGAAAGGTTCCGACCTACTGACTGACCTTGCCGAAACCTTTGCTAACCTCAGGAGATATGATATCAAGCTCAATCCATCAAAGTGCACATTCGGAGTTCCAGGTGGAAAGTTACTCGGTTTTCTCGTTTCCGAACAAGGAATCGACGCTAACCCCGAGAAAGTTGGCACCATACTCCGGATGAAGCGCCCCGTGCGTATACACGATGTCCAGAAGCTTACAGGTTGCTTGGCCGCTCTAAGTCGATTCATTTCTCGACTTGGTGAGAAAGCGTTGCCTCTTTACCGACTGATGAAGAAGTCTGACGAGTTCGAGTGGACTCCAGAAGCTGACGCAGCGTTTGCACAGCTCAAAGCTCTGCTCTCCACCCAGCCGGTGCTTGCTGCCCCAATCAGCAAAGAGCCTCTGCTGCTGTACATTGCGACCACGGGACAAGTTGTCAGTACAGTACTCACGGTCGAGCGAGAAGAAGAAGGAAAGGCCTTCAGAGTTCAGCGCCCAGTCTATTATCTGTCTGAAGTTTTGACCCCTTCAAAACAAAGATACCCTCACTACCAGAAGCTTGTATATGGGATTTACATGACCACGAAGAAGGTTGCACATTACTTCTCTGACCACTCCATTACAGTCGTCAGCGACGCCCCACTGTCAGAGATTCTGCACAACAGAGATGCAACTGGTCGAGTGGCCAAGTGGGCAATTGAACTCCTTCCCTTAGATATCAAGTTTGAAGCAAAGAAGGCTATCAAGTCCCAAGCAATCGTAGATTTCATCGCCGAGTGGATTGAACAGCAACTTCCGACTCAAGTTCACTCGGAGCACTGGACCATGTTCTTCGATGGATCTAAGATGCTGAATGGTTCCGGTGCTGGGGTAGTTCTAGTCTCCCTTCGAGGAGATAAGCTCAGATATGTTCTCCAGATTCACTTCGATTCCTCCAATAATGAAGCAGAGTGTGAAGCACTTTTGTATGGGTTGCGCATGGCCATTTCACTTGGCGTCCGTCGCCTCATGGTCTACGGCGACTCAGATTTGGTGGTTAATCAGGTGATGAAGGAGTGGGACGTCAGAAGTCCGGCCATGACTGGTTATTGCAATGCAGTGACAAAGCTAGAAAAGAAATTCGAGGGATTAGAGCTTCATCACATCCCTCGACTGAAAAATCAAGCAGCTGATGATCTGGCAAAGATAGGCTCCAAGAGAGAAGCCATTCCCAGCAATGTGTTTTTGGAGCACATCCTCTCGCCGTCAGTCTAGGAGGATCCTTTCACAGAAGAAGCCCCACAACCGAAAAGTGCCACAGATCCGACTGAAGTCGAAGTTCCTGTTGTGGTCGACCTAATCATGGAAGTCTTGGAAATTACTCCCGACTGGACGATACCGTACATCGCGTATATCCTAAGGAAAGAGCTCCCAGAGGACGAGGAAGAGGCTTGACAGATCGTCCGCCAATCCAAGGCCTTCACAGTCATAAAGGGGCAGTTGTATAGAGAAAGCGCGACTGGAATCGGTCAGAAGTGCATAACACCAGAAGAAGGTCGGATAATCCTTGACGATATCCACTCGGGGACCTGTGGCCACCATGCGTCCTCTCGGACCATTGTGGCTAAAGCATACCGAGCGGGATTTAACTGGCCTAGAGCAAATGAGATGGCGAAAGAGATAGTCGACAAGTGTGGAGGCTGTCAGTTCTACTCCAACATGTCACACAAGCCTACATCAGCCCTGAAGACCATTCCACTCGTCTGGCCCTTTGCTGTCTGGGGACTGGACATGGTTGGTCCACTGCGAACAGGCAGGAGCGGATTCACGCATGTGCTCGTGGCAGTCGACAAGTTCACCAAATGGATTGAAGCCAAGCCCATCAAAAATCTTGATGCTAGCACTGCTGTCGGTTTCATCAGAGAGTTGATATTCAGGTATGGGGTCCCGCATAGCATCATCACTGACAATGGGTCAAACTTCGATTCAGACAAGTTCAGAGCTTTTTGCGCCTCTCAAGGCACACGAGTCGACTACGCGTCGGTCGTGCATCCTCAGTCGAATGGACAAGCTGAAAGAGCAAATGGTCTGATTCTCAAAGGACTGAAGCCTCGACTGATGCATGATCTCAAGCACGCGGCAGGTGCTTGGGTCGACGAGCTTCCATCAATTCTGTGGGGATTGAGGACCACCCCTAACCGGTCGACTGGAAGAACTCCATTCTTTCTGGTTTATGGAGCCAAAGCGGTTCTGCCAAGTGATCTTCTTCACAACGCGCCCCGAGTCGAGCTTTACACCGAAGATGAAGCAGAATAGGCCCGGCAAGACGCAGTCGACCTCCTAGAAGAAGAGAAGGAGATGGCCATGATCAGATCGACCATCTATCAGCAGGACTTGCGTTGATTCCACGCCCGGAATGTGAAGAGTCGAGCCTTCCAAGAAGGAGATTTGGTCCTCCGAGTGGATCAACAGAAACCACACAAGCTTGCTCCTACTTGGGAAGGCCCCTTCATCGTTACCAGAGTCCTTCACAAAGGAGCATATCACCTCTACAATGTTGATCACCAGATCGACGAGCCACGAGCTTGGAATGCGGAACTACTCCGCCCCTTTTACACTTGAGTTCTCCCTTGGCAGAGATGAAATAAGAAAAATTTCTGCAGTTCATTTTTATCAAAGGCAAGAGTGTTCCAATAATTGTTGTCACTTTTTACATACGAAATCCCCCAGTGGGTGACTTAGCTGCGAATCCGTTTCGCCTAAGTTTGAAAAAAATCCTACCGAGTGGAGAGCAAACCTCCCACTCGGGGGCTTAGCTGCAGCCCAGGACTCGCCTAAGTTCTCCCACTAAGAGACTTAGCTGTAGTCAGTGCTCACCTAAGTGTTTAAAATCCTACCGAGTGGGGAGCAAACCTCCCACTCGGGGGCTTAGCTGCAGTCCAGGACTCGCCTAAGTTCTCCCACTAAGAGACTTAGCTGCAGTCAGTGCTCGCCTAAGTGTTTAAAAATCCTACCGAGTGGGGAGCAAACCTCCCACTCGAGGGCTTAGCTGCAGCCCAGGACTTGCCTAAGTTTTCCCACTAAGAGACTTAGCTGCAGTCGGTGCTCGCCTAAGTGTTTAAAAATCCTACCGAGTGGGGAGCAAACCTCCCACTCAGGGGCTTAGCTGCAGTCCAGGACTCGCCTAAGTTCTCCCACTAAGAGACTTAGCTGCAGTCAGTGCTCGCCTAAGTGTTTAAAAATCCTACCAAGTGGGGAGCAAACCTCCCACTCAGGGGCTTAGCTGCAGCCCAGGACTCGCCTAAGTTCTCCCACTAAGAGACTTAGCTGCAGTCAGTGCTCGCCTAAGTGTTTAAAAGTCCTACCGAGTGGGGAGCAAACCTCCCACTCGGGGGCTTAGCTGCAGTCCAGGACTCGCCTAAGTTCTCCCACTAAGAGACTTAGCTGCAGTCAGTGCTCGCCTAAGTGTTTAAAAATCCTACCGAGTGGGGAGCAAAGCTCCCACTCGGGGGCTTAGCTGCAGTCCAGGACTCGTCTAAGTTCTCCCACTAAGAGACTTAGCTGCATTCAGTGCTCGCCTAAGTGTTTAAAAATCCTACCGAGTGGAGAGCAAACCTCCCACTCGGGGGCTTAGCTGCAGCACGACGCTCGCCTAAGTACAGGACACAGCCCAATTCGCGAATCGACCACTACCTTCTCCCTCGGAGCTGCGTCGCAAATACAAGATTATTCCGAGTGAAGATCCAGTTCCACTCGACGAATCAAACTGTGAAGATATCAACGAGAAATCTAGTTCAGAAAAAGCCTAAAAGGTCCCAGACCTCAAAGTACTCGAGCCCTCGGCTCGGCAGAGTTTAAACGGTTACAAATCCACTCGGCATTCCAAGGTAAATTCAAAGTTTTTTACTCCTCAGGAGGAGGACTGGAAGGGGCGACGAACTCATCCAAGTCGATCCCGTCGGCAATACGGGTGGCAGCAGCGATGAAAGTCTCCATGAAGTCTTGAAAGCTGTGCTTCCTAGTATTGGCAACTTGGATGGCCATCAGCTTTTCTTCTCGCACCTCCTTGCAATGGACGCGGACCAGAGACAGAGCGACGTCAGCACCACATCTAGCAGAAGATTTCTTCCATTCCGCCACTCGACCTGGGACTTCGTTAAGTTGAGCCATCAGAGACTCGAGGTCGTTCCGAAGCGTCGTCCCAGGCCAGAGTGATGTGTCGATCCGCGACATCGCCACTTTCAGCCGAGCCAGATAGTCAATGACGCTGGCAGTACGAGACTCCAGACGGAGCACGTTCATTGCAGCCTCATCCTTCACAAGAGAGTTAATAGGGTCCAAGCTTGGCTCCACTCGACTGGTCTCCTCTTCAAAATTCTAGCAAAGTTCTGCATACACGATCCAAGGATAAGTCAATTTTCATAGACTGAGTCGACACAAAAACCAATCGGAACTGAATGTGCACCTTCAAGCTTAAGGTACAACTTCTTGGCAAGGCTCCCCAAGTAGCTCTCCAGGTCGTCCCTCCCGCGAGCGATGCCTTCCAGCTTCTCGCTCAGGGTGAGGTTCTCCTTCTTCCAACGTGAACACTCCCTGTTGGCTTCATTCAGAGCGGTCTTCAGCTTGGTATTCTCTTCTTATAAGTGGTCGACCGAAGCCAGCTTCTGTGCGGCCAGAGCGGTCTTGTCATCAGCCTCCTTACGGGCAACAGTCAAGTCCTGATCCTTCTTCGCCAGAGCTTCGTTCAGTTTTTCTGCGAAGAAATGATGATTGAATCGGAAATAACAAAAGGGTACTCAAGCCCAAAGACTAACCAATCGACAAAGCCGTCTTACCTGCGGCGCCGTCTCTGACCTTCTGCAGCTCTGTTCTGGCCAGCTCCAGATCAAGGTTCAGTTGAATCTTCTGCTTCTCCAACTCAGTATAGCGAGCTACGAGTTCACAGGATTTCTGTAAAAGCAAAATCAGTCGACAGGCGTCCAAGATAAGTTGCTTCCGAGTAACTAAGGGACAATGACGACGTTTCTAAGACCACAGCCGAATCAAAAACATTCGACAATAGTCTCGGGGACTACACCCAGTGGGTGCACTCAGCGTGCCCCCACTGGTTTGACCAAATAAAAGTTCCACTCGACCTGGCCCGACCAAACCGAGTGAAGAAATACAACTACATCAACACAATGTAAAGACTACAGTCGACTGCCAGCAGTCCACCGTAGTCTCGGGGACTACACCCAGTGGGTGCACTTAGCGTGCCCCCACTTGTCCAAGGATTGGCAGACACACCCAGTGGGTGTACAGATACAAAGATCTTCGGAAAAGAGACTCTCCAAACAGCATATCATAACAGACCAAATGTTGAGTCGACTGACCTGGACGTTGCTCTGAAGAGCCGAACTCGTGTCATAGGCTGCTTGGCTGGCCTCCCGAGCCATCTTCACTTGCTCCATCATGATCCCCTCCTGGCGTATAGCCTCCTTTGCAGCAGCCGCTTGGTCCTCAGGGACGGGGTATGTGGCAAAAAGCGAAGACGGATCCGCAGTCGACGACGAGGGCCACGCACTCGCCAGAGGAACAGCGAAGGTCACTGAAGCCCGAGTGGTGTCACCACCGTCCCGAGCCTTGGCCTCAGACGCCGGAGCGGATTGGGGGGTCTTGTCAGCCGACGCCCTCTTGTGCCTCCTCACTCTCAACGGACCGTTGTCATCGTCATCCGGGAGGTCGATAACATGAGGAGGGGCTACAAAGGAAAGGTTCAATCGACCAGGGTTGCAATAAATGATCAATCGACTCAAAGCAGAACGTCAGTAACCGTACTAGGGTTGGAGGTAACAGCATCCTCCATCTCTTGGTCACCGTCCTTGGCGGAGACCTCGGAAGTAGCAGCGCTGCAAATCTCGAAAGTCAATCAGTTGGCTCAATGAATCAACCAAGGATCTGCCCATGGTCGACGAAGGAAAGCAAGTTTTATTATTACCCGGAAATGGTAGGGACAGCTATCTTCATCTTGGGCAGAGCCTTGGGCGGCTTGGTCAGCGTCGTGCGTGGGTGCTTGGGAACCTTCCCAATCGGCGTAGGAGAAGAGGTCCGAGGGCGTTTCGACGACTGCCCAACAGAAGCAGTCGCCTTACCACGTTCCCGCGCTGGGTCGTGTGCGTGCTTGGACCGCCCCTCTGGGCGAGGGGGTTCGACCTCCTCCTCCTCCTCCTCCTCCTCCTCTTCGCTGGAGTCGACGTCGTCATCTCCCTCTCCTTCACCGTTGGACTCCCACTCGCCTTGGTCGTCCCCACTCTCACCTCCGCTCGCCTCCCCCTCCTCAGTTGGCTCCTGAGCCCCGTTGGGTGTCGAGTACATCTCGGTGGCCGCCTGGAAGACAATAGACAAGACGAATGTCAATCGACCAACTCAAAGAAGACCAATGCAGAAAACGAGATTCTAGTCGGGAACATAAAGACATACCTGGTCCACCTCATACGAATTGTCGAGTGGAACCACCCTCCTGGCTCCTCGGGGGTTGTCTTTGTTCCCCGTAATGCTCGAAAGCCACCCCTCCAGCATCTCTTCGGTGACCTCCTCCGGGTGGACCCGAGTGGTGTCGTCAAGGCCCACGTACAGCCACATCGGGTGGTCACGGGCCTGGAGCGGTTGGATACGCCTCCGGAGGAAGACCTCCAGCAGGTCCATGCCAGTCACACCCTCACGGACGAGCTCAACCACTCGACCCGCCAACACTTTGACCTGGGCCCTTTCCTCCGGCGACACTTTCAGAGAAGCAGGCTTTTCAGCTCGGTCGAGAGAGAATGGAGGAAGTCCAGTCGACTGCCCTAGGGTTGCCTGGTCTTGACAGTAGAATCAGGTTGCCTGCCAACCGCGGACCGACTCCGGGAAAGTGATGGAAGGAAAACAACTCTTCCCCCTCGCCTGGATCGCCAGACCCCCGCACAGCTGGATCACCTGCGTCCTCTCGTCACTCGACTTGGCCTTCTTGACCGATTGAGAGCGACAGGTAAAGATGTGCTTGAAGAGTCCCCAGTGGGGGCGGCAACCCAAGAAGGCCTCGCACATAGAAATGTAAGCGGCGAGGTATACAATGGAGTTGGGAGTGAAGTGATGGAGCTGCGCCCCAAAGAAGTTCAGAAAACTCCGGAAAAAGGGATGGGGCGGCAGAGAAAACCCTCGGTCGATGTGGGTGGCTAGGAGCACGCACTCACCGTCACGGGGTTGAGGTTCGATCTCTCCCCTCGGAAGACGCGCGGCTTGGTGGGGGATGACTCCCCCCTCGACCATGTCATCGAGATCCTCTTGACGGAGCACCGACGACATTCAGTCACCCTGAATCCAACCTTTGGGCAGAGCGGTTCTAGAGGAGGATCCGCCCCGAGCCGATCTCCTTCCCTTCCCCTGCGCCGCCGCCTTCTTTGCGCGCTCCAGAGCGGAGGTCTTGCCCTTCGTCATCGTCACCGGCGAGGTCTCACACGAGCCTGCTGCGCTAGGCGAGAACGGAGGTGGCGGAAGGACTTGCGGAGGGAGAGAGGAAGAAGAAAGGAGGAGAAGAGAGCGCACTGCTCGGAAACCCCGAGCCGGCGATTTATAAGGGACCGCTTCCGAGTGGCTGACTGGTAGGCCCAGGCTATCCAGTCAAATCTCGCAGCAGACGCGCGCGCAGTACGTGGCGAAAAAGGCGACGCGGGGATCGAGGAGCTTCCGCTTTATCGCTTCCGATTACTGCGGCCGCTCCCGTCCCACGCGCTTCCCAAAATCCGAATCCCGCGACATCCGCGGGCCACAAAACAACTTGTCAAAACAGAAGACCCCGATCGCGCCGGCGCTCGGTATGTCACAAGCAAAGAAATTCACTCGACGGAAGGCCTGGAATGGATCAAGGCGACTGAAAAAGGTTGGCAACGTCATCCGCGACGATTGACCCAAAACGAGGCGCTCACGTAGCTTCGGAAAGATCTCCAACTCTTTCCCCACTCTAACCTCGATCCATTCGGGGGCTAATGATGAAGACATGTACCTAGGGTGGGGACACGGACCCGACCCAAGAGTCCTACCCTAGGACATCCCTAGGAGAAGTCACCTTTCAGTCGACTTAAAGGTATCCCACTCGACGGACTCAAGACACTCGACCAGAAAGCTACCACTCGACCATGAAGCCAACCACTCGACCGCCAGGAGGCCTACAGTCACTCCGCAGGCAAACGGTCCGCTGTTAAGTAGTCTTTATGGTCATCATAGCATTTTATTAGGGGCGTTACCAGTAACGCCCAGCCTTAAATGTACCCTAAACCCTGCATTACTGAGGGCAGGAGGGGGCTGGCGGACTCTATATAAGCCACCCCCCTCCTCAGTATGAAGGGTTCGCACCCCCTATTATTCACACGCCAGTAATCCAATCGACCGCCTCCGGGCACCGAGACGTAGGGCTGTTACTTCCTCCGCGAAGGGCCTAAACTCGTACATCTTGGTGTGTTTACAACTTCCCAATAGCTAAGATCTAGCCTCTCCATACTTACCCCCCTACATCACTGTCAGAGTTAGAACCACGACAGTAACTAGCTTGTCTTGGTCTGAACTTGAGTTCATTTGGCATGGTTCTGTTTGTGTCAGTAAACAAATATGGATGGATTTGGGTCTACTATGGTTTGTAATGACTATACTTTATTTTGTTTCAGAGATATTTAGTCAGTTAAACTACCATGGTTTGTAATAACTATTATTCAGTTAGTTCATTCAGACAGTCATTCCTGTGTTGATTCAGTCAGTGAATTCAGTAAGTGTATCTTCTGTCAGTTAATCCAGTCAGTACGTTTCAGATCCACTGCATACTTTCATTGAGAGTAGCATAAATACATAGATACATTGGTTCAGAGTAGCATCAAACACCAGTTATTACATAGAGTAGATCTTACATAGAACACCAGATCTTACATAGAACACCAAGATAGTAACATAGATAGATAGGTATATAGATGGATGGATGAGATGAGATTGACAGATCAGTCATAGCGCACGAAGAAACAGACCCACTTGGCCCTATTAGCTGGGTGGGGAGCCATGACTGCCCTCATCCTTGCCCAGCTAATGATATCCATGAATGTCCTTCCCCTGCCACCAGTGAAAACCAGCTCCAGTTCTTCATCATTGCATTTCTCTAGTACCTTGTCGGAGAGTCGGCGGTTGAACTCCTGTTGCTGCTCATCCTGGGCCGCCTCTAGTGCCCTCTGCCCGCGCCTCCTCCTCCTCCTCCTCCTCTGTGCTGCTACTGCTGCCCTAACCTCCACAGCCCCCCTCCTCCTCTGTGACATCTCCCATGTCAGGATCCATCTCTAGGGTTTGTTTTGGGTGACGGCTAGGCATCTGGTGGAGTCACTGGGAAAGGGTGGGGGTGGGGAGGGGTTTATATTGACAGATGGATGGGGTTGGGTTTTAGTAGGCCTAGGGTTGCATTTGGTCAGGGACTGGTGGGCCACTAAGCCCAATTACCCACACAAATAATATATGTAGGCTAACAAATAACATAGAAAAGATAGAAGATCAATTTGAACACTTAATAGCATAGAAGATCCATTTCCACTACTTAGTAGCATAAGAGATCCATTTCCACTACTTAATAGCATAGGAGATCCATTACAACACTTAATAGCATAGGTGATCCATTACAACTCACTTAAGAACATAGGAAATAAGGTTCTTACATAGGAAACTAAAGTTCAAATGCATGGCCAAACACTAGGTCAACTTCACATTCCCCCAAAATGTACACCCATAATCACTTCAGACTGTTAGGCCACATCCTTATATATAGGCCTTGGATGTACTTACTTCACCAACATATCACAACAACTTCATGACTCAAGGATGGCCTTGATTTGCTCTAACTTCTCCTTGCTACCATACCCATCTTTCAGCAGCTCAGCAACAACAACCTCAAGTTTGCCTTCTCCTTCTTAAGAACATCCCTGTCAACTTCAACATCCTTCATAGCCTTCCTAGTGTTCTTGATGATATCAGCTTGGCTCTGCAAAATGCACCTCTGCTCTTTTGCAAGTTTGAGCTTTTCCATCTGCAACTCCAACATAGCTTTCTCCTCTATCCCCTTCGTCTTCTTCTCAAGTTCTTCCTCCTCCACTTGTTTTTGGTACACCTTCCTGTCCACCCTACCATCCTGCCAATCAAACATCTTGGATACATCATCAACAAGCTTGGTGTACTCAATGCAAAGCTTGTCATTTTCAGTCTTAAGCTTGGCTAACTCCTTCTCAAACTTCTCCTTGTCAAGTACCCTTCCACGGTTCTACTCATGGAACATTTCCCATAGCTTGCACAAACATCTCTAAAGAACAGGAGGCCAAGGCCCATCAACCCACTCTACAACACCACAATTCACACCATTTTCCTGCATTTGTAAATGTGATAAGTTATTACAAGTGGACTAGTAGCTTATTTCAATTCCATGGTTAACTTGATAAACTTGAGATTTTCTAACAATGAATAACATAAATAAGATATGATAAGTTATTACAATGCCATGATTAAGTTTGTACATATGTGGCTGTCATATCAAACAAACTGCTGCATCATATCAAGCATCAGTGAACATCCTTAGCGGAATACTTAATTGGCATCTAACCTGGACTGGGCAGCCATAGAAATGCCTTCCTGTTATAGGCCCTTCAAAAGCAACACTCTTAATAGGCCTCATTTGGTGCAGAATGCACTTGGGATGAGCAAGCTCAAGTTGGCCACAAAAAAGGGGCTCTATAGTGGTGTCTGGGTTCCTCCTGCAACCAAAATAACCAACAAACACTGATTTCAATCTGCACTCAATACCAGAATCAACTTGCACTATTCATTAAACTTGAACACTAAAAAATCCCCAAATCAGCATGAACCCTAACACTGTACATAGATGAACCCTAGGTTACCTCAATCCTACAATCAAACCCACCCTCACTAATAAAGAACAATATCACACAACAACAACAACACTACACTCAGCAAGATCCATGGCGGTAGCCTAGGCCTACTAGCACCTATCCCTAACCCTAACCCTAGGTGGCAAAGAACTTATCATAAGTCCCATGTCCATGCTGACGACCTGGCAATCCTCCTCCGAGCTTGTTTCCTCGTCGTTCCAGGAAGGCATTGCGGCAAGGAGGTCGACGACTACCGGCCTCGAAGACGGCGAGCGGCGGCGAGCTCGTACTGGAGCAGGGGAGTGAGAGCAGGGGAGGGAGCGAGCAGGGGAGTGAGCGAGCAGGTGCGCCCGACTGACCAAGGGGTATATTTACCCTAGTTCTGACCGGGCCGGTTGGCTAACTGCCATTAACTGCTATGCTGTCCACGTGCCGGGCCATGTGGGCTGACAGGCGGGCCCAATCTGTCAGGAAAACAGTTAAATCGCTAGTCACCGCAGGTTTGGGTTTTTTGAAACAGCCGACCGCTCGTTTGTTAGTTTTCTGAGAAAAATTAAAAAGTGGTAGTTTTTTGGAACCCTAGCCTGTAAACTAGTAGTTTTATGCTATTTACTCCGACAACCCGTACGTGCTATTATGGATCTATGAGAGCTCTAAAGTTCGTACGGATCATCAGACGCCGCGGATCATCAATAATTTGAGGATCGGGACTGCTAGCTCTTTGAGGTGGAGAGAGTTTCCGAGTTCGCATAGGATGGGGTGTGTAGGTTGCGGCCGAGTCAGACTCCCGAATTCAGCGGCAACTTCAACGGACAACTTCAACGAGAGGCCAGTGCTAGGCCACGGGCGACCGGCGGCAGCACCAGGCCGGTCGCTCGTGAACCGTTGGATTCAAATATAATCTATGTTCAGAATTACGTTGACCTAGCCATCCCTCCCGGTCTCGACTTGTTCCTCCTCTGGCACTACGTGCAGACCCCATGGTCACTAGTAGAAAAGGGAGCTTTAAAACCGGTTCGTAAGGGCCTTTAGTGCCGGTTCCATAACCAGCACTAAAGGGTGGGCACTAAAGCCCCCCCCCTTTGGTACCGGTTCGGCACGAACCGGCGCTAAAGTGCCACCACGTGGCATGAGCTCGCGCCGTGGTATGGGGGACCTTTAGTACCGGTTGGTGTTACCAACCGGTACTAAATGTATTTTTTTTAAAAAATGGATTTTTTTTATTTTTTCGATTTTCAATTTTCTGAATTGAATTATTTGATTATTTAGTCTCTAATCACCCATCTTAACTGCTCAAGTGTGGATCACTCATTCCAAATAGTCTAACTTCCCGACCGGGCACCCATCCTCTCACTCCCCCAGCCTGAGCACGCTTAACTTCGGAGTTCTATTCCCCCTACTTTCCAAGTCTGCACTTGTTGTTTTCCTGACAAATATAAGCTGTCAATCCTATTAACCCTCAGCAGTTTAGCTTGAGCATTAGGGCACAAGTTTCACCGTTTGAGTTTGAAACTATTATTCTAAAAAACTGTAGTAACACTAATATTTCTTGAATAAGTTTGACCATAGTTTGACCAGATTTGACCAAAATTCAAAAATTGAAATAATTATTTAGTAACACTAATATTATTGAATAATTATGTAGTAACATTAATACTTCTTGAATAAGTAGTTTGACCATAGTTTGACCAAAATTTAAAAAAAAAACTGATGCGGATTTGAGGATTCTAAAAAATTGCAAACAGGCCGTAGGCTGTCACCATCGGATGCGGATTTTCGTGTTGAATTTTTTGATATATTATACGTTTTTTCCAACATCGTATGCAAAAGTTATAGCCGTTTTACATTTTCCCTACACTTTTTGCAAAACATGTTCAAATTTAAGTTTTCAAATTTTCCTAACTAGTAGATGTAGTAATATAACTACCTCTCGAAGGATTTTATTTTCTGAAGTTTTTATCATTTTCTTTTGATTTTTTCAAAACTGAAATGGCGATACACCGGGGGGGGGGGGTAGAGTTTGAAAAATTTCCCTATAGTCCCGGTTTGTGTCTCCAACCGGGACTATAGGTCAGACCCCTTTAGTCCCGGTTCATGGCACGAACCGGTACTAAAGGTTAGCCCTTTAATACCGGTTTGTACCATAAACCGGTACTAAAGGTGATCATGGGGCTCCGGCCTAACGCTAGCCTGCCACCACCCCTTTAGCACCGGTTCGTGGCACGAACCGGTACTAAAGGTTCAACACGAACCGGCATTAATGCATAGCCGTTCGAACTGGCACTAATGGTACCATTAATACCGGGCCAAAAACAAACCGGGACTAATGTGTCTCACATTAGGTCCTTTTTCTACTAGTGGGTGAAGGGGAAATAAACCCCCCTCCCCCGGCTCCAGCGACACAAAGGTGTCTATCTCCATCGTTGTTTGCCCCTGCAACAGGCCATGGCTCAGTCGTGGTTGCTTGCAGCTCCTGCTATGGACAGTCACATCCCCGCCACGCAGCCTCGGCCGCCAGCAATTGCAGCATCGGGAGCGCCGACTGGCCGCCGACCGGGTGTACATCGCTCACATCATCGTCATCTACTGGTCATCACTTCCACCCTCCACCATTGTAGCAAAACAACTCACCTTTCATAGCTTTTATGGTTGCTGGTTGTGGCAATCACAACACCACCCCCATCGTCGCCCTAGCTCATTGTCATCAATTGTAACATTTTTTTGCCAGTTCCAGCTTCTACCGTTGTTGGTTGTAGCCATCTCGGCACCACAGTTCATCGTAGCGGCACCTCCTCCTCATGGTTGTAGCAAAACAATCGGTCGGTTCCAGCATCTGATGGTGCCCACTGTAGCGCTAAAATTTGCCAGTTGTAGCTCCCCACGAGGCCGGTTGCAACACCGCCAATAAGCAGCTTGTAGAACCCGTAGTAGCCAGTTCCAACACCCGCGGTGGCCGGTACCAGCATCCTGTGCACCGGTTCCAACACCTCCAGGCGCCGGTCCAAACACCGTTGCCCGCCCATTGTAGCATCATGTATGCCGCTACCAGGGGGTTCGTGCACATTTAGGAGGCCAGATTTGCTAAGTCTAGTTGTAGATGTTCTAAGGAGGGGGCCATGAGGAAGACTATGAGGCCCTATCCCAAGATTATTTTTTGGGCTGGCTTAACCAGGGAACATTTTGCTGAGGAGGATGACAAATGTGAATGTTTTGCATGATCATTTGTGTTTTTCGTGGATGGAAAATTTCCTTTTTCCTTATGGAACACCCCGCATTCCAGATTACGGGGGACCAACCAAATTGGTGGGCACACGGAGTACATCGGACGGGAAGTTTGTTAGCTAGATTTGCTCGCTATCAGGAACTCCACACACCCCAGCCTTAGCCAACACATGCACTGGGAGATTACAGACCAGAGAGCAGTACATGGTTTTATACTCAAAGAAACCTAAATGCATGAGGTATTTTGCCTCGCGGAAGAGAAAACCAAGCGAACCCCGGTTCATGGCAGTGCTTGACAGCGCCTGGTGAAGACTCATACAGTCTGTTTCGAAGTAGACCCGTCCCATACCATGCACTTCCGCAACTTGGATGGCCTTCCATAGGCTTTAGTTTGAGCCTGAAGAGCGGTACCCTCGTTCAGCAATTTCCGCAGCAACGACCTCGCCGTTCCCATTAGGGAATGCATGGTGCTATCTTAGGAGTGCCACCTAGGATAAATGATGAAAATAATGAGGTGGAAAGGAAAGAAATTATAAAAAAAAGACTTGTCTTCTCTTATTTAAGAAATGATTTTTTAGCACAATATGTCTCATCACGTTTTTAGGAATATCTAATTATTAAAGATAAGGCTAAAAGATGACCCATTGTAGACATGTTTTTTTTGTCATCTCTAAATTACATGCAAGACTTAAGATAAAACTATCTTATCAACCATTGTATAAGACCCCACCCTCCTTATCCCGTGTCCGTAAGGAAAGATTGGTCGACATTGATTTTGATTATTTGGCAATTCTCTTGAGCACGGCATACCCGCCCAGTTCATTTTTTTTGCCAGGATTTACCGTGCTCTGAGAAGGAATTTGCCATCCTCGAGACAATGTAAATTACAAGTTCGCAAAAAGAAAATAGACAATGTAAATGAGAAACGTCCATTTTGCCATGCCTTCCCAGGAACGTCAGCACAACAGCGTTCCCATTTATTTATTTTCTCCCCTGAATCCGTCCCTGGCCAACTGTTGAGATAGTTTCCTTGTACGCGTCCGTTTCCAAAACAATTTCCATCCGCGCGTCTGCATGCACGCCATGAATGGATAAAAGCTAAGCAGACCTAAGCCTAAGCCAACTCCTCCTATTTCTCCGGCGGTCACGGGGCCGTCTTCCGGCCTCCCTGCACCGTTTCTCCACCTCCGCCTTAATTTGTCACCCACCCAAGAATAAACCGACCCGAAAACAGCCTGAGTGAATAATTAGGCAAGCACCAAAACTGAGGATATACCAGGAAATAGCTTTAGTATAGTTCCATCCAAGCAGAGGAGAGGGGCGGAGAGGGGATCGATCGATCGATCGCTCTCGCGGCCGGCGGCATGTCGCGGTTGGCGTCGGCGCTGCTTGCCCTGGCGACGGCGGCCGCGGTGGCGGTGGCGGTGGCGGCGCGGCCGGCGGTGGACGTGACCGCGACGGTGGCCTTCGGGGAGGGCTACACGCCGCTCTTCGGCTTCGACAACATCCTCCGCTCCGCCGACGACCGCACCGTCAGCCTCCTCCTCGACCGCACCACCGGTACGTACGTACGAGTGCGGTCATCCATCCATCCTCCGTCCTCCCCGGCTGGCCGGCCGGCCGTACGTTCGTGGCATGCGCGCGCATGGCGGCTTGGTTTCCTCCGTTAATTTCTGGGGCGTTTGTCTGTTTTTCATGCAACGTACGTCAGTTATCAGTTAATGGTAATTAAAATGGGCAGGGTCGGGGTTCATCTCGTCGGCCATGTACCAGCACGGCTTCTTCAGCGCGTCCATCAAGCTGCCGTCCGACTACACGGCGGGGGTGGTGGTGGCGTTCTACACGTCCAACGGCGACGTGTTCCCCAAGACGCACGACGAGCTGGACTTCGAGTTCCTGGGCAACATCCGGGGCAAGCCGTGGCGGATGCAGACCAACATGTACGGCAACGGCAGCGTCAGCCGGGGCCGGGAGGAGCGCTACGTGCTGCCCTTCGACCCCACCACCGAGTTCCACCGCTACTCCATCCTCTGGGCGCGCGACGCCGTCGTCTTCTACGTCGACGACGTGCCCGTGCGCCACCTGCGCCACGCCCGCGCCGGCCGCGACTTCCCGGCCAAGCCCATGTCGCTCTACGCCACCGTCTGGGACGCCTCCAACTGGGCCACCTCCGGCGGCCGCTACCGCGTAGACTACCACTACGGGCCCTTCGTCGCCTCCTTCACCGACCTCGCCCTCGCCGGTTGCCGCGCCTCCTCCCCCACGGAAGAAGGCTGCGCCGACGCGCTGGCCGCGTCCGACCCCGCCGTCATGACGCTCGCCAAGCAGCAGGCCATGCGCCAGTTCAGGGAGCGCAACATGGTCTACTCATACTGCTACGACACCAGGCGCTACCCCGTGCCCTTCCCGGAGTGCGACCTCGTCGAGTCGGAGCGGAGCAGGTTCAAGGACAGCGGCCACCGGCTCGCGCTCAGGCGCCGCCGCGTCGGCCGCCGGCCGCCCAACAAGGCCGACATGTAGCGTGCACGCACCTAGCAGCGATATCTTCTCTTCTCTTTTGTGTTCATTAATTAGGGACGGAGATTTGGGTTGGTTGATTATGTATTACTCGGCGGAATTTGGCAGTAGCATCCCAAAGCGGAATTTGGGTGACACGTACGGTTACTCGGCGGGCACATTGCATGAAAACGTACGACGACCTACACGGTGTGCTCCCTTCCTTCCTCCTCTGCTTTGCTCTTCTCCCCCACCGGGGATGGGCTCCGTTTCAGGCGCCGTGGGGAAAAACGTACGTTCATTCTGGATTTTCTTTGAAAAGCTACGTCGGACTAATTTTTGAAGGGTGTGGCTAGGTTTCAGTTGATCAGGATTTAACCAAGTCTCAGTCAAGTGACTAATGTACAAAAAGAAAAAAAAAAGCTAAAATGAAAATTTTGCAAAGATTTTCACGCAAGATCGAACGAATATAGTATTCACTGTTGATTGAGACTTCGGCGTAATTTTTTTTGGAAGTTGAACTACATTATTGAAAGGTCAACACTGCTTTTGGGTGGCTAGCTTTCATCTAGATGGGAATTAAGTAAATCACATCTAGCTCGTACATTATTTCATTTGGCGCGAATATCTGTGTGAATTTTTTTAGATGTGACTTAATTGTTATAACCGTCGGAGTTTCCTTCTAAAAAGTTTTGGAAGCCTGGTTTTATTTTAAAAGGTCATACTTGCAAACATACCACTGCTGAAATAGTTTTTCCCTAAATCATAGCATAATGATGCGAAAGCCCGTTGAGATCATCAAATGACATCTCCACCATCGCGTCATCTTGAAGCCTAGTCTATTTTGGCTATCGTGCGGCCAAGCCTTCATATATTACGCTTGTGTTACATGTGTTTGACTCCAACACCTCACATAGTCTAATCAAGTTGTGGCCTTCTACAAATATATCGGATACCAATTCCAATAAACTTCATCTTAACAAACATGTCTTTGTCATCTTGAAGTTGTCAGCTTCACATGAATGCATGTGCCAGATTGGACTTGGGTCTTCCCTTGTTTCTCACGTCACTTGTATAAGCCATCTGGCAAGTCCTCGTAAGACTTTTTAGCCTCGACTGAACATATTGGCATGTCTCTCTTCTTCTCAACTCCGCCTTGTACATATTGTTCTTAGTCCGTGTTCCCTTCATCACGAGCTTTGGGCCAGTTCTTTTGGGCGATTCTACCAGAATCTAGAATCGCCCCCCTCTCCAGCTTCTCCCAGGATCACTACTTCATATATTTTTTACAATCCTACCTAATTAGACCTTAACTAGATAGGATTGTAAAAAAATAAAGTGATGATTCTGAGAGAAGCTGGGGAGGGGGGTGATTCTTGGCTCTGATGATTTTCTTGTCCATGTTCACTTGTGTAAGTAATCGCTGCCATGAAGTTGACCAAGAAAAATAACACCTCTTCAAACCCTTGCCACGTCAACTGCACGATGTGTGTCCTCGTTGTTAGGGCATATTTATCCCTTAGTGGTTTGGTGATTGATAACAATGCAATTTGTGAACTAACCGTGTGTAGGGGAAGGGTGCATGAAAATCAAAAAAATATCCTACGAACACCCAAGATCTATCTAGGAGAAGCATAGCAATGAGAGGGGAGAGTGTGTCTACGTACCCTCGTAGAAAAGCGAAAGCGTATATAACGCGGTTGATGTAGTCGTACTCTTCGCGAACCGATCACGATCCAACCGATCTAGTGCCGAACAGACGTCACCTCCAAGTTTAGCACACATGCGACTCGATGACGTCTCCTCCTCCTTGATCCGGCAAGAGAACGGAGAAGTAGATGGGATCATAACCAGCACGACGGTGTGGTGGTGATGGTGGTAGTGGAGCAACGGCAGCGCTTTGCTAAGCGAAAAACCATGAACGAGAACTATGCCGGGAGGGAGAGACGGGGCAGCAGCCAAGGCCAATGTATCAGGGTGCCTTGTTGCTCCCCCTCCCCTATATTTATATGCATATGTGTGGGAGGGCTAGGAGTCCATCCCTACTCCTGATAGGAGTTGGCGCCAAGGGGAAGGAGTCCTACTCCTAGCAGGAGTTGGATTCCTAGTCCTCTTCCACATGTCTTAGCCACATGGGACTCTTAGGGGCTGGTGCGCGTGACCCATGTAGGCCAGGGCGCCCCCCTTCACTCCATGATGGCATGTGAGATGTGATGGACCCACTTGTGGACTTTCGGACCCCTCTGTAACTTCCTGGAAGCTTTCTGATACAATACCAAAAAACTACACCTTTTTTTAAATTCCAAAAACAACTTTTCATATATAAATCCTTACTTATCGATCATTCCGAGACTCCTCGTGACGTCTGGGATCTCATCCAGGACTCTGAACAACATTCGGTCACCAACATGCATATCACAATATTACTCTAGCGTCATCGAACGTTAAGCGTGCGACACTACGGGTTTGGGAATCATATAGTCATGACCCAGACACCTCTCCGGTCAATAACCAGTAGCGGGACCTAGATGCCCATATTGGTTCCTACATATTCCACGAATATCTTTTATCGGTTGAACCATGATGTCAAGGATTCGGTTAATCCCATATACAATTCCCTTTGTCCGACGATATGTTACTAGCCCAAGATTCGATCGTCGGTATCTCCATACCTAGTTCAATCTCGTTACCAGCAAGTCTCTCTATTCATTCCGTAATACAAGATCTCATGACTAATTCATTAGCCACATTGCCTGCAAGCTCTTTACGATGTTGTATTACCGAGAGGGTTCAGAGATATTTCTCCATCATATGGAGTGACAAATCCCAGTCTCGATCCGTGCCAACTCAACAAACACCTCCGGAGATACCTGTAGAGCAAATTGCATTGTTATCAATCACCAAAGCCACCGCCAAACGGTCTAGACCAACTCAATTTGCAATAATTGTAGTGTTGTAGAACCCCATTTGCAACAACGGTTGTTGTAGAACCCTGTAGTGTTGCATAACATTTTGCAACAGAGCACTTGTTGCAGAAACTTTTTGCAACAAAGGTTGTGTTGCAAATTTTATTTTTGTCTTTAATTTTTTGCAACATGTGTTGTTGCGACTGGACTTCTGCAACATGAATGATGTCTCAATTTTTTTTCTAATGAAAGTTGATTTCATAGCAGCACCACCGTCGTTGTTTGAACAGGGAGGCGCTGGTGATGGTCGGAGATGACATGAACAAGGTCGGCAGCAGCCGTCCCAAGCTCGGGCGCACCGCAGACCGACAACCATGGTGGAGGCGGGGCTACGCATGAGTTCATGACCCCTGTTGCAACGAGCATCAATTTGCTACTCCAACGGCCGCCATCCGCAGTTGCAAGCACCACCGCTGCCATTGCTATTGAACCACTATGAGATGCGGGATCATTGCTGGATTTGCAACAAGCCATGGTGACGGAGCTCTAGGGCATGAGCGGAGCGGGAGAAGGCTAGACACGTGCGTCGGGAGAAGGAATGAGCTGTTGATATTTGCAGGTGGGCGAGAGACTCGCTCGGGATAAGGAAGGAGTTGTTTTTTTGGACAAATGATGAATCTTATTAACTCAAAGTGGAGCATCAAGAGGATACAAACACATTGAGAACACACCCGGCTGCTGCATAGTTAGGATGGGCATAACCAACACCAACACATGCAAACAAAAATACACCGACAAATAGCAAAATCATGTAAGACCAAAGCCATGCGTAGACAAGGAAAAAATGATCAGATGTGCGATAAAAAACTACAACAATGACCATATCCACGCCAATCATCTAATGACACCACACGGATGACGAGATTCTTCAAAGCAACATCTTTCAGAAATGAAGCGACGCTCAATCCTCGTCATCACCGGATCCATCCACCCAAGGCTAGATCTAGATTTTCACCCTGAAGAATCAGTTCGGGCATATCCGAGCAACGACTTCAATAAGGTAACAGCGTAAAAACACCGCCATTGCCAGGTATAACTAACACAGGCCACACAACCGTTGGGGAACGTAGTAATTTCAAAAATTTCCTATGCACACGCAAGATCATGGTGATGCATAGCAACGAGAGGGGAGAGTGTTGTCCACGTACCCTCGTAGACCGTAAGCGGAAGCGTTATGACAACGCGGTTGATGTAGTCATACGTCTTCACGATCGATCGATCCTAGTACCGAAAGTACGGCACCTTCGCGATCTGCACACGTTCGGCTCGGTGACGTCCCACGAACTCACGATCCAGCAGAGTGTCGAGGGAGAGCTTCGTCAGCACGACAACATGATGATGGTGATGATGATGCTACCGGAACAGGGCTTCGCCTAAGCACCGCTATGATATGACCGAGGTGGATTATGGTGGAGGGGGGGCACCGCACACGGCTAAGAGATCAATGATCAACTTGTGTGTCCATGGGGTGCCCCTCCCCCGTATATAAAGGAGTGGAGGAGGGGAGGTGTGACGCCCCAAGACCGACGCTCCAGAAGACTTCCATATTTTCGTGACCTCCGTGTGTCTCTTTTGTGCTTGCTCTATTTATTTTTGCATTGCATCATGTCATCATGCCAACATGTCTTTTAATTTTTTTAAAGCTCAACTAAATAAATTGCATAGATCTTTTGATCTATTTAAATCGAGGGAATTCACATGGTGATTTCTCTTTATAACATATCCTCCTAATAATTATGGAGCTATTATAATTATTCCATTAGTTTGGAATTAACCGGAACACGCTTGCAAAATAATTCCCATGCCTTTTCCATTTCAAGTTTGACCTTCAAATCTTGTCTGCAATTCTTATCACTTTTATCGAGGTTCCTCCAATAGTCCTCATCATTTTTCGGCACTTCTAAATCCCAGTCCTAGTTCAAACCCATTTGAGTTAAATTCAAATGAGTTTGAATTCAACTTCATATGCGTGCCCACTTCTATTTTTCCTGAATCAGGCTCATTTTTATGAGTCCGGGAAAATTACCCGCATGCGCAAATTCTTGTCCTATCTCTTCTTTCTTCTCCTTTTTTCTTCTTTGTTTTTTTCTTCTTCTTTCTTTTCTTCTATTTTTAGAAGAAGAAGAGATAGGGAGAAAGAAGCCTAGCCCAGGTCGGGCCACCTAAGCCCAGCCGCACTAACCCTAGCCGCGAGGGAGCCCATTCCCATCTCTTGGTCTCTCCCCTCGATCCCATCTCCTTCCCTCGCGCCGCTAGAAACCCAGTGCTCGATCCCGACCGCCTCTCCCTCGCGAGCACCTCTCCTTCTCCTTCACGTTCTCGAGCACCCCTCCACCTTGTGACCTGCCACCCCGACGAACCTCGCCGCTAGCGACCACCCAGGCCGGAGCTCCCACCGCTGCGCCATGGATGGCCCCGACCTCCTCGTCCCCACCATCTGGCCTCCGCGCCCGCATAGACCTTGCCTCCTGTCTCCTCTGCGCCAAGGCCACGGCCTCGCCGGCTGGCCATCAGAGTCGCCGCCTAGACCGTGACTCCTCCCGCATGTGCCTCCTTCCTCCCGCGTGCCTCCCTCTCCTGCAAGGCCGCCCCTCGCCTTGCCGCCGTCGAGCTGCACCGCAGCGCCGACCTCGCCCTACCCTTGCAGCTGCTGCTTCGCCGCCAAGTCCCGCTCCTCCTGCCTCAGCCTCGAGCATGAGGAACGAGCGCCGCCAGCCCTCCTCCGTCGCCGGAGCACCCTGCCGCCACGCCTAGTCCCGCCATGTACGCAGCCGTCGCCCCTGCCTCGATGCCTACTTTGCCTCTGCGCCCCTCCATGGACCCCGAGCATCACCGCCACGTGTTGCATGCCACTGAAACTCTCGCTGCCTTCGTGCACCACCGCTGGCCCTTTTATCATTGTCAAGACCGTCCAAATCAGGGAACGCCAAGTTCCACTACTGTTGACCCCGAACATCTACGAAACGTGGACCTCTACGATCGATGTGGAATCGTCAAGTACCCTATGGACGCGCCAAGTTCCTCTTCAAAATGTACAACTACACCCGATGTGGATTTCAACACGTACCACGACGCCCGGAGCCCTCAGGTACGTCAAGTTCGACTACCTTTGTGTGTACCACTACCGTCGACCCTCAAAGACCCCGTGGACGTCAAGTTCCTCGCCGTGACCCCAAACATCTACGAAACATGCACCACTACTTCCACTACCATCGCGAGAACGACTACTTCCCGCGACGTTTTGAACCGCCTCGAAATGCACACTTTGAAGGTATAAACATCGAGACGACGCCATGAACGAATGCATGTGTGTTGGATGAGATGTCTGCGTTCGCACCGTGCCCGACTTGTTTGTCGCACGTCCTCACTTGTTTCCTTGCCACCGTCATGTGGGACACCCGGTTACCGGGAGCACCCCACCTTTCATCGCATGACACGCTCCCGTCACACTTTCTTTTGCACCGGCATCTCAATTGAGTTGCCGGAACCGGGATGTTGCCGTGGCACCCTTTTTCTTTCCGCCATGGCGACAAAATGCCGCATAACATCTTCATGTCAACTTTTCACAAAATTGCATAAAACTTGCACATGCCAGCCACATCATGATAACAACATCAAGAATGTCTAAATTGTTGTTGCATTAAGTTGCTTAATGCATGTGGGGGTTTAACAGAATTGTTGTTGTTGTTGTTTCCGGACTCTTTTAAACTTGCCTAGTTAGGTAGTTTTATTATGCTTCATCTCCTGCCATGTTTAAAAAACCATTTAATATTGTTGGGTACATAACCGAGAGAGAACTAAATAATCGAAAGTGGTGTTTCGTTTTGCATATTGAGCTCCACTTAACTTGTAGTTTTGTTTGTGCACTTTGCCATGCCATGCATATTTAAACCGGACATGCATCATACTTGATTGTGCATCATGCCATGTTTATGCTTCTGTGTTTACCATGTTGCTTGCTTCTTTCCGGTCTGCTTCTCTCGTTAGCTTCGGTTTCGTTCCGGAGTTGTGAGGATTCGTTCGACTATGTCCGTTTGTCTTCTTCATGGACTCGTTCTTCTTCCTAGCGGGATTGCAGGCAAGATGACCATACCCTCGATATCACTTCAATCTTTGCTTGCTAGTTGTTCGTTCTATCTCTATGTCGCGCTACCTACCACTTGTTATATCATGCCTCCCATATTGCCATGTCAAGCCTCTAACCCACCTTCCTAGCAAACCGTTGTTTGGCTATGTTACCGCTTTTGCTCAGCCCCTCTTATAGCGTTGTTAGTTGAAGGTGAAGTTGAAGTTTGTTCCATGTTTGGAACATGGATATGTTGGGATATCACAATATTTCTTATTTAATTAATGCATCTATATACTTGGTAAAGGGTGGAAGGCTCGGCCTTATGCCTGGTGTTTTGTTCCACTCTTTCCGCCCTAGTTTCTGTCATACCGGTGTTATGTTCCTTGATTTTTTGCGTTTCTTACGCGGTTGGGGTTATGGGACCCCCTTCACAGTTCGCCTTGAATAAAACTCCTCCAGCAAGGTCCAACCTTGGTTTTACATTTTCCTAACAACCAATAACTTTCCCTTGGGTTTGCAAACCCGAGGGTCATCTTTATTTTAACCCCCCCCCCCCCCGGGGCCAGTGCTTCTCTGAGTGTTGGTCCAAACTAGAGCCCTTTACGCCACCTCGGGGAAACTTGAGGGCTGGCTTTAGTTGTACGGATTGCTCACCCGGTGTGCCCTCAGAATGAGATATGTGCATTTCCTATCGGGATTTCTCGGCACATTCGGGTGGCTTTGTTGGTCTTGTTTTACCATTGTCGAAAAGTTTTGTAACCGGGATTCCGAGTCTGATCGGGTCTTCCGGGAGAAGGAATATCCTTCATTGACCGTGAGAGCTTGTGATGGGCTAAGTTGGGACACCCCTGCAGGGTATAAACTTTCGAAAGTTGTGCCCGCGGTTATGAGGCAGATGAGAATTTGTTAATATCCGGTTGTAGAGAACTTGACACTTGACTTAATTAAAATGAATCAACCGCGTGTGTAGCTGTGATGGTCTCTTTTCGGCGGAGTCCAGGAAGTGAACACGGTCTTGTGTTATGCCTGAACATAAGTAGTTTCAGGATCACTTCTTGATCACTTCTAGTTCACGACCGTTGGCGTAGCTTCTCATCTTACTCTTATTTGCGTATGTTAGCCAGCATATTTGCTTATCGCTTGATGCAGCTCCACCTCACTAGCTTATCCTACCCATAAGCTTAAATAGTCTTGATCTCACGGGTGTGAGATTGCTGAGTCCTCGTGACTCACGGATACTTCCAAACAGTTGCAGGTGCCGATGATACCAGTGTAGGTGATGCTACCGAACTCAAGTGGGAGTTCGATGAGGACCTTGGCCGTTACTATGTTTCATTTCCTAATGATCTGTAGTGGAGCCCTGTTGGGACGATCGGAGATCTAGCATTTGGGGTTGTCTTCTTTTATTTTGGTTCCGTAGTCAGACCTTGATTGTACTCTGGATGATGTATGTTTAACTTGTTATTTGTGTGAAGTGGCGATTGTAAGCTAACTCTTTATCCCTTTCTTATTCAGTACATGGGATTGTGTGAAGATTACCCCTCTTGTGACAAAACCACCATGCGGTTATGCCTCTAAGTCGTGCCTCGACATGTGGGAGATATAGCCGCATCATGGGCGTTACAGGAGGGGCCGACCCTCTCTATGGCATGCCTAGGGGAGTCCTAGTTCCACCAGGAGTAGGATTCCACCCCTTCCCTAGCTGGAGTAGGAGAGGAAGGGAAGGAGGAGTAGGAGAGAAGGAAAGCCCCCCCCCAAACCTATTACAATTCGGCCTGCTGCCCAAGGGGGGCGGACCAGCCCCTTGTAGGTTGGTGTGCTTCCTTCTTATGACCCATAAGGCCCATAACTTCTCCCGGGGGTTCTGGTAACCTCCCGGTACTACGGAAAAATGCCCGAACCACTCGGAACCATTCCGATGTCCAAACATAGGCTTCCAATATATCAATCTTTATGTCTCGACCATTTCGAGACTCCTCGTCATGCCTGTGACCACATCTCACTACAAAAAAGTACACTTCCGTGATGATACGTGTTTGTCACAGTAGGTCGCTTTTTTTTCATGCATGTACATCCATGACAAATTTATGACAGAATCAAGATAGTCTACCAGTGATGTCGTAGAAGTGTTCCATGACATTACCAAAATTATCATCACGGAAGTGTCCACTTCCATGACGATAAATCACGCATCACAGAAGTGCTTCATCAAGGGTGACCGACACGTGGCATCCACTGTAACGAAACGCCGTTAAGCTATCGGGTCGGGTTTTGGATCCGATAACCCGTTAACAGCCCCGACCAATGGGGATTTTCCACGTGTAAAATCATCATTGGCTAGAGGAAACACGTGTCAGCTCGTCAGTGGGTCAGATAGGCGCCTATGATATGTCGACACGTGGCACGGCCCAATAGTGGCCCATTTAGCTTACAAAGCCGGCCCGTTTGACTTGGTCAAAAGTTAACGGGTTGGCCCATGAAAAGCCTGTTAACGATCTCTTCGCAAATAGCCCATTTTACGACCCGTTAACTCACGGCCCGTTAGGCCCTAAAGGAAATCGGCCCAACAACGTCATGTGGGCCGTCGAATATAATACCAGCCCATTTCACTTTCGGCCCATGTATGGCCCACAACGTCTTTCGGCCCATATGAGGCATTCGTATCTTTCGGCCCATTACAGGCCCACAGTTACTCTAGCCCATAATGAATAGTAATTTTCTTTATACCCGTTAACGGCCCGTGATTTACATGGGCCATTTCCAGCCCGTGTTAGCTTTCGGCCTATTGACGGCCCATACGTTCTTGGGCTCCTTTTCGGCCCTCGATTACTTCTGGCCCGTTACTGGCCTGTTCCCCTAATGGGCCAAATTCGGCCCATGGCAAGAGTCGGCGCGTTACTGGCATGTTCCACTAATGGGCCAAATTTGGCCCACGGCAAGAGTCGGCCCGTTACTGGCCTGTTACCCTAATGGGCCAAATTCGGCCCATGGCAAGAGTCGGCCCGTTTCTGGCCTGTTAACCCATTGCGCCGTTTCTGGCCCATCCTATATTCTGGCCCATTAACGACCCGTTATGCCTGTGACAGAATTAAGCCTTTGCTGTCCTACGGCCTATTAACGGCCTGTTACTGTGCTGGGCCGATACCAATTATGCCCGATCATGGCCCATGTAGACCCATTTATCCGACGGCCCGAGGCCCACCGATTACAGGCACATTTATCGACGGCCCGTAGGAGACCCATGGATCCTACGGCCCATATATGGCCCATGGTAGTTGCGGCCACTAGCAAACCAGGGAAAAAGAAGACTAGGAAATAAATAAGGCCGAAACTAACGCTAGGCTATTAAGGGGATTGCACAGATTACATCCACTCGGCATCAAAGATCGCCACCAGTGCAAATATAGGGAACACCCTCACTATACAAAAATGGCTTGTTGTTTTCTTCAGGCGGTGGCTACACGTTAAGAATAAATTTTGTATCGCACCAAAACAAATTACAACTATATAACAAAAGGAAGGTTGGCATAAAACTTAACAGTCTAGCAGATAAATGCACCACCAGAAGTTCAGAAGCTCAGTTCATTTGACCTGATTGTTGCATTTTCATGCTATATTGTCCGATGGAGCACCATAACCATCGCCTTCATTTCCCCTAGGCTCCTGAATAACATAGCAAATGTCGGATAATCTGGTTTCAAAACCATGCATATCTTGACGACATTGAGCAATGTTTCTCCTTGTTTCACAAAGGGTCTCTGTTAGGGAATGGACTTGTGTCCAGAGCGCAGATACAACATTGCTTTGAGCTTGCATATCTTGATCATGAGGCAGTTTGGATGATATTGCCTTAACAACCAACCCAGTATTACGCATGAACATGCTTTTGGCACTGTTAGTGGACAGGTACTGACCCACTGCAGCAAGAGCTGACATTGCGGTTATAGTTGCCTCGCCACCTTCAGAAGGTGGCGGTTCCACCCATTTTTCCATAGCTCGCTGAAAAGTTGAGGTTTTACATTAGTAGTACCAGACAAAATATTAAGGAGGCAGCAAAACCAAACAAAATAGCTTTGGTCTATATACAGAACTTATTCTGGTGAACCCATGTAAAATATTAGTTGTATTTTATTGCAAAGTACATAATAAAACCAGGCTCCAATCATATGACCATGTACCATCGCTAATGTATTGTCTATTTCTTCACATTGTATTGAGGGCTAAGGATAAAGAGACGAAGTTTATAATACGGTAAGCATAGTATGACGTCATTCATATCACAAAACAATTGAGAACATACAAACATGCAATTGTAACGTTGTGTGGGCAAGTCCAGCACGGAACTAGATTACGGGTCAAGATCAAAGGAACATCACTCCTCTCTTTTAAACCTTGTAAGGTGAAATGATACGCTAAGACAATTGTGTATAAAATTGAAAAGAGTAATAGACATTGGCTGCAAACCATGCAGTTCAAGGCACAAGTCAGAGTAAGTAGTAGTTAAAAGGCATGAGGATTAAGGACTTACAACAGCGGCTTTGACTGGTGTAGTCATGCCCTTCTTCTTGCTGGTGTGACAGTCCTTGAAGATTTCCACAACATTTGGTTCAGGTACTTCTTGGTCCTTGCGGGCTTTCCTCTGCATTTGGAACAAGTCAATATAGATCTGATAATATGGTACAGCGAAAAGAGTGAAACAGCAGCTAATTACAAGAGCCTCGCAGTGTGCAATATAGCTACGAGATCCCGTCGTCTGTTGGAATTTCACTTTCGTACGGTTGGCCTTGTTCTTTGAACAGTTCACCTACAAGAAGATACATTTGTGTGGCACATGCATAAATAGGACTTCAACATGTGATCTGATGACATATATATAATGTACCTGATACTTCGGATCGGACCAGTGTTTAATGAGGCCTCTCCAGTCTTCATCAGATATATTTTCCACTGGAGATGTTTGGGCAAGTTCACTGTTAGCCTTGCCTTCAAAGTGAGTTTTCCTCAAGTTATACCGATAATGTCGCAGAGCAGACTTGAAAACATGGGTGCAAGCTTGTCTGGTTGCATCATCTTGGCTATCCAACTTGAACCTCATCCGTTGAAAATTATGGGAGTCTCATCATCAGCAACCTAGAAAGTATTGGACAGAGCAAGATGATATTACTAGTTTCCATACATAACCATACTTACAGATAAATGGTCGAGGAAGATGTTGAACTGGGTTTCTTCTTTGTCATTCCTGTACAGAATCCATGTTGGGAGGATACGTACATGACACCTAACAGCAACCGCTGCCTCTGATACTAACTTGGCTGACTCTGTAGCATCACGTGGCCTTTTTAAACCTGCCTCAAAATGGATCTCCATTCTTCCTCCTCTAGATTTAGTTAACCCATCGAGCATTATCCCTGATGTTTGTTTCCTCTTGCGCCTAGGTGCGAGTCCAACAACAAACATAGGAAGTGTTAGTGTACATCAAATTGTGAGACTACATATAAAGAAACATGCAACTGTAACTTGACTCCAGCAACTACCTTCTTGCTATTGAAGCTCACAAGGTTCATCTGATATTGCCAACTCGTCTTGTGTCAAGAATGCTTGGGAAGTAGTGTCAGGTGGCAAGGGAGCTTGGGAACATGCTGCTAGCTCAGTTGACACACGAGTACGTCGTGCAGCTGGTATACTGTGGTAGGTGTTGCAAGAACTAGGGCTGTCTCTGCTTGTTTGGTGGCAGCTATTTGTTTCTGTTTGTCTTTTTTTGCAACTCGTGTAGCATGGATGCCGTGTTTGTAGAATTTTCTGCTGGACTTTGACCTTCTATTGCACCATCAATACCAGCAGAATCTGCAGGATTCATCCGCTTCTCATTCCCTGCCATTCTGTGTTTCTTTCTCTTTCTCTGTGCCATGTTAAGTCAAGCCGACAAGAAAAACGAATAACAATTTAGTTCTTCAGAACAAATTGATGTGTGATGCAGACGAACTGAACTTTGATGTTAGAAAACCACATGATAGGAGGATGTAATATGTATGAAAAACAGGACGGAAGAGATAACCAGAACTATGATGTGTAAACTAAGAAGAAGACATTTCACCAAATTAGAAGCAATGCAATGGAAGGTAGACACCATATGAAAGATGCTACAAATATCGCTCTGCCAAGTTAACAGTGTCTCATCATAAATGGCATTTAAACAAATGTGAAGCAGTACAAGAAATAAATCATATGCAAGATGCAAACAACATCACACTACCATGTTAGAGGTCTCTCATCATTAGTGCCTTTGCATATTCACAGCATTGCATATTCACAGCTTATGATGTGTAAACTAAGGAGAAGGCATTTCAACAAATTAGAAGCAATGAAAGCTAGACACCATATGAAAGATGCAACGAATATCACTCTACCAAGTTAAAACTGTCTCGTCATAAGTGTCGTTTCAACAAATTAGTAATACAAGCTAGAAAAGAATGTGAGATGTAACCTATATCACACTCCAAAGTCAAACGTGTCTTATGATAAGTGATTGTTGCAGGTTACACACCAGTAGTAATTTGATGTAAGAACATGGTGTGATAGACAGATATTATATGTTCTAGAAACAGGAACACGTGTCTTATTCAAGTATAATGTGTAAAGTAAGCAGATGGAATTCAACAAAATTAGAAGCAATACAAGCTAGACATCACACACAACATGCAACCACATATAACAGTGCCAAGTTAGAGGGAGCACCGGTGATGCTGCACTAGGGGAGACGTGCTCATCATAAACACAACTTTGTTGAGTGTCTATGCATGTGTTGTCTTGGAAATCATCTTGGGGGTGTGGAGGAGTAGAAACTGTAGAGGCCCTCCGTTCAGAAGGAGCACCTTTATCCGCTGCCTTGCTAACTTCCTTCCGCTTTATTGATTTTGAATTGTCAAGTAAAACCGACAAGAAAAAGCAATAAAATTCTCTCTTCAGAACTCATTCATGCATGATACTGACAATCACTACTTTGATGTAAGGCAAACACATGATACCAGGATGGAATATGTACGAAAAACAGGACGGCATGGCATGTTCACAACTGTTTGTGTAAACTAAGCAGAAACCATTCTAGCAAATAAGAAGCAATGCAAGCTAGACACCACATGAAAGATGAAACCAATATGACTCTGCCAAGTTAAAAGCGTCCCATCATAAATGGAATTTCAACAAATTAGAAGCAGCGCATGCTATAAATCATATGAAAGATGCAACTAATATCGCATTGCATATACTAAAGGTGTCTCGTCATGTTGATTGATGCGGGATACAAAAAACAATAGTTTTATGTAAGGACATGCTTAATAGACAGATGTACTATGTACTAAATACAGGAAGGCATGTAACATTAATAGGTATAATGTATAAGCTAAGCAGACTAGCACATGCAGTTTAACCAGATTGGAAGAATTACAATCTAGACACCATATGCAACATGCAAGCACATATCACGCTGCCAAGTTAGAGCAAGCACCTGCGATGCTAGTGTAGGGGAAATGCTATAATCAACTACAGAGCTGCGTTCACTATCTTCATCTAGCATTTCTGTTTCTTGAGAATCATGTCGGGAGGCTGACGCTGCATTCTTTAAATGAGGAGTAGTCCCCTTGCCTGCCTACCTCGTCATAAGTGATTGATGAGGGATACACAAGAACATTAGTTTGATGTAAGAACATGGTTAATACACAGATGTACTAGTATGTACCAAAAACAGAAAGGCATGTTGTATTCAAAGGTATAATGTGTAAGCTAAGCAGATGCAATTTAACCAAATTGGAAGCAATACAAGCTAGACATCCGGCTGGAGTGGTGAGCATGATCATCTAGGACTTGAGAGCCTGGTGGGAGGCGGGCTGCTTCGCCACCATCGCAGTTTTTTAGTTGGCTTCCAGGTGATGCCTATCTTTGTTGGGCTTGTCACTGGCTCGGCCAGTGCCCTGACTAGCTATTTGTCTTCTGGTGCTCATGGGATGGTGGTTCATGTAAAAAAATATCTTTCCTTATCTTACCGACTTCGGCCTTTCGAATACAAGCTAGACACCATATGGAACATGCAACCACATATGACACCCCGAAGTTAAAGCAAGCACCTAGCATGGTGGTTCATTGCGAGCGAGGTCATCAACTCCAGATCTACGTTCCCCGTCTCCATCTGCTGACACTACACCCTTTAAAGCGTTGAAACGTGTCTTGCTTAGCCGCACACCAAACTGGAGCGACTTCTCTCTTTTCTTTTTGGCTTCTCTCATGGCAGCAGAGTCTGAAATACCCTTGCATAAAAACACAACAGTGAGAGTAAGGGTGAAGTGTGTGCAGAACTAGTGCACTGTAAAAGTAGCAGATAGCAGGTGGCTGAAAAATAAATGATAGGAGACATATGATAGCTCTACAACATTGCATGGCAAACAAAATTAGATTCTGCTCTGTATGATTTTGTAATATATGAGCACAGGAAATGCAGGTACTCCTCCAGCACACCACCACATGTGGTCATATCTAAGATAACAGTCGATTGAAAATAAATAGGTCAGTCGATTTTTTTAATGAACCGTCCGATCTATAAGGAACGGGCAGATGGCCTTCGTCTACCTCCCGCCAGTCATTGTTGACGATCTTTCTCGAACTGCCAGCGACCACCGGCCCAGACCCCTGCCTCCGCTGCCCCGCCCTCCCATCGACCTCACACCACCGCCGTGCTTGGCAGCGCCCCCAGGCCATCCCTTTAATCCCGGCCGACCTCCAGATCGGGCGCCAGTAGCTATAGGCCGCACACGCCCCTAAGATAAACACCAAGGCGCTGCTTCCCAGGCGTAATAGGCGTACTACCGCCTGTTATGCCAGGGAATGCTTCTGTTAATTGGGAATCAAGTGGCTAGAAATTGAAATTCAGGGGGGCGATGGACCTCTAGCTAAGGTGAAATAGTATATGAGGAGAAACCTTGGGCATCGCGAGTTACTAGGGACATCTAGTATCAAGAAGAAGCGGTCAGCTAGTGTCTTCTGTGGGATGAATACCGTGCAAGCAGAGACATAAGATTTGCACGAATAAGGGAGGAGGAGTACCTTTTTCGGTTGCCGGTGTGGTCACCTCCACAAGTCACGCCGATTTTATTCTTTTTACTGGGGAGACCGATGTTCTGGAGGGTGCAGGCTTGGACGAACCCATGGCCAAATTGTTGACTGTGTTGCCGTGGCCGTATGTCGGCGGAGGGGAAGCAGATCCGAGGCGGCGAAGGACGGCGTAGCAGGAACAGCTCCGGTGCGGTGGAGGGTGGCGAAGTTGGAGCGGCAGTGGTGAGGCGCAGGACGACGTGGTTGAACTGGCTCGGGTACGGACGGCTCGGACTTGGCTTCAACTACTAGCCGTGGAGGGCGTTGCGGTTGAGGTTGCGGTGGACGACGGTTGGGGTATCGGCTCCGGCGTGATGGAGGAGGGCGGCGGTTGATGGGTGGGATGGGGTGGCGGACGGAGGGCGCCGGGGTTTCGCGGTTGGTGGAGAGGTAGTTTTGGCGCCCACGGAGTATGAATGGGGAATCGGACGGGTGGGGGGAACCATGTTTTGGTCTAGGACGCGCTTGTTTTTGGCTTTTTTGAACAGAAGATGGGACGCGCTTGTTTGAAATTTGGGGAAAGTACAAACTTTTCCCCCCCTCTTAAATTTCGGAACTACTGCGGGTCGGGGGTAGGATGGTAATCCCAGGTGTCCCAAATAGTGGGCAGGAGCGATTTCGGCCGCGCGCATGTGAGCTTAGGCGGCCATTGTGTATGAATGTTTTTCGTATGCGGTTGCGTGGCGTCTAGATGAAGCTACAAACCTACCCCGGTTTAGACCTTTGGACGTCGGGCCGGTAGGTTTCACGGGTCGGAGTTATTAGAAAAGTAATTTCCTTATACTACCAAACATTGGCACGCGGTTTCGGGTGAATAGAGGCTCTTTTGGCGCTTCGTTCAAAATTTTGAAACACAAGCATTCACGTTTAGAGTACTCTTGAACTATGAGGATTGACCTAAATATACAACGTTATATTTGACCTTGTATGTTTGAAAACCTCATTAAATTATCCGCTTCTTTTTGAAATTTTGACACTTGAAAATCCTATAACTACGATTATTTTGGAATGGAGGAGCTAAATTTGAATCTATTTTGTACACAACTACATATGCTATTATGTACAAAACCAGAGCAAAGATTGGTGCCCCCATAATTTAGGTATGGTTTACAAATGCCATGATATCAAATTCAAATAATTGAATGGACTTCATGTTGAATTTGATTTTTTTAAACCACCTTAAGTTGAATTCAAATGTATGCTAGTTCATAGGTAGTAGTTATTTATAATGTCCATTGTGTAACTTTCGTATGTATAATGTGCTTTACACACACAACATGAACTATACTCATGTTTATATTCGATTTCTAAAGCGATGCATTGTCTGGAGTTCAAAATACTAACTATGTGGATCAATTGTGTCGAATAATAACATAGACATGCTCAAATTCGATAGAATCTAGATGTCTGATGGATCAATGACCGCTCCTTACGCGAATTGCAAATATCATGATCCCATCCTAATATTTGGATACAATTTATATCTTTAATCAATGTGTAGAGCAGTCTTTTACGTGTAGTTTCACTCTCCATCGGTGGTCTCTCACACATGCTCACACACTCCCTCCTGAGGTGTCTTTCTCGCACACATGATCTAGATATAACCCTCCCTCCCTCTCGTAACCATTTACAACTATTTTCACTAACCTTTATCACAAGCACTCTTCCTCTCGCAAACATACACACGCACAATCATCATCGACCCTTTCTATATACATGGACCTGCCTACGTGTCTGATGTACGCACATTATCTTTATGCCTGTCTCTCACGCATTGTCTCACACCTCTCTTCCTAATCGACGAGTATGATTCTAGCAGAGCATTCTGTAGGATGCCCCTTAAAGTTAGGTTGGATGAATAGTAATATCAGAGATAAAGGGGTTACCTTAGTCCGAGAATCTAGGATTACAAATCCTAGCCGGCTTTGTGAGTGGACACAGAGTCCTTCACAATTTTGCTATCTTTGTCTTGTACGACTAGTCATCCATGGGTCTTCCTAAATGCGTCACGGGCCGACCAATGTGGCGCAGGACGGAACAGAACGAAGGGCCTCACCTCGACCCACCGGAGCTCACGCGGTGACACACCCTCTGCCCCCACGTCTCATTATCTTCTCACACCCACACATACCAACACAAACACCACACACACAGAAAATTTCTCTTGGTGCCTCTATTCCCTCCACCCTTGCATATACACACTCAAGGGAATGGAATCTCTTATCATGACGTCATATTCGTCTCTCTCTCTAGACCACTCACATTTCTCATGCTATCTCTCCCACGCCCCCCCCCCCCCCCCGTCGGCCCCTCTATCCATGCCTCTCTCGAATACGTAATACACACATACCTCTCTAGGCCCCGCCAAATGCATCAACTACACATTCACACATGTTACATCACGTACCCCATTGATCTAAAAATCCCTCTCTTCACGTTTATTTTGCATACAACATTCCTTTTGAATAAAGTGTGGCCAAAAAATTATTTTAGAGTTTCTACATATATACAACATTACAAAGTTATATGGAGGAGTACGAACGCTAATTTGCATTGCATAGTGCCCACAATGATATTTATTCCGCACTGTGAATTTGTATATTTTTATACTATATACAAATTTACTCATAATAAAGAGAAACGAAGAGCATCTATCTCTCCATCGCATACCCCCCCTGTACGCCCCTTTCACGTATGCACACAAAACTATCTCTAGGTCCTCGAAAAGTAAGCCCCCAGAAAATTCATGCATGTTTCATCTTTCTCTCGCGATATATGCAATGACGATCATTGTATTTGAAGCGAAAGCACGATACGTACATTGGACTTCAGAATCCACTCATTACGGTCACCATTTACGTTTAGTGGTTATTATGCAGTCACGGGCTCACCGTACAACTCTGTATTTGCTCACGACATGACTAGTTGACCAGTTAAACGCTCCACGTGGCACCTCTAGTGTTGCATCACATTATCTCACTACCATCGTGCCCACCTGTCGACTTGTATCTACTCTACATCTACACTCTTATAAAATACATAAAATACACTCTTATAAAAAACAGAGTTGGTGATGATGGTGTGCCTGACATCCTGCAATATAGGCCATCCGATTTACATCTGACGGATAGGAAAGAAACTATGGCAATTTTGCAAAAACGTACCCACACACCTCTCCACATTTGCAAATAAGGCCTTCCCTCATTCATCCTTTTCTCTCACAAGATAAACAAGTCATACAAATGCATCTTGATGTTACATGCAACGCACGGGCATCTTGCTAGTAAGAATGAAAACAAACGACAACACTACAAGAAATATGTCAACTTGTGACCACCACTATTGGTCACTAAAAGGTCATGGTTTTTCATTTGTGATATTTTTGTGACAAAAACATAAGGTCAAAAGCTGGCGGTCATAAACTGACTATAGCGACCTTTCTTCTGGAATGGTCGAAGACGTATACGACCAAAATAAGCCTATTGTTCTGTTTTGGTCACTAGCAACCTCCCCAGGCCACGTAGGCATCCAGCGTGGCAAGCTGATGTGGAACAAGATTCAGCCCGGTCCAATTCGGTTTTCTACATGGGCCTAGCCCATTAATTCAGCCTTTCTATATATTTTTTTCCTGTCAATTTTTGGTCAGACTTCATGGGCCAAGCCCAACAATTCAGTCTTTTATTTATTTCTTGGTCGTGGCCTTTTAACATTTGTTTGGGCCTAGGCCATTATATTTTGTTGCTGGTCCCACCAATCAGATGGATACCACTTGTGATAATCTCACACATTAGACCCACGTGATAGAAAATTCAAAAGTGATTTCATAAGTGGGCTCCATGAATCAGGTTCCATTTCACACGCTTTGAAACCACATAATGAATATTTCAAACAGAACATAACAAATGTAGTTCGTCAAAGAAGGATAAATAAGTCAACTACAATCTGTACATAGTCTATTACAATATTATTCAAATCTTTCCAGTCTATTACACATAAGACAGAACATATAACTCTTTGCTACATGGCTTAGAACTTCAAATATACTTCCTAGTTCACTTTGCTGGAGCTCATGTAAATGAGAGGAAACACCATTTCCGGGTATGTTTGTAGAGGCTGAACCAAGGCATCTAACAATAAACCAAAAGAGTTAGAAAAAAATAAAAATAAAAATACAAAGCAGATAGGGACTAAATCCTGAAGTATATGTACATGTAACAACCACAACGAATAGCTAGTTAAGAGCAAAATAGAATAATCTTACAACAGAATATAACCACACATCACCTCTATCTATTGTGTGTGTATAAGTAAAGAAAACTATGTACCAAAAATTATATTATGGGACGGAGGGAGTAGTACATATGATTACTTTCAGGTTATAATTTTTCTTCACCTACAGTCTACTCCTATATTCAGGGAACCTTAGTCAGGTATCACTAGTGAGCATAGAACAAAATAAAACAAAATAAAGGTGTTGGCTATATAAGTGAAGACTATTCACGGCTTTTTAGAACGTACGATAAACCAACAAGGACTTACAAGTTGCAAATAATCAAAACTTAGTAGCCACCGAACCTTGCAAAACACATATTGTGGCATAGTTCATCGAAAAGAAAGATGATCGCAATAACAATTAACAAGATTGTGGTGGCCAGAAGACCACCACCACAGATGCATCTTAACAAGATTGTGATCGCAATAACAATAACAATTAACAAGATTGTGATGTACGCTATCAGGGAAGAGGGGGAGGGAGATGGAGGAGCTACCTACGACGATCGCAATGGAAGCAGAGGAGCAGACCCCTCCTGCCCCTCCCCCATGAGCAGGACAGGGCTGCCGGCTGGGCACGCCCCTACTCCTCCACCTCCTTGATCAGGAGACCCCCTTCCCCTACTGTTGCTTGGCGCGCCGCATCACTAGTCACCTCCTCATGCAAGAAGTACACAATAAATAGACAGACGGTCAGTGAGGTACATTTTCGCAGCAACAGAAGCTTAAAATTAACAGAAATATACACATCAAATGAAGTCACTAAGATACTTAAGTGCACCACATGGTGTAGAATTATGTGGTATATAATTGCAACACATGAACCAAAAGAGGAATAACATCATCACCAAGAGTTTCTGATGATAAGCATAGCTCCCTACAAAAAAAGAACTAAGGGCATAGTGACTAAAGCATGCAGACCACAATATTCAAAGCAGAAGCAAGCGGGCAGTATGAGCTACCTACTGGCAAAGTATAAAACCTATATAGTATAAATGAATCAAGCAAACAAGAACTGACAATGAGAACTGCATACTAATGCACCAGATGATCAACATCAAGCATAGTATATTCACATAAGTTTGCTTATTCGGTAAATTATTGTATACAAATAGCTTCAGTTGAAACTTATAAAAAGATTAAGCACTTTCAACTGCCAGATCTAGACCCATAGTCTGCATGTTGCAATGTGACATTCCTAGAAGCATACAATTACAGAACAGAAGAAATTTTAGTTACCCAGGTACCCACGACACAACCCCACTACATCTGGAACGCCTCTTGCTAATCAATAATCCAAGACAAGAATTAACACAATAGACATACAGGTATGGTAAGGTCACAAAAATAGGGGCAAAGCTAGTGGTTTGCTTAATCTTGGTTCAATTACTTACACAGTTAAGGGGAAAGAGAAAATGAAATTCGTTATCCTACTTGTACAATTCATACCAACCATGCGATTTCCTTAACACCAGGACAGACAGTTACAAGAATAAGAGCTTGCTCCTGACTGCATGTGACAATCAATCTAACTAACTACATCCTCACTTGCATCAGTTCTATGACTACATAGCTACCATTGCTTGTATAATCTGCATGCAGGAAAAAGGTACTCCTCTCGCAGAGCACACACCATCCATCCAATTAACTCAAGAGGCTAGATTCTATCGCCCTTCCAGATTTCACGCGGGCACACAGCAGCCTCCGCAAAAAATGATCTAGGGCGCCAGATCTCAACTGGCGCATGGAAATCAAAGGCCTAACGAATAGGCCGCCAGATCCCGCGCGGATCGAGAGACGAAGGAGGGGAAGGGAACAGGGGGACTCACCGCTGTCGCCGATGAGGAGGAGCTTGATGAGGTAGTCATAGTCGGCTTGAGCCCTGGCCGGCGGCGCCGCCATCGCACCCTACCTCCTGGGCCTATCAAAAAAACCGCGGCGAAATTAAAATCAGATCAACACGGCGAATGGGGGCGAGTCGAACGGCGCGACGGACTGAGCGAGGCGGGGACAGCATCGCGTGCGCGTGCTCCGATGTGGCGGCGGCGGTGGAGCATAGAGCCCCGCGGGCGAGGGAGGCAGAGGAGCATCGGAGGAGGACCTCGAGCTTCTCTTCTGTCGTGCGCGGGTGTGGAGTTGCGGCGATGTGAGAGCCCCGCGGGCCGCGAGGTTGGTCGAGGACGAGGGAGACGAGGGGAGAGTGAGGGCAGCGACAGAGGTGGGTGGCGGGGAGGTTCTGAGGGGTGGGTGGCGGCGACGAGGGGGATCTGCATCGGGGAAGAGGGGGGAGGGAGAGAAAGAAAGAAAGAAAGAAAGGAGGCGGGGGGTGGATGGAAAACGGGGAAGAACAGAGCTAGGGTTTCGCCTCACGTGGGGTTGGTGGGGGAGGCGAGGGGTGAGAGCTGCCATTGGATCCGGGAGGATCCAACGGTGTTTCGTGCATGATCCGCGTGTCTGGTCCATGGACCAATCAGAATGCAATACAACATTATGACCAATTAAATTAGTCGTGATAGATTTAAAAATAAGATGTTAAAATCATGTAAGCTATTTTATGATCACAGAAATTCAAAAAAATAAAAGACCTTCTCATTGTGTCATCAATTGTGAACTACCTTTCAGGAAAATAATAAACATGGAATGGCAAACAATGTTGCCTAATAAAGTTTTCATTTTCTTTGCACGAAAAAATCATTTTTCATTTTTCAAGTGCCCAAAATGAGTTTTTTGTGAAGAACCTACCAAATAATTGTTGCAAAATTGGACCAAATCAATTTTCTAAAATACTAGGACATATTTAATGCACAATTGACAAAATGGTTGGGTGTAAAAAGGTTTGATCCACCTCTCGTGAAAAAGACAAATTCCTGCCGATTCAGTTGGAAGCGGGTCAAATTTGAACTGTAGCTGCCTTGTAGTTTGCTCTTTATTTTTTCCAAAAATCATTTCTAGGTACATAAGTACCTATTTAATCAGAGAAACACCAAAAAAATTCCAAGATTCAACCACTAGCTAGGAACGGTCATTCCCGCCGTTTTGACCGCATTTTGAAACGGGCATAAAAAATTCAAAAAAATCAAAAAATTGGGAAACCTTCGCATTGTGTCATTATATCTGGCCAAGTTCCTAGGAAAAATAACAAACTTCGCAAAGTGTTCTCAGAAACGAGCTATCACGTGTGGAGATCAATGGCTTTCAAGCCAAATGATCAATCTTATGGCCACATCCATGGCATAGTTTGTTCAAATGATCTCATATTGTGCACAAGGGTGCATATTGGAATGGCAAACAATGTTGCCTAAGGAAGTTTTCATTTTTTTGGACGAAAAAAACCATTTTCCATTTTTGAGTGCCCAAAAGGAGGTTTTTTTGTGAATGACCTACCAAATAATTGTTGCAAAATTTGACCAAATCAATTTTATAAAATACTAGGACATATTTAATGTACAATTGACAAGATGATTGGGTGTAAAATGTTTTTATCCACCTCTCGTGAAAAAGACAAATTTCCGCCGATTCAGTTGGAAGCGGGTCAAATTTGAACTGCAGCTGCCTCATAGTTTGCTATTTATTTTTTCCAAAAATCATTTCTAGTTACATAAGTACCTATTTAATCATAAATAAATGGTTTGGTGGCGATACGTCGAGGTTTGGGTGGTGGCCGAGGGCCCCAACTCTAGAGCGCGTAAACTTGCATGCCCGCCGCGTGGTCACCGCGTGACCGTGGTGTTGCCATGTGTTCTGGGTGGCCTAGGCATGTCTAGTGGGTTGGGCACTCCCCAAGTAGGTGCCAGGAAGAAAATTACAACATAAGATTCTCACGAGGAGACCGATCGATGCTCAAACATGAATTAGCAGCCAAGTGTTTGATTAGCGGTACGGGAAATGTACATGGCTAATGGGCATAAGTTTTGGCTGAGGATGATCAGTTACTAAGAAGACCGTCTTCACAAATTTTCAGCTCAAAAGGAGGAGCCTAGGTGGTACTTGCTTTGCAAACTACCACACTGGACATGACTACGAATGTTGAAGCTCGTCTCAAAATAATAAATGGATTGAGCTGGCATTTGGTGGAGGGTGGTTATTTGGGCATAGGAAAGCACTGTAGAAAATGGATACTATTTGGACATGCCAAAGTGGTACTTCCTTCACAAACTGTTGTTCTGAACAGAATAGAAAAATGAATATTTTTGAATTATTTTTGAACTAGGCAAGTAAGGTTTTTACATACTTGACGAAGATATGGCCCAAAGAATTTATGATATTTTTTTGGGAATTTTGAGAATGACAGAAATATAGGTTGCTTCACAACCTAGGGCAAAAACTGCCACATGGACATGACACATAGGCAAAACTGATGAGATGGTGCCTAGTCATAGCAACCCACCACAATTTACAAGGCTATGACCATCTATATTGGTCGTTAACAACTAGAAATAAGGCAGCGGACTAGCGATGTTTGCTTTATGACCATTTCCTCTAATGAAATTATGACCTTTTTGACCAAAATGGTCGTTATGGTTTAGGGTTTAGAGCCCCCCAGACAGCTTTTGACCAATTGGTCTAAAATGGTCATAAATTTATGACCAATTCTTCGAGGGTCACTGACAAAAGGTCATAAGTTGACATATTTCTTGTAGTGCAAAAAAATATTTGGACGGTGGTTCGAAGTCATGACCGCGGGCACTATGGACAAGGTGGCCTTGTATCGGTATGTTGAGCCGTCTGTTTTAACACACAGGAGCTGGTGTGGTGATTATACACACACGCACACATGCTCACGAACTGCATCCACGCAACACTCACACAAACACATGCACCCACGCACGCAACACTCACACGTACACACGCAACCACGCACGCGCGCAACACTCACACGCACGCACGCAACACTCACACGCACACACGCACGCATGCATGCACACACCAGTACACCACACGACCAACACACACTCTCACGCTCAAGTGCTCAACCTACACGTGCATGCGCACACATCAGGCCCTAACAGACACATGCACAACCAGGTGATTCCCGCGCACGGGTTGGAGCCTTGTCGCACCTGCGTAAATTTGTGTTTATCTGACCTTTTGCCTATGCAAACTGACAGGTGGGACCCACAACGAACGTGGTCAATTTAACTAGTCAACATGGCGCCACGCAGACTATTTGGCCAGTCAACAAAGTGCAATCCGATGCTGAGCTGTGAGCAAGTGACCGTATAATCACCACAAAACGTATATAGTGACCGTAATCAGCTTATTCTGAAGTTCGGTGACCGTATTACGCTTTTCTCTCTGTAGGCCCTCCAAAACTACATCTCTACACGTTCTCGCATGTTACATCTAATAACTATGCAATACAGCACTACTACTACACTCTAACACAATAAATCATATGTGTTTTTAGTTTTACTAGATATCATATTGTTACTTATAATTATTATGTTTGCATACATTAAAACTGCCTTTGAAATGTATGGCCAGTACCATCTACCACGTGGGAAAAATCCCGCCCTTTCCTGTTTAATCGGGTTTGTATCGATGGATTGTGCGAAACAGCAAAACTATAGTACTATACAGTACAAGTGACAGTTCACTGGGCCGTCGTGTCGTCTACTCCTCCGTCGTAAGAGTGGAGCGCTCGCTTTCATAAATCTTCTAGTGCCTTTCGTCGACATGTGGGACATCAAGCTACCAGGTCCACGTGCCATACCGGAATACAGTGTAGAGCAGCCGGGGTGAAGCACCCCAGTCATGGCGCCAGCGTAGTAATGAGCAATGAGGCATCAAATCACAAAGCTGCACCTTTCCTGCAGTTAAGTTGGAGGGACGAAGATACCATCATTTCACTCGTTGCTGAATCCGCTTCTCCCTCATCTTCTTCAACTTAACCACGTGTTGCTTCTGCCGTTGTTCTACCTCATGTGGGATGCAGATCGGCTTGGTAAAGCACTAATACGTGGGACTGCATGTTAGCAAACCGCCAGGACAACGTCCTCCGAAAATAAGAAGCCTAATCCTAGACTTACAAAGGGCTACGTAGCTGCTACGTATACTTTCCATCTAATCTATATATGTCCCCCCCTGATTTTCAGGTGGGGTGGGCCTAATCCTCTCCTTTAATCCAATCAAATAGTCCCACATCACATCAGTTCATAACTTTATGTAAACCATTACGTGGATGTAGCATTGCTCAAATAAGAAACCTCCCCCGCCATCTGCGCGGAAAAATCACCTCCTTTTTACTAATCTCGATTCTATAATGTTTTAGATCAATATAATCGAGATTTGTATAGATAGCACATAGGAGCAAAACCAAGTGGTACGGTTAAGGGCATCCACAATGTGTAGCCAAATGTGAAAATAGCTTTTGGCATCGTGGGAACCATTGTGGACGGTGTTGCCAAAGCCAAAAAGATGGAACTGAAGCTCCCTGATTGATTGATTAAAGGAATAGAAAAATGCAACGTCTCTCCTCTTTCTCCCATGCTTGGACGCATGTAGTACAGTATAGAGCACATAGTCTACTCCCCTGTCCCTTCTATCACAAATCACAAAGCAGTGAGGCGTCAAATCAGAAAAGCACGGACGAAGCAACCATCATTTCACTCTTAAGTGACTCCGCTTCTCCATCGTCTTCTTCGAGAAGCCATCTCACCGCATTAGTTACTCCTAGTAGTACAAGTAAAGGACTTCCTGGATGCAAATAAGGCGGTTGTCTCGGTTTGTAGGAGGCACTTGTGAACAACTTACCGTGGTCTCCCTCAATGGTGTTCTCCGTCGAACGCACTTCGCCAAACCACCAAAAAAATATCGTCGACGTCACCGCAATGGGGAAGGAAGTCAAATATAGTTACTACTTCCATTTTTTTGTACACAAGGCCAGTATATCAAAATTACAATTTGCAAAGGGCCACTAACACTAATCGAGGCAAAATTGATGGGGTTAGCAACCAAGGACATTAATATCCCCTACATGCATGCGGAAGTGAGAAGGTTGGTTTGCATGGCGCTGCATTAATCAAGCGATGAGGAGTGAGATGGTTAGCTCTTTGGTCTTTGGAGAAAAAAATACGCATTAATTGACACGTGAAACGAGGATTTGTATCGATTGAATCCCGCGAAGGAAAACCCAGCCTTTCTTTTTTAACACTAGTACTCCTAGTACGTACGTACTTATCCTGTTTGGGTCTAGGCCTTGCATTGCCAAACTTCGCCACACATTTTTGCCAAGCTTGCCTAAAGTTTTCAAAATGAGAAGGAGGTCCACTTGCGCACGGCTATCGCGGTCGCACTGCACCCTCACACGGTCGCTCCTGCACGCCGCGGTCGCACCGCACCCTCACACAGTCGCTCCTGCACGCCGCAAACCCAACCAAGGGAATGCACCCTCACTGACACGTGTGGTCGCATGTGAACACACCAAACTCAGCCATCCTATCGCTGACACATAATTTTCATTTCATAGAGTATGTTTATCCAACTGCATGTTGGGCAGTATCCGTACGGCCCGTGCGGTGGTCTGTTGGGGAAGAAGAAGAGGTGAGGAAGAAGGAAAGAAGGGTTAGGAGACGTATGATATTCATCCAACCGCCTGAAATGGTAGACTGACCCAAGTCAGGTGACTTGCATAACAAATATATGTTTTTACACAGCAAAAGGTCCATAAAAACAACAACATAAAGAAAAACTATCACTGCTCGCAGAAAGAGATGACCTCGTCGTCTTTGGCTGCTGGCGCGAAGCAGCCGACGTGTGTCTCCGCACCGTGGTTGTCCTCGGCCTCCAGCTACTCGTTCAAGCGGAGCGTGTGGGCGCTCTGCACGGACGAGAGCATAGCCCGGTTCAAGTCGAGGACGTCTGGTTCTGCCTGCAGGAGGGCCTCGATGGCAGCGGCATCCGCGCGCTCCACGTCAAGTCGAGCCTCCGCTTCCCGGTTCAAGTCCAGGACGTACGGTTCTGCCTGCAGGAGGGCGTCGATGAGAGCGGCATTCGCGCGCTCTGTGTCGAGTCGAGCCTCTGCCACCCGGTTCAAGTCCAGGACGTCCGGTTCCGCCTGCAGGAGGGCCTCGATGGCAGCGGCATCCGCGCGCTCCGCCTCAAGTTGAGCCTCCGCCGCCCGGTTCACATCCACGACATCCGGTTCCGCCTACAGGAGAGCCTCGATGGCAGCGGCATGTGCGTGCTCTGCGTCGAGTTGAGCCTCTGCCTCCCGGTCCTCCTTTAGTATCGCCATGTTGAACCGCTGGTCCTCCTGCACCATGGGGGACCCGGACGCCGGCACGAAGTCGACGTCCATCGTCTCATACCCATCGGGGGCCTTCTGCACCGCGACCTCTGCCATGAACATTGGATCGGCTTCCTCCTCCTTGTAGCTTGGCTCCAGAGAACTCGGGGATTGGCCCGCCGCAAAGCGAGCTTGGGAATGGAGGTCTGTGGCGCTGACCACCGCCGCGATTTCTGCGCGGTGCTCCGGCGTTAGCATCTTGTAGTAAGTGATCTTGCGGCGCACCATGGCTTTCCGGCGAACTAGGGGATGCTTGATGCGGGCTAGGGGATCAAAAGGTGGGGGAATGGGCTGGAGATTTGGTGTGGTTTTAGGGCAGTGGCTGGCGTAGGCCGAGCAGCGAAGGTTCTGGTGTGAATAGTGGTTCCGGTGACGACCGGTCAATCGGTTTTGGCTGTACATCGCTCTTGTCGCGTTCGCGTTGCAGCCCGGCACGCTGGACCCACCATGTCGCTCACCGAATGGAACGCACTTCGTCTTGAGTTTTCGCTCGCTTGTGGGACCGCAGTTGAGAGCAAACCGACGTCCCTCCCCTACCCCGCCAGCATCATTTATTATACCACCACTCCCTCCGTTTTATGCGGAGTAAATAAAAACAGAGTATACTACGGATGAGGATCCCCTGACGTGGCCGAACCCATTGAGTAACTGACATGCGGGGCCTAGCAAGCATGGGGTCCGCCAGTAAGTGACCGAAAGGGAGGGTAAGGCAGGGATACCTACGTCAGAGGCTCCACTTCCACTATACTGCTTTGACCAAATGTTAGAGTAATAATAAATGACATGCAACTTACACAAATGTTAGAGTAATAATATATGACATGCAACTTACACAAAGCATACAGGGTCTAATGCATTTTTCGAGGCTAACTTTAACCAAATGTTAGAGTAATAATATATGACATGCAACTTACACAAAGCATACGGTCAAATTCGTATGTGAAAGGAGTTTCCAATGATATAATTTTCACATTATACATCTCATGTACTATTAATCTTGTCAATAGTCAAATTGGAAACCATCTCGAGTACAAATCTAGGAGTACGTACGAATCTAACAATATTGATTGGGCATTGTTGAATGTTGATACCTTTTTGATCATAGTAGATATACTTTGACTACACATAAAACTTATATGTAAACTAGAAAGGATAGGAGGGAGTATATTGTACATTCAAAAACGAAACGAACATTGAATACCCTTTATATATGATTTGCGGATGCTATGATCACCGGTTCAAAATTTTGAATCTGCCTTAGGTATCACGTGCCCCCACTTGTTCCCTCTCAATTTCATCTCGGGGTCCGGAGATCTATTGAAAGAGGACTAGGGTGGGTACATGCGAATGATACTCGGCGGAATGTTCAAATGAGGCATGCGGGAGGATGGACTCGACTGGAGGGCGACATGATCGATGGAGAAGAGGGTTGGAGAGGATTGAGAAATAAGCAAACGCCACATGATTATACTTGAACGGCTCAAATAAACAATAAGTTGTCTCGCTTGGCCTACATAGTGAAAGGCCTAATGCGCAACGCGGAGCACTGACGCTCGAATATGGCCGGGAAAACAGGGAAACAGACATGTGGGGCACACCCGTAGGGACGACGTAGCGCAGACTAGTCCAATGGAGGAGCTGGCCCACGACCTCCTCGCCACCGACAACCATCCATGTGGGTCGTTGGGGCCAACAACGAGGCGCAGCTCCAGCACCGCCTCTGGACATGGCGACTGCGGTGAGCGACACGCTCATATCGTTGCTAGACACGGTCGGTTTCAGTTTGCTGAGAGTGGCGTTAGTGTTGTGGCACGACCAATGGTATGTTCGGTTTGTGCCCAAGGTTGCCCCATCAAAGCATTGGGTAGCCAAAATTTTGGTTGAGGTGCCCATGATTTGGCCGACATTGGCAAGAAAAATGAACTTGAGTTGGCTAGAGTTCATTGGCATGCCAAAGAAATGGCAACCATCCAAACAAAGACCAATCTTTGGGCCATCACCAAAATTTTGGTTGAGGTATTGGTTGCCCATGATTTGGCCGACATTGGCAAGAAAATTGAAGTAGAGTTGGCTTGAGTTCATTGGCGTGCCAAAAAAATGGCAACCATCCAAACAAAGACCAATCTTTTGGTCATGACCAAAATTTTGGCAAGGTGCACTTTGGCCACAATCCAAACACACCCCAACACCCGGCTCGTCGAGGATGCATGGGGCGCCGCGACACATCCGCGGAGTGGTGTAGCGCGGCCAACTGCATCCTCTGGACTTGAGACCATGCCGGGTCGTCTTGCTTTTTCAATGACATGCGGGGATCGCATGTGAGCAAAGGGCATCTACAACGTTGCCACGACCGCAGCCGACTACCCTGGCACACCAAAACCCTCGTCCATCGCGCTGTCGCGCGGTGCGTTCCCAGCCGGCGCCAGCTGCCCACATTCATGTCGTCCATTCGTATGTCGTCATTAAGAGGCTCGGTGCCCGCGGAACCAACTCCGGCGACTTAATGACGCACCCGGACGCTTGGCCTCACCAGAATGCGCTACTTAAAGCGGCAACGCCCAGCTAACCTCCACACCATAGAGCATCGTCCTCCTACCTGGAACCACATCCGCCAAGACCGCAAGCGCGAACGCTCTGCGGGAGAGCTTGTCTTCGGGGATGGAGCTCGAGGTCGCCGCCCTCGCTCAAGTCGCCGCACAAGCGGTGGCCATGCTGGTGGCCGACGAAGGGAGCACCGTCAGCCACGCACCCTACTTGCCGCCGTCCAACGTCCGGCACCGCCGAGGTCGGGGACTCCGAGGATGAGTAGGGCATGGGAGGCGGCAGGGCATGGTGTGCCAACTGGCCGGTTCGTCTCTCGTGTTCTACTTTTCCTCGCCGGAGACCGCACCTTCACTTCACGGGTCTTGAACCCCGCCTCCGTACATGGAGATCACAGATGGAGGACATCGGTCGCCGCCGTAGAATAGGTTTAGGGTCGGGTTTCTTTTATTTTTTTGACCTATAAAAGTTCGAAATGTAATGAAAATCTGTCGTGTTTGCATTAATCTCGGCCGGTGTATATGAACTTTCACAATAATATACATATTGTAGGAGTACTACCAAGATGCCCGTGCGTTGCACGGAAGATCAAGATCTTGTGGGAGAAAAGGATAAACGAGGGAAAGCCTTATTTGCAAATGTGGAGAGGAGTGCAGGTAAATTGTCATAGTTTCCTTCCTATCCGTTAGATATAGATCGGACGGCCTATATTGCAGGATCAGACACATCTTTCTACATCTACGGGAACCTATGAAAGGGTTAACATAAATTGCCTCTCTCTCTCCTCCCCTGATTTTCATGGTGGTGGGCCCCTCCCTCCACCCAATCTACAATCAACAGCTCACACATTTCACATTACGTTAATTACGTAACTGAGATTACGTAGGTGTAGCATTACTCGTCCTAAGAAACCCAACTAAGCCAACCTCCCAGCATATCGCGCGGGAAAAGACCCGGCCGTGCCGTTTTAGTCGGTATTACCGGATTACTAGTAGTAGTATCGATGGATCGCGCGAAGCAACAGATTTTTTTTGAGGGGGCGAAGCACCTAGTTTAAAAGGAAAAAATGCGGTACACTCACAGCACTCCTGTCGCGGTCGCATTGCACCCCACACACGTTCGGTCCTGCACACGGCTTACGCAAACGGAACGCGCTTCGGCTTGCCTCTTCAATGACACGTGGCACTGCACTTGGAGAAACCGACCATGCGCCAAACTCCCCCCGCCCACCGCGCAAAAATCCTCCCCTCCCCCCCCCACACCCAAAAATTCCCCCCAAATCCGATTCAACCGCCCTTCGGCCAACTAGCCAATAATATTCCCCAAACCCCCTCCCCCCTGTCCCCCTCCACTCCATTCGCTCCGGCAAAGCCGCCCTCCCTGCCGCGCCGATACGTCGGCGCCGCGGTTCAGCGATCCTCTGGCTACGTTCTTGTGGAGGCGCACGGCGGTCAGCGCCGCCACCGCTGGCGACGTTCGTGTGGAGACGCACGGCAGTCAGCTTCTCCCATGGTACGCGCATTCTAGACTGAGGCCCCGTTCATGTCATTGTAGCGCTGAATGTTAGCTGATAGACGATGTTAATCTCACTGTTTGCCGAAGTAGTTTACTATCAATATGCTCTGCTTAAGAAGCTTCCTTGCCCTGTTCTGCACTCAATCTGCTTAGCTAAGATGGCATGCCAAGGCCGATTAGTTGCTAAAATATCCTGCCATATATTTATTGTGACATAGATTGCCATGGTCTAGTAGCCAATCTGTTAGCTGAAATAGCTCTACATTGTTTTATACTCGATCTTTGTTGCTGCGATGGCCTTCGATAGTTCGATGGCTGTGTGCTCGGCCTCATTGACTGCTGAAATAGTCTGCCATAATTTGGCACTCAAATCTGTTTGCTGAATTAGCTTTACATATATTTCGTTACTTAGATCTGCTCGTCCAAATATCTTGCCATAGCTTTAGACATCGACCTAGGTATTTTTTTCTCTGGACTTCATAAAAAAAGCATATATGTTTTTCTTGTAATATCTAGTAGAAGAACTAATTTGTATGTCTAACAGATGGACAGGACTTGGATAACTTCTACTCGAAGATTCTCCGCTGCATATGTCGAGGGGGTTGAAAACTTCATGAACTTTATCAGAGCTGAGTACGGTGGTCCAAAATCAGATGTGATCTGCCCGTGTAGCAGTTGTATGAATTCAGTTACAATACCCCAGTCAACTGTGCAAAATCATCTATACTTGTATGGGATGTCGGTCACATATACTAGGTGGGTTCATCATGGTGAAGCTGCGAACGTCAATGTTATTGACTACGTGGAAGCAGCAGATCACCATCTTGATCTGCCTGATGCTCAGGTGGAAGAGGAGGAGGAGGTGGTGGTGGCGGAGCCAGTGAGTTTGACCAACATTGAAACAATGCTACGAAATGCTCGTGCATTCCATGAACTTTCACCTGCAGAAGAAAAACGGTGGGCCCACATGTTGGAACAATGCAACGTTGTTGTCACCCCAGGAAATAAGCTGTCAGTATTCTCAGCTATGGTCACCTTTCTTCAGGTGAAGACATCTAAGCGGATGACCAACAAATCATTCAATGCGATGTTGGCTGCTTTTCGTGAATCTTTCCCAGATGCGTCTGAGCTGCCACACACCTACAGTAAAATGAAGAATTTCCTTTATGCAGTTGGAATTTGATATGATATGATCCATATTTGTAAGAATAATTGTGTTCTGTTCCAGAAGGATTATGCCAACTTAAGTAAATGCACGAAATGCAAATCATCAAGATGGAAAGATGGCGATGCTATGAAGAGGATTCCTCATAATGTTCTGAGACATTTTCCAATTACACCAAGATTGCAGAGGTTGTTTCATGATGCTGAAACAAGAGAGGATGTACTGTGGCATTCTAGGAACCAGGAGTACAGAGATCAGAATGTAATGAGCCATCCATCTCATGGTAGTGAGTGGAAAAGCTTCAATGATAAACACAAAGAGTTTGCTACTGACCCGAGAAACATTAGACTTGGCTTAGCTTCAGATGGATTTAACCCATTTGGCCACCAGAGCGCCACATATAGCATGTGGCCAGTGCTTGTTATCCCTTACAACATGCCTCTAAATGTCTGCACCAAAGAATCAAACTACATGATGGCCTTGCTCATCCCAGGTCCAAAAAGTCTTGGAAAGGATTTTGATTTGTTCATGGAGCCTCTTGTGGAGGAACTTCAACAGCTATGGAAGGGTGTTCTCACTCGAGACCTATATAGCAGCCCACCAGCTGATTTCTTTCTGCGTGCTGTTATAATTTGGTGCATCCATGATTATCCGGCTTTGGGCACTATGTCAGGGCGAACGACACATGGTTACAATGCATGTGTTCGCTGTGACAGGAATCCGCTATCATACGCAATACTTAGCAAGATTTGTTACATTGGACATTGCCGTTTCCTTGCCAAGGACAAGCCGCATCCTAGAAAATACCGAAGACATGTGTTCAATGCAAAGCATGAAAACCGTGATGCACCAAAGAGGCTCATCGCCGATGAGTTGCAAGTGGAATTAGAGAAGGTCAGGCATATTACACCAGGAAACCATCCTGGTAATGGTAGTGGGAAAAGGAAGTGTGGCAGGGTAGAAGAGAGATTATTGTTTACCCGCAGGTCCACTTTGTGGAACTTGGAGTATTGGAAAGATTTGGATCTGCGGCATAATCTTGATGTGATGCACATCGAGAAAAATATATGTGACAACATTATCGGCACACTTCTTAATATTGAAGGCACGACGAAAGATACCTTAAAATCTAGGATTGATTTGACACACCTGGGTATCAAAAAGGATTTGCAGGTGCAAAATGAAGGTAAACCACGGGATATGGCACCAGCTGTGTACGTCTTGGACAAGGTAAAAAGAAAAGAATTCTGCGAGGTCCTGTCACGTGTGAGATTCCCACATGGATTTGCTTCCAACCCTGAAAGGAGAGCCAGTGCAGATGGAAACAAGGTACAAGGGTTGAAAACTCATGACTGCCACGTCCTACTTCAAAGGGTTTTACCTGTTATCCTTAGAGGATTGAGCCGCCCTGACTTATACAGAGCAGTTGCAGAGTTGGGACAATTCTTCAGGGAACTCTGCAGTAGGAATATCAGGATAGATGCTTTGGAGCGTCTTAGAGACAAGATACCAACTATCCTATGCGACCTTTAGAAGATATGTCCTCCAGCCTTCTTTGATGTGATGGTGCATTTGGCTGTTCATCTACCTGATGAGGCACTACTTAGAGGTCCAGTACAGTATGGCTGGATGTACCCTATTGAAAGGCGGCTAGGCACTTTCAAGGGCTATGTTAGGAACAGAGCTAGACCCGAGGGTTCCATTGCAGAGGCCTACATTGCTACAGAAGCATTGACATTCTGCTCAAAATACATTTAAACAGCTGATCAGCTTAGCAAAGAGGTGGGTGAAGACAATCCCGGTCTCAATGTTTTCGATTATTCTGTTCGAGTTACAGGGAAGAGTCGACAAGAGGACAAACCTAAAGATTTGGACAAAATGGTTTGGTATGTGTTGAATAACTGTCCTAAGATACTACCTTATATTAAGTAAGTGCAGTACTGCAGCTTATACATCGTAATCTATTAAACTTGCAGCACATTCTTATATATTTAGATGTTTGACGCGATCACTATGTTGCGCAGCATCTACAAAGAGGAGTTACTGCCGCAAAATCCAAGAAACATTGACAAACTGGTTATGGAAGGATTTGCAAAATGGTTCAAGAACCATGTAAGCTTTTGAAGTGCACTGTCAGTTTTTTTAATATATTGAGTACATAAGATGATCGGCTTGTCTATTTTCTAACCATAGGTTAAGAAGATGCGAGAGGATGGGCAGGCAGTTGATGATGCCCTTTACTCACTAGCAATGGGCCCTGATACTCGGGTAAGACATTATGAATCTTGCGTTGTTGGAGATGTGCGCTACAACACCCTTGCACGAGACGAAGGCAGGAGGACAAAAAATAGTGCCATCATGAGCATGGATACGTATGACAAAGAGACAACTGAAATGTATGCTAACATAACAGACATTATTCAGTTGCGGTATATCTCTAGTTTCGAGGATCATCGGTGTGTGGGTCTGTTGTGCTGTCGTTGGTATAACCTGTTTTCCAGGATCGCAAAACCCAGAGCTAATGATTATTTCAAATCCATCAATGTCAAGGCGGCGTACCAGACCAACGAGCCTTTTATTTTGGCAAATCAAGCAACAGATATTTTTCTTGGAAGACACATTTGCACGTAGCGATGACTGGAGAGTATTGCAAAGGTTTGAGCAGAGGAATTCGTTTAATGAAGTTGCACAACAAGATGATGCTTACACTGCTCCTGATGTACAAGATAACACAGATGTTCCTAATATCTTTGAGAACCATCACGTCAATGACGCCGGTGAAAAGATTGCCTGTTGTGTTGTGGACATACAAGAGTTGATCAAGAAGAAGCCAACGTTCGAGGACATTGAGGACGAAGAAGAAGATGACACCGTGGGGAATTATGATTCAGACTGATACACATGGCGAAGATGTTGACACTGCTGCTGTGGATGATGATTACATTGCTTTTGTCATATTTGCCTGCCAGAAGACGTTTTTTTATCTACTATGTGAAATTGTGTTTGCTGTGAAAACTGAAACCTGATGAACATGTTGTTTAGTATTTTGCTGTGAGAACATCACTTGTTATGTATGCTGATTTGTGTTTGGTGATTGTATGACAACTAAAACATGATGACATTGTTGTTTAGTTGTACTCATATTTGGCTGTGAAACTTGAATTTGATGACATAGTTTGCTGTTGGACTGTTGGATTGTGCCAACCTTGACCGTTGGATTGACATTCAACGTCCGTCGCGTTTCTTCAGTCTCTTCTTCCTTGAGCCGCCAAAGCCAAACCAGCGCCGGCGGGACCGCCTGCTCCCGCCTCTCACGGCTGGCTGTGATCTGCCCCGGCTCCTGTTCGTTCCCGTCCGAGGCCTCACCATCGTCCTCTGCCTTGGTTCGCTCGCCGCGGCGCTGCCCTCCGGTGTTGTCAACATGGTCAACAACCGAGAGGAATAAGGAGATGACTGTACATGGTGAGGATGACAGTAGGGACCCAGCAGCGCGCGCAGTAATTTTGTTTTTTCGGGACGGAGAAGGGTATCAGCTGGGTTGTGCGGGACCCGTGGCTCGTCTAGCCCAGGCTTTTATTTCATATGTTTAGCACATGACCAGCCCAGTTTGTTTTTTTCCTTTCTGAAAATTGCTAGCCAGCTATTTTGTTTTTTGCAAAATAACCAACATAGGCCTACTTCCTTTTCTACGCCCTGCTGGGCCGGAAATCTTTCAAGACGAGGAGGGATGCATTTTGCCCAGAAAATGGGCTATAAGTAATAAGAAATGGGCTATAAGTAATAATAAATGGGCTGTAAAATGAAAAAATACAGCAAACAGACAATTAGTTCCAAAATACTGTTTTCTTTCAAATTTTGATATTTTAAATTTCATTGTTTTTGTGTGGGTAAAATTTCATTGAATTTAAATTAAGGTATATTTATATTTAAAATTAATTTGAATCTGGCTAGAAATTTCGGGCTATATGCTGTTTGGGATAGATTTGGAGGCTGACTTGTGGGTCTACTAGGTTGACGTGTACTTTGGCTTTGTCAACTTAGTCCACAAATGATTCTAGCAGCAGTGACCATTGGATGTTAATCCAACGGCCATGCTGCTTCTTCAATATCTGATCTTCTTGCTCCAGCAGCCCAAACCAGCTCCGGTGGGACTGCCTGCTCCCGCCTCCCGTGGCCAGCAGTGCTGCCGCACAGGCCGCACCGTCCCACCCTACTTCCTTGCTGGACAGGCCATTCCTCTACTCACCCACACCTCGTGTTATTTTCCGGCGATGGCAGCCGGACCAGTAAACCCTCGTACTCCCCACCGCGTGGGCAACCATTGTCGAGTCTTCCCTGGCTCCGTGTCATTCCCTTCCTAGGCCTCGCCGTCGTCCACCGCCATGGTGCTCTCGGCGCGGCCTGGTCAACTTGGTCAACGAACGACATCCATCGGCTGTGGACTGTACACGCAAAATAATGATTCCTCCACCTGACAACTGGGACCCACCGGAAGGGCCTCTGTATTTCGCGAAAAAATCGTTCCCCCCGCTGACATGTCGGACCCACCAGCTATATCTTCGCAAGCAAGGAAGTGCCTCCTTATTACGCACAAAAAAATGAATACCCCCCTGCTAGCTGGGACCCACCATAGTGGGAGGATGATTTGCGGGCCAACAAAGTTGACGGGGACGGAGGGCTTTGTAAACTTAATCAATATGAACGATTCTAGCTCCAGTGACCATACGATGTCCATCCAACGGCCGTAGTGCTTCTTCAACCTCTGGTCTTCTTGCTCCAGCCGCCCAAAGCAGCGCCGGTCGTGCCGCATGCTCCTGCCTCCCGTGGCCGGCTGTGCTGCCGCGGAGGCCTCACCGCCCCCTACTATTCCCACCGCTGGCCAGGCCCTGCGGCGACGGCAGCCTCACACCGCAGCCGAACCAGTGAACCCTCGTACTCCTCTCCGCGCGGGCTTCCACTGCCGCGTCTTCCCTGGCTCCGCGTCGTCCCCTTCCTAGGCCTCGCCGTCGTCCACCGCCGTGGTGCTCTCCGCGTGGCGTGGTCAATGTGGTCAAGGAACGACTTCCATCGGAAGAGTACTGTACGTGGAGAGGCTGATAGCTGGGTCCATGGCCACAGCCAGTTTTTTTATGATTTGCCAACTAAGTCGCTTTGCCATGCCTGTTGGGCTGCAAATCTTTCAAGACGAGGAGAGCTTTCATTCGGCTGGCCGAGAAAATGGCCCATCAGTAATGAGAAATGGGTTGTACATTTTTAAAACACATCAAACCGGCAATTAGTTTCAAATATCTTTTTTTCATTTCAAGATTTTAAATTACATTAATTTTTATGCATGGAGAATTTGTTGGATTTTATATTGATATACATTTATTTTTAAAATCAGTTTGAATGTGAGTCAAAATTTCGGGATTAAAAACAGTTTGGACCGCACCGAAATATGCAAAATTTCGTATAATTTTTTAACCGTGGCCACAATTTGGGCTGTAATGCTAACAAAAAGAATATGGGCTCCAAAAAAACCTTAAGAATTAGCAAATGGGCTGAAAATTATTAGAAATAATGGCAGATGGGATGTATGATGTTTTCCACAGATTTGAGGCTTTCCTAAAAAAAGGTTGACGCACAAGCAGTGACTGTTGGATGTCCATCCAACGGCCGTCGTGCTTCTTCAATCTCTGCTCTTCCTGCTCCAGCCGCTCAAACAAGCGCCGACGGGACTGCCTGCTCCCTCCTCCCCACGGCCGGCTGTGCTGCCGCGCAGGCCTCACCGCCCCACCGTAATCCCATCGCTGGCCTAGCCATCCCTCTACTCACCCACACGTGCTGTTATTCTCCGGCGACGGCAGATGAACCAGTAAACCCTCGTATAGTCGTACTCCCCTCCGTGTGGGAAACAACTGTCGAGTCTTCCCTGCCTCCGTGTCGTTCCCTTCCTAGGCCTCGCCATCGTCCACTGCCCTGGTGCTCTCGGCGCAGCCTGGTCAACGTGGTCAACGACCGACATGCATCTGAAGTGGACTGTACGTGGAGAGGCCGACAGCTGGGTCCACGGCCGCACGCAAGGAAATGCCTCCTTATTACGCGCAAAATAATGATTCCTCCACCTGACATCAGGGACCCACCGAAAGGGCCTCTGTATTTCGCGAAAAAAAACATTACCGCCGCTGATAGCTCGGACCCGCCAGCTATATCTTCGCACGCAAGGAAGTGCCTCCTTATTACGCACAAAACAAATGAATACTCCCCCTGTTAGTTGGGACCTAGTATAGTGGCAGGCTGACTTGTGGGCCTACTAAGTTGACGGGGACGGAGGGCTTTGTTAACTTAGTCAATATGCATGATTCTAGCTCCAGTGACCATACGATGTCCATCCAACGGCCGTAGTGCTTCTTCAACCTCTGGTCTTCTTGCTCCAGCCGCCCAAACCAGCGCCGGTCGTGCCTCGTGCTCCTGCCCCCCGTGGCCGGCTGCAATGCGGCGGAGGCCTCACCGCCCCCTACTACTCCCACCGCTGGCCATGCCATCCCTCTACTCACCCACACCCCCTGTTACTCTGCGGCGATTGCAGCCTCACACCGCAGCGAACCAGTGCCCTCGTACTCCTCTACGCGTGGGCATCCACTATCGCGTCTTCCCCGGCTCCGCGTCGTCCCCTTCCTAGGTCTCACCGTCATCCACCGCCCTGGTGCTCTCGACGCGGCGTGGTCAACGTGGTCAAGGAATGGCTTCCATCAGACGTGGACTGTACATGAAGAGGCTGACAACTGGGTCCACGACCGCAGCAAGGAAGTGCCTCCTTATTACGTGAAAAATAATTATTCCTCCACCTGATAGCAGGGGCCCACCAGACGGGCCACCGTATTTCGCCCCCCTGACTGCTGCGACCCACCAGCTACATCTTCGCATGCAAGAAAGTGCCTGATAGTTGGGACCCACCTGGTCGAAGCGTACGTAGCGTTGTCATTCTGGCCGAGAACGTGTACGTACACATATACTGGTGGATGTAGAGGCACGCACGTGTCGTAGTAGAGGCGGCCAGGGTGCAAGAAAGAAAATGCGGCCATGTATGTGTACATACGGGTGGGGTCTCGAACGCCCTACTCGCGCGTACGTACGGTGAGGGCTCGTTGACATGGCTAGGTCGGAACAGAGAAACAGCATCATCGTCGTGTTCATGGGGAGGCAACGGAATGCGTCGTGTTCATGGGGAGGCAACGGAATGCGTCGTGTTCATGGGGAGGCAACGGAATGCGTCGTGTTCATCGGGAGGCAACGGAACGCGTGGGAGCCAACCGGCTAGGACGGAACGGAATGCGTGCTCGTGTTCATCGGGAGGGCTTGGACGGAACAGGCGATGGAAATGAGGCCTGGCATACCGCACAACAGAGGAAACGGACCTCCTACGTTCGGAACGGGGTCCTGTTGATCGGGAGGGGTTTGGCGTACCGCAAAACGGAGGAAACGGACCTCCTACGGTCGAAACGGGGGTCCTCTTCATCGGGAGGGGTGTGGCGTACCGCAAAACGGATGAAACGGACCTCCTACGGTCGAAACGGGGGTCCTGTTCAGGGGGAGGGGTGTGGCGTACCGCAAAACGGGACTCCACGGGATACTGCTCATCTCCACCGTCGACCCCCTCCAGCCTCCATGAGCTACTGTTCATCCACCATCGACCTCCTCTAGCCTCCACCTGCGACTGTTCATCCACGGGCTCCTGTTCATCCAGCCTCCACCACGCGCTACTCCACCGGCTACTGTTCAACCAGCCCTCTCCACGGGCTCCTGTTCAACCACCCCTCCACGGGCTACTGTTCATCCTACCCTCCACCGTCTACTGTGCATCCTGCCCTCCACGGGGTGGTCCTGTTCATCCAGCCCTCCACGGGGTCTTGTTCATCCAGCCCGAACCGGCTCGATCGATCGGGGTCCTGTTCATGCAAAGGCAACACCACGGGGTCCTGTTCATCCACCCCCACCGGGAACTGTTCATCCAACCCCCCCCCTCCCACAACGCTCACTATTCATCCAGAGGCAGCATCGATCGGCTTCAGTTAGCAGCAGTAGTGAAGGAATCGCTCGATCGGGTTCAGTTAACAGCCATCGATCGATCGCTCGGGTTCAGTAACGCGTAGCCTGCAGTGCAATCGCTTGGGTTCAGTTAGAGCCCAATGCCTCGCACGGGTTCAGTTAGAGCCAACGCCTCGCACACACGCGCGTACGTGTACGAGAGAAACGCGCATCGCTCGGCCCCCGACCTCCCACCGTAACCGGGAACTCCCCGAAATTTTCCTCGCCCTCGCTTCTACCACGGTTTTTTCCATCATGGACGGCCCAAAGAATGTCATGCAGCTGCGTCTCCGGCCCGCCCAGGACGAAAAGCCCATTTTCTGTCATGATTTTTTGTCATAGAAGTAGGAGCCCACCACATCTATGATGATACCGGGTTTTGTCACAATTATCGTCATAGAAGTGTCATATGTATGACAGAAAAAATTCGTTCAGCCAAAAATGTCACGGATGTGTCTTTTTTGTAGTGTCTGGGACTCCAAACAACCTTCGGTTCATCAAAATACAAAAACTCATAATACCGATCGTCACAGAACGTTAAGCGTGCGGACCCTACGTGTTCGAGAACTATGAAGACATGACCGAGACTCATCTCCGGTCAATAACCAATAGCAGAACCTGGATGCTCATATTGGCTCCTACATATTCTACGAAGATCTTTATCGGTCAAACCGCATAACAACATACGTTGTTCCCTTTGTCATTGGTATGTTACTTGCCCGAGATTCGATCGTCGGTATCCTCATACCTAGTTCAATCTCGTTACCGGCAAGTCTCTTTACTCGTTCTATAATGCATCATCCCTCAACTAACTCATTAGTCACAATGCTTGCAAGGCTTATAGTGATGTGCATTACCGAGAGGGCCCATAGATACCTCTCTGATACACAGAGTGACAAATCCTAATCTTGATCTATGCCAACTCAACAAACACCATCGGAGACAGCTGTAGAGCATCTTTATAATGACCCAGTTACGTTGTGACGTTTGATAGCACACAAGGTGTCCCTTCGATATTTGGGAGTTGCATAATCTCATAGTCTGAGGAACATGTATAAGTCATGAAGAAAGCAGTAGCAATAAAATTGAACGATCATTATGTTAAGCTAACGAATGGGTCTTGTCTATCACATCATTCTCTAATGATGTGATCCCGTTCATCAAATGACAACACATGTCCATGGCTAGGAAACTTTACCATCTTTGTTTAATGAGCTAGTCAAGTAGAGGCATACTAGGGACACTCTGTTTGTCTATGTATTCACACATGTACTAAGTTTCTGGTTGATACAATTCTAGCATGAATAATAAACATTTATCATGATATAAGGAAATATAAATAACAACTTTATTATTGCCTCTAGGGCATATTTCCTTCAGTCTCCCACTTGCACTAGAGTCAATAATCTAGTTCACATCGTCATGTGATTTAACACTCTATCTTTATGTGATTAGTTCACATCTCCATGTGACTAACACCCAAAGGGTTTACTAGAGTCAATATCTAGTTCACATCGCTATGTGATTAACACCCAAAGAGTGATCATGTTTTGCTTGTGAGAGAAATTTAGTCAACGGGTCTGCCACATTCAGAGCCATATGTACTTTGCAAATTTTCTATGTCTACAATGCTCTGCATGGAGCTACTCTAGCTAATCGCTCCCACTTTCAATATGTATCTAGATCAAGACTCAGAGTCATCCAGATCGGTGTCAAAGCTTGCATTGACGTAACTCTTTATGACAAACTCTTTGTCACCTCCATAACCGAGAAACATTTCCTTATTCCACTAAGGATATTTTTGACCGCTGTCTAGTGATCCACTCCTAGATCACTATTGTACCCTCTTGCCAAACTTATGGTGAGGTACACACAATAGGTCTGGTATACAGCATAGCATACTTTGTAGAACCTATGACTGAGGCATAGGGAATGACTTTTAATTCCCTTTCCTTTTTTCTGCCGTAGTCGGGTTTTGAGTCTTTACTCAACTTCACACCTTGCAATACAGGCAAGAATTCCTTCTTTGACTGTTCCGTTTTGAACTATTTCAAAATCTTGTCAAGGTATGTACTCATTGAAAATATATCAAGCGTCTTAATCTATCTCTATAAATCTTGATGCTCAATATGTAAGTAGCTTCATCGAGGTCTTTCTTTGAAAAACTCTTTTCAAACACTCCTTTATGCTTTCCAGAAAATTCTACATTATTTCCGATCAACAATATGTCATTCACATATACTTATCAGAAATGTTGTAGTGCTCCCACTCACTTTCTTGTAAATACCGCCTTCACTGACTATATGCTTTGATCAACTCATCAAAGCATATATTCCAACTCCGAGATGTTTGCACCAGTCCATAGATGGATCGCTGGAGCTTTGCAGAGGTTTATAGGACAGTAGCAAATTTCCCTCAAGTGGATGACCTAAGGTTTATCAATCCGTGGGAGGCGTAGGATGAAGATGGTCTCTCTCAAACAACCCTGCAACCAAATAACAAAGAGTCTCTTGTGTCGCCAACACACCCAATACAATGGTAAATTGTATAGGTGCACTAGTTCGGCGAAGAGATGGTGATACAAGTGCAATATGGATGGTAGATAAAGGTTTTTGTAATCTGAAAATATAAAAACAGCAAGGTAACTAATGATAAAAGTGAGCACAAACGGTATTGCAATGCATTGAAACAAGGCCTAGGGTTCATGCTTTCACTAGTGAATGTCCTCTCAACAATAATAACATGATTGGATCATATAACTATCCCTCAACATGCAACAAAGAGTCACTCCAAAGTCACTAATAGCGAAGAACAAACGAAGAGATTATTGTAGGGTACGAAACCACCTCAAAGTTATTCTTTCCGATCAATCCGTTGGGCTATTCCTATAAGTGTCACAAATAGCCCTAGAGTTCATAGTAAAATAACACCTTAAGACGCAAATCAACCAAAACTCTAATGTCACCTAGATACTCCAATGTCACCTCAAGTATTCATGGGTATGATTATATGATATGCATCACACAATCTTAGATTCATCTATTCAACCAACATAAAGAACTTCAAAGAGTGCCCCAAAGTTTCTACCGGAGAGTCAAGACGAAAACGTGTGCCAACCCCTATGCATGAGTTCACAAGGTCACGGAACTCGCAAGTTGATCACCAAAACATACATCAAGTGGATCACGTGAATATCTCATTGTCACCACAGATAAGCACATGCAAGACATACATCAAGTGTTCTCAAATCCTTAAAGACTCAATCTGATAAGATAACTTCAAAGGGAAAACTCAATTCATCACAAGAGAGTAGAGGGGGAGAAACATCATAAGATCCAACTATAATAGCAAAGCTCGCCATACATCAAGATCGTGTCGAATCAAGAACATGAGAGAAAGATGGATCAAACACATAGCTACTAGTACATACCCTCAGCCCCAAGGGTGAACTACTCCCTCCTCGTCATGGAGCACGCCGGGATGATGAAGATGGCCATCGGAGAGGGATTCCCCCATCCGGCAGGGTGCCGGAATGGGTCTAGATTGGTTTTCGCTGGCTACGGAGGCTTCTGGCGGCGGAACTCCCGATCTAGGTTATTTTCTGGAGGTTTCTAGATTTATAGGAATTTTTTGCGCCGGTCTCACGTCAAGAAGGTTCCCGAGTCGTCCACGAGGCAGGCCCATGCGCCTGGGGGGTGGGCGTGCCCCCCACCCTCGTGGACGGCCCGGGACTCTTCTGGCCCAACTCTTTTACTCCGGGGTCTTCTTTTGGCCATTTGGTATTCCTTTTCTGTAAAACTCAAAAACAAGGCAAAAACAGAAACTGGCACTGGGCTCTAGGTTAATAGGTTAGTCCCAAAAATCATATAAAATAGCATATAAATGCATATAAAACATCCAAGGTTGATAATATAATAGCATGGAACAATCAAAAATTATAGATACGTTGGAGACGTATCAAGCTTGCACACTTTGTTAGCACCTTTAGGATTGACAAAACCTTCTGGTTGCATCATATACAACTCTTCTTTAATAAGTCCATTAAGGAATGTAGTTTTGATATCCATTTGCCAGATTTCATAAAATGCGGCAACTGCTAACATGATTCGGACAGACTTTTAAGCATCGATACAAGTGAGAAAATCTCATCGTAGTCAACACCTTAAACTTGTCGAAAACATTTTGCGATAATTCGAGCTTTGTAGATAGTAACACTACTATCAGTGTCCGTCTTCCTCTTAAAGATCCATTTATTCTCAATGTCTCACCGATCATCGGGCAAGTCAATCAAAGTCCATACTTTGTTCTCATACATGGATCCCATCTCAGATTTCATGGCCTCAAGCCATTTTGCGGAATCTGGGCTCATCATCACTTCCTCATAGTTCGTAGATTCGTCATGGTCAAGTAACATGACCTCCAGAACAGGATTACCATACCACTCTTGTGCGGAACGTATTCTGGTTGACCTACGAGGTTCGGTAGTAACTTGATCTGAAGTTTCATGATCATCATCATTAACTTCCTCACTAATTGGTGTAGGAATCACTAGAACTGATTTCTGTGATGAACTACTTTCCAATACGGGAGAAGGTACAATTACCTCATCAAGTTCTACATTCCTCCCAGTCACTTATTTCGAGAGAAACTTCTTCTCTAGAAAGGATCCATTCTTAGCAACGAATATCTTGCCTTCGGATCTGTGATAGAAGGTGTACCCAACAGTTTCCTTTTGGTATCCTATGAAGACGCATTTCTCCAATTTGGGTTCGAGCTTATCAGGTTGAAACTTTTTCACATAAGAATCATAGCCCCAAACTTTAAGAAATGACATCTTAGGTTTCTTGCTAAACCACAGTTCATATGGTGTCGTCTCAACGGATTTAGATGGTGCCCTATTTAATGTGAATGCAGCTGTCTCTAATGCATAACCCCAAAACGATAGTGATAAATTGGTAAGAGACATCATAGATCACACCATATCTAATAAAGTACAGTTATGACGTTCGGACACACCATTACACTATGGTGTTTCAGGTGGCGTGAGTTGCGAAACTATTCCACATTGTTTCAAATGAAGACCAAACTCATAACTCAAATATTCGCCTCCGCGATCAGATCGTAGAAAGTTTATTTTCTTGTTACGATGATTTTCCACTTCACTCTGAAATTCTTTGAACTTTTCAAATGTTTCAGACTTATGTTTCATTAAGTAGATATACCCATATCTGCTCAAATCATCTGTGAAGATCAGAAAATAACGATACCCACCGCGAGCCTCAACACTCATCAGATTGCATACATCAGTATGTATTATTTCCAATAAGTCAGTTGCTTGCTCCATTGTTCCGGAGAACTGAGTTTTAGTCATCTTGCCCACGAGGCATGGTTCGCAAGCATCAAATGATTTATAATCAATTGATTCCAAAAGCCCATCAGCATGGAGTTTCTTCATGCGCTTTACACCAATATGACCTAAATGGCAGTGCCTCATATAAGTTGCACTATCATTATTAACTTTGCATCTTTTGGCTTCAATATTATGAATATGTGTATTACTACGATCGAGATTCAATAAACCATTCACCTTGGGTGTATGACCTCAGAAGGTTTTATTCATGTAAATAGAATAACAATTATCCTTGACTTAAATGAACAACCGTATTGCAATAAATATGATCTAATCATATTATGCTTTACGCAAACACCAAATAACATTTATTTTAGGTTCAACACTAATCCTGAAGGTAAAGGGAGTGTGCGATGGTGATCTTATCGACCTTGGAATCACTTCCAACTCACATCATCACCTCGCCCTTAACTAGTCTTTGTTTATTTTGCAACTCCCGTTTCGAGTTACTACTCTTAGTAACTGAACCAGTATCAAATACTGAGGTGTTGTTATAAACATAGTAAAGTACACAACAATAACATGTATATCAAATATATACTTTTGCTCACTTTGCCATCCTTCTTATCCGCCAAGTATCTAGGGCAGTTCCACTTCTAGTGACCATTTCCTTTGTGTAGGATCAAGGAGTAGATGCGTCTAGAGGGGGGTGATTAGACACTTCATGCTAAAGTTGCAATTTTTTAAGCTTTTTGGGTTTAAGTGGAGTTTAGGCACAATTTCAACACACACAATACATATCAAGCAAGCATGCAAAGAGTACATAGGCAGCGGAAAGTAAAGCATGCAACTTGCAAGAATGTAAAGGGAAGGGTTTGGAGAATTCAAACGCAATTGGAGACACGGATGTTTTTCCCGTGGTTCGGATAGGTGGTGCTATCCTACATCCACGTTGATGGAGACTTCAACCCACGAAGGGTAACGGTTGCGCGAGTCCACACAGGGCTCCACCCAAGGGTAACGGTTGCGCGAGTCCACACAGGGCTCCACCCACGAAGGGTCCACGAAGAAGCAACCACCCACAAAGGGTCCACGAAGAAGAAACCTTGTCTATCCCACCATGGCCATTGCCCACACAGGACTTGCCTCACTAGCGGTAGATCTTCACGAAGTAGGCGATCTCCTTGCCCTTACAAACTCCTTGGTTCAACTCCACAATCTTGTCGGAGGCTCCCAAGTGACACCTAGCCAATCTAGGAGACACCACTCTCCAAGAAGTAACAAATGGTGTGTAGGTAATGAACTCCTTGCTCTTGTGCTTCAAATGATAGTCTCCCCAACACTCAACTCTCTCTCATAGGATTTGGATTTGATGGAAAGAAGGTTTGAGTGGAAAGCAACTTGGGAAGGCTACAGATCAAGATTCATATGGTAGGAATGGAATGTCTTGGTCTCAACACATGAGTAGGTGGTTCTTTCTCAGAACGTATGAGTTGGAATGGTGTGTGTGTTCTGATAGCTCTCTCATCGAATGAGAAGGAGGTGGAGGGGTATATATAGCCTCCACACAAAATCCAACCGTTACACACAGTTTTCCAATCTCGGTGGGACCGAATTAATAAACTCGGTCGGACCGAAAATGTAAACCTAGTGACCGTTAGAGATTTCAGTGGGACCGACTGGATCAACTCGGTGAGACCGATGTGCTAGGGTTAGGGTAAATCCAAAACTCGGTTTGACCGATTACTCAAACTCGGTGGGACCGATTTGGGTAATAAGTGAAACTGAGATTTGGCCAAGCAAACTCGGTGGAACCGATTGCATATCTAAGTGGGACCGAGAATATTGCAATGGGTAACAGAGAGTTTGCAAGCCCATCTCGGTGAGACCGAGATCCCATCGGTGAGACCGAAATGATTAGGGTTTGGCAGTGGCTTATGACAAGTGAAACTCGGTGGCACCGGATAGGAAGAATCGGTAGGACCGAGTTTGGCTTAGGGTTTAGGTCATATGTGGATATGGGAAAGTAGTTGAGGGTTTTGGAGCATATCACTAAGCACATGAAGCAAGAGGCTCATTAAGCAACACCTCATCCCTCCTTGATAGTATTGGCTTTTCCTAAAGACTCAATGTGATCTTGGATCACTAAAATATAAAATGAAGAGTCTTGAGCTTGAAGCTTTGGCCAATCCTTTGTCCTTAGCATCTTGAAGGAGTTCCCACAACCTTTAGTCCATGCCACTCCATTGTTGAACTTATCTGAAACATGGTAGATCGAAATGTTAGTCCAACAAGAGATATGTTGTCATCAATTATCAAAACCACCTAGGGAGCACTTGTGCTTTCAATCTCCCCCTTTTTGGTAATTGATGGCAACATACATCAAAGCTTTAGATAAAGATATAAAGAACAGCAAGTAAAGCTTTGGAAGAACATGTAACAAGCATAGGCTCCCCCTACATGTATGCACTCATGTAAATATGAAATATAGAGGCATGTGAGAGCATAACCATGACAGAGTAGGCAAAGTGTTACATGTATCTTGGCCATATGCATCAGAGCAAAAGATTATCAAGGAAAATACCTTCATGCTCATGAGTCCTTCTTGCAAACAGTATGTACATAAGCAAGAACTCCTCATACTCATGATTTTGATGCATATACTTACCTTGTGGTCTGGAGTTGGCTTAGGATGGAATGAACCTGCACAAACAAGTTTAGATAACACAGGTACGTCCACTAGCCAGAGCAAACAAAAGAAACCACAAGAATACCAAGATTGGGATGACATGTAGAGAGTGAGTACAAGGTACCATATTGAATTCAACATGTCCCCAAGAATAAAGATATGCAATGAATTTGACCGATTTCTTTCCCTTAGGTGTCTTGCTCCCCCTGAATCTTACATGGGATATTGGGAGAAGATAGGAAACAGAAAATCAGAGCTGAAGGATATGAATAGAACTAAATTCAAATGAGTTCATATGAACATGTCTTTCCCCCAAAAAGACATGTGGCATCTCTCCTCTTGAACATCAAGCATCTGGGGTCCTTGAGTATTCTCTCCCCCTTGGAGATTTCTTTCTCCCCCTTAATATATGGAATCCTTGAGTATTCTCTCCCCCTTAGTACTTTCTCCTTTGTAGGTGATAAGCTTTTGATGTGATCTCTCTCTCCCTGATGATAAGCTTTGATGTGATCTCTCTCTCCCCCTTTGACATCAATTTCCAAGAAGGTTTTTCCTGGAATCCGTCGAATAGGTTTGGTCCTTGAGATTCAGTACAAAGCAGGGAATAAAACTGTGATGCTTGTAGAGGACAAGATTCATTGAGTGGAGCTGGATCAGAAAAAAAGAAAAAAAATAGAATATGTGGCAAGCTGTTTTTCTTGTTGCGAAATCGGTGGCACCGAGTGGCATGTTTCGGTAGTACCGAAGGGATTCGGTTGGACCGAAAATAGCTATTCAGTGAAACCGAGTTCATCACAGAGAAAAACACTTGTCACCTCAGCTCACTAGTCAACTAAGATTTCACAAGGATTTGCAATGAATTAGCTGAAAGATTTGCAAGGAATTTGATGCAGAATTATGCAGAACAAAAATCAAAAAGAAAAGAGTGCAAGTTTCTAGATGAAGTTTTTTTTTGATTGAAAAAGAAAGAAACAAATATGCAAGGGACAAATGCAATAACTCAGAAAAGAACACAAGAGAACTTCATCTAGAATTGGGCGGTGACATAGTCACCTATGTTAGAGTATATTGACTTAGGAGTCAAGTGAGAACACTTGATCATAGGTCATACTCATCGTTTAAGCTCAAAATGGGGTTACCATTTTTCATTTAAGCATCTTGATGTATTTACATCTTGTTGAGTTGCTTTGACTCATGTCTTGGAGTAAAGCTTCTCTAAGATGAAATAACATACCTTGGGTGGTGATGTGGTTCTTTCTCATTTAGTTGAACTTGTGTGGGTGCTCAAGGTTGATGTAGCTCATCGAGAGTTGGGAGAACCATTTGGAGTTTGAGTTCATCTACCTACATGGGTTAGTTCTTGCAAGGAAGAGCACTTGTGTATCCAAAAATGACAATCATGAAGCTCAATCATAGAATTTGTCAAAGGATATGTTTGTATGGTTTTGTGCTTCCTTGTCTTCAACCACTATTGTGTAGAGTCTTGGTGATGTAGAGATCGCTCGGGATATGAGTGAGTCGCAATCTCATGGAATTAGATTCAACCAAGCACCTACATGGGTTAGACAACATGCAAGGTGCAAATATATCCAAGACATAAGATAGTTATCATAAGAGATATATCATGGATTAGTCATAAGCTCATGTCTTGCATGTATCCAATGGAGTTTCTACTCCAAGTTCGAAGCATCAATGATGTTCAATTCTCCTCTCAACCTGCAAAACACTTTCTCATCAAGTGGTTTAGTAAATATATCCGCTAATTGCTTGTCGGTGCGAACATGCTTAACATTGATGTCACCCTTAGCAACATGATCTCGAATGAAATGATGACAAACTTCAATATGCTTAGTTCGAGAATGTTGTACAGGATTATGACCAATTTTGATAGCACTTTCATTGTCACAAAGCAGTGGAACATGTTTCACATAAATCCCATAATCTTTAAGAGTTTGAGTCATCCAAAGTAATTGAGCGCAACATGAACCAGCGGCAATGTATTCAGCTTCGGCGGTGGATAAGGATACCGAGTTTTGTTTCTTGGAAGACCAAGACACAAGAGATCTACCAAGAAATTGACAAGTACCCGAAGTGGACTTTCTATCAACCTTGTCTCCGGCATAATCCGAGTCGGAATAGCCAACAAGATCAAAAGAGGACCTCTTAGGATACCAAATGCCAAAATTTGGTGTATGGATTAAATATCTCACTATCCTTTTCACAGCCTTAAGATGACAATCTTTAGGAGCAGCTTGATATCGTGCACACATGCACACACTTAGCATAATATCGGGACGTGAAGCACATAGGTATAACAATGAACCAATCATAGAGCGATAAACCTTTTAATCAACAGGTTCACCATCTTTGGTCAAATCATTATGTCCACTAGTAGGCATGGGTGTAGACATACCTTTGCATTCTTGCATATTGAACTTCTTGAATAAGTCCTTGGTGTACTTTGTTTGAGAGAAAAATGTACCTTCCTTAGTTTGCTCGATTTGCAACCCAAGAAAGAATTTGAGTTCACTCATCATAGACATCTCAAACTTCTCTGACATTAGCTTTCCAAACTTTTCACTAAAGAGAGGGTTAGTTGAACCAAATATGATATCATCAACATAAATTTGGCATACAAATAGTTCTCCATTAACCCTTTTAGTAAAAAGAGTAGAATCAATTTTACCAATTTCAAAACCACTTGTAGTAAGGAACTTGGTCAAGCATTTATACCATGCTCTAGGAGCTTGTTTAAGACCATAAAGAGCTTTGTGAAGTTCGTAAACATGATTTGGTTTCTTAGGATTGATAAAGCCGGGAGGTTGTTTGACATAAACTTCCTCCTCTATTTCACCATTTAGAAAAGCACTTTTAATGTCCATTTGGTACAAGGTGATATTATGGTGATTAGCATAGGCAAGTAAGATGCGAATGGACTCAAGTCTAGCAACGGGAGCATACGTCTCACCATAGTCCATACCTTCGACTTGTGTGTATCCTTGGGCGACGAGACGTGCTTTGTTGCGAACCACTTGTCCATCTTCATCTTGCTTGTTGCGAAACACCCATTTGGTACCAATGATGTTGTGGTTGTTGTCGGGCTTCTCAACCAATGTCCAAACTTGGTTTCTCTCAAAGTTATGTAGCTCTTCATGCATAGCGTTTATCCGATCCGGATCTTCTAATGCTTCTTCAACCTTCATTGGTTCAATGCTAGAAATGAATGAATAGTTTTCATAGAAGTTAGCTAAATGAGTTTTTGAGCGAGTGTTTCTCCCGGTTTGTATATCATTGAGGATTTGCTCGACGGGATGATCTTTGGCAATTCTTGCTCGAACTCGTGAGAGCTTTTGCTTGGGTTTTCGTTGAGCATCTTCTTCATCTTGTTCTTCTTCTTGGCCTTCTTCATTGTTGACGTCGTCGTTCTCTTGTCGTGGTGGAGAAGGAGGTTGTTGATGTTCGTCTTGACGTATTTCCTCGTTTACTTCATCTTGATGTGTCCCACTTGTGGATGCTTCCGTGTCGATTCTTGGTTCACCTTGTCGTGAAGTAGAAGCTTCCACTTGGACGGATGAGGTACTCTCCTTCACCTCCGTTGGACGAATTTTGCCAATGGACAAGTCTTGAATTGCTTCTGAAGGGTCTTTGTCTCCTACATCAATTGGCAATTGCTCTACTTGCGAGCCATTAGATTCATCAAACTTCACATCTACCGTCTCTTCAGCCTTTCGGGTGAAATTGTTGTAGACACGGTAAGTGTGAGAGTTTGAGCCATAACCAAGTAGAAAATCTTCATGAGATTTAGGAGCAAACTTTGAACGATGATGCTTATCAAGAATGTAGCACTTTGAGCCGAATACTCGAAAGTATCCAACTTGAGGCTTGTTACCGGTGAGGAGCTCGTATGCCGTCTTGCCGAGTAGCTTGTGAAGATATAAGCGATTTGTTGTGTGACAAGCTGTCTCAACTGCTTCTACCCAAAAGTGCTTTGGCGTCTTGTATTCATCAAGCATCGTTCTTGCCATTTCGATGAGCGTCCGGTTCTTCCTCTCAACAACTCCATTTTGTTGAGGTGTGTACGTAGCCGAGAACTCGTGTGAAATCCCTTCTTCGTCAAGAAAGGTGTCCACATTTGTGTTCTTGAACTCCGTTCCGTTGTCACTCCGAACCTTCTTGATCTTCACATCAAACTGATTTTGGGCTTTCCTAGCGAAGTTTCTGAAGATCTTCTGGACCTGCGACTTGTCATTAAGAAAGAACACCCACGTAAATCTTGAAAAGTCATCAACTATAACTAGACCAAAAGAATTTCCACCGAGACTCTTGTAGGCGTTGGGACCAAAAAGATCCATGTGAAGTAGCTCGAGTGGCCTCCTTGTGGTCATGATGTTCTTCACGGGATGTCTTCCTCCAACCTGTTTACCTGCTTGACAAGCACTGCAAAGTCTATCCTTATCAAATATGACATCGTTAACTCCAAGGATATGATTTCCTTTAATAAGCTTGTCAAGGTTTCTCATGCCAACGTGACCTAGTCGTCTATGCCATAACCAACCTTTTGAGGATTTAGCAACAAAGCAAGTTTTAGGTTGAGCCTTTTTTGAGAAATCGATAATGTAAAGATCTCCTCTACGCATACCCGTAAAGACCATTTTATGACTGTCTCGACAAAATACTTGGCAATCTACCTCAGTAAATAGGACATTCAACCCGAAATCAGCAAGTCTAGATACTGAAAGTAAGTTGTAGCCAAGAGATTCAACGAGCATGACATTTTGAATGGAACTATCATGTGAGATGGCCACCTTACCAAGGCCAACCACCTTACCCTTTGAATTATCACCAAAGGTGACATATTTTCGAGGGCCGTCATTTTCAGCAAGCTCACGAAACATCTCTTCATCTCCGGTCATATGATCAGTACATCCACTATCAAGAACCCATTCCTTTCCTCCTGATTCATATCCCCGAAGATTTGCCATAAGACCAAAATGTCTCATTGCATCATCAAGATCGAAGTCACTATCATCATCATCATAATATTCATGTTCATCATGATCTTGTGATTCATCATTTCCTAGAGAGGGTAATTCATCAGATAAATGATCATCAAAGTGGTCACTTTTATGAATTCTTATAGCTTTGAGCATGATATCATTAATGATTCCAACATCTCCTTTAGCATGCTTAAGATTGGCAAGTTCAAGAAGACATTTACCAAAACTAGGATCACTAGAGCTCATCTTACTCAAGGCAATAGATTTATGGAGAATTTCATCCAAAGTTTTCGAGGAATGATTGGGAAACCGTTCCTCAAGAAATTTCCATATAGTATAGGCGCAACTTTGAGTAGGCAAACTAGCAATCAAATTTTTGGGCAATCCTCTAATGATGAGCTCAATAGTTCTAAGATTGCGAATCATGTCAATATCTTCATCTAGGATAGGATGCAAGGGATCAATATGGGGTGCACAAGGGCTAGCAATATACTTGTTCAAGTGATATTGATTGAAGATTACAAGCATCTCATTTTTCCACTCGTGAAAATACTTTCCATCAAGAATAGGCACTCTATTTCTAAGACTCCCTAGAGTAGACACATCCATCTTCCTCCAATGGTGATTAAACCAAGGAAATGGAGACCAAAGCTCTGATACCACTTGTAGGATCAAGAAGTAGATGTGTCTAGAGGGGGGTGATTAGACACTTCATGCTAAAGTTGCAATTTTTTAAGCTTTTTGGGTTTAAGTGGAGTTTAGGCACAATTTCAACACACACAATACATATCAAGCAAGCATGCAAAGAGTATATAGGCAGCGGAAAGTAAAGCATGCAACTTGCAAGAATGTAAAGGGAAGGGTTTGGAGAATTCAAACGCAATTGGAGACACGGATGTTTTTCCCGTGGTTCGGATAGGTGGTGCTATCCTACATCCACGTTGATGGAGACTTCAACCCACGAAGGGTAACGGTTGCGTGAGTCCACACAGGGCTCCACCCAAGGGTAACGGTTGCGCGAGTCCACACAGGGCTCCACCCACGAAGGGTCCACGAAGAAGCAACCACCCACAAAGGGTCCACAAAGAAGCAACCTTGTCTATCCCACCATGGGCATTGCCCACACAGGACTTGCCTCACTAGCGGTAGATCTTCACGAAGTAGGCGATCTCCTTGCCCTTACAAACTCCTTGGTTCAACTCCACAATCTTGTCGGAGGCTCCCAAGTGACACCTAGCCAATCTAGGAGACACCACTCTCCAAGAAGTAACAAATGGTGTGTAGGTAATGAACTCCTTGCTCTTGTGCTTCAAATGATAGTCTCCCCAACACTCAACTCTCTCTCATAGGATTTGGATTTGATGGAAAGAAGGTTTGAGTGGAAAGCAACTTGGGAAGGCTACAGATCAATTCATATGGTAGGAATGGAATGTCTTGGTCTCAACACATGAGTAGGTGGTTCTTTCTCAGAACGTATGAGTTGGAATGGTGTGTGTGTTATGATAGCTCTCTCATCGAATGAGAAGGAGGTGGAGGGGTATATATAGCCTCCACACAAAATCCAACCGTTACACACAGTTTTCCAATCTCGGTGGGACCGAATTAATAAACTCGGTCGGACCGAAAATGTAAACCTAGTGACCGTTAGAGATTTCAGTGGGACCAACTGGATCAACTCGGTGAGACCGATGTGCTAGGGTTAGGGTAAATCCAAAACTCGGTTTGACCGATTACTCAAACTCGGTGGGACCGATTTGGGTAATAAGTGAAACTGAGATTTGGCCAAGCAAACTCGGTGGAACCGATTGCATATCTCGGTGGGACCGAGAATATTGCAATGGGTAACAGAGAGTTTGCAAGCCCATCTCGGTGAGACCGAGATCCCATCGGTGAGACCGAAATGATTAGGGTTTGGCAGTGGCTTATGACAAGTGAAACTCGGTGGCGCCGGATAGGAAGAATCGGTAGGACCGAGTTTGGCTTAGGGTTTAGGTCATATGTGGATATGGGAAAGTAGTTGAGGGTTTTGGAGCATATCACTAAGCACATGAAGCAAGAGGCTCATTAAGCAACACCTCATCCCTCCTTGATAGTATTGGCTTTTCCTAAAGACTCAATGTGATCTTGGATCACTAAAATATAAAATGAAGAGTCTTGAGCTTGAAGCTTTGGCCAATCCTTTGTCCTTAGCATCTTGAAGGAGTTCCCACAACCTTTAGTCCATGCCACTCCATTGTTGAACTTATCTGAAACATGCTAGATCGAAATGTTAGTCCAACAAGAGATATGTTGTCATCAATTATCAAAACCACCTAGGGAGCACTTGTGCTTTCAATCTCCCCCTTTTTGGTAATTGATGGCAACATACATCAAAGCTTTAGATAAAGATATAAAGAACAGCAAGTAAAGCTTTGGAAGAACATGTAACAAGCATAGGCTCCCCCTACATGTATGCACTCATGTAAATATGAAATAGAGAGGCATGTGAGAGCATAACCATGACAGAGTAGGCAAAGTGTTACATGTATCTTGGCCATATGCATCAGAGCAAAAGATTATCAAGGAAAATACCTTCATGCTCATGAGTCCTTCTTGCAAACAGTATGTACATAAGCAAGAACTCCTCATACTCATGATTTTGATGCATATACTTACCTTGTGGTCTTGAGTTGGCTTAGGATGGAATGAACCTGCACAAACAAGGTTAGATAACACAGGTACGTCCACTAGCCAGAGCAAACAAAAGAAACCACAAGAATACCAAGATTGGGATGACATGTAGAGAGTGAGTACAAGGTACCATATTGAATTCAACATGTCCCCAAGAATCTTTATCTACTATCCATATACCACTTGTATCACCTTCTCTTCGCCGAACTAGTGCACCTATACAATTTACCATTGTATTGGGTGTGTTGGGGACACAAGAGACTCTTTGTTATTTGTTGCAAAGTTGTTTGAGAGAGACCATCTTCATCCTACGCCTCCTACGGATTGATAAACCTTAGGTCATCCACTTGAGGGAAATTTGCTACTGTCCTACAAACCGCTGCACTTGGAGGCCCAACAACGTCTACAAGAAGAAGGTTGTGTAGTAGACATCAAGCTCTTTTCTGGCGCCGTTGCCGGGGAGGTGAGTGCTTGAAGGTATATCTTTAGATCTTGCAATTGAGTCTTTTAGTTTCTTGTTTTATCACTAGTAAATAAAACTACAAAAAAATATGGAATTGAGTTTGCCTCATACGCTTCATCTTTTTAATATCTTTCGTGAGTATGATGGAAAGGAAAATTGTGCCAAAGTGTTAGAAGAAGAATGCATTAAAATGTTTGGCACTAAATATTTGAATGATGAGCATGATTGCAATGTTGTTAGTATGAACTCCTTGAATATCCATGGTACTAATGATGATTGCACTAGTTATGATGAAAATGTCTCCTATAAACATGTCATTTTTTGTGGAGTGCATTGGGTTTGTAAGTACACACCAAATAGGAAAGATAGATATTGCAAGAGGCATAAGTACTTAGAAACTAAATTGTTGCAAGAAAGGCTAGATGACTGTGCTGAAGATTTAAATTTTCTTGGCCGTACTTGTATACTTTGCAATGAACAGGGTCATTTAGCTATCCGATGCAAATTGTTTCATGATCTAATCGTGTCCAAAAATTGTGATGACTTGATTTCCCTTGCACATTATAATGAACTTAGTTTGCTTATGGGCTACGAAGAAATGAAACGTATAACTAAACATCTTCCAGAATTTTCACGTTATAAACTTCTTGGTTTTGATCTAGAGAAAATTTATATGTATTGTGCAGTGAATTGCATTGAAAATCCTTATATTGCCAATTACATAAAGAAAAGAAAGCAAATAGAAGATGAAGAGAACACTAATGAAAGGGAAGAGACTTCCCAATATTCTCCTATTATTTCTTATGATGAATCAAGTAACAAGGAGGAGCCTCCTATTCAACCAATCTCATTAATAAGGAGCTCCAAAAGGAGGATTGAACCCACACATGATGTGGTGAAGAAGAAGAAAATAAAAAGGAAGAGAGGTAAAAAGATATCTCCCCCAAATAATGCTGATCCTATTACTATTGTGCCTCATGAAAATATAATTGTGAAAGATAATGATACTTCTTATGATCTTGAAAATCTTTTTGGCACTTGCTTGGAAGAATATGATAATTGTTATACTATTGGTGCTATCCATACTATTAATGATGAGAGTGATTATGCTTATGATATGAAAAGGCCCAAGCTTGGGGATGTTAGGTTTGATGAAGATGATGTTTTTGAGAATTTATTTGCTGCAGTTAATGTTTGTCCCAAGCTTGGGGATGCTACGTTTAATGAAAATGATATTTTTAGTCTCCCAAGTTTTGATATGCAAATTTATAATGATGATAGCATGCCTCCTACCTATGATGATTATTGTGATGATACTTATGCTATAAAAAGTAGTGATTATATTTATAAAACTTGTCATGACTATGATTACCTCTTCTCTGAACATTACTCTTTTAATGTGGAAACAATTTATAGTATTCGAGTCTCTTATGATACTCCCACTATTCCGAATGAGAAGAATTTTGCTTATGTGGGGAGTAATAAAATTTCTATGCTTGTAGATCATGAAAAGAATGCTTTAGGTGCTGGTTATATTGTTGAATTCATTCATGATGCTACTAAAAATTATTATGAGGGAGGAATATATGCTTGTAGGAATTGTAATAATACCAAGTTTCCTCTCTATGTGCTTAAAGTTTTGAAGTTATGCTTGTTCTACCTTCCTATGCAAGTTGATTCTTGTTCCCGCAAGTTGTTTGCTCACAAAATCCCTATGCGTAGGAAGTGGGCTAGACTTAAATGTGCTACTAATATTCTTCATGATGCTCTCTTTATGTTTCGATTCTTATCTTTTATATGAGCATCATTGAAATCATCATGCCTAGCTAGGGGCGTTAAATGATAGTGCTTGTTGGGAGGCAACCCAATTTTATTTTTGTTCCTTGCTTTTTGTTCCTGTTTATTTATAAATAATTCATCTAGCCTCTGTTTAGATGTGTTTTTATGTTTTAATTAGTGTTTGTGCCAAGTAGAACCTTTGGGAAGACTTGGGTGAAGTCTTTATGATCATGCTGTAAAAAACAGAAACTTTAGCACTCACGAGAATTGCTGCCATTTTTATTTGGAGAGTGATATTTAGTTAATTCTTTTTGCAGATGATTAATAGATAAATTCCTCAGGTACACCAATTTATTTTAGAATTTGTGGGGTTCCAGAATGCCGGGGTGCTGATCCACGGGCACCTATGGGACCGGCGGACCGGGTCCCTTTCGGTTCGGCGGGGGCGGAGGTCGTGCAAAGAGCAGATCGAGGCGAAGCACGCGAGCGATTTACCCAGGTTCGGGCCGCACGGATGCGTAAAACCCTACTCCTGCTTTGTGGTTTTGTATTGATTTCTAGCTCGGGAGCGCGGAGTGCTACAGTATGCACCGACGGCTAGCAAGACCGAGCGTGAGTGTTCGAACTGGCTCCCCCCCCTTACGTTGCACACGGGCCTCCTTTTATATGCGCAAGGGGCTACCGACAGGTGGCAACGGAGGTAAAGGGCAAAAATGGAAAGGTGCTGTGGTAGGTACAGCTACCTGTTACAGTGTATCATACCTAATCCTGACGGCAGGGGACAGGGGTCTTAAATGCCCGTCTGTGTCGCCTAAACAATACCGAAAGGGACCGCTAGGGACGCCACCGTTTGCCACGATGGTTATCTTGTCAGCGTCTGCTTGCCACCGCGCACCCCTAGCTGCACAGCCTCCTGCCACGTGTGCTTGGGAGGGTCCTAGAGCGACACGTGGGCGGGTGTGCTGGAGCGCGGGCACAGAGTGGGGGTTTCCCGGGGCAAGCTCCTTGCCGCGGTCGTTGTCTTGTCGTGTTCGGGAACTTGTCGCTCACCGGGCCTTGCGGGGACGCGTGGCGCGTCGCGGCAAGTTTGCTTGGTATGCCTTGGTTGGCCTTCCCGGCAAGCTCCTCTTGCCGGGGTTTTTGTTTCCTTCCCGGCCAGCTCCTCTTGCCGGGGCCTTGGTTTGAGTACTTTGTTCTTGAATGGCTCCAAAGGAACCACGGAGGATCTTGGCGTTCGCCCGGCAAGCCTTGCCGTGGGATGCTGCGACTGCCCGTGCACAAGTTCGGGATACTAGGGTACCCCTACTCTAGTACACCGACAGGAGCCCCCGGGCCTGGGCCATACACGGTGCCGAGCGCTGTTGGGCCAGGCCCAAAACAGGGCACGGGCACGCGCGGCCTAGGTCACGCCGTATCTCACTCCGTATCTATCGCGCCCTCCCAGAACGGCACGCGTCAAACACGGCGTCGTGGGTGACGTGGGCGGCGTGCGCGGGGCTAAGCCCCGCGAGCGTGCGTCAGGCCATGATGAAGGGGATGGTTCACGCCCTCCTCCCTAAATGGAGGTAGGCGTGGTGCATTTACTGGACGGGGCTGGTGCGCGGTTTTCGAGGCATCCACTCCCCACGATCACGGGGTGGGGCGAGGCCGCCTCATCCGTCGCCTCGGTTCTGCATACCCGCCACGCGACTCCCATGCGCTTGGGGTCGCGGACGGTGGGAGTGGGAAACTGGGCCGTCGCGAGCAGAGGTAGCGGGTCGGCCCCGACTCCCTACTCTTCCCATGCCTTGATTCGTCGAGCGGGGCGGCCGAGCCCCCACCTCGCTCCTTTATAAAGAGTGGGAGGGGAGCATAGAAGCCCGCACTCTCTCATCTCCTCCTTTCTTCAGCTTCTACTCCCCTTTCTCTCATTCGCCATGGAGAAAGGGAACCATGGCCCTTCATCGGTGGCGGCGAGGGTCGCCGCCAGACAGCACACCCCTCCCTCTCCCGCGCCCGTGGTGGCAGAGCCAGCCATAAGGCGAAGAGGAAGGGGGCGAGGTCGTGGACGAGGTCGAGGACGAGGTCGAGGCGCTCGGAGAAGAGGCGGACGGGGCGGCGCGCCAGCTTCGCCTCCGCCGGCGGTTCCTCTCCCCACGGCGGTCCATATAGGGGACGACCCTTGCGAGTTCTTCGTCAGGCTGCGCCGGGCGCCTCGTCGTCGCCTTCGGCTTCCAGCTCCGTTTGCGAGCGCGATGGAGTTGGACCCGCCCGAGACACTGAGACTGCACATGAGGGGCTGTGGGATCAGCGGCACGCGAGTCCGCGTTGTATTCCCAGCCCCTAATGTGATGTATCTTGATCGAGGGTGGAAGACGTTCGCCCGTATCCACAGCCTGATGGAGGGGTTTACCCTCCATTTTAAGCTGATGGAGGGCGATCTCCTCTCCGTCAAGGTCTTCGGGTGCTTCGGCACTCGGGCGAAGTGCTGCGTGGACAGCTCCTCCGATAGTGAAGGCTCCCCCTCGAGCGAGAGTGACGAGGAGGAGAGCGACAGTGACGATGAGGGTAGCGGGCGGCGGGATGGAGGGTCCGACTAGGCGTCGGGCGCCGCTTCGTGCGGCACCGGTGACCCCATCATCCGTGTCGCCGGCTCCTTGAACTCCCCGGGGTCGTCTCCTTGGGCGGCTGGCGTTGGGAGGCTGCGGAAGGGGAAGAGGGCTGGCGACAAGGCCGTCAAGCCGGAGTACGAGGGCGTGGTGCCCTCGACAGCGTGCTGACGTCCTGCCGCCCCGTCTTCGAGCCCCACTTCCGGCGCCGCCATCACCGTCTAGCCTTCGGACGGCCCCCGGGGTGTTCTCTTGGTGTCTTCTGGCACCCGTAGCTCGCCTAGGCGCCCCTTTTGCCCTTTTCGCCTCCTTGACCTGCCTCCTGAAGAGAGGGACAGGAAAGGGATTACGGGCATCTTATCTTTTTAATTTGTAAGCCTTCGGGCCTTAGCTGCACCTAAAACTTGTAATCCTCTCTTTCATGTTTTTCATCCTCTATGGACAGTACCTGAGTGGGATGTTTTTTAATGAAAAGGGGATGCTTGCCGGGTTATTTGTCTCGCGGGTTGAACCCACGCCAAGGAGCAAGTCCTTGGTATCCCTCGGACAGACATTTCATCTCCCGGCAACAGGCCCTGCCGCCTTCCCACGTCGCTCGACCTTTCTCACGCCTTTGACGGAGGCGGGAACGAGGTGGGTGCGGCCTCCTCATTTCATCCCTTTGCTGCCGCGACTACGACCAAACTTGGCCCCGGGAACGAGCCCCAGGGCCTAGAGTTGAGGGAGCACGGCAGTTTTCGGGAAGAAACGCGGTTTCGCATTCCCCAGTCCATAAGAGGATGCATGATGAGGGACGAAAGACTTATCTGATATCGCAGCCCCCGGCAACTCTGGCTTGCCGTGGATGAATCTTGGTACTCGCAGCCCCCAGCAATACTGGCTTGCCGGGGCCCAGGTGCCGGCGCGCCCTTCTTCTCCTTTTCGTCCTTAAGCGGTCTGGCCGGGATATGCGAGCCCTGCGAACGAAAGAAAAGCAAAGGGACGGACACTCGACCTCTAAGCTAGGGGTTAGCCGCTGTTAGGCACTATCAACCCTAACCAAGGACGAGACTCGACCTAGCATGCATGCTATAACCCCAGGGTGGCAGCGCTTCATTTACTTGTGCTCAGGGTCTGCGCCTGGCTTTGTACAAAGGATTACATGCAACAGCGGCAAGACTTGTACAAAAGGGTGGTTGCCGGACAGGGTCCGACAACCGCGCCTTACGGGTAAAACTTACGAAGATGCTCGATGTTCCAGGAGTTGCTCACTGGTACGCCATCTTCGGTCTCAAGGCGGACAGCGCCAGGCCTTGTGACTCGCTTCACCCGGTAAGGGCCTTCCCACTTCGGCGTCAACTTGTTGGAATTCTTGGCGGACTGAACGCGCCGAAGAACAAGGTCGCCTTCCTCGAGACTTCTGGCATTAACTTTGCGGCTATGGTAGTGGCACAAAGCTTGCTGGTAGCGAGCAGCTCGCATAGCAGCCTGAAGACGGTCTTCCTCAAGGAGCAGCGCGTCATCTTGTCGCAGCCGCTCTTGCTCGAGCTCATCATAAGCGAGCACTCGAGGTGACCCGTATATGAGTTCCGTGGGGATAACTGCCTCTGCTCCATAGACTAGAGCAAAAGGTGTCTGTCCAGTGGCTCGATTTGGCGTCGTTCTGAGCGACCAAAGAACCACCGGCAGCTCCTCGATCCAGTTTCTTCCGTACTTGTGCAGCCTGTCAAAAGTTCTGGTCTTGAGCCCGCGCAGCACTTCAGCATTTGCCCTCTCCGCTTGACCGTTGCTTCTCGGGTGAGCAACAGAAGCGAAGCAGACCTTGGCGCCAAGATCTTGGACGTACTGCGTGAAGGTGCGGCTTGTAAATTGTGTGCCGTTGTCGGTGATTATCCTGTTAGGGATCCCGAAGCGGCAGACAATCGACCTGAAGAACTTGACTGCTGACTGTGCTGTCACCTTCCTCACTGGTTCCACTTCTGGCCACTTTGTGAACTTGTCGATTGCAACGTACAAGTACTCAAAGCCCCCGACAGCTTGGGGAAAGGGGCCGAGGATGTCGAGCCCCCAGACCAAAAATGGCCAGGATAAAGGGATCGTCTGGAGAGCTTGAGCTGGCTGGTGTATCTGCTTGGAATGGAACTGGCACGCTTCACACTTGGTTACTTGTGCAGTCGCATCCTGGAGGGCGGTTGGCCAGAAGAAACCTTGCCGGAATGCTTTGCCGACAAGTGCTCTTGCGCCAATGTGGTGACCACATATGCCTCCGTGTATCTCTGCCAACAGCTTTTGTCCGTCTTCTTCTGTACAGTGTCTTGTCGACAAACTGGTACATACTTGACCGCCGGGCTACTCTTTCCGCTTCTTCTTGTTCTTCGGGAAGTTCTCCTGCCTGAAGGAAACGGACAATCTGCCGCGCCCATGTTGGAGCTTGTGGCTCGACAACAAGGACTAAAGGCATCTCTACTGCTGCGGGAACATCCGCTTCTACGGCAAGAACCTGCGGCTCTGCCGGAGCTTGACGTTCCCCGACAAGCTTGCCGGGGCAAAACTTGTCGGGAGCTTCTGCTTCAACGGAACAAGCCCTAGGGCTTGCCGGAGCATCTTGCTCCTCAGCGCTCTTGGTGTTGGTCTCAGCTGCTGCGGGAACATCCGCTTCTACGGCGAGAAGCTGTGTCTCTGCCGGAGCTTGACGTTCCCCGACAAGCTTGCCGGGAGCTTCTGCTTCAACAGAACAAACCCTAGGGCTTGCCGGAGCAGGCTGCTCCTCAGCGCCTTCGACGTTGATCTTAGGGACCTTCTTGGCGGCGGCTTCAGGAAGCTCTGCCGGCAAACAGTCACCAGAAATCAACTTCCTCTTCTTGCTCTGTCCAGTTGATGGCGTTACGGACGGCTGAGTCAGCTTGAGCACAAAGATCCCTGGTTCCACAGGTAACTTAAGTGCGGCACACTTTGACAGGCCATCTGCAATGGCGTTCTGGGCTCTTGGAACATGCTCCATTTGTAGGCCGTCAAAGTGTTCTTCTAGCTTTCTCACTTCGTCGACATAAGCTTCCATCAACGGACTCTGATAACTCTTGTTTACTTGGCGGATGACAAGCTGTGAGTCACCCCTGACAATGAGCTTCTTGATCCCAAGGTCTGCCGCGATCCTGAGACCGGCAAGCAATCCCTCATACTCTGCAGTATTGTTTGTTGCTTGCTCCTTGGGAAAGTGCATCTGGACTACGTACTTGAGGTGCTCTCCGGTGGGTGCGATAAGCAGCACACCAGCGCCGGCGCCTTGCAGCGAAAAGGCACCATCAAAGTACATCAGCCACTCTTTGCTTGCTTCCTTGTCAGGGATGCTTGTTTCTGGAATTTCTTCATCTGGTGTTGGCGTCCATTCTGCTATAAATTCTGCCAATGCTCTGCTCTGGATAGTTGAAGTACTCTCAAACTTGAGGCCAAAGCTTGACAGTTCCAGTGCCCACTCAACAATCCTGCCTGTCGCTTCTGGATTCAGTAATATCCTCTTTAGCGGAAAGCGAGTGACAACTGTGATATCATGTGCTTGGAAGTAATGGCGCAGCTTTCTCGAGGCCATGAGAAGGCCGAAAAGCAATTTTTGCACACCAGAATACCTTGACCTAGCCCCCTGCAGGAGGGAACTGACAAAGTAAATTGGGCGCTGCACCATTTTCTTCTGTGTCTCCTCGTGCATCTGCGCAGATCCATCTTTGTCGCGACCAGAGCTTGCCGGGGAAGCCCCCTGCTTGTCGCTGGATGCGCTTGCCGCGGTTGCTGGCTCATCATCTGCCTCCCTCTCTGCTACTAACGCAGCACTAACCACTTGATTGGTTGCCACTATGTACAGCAGCAACTTCTCTTGTGGCTTAGGTGCGACAAGTATTGGACGGGAGGACAGGTATCTCTTCAGGTCTTGCAGCGCAGCCTCCGCTTCCGGAGTCCATTTCATTGGACCTGCCTTTTTCAATAATTTGAAAAACGGCAGGGCGCGCTCAGCAGACCGAGAGATAAACCTGCTGAGAGCAGCCACGCAACCGGCAAGTTTCTGTACATCCTTGACGCGCTTTGGTGCTTCAATCTGCTCAATGGCCTTGATCTTGTCGGGATTGGCTTCAATTCCCCGCTGAGACACGAAGAACCCGAGAAGCTTGCCGGAGGGAACTCCAAACACACACTTCTCTGGGTTGAGCTTGAGGCTGATCTTGCGCAGATTTGCAAAGGTCTCGTCTAAGTCTTGAATCAGGGTTGCTCTGTCCTTGCTCTTGACCACTATATCATCCATGTAGGCTTCCACATTTCTGTGTATTTGTGGCTCAAGAGCAACGTGGACTACTCTCGCAAATGTCGAACCAGCATTTTTTAATCTGAAAGGCATCCGTACGAAACAGTACGTGCCACATGGAGTAATAAATGCGGTCTTCTCCTCATCCTCTTCTGCCATGAAGATCTGATGATATCCTGAGTATGCGTCAAGAAATGAAAGCAAATCACATCCCGCTGTGGAGTCAACAATCTGGTCAATGCGCGGCAAAGGAATGGGTCTTTGGGACAAGCTTTGTTAACATCGGTAAAATCGATGCAAAGTCTCCATTTCCCGTTTGCCTTGCGCACGACTACAGGATTGGCCAACCACGTGGGATGGAGCACTCCTCTGACAAGGCCTGCTGCTTCCAGTTTCTTGATCTCTTCTGCAATGAATTCTTGGCGCTCCACTGCCTGCTTCCTGACTTTCTGCTTGACGGGCCGCGCATGAGGGCAAACGGTAAGGTGGTGCTCAATCACTTTCCTGGGAACACCGGAGATGTCAGACGGCTGCCATGCAAACACGTCGACATTCGCCCGCAGGAAAGTAATGAGCGCGCTTTCCTATTTAGGGTCGAGCGTGGCACTGATGGTGAAGGTACCACCAGTGCCGTCCTCCTTGGCGGATACCTTCTTCGTCTCTGGCGGAGCTGCCATCGTCTTCTTGCACTTGCCGGTGGAGCTCGATGGTGCGTCCTCAACGGCAGCGCAGCACTCCGAAGAGGTGCGCTTGCCGGAGTGGGCATCAGAACTCTTGCCGGACTTGGTCTTCTTCCCCCCGGGAGCTTCAGCGGCAAGTGGATTGCGATCTGCCGTGGCTACTACCTCCTGGTAGATCTTGTCGGCACAGATAAGAGCATCCTTCTTGTCGCCAGGGACAGAAATGACGCTTATCGGGCCTGGCATCTTCAGCATGTTATATGCGTAGTGAGAGGCTGCCATGAACTTGGCGAGTGCTGGACGGCCAAGTATCCCATTGTAGGGCAATGGGATATCGGCAACGTCGAATGTGACCTTCTCAGTCCTGAAGTTTAGCTCGCTGCCAAATGTTACCGGCAGCGTGACCTTCCCCTTCGGCTTGCTCCTTCCCGGGTTGATTCCTTGGAATGTGCCGGTCTCTTCGAGCTCGCTGTCAGGGATTTGGAGTTTCTGGAGTACAGCGGAGGAGATCAGGTTCAAACCGGCCCCGCCGTCAACTAACATCTTAGTGACCTTGAGGTTGCAGATAGTTGGTGAAACCAACATCGGCAGGCACCCGACCGCAGTTGTGCGATCAGGGTGGTCCTCAATGTCAAAGATGATAGGCGTGCTGGACCATTTCAGAAGCTTGCGCGATTCGACAGGTGGTTCCGCTGCATTGACTTCCCACGCCCACTGCTTGAGTTGGCGGTGTGAAGTGTGCAGAGAAGCACCGCCGTCAACGCACAAGACCTCTGTGGCTTTCTGAAACTCCTGTTCACTGGTCTCAACATCATCCATGTCTTCGTCGTCGTCATCTTCATCGTTGTCGCGGCCGTGGGGAGGCCTGTCTCCTTGCCGCTGCTTGGCCTTGTCGCGGCGTCCTCCCCGTCCGGCGCGCTTCTTGCCGGATTCTCCAGCACCCCCTTGGGCCCTCTCCTTGTCGCGCCGCTCGTACTCAGCTTTTTGCTGCTGGACAAGCTGCTCGACTTTCTTGCAGCTCTGGAGGTCATGGCCCCTGGTGCGGTGAATCTTGCAGTATTGGTTGTCGGAGCCGTCCTGCTTGTCGGCGGCCGCCACAGCCTGGCAGTTGGTGCACGCGGCAACCTCCTTGCCGGAGCTACTGACCTTGGCTCGCTTGGCGCTGCCGTCGTTGCCGGACTGCTCAACGACCAGCACCTCTTTGTTCTGCTTCTTCCTGTTGTTGCGCCGCCGGTTTCTCTTTGCCGGGGCGGCATCCTCGCTGTCAGATCCTCCTGCTCCAGTGCTTTCTCCGGGGAATTTCCTCCCTTCCTCAGCGCGTGCACACTTGTCGGCCAGGGCATATAGCTCGCTGACGTCCCGAATCTTGCACATCGCCATCTCCTCCCGCATCCTGCGGTTACGCACATTCTGATGGAACGCGCTGATTACCGCGGCAGGGTGGATATTTGGGATGTTGTGTTGTACACGGCTGAACCTCTGGATATACTTGCGCAGGGGCTCTCCTTCCTTCTGGATGAGCAGATGAAGATCACTCTCTTGGCCATGAGGTTTGTGGCCGCCTGTGAAGGCGCCGACAAACTGATGGCATAGATCAGCCCAGGAGGATATGGAGTTGTCTGGCAAGTGCATGAGCCAGGACCTAACGTTGGGCTTGAGCACCAACGGGAAGTAGTTGGCAAGGATCTTATCGTCCCGCCCCCCAGCAGCCTGCACCGTGATGGTGTAGATGCTGAGGAACTCCGACGGATGCGACTTGCCGTCATACTTCTCTGGTACATCTGGTTTGAAATTCTTCGTACTGGGCCACTGGACTTGCCGCAGCTCACGAGTGAACGCAGGGCAACCTACCGCGTACGGCAAGTCGCCTGGTTCCCCTGGCGCATGCATGTCAACAGAGGGCCCAGCGCGCTGGTCTGATCGACGCCGCGCTTCTCTCCGGTGCTCGATGCGAGTACGAGCGTCTTCTTGTTGTCGTTCTTGAAGAACTTGGCGCTGATCGTGACGAGCTCGCGGATCTGACGACACGGTGGAGTCGCTGTCGAGGTGGACCCGGCGAGTCGGCGATCTTGGCCTTCGGGGTGGAGAGTGCACAGTAGTTGCACCCCCACCAGTCTTGTCTTCTCTGGCTCGTGCCTGGCTGGCTTGCCGCGGCTGAGACGTGCTCGGCTGCCATGGAGCGTCGCCGTTGGCGAAGCCGATGAGACTCTGGATAGTGGCCCTCCAGTCGTCGATCTTGTCTGCCGCTGGAGGGTAATCTAGGAGCAGCTGAGCTCGCGCCAAAGCTTCTGCTGTAGTGGCGGGCGGCGGTGGCGAGCGGTGCGAGGAGCGGGATATGCTCGGACTTCTAACTACGTTAGAAGGAGCAGTATCCCGTCCAGGCGACCGTGTCCCGCTCGCGCCAGCAGGTTGACGTGCATGGTGGTCCCGGGCGCTCCGAGATCCACCGGCTCGATCTTGATCTAGCGAACGCATGGTACCGTGAGTACCATGACGCTGCCGGTCCCGCGCCTCCTGAGATGGGCGTGGTGCATGCACGGACGCCGAGGTCTTGGAGTGTGCCCGGTCATTGTGGGAGCCGGCTACGCCGCCGATGGGCAGCGCAGCCTTGTCCTTGGACCTGGCAGCACCGCGAGCTCCCTCGTCGACGCCCGTTCTTCCGCCGCCGTCTGCCCCACCAACCGTTTGCTCCGGCGGTGGTTGGCTCGGCGCGGACGGAGCAGCTGCCTCCGAAACCTTCTTCTTCGGCGGCATGTTGATGAAGATGATGAAGATCTAGCTCGCAGGAACGCTGGATCTAGTTCACACAACTTCGACGCCCCCTACCTAGCGCGCCAAAGATGCCGGGGTGCTGATCCACGGGCACCTATGGGACCGGCGGACCGGGTCCCTTTCGGTTCGGCGGGGGCGGAGGTCGTGCAAAGAGCAGATCGAGGCGAAGCACGCGAGCGATTTACCCAGGTTCGGGCCGCACGGATGCGTAAAACCCTACTCCTGCTTTGTGGTTTTGTATTGATTTCTAGCTCGGGAGCGCGGAGTGCTACAGTACGCACCGACGGCTAGCAAGACCGAGCGTGAGTGTTCGAACTGGCTCCCCCCCCCCCTTACGTTGCACACGGGCCTCCTTTTATATGCGCAAGGGGCTACCGACAGGTGGCAATGGAGGTAAAGGGCAAAAATGGAAAGGTGCTGTGGTAGGTACAGCTACCTGTTATAGTGTATCATACCTAACCCTGACGGCAGGGGACAGGGGTCTTAAATGCCCGTCTGTGTCGCCTAAACAGTACCGAAAGGGACCGCTAGGGACGCCACCGTTTGCCACGATGGTTATCTTGTCAGCGTCTGCTTGCCACCGCGCACCCCTAGCTGCACAGCCTCCTGCCACGTGTGCTTGGGAGGGTCCTAGAGCGACACGTGGGTGGGTGTGCTGGAGCGCGGGCACGGAGTGGGGGTTTCCCGCGGCAAGCTCCTTGCCGCGGTCGTTGTCTTGTCGTGTTCGGGAGCTTGTCGCTCACCGGGCCTTGCGGGGACGCGTGGCGCGTCGCGGCAAGTTTTCTTGGTATGCCTTGGTTGGCCTTCCCGGCAAGCTCCTCTTGCCGGGGTTTTTGTTTCCTTCCCGGCCAGCTCCTCTTGCCGGGGCCTTGGTTTGAGTACTTTGTTCTTGAATGGCTCCAAAGGAACCACGGAGGATCTTGGCGTTCGCCCGGCAAGCCTTGCCGCGGGATGCTGCGACTGCCCGTGCACAAGTTCGGGATACTAGGGTACTCCTACTCTAGTACACCGACACAGAAGTTTGCATTAGTTACAGATTACTACAAACTGTTCTGTTTTTGACAGATTCTGTTTTCTATGTGTTGTTTGCTTATTTTGATGAATCTATGGCTAGTAAAAGAGTTTATAAACCATAGAGAAGTTGGAATACAGTAGGTTTAACACCAATATAAATAAAGAATGAGTTCATTACAGTACATAAGTGGTGATTTATTTTCTTATACTAACGGAGCTTACGACTTTTCTGTTAAGTTTTGTGTTGTGAAGTTTTCAAGTTTTGGGTAAAGATTCGATGGACTATGGAATAAGGAGTGGAAAGAGCCTAAGTTTGGGGATGCCCAAGGCACCCCAAGGTAATATTCAAGGACAACCAAAAGCCTAAGCTTGGGGATGCCCCGGAAGGCATCCCCTCTTTCGTCTTTGTTCATTGGTAACTTTACTTGGAGCTATATTTTTATTCACCACATGATATGTTTTTGCTTGGAGCGTCAATTTATTTTCTTTTGTTTTTCTTGCTGTTTGAATAAAATACCAAGATCTTAAATTCTTAAATGTTAGAGAGTCTTCACATAGTCGCATAATTATTTGACTACTCATTGATCTTCACTTATATCTTTTGGAGTAGTTTGTCATTTGCTCTAGTGCTTCACTTATATCTTTTAGAGCACGGTGGTGGTTTTATTTTGAAGAAATAGATGAACTCTCGTGCTTCACTTATATCATTTTGAGAGTCTTTAGAACAGCATGGTAGTTTGTTTTGGTTATGAAACTAGTCCTAATATGATGGACATCCAAGAGGGATATAATAAAAACTTTCATATAAAGTGCATTGAATACTAAGAGAAGTTTGATACTTGATAATTGTTTTGAGATATGGATATGGTGATATTAGAGTCATGCTAGTTGAGTAGTTGTGAATTTGAGAAATACTTGTGTTGAAGTTTGTGATTCCCGTAGCATGCACGTACGGTGAACCGTTATGTGACGAAGTCGGAGCATGATTTATTTATTGATTGTCTTCCTTATGAGTGGCGGTCAGGGACGAGCGATGGTCTTTTCCTACCAATCTATCCCCCTAGGAGAATGTGCGTAGTACTTTGTTTCGATAACTAATAAATTTTTGCAATAAGTATGTGAGTTCTTTATGAGTAATGTTGAGTCCATGGATTATACGCACTCTCACCCTTCCACCATTGCTAGCCTCTCTAATACCGCGCACCTTTCGCCGGTATCATACGCCCACCATATACCGTCCTCAAAACAGCCACCATACCTACCTATTATGGCATTTCCATAGCCATTCTGAGATATATTGCCATGCAACTTTCCACCGTTCCGTTATTATGACACGCTCCATCATTGTCATATTGCTTTGGATGATCATGTAGTTGACATCGTATTTGTGGCAAAGCCACCGTTCATATTCTTTCATACATGTCACTCATGCATCATTGCACATCCCGGTACACCGCCGGAGGCATTCATATAGAGTCATATTTTGTTCTAAGTATCGAGTTGTAATTCTTGAGTTGTAAGTAAATAAAAGTGTGATGATCATCATTATTAGAGCATTGTCCCGGTGAGGAAAGGATGATGGAGACTATGATTCCCCCACAAGTCGGGATGATACTCCGGACAAAAATAAATAAATAAAGAGGCCAAAGAAGCCCCAAAAAAAGAGGCCATAAAAAAGGGAGAAAGGCCCAAATAAAAAAATGAGAGAAAAAGAGAGAAGGGGCAATGCTACTATCCTTTTACCACACTTGTGCTTCAATGTAGCACCATGATCTTCATGATAGAGAGTCTCCTATGTTGTCACTTTCATATACTGGTGGGAATCTTTCATTATAGAACTTGTCTTGTATATTCCAATGATGGGCTTCCTCAAAATGCCCTAGGTCTTCGTGAGCAAGCAAGTTGGACGCACACCCACTAGTTTCTTTTGTTGAGCTTTCATACACTTATAGCTCTAGTTCATCCGTTGCATGGCAATCCCTACTCACTCACATTGATATATATTGATGGGCATCTCCATAGCCCATTGATACGCCTAGTTGATGTGAGACTATCTTCTCCTTTTTGTCTTCTCCACAACCACCATTCTATCCACCTATAGTGTTATGTCCATGACTCACGCTCATATATTGCGTGAAGATTGAAAAAGTTTGAGAACATCAAAAGTATGAAACAATTGCTTGGCTTGTCATCGGGGTTGTGCATGATTTAAATATTTTGTGTGGTGAAGATAGAGCATAGCCAGACTATATGATTTTGTAGGGATAACTTTCTTTGGCCATGTTATTTTGAGAAGACATGATTTCTTTGTTAATATGCTTGAAGTATTATTATTTTTATGTCAAAATTAAACTTTTGTCTTGAATCTTATGGATCTGAATATTCTTGCCACAATAAAGAATATTACATGGATAAATATGTTAGGTAGCATTCCACATCAAAAATTCTGTTTTTATCATTTACTTACTCGAGGACGAGAAGGAATTAAGCTTGGGGATGCTGATACGTCTCCAACGTATCTATAATTTTTGATTGTTCCATGTTATTATATTATCAACCTTGGATGTTTTATATGCTATTTTATATGATTTTTGGGACTAACCTATTAACCCAGAGCCCAGTGCCAGTTTTCTGTTTTTTCCTTGTTTTAGAATATCGCACAAAAGGAAAACCAAATGGAGTCCAATTGACCTGAAACTTCACGGAACTTATTTTTGCATCAGAAGAAGCCCAGAAGACTTGGAGTGCACGTCGGGGGATCTACGAGGAAGCCACGAGGCAGGGGGCGCGCCCACCCCCCTAGGGCGCGCCCTCCACCCTTGTGGGCCCCTCATGGCCCCCCTGACGTACTTCTTCCGCCTATATATCTCCATATATACCCTAAAACTAACGGGGAGCACAATAGATCGGGAGTTCCGCCGCCAGAAGCCTCCGTAGCCACCGAAAACCAATCTAGACCCATTCCGGCACCCTGCCGGAGGGGGCAATCCCTCTCCGGTGGCCATCTTCATCATTCTGGTGCTCTCCATGACGAGGAGGGAGTAGTTCTCCCTCGGGGCTGAGGGTATGTACCAGTAGCTATGTGTTTGATCTCTCTCTCTCTCTCGTGTTCTTGAGGTGATACGATCTTGATGTATCGCGAGCTTTGCTGTTATAGTTGGATCTTATGATGTTTTCTCCCCCCTCTACTCTGTTGTAATGGATTGAGTTTCCCCTTTGAAGTTATCTTATCAGATTGAGTCTTTAAAGATTTGAGAACACTTGATGTATGTCTTGTCGTGCATATCTGTGGTGACAATAGGATACCACATGATTCACTTGATTTATGTTTTGGTGATCAACTTGCGGGTTCCGCCCATGAACCTATGCATAGGGGTTGGCACACGTTTTCGTCGTGATTCTCCGGTAGAAACTTTGGGGCACTCTTTGAGGTCCTATGTGTTGGTTGAATAGATGAATCTGAGATTGTGTGATGCATATCGTATAATCATGCCCACGGATGCTTGAGGTGACATTGGAGTATCTAGGTGACATTATGGTTTTGGTTGATTTGTGTCTTAAGGTGTTATTCTAGTATGAACTCTAGGGCTGTTTGTGACACTTATAGGAGTAGCCCAACGGATTGATTGGAAAGAATAAGTTTGAGGTGGTTCCGTACCCTACCATAATCTCTTCGTTCGTTCTTCGCTATTAGTGACTTTGGAGTGACTCTTTGTTGCATGTTGAGGGATAGTTATATGATCCAGTTATGTTATTATTGTTGAGGGAACTTGCACTAGCAAAAGTATGAACCCTAGGCCTTATTTCCTAGCATTGCAATACCGTTTGTGCTCACTTTTATCATTAGTTACTGATACGTCTCCAATGTATCTATAATTTTTATTGCTCCATGCTATATTATCTACTGTTTTGGACTATATTGGGCTTTATTTTCCACTTTTATGTATTATTTTTGGGAATAACCTATTAACCGGAGGCCCAGCCCAGAATTGTTCTTTTTTGCCTATTTCAGTGTTTCGAAGAAACGGAATTTCAAACGGAGTCCAAACGGAATGAAACCTTAGGGAACGTGATTTTCTCACTGAACGTGATCCAGGAGACTTGGACCCTACGCCAAGGCATCAGAGAGGCGGTCACGAGGGTGTGCCCCCCCCTAGGGCGTGCCCCCTGCCTCGTGGGCCCCTCGAAGCTCCACCGACGTACTTCTTCCTCCTATATATACCTACGTACCCCCAAACGAACAGAGACGGAGCCAAAAACCTAATTCCACCGCCGCAACTTTCTGTATCCATGAGATTCCATCTTGGGGCCTGTTCCGGAGCTTCGCCAGAGAGGGTCATCATCACAGAGGGCTTCTACATCACCATAGCCTCTCCGATGAAGTGTGAGTAGTTTACCTCAGACCTTCGGGTCCATAGTTAGTAGCTAGATGGCTTCTTCTCTCTTTTCGGATCTCAACACAAAGTTCTCCCCCTCTCTTGTGGAGATCTATTCGATGTAATCTTCTTTTCGCGGTGTGTTTGTTGAGACCGATGAATTGTGGGTTTATGATCAAGTCTATCTATGAATAATATTTGAATCTTCTCTGAATTCTTTTATGTATGATTGATTATCTTTGCAAGTCTCTTCAAATTATCCGTTTGGTTTGGCCAACTAGATTGGTAGTTCTTGCCATGGGAGAAGTGCTTAGCTTTGGGTTCGATCTTGCGGTGTCCTTTCCCAGTGACAGAAGGGGCAGCAAGGCACGTATTGTATCGTTTCCATCGAGGATAACAAGATGGGGTTTATTTCATATTGCATGAATTTATCTCTCTACATCATGTCATCTTGCTTAAGGCGTTACTCTGTTTTTAACTTAATACTCTAGATGCATGCTGGATAGCGGTCGATGAGTGGAGTAATAGTAGTAGATGCAGAATCGTTTCGGTCTACTTGCCACGGACGTGATGCCTATATACATGATCATGCCTAGATATTCTCATAACTATGCTCAATTCTGTCAATTGCTCAACAGTAATTTGTTCACCCACCGTAGAATACTTATGCTCTTGAGAGAAGCCACTAGTGAAACCTATGGCCCCCGGGTCTATTCTCATCATATCAATCTCCATCACTTTAATCTTGTTTTTCTTTTTACTTTGCCTTTTACTTTTCACTTTGCATCTTTATACCAAAAATACCAAAATTATTATATCTATCAGATCTCACTCTCGTAAGTGACTGTGAAGGGATTGACAACCCCTAATCACGTTGGTTGCAAGTAGCTACCGTTTTGTGCAGGTACGAGGGACTTGAGCTTGGCCTCCTACTGGATTGATACCTTTGTTCTCAAAAACTAAGGGAAATACTTACGCTACTCTGCTGCACCATCCCTTCCTCTTCGGGGAAATCCAACGCAAGCTCAAGAGGTAGCAAGAAGAATTTGTAGCGCCGTTGCCGGGGAGTCTACGCAAAAAGTCAACATACCAAGTACCCATCACAATCCCTATCTCTCGCATTACATTAGTTGCCATTTGCCTCTCATTTTCCTCTCCCCCACTTCACCCTTGCCATTTTATTCGCCCTCTCTCTCTCTCTATCCTCCCTCTCTTTCCCGTTTGCCTCTTTTGCCCGTTTCTTGTTTGCTCGTATGGTTGGAATAGTTGTTTATTTATTACTAAACAGAGAACCTAAGATCTATGGATCCTCATCCACTTGCTAATCTTTTTAAGAGATCCAATTATGATGAACCAATTGCTAGTGAGTTTTGTGCACTAGATTATCTTTATGAGGTTTTGCTTGAAAATCGTGAATCTGAAAAGTGTGATGAATTACTTTATGAAGCGATTCACAATAGATCTTTGAATAGAAAGCATGATTACAATGATTCTATTATAAATTCTATTAATGTCAATTGTGCTTATAATATGCAAAACCCTAAGCTTGGGGATGCTAGTTTTGCTATGTCCTCTACTTGTTGCAATGATCATGATTGGGGTGATTCTTCTTATGATCTTGAAACTTTATTTAAGCCCCATGATGAATATGAGATTGATAATAGTGTTTGCAATATTATTGAAAGTGGGTTGGAGAAGTCGTGACTTTAGTTAATGTTAATCCCACTATTTTGGAAGAGTGTCAACTTTGCATGTATGTGGATCATGTTGAAAATATTTTATATGATAGCTATTTTTTTGAATTTGCTTATGGTCCCACATACAATTATTATGAGAGAGGAAAATATGGTGGTAGCAATTTTCATGTTACTAAATTACCTCTCATTATGTTGAGATTGCTATTGTTTGATTTCGCTTCCTTGCATATGCTAGTTGTTGCTTGCCTTGATAAGTTTTTTGCCTATAAGATGTCTATGCATAGGAAGTATGTTAGACTTAGATGTGTTTGTCACGTGTTTTATGATGCTCTCTTTGTGCTTCAATCCTTGTCTTTCATGTGAGCATCATTAAAATATTATGCCTAGCTATAAGGCTTTAAAGAAAAGCGCTTGCTGGGAGACAACCCAATATTTATCCTTGCTGTTATTCAATAAATAAATTATCTAGCCTCTGTTTTGGTTGTGCTTTTGTGTTTAATTAGTGTTTGTGCCAAGTAGAACCGTTGGGAAGACTTGGGGAAAGTCTTGTTGAACTTGCTGTAAAAAATAGAAACTTTAGCGCTCACAAGAACTGCTGTCATTTTTATTTTAAGAGTGCTATTTAGTTAATTCTTTTTGAAGATGATTAATAGATAAATTCCTCACGTCCAGCAATTTATTTTAGAATTTTTGGGGTTCCAAATCTTGCGCTAGCTACAGATTACTACAGACTGTTCTGTTTTTGACAGATTCTGTTTTTCGTGTGTTGTTTGCTTATTTTGATGAATCTATGGTTAGTAAAATAGTTTATAATCCATAGAGAAGTTGGAATACAGTAGGTTTAACACCAATATAAATAAAGAATGAGTTCATTACAGTACCTTGAAGTGGTCTTTTGTTTTCTTTCGCTAACGGAGCTCACGAGTTTTCTACTTTAAGTTTTGTGTTGTGAAGTTTTCAAGTTTTGGGTGAATTCTTATGATGGATTATGGAACAAGGAGTGGCAAGAGCCTAAGCTTGGGGATGCCCATGGAACCCCCAAGATAATCCAAGGACACCAAAAAGTCAAAGCTTGGGGATGCCCCGGAAGACATCCCCTCTTTTGTCCACTTCCATCGGTAATTTACTTGGAGCTATATTTTTATTCACCAACATGACATGTGTTTTGCTTGGAGCGTCTTGTATTACTTGTGTCTTTGCTTGTTAGTGTGCCACAATCATCCTTGCTGTACACACCTTTTGATAAAGCCATACATGAATTAGAATTTGATAGAATACTCTATGTGCTTCACTTATATCTTTTTGAGCTAAGTAGTTTTGCTGTATGTGCTTCACTTATATCTTTTGAGCGTTATAATTTTGCTCTATGTGTTTCACTTAGATCTTTTATAGCACGGTGGTGGATTTGTTTTAAAGAAACTATTGATCTCTCATGCTTCACTTAAATTATTTTGAGAGTCTTAATAGCATGGTAATTTTCTTAATAATAACATGCTTGGTATTCAAGATTTGTGAAACTTTCTTTTGAGTGTGTTGAATACTAAGAAAAGTTGGATGCTTGATAATTTTTTTGAGATATGGAGGTAATAATATCAAAGTCATCCTAGTTGAGTAGTTGTGAATTTGAGAAGTGCTTGTGTTGAAGTTTGCAAGTCCCGTAGCATGCACGTATGGTAAACGTTATGTAACAAATTTGAAACATGAGGTGTTATTTGATTGTCCTCCTTATGAGTGGCGGTCGGGGACGAGCGATGGTATTTTCCTACCAATCTATCCCCCTAGGAGCATGCGTGTAATACTTTGGTTTTTGATGGCTTGTGGATTTTTGCAATAAGTATATGAGTTCTTTATGACTAATGTTGAGTCCATGGATTATACGCACTCTCACCCTTCCATCATTGCTAGCCTCTACGGTACCGTGCATTTCCCTTTCTCACATCGAGAGTTGGTGCAAACTTCGCCGGTGCATCCAAACCCAGTGATATGATACGCTCTTTCACACATAAACCTCCTTATATCTTCCTCAAAATAGCGACCATACCTACCTATTATGGCATTTCCATAGCCATTCCGAGATATATTGCCATGCAACTTTCCACCATCCAGTTTATCATGAAACATTCATCATTGTCATATTTCTTAGCATGATCATGTAGTTGACATAGTATTTTTGGCAAAGCCACCGTTCATAATTTTTTTCATACTTGTCACTCTTGATTCATTGCATATCCCGGTACACCGCCGGAGGCATCCATATAGAGTCATACTTTGTTCTAGTATTGAGTTGTAATCATTGAGTTGTAAATAAATAGAAGTGTGATGATCATCATTCAATAGAGCATTGTCCCAAAAAAAGAGAAATGCCAAAGAAAAAAAGAAGGCCCAAAAAAAGGGGTAATGCTACCATTCCTTTTTTCCACACTTGTGCTTCAAAGTAGCACCATGTTCTTCATATAGAGAGTCTCTTGAGTTATCACTTTCATAAACTAGTGGGAATTTTTCATTATAGAACTTGGCTTGTATATTCCAACAATAGGCCTCCTCAAGTGCCCTAGGTCTTCGTGAGCAAGCAAGTTGGATGCACACCCACTTAGTTTCTTTTATTGAGATTTCATACATTTATAGCTCTAGTGCATCCGTTGCATGGCAATCCCTACTCCTTGCAATAACATCAATCGATGGGCATCTCCATAGCCCATTGATTAGCCTCGTTGATGTGAGACTTTCTCCTTTTTGTCTTCTCCACATAACCCCCATCATTCTATTCCACCCATAGTGCTATATCCATGGCTCACGCTCATGTATTGCGTGAAAGTTTATGAGTTTGAAATTATTAAGGTATGAAACAATTGCTTGGCTTGTCATCGGGGTTGTGCATGATGAGAGCATTCTTGTGTGAGGAAAATGGAGCATGACTAAACTATATGATTTTGTAGGGATAAACTTTCTTTGGCCATGTTACTTTGAGAAAACATAATTGCTTTGTTGGTTTGCTTGAAGTATTATTATTCTCTATGTCAATATGAACTTTTGTCTTGAATCTTCCTAATATGAATATTCATACCACAATTAAGAAGATTTGCATTGAAATTATGCCAAGTAGCACTCCGCATCAAAAAATCTCTTTTTATCATTTACCTACTCGAGGACGAGCAGGAATTAAGCTTGGGGATGCCTGATACGTCTCCAACGTATCTATAATTTTTGATTGCTCCATGCTATATTATCTACTGTTTTGGACTATATTGGGCTTTATTTTCCACTTTTATATTATTTTTGGGACTAACCTATTAACCGGAGGCCCAGCCCAGAATTGTTGTTTTTTGCCTATTTCAGTGTTTCGAAGAAACGGAATATCAAATGGAGTCCAAACGGAATGAAACCTTCGGGAACGTGATTTTCTCACCAAACGTGATCCAGGAGACTTGGACCCTACGCCAAGGCATCAGAGAGGCGGTCACGAGGGTGGGGGGCGCCCCCCCTAGGGCGCGCCCCCTGCCTCGTGGGCCCCTCGGAGCTCCACCGACGTACTTCTTCCTCCTATATGTACCTACGTACCCCCAAACGAACAGAGACAGGGCCAAAAACCTAATTCCACCGCCGCAACTTTCTGTATCCACAAGATCCCATCTTGGGGCCTATTCCGGAGCTCTGCCGGAGAGGGCCGTCATCATGGAGGGCTTCTACATCACCATAGCCTCTCCGATGAAGTGTGAGTAGTTTATCTCACACCTTTGGGTCCATAGTTAGTAGCTAGATGGCTTCTTCTCTCTTTATGGATCTCAACACAAAGTTCTCCCCCTCTCTTGTGGAGATCTATTTGATGTAATCTTCTTTTTGTGGTGTGTTTGTTGAGACCGATGAATTGTGGGTTTATGATCAAGTCTATCTATGAATAATATTTGAATCTTCTCTGAATTCTTTTATGTATGATTGGTTATCTTTGCAAGTCTCTTCGAATTATCCGTTTGGTTTGGTCAACTAGATTGGTAATTCTTGCCATGGGAGAAGTGCTTAGCTTTGGGTTCGATCTTGCGGTGTCCTTTCCCAATGACAAAGGGGCAGCAAGGCACGTATTGTATCATTGCCATCGAGGATAACAAGGTGGGGTTTATTTCATATTGCATGAATTTATCTCTCTACATCATGTCATCTTGCTTAAGGCGTTACTCTGTTTTTAACTTAATACTCTAGATGCATGCTGGATAGCGGTCGATGAGGGGAGTAATAGTAGTAGATGCAGAATCATTTCGGTCTACTTGCCACGGACGTGATGCCTATATACATGATCATGCCTAGATATTCTCATAACTATGCTCAATTCTGTCAATTGCTCAACAGTAATTTGTTCACCCACCGTAGAATACTTATGCTCTTGAGAGAAGCCACTAGTGAAACCTATGGCCCCCGGGTCTATTCTCATCATATCAATCTCCATCACTTTAATCTTGTTTTGCTTTTTACTTTGCCTTTTACTTTTCACTTTGCATCTTTATACCAAAAATACCAAAAATATTATATCTATCAGATCTCACTCTCGTAAGTGACCGTGAAGGTATTGACAACCCCTAATCGCGTTGGTTGCGAGTAGCTATCGTTTTGTGCAGGTACGAGGGACTTGAGTGTGGCCTCCTACTGGATTGATACCTTGGTTCTCAATAACTGAGGGAAATACTTACGCTACTCTGCTGCATCATCCCTTCCTCTTTGGGGAAATCCAACACAAGATCAAGAGGTAGAAGTTACCTTGCTATTTTTATATTTTCATATTACAAAAACCTTTATCTACTATCCATATACCACTTGTATCACCTTCTCTTCACCGAACTAGTGCACCTATACAATTTACCATTGTATTGGGTGTGTTGGGGACACAAGAGACTCTTTGTTATTTGTTTGTAGGGTTGCTTGAGAGAGACTGAGGGAGTCCTGGATTAGGGGGTCTCCAGACAGCCGGACAGTTGGACTATGAAGATACGAGATTGAAGACTTCGTCCCGTGTCCGGATGGGACTCTACTTGGCGTGGAAGGCAAGCTAGGCAATACGGATATGTATATCTCCTCCTTTGTAAACAACCTTGTGTAACCCTAGCCCCTCCGGTGTCTATATAAACCAGAGGGTTTTAGTCCGTAGGTCAACCTACAATCATACCATAGGCTAGCTTCTAGGGTTTAGCCTCTTTGACCTCGTGGTAGATCAAATCTTGTAATACTCATATCATCAAGAACAATCAAGCGGGACGTAGGGTATTACCTCCATCAAGAGGGCCCGAAGCTAGGTAAACATCGTGTCCCCTGCCTCCTGTTACCATCCGCCTTAGACGCACAGTTCGGGACCCCCTACCCGAGATCCACCGGTTTTGACACCGACATTGCTTCTTTCATTGAGAGTTCCACTGTGTCATCACCATAAGGCTTGATGGCTCCTTCGATCATCGCTAGCGATGCGGTCCAGGGTGAGGCTTTCCTCCCCGGACAGGTCTTCGTATTCGGCGGCTTTGCACTGCGGGCCAATTCGCTAGGCCATCTGGAGCAGATCGAGAGCTACGCCCGTGGCCATCAGGTCAGATTTGGAAACTTGAACTACACGGCCGACATCCGCGGAGACTTGATCTTCGACGGATTCGAGCCCATGTCGGACGCGTGATACGTCTCCAACGTATCTATAATTTTTGATTGCTCCATGCTATACTATCTACTGTTTTGGACATTATTGGGCTTTATTATCCACTTTTATATTATTTTTGGGACTGACCTATTAACCGGAGGCCCAGCCCAGAATTGTTGTTTTTTGCCTGTTTTAGGGTTTCGAAGAAAAGGAATATCAAACGGAGTCCAAACGGAATGAAACCTTCGGGAACGTGATTTTCTCATCAAATAAGACCCAGGAGACTTGGACCCTACGTCAAGGCACGAAATAGGAGGCCATGAGGTAGGGGGCGCGCCTGCCTACCCCAGGTGCGCCCTCCACCCTCGTGGGCCCCTTGTTGCTCCACCGACGTACTCCTTCCTCCTATATATATCCACATACCCCCAAACAATCAAATATGGAGCCAAAACCCTAATTCCACCACCGTAACTTTCTGTATCCACGAGATCCCATCTTGGGCCTGTTCTGGAGCTTCGCCGGAGGGGGCATCGATCACAGAGGGCTTCTACATCAACACCATAGCCCCTCCGATGAAGTGTGAGTAGTTTACCTCAGACCTACGGGTCCATAGTTAGTAGCTAGATGGCTTCTTCTCTCTTTTTGGATCTCAATACAATGTTCTCCCCCTCTCTTGTGGAGAACTATTCGATGTAATCTTCTTTTTGCTGTGTGTTTGTTGAGACCGATGAATTGTGGGTTTATGATCAAGTCTATCTATGAATAATATTTGAATCTTCTCTGAATTCTTTTATGTATGATTGGTTATCTTTGCAAGTCTCTTCGAATTATCAGTTTGGTTTGGCCTACTAGATTGATCTTTCTTGCAATGGGAGAAGTGCTTAGCTTTGGGTTCAATCTTGCGGTGTCCTTTCCCGATGATAGTAAGGGCAGCAAGGCACGTATTGTATTGTTGCCATCGAGGATAACAAGATGGGGTTTTCTTCATATTGCATGAGACTATCCCTCTACATCATGTCATCTTGCTTAAGGCGTTACTCTGTTTTTAACTTAATACTCTAGATGCATGCTGGATAGCGGTTGATGAGTGGAGTAATAGTAGTAGATGCAGGCAGGAGTCGGTCTACTTGTCTCGGACGTGATGCCTATATACATGATCATACCTAGATATTCTCATAACTATGCTCAATTCTGTCAATTGCTCAACAGTAATTTGTTCACCCACCATAGAATACTTATGCTCTCGAGAGAAGCCACTAGTGAAACCTATGGTCCCCGGGTCTATCTTTATCATATTAATCTTCCAATACTTAGTTATTTCCTTTGTTATTTACTTTGCCTTTATTGTACTTTGCATCTTTATCACAAAAATACAAAAAATATTATCTTTATCATATCTATCAGATCTCACTCTCGTAAGTGGCCTTATAGGGATTGACAACCCCTATTTGCGTTGGTTGCGAGGAGTTATTTGTTTTGTGTAGGTACGAGGGACTCGCGCGTAGCCTCCTACTGGATTGATACCTTGGTTCTCAAAAACTAAGGGAAATACTTATGCTACTTTGCTGCATCATCCCTTACTCTTCGGGGAAAACCAACGCAGTGCTCAAGAGGTAGCAAGAAGGATTTCTGGCGCCGTTGCCGGGGAGGTCTTCGCAAAAATCAACATACCAAGTACCCATCACATACCCGTATCTCCCGCATTACATTATTTTTCATTTGCCTCTCGTTTTCCTCTCCCCCACTTCACCCTTGCCATTTTATTTTCCCTCTCTCTCTCGATCCTCCCTCTCTTTCTCTATTTGCCTGTTTTTGCCCGCTTGCTTTTTGTTTGCTTGTGTGTTAGTTTTCTTGCTTGTCACGATGGCTCAAGATAATACTAAATTGTGTGACTTCACCAATACCAACAACAATGATTTTATTAGCACTCCAATTGCTCCTCTTACTGATGCTAAATCTTGTGAAATTAATACTGCTTTGCTGAATCTTGTCATGAAAGATCCATTTTCCGGCCTTCCTAGTGAAGATGTCGCTACCTATCTAAATAGCTTCGTTGATTTGTGTGACATGCAAAAGAAGAAAGATGTGGATAATGATATTGTTAAATTGAAGCTATTCCGTTTTTCGCTTAGAGATCGTGTTAAAGCTTGGTTTTCGTCTTTGCCTAAAAATAGTATTGATTCATGGAACAAGTGCAAAGATGCTTTTATCTCTAAGTATTTTCCTCCCGCTAAGATCATCTCTCTTAGAAACGATATTATGAACTTTAAGCAACTTGATCATGAACATGTTGCACAAGCTTGGGAGAGAATAAAACTAATGATACATAATTGCCCTACTCATGGTTTAAATTTGTGGATGATTATACAAAAAATTTATGTCGGGTTGAATTTTGCTTCTAGAAATCTTTTAGATTCGGCTGCGGGAGGCACTTTTATGGAAATCACTTTAGGAGAAGCTACTAAACTCCTAGATAATATTATGGTTGATTATTCTCAATGGCATACTGAAAGATCTACTAATAAAAAGGTGCATGCGATAGAAGAAATTAATGTTTTGAGTGGAAAGATGGATGAACTTATGAAATTATTTGCTAATAAGAGTGTTTCTTCTGATCCTAATGATATGCCCTTGTCTACTTTGATTTAAAATAATAATGAATCTATGGATGTGAATTTTGTTGGTAGGAACAATTTTTGTAACAACGCATATAGAGGAAATTTCAACCCTAGGCCTTATCCTAGTAATCCCTCTAATAATTATGGTAATTCCTACAAAAATTCTTATGGAAATTATAATAAGATTCTCTCTGATTTTGAATCTAATATTAAAGAATTTATTACTTCGCAAAAGAATTTTAATGCTATGATTGAAGAAAAATTGCTTTAGATTGATGATTTGGCTAGGAACGTTGATAGAATTGCTCTTGATGTTGATTCTTTGAAACTTAGATCTATTCCACCTAAGCATGATATCAATGAGTCTCTCAAAGACATGATAATTTCCATTGATGAGTGCAAAGAAAGAACCGCTAGGATGCGTGCTAGAAAGGTGCCTTTATAAAAAGTGTGTTCTTCTAGTTCCTATGAAAATAATGATGAAGATCTAAAAGTTATTGATGTGTCCCCTATTAAATATTTGTTTTGCAATATGAATCTTGATAATGATGGGACTGAATATGATCCACCTTTACCTAGAAGGCGTTCTAAGAATTCGGAATCTATTGATCTTGATGCTATATTTGATAAAAGTGGGATCGAAGAAATTAAAACCCTAGATGTTGCTAAACCCACTATTATATATTTCAAGTAATTTAACTATGAAAATTGCTCTTTGATTGATTGTATTTCCTTGTTGCAATCCGTGCTAAATTCTCCTCACGCTTATAGTCAAAATAAAGCGTTTACTAAACATATCGTTGATGCCTTGATGCAATCTTATGAAGAAAAACTTGAATTGGAAGTTTCTATCCCTAGAAAACTTTATGATGAGTGGGAAATAACTATTAAAATTAAAATTAAATATCATGAATGCTATGCTTTATGTGATTTGGGTGCTAGTGTTTCCACGATTCCAAAGACTTTGTGTGATTTGTTAGGTTTCCGTGATTTTGATGATTGCTCTTTAAACTTGCACCTTGCGGATTCCACTATTAAGAAACCTATGGGAAGAATTAATGATGTTCTTATTGTTGCAAATAGGAATTATGTGCCCGTAGATTTTATTGTTCTTGACATAGATTGCAATCCTTCATGTCCTATTATTCTTGGTAGACCTTTCCTTAGAACGACTGGTGCAATTATTGATATGAAGGAAGGAAATATTAGATTCCAATTTCCATTAAGGAAAGGCATGGAACACTTTCCTAGAAATAAAATTAAATTACCTTATGAATCTATTATGAGATCCACTTATGGATTGCCTACCAAAGATGGCAATACCTAGATCTATTATTGCTTGTTATGCCTAGCTAGGGGCGTTAAACGATAGCGCTTGTTGGGAGGCAACCCAATTTTATTTTTATTCCTTCATTTTTGCTCCTGTTTAGTAATAAATAAATTATCTAGCCTCTGTTTTGTTTGTGTTTTTTGTGTTTAATTAGTGTTTGTGCCAAGTAGAACCGTTAGGAAGGCTTAGGGAAAGTCTTGTTGAACTTGCTGTAAAAAACAGAAACTTTAGCGCTCACGAGAACTGCTGCCATTTTTATTTGGAAAGTGATATTTAGTTAATTATTTTTTCAGATTATTAATAGATAAATTTCTCACGTCCAGAAATTTATTTTAGAATTTTTGGGGTTCCAAATCTTGCGCTAGCTACAGATTACTACAGACTGTTCTGTTTTTGACAGATTCTGTTTTTCGTGTGTTGTTTGCTTATTTTGATGAATCTATGGCTAGTAAAATAGTTTATAAACCATAGAGAAGTTGGAATACAGTAGGTATAACACCAATATAAATAAATAATGAGTTCATTACAGTACCTTGAAGTGGTCTTTTGTTTTCTTTCGCTAACGGAGCTCACGAGATTTTCTACTTTAAGTTTTGTGTTGTGAAGTTTTCAAGTTTTGGGTAAAGATTTGATGGATTATGGAACAAGGAGTGGCAAGAGCCTAAGCTTGGGGATGCCCATGGCACCCCCAAGATAATCTAAGGACACCTAAAAGCCAAAGCTTGGGGATGCCCCGGAAGGCATCCCCTCTTTCGTCTACTTCTATCGGTAACTTTACTTGGAGCTATATTTTTATTCGCCACATGATATGTGTTTTTCTTGGAGCGTCTTGTATGATTTAAGTCTTTATTTGTTAGTTTGCCACAATCATCCTTGCTTTACACACCTTTTGAGAGAGCCATACTTGATTTGAAATTTGTTAGAATACTCTATGTGCTTCGCTTATATCTTTTGAGTTATATAATTTTGCTCTAGTACTTAAGTTATATCTTTTAGAGCACGGTGGTGGATTTGTTTTATAGAAACTATTGATCTCTCATGCTTCACTTAGATTATTTTGAGAGTCTTTAATAGCATGGTAATTTTCTTAAAATCTTAATATGCTTGGTATACAAGATTAATAATAAAAAACTTTCCTATGAGTGTGTTGAATACTATGATAAGTTTGATGCTTGATAATTGTTTTGAGATATGAAGATGGTGATATTAAAGTTGTGCTAGTTGAGTAGTTGTGAATTTGAGAAATACTTGTGTTGAAGTTTGTGATTCCCATAGCATGCACGTATGGTGAACCATTATGTGATGAAGTTGGAGCATGATTTATTTTTTGATTGTCTTCCTTATGAGTGGCGGTCGGGGACGAGCGATGGTCTTTTCCTACCAATCTATCCCCCTAGGAGCATGCGCGTAGTACTTTGTTTTGATAACTAATAAATTTTTGCAATAAGTATATGAGTTCTTTATGACTAATGTTGAGTTCATGGATTATACGCACTCTCACCCTTCCACCTTTGCTAGCCTCTCTAATACCGCGCACCTTTTCACCGGTATCATACACCCACAATATACCTTCCTCAAAACAGCCACCATACCTACCTATTATGGCATTTCCATAGCCATTCCGAGATATACTGCCATGCAACTTTCCACCATTTCGTTTATTATGACACGCTCCATCATTGTCATATTGCTATGCATGATCATGTAGTTGACATCGTATTTGTGGCAAAGCCACCATTCATAATTCTTCCATACATGTCACTCATGCATCATTGCACATCCCAGTACACCACCGGAGGCATTCATATAGAGTCATATTTTGTTCTAACAATCGAGTTGTAATTCTTGAGTTGTAAGTAAATAAAAGTGTGATGATCATCATTATTAGAGCATTGTCCCAGTGAGGAAAGGATGATGGAGACTATGATTCCCCCACAAGTCAGGATGAGACTCCGGACGAAAAAAAGAAAAGAAAAAAGAGAGAAAAGAGGCCATAAAAATAAAATAAAAGGCCCAAATAAAAATGAGAGAAAAAGAGAGAAGGGACAATGCTACTATCCTTTTACCACACTTGTGCTTCAAAGTAGCACCATGATCTTCATAGTAGAGAGTCTCTCATGTTATCACTTTCATATACTAGTGGGAATTTTTCATTATAGAACTTGGCTTGTATATTCCAATGATGGGCTTCCTCAAATTGCCCTAGGTCTTCATGAGCAAGCAAGTTGGATGCACACCCACTTAGTTTCTTTCTGAGCTTTTATATACTTATAGCTCTAGTGCATCCGTTGCATGGCAATCCCTACTCACTCACATTTATATCTATTGATGGGCATCTCCATAGCCCGTTGATACGCCTAGTTGATGTGATACTATCTTCTCCCTTTTTGTCTTCTCCACAACCACCACTCTATTCCACCTATAGTGCTATGTCCATGGCTCACGCTCATGTATTACGTGAAAATTGAAAAGGTTTTGAGAATGTCAAAAGTATGAAACAATTGCTTGGCTTGTCATCGGGGTTGTGCATGATTTAAATATTTTGTGTGGTGAAGATGGAGCATAGCCAGACTATATGATTTTGTAGGGATAACTTTCTTTAGCCATGTTATTTTGAGAAGACATAATTGCTTAGTTAGTATGCATGAAGTATTATTATTTTTATGTCAATATGAACTTTTGTCTTGAATCTTTCGGATCTGAATATTCATACCACAATTAAGAAGAATTACATTAAAATTATGCCAAGTAGCACTCCGCATCAAAAATTCTGTTTTTATCATTTACCTACTCGAGGACGAGCAGGAATTAAGCTTGGGGATGCTTGATACGTCTCCAACGTATCTATAATTTTTGATTGCTCCATGCTATATTATCTACTGTTTTGGACATTATTGGGCTTTATTATCCACTTTTATATTATTTTTGGGACTAACCTATTAACCGGAGGCCCAGCCCAGAATTGCTGTTTTTTTACCTGTTTTAGGGTTTCGAAGAAAAGGAATATCAAACGGAGTCCAAACGGAATGAAACCTTCAGGAACGTGATTTTCTCATGAAATAAGACCCAGGAGACTTGGACCCTACGTCAAGGCACGAAACAGGAGGCCACGAGGTAGGGGGCGCGCCTGCCTACCCCAGACGCGCCCTCCACCCTCGTGGGCCCCTTGTTGCTCCACCGACGTACTCCTTCCTCCTATATATATCCACGTACCCCCAAACGATCAAATACGGAGCCAAAACCCTAATTACACCGCCGTAACTTTCTGTATCCAAGAGATCCCATCTTGGGGCCTATTCCGGAGCTCCGCCGGAGGGGGCATCGATCACAGAGGGCTTCTACATCAACACCATAGCCCCTGCGATGAAGTGTGAGTAGTTTACCTCAGACCTACGGGTCCATAGTTAGTAGCTAGTGAAGGAAATATGCCCTAGAGGCAATAATAAAGTTATTATTTATTTCCTTATTTCATGATAAATGTTTATTATTCATGCTAGAATTGTATTAATCGGAAACATAATACATGTGTGAATACATAGACAAACAGAGTGTCACTAGTATGCCTCTACTTGACTAGCTCGTTAATCAAAGATGGTTATGTTTACTAACCATGAACAAAGTGTTGTTATTTGATTAACGAGGTCACATCATTAGTTGAATGATCTGATTGACATGACCCATTCCATTAGCTTAGCACCCGGTCGTTTAGTATGTTGCTATTGCTTCCTTCATGACTTATACATGTTCCTATGACTATGAGATTATGCAACTCCCGTTTGCCGGAGGAACACTTTGGGTGCTACCAAACGTCACAACGTAACTGGGTGATTATAAAGGAGCATTACAGGTGTCTCCAAAGGTAGATGTTGGGTTGGCGTATTTCGAGATTAGGATTTGTCACTCTGATTGTCGGAGAGGTATCTCTGGGCCCTCTCGGTAATGCACATCACATAAGCCTTGCAAGCATTACAACTAATGAGTTAGTTGTGAGATGATGTATTACGGAACAAGTAAAGAGACTTGCCGGTAATGAGATTGAACTAGGTATTGGATACCGACGATCGAATCTCGGGCAAGTAACATACCGATGACAAAGGGAACAACGTATGTTGTTATGCGGTCTGACCGATAAAGATCTTCGTAGAATATGTAGGAGCCAATATGGGCATCCAGGTCCCGCTATTGGTTATTGACCGGAGACGTGTCTCGGTCATGTCTACATTGTTCTCGAACCCGTAGGGTCCGCACGCTTAAGGTTACGATGACAGTTTCATTATGAGTTTATGCATTTTGATGTACCGAAGGTTGTTCGGAGTCACGGATGTGATCACGGACATGACGAGGAGTCTCGAAATGGTCGAGACGTAAAGATTGATATATTGGAAGCCTATGTTTGGACATCGGAAGTGTTCCGGGTGAAATCGGGATTTTACCGGGTTACCGGGAGGTTACCGGAACCCCCCGGGAGCCATATGGGCCTTCATGGGCCTTAGTGGAAAGGAGAAAGGGGCAGCCCAAGGTGGCTGCGCCACTTCCCCCTCCCCTAGTCCTATTAGGACTAGGAGAAGGTGGCCGGCCCCCCTCTCTCTCTTTCCCCCCTTGGGAATCCTAGTTGGAATAGGATTGGGGGGGGAGTCCTACTCCCGGAAGGAGTAGGACTCCTCCTGCGCCTCTCTCCCTGGCCGGTGCTCCCCTCCCCCCTTGGCTCCTTTACATACTGAGGTAGAGGCACCCTAGAACACACAAGTTGATCCACGTGATCTATTCCTTAGCCGTGTGCGGTGCCCCCTACCACCATATACCTCGATAATACTGTAGCGGAGTTTAGGCGAAGCCCTGCTGCTGTAGTATATCAAGATCATCACCACGCCGTTGTGCTGACGGCACTCTTCCCTGGCACTTTGCTGGATCGGAGTCCGGGGATCTTCATCGAGCTGAACGTGTGCTCGAACTCGGAGGTGCCGTAGTTTCGGTGCTTGATCGGTTGGATCGTGAAGACGTACGACTACTTCCTCTACGTCGTGTCAGCGCTTCCGCAGTCGGTCTGCGTTGGGTACGTAGACAACACTCTCCCCTCTCGTTGCTATGCATCACATGATCTTGCGTGTGCGTAGGAAAAATTTTGAAATTACTACGAAACCCAACAGTGGCATCCGAGCCTAGGTTTTATATGTTGATGTTATATGCACGAGTAGAACACAAGTGAGTTGTGGGCGATATAAGTCATACTGCCTACCAGCATGTCATACTTTGGTTCGGCGGTATTGTTGGATGAAGCGGCCCGGACCGACATTACGCGTACGCTTACGCGAGACCGGTTCTCCCGACGTGCTTTGCACATAGGTGGCTTGCGGGTGACAGTTTCTCCAACTTTAGTTGAACCGAGTGTGGCTACGCCCGGTCCTTGCGAAGGTTAAAACGGAGTCTATTTGAAAAACTATCGTTGTGGTTTTGATGCGTAGGTAAGATTGGTTCTTGCTTAAGCCCGTAGAAGCCACGTAAAACATGCAACAACAAAGTAGAGGACGTCTAACTTGTTTTTGCAGGGCATGTTGTGATGTGATATGGTCAAAACGTGATGAGATATAAGTTGTTGTATGAGATGATCATGTTTTGTTATCAGCAACTGGCAAAAGCCTTATGGTTGTCTCTATATTGCATAAGATGCAAGCGCCAAATAATTGCTTTACTTTATCGCTATGCGATAGCAATACTTGCAAGAGCAATAGTTGGCGAGACGACCGTGTGACGACACATTGATATAGATCAAGATGATGGAGATCATGGTGTCATGCCGGTGACGATAGAGATCATGACAGTACTTTGGAGATGGAGATCAAAGAAGCAAGATGATGATGGCCATATCATGTCACATATTTTGATTGCATGTGATGTTTATCTTTTTTATGCATCTTATCTTGCTTTGATTGACGGTAGCATTATAAGATGATCTCTCACTAATTATCAAGAAGAGTTCTCCCTGAGTATGCACCGTTGCCAAAGTTCATCGTGCCCAGACACCACGTGATGATCGGGTGTGATAAGCTCTACGTCCATCTACAACGGGTGCAAGCCAGTTTTGCACACGCAGAATACTCGGGTTATACTTGACGAGCCTAGCATATGCAGATATGGCCTCGGAACATGGAGACCGAAAGGTCGAGCATGAATCATATAGTAGATATGATCAACATAATGATGTTCACCGATGAAACTACTCCATCTCACGTGATGATCGGACATGGTTTAGTTGATTTGGATCACGTGATCACTTAGAAGATTAGAGGGATGTCTATCTAAGTGGGAGTTCTTAAGTAATATGATTAATTGAACTTTAATTTATCATGAACTTAGTCCTGGTAGTACTAGCATATCTATGTTGCGGATCAATAGCTCGCATTGTTGCTTTCATGTGTTTATTTTGATATGTTCCTAGAGAAAATTGTGTTGAAAGATGTTAGTAGCAAAGATGCGGATTGGATCCGTGATCTGAGGTTTATCCTCATTGCTGCACAGAATAATTATGTCCTTGATGCACCGCTAGGTGACAGACCTATTGCAGGAGCAGATGCAGACGTTATGAACGTTTGGCTAGCTCAATATGATGACTACTTGATAGTTTAGTGCACCATGCTTAACGGCTTAGAATCGGGACTTCAAAGACGTTTTGAACGTCATGGACCATATGAGATGTTCCTAGAGTTGAAGTTAATATTTCAAGCAAATACCCGAGTTGAGAGATATGAAGTCTCCAACAAGTTCTATAGCTAAAAGATGGAGGAGAATCGCTCAACTAGTGAGCATGTGCCCAGATTGTCTGAGTACAACAATCGCTTGAATCAAGTGGGAGTTAATCTTCCAGATAAGATAGTGATTGACAGAATTCTCTAGTCACCATCACCAAGTTAGTAGAACTTCGTGATGAACTATAATATGCAAGGGATAACGGAAACAACTCCCAAGCTCTTCGTGATGCTGAAATCAATGAAGGTAGAAATCAAGAAAAACATCAAGTGTTGATGGTTGACAAGACCACTAGTTTCAAGAAAAGGGCAAAGGAAAGAAGGGGAACTTCAAGAAGAATAGCAAGCAAGTTGCTGCTCAAGTGAAGAAGCCCAAGTCTGGTCCTAAGCCTGAGACTAAGTGTTTCTACTGCAAAGGAACTGGTCACTGGAAGCGGAACTACCCCAAGTGATTGGCAGATAAGAAGGATGGCAAAGTGAACATAAGTATATTTGATATACATGTTATTGATGTGTACTTTACTAGTGTTTATAGTAACCCCTCAGTATTTGATACTAGTTCAGTTGCTAAGATTAGTAACTCGAAACGGGAGTTGCAGAATAAACAGAGACTAGTTAAGGGTGAAGTGACGATGTGTGTTGGAAGTGGTTCCAAGATTGATATGATCATCATCGCACACTCCCTATACTTTCGGGATTAGTGTTGAACCTGAATAAGTGTTATTTGGTGTTTGCGTTAAGCATGAATATGATTTGATCATGTTTATTGTAATACGGTTATTCATTTAAGTAAGAGAATAAATTGTTGTTCTATTTACATGAATAAAACCTTATATGGTTACACACCCAATGAAAATAGTTCGTTGGATCTCGATCGTAGTGATACACATAATCATAATATTGAAACCAAAAAGATGCAAAGTTAATAATGATAGTGCAACTTATTTGTAGCACTGCCGTTTAGGTCATATTGGAGTAAAGCGCATGAAGAAACTCCATGCTGATGGGATTTTGGAATCACTTGATTATGAATCACTTGATGCTTGCGAACCATGCCTCATGGGCAAGATGACTAAAACGCCGTTCTCCGGAACAATTAAGCAAGCAACAGATTTGTTGGAAATCATACATACTGATGTATGTGGTCCGATGAATATTGAGGCTCGCGATAGATATCATTATTTTCTGATCTTCACAGATGATTTGAGCAGATATGAGTATATCTACTTGATGAAACAAAGGTCTGAAACATTTGAAAAGTTCAAAGAATTTCAGAGTAAAGTGGAGAATCATCGTAACAAGAAAATAAAAGTTTCTACGATATGATCGCAGAGGTAAAATATTTGAGTTACGAGTTTGGCCTTCAGTTAAAACAATGTGAAATAGTTTCACTACTCACGCCACCTGGAACACCACAATGTAATGGTGTGTCCGAACGTCATAACCGTACTTTATTAGATATGGTGCGATCTATGATGTCTCTTACCGATCTACCATTATCGTTTTGGGGTTATGCATTAGAGATAGCTGCATTCACGTTAAATAGGGCACCATCTAAGTCCGTTGAGACGACACAATCTGAACTGTGGTTTGGCAAGAAACCAAAGTTGTCGTTTTTTAAAGTTTGGGGTTGTGATACTTATATGAAAAAGTTTCATCCTAATAAGCTCAAACCCAAATCGGAGAAATATGTCTTCATAGGATACCCAAAGGAGACTATTGGGTACACCTTCTATCACAAATCCGAAGGCAAGACTTTTGTTGCTAAATTCGGAGTTTTTCTAGAGAAGGAGTTTCTCTCGAAAGAAGTGAGTGGGAGGAAAGTAGAACTTGATGAGGTAACTGTACCTTCTCCCTTATTGGAAAGTAGTTCATCACAGAAATCTGTTCCTGTGACTACTACACCAATTAGTGAGGAAGCTAATGATGATGATCATGTAACTTCAGATCAAGTAACTACCAAATCTCGTAGGTAAGCCAGAGTGAGATCCGCACCAGAGTGGTACGGTAATCCTGTTCTGGAAGTCATGTTACTAGACCATGACAAACTTGCGAACTATGAGGAAGCGATGATGAGCCCAGATTCCGCGAAATGGTTTGAGGCCATGAAATCTGAGATATGATCCATGTATGAGAACAAAGTATGGACTTTGGTTGACTTGCCCGATGAATGGCAAGCCATAGAAAATAAATGGATCTTCAAGAGGAAGACGGACGCTGATAGTAGTGTTACTATCTACAAAGCTAGAATTGTCGCAAAAGGTTTTCGACAAGTTCAAGGTGTTGACTACGATTTTCTCACTCGTATCTATGCTTAAGTCTGTCCGAATCATGTTGGCAATTGCCGCATTTTATGAAATCTGGCAAATGGATAAACAAAACTGCATTCCTTAATGGATTTACTAAAGAAGAGTTGTATACGATGCAACTAGAAGGTTTTGTCGATCCTAAAGGTGTTAACTAAATATGCAAGCTCCAGCGATCCATCTATGGACTGGTGCAAGAATCTCGGAGTTGGAATATACGCTTTGATAAGTTGATCAAAGCATATAGTTTTATACAGACTTGCGCTGAAGCCTGTATTGACAAGAAAGTGAGTGGGAGCACTACATCATTTCTGATAAGTATATGTGTATGACATATTGTTGATCGGAAATAATGTAGAATTATTCTGCAAAGCATAAAGGAGTGTTTGAAAGGAGTTTTTCAAAGAAAGACCTCGGTAAAGCTGCTTACATATTGAGCTTTAAGATCTATAGAGATAGATCAAGACGCTTGATAAGTTTTTTCAATGAGTACATACCTTGACAAGATTTTGAAGTAGTTCAAAATGGAGCAGTCAAAGAAAGAGTTCTTGCCTGTATTACAAGGTGTGAAGTTGAGTAAGACTCAAAGCCCGACCAGGGAAGAAGATAGAAAGAAAATGAAAGTCATTCCCTATGCCTTGGCCATAGGTTCTATAAAGTATGTCATGCTGTATACCAGATCTATTGTATACCCTGCACTGATTTGGCAAGGGAGTACAATAGTGATCTAGGAGTAGACCACTGGACAGCGGTCAGAATTATCCTTAGTAAAATAAAGGATATGTTTCTCGATTATGGACGTGACAAAAAGGTTCGTCGTAAAGGGTTACGTCGATGCAAGTTTTTGACACTAATCCAGATGATTCTAAGTCTCAATCTGGATACATATTGAAAGTGGGAGCAATTAGCTAGAGTAGCTCCGTGCAGAGCATTGTAGACATAGAATTTTGCAAAATACATACAGATCTAAATTTGGCAGGCCCGCTGACTAAATTTCTCTCACAAGCAAAACATGATCACTCTTTGGGTGTTAATCACATAGCGATGTGAACTAGATTATTGAATCTAGTAAACCCTTTGGGTGTTAGTCACATGGAGATGTGAACCAATCACATAAAGATGTGAACTATTGGTGTTAATCACATAGCGATGTGAACTAGATTATTGACTCTAGTGCAAGTGGGAGACTGAAGGAAATATGCCCTAGAGGCAATAATAAAGTTATTATTTATTTCCTTATTTCATGATAAATGTTTATTATTCATGCTAGAATTGTATTAATCGGAAACATAATACATGTGTGAATACATAGACAAACAGAGTGTCACTAGTATGCCTCTACTTGACTAGCTCATTAATCAAAGATGGTTATGTTTCCTAACCATGAACAAAGTGTTGTTATTTGATTAACGAGGTCACATCATTAGTTGAATGATCTGATTGACATGACCCATTCCATTAGCTTAGCACCCGATCGTTTAGTATGTTGCTATTGCTTTCTTCATGACTTATACATGTTCCTATGACTATGAGATTATGCAACTCCTGTTTGCCGGAGGAACACTTTGTGTGCTATCAAACGTCACAACGTAAATGGGTGATTATAAAGGTGCTCTACAGGTGTCTCCAAAGGTATATGTTGGGTTGGTGTATTTCGAGATTAGGATTTGTCACTCCGATTGTCGGAGAGGTATCTCTGGGCCCTCTCGGTAATGCACATCACATAAGCCTTGCAAGCCTTGCAACTAATGAGTTAGTTGCGAGATGATGTATTACGGAACGAGTAAAGAGACTTGCCGGTAACGAGATTGAACTAGGTATTGGATACCGACGATCGAATCTCGGGCAAGTAACATACCGATGACAAAGGGAACAGCGTATGTTGTTATGCGGTCTGACCGATAAAGATCTTCGTAGAATATGTAGGAGCCAATATGGGCATCCAGGTCCCGCTATTGGTTATTGACCGGAGACGTGTCTCGGTCATGTCTACATTGTTCTCGAACTGTAGGGTCCGCACGCTTAAGGTTACGATGACAGTTTCATTATGAGTTTATGCATTTTGATGTACCGAAGGTTGTTCGGAGTCACGGATGTGATCACGGACATGACGAGGAGTCTCGAAATGGTCGAGACGTAATGATTGATATATTGGAAGCCTATGTTTGGACATCGGAAGTGTTCCGGGTGAAATCGGGATTTTACCGGGTTACCGGGAGGTTACCGGAACCCCCCGGGAGCCATATGGGCCTTCATGGGCCTTAGTGGAAAGGAGAAAGGGGCAGCCCAAGGTGGTTGCGCCACTTCCCCCTCCCCTAGTCCTATTAGGACTAGGAGAAGGTGGCCGGCCCCCCTCTCTCTCTTTCCCCCCTTGGGAATCCTAGTTGGAATAGGATTGGGGGGGGAGTCCTACTCCCGGAAGGAGTAGGACTCCTCCTGCGCCTCTCTCCCTGGCCGGCGCTCCCCTCCCCCCTTGGCTCCTTTATATACTGAGGTAGAGGCACCCTAGAACACACAAGTTGATCCACGTGATCTATTCCTTAGCCGTGTGCGGTGCCCCCTACCACCATATACCTCGATAATACTGTAGCGGAGTTTAGGCGAAGCCCTGCTGCTGTAGTACATCAAGATCGTCACCACGCCGTCGTGCTGACGGAACTCTTCCCCGACACTTTGCTGGATCGGAGTCCGGGGATCGTCATCGAGCTGAACGTGTGCTCGAACTCGGAGGTGCCGTAGTTTCGGTGCTTGATCGGTTGGATCGTGAAGACGTACGACTACTTCCTCTACGTCGTGTCAGCGCTTCCGCAGTCGGTCTGCATTGGGTACGTAGACAACACTCTCCCCTCTCGTTGCTATGCATCACATGATCTTGCGTGTGCGTAGGAAATTTTTTGAAATTACTACGAAACCCAACAGCTAGATGGCTTCTTCTCTCTTTTTGGATCTCAATACAATGTTCTCCCCCTCTCTTGTGGAGAACTATTCGATGTAATCTTCTTTTTGCAGTGTGTTTGTTGAGACCGATGAATTGTGGGTTTATGATCAAGTCTATCTATGAATAATATTTGAATCTTCTCTGAATTCTTTTATGTATGATTGGTTATCTTTGCAAGTCTCTTTGAATTATCAGTTTGGTTTGGCCTACTAGATTGATGTTTCTTGCAATGGGAGAAGTGCTTAGCTTTGGGTTCAATCTTGCGGTGTCCTTTCCCGGTGACAGTAAGGGCAGCAAGGCACATATTGTATTGTTGCCATCGAGGATAACAAGATGGGGTTTTCTTCATATTGCATGAGTCTATCCCTCTACATCATGTCATCTTGCTTAAGGCGTTACTCTGTTTTTAACTTAATACTCTAGATGCATGCTGGATAGCGGTCGATGAGTGGAGTAATAGTAGTAGATGCAGGCAGGAGTCGGTCTACTTGTCTCGGACGTGATGCCTATATACATGATCATACCTAGATATTCTCATAATATGCTCAATTCTATCAATTTCTCAACAGTAATTCGTTCACCCACCGTAGAATACTTATGCTCTTGAGAGAAGCCACTAGTGAAACCTATGGCCCCCGGGTCTATCTTCATCATATTAATCTTCCAATACTTAGTAATTTCCTTTGCTTTTTTACTTTGCTTTTATTTTACTTTGCATCTTTATCATAAAAATACCAAAAATATTATATTATCATACCTAACAGATCTCACTCTCGTAAGTGGCCGTGTAGGGATTGACAACCCCTTATCGTGTTGGTTGCGAGGATTTATTTGTTTTGTGCAGGTATGAGGGACTCTCGCGTAGCCTCCTACTGGATTGATACCTTGGTTCTCAAAAACTGAGGGAAATACTTACGCTACTTTGCTGCATCATCCCTTCCTCTTCGGGGAAAACCAACGCCGTGCTCAAGAGGTAGCAACGCGCCGCACAGTCGCGACGAGCATGACGTAACTCTGCCGTCGAACAGTGTTCGGGAGATCACATCCGCAACTACTCCGTCCACCAATCCGGAGCAAGTTGCGCCATCCGAGAGCGGAGGGATGGACCCCGCCATGGAGGCCGCACTCTCAATGGTGATAGAGCCAGATACTGACTTCACCCCTTACGAGAGCCATGTCGCGGAACCACTGGATTCATCTCCGACCATGGATTCCGAGCCACTCACATCCGTGCCCGTCGAGTCCGACTGGGCGCCGATCATGGAGTTCACCTCCGCGGATATCTTTCAGCACTCACCTTTCAGAGATGTGCTAAACTCATTAAGGTCTCTCTCCCTGTTGGAAGAGCCTTGGCCGAACTACGTCCAGCTAGAATGGGATGCGGACAACGAAGAAATTCGCTGCCCACCCACCATCCACTTAGTAGCCACTATCGACGACTTAATCGACATGCTCGACTTCGACTCCGAAGACTTCGACGGTATGGACGACGAAGCCGGAGACGAACAGGAACCACCGCCCTCAGGGCGCTGGACCGCCACCTCATCATATGATATATACATGGTGGACACCCCCAAAGAAGGCAATGGCGACGAGACAGTAGAGGATGACCCCTCCAAGAAGCAACCCAAGCGCCGACGTCAGCAGCGCCGCTCTAAGTCCCGCCACAGTAAGAGCAGTGATACCAGCACAGGAGATAATAACACTCCGGATAGCGTCGAAAACAACAACAATCCCCTCCAGCACAGTGTAGAGCTAGAGGACGAACAAGCTAGCCCTCCAGAGCAGGCCGCAAATGGAGAACCGGAGGAGGACAATTACTTGCCTCTCTCCGAAGACAAGGCGAGCCTCGGCGACGACGAGTTTATCGTGCCTGAGGACCCCGTCGAGCAAGAGCGCTTCAAGCGCCGGCTTATGGCCACGGCAAATAGCCTGAAGAAAAAATAGCAACAGCTTCAAGCTGATCAAGACCTGCTAGCAGACAGGTGGACCGAAGTCCTTGCGGCCGAGGAGCATGAACTCGAGTGCCCGTCCAAGAGTTACCCAAAGCGCAGGTTGCTACCTCACCTGAAGGAGGAAACATTGAAACCTCATTCACCAGTGTACGATGCGGCTGACCGGCCACTACGTGGCCGGCCAGAGATGTGTTTCAGCCTAAAGTTCAGACCGCACCCCGTCGCCACTCAGTCAAAAATACTAAGGCCCGGGGCAACACGGAGGACCTGCGAGACATCTTGGACAGTAAGGCAAAAATCGCAAGGTCAATATACGGGACACGGGCACGTGCGCCCACACGGGATGATGATCGTCATGTCAGATACACCAAGAGTAAATCCGGCCGGGCCGAATACAGCAGACAAGACTCATACGAACTACGTCGGGATATAGCCCGGCACAGAGGTGCCGCACACCCCCTGTGCTTCACTGATGAAGTTATGAATCATGAATTCCCGGAGGGTTTCAAACCCGTAAATATCGAATCATACGATGGCACAACAGATCCTGCTGTATGGATTGAGGATTTTCTCCTTCACATCCACATGGCTCGCGGTGATGATCTACATGCCATCAAATACCTCCCACTAAAACTCAAAGGACCACCTCGGCATTGGCTGAATAGCTTGCCAGCAGATTCCGTCGGTAGTTGGGAGGATCTGGAAGATGCATTTCTTGACAACTTCCAGGGCACTTATTTGCGGCCACCGGATGCTGATGACTTGAGCCACATAACCCAGCAGCCAGGGGAATCAGCCAGACAATTCTGGACACGGTTCCTGACTAAGAAAAATCAAATTATAGACTGCCCGGATGCACAGGCCATAACGGCATTCAATCATAACATCCGCGACGAGTGACTCGCCCGCCACCTCGGCCAGGAGAAGCCGAAATCTATGGCAGCCCTCACGACACTCATGACCCGCTTTTGCGCGGGTGAGGACAGCTGGCTGGCTCGCAGCAACAACACATCGAGGAATCCAAATACCTTGGATACCAAAGATGCTAATGGTAGGCAGCGTCGTAATAGACCAAAGCGCCGCAATAACGGCGATAACACCGAAGATACGGCAGTCAATGCCGGATTCAGAGGCCCTAGATCCGGTCAGCAGAAAAAGCCATTTAAAAGAAGTACTCCGGCTCCGTCCAGTATGGATCGCATACTGGATCGCTCGTGTCAAATCCACGGCACCCCCGACAAGCCAGCCAATCACACCAACAGAGAATGCTGGGTGTTCAAGCAGGCCGGCAAGTTAAATGCCGAGAACAAGGACAAGGGGCTGCATAGCGATGACGAGGAGGAGCCCCGGCCGCCGAACACAGGAGGACAGAATGGGTTTCCCCCTCAAGTGAAGATGGTGAACATAATATACGCAACCCACATTCCCAAGAGGGAGCGGAAGCGTGCACTAAGGGACGTCTATGCGATGGAGCCCGTCGCCCCAAAGTTCAACCCATCGTCTGCTTGTCCGATCACCTTTGATCGCAGGGACCACCCCACTAGCATCCGTCATGGCGGATCCGCCGCACTGGTCCTAGACCCCATCATTGACGGATTTCACCTCACTCTAGTCTTTATGGACGGCGGCAGCAGCCTGAACCTGCTCTATCAGGATACAGTGTGAAAAATGGGTATCGACCCCTCGAGGATCAAACCCAGCAAAACCACCTTTAAAGGCGTCATCCCAGGTGTAGAGGCCCATTGCACAGGCTCAATCACACTGGAAGTGATCTTTGGATCACCGGATAACTTCCTAAGCAAAGAGTTAATCTTCGACATCGTCCCGTTTCGCAGTGGCTATCATGCACTGCTCGGGCGGACAGCATTTGCAAAATTCAATGCAGTGCCGCATTACGCGTACCTCAAGCTCAAGATGCCAGGACCTCGCGGGGTCATAACAGTAAATGGAAACACATAACGCTCGCTCCATACGGAAGAGCACACCGTGGCCCTTGCAGTAGAGGCACAAAGCAGCCTGTTCAGGCAGACCACTCATTCGGCGTCACAGCCCCCGGACACCTTCAAGCGAGTCCGGAACAAGCTGCAACAGGATCGCCTGGCACGATCAGAGCTCGCCTAGCAATCCGGCCCCCGTCCCAGTCCCAGTGAAGCGACGAAATCCGTGCCGCGCGTACATAACTACGCATTGAAAATACCATGGACATAGGCGGGGGCACAATCAGGACACGCCCCGCATTGTGGCTTAACCACACTAGGGGCTGTATACCTTTGACATTCATTTTCTCTTTTAGGGCCTAACTCTTTGGAAGCCCTTTCCGGCAGTACGATTGTCGGACACATTCCGGAAGCAACAACCAAGGCGGCAAGAAGCTAAGATGAACACGGGAACCGCCAGGTGGTCTCTAGTAATACTTGATATACCCGCTTTTCACTATTTATGCATGGCTTGCCCTGGGATAGGACATTTCGAATTGTCCCACTTTATGCTTATTGCACTACTTGTACCGGTACGCTTCAACATATTATTCAAATAACAATGCATATCATTGATCTGTCATTGCATTATTTAAGTTTTTCTCTTTCTCTTAAATGTCCATTTACGACGATCCGCACCCGCATGTTCGGGTACGGTCAGTACGCCAGGGGCTCTCGTTTACCCCACAATACGGCGCAAGAAGTCCGAACACTTTAGACAGTGCGGCACCCCGAACTTATAGCATTATATGCATCAGCTCCGAATCATGTCTTTGGTCAAATGTTGGGTCGCCCGGCTCCCATGCTTTGGTACCTTATGTTCCGCTATATCGGCTAAGGTAGCGGTGGGAGAACTACTGCGATTGTGTCCCGGTTCTTCCGGACGAGCACCTCAGTAGAGAAAGCCAAAAACTGACTATCATGATAAGGCGAGAGACTGGTCGCTGTTCGAGAGGTCTCAAGTCCTTAAAGACTTTTTCCGCTTCGGGCGAGGAGTCGGCCTTGTCCGGCTTAGGCGTGTATAGCGCCCCAAATTCGGCCCTCCGAATACCAGGGGCTTCGCCAAAAATTTAAAATCATAGACTTCTATGGCTAAGTGAGAGTGATAAAGCATTATAGTCCGATTGACTGGTTCGTTGCGCTGAACACCTCCCTTGAAGGACCCAAAATTGCGGTAAAGAGTGTTTAGATTTACCCCGAACACCCCAGTACTAGTTACATGGGGGTAGAAGCCGACGACTGGCCAACTCTCAGATTTTATAAACGGACGCATAGAAGGTAATATTTTAAATTAAGAAAGCGTCGCATGGCGCAAAAGAACTCGTTTCATATTACAGGATCACATGGGCATGTTCATTCAAAAATTACATCCTTGGCACACTCATCTGCCACTAAGCGGGAACCCTTTAGGACACTTTCATAGTAATTCTCGGGGCAGCGATGCTCCTTGCCCTTCGGCGGCCCCTCCCTCTCCAGCTTGACGGCGTCCAGCTTCGCCCAGTGCACTTTCGCCCGGGCAAAAGACCTGCGTGCACCCTCGATGCAGACGGACCGCTTGATGACTTCAAGCCATGGGCAGGCTTCCACAAGCCGCCTCACCAGACCGAAGTAGCTGCCGGACAGGGGCTCGCCAGGCCACATCCGGACTATAAGGCCCCTCATAGCCTGTTCGGCCGCCTTGTGAAGTTCGACCAACTGCTTCAGCTGGTTGCTCAAGGACACGGGGTGTCCGGTCCCAGTATACTGAGACCAGAACAACTTCTCTGTTGAGCTCCCCTCCTCAGCCCGGTAAAACTCCGCGGCATCCAGTACACAGCGGGGAAGATCTGCAAACGCTCCTGGAGATCTTTGAACTTGGGTAAGAAAAAGGAAAGTCTCCTTCACATGCTTGCTTTGCATATTGAATGCCTTACCCGCTGCTATCTTCTTCACCGCGTCAATCTCCTGGAGGGCCTTGTGAGCTTCGGCCTTGGCGCTCCGGACGCTTTCAAGCGCCTGCGCGAGCTCGGACTCTCACGTCTTGGAGTCAAGCTCCAAGTACTCGTGCTTTTTGGCGAGAGCCTCGAGCTCTTGCTGCACCTCGCCTACTCGGGCTTCTTGTTTCTCCTGTTCCATGCGTTCTTTGGCCGCTTTGTCTTCGGCCTCGGACAACGCCTTCCTCAGGGTCTCCACCTCGTTTGTGGCCCCTGACAAATTCATGATGATCCTATTACTTTACACCCCGAACTTCTTTTTAACTATATAGACAGGGGTATATCTTACCTTTGCTCTCTTCGAGCTGCCTCTTGGTAAGGCCGAGCTCGTCCTCGGACCGCTTCAGGGCCTGCTTCAGCGCAGAGACCTCCGCAGTACATGCGGCAGCGGCTAGCAGTGAAGCCTGCACATACACATAGACAAACTCTAATTAGACTCCTGAGTTATCATTTGATCCTCTATTCGTCTTTTATTCGCGAACGCTGAACAGAGCATCAGGGGATACTATCTATGCGGTAATATTTTCTTATATTTTGATTGCTTACCTCAAAGCCTGTTAGGAGGCTGGCGCAAGCTTCGGTCAGTCCGTTTTTGGCGGACTGAACCTTCTCGACCACCGCACTCATAATAGTGCGGTGCTCTTCATCGATGGAAGCGTTGTGAAGCGCTTCCAGCAAGTTATCCGGTGCCTCTGGTTGGATAGAGGACACCAACACGAATGGTTGGCCCCCCTTAATGGGGGACCGCCTGCCGGAGTCCGGAACCATTGAAGGTTCCGGCGTAGTGTCCAGCTGGGGCCCGAACTCGAAGCGCATAGGAGCCTTGCTCCCTTGGTACCCAGGGTCCGGGAGGTCGCCGTGAGGCGCCCCCAGGATCACCTCCCCTTGGCTCGGTGCCTTTTGAGACAACACCTCGGCGTTGTCCGTAGGGCGAGGGGTGGAAGCGGTCGGAGGAGAACCGTTGTTCATATCCGACGAGTCCAAAGAGCCGCTCGACGAGGATACGTCGAGATGAGCTCGGGACAGACTGCATAATCATGTTCAGCATGAGGAAAGGCAGTACAATAAAACATACCATGAAGCACTATGGTGTCCGGACACTTACGACTTCGCCAGGGGCTTGTCCCTGGGTAGCCACTCGTCGCCGTTGTCGGCGGCCGTCGTGGCACAGTACGGAGGGAGGTTCCTTCCCTTCTTGGACCCTTCGGCCTCCCCGGATGGGTCGGCCTTCCTTTTCTTGTCTCCCCTGGCTGGGGGGGGGGGACTTTTCTCCTCCTTGTTTCCGTGGGAGGAGTGCGCGTCGGAGTCATCGGACGATGAGTCCGATATAACCTTGCGCCGGAGACCCTTTCGGGTCCCCGTGGCCGTCTTCTTGGCCTTCTTTGCCAGCACCTCGTAAGGTGCCGGAGTCAGCATCTTCGTTAGAAGAGCGTCTGCAGGATCTTCGGGCAGGGGGGCTGGGCAATCAAGCTGCTCCGATGTCTCTATCCAGTCCTGTTAATGACATGAAAGATTAGATCTAGCACATAACTAAACCGGGGCAAATAAATACCCTGAGAGATATAAAAGCCTACCGTATGGGCGCGGCGCTTTGCGCTGAGTCCGCGGTCCTCGGTGAGGGAGGGAGGCATCTCGGCGCTCTTGAACAGCACCCTCCAGATGTCCTCGTGCGTCGTGTCGTAGAGCTCTCGCAGCGTCTAGTGCTTGGCCGAGTTGAACTCCCACAAAACAAATGCCTGTCGTTGACACGGAAGGATCCGGCGGAAGAGCATAACTTGGACCACGTTGACGAGCTTGATTTTCTTGTTCGTCATGTTCTGGATGTAGGACTGGAGTCCGGTCAGCTCTACCGAAGAACCCCATGACAGGCCCTTCTTTTTCCAGGAGGTGAGCCGCGTGGGAATTCCGAATCGAAATTTGGGGGCCGCCACCCAGTTGGAGTCACGCGGCTCGGTGATGTAGAACCACCCCGATTGCCACCCCTTAATGGTATCCACGTAGGTGCCCTCGAACCAGGTGACATTAGGCATCTTGCCCACCATGGCGCCTCCGCACTCTGCTTGTTGGCCGCCCACCACCTTCGGTCTAACATTGAAGGTCTTCAGCCATAGGCCGAAGTGGGGCCTGATGCGGAGGAAGGCCTCGCACACGACGATAAACGCCGAGATGTTGAGGATGAAATTGGGGGCCAGATCATGAAAATCCAGCCCATAGTAGAACATGATCCCGCGGACAAACGGGTGGAGAGGAAATCCTAGTTCGCGGACAAAATGGGTAAGAAAAACTACCCTCTCATGGGGTTCGGGCGTTGGGACGATCTGCCCTGCATTTGGCAGCCGGTGTGCGATATCCGTAGCCAGGTATCCGGCTTCTCGTAACTTTTTGATGTTCTCCTCCGTGACGGAAGAGACCATCCACTTGCCTCCTGCTCCGGACATGCTTGGAGTGGTTTGAGAAGAAGAACGTGAGCTTGGGTGCTAGAGCTCGAGTGTGCGGGAATGGGTAAGCGAGGAGGAAGAAGGTGTGGGTGAAAAAAGTAAATCTTTGTCCCTTTATAAGGGCGGAAGAGGTGATGTGTCTCCCCACTTGCCTGGCAAAACCGCTTATTCCCCAGGCACCGTAATTGATGGTGCGGTTGGGTTACCCACGTCCGTATTGATGAGAATCCCGTGATAAGGGGAACACGATCTCTGCTTTGACAAGACGTGTCAAGAAAACCGCCTCGCGATATGTGCGGAGCTGGTTGAGAAAAGCGGTTCGAATAAAAACCGGGCCATGGCATAATGTCATGTTGTCAAGACATGTCAACAGATTAGATTTGTGGAAATATTATTCTCTCTACGGCGGTATGTGGAACTTATTTTGCAGAGTCGGACACTATCCTTATATTCAAACTCTTCTATGATGTATTCGGAGGAGGAACCTGCCTTGCAATGCCGAAGACAACACTGCGCGCCAGACTCATCGTCATTGAAGCCTGGTTCAGGGGCTACTGAGGGGGTCCTAGATTAGGGGGTCTCCGGACAGCCGGACTATATCCTTTGGCCGGACTGTTGGACTATGAAGATACGAGATTGAATACTTCGTCCCGTGTTCGGATGGGACTCTACTTGGCATGGAAGGCAAGCTAGGCAATACGGATATGTATATCTCCTCCTTTGTAACCGACCTTGTGTAACCCTAGCCCCTCCGGTGTCTATATAAACCGGAGGGTTTTAGTCCGTAGGACAACCTACAATCATACCATAGGCTAGCTTCTGGGGTTTAGCCTCTTTGATCTCGTGGTAGATCAACTCTTGTAATACTCATATCATCAAGAACAATCAAGCAGGACGTAGGGTATTACCTCCATCAAGAGGGCCCGAACCTGGGTAAACATCGTGTCCCCTGCCTCCTGTTACCATCCGCCTTAGACGCACAGTTCGGGACCCCCTACCCGAGATCCGCCGGTTTTGACACCGACAGAGACCATCTTCATCCTACGCCTCCTACGGATTGATAGACCTTAGGTCATCCACTTGAGGGAAATTTGCTACTATCCTACAAACCTCTGCACTTGGAGGCCCAACAACGTCTACAAGAAGAAGGTTGTGTACTAGACATCACTCTTCGCAATGATGAAATCGGCGAAGGTAGAAATCAAGAAAGAGCATCAAGTGTTGATGGTTGACAAGACCACTAGTTTCAAGAAAAGGGCAAAGGGATAGAAAGGGAACTTCAATAAGAATGAAAAGCAAGTTGTCACTCCCGTGAAGAAGCCCAAAGCTAGACCCAAGCCTGAAACTGAGTGCTTCTATTGCAAAGGAAATGGTCACTGGAAGTGGAACTACCCTAGATACTTGGCGGATAAGAAGGATGGCATAGTGAACAAAGGTATATTGGATATACATGTTATTGATGTGTACTTTACTAGTGTTTATAGCAACCCCTCAGCATTTGATACTGGTTCAGTTGCTAATAGTAGTAACTCGAAATGAGAGTTGCAGAATGAACAGAAACTAGTTAAGGGTGAAGTGACGATGTGTGTCGGAAGTAGTTCCAAGATTGATATGATCATCATCGCACACTCCCTATACTTTCGGGATTAGTGTTGAACCTAAATAAGTGTTATTTGGTGCTTGCGTTGAGCATGAATATGATTTGATCATAATTATTGCAATATGGTTATTCATTTAAGTTAGAGAATAATTGTTGTTCTGTTTACATGAATAAAACCTTCTATGGTCATACACCCAATGAAAATGGTTTGTTGGATCTCGATCGTAGTGATACACATATTCATAATATTGAAGCCAAAAGATGCAAAGTTAATAATGATAATGCAGCTTATTTATGGCACTGCCGTTTAGGTCATATTGGTGTAAAGCGCATGAAGAAACTCCATGCTAATGGGCTTTTGGAATCACTTGATTATGAATTACTTGATGCTTGTGAACCATGCCTCATGGGCAAGATGACTAAAACTCCGTTCTCCGGAACGATGGAGCAAGCAACTGACTTACTGGAAATAATACATACTGATGTATGTAATCCGATGAGTGTTGAGGCTCGCGACGGGTATCATTATTTTCTGATCTTCACAGATGATTTGAGCAGATATGGGTATATCTACTTGATGAAACATAAGTCTGAAACATTTGAAAAGTTCAAAGAATTTCAGAGTGAAGTGGAAAATCGTCGTAACAAGAAAATAAAGTTTCTGCGATCTGATCGTGGAGGAGAATATTTGAGTTACGAGTTTGATCTTCATTTGAAACAATGCAGAATAGTTTCGCAACTCACGCCACCTGGAACACCACAGCGTAATGGTGTGTCCGAACATCGTAATCACACTTTCTAGATATGGTGCGATCTATGATGTCTCTTACTGATTTACCACTATCATTTTGGGGTTATGCATTAGAGACAGCTGCATTCACGTTAAATAGGGAACCATCTAAATCCATTGAGATGACACCGTATGAACTATGGTTTGGTAAGAAACCAAAGCTGTCATTTCTTAAAGTTTGGGGCTATGATTCTTATGTGAAAAAGTTTCAACCTGATAAGCTCGAACCCAAATTGGAGAAATGCGTCTTCATAGGATACCAAAAGGAAACTGTTGGGTACACCTTCTATCACAGATCCGAAGGCAAGATATTCGTTGCTAAGAATGGATCCTTTCTAGAGAAGAAGTTTCTCTCGAAATAAGTGACTGGGAGGAATGTAGAACTTGATGAGGTAATTGTACCTTCTCCCGTATTGGAAGGTAGTTAATCACAGAAATCAGTTCTAGTGATCTCTACACCAATTAGTGAGGAAGCTAATGATGATGATCATGAAACTTCAGATCAAGTTACTACCGAACCTCGTAGGACAACCAGAGTATGTTCCGCACTAGAGTGGTACGGTAATCCTTTCTGGAAGTCATATTACTAGACCATGACGAACCTACTAACTATGAGGAAGCGATGATGAGCCCAGATTCCGCGAAATGGCTTGAGGCCATGAAATCTGAGATTGGATCCATGTATGAGAACAAAGTATGGACTTTTATTGACTTGCCCGATGATCGGTAAGTTATTAAGAATAAATGGATCTTCAAGAGGAAGACGGACGCTGATAGTAGTGTTGCTATCTACAAAGCTTGAATTGTCGCAAAATGTTTTCGACAAGTTCAAGGTGTTGACTATGATGAGATTTTCTCACTCGTATCGATGCTTAAAAGTCTGTCCGAATCATGTTAGCAGTTGCCACATTTTATGAAATCTGGCAAATGGATGTCAAAATTGCATTCCTTAATGGATTTCTTAAAGAAGAGTTGTATATGATGCAACCAGAAAGTTTTTGTTGATCCTAAAGGTGCTGACAAAGTGAGCAAGCTCCAGCGATCCATCTATGGACTGGTGCAAGCATCTCGGAGTTGGAATACATGCTTTGATAAAGTGATCAAAGCATATGGTTTTATACAGACTTGCGGTGAAGCCTGTATTTACAAGAAAGTGAGTGGGAGCACAACAGCATTTCTGATAAGTATATGTGAATGACATATTGTTGATCGGAAATAATGTAGAATTTTCTAGAAAGCATAAAGAAGTGTATGAAAAGAGTTTTTCAAAGAAAGACCTCGATGAAGTTGCTTACATATTGAGCATTAAGATCTATAGAGATAGATCAAGACGCTTGATATATTTTCAATGAGTACATACCTTGACAAGATTTTGAAGTAGTTCAAAATGGAACAGTCAAAGAAGGAGTTCTTGCCTGTGTTGCAAGGTGTGAAGTTGAGTAAAGACTCAAAATCCGACCACGGCAGAAAATAGAAAGAGAATGAAAAGTCATTCCCTATGCCTCAGTCATAGGTTCTAAAAAGTATGTCATGCTATGTACCAGACCTATTGTGTACCATGCCCTGAGTTTGGCAAAGGAGTACGATAGTGATCTAGGAGTAGATCACTGGACAACGGTCAAAATTATCCTTAGAGGACTAAGGAAATATTTCTCGGTTATGGAGGTGATAAAAGAGTTCATCGTAAAGAGTTACGTCGATGCAAGCTTTTTACATCGATCTAGATGACTCTAAGTCTCCATCTGGATACATATTGAAAGTGGGAGCAATTAGCTAGAGTAGCTCCGTGCAAAGCATTGTAGACATAGAAAAATTGCAAAATACATACAGCTCTGAATGTGGCAGACCCATTGACTAAATTTCTCTCACAAGCAAAACATGATCACTCTTTGGGTGTTAATCACATAGCGATGTGAACTAGATTATTGACTCCAGTAAACCCGTTGGGTATTAGTCACATGGAGATGTGAACTAATCACATAAAGATGTGAACTAGATTATTGACCCTAGTGCAAGTGGGAGACTGAAGGAAATATGCCCTAGAGGCAATAATAAAGTTGTTATTTATATTTCCTTATATCATGATAAATGTTTATTATTCATGCTAGAATTGTATTAACCGGAAACTTAATACATGTGTGAATACATGGACAAACAGATTGTCACTAGTATGCCTCTACTTGACAAGCTCGTTGAATCAATGATAGTTATGTTTCCTAACCATAGACATGAGTTGTCATTTGATTAACGAGATCACATCATTATAGAATGATGTGATTGACTTGACCCATCCGTTAGCTTAGCACGATGATCGTTTAGTTTGTTGCTATTGCTTTCTTTATGACTTATACATGTTCCTATGACTATGAGATTATGCAGCTCCCGAATACCGGAGGAACACTTTGTGTGCTACCAAACATCACAACGTAACTGTGTGATGATAAAGGTGCTCTACAAGTGTCTCCGATGGTACTTGTTGAGTTGGCATAGATCAAGATTAGGATTTGTCACTCCGATTGTCGGAGAGGTATCTCTGGGCCCTCTCAGTAATGCACATCACTTTAAGCCTTGCAAGCAATGCAACTAATGAGTTAGTTGCGGGATGATGTATTACGGAACGAGTAAATAGACTTGTCGGTAACGAGATTGAACTAGGTATTGAGATACCGGCGATCGAATCTCGAGCAAGTAACATGCCGATGACAAAGGGAACAACGTATGTTGTTATGCGGTTTGACCGATAAAGATCTTCGTAGAATATGTAGGAGCCAATATGAGCATCCAGGTTCCGCAATTGGTTATTGACTGGAGACGAGTCTCGGTCATGTCTACATAGTTATCGAACTCGTAGGGTCCGCACGCTTAACGTTCGGTGAAGATCGGTAATATGAGTTTATGTGTTTTGATGTACCGAAGGTAGTTCAGAGTCCCGGATGAGATCGGGGACATGACGAGGAGTCTCGAAATGGTCGATACGTAAAGATCGATATAATGGACGACTATATTCGGACATCGGAAAGGTTCCGAGCGATTTGGGTATTTTTTGCAGTACCGGAGAGTTACGGGAATTCGCCGGGGAGTATATGGGCCTTATTGGGCTTTAGGGGAAAGAGAGAGAGGAGGCTGCGCCCCCCCAAAGGCCTAGTCTGAATTTGACTAGGGGGAGGGGCGGCGCCCCCTCCTTCCTTCTCTTCTCTTTTCCCTTTCCTTCTCTCCTACTCCTACTACATGGAAGGGGGGAATCCTACTCCCGGTGGGAGTAGGACTCCCCAGGGCGCGCCATAGGAGGGCCGGCCCTCCCCCCTCCTCCATTCCTTTATATACGTGGCCAGGGGGCACCCCATAGACACACAAGTTGATCATTGATCTTTTAGCCGTGTGCGGTGCCCCCCTCCACCATAATCCACCTCGGTCATATCATAGCGATGCTTAGGCGAAGCCCTGCGTCGATAGCTTCATCAACACCGTCATCATGCCGTCGTGCTGACGGAACTCTCCCTCGAAGCTCTACTGGATCGTGAGTTCGTGGGACGTCACCGAGATGAACGTGTGCAGATCGCGGAGGTGCCATACATTCGGTACTAGGATCGGTCGATCCTGAAGATATACGACTACATCAACCGCGTTGTCATAACGCTTCCGCTTACGGTCTACAAGGGTACGTAGACGATACTCTCCCTCTCGTTGCTATGCATCACCATGATCTTGCGTGTGCATAGGAATTTTTTTTAAATTACTGCGTTCCCCAACAAGCACACAAGGTGTTCCTCAGGTATTCGGGAGTTGCATAATCTCATAGTCTGAGGAACATGTATAAGTCATGAAGAAAGCAGTAGCAATAAAACTGAACGATCATTATGCTAAGCTAACGGATGGGTCTTGTCCATCACATCATTCTCTAATGATGTGATCCCGTTCATCAAATGACAACACATGTCCATGGCTAGGAAACTTAACCATCTTTGATTAACAAGCTAGTCAAGTAGAGGCATACTAGGGACACTCTATTTGTCTATGTATTCACACATGTATTAAGTTTACGATTAATACAATTCTAGCATGAATAATAAATATTTATCATGATATAAGGAAATATAAATAACAACTTTATTATTGCCTCTAGGGCATATTTTCTTCAACAACAATGTTAGTAAAAAAGTTTTTCAAAGATTAGACTCAACTTCGACCAAGGAGTTTGGAAGGGGGTTCCTGCAGGCAACTGGCTCTGATACCAACTTGGATCGACGCGGCAATGGCGACGATCATGTCGGGTGCCTCTCCAGATCGGGGAGGAGAGCGAGTGGGAAGAGGGGGATAGTGGCTAGGGTTCCAGGGGGCAAGGGCCTTGTAGACGCCGAGGTAGAGCTGAATGCACGCCGCGTGGACGATCCCTAGCCATGGACGTGCTCCAGGTGTCCAGCGCGCCCTGGGTGTACAGGGAGGAATAGGACGAGGGGGGAGGTAGGCTGGGCCGCCCTGGCGTTGTGCAGACCTAAGTGCGCAATGGCCTGCGGCCTTTTCCCCCTTTTTAATTCTTTACTGTTTTGCACTTTATTTCACATACTAAATGAATTTAGTTGAACCCAGTATTTAGCACATAAATATTAGGCAGTGGTTTGAGCCATCACAACAAGAGTCAAATATTTTCGAACAGTGTAGGTATTTGTTTAAATTGAAAAGTCCCAAATAAATGTTGTTGGTCCAATTTTGAATATTTTAGGGGCATTTAAATATCTCAAATGATGTTGAATTATTCGTGACAATTAGTTAGTGAACATTCCAACGAACATTTTTAATTTACCTTTTCAAGAATTAATAATTTGACTTGTATTTAATTTGAATTTGAGTTTGATTTGGAACAAAGTGATGAGTAGTAAAATAATTGTGATGACTTGGCAGTCATTAGCAGGAGTTTACTGTAGCATGACGACAAGGGTGTTACAAGGAGGGCGACGCACGACCCTGGTTGCAACGGGCATCAATTTGCAACTCCAATGCCTGCCATCCGCAGTTGCAAGCACCGCCGCCATGCTGTTGAACCACTATGAGCTGCAAGATCACCACCAGATCTGCAACATGCCATGGTGACGGACCTGCAAGGCGTGAACGGAGCGGGAGAAGCCGAGAGACGTGCATCGGGAGAAGGAATGAGCTGTTGAGTTTTGTAGGTGGGCAAGAGGCCTGCTCGGTATGTGGAAGGAGTTGTTTTTTTTTTCTTCTCGATAAATGGTGAATTTTATTAACTTAAAATGAAGCATCAAGAGGATACAAACGTAGTGAGCACACACTTGACAAATGATGGATTTTATCTCTAGTCTAGCACTTAAAAGACGTAAGGTTTTCATTTCATCTTTCTTTCCATCATCCTTTGTCCAACCTTCCATTACCAAATAATCAATAACCATACGTATCTTCTGAACCAATTCTACTTTTACTTATCAAATTTCTAATCAAAATATCACAGACAGAATTTGATGAACATTTATTTATACAATCACATCATTGTTGACAAATAAATCACAAGCTAATGTACTATAAAATATTTATATCCCGTTGCATCGCACGGACATGAATCAATTTAACTAAAAAACAGTAGAAGCAGGAAGCAAAGCGGCCGCGAGAAGCGAAGCATCGCTCGCTCGCATCACGGCTTACGCGACGCACACAGACCCCTCCTGCAAGCAAAACAAGGCGGCACACGCGTCGACACGGCTCCGCTCCGGCATATGCTTTCTTCCCGATCCTCCATCCTTCCAGATTTACTTTACTTTACTGGCTGCTTGGTGTCTGCCCCCCTCCCCACGACTCAAATCGATCCGCTTCCCCTTTCCCGAATCGCCAAATCCGCTCGCCGCCGTCGCCGTAAAAACCCTCTCCCCGCCTCCGCTAACCCCGCCGCCGCGGAGAGATGGTGCTGTGGGAGATCACGGCCATCACCGCCTACTTCCTCGGCCTCCGCCGCACCTACCGCCTCGCGCTCCGCGGCCAGCGCCGCCTCATCGGGCCCAACCACCCCAGGCTCCGCGACTTCGTCTACAGGTACCAAATCGCCGCCCCCCACCCCCGCTCGTACTCGGGCCCGATTCACGACGGCCTTGTTCGCCCCCGGCGTCTCCTTGGGCTCAGCCAGCCTCCTGCCGCGTCCGGCCCTCGCTGGCTGACTGGTCGTGCTGTCGTGTCCTGCCGCGCCGTGCCCATCGACCAATGCTTTGCTCCTGCTTAGCGTGCGCGTCCGGTGAACCGTGTGCTGTAGCAATGGGTACAGCGCCAGAACAAAGAATTGGCTTCGGATTAGGGGAAGCTTGGGCTGAATGAAATCTGCGGTAAAGCTGCCGCCCTGTGCTGCTACACGGCACCTACTAGCCTCATAGGATGTGCTCCTAGCTACCTGTAGCACTTCTTGCTTTGTCAGGTGTCTTCGGTAACACGGCCGCAGCTGCGCAGGCCATACTGTAGCAGATTTTCTGCTTTGTCTGTCCCTTTAATCCTCGCCAGGAGCTAGTCCAATGTGACCACACCTCAGGTTTCTTCTAGTGGCAAAAACAGACCAGTAGTCGATTGATACACACAAGCTGTCCAACGTAAGGTCTCAACATAAAACGATAGGCAGGCGTTCCTGTTATCTCATTAGAGGTGGGAGGTTTATCTTTTACTGGCCCAGCATTTCTAGCTTTAGGACGACATTTGTTTTAAATGTAAAGCATTCTGTAGGAGCATTATACTTTTGAGCTCCCGCTCATTTGGAGTTGAGAAAAGTCTAACACACTTCAATTTGCATACAGTCTTGAGTTCATTTCTCTGGTTATTTTGTGCTGTTTGGATTACCTACTTAGCTTAGATTACTTTTGAAACATAAACATAACAGGCAACACTTTGTAGCTTTTCTATGTGTTTGAATTGCATGAGACTCATTTCACCTTGTTGTAAATAATCCCTCCGTCCTAAAGTTGTGCTAAATCAAAGACACTTATTTTGGTACTGAGGGAGTAGATATTGTTTGTGTCTAGTGTACTTTGTTCTCTCTGAATATTGCCAGCAGATAAATATTATCGCATTCCGGTCCGTATACCATCCATTATCCTCTGTAGGATTCAGCCTGAAACCTTGATTTCAGTAGCGTTGTGTCATATAATTACGTTCGACTCTGCTGTGATGTCCTGTACTGGTTTGTAAACCTGATGCTGACTGCTGTGCTAAATCTGGTCGTACTAGTGATGACTGCTTGTCATCAATACCTAAGATGGGATATGCTTATTGAAATTGTCACTGCATTTTTGGGACCAAATAATGGTTATGTCAGTTTCCGATGCTAGCCAGCAATCAAGATTGATTTGACCCTTCTCTTCTCCATGTTATGCAGGCGGACACGTTCTATATTCGACGTCGCAGTCTCAGTGCACAAGAACATTCAGGAGAGGGACTTGGAAGTTGGTCGGAACGTCGGAAACGCGGTCCTTCGCTGGCTCGACCGCATGAAGCCATCAGCACAGATCCGCCCCCACCCTCCAGGCCCGCCAGGCTCCCCCCCCGAGCAACTCAGGCACCTTTCGACCATGAATAAGGCCGTAGGAGCTCAGAAGCCTGCCTCAAAGACCTCGACGCACGACTCGAGCGGCAAGATGCTGTTCTCGCCCCTGAACATCCGGCCCAAGTCCTTCCCTATCCTCCCCACGATGATGCAGTCCACCAGGATCAGCGCGAGCAACCAGTGCAGGCGCCTCTCCAGCTCGCCGTTCCTGTCCGGCACCGCCAGGAGGAAGGACATGATGGAGGGCGTCTTCCGGAAGGACATCGCCCAGCTAATGGCGTAAGGGATGTCTGTAGGTAGATGTACTGCTTTCTGTGACTCTGAATATTGTTTACTCGACTGGGATTTGGCCTGGACCAGAACTTATCACTAGCCCTGTAATAATGGTGGAGTGCTGAACATAATCGCTGTTGCTCCGCCTGTTTTGTGGCCAATATACATTTTCTAACAAATCATCATACGATGAGACTTGGGTATACCGCATGATTTCTTCCAACTGTGCTGAGGCAGCGAGTGGCCTGCAACTGAAATTTGTTGGTTCGGCTTCTCTTTTCATGTTGTGGATGAATGTGTCGTAGTATGAAACAACCATAGATGCTGCTGGTCGTGGTGGTGTTTTCGAATGAAAACAGCAGAGGGCGCTCTTTCATCCTTGTGAAGCTCTCTTGATCAAGTAAAACGGCGATCAGAAATCACTTGCACTAACGTGTTTCCTCATACGTCATCCTCCTCCTCTGCCGTCGGTAGATAGCCTGCCGGCTCCGCCTGTAGGGGTGTGAGGGGGAGGCCCCGGTCTACCGGTGGGAGTCATAGTTTTCTCCTCTTGGAGCAGTAGATAGGTCTCCATTCGGCGGTGGCAAGATGATGGTGTCGCCGTTGGCATTTAATAAGTTTTGTCCCGATCATGTTGTCTTTCAGAGCAGGCAACATGATTGTACGTCTTGATCCCCTGACTCTAGTTTCGATCGATGAAGGTTGATCGGTCTCGGTTTCGTCAGGGAGCGTGTGAGGTTTGTGTTCCCTGACTCCGCCTAGTTGGATCTTAGGGATTTGGATCATTTGCCTCGCTTTACATGGGGTTTAATGATTTGCCTTAGGATTGTCTCAATGGCTAGTGGGTCCGGTCCCACCCGTCAATCCCAGGGGAGGGGGTGGAGGCAAATAATCAAAATTAGATGTAAACTGGGGCAACCGATCCTGTTTTCTCTGGGGCGTGCTATAGCTCCCTAGGTCGTTTTCTTCTCCGGGGCAGCAATTCGCTATGTAGATCGTGGCCGCCGGCGTCTCCTGGCAGTGACAACTTATTTGCCGCTGCTTCTACAAGATCTTGTGTTTAAGAAAGTTTGCTATGTTGAGACGGAGGCCTGAAAGTAGCAGTGAGTTTTGCTCAAGGTTTGTCGGTGGATGCAAGAAGAAGACTTCGGTACCCCTAAGAATATGAATGTATTTTTTATTTCAGTAAGGTTATTTTTCATGAGTTCGTCCTAGTTAATATAACCTTTGGCTATTTCGCCAAAATATTAATCAAGAAAGAGGGTAGGCTTGAAAAACAATTCATTTTGCTTTGAAATAGATGCGATGTCTACTTCCATCCCTCTACAGCGTGTTTGGTTGGAGGGAGTTGAAGATTGGGAATGGGAGTTTATAGTATGTGAGACTTAAAATCCTTTGATTAGCTCGGGAACATGGTAATTGTGAAGGGAAGGGGAAAGGGAATTAAGAGGGCTAACTCCCTCAGATATCTTCCCTGGGGGACCCCAGGTAATTGGAGTGAGGACTGGGAATTGACAAAAGAATATAACGATCGGTTTGTTTGGTATGTGCGTAAGAGAAGAGACACCATTGATAGTTTTTTAGCCCCTGCCTAATCCTTCCAACTAAATAGGGGCAGTTAACTCTCTCTTAAATTTCCTAGTCTAACTGCCTTCGCATGCCAAACAAAGGAATGGGATTTAATATCAATTTCCCGTACTAATCTCTCTACAAACTCCCATCTCTGAATTCCCATTCCCTCTCCCCATCGTTGCCAAACACGTTGGGAAAATTACTTGTAATGTGCATGTATTTTTTAGTTGAGTTGTAATATGCATGTAATTGATATGTTATTGTTGTTGTTGTTGTTGTTGTTCTAATTATTATTATTATAGACACTTACAATATAAAGCAAATGTCACATTGTAAAAAGAAAACAGATCACTTAACCAGAGCATCTATTACCGATAAAATGTTTGCCATGTCTCGTAGACTTTTACCAAATTAATAGAAAAATATTGTATCTTTAATTGTGTGTGTTTTCCTTAAAGTAAATAGAAGATCATTTTATTCTATATATAGTTAAGCTCTTGACATTGAAGAAACATATAGTACATATTTCTTTCTTGGAATATGCAGCGCTTAATTTTTTTTATGTCTCGTAAATAGATGTTTGCTATGTCTTGTAAAATTCTATCAAATTAATACTAGGTCCGTCTCATAATATAAGACGTAGGGACATTGTTTTCTGCACATCGACATAGTGTGTATGGCTTTTTATTACCAGTGACACATGCGGTAAGCAATCCAAAAAATTCAAAAAGATGCAGGAAGTAGAAAATATTGTATGTTTTATTGGATGTTTTGTTATTGAAGTAAATAGAAGGTCATTTTATTCTATAATTAAGCTCTTGACATTTAAAAAAGCATACCGACAGAAAAAAAAAGAAACATATCATGTATATTTTTTCTTTGAATACTCCACGCTTGATTTTTTTACCAGGTTGAAATTAAAGAGAACGACCTTCTCATCTGCAAATTACGGCGCAGGCAGATCAGACAATTAATTCATCAGTTCATAAAACCGTTGGCAGTTGCCAAGACTCTTTCATAAAACCGTTGGCGGCTGGAACTGATGGCAAACCCCTCGGCTTAACCCGGATTAAACCCTAGCCAGCGAGCGACCTTTCCCCATGCCGCTCCCTTCCTCCTCCTCCTCCGCCGCCGTCGCGGCCGGGCCGGCGGCGTCCCCGCTCGCCGCCCGAAGCCGGGGCCGCCTCCTTCGCGCGCGCTCGGGCCACGCCGCCGTGGTGAGCTCCGCCCTCCCCACCCCCTACCCCTACCCCCGCTCGCCTTCGTTACAGATTGGTTTCCTTTCCTGGAGCCCGCTAGCACATTGCTTGCGCGAACGATTGTTCGTCCATGCGCTGTGCACTCTTTCCTTTTTTGTGTTGATGTGTGCTTCGTCGAACGGAAGCAGCTTGATTGTTAGCGCAGCGTGCAACCGTGTATGGTCAGCTTGGTAGGACGAACTGCTCGTGGTAGTGTACTTGAGCGAAATTCATCTTTGTGCATGCAGAGGTGCCAGAGGGTCGATCCTGTGAGGCTGAGGGCGGTCAATGGATCACCCCCCTGCGTTCCCCTGTCCGACAGGTCGCCGTGGACCCCTGCGACGATGCCGATTTTCGGGGACGCAAACATCAGGAAGGACGACACGAGGCTGCGCATCTTCTCAGGAACGGCTAACCCCTCGCTCGCCCAGGTCGGTTGGATCTTCCTTGGAGAAATTCACCTTTCATACTTCTGCAGCTCCACACACTATTATCATCGTGTCCTCCTCCTGGTTCTGAGGAGCACACTCCTTTTTTTGCAAGGGAAATGGTAAGTGGGTTTAGCTTAGACAAACAACTATGCAAATGTGAACTAGGCTTAAAAAGACACGAACTGTGGAAACTGGAAAGCTATTATTCAAATTGAATACTTGTTATAAATCCTTCCATGCTAAACTGAATGATTTGTCACTCAATGCCACTCTAAGCTGTATTTTTCTTCTTCCTGGTGTCTTGTGACAGGAAATAGCAAGCTACATGGGTCTAGAACTTGGGAAGATCAACATAAAAAGGTTTGCTGATGGCGAAATATATGTTCAGTTACAAGAAAGTGTAAGGGGCTGCGATGTGTTCCTTGTGCAACCATCATGCCCTCCAGCAAACGAGAATCTCATGGAGCTACTCATCATGATTGATGCATGCAGAAGAGCATCTGCTAAGAATATTACTGCAGTCATCCCTTATTTCGGTTATGCCAGGGCTGACAGGAAGGTAATATTTTTTAAATATTGGTTTCTTATTTTAATTACAAAACGTAAGCCTACACCATAGACTTGTCAGTTGTCACGGCTTGCACACCTGTGCTTTTACCATTACTGTGTAACCAAACCAAACCAAACTTTCTGAGGTCAAATAAAATCACACCTATATGTGAAAAATACTAGTCGAATGCCTGTGCGTTGCCACAGAGAAAAAAAAGGGAGGTGGCATCATTCATGGTGAGACGAAGCACAAATCAAATGGATTTGAAAATGACACATCGGTTTGTTAGCGGAAACATTGCAGTTTTGACAATTTCAGTGTAACAAGAATTCTCATGTAATAAAATTGAGATGTAAGGACTTGTGCATTTCCAGAAGAAACATGAACAATTGCAAACATGTGTATATTGGGCCATATATGAAAGATAGAAGTAAAAGAACGAATAAATGAGCTTTGATTGTGGCATTACAACAGCGAGGATGCATAATCATGACAATTTTCAAAACCAACATGATTCAAATATCTTCTTTCGTTATTTGCCACCATTTCTTTACTTTTCTACTTTCTTTAAGGTCCTGCCCTCAGCTTCTCCAAACAGTAACTTGAATCAATATGTCCGTTGCCGAGCAAACGAAGAAAAGGAACAAAAAAACAAAACAAAACAAGAAGAGCCTTACCAGATCTGATGCACAAAATAGAGTGGCACACAATCAAGTCTGTAATACCAATTAAAGATTGCACATGAATGCTTTTTATGCTTACTTACAATCAATCGTCTCATGATGCATAGGGGCCTCATCACGAGAAGCGCACCATCACAAAGTTACTTAACAAGGAGCGTAATCTTGTTATTAAGCCTAGATGTACAAAAATGGGGCAGAAGTAACACGGTATCTCCCCTTGCCACAAAGCAGAGTATCTTCCATCTAAAAAAACAGAGTACCTCCCTCGTTATAAAATCTACCACTGTAAAAAGGTAGGGTATCTTCCTTTGCTACAAACCAGCTCGTACCCAAGCACAGGAAATCAGACAAATTTTTGGCCTTTGCTTTGCCTTCTTAGCGCGCTTGATTTGTCATCTCCAGCAAGCACTGTTTAATAACAAAATAATCAATGAGCATGTTATACACTCTGAAGCATATGCACATATATACTGGTATACAAAGATTATCCTCCCTCCGTTCCTAAATATAAGTCTTTCTAGAGATTCCACTATAGAGACTACATTTGGATGTATATAGATGCCTTCTAGAGTATATGTTCACTCATTTTGCTTCGTATGTATTCTATAGTGGAATCTCTTAAAATACTTATATTTAAGAACAGAGGGAGTAGATGCAAATTTTCCTTTATTAGATAGGGTTCTAGGTTTTTTGCTTCATCTACCTGCTCACTTAAAAGGACATCAGACAATCACTATTGCATACATAACTGTTTGTGTTATATTCAGACCAAAAGACCAAGCATGAGGGAGGTGTCACAGACTCATAGTACCTTTAGAGATTTTATAGTATGAGATGGTAGGTTGCAAAGTGTTTTTATCGCTCGTTCAGAGCATTTATCTATGTATCCGTTGGTGTCAGGTTATATAATAAAGAGTTGGGATGAGACTTTGTTTTGCTTTTTTGTTATTATATTATAGATGCTGATCTTGTGCAAGGTCATGACTACCATAATAAGAACGCAAATGATCGCCTCAGCCTCCAACGGCAAACGCTAACAAACTAAACAACCCGATGCTTGGTACGACGCACCGGTATTGGGTCGAGTCCAGAGTGTTGGAAGTCTACCATATGCATGGGTATTTATGGAAAATAATTGATGGAACAAATGTCGTGGAATTGGGGCGGACCACATCGGGGGCGTACTTGCCAATGTCGGTCGGATGGGGTAGGGGGAGGGGAGGTGGTGGGAGGAGGGGTTGCTGCATCAGAGAAGGAGGCAAAAGAGGCATCGCGGACTTGGGGGGCGGACGGTGCCGGCCGTGTACTTGCCGACGTCGGCGTCGAACAAGACGGGGTAGGGGAAGAGGAGACAATTGGGAGGAGGGGGAGGGGGAGGTGGAGGTGGAGGAGGTAGTGAGTGGTTGGGCTGCTACGGTAGAGAGGAGTCGGGAGAGGCGTTTGGAGCGGCCGGCGCCGGCGGCGTGTGAGCAGCAGTGGCCACCTGCCCAGTTCGGTTCCATTGTTTGCTCCCCTTTTCTAGAAGGATCAAATGCCTCTTGTTTGATGAGGTGGGGATATATGGAGCAGGACGTAAAAAATAAGGGTCTATTTTAAACGTGAAGTGGGGTTGTGTCTCCCATGCGTCGGATGCAGATCTGATGGTCGAAAATGAGGGATGGCAGGCACACCATCCACCAACTCGGTTTGTTATGGGAGTAGAGATTCATAAATATGGAGAACTGAAAGTCAATGCTGAATAGTGCAGCATATTCTATTACCATGAGAGCATGTTGTTCTGGCAGGATAATGCATGATCAGGAACTCAGTCTTACTATATATTTCTGGCACGTCATCCTAATATTTACAAAATAAAATAAAATCATTGGCATATCTAACATAAGTTTATTTACTTCACTGTTTTTTCAGTCTCAAGGTCGTGAATCTATAGCTGCAAAGCTTGTAGCTAATATGATTACTGAAGCTGGTGCAAACCGTGTCCTTGTTTGTGATCTTCATTCAAGTCAGGCCATGGGATATTTTGACATCCCAGTAGATCATGTTTATGGCCAGGTACTTACTGATACATGTTGCTTAAGTTGATCAATTACTTTAAAACTGGCATGTGATATGATATCCATCGTTCCATAACTGTGTCTTTGTCTCTTTGATCTGTGAAGCCGGTGATTCTTGATTACCTCGCCAGCAAGACAATTAGTTCAAATGACTTGGTGGTGGTGTCGCCCGATGTTGGAGGTGTTGCCAGGGCACGCGCTTTTGCCAAAAAGCTATCAGATGCACCTCTAGCGATTGTAGATAAAAGAAGGCATGGACACAACGTTGCCGAGGCAAGTAGTAGTCAATCTGCAGGAAATGTATAATGCATTTGGAGATGTGCTGTTTCACATGGTGCATGCTAGCTTTATTTTCCATGCCTTTATGTGATCAGTTCTGTCAGATTAAATAAGCATAACTTTTCATGTGCATCTTACAGGTAATGAATCTTATTGGAGATGTTAGAGGAAAAGTGGCCGTTATGATGGATGATATGATTGATACGGCAGGTAAGTTATCACATTTAAGTTATAGGAAACATAATTCTAAGATTGAGCATTTCACACTGAGGGGCAGTTAAGCCATGTTTTAATGTCGTGTTTGCAACTGTTTACTTGGTTGAGGCTAATGTTGGTAACCGGCATGTTGTTAATAGTGAAGTATATGTTGTGGTATCATGTTAAAAGCAGACACCAAAGATTAAAAAACATCTTATATTTTGATACGGAGGGAGTATTATAGTTACAATTATTATTTTTTAGTAAGGTTTGGATACTAGTCATATGAGCTGCAGTATAGTTTAAACTTGGAAACCTGCTAACTGAGAAGTAAATTATAACATCTTGTTGCATATCAAAACTAGCTACCTTTTGACAATGTTTGCTTCTGAATATGAATACTTATATCCTAATAAGACTAATACAATTAAATTAGGAACTATTGCCAAAGGAGCTGAGCTGCTGCATCAAGAAGGAGCAAGAGAAGTATATGCATGTTGTACACATGCTGTTTTTAGGTACGCTACTCTTACGCCCATTCCATAGATGAACTACTGAACTTGCCTTGCTGTGGGGTGAGGCCCATCACCGCACTATATACGTAGTTACAGACTTATTCCATGGAGCTGAGAGTTTGATGGAACCAGAGTCTGCACCAATTTGTGTGAGCAATTCAGAAGTGTGCATTGTGCTGGTATAGTCTAACATTGTATGTCGGATCTAAACCACAAACTTTTGGATGGATACAATAACTTAGGAAAATGACAGGGAAAAAGAATCCAGTGGTTACCAAATATTTGATGCAATCATTGAACTTGAATTTGACTCATGTTTTATTGCGTTATACTGTGGTGACATGTTTAGCTCTGATTTCTTACTAGTGTGGTTTACATCACCGTTTCAGCCCACCAGCCATCGAAAGATTATCAAGTGGTTTGTTTCAAGAAGTAATCATCACGAACACTATCCCTTTAAAGGAGGAGAAGAATTTCCCGCAGCTGACCATTCTTTCAGTCGCGAACCTTCTAGGCGAGACTATCTGGCGTGTTCATGACGATTGCTCGGTAAGTACTAAACTAGCAAACATCCGACCAGAGATCACCAGAATTTCTAGACCCTGTGCAACTGTATGCTAGTATATGAATTGCTTAACAAAGTGGTCACATTTTGAACCAATGCAGGTTGGCCATGCGCCATACTCCACCTTGGATATCGACTGACGCTTGTGTTCCACTCGCGACGCTTCCGTCCACCGAGGGCCCTCGTTTCATGCCTAGGTGAGAACGGGTGCCATAGAGGGTCGACCTGCCGTGGTGTCAACAACAACAAATACAGTTGATAGACGAGATGCCCAAGTGATAATGAGCAGAATGTACTCTTTCTTAATGCAGGAATAGTTGTACAAGTGCCCTTTTTTTTGGATGTTCTCCTCTTTGTTTTGTGGAATAAGCTCTGTTAGCAGGGAAAAAGAATGTTGACTATGTGTATGAGTGTGGTAGTATATCAGATGGAAGTTTGAACTGTGTATATAGGCCCGCTTAATCCCAGCCGTTCCTCTTTTTTCCTTTTACCATTTTAGATGAAAGTTGGCCCACTTTTAAGTGTAATGATTGGGCTGTTCTCACTGGCATAATAGTTGACCATCTATATTTCCTCTTGGGTTATAATAATTCTGCTTTGAACATTGCCTACTGTAGATGCAACTGATTTCAAGATTGACGGAGTATCTGTAGATTGGCAAAAGAAACCTGATTTAACTGTGGTGGGGCTAATTATTTGTGATTTGTTTTTCTTTGGTGCACTGCTGACGAAAGTGCATGGTCTCAGTCTCACACGAAAAATTTGGGTGGGCGTGTGATTCAGTGCGGCGTTTCTTTCCAAGATTTCGAAATGCTAAAGACTGTCTAATTCATAATCGACATGAAAAAAAAAACTACAGTACAACTCTGAAATCAATAAGATGAAGCTTGTTTCCCTTGGCTAGTCATAGTGAAAGTAACATAGGTGGTAACATAACATGTCTCAAGACAAATTTTGCTTATGTGACATGAAGTTAATGAGGAGAAAGATGCTTGTGGTAATATAACACACCCTGAAATAAAATGAGTCTATATCTCAATTAATGAAGGTTTGCATGTTATCATCTACTCTCTCCATTCCTAAATATTTGTTTTTCGATTTCAACAAGTGACTATATACGGAGCAAAATGAATGAATATATACTCTAAAATATGTCTATATACATCCGTATGTGGTAACCATTTGAGATCTCTAAAAAGACAAATATTTAGGAACGGAGGGAGTATATGTTACTACCTATTATAAAAGTAGTAACATAGGCTACTAACATACACATGTTGCTAGTCTAAATTACTCCCCACTAACCAGCCTCAGAGACGGCTAGTGAATGACTAGTATTATCATTTACATGAATTAATTAATTGGTGTGCTTTTAATTCGAACGGTATCATAAACTAGAGTTGCGGCCATAGATGCATGGACAGTGTTTTCATCCAGGAAGGAAAAACGGAAACCCATATGGAGGCAACCATGAAAATACTTTAAGATGATGTTAACCTTCGACTGGAGATATCCCAAGCCCTCCACGAGTTCCTTCCTAAATAATGTCTCATCAACGCTTCATATTATACGTTTTTGTCAAGAAAAACGCCATGATAGACCATCTGAATCTGATGCTAGCTCCTCAAATCATTGGCCAGAGAAGGAAATGGATACAGCAAGTATCTCCTCATCTACCAAAACGTGTTTGGATCAATGAAGACTTCGGCACCCTTGATCTTTACAGATATGAATGAAAGTCGGTAAGCAATCTCCGAAACCACAAACTGATGGACATCGAACTCTTCCTATCTTTCTAGCACAATATAACTATAAATGCAGCATACATATCCATCCAATTTCATTCTGGACTTGCCAGCGAAAAAAGAGAGCCTAGTCCATCGTCGCCTAAACAGCTTTGCACCATATATAAGCAGATCAACCTTGCAAGGTGTACAGCCACTGGATCTCGAAGCACACCTAAAGAATAATTTGGACCAGCTACCTGCCTTCGATCTATTCGCAGTGCTATGCTAAGCTTCTAGATAATGATGATGCCATGATAAGGAACCTGCATTGCTTATAATATACTGATTCAGTGGGGACTGAATTATTATTGTTACACCAGGTAAACAGCACAAACCGCAAAACTATGTCGAGCTAGTAGAATACATCAAGTATCAATGTTACATGTAAACTGATACCTACACATGCTATGCCGTGCCAGGTGAGGTGTGAATCTCAGGATGCTATATGTTAAGTTTAGGAATATGCTCCACATGAAAATATGTTTGATCCCCAAAATGAGTGCCTGCACAATGCTCAAAATTTGGAGCGAAACAATGTAAGACATTGAACTGAATTGCTGTGTGGTTTATAAACATTAAAAGCTAAACTGTTTTGAACTTTTGGTCTATTAGACATTCGCATAACCCAGATTAACTAGAACCACTTTAATGTATAGTGCCAAACAAAAAAAAGAACAACTTTAATGTGCATCACACAATCAGTTCCACTAATGCAGTGAATCACACAAACGATGTAATTTATGCGAATATAATAGAAAATACATGTTCACTCTTTTATTAAGCAACTGCACGTCTCTTGTAACTGTGCAAGCAATGTGGGATTGCCACGAAAATGGTCCATCCAACATATTTTCTCATGTCTGACCAATTAACATCCAGTAGGCAGGCTAGCGTGACGAGTCCAAAATAAAGTGCAAGGGATTTATCCCTTGTGTCATAAGAAAACAGTAGCAAAAATATTACCAAATATCTCAGTTCTCTGGAAACCAGCAAAAACCTACTGGTTCGAAAACTTCTCAAACAACTAGACCTAACAATGGAGTAGAAAATGAATCCAAGAGCAAGGTTTAAAATACATTACCTGTTTTGGCAAAGTCATAGGACTTTCAGATCAACAGACGGATGTGATGAGATATGTAATTATTACTTATACAAATGAAATGGCCTACTGATCATGTGGTCGCAAGGATGTATTGTTGTATAACCTCATAGTGTACCAAGTGGGATAGAACCCGTTTCGGTACATTGCCTCCATCCACCTTTCAGCCTCACTTCTGCTGCCATGCTTGCAGAAGCCATGTACCATTATATCAAAAGTATATCGATTCGGTAGATAGCCCCTTTGGCAGAGTCTTTCGAACATGTTACAGGCAGAATCCATCCTCCCTGCCATGCTCAATCCTCGTAACAGCATGTTATAAGTATAAATGTCGACAGGAAAGAACTGTTCTAGACCCTCTTCTAAAACCTCCAAGTCACTCCTGTTCCTGATACCGCTTGCAAACAACTCGATAAGTTGGCCAATCAAGAATCGTCCTGCACCCCGACCTTTGATCTCTCCAGCGCTTGCTTCAAGAGACCCGGATTTATCTTCTGAACGCGCCCAAGCCTTGAGAAGATCGCTGCCCCTCAGTGTGTGCAACAGAAGCACATTACACAAGAACGCTGAAACAGGGCGCCCTGTTTCCCTGAAATCATCAATAATCTTCACAACACTGTCATAATCTTGAACAGAGCTCAAAAGGAGCACAAGCTGTTCATAGCAGTCGATGCTCGGTATTAATCCTTTGTCCCTTGCTTCCCTCCAAAATACCATTGCCTGCTCTGGCTTCCGAGCTTCACATAGACCAGATATAAATACGTTATACATCTTGGTCCCAGGTGGGTTCTTCTCATGAATGAAGTTGAAAAAAGTCAGTGCGTCACCAATACGCTTACTCCTCAGATAACTCATGAGAAGAAGGATATTGCTTTCGACAGATGGTTCAATCCCTGCAGACTCCATCCGGCTGTACACCTCCCTGGCCACATCAGCCTTCTTAGCATGTCCAGCCCCAGAGATGAAGTAGTTATAGCACACACGGGGTTGGAGTTCACTCCTCCGCAACTGGTTCTCCAGCAGCTCAAGAACCTCACCATACTTACTCAGCTCACACAATTCACAAACAACCGACTGGTAGAGGCTTCGGGTTGGGATGTGTCCCATATCTTGCATTTCGAGTATGAGCCTTGGGAGCACATCCACCCTCCTAATCAATATTAATGCTCTGATCAAGCTCTTGTAAGTTGATTCATAGCGATATAGGCCCGCAGGGTTCTTGCTGCTCGCTATCTGAGGCACTTTACATGCCTCATCCACATTCCCACTCTTGCACAATGCAACAAGGTACTTGGCTAATACATTGTCCATTGGCCACGCCTCCTGCTTGAGAGCCCTATCGAGCAGCTCCCTCACCTTATCTAGCTTCCCTTCCTGACACAGCACATTTGCGAACATTGCAAATGTCTGACGGCCAGGAAAGTATCCATTTTCCATAGACTGTTCCAGTACCAGACAAGCCTCTTCTGTGGCCCCACCTCGGCACAGTGCCCTGATCAGATTGTTGTAGACATCCTTGTTTGGGTTAATCCCAAGGTCCAATCTTGATCTATACAAATGCATGGCAACTTCCACAAGCCCGGCTTTGCAAAAGAAGCAAAGCGCGGCATTCATGGTTGAACGGCCTGGAGCAATGCCCTCCTCCATCATTTCCACAAGCAAATCATAAACTTCACCAAGTCTGTTCTTGCGGAGAAGGCGGTGCACAAGCTTATCATACCGCTGACCATCAGGGATATATCCCTCAGCCTCCTTCTTATCAGAAAGGAACTGCAATGTAGTATCAAGCATCCCAGCCTCAATGAGACCATGGATCCACGCGCCGTACACATCACATGACGAGAATTTACCAACAATCTGGGCTGCCTCGTCAAAGCGCCCACGCCGGCAGAACTCCGTGACAATAGAGCCAGCGGCGGGGCCTCTGGATGCTTCGGCGAAAGGGAGGGTGTCAAGTAGTGCAGTGGCATCGCTGAAGCGGGCGCGGCGGCACAGGCTCTTGATGCGGATGCAGGTTGCAACGGGACTAGCAGCAAGGTTGCGGGCGAAGGAGTCGGCCAAGTCGTGGAATGACGCATCGACAAGTGAGTTGAGGAGTATGCGGGAGGAGACGGCATCCAGGTCCATGCCGCGGAAGCGCATGCGGCCGAGGACGCTGAGCCCGCGCTGGGGGTCGCCCGCGACGGCGTAGCCTACGACGAGCGTCTGATGGAAGCGCGGCTGCCCGGTGGACGCGGAGGTGGTGGTGAAGAGGCGGAGCCAGTCGAGCACCACAGAGGCGCGGCGCGCGCGCGAGAGCAGGCGGAAGACGGCATGGTAGACGGCGCGCGTGTGGAGGTAGTGCGGGCGGCGGCCCGACCAGTCGAAGAACTTGAGGCGGAGCAGCAGAACCGCGTCGCCGTCGGGGAGCCTCCGCGGGCGGTGGCGGAGCACCGAGAGGACGAGCTCCTCCGAGAGCGGGAGCGCCTCGAGCGCCGCCGCGTCGTCCGAGGCGAGGGCCTCGTAGATCGAGTCGAGGGCGGCGAGCGGCTCGGCGGCGCGGGGCGCGAGGAACCAGTCGCGGAAGGAGACGGCGATGCCGGACGCGGCCTCGGAGATGGAGGCGTAGGACTCCGCGGTCCGGGGGAGCAGCGGGGAGAGCTGCGGCAGCGGCGGCGGCGGCGGGGGCGGCGCGCGGTGTGGTGAGGCTGTGGACGCCGAGAAGGTGTTCGACAGAATGGCGAGGAGGCGGCGGCGGCGCGAGCGGGAGGGGAGCGGGGCGAGGAGGCGGGGCATGGCGGGCACGGGCGGCGGCGGTCAGCGAATAGGAGTTGGCCGCCGGCAGCAGTGGCAGCCGACAGCGGCAGGTGGCATTGGCGGCTGCGGCCGCGTGCGTGATCTGTGTTCACCGGGTCGCGGGTGGGAAATCTTGCGCGAGGTTGGGTTTGTTTGGGTCGGGAATGGGGTTGGAGCGGGCCGAGCGTTTGGGTTCAGACCCAGAGACGTGCACGTGAGAATAAGATGCCAACTTGCGTTGGTGGGGACTGGGGAGATGTTTGTAAGACGAGTCGACTCCAACATCTTCACAAACCAATCTATGGTTGGATGGTTAGATGGACAGTGATATTCTCAGCCCATCAAGATTTAATTTCTGATGCTCACATTTATCTTGAATTTAGAGCATCTCCAACATCCGCACAACGCGCCGTGTGCTAAAAACTACTTTACCGCGCGCCCTTCGCTTGGTTTTGCGCGGCCGGCAGCACTGGCTCCAACAGCCGCGCTAAAATGCAACGCGCGCGACTTACCGGGGCATTGCATATATTGCATTTTGGACACAAAATGGATTTCAACATTCAAAATGCAATGAACATGACATATAAATTTCACACAAACAAGATGATGAATAAAAGTTCATGTCCACAAGTTCAAAATCATGCCCACAAGTTCATCCAACCAAGTTCAAAATGCAAACCAAGTTCATGACACAAACGAAAGACACATCAAGCCTCGTCCTCGTCTTCATCCTCATCTTTCGAAGACGATTCTTCCTCCTCCGAAGATGATTCTTCCTTCTTCTCCTCATCGCGCATCAGATCACGTGAAACTCCGGCGGTGTTGGCAAGATCTTCAACGCTATCGGGTCAAGTTCGCCGGCGCCGGCGCGCGCGGAAGCGGGCGCCCCAAATACACATCGCGAGTTGGCAATTCGGACCGCGCGCCTAATTGCATATGCCGCGCGCGCGGTTATTGCGCGTCCGCTGGAGCTTGTCTACAGGTTGCGCGCGCTAACATGGCAAAATTTGCGGCGCGGCGCTTGTTTAGCGCGGCTGTTGGAGATGCTCTTATTTCAGGATTTCCCGCGGCATATGTTCAGTGGGAGGAGACGTTCTCGTCGACTATGAGGCACCTACGGTGACTTCGTAAAATCTCAAGATGATATGCCCGCTCAGTCTCTTGAAGGTGCTCATAGAGATAAGATGTGTGTGTGTGTGCGTTCATAAGGGTGAGTGTATGCGCGTATGTATGAGCGCTTGTGTCCAGTGGCGGAGCTTGGGCCAAAATTCTGGAGGGGAAATGGGCTTAGGGGGGGCTAAATTATGAGGCTTGGCCTTATTTTCCTGTACTTATGGCCCAAATACCTAGGGGTAGTGACAGATTTCTTCATGGGCTGAGGGGGCGGTGGCCCAGATTGCACTCCATGAAGCTCCGCCATTGCTTGTGTCTATACTGATGTTCAAAAAAAGACTCCAACATCTCCCTGCAAATCCCGCAAGGGCATTTCCAACGGCGACCCTCAAATTTTCTTACCCATAGTCCACGATCAGGGGTGATCAGTCCACGAACATGGATACGTAAAGGCCGCTCTCCAACTGTAACGGTATATATTTTGACAATATTTTTTTAAACACAGTACAGACGCAAGCGCTCATACATACGCACATACACTCATCTCTATGAACGCATTCACGCATACTCTATCCCCATGAGCACCTCCGAGAGACTGCGTCGGCATATCATATTTAGATGTGCAAAGTCACCGTAGGCGCCTCGTCGTCGACGAGAACGTCTCCTTCCACTGAAAACACATCACCGGAAATCCAGAAATAAATCCAGGAATAATGCGAGCACCAGGACTTGAACCCTAGTGGGCTGGGGATACCACTTGTCGTGGGAACAGATTTGAAAGTAGAGGTTAGGGGTACATAGGAGAGGGCAGAGCCTAGCTACGGCGAGGTTGTACACTCGGATTTACGAGTTCAGGCCCCTCTCGGAGGAGGTAATGACCCTACGTCTCGGTGTTGCGGGAGCTTTGTTGTATGGAGTGTTGAGTTACGGGGGGTGCGAACCCTTGTGCAGGAGCGGAGGGGCGGCTTATATATAGTCCGCCGACCCCTCATCATCCTCCGTTACGCAAGGGTTCAATGATACAGTAAAGGTGCAAGCGTTTCTGGTAACGCCTACACTTAATGATCTTTATAACGACGAACTGATCGCCTGACCATTGCCATCCCAGAGTGACTCTATGCCTAGGACCCTGCCCTAGGTACATATCATCGTCGTAGCCCTCGAATGGATCGGGGATCGGGTGAAAAGGACCAGTGCGGGTTCTAGTTAAGCTCATCACTTCGAAGATGCTCTAGAGTCTTGTGGACACCTACACTGCTTTAATTCCTTATCAGTTGTCTCGATAGATTCTGGTTTGATAAGCGGCCGAGTGATCCCGGACGTCGGGTCGGAGCCGAGTGGTCAAGGAGATCTTTTGATGCGATTGATCATTCTGTCGGACCCAGATTTCACGGGATTCAAAAATTTGGAGAAGCGCGTAGATCGGCAACTATGCAGCGAGCGGGGCAAGTGAGGCGGGACTCCTCGATTATCGTTTCGCCTTTATCGCCACGCACTACGTCGCCCCTGTTAGTGGGATGCGCAGGGATCTTGCTGGCCCACAAGTCAGCGACTTAGTCGGGCAAATATAAAGAGCGACACGACCGAGGGGTAAACGGTGCTATCCCCTTTCCCCCTTTCACCTTGCCTCTCCACCTCTTCCGCCCCTGCGCCGCGCCGCCCCCTCGGCTCCGACGACCACCATAGAGATGGCGAAGGACAAGACGGCGCAGCTGGAGCGTGCCAAGAAGGTCGCCAAGGGGAAGAAGGCGTCGAGCTCTCGGGCCACATTGCCGTCGTGCTGGATCCAGGGTGATTGGTTGCCTTCGACGGTCATGACGGAGGACCTCGATGGACTCACCTCCGACGACGTGCTGGTCCCTGGATCTTGGAGGTTGTCGGAGGGGGAGGTGATACGTCTCCAACGTATCTATAATTTTTGATTGCTCCATGCTATATTATCTACTGTTTTGGACATTATTGGGCTTTATTATCCACTTTTATATTATTTTTGGGACTAACCTATTAACCGGAGGCCCAACCCAGAATTGATGTTTTTTTTTGCCTATTTTAGGGTTTCAAAGAAAAGGAATATCAAACGAAGTCCAAACGGAATGAAACCTTCGGGAACGTGATTTTTGGAACGAACAAGACCCAGGAGACTTGGACCCTACGTCAAGAAATAAAGGAGGAGGCCACGAGGTAGGGGGCGCACCTACCCCCCAGGCGCGCCCTCCACCCTCGTGGGCCCCCTGTTGCTCCACCGACGTACTCCTTCCTCCTATATATACCTACGTACCCCCAAACGATCAGATACGGAGCCAAAACCCTAATTCCACCGCCATAACTTTCTGTATCCACGAGATCCCATCTTGGGGCCTGTTCCGGAGCTCCGCCGGAGGGGGCATCCATCACGGAGGGCTTCTACATCAACACCATAGCCTCTCCGATGAAGTGTGAGTAGTTTACCTCAGACCTTCGGGTCCATAGTTATTAGCTAGATGGCTTCTTCTCTCTTTTTGGATCTCAATGCAATGTTCTCTCCCTCTCTTGTGGAGATCTATTCGATGTAATCTTCTTTTTGCGGTGTGTTTGTTGAGACCGATGAATTGTGGGTTTATGATCAAGATTATCTATGAACAATTTTTGAATCTTCTCTGAAGTCTTTTATGTATCACTACTAGGAAAAGGGCTATAGATGGAAATGACACTAATGGCGCACCAGACATGTGGTGCGCCATTACTATATACTAATGGCGCACCATCTGTTGGTGCGCCATTAGTGTGGAAGACACTAATGGCGCACCAGGCACATGGTGCGCCACTAGTAACAAAATGTTTTTTTTTCATTTTTTCAAACATACTAATGGCGCATCCGGGCAGAGTGCGCCACTACTGTATTTTTTTTACTTTTTTGCAAAACTACTAATGGCGCACCGTTGCATAGTGCGCCATTACTAGTTTAAACTAGTAATGGGCACTTTTTTTTTTACTTTTTGATATCATGAATATTTTTAAATTTCATGGGCACTTTTTGAATTCATGAATATTTTTTCAAATTTGATGATATTTTTTCATATTCCATATGAAAAAATTTGAATATTCATGAGGACACTCGATCTCGATCCCCCTCCCTCTCGATAGCTATCCCTCTCTCCAGATCCCCCTCGCCGCCAAGCACCCCCCTGCACCCTCCCCCCGCTCCACCGCCGCCGACGACCCCCCGCACCCTCCCCCGCTCCACCGCCGCCGACGACCCACCGCACCCTCCCCCGCTCCACCGCCGCCGACGACCCACCGCACCCTCCCCCGCTCCACCGCCGCCGACCCCCCGCACCCTCCCCCGCTCCACCGCCGCCGCCGATGATATTTTCAAATAACAAATTTGATGATATTTTTAAAAAAATTATTACTGTTTTCATAAAAAATTATTACTGTTTCATATTCATATTCGTTTTCTAAAAAATAATTATAAAAAACTGTAGACTACAATTGTTGTTAAACAACAATTATTACTGTTTTTATAAAAAAATATTACTGTTTCATATTCATATTCATTTATTAAAAAATAATAATAACAAATATACTAATGGCGCACCGGCCTGGTGGTGCGCCATTGCTATCTAAAAAAAGATTTCTAATGGCGCACCGGCGGTGGGTGCGCCATTGCTATCTAAAAAAAAGATTTCTAATGGCGCACCGACGGGTGGTGCGCCATTAGTAAGCTTCCCCCTATAGCTAAGTCCTCCCTCTCCCTCGCCAGAGATCCCCTATCGTCCCTCTCTCCCTCGCCAGACCCACGACGCCGCCGCCCCAACCCCCGCCGGACTCCACCCCCGCCGCCCACGCGCCCCTACCCCCGCCGCCCCCACCGCCCCCGCGCCCCACCCCCACCGCCCCGACCCTCAACGTCTTCGCCTTCCTCCTCGCCGTCGACGCCGAGCAGCGATGCAGCACCGTACGCCCCCCGACCCTCCTCCTCCCCTTCCCCTCCTCCTCCTCCCCTTGCCCCCCGCCTGCGCTGGGGCTGACGGCCCCTTCTCTGTCTCGCAGGGCAAGGTCTCCGGCACCTCTACGACACCGACACCTCCACCGTCTAGGGCGTCCGCGCCTTCTTCCACCTCCGGCCACCGCGGCCTCACCGTCGATCCCCGCACAAGCTCGCCATCGTCTTCCTCTCGGTGAGCTGCACCGGTTCCCCTTCCCCCTTCTGTTAACTGAACATTGTCAGGTTTAGGTTCTGTTAACTGAAAAAGTTTAGATTCAGAAACATTGTTGGATTGATAGGAAGTTTGTTGAACAGAGCAATCTACACCTGTAATTTCTACTGTTATGCCTCTGTTGATTGTGATCTCTGCACATGTTTAATGTCTATGCTGTTGTGCGGCTATTATGTGTGTCTATGTCGGTGAGCTTGTGTTATGCACTTCTGTGTTTTGATGTCCCCCCTTACCTTAGTTTTTTCATCTCACTGGTCCTTTTCATTGTATTGGTCCTTTTCATTTTTGTCAAAGAGGCCCCGAGTTCTCTCTTCACTTGTGTGGTGATTGTCTTGGTCCTTTTCATTTTTGTCATGGCATTCTTGAGGTGCTGATGTGTCTGAGGGCATGAACCATGATCAAGTTGAGTTCAGATTTCATTAGATTAGATGGATTATCATGCCTTGTGTCCTGATAGTTGGATATTTGAGTAGTATTGTCAACAGTAATAACTTTTACATGTTTGCATTGCTTCCAAGAGTAACAGCAGGTGCTTATGACACCTTTAGGAGATCTACTCATCTCTAATCATGCTACTCAAGGATGGGAACCGTAGGCATCTCTATATATTTTTTCAGTGTCCTTTATTGGTGGTTCTATGATGTAGTCTAGATGAAACCAATTGCATGCATTGAGAAATAGAGTATTAAAACAGGACTTGACGTGGTTTTCCACTTAGCTATCTGAATTGAGAAAAAACATAGCTTTTGCGGTCTCTGAGGCAAAACTTGCTACTCCATATACAACTAATACTACTACTAGACAAGATACTACTCCATATACTACTAATACTACTACTGTATTTCATTTCAAAGTTCAAAATGCTGGTACTGAGATTTTCATTTCCAATGAGTGATGTTTTTCCTAGCAGTAGAAAAAACATAGAAACTTCTCTGTTTTTATAAAGTTGTTCTTATATGGGTGAAACTTCACTTGTTTTTAGGCTAGTGCAGGGTGTTGCTTCTTCTGTATGGGCCAACTATGTCACAAATAAATTGTTCCTTCTTCTGTATTGGACAAGTAATGACTTTTAAAGATGATGATCATCTTCCTAGTTTGCTGGGTTTTGTCTCCGACCATTATGTTGTGATGAATTTGCAGGTACCCCGAGAGGCCCTTGAGTTTGCCGGAATGTCGATTAACTTCTGTTCCGGCAAATTTGGGTACTCCATATGTCCTATTTTTAGCAAAGGTCATGCCGAAATTTTCCATGAATTTTAGCATGACTTTGCTAAAAATAGGACATATGGCGTACTTGCGACTAATGCATGCATCGGCGTCGACAAAACCTAAATGATGAAAGCTTAGGCTTTTAGGGTGCCTCGACGTCGACAAACCCTAAATGATAAAACCTTGGCTTTTAGGGTGCCTCGGTGTCGATAAGAACCTAAATGATGAAAGCTTAGGCTTTTAGGGTGCCTCAGCGTCGACAGACCCTAAATGATAAAAGCTTAGCTTTTAGGATGCCTCGATGTCGACAAAACCCTAAATGATGTAGTTTTGAATTATGAACGTAGGATATGTCGTCATCATCATCAGACGAGGAAAGTCTCCCGGCGGAGTGTGACTGGTGCCACGACAATCGAGGTCTGTGCGACATGCCTCACCTGGACGATGATCGGCGCTTCAGCATTAAGCTCGAGGAGACCTTCGAAGTTGAAATGGTACACAACGACGACAAGTGTTATTTTCATAATTAAGCATGACTTCAACTATTTCAACGTGTAATTTTCATCTTTTACAATTCGAGTATAGCTTATGCCATGCCATGCAAGACGCTATGTCTTGGAGAGGATGGATTTTGAAGACCATGGAATTTCTGAAACAAAGAAAATTCACCTAAGGACTCATCACGATGTGGACTTTGAAGTAAATCTATATAATTCTGAGAGCGTAACCCATTTTGGTTGCAAAAATTGGGAAGCATTTTGCAAGATGTATGGTTTTGATGAGGGTATGCTTATCACCATGGATCTTGGTAATCCTGACATCAACCAAGACAATATGGACATTTGGGTCCTTGTTGATACGCCTCCAGTTCTATCGCTATATGAGTTTCTCAAACATAGTTATTAGCTAATTTATATTGTTTATTTAAAAATAGTTGACAGCTTATTTCCATTGACAGCTTATTTTTATTGTTCGAAGAATGTGCAGGAGATGGTAGACAAAACCCACTACACCGATGGCTCCGAATTAACAACTTACAAGGAGAAAAATCATCTGGTCGGATTTTGTACTGACATTGAGAATTACACTATCCACAATCAAACTCCTTAACATTATGGTAAATACGTGCCACTAGTGCATGTGTTCAACTACGGTAACTACCATGGAGATACCCTGGTAAGATTTTTACTATTACGACATCCGTGCATATTTTGCATACTTCTAAAACTAGTACATCACTGCTAACTATGAAGTTATTACTATGTTTTTCAACAAATAATCCCAGAGAATTGTGTGCCTCATATGATGTATCAGAAAGGTAGTGTTAATGTTTTGAACATACAGCCAGGTCGTCCTACGAATCTCAACTGTCCATACGAGATTTATAAAAGAAGTGGAGACATGAAAATCAAAGGATGGAAAAAATGTATGGACAGTAGTAAGGAGCTTCTTAGAAGCAAAAGGAAGCGAAGCGCAAGAATTGGAGACATGATGTTCTCCATTCTCCATAATGGAGAGTCAGGATCTATATTGTTTTATGCTATTTTAGCTTAAATAGGGTATTTAGGTCCTGCCTAATACTGATGATCATGTGCTAAGAACAATTAAGTAGGGTTGGTTCGATGACTATCAAGATGATGATCGTATGACTTGTTATGAATAACGAGTAGAAGTTGTATGATGATGATTAGTAGGACTTGTTAGGATTAGTATTACTTCCGACAAACTCGATACTCGCGGTCTCGAGACTTGTAATGTTTTATCTTTGTTCGGTCTTTTGAATTCGGAGACTAATATGATGAATTGTATTCGGAGACTAATCTTCTATTGTATTCGATGAATATGCTGTTGCTGTGTGCTACTGTCTATATTCTGTCAAATAATATATTTTGTAACCTGTGCAAAAATCAGAAAAGTAAAAAAAACCAAATATTCATACTAATGGCGCATCACCACAAGGTGCGCCATTAGTATGCCAAAGGATACTAATGGCGCATCAAGACAGAGTGCGCCATTAGTATGACAAAGCAGATGGTTACATATGGCCCCCCGGGAGGCATACTAATGGCGCATGGTGTTACATACTAATGGCGCACTTCCTGGTGCGCCAGTGGTGCGCCATTAGTAAAAAATTCTAGTGGCGTGATACTAATGGCGCACCGGTAGTGCGCCATTAGTAGGCAAAACCGGTGCGCCATTAGTAGGCCTTTTCCTAGTAGTGTATGATTGGTTATCTTTGCAAGTCTCTTCGAATTATCAGTTTGGTTTGGCCTACTAGATTGATCTTTCTCACAATGGGAGAAGTGCTTAGCTTTGGGTTCAATCTTGCGGTGTCCTTTCCCAGTGACAGTAGGGGCAGCAAGGCACGTATTGTATTGTTGCCATCGAGGATAACAAGATGGGGTTTTTATCATATTGCATGAATTTATCCCTCTACATCATGTCATCTTGCTTAAGGCGTTACTTTGTTTTCATGAACTTAATACTCTAGATGCATGCTGGATAGCGGTCGACGAGTTGAGTAATAGTAGTATATGCAGGCAGGAGTCGGTCTACTTGTCTCGGACGTGATGCCTATATACATGATCATACCTAGATATTCTCATAACTATGCTCAATTCTGTCAATTGCTCAACAGTAATTCGTTTACCCACCGTAAAATACTTATGCTCTTGAGAGAAGCCACTAGTGAAACCTATGGCCCCCGGGTCTATCTTCATCATATTAATCTTCCAATACTTAGTTATTTCCTTTGCTTTTATTTTACTTTGCACCTTTATCACAAAAATACCAAAAATATTATCTTATCATATCTATCAGATCTCACTCTCGTAAGTGACCGTGAAGGGATTGACAACCCCTTATCGCGTTGGTTGCGAGGAGTTATTTGTTTTGTGCAGGTACGAGGGACTCGCGCGTAGCCTCCTACTGGATTGATACCTTGGCTGTCAAAAACTGAGGGAAATACTTACGCTACTTTGCTACATCATCCTTTCCTCTTCAAGGAAATTCAACACAATGCTCAAGAGGTAGCAAGAAGAATTTCTGGCGCCGTTGCCAGGGAGTCTACGCAAAAGTCAACATACCAAGTACCCATCACATACCCTTATCTCCCGCATTACATTATTTGCCATTTGCCTCTCGTTTTCCTATCCCCTACTTCAACCTTGCCGTTTTAGTCGCCCTCTCTCTCTATCCTCCCTCTCTTTCTCTATTTGCCTCTTTTTGCCCGTTTTCTTGTGTGGTGGATTGCTTGCTTGTCACGATGGCTCAAGATAACACTAAATTATGTGACTTTAGCAATACCAACAACAATGATTTTATTAGCACTCCGATTGCTCCTCTTACCGATGCTGAATCTTGTGAAATTAATGCCGCTTTGCTGAATCTTGTTATGAAAGATCCATTTTCCGGCCTTCCTAGTGAAGATGCCGCTACCCATCTAAATAGCTTCGTTGATTTGTGTGATATGCAAAATAAGAAAGATGTGGATAATGATATTGTTAAATTGAAGCTATTCCCTTTTTCGCTTAGAGATCGTGCTAAAGCTTGGTTTTCATCTTTGCCTAAAAATAGTATTGATTCTTGGAACAAGTGCAAAGATGCTTTTATCTCTAAGTATTTTCCTCCCACTAAGATCATCTCCCTTAGGAACGATATTATGAATTTTAAGCAACTTGATCATGAACATGTTGCACAAGCTTGGGAGAGGATGAAATTAATGATACGCAATTGCCCTACTCATGGTTTGAATTTGTGGATGATTATACAAAATTTTATGCCGGATTGAATTTTGCTTCTAGAAATATTTTAGATTCGGTCGCGGGAGGCACTTTTATGGAAATCACTTTAGGAGAAGCTACTAAACTCCTAGATAATATTATGGTTAATTATTCTCAATGGCACACTGAAAGATCTACTAATAAAAAGGTGCATGCGATAGAAGAAATTAATGTTTTGAGTGGAAAGATGGATGAACTTATGAAATTATTTGCTAGTAAGAGTGTTTCTTTTGATCCTAATGATATTCCCTTGTCTACTTTGATTGAGAATAATAATGAATCTATGGATGTGAATTTTGTTGGTAGGAACAATTTTGGTAACAACGCGTATAGAGGAAATTTTAATCCTAGGCCTTATCCTAGTAATCCTCTAATAATTATGGTAATTCCTACAATAATTCTTATGGAAATTATAATAAGATGCCCTCTGATTTTGAATCTAATATTAAAGAATTTATTACTTTGCAAAAGAATTTCAATGCTTTGATTGAAGAAAAATTGCTTAAGATTGATGAGTTGGCTAGGAATGTTGATAGAATTTCTCTTGATGTTGATTCTTTGAAACTTAGATCTATTCCTCCTAAGCATGATATCAATGAGTCTCAAGCCATGAGAATTTCCATTGATGAGTGCAAAGAAAGAACCGCTAGGATGTGTGCTAAGAAAGATGCCTTTATAAGAGCGTGTTCCTCTAGTTCCTATGAAAATAAAGATGAAGATCTAAAAGTTATTGATGTGTCCCCTATTAAATCTTTGTTTTGCAATATGAATTTTGATAATGATGGGACTGAATTTTATCCACCTTTACCTAGAAGGCGTTCCAAAAATTCAGAGTTTTTAGATCTTGATGCTAAATTTGATGAAGGCGGGATTGAAGAAATTAAAACCCTAGATGTTGCTAAACCCACTATTTTGGATTTCAAGGAATTTAATTATGAAAATTGCTCTTTGATTGATTGCATTTCCTTGTTGCAATCCATGCTAAATTCTCCTCATGCTTATAGTCAAAATAAAGCGTTTACTAAACATATCGTTGATGCCTTGATGCAATCTTATGTAGAAAAACTTGAGTTGGAAGTTTCAATCCCTAGAAAACTTTATGATGAGTGGGAACCAACTATTAAAATTAATATTAATGATCATGAATGCTATGCTTTGTGTGATTTTGGTGCTAGTGTTTCCACGATTCCAAAGACTTTGTGTGATTTGTTAGGTTTCCGTGATTTTGATGATTGCTCTCTAAACTTGCACCTTGCGGATTCCACTATTAATAAACCTATGGGAAGAATTAATGATGTTCTTATTGTTTCAAATAGGAATTATGTGCCCGTATATTTTATCGCTCTTGACATAGATTGCAATCCTTCATGTCCTATTATTCTTGGTAGACCTTTCCTTAGAACGATTGGTGCAATTATTGATATGAAGGAAGGAAATATTAGATTCCAATTTCCGTTAAGGAAAGGCATGGAACACTTTCATAGAAAGAAAATTAAATTACCCTATGAATCTATTATGAGAGCCACTTATGGATTGCCTACCAAAGATGGCGATACCTAGATCTATCCTTGCTTTTTATGCCTAGCTAGGGGCATTAAACGATAGCACTTGTTGGGAGGCAACCCAATTTTATTTTTATTCCTTGATTTTTGCTCCTGTTTATTAATAAATAATTTATCTAGCCTCTTTTTTGGTTGTGTTTTTTTGTGTTTAATTAGTGTTTGTGCCATGTAGAACCATTGGGAAGACTTGGGGAAAGTCTTGATATCTTGTTGTAAAAAACAGAAACTTTAGCGCTCACGAGAACTGCTGCCATTCTTATTTGGAAAGTGCTATTTAGTTAATTATTTTTGCAGATGATTAATAGATAAATTCCTCACGTCCAGCAATTTATTTTAGAATTTTTGGGGTTCCAGATCTTGCGCTAGCTACAGATTACTACAGACTGTTTTGTTTTTGACAGATTCTGTTTTTCGTGTGTTGTTTTCTTATTTTGATGAATCTATGGCTAGTAAAATAGTTTATATACCATAGAGAAGTTGGAATACAGTAGGTTTAACACCAATATAAATAAAGAATGAGTTCATTATAGTACCTTGAAGTGGCCTTTTGTTTTCTTTCGCTAATGGAACTCACGAGATTTTCTACTTTAAGTTTTGTGTTGTGAAGTTTTCAAGTTTTGGATAAAGATTTGATGGATTATGGAACAAGGAGTGGCAAGAGACTAAGCTTGGGGATGCCCATGGCACCCCCAAGATAATCTAAGGACACCTAAAAGCCAAAGCTTGGGGATTCCCCGGAAGGCATCCCCTTTTTCGTCTACTTCTATCGGTAACTTTACTTGGAGCTATATTTTCATTCACCACATGATATGTGTTTTGCTTGGAGCGTCTTGTATGATTTGAGTCTTTGCTTTTTAGTTTACCACAATCATCCTTGCTGTACACACCTTTTGAGAGAGCCATAAATGATTTGGAATTTGTTAGAATACTCTATGTGCTTCACTTATATCTTTTGAGTTATATAGTTTTGCTCTAGTACTTCACTTATATCTTTTAGAGCACGGTGGTGGATTTGTTTTTTAGAAACTATTGATCTCTCATGCTTCACTTAGATTATTTTGGGAGTCTTAAATAGCATGGTAATTTTCTTAAATAATCCTAATATGCTCGGTATGCAAGATTAGTAATTATTTTTCTTATGAGTGTTTTGAATACTAAGAGAAGTTTGATGCTTGATGATTGTTTTGAGATATGGAGGTAATAATATCAAAGTTGTGCTAGTTGATTAGTTGTGAATTTGAGAAATGCTTGTGTTGAAGTTTGCAAGCACTACAAAAAAAGACACATCCGTGACATTTTGGGCCAAACGATTTTTTTTCTGTCATACATATGACACTTCTATGACGATAATTGTGACAAAACCCGGTATCATCATAGATGTGGTGGGATCCTAATTCTATGACAAAAAATCATGACAGAAAATGGGATTTTTGTCCTGGGCGGGCCAGAGACGCAGTTGCATGATATTCTTTGGGCCGTCCATGATGGAAAAAACCGGGGTAGAAGCGAGGGCGAGGAAAATTTCAGGGAGTTCCCGGTTACGGTGGGAGGTCGGGGGCCGAGCCATGCACGTTTCTCTCATACACGTATGTGCGTGTGTGCGAGGCATTGGTTCTAACTGAACCCGAGCGAGGCTTTGGGCTCTAACTGAACCCGAGCGATTACACTGCAGGCTACGCGTTACTGAACCCGAGCGATCGATCGAAGGCTGTTAACTGAACCCGATCGAGCGATTCCTTCGCTACTGCTGCTAACTGAAGCCGATCGATGCTGCCTCTGGATGAACAGTGAGCGTTGCGGGAGGGGGGGGTTGGATGAACAGTTCCCGGTGGGGGTGGAAGAACAGGACCCCGTGGTGTTGCCTCTGGATGAACAGGACCTCGATTGATCGAGCCGGTTGGGGCTGGATGAACAGGACCCCATGGAGGGCTGGATGAACAGGACCACCTCGTGGAGGGCAGGATGAACAGTAGATGGTGGAGGGCAGGATGAACAGTAGCCCGTGGAGGGGTGGTTGAACAGGAGCCCATGGAGAGGGCTGGTTGAACAGTAGCCGGTGGAGTAGCGCGTGGTGGAGGCTGGATGAACAGGAGCCCGTGGATGAACAGTCGCAGGTGGAGGCTGGAGGAGGTCGACGGTGGATGAACAGTAGCTCGTGGAGGCTGGAGGGGGTCGACGGTGGAGATGAACAGTATCCCGTGGAGTCCCGTTTTGCGGTACGCCACACCCCTCCCGATGAACAGGACCCCCGTTTCGACCGTAGCGCTCCAACACAAGTCCGTTTCATCCGTTTTGCGGTACGCCACACCCCTCCCGATCAACAGGACCCCCGTTTCGACCGTAGGAGGTCCGTTTCCTCCGTTTTGCGGTACTCCAGACCCCTCATGATGAACAGGATCCCATTTCAAACGTGGCCGGTCGAACACAAGGCCGTTTCCTCCGTTTTGCGGTACGCCAGGCCTCGTTTCCATCGCCTGTTCCGTCCAAGCCCTCCCGATGAACATGGCGCATTCCGTTGCCTCCCCGTGAACACGGCGCATTCCGTTGCCTCCCCATGAACACGACGCATTCCGTTGCCGCCCCATGAACACGACGCATTCCGTTGCCTCCCCATGAACACGACGACGACACTGTTTCTCCGTTCCGACCCAGCCATGTACACGAGCCCTGGCCGTACGTATGCACGAGTAGGCGTTCGAGACCCCGCCCGTATGTACACATACGTGGCCGTATTTTCTTTCTTGCACCCTGGCCGCTGTATGTACGTGTACATGCTACGTGCGTGCCTCTACTACGACACGTGCGCACCTCTGTAAGTGCATCTAGTGCCCCTTAGTGATTTTGGTGTATTGAAGACTTATAGGTTAAGGGACTAATGCATGTGTGAGTGTACACAGGTCTATAAGTCTATGCGGAGTTTGATATTCACAGGAAAAGTCGACCCCTAAAAATGAATATCTTCGACTGAAGATTTTGGTATTTCTGAAGACTTTCATGAAGACTTTGAAAGTGAAGAAATTGGTGTGTCCGTGAAGACTTGATATTCATGCGAGAAATATGAAGCTTGAAGACTTTCGTGTTCATAGTTTTGTTTTTCTCTTTCTTGAGTCATAGGAAACACCGTACTGTTAAAGGGGGTCGAGGAAATACTAAGGAAAAATTTCCATGTGATGCTCAACTCAAAATCCTACACCTACCAATCTCTTCGAGTGAAGCCATCGGAAATCTCATACAGACCAGTCAATTTCTTCAGTGACAAAGACGAAGTTCTTCTAGTCTCTGAGGAATTTGTCCTGACTGAGGAGTTAGGAATTCGCCAGTGCGGATTGCCTACACATTGAGGAACATGATAGCCCTGAGGATTTTACTACTCAAAATTCCGACCGTTGCTGTGCTATGCGCCAGCTGTCCCAAAATATCTATCCACCTAACGGTCATATCATTGAAGGGCATTTATGTCTTATCATGTCGGGCTGCTCCCTAGGCTATAAATAGCCGCCCCCTACAACCACTAGCTAGTTGGCTGCTCCGAGAGAAACTGACACTTGTCATTTGAGAGCAACCCATCCTTCGAGGACTTTGAGCGAAAATCATCAAGTGAGGAAAAACCAAAAACCCAAACCCCAAACACCTACAAACCCCAAGTGATTGAGCATCACTGAAGAGATTGATCCTGAGTGGATCCGACGCTTGTTACCTTTGAAGACTGTGCTTCTTCCAGACGGTTACGCGTCATGGTCTAGAGCATCCAAGAGGAATTGTGGATCGCCGAGTGACCAAGTTTGTGAAGGTTTGGAAGTCACCTGAAGACTTACCACGAGTGATTGGACGAGGTCTATGTGACCTTAGTTCAAGGAGAATACGGTGAGGACTGGGTGTCTTGGACTAAGTGTCCTTGACTGGGTGTCCGGGACTGTGTGTCCTCGAGTTTAAATACTCAGCCGCTCCAACCAGACGTACAACTGAGACAGCAGTTGGAACTGGTCTACCAAATCATTGTCTTCACCGAGTTTACTGGTTCTATTTCCTCAACTCTTTCATTTCCTCATAACTGTGTTGTATGTTTGTTCATATCTGTGTTTGAAGACTTTGACTGAAGACTTTCTCAATTTCCTCAGTTCAATTTCTTCAGTCTGTTTGTCTTCATCCTGTGTTATCCTGTGATTCCGCTTCCTGTACTCTGTGCCTGTCTTCATTTCATCATGATGACTATGCTTGTATTCTGTTGTGTTTACTTTTGAGTACTTATTCCGCTGCTAGTAGTTCTTCGCTAAGGAATTTCCTCACCGGCAAATTCCTCAGTGAAGAATTTCGTAAAAATTGCCTATTCACCCCCCTCTAGTCGATATAACGCACTTTCAATTGGTATCAGAGCAAGGTACTCCCTTGTTCTGTGTGATTTTGGTTTAACTGCCTGGAGTTTTAGTTATGTCGACCGCAGGTATGACGAAGGTGACATGCCCCATCTTTGACGGTCACGAGTATCCCAAGTGGAAGGCCATGATGAAGAAACGCCTCATGGCAATGAACATCGAATTGTGGACCGTCACTGAGATTGGCTTGACTGATTTGTGCAAGATGGCGGATGCTGATGACATTCGCAAGTATACTCTTCTCAACCTCACGGCGAAGGATCTCATCTGCTCCAGCCTGTCACAAAATTAGTTCAGGAATATCATGCATCTCGATCATACGAAGCTCATCTGGGACCGTCTCTCTGAGGTCTATGAAGGTCATCGAACTTGTCATGATCCTTGGTTTGAGGACTTCAAGGAATCTCTCAAAACGATGACATTCGAACCAGAATCATCATCTTCTGCATCATGCCTTATGGCAAAAGATGCTGAGGGAACTGAATGCTACCTATCCGAGTCCAGTGATGATGAATCTGGTGATGAATTTGGACCCAGCTATGTCAAACTTGCTTCCCTTGCTACTAAAAAACAAAGAGCTTTGGAAAAAGCTCACTATATGCTAAACAAGAGCGATGATATGTTGGGTGAGGAAATGGATCAGTCAAAAGCTTTGGCTGAAAGTCTTCAGAGACTTCATACTAAGTATGACACCCTTCAAGATCAACATAACACTCTCTTATCGGATCATGAGAAGCTTTCTTATGAATTTCTTCAAAGAAAGCAAGACCTTGAGAAGCTAAGAGTGAGTTATGAAGATCTTTAGAAGGAGCGCGATTCATTACTTGCTCAACAAATCAGCGCATCTCAGGAAGAATTTGTTCCACCATGCTTGAAGTGCATTGAACGTGAATCTGCTAATTCTTCACCTGAATGTTCAAATGCTGCTAATGTTTCAAATTCTTCACATGCCTCTGCTATCACTAATTCCTCATCTGAGGACATTGCTAGTATCACTGACAATGCAGGGCTGAAGGAATTGTACACGACAGGCATGTACAAAAGCCTCAAAGGGCATCAGGCTCTTTGTGATGTGGTTAAAAAGCAGATCCTCAACAGGAACCCTAGGAAAGAGGGTATCACCTTTGAGAGGAAACTCAATGCTGATGGTACATATTGGAAGCCTGAGCAGTACCCCAAAACTACATGGGTTGCCGCAAAGGGACCTCCAGTTGATCCATCTAACTTATTTGGATTTGCATGTGAATCTCCTCATTCTGATGATGAGTCAATTGACTCCAACTATAAGCTATTCAAAAATCAGAATGGTGAAGTATTTGCTAGATATGTTGGCACTAACTGCAGGAACGGCTCCCGTATGCAGAAAATCTGGGTTCCCAAAAGATGTCTTGAAAATCTTCAGGTGAATGTCATCATGACGCCACCTGTGAAGAATAGGAACCCCAGATCAAATTCCTCATACGGACCAAATTCCTCATATGGAGCAGAGTCCTCATATGAACATCATCGTGCTAACCCGTCTGTTTCGCAGGGAAGATCTAAGGATTATGGATATGTGCATTATTCTTCAAATCATTATGTCCATAAGTCCTCGAAGAATTTCTCTGCATACTCTTATGCTTACTCTAACCCCTCTTATGTGAGACGAAATGGACTGGCTTCCATGCCATCCTTTTCGTATGGAGCTCGCAGAATGATGAACTCTTTGCCACCCCTTCAGATGTGGGTGGTGAAGAAAAAGAACTAATCTCTTTTGCAGGGTCAGGTCTCCAGATGCACGTAATCGTCTGAAGAAATTGCTGGAGACCTGAGCATGCCTGATAGGACGCAGGCTAATCATGAAGAAATGAACTTTTATTTCTCACGTCCTCATATTGCTTTATCAATTCTTTTACTTGATGAAATTGATCTAATGAATTGATGTCATATTCTTCACTGATGAAGTATATGAGTTTGTAAGCTGCACTAATTCATCTGCAGGATGATCAACCCAAAGCCACTGAGTGGGTCCTTGATAGTGGATGTACAAACCACATGACTGGTGACAAGAATCTATTGATGGATGCTCCATTATCTCCGTCGCATCTGAAGCATATCATCTTTGCTGAGAAAGGCAAAAGTCAGGTATTGGGTCTAGGTAAGGTTGCGATTACAAAGGATCGACACATGGACAAAGTCATGCTTGTTGAGTCCTTAGGATACAACCTTATGTCTGTCTCAATGCTTTGTGATCTTGATATGGTTGTTGTCTTTGGCAAGTACCGTTGTGTTGTGGTTATGGAAGCTGACAATTCCAAAGTCTTCGAAGGCTTTAGGAGAGGAGACTTGTATATTGTTGATTTCTCTATAGGACCACAACCAGCCGTGTGCTTACTTGCAAAAGCTTCAGAAGGCTGGCTCTGGCATCGACGACTTGGTCATGCAGGCATGAGGAATTTGCACATGCTTGCGAAGAAGAAGCATGTCATTGGCATCGAGAATGTCAAATTCCTCAAGGATCACCTATGTGGAGCCTGTGAAGCTGGGAAGATGACCAAGGCCAAGCATCCAGCGAAGACTATCATGACCACCACTCGCCCATTTGAATTGCTTCACATGGATCTCTTTGGTCCTAATCATTATTCTACGATCTCAAATGAAGCATCTCAATATGGCTTCGTTATTGTTGATGATTATTCTCGTTACACATGGGTACACCTTGTTACTTACAAACATGAAGTGCAGGAAGTCTTCAAACGATTTTCCTCGAGGGCTTCAACCAACTTGGGTGTGAAGATCAAGCACATCAGAAGTGACAATGGCACTAAGTTTAAGAATTCTGGTCTCGATGACTATCTTGATGAACTTGGTATCACTCATGAGTTATCTGCTCCTTACACTCCTCAGCAGAACGGCGTCGTGGAGCGCAAGAACAGGACTCTTGCTGAGATGGCTCACACTATGCTTGATGAATACAAAACGCCTCGTCGTTTCTGGACTGAGGCAATTGATACTGCATGCCACATCATCAACAGAGTATATCTTCACAAATTCTTCAAAAAGACTGCCTATGAACTCCTCACTGATAAGAAACCCAATGTAAGTTATTTCAAAGTCTTCGGTGCTAAATGTTGGATTAGAGATCCTCATCACAACTCAAAATTTGCACCGAAAGCACATGAAGGTTTTATGCTTGGTTACGGAAAGGACTCGCACACCTACAGAGTCTTCAACAACGTTCTTCACAAAGTTGTTGAAACTGTAGATGTGCGGTTCGATGAAACTAATGGCTCGCAAAGAGAGCACCTACCTACTATGATAGATGAACCAGCACCTGAGGAAACTATCAAGTTCAAGGCTACTGAGGATGTCATTCCTACTGAAGAATCTGCCGAAGAATTCATTCTAGAACACGAAGAACGTCGAGCTAATGCACCTGAAGAAAATGGTGCTGAAGAAAACGCTGATCAAACTCTTCAACGACAACCAGCTCATCCTCACATTGCAAAAGAAGTGCAAGTTGAAAAGATCATCAATGACATCAAAGCGCCAGGTCCTCTCACACGCTCAAAAGCTTCACATTTGTCTAACTTTTGTGGGCAGTATGCTTTTGTCTCTATTACAGAGCCCACTAAGGTAGATGAAGCATTTCTGGAGCCTGAGTGGATTCAGGCCATGCAAGAAGAATTACATCAGTTCGAGCTCAACAATGTCTGGGAACTGGTCAAACGTCCAGATCCTCGCAAGCACAATATCATCAGCACAAAGTGGATCTACCGCAACAAGCAAGATGAAAATGGCCTTGTGGTGAGGAATAAGGCACGACTTGTAGCTCAAGGCTACACACAGGTTGAAGTAATTGATTTCTATGAAACTTTTGCACCTGTTGCTAGACTTGAGGCTATTCGCATATTACTTGCTTACGCTAACCATCATGATATCACTCTATATCAAATGGATGTGAAAAGTGCATTCCTTAATGGTAAGCTTGAGGAAGAAGTATATGTTGCTCAACCCCCAGGTTTTGAAGATCTAAAGAATCCTGACAAAGTCTTCAGACTCAACAAGGCCCTCTACGGCCTCAAGCAGGCCCCACGGGCTTGGTATGATACTTTGAAGGAACTCTTCATGAAGAAAGGCTTCAAACCCGGTTCACTCGACCCTACTCTTTCACTAAATCTTATGATGGTGAATTGTTTGTGTGCCAAGTATATGTTGATGATATTATCTTTGGCTGTACTGACCAATGTTATAGTGATGAATTTGCCTATATGATGAGTGAAGAATATCAAATTTCTAGGATGGGAGAGTTGAAATTCTTCTTAGGTCTTCAAATTCATCAGCAACACAATGGCATATTCATATCTCAGGAGAAATACCTCAAGGATGTACTGAGGAGATTCGGCATGCAAGATTGCAAAGGCGTCAAAATTCCTATGCCCACAAATGGCCATCTGTGCACTGATGAAAATGGTATTGACTTCGATCATAAGGTATACCGCTCCATGATAGGTTCCTTATTATACTTATGTGCATCTAGGCCAGATATAATGCTTAGTGTTTGCATGTGTGCCCGATTTCAAGCTGCACCGAAGGAATCACACCATAAGGCTGTGAAGCATATTCTTCGATATCTAGCTCACACACCAACACTTGGATTATGGTACCCCAAGGGCTCGGATTTTGATCTTGTTGGATATTCTGACTCTGACTATGCTGGTGATCGTCTGGATCGCAAGTTAACATCTGGTACATGTCATTTCCTCGGACGATCTTTGGTCTGTTGGTCCTCGAAGAAACAGAACTGCGTATCACTATCTACTGCTGAAGCTGAGTACATTGCCGCTGGTTCTTGCTGTGCCCAATTGCTATGGATAAAGCAAACTCTCAAGGACTATGGCGTCAACATGAAGAATGTGCCTCTCTTCTGTGACAATGAGAGTGCCATCAAGATTGCTCACAACCCAGTTCAGCACTCGAAGACAAAGCACATTCAGATTCATCATCATTTTCTTCGTAATCATGTGTTGAAGGGCGACATTTCTATTGAGCATGTGAAGACTGAAGAACAGCTAGCCGATATCTTCACAAAGCCCTTGGATGAGAAGAGATTTAGCAAGTTGCGGTGTGAGCTAAATATCCTAGAATCTTCGAATGTTCTTTGAAAAGGACACTCATCCTAACACTTATGCAAAATTGATGACTTAGATGTGCAACACATGAAGAAACGTTTTTCTTCAATCAATGAAGAATAACACTCTTAGTGTGAAGAAATTAATGAAGAATTTGATTCTCGGAACCCTACGATAATTGTACGCGGTATCTGAAATCATCATTCTTATACGGTGGGTCACGCCACCACCAAAAGTTGAAATTCCTCAAATTATTCATATTCTTCAACTTTGCATAGTCTTCACTGGTTCCGTCGTTTTTCTTCATTGGCTATATATATATATGAGTTTATGTCCTCTACAACATTCACTTATTGCTATTTCTTCAAGTTGGGTTTCTACTAAGTGAATGTGATCGGACCCTTCCCCTCTATGCTATACTCAACCCAATCTGTTCACAAATTCTTCATGTGCGTTCTATTTGAAACTCGTTCAAAATCTTCACTGTGTCCTTGTCAGCTGAAGAAATTGCGAACGGAACTTTAAAACCTATCTTACCAAAATTTTCGGTCTTGCCGCTCAAACCGTTCCGCATCCCTCAATACACTTATCCACGCACCCACGATCTAACACGATCTCCACCTCTCACTACGTGGGTGACACATGCCATGCGAATGAGAAGGGTCAGGGGCACGTTCGTCCAGTTTCTTCGGGCGAGCAGTTTTTCACCGTGGCTATAAATACCCCTCCTTCCCTTCCTCACTTCTTTTACTCCGCTCGACCTCTCCCTCTAGCTCGAACTTCTCAAACCCTAGCGCCGCCACTACTTCATCGCCGCCGGTGAGGAAGAGCTTCACTGCCTCGACCTCGTCGTCGACGTACTCGCGACGACCGCGAACATCTTCACTCCGCCGCCGCCGTAGCCGTCTTCCTCCGCCAAGTTAGGGCGTGGAAGATCTGCACAGACGAACTTCACATCTCCTCACTCCAGTTCGTCGTGTTCTTCGTCCAGGGTAAATAAAAGTTACTTTTACTGCCCTCGTTGATTCGAATGATTATCTACAAATTCTTCAAAAGTGTTTTTCTTCATATCTTCAAATCTTCAAAGTCCTCAGCTCCTCCGCCAAAGCCTTCAGCTGTTCTGACCAAATCCTCAGCACCTGTGCATCTCGCTTCGTGCCAAAGGACTGCCGGCATCTCCATTGCCTCAGGTGTCTCAGCTAGTTCCTCAGCTGCACCAAGTTCCTCAGCTGGCCCCTCACTACTGAAGACAAAGGCCACTGCTGGACGAGGTCCATGCCCAAGTCCTCAAAAGAAGCAAGTCGCTTTCCAAGTGCCGTCTGATGAAGACGAAGCTGATGATGATGAACTTGCAGAAATCATCAAAGACAGGCAAGTCAGGGCCGCTAGAGCCAAAGGATCAGAGGTGCCACTGCTTTTGGATCCCAAGCTGATCCTCGACTACATTGATGATTGGCACAAGGACCCCAACACTCCCTTGCTTGACTTCAAGTTGACTCCTGGCCAAAGTCACATGCTGACCCACTTCATTCAAGAAGAAAAGTGGAAATTTGAGAAGGCCAGGCAGATCAAGAAAGCGCAGTACAAGAAAGAGCGCTATCTGAAGAAAAACATTGTCTCTATGACAACTGAAGAACTTGTCACTACTCAGACCGAGATTAAGAAACTCAGTGATGACTTTGAAGCATATCGTGCTGATTGGCTTGGAGCCAAGGTTTGTTTTGTGAAACTTGCGGATAACTTCACTTCGAATGTTGCAGCCCCAATGCAACAGCAAATTCCTCAGGCTGAAGCATCTGCTCAGCCTACTGAAGAAAATGCCAGCACCGCTGATGACAATCAGGCTGCTGAAGATAATGTGAGTTCCAGGGCTGATGACTACATTCCAGCCGCTGAAGAAATTGCCAGGGCACCCACTAGTGGTGTGCCTGAAGAAACTGAAGAACTCAGGGCAACTGCATCAGTTGTACCTGAAGAAAATCAACCAGATTCCTCAGCTGGTCCTGCACCAACTTCAACTTCAATCCTTCCATCTGCATCGGATGTGAAGAAGACCAAGGCTGCAGAGCGTGCTGCAGTGAAGAAAAGGAAAGCATCAGCTGCTTCAGATTCTTCAGCTCCGAAGAAAATGAAGCCTATGACAAGTTCATTTGCACATCCGATTGATGCTATTCCCATCTCAACCAGGCCATCAAAGGACCTTGTTCCTTTTGATGAAGAATATGTGATCCCCAGCGGATCTGATGAAGAAACTCATTCTGCTGCTTTGTTTGAACCATTGGATGAAGAAATTGAAGTGGATGCGATCCCTTCAACACCTATCATCTCCTCGCCTGTGCCTCAGTTCACAGCTGAAGAGGCTGGCGTTGAAGAAATGGAAGATGATGATGTGGACATTGGCTGCTCCACACTGTAATCAGTGATGAATTCTGGGAAAGTCAGCATCCAAACTCTCCAATGTTCACTCCTCTACAGCAAATTCCTCAGTCCCCCACACAAACTGTTCACATGGGCTCTGAAGAAACTCATCCCACTGCATCTGTCCATGAGGAAATTCTAGCCACTAGTGCTGAAGAAACTGCTGCTGCTGAACAACCAACTACACAGACTGCCACTAAGGAGGAACTAGAAATTCCTCAGCCTGAAGAACCTGCGATTGAGATTCCTGAGGCCATGATGCAACTCACAGACACTCCTCTACCGAAGCCAAAGGATCCATTCTCATGCAAGCAAAAGTTCAAGGCTGATGATTTCTTCAGCGAGCACGTATTCTTCGAAGATTACAACCCATATGACTCTGCTCGCATTAGGAAGAGGCGTTTCTCGACTGCTAGTCAAGCCAATTTCTATTCCTCAGTGTTGTTCAACAAGGAGAAGATTTTCTACCATGAGCATATTCCTCACGTGGATATGGAATCTCTGCCGTGCTTCGCACCAGTCCTCAGTGTTCTTCACGAGGCTGGGCTGCTCAACTTTTGCTCTGACATCTGCGATTGGAATGAAGAACTGATTCTTCAATTCTATGCAACGCTGCACATCACCGGAGATGCTGAAGATGTGAATTCATGGGTGCTGGACTGGATGTCTGAAAACACTCACTACACTGCACCAGCCTCTGAATTGCTTTGTGCTTTACCACTCAGTCCTCCCCTTGAAGAAGCTCGCTGCATCTACAGTGAACCTGAGCTCACACATCATTACATGCAGGTGCTGAGGAAACCTTTGAAGCCAGGTCAAGCACCAAGAACCAAATTCCTCGTGAAGGAATTGTTGTATGTGCCCAGAACTGTCTATCGTATTCTTACGAGGACAATTAGTCCTATCAAAGGCCACGACTCATCTGATGAGGAAATTGTTGGCATCATGAAGAATCTGGTATTCAACATCGTTCATGGCATTCCTGTCAATTATCACGATTTCTTCATGAGGACTATGGCCAATGTTGCATTGTCTCCGTTGGAGCTAAAGCCTTATGCACCTTGGATCATGAGATTCCTCAGGACAAGGTCTTCACTCAACTACAAAGCTGATTTCCAGAATCATCTCAGCTACTTGCCCCCAATTGAAGTCCTCAAGCAGACATATTCCTCAGTTAATGGAAAGGGCAAGGCACCAACTGTAATTGATGAAGGCATTCGTCCATTGGATGGTCAGTTTCGCAAAGCTGCATCTTATTCCACCAATGATGACTCTGCCACACATGACTCTGCCAATGCACTCAAGTCCACTCCTCAAGCCACTGCTCCGCGCGTGATGACTGACCGTGAACTTCTGCTTAGTCTTCACCAGAAGGTGGATCGAAATCACAAATGGGTTAAGCGTCAGTTTGGTTCACTTCTTCACAACATGACTGCCACACACAATGGAGTGAAGAAAAACCACTACTACCTCCATCAAGTCTTCGGCCGCACCTGGGCAATCCTGTCACATCTATATGGTGAAGAAGATCTGAAGAACATGGGTCTTAATGAAGATTTTGACTAGTCTGCACCTCCACCGAAGAAATTCAAGAAGGTCAAGGTTCCTTCTCTGGTGGCCAGCTCATATTCTTCATCGTGCGACACTGATGAACATGAAGATTTGGACGACACTGCGGCAGGCCCTACATCAACAAATGACCCCAACAACGCTGGCGCTCCTTCATGAACATGATTATCTTCAGGGGCGTTAGTCCTCATTTTCGATCCTTTTGGTCATTCGATGACAAAGGGGAGAAATATGAGTTAGTCTTCAAGCGGGTCTACTATATGGGCGTTTTTTATCTGCTAAGTTACAACTCTCGTTCTTCTGAAACTTTATTGGATCGAGTTGTAATCTTAAACCCGATGGTGCTCTGATACTTTTGATGCACTGTGCTCTGATACTCTTGATGCACTATTCTGCTTGCTTATTCCTCGTTAATATTATTGCATGTCGTGGTTTTAACTCTGACAGTGATGTAGGGGGGTGAGTATGGAGAGGCTAGATCCTAGTTGTTCAGGCCCTTCTCGGAGGAAGTAATAGCCCTACGTCTCGGAGCCCGGAGGCGGTCGACTAGATTATGCATGTATGGATTACAAGGGTGCGAACCCTTCCTACTGAGGAGGGGGGTGGCTTATATAGAGTTCGCCGGCCCCCTCCTGCCCTCAGTAATGCAGGGTTTAAAGTACATTTAAGGCTGGGCATTACTGGTAACGCCTCTAATAAAGTGCTATAATGGCCATGAAGACTACTCAACAGCTGACCGTTTGCCTACGGAGTGACTGTAGGTCTCCTGGTGGTCGAGTGATTAGCTTCATGGTCGAGTGGTAGCTTCTTGGTCGAGTGTTTTGAACCTGTCGAGTGGAATACCTTCAAGTCGATTGATAGGTGATTTCTTCTAGGGATGTCCTTGGGTAGGACTCTGTGGGCGGGTCCGTGCCCCTACCCCAGGTACATAGCTTCATCATTAGCCCCTGAATGGATCGAGGTTAGAGTGGGGAAAGAGTTGGGGATCCTTTCCGACTGGTTCTTTGGGGCTGTATGAGTGCCTCATTTTAGGGTCAGTTGTCACGGATGACGTCATCAACCTCTTTCAGTCGCCTTGATCCATTCCAGGCCCTTCGTCGAGTGAATATCTTTGCTTGCGACATGCCGAGTGTTGGCGCGAGCGGGATACTCTGTTTTTAGCAAGCGGTTCTGCGGCCCGTGGATCTCACGGGATTTGGATTTTGGGAAGCGCGCGGGATGGGTGCGGCCGCAGTAATCTGAAGTGGTAAAGTGGAAACTCCTCGATCCTCGCGTCGCCTTTTTCGCCACGTACCGCGCGCACATCTGTTGCGGGATTTGACTGGGCTGCCTGGGCCTACCAGTCAGCCACTCGGGAGCGGCCCCTTATAAGTTGCCGGCTCGGGGTTTCCAAGCCGCGCGCTTCTCTTCTTCTTACTTCTTCCTCTCTCCCTTCGCCAGCCCTCCCGTGACCTTCGGCCGTACCCTAGCGCCGTTAGCCCGTGTGAGATCTTGCCGGCGACAATGGTGAAGGGCAAGACCACTGCTTTGGAGCGCGCGAAGAAGGCGGCGGCGGGGAAAGGAAAGAAGTCTTCACGAGGCGGATCTTCCTCCCGGACCACCCTGCCCAAGGGTTGGATTCAGGGCGACTGGATGCCATCGGTGCTCCGGCAGGAAGATCTCGACGACATGGTCGAGGGAGGAGCCATTCCCCACGAGGCTGCGCGTCTCCCGGGGAGGGAGATCGAACCGCAACCCCGCGACGGTGAGTGCGTGCTCCTCGCCACCCACATCGACCGAGGGTTTTCTCTGCCTCCTCATCCATTCTTCCAGAGCTTCTTGAATTTCTTCGGAGCGCAGCTCCATCACTTTACCCCCAACTCCATAGTCTATCTTGCCGCGTTCATTTCCATGTGCGAGGCCTTCCTGGGTTGCCGTCCGCATTGGGGGCTTTTCAAGCATATTTTTACTTGCCGCTCTCAGTCGGTGAAGAAGGCCAAGTCGAGTGATGAGAAGACGCAAGTCATCCAGTTGTGCGGGGGCCTGGCGATCCAGACGAGGGGGAAGAGCTGTTTCCCCTCTATCACCTTCCCGGAGTCGGTCCGCGGCTGGCAGTCGACCTGGTTCTACTGCCAGGACCAGGCGACCCCCGGACAGTCGACCGGTCTTCCTCCTTTTTCCCTCGACCGAGCCGAGAAGCCTATCTCTCTGAAAGTCACGCCGGAGGAAAGTGCCCAAGTCAAGGTATTGGTGGGTTGAGTGGTTGAACTTGTCCGTGAGGGGGTGACTGGGATGGACCTGTTAGAGGTCTTTCTCCAGAGGCGCATCCAACCGCTCCAGGCGTGAGACCACCCGATGTGGCTGTATTCTGGCCTTGACGACACCACTCGGATCCACCCGGAGGAGGTCACCAACGAGATGCTGGAGGGGTGGCTGTCAAGCATCACGGGGAACAAAGACAACCCCCGAGGAGCTAGAAGGGTAATTCCACTCGACAGCTCATATGAAGTGGATCAGGTATGTCTTTGTGTCGGATATCTGGCCCTCTGTATTAGTCTTCTTTGGGTAAGTCGACTGACTTTCGTCCTGTCTGTTGTCCTCCAGGCTACCACTGAGATGTACTCGACGCCCAACGGGGCACAAGGGCCAACCGAGGAAGGTGAGGGGAGCGGAGGCAAGAGCGGGGACGACCAGGTCGAGTGGGAGTCTGACGGTGAGGGAGAGGAAGGCGACGATATCTTCTCCAGCGAAGAGGAGGAGGAGGCTGAACCCTCCTGCCCAGAGGGGCGGTCCAAGCTCGCCCACGATCCAGCGCAGGAACGTGGCAAGGCGACTGCTCCTGTTGGGCAGTCGTCGAAATGCCCTCAGACTTCTTCTCCTCCGCCGACCGGGAAGGCTCCCAAGCACCCACGAACGACGCCATCCAAGCCGCCCAAGGCCTTGCCCAAGATGAAGATAGCCATTCCCACCATTTTCGGGTAACAATAACACTTGTTTTCCTTTGTCGACTGTGGACGGATCCTTGGTCGACTCACTGGGCCAACTGACTAACTTTCGAGATTTGCAGTGGTGCAACTTCTGAGGTCTCTGCCAGGAACGATGACCAAGAGATGGAGGACGCTGTTACCTCCAACCCTGGTACGATCACTGACGTCCTACTTTCGAGTCGACTGAAACTTTATTGCGACTCTAGCCGATTGAATGTTTTCCTTGCAGCTCCTCCTCATGTTATTGACCTCCCGGACGACGACGACAACGAACCACTGAGGGTAAAGAGGAAGAAGAAGGCGCTGGCTGGCAAGACTCCGCAATCCACTCTGGTGCCTGAGGCCGTAGTTCGGGACGATGGCGAACCCACTCGGGCTTCCGTGACTTTCGCTGTTCCTTTGATGAGTGTGCAGCCTTCAGCGTCGACTGCGGATCCGTCTTCGCTTTTTGCTGCGTACCCCCTCCCTGAGGACCAAGCGCCTGCTGCGAAGGAGGCTGTACGCCAGGATGGAGTCATGATGGAACAGGTAAAAGTGGCTCGGGAGGCTTGCCAGGCGGCTTATGACGCAAGCTCGGCTCTTCAGAGCAATGTCCAGGTCAGTCGACTTCAACACTTGGTCTGTTTTGATATGTCCTTTGAAGAATCTCTTTTCCGAAGATCTTTAAGTTTGTACACCCACTGGGTGTGTTTGCCAATTCTTGGACGAGTGGGGGCACGCTAAGTGCACCCACTGGGTGTAGTCCCCGAGACTACGGTCGACTGCTGGCAGTCGACTGTAGTCTTTAAATTGAGTCGTAGTTGAGTTTCTTCGCTCTGTCTGATTGGGCCATGTCGAATGGAACGGTATCCCGTCGACTGCGGGCAGTCGACGTCTTTCTCTCTCTCTTTTTTTACTGTGGGGGCACGCTGAGTGCACCCACTGGGTGTAGTCCCCGAGGCTACTGTCGAATGTTTTTCTTCGGCTGTAGTCTTAGAATCTTGTCTCTTAGCTGCTCGGAAGCAATTTGTCTTGGACTCGACTTCAGGGGTCGGTCGGGTGGGATAGGAACCGGTGGGGGCACGCTAAGTGCACCCACTGGGTGTAGTCCCCGAGACTATGGTGGACTGCTGGCAGTCGACCGTAGTCTTAGTGTTTACTGCCCTTGTTGCTTTTTTTTTTGAAATTGTAACTCCTCCCCTTTGACTTCAGAAATCTTGTGATCTTGGAACCCGCTTGGCTGACTTGGAGAAGCAACAAATTCAAATGAACCTTGATCTGGAGCTGGCCAGGACAGAGCTGCAGAAGGTCAGAGACGGCGCCGTAGGTAAGACGCCTTTGTCGACTGGTTAATTTTTAGGCTTGAGTATCTTTTCGCTTTCTCCGACTCAATCACCATTTTTTGCAAAAAAGCTGAAAGAAGCTCTGGCGAAGAAGGATCAGGACTTGGCTGCCGCCCGTAAGGAGGCTGATGACAAGACCGCTCTGGCCATGCAGAAGCTGGCTTCGGTCGACCAATTAGAAGGAGAGAACACCAAGTTGAAGACCGCTCTGAAGGAAGCCAACATGGAGTGTTCGCGTTGGAAGAAGGAGCACCTCACCCTGAGCGAGAAGATAGAAGGCATCGCTCGCAGGAGGGACGACTTGGAGGGCTACTTGAGGAGCTTTGCCAAGAAGTTGTACATCAAGCTCGAAGGTGCACACTCAGTTCCGACTGATTTTTTTGTGTTGACTCAGTTTTACGGATTTTTACTTATCCTTGGGTCGTGTATGCAGAACTTTGCCAGAACTTTGAAGAGGAGACTGGGCAGATCGAAACAGGTTTGGATCCAATCAACTCTCCGGTGAAAGATGAAGCTGCCATGAACCTGCTCCGACTGGAATCCCGTGTTGACGGCGTCGTGGATTACTTGGCTCGACTGAAGGTGGCCATGGTGCGGATCGACCCGACGCTTTGGCCAGAGTCTACGCTCTAGAATGATCTCGAGTCTCTGATGACTCGACTCAACGGAATCCCTGACCGAGTGCAGGAGTGGAAGAAGTCTTCAGCTCGGTGTGGCGCTGACGTGGCCCTGTCTCTGGTCCGCGTCCATTACAAGGAGGTGCGGGGGAGAAGCTGGCCGCCATCCAAGTCGCCAATACGAGGAAGCACAACTTCCAGGACTTCATGGAGACATTTATTGCTGCTGCTACCCATATCACAGATGGGATCGACTTGGATGAGTTTGTCGCCCCTGCCAGTCCTCCTCCTCCTGAGGAATGAAAAAACTTGCCTCGGAATGCCGAGTGTATTTTGTAATCCGTTAAACTCTGCCTTAAATTTGCCTCGGAATGCCGAGTGGGAGTGTAACAGTTAAACTCTGCCGAGCCGGGGGCTCGAGTACTTTGATCTGAGGTCTCCAGGACCTTTTAGGCTTTATTTGAACTTGATTTGTCGTTGAATCTTTTTGTGGATGATCCGTCGAGTGAAACTTGGTCTTCCCTCGAAATAGCTTTGTGTCTGTGGTGCAGCTCCGAAGGAGAAGGTAGTAGTCGATCTACACCCTGTTACTGCAGGGTGGGATGGAGCGCACATTGTATTTGTGGCGAAGCTCTCCAGGAGAAGGTGGCAGTCGACCTTCCCCTCGTCGTCCTTGGGAAAAGAGTTGTGTCTCATACTTAGGCGAGCGCTGGGCTGCAGCTAAGCCCCCGAGTGGGAGGTTTGCTCTCCATTCGGTAGGATTTTTCGAACTTAGGCGAGCGCTGACCGCAGCTAAGTCTCTTCGTAGGAGAGCTTAGGCGAGTGCTGGACCACAGCTAAGCCTCCGAGTGGGAGGTTTGCTCTCCACTCGGTAGGATTTTTCAAACTTAGGCGAGTGCTGACCGCAGCTAAGTCTCTTCGTAGGAGAGCTTAGGCGAGTGCTGGACTGCAGCTAAGCCCTCGAGTGGGAGGTTTGTTCTCCACTCGGTAGGATTTTTCAAACTTAGGCGAGTGCTGACCGCAGCTAAGTCTCTTCGTAGGAGAGCTTAGGCGAGTGCTGGACTGTAGCTAAGCCCCCGAGTGGGAGGTTTGCTCTCCACTCGGTAGGATTTTTCAAACTTAGGCGAGTGCTGACTGCAGCTAAGTTTCTTCGTAGGAGAACTTAGGCGAGTGCTGGACTGCAGCTAAGCCCCCGAGTGGGAGGTTTGCTCTTCACTCGGTAGGATTTTTCAAACTTAGGCGAGTGTTGACTTCAGCTAAGTCTCTTCATAGGAGAACTTAGGCGAGTGCTGGACTGCAGCTAAGTCCCCGAGTGGGAGGTTTGCTCTCCACTCGGTAGGATTTTTCAAACTTAGGCGAGTGCTGACTGCAGCTAAGTCTCCTCGTAAGAGAACTTAGGCGAGTGCTGGACTGCAGCTAAGCCCCCAAGTGGGAGGTTTGCTCTCCACTCGGTAGGATTTTTCAAACTTAGGCGAGTGTTGACTGCAGCTAAGTCTCTTCATAGGAGAACTTAGGCGAGTGCTGGACTGCAGCTAAGCCCCCGAGTGGGAGGTTTGCTCTCCACTCGGTAGGATTTTTCAAACTTAGGCGAGTGCTGACTGCAGCTAAGTCTCTTCATAGGAGAACTTAGGCGAGTGCTGGACTGCAGCTGAGCCCCCGAGTGGGAGGTTTGCTCTCCACTCGGTAGGATTTTTCAAACTTAGGCGAGTGCTGACTGCAGCTAAGTCTCCTCGTAAGAGAACTTAGGCGAGTGCTGGACTGCAGCTAAGCCCTCGAGTGGGAGGTTTGCTCTCCACTCGGTAGGATTTTTTTTGAACTTAGGCGAAACGGATTCGCGGCTAAGTCACCCGCTGGGGGTTTTCGTGTGTGAACAAAAGTGACAACAATCATTGGAACACTCTTGTCTTTGATAAAAATGAACTGCGGAAGTTTCTCTTATTACATCTTTATAGGAAGGAACTTTAAGTGTAAAAGTGGCGGAGCAGCTCTGCGTTCCAAGCTCGCGGCTCGTCGATCTGGCGATCAACATTGTAGAGGTGATATGCTCCGTTGTTGAGGACTCTGGTGATGATGAAGGGGCCTTCCCAAGTAGGAGCAAGCTTGTGTGGTTTCTGTTGATCCACTCGGAGGACCAAATCTCCTTCTTGGAAGGCTCGACTCTTCACATGCCGGGCATGGAATCGACAGAAGTCTTGCTGATAAATGGTCGATCTGATCATGGCCATCTCTCTTTCTTCTTCCAGGAGGTCTACTGCATCTTGCCATGCCTGTTCTGCTTCGTCTTCGGTGTAAAGCTCGACTCGGGGACCGTTGTGAAGGAGATCACTTGGCAGAACGGCTTCGGCTCCATAAACAAGAAAGAATGGGGTCCTTCCGTGTTGGAGAACGTTGCAGAAAACAAAAATTTTCCTACTCGTTTCACCAAGATCATCTAGGAGTTCATCTAGCAACGAGTCATCAGATGCATCTGCATACCTTTGTAGATGGCGCACGGAAGCGTTCAAAAGAACGGTGATGATGTAGTCGTACTCGACGTGATCCAAATCACCGATGACCAGCGCCGAACGGACGGCACCTCCGTGTTCAACACACGTACGGGACGGGAGACGTCTCCTCCTTCTTGATCCAGCAAGGGGGAAGGAGAGGTTGATGAAGATCCAGCAGCACGACGGCGTGGTGGTGGATGCAGGGCGTCACAGAAGCAGGGCTTCGCCAAGACTACGAGGGAGAGACGTAACGGGGGGAGATGGAGGCGCCAGGGGCTGGTGTGAAATCCCTCCTCTCCCCCCCACTATATATAGGGGTGCCAGGGGGGGTTGGTGCGCAGCCTAGGAGATCTGATCTCCTAGGTGCGGCGGCCAGGGGAGGGTTTCCCTCCCCCCCAAGGCACCTCGGGGTGCCTTCCACCACTTGGACTCCTCCTTGGTGGAAACCCTAGGCGCATGGGCCTAGTAGGGCTGGTGCCCTTGGCCCATGAAGGCCAAGGCGCACCCCCTACAGCCCATGTGGCCCCCCGGGGCAGGTGGCCCCACCCGGTGGGCCCACGGGACCCCTCCGGTGGTCCCGGTACAATACCGATAACCCCGAAACTTGTCCCGATGCCCGAAACAGCACTTCCTATATATAATTCTTTACCTCCGGACCATTCTGGAACTCCTCGTGACGTCCGGGATCTCATCCGGGACTCCGAACAACATTCGGGTTACTGCATATACTTATCTTCACAACCCTAGCGTCACCGAACCTTAAGTGTGTAGACCCTACGGGTTCGGGAGACAAGCAGACATGACCGAGATGACTCTCAGGTCAATAACCAACAGCGGGATCTGGATACCCATGTTGGCTCCCACATGCTCCACGACGATCTCATCGGATGAACCACGATGTCGAGGATTCAATCAACCCCGTATGCAATTCCCTTTGTCAATCGATATGTTACTTGCCCGAGATTCGATCGTCGGTATCCCAATACCTCGTTCAATCTCGTTACCGGCAAGTCACTTTACTCGTACCGTAATGCATGATCCCGTGACCAGACACTTGGTCACTTTGAGCTCATTATGATGATGCATTACCGAGTGGGCCCAGTGATACCTCTCCGTCATACGGAGTGACAAATCCCAGTCTTGATCCATGTCAACCCAACAGACACTTTCGGAGATACCCGTAGTCTACCTTTATAGTCACCCAGTTATGTTGTGACGTTTGGCATACCCAAAGCACTCCTACGGTATCCGGGAGTTACACGATCTCATGGTCTAAGGAAAAGATACTTTGACATTGGAAAACTCTAGCAAACGAACTATACGATCTTGTGCTATGTTTAGGATTGGGTCTAGTCCATCACATCATTCTCCTAATGATGTGATCTCGTTATCAATGACATCCAATGTCCATAGTCAGGAAACCATGACTATCTGTTGATCAACGAGCTAGTCAACTAGAGGCTTACTAGGGACATGTTGGTGTCTGTTATTCACACATGTATTACGATTTCCGGATAACACAATTATAGCATGAATAAAGACAATTATCATGAACAAGGAAATATAATAATAATGCTTTTATTATTTCCTCTAGGGCATATTTCCAACATTCCGGTCGACCGGTTAGGGGTGGTCCTTAATCCCCACAGAACTGACGGAAGCTCGTCGACCCAGGCACCTGCCGCGTGCTTGAGATCACGCATTAGTCGGGGTTTTAGTCCTTTGAGGATCAGACCATTTGCTCTTTCAGCTTGTCCATTCGACTGGGGATGGGTGACTAATGCATAGTCGACTCGAGTGCCTTGAGAGGCGCAAAAGGCTCTGAACTGGTCTGAATCGAAGTTTGACCCATTGTCAGTGATGATGCTGTGAGGGACTCCATATCTGAATGTTAGTCCTCTGATGAAACTAATAGCAGTGCCAGCATCGAGGTTCTTGATGGGTTTAGCTTCAATCCACTTGGTAAACTTGTCGACTGCCACAAGCACATGGGTGAAACCGCTCCTGCCTGTTCTCAGAGGACCGACCATGTCCAGTCCCCAGACAGCGAAGGGCCAGACGAGTGGAATGGTCTTCAGGGCTGATGCGGTCTTGTGGGACACCCCTCACACTTGTCAACTATCTCCTTTGCCATCTCATTTGCTCTCGGCTAGTAAAATCCCGCTCGGTATGCTTTGGCCACAATGGTCTGGGAGGACGCATGGTGACCACAGGTTCCCGAGTGGATCTCATCAAGGATCATCTGACCTTCTTCCGGTGTTATGCACTTCTGACCGATTCCAGTCGCGCTTTCTCTGTACAACTGTCCTTTTATGACTGTGAAGGCCTTGGATCGACGGACGATCTGTCGAGCCTCTTCTTCGTCCTCCGGGAGTTCTTTTCTTAGGATATACGCGATGTACGGTACCGTCCAGTCGGGGGTGATCGTCAAGACTTCCATGATTAGGTCGACCACTGCAGGAACCTCGACTCCAGTCGGATCTGTGGCACTTTTCGGCTGCGGGGTTTCTTCTGTGAAGGGATCTTCTTGGACTGACGGCGAGTGGATGTGTTCCAGGAACACGTTGCTGGGAATGGCTTCTCTTTTGGAGCCTATCTTTGCCAGATCATCAGCTGCCTGATTTTCCAGTCGGGGAATGTGATGAAGCTCCAACCCCTCAAATTTCTTTTCTAGCTTTCTTACTGCATTGCAGTAACCGGTCATAGCCGGACTTCTGACGTCCCACTCCTTCATCACTTGATTAACCACTAAATCCGAATCGCCGTAGACCATGAGGCGACGGACGCCGAGTGAAATGGCCATGCGCAACCCATACAAAAGTGCTTCATACTCTGCTTCATTATTGGAAGAATCAAAGTGAATCTGGAGAACATATCTAAGCTTATCTATTCGGGGGGAGACTAGAACTACCCCAGCACCGGAACCATTCAGCATCTTAGATCCATCGAAGAACATGGTCCAGTGCTCCGAGTGAACTTGAGTCGGAAGTTGCTGTTCAATCCACTTGGCGATGAAATCTGCGATTACCTGGGACTTGATAGCCTTCTTTGCCTCGAACTTGATATCTAAGGGAAGGAGTTCAATCGCCCACTTGGCCACTCGACCATTTGCATCTCTGTTGTGCAGAATCTCTGACAGTGGGGCGTCGCTGACGACTGTAATGGAGTGGTCAGAGAAGTAATGTGCAACCTTCTTTGTGGTCATGTAAATCCCATATACAAGCTTCTGGTAATGGGGGTATCTTTGTTTTGAAGGGGTCAAAACTTCAGATAGGTAATAGACTGGGCGCTGAACTCTGAAGGCCTTTCCTTCCTCTTCCCGCTCGACCGTGAGTACTGTGCTGACAACTTGTCCTGTGGCTGCAATGTAAAGCAGCAAAGGTTCTTTGCTGATTGGGGCAGCAAGCACCGGCTGGGTGGGGAGCAGAGCTTTGAGATCTGCAAACGCTGCATCAGCTTCTAGAGTCCACTCGAATTTGTCAGACTTCTTCATCAGTCGGTAAAGAGGCAACGCCTTTTCGCCGAGACGAGAAATGAATCGACTTAAAGCGGCCAAGCAGCCTGTAAGATTTTGGACATCGTGCACGTGGACATGACGTTTCATCCGAAGTATGGTGCCAATTTTCTCAGGATTGGCGTCGATCCCTCGTTCGGAAACGAGAAAACCGAGTAATTTCCCACCTGGAACTCCGAATGTGCACTTTGATGGATTGAGCTTGATATCGTACCTCCTGAGATTGGCAAAGGTGTCAGCAAGGTCAGCCCGCAGGTCGGAACCTTTTCGGGACTTGACCACGATACCGTCCATGTATGCCTCCACATTCCGACTGATTTGAGTGAGTAAACACTTCTGAATCATTCTCATGAACGTGGCTCCGGCGTTCTTGAGGCCGAATGGCATGGTGACGTAACAGAAGCACCCGAATGGAGTGATGAAAGCTGTTTTGATCTCGTCGGGCCCATACAGACGGATCTGATGGTACCCGGAATAGGCGTCTAGGAAAGACAGTCTCTCGCACCCCACAGTCGAGTCGACTATTTGGTCGACGCGAGGGAGGGGAAAATGATCTTTCGGGCAGGCCCGATTGATATGCTTGAAGTCAATGCACATGCGGAGTGACTTGTCCTTTTTGGGGACCATGACGACATTGGCGAGCCACTCGGAGTGGTAAATCTCTCGGATGAACTCTGCTGCTAAGAGCCGAGCCACTTCCTCGCCAATGGCTTGCTTCTTCTGGACAGCGGACCGTCGAAGATGTTCCTTCACAGGCTTGAATTTTGGGTCGACTCGTAGACGGTGCTCAGCCAGTCCTCTGGGAACTCCAGGCATGTTAGAGGGTTTCCATGCGAAGATGTCCCAGTTCTCACGGAGGAGCTGGATGAGCGCTTCTTCCTATTTGGAGTCGAGCGTCGTCGAGATGTGAGTCGGAGCAGCGTTGGGGTCCGTCGGGTGAACGTGGACTGTCTTCGTTTCGCCAGCCGACTGAAAAGCTGATTCTGAGGCGGGCTTCTTGGCTCGCAGCAAATCACTCGGATCGGCAGTCTTTTGGTACTCTTTCAGCTCGACTACTGCCATCTGAGCGTCAGCGATCTTTGAGCCTTTCTGAAAGCATTCTTCTGCTTTCTTTCGGCTGCCAGTAACGGTGATCACACCTTTGGGGCCAGGCATCTTCAGTTTGAGATACACGTAACATGGTCGAGCCATGAAGCGTGCGTAAGCTGGCCTACCCAAAATGGCATGATAGGCACTCTGGAAGTCCACAACTTCGAATGTCAGCCTTTCCTTGCGGTAATTCTTTGAATCACCGAAAACTACATCAAGAGCAATCTGGCCGAGTGACTCGGCTTTCTTCCCAGGAATGACTCCATGGAAGCTCATGTTGCTGGTACTAAGTCTGGACATCAGAATGCCCGTCCCTTTCAAAGTCTCAGAGTACAGTATGTTCAGGCCACTGCCGCCGTCCGTCAATACTTTGGTCAGTCGAGTGCCTTCGACAACTAGGTCGACCACCAAAGCTTGCCTCCCAGGGGTGGCAATGTGCGTCGGGTGATCCGACTGGTCGAATGTGATGGCAGCCTGCGACCACTTCAGGTAATTGGGTGTTGCCGGGGCAACCATGTTCACCTCACGGTTAATGACTTTCAGTCGACTCTTGCTCTCAACATCAGTAAAAATCATCAGGGTGGAATTGATCTGGGGATATCCATCGTCACTGTCTTCTTTGTCTTCGATCCTGTCGGGCTCTTTTTCCTTATCTTTGGGCTGCTTGCCCTGGAACTGCTGGATCAGGAGCCGGCACTGCCGAGTGGTATGCTTTGGGTAAATAAAATTACCCTCTTCGTCTTTCTTGGTGTGGATGTGACACGGTAAGTCCAAAACATCATTCCCGTCTTGATCTTTGACCTTCTTGGGCTTCCAGGTGCCTTTGGGTTTCCCCTTGAAGTTTCCCTGGGCAATGGCCAGGGCCTCCCCGGGAGCAGCGGGCTCGGCCTTCCGCTTCTGTTTCCGAGTGGAGTTTCCTCCAGTTTCCTGGGCGACTGCTTTGAGCTTGCCGCTTCGGTGTCGATCTTCGTCTTCACCATTAGCGTACTTGGTGGCGATCTCCATCATCCGATTCAGAGACATCTCTCCAGTTCGACCGAACTTCAGATTCAACTCTCTGTATTTAACGCCCTCTTTGAAAGCGCAAACTGCCTGATGGTCTGGCACGTTCTCAACTGTGTGGTGCAGCATGATCCACCTCTGGATGTAATCCCTCAGTGTTTCATTCGGCTTCTGCACGCAAGACCGTAACTCTGTGAGGCCTGCAGGTCGTTTGCATGTTCCTTCAAAGGTCGTGACAAACACTCGGGAGAGGTCCTCCCAGGTGTAAATGCTGCTAGGTGCCAGCTGATTCAACCACGCTCTGGCTGAGTCCTCCAACATAAGAGGCAAATGCTTCATGGCCACTTCATCATTGCCACCGCCAATCTGTACAGCCACTCGGTAATCTTCGAGCCAAGTGTCAGGCTTGGACTCGCCGGTGAACTTGCTGACTCCAGTTGCCAGCCTGAAATTGGGAGGAATCACTACGGCCCTGATGGCTCGACTAAAGCACTCTGGCCCTGAAACACGTGCTCTGCTGCTGCTGGCAGGCGCATCTCTGTTGTGGCCCTCTCGATGAGCCCTGTTCCTGTCGACCAAACCTTGAACGAGGATAGACCTCGCATCAAAGCCTGGGTCTCTGGGGTCGACTGGAATCCTCTGCCCAACACTGTGAGGGCGTCTGTCATCTTGCCGTCGAGGCGCATATGACCCGCTCCTCGGGGGAGGGGTTGGCACTCGACGTCGATCATCTAGTCCGAATCGATGATCATACTGTTCATTTCTCCGGTACTGATCATGCCGGTCATCACGTCCCTCACGCCTCGGGGGCGATCTCGGGCTGTGGGCCGACTGAACTGTGTCTGCTGCAACGGATCGACTGTGGATCCTATCTCGCGACTGGGAAACGGCGGAATTCTGGTTTCCTGCCGCCCGGAGCAATGCTCTGATCTGCAACAAGCCTCTGCCTGCTTCTGACTGGGATGGCTGAATTGATTCTGCTATACGGGCTGCGGCGGCCAGATTCTGAACTGGGGTTCGATATACCTGAGGCGGTGAGAAGGGCCGGCGCCGACTGGACTCGGGAGCTAGCGGACGTCGACTGGACTCGGGAGCCCGACGACGCGCTTGCTCGTCGAGTATTCGCTGGAGATTCTCCAGTCGAGTGCGCTCGGCCAGGTTAGCAAGGCGCACGTCCTCCAAGGCCCGGGCCTCGGGGGTTTCTCCGACAATAGGAGTGAGGAGTGCGTCCATGTTCCGGCGGCGAAGCTCCTCCCACTGTAACGACGTGAGAGGTTCGGGCAGATACTCATCGTGAGAACGCGATGGGTCGCCTCCGCCCGTAGCTCCGCCAGAGCGAGGGAAACCGGGGGGACTGTGTGTCCCATCGACCGCCAGTACCTCAGACGCTGGGTCGCTGCTGTCGCACTCGGATGCGGTCTCCACAGAGCCAGTCGACAGGTCGAACAGGCCATAGAGGGACTCGACAGGCTCGATTTCCGCAACTTGTGGGGCTGCTGACTGGCGAGCCACGGCGTGCCTCACCCACCGCTGAAGTCTCGACCGACCGGAGCGCTTGCGCTGGCGGGAGACAGGGCGGGGAGACGACGCAGGGGTTGACCGATACTGGGTCGACGGTTGCCGCAGGAGGATGCCGCGAATGCATGCGCAGAAGTGTGTCGCGCCGCGGACAGGGAGCGCGTCGATGTCGAGTGGTGCCTCCTGAAGCCAGGCGGAGCTATCGGTGATGAAGGTGAGCGCGCCGAGACGGATCTCGCGGCCCTCCACCAAAACTCCGCAAGAAACCATGATCAAAGGGATCGGAAAAGATCGCAACTTCTCCAATTAAGCACTAAGATTCCTGCCCCACGGTGGGCGCCAACTGTCGTGGTTCTAACTCTGACAGTGATGTAGGGGGGTGAGTATGGAGAGGCTAGATCCTAGCTATTGGGAAGTTGTTACACGCGAGGTTTACGAGTTCAGGCCCTTCTCGGAGGAAGTAATAGCCCTACGTCTCGGAGCCCGGAGGCGGTCGACTGGATTATGCGTGTATGGATTACAAGGGTGCGAACCCCTCCTACTGAGGAGGGGGGTGGCTTATATAGAGTTCGCCGGCCCCCTCCTGCCCTCAGTAATGCAGGGTTTAAAGTACATTTAAGGCTGGGCGTTACTGGTAACGCCTCTAATAAAGTGCTATAATGGCCATGAAGACTACTCAACAGCTGACCGTTTGCCTACGTAGTGACTGTAGGTCTCCTGGCGGTCGAGTGATTAGCTTCATGGTCGAGTGGTAGCTTCTTGGTCGAGTGTTTTGAACCTGTCGAGTGGAGTACCTTCAAGTCGATTGATAGGTGATTTCTTCTAGGGATGTCCTTGGGTAGGACTCTGTGGGCGGGTCCGTGCCCCTACCCCAGGTACATAGCTTCATCATTGCACGCATGCTAAATTTCATCAGACACCATATTTCATCATGCATTTCAAATTCTTCATATTATATGTTAAATGCGTGTATGAATTACAAGATATAGGGGGATATCTCCATGATTCAACTCTTCAAGTGTGCATTGCTTCAAAAGCAAATTCCTCACTATGCACATGTTCAGGGGGAGTTCTTCTATATCTTGCAATCAAATTCCTCAATATCAGTATTTACACTTCATATGTTTATCCCCGTTGAAAACTTAACCTATATTGTCATCAATCACCAAAAAGGGGGAGATTGTAAGTGCATCTAGTGCCCCTTAGTGATTTTGGTTTATTGAAGACTTATAGGTTAAGGGACTAATGCGTGTGTGAGTGTACACAGGTCTATAAGTCTATGAGGAGTTTGATATTTACAAGAAAAGTCGACCCCTAAAAATGAATATCTTTGATTGAAGATTTTGGTATTTCTGAAGACTTTCATGAAGACTTTGAAAGTGAAGAAATTGGTGTGTCCATGAAGACTTGATATTCATGCGAGAAATATGAAGCTTGAAGACTTTCGTGTTCATAGTTTTGTTTTTCTCTTTCTTGAGTCATAGGAAACATCGTACTGTTAAAGGGGGTCGAGGAAATACTAAGGAAAAATTTCCATGTGATGCTCAACTCAAAATCCTACACCTACCAATCCCTTCGAGTGAAGCCATTGGAAATCTCATACAGATCAGTCAATTTCTTCAGTGACAGAGACGAAGTTCTTCTGGTCTCTGAGGAATTTGTCCTGACTGAGGAGTTAGGAATTCGCCAGTGCGGATTGCCTACACAGTGAGGAACATGATAGCCCTGAGGATTTTACTACTCAAAATTCCGACCGTTGCTGTGCTATGCGCCAGCTATCCCAAAATATCTATCCACCTAACGGTCATATCATTGAAGGGCATTTATGTCTTATCATGTCGGGCTGCTCCCTAGGCTATAAATAGCTGCCCCCTACAACCACTAGCTGGTTGGCTGCTCCGAGAGAAACTGACACTTGTCATTTGAGAGCAACCCATCCTCCGAGGACTTTGAGCTAAAATCATCAAGTGAGGAAAAACCAAAAACCCAAAACCCAAACACCTACAAACCCCAAGTGATTGAGCATCACTGAAGAGATTGATCCTGAGTGGATCCGACGCTTGTTACTTTGAAGACTGTGCTTCTTCCAGACGGTTAGGCGTCATGGTCTAGAGCATCCAAGAGGAATTGTGGATCGCCGAGTGACCAAGTTTGTGAAGGTTTGGAAGTCGCGTGAAGACTTACCACGAGTGATTGGATGAGGTCTGTGTGACCTTAGTTCAAGGAGAATACGGTGAGGACTGGGTGTCTTGGACTAAGTGTCCTTGACTGGGTGTCCGGGACTGTGTGTCCTGAGTTTAAATACTCAGCCGCTCCAACCAGACGTACAACTGAGACAGCAGTTGGAACTGGTCTACCAAATCATTGTCTTCACCGAGTTTACTGGTTCTATTTCCTCAACTCTTTCATTTCCTCATAACTGTGCTATATGTTTGTTCATATCTGTGTTTGAAGACTTTGACTGAAGACTTTCTCAATTTCCTCAGTTTAATTTCTTCAGTCTGCTTGTCTTCATCCTGTGTTATCCTGTGATTCCGCTTCCTGTACTCTGTGCCTGTCTTCATTTCATCATGATGACTATGCTTGTATTCTGTTGTGTTTACTTTTGAGTACTTATTCCGATGCTAGTAGTTCTTCACTAAGGAATTTCCTCACCGGCAAATTCCTCAGTGAAGAATTTCGTAAAAATCGCCTATTCACCCCCCTCTAGTCGATATAACGCACTTTTAGCCTCTACACCGACCAGTATGTATGTACACGTTCACGACCAGAATGACAACGCTACGTACGCTTCGACCAGGTGGGTCCCGACTGTCAGGCACTTCCTTGCCTGCGAAGATGTAGCTGGTGGGTCCTAGCAGTCAGGGGGTGAATCGTTTTTTTGCCCGGAGGCACTTCCTTGCGTGCGAAGATGTAGCTGGTGGGTCCCAGCAGTCAGGGGGAAACATTTTTTCGCGAAATACAGTGGCCCGTCCGGGGGGTCCCAGCTGTCAGGTGGAGGAATCATTATTTTCCGCGTAATAAGGAGGCACTTCCTTGCTGCAGCCGTGGACCCAGCTGCCAGCCTCTCCATGTAGAGTCCACGCCCGATGGAAGTCGTTCCTTGACCACGTTGACCACGCCGCGCCGAGAGCACCAGGACGGTGGACGACGGCGAGGCCTCGGAAGGGGACGATACGGAGGCAGGGAAGACTCGGCAGTTGTTTCCCATGCGGAGGGGAGTACGACTGTACGAGGGTTTACTGGTTCGTCTGCCGTCGCCGGAGAATAATAGCAGGTGTGGGTGAGTAGAGGGATGGCTAGGCCAGCGATGGGAGTACGGTCGGGCGGTGAGGCCTGCGTGGCAGCACAGCCGGCCATGAGGAGGAGGGAGCAGGCAGTCCCGCCGGTGCTTGTTTGAGCGGCTGGAGCAGGAAGAGCAGAGATTGAATAAGCACGATGGCCGTTGGATGGACATCCAACAGTCAATGCTTGTGCGTCAACCTTTTTTTAGGAAAGCCTCAAATCTGTGGAAAATAGCATACATCCCATCTGCCATTATTTCTAATAATTTACAGCCCATTTGCTAATTCTTAAGGTTTTTTTGGAGCCCATATTCTTTTTTTAGCATTACAGCCCATATTGTGGCAACGGTTAAAAATTGATACGAAATTTTGCATATTTCCGTGCGGTCCGAACTGTTTTTAATCCCAAAATTTCGACTCACATTCAAACTGATTTTAAAAATAAATGTATATCAATATAAAATCCAACAAATTCTCCACGCATAAAAATTAATGTAATTTAAAATCTTGAAATGAAAAAAAGATATTTGAAACTAATTGCCGGTTTGATATGTTTTAAAAATGTACAACCCATTTCTCATTACTGATGGGCCATTTTATCGGCCTGCCGAATGAAAGCTCTCCTCGTCTTGAAAGATTTGCAGCCCAACAGGCCTGACAAATCGACTTACTTGGCAAGTCACAAAAAAACTGGGCTGTGGCCGTGGACCCAGCTGTCGGCCTTTCCATGTACAGTACTCTTCCGATGGAAGTCGTTCCTTGACCACGTTGACCACGCCGCACGGAGAGCACCACAGCGGTGGACGACGGCGAGGCCTAGGAAGGGGACGACGCGGCAGTGGAAGCCCGCGCGGAGAGGACTACGAGGGTTCACTGGTTCGGCTATGGTGTGAGGCTGCCGTCGCTGCAGGGCCTGGTCAGCGGTGGGAATAGTAGGGGGCGGTGAGGCCTCTGCGGCAGCACAGCCGGCCACGGGAGGCAGGAGCATGCAGCAGGACCGGCGCTGCTTTTGGCGGCTGGACCAAGAAGACCAGAGGTTGAAGAAGCACTACGGCCGTTGGATGGACATCATACGGTCACTGGAGCTAGAATCATTCATATTGACTAAGTTGACAAAGCCCTTCGTCCCCGTCAACTTAGTAGGCCCACAAGCCAGCCTCCCAGCAAGGTGGGTCCCAGCTAGCCGGGGGAGTATTCATTTTTTGCGCGTAATAAGGAGGCACTTCCGGTGGGTCCAAGCTGACAGCGGGGGGAACGTTTTTTTTGCGAAATACGGTGGCCCGTCCGATGGGTCCCAGCAGTAAGGGGGAAACGATTTTTTTCGCAAAATACTGGTGGCCCGTCTGGTGGGTCCTTGCTGTCAGGTGGAGGAATCATTATTTTCCGCGTAATAAGGAGGCACTTCCTTGCTGCCGCCGTGGACCCAGCTGTCAGCCTCTCCATGTACAGTCCACGTCCGATGGAAGTCGTTCCTTGACCACGTTGACCACGCCACGCCGAGAGCACCAGGGCGATGGACGACGGCGAGGCCTAGGAAGGGGACGACGTGGAGCCGGTGAAGACGTGGCAGTGGATTCCCATGCGGAGAGGAGTATGAGGGTTCACTTGTTCGGCTGCGGTGTGAGGCTGCCGTTGCCACAGGGCCTGGCCAGCGGTGGGAATAGTAGGGGGCGGTGAGGCCTCCGCGGCAGCACAGCCGGCCACGGGAGGCAGGAGCAGGCGGCATGACCAGCGCTGTGTTGGGCGGCTGGAGCAAGAAGACCAGAGGTTGAAGAAGCACTACGGCCGTCGGATGGACATCGTACGGTCACTGCAGCTAGAATCGTTTATATTGACTAAGTTGACAAAACCCTTGGTACGTCAACTTAGTAGAACCACAGGCCAGCTTCCGAAACGATGCGCCCCAGATGTCAGGGGGAGGAATCATTTTTTGGGTGGGTGAAGCTAGAATATCCGAGATTGAATAAGAAGCACGACATCCGTTGGATGGACATCCAATGGCCACTGCTGCTAGAACTGTGTGTTGACTATAAGTTGACAAAGCCTTGCATACGCGTCAACTCTGTTTTTTTAGTGGACGCATCAACTTAGTAAGGCCAGAAGTGTGTGGCAGAGAACTTATAGCCCATTTGAGATTTGTAAGAATGTGTAGCCCATTTTTGAATTCTAATGGAATTTACTACAGCCCATTTACAGTTTGTTAAAAGTATAGCCCATTTCAACCAACCGTTTAAAACAGAATTCAATAAAATTTCCCACATTTTGATGGGATCTGAAATATTTTTATCCCGAAAATTCTAGTTAGATTAAATACAATTTCAATATAAATTTATATTATGTAAAGATCCAACGAAACATTGCGCTCGCAACAATTAATGAAATTACAATTTTCGATATCCAAAATAATATTTTATAAAGTAATCACGTGTTTGGTGCATTTTTTTATAGTTACTGCCCAGTTTTTATAATTACATCCCATTTATTATTTCTTAAAGCCCATTTTCTTGTTAAGCCTAATGCATCCCTCTTAGGAAAGATTTGCATCCCAGTGGGGCAGAGAATAACAACTTGACCTTGCCTGGGTATTCCTAAAAAAAGTATAGCTGGGCTAGCCATTTTCAGCTTGAAAAAAATTAATATCTGGGCTGGATATCTGGCCTGGGCTAGACGGGCCACAGCCCGCCCAGTTAATACCTGCAGCGATGTTTTCGTTGTTGTTCAGAGGAGAAAAATTAATATCTCGGCTAAACATCGAAAAACTCTGCAGTGCTCACACCTCAAAAACACAAATACTACTCGAGCTGCTTGGTCCCAGCGGTCGGCCGCTTCTTGTGCAATTCTCTCGTTTATTGACTACTACATAGGTTGACAATGGTGTGGGACCGTGATGTCAGGAAACCAGGGGGAAGCAAAATAAATTACTCCAGCGAGCGCTTCCACCTCTGCCTCGTTGTCTCCCGTGGAAACCCCTTTCCTCCCTTTTTTTGCTCGGGCAAGGACCAATGCATGCAGCACGTCCATGCGGCTATTAGGCAAGAAATAAAAGCGCTTTGCATGCTATGAATTACGATGGACTGCATGGGTAGCTAATAAGGCATCCTCTTAACTGCTGTGATTAAATGTTGTGTTTAGAAGAGAGAAATATTCTTCTTTTCCACCAATCTGCTTGCACCTAGGTCATGATGCACCTTCTAATACGACTTATTCACCTAGACGGAGGGAATATAGTTTTATACACACACACACACACACACACACACACACACATATATATATATATATATAATAAGGAGGCACTTGCGTACGTGAGGCTATGGACCTGGTGGGTCCCCATTGTCATCCTCTCCAAGTAAAGTCATCTCCTCGCCCGTGCGCGCTTTCCGCCCGAAATAGTCAGCGCCGCTCGCCCCGCTTCTCGGTGCAGGCGATTACTCCGCCTTCAAACGACAGAAGTGCCGTCCGTCCGTCCATGTGCCACCCACATTAAAGATACATGGTTGTCGAGGCGGCTACTCCGGCACCACACGTCTGTCCCTCCGCCCGCCCACCATTGCTATATAAACTGCTGCGCTGGTCATAGCCGCAGTCATCCGCATCCGTTCCCTTTCTCCTGTCCAAACCACTACTGCCCACCATGGCTTCCTCGCGCTCCAGCGCTCTTCGGGGCAGGCGGACGACAGACCACAAGGAGATGGCAGCCATTGCTGCCGACCGGCTGGCCGGCAGGCAACCGGAGGACGACGACGTCCCAATGGAGAACATGGTAGTCGATGATCCGACGCAAACCCCCTCCTCTGCGCCATCCTCGCCGGTGCATTGCACCATGACCATCGGCGAGGCCCGTGCCCAATATATGGACAGTGTGAGGCAGATGCGTCAGGAGCAGTTCCGGGAGGCGCAGGCCGACGCCGCCTACAACCACCATCTCCTCCAGGAGCACCTGCAGGTGGAGGAGCAGATCACCGCAGAGCGGGCGGAGCAGGAGGCGCTGCTTGACTCGTACCGCTCCGCCCGCAAGGGTCGCCTCGAGCGCTGGCGGTACCGCATGCGGGTGTAGGAGGCTGCGGCCGCCTACAAAGAGGCTAGTAAAGAGGGCGATGAAGCGGGCGAGGCGCTGTTTGGCGAGACCGAGGACGAGGCAGAGGACAATGCCGGCTCCGAAGAGTCCCCGCTCCGCTGGCGTCGACGAGGCCCTGCTCCGCCGAGGCCCCGCGGTGCCAACAACGAGGCAGAGGACACCACCGGCTCCGCTGAGGCCCCGCCCCGCCAACAACGAGGCAGAGGACATCGCCGGCTCAGCCGAGGTCTCACCCTGGCGGCAACGCGGGGGAGGATTTCCACCGCTCCGCTGAGGCGCCGCCCGCCAGCATCGAGACAGAGGACATCGCCAGCTCCGCTGAGGCCCCGCCCCACTGCCAACGAGGCCGCGCCACACAGAAAACGAGGAAGAGTAGAACACGGTAGGTCGCCGCCGCTCGGGTCCAAGTAAGGCCACCGCTGCTACCCTCCTGTTGAAGCCAAGCTAGGCGGGTTGACCATTGACGGCCGGTTAGCTTCTTGGCCGCGATGTGGAGTCGGGGAGTTCTACTGGAGAATAACGCTGCTTCTACTTAACTGCTGGTGCAGTTGGCTGACTGACACATGGGTCCAACAGGCCACATGTCAGTTACGCAACTGCACCTGCAGTTAAGTCATTGAAGCTTCTGTTCGGCTCAGCAGGACACAGGTGGGTAGCTTCGGTTAATTAATTATACCTCCAGCGCACCCCTTTTTAGTTGAAGAATGTATGAAATATAATGAAATCTAGCATGTTTATATGAAATCTGACCGTGTATGAATGAATTTATTTCGATTAGTTCAAATTCCTGTATCACTGGCATTGGATGAACATGCAAAACAATACGTACTAGCATTATTCCCAGGGTGATCACCTCATTTGCAGCAGTTTCACATGTGCTCCCTCCGGTCCTTTCTAGTCTGCATACAAGTTTCGTCTGCAGTCAAAGTATCTCTACTTTGACCAATCTTATACAAAAAAGTATGCACTTTCACAATGTGCGAAGTAAAAAGGAACAGAAGGAGTACAAAGAGTTTGAGCAGCTTTTTAGCGTTTCTGTACATTGCAATCAAACACACAGGCCTGGCAATTCATAGAGAACATTCAAAACAATCGATGATTATGCACCTCAGCGACTCACATGTCAGAGGCAATATTTACTTCACAACTAAAGAATAAAGAAAAAATTGATCGACGCTGCTGGCAGCAAAGGGCGTCCCATTCGAAAATATCAAACGCATGTCTTGCTAAAATCAATGAGCAAAATTTGACAAGGTTGTCGCATTCCAAAATATCAAATGCCTACGATTGTGTAATGGGCAGGGTTTGCCATCAGTTCAGACATTGACATGGCACCTCGTGCTAAATAAACCAACTGTTCTTTTTGTGCAGTTCCACCAAAATCAACCAAATTCGCCCGTAGCTTGTATGATTTCGCCCTTATATGTTGCAACGCCTTGAACTTATCAGCACCTCCTTTCTTGTGGTGGAAATGAATGATTCGATGTATTCATGAACATTTTGTGCAGTTCCCATTGAAATCAAGCTGAGCACCCCTGTTTGCACAAATACAAAAAAGTGATTAGTATAGAGCAAAGTGTACTATGAATTGACAGTTTCAACAGGCACATACATGGTCCATGTAGAGCACACTTTTAGAAAAATGGAACTCACCAAAAAGAATCCTAGAACAACATTGTACTCGCGCATCACAGCAAAAAATGGAGATTTTGTCAGTCCTTCTGAGCTGAAGTTAGTTTGGTCTTGTGGGGAGTAATGTAACCATCCTTCAACTGCTCCTTCTGATGATAAGATAGACATGGCTTCTTCATCCTGGCATAATCAGAACTAGTCACTTCACGTACTCCATATTCTTCTTCAGAGGAAGATGATCCTGTTGTGCAAAGACAAGAGGACTACTAAATGCTAGCATCACTGTTTGCTCGAAAAAAGGAAAGGAAATATTTAAAACATCACAGATGAAGCACTTCTCAAGGACAATACCACTTTTTCATGACAGTATCTAAATAGTAGCACAACACCAATAGAGATGACAAAGCTCAATCATATGGATGAAATCAGTGGACGAGTACCAACCTTTGTCAGGAGGCTTATTGTGTAGAGCATACAGATGAAGCAATTCTCCGGAACCATCTGTTGCTATCTACGGTGGTGGCCATGCTTACTATATACTCCTCGATTAGTTTAATGTTTCCAACATCTTCTTGTGCAGTTCCACTAAAATATATGGTATCTTCAAAGAAGATCCCTGTTTGCACAAGTAGAGATAATTACATATTACATTTAGAGTGGCATCAAATCAGTGGCAAAACAATTGCTCGTTCCAGCCATAACAATAAATTAAGATGCAAAACTATATCATTACTTGTGTCATCACAGTTCCAGTGCTTCATTACAGCATCGGGAGTTGATTTTTGTTTTTCTTCCCCTTGTTCTTCCCCTTCATCACTTGGGTCAATAACAAACAAGCTTTGCCTTCAATGTAAGATTTGGCATGTCAATTAGGGAGCACAAGTGTAGTACCAAACTTAATTTTCTGATGAAAGTGGCAAAATACAGGCCAGCAGTTGTGAACTATCCTTATCTTACCTCAATGGGATATTACGGTGCACATACAGATTGGAAGTCTTGTCTCCATTTGTGCAGTTCACTAAAATCAAGCAACATTATGGTACAAGTAGCACAACATATGAATGCACACTGCAGAATCATGTGAAAGAAGGCTAGTACTGACCTCTCATGATGCGGAATTCAAACAACTCACAAGAAGAAGATCTGAACCAAATTCACCTTAACGGATAGGAAGTAAGATCTCCTCTTGTGCAGTTCCACTAAGATCAAGCAATCAAGCAACGTTGTCGGTGTGACATTTTGGTTGAACTACACAAAACACTCTTAAAACATAAGTGTTTTGTGCAGTGCAACAAAAGGTCACAATGGCAACGAGGTGAAGCAGATAACCCTGTTTACACAGAGGTGCAAAGGAAACAATTAGTGGTCAATAATGGTGGATGACACAGAAGCCAACAAAAAGAAGCATCTACCTTATCTAAATGGGAAAGAAAGCAAGACAGTAGCATTTCTCAAACGGTGGCATTGATTAATATTAACATAGAGATTATATTAACAATAAAATTCGTTAAACATGTAATTTGCTTTTAACTGTGGCATTGCATCAATTTTCCAGCGGCATTATTAGAGGGTGTTTGTTTACAGGGACATTTTGGTGTAGGGACTAAAAAAACTCCGTGTCAGTCCCATCTAAACCAAAGAGGAGGGACTTTTTGGGACTAAAAGTGGGCATTTGGGACTAAAGAAAGAAGACCCCGAGGGAGTCTTTTTGGGACTTTTTCCAATAGTTGCCCCTGCCATGCCTCGCACCTTGTCTCTATTAGTTCATTACTAGGGGTAACATGGTCTTTTAGCATGTCATTTAATAACCTCTAGTCCATGTTTATTCCCTGGAACCCAGCAGGTAGGGACTAGGGAGTTTTTAACCAAACAGGGCCTTAGATTAACCACAACTAATGAGTTGCACGGGACAGTGGACGCACCAGCACCATGTGCATCTACCGATGTACGGTGGTCATGCACAGTCTGTTGCAACAAAGAAAAAACAACCGTGGAGCATATTTGTGTTGGTCCCAGTTTTGTTATCTTTAGACGCCTTTCCCTATGTGAGCGCAGAAAATCTAGTCCTGCTTAAACTCTACAGCCCTGTCCCTTCCTTTCCTTTTTGAAAAAGTACTTTCGCCCCTTCCTTTCCTCTTTGAACCACGTCCTAAATTTATGCGATACAACTTTCCCAACTACTTTCCCCCATTTGTTTCCTCTTTGAACCACGTCCTAGATTAATGCTATACAACTTTCCCCCTTCATTACCTCTTTGAACCACGTCCTAGATTCATGCTATATACAACTTTTCCCACTACTTTCCCCCACTCCTTTCCTCTTTGAACCACGTCCTAGATTCATGGTATACATGCAGCTAGAGCAATGCATGTGGAGTAAGTTAATTATACCTTAAGGTTCTTGGGGCGTGGTTCGGTCAGCGACGGGACGATGGCGAAGAAGAAACGGTCGGAGGCCCTCCCGCGCTGCCGCTGGGTGGAAAGTGAACAACTACAAATGTGGACGTCTCTAGAGAAACTTTAGATCTGGAGAGGGTGAGAGAGTTTGAAGAGAGCAACTACAAGCGTCGAGGCTCCAGCGGGAGAGGGCGAGAGAGTGTGAAGAGAGCAACTACAAGCGCTGAGGCTCCAGCGTGTATATATATACTGGAGAGAGAATGTGAAGCGTGCAAACCCTAGAAAACATTTTGACCAGTCAAAGAATCCTCCTGGCACAAATTATGCTCAAGTGTAGTTATCGAACCCGAGACCTCAAGTTTGATGAGCGAACAGGCTAACCAGCTACACAAGCCTCCCGTTATATTCAACGAGAGGGAAATAACCTTTTATACATTCCTGCATTCGTGTGACAAGCATGCCGTGTTTTTTTGGTGTGTGTGGGAGTCATTGGGATTTCAATCATAATCGTGTGATGTGGCTTTGGTGGTAAGACTATCCACAGTGGTGCAGAAATAATGCAGCCTTAGTCACCTTACCTCTCTCCACGTAGTACGTTGGGTCCCACCAGTCAGAGGGTGAAACAAACAAATTAATAAGAAAAATTAAAAGCGCCAGTGGTGTATCTTACCTCACACATCTCGCTACTGCTCGGGAACACTATCCAATTGATCCCTCTGTTCGCTCACGTACTATTTTAAGTGAATCCTTATTATAACATGCACACAAATTTTGGGCACTTGTATTCGACTTAAGTCAGTGTGCCACCGTATCTCGTATACTTACTACTCCCTCTGTCTAGGTGTAATAAGTCACGTTAGAAGGTGCAACGGGACCAAGGTGCGTGCGTGTGCGCGCGCGCGCGCGCGTGTGTGTGTGTGTTTAACACCATGTGTGTGTTAGAGAGAGCGACAGATCGACCTACTCCTACAGAGAGATGTTGTGTAGTGTACGATTTTAGCCGCGAGAGTAGGTGCATCCTCTCGTTTCTGGGCGTGTCCGGTAGGGACATGCGGACAGCTGCCACGCCCGCTCCTGACCAGCCTGGCCCACCGAAAGCCCCTCCATCGCCCGCGCACGCTTCCTGCCCGAAACATTCAGCGCCGCTCCAAAGAATCGGTGCCGCATTCATACCCGGGCAGAGCGGACGCGACCTCTCACTGGTGCAAGAGTGATGGTTGCTTCGTCCGTCCAACTTACTGCTGGGTCTATGTGATTTGACGGCTCATTGGTCTTTATTACTGAGGTGGTAGGACTGCTGGATGTCCCATGCTTTCGGCCAAAGGAGGTATACTACTACTAGATTACAATTTTCTCCATTCTTACATCGGAGGCGTGCAAGAGCAGTGAAAACACGCAGGCTCAGTGATTACATGGCCCACCTCACACTATCACCGTGCGACACCTAACTCTTTACATAGTACTCCCTCCGTTCCTAAATATTACTAGATGAGTCCCCGCGCGTTGGCGCGAAACAGCAATATATCTCTCTACGCAAAATTATCAATTTCATAGAACAAAAAAAACTTTATAACCGCATGACAAATGTGGTAGCCAAACTAAATAAACTCCCATCATCATTTAGATCATCCCACATAAGGAAAAAAGATCAGCCAACTCCTACTGCATAATGGGATTATATTTTTCTTTTTGACATGTTAATGGGACTTAAAAGCTCACTTACATGCATGCTACCGGTGCATGCTTGCATGCAGACATGTTGATGTGATTTAAAACCCACTCACATGCATGTGGCACGGTATTTCTGCATGCTTGCATGTGGCTTAGTGCGGAGCCTCTCAACGTCAAGATCAGACGACTATTATGGACTGATTTACTTCATCTAACAGCTACATCAATTTTGATGACGTGGCTCAAGGAGAGGATAGAGAATTCCTAGTAGTGGGGGCTAGCTATTACTAGTAGATATAAGTCTTTGTAGAGATTCCACTACATACAGAACAAAATGAATGAATCTACACTTAAAATGCATCTATATACATCCGCATGTGGTTCATGGTGAAATCTCTACAAAGACTTATATTTAGGAACGGAGGTAGTAATAGTATAGTACGTACTATAATTTATCAGCGAGATAAATTTGTACAATGCTATGAAGCTTCCAGCTTCTGTTACATGTATCTTGCGTCCAAGGTTGCCCGTTGCAACATTTCATCAAATACAAAGGAGACTAACATGCATGATATTGCATCTCAATGATTGACAGATCATAGCAAATATGTACTCCCTCCGTTCCAAAATAAGTTTCTCAACTTTGTGCAAACTTTAGTACAAAGTTGTACTACTACTAAATTTGACACTTATTTTGGAACAAAGGCAGCTAAAGAAAAAAACGATCCATGCAGTCCCTAGCCCTTGAACTGTGAACCCTGACTAGGCTTCAATTTGCTGGCAACGTTCGAGCTTCCTAATAAATGAAGTTTGCAACCTTGTGACCATCGAATCATTTTGTGCAGTTTCACCAAAATCGAGATGAGCATCCCTGTGGCAAAGAAATTGAACAAGCGTGATTAGAATAAGATTACTAGGACTAGTTGATGAGACATAAACTCATCACGAATACAGTACGTAGAAGCCAGTAGAGGTATGTGCGGGGCAAAGAAGTAGAGAAATATCCACAGGGAGTGATGTGGGCAGCTGGAGCAGTGGTGCAAGCCGGCTGTAAAGGGAGTTGTACCTGAGGGACGTAGCTCAACCTTGAGGAGGGCGGCGGGAGGCGGCAACTGCCCACGTCGCGGTAGTGAGCAAGGGACGAAGGCAACCTCACCGGCTTTGTGAGAGAGAACAGCTGGGACCCCTGATCGGGATGTGCCGACAGTGGGTTTTCGCCGTCGGCGACGGCCACCGCATCTACACTAAGCATCCACCCCTTCCCCAAGCGGACGTGAGCCGCCGGGATGTTAGAGATGTGGCCATAGTCCTTTTGTGCGAGAGAGTGTGAAGAGAGCAACCCCAGCAAGCAACCGTGTAGGCTGGCCCGTCCTGACTATGTATATAGTGGAGCGGTTTCCTTTTCTCTCCATATGAACCTATCATATTGCGTACGTGCCACTGAAGAAAAAAAACTTTATTTATAAATGACGCGGCACCTACTACTCGTTCTCCTATAACCTTGCGCTTGGCATCTCCAAAATATTAACCTTGCGATTGGCTCTTCGCCTCTTCGGGAAGTCGAGCAATAATTGTAGTGCAGTATATATCGTTCTGGCTATATGAGACCGAATGAATTGCTGCACATCCACCACGTGGGAGAGGGTCGAGGGGCGAGGGAGAGTGCTACATATGGAGCAAAATGAGTGAATCTACACTCTAAAATACGTCTATATACATCAGTGTTTGGAGTATGTACTAGTAGTTCATGTTGAAATCTACTAAAGGACATATATATTCCAAACAATATGATATAATCTCTATAACCAAGGTAGTAGGGACGAGGAGTAAACGGAGGGAGTAGTAAATTTTTCTCCTCGTCCTGCGAGCCACTGCGCGCATGGGCGAGGGAGCGGGCGTAAGGCGTAGTAAGCAAGCTTCACCTCATCCCGCGAGCCACCGCGCCAGTGGGCGGGGAGACAGCGTACTAAGCAAGCTTCTCCTCGTTCTGCGAGTTGATGGGACACATCAAAAGTACTCCAGTGTATAGAGCCTTGCCTCTAAGGTAGGCCCCACATGGTTTGCCTCTTTTTTTTTAACATAACACGTCAAGTCGCAATTTGTTTGTTCACCCGTGGTAGACGATCCTCCCTCCACCAACTGGACAACCAGTACACGTGCCAAATTACCATGTGGGCTGCCTTTTTCGTACAGAAATGAGCTCCACCATGTACCCGCACGGGTGTGGTTGGGAAAGAGACGGGAGTACATGCGCCGTGCATGCACCTCTTCTCTTCGTGCACGTCCCCCACCTACGTGGGTGTGTGTGAGAGATACAAACCACGTTCATGAGTGTTTTTTGTTTTGGGGTGGGGGTGGGGTGGGGGGTTGATTTCGTGAATTATTTGTGGTATTATGTGTCGATGACATCTCAAACAAAATTTTGCATGCAATGTGTGTGAAATGGAGGCCTATCCATATCATACATAGAGGGTCGGGCAATCCACGAGAAGAGAGGGAGGGGTCATAGCTATCGATAGAGTCGAAGAGAGGATCAAGTGGGTGGGTGCGAGATCGATGAAGAGAGCCATCGAAATTGTGTGTGTGTACAAGTCAAAGATATAGGGCGACTGGCCTATTGGAACGTTAGAGGGCACATGTCAAGTTTGTGTGTGCCAGGGAGACATGACTAGAGCGCTCGATGTATCGGTGTGTGTGTGTGGGGGGGGGGGGAGCGGGGTGGTGGGAGGGGTAGGCAGAGGCCTAACTATAGAGGTAGAACGACTCGTATATGTGTTGAGAAGGAGAGACCCATCTATGTCTTGAGGGAGATCGGCCGACATCCATACATAACTGAAGGACGGGAAATATGATGAGAGAGAGAGAGGGAGGGAGAGGGAGGGAGAGGGGTAGAGTGCTGTATGGGTGATGGAGTTGCTTCTCGAAGATGGTGGGAGAGGCCTACTTGACAAACTGAGGGTGGAACTGCAATGTTATCAATAAGAGTGGGGATGTGTTTCTGTGTGTGCCTGTGTGTGGTAGATCTATCGGGATGCATCCATGGATGATGAAGGGGAACCATGTGTTTGGTAAGCAAACCTAACTAGATCGGTAGATCAATTGTTGTTTGTCGGAGGAAGGGAGAGACACAACTAATGAGGTAGATCGATTGACGTGTGGGTAAAAATGAGTTATAAGGACCTAGCTAGCTATATGTATAGCGAGAGATCGGTCGGTGTACGCCCATTTGTTAGAGGCAAATAAGGCCCAGCGAGACGGATAGACAGAGAGAATGGAGCTAGGAGGTGGTGCGAGAGGCCCAACTACTAGCTAGATAGGGGGAGGAGTGTGCGGTTGTGAGAGTGATGAAAAGAGGGGCGAGAGTTTACACGTGTGTCTGACCGTATGAGAGACACGAGGCAAGGACACATAAAGGAGGAGATTGAAGGTGTGTTTGTATGTTGTAGGCAGACATCGCTGGAGAAGTTTATCGATCGGTGTGTGTTGGAAAGGAGTTATGGAGACTCTGGGAGAAGGACCTAAAGAAAAAAATGAATGTGCCCGGTGGATAGAATGCCGAGGGAGGGGGAGGGCGAGGAGGGCATGTGCATGCACGAGAGGAAGTTAGTGGTAGCTACAAAGGTTAAAGGACTGTGTGGGTGTAAGAGACTAACAAGGATCATAATTTGATATGAAAGCGGATTCATATATTTGAATAGGAGATCATAGTGTTTTAAACATTGCATGCATGAATATAGCGGTGATACACGTGCTGTGCACATGTTATACCATAATGTGATAATGCATGGCGTTTGCAACTCACAACTAAATGCTGAACAATCTAAACCATACTATACATCAAACAATCTCACATTTTATTTGAATTTGTGATAATGTGTGGCGTTTGCAGCTAACAAATAAATATCGAACAATCTAAACAATACTATATATCGAACATTCTCACATTTTATTTGAATTTGTGGTAATGTGTGGTGTTTGCAACTCACATCTAAATACTTGTAGGCGTAGGGGGTGGGGCACCATACATAATGTGATAAACACATTATACATATGAGACATGGTTTAGATTATGAAGATCTAGCTAGAGCTAGAAATGTAATGTGATTTGAAATCAAAATAAAGTGGATTCAAAAAATCTAGTTCGAGTTCATATAGTACACATAGTTCATATGTAACTCGAGACTAATCATGTGGTGTGATGTGAAGATAATACACAAACGATGGTTTAACTTGACAATAATGATGATTGTAGATCTTATTAAAATAGAGAAACGAATTCAAATGCTTTGACTTCACAACAATCATTACTGTAGGTCTTATTCAAATAGAGAAACGAATTCAAATTTAGTTCATATTGAAGCGGTAGTATATACGTTTGGAATGCACTAAAACGTTCATTTGAGTAGTAGGTTGCATGCATTATACACGTAGCGAAATATTTTAATTGAACATAACATGAATTCAAAGTTTTGAATGACATTTGTAGGGCGCATTGATTTGGTACAGTACACGTTAGGCTTGTCTGGAAATTTCAACCCGCACCTTGTTAGCCCGAAATATTTAAGATATATCTTTGTCTCGTTGTGCTCTGACAACTCCCTCCATCTCAACCCGCGCCTTGCTATTCCGAAATTACAACGCGCGTGAAAACTCCCACCTCCTGTGAAATTCCGACACGTGAAATGCCCGTGGTACCCCTGAACCGAAAGAACCGCCTCAAATCGGTGGGGGTACTTTCGTAACTTACCCCACATTTTGGACAAGCGCGTCTCTAAGCCATGGTTCCCCACTGCCATCCCATCTGCCACCCATTCGTACACCGAGGCTGCGAAAACCCGCGACGAAACCCCACACCCTACTCCGTCCGCCACCCAGCCAGAGCCTCTTCCCCGACGACGTCGTCCACAACAACACCTCGACGTCCCTCATCCACCGTACCGGATGAGGATCCGTGGTCGATTTCATCGTCCCGCCGGTTCAGCCACCCCTCCACCTCCAAGGAGCTGCCCCGACGTTCCCCTTGTCTTTCGCGCCACCTCCATTCCCACACCGCCGTCTTCAACTGTAGCACCGGAAGAGCATCATCGTCACCGTTTCCTCGGATGAAGCTGTGGCCTAATCGGCGCCACCAAAGAGGTTGTACACTAATCACCGCATTTTCTTCTTGATTCGATCTCACGGTGCTGCCGACGCTCGGTCCCGAGCCGACACGGCGCGGCTCCATCCACGGCGGCGTCGCCGGCCACTTCCTCCACGGCGTCGCTCCCTCGGCGGCGACGCCCACATCAGTAGGACCTGCTGCTGCTTTAGCTCTCGCTCACGCTACTGCTCTGCTCTTGCTCTCAGTCCCCTGCCTGGTCTGCTCTTGCTCACGCTGTTGCTCACGCTCTCGCTCTTGCTTGCGATGCTGCTCCGGTTTAGCTACACTTCACTCCGATGCCGCCGGGGTGAAGGAAGAACCAGCCGTAACTGGGAGGGGGGCTCACCAGGGAGGTACCCCACTATCTATCTTAGGGTTCAGGATGGGGGCGGTGGTCGCCGGCGGTGGCGGGGCATTGGCGGGGCGGTGGCGTGGGGATCGCCGGAGAAAAAGCTCGGCATGGGGGGCCTAGAGGGATGGCCGGGGCGGTGGCGGACCGGCGGTGGGGAGTGTTTTCGGGGCGGGCGGGGCAGCACACTGCCGGCCACGGGCGGCGTGGGGCTGCTGTTTGGCCGGCTCAGGGGGGTGGAGGTTGAAAATGAACCGCATGCCATTGATTTCATATCCAACGGCTGCAAAATCGACTAACTAGAGATGAAAAAGTCAGTCGACCGACGTGTAGCCTCACCTTGCTAGTGCGTTCAGTTTCGACAGCAAAATTCAGTTTCGACAATTAAGTTCAGTTTTGACAGTTAAGTTCAGTTTTGACAGTTAAATTCAGTTTCGACAGTTAAGTTCAGAGATGAGCGGCTGATGTATTTTACATCTAGCACTTTGTGTTTATGTATTTTATGTCATGTATTGGAGATGCTATTAGAATTCCACTCAGGTTAACGTTGTTCGTTGTCTCTCTTGTCCTGCTTCAGCCTCGGCGTCGTACAACTCACCGAAGCTGCTCCAACGACGAAACCCTCCATCACAGCGGAGAAGTACCTCGGGCTCCATCTCCAGGCGCCTAAGATCTACTTCCCCTCCTCCGACAGCCAAGTCAGCCGGAGCATCCTCACTGGACAACCCAATCACGCTGAGATCGACAAGGCTTCGCCAAAGAGGTTGTACACTTGTTGCATCTCTTTTTTACTCTACATGTTATATATATTGTCCACTGAGCACACGGATTTGTTCCTTTAGTGTCTCCTTGAAAGAAAAAACGTAGGAATTTTAATTTTCACTTGTCCTCCTTTTCAAATTCCTATTCATGAAGCACAATACTAAGAGATAGTAGCATAATAGCATTATAACCGTACATTTTCTTGTGGTTTGACTTAATCTCACCATGCTTCTTTGCATCCTGTGATCTTCCAATTGTTGTGAATCAAACACCCAGATTGGCAGAAATCCTATGTTTTTAAATTCTCTGTTTTGCACGTGCATTCCTATCCTATTCCTGTCTATTTCCTATCCCTGCATTGTTGGAATCCTCCAATTCAAACGAGCCCTTACACAATTACTTCTCTTACAGATAGTTGTCAAAGAAAACCTTGCGTGGTTTGTCCCGCTCCTGCTGCGCCGTCGTCCACCCCAGCTCAGCTGCTCCAACAACAGAAGGGTCCAGCACATCAGGGATCCGGCCTCTAGACTGTCTTTCGTCGCCTCAGATCTTCTTCCCCGCCGCTGGCAGCCATGAAAACTGCACTACCATCATCAACCGAGCAGATGACCTCGAGGACTACACGGGTCCACAAGAGAGGTCGCACTCTTTCGTGTCTGCTTACGTTATGCATCGCTTAATATTACATGCTACTTTATCGTCCTGTTCACCGATTAGACTCTGAATCAGCTCCAAACTAATGGTCAAACTTGAGTTTTTAAATGGTTGTGGGGTACATATCGGGGCCGCTATCAATAGTATCTATCTACTATCTGGTTAATCTCCGGTGTCTACTATGAGTTTCATGTTGGGTGGGAAACAAATAGTAAAGAAGCCATTATCTGTATTTTTTAACTGAAGCCATTATCTACCTGCTATTATTGGTTTTGGGTCTATCCATAGGTTGCTACCATCACTCTGGACTTCTGCATGCACTCCTTACATAATCTCACTATGTTTTATTCCTATGCATGACAGTTATTGTAAACAATGGAACTGAACATGTAGAGCAAAAGAGACGAGCCTTGCATGGCAATAAAATTTCATGCAGACGTCGCTCCATGGTAGGCACAAAGGCAGCCCCCCTCCACGCATTTCGGATTGTAATCGAGAGGAAGATATCTGTTCTGAGGGGGATTCAGAAGGAGAAGACAACTCCTATTTACCCCCTGAGGTCTTCGCTCTAACTTGGCATGCTGATGTTGGTTATATCATGCATATGGTGTCTTGCATTGCTTACTTTATACATCAACTATGTCATCTGCTTAGTTTAGACATCCTTTGTGCGAATGCCATCTGTTTAGTTTATTCATCGTTTATGTGAATCATGCAACGCCATCTTGTTTAGCCAGGCATCATATATGTGAATTTTGCAATGCCATCCTGCTTAGCCAGTCATCTTATATGTAAATTATATCAGGCCATCCTTTTTTTTCGTTACATATTACATTTGTCAACAATGTTATTACATTCAACTGCTCTTCGTGTGCATCAGCCATTTGACACGATGATGGCAAATTCTGGAGTGAAAACAAGGTCTTCAGAGCAGACTATGCTATCTGATGAAGCACATATCTCGCTGGTTACGGATAGCTCCTCAGAGAAGGATTCAGAGACGGATGACCAGTCCTATTCCCCCCTGAGGTGTATGATCTAACTTGGCAGGGTTATGTTGCTCATATCGTGCGTATGGTGTCTTGCATTGCTATGTCATTTGATTAATTTAGACATGCTTTGTGTGAATGCCACCTGTTCGGTGCCTAATTACCATATATGTGAATTATGCATTGCCATCTTGTTGCAAGACATTATATATGTGAATTATACAATGCTATCTTATTGCAAAGGCATTATATATGTGAATTATGCAATGCCATGCTGTTTAGCCAATCATCATGTATGTGAATTATATCATGCTATCAGTTTTTTGTATTACGTGTTCCATTTGTCGACAACGTTTGTATATTCAACTACTCTTCCTGTGCATCAGCCATTTGAAGCGGTGATGGAAGTATCTGGAGTGAAAACAAGGTATTCAGAGCAGACAATGCTACCTGCTGAAGCAGACATCTTGTTGGTTATAGAGAGCTCCTCAGAGGAGGATTCAGAGACTGATGACCAGTCCTATTTTCCCCCTGAGGTCTATGCTCAAACTTGGCAGGGTTATATTACCCATGTCATGCATGTTGTCTTGCATTGCTTAGTTTTTACATCATATATGGATTGCCATCTGCTTACTTGCTTACTATATAAATCATATATTTGAATTATATCATGCCATCATGTTTACATAGTACATACACATCATCTATCAGAATTATGGCATGGCAACCCATTTAATAAAGACATCATATAGTTATATCATCTCATCCTGTTTAGTGTTTACAGTCATCATATTTTGAATTATGGCATTCTATCCGTGAATGTATGTGAATTATGGCATGCCAACCTATTTAATAAACACATTATATAGTTATGTCATGTCATCCTTTTTACATAGTCTGATATTTTGAACTATGTCTTTCCATATTTTTTAGTTAGCCATCATAATGTAAAATTGTGTCATGCTATCCTGTTTAGTTAGCCATCATATATGTGAAATTGTGTCATGCTATCCTGTTTGGTTAGACAACATAAATATGAATTATTTCATGCCCTCTTTTATTCCCCACTATCCATTGCACCTGTCTATCATACAATGTCTATACTTTCAATTACTTTTCTTGTTTATCAGCCATTTGAATTGGAGAGCGTGATGGCAGTATCTAAGGGAGTAACAACACGGTCTTCAGAAAAGATAGTGCTACCAGTTGATGCAGATAGAACCATGGTTGTACTTGCCCAAGGACCAGATCCACCACACATAACCTAGACTCTCACAGATTGTACCCCTACCCAGTTGGACAGAGAACCAGCTACACCCCTTCTAACCCCAACCCCGGCAGATAGTAACCCAGTTCCAGTTGACACAGCACCGTCTCCACCACAGAGCACCCAAACATGAGCAGTTAGTAACGGAACTGTAGTGCCCAAAGCACGAGGACCACCACTCTGGAAGTGTATTTTTTGGTAGTGAAGTCCTGTAGCATGCACGTATGGTAAACGTTATGTAACAAATTTGAAACATGAGGTGTTCTTAGATTGTCCTCCTTATGAGTGGCGGTCGGGGACGAGCGATGGTATTTTCCTACCAATCTATCCCCCTAGGAGCATGCGCGTAGTGCTTGGTTTTTGATGACTTGTAGATTTTTGCAATAAGTATGTGAGTTCTTTATGACTAATGTTGAGTCCATGGATTATATGCACTCTTACCCTTCCATCATTGCTAGCCTCTTTGGTACCATGCATCTCACATTGAGAGTTGGTGCAAACTTCGCCTGTGCATCCAAACCCCATGATATGATAAACTCTTTCACACATAAACCTCCTATATATTCCTCAAAACAGCCACCATACCTACCTATTATGGCATTTCCATAGCCATTCCGAGATATATTGCCATGCAACTTTCCACCATTCCGTTTATCATGACACGTTCATCATTGTCATGTTGCTTAGCATGATCATGTAGTTGACATAGTATTTGTGGCAAAGCCACCGTTCATAATTATTTCATACATGTCACCCTTGGTTCATTTCATATCCCGGTACACCGCCGGAGGCATTCATATAGAGTCATACTTTGTTCTAGTATTGAGTTGTAATCTTTGAGTTGTAAATAAGTAGAAGTGTGATGATCATCATTAATAGAGCATTGTCCCCAAATAAAAAGAAGAGAAAGGCCAAAAAAAGAGAAAGGCCAAATAAAAATAAAAGGGACAATGCTACTATCCTTTGCTACACTTGTGCTTCAAAGTAGCACCATAATCTTCATGATAGAGAGTCTTTTGTTTTGTCACTTTCATATACTAGTGGGAATTTTTCATTATAGAACTTGGCTTGTATATTCCAACAATGGGCCTCCTCAAGTGCCCTAGGTCTTCATGAACAAGCAAGTTGGATGCACACCCCCTTAGTTTCTTTTGTTGAGATTTCATACATTTATAGCTCTAGTGCATCCATTGCATGGCAATCCCTACTCCTTGCATTAACATCAATCGATGGGCATCTCCATAGCCCATTGATTAGCCTCGTTGATGTGAGACTTTCTCCTTTTTTGTCTTCTCCACATAACCCCCATCATCATATTCTATTCCACCCATAGTGCTATATCCATGGCTCGTGCTCATATATTGCGTGCAAGTTTATAGGTTTGAGATTACTAAAGTATGAAACAATAGCTTGGCTTATCATCGGGGTTGTGCATGATGAGAGCATTCTTGTGTGATGAAAATGGAGTATGACTAAACTATATGATTTTGTAGGGATGAAATTTCTTTGGCCATGTTATTTTGAGAAGACATAATTGCTTAGTTAGTATGCTTGAAGTATTATTATTTTTATGTCAATATGAACTGTTATCTTGAATCTTTCGGATCTGAATATTCATACCACAATTAAGAAGAATTACATTGAAATTATGCCAAGTAGCACTCCGCATCAAAAATTATCTTTTTTTATCATTTACCTACTCGAGGACGAGCAGGAATTAAGCTTGGGGATGCTTGATACGTCTCCAACATATCTATAATTTTTGATTGCTCCATGCTATATTATCTACTGTTTTGGACATTATTGGGCTTTATTATCCACTTTTATATTATTTTTGGGACTAACCTATTAACCGGAGGCCCAACCTAGAATTGTTTTTTTTCCTATTTTAGGGTTTCAAAGAAAAGGAATATCAAACGGAGTCCAAACGGAATGAAACCTTCGGGAACGTGATTTTTGGAACGAACAAGACCCAGGAGACTTGGACCCTACGTCAAGAAATAAAGGAGGAGGCCACGAGGTAGGGGGCGCGCCTACCCCCCAGGCGCGCCCTCCACCCTCGCGGGCCCCCTGTTGCTCCACCGACGTACTCCTTCCTCCTATATATACCTACGTACCCCCAAACGATCAGATACGGAGCCAAAACCCTAATTCCACCGCCGTAACTTTCTGTATCCACGAGATCCCATCTTGGGGCCTGTTCCGGAGCTCCTCCAGAGGGGGCATCCATCACGGAGGGCTTCTACGTCAACACCATAGCCTCTCCGATGAAGTGTGAGTAGTTTACCTCAGACCTTCAGGTCCATAGTTATTAGCTAGATGGCTTCTTCTCTCCTTTTGGATATCAATAAAATGTTCTCCCCCTCTCTTGTGGAGATCTATTCGATGTAATCTTCTTTTTGTGGTGTGTTTGTTGAGACCGATGAATTGTGGGTTTATGATCAAGATTATCTATGAACAATATTTGAATCTTCTCTGAATTCTTTTATGTATGATTGGTTATCTTTGCAAGTCTCTTCGAATTATCAGTTTGGTTTGGCCTACTAGATTGATCTTTCTTGCAATGGGAGAAGTGCTTAGCTTTGGGGTCAATCTTGCGGTGTCCTTTCCCAGTGACAGTAGGGGCAGCTAGGCATGTATTGTATTGTTGCCATCGAGGATAACAAGATGTTTTTTATCATATTGCATGAGTTTATCCCTCTACATCATGTCATCTTGCTTAAGGCGTTACTCTGTTTTCATGAACTTAATACTCTAGATGCATGCTGGATAGCGGTCGATGAGTGGAGTAATAGTAGTAGATGCAGGCAGGAGTCGGTCTACTTGTCTCGGACGTGATGCCTATATACATGATCATACCTAGGTATTCTCATAACTATGCTCAATTCTGTCAATTGCTCAACAGTAATTCGTTCACCCACCGTAAAATACTTATGCTCTTGAGAGAATCCACTAGTGAAACCTATGGCCCCCGGGTCTGTCTTCATCATATTAATCTTCCAATACTTAGTTATTTCCTTTGCTTTTATTTTACTTTGCATCTTTATCACAAAAATACCAAAAATATTATCTTATGATATCTATCAGATCTCACTCTCGTAAGTGACCGTGAAGGGATTGACAACCCTTTATCGTGTTGGTTGCGAGGAGTTATTTGTTTTGTGCAGGTATGAGGGACTCACGCGTAGCCTCCTACTGGATTGATACCTTGGTTGTCAAAAACTGAGGGAAATACTTACGCTACTTTGCTGCATCATCCTTTCCTCTTCAAGGAAACCCAACGCAATGCTCAAGAGGTAGCAGGAGGTCTAGCCCGCGTCGCGCCCCGGAGAGCGGGTCCTCCTCCTTACTCACATGGAGAGAGGTTTTTCCTTGCCTCCTCATCCATTTTTTCGTGGTTTCCTGAATTTCTTCGGTGCGCAAATCCACCTCCCCCCGAATGCCATATCGTACCTTGTTGCCTTCGTCTCGATGTGTGAAACTTCTTGGGTTGTCACCCCCACTGGGGGCTATTCAAACACATCTTCACATGCCGCTCTCAGTCGGTTAAGAAAGCGAATCTAAGTGATGCGAGGACCCACGTTATCCAGATGTGTGGGGGTTTAGGTGTCCAGATGAGAGGTAGAAGTGCCTTCCCTTCCATGACCTTCCCCGAGTCAGTTAGGGGTTGGCAGTCGGCCTAGTTTTATTGCAATGATGTTCCGACCCCTGGTTCATCGACTGGCCTTCCCCCTTTCTCATTGGCGAGACTCAGTGCTCCTCACTCGTTGACTATGGACAAGGAGGAGAAAGTTGTGGCGGGGATCTTGGTAGAAGCTGTAGTTGAGTTGATCCAGGCCAGGGTGATAGGCTTGGATCTGTTGGAGGTTTTCCTCAATCGACGGATCCAACCTCTGCAAGCACGCGACCACCCCATGTGGCTGTATTCTGGACCAGACGACTACGCTTGGATCCATCCAGAGGAAGTCAAGGAAAATACTGTGATGTAATGGCTTAGGAGCATCACCGGAGCTCATGACAATCCACGTGGATCCAAGCGGGTTCTGCCTTTTGATGTAGAGCATCCTCCAGGTGAGGTGAGACATAACTTGTCGAGGTTTTACTTTTTGTTTCCAATATGCCACTATATTAAGAACCGTTTGACTTTGAAATTTGTGTCCTGCAGGCATTCGCGAAGATGTTTTTACCTGTGCCAAATGGAGAACAACTCATTGAAGGAATGGAGAGCGAGGGTGGTAGTGCTGATATCGATTATGCTGACGACAATGATGGCAGCTATGATGACTCGGAGGAGAGTGAAGAAGTCGAGTCCCCTCTGCACACTGAGTGTCGATCCAACTAGACCCAAGATCCGGCGGCCAGCCAGGGCAACGCCGCGGTGTCGAGTGTCAGGAACCCAAAACGTACTCGGACTGCAATGCCTGACCCAACTAAGAAGTCTGCGAAATAGCCCAAGGTCGCACCGGCGAAACCTCGAAAGGCTCTCCCCAGAATCAAGGTCTCAGTGCCTACCACTTTGACGTGACTGCTCTTCTTTTTCTCTTTCTTTCTTACTGCTGCAGAACGTCGTGCTTTTGTTGACCGAGTGAACATTGTGTGCCAGAGTTGCTACTTTGATAACATTGCCCATGCGGGTTGATGAGGAGCATGCGTATGCGAACACTGCTGACACGGCCACCTCTCGACGAGGTACGACAAGTTTACACTCTGTTTTGTTTCATTTATTGATTCGATGATTGGATGAGTTGTTGTTGTTGAATGACTATAGAACCAACATATATCATTCATCTTGCTGACGACAACGAAGACGAGCTTACAAAGGGTGCGGGTGATGAAGGTACGGCTCGAACACTCCCCGCAGCTTCACTCGGAGAGTGCCGTCGAGCAGAGCACCCCGAGTACCGCCTACTGCTACGCCTCAGGAGCCTGGTGGTTCGTCTCAAGCTGGCACAATCTCTACTGCTCCACTGTCAACTACTTCGCCTTTGGTATCGACTCTTCTAGCTTTAGGACCTACTGGCCAATCTCAAGTGCTGATTCCTCCGACTGTGTCACCGACTCCACCAGCTCATGTCTTCACTCTGTATCGCGTTCCGAAGGACCAGACTAGCCAGCAAGGAAGCTATGATCCAAGCCGATCTGATGATTCAGCATCTGAAGGAGGTGTATGAAGGCAGTAAGCTGGCTTACGATGCCAGCGTGGCTCTTCAAGCGAATGTCCGAGTAAGTGCAATTGTAAGTTTATTTCCGATTGAATTTTTTCCCTGTCTATCTTGACTCTGCACACCCACTGGGTGTTTTTTTGGTTTTTGATGTCGGTATTCAGTTTACTCATAGTTTTTCAGTCCGAGGCTCGCCACTCGGGCCGTTCAGGCCGTGCCGAGTGGGAGTTGATCCAGTGGGGGCACGCTGAGTGCACCCACCGGGTGTAGTCCCCGATACCGCCGTCGAATGTTCGATTCGGCGGGGATCTTAGAATATGTTTGACTGTAGCCCCTTGCTACCTCTTGAGCTTGCGTTAGTTTTTCCCTTGAAGAGGAAAGGGTGTTTGATACGTCTCCAATGTATCTATAATTTTTGATTGTTCCATGCTGTTATATTATCAATCTTGGATGTTATATAATCATTTTATAGCCCTTTTATATCATTTTTCGGTACTAACCTATTGACATAGTGCCAAGTGCCAGTTGCTATTTTCTGCATGTTTTTTACATCGCAGGAAATCAATAGCAAACAAAGTCCAAATGCAATGGAACTTTAGGGAGATTTTTTTGGACCAGAAGACATCTAATGGGCCAAGGCTGCGCCTTGGGGGGGGGTGCTCCAAGGAGAGCACAACCCACCAGGGCGTGCCAGGAGGCCTAGGCGCGCCTTGGTGGGTTGTGCCCACATGAGAATGTATCTAGTGCAACGAGCAAACTCGTGCTACAGATGCACCAGCAGCACATGACCCGTCAGATTAGAATGAGAGGGACATGATCCATCTACAACGTGGGTTGGTGGTACATTTTGCAAAGGGAACCTTATAGTATCATTGAATGCTACAAACAGTACTGCCCTATCCTGTACAGATGTACCAGTCTGAGCCAGAAAATAACCTACTGTAGTTTGTGTAGTTTGAGGAGATGTGATCAAATTATTATTATTTATTTGACCAAGTTGAAGAGCCATTTTCTCAAGTTTTAAGAAGATATTTTTTAGTAGACTTGGTTACTGTGACCAATCCATTAGTAGTAAGAGTAAATTTTGACACACTTCTTCTACACATGCAGTACCCACCTTTGAACTGATGGAACGGGTATATATAGAACAAAAAAAACCGAACGAACTACATCGGCAAACAATGATTTTCTTTTAATAGAAACATATTTAATGGATTCACTCATCTGTGAGGTTCCTAGTTACAACCGTACATTAACATAGCTTAACTGTATCCATCAAGTCTGATTATCGGGTAACATCATCTCAAGGCTTAACACTAATCTAAACGAGAAAGCAACATCAAAAATACCCACACAAACCAACCCCAGTTACATCAACTCACTACTTAACACTAATCATGGATTGCATGGTGCCACCCCCTCTGCTTCCCGTTGCACTTCACTGAATATGTTTCGGCTTTGAAACTCCAAGTATGAACAATACAACTGCCTGGAAGTAAGAAACAAGATTCAATCATATAAGGGCTAGCGTGTTGTCCAAATAAAAATTCAGGAAAAAAACTCAGAACTTGAGCGATCCAGGCAAGGCCGTGCTAAGATCAAAATTGATGTGGTTCGATCACAATTGTCTTTATAATGCTGAAATACCAAGACATATTTGCTCAGAATGAAATCTTGTTTGAGTGTCTGTTAGAAGAGTCTCACTTGCTAAAGTACTGAGCAAGAATTTCTAATGAAGATGCTAAAAATATCTGTTACAGTTGAACATATTCTCACTTATCTTCAAAGTTTCAGATGATGGTGCTAAACATGTTCTCACTTAACTTCAAAGTTTTAGATGATGATGCCGCTGTAGTACAGAGCAACAATACACAGGGAAAAAAAAGGAATTGTGCTTAGTACACATAGTAATAAGGTTGCGCTAATTGGCCAAATAGTCACATGAGCACAATATATAGCAGTCATCTACAAAAGGAAGTAACATATAAATACGAACCAAATCTTGAAATCTATGTGAAACTAGGCTTAGCAATTTGTCGGAGTAATGGGCCACGGGTAGGCGAAACCGGGTCCTAGAACCTTTCAAGACATCAGGGCAGGCTGCGCCCCTCAAGACCCCAGGACAAAGAGCCGCCTCCTGAGGAGTCGACGGCAAGACGGCCGACTGCCCGCTCACGGCCGAGTCCCAGGGATGACTTCCAGAGAAGCCGGCTTTGGGGAGTCGGCCAGTGACTCCAACAAACCCCATGACCTCATCAAAGGGGACGAGGCAGGGGCGTGGCTATAGTGAAGCCCACCCCCGCCCCTCACCAAGGGAAGGCATGGCCACAGCATGCCGTACCCCGGTAGATCTCCGTGCGGCATGGCACTGTTGCCATGCCGGCCCTGACGTCAGCACCGCAGGGCCGAATCCTGCACCCATGACGGCTTGTCTGTACGACCTGGAGGCAACAGGCCCCACCAGTCAGTGAGACCTCGGGAGACGGCAGGAGAACCACTAGTCGGACCCGTCGGGAGTCGGCCGAGCCCTCCCCCGGGGCCCACGTGCCCTTAATCAAGATGTGATGGGGAGAGGCAACAGTGATCGCCCACCAGGCGGCGGGGCTGTTGCCACGACCTCATGATCAAGTCCGCGTCATTAGAAGCGCGGCTACAGTAAGCAGCAGCCGGCAAGACCCACCCGCGGTGGACGCGGGCTGTCGGCTCCGTACCAGGCCAGTCGGCGGGCCCCAGCGGTCGGCAGAGAAGACGGAGGCCAGAGACACTGATGGCTGGGCCCACGCCCAGCCGGATTACCATTGTACCCCTGGGGGGTAGGCCTATATAAACCCCCCAGGGCACCCATGCAAAGGGTTGGAACCCATTAGCTCTAGACCAGATCATATAGAAGGGAGAGAGCTAGCCTTACCCTCTCCTACCACCAGAAAACAGCTCAAGGAGAAACCGTGTAAACACTTTGGCCATAGTGATCATGCGGAGACCCTGCAAAGCAACAGTAGGGGTATTATCTCCCCAAAGAGCCCCGAAGCTGGGTAAGATTCGCCGGCGTGCATGTCTTCGCCTCATCCCGTTTCCAGGCACCGACGACGTTCTACTCGCCCCCACCATGATAAGCCATCCGTTGGCATATGTCGCACCAAACCCCCGACATTTGGCGCCCACCATGGGGCCTGGTGCACCGCCGCCCAGAGATCTGCTCTGGACGGGAACCCTTTTCCTCCCTGGCGAGCGCAGCCAGCCAGGCACGCCAGGCGGAGTTTGCGCCGACGCGCTAAGCGGCATCGAGATCGCCTGCGTGGTCAGCTCCTTGGCCGAACTTGTCGGCGAGGTCTGCCTCTCCGACGAACCTGCATCCAACGCAGGCACGGGCGGCCCCGAGAACCTCCTCGCGGGCCTCCTCGATCAACTCCACGTTTTCGGCGAGCCTGCCGTAGACTTGGAGTCCGTAGGCTCTACCGACCCGATGCTGGTCGACTCCGACACCGGGTCGCTCGACGCGTTCCCCACCAATGTGGTGGTCTACGACGAACCTCTCCCCCATGCAGAGAGCAACGGAAGCACCGTCATTGAGGTGCTAGTCATCAGTCATGACGAGCTCCCCGACGGAGGAGCGCACGACTCGCTCAGCGCGGCGCTGCAAGACCTAACTGCGCCCATTCCGGAAGACGCTGACGCAGAGACGTTGGAGGCGCGCTGCCTTCAGCTCGTTGAAGGCGTGAAGAAGTTGGCCAGCATGAGGCACTTGTCAGAAGCCTACCAGCGGGAGATGGATCGCGCCGTCGGTGGCTCGCCGGCCCCGGCGGGGCCCAGCCGCCTTGGCGCGGTCCGGCAGCGCGGCGTAGGCATCGCCAACCTGTTTGGGGCAAGCCGCCCTGTGTACGCTACACCAGCGGAGAACATCTGAGCCGCCCAGGCAGCTACGGACGAGCTGGACAATTTCGAGGGCGAAGAACGCCGCCTCATGATGGAGCGGGTCTAGCGGCTTCTCGCCGCGGCCGCCGCGCAGAACAAGGCCGGCTGCCGCATGGAAGCGCTTCAATGGCCCATCAACGACCTTCACCGAGATCAAGGCGCGACGTATCGGACGCCGACTGGCGGCGCCTGAGGAAGAAGAGACAAGGAGTCGACTGTCAGCCACAGTCGGACTTGCATTACCGTAGAGCGCGACCGAGACGGCCGCCCAAGAGCAGTGGAACGACGGGACGACTATCTGCCTCCCCCTCACCGCAAGGAGAGGCGAGTGTCCCCGCCTCCTATTGACCATCCGACTCTCGGTGACCGCCTTGGCTGCCGAGAGGGAGTTGGGGAGAATGACGCCCGCCACCGGATTGACCGACTCCACCGATCCTTAGCGCTGGAAGAAGAAGACGAGCTGGGTCCGCCTTGTTTCGGGGCCCGCATTCGGGATGAACCCTTTCCCAGAGGGTTCACGCTCCCAAGAGACATGCCCAAGTATACCGGCTCCGTGAAGCTGGAAGACTGGCTAGTCGACTACTCCACGGCTGTCAGCATAGCAAACGGCAACAAGCGTGTTGCCATAAAGTACGTTCCGCTCATGCTCCAGGGCACGGCCCGGACATGGCTGAACAGCCTAAAGCCCCGCAGCATCAACAGCTGGGTCGACTTCACCAAAGCGTTCGTCCGCAACTTCACCAGCACGTACAAGCGTCCTCCCAAGCCTCGTCAGCTCTGCTTGTGCGTGCAAGGCCCCGACGAGTCGACTCGCGATTACCTCACGTGTTGGGCCGAGCTCCGGAACTCCTGCGAGGGCGTGCACGAGGTGCAGGCCATCGAGTACTTCACAGCCGGGTGCAGAGAAGGCACCCTCCTCAAGCACAAGCTCCTCTGCGATGAGCCAGAGACCCTTGACAAGCTGCTGATCATAGCGGACAAGTACGCCACAGCCGACTCCTCCATGAAGGCGGAAATTCAAATTAGCACAACTGGCAAAGTGGCTCCTCAAGCTCCAAGAACTCCGGCGGCAGATGCCGGCCGGCGACAACAGTAGGACGACAACAAGCGCAAGGCCCCGCAGCCGGCTTCCAGCAGCCGGCAGGTCACGATCGTTGAAGCCCAGCAGCCAGATGAGCAGCCCCCGTCTAAGCGACAGAAAGGCGGCAAGCCAAACTGGTTGCCTGCCTTCTCCTATGAGCAGACCTGGGATGGACCTTGCAAGTTCCACAGCGGCGCAAAGCCGTCAAATCACACCACCCGGAAGTGCCACTGGCTCACCAGGATCGCCAAGGGAGACGGCCTCCTGCCTCCCTCGCCTGCTGGGCAGCCGCCTCCGCCTCCACCCCAGCAGCCGGCTGTCAGGCCAGTCGGCGCGGTACAAGACGAATACCCCGAAGAGCATGGAGCCTATGTGGTGTTCACCAGTATAGCTGATGATCGACGCAGCAGGTGGCTGCAGCGACAAGAGGTGAATGCAGTAGCGTTGGAGATGCCAGAGTTCATGCACTGGTCTGAGAAGCCCATCAGCTGGAGCAGGGCTGACCACCCAGAAGTGATGCCGAGTCCGGGCTCCTATGCCTTGGTCCTGGACGCCACCTTTGCTACGGACAAATGAGCCGCGCGTTTCTCGCGAGTTCTGATAGACGGGGGCAGCAGCATCAATATGCTGTACAAGGACACCATGGAGAAGTTAGGAATCAAGCAAAGACAGCTTCAGAACAGCCTAACTATGTTCCACGTCATTGTTCCTGGGCTTTCCTGCTCGCCAATCGGCAAGATCCTGATGGACGTCCTCTTTGGGGACAAAGATCACTTCCGTAGAGAGCCCGTTTGGTTTGAGGTGGTGGATCTTGAGAGCCCATACCATGCGCTGCTTGGCCGACCTGCCTTGGCCAAGTTCATGACGGTCCCCCACTACGCCTACCTCAAGATGAAGATGCCCAGTTCCAAGGGAATTCTGACTATGGCTGGCGACTACCGGAAGTCGTCTGCTTGCGCAGCAGAGAGCAGTCGGCTGGCCGAGTCCTTGGTAATCGTGGCTGAGAAGCGGCTCCTTGAGTGAGTTGTGGCGATGGCCGGCAAGCAGCCTGAGGTGTCGCCCAACCCAAAAGAGTCGGAGGCTGAGGGTTCGTTCAAGCCGGCCAAAGAGACAAAGAAGATACCCTTGGACCCGGAGCACCCAGAGAGGTACGCCGTCATAGGTGCAAACCTCGACAGCAAATAGGAAAGCGAGCTCGTCGATTTCCTCCGTGAGAATCGGGACATCTTCGCATGGTCCCGCAAAGACATGCCAGGTGTACCGACAGAATTCGCCGAGCACAAGTTACATGTCCGATCTGATGCAAAGACGGTCAGACAGCCCCTGCGCCGCTTATCAAAAGAGAAGAGAAGAGTTGTCGGGGAAGAGATAGCCCGACTCCTAGCGGTCGACTTCATTATGGAAGTATTCTTTCCAGAATGGCTAGCAGATCCGGTCTTGGTACTAAAGAAGAACAAGCAGTGGCGAATGTGTATTGACTACACGAGCCTCAACAAGGCCTGCCCCAAGGACCCATTTGCTTTACCAAGAATCGATCAGGTGATAGACTCCACAGCTGGATGCGAGCTGTTGAGTTTTTTGGATGCATATTCAGGATATCACCAGATCAAGCTAAACCCGGCTGACAGACTGAAAACTGCTTTCATCACGCCGTTTGGAGCCTTCTGCTACCTCACCATGACGTTCGGCTTAAGGAACGCCGGCGCCACCTTTCAGCGTTGCATGTAGAAGTGCCTCCTCAAGCAGCTCGACAGGAACGCCCACATTTATGTAGACGATGTGGTGGTGAAGACGGAAAAGCGTGGGACACTGCTGGAGGACCTTAAGGAGACTTTTGAGAACCTGCGCCGGTTCCAGATCAAGCTCAACCCCGAGAAGTGTGTCTTCGGAGTACCAGCCGGCCAGCTCCTTGGCTTCCTGGTCTCTAAACGCGGCATAGAATGCAACACAGTAAAGATCAAGGCCATTGAGAGAATGGAGGTACCCAGCCGACTGCTGGACATGCAGAAGTTCACCGGCTGCTTGGCGTCCATCAGCCGGTTCATCAGTCGACTGGGCGAGAAAGCTCTCCCCTTGTACCAACTCATGAAGAAGACCACTTTTTTCGAGTGGAACCATAAGGCGGATGAAGCTTTTCACCAGTTGAAGAAGATGCTGACAACTCCACCCGTCCTGGCGGCTCCGACTCCCAAGGAACCTATGCTCCTGTACGTCGCCGCCACCAGCCGGGTAGTCGGCACGGTCATTGTAGTGGAACGCAAGGAGGAAGGCAAGGCGCTACCTGTCCAGAGACCGGTATATTACCTGAGCGAGGTACTGTCGTCCTCCAAGCAGAACTACCCCCACTACCAGAAGATGTGATATGGCATACACTTTGCTTCCAAGAAATTGAAGCCTTACTTTCAAGAGCATCCAATCACGGTGGTCTGCTTGGCCCCACTTGCCGAGATCATCGGTAGCCGAGATGCTTCTGGTCGAGTGGCCAAGTGGGCCATAGAGCTGGCTCCTTACACCGTCCACTACCAGCCCCGCACCGCCATCAAGTCACAAGCACTGGCTGACTTCCTCGTCGACTGGGCCGAGACCCAGTACCTACCTCCAGCACCTAATTCCACCCATTGGCGGATGCATTTCGACGGCTCCATGATGCGCACTGGCTTGGGAGCCGGCGTCGTCCTCACCTCTCCCAAAGGCGACAAGCTCAAGTATGCGCTGCAAATCCACTTTGCGACCTCCAATAACATCGCCGAGTACGAGGCGCTCATTCACGGGCTCCGGCTTGCCAAAGAGCTCGGCATCCGCCGGATCTTGTGTTATGGCGACTCGGACTTAGTGGTCCAGCAATCATCTGGCGACTGGGACGCGAAAGATGCAAACATGGCGAGCAACCATTTCCTCGTGCAGCAACTCAGCAGGTATTTCAAAGGGTGCGAGTTCCTCCATGTGCCAAGAAATGACAACGACCAAGAAGATGCATTGGCACGAATCGGCTCTACCCGCCAAGCAATACCATCTGGTGTCGCCCTTCAACGCCTCCTCAAGCCGTCTATCAAGCCTTCACCAGAATCAGACTCCATTTTCGTGCCGGCTCCTCCTGAAGATGTCGGATCCGATTCCAGAGCTCCGGCAGTCGGAACAAGGATTTTGGCGGAAGACCCCAAGGCTGCCACAGCCAAACCCGGCCCAGGGACTATGGTGGCGGACTCGAAGACTCCAGAACTCGGCCCAAGGACCACGCCAGTCGGCCTGGGGACTTCATCAACCCAACAAGGGGCTGTTGACTCCACCCCGCCGCCTCCCAGCCCAACCGCCCTCGTCCAAGTTGCAGTTCTGGCAGTCGAAGAAATAGCAGCACCCTCATGGGCCCAGCCCATCCTCAAATTCCTGGTGAACAAAGAGCTGCCAACTGATGAAACTTCAGCTTGGCAAATACAATGCCGGGCGGCAGCCTACACCATAGTCAACAAAGAGCTGGTCAGGCGTAGTGTCACTGGTGTCTACCAGCGCTGCGTAGAGCCAGAGCAAGGCCAAGCAATCCTCAAAGACATCCATCAAGGCGAGTGCGGCCACCATGCGGCTTCAAGAGCACTCGTCGCCAAAGCCTTTCGACATGGTTTCTTCTGGCCAACTGCCTTGGAAGAGGCCAAGGAGCTGGTCCAAAGATGCAAAGGGTGTCAGAAGTTCAGCTCCAAGCCGCACCAGCCAGCTTCTGCACTCAAGACCATCCCCATTGCCTGGCCTTTCGCAGTTTGGGGTCTAGACATGGTGGGACCATTCAAAACAGCACGAGGTGGTTTAACTCACTTACTTGTCGCAGTGGACAAGTACACCAAGTGGATAGAAGCAAAGCCAATCAAGAAGCTGAACGGTCCGACTACCGTAACTTTCATCTCCGATATCACAATTCGGTACGGCATACCACACAACATCATCACCGACAACGACACAAATTTCGCCAAAGGCGCCTTGGCCCGTTTCTGCGCAACACAGGGAATCCGACTGGACCTAGCGTCCGTCGCCCACCCGCAATCAAACGGCCAAGTGGAGCGAGCAAACGGCCTCATCCTGTCCGGCATCAAGCCTCGGTTGATCGAGCCTCTGGAGCGCTCGGCTGGCTGCTGGCTCGACGAGCTGCCAGCCGTCCTCTTGAGTCTGCGCATGACTCCAAACAAGTCAACCGGCTTCACACCCTTCTTCCTCGTCTATGGTGCCAAAGCCGTCATCCCAACGGACATAGAGTTCGACTCCCCACGAGTCAGCATGTACACCAAGGAGGAAGCAGAAGAAGCATGACAAGACGGCGTCGATCTGCTGGAAGAGGGCCGGCTGTTGGCACTCAGCCGGTCCAGCATCTACCAGCAGAGCCTGCGCCGATACCACAACAGGAAGGTCAGGCCAAGATCTTTCCAAGAAGGCGACCTTGTGCTCCGGCTGATCCAGCGAACAGCCGGCCAGCACAAGCTGTCGGCGCCTTGGGAAGGCCCTTTCATCATCAGCAAAGTACTGGGCAACGATTCCTACTACCTGATCGATGCTCAGAAGCCCCGAGCGAGCAAGAGGGACGACCCCGGCAAGGAGACAGAGCAGCCATGGAATGCAAATCTCCTCCGAAGATTTTACAGTTGATGCAGTATGTACCACGCTACCTTTTGTATTAAAGCACCAAGACTTCAGGCCCCCCGAGGCGAGCTCGGGGACTGCCCTCTTTTGTCTGTATGATAAAAATTATGACTGCGAGTATGTTACTCCTTTTTATGCCGTTTGGCACCGGGCTCGACAAGTCGGCCTGGGGACTTGCTGCCTTGCACTATGAAATGCTTCCTGCAGTCAGACAAGTAGTGTGTAAACGCCCAAACCGTCTCCTGTCAGAAGACGCAGCTCGCAGAGCGACTGTACGGTGGGCACCAGTAAGGTAGAATGGGCATTCGCATGAAAAATGGATAAGGACTCAAAGCATAAAACATAGCTCAAGACGGCTTCCAGCCTTTCTCGCAAACCGACTCTCGGATAGTCGAATTGCCGTCTTCTATCTAACTTGCACAAAAAATCTTGAAAACGGCTAAGTACTTGCTTTCCCAAAGTAGCCTAGCACTTGATCCAGCGATAGTCCACAGAGCAGCTGTTCGATTGGCAAGGCAGGCAACTAAGAGAAAGCGGCAAAGGAAAAAAGCCAAAAGAGCATTGAGCAAGAAAATATAGAACTCAGATAAATATATTTACATAACATAGGCCCTTGGCCGAATTTTCGAGCAGAGGTTCAAAATACACCCCGCGGGTTGAATTGTGCGAATTAACAAGTTCTTCAAAGACTACTAAAGCAGACAAAACAAGGATACAACGGCAGCTCAGGAAGCAGCAGACGGATTCGGAGGGTCGGAGGAGGCGCCAGCGCCAGGCATCGGGGCGGCCGGCTGGCTAGTCTTGGCTTGATCGTCTCCGGCGGCAGTCGGGTCGGTCACACGCGGCTCGTTGCTGGAGGCACGATCAAGCTGAGGCTGGCTGTCTGCTCTGTCTTCTGGTGCCTCCGCCTCGCCTCCGTCCTCTGCCTCGCCCTCTTCCTCGACGCTAGAGCCAATCACCTCCGCCAAGTCCTCGTCGTAGTCTGGGTTCATCCCAAACCACTCCAGCGGTACCTCCTCGCCGTCTTCAGACCGCTCGGGGACGAAGATGCTGGTGTCGGTGTACTCAGCGATTGCCGTAGCACGCTTGACGATGGCGTCTTCCGCGGCTGCTAGCTCCGGATGGGCCTCCGACCAAAGCGTGGCCAGCCGGTCTAGGTCCAGCCTCGGATCCCATGCCTTGACGAACTCCAAGGCCCGACGCGCTCCAGCTCAGGCCGAAGAGCCCTTCCAGGCCTCAAGACGACCAGCCGCGACCTCCAGCCAGTTGGCCGTCAGGCTGGGGGTGCGCGGAGCCTGCATATCCGGCCACAGGGCGGCAATTGCCTGGGCACCGACATGCTGAAGCCGCCGCAGCATCCGGTGAGCCGGCCGAAGGAGAGCCTCGATGCTCAGGATGTGCTCGTCAAGAGTTCGGGGGGCATCGGCGACAATCTCTGCGCCCTTCGCCCTCCGACCTTCACGGTCAGCCTCGATGGCTTGGATGGTGGCCTGCGACTGCCCAGGGAAGAAGTCTGCAAAGACATGAAGAAACGAAGAAGCAAGTCAAAAACCAGGAGTTGGCACGATTTAAGTCAGCAGCTTGAAGAAAGAAAATAAAGAAACTCACCATCAACGATGTCTTCAATCTCGTGGAAGCCGGAGGACAGCAGCGCCTCCTTGTCTGACCAGGAGGAGCGCTCGCTCGCGAACTCGGCCAGGAGGGCGGTTTCCGTCTCCTCCGCCTCCCTCTGCGTATTCACAAGCAGCTCCTTCTGCTCTGCCAATTGAGTGGCTAGCAGATCGCGCTCCATGGCGAGCTTGCCGCACTCCTCCTCTTTGGCGGGCAAAGTGGAGTTGGCGTCGCTCAGCTGCTGTTGAAGAGCAGCATTGGCCCCTGAGAAGAAGAAAGAAAGAAGGCGTCAAGTCATCAGTAAAGAAGGTCGCCGGGGAGATCCGGCCCGACTGCTCAGCAGTCGGCTCGAATCTCGGGGACTACAGCCCGCGGGTGCGCCAGCGCGCCCCCACAAAGAAGGAAAAGAACTTACTCCAGCTCTCCGACAGATCGGCGGTCCGCTTGCCTAGCTCTTCAACATTACGGTTGAAGGCAGTGACGCGGAGGTTGTGGTAATCCTACGACGAACGTTTCAGACAAAAGTTAACACCCAAAGTTCATCAATTGGAGTTCCGAGCTGCCTGCTCAGCAGCCAGCCCGAAACTCGGGGACTACACCCAGTGGGTGCGCTGGCGCGCCCCCACAGAGAGGAACAAGAAAAACAAAGACCAAAGGGAAAAAACATACCCGGACGGCTGCCCGCGACACCAGGAATGCCTTGGTGCAACTCTGGAGAGCGTCGCCCTCAGCGTGAAGCTTCGCCTGGACGTCCAGGAGTGCCTGGTTCAGAGGCCCTATGCCGCCTCCTCGCACCCACCCAGTAGGCGCGGTGCTTGTCGCCTCGGCGTCTGGGATCGCCGAGCTGGCGGTGCCGGCTTCCAGGGGGCGGGGTGCCGAAGTCGCCTTCTCCAGACGGCGGCGCGTTGGCGAGCCGACTTGAAGAAGTAGCCTCGCCACGTCCTCGTCTTCGGTCAGTGGCACCGGAGGGCCCGCCGGCTGCCCGCCCTGCGCACCTTCAGACGGTGGCAGAGGCGGCGGCGGAACATTCACATCCGGTGTAGAGGGGTCGCCGCCCTCCCCCTCCATGACGGGATTCTCCCCGCCGGCTTCCCCAGTCTGCCCCATGAACTCCGGAGGCGGTGGCGCAGAGTTCATTGGGGTAACGAGAACCGCCGACTAGCGGCGTGCGGCTTCCTCGGCCTGCTGCTTCGCCGCGGCGGCGGCTTCGGCCTCCGCCAGTTTTTTCTTGGCGGAGGCCTCCGCCCTGTCGGCCTCCGCCTTCTCCAGGCGGAGGGCCTCTTCTTCGTTGCGCTTCTCCTGCGCATTCCGCTCCATCGCCTCCCGGAGGTCGGCAGCGGGGTCAATCCGCCGAGTGGTGGCGGACGTCTCCGCTGACCCCATGACAGAGGCGGCGGTGACCCTCTCAAGAGAGAGGGGAGCCCTGAAGCAAGAGGGGCAAACAGAGACTTAGACAAAGTCACAAAGAAATAATAAAACTCTGAAGAAAGAATACTTACGCGGAGACCAATGGCGGCTTCTTCACTTCCTTACGGAAGCGGATGGCCTTCGCGGCTGCCTCGTCCCGCCGGGTCGCCGCAGCCGAACCCTTGGGCTTCTTCGGCCGACTGCCGAACAAGGTCGGCACGGCCCTGCACTTCTTTCCGCCGCCTGGAGCGCCTGGCGCACTAGAGGAGCCCGCGCCAGGTTGGCTGGCTCCTGGCCGATGGCGAGGGGAGACTTCTCCCTCGGCGTCGTCGTCAGGCCAGTCGGCGAAAGTGGCTGAAGGCCTGAAGTCGCCCGCTGTCCCTCCTCCTCCCTCGGCGTCGTCCTCCAAAGCCGCCGCCCCTAGATCGGGGTCGTCGACGTCGCTCTCCGCCCGGTCGGCGAGGAACTCGCGGGTCGGCCCCGAGGTGCCGGCTGGTGGGTGGAGGAGGGGATTCTAACCAAAGCCGGCTAGTCAAAACAAAACTCAGCAAGAAGAAGACAATTCAAAGAAAGAAAGGAAAGGTGACTCACCACGGGTGGGGGGTTGGCGCGGGAATACGGCTCCTTGCCGAACCGCCAATCCTCCAGGAGCCTGCTGTCCGAGAGGTAGTTCACCATGAAGGCCACCTCTTCATGAGGCATGTCCTTGGTGCACATCCGACTTGGGTCGCGGTGCCCGCTCATCTGGAGTATCATATGGGGGTGGCCTTGGAGTGGGAGAACTCGGCGCGAAACGAAGGCGACCAGCAGGTCCGGACCAGTCAGACCCTCCGACTGCGTCCTCGAGTTTAAATACTCAGCCGCTCCAACCAGACGTACAACTGAGACATCAGTTGGAACTGTTCTACCAAATCATTGTCTTCACCGAGTTTACTGGTTCTATTTCCTCAACTCTTTCATTTCCTCATAACTGTGCTATATGTTTGTTCATATCTGTGTTTGAAGACTTTGACTGAAGACTTTCTCAATTTCCTCAGTTCAATTTCTTCAGTCTATTTGTCTTCATCCCGTGTTATCCTGTGATTCCGCTTCCTGTACTCTGTGCCTGTCTTCATTTCATCATGATGACTATGCTTGTATTCTGTTGTGTTTACTTTTGAGTACTTATTCCGCTGCTAGTAGTTCTTCGCTAAGGAATTTCCTCACCGGCAAATTCCTCAGTGAAGAATTTCGTAAAAATTGCCTATTCACCCCCCTCTAGTCGATATAACACACTTTCAGTTGGTATCAGAGCAAGGAACTCCCTTGTTCTGTGTGATTTTGGTTTAACCGCCTGGAGTTTTAGTTATGTCGACCGCAGGTATGACGAAGGTGACATGCCCCATCTTTGACGGTCACGAGTATCCCAAGTGGAAGGCCATGATGAAGAAATGCCTCATGGCGATGAACAACGAGTTGTGGACCGTCAGTGAGATTGGCTTGACTGATCTGTGCAAGATGGCGGATGCTGATGACATTCGCAAGTATACTCTTCTCAACCTCACGGTGAAGGATGTCATCTGCTCCAGCCTGTCACAAAATCAGTTCAGGAATATCATGCATCTCGATCATACGAAGCTCATCTGGGACCGTCTCTCTGAGGTCTATGAAGGTCATCGAACTTGTCATGATCCTTGGTTTGAGGACTTCAAGGAATCTCTCAAAACGATGACATTCGAACCAGAATCATCATCTTCTGCATCATGCCTTATGGCAAAAGATGCTGAGGTAACTGAATGCTACCTATCCGAGTCCAGTGATGATGAATCTGGTGATGAATTTGGACCCAGCTATGTCAAACTTGCTTCCCTTGCTACAAAACAACAAAGAGCTTTGGAAAAAGCTCACTATATGCTAAACAAGAGCGATGATATGTTGGGTGAGGAAATGGATCAGTCAAAAGCTTTGGCTGAAAGTCTTCAGAGACTTCATACTAAGTACGACACCCTTCAAGCTCAACATAACACTCTCTTATCGGATCATGAGAAGCTTTCTTATGAATTTCTTCAAAGAAAGCAAGACCTTGAGAAGCTAAGAGTGAGTTATGAAGATCTTCAGAAGGAGCGCGATTCATTACTTGCTCAACAAATCAGCGCATCTCAGGAAGAATTGGTTCCACCATGCTTGAAGTGCATTGAACGTGAATCTGCTAATTCTTCACCTGAATGTTCAAATGCTGCTAATGTTTCAAATTCTTCACATGCCTCTGCTATCACTAATTCCTCATCTGAGGACATTGCTAGTATCACTGACAATGCAGGGCTGAAGGAATTGTACACGACAGGCATGCACAAAAGTCTCAAAGGGCATCAGGCTCTTTGTGATGTGCTTAAAAAGCAGATCCTCAACAGGAACCCTAGGAAAGAGGGTATCGCTTTTGAGAGGAAACTCAATGCTGATGGTACATACTGGAAGCCTGAGCAGTACCCCAAAACTACATGGGTTGCTACAAAGGGACCTCCAGTTGATCCATCTAATTTATCTGGATTTGCATGTGAATCTCCTCATTCTAATGATGAGTCAATTGACTCCAACTATAAGCTATTCAAAAATCAGGATGGTGAAGTATTTGCTAGATATGTTGGCACTAACTGCAGGAACGGCTCCCCTATGCAGAAAATCTGGGTTCCCAAAAGATGTCTTGAAAATCTTCAGGTGAATGTCATCATGACGCCACCTGTGAAGAATAGGAACCCTAGATCAAATTCCTCATACGGACCAAATTCCTCATATGGAGCAGAGTCCTCATATGAACATCATCGTGCTAACCCGTCTGTTTCGCAGGGAAGATCTAAGGATTATGGATATGTGCATTATTCTTCAAATCATTATGTCCATAAGTCCTCGAAGAATTTCTCTGCATACTCTTATGCTTACTCTAACCCCTCTTATGTGAGACGAAATGGACTGGCTTCCATGCCATCCTTTTCGTATGGAGCTCGCAGAATGATGAACTCTTTGCCACCCCTTCAGATGTGGGTGGTGAAGAAAAAGAACTAATCTCTTTTGTAGGGTCAGGTCTCCAGACGCACGTAATCGTCTGAAGAATTTGCTGGAGACCTGAGCATGCCTGATAGGACGCAGGCTAATCATGAAGAAATGAACTTTCATTTCTCACGTCCTCATATTGCTTTATCAGTTCTTTTACTTGATGAAATTGATCTGATAAATTGATGTCATATTCTTCACTGATGAAGTATATGAGTTTGTAAGCTGCACTAATTCATCTGCAGGATGATCAACCCAAAGCCACTGAGTGGGTCCTTGATAGTGGATGTACAAACCACATGACTAGTGACAAGAATCTATTGATGGATGCTCCATTATCTCCGTCGCATCTGAAGCATATCATCTTTGCTGAGAAAGGCAAAAGTCAGGTATTGGGTCTAGGTAAGGTTGCGATTACAAAGGATCGACACATGGACAAAGTCATGCTTGTGGAGTCCTTAGGATACAACCTTATGTCTGTCTCAATGCTTTGTGATCTTGATATGGTTGTTGTCTTTGGCAAGTACCGTTGTGTTGTGGTTATGGAAGCTGATAATTCCAAAGTCTTCGAAGGCTTTAGGAGAGGAGACCTGTATATTGTTGATTTCTCTACAGGACCACAACCAGCTGTGTGCTTACTTGCAAAAGCTTCAGAAGGCTGGCTCTGGCATCGACGACTTGGTCATGCAGGCATGAGGAATTTGCACACACTTGCAAAGAAGAAGCATGTCATTGGCATCGAGAATGTCAAATTCCTCAAGGATCACCTATGCGGAGCCTGTGAAGCTGGGAAGATGACCAAGGCCAAGCATCCAGCGAAGACTATCATGACCACCACTCGCCCATTTGAATTGCTTCACATGGATCTCTTTTGTCCTAATCATTATTCTGCTATCTCAAATGAAGCATCTCAATATGGCTTCGTTATTGTTGATGATTATTCTCGTTACACATGGGTACACCTTGTTACTTACAAACATGAAGTGCAGGAAGTCTTCAAACGATTTTCCTCGAGGGCTTCAACCAACTTGGGTGTGAAGATCAAGCACATCAGAAGTGACAATGGCACCGAGTTCAAGAAATCTGGTCTCGATGACTATCTTGATGAACTTGGTATCACTCATGAGTTATCTGCTCCTTACACTCCTCAGCAGAACGGCGTCATGGAGCGCAAGAACAGGACTCTTGCTGAGATGGCTCACACTATGCTTGATGAATACAAAACGCCTCGTTGTTTCTGGACTGAGGCAATTGATACTGCATGCCACATCATCAACAGAGTATATCTTCACAAATTCTTCAAAAAGACTGCCTATGAACTCCTCACTGATAAGAAACCCAATGTAAGTTATTTCAAAGTCTTCGATGCTAAATGTTGGATTAGAGATCCTCATCACAACTCAAAATTTGCACCGAAAGCACATGAAGGTTTTATGCTTGGTTACAGAAAGGACTCGCACATCTACAGTCTTCAACAACGTTCTTCACAAAGTTTTTGAAACTGTAGATGTGCGGTTCGATGAAACTAATGGCTCGCAAAGAGAGCACCTACCTACTGTGATAGATGAACCAGCACCTGAGGAAACTATCAAGTTCAAGGCTACTGAGGATGTCATTCCTACTAAAGAATCTGCTGAAGAATTCATTCCAGAACATGAAGAACGTCGAGCTAATGCACCTGAAGAAAATGGTGCTGAAGAAAACGCTGATCAAACTCTTCAACGACAACCAGCTCATCCTCGCATTACAAAAGAAGTGCAAGTTGAAAAGATCATCAATGACATCAAAGCGCCAGGTCCTCTCACACACTCAAAAGCTCCACATTTGTCTAACTTTTGTGGGCAGTATGCTTTTGTCTCTATTACAGAGCCCACTAAGGTAGATGAAGCATTTCTGGAGCCTGAGTGGATTCAGGCCATGCAAGAAGAATTACATCAGTTCGAGCTCAACAATGTCGGGAACTGGTCAAACGTCCAGATCCTCGCAAGCACAATATCATCGGCACAAAGTGGATCTACCGCAACAAGCAAGATGAAAATGGCCTTGTGGTGAGGAATAAGGCACGGCTTGTAGCTCAAGGCTACACACAGGTTGAAGGAATTGATTTCGATGAAACTTTTGCACCTGTTGCTAGACTTGAGGCTATTCGCATATTACTTGCTTATGCTAACCATCATGATATCACTCTATATCAAATGGATGTGAAAAGTGCATTCCTCAATGGTAAGCTTGAGGAAGAAGTATATGTTGCTCAACCCCTAGGTTTTGAAGATCCAAAGAATCCTGACAAAGTCTTCAGACTCAACAAGGCCCTCTATGGCCACAAGCAGGCCCCACGGGCTTGGTATGATACTTTGAAGGAACTCTTCATGAAGAAAGGCTTCAAACCCGGTTCACTCGACCCTACTCTTTTCACTAAATCTTATGATGGTGAATTGTTTGTGTGCCAAGTATATGTTGATAATATTATCTTTGGCTGTACAGACCAACGTTATAGTGATGAATTTGCCTATATGATGAGTGAAGAATATCAAATGTCTAGGATGGGAGAGTTGAAATTCTTCTTAGGTCTTCAAATTCGTCAACAACACAATGGCATATTCATATCTCAGGAGAAATACCTCAAGGATGTATTGAGGAAATTCGGCATGCAAGATTGCAAAGGCGTCAAAATTCCTATGCCCACAAATGGACATCTGTGCACTGATGAAAATGGTATTGACTTCGATCATAAGGTATACCGCTCCATGATAGGTTCCTTATTATACTTATGTGCATCTAGGCCAGATATAATGCTTAGTGTTTGCATGTGTGCCCGATTTCAAGCTGCATCGAAGGAATCACACCATAAGGCTGTGAAGCATATTCTTCGATATCTAGCTCACACACCAACACTTGGATTATGGTACCCCAAGGGCTCGGCTTTTGATCTTGTTGGATATTTTGACTCTGACTATGATGGTGATCGTGTGGATCGCAAGTCAACATCTGCTACATGTCATTTCCTCAGACGATCTTTGGTCTGTTGGTCCTTGAGGAAATAGAACTGCGTATCACTATCTACTTCTGAAGCTGAGTACATTGCCGCTGGTTCTTGCTGTGCCCAATTGTTATGGATAAAGCAAACTCTCAAGGACTATGGCGTCAACATGAAGAATGTGCCTCTCTTCTGTGACAATGAGAGTGCCATCAAGATTGCTCACAACCCAGTTCAGCACTCGAAGATAAAGCACATTCAGATTCATCATCATTTTCTTCGTGATCATGTGTTGAAGGGCAACATTTCTATTGAGCATGTGAAGACTGAAGAACAGCTAGCCGATATCTTCACAAAGCCCTTGGATGAGAAGAGATTTAGCAAGTTGCGGCGTGAGCTAAATATCCTAGAATCTTCGAATGTTCTTTGAAAAGGACACTCATCCTAACACTTATGCAAAATTGATGACTTAGATGTGCAACACATGAAGAAATGTTTTTCTTCAATCAATGAAGAATAACACTCTTAGTGTGAAGAAATTAATGAAGAATTTGATTCTCGGAACCCTACGATAATTGTATGCGGTATCTGAAATCATCATTCTTATACGGTGGGTCACGCCACCACCAAAAGTTGAAATTCCTCAAATTATTCATATTCTTCAACTTTGCATAGTCTTCACTGGTTCCGTCATTTTTCTTCATTGGATATATATATATATATGAGTTTATGTCCTCTACAACATTCACTTATTGCTATTTCTTCAAGTTGGTTTTCTGCTAAGTGAATGTGATCGGACCCTTCCCCTCTATGCTATACTCAACCCAATCTGTTCACAAATTCTTCATGTGCGTTCTATTTGAAACTTGTTCAAAATCTTCACTGTGTCCTTGTCAGCTGAAGAAATTGCGAACGGAACTTTAAAACCTATCTTATCGAAATTTTCGGTCTGGCCGCTCAAACTGTTCCGCATCCCTCAATACACTTATCCACTCACCCACGATCTAACACGATCTCCACCTCTCACTACGTGGGTGACACATGTCATGCGAATGAGAAGGGTCAGGGGCACGTTCGTCCAATTTCTTCGGGTGAGCAGTTTTTCACCGTGGCTATAAATACCCCTCCTTCCCTTCCTCACTTCTTTTACTCCGCTCGACCTCTCTCTCCAGCTCGAGCTTATCAAACCCTAGCGCCGCCACTACTTCATCACCGCCAGTGAGGAAGAGCTTCACTGCCTCGACCTCTTCATCGACGTACTCGCGACGACCGCGGACATCTTCACCCCGCCACCGCCGTAGCCATCTTCCTCCGCCAAGTTAGGGCGTGGAAGATCTGCACAGACGAACTTCACATCTCCTCACTCCAGTTCATCGTGTTCTTCGTCCAGGGTAAATAAAAGTTACTTTTACTGCCCTCGTTGATTCGAATGATTATATACAAAATCTTCAAAAGTGTTTTTCTTCATATCTTCACACACTGAACACCTCACAAGTCATCCGTTCTTGATTCGTTTCTCTAAGCATCATTTTTCTTCAAGATTCCTCAATTGTGTGGATCTTCGATCTATACAACTCTGGAACCTAAGTCAAAGAACGCTTAGTGAAAATCTTCAGGACTCATCTGGTCAAATTCCTCAAACCTGTTCATTTTGAAAAACCTTCTGAGAACGCATATGACCTCTCCAAATTCCTCGCAACTATACTCTGTTCACAGGTACACATGTCAGCTGCTGAATCACTAGGTTCTCATCAACTTAACTCATTTGCAGCGTTCCTCGAAGAAAAGTTGCATACTTCTTCAGAGAATTCGATTGTTCAAATTCCTCAGCTGAAGAAAATGGCTGATGGTAAAAGGCCACAAAAAGGAGGAAAGAGGCCTGAGGTAAATACAGCGTTTGAAATCCCTGATGACATATATGCTGGGTACTGCACACCTACTAAGGAAACCAAGAATGAGCGCAAAGTGCGCATTCAGAAGATAGAGAGGAGATGGGCAAGAGAATGGAGGGAGTACAGATATGTCACTCCTAAGTATATGAAGAAATTCGCACTCAATCCTCATGCCCAAGAGCACCACTGGCACCTAGCCAAACTGCTGATCCCACCAGCCTCAAGCAAGGTGAGGACTATCCTGATGAATGGGCCAAGCGCCAAGGCAAGTTGGCTAAGCAAGCCAAAGAAGCAGTGAGGAAATTCAATGAAGACTCTGCTGCTGCTGCTGCCTCTGCTGAGGTCCTTGCTGTCAAGCCAAAGAAGGCTATGTCAAAGAAGCCTGCGCGTAAGCCAAGTGCTTCATCAGCAATGCCCTCACGACCAAAATTATCAAAGCCCTCACTGCCAATTCCTCATGCTGCTCCTGTTCCTCCAAAGTCCTCAGCTCCTCCGCCAAAGCCTTCAGCTGTTCCGACCAAATCCTCAGCACCTGTGCATCTCGCTTCGTGCCAAAGGACTGCCGGCATCTCCATTGCCTCAGGTGTCTCAGCTAGTTCCTCAGCTGCACCAAGTTCCTCAGCTGGCCCCTCACTACTGAAGACAAAGGCCACTGCTGGACGACGTCCATGCCCAAGTCCTCAAAAGAAGCAAGTCGCTTTCCAAGTGCCGTCTGATGAAGACAAAGCTGATGATGATGAATTTGCAGAAATCATCAGAGACAGGCAAGTCAGGGCCGCTAGAGCCAAAGGATCAGAGGTGCCACTGCTTTTGGATCCCAAGCTGATCCTCGACTACATTGATGATTGGCACAAGGACCCCAACACTCCCTTGCCTGACTTCAAGCTGACTCCTGGCCAAAGTCACATGCTGACCCATTTCATTCAAGAAGAAAAGTGGAAATTTGAGAAGGCCAGGCAGATCAAGAAAGCGCAGTACAAGAAAGAGCGCTATCTGAAGAAAAACGTTGTCTCTATGACAACTGAAGAACTTGTCACTACTCAGACCGAGATTAAGAAACTCAGTGATGACTTTGAAGCATATCGCGCTGATTGGCTTGGAGCCAAGGTTCGTTTTGTGAAACTTGCGGATAACTTCACTTCCAATGTTGCAGCCCCAACGCAACAGCAAATTCCTCAGGCTGAAGCATCTGCTCAGCCTACTGAAGAAAATGCCAGCACCGTTGATGACAATCAGGCTGCTGAAGATAATGTGAGTTCCAGGGCTGTTGACTGCATTCCAGCCGCTGAAGAAATTGCCAGGGCACCCACTAGTGGTGTGCCTGAAGAAACTAAAGAACTCAGGGCAACTGCATCAGTTGTACCTGAAGAAAATCAACCAGATTCCTCAGCTGCTCCTGCACCAACTTCAACTTCAATCCTTCCATCTGCATCGGATGTGAAGAAGACCAAGGCTGCAGAGCGTGCTGCAGTGAAGAAAAGGAAAGCATCAGCTGCTTCAGATTCTTCAGCTCCGAAGAAAATGAAGCCTATGACAAGTTCATTTGCACATCCGATTGATGCTGTTCCCATCTCAACCAGGCCATCAAAGGACCTTGTTCCTTTTGATGAAGAATATGTGATCCCAGCGGATCTGATGAAGAAACTCATTCTGCTGCTTCGTCTGAACCATTGGATGAAGAAATTGAAGTGGATGCGATCCCTTCAACACCTATCATCTCCTCGCCTGTGCCTCAGTTCACAGCTGAAGAGGCCGGCATTGAAGAAATGGAAGATGATGATGTGGAGATTGGCTGCTCCACACCGTAATCAGTGATGAATTCTGGGAAAGTCAGCATCCAAACTCTCCAATGTTCACTCCTCTACAGCAAATTCCTCAGTCCCCCACACAAACTGTTCACATGGGCTCTGAAGAAACTCATCCCACTGCATCTGTCCATGAGGAAATTCCAGCCACTAGCGCTGAAGAAACTGCTGCTGCTGAACAACCAACTACACAGACTGCCACTGAGGAGGAACCAGAAATTCCTCAGCCTGAAGAACCTGTGATTGAGATTCCTGAGGCCGTGATGCAACTCACAGACACTCCTCTGCCGAAGCCAAAGGATCCATTCTCATGCAAGCAAAAGTTCAAGGCTGATGATTTCTTCGACGAGCACGTATTCTTCGAAGATTACAACCCATATGACTCTGCTCGCATTAGGAAGAGGCGTTTCTCGACTGCTAGTCAAGCCAATTTCTATTCCTCAGTGCTGTTCAACAAGGAGAAGGTTTTCTACCATGAGCATATTCCTCACGTGGATATGCAATCTCTGCCGTCCTTTGCACCAGTCCTCAGTATTCTTCACGACGCTGGGCTGCTCAACTTTTGCTCTGACATCTGCGATTGGAATGAAGAACTGATTCTTCAATTCTATGCAACGCTGCACATCACCGGAGATGCTGAAGATGTGAATTCATGGGTGCTGGACTGGATGTCTGAAAACACTCACTACACTGCACCAGCCTCTGAATTGCTTCGTGCTTTACCACTCAGTCCTCCCCTTGAAGAAGCTCGCTGCATCTACAGTGAACCTGAGCTCACACATCATTACATGCAGGTGCTGATGAAACCTTTGAAGCCAGGTCAAGCACCAAGAACCAAATTCCTCGTGAAGGAATTGTTGTACGTGCCCAGAACTGTCTATCGTATTCTTACGAGGACAATCAGTCCTATCACGACTCATCTGATGAGGAAATTGTTGGCATCATGAAGAATCTGGTATTCAACATCGTTCATGGCATTCCTGTCAATTATCACGATTTCTTCATGAGGACTATGGCCAATGTTGCACTGTCTCCGTTTGAGCTGAAGCCTTATGCACCTTGGATCATGAGATTCCTCAGGACAAGGTCTTCACTCAACTACAAAGCTGATTTCCAGAATCATCTCAGCTACTTGCCCCCAATTGAAGTCCTCAAGCAGACATATTCCTCAGTTGATGGAAAGGGCAAGGCACCAGCTGTAATTGATGAAGGCATTCGTCCATTGGATGGTCAGTTTCGCAAAGCTGCATCTTATTCCACCAATGATGACTCTGCCACACACGACTCTGCCACACATGACTCTGCCAATGCACCCAAGTCCACTCCTCAAGCCACTGCTCCGCGCGTGATGACTGACCGTGAACTTCTGCTTAGTCTTCACCAGAAGGTGGATCGAAATCACAAATGGGTTAAGCGTCAGTTTGGTTCACTTCTTCACAACATGATTGCCACACACAATGGAGTGAAGAAAAACCACTACTACCTCCATCAAGTCTTCGGTCGCACCCGGGCAATCCTGTCACATCTATATGGTGAAGAAGATCTGAAGAACATGGGTCTTAATGAAGATTTTGACTGGTCTGCACCTCCACCGAAGAAATTCAAGAAGGTCAAGGTTCCTTCTCTGGTGGCCAGCTCATATTCTTCATCGCGCGACACTGATGAACATGAAGGTTTGGACGACACTGCGGTAGGCCTTACATCAACAAATGACCCCAACAACGCTGGCGCTCCTTCATCAACATGATTATCTTCAGGGGCGTTAGTCCTCATTTTCGATCCTTTTGGTCATTCGATGACAAAGGGGGAGAAATATGAGTTAGTCTTCAAGCGGGTCTACTATATGGGCGTTTTTTATCTGCTAAGTTACAACTCTCGTTCTTCTGAAACTTTATTGGATCGAGTTGTAATCTTAAACCCGATGGTGCTCTGATACTTTTGATGCACTGTGCTCTGATACTCTTGATGCACTATTCTGCATGCTTATTCCTCGTTAATATTATTGCACACATGCTAAATTTCATTAGGCACCATATTTCATCATGCATTTCAAATTCTTCATATTTTATGTTAAATGCGTGTATGAATTACAAGATATAGGGGGAGATCTCCATGATTCAACTCTTCAAGTGTGCATTGCTTCAAAAGCAAATTCCTCACTATGCACATCTTCAGGGGGAGTTCTTCTATATCTTGCAATCAAATTCCTCAATATCAATATTTACACTTCATATGTTTATCCCCGTTGAAAACTTAACCTATATTGTCAACAATCACCAAAAAGGGGGAGATTGTAAGTGCATCTAGTGCCCCTTAGTGATTTTGGTGTATTGAAGACTTATAGGTTAAGGGACTAATGCGTGTGTGAGTCTACACAGGTCTATAAGTCTATGAGGAGTTTGATATTTACAGGAAAAGTCGACCCCTTAAAATGAATATCTTCGACCGAAGATTTTGGTATTTCTGAAGACTTTCATGAAGACTTTGAAAGTGAAGAAATTGGTGTGTCCGTGAAGACTTGATATTCATGCGAGAAATATGAAGCTTGAAGACTTTCGTGTTCATAGTTTTGTTTTTCTCTTTCTTGAGTCATAGGAAACACCGTACTGTTAAAGGGGGTCGAGGAAATACTAAGGAAAAATTTCCATGTAATTCTCAACTCAAAATCCTACACCTACCAATCCCTTTGAGTGAAGCCATTGGAAATCTCATACAGATCAGTCAATTTCTTCAGTGACAGAGACGAAGTTCTTCTGGTCTCTGAGGAATTTGTCCTGACTGAGGAGTTAGGAATTCGCCAGTGCGGATTGCCTACACAGTGAGGAACATGATAGCCCTGAGGATTTTACTACTCAAAATTCCGACCGTTGCTGTGCTATGCGCCAGCTGTCCCAAAATATCTATCCACCTAACGGTCATATCATTGAAGGGCATTTATGTCTTATCATGTTGGGCTGCTCCCTAGGCTATAAATAGCCACCCCCTACAACCACTAGCTGGTTGGCTGCTCCGAGAGAAACTGACACTTGTCATTTGAGAGCAACCCATCCTCCGAGGACTTTGAGCGAAAATCATCAAGTGAGGAAAAACCAAAAACCCAAAACCCAAACACCTACAAACCCCAAGTGATTGCTGGGCTAGCCATTTTCAGCTTGAAAAAATTAATATCTGGGCCGGATATCTGGCCTGGGCTAGACGGGCCACAGCCCGCCCAGTTAATACCTGCAGCGATGTTTTCGTTGTTGTTCAGAGGAGAAAAATTAATATCTGGGCTAAACATCGAAAAACTCTGCAGTGCTGACACCTCAAAAACACAAATACTACTCGAGCTGCTTGGTCCCAGCGGTCGGCCGCTTCTTGTGCAATTCTCTCGTTTATTGACTACTACATAGGTTGACAATGGTGTGGGACCGTGATGTCAAGAAACCAGGGGGAAGCAAAATAAATTACTCCAGCGAGCGCTTCCACCTCTGCCTCGTTGTCTCCCGTGGAAACCCCTTTCCTCCCTTTTTTGCTCGGGCAAGGACCAATGCATGCAACACGTCCATGCGGTTATTAGGCAAGAAATAAAAGCGCTTTGCATGCTATGAATTACGATGGACTGCATGGGTAGCTAATAAGGCATCCTCTTAACTGCCATGATTAAATGTTGTGTTTAGAAGAGAGAAATATTCTTCTTTTCCACCAATCTGCTTGCACCTAGGTCGTGATGCACCTTCTAATATGACTTATTCACCTAGACGGAGGGAATATAGTTTTATACACACACACACACACACACACACACACACACACACACATATATATATATAAATAAAATAGGGACATTTACATCTATGCCCTTAACTCGAACCCACTACTCAGTTTTGCCCCTAATTTTTAGGTATGCTCAGTTTTGCCCCTCCGCCATTAGTTTCACTTATAGAAATGCCCTTCTCTACCGTTACCGTCCGGTCAAAGGTCTTTGACCGTCCTGAAAAAATAGCAAAAAAAATCAAAAAAATATGAAATTTGGTGGGATCGAAGATAGTCATGTCCGCAAGGCGCGTGCACATTTTCACGCCGTTCGGACACTCCGAGAGCTCGTGTCAAAGGAAAACATAAATTTTGTACGCATGCGAGCAGTAAATTCAAAAAAAATAGAAAAAAAATCAAAAAAATATGAAATTTCGTGGGACTCAAGATATTCAGGTGCGCAAGATGTGTGCACATTTTTGTTGTTTTTGGATATTGTAGGAGCTCGTGGAGAAAAAAAACAAATTTTAGCTCAAAAAAACTTTGAAAAAATGCACTATTTTGTTTTTTTTTCTCTAGAGCGCCCCGTACGTCATTTGATCACCAAAACTTGCAAGCACTTTGTGCACTCAAGCCTCTTTGATGCCAAATAAATTCAAAATTTTTTGAACTTTTTTGCTATTTTTTTCGAATTTACTGTTCATAGGCATAAATTATTTTTGTTTTCCTTTGCCACGAGCTCCCAGAGTGTCCAACCAACACAAAAATGTGCACGCGCCTTGCGGATATGACTATCTTCGATCCCACCAAATTTTATATTTTTTTGATTTTTTTGCTATTTTTTTCTGGATGGTCAAAGTACTTTGACCGGACGGTAATGGCGCAAAAGGGCATTTCTATAAGTGACACTAACGGCGGAGGGGCAAAACTAAGCATACCTGAAAATTAGGGGCAAAACTGAGTAGTGGGTTCGAGTTAGGGGCAGAACTGGAATTGGCCCAATAAAATAAGGAGGCACTTGCGTACGTGAGGCTATGGACCTGGTGGGTCCCCATTGTCATCCTCTCCAAGTAAAGTCATCTCCTCGCCCGCGCGCGCTTTTCGCCCGAAATAGTCAGCGCCGCCCGCCCCGCTTCTCGGTGCAGGCGATTGCTCCGCCTTCAAACGACAGAAGTGCCGTCCGTCCGTCCATCTGCCGCCCACATTAATGATACACGGTTGCCGATGCGGCTACTCCGGCACCACACGTCCGTCCCTCCGCCCGCCCACCATTGCTATATAAACTGCTGCGCCGGCCATAGCCGCAGTCATCCGCATCCGTTCGCTTTCTCCTGTCCAAACCACTACTGCCCACCATGGCTTCCTCGCGCTCCAGCGCTCTTCGGGACGGGCGGACGACAGACCACAAGGAGATGGCAGCCATTGCTGCCGACCGGCTGGCCGGCAGGCAACCGGAGGACGACGATGTCCCAGTGGAGAACATGGTAGTCGATGATCGGACGCAAACCCCCTCCTCCGCGCCATCCTCGCCAGTGCATTGCACCATGATGACCGGCGAGGCCTGTGCCCAATATATGGACAGTGTGAGGCAGATGCGTCAGGAGCAGTTCCGGGAGGCGCAGGCCGACGCCGCCTACAACCACCATCTCCTCCAGGAGCACCTGCAGGCGGAGGAGCAGATCACCGCGGAGCGGGCGGAGCAGGAGGCGCTACTCGACTCATACTGCTCCGCCCGCAAGGGTCGCCTCGAGCGCTGGCGGTACCGCATGCGGGTGCAGGAGGCTGCGGCCGCCTACAAAGAGGCTAGTAAAGAGGGCGATGAAGCGGGCGAGGCGCTGTTTGGCGAGACCGAGGACGAGGCAGAGGACAATGCCGGCTCCGACGAGTCCCCGCTCCACTGGCGTCGACGAGGCCCTGCTCTGCCGAGGCCCCGCGGCCCCAACAACGAGGCAGAGGACACCGCCGGCTCCACCGAGGCCCCGCCCCGCCAACAACGAGGCAGAGGACATCGCCGGCTTAGCAGAGGTCCCACCCTGCCGGCAACGCGGGGGAGGATTTCCACCGCTCCACTGAGGCGCCGCCCGCCGGCAACAGACAGAGGACATCGCCAGCTCCGCCGAGGCCCCGCCCCACTGCCAATGAGGCCGCGCCACACAGAAAATGAGGAAGAGTAGAACACGGTAGGTCGCCGCCGCTCGGGTCCAAGTAAGGCCACCGCTGCTACCCTCCTGTTGAAGCCAAGCTAGGCGGGTTGACCATTGACGGCCGGTTAGCTTCTTGGCGGCAACGTGGAGTCGGGGAGTTCTGTTGGAGAATAACGCTGCTTCTACTTAACTGCTGGTGCAGTTAGCTGACTGACACATGGGCCCAACAGGCCACATGTCAGTTACGCAACTGCACCTGCAGTTAAGTCACTGAAGCTTCTGTTCGGCTCAGCGGGACACAGGTGGGTAGCTTCGGTTAATTAATTATACCTCCAGCGCACCCCTTTTTAGTTGAAGAATGTATGAAATGTAATGAAATCTGGCATTTTTATATGAAATCCGACCGTGTATGAATGAATTTATTTCGATTAGTTCGAATTCCTGTATCACTGGCATTGGATGAACATGCAAAACAATACGTACTAGCATTATTCCCAGGGTGATCACCTCGTTTGCAGCAGTTTCACATGTACTCCCTCCGGTCCTTTCTAGTCTGCATACAAGTTTTGTCTACAGTCAAAGTATCTCTACTTTGACCAATCTTATACAAAAAAGTATGCACTTTCACAATGTGCGAAGTAAAAAGGAACAGAAGGAGTACAAAGAGTTTGAGCAGCTTTTTAGCATTTCTGTACATTGCAATCAAACACATAGGCTTGGCAATTCATAGAGAACATTCAAAACAATCGATGATTATGCATCTCAGCGACTCACATGTCAGAGGAAATATTTACTTCACAACTAAAGAATAAAGAAAAAATTGATCGACGCTGCTGGCAGCAAAGGGCGTCCCATTCGAAAATATCAAACGCATGTCTTGCTAAAATCAATGAGCAAAATTTGACAAGGTTGTCCCATTCCAAAATATCAAATGCCTACGATTGTGGAATGGGCAGGGTTTGCCATCAGTTCGGACATTGACATGGCACCTCGTGCTAAATAAACCAGCTGTTCTTTTTGTGCAGTTCCACCAAAATCAACCAAATTCGCCCGTAGCTTGTATGATTTAGCCCTTATATGTTGCAACACCTTGAACTTATCGGCACCTCCTTTCTTATGGTGGAAATGAATGATTCGATGTATTCATGAACATTTTTTGTAGTTCCCATTGAAATCAAGCTAAGCACCCCCGTTTGCACCAATACAAAAAAGTGATTAGTATAGAGCAAAGTGTACTATGAATTGATAGTTTCAACAGGCACATACATGGTCCATGTAGAGCACACTTTTAGAAAAATGGAACTCACCAGAAAGAATCCTAGAACAACATTGTACTCACGCATCACAGCAAAAAAATGGAGATTTTGTCAGTCCTTCTGAGCTGGAGTTAGTTTGGTCTTGTGGGGAGTAATGTAACCATCCTTCAACTGCTCCTTTTGATGATAAGATAGACATGGCTTCTTCATCCTGGCATAATCGGAACTAGTCACTTCACGTACTCCATATTCTTCTTCAGAGGAAGATGATCCTGTTGTGCAAAGACAAGAGGACTACTAAATGCTAGCATCACTGTTTGCTCGAAAAAAGGAAAGGAAATATTTAAAACATCATAGATGAAGCACTTCTCAAGGACAATACCACTTTTTCATGACAGTATCTAAATAGTAGCACAACACCAATAGAGATGACAAAGCTCAATCATATGGATGAAATCAGTGGACGAGTACCAACCTTTGTCAGGAGGCTTATTGTGTAGAGCATATAGATGAAGCAATTCTCCGGAACCATCTGTTGCTATCTACGGTGGTGGCCATGCTTACTATATACTCCTCGATTAGTTTAATGTTTCCAACATCTTCTTGTGCAGTTCCACTAAAATATATGGTATCTTCAAAGAAGATCCCTGTTTGCACAAGTAGAGATAATTACATATTACATTTAGAGTGGCATCAAATCAGTGGCAAAACAATTGCTCGTTCCAGCCATAACAATAAATTAAGATGCAAAACTATATCATTACTTGTGTCATCACAGTTCCAGTGCTTCATTACAGCACCGGGAGTTGATTTTTGTTTTTCTTCCCCTTGTTCTTCCCCTTCATCACTTGGTTCAATTACAAACAAGCTTTGCCTTCAATGTAAGATTTGGCATGTCAATTAGGGAGCACAAGTATAGTACTAAACTTAATTTTCTGATGAAAGTGGCAAAATACAGGCCAGCAGTTGTGAACTATCCTTATCTTACCTCAATGGGATATTATGGTGCACATACAGATTGGAAGTCTTGTCTCCATTTGTGCACTTCACTAAAATCAAGCAACATTATCGTACAAGTAGCACAACATATGAATGCACACTGCAGAATCTTGTGAAAGAAGGCTAGTACTGACCTCTCATGATGCGGAATTCAAACAACTCACAAGAAGAAGATCTGAACCAAATCCGCCTTAACGGATAGGAAGTAAGATCTCCTCTTGTGCAGTTCCACTAAGATCAAGCAATCAAGCAACGTTGTCGGTGTGACATTTTGGTTGAACTACACAAAACACTCTTAAAACAAAAGTGTTTTGTGCAGTGCAACAAAAGGTCACAATGGCAATGAGGTGAAGCAGATAACCCTGTTTACACAGAGGTGCAAAGGAAACAATTAGTGGTCAATAACGGTGGATGACACAGAAGCCAACAAAAAGAAGCATCTACCTTATCTAAATGGGAAATAAAGCAAGACAGTAGCATTTCTCAAACGGTGGCATTGATTAATATTAACATAGAGATTATATTAACAATAAAATTCGTTAAACATGTAATTTGCTTTTAACTATGGCATTGCATCAATTTTCCAGCGGCATTATTAGAGGGTGTTTGTTTATAGGGACATTTTGGTGTAGGGACTAAAAAAACTCCGTGTCAGTCCCATCTAAACCAAAGAGGAGGGACTTTTTGGGACTAAAAGTGGGCATTTGGGACTAAGGTGTAACGCCCCGAGACCGATGTGCCAGGTGTCGTTCAGTTATTCGTTGTCGTTGCCGTGTCATTTGATTGCGTGTTGCATCTTATCATGTCATCATGTGCATTGCATCTTCATGTTTTCAAATCTTGCATCCGTCCCGGCCTCCTCGTTCTCTCCGTTGTCCGTTCTGAGCCCTACCACACTTGCACGCGCCCGCGGCACGTCCGAAATATTATTTTATAAGTGGCTGGAAAATGTTCTCGGAATGGGTTGAAAGTTGGTGTGTAGTGTTGTTTTGTTGTTAGTAGACCGCCTGCCAAGTTTCATCGCGTTCGGAGTCCGTTTGACGCCCCAACGGATAACTATAGCGACATTATAGTCGGTCAAAACGTCGGACGTTTTCGGTCTCCGGAAACAGTCGCCAGGCCTCTCTCTCTTCTTTTCTCTCAGCTCGAGCCCTTCTGCACAGCCCACGAGTTCCAACCGACCCCTCGCGCGTGCGTCCGAAAAGCTGTCCTGGACCCGACCCGAGCAGTCGCCACCGTTGTATCCGGATCATCCCCAAACGTCTACAAAACGTCACCGTTTTCTTATTTGGACTCCCGAGCCTATTTATTCTCGTCCGTAGGTTTTCGATCGGATGATCCAACTTCCCTCTTTTCCTGTATATATAGTCTACCCCTAGTTTACCTTCGGACCAATCCCTAATCCCTAGGGATCCTCCTAGCCGCCGCCGCCACACTTAAATCCCACCTCGGGATCCTCCCAGATCTGTTTCTCTTTGCGCCGTGGATCCCCTTTGCCTTGCTTGAGCTCGCCAGGGAGCAGAGCACCACGGCGCCCCGATTTTCTCGTGCCCCCACTCGAACCAGGAGCCAGAGTTCGTCCACGCGCTGGCCAGCAGCAGTGCGCCCCGCCTTGACTCGCCATGGAGACCACCGCGGGCTTCGACGCTGCCGTCCTCGTGCTGCATCGCCGCCGATGCCCGTGTCTTCGAACGTCGCTGCCTCCTCTGCTTCAGACCAACGCGCCGGCCGCCGGATCCGAACCCCGCCGTCCTCGTCTGTCGCGCCGCCGGCAACCACCAGATCAGTCCCCCGCCACGCCGTTTCCTCGCCACCGGTGAGTAGCATGCCACCGTGACCCTTCTTTTTCTCCTCTCTCACAGGCCTCACATCTCTCTCTCCTTCCCCCTGCAGAACCGCCATGGACGCCCGATCCCGACGGTGACCTCGACCTTCAGACCACCCGGACGCGCCCTGGGTCCTACCGGGAACCGGCTCCCCGTCGTCAGGACTCCTCGGATCCGCGTCGTCGCCTCGCGATGCCCCGACCTCGAGCCCTTCCCACTGCCGCCTGCGTTCCTCAGCTTCGTTAGAGCACGAGCGAGGCCAGGTGCGTTGACCCTTTCGACCGAGCCAAGCAGGCCGGCCCAGCGTGCCCCCTGCTAGCCCGGCCTTCCTCCGACTGGGCCAGGCCCAGGGTGAGCTGCCCCTCCAGCGCCCCTCCGTGTGTTTTTTTTCGGTTGGGCCAGCAGATTTTGGCCCGTTGATGTTTTTTTTCACTGGCTGCAATTTTAGCTTTATCCAGGGAACGTCAGTTTTGCAGAATAGCCCCTAAACTTCGTGCATTTAATAACTTCACAACCGTGCATCGGATTAAAATAAGTTATATATGAAACTTGCTTAAAATTTTGTGTAGATTAATAATATCCAACTTTCATCCATGTTTAAAATGTCTAAAATGCTGTTTGTTTAAATTTTGCTCCTATGCCATGTTAAAATGATATATTTCATAACCAAATAACCGTAGCTCCGTTTTTAATAATCTTTATATGTAAATGGGGTAGAAAAATGCCTAGTTTAACGTGGTGGCATCATCTTGCATGTTTAACAACTCTAAAATATTGTTTAGGGCAGAACAGTACCAAACCTTAAATTATGCATATGAGGGTTTTCCGGAATTGTTGTTCGTTGTTTCCGGCCTCATTTAACCTTGACTAGATAGGTAGTTTTCATTAGCTTCACCCTCTTGCCATGCTTAACAACATTTAATATTGTTGGGTACATAAACGGGATCAAACTAAATAACTTATCGTGGTGTTTCGTCAATATGCAACTCGTTGCATATTGAGCTCCACTTAATTTGTAGTATTGTTTGTGCACTTTGCCATGCCATGCATAATTAAACCGGACATGCATCATACTTGGTTGTGCATCTTGCCATGATTATGTGAAGGTTGTTTACCATGTTGTTTGCTTCTTTCCCGTGTGCTTCTTCGGGTTGTTTCCGGTAACGTCGTGTTGTGAGGATCCGTTCATCTACGTCCGTTTGTCTTCTTCATGGACTCGTTCTTCTTCCATGCGGGATTTCAGGCAAGATGATCTTACCCTCGAAATCACTACTATCTTTGCTATGCTAGTTTGCTCGCTCTTGCTATGCCAATGCTTCGATGCCTACCATTTGCTTGTCAGCCTCCCAAATTGCCATGTCAAACCTCTAACCCACCATGTCCTAGCAAACCGTTGATTGGCTATGTTACCGCTTTGCTCAGCCCCTCTTATAGCGTTGCTAGCTGCAGGTGAAGATTGGAGGCTGTTCCTTGTTGGAATATTTATTTACTTGTTGGGATATCACAATATATCTTATTTAATTAATGCATCTATATACTTGGTAAAGGGTGGAAGGCTCGGCCTTATGCCTGGTGTTTTGTTCCACTCTTGCCGCCCTAGTTTCCGTCATATCGGTGTTATGTTCCTGGATTTTGCGTTCCTCACGCGGTTGGGCTATAATGGGAACCCCTTGACAGTTCGCCTTAAGTAAAGCTCCTCCAGCAATGCCCAACATTGGTTTTACCATTTGCCACCTAGCCTTTTTCCCTTGGGAGTCACGCATCCCGAGGGTCATCTTATTTTAACCCCCCCGGGCCAGTGCTTGTCTAAGTGTTGGTCCGAACTGAGTAGACTGCGGGGCCACCTCGGGGAAACTTGAGGGCTGGTTTTACTCGTAGGATGTCTCATCCGGTGTTGCCCTGAGAACGAGATATGTGCATCTCCCATCAGGATGTCGGCACATCGGGCGGTGTTGCTGGTTTAGTTTTACCCTGTCGAAATGTCTTGTTGTACCGGGATACCGAGTCTGATCGGAACGTCTCGGGTGGAGGTCTATTCCTTCGTTGACCGTGAGAGCTTGTGATGGGCTAAGTTGGGACACCCTGCAGGGATTTGAACTTTCGAAAGCCGTGCCCGCGGTTATGGGCAGATGGGAATTTGTTAACGTCCGGTTGTAGAAAACCTGAAGTCGACCTTAATTGAAATGAATCAACAGCGTGTGTAACCGTGATGGTCTCTTTCCGGCGGAGTCCGGGAAGTGAACACGGTTGTTGGAGTTATGCTTGACGTAGGTAGTCTAGGACCACTTCTTGATCATACCTTTATCGACCGTGCTTTGCCTTCTCTTCTCGCTCTCATTTGCGTATGTTAGCCACCATATATGCTAGTCGCTTGCTGCAGCTCCACCTCATACCTTTACCTTACCCATGAGCTTAAATAGTCTTGATCGCGAGGGTGCGAGATTGTTGAGTCCCCGTGGCTCATAGATACTTCCAAAACCAGCTTGCAGGTGCCGATGAGTCCGTGCTGATGACGCAACCAGGCTCAGGAGGAGCTCGATGAAGATCTTGTCCTTTTGTGTTGTTTCGTTTCAGTCGATTAGTAGTGGAGCCCAGTTGGGGTCGATCGGGGACCTTTGTCGCATTTGGGGTTCTTCTTTTATTTTGGTTCCGTAGTCGGACTATGAGTGTATTTGATTGATGTAATGTTTATTCATGTAATTGTGTGAAGTGGCGATTGTAAGACAACTATGTACCTCTTTCCCTTATGTATTACATGGGTTGTGTGAAGATTACCTCACTTGCGACATATGCCTTCAATGCGATTATGTCTCTAAGCCGTGCCTCGACACGTGGGAGCTATAGTCGCATCGAGGGTGTTACAAGTTGGTATCAGAGCCTTCCCCGACCTTAGGAGCCCCATTGCTTGATCGTTATTAGTGGCCGAGTTGTGTCTAGAAAAATGTTTTGAGTCATTTAGGAATTATATATCGGAGAGTTTAGGAATTCTTTTTACTTCCCAGTCTCTTCATCGCTCTGGTAAGGCATCCTGACGTAGAGTTTTGACTCTTCTCTTCTCAAATTTCACTAAATTTTTTTAGGATCACGCGGGTATCTTGGAATCGTTCCGATGGTTTTATGATGAGAACATTGTCTTGGTGCCTCCTGTCAGGGGTTTAGTGGAAGTGTCCCGGGGAGTTGAGCTCTGAGGTGTTGTCGTCATAATTTTATCGTTGCAGTTCTGGAATACCTGAGTTCAGTACGCCGACATCGAAAATCTCTTTTATGCAGTTCGTTGGTGAGATAACCTCGACGCCACCCAGTACTGGGGCGGGAGTTCGGGAGTATTGCCATAACTTGTATAACGGATGCTTTTCGAAGGTTGAGGTAGATGATTTCCGAAGGTTTCTTGGTTATGTGTTGAAGGATGGATACAGCTGGATGTAGGAATTGCTAGTTTTGGGTGAGATATTATGCTTCCCCTGTATCCCCAACACCTGATTGCATAACCGAAAAATTTCGGGAGTTTCATAGGTGGGAATTCAAGTAGCTCTTAGGATATCTTTCCGACGGATATGTGATATGAAATTGGGGTTCGACGTCTAGTGGTCCGCCTATTCACGGTCGATTTTACAGTGGTCTCGTTGTGTCTTAAAGAGTCCTTGGCTATGCCGACTCGGGGATGCTTCGTATGTCATGTGCACTGCCTTGTACATGATGGTGCTGTACGATCGAGCCCGTGTAGGCCCCACCACGAAAACTTCGGACGAGATCTCTATCATATGTTTGTTCTGGCTTATTCCGCAAGCCAACCCTTTGTTTTTGTTTTGAGTTGTGGTATTCGAGTTGCTTCAAAGTCAAATGTTGATTCCGTACCTTCACCAAATGGTGTTCTCATACTCCGATTTGAATACTAATCCTTCTTGATCATTGAGATAGTCATGCCAATCCTCTTCAACCGGCGTGTTTTCTCTCAAAGTGGATCCGATCATTGAAACATCCACAAGTTTCAATCTCAGCTTTCTCTACGGTGTTCGTTTCATCCATCCCAAGTTGCATTTGTTTTCCCGCCCACCCACCCTTTTTCGTCAAGGACTCAGAGTTCTTATTCAAGTATCCATCTTATTAATGGGAAGCTTCTCCATTCCTTTTCTGTCAATATTCTTATACGGTGATTCTCAAGAAGATGCTCACGAAGTTTCAAGTTCGTCTCTCATCACTCGTTTTCTTCTCCGGTGTTTCTAATGAAGATTCTAACGGAGCTTCAAGTTCGTCACTCTTCACTCATTTTTCTTCGTCGGTGGTTAAATTCAAGCTTTGTTGATCATACCCTTCTCTCTTTTCAAATGCCTTCTCATACCGGTGTACCTCATAATCATTCACCTCTCGATATTCAATTGTTCTGGAGTGCTGAAGATATCTCGAAGATTCGTGTATCCACTCTTCTTTTATTCAAGCTATTTCAAGGATGTTATATCATTCGAGCCTTTTTATTCAACTGGTGCATTCTCTCTTTTAAATCCTTCAACGATATTTCTTTTGAGTGGGCCCTAACCCACAGGCCTTTTCCCAGGATCTTACCTGACTCTTCTTATTTTCCTGAGCTTTTTAAATTCTTTTCCAAGTTTGACGTAAGAATGAGTTATCATCAGTCAAATGTATTTCTCCAAGATCTCTCAATTTTCTTTTCATCGTTGGCTCAACTTTTCCATTCTTCATTCCGGTGTGCCTCAATAATTCTTGGTGGTGTTTCCGTCGTCATTCTCGGGGATTTGTAGACCGAAGAAGATTTTTCTCTCTCAATCTTGCTCCATTCTCTTCAAGATTCGCGATTCTATCTTGTTGCCATCCTCTCATAATTGTTTGCGATTGTGGGAATTCTTTTCACCCATCTGGAGTAATTCAAGAGTCTTCTCAGTTTGATTATCCGGAGTTCGTCAAATAAGATTTATTCATTCTCAGCTTTCAGCTCTCGTTCTCCAATTTTACCGGGGCTTTGTTCAAGTGATCTTTAATCAGCTCATGATCTCTTCGTTCTCATGGATCGAAATTCTCTCAAGTATCTTCGTTCATTTCATATTTCTTTCCAGTGTTTCTCTATCTTTTCTTCGTTCATTTCCAATTAATCCGGTGGTCCGTTTAAGAGTTCTCTTCCTTGGTCACCATATCAATTCATTCGTTGTTTCAACCCTTCTGGTGGTTCGTTCAATACCTTCTCAAGTTTGACGCTATATCTCTCTTAATCTTTTCTACGAGAATAAGTAATATGTCGAATCCATTGTTTATCATCAATTTAATTGATGAAGGACAAGCATAACATAATTCTTATTCTTGTTTCATCCATATGCTAATCTTTTCTTCCGGAGTTTGTTCTCAATGATTAAATTCTTGGTTTCAATTGTTTCATCTTTTCTTTTCCGGAGTTCCAAGTTTCAACTTATCTCGTTGCAGAGCTTCATCCAATCATCGCAAGGTTTCACCTTGTGTTTTCATCTTCTCTTTCTTTTCGTTATTCTTTTATTACCGGAGTTCTTCATGGAGGTTCTACATGATGGTTCATCAAGGAGTTATATTCCTTCTCGAAACATTCATCAACTTTCTTTCCAAAGGAGCTCAAGCTTTCTTCATCTTGCTATCCGGAGTGCAATTCTTTCTTCCGTGTCATTGGAGGTGGTATTATGTCATTCTTGATAATGGGAATTCATGTTTCATGATTCACACGTTGTTAAGAATGAGGTATTTTAAATTCATCAATCTTGCCATTGGAGTTATCTTGGGTTATACTTCACCTAAAGCCTTCCCTATGGCTTGTTGCTATCTATGTTGTTTATAAAGGACCCAAGTTCTTCTTTATCCTCTCAGTGAGATAGTTTCTCGTCTCCTTGTTCATATCAATCCAATCTAGTGCTTCCGTCAGTGGCAGAATTTCACCTCTTATTTTGAGATGTATTCCTTAAGCCCATATCAAGCTACTCCTTTCGTTGTTGGTTTTCCAACAACTCCGTTCGACCCTTCTCCTTAAGATGCCTTTTCAAGCTCTTTTGTAGCAGAAGTTGCCTTTTTCTTCTACACTCTTTTGTCTCAATTATCCTTATCATATTCTTTCCCCCGGAGGTCTATTGATGTTGCTCTTCTCAACCCATCATCTCGTTTGTCTAAGATCATGTTCTTTTCATGATTGCCCATTTAACCGGAGTGTTTTTCTATATATATCTTCCCTTCAACCTCAAGGTTTTCGCAATGCTCTTGTCCCTCGTTTCTAACGGAGTGTTTTCGACTTTGTTCACCTTCGTTGTATTCTTTTCTCGAATTTGTTCAACCTCGCAAGGTTCTTGGTTTCACTCATTTGTCAATGAAGCAACTTAGTTTTACCTATTCTCTTTCTCTTCCGTTTTCCCTCCGGTGCCATTCTAGATCTCGGGACGAGATCCTCTCGTAGTGGTGGAGTGTTGTAACGCCCCGAGACCGATGTGCCAGGTGTCATTCAGTTATTCGTTGTCGTTGCCGTGTCATTTGCTTGCGTGTTGCATCTTATCATGTCATCATGTGCATTGCATCTTCATGTTTTAAAATCTTGCATCCGTCCCGGCCTCCTCGTTCTCTCCGTTGTCCGTTCTGAGCCCTACCACACTTGCATGCGCCCGCGGCACGTCCGAAATATTATTTTATAAGTGGCTGGAAAATGTTCTCGGAATGGGTTGAAAGTTGGTGTGCGGTGTTGTTTTGTTGTTAGTAGACCGCCTGCCAAGTTTCATCGCGTTCGGAGTCCGTTTGACGCCCCAACGGATAACTATAGCGACATTATAGTCGGTCAAAACGTCGGACGTTTTCGGTCTCCGGAAACAGTCGCCGGGCCTCTCTCTCTTCTTTTCTCTCAGCTCGAGCCCTTCTGCACAGCCCACGAGTTCCAACCGACCCCTCGCGCATGCGTCCGAAAAGCTGTCCCGGACCCGACCCGAGCAGTCGCCACCGCTGTATCCGGATCATCCCCAAACGTCTACAAAACGTCACCGTTTTCTTATTTGGACACCCGAGCCTATTTATTCTCGTCCGTAGGTTTTTGATCGGATGATCCAACTTCCCTCTTTTCCTGTATATATAGTCTACCCCTAGTTTACCTTCGGACCAATCCCTAATCCCTAGGGATCCTCCTAGCCGCCGCCGCCACACTTAAATCCCACCTCGGGATCCTCCCAGATCTGTTTCTCTTTGCGCCGTGGATCCCCTTTGCCTTGCTTGAGCTCGCCAGGGAGCAGAGCACCACGGCGCCCCGATTTTCTCGCGCCCCCACTCGAACCAGGAGCCAGAGTTCATCCACGCGCTGGCCAGCAGCAGTGCGCCCCGCCTTGACTCGCCATGGAGACCACCGCGGGCTTCGACGCTGCCGTCCTCGTGCTGCATCGCCGCCGATGCCCGTGTCTTCGAATGTCGCTGCCTCCTCTGCTTCAGACCAACGCGCCGGCCGCCGGATCCGAACCCCGCCGTCCTCGTCTGTCGCGACGCCAGCAACCACCAGATCAGTCCCCCGCCACGCCGTTTCCTCGCCACCGGTGAGTAGCGCGCCACCGAGACCCTTCTTTTTCTCCTCTCTCTCACAGGCCTCACATCTCTCTCCTTCCCCCCTGCAGAACCGCCATGGACGCCCGATCCCGACGGTGACCTCGACCTTCAGACCACCCGGACGCGCCCTGGGTCCTACCGGGAACCGGCTCCCCGTCGTCAGGACTCCTCGGATCCGCGTCGTCGCCTCATGATGCCCCGACCTCGAGCCCTTCCCACTGCCGCCTGCGTTCTTCAGCTTCATCAGAGCACGAGCGAGGCCAGGCGCGTTGACCCTTTCGACCGAGCCAAGCAGGCCGGCCCAGCGTGCCCCCTGCTAGCCCGGCCTTCCTCCGACTGGGCCAGGCCCAGGGTGAGCTGCCCCTCCAGCGCCCCTCCGTGTGTTTTTTTTCGGTTGGGCCAGCAGATTTTGGCCCGTTGATGTTTTTTTTCACTGGCTGCAATTTTAGCTTTATCCAGGGAACGTCAGTTTTGCAGAATAGCCCCTAAACTTCATGCATTTAATAACTTCACAACCGTGCATCGGATTAAAATAAGTTATATAAGAAACTTTCTTAAAATTTTGTGTAGATTAATAATATCCAACTTTCATCCATGTTTAAAATGTCTAAAATGCTGTTTGTTTAAATTTTGCTCCTATGCCATGTTAAAATGATATATTTCATAACCAAATAACCGTAGCTCCGTTTTTAATAATATTTATATGTAAATGGGGTAGAAAAATGCCTAGTTTAACGTGGTGGCATCATCTTGCATGTTTAACAACTCTAAAATATTGTTTAGGGCAGAACAGTACCAAACCTTAAATTATGCATATGAGGGTTTTCCGGAATTGTTGTTCGTTGTTTCCGGCCTCATTTAACCTTGACTAGATAGGTAGTTTTCATTAGCTTCACCCTCTTGCCATGCTTAACAACATTTAATATTGTTGGGTACATAAACGGGATCAAACTAAATAACTTATCGTGGTGTTTCGTCAATATGCAACTCGTTGCATATTGAGCTCCACTTAATTTGTAGTATTGTTTGTGCACTTTGCCATGCCATGCATAATTAAACCGGACATGCATCATACTTGGTTGTGCATCTTGCCATGATTATGTGAAGGTTGTTTACCATGTTGTTTGCTTCTTTCCAGTGTGCTTCTTCGGGTTGTTTCCGGTAACGTCGTGTTGTGAGGATCCGTTCATCTATGTCCGTTTGTCTTCTTCATGGACTCGTTCTTCTTCCATGCGGGATTTCAAGCAAGATGATCTTACCCTCGAAATCACTACTATCTTTGCTATGCTAGTTTGCTCGCTCTTGCTATGCCAATGCTTCGATGCCTACCATTTGCTTGTCAGCCTCCCAAATTGCCATGTCAAACCTCTAACCCACCATGTCCTAGCAAACCGTTGATTGGCTATGTTACCGCTTTGCTCAGCCCCTCTTATAGCGTTGCTAGCTGCAGGTGAAGATTGGAGGCTGTTCCTTGTTGGAATATTTATTTACTTGTTGGGATATCACAATATATCTTATTTAATTAATGCATCTATATACTTGGTAAAGGGTGGAAGGCTCGGCCTTATGCCTGGTGTTTTGTTCCACTCTTGCCGCCCTAGTTTCCGTCATATCGGTGTTATGTTCCTGGATTTTGCGTTCCTCACGCGGTTGGGCTATAATGGGAACCCCTTGACAGTTCGCCTTAAGTAAAGCTCCTCCAGCAATGCCCAACATTGGTTTTACCATTTGCCACCTAGCCTTTTTCCCTTGGGAGTCGCGCATCCCGAGGGTCATCTTATTTTAACCCCCCCGGGCCAGTGCTTGTCTAAGTGTTGGTCCGAACTGAGTAGACTGCGGGGCCACCTCGGGGAAACTTGAGGGCTGGTTTTACTCGTAGGATGTCTCATCCGGTGTTGCCCTGAGAACGAGATATGTGCATCTCCCATCAGGATGTCGGCACATCGGGCGGTGTTGCTGGTTTAGTTTTACCCTGTCGAAATGTCTTGTTGTACCGGGATACCGAGTCTGATCGGAACGTCTCGGGTGGAGGTCTATTCCTTCGTTGACCGTGAGAGCTTGTGATGGGCTAAGTTGGGACACCCTGCAGGGATTTGAACTTTCGAAAGCCGTGCCCGCGGTTATGGGCAGATGGGAATTTGTTAACGTCCGGTTGTAGAAAACCTGAAGTCGACCTTAATTGAAATGAATCAACAGCGTGTTTAACCGTGATGGTCTCTTTCCGGCGGAGTCCGGGAAGTGAACACGGTTGTTGGAGTTATGCTTGACGTAGGTAGTCTAGGACCACTTCTTGATCATACCTTTATCGACCGTGCTTTGCCTTCTCTTCTCGCTCTCATTTGCGTATGTTAGCCACCATATATGCTAGTCGCTTGCTGCAGCTCCACCTCATACCTTTACCTTACCCATGAGCTTAAATAGTCTTGATCGCGAAGGTGCGAGATTGTTGAGTCCCCGTGGCTCATAGATACTTCCAAAACCAGCTTGCAGGTGCCGATGAGTCCGTGCAGATGACGCAACCAGACTCAGGAGGAGCTCGATGAAGATCTTGTCCTTTTGTGTTGTTTCGTTTCAGTCGATTAGTAGTGGAGCCCAGTTGGGGTCGATCGGGGACCTTTGTCGCATTTGGGGTTCTTCTTTTATTTTGGTTCCGTAGTCGGACCATGAGTGTATTTGATTGATGTAATGTTTATTCATGTAATTGTGTGAAGTGGCGATTGTAAGACAACTATGTACCTCTTTCCCTTATGTATTACATGGGTTGTGTGAAGATTACCTCACTTGCGACATATGCCTTCAATGCGATTATGTCTCTAAGCCGTGCCTCGACACGTGGGAGCTATAGTCGCATCGAGGGTGTTACAAGTTGGTATCAGAGCCTTCCCCGACCTTAGGAGCCCCATTGCTTGATCGTTATTAGTGGCCGAGTTGTGTCTAGAAAAATGTTTTGAGTCATTTAGGAATTATATATCGGAGAGTTTAGGAATTCTTTTTACTTCCCAGTCTCTTCATCGCTCTGGTAAGGCATCCTGACGTAGAGTTTTGACTCTTCTCTTCTCAAATTTCACTAAATTTTTTTAGGATCACGCGGGTATCTTGGAATCGTTCCGATGGTTTTATGATGAGAACATTGTCTTGGTGCCTCCTGTCAGGGGTTTAGTGGAAGTGTCCCGGGGAGTTGAGCTCTGAGGTGTTGTCGTCATAATTTTATCGTTGCAGTTCTGGAATACCTGAGTTTAGTACGCCGACATCGAAAATCTCTTTTATGCAGTTCGTTGGTGAGATAACCTCGACGCCACCCAGTACTGGGGCGGGAGTTCGGGAGTATTGCCATAACTTGTATAACGGATGCTTTTCGAAGGTTGAGGTAGATGATTTCCGAAGGTTTCTTGGTTATGTGTTGAAGGATGGATACAGCTGGATGTAGGAATTGCTAGTTTTGGGTGAGATATTATGCTTCCCCTGTATCCCCAACACCTGATTGCATAACCGAAAAATTTCGGGAGTTTCATAGGTGGGAATTCAAGTAGCTCTTAGGATATCTTTCCGACGGATATGTGATATGAAATTGGGGTTCGACGTCTAGTGGTCCGCCTATTCACGGTCGATTTTACAGTGGTCTCGTTGTGTCTTAAAGAGTCCTTGGCTATGCCGACTCGGGGACGCTTCGTATGTCATGTGCACTGCCTTGTACGTGATGGTGCTGTACGATCGAGCCCGTGTAGGCCCCACCACGAAAACTTCGGACGAGATCTCTATCATATGTTTGTTCTGGCTTATTCCGCAAGCCAACCCTTTGTTTTTGTTTTGAGTTGTGGTATTCGAGTTGCTTCAAAGTCAAATGTTGATTCCGTACCTTCACCAAATGGTGTTCTCATACTCCGATTTGAATACTAATCCTTCTTGATCATTGAGATAGTCATGCCAATCCTCTTCAACCGGCGTGTTTTCTCTCAAAGTGGATCCGATCATTGAAACATCCACAAGTTTCAATCTCAGCTTTCTCTACGGTGTTCGTTTCATCCATCCCAAGTTGCATTTGTTTTCCCGCCCACCCACCCTTTTTCGTCAAGGACTCAGAGTTCTTATTCAAGTATCCATCTTATTAATGGGAAGCTTCTCCATTCCTTTTCCGTCAATATTCTTATACGGTGATTCTCAAGAAGATGCTCACGAAGTTTCAAGTTCGTCTCTCATCACTCGTTTTCTTCTCCGGTGTTTCTAATGAAGATTCTAACGGAGCTTCAAGTTCGTCACTCTTCACTCATTTTTCTTCGTCGGTGGTTAAATTCAAGCTTTGTTGATCATACCCTTCTCTCTTTTCAAATGCCTTCTCATACCGGTGTACCTCATAATCATTCACCTCTCGATATTCAATTGTTCTGGAGTGCTGAAGATATCTCGAAGATTCGTGTATCCACTCTTCTTTTATTCAAGCTATTTCGAGGATGTTATATCATTCGAGCCTTTTTATTCAACTGGTGCATTCTATCTTTTAAATCCTTCAACGATATTTCTTTTGAGTGGGCCCTAACCCACAGGCCTTTTCCCAGGATCTTACCTGACTCTTCTTATTTTCCTGAGCTTTTTAAATTCTTTTCCAAGTTTGACGTAAGAATGAGTTATCATCAGTCAAATGTATTTCTCCAAGATCTCTCAGTTTTCTTTTCATCGTTGGCTCAACTTTTCCATTCTTCATTCCGGTGTGCCTCAATAATTCTTGGTGGTGTTTCCGTCGTCATTCTCGGGGATTTGTAGACCGAAGAAGATTTTTCTCTCTCAATCTTGCTCCATTCTCTTCAAGATTCGCGATTCTATCTTGTTGCCATCCTCTCATAATTATTTGCGATTGTGGGAATTCTTTTCACCCATCTGGAGTAATTCAAGAGTCTTCTCAGTTTGATTATCCGGAGTTCGTCAAATAAGATTTATTCATTCTCAGCTTTCAGCTCTCGTTCTCCAATTTTACCGGGGCTTTGTTCAAGTGATCTTTAATCAGCTCATGATCTCTTCGTTCTCATGGATCGAAATTCTCTCAAGTATCTTCGTTCATTTCATATTTCTTTCCAGTGTTTCTCTATCTTTTCTTCGTTCATTTCCAATTAATCCGGTGGTCCGTTTAAGAGTTCTCTTCCTTGGTCACCATATCAATTCATTCGTTGTTTCAACCCTTCCGGTGGTTCGTTCAATACCTTCTCAAGTTTGACGCTATATCTCTCTTAATATTTTCTACGAGAATAAGTAATATGTCGAATCCATTGTTTATCATCAATTTAATTGATGAAGGACAAGCATAACATAATTCTTATTCTTGTTTCATCCATATGCTAATCTTTTCTTCCGGAGTTTGTTCTCAATGATTAAATTCTTGGTTTCAATTGTTTCATCTTTTCTTTTCCGGAGTTCCAAGTTTCAACTTATCTCGTTGCAGAGCTTCATCCAATCATCGCAAGGTTTCACCTTGTGTTTTCATCTTCTCTTTCTTTTCGTTATTCTTTTATTACCGGAGTTCTTCATGGAGGTTCTACATGATGGTTCATCAAGGAGTTATATTCCTTCTCGAAACATTCATCAACTTTCTTTCGAAAGGAGCTCAAGCTTTCTTCATCTTGCTATCCGGAGTGCAATTCTTTCTTCCGTGTCATTGGAGGTGGTATTATGTCATTCTTGATAATGGGAATTCATGTTTCATGATTCACACGTTGTTAAGAATGAGGTATTTTAAATTCATCAATCTTGCCATTGGAGTTATCTTGGGTTATACTTCACCTAAAGCCTTCCCTATGGCTTGTTGCTATCTATGTTGTTTATAAAGGACCCAAGTTCTTCTTTATCCTCTCGGTGAGATAGTTTCTCGTCTCCTTGTTCATATCAATCCAATCTAGTGCTTCCGTCAGTGGCAGAATTTCACCTCTTATTTTGAGATGTATTCCTTAAGCCCATATCAAGCTACTCCTTTCGTTGTTGGTTTTCCAACAACTCCGTTCGACCCTTCTCCTTAAGATGCCTTTTCAAGCTCTTTTGTAGCAGAAGTTGCCTTTTTCTTCTACACTCTTTTGTCTCAATTATCCTTATCATATTCTTTCCCCCGGAGGTCTATTGATGTTGCTCTTCTCAACCCATCATCTCGTTTGTCTAAGATCATGTTCTTTTCATGATTGCCCATTTAACCGGAGTGTTTTTCTATATATATCTTCCCTTCAACCTCAAGGTTTTCGCAATGCTCTTGTCCCTCGTTTCTAACGGAGTGTTTTCGACTTTGTTCACCTTCGTTGTATTCTTTTCTCGAATTTGTTCAACCTCGCAAGGTTCTTGGTTTCACTCATTTGTCAATGAAGCAACTTAGTTTTACCTATTCTCTTTCTCTTCAGTTTTCCCTCCGGTGCCATTCTAGATCTCGGGACGAGATCCTCTCGTAGTGGTGGAGTGTTGTAACGCCCCGAGACCGATGTGCCAGGTGTCATTCAGTTATTCGTTGTCGTTGCCGTGTCATTTGCTTGCGTGTTGCATCTTATCATGTCATCATGTGCATTGCATCTTCATGTTTTCAAATCTTGCATCCGTCCCGGCCTCCTCGTTCTCTCCGTTGTCCGTTCTGAGCCCTACCACACTTGCATGCGCCCGCGGCACGTCCGAAATATTATTTTATAAGTGGCTGGAAAATGTTCTCGGAATGGGTTGAAAGTTGGTGTGCGGTGTTGTTTTGTTGTTAGTAGACCGCCTGCCAAGTTTCATCGCGTTCGGAGTCCGTTTGACGCCCCAACGGATAACTATAGCGACATTATAGTCGGTCAAAACGTCGGACGTTTTCGGTCTCCGGAAACAGTCGCCGGGCCTCTCTCTCTTCTTTTCTCTCAGCTCGAGCCCTTCTGCACAGCCCACGAGTTCCAACCGACCCCTCGCGCATGCGTCCGAAAAGCTGTCCCGGACCCGACCCGAGCAGTCGCCACCGCTGTATCCGGATCATCCCCAAACGTCTACAAAACGTCACCGTTTTCTTATTTGGACACCCGAGCCTATTTATTCTCGTCCGTAGGTTTTTGATCGGATGATCCAACTTCCCTCTTTTCCTGTATATATAGTCTACCCCTAGTTTACCTTTGGACCAATCCCTAATCCCTAGGGATCCTCCTAGCCGCCGCCGCCACACTTAAATCCCACCTCGGGATCCTCCCAGATCTGTTTCTCTTTGCGCCGTGGATCCCCTTTGCCTTGCTTGAGCTCGCCAGGGAGCAGAGCACCACGGCGCCCCGATTTTCTCGCGCCCCCACTCGAACCAGGAGCCAGAGTTCATCCACGCGCTGGCCAGCAGCAGTGCGCCCCGCCTTGACTCTCCATGGAGACCACCGCGGGCTTCGACGCTGCCGTCCTCGTGCTGCATCGCCGCCGATGCCCGTGTCTTCGAATGTTGCTGCCTCCTCTGCTTCATACCAACGCGCCGGCCGCCGGATCCGAACCCCGCCGTCCTCGTCTGTCGCGCCGCCGGCAACCACCAGATCAGTCCCCCGCCACGCCGTTTCCTCGCCACCGGTGAGTAGCGCGCCACCGAGACCCTTCTTTTTCTCCTCTCTCTCACAGGCCTCACATCTCTCTCCTTCCCCCCTGCAGAACCGCCATGGACGCCCGATCCCGACGGTGACCTCGACCTTCAGACCACCCGGACGCGCCCTGGGTCCTACCGGGAACCGGCTCCCCGTCGTCAGGACTCCTCGGATCCGCGTCGTCGCCTCATGATGCCCCGACCTCGAGCCCTTCCCACTGCCGCCTGCGTTCTTCAGCTTCGTCAGAGCACGAGCGAGGCCAGGCGCGTTGACCCTTTCGACCGAGCCAAGCAGGCCGGCCCAGCGTGCCCCCTGCTAGCCCGGCCTTCCTCCGACTGGGCCAGGCCCAGGGTGAGCTGCCCCTCCAGCGCCCCTCCGTGTGTTTTTTTTCGGTTGGGCCAGCAGATTTTGGCCCGTTGATGTTTTTTTTCACTGGCTGCAATTTTAGCTTTATCCAGGGAACGTCAGTTTTGCAGAATAGCCCCTAAACTTCATGCATTTAATAACTTCACAACCGTGCATCGGATTAAAATAAGTTATATATGAAACTTGCTTAAAATTTTGTGTAGATTAATAATATCCAACTTTCATCCATGTTTAAAATGTCTAAAATGCTGTTTGTTTAAATTTTGCTCCTATGCCATGTTAAAATGATATATTTCATAACCAAATAACCGTAGCTCCGTTTTTAATAATCTTTATATGTAAATGGGGTAGAAAAATGCCTAGTTTAACGTGGTGGCATCATCTTGCATGTTTAACAACTCTAAAATATTGTTTAGGGCAGAACAGTACCAAACCTTAAATTATGCATATGAGGGTTTTCCGGAATTGTTGTTCGTTGTTTCCGGCCTCATTTAACCTTGACTAGATAGGTAGTTTTCATTAGCTTCACCCTCTTGCCATGATTAACAACATTTAATATTGTTGGGTACATAAACGGGATCAAACTAAATAACTTATCGTGGTGTTTCGTCAATATGCAACTCGTTGCATATTGAGCTCCACTTAATTTGTAGTATTGTTTGTGCACTTTGCCATGCCATGCATAATTAAACCGGACATGCATCATACTTGGTTGTGCATCTTGCCATGATTATGTGAAGGTTGTTTACCATGTTGTTTGCTTCTTTCCAGTGTGCTTCTTCGGGTTGTTTCCGGTAACGTCGTGTTGTGAGGATCCGTTCATCTATGTCCGTTTGTCTTCTTCATGGACTCGTTCTTCTTCCATGCGGGATTTCAGGCAAGATGATCTTACCCTCGAAATCACTACTATCTTTGCTATGCTAGTTTGCTCGCTCTTGCTATGCCAATGCTTCGATGCCTACCATTTGCTTGTCAGCCTCCCAAATTGCCATGTCAAACCTCTAACCCACCATGTCCTAGCAAACCGTTGATTGGCTATGTTACCGCTTTGCTCAGCCCCTCTTATAGCGTTGCTAGCTGCAGGTGAAGATTGGAGGCTGTTCCTTGTTGGAATATTTATTTACTTGTTGGGATATCACAATATATCTTATTTAATTAATGCATCTATATACTTGGTAAAGGGTGGAAGGCTCGGCCTTATTCCTGGTGTTTTGTTCCACTCTTGCCGCCCTAGTTTCCGTCATATCGGTGTTATGTTCCTGGATTTTGCGTTCCTCACGCGGTTGGGCTATAATGGGAACCCCTTGACAGTTCGCCTTAAGTAAAGCTCCTGCAGCAATGCCCAACATTGGTTTTACCATTTGCCACCTAGCCTTTTTCCCTTGGGAGTCGCGCATCCCGAGGGTCATCTTATTTTAACCCCCCCGGGCCAGTGCTTGTCTAAGTGTTGGTCCGAACTGAGTAGACTGCGGGGCCACCTCGGGGAAACTTGAGGGCTGGTTTTACTCGTAGGATGTCTCATCCGGTGTTGCCCTGAGAACGAGATATGTGCATCTCCCATCAGGATGTCGGCACATCGGGCGGTGTTGCTGGTTTAGTTTTACCCTGTCGAAATGTCTTGTTGTACCGGGATACCGAGTCTGATCGGAACGTCTCGGGTGGAGGTCTATTCCTTCGTTGACCGTGAGAGCTTGTGATGGGCTAAGTTGGGACACCCTGCAGGGATTTGAACTTTCGAAAGCCATGCCCGCGGTTATGGGCAGATGGGAATTTGTTAACGTCCGGTTGTAGAAAACCTGAAGTCGACCTTAATTGAAATGAATCAACAGCGTGTGTAACCGTGATGGTCTCTTTCCGGCGGAGTCCGGGAAGTGAACACGGTTGTTGGAGTTATGCTTGACGTAGGTAGTCTAGGACCACTTCTTGATCATACCTTTATCGACCGTGCTTTGCCTTCTCTTCTCGCTCTCATTTGCGTATGTTAGCCACCATATATGCTAGTCGCTTGCTGCAGCTCCACCTCATACCTTTACCTTACCCATGAGCTTAAATAGTCTTGATCGCGAGGGTGCGAGATTGTTGAGTCCCCGTGGCTCATAGATACTTCCAAAACCAGCTTGCAGGTGCCGATGAGTCCGTGCAGATGACGCAACCAGGCTCAGGAGGAGCTCGATGAAGATCTTGTCCTTTTGTGTTGTTTCGTTTCAGTCGATTAGTAGTGGAGCCCAGTTGGGGTCGATCGGGGACCTTTGTCGCATTTGGGGTTCTTCTTTTATTTTGGTTCCGTAGTCGGACCATGAGTGTATTTGATTGATGTAATGTTTATTCATGTAATTGTGTGAAGTGGCGATTGTAAGACAACTATGTACCTCTTTCCCATATGTATTACATGGGTTGTGTGAAGATTACCTCACTTGCGACATATGCCTTCAATGCGATTATGTCTCTAAGCCGTGCCTCGACACATGGGAGCTATAGTCGCATCGAGGGTGTTACAAGTTGGTATCAGAGCCTTCCCCGACCTTAGGAGCCCCATTGCTTGATCGTTATTAGTGGCCGAGTTGTGTCTAGAAAAATGTTTTGAGTCATTTAGGAATTATATATCGGAGAGTTTAGGAATTCTTTTTACTTCCCAGTCTCTTCATCGCTCTGGTAAGGCATCCTGACGTAGAGTTTTGACTCTTCTCTTCTCAAATTTCACTAAATTTTTTTAGGATCAGGCGGGTATCTTGGAATCGTTCTGATGGTTTTATGATGAGAACATTGTCTTGGTGCCTCCTGTCAGGGGTTTAGTGGAAGTGTCCCGGGGAGTTGAGCTCTGAGGTGTTGTCGTCATAATTTTATCGTTGCAGTTCTGGAATACCTGAGTTCAGTACGCCGACATCGAAAATCTCTTTTATGCAGTTCGTTGGTGAGATAACCTCGACGCCACCCAGTACTGGGGCGGGAGTTCGAGAGTATTGCCATAACTTGTATAACGGATGCTTTTCGAAGGTTGAGGTAGATGATTTCCGAAGGTTTCTTGGTTATGTGTTGAAGGATGGATACAGCTGGATGTAGGAATTGCTAGTTTTGGGTGAGATATTATGCTTCCCCTGTATCCCCAACACCTGATTGCATAACCGAAAAATTTCGGGAGTTTCATAGGTGGGAATTCAAGTAGCTCTTAGGATATCTTTCCGACGGATATGTGATATGAAATTGGGGTTCGACGTCTAGTGGTCCGCCTATTCACGGTCGATTTTACAGTGGTCTCGTTGTGTCTTAAAGAGTCCTTGGCTATGCCGACTCGGGGACGCTTCGTATGTCATGTGCACTGCCTTGTACATGATGGTGCTGTACGATCGAGCCCGTGTAGGCCCCACCACGAAAACTTCGGACGAGATCTCTATCATATGTTTGTTCTGGCTTATTCCGCAAGCCAACCCTTTGTTTTTGTTTTGAGTTGTGGTATTCGAGTTGCTTCAAAGTCAAATGTTGATTCCGTACCTTCACCAAATGGTGTTCTCATACTCCGATTTGAATACTAATCCTTCTTGATCATTGAGATAGTCATGCCAATCCTCTTCAACCGGCGTGTTTTCTCTCAAAGTGGATCCGATCATTGAAACATCCACAAGTTTCAATCTCAGCTTTCTCTACGGTGTTCGTTTCATCCATCCCAAGTTGCATTTGTTTTCCCGCCCACCCACCCTTTTTCGTCAAGGACTCAGAGTTCTTATTCAAGTATCCATCTTATTAATGGGAAGCTTCTCCATTCCTTTTCCGTCAATATTCTTATACGGTGATTCTCAAGAAGATGCTCACGAAGTTTCAAGTTCGTCTCTCATCACTCGTTTTCTTCTCCGGTGTTTCTAATGAAGATTCTAACGGAGCTTCAAGTTCGTCACTCTTCACTCATTTTTCTTCGTCGGTGGTTAAATTCAAGCTTTGTTGATCATACCCTTCTCTCTTTTCAAATGCCTTCTCATACCGGTGTACCTCATAATCATTCACCTCTCGATATTCAATTGTTCTGGAGTGCTGAAGATATCTCGAAGATTCGTGTATCCACTCTTCTTTTATTCAAGCTATTTCAAGGATGTTATATCATTCGAGCCTTTTTATTCAACTGGTGCATTCTCTCTTTTAAATCCTTCAACGATATTTCTTTTGAGTGGGCCCTAACCCACAGGCCTTTTCCCAGGATCTTACCTGACTCTTCTTATTTTCCTGAGCTTTTTAAATTCTTTTCCAAGTTTGACGTAAGAATGAGTTATCATCAGTCAAATGTATTTCTCCAAGATCTCTCAATTTTCTTTTCATCGTTGGCTCAACTTTTCCATTCTTCATTCCGGTGTGCCTCAATAATTCTTGGTGGTGTTTCCGTCGTCATTCTCGGGGATTTGTAGACCGAAGAAGATTTTTCTCTCTCAATCTTGCTCCATTCTCTTCAAGATTCGCGATTCTATCTTGTTGCCATCCTCTCATAATTATTTGCAATTGTGGGAATTCTTTTCACCCATCTGGAGTAATTCAAGAGTCTTCTCAGTTTGATTATCCGGAGTTCGTCAAATAAGATTTATTCATTCTCAGCTTTCAGCTCTCGTTCTCCAATTTTACCGGGGCTTTGTTCAAGTGATCTTTAATCAGCTCATGATCTCTTCGTTCTCATGGATCGAAATTCTCTCAAGTATCTTCGTTCATTTCATATTTCTTTCCAGTGTTTCTCTATCTTTTCTTCGTTCATTTCCAATTAATCCGGTGGTCCGTTTAAGAGTTCTCTTCCTTGGTCACCATATCAATTCATTCGTTGTTTCAACCCTTCCGGTGGTTCGTTCAATACCTTCTCAAGTTTGACGCTATATCTCTCTTAATCTTTTCTACGAGAATAAGTAATATGTCGAATCCATTGTTTATCATCAATTTAATTGATGAAGGACAAGCATAACATAATTCTTATTCTTGTTTCATCCATATGCTAATCTTTTCTTCCGGAGTTTGTTCTCAATGATTAAATTCTTGGTTTCAATTGTTTCATCTTTTCTTTTCCGGAGTTCCAAGTTTCAACTTATCTCGTTGCGGAGCTTCATCCAATCAGCGCAAGGTTTCACCTTGTGTTTTCATCTTCTCTTTCTTTTCGTTATTCTTTTATTACCGGAGTTCTTCATGGAGGTTCTACATGATGGTTCATCAAGGAGTTATATTCCTTCTCGAAACATTCATCAACTTTCTTTCCAAAGGAGCTCAAGCTTTCTTCATCTTGCTATCCGGAGTGCAATTCTTTCTTCCGTGTCATTGGAGGTGGTATTATGTCATTCTTGATAATGGGAATTCATGTTTCATGATTCACACGTTGTTAAGAATGAGGTATTTTAAATTCATCAATCTTGCCATTGGAGTTATCTTGGGTTATACTTCACCTAAAGCCTTCCCTATGGCTTGTTGCTATCTATGTTGTTTATAAAGGACCCAAGTTCTTCTTTATCCTCTCGGTGAGATAGTTTCTCGTCTCCTTGTTCATATCAATCCAATCTAGTGCTTCCGTCAGTGGCAGAATTTCACCTCTTATTTTGAGATGTATTCCTTAAGCCCATATCAAGCTACTCCTTTCGTTGTTGGTTTTCCAACAACTCCGTTCGACCCTTCTCCTTAAGATGCCTTTTCAAGCTCTTTTGTAGCAGAAGTTGCCTTTTTCTTCTACACTCTTTTGTCTCAATTATCCTTATCATATTCTTTCCCCCGGAGGTCTATTGATGTTGCTCTTCTCAACCCATCATCTCGTTTGTCTAAGATCATGTTCTTTTCATGATTGCCCATTTAACCGGAGTGTTTTTCTATATATATCTTCCCTTCAACCTCAAGGTTTTCGCAATGCTCTTGTCCCTCGTTTCTATCGGAGTGTTTTCGACTTTGTTCACCTTCGTTGTATTCTTTTCTCGAATTTGTTCAACCTTGCAAGGTTCTTGGTTTCACTCATTTGTCAATGAAGCAACTTAGTTTTACCTATTCTCTTTCTCTTCCGTTTTCCCTCCGGTGCCATTCTAGATCTCGGGACGAGATCCTCTCGTAGTGGTGGAGTGTTGTAACGCCCCGAGACCGATGTGCCAGGTGTCGTTCAGTTATTCGTTGTCGTTGCCGTGTCATTTGCTTGCGTGTTGCATATTATCATGTCATCATGTGCATTGCATCTTCATGTTTTCAAATCTTGCATCCGTCCCGGCCTCCTCGTTCTCTCCGTTGTCCGTTCTGAGCCCTACCACACTTGCACGCGCCCGCGGCACGTCCGAAATATTATTTTATAAGTGGCTGGAAAATGTTCTCGGAATGGGTTGAAAGTTGGTGTGTGGTGTTGTTTTGTTGTTAGTAGGCCGCCTGCCAAGTTTCATCGCGTTCGGAGTCCGTTTGACGCCCCAACGGATAACTATAGCGACATTATAGTCGGTCAAAACGTCGGACGTTTTCGGTCTCCGGAAACAGTCGCCGGGCCTCTCTCTCTTCTTTTCTCTCAGCTCGAGCCCTTCTGCACAGCCCACGAGTTCCAACCGACCCCTCGCGCATGCGTCCGAAAAGCTGTCCCGGACCCGACCCGAGCAGTCGCCACCGCTGTATCCGGATCATCCCCAAACGTCTACAAAACGTCACCGTTTTCTTATTTGGACACCCGAGCCTATTTATTCTCGTCCGTAGGTTTTTGATCGGATGATCCAACTTCCCTCTTTTCCTTTATATATAGTCTACCCCTAGTTTACCTTCGGACCAATCCCTAATCCCTAGGGATCCTCCTAGCCGCCGCCGCCACACTTAAATCCCACCTCGGGATCCTCCCAGATCTGTTTCTCTTTGCGCCGTGGATCCCCTTTGCCTTGCTTGAGCTCGCCAGGGAGCAGAGCACCACGGCGCCCCGATTTTCTCGCGCCCCCACTCGAACCAGGAGCCAGAGTTCATCCACGCGCTGGCCAGCAGCAGTGCGCCCCGCCTTGACTCGCCATGGAGACCACCGCGGGCTTCGATGCTGCCGTCCTCGTGCTGCATCGCCGCCGATGCCCGTGTCTTCGAACGTCGCTGCCTCCTCTGCTTCAGACCAACGCGCCGGCCGCCGGATCCGAACCCCGGCGTCCTCGTCTGTCGCGCCGCCGGCAACCACCAGATCAGTCCCCCGCCACGCCGTTTCCTCGCCACCGGTGAGTAGCGCGCCACCGAGACCCTTCTTTTTCTCCTCTCTCTCACAGGCCTCACATCTCTCTCTCCTTCCCCCCTGCAGAACCGCCATGGACGCCCGATGCCGACGGTGACCTCGACCTTCAGACCACCCGGACGCGCCCTGGGTCCTACCGGGAACCGGCTCCCCGTCGTCAGGACTCCTCGGATCCGCGTCGTCGCCTCATGATGCCCTGACCTCGAGCCCTTCCCACTGTCGCCTGCGTTCTTCAGCTTCGTCAGAGCACGAGCGAGGCCAGGCGCGTTGACCCTTTCGACCGAGCCAAGCAGGCCGGCCCAACGTGCCCCCTGCTAGCCCGGCCTTCCTCCGACTGGGCCAGGCCCAGGGTGAGCTGCCCCTCCAGCGCCCCTCCGTGTGTTTTTTTTCGGTTGGGCCAGCAGATTTTGGCCCGTTGATGTTTTTTTTCACTGGCTGCAATTTTAGCTTTATCCAGGGAACGCCAGTTTTGCAGAATAGCCCCTAAACTTCATGCATTTAATAACTTCACAACCGTGCATCGGATTAAAATAAGTTATATAAGAAACTTGCTTAAAATTTTGTGTAGATTAATAATATCCAACTTTCATCCATGTTTAAAATGTCTAAAATGCTGTTTGTTTAAATTTTGCTCCTATGCCATGTTAAAATGATATATTTCATAACCAAATAACCGTAGCTCTGTTTTTAATAATCTTTATATGTAAATGGGGTAGAAAAATGCCTAGTTTAACGTGTTGGCATCATCTTGCATGTTTAACAACTCTAAAATATTGTTTAGGGCAGAACAGTACCAAACCTTAAATTATGCATATGAGGGTTTTCCGGAATTGTTGTTCGTTGTTTCCGGCCTCATTTAACCTTGACTAGATAGGTAGTTTTCATTAGCTTCACCCTCTTGCCATGCTTAACAACATTTAATATTGTTGGGTACATAAACGGGATCAAACTAAATAACTTATCGTGGTGTTTCGTCAATATGCAACTCGTTGCATATTGAGCTCCACTTAATTTGTAGTATTGTTTGTGCACTTTGCCATGCCATGCATAATTAAACCGGACATGCATCATACTTGGTTGTGCATCTTGCCATGATTATGTGAAGGTTGTTTACCATGTTGTTTGCTTCTTTCCGGTGTGCTTCTTCGGGTTGTTTCCGGTAACGTCGTGTTGTGAGGATCCGTTCATCTACGTCCGTTTGTCTTCTTCATGGACTCGTTCTTCTTCCTTGCGGGATTTCAGGAAAGATGATCTTACCCTCGAAATCACTACTATCTTTGCTATGCTAGTTTGCTCGCTCTTGCTATGCCAATGCTTCGATGCCTACCATTTGCTTGTCAGCCTCCCAAATTGCCATGTCAAACCTCTAACCCACCATGTCCTAGCAAACCGTTGATTGGCTATGTTACCGCTTTGCTCAGCCCCTCTTATAGCGTTGCTAGCTGCAGGTGAAGATTGGAGGCTGTTCCTTGTTGGAATATTTATTTACTTGTTGGGATATCACAATATATCTTATTTAATTAATGCATCTATATACTTGGTAAAGGGTGGAAGGCTCGGCCTTATGCCTGGTGTTTTGTTCCACTCTTGCCGCCCTAGTTTCCGTCATATCGGTGTTATGTTCCCGGATTTTGCGTTCCTCACGCGGTTGGGCTATAATGGGAACCCCTTGACAGTTCGCCTTAAGCAAAGATCCTCCAGCAATGCCCAACATTGGTTTTACCATTTGCCACCTAGCCTTTTTCCCTTGGGATTCGCGCATCCCGAGGGTCATCTTATTTTAACCCCCCCGGGCCAGTGCTTGTCTAAGTGTTGGTCCGAACTGAGTAGACTGCGGGGCCACCTCGGGGAAACTTGAGGGCTGGTTTTACTCGTAGGATGTCTCATCCGGTGTTGCCCTGAGAACGAGATATGTGCAGCTCCCATCAGGATGTCGGCACATCGGGCGGTGTTGCTGGTTTAGTTTTACCCTGTCGAAATGTCTTGTTGTACCGGGATACCGAGTCTGATCGGAACGTCTCGGGTGGAGGTCTATTCCTTCGTTGACCGTGAGAGCTTGTGATGGGCTAAGTTGGGACACCCTGCAGGGATTTGAACTTTCGAAAGCCGTGCCCGCGGTTATGGGCAGATGGGAATTTGTTAACGTCCGGTTGTAGAAAACCTGAAGTCGACCTTAATTGAAATGAATCAACAGCGTGTGTAACCATGATGGTCTGTTTCCGGCGGAGTCCGGGAAGTGAACACGGTTGTGGGAGTTATGCTTGACGTAGGTAGTCTAGGACCACTTCTTGATCATACCTTTATCGACCGTGCTTTGCCTTCTCTTCTCGCTCTCATTTGCGTATGTTAGCCACCATATATGCTAGTCGCATGCTGCAGCTCCACCTCATACCTTTACCTTACCCATGAGCTTAAATAGTCTTGATCGCGAGGGTGCGAGATTGCTGAGTCCCCGTGGCTCACAGATACTTCCAAAACCAGCTTGCAGGTGCCGATGAGTCCGTGCAGATGACGCAACCAGGCTCAGGAGGAGCTCGATGAAGATCTTGTCCTTTTGTGTTGTTTCGTTTCAGTCAATCAGTAGTGGAGCCCAGTTGGGGTCGATCGGGGACCTTTGTCGCATTTGGGGTTCTTCTTTTATTTTGGTTCCGTAGTCGGACCATGAGTGTATTTGATTGATGTAATGTTTATTCATGTAATTGTGTGAAGTGGCAATTGTAAGCCAACTATGTACCTCTTTCCCTTATGTATTACATGGGTTGTGTGAAGATTACCTCACTTGCGACATATGCCTTCAATGCGATTATGTCTCTAAGCCGTGCCTCGACACGTGGGAGCTATAGTCGCATCGAGGGTGTTACATAAAGAAAGAAGACCCCGAGGGAGTCTTTTTGGGACTTTTTCCAACAGTTGCCCCTACCACGCATCGCACCTTGTCTCTATTAGTTCAGTACTAGGGGTAACATGGTCTTTTAGCATGTCATTTAATAACCTCTAGTCCATGTTTATTCCCTGGAACCCAGCAGGTAGGGACTAGGGAGTTTTTAACCAAACAGGGGCTTAGATTAACCACAACTAATGAGTTGCACGGGACAGTGGACGCACCGGCACCATGTGCATCTACCGATGTACTGTGATCATGCACAGTCTGTTGCAACAAAGAAAAAACAACCAAGGAGCATATTTGTGTTGGTCCCAGTTTTGTTATATTTAGACGCCTTTCCCTATGTGAGCGTAGCAAATCTAGTCCTGCTCAAACTCTACAGCCCTGTCCCTTCCTTTCCTTTTTGAAAAAGTACTTTCGCCCCTTCCTTTCCTCTTTGAACCATGTCCTAAATTTATGCGATACAACTTTCCCAACTACTTTCCCCCATTCCTTTCCTCTTTGAACCACGTCCTAGATTAATGCTATACAACTTTCCCCCTTCATTTGCTCTTTGAACCATGTCCTAGATTCATGCTATATACAACTTTTCCCACTACTTTCCCCCACTCCTTTCCTCTTTGAACCACGTCCTAGATTCATGGTATACATGCAGCTAGAGCAATGCATGTGGAGTAAGTAAATTATACCTTAAGGTTCTTGGGGCGTGGTTCGGTGGGCGACGGGACGACGGCGAAGAAGAAGGGGTCGGAGGTCCTCCCGCGCCGCCGCTGGGTGGAAAGTGAACAGCTACAAATGTGGATGTCTCCAGAGCAACCTTAGATCTGGAGAGGGCGAGAGAGTGTGAAGAGAGCAACTACAAGTGTCGAGGCTCCAGCGGGAGAGGGCGAGAGAGTGTGAAGAGAGCAACTACAAGAGCTGAGGCTCCAGCGTGTATATATATACTGGAGAGAGAGCGTGAAGCGTGCAAACCCTAGAAAACATTTTGACCAGTCAAAGAATCCTCCTGGCACAAATTATGCTAAAGTGTAGTTATCGAACCCGATACCTCAAGTTTGATGAGCGAACATGCTAACCAGCTACACAACCCTCCCGTTATGTTCAACGAGAGGGAAATAACCTTTTATACATTCCTGCATTCGTGTGACAAGCATGCTGTGTTTTTTTGGTGTGTGTGGGAGTCATTGGGATTTCAATCATAATCGTGTGATGTGGCTTTGGTGGTAAGACTATCCACAGTGGTGCAGAAATAATGCAGCCTTAGTCACCTTACCTCTCTCCACGTAGTACATTGGGTCCCACCAGTCAGAGGGTGAAATAAACAAATTAATAAGAAAAATTAAAAGCGCCAGCGGTGTATCTTACCTCACACATCTCGCTACTGCTCGGGAACACTGTCCAATTGATCCCTCTGTTCGCTCACATACTATTTTAAGTCAATCCTTATTATAACATGCACACAAATTTTGGGTACTTGTATTCGACTTAAGTCAGTGTGCCACCGTATCTCGTATACTTACTACTCCCTCTGTCTAGGTGTAATAAGTCACGTTAGAAGGTGCAACGGGACCAAGGTGCGTGCGTGTGCGTGTGTGTGTGTGTGTGTTTAACACCATGTGTGTGTGTTAGAGAGAGCGACAGATCAACCTACTCCTACAGAGAGATGTTGTGTAGTGTACGATTTTAGCCGCGAGAGTCGGTGCATCCTCTCGTTTCTGGGCGTGTCCGGTAGGGACATGCGGACAGCTGCCATGCCCGCTCCTGACCATCCTGGCCCACCCAAAGCCCCTCCATCGCCCGCGCGCGCTTCCCGCCCGAAACATTCAGCGCCGCTCCAAAGAATCGGTGCCGCATTCATTCCTGGGCAGAGCGGACGCGGCCTCTCACTGGCGCAAGAGTGATGGTTGCTTCGTCCGTCCAACTTACTGCTGGGTCTATGTGATTTGACGGCTCATTGGTCTTTATTACTGAGGTGGTAGGACTGCTGGATGTCCCATGTTTTCGGCCAAAGGAGGTATACTACTACTAGATTACAATTTTCTCCATTCTTACAGCGGAGGCGTGCAAGAGCAGTGAAAACACGCAGGCTCAGTGATTACATGGCCCACCTCACACTATCACCGTGCGACACCTAACTCTTTACATAGTACTCCCTCCGTTCCTAAATATTACTAGGTGAGTCCCCGCACGTTGGCGCGGAACAGCGATATATCTCTGTGCGCAAAATTATCAATTTCATAGAACAAAAAAAAACTTTATAACCGCATGACAAATGTGGTAGCCAAACTAAATAAACTCCCGTCATCATTTAGATCATCCCATGTAAGGAAAAAAGATCAGCCAACTCCTACTGCATAATGGGATTATATTTTTCTTTTTGACATGTTAATGGGACCTAAAAGCTCACTTACATGCATGCTACCGGTGCATGCTTGCATGCAGACATGTTGATGTGATTTAAAACCCACTCACATGCATGTGGCACGATATTTCTGCATGCTTGCATGTGGCTTAGTGCGGAGCCTCTCAACGTCAAGATCAGACGACTATTATGGACTGATTTACTTCATCTAACAGCTACATCAATTTTGATGACGTGGCTCAAGGAGAGGATAGAGAATTCCTAGTAGTGGGGGCTAGCTATTACTAGTAGATATAAGTCTTTGTAGAGATTCCACTACATACGGAACAAAATGAATGAATCTACACTTAAAATGCATCTATATACATCCGCATGTGGTTCATGGTGAAATCTCTATAAAGACTTATATTTAGGAACGGAGGAAGTAATAGTATAGTACGTACTGTAATTTATCAGCGAGATAAATTTGTACAATGCTATGAAGCTTCCAGCTTCTGTTACATGTATCTTGCGTCCAAGGTTGCCCGTTGCAACATTTCATCAAATACAAAGGAGACTAACATGCATGATATTGCATCTCAATGATTGACAGATCATAGCAAATATGTACTCCCTCCGTTCCAAAATAAGTTTCTCAACTTTGTGCAAACTTTAGTACAAAGTTGTACTACTACTAAATTTGACACTTATTTTGGAACAGAGGCAGCTAAAGAAAAAAATGATCCATGCAGTCCCTAGCCCTTGAACCGTGAACCCTGACCAGGCTTCAATTTGCTGGCAACGTTCGAGCTTCCTAATAAATGAAGTTTGCAACCTTTTGACCATCGAATCATTTTGTGCAGTTCCACCAAAATCGAGATGATCATCCCTGTGGCAAAGAAATTGAACAAGCGTGATTAGAATAAGATTACTGGGACTAGTTGATGAGACATAAACTCATCACAAATACAGTATGTAGAAGCCAGTAGAGGTATGTGCGGGGCAAAGAAGTAGAGAAATATCCACAGGGAGTGATGTGGGCAGCTGGAGCAGTGGTGCAAGCCGGCTGTAAAGGGAGTTGTACATGAGGGACGTAGCTCAACCTTGAGGAGGGCGGCGGGAGGCAGCAACTGCCCACGTCGCGGTAGTGAGCAAGGGAGGAAGGCAACCTCACCGGCTTTGTGAGAGAGAACGGTGGGGACCCCTGATCGGGACGTGCCGACAGTGGGTTTTCGCCGTCGGCGACGGCCACCGGATCTACACTAAGCATCCACCCCTTCCCCAAGTGGACGTGAGCCGCCGGGATGTTAGAGATGTGGCCACAGTCGTTTTGTGTGAGAGAGTGCGAAGAGAGCAACCCCAGCAAGCAACCGTGTAGGCTGGCCCGTCCTGACTATGTATATAGTGGAGCGGTTTCCTTTTCTCTCCATATGAACCTATCATATTGCGTACGTGCCACTGAAGAAAAAAAACTTTATTTATAAATGACGCGGCACCTACTACTCGTTCTCCTATAACCTTGCGCTTGGCATCTCCAAAATATTAACCTTGCGATTGGCTCTTCGCCTCTTCAAGAAGTCGAGCAATAATGGTAGTGCAATATATATCGTTCTGGCTATATGAGACCGAATGAATTGCTGCACGTCCACCACGTGGGCGAGGGTCGAGGGGCGAGGGAGAGTGCTACATACGGAGCAAAATGAGTGAATCTACACTCTAAAATACGTCTATATACATCAGTGTTTGGAGTATGTACTAGTAGTTCATATTGAAATCTACTAAAGGACATATATATTCCAAACAATATGATATAATCTCTATAACCAAGGTAGTAGGGACGAGGAGTAAACGGAGGGAGTAGTAATTTTTTCTCCTCGTCCTGCGAGCCACCGCGCACATGGGCGAGGGAGCGGGCGTAAGGCGTAGTAAGCAAGCTTCACCTCATCCTGCGAGCCACCGCGCTAGTGGGCGGGGAGACGGTGTACTAAGCAAGCTTCTCCTCGTTCTGCGAGTTGACGGGACACATCAAAAGTACTCCAGTGTATAGAGCCTTGCCTCTAAGGTAGGCCCCACATGGTTTGCCTCTTTTTTTAACATAACACGTCAAGTCGCAATTTGTTTGTTCACCCGTGGTAGATGATCCTCCCTCCACCAAGTGGACAACCAGTACACGTGCCAAATTACCATGTGGGCTGCCTTTTTCGTACAGAAATGAGCTCCACCATGTACCCGCACGGGTGTGGCTGGGAAAGAGACGGGAGTACATGCGCCGTGCATGCACCTCTTCTCTTCGTGCACGTCCCCCACCTACGTGGGTGTGTGTGAGAGATACAAACCACGTTCATGAGTGTTTTTTGTTTTGGGGTGGGGGTGGGGTGGGGGGTTGATTTCGTGAATTGTTTGTGGTATTATGTGTCGATGACATCTCAAACAAAATTTTGCATGCAATGTGTGTGAAATGGAGGCCTATCCATATCATAAATAGAGGGTCGGGAAATCCACGAGAAGAGAGGGAGGGGTCATAGCTATCGATAGAGTCGAAGAGAGGATCAAGTGGGTGGGTGCGAGATCGATGAAGAGAGCCATCGAAATTGTGTGTATGTACAAGTCAAAGATATAGGGCGACTGGCCTATCGGAACGTTAGAGGGCACACGTCAAGTTTGTGTGTGCCAGGGAGACATGACTAGAGCGCTCGATGTATCACTGTGTGTGTGTGGGGGGGGGGAGCGAGGTGGTGGGAGGGGTAGGCAGAGGCCTAACTATAGAGGTAGAACGACTCGTATATGTGTTGAGAAGGAGAGACCCATCTATGTCTTGAGGGAGATCGGTCGAAATCCATACAAAACTGAAGGACGGGAAATATGATGGGAGATAGAGAGAGGGAGGGAGAGGGAGGGAGAGGGGTAGAGTGCTGGATGGGTGATGGAGTTGCTTCTCGAAGATGGTGGGAGAGGCCTACTAGACAAACTGAGGCACTAGTAGAAAACAGGGCTTTGGCCCAGGCCGGGTCAGCCCATTAGTCCCGGTTCAGTCCAGAACCGGGACCAATGGGGGCATTGGTCCCAGTTCGTGAGCCCAGGGGGCCGGCCGGGCCACGTGGGCCATTGGTCCCGGTTCATCTGGACCTTTTGGTCCCGGTTGGTGGGATGAACCGGGACCAATGGGCCTCGCTCCTGGCCCACCACCATTGGTCCCGGTTGGTGGCTTGAACCGGGACCAAAGGCCCCCCTTTAGTCCCGGCTCATGTCACCAACCGGGACCAATGAGGTGCCTATATATACCCCTCGCTCACGAGCAGAGCACCCCAGTGCTCTGTTTTTCTCTGGCCGAGGGGGAGAGGGCTTTGTGGTGCTCTAGCTCACCTCCTATGCACATGAGGTGTTCAATGGAATGCTCGAGCCACACTACTTAAGCTTTCTCCTCTCGAAGCTCGACCTCCAAGCTCCATTTTCCTCGAGATTTGTCTAGATTTAGCGGTTCGTCACGCCCCGTCCCCATCTTCACCGCCGTCGATCACCCGCGCCGATCTCATCACCGACACCACCATGGTGAGCCTCTTGTTCTTATCTTCTTTCTGAAAGGAAAAATATTCTTACTTGTATGTTTAGATAGATACTTGTATCATTTTCTTACATTTATTATTGCATCTTATATAGTGCGATGGTTTTGGTATCCGCCCCCGTCAGCCCTCGTCCTGTCTATGATTCGGATGTGGTATGTATATTATCTTTATAACTATTGGTTCATTTATTGTTTATGAAAATTATGCTGACCAACGTGACATAGATTTTATTTATCTAGGATGTATGTGAATCGGAAATGCCAACCGACCCTATTGTCGAGAGGTTAAATTTAGTTGAAGAAGAAAACAATTTGTTGAAGGAAAAAATAAAAAAAATTGAGGAGGAGAAGATGATATTCGAGTTGCATGTTGCGGATGTCGTCGATGATCACAAGATCAAGATGGATGCAATGCGCTTGAAGATTAGAAAGATTAGAAAATATGCCATTCATACCGAGGCTTGGTATCATTATGCCGTTGGATCAATTGTTACCTTGGTTGCGATTATGATTGCATTTGTTTTCGCATTGAAATGTTTTCATAGTTTCAACGTATGGTTTAATTAATTAGATGCTCTAGAGAGCTATATGTTGTTAGATGAGAACTATGTATGCACTTTGGTTTTAATGTGATGATGAACTTCTATTAATTTGGACACTTAATTATATATAATGCACGCAGATGAACCGGCAATGGATGTACGGTGACAGACACACCCGCGAGTACATTAAGGGCGTGCATGAGTTTCTCGATGCGGCTGAGGCAAATAAGCAGAATGGTTTTATGTGTTGTCCATGCACTGAATGTGGGAATACGAGGTCTTACTCTAACCGGAAAATCCTTCACTCCCACCTGCTTTACAAGGGTTTCATGCCACACTATAATGTTTGGATGAGGCACGGAGAAATAGGGGTTATAATGGAAGACGGCGAAGAAGAAGACTACGATGACAACTATGTGCCCCCTGAATACGGTGATGCTGCAACGGGGGGAGCTGGTGAAGATCAAGAGGAACCAGACGATGTGCCCAATGATGCTGCAACGGGTGAAGCTACTGAAGATCAAGAGGAACCAGACGATGTGCCCGATGATGATGATCTCCGCCGGGTCATTGTCGATGCAAGGACGCAATGCGAAAGTCAAAAGGAGAAGCTGAAGTTCGATCGCATGTTAGAGGATCACAAAAAAGGGTTATACCCCAATTGCGAAGATGGCAACACAAAGCTCGGTACCGTATTGGAATTGCTGCAGTGGAAGGCAGAGAATGCTGTGGCTGACAAAGGATTTGAGAAGCTACTGAAAATATTGAAGAAGAAGCTTCCAAAGGATAACGAATTGCCCGACAGTACATACGCAGCAAACAAGGTCGTATGCCCTCTAGGATTGGAGGTGGAGAAGATACATGCATGCCCTAATGACTGCATCCTCTACCGCGGTGCATACAAGGATCTGAACACATGCCCGGTATGCGGTGCATTGCGGTATAAGATCAGACGAGATGACCCTGGTGATGTTGACAGCGAGCCCCCCAGGAAGAGGGTTCCTGCGAAGGTGTTGTGGTATGCTCCTATAATACCACGGTTGAAATGTCAAAAACGAAGAGCATGCCAAGTTGATGCGATGGCACAGTGAGAACCGAAAGAAAGATGGGAAGTTGAGAGCACCCGCTGACGGGTCGCAGTGGAGAAAAATCGAGAGAAAGTACTGGGATGAGTTTGCAAAGGACCCAAGGAATGTATGGTTTGCTTTAAGCACGGATGGCATTAATCCTTTCGGGGAGCAGAGCAGCAATCACAGCACCTGGCCCGTGACTCTATGTATGTATAACCTTCCTCCTTGGATGTGCATGAAGCGGAAGTTCATTATGATGCCAGTTCTCATCCAAGGCCCTAAGCAACCCGGCAACGAAATTGATGTGTACCTAAGGCCATTAGTTGAAGAACTTTTACAGCTGTGGAATGAAAACGGTGTACGTACGTGGGATGAGCACAGACAGGAGGAATTTAACCTTAAGGCGTTGCTGTTCGTGACCATCAACGATTGGCCCGCTCTCAGTAACCTTTCAGGACAGACAAACAAAGGATACCACGCATGCACGCACTGTTTAGATGACACTGAAAGTACATACCTGGACAAATGCAGGAAGAATGTGTACCTGGGCCATCGTCGATTTCTTCCGACCAACCATCAATGTTGAAAGAAAGGCAAGCATTTCAAAGGCGAGGCAGATCACCGGAAAAAGCCCGCCATGCGCACCGGTGATCACGTGCTTGCTATGGTCAATGATTTACACTACGTAATCTTTGGAAAGGGTCCCGGTGGACTAGCTGTTCCGAATGACGTTGAGGGACACGCACCCATGTGGAAGAAGAAATCTATATTTTGGGACCTACCCTACTGGAAAGACCTAGAGGTCCGCTCCTCAATGGACGTGATGCACGTGATGAAGAACCTTTGCGTGAACCTGCTAGGCTTCTTGGGCATGTATGGGAAGACAAAAGATACACCTGAGGCATGGGAGGACCTGCAACGTTTGCACGAAAAAGATGACATGCCTCCGAAGCAGTATAAAGGTCCTGCCAGCTACGCTCTTACGAAAGAAGAGAAAGAAATCTTCTTTGAATGCCTGCTCAGTATGAAGGTCACGACTGGCTTTTCGTCGAATATAAAGGGAATAATAAATATGCCAGAGAAAAAGTTTCAGAACCTAAAGTCTCATGACTGCCACGTGATTATGATGCAACTGCTTCCGGTTGCATTGAGGGGGCTTCTACCGGAAAACGTCCGATTAGCCATTGTGAAGCTATGTGCATTCCTCAATGCAATCTCTCAGAAGGTGATCGATCCAGAAATCATACCAAGGCTAAGGAGTGATGTGGCGCAATGTCTTGTCAGTTTCGAGCTGGTATTCCCACCATCCTTCTTCAATATCATGACGCACGTCCTAGTTCATCTAGTTGACGAGATTGTCATCCTGGGGCCCGTATTTCTACACAATATGTTCCCCTTTGAGAGGTTCATGGGAGTCCTAAAGAAATATGTCCGTAACCGCGCTAGGCCAGAAGGAAGCATCTCCATGGGCCATCAAACAGAGGATGTTATCGGTTTTGTGTTGACTTCATTCCTGGCCTTAAGAAGATAGGTCTCCCTAAATTGCGGTATGAGGGGAGACTGATTGGAAAAGGCACTCTTGGAAGAGACTCAATAATATGCAGGGACGGATATTCTTGGTCTCAAGCACACTACACAGTTCTACAGAACTCTACCTTGGTGACCCCGTATGTCGATGAACACAAGAACAGTCTGCGCTCCAAACACCCGGAGCAGTGTGACGACTGGATTACATGTGAACACATCAGGACTTTCAGCAGTTGGTTGGAAACACGTCTCAGAGGTATTGACTGTATTGACTTACAAAGGACACGAGATAAATGGGAATACATTTTACACGATCGCCCAAGATCAAAAGAGTACCAACCAAAACATCGGTGTCCGCTTTGATGCAGCAACCAAGAGCGGAAAGGACACATATTACGGTTACATAGTGGACATATGGGAACTTGATTACAGACCTGATTTTAAGGTCCCTTTGCTTAAGTGCAAATGGGTCAATCTGTTAGGCGGCGGAGTACAGGTAGACCCACAGTACGGAATGACAACAGTGGATCTGAAAAATCTTGGGTACACTGACGAACCGTTCGTCCTAGCCAATGATGTGGCATAGGTTATCTATGTGAAGGACATGTCTACCAAACCGAGAAAAAGAAAACATAAGGAAGCGAATACATCATACGATGAGCCAAAGCGCCACATAGTTCTTTCAGGAAAAAGGGACATCCTGGGAGTGGATGGCAAGACAGACATGTCTGAAGATTATGAAAAGTTTCATGAAATTCCTCCCTTCAATGTCAAGGCTGACCCAAGCATCCTGATAAACAATGAAGATTATCCATGGTTACGGCGCAATAAGCAAATGACACAAGCGAAGAAAAAGTGAAGACTTCCTCCCGCAACTATTATGATGATACCATGCCAACTTTGTAACACACGAACATGCTACCATTGTCCGTTTTGTACATGCACATGCTATGTGGGTGAAATTATGATACCATCCCAACTTTCAACTTTTTCAGAGTTCATTTGAAATGCTTTCATGTCTTATGGTTCAAGGTTTTATGTGTTGAGGCAAATGGATCAATATGTCAGGAGGCGGGGTACAGGTAGACCCACAGTACAGTATGACAACAGTGGATCTAAACAATCTTGGGTACACAGACGAACCATTCGTCCTAGCCAATGATGTGGCGCAGTTATTGTCCGAAACTTTGATACTTCGAAAGTGATTGTCCATTTTGTACACGAAGTGCATCAAGTTTTTGTCGTAACCCTCTCTACTTTTTGGAACATGCTATGTGGGTGAAATGATGATACCATGCCAACTTTCAACCTTTTCAGAGTTCATTTTAAATGCTTTCCAATTTTAGGGTCATTTAGCTCAAAGAATGAATTAATAGCAAACAGAATGAACTACAAAACTTTTATGAAAATAAAAATAATCAATTAAAATATTATGTTATGATCAACTAAAATAAAACTATAATATTCTTCAATAGCAGAAAGAATATAATTTTTGTGACCTAAAATCAAACTATAAGTATTTAATTGTAAGTATAAATAAAAAATAAATAGCAAAAAAGAAAAAAAAATTCTATTTTTATAGTAAAGTTATTCATAAACTAGTGATTCACACAAATTTTAAAAAATACAAATTTAAACTATTCAAAATTTTAAAACTAATGGCACTAACAGAAAGTTTATAATTTTTGTGACCTAAAATCAAAAAGAAATCACTAAAAAACTATAAGTGTTTAGTTGTAAGTATAAATAAAAAATAAATAGAAAAAATTCTATTTTATAGTAAAGTTATTCATAAACTAGTGATTCACACAAATTTTTAAAAAAATCAAATTTAAACTATTCAAAATTTAAAACTAATGGCACTAACAGAAAGTTTATAATTTTTGTGACCTAAAAGCAAAAAGAAATCACTAAAAAACTGTAAGTATTTAGTTTTAAGTAGAAATAAAAAAAATAAAAAACCAAAAAAATGTAGAAATAAAAAAGAAAAAACCAAAAAAAAATGCTACCTACTGGGCCTCCATGGCCTGAATACGACTAGAAACCCTACATGGGCCAGGATTCAGGCCCGTAGAAGGCCCAATAGGCCCATAGGCAGTAGCAAGTTTAGGCCCGAAAGCCTGCATAAGAGAGGAGCTCGAATGGGGAGGCACACGAGCGCTTATAAACAAGTGCCGGTGCCCTTCAGCTAGCGAGGTGGGACTAAACTTTCGGCCGCGCCAGCGCCAGCACAAGGCCATTGGTCCCGGTTGGAGGCACCAACCGGGACCATAGCGGGGCATTGGTACCGGTTCGTGGCACCAACCGGGACGATTGCCCCCCTATGGTCCCGGTTCGAGCCACCAACCGGGACCAAAGGCCTCTGCTTCCCGCCCTTTCGGCTACTGAAAAGAGACCTTTGGTCCCGGTTGGTGGTTCCAACCGGGACCATAGGTAGGCATTCATCCCGGTTCATGCCATGAACCGGGACCATTGCTCTGGGTATATAAGGTAGCACTTGTGAAAATTTCGCCAACCGCTCCCATTCCCCCCCGACGCCGCCAGGCCGTTCGTCGTCGTCGTCGCTGCCCCGAGCCCGTCGTCGCCCGCTCCCCGTCGCCGTCGCCCCGCGCCACCGCAGGCCTTCTCCCTGTCTCTGCGTGCGCCGTCGCCGGCCTCCTCCTCGTTGCTGCGTGCGCCATCTCCGGCCCCCTCCCCGTCGCCCCGCGCCGCGTCGCCGGCCTCCCCTGCGCCGTCGCCGGCCTCCTAACCCGTCCCCGGCCTCCTCCCCGTCGCGCCCCCAGTGAGCTCCCCCCTTCCCATCGATCCCTATCGCTCTGACCATCACCGCCGCCGCCGCTGCTCTCTGTGTGTGATAAATTTTTTCATATGTGTATATGTATATGCTCATATGTATTTGGATTTGGCTATGTATGTATGTATATGCTCATATGTATGTATGTATGTATGTATGTATATGCTCATATGTATGTATGTTCATATAGCATTTTTTCTATATATGAATTATTTTGTTGTTCATGGATATATGCTAAAGAAAAAGAGGGGGGTGATAGATGATGATGAGGGGTCGAGAGGGGGACGAGAGGTCGAGAGGGGTCGAGGGGAGAAAAAAATGTTATCAGGGACGAGGGTCGTCGAGGGGTCGAGAGAGGGACGAGGGGTCGAGAGGGGTCGAAAGAAGAAGAGGAGAGGAAGAAGAGGAGAAATAAATAAGAAGAAGAAAAAACAAGAAAAATAAGAGGAGAAGAAGAAAGGAATAGTGGAGAAGAAGAGAAAATAGAATATATTCTATTTTTTCTTCTTCTCCACTATTCCTTTCTTCTTCTCCTCTTTTTCTTGTTCTTTTTTTTCTTCGATCTTTTCCTCTAGCTATTCCTTTCTTCTTCTCCTCTTTTTTCTTCTTCTTCTTCTTCTTCTTCTTCTTCTTAATTTTTATTGGGAACGAGGGTGTCGAGGATCGCCGAGGGGTCGAGGGTCGGGAACTAGGGTAGAGGGTCGAGGGATCGAGGGTCGAGGGTTCCATGGTCGTCTAGGGGTCGAGGGTTCCAGGGTCGTCGAGGGTTCGAGGGGTCGAGGATCGCCGAGGGGTCGAGAGAGGTTTCCTAGTGTCAAAGTATTGAAGAAATCCATGGCTTCATCATTAGCCGGAAGTAACCAGGGCATGACGAAGTCCTCCAAAGTTATTTTGGAATGGTGTCCCGGATAGGATAATTTGCCTTTTTGTATGAATTTCAGCAAAGGCCTTCCAAATAACGATATTTGGAAGGTTCTTGCTGAACTTTGTACCAAAAAGCGAATTATCCTATCTAGGACTCCGTTCCAAAATAATTTTGGAGAGCTTCGTACCATCATGCACCTGTTACTTTCGCCTAATGATGAAGACATGGTTTTGTTGAATCCTTTGACACTAGGCAACCTCCCGACCCCTCGGCGATCCTCTTGAACATGAGAGGAAGAAGAGGATCGCCGAGGGGTCGAGGGTTCCAGGGTCGTCGAGGGTTCGAGGGGTCGAGGATCGCCGAGGGGTCGAGAGAGAGATTTCCTAGTGTCAAAGTATTGAAGAAATCCATGGCTTCATCATTAGCCGGAAGTAACCAGGGCATGACGAAGTCCTCCAAAGTTATTTTGGAATGGTGTCCCGGATAGGATAATTTGCCTTTTTGTATGAATTTCAGCAAATGCCTTCCAAATAACGATATTTGGAAGGTTCTTGCTGAACTTTGTACCAAAAAGCGAATTATCCTATCTAGGACTCCGTTCCAATATAACTTTGGAGAGCTTCGTACCATCATGCACCTGTTTCTTTCGCCTAGTGATGAAGACATGGTTTTGTTGAATCCTTTGACACTAGGCAACCTCCCGACCCCTCGGCGATCCTCTCGAACATGAGAGGAAGAAGAGGATCGCCGAGGGGTCGAGGGTTCCAGGGTCGTCGAGGGTTCGAGGGGTCGAGGATCGCCAAGGGGTCGAGAGAGAGATTTCCTAGTGTCAAAGTATTGAAGAAATCCATGGCTTCATCATTAGCCGGAAGTAACCAGGGCATGACGAAGTCCTCCAAAGTTATTTTGGAATGGTGTCCCGGATAGGATAATTTGCCTTTTTGTATGAATTTCAGCAAAGGCCTTCCAAATAACGATATTTGGAAGGTTCTTGCTGAACTTTGTACCAAAAAGCGAATAATCCTATCTAGGACTCCGTTCCAAAATAACTTTGGAGAGCTTCGTACCATCATGCACCTGTTACTTTCGCCTAATGATGAAGACATGGTTTTGTTGAATCCTTTGACACTAGGCAACCTCCCGACCCCTCGGCGATCCTCTCGAACATGAGAGGAAGTAGAGGATAAAAAAAGAAGAGGAAGAAGAAAAAAAAGAGGAGAAGAAAGAATAGAGGAGTTCTTCTCCTCTTTTTTTCTTCTTCTTCTTCCTCTTTTTTTATCGGGAACGAGGGTCGTCTTGGACATATAGATGTAGTGTCGTCGTTGTCGATATATACCCCCTCCCGATAGCTTCAACATGTGTGTGGGGGGGTCGATATTACCCCCTCCTTGAAGCGTTCTCGAGGCCACCCCAAACCTTTGAAGCGTTGTCGAGGCCACCCTAAACCCTAGAGAAGCAGCGTCGAGGCCACTAATTAATATATATGATTCCTTACTATGATTAGGTAGCTAGTTCTATGTTTGGCACTAATATATCCATCTGTCATGTTTGAATAATAATTGCCATGTTGCAAATATTTGTAGAAACTATGGACACCGCCCGAGACGAAGCAAAAGAAGCGTTGTTGAGGGATATAATCGCAGAAGGAAGTGATGCTGTCTCGTTGTTTCTCAACGACACTGATGGTCTGGAAGGAGAGGGTGAAGAAGCTGGCTATAGTGACCTAATGCCAATGGAAGAAGAAGAACATGAGGACGGCTCCGGTGACCCAATGCCGGTGCAAGAAGGAGACCGTGATGACGGCTCCGGTGACCAAACCGAGTCCGGCCAGGTATATATATATATATATTAGTTAAGCCTGTGCTGACTAGCTGATTGATGCATTCATTGTTTTGGTATGTACACATATTAATTAAGTCTTTGTTCTTTTTTCTAGCCCTCCGGATCGAGCACAACTTTGGTAAAGAGACGAGGCCCGAAGAAAAAGTTGAGCTCGGATGAAAAGTTTGAGATCATAGCAATCGCGCCCGACGGCCAACCGATTGAACCCATCCGAACAAAGAACGCATTTGTTGCTAAGTGCGGGGTTTTGGTTAGGGACAAGATCCCGATAAGCATCCAGCAATGGTTTAAGCCGGCTACAGAAGACCCTGAGGTGTCTTATGTCAATGATATGCAGAAAAATGATCTTTGGACTGAGCTGAAGTTAAATTTCACCCTACCGCCAGAGGATAATCCAGAGAACCCAGTTAAAGAGCAATTAATCAAGTCTTTTGCTCTTAAGAGGATGGCAGAACTATTCAGGAGGTGGAAGAAAGAGCTGAATCCACGGCGGTCCAAAGCTGCGGCCTAATCGGCGCATTTTCTTCTTGATTCGATCTCACGGTGCTGCCAGCGCTCGGTCCCGAGCCGACACGACGCGGCTCCATCCACGGCGGCGTCGCCGGCCACTTCCTCCATGGTGTCGCTCCCTCGGCAGTGACGTCCACATCAGTAGGACCTGCTGCTGCTTTAGCTCTCGCTCGCGCTGCTGCTCTGCTCTGGCTCTCAGTCCCCTGCCTGGTCTGCTCTTGCTATTGCTCTTGCTCGCGCTGCTGCTCACGCTCTCGCTCTTGCTTGTGATGCTGCTCGATTTAGCTACACTTCACTCCGATGCCGTCGGGGTGAAGGAAGAACCAGCCGCAACGGGGAGGGGGGCTCGCCGGGGAGGTACCCCACTATCTATCTTAGGGTTCAGGATGGGGGCGGTGGTCGCCGGTGGTGGCGGGGCATTGGCGGGGCGGTGGCGTGGGGATCGCCGGAGAAAAAGCTCGGCATGGGGGGCCTAGAGGGATGGCCGGGGCGGCGGCGGACCGGCGGTGGGGAGTGTTTTCGGGGCGAGCGGGGCGGCGCACTGCCGGCCGCGGGCGGCGTGGGGCTGCTGTTTGGCCGGCTCAGGGGGGTGGAGGTTGAAGATGAACCGCATGCCCTTGATTTCATATCCAACGGCTGCAAAATCGACTGACTAGAGATGAAAAAGTCAGTCGACCGACGTGTAGCCTCACCTTGCTAGTGCGTTCAGTTTCGACAGCAAAATTCAGTTTCGACAGTAAAGTTCAGTTTTGACAGTTAAGTTCAGTTTCGACAGTTAAATTCAGTTTCGACAGTTAAGTTCAGAGATGAGCGGCTGATGTATTTTACATCTAGCACTTTGTGTTTATGTATTTTACGTCATGTATTGGAGATGCTATTAGAATTCCACTCAGGTTAACGTTGTTCGTTGTCTCTCTTGTCCTGCTTCAGCCTCGGCGTCGTACAACTCACCGAAGCTGCTCCAACGACGAAACCCTCCATCACAGCAGAGAAGTACCTCGGGCTCCATCTCCAGGCGCCTAAGATCTTCTTCCCCTCCTCCGACAGCCAAGTCAGCCGGAGCATCCTCACCGGCCAACCCAATCACACTGAGATCGACATGGCTTCGCCAAAGAGGTTGTACACTTGTTGCATCTCTTTTTTACTCTACATGTTATATATATTGTCCACTGAGCACACGGATTTGTTCCTTTAGTGTCTCCTTGAAAGAAAAAACATAGGAATTTTAATTTTCACTTGTCCTCCTTTTCAAATTCCTATTCATCCAGCACAATACTAAGAGATAGTAGCATAATAGCATTATAACCGTACATTTTCTTGTGGTTTGACTTAATCTCACCATGCTTCTTTGCATCCTGTGATCTTCCAATTGTTGTGAATCAAACACCCAGATTGGCAGAAATCCTGTGTTTTTAAATTCTCTGTTTTGCACGTGCATTCCTATCCTATTCCTGTCTATTTCCTATCCCTGCATTGTTGGAATCCTCCAATTCAAACGAGCCCTTACATAATTACTTCTCTTACAGATAGTTGTCAAAGAAAACCTTGCGTGGTTTGTCCCGCTCCTGCTGCGCCGTCGTCCACTCCAGCTCAGCTGCTCCAACGACAGAAGGGTCCAGCACAGCAGGGATCCGGCCTCTAGACTGTCTTTCGTCGCCTCAGATCTTCTTCCCCGCCGCTGGCAGCCATGAAAACTGCACTACCATCATCAACCGAGCAGATGACCTCGAGGACTACACGGGTCCGCAAGAGAGGTCGCACTCTTTCGTGTCTGCTTACGTTATGCATCGCTTAATATTACATGCTACTTTATCGTCCTGTTCACCGATTAGACTCTGAATCAGCTCCAAACTAATGGTCAAACTTGAGTTTTTAAATGGTTGTGGGGTACATATCGGGGCCGCTATCAATAGTATCTATCTACTATCTGGTTAATCTCCGGTGTCTACTATGAGTTTCATGTTGGGTGGGAAACAAACAGTAAAGAAGTCATTATCTGTATTTTTAACTGAAGCCATTATCTGCCTGCTATTATTGGTTTTGGTTCTATCCATAGGTTGCTACCATCACTCTGGACTTCTGCATGCACTCCTTACGTAATCTCACTATGTTTTATTCCTATGCATGACAGTTATTGTAAACAATGGAACTGAACATGTAGAGCAAAAGAGATGAGCCTTGCGTGGCAATAAAATTTCATGCAGACGTCGCTCCATGGTAGGCACAAAGGCAGCCCCCCTCCATGCATTTCAGATTGTAATCGAGAGGAAGATATCTGTTCTGAGGGGGATTCAGAAGGAGAAGACAACTCCTATTTACCCCCTGAGGCCTTCGCTCTAACTTGGCATGCTGATGTTGGTTATATCATGCATATGGTGTCTTGCATTGCTTACTTTATACACCAACTATGTCATCTGCTTAGTTTAGACATCCTTTGTGCGAATGCCATCAGTTTAGTTTATTCATCGTTTATGTGAATTATGCAACGCCATCTTGTTTAGCCAGGCATCATATATGTGAATTTTGCAATGCCATCCTGCTTAGCCAGTCATCTTATATGTAAATTATATCAGGCCATCCTTTTTTTCGTTACATATTACATTTGTCAACAATGTTATTACATTCAACTGCTCTTCATGTGCATCAGCCATTTGACACGATGATGGCAAATTCTGGAGTGAAAACAAGGTCTTCAGAGCAGACTATGCTATCTGACGAAGCGCATATCTCGCTGGTTATGGATAGCTCCTCAGAGGAGGATTCAGAGACGGATGACCAGTCCTATTCCCCCCCCCCCGAGGTGTATGCTCTAACTTGGCAGGGTTATGTTGCTCATATCATGCGTATGGTGTCTCGCATTGCTATGTCATTTGATTAGTTTAGACATGCTTTGTGTGAATGCCACCTGTTCAGTGCCTAATTACAATATATGTGAATTATGCATTGCCATCTTGTTGCAAGACATTATATATGTGAATTATACAATGCTATCTTGTTGCAAAGGCATTATATATGTGAATTATGCAATGCCATGCTGTTTAGCCAATCATCATGTACGTGAATTATATCATGCTATCAGTTTTTTGTATTACGTGTTCCATTTGTCGACAACGTTTGTATATTCAACTACTCTTCCTGTGCATCAGCCATTTGAAGCGGTGATGGAAGTATCTGGAGTGAAAACAAGGTATTCAGAGCAGACAATGCTACCTGCTGAAGCAGACATCTTGTTGGTTACAGAGAGCTCCTCAGAGGAGGATTCATAGATTGATGACCAGTCCTATTTTCCCCCTGAGGTCTATGCTCAAACTTGGCAGGGTTATATTACCCATGTCATGCATGTTGTCTTGCATTGCTTAGTTTTTACATCATATATGGATTGCAATCTGCTTACTTGCTTACTATATAAATCATATATTTGAATTATATCATGCCATCATGTTTACATAGTACATACACATCATCTATCGGAATTATGGCATGGCAACCCATTTAATAAAGACATCATATAGTTATATCATCTCATCCTGTTTAATGTTTACAGTCATCATATTTTGAATTATGGCATTCTATCCGTGAATGTATGTGAATTATGGCATGCCAACCTATTTAATAAACACATTATATAGTTATGTCATGTCATCCTTTTTACATAGTCTCATATTTTGAACTATGTCTTTCCATCTTTTTTAGTTAGCCATCATAGTGTGAAATTGTGTCATGCTATCCTGTTTAGTTAGCCATCATATATGTGAAATTGTGTCATGCTATCCTGTTTGGTTAGACAACATAAATATGAATTATTTCATGCCCTCTTTTATTTCCCACTATCCATTGCACCTGTCTATCATACAATGTCTATACTTTCAATTACTTTTCTTGTTTATCAGCCATTTGAATTGGAGAGCGTGATGGCAGTATCTAAGGGAGTAACAACATGGTCTTCAGAAAAGATAGTGCTACCAGTTGATGCAGATAGAACCATGGTTGTACTTGCCCAAGGACCAGATCCACCACACATAACCCAGACTCTCGCAGATTGTACCCCTACCCAGTTGGACAGAGAACCAGCTACACCCCTTCTAACCCCAACCCCGGCAGATAGTAACCCAGTTCTAGTTGACACAGCACCATCTCCACCACAGAGCACCCAAACACGAGCAGTTAGTAAGGGAACTGTAGTGCCCAAAGCACGAGGACCACCACTCTGGAAGTGTATTTTTTGTAGTGAAGTCCTGTAGCATGCACGTATGGTAAACGTTATGTAACAAATTTGAAACATGAGGTGTTCTTAGATTGTCCTCCTTATGAGTGGCGGTCGGGGACGAGCGATGGTGTTTTCCTACCAATCTATCCCCCTAGGAGCATGCGCGTAGTGCTTGGTTTTTTATGACTTGTAGATTTTTGCAATAAGTATGTGAGTTCTTTATGACTAATGTTGAGTCCATGGATTATATGCACTCTCACCCTTCCATCATTGCTAGCCTCTTCGGTACCGTGCATTGTCCTTTCTCACATTGAGAGTTGGTGCAAACTTCGCCGGTGCATCCAAACCCCGTGATATGATACGCTCTTTCACACATAAACCTCCCTATATATTCCTCAAAACAGCCACCATACCTACCTATTATGGCATTTCCATAGCCATTCCAAGATATATTGCCATGCAACTTTCCACCATTCCGTTTATCATGACACGTTCATCATTGTCATGTTTCTTAGCATGATCATGTAGTTGACATAGTATTTGTGGCAAAGCCACCGTTCATAATTATTTAATACATGTCACTCTTGGTTCATTGCATATCCCGGTACACCGCCGGAGGCATTCATATAGAGTCATACTTTGTTCTAGTATCGAGTTGTAATCTTTGAGTTGTAAATAAATAGAAGTGTGATGATCATCATTAATAGAGCATTGTCCCCAAATAAAAAAAAGAGAAAGGCCAAAAAAAAGAGAAAGGCCAAATAAAAATAAAAGGGACAATGCTACTATCCTTTGCCACACTTGTGCTTCAAAGTAGCACCATAATCTTCATGATAGAGAGTCTTTTGTTTTGTCACTTTCATATACTAGTGGGAATTTTTCATTATAGAACTTGGCTTGTATATTCCAACAATGGGCCTCCTCAAGTGCCCTAGGTCTTCATGAGCAAGCAAGTTGGATGCACACCCACTTAGTTTCTTTTGTTGAGCTTTCATACATTTATAGCTCTAGTGCATCCGTTGCATGGCAATCCCTACTCCTTGCATTAACATCAATCGATGGGCATCTCCATAGCCCATTGATTAGCCTCGTTGATGTGAGACTTTCTCCTTTTTTGTCTTCTCCACATAACCCCCATCATCATATTCTATTCCACCCATAGTGCTATATCCATGGCTCGCGCTCATATATTGCGTGCAAGTTTATAGGTTTGAGATTACTAAAGTATGAAACAATAGCTTGGCTTATCATCGGGGTTGTGCATGATGAGAGCATTCTTGTGTGACGAAAATGGAGTATGACTAAACTATATGATTTTGTAGGGATGAAATTTCTTTGGCCATGTTATTTTGAGAAGACATAATTGCTTAGTTAGTATGCTTGAAGTATTATTATTTTTATGTCAATATGAACTTTTATATTGAATCTTTCGGATCTGAATATTCATACCACAATTAAGAAGAATTACATTGAAATTATGCCAAGTAGCACTCCGCATCAAAAATTATCTTTTTTTATCATTTACCTACTCGAGGACGAGCAGGAATTAGGCTTGGGGATGCTTGATACGTCTCCAACATATCTATAATTTTTGATTGCTCCATGCTATATTATCTACTGTTTTGGACATTATTGGGCTTTATTATCCACTTTTATATTATTTTTGGGACTAACCTATCAACCGGAGGCCCAACCCAGAATTGTTTTTTTTCCTATTTTAGGGTTTCAAAGAAAAGGAATATCAAACGGAGTCCAAACAGAATGAAACCTTCGGGAACGTGATTTTTGGAACGAACAAGACCCAGGAGACTTGGACCCTACATCAAGAAATAAAGGAGGAGGCCACGAGGTAGGGGGCGCGTCTACCCCCCCAGGCGCGCCCTCCACCCTCGCGGGCCCCCTGTTGCTCCACCAACGTACTCCTTCCTCCTATATATACCTACGTACCACCAAACGATCAGATACGGAGCCAAAACCCTAATTCCACCGCCGTAACTTTCTGTATCCATGAAATCCCATCTTGAGGCCTGTTCCAGAGCTCCGCCAGAGGGGGCATCCATCACGGAGGGCTTCTACGTCAACACCATAGCCTCTCCGATGAAGTGTGACTAGTTTACCTCAGACCTTCAGGTCCATAGTTATTAGCTAGATGGCTTCTTCTCTCCTTTTGGATCTCAATACAATGTTCTCCCCTCTCTTGTGGAGATCTATTCGATGTAATCTTCGTTTTGTGGTGTGTTTGTTGAGACCGATGAATTGTGGGTTTATGATCAAGATTATCTATGAACAATATTTGAATCTTCTCTGAATTCTTTTATGTATGATTGGTTATCTTTGCAAGTCTCTTCGAATTATCAGTTTGGTTTGGCCTACTAGATTGATCTTTCTTGCAATGGGAGAAGTGCTTAGCTTTGGGTTTAATCTTGCGGTGTCCTTTCCCAGTGACAGTTGGGGCAGCTAGGCACGTATTGTATTGTTGCCATCGAGGATAACAAGATGGTTTTTTTATCATATTGCATGAATTTATCCCTCTACATCATGTCATCTTGCTTAAGGCGTTACTCTATTTTCATGAACTTAATACTCTAGATGCATGCTGGATAGTGGTCGATGAGTGGAGTAATAGTAGTAGATGCAGGCAGGAGTCGGTCTACTTGTCTCGGATGTGATGTCTATATACATGATCATACCTAGGTATTCTCATAATTATGCTCAATTCTGTCAATTGCTCAACAATAATTCGTTCACCCACCGTAAAATACTTATGCTCTTGAGAGAAGCCACTAGTGAAACCTATGGCCCCCGGGTCTATCTTCATCATATTAATCTTCCAATACTTAGTTATTTCCTTTGCTTTTATTTTACTTTGCATCTTTATCACAAAAATACCAAAAATATTATCTTATCATATCTATCAGATCTCACTCTCGTAAGTGACCGTGAAGGGATTGACAACCCCTTATCGCGTTGGTTGCGAGGAGTTATCTGTTTTGTGCAGGTACGAGGGACTCGCGCGTAGCCTCCTACTGGATTGATACCTTGGTTGTCAAAAACTGAGGGAAACACTTACGCTACTTTGCTGCATCATCCTTTCCTCTTCAAGGAAACCCAACGCAATGCTCAAGAGGTAGCAGGAGGTCTAGCCCGCGTCGCGCCCCGGAGAGCGGGTCCTCCTCCTTACTCACACGGAGAGAGGTTTTTCCTTGCCTCCTCATCCGTTTTTTCATGGTTTCCTGAATTTCTTCGGTGTGCAAATCCACCTCCCCCCGAATGCCATATCGTACCTTGTTGCCTTCGTCTCGATGTGTGAAACTTCTTGGGTTGTCACCCCCACTGGGGGCTATTCAAACACATCTTCACATGCCGCTCTCAGTCGGTTAAGAAAGTGAATCTAAGTGATGCGAGGACCCACGTTATCCAGATGTGTGGGGGTTTAGGTGTCCACATGAGAGGTAGAAGTGCCTTCCCTTCCATGACCTTCCCCGAGTCAGTTAGGGGTTGGCAGTCGGCCTAGTTTTATTGCAATGACGTTCTGACCCCTGGTTCGTCGACTGGCCTTCCCCCTTTCTCATTGGCGAGACTCAGTGCTCCTCACTCGTTGACTACGGACAAGGAGGAGAAAGTTGTGGCGGGGATCTTGGTAGAAGGTGTAGTTGAGTTGATCAAGGCCAGGGTGATAGGCTTGGATCTGTTGGAGGTTTTCCTCAATCGACGGATCCAACCTCTGCAAGCACGCGACCACCCCATGTGGCTGTATTCTGGACCAGACAACTATGCTTGGATCCATCCAGAGGAAGTCAAGGAAAATACTGTGATGAAATGGCTTTGGAGCATCACCGGAGGTCATGACAATCCACGTGGATCCAAGCGGGTTCTGCCTTTTGATGTAGAGCATCCTCCATGGGAGGTGAGACATAACTTGTCGAGGTTTTACTTTTTGTTTCCAATATGCCACTATATTAAGAACCGTTTGACTTTGAAATTTGTGTCCTACAGATATTCGCGAAGATGTTTTTGCCTATGCCGAATGGAGAACAACTCATTGAAGGAATGGAGAGCGAGGGTGGCAGTGCTGATATCGATTACGCTGACGACAACGATGGCAGCTGTCATGACTTGGAGGAGAGTGAAGAAGTCGAGTCCCCTCTGCACACTGAGCGTCGATCCAACTAGACCCAAGATCCGTCGGCCAGCCAGGGCAACGCCGCGGTGTCGAGTGTCAGGAATCCAAAACGCACTCGGACTGCAAGGCCTGACCCAACTAAGAAGTCTGCGAAATAGCCCAAGGTTGCACTGGCGAAACCTCGAAAGGCTCTCCCCAGAATCAAGGTCTCAGTGCCTACTACTTTGACGTGTCTGCTCTTCTTTTTCTCTTTCTTTATTACTGCTGCAGAACGTCGTGCTTTTGTTGACCGAGTGAACATTGTGTGCCAGAGTTGCTACTTTGATAACATTGCCCATGCGGGTTGATGAGGAGCATGCGGAGGCGAACACTGCTGACACGGCCACCTCTCGGCGAGGTACGACAAGCTTACACTCTGTTCTGTTTCATTTATTGATTCGATGATTGGATGAGTTGTTGTTGTTGTTGAATGACTATAGAACCAACATATATCATTCATCTTGCTGACGACAACGAAGATGAGCTTACAAAGGGTGCGGGTGATGAAGGTACGGCCTCGAACACTCCCCGCAGCTGCACTCGGAGAGTGCCATCGAGTAGAGCACCCCGAGTACCGCCTGCTGCTACGCCTCAGGAGCCTGGTGGTTCGTCTCAAGCTGGTGCTATCTCTACTGCTCCACTGTCAACTACTTCGCCTTTGGTATCGACTCTTCTAGCTTTAGGACCTACTGGCCAATCTCAAGTGCTGATTCCTTCGACTGTGTCACCGACTCCACCACCTCATGTCTTCACTCTGTATCTCGTTCCAGAGGACCAGACTGGCCAGCAAGGAAGCTATGATCCAAGCCGATCTGATGATTCAGCGTCTGAAGGAGGTGTATGAAGGCAGTAAGATGGCTTACGATGCCAGTGCGGCTCTTCAAGCGAATGTCCGAGTAAGTGCAATTGTAAGTTTATTTCTGATTGAATTTTTTCCCTGTCTATCTTGACTCTGCACACCCACTGGGTGTTTTTTTGGTTTTTGATGTCGGTATTAAGTTTACTCGTAGTTTTTCAGTTCGAGGCTCGCCACTCGGGCCGTTTAGGCCGTGCCGAGTGGGAGTTGATCCAGTGGGGGCATGCTGAGTGCACCCACCGGGTGTAGTCCCTGATACCGCCGTCGAATGTTCGATTCGGCGGGGATCTTAGAATATGTTTGACTGTAGCCCCTTGCTACCTCTTGAGCTTGCGTTAGTTTTTCCCTTGAAGAGGAAAGGGTGTTTGATACGTCTCCAACGTATCTATAATTTTTGATTGTTCCATGCTGTTATATTAACAATCTTGGATGTTATATAATCATTTTATAGCCCTTTTATATCATTTTTTGGTACTAACCTATTGACATAGTGCCAAGTGCCAGTTGCTATTTTGTGCATGTTTTTTACATCGCAGGAAATCAATAGCAAACGAAGTCCAAATGCAATGGAACTTTAGGGAGATTTTTTTGGACCAGAAGACACCTAATGGGCCAAGGCTGTGCCTTGGGGGGGGGGGGGGTGCTCCAAGGAGAGCACAACCCACCAGGGCACGCCAGGAGGCCTAGGCGCGCCCTGGAGGGTTGTGCCCACCTGAGAATGTATCCAGTGCAACGAGCGAACTCGTGCTACGGATGCACCAGCTGCACATGACCCGTCAGATTAGAATGAGAGGGACATGATCCATCTACAACGTGGGTTGGTGGTACATTTTGCAAAGGGAACCTTATAGTATTATTGAATGCTACAAACAGTACTGCCCTATCCTGTATAGATGTACCAGTCTGAGCCAGAAAATAACCTACTGTAGTTTGTGTAGTTTGAGGAGATGTGATCAAATTATTATTATTTATTTGACCAAGTTGAAGAGCCATTTTCTCAAGTTTTAAGAAGATATTTTTCAGTAGACTTGGTTACTGTGACCAATCCATTAGTAGTAAGAGTAAATTTTTACACACTTCTTCTACACATGCAGTACCCACCTTTGAACTGATGGAACGGGTATATATAGAACAAAAAACCGAACGAACTGTATCGGCAAACAATGATTTTCTTTTAATAGAAACATATTTAATGGATTCACTCATCTGTGAGGTTCCTAGTTACAACCGTACATTAACATAGCTTAACTGTATCCATCAAGTCTGATTATCAGGTAACATCATCTCAAGGCTTAACACTAATCTAAACGAGAAAGCAACATCCAAAATACCCACACAAACCAACCCCAGTTGCATGGTGCCACCCCCTCTGCTTCCCGTTGCACTTCACTGAATATGTATCGGCTTTGAAACTCCAAGTATGAACAATACAACTGCCTGGAAGTAAGAAACAAGATTCAATCATATAAGGGCTAGAGTGTTGTCCAAATAAAAATTCAGGAAAAAAACTCAGAACTTGAGCGATCCAGGCAAGGCCGTGCTAAGATCAAAATTGATGTGGTTCGATCACAATTGTCTTTATAATGCTGAAATACCAAGACATATTTGCTCAGTATTAAATCTTGTTTGAGTGTCCGTTAGAAGAGTCTCACTTGCTAAAGTACAGAGCAAGAACTCATGATGAAGATGCTAAAAATATCTGTTACAGTTGAACATATTCTCACTTATCTTCAAAGTTTCAGATGATGGTGCTAAACATGTTCTCACTTAACTTCAAAGTTTCAGATCATGATGCTGCTGCAGTACAGAGCAACAACACACAGAGAAAAAAAGGAATTGTGCTTAGTACACATAGTAATAAGGTTGCGCTAATTGGCCAAATAGTCACATGAGCACAATATATAGCAGTCGTCTACAAAAGGAAGTAACATATAAATACGAACCAAATCTTGAAATCTATGTGAAACTAGGCTTAGCAATTTGTCGGAGTAATGGGCCACGGGTAGGCCAACCCGGGTCCTAGAACCTTTCAAGACATCGGGGCAGGCTGCGCCCCTCAAGACCCCAGGACAAAGAGCCGCCTCCTGAGGAGTCGACGACAAGACGGCCAACTGCTCGCTCACGGCCGAGTCCCAGGGACGACTTCCAGAGAAGCCGGCTTTGGGGAGTCGGCCAGCGACTCCAACAAACCCCATGACCTCATCAAAGGGGATGAGGCAGGGGCGTGGCTACAGTGAAGCCCACCCCCGCCCCTCACCAAGGGCAGGCATGCCACAACACGCCGTACCCCGGTAGATCTCCGTGCGGCGTGGCACTGTTGCCATGCCGGCCCTGACGTCAGCACCGCAAGGCCGAATCCTGCACCCATGATGGCTTGTCTGTACGGCCTGGAGGCAGCAGGCCCCACCAGTCAGTGAGACCTCGGGAGACGGTAGGAGAACCACCAGTCGGACCTGTCGGGAGTCGGGCCGGGGGAGTCGGCCGAGCCCTCCCCCGGGGCCCATGCGCCATTAACCAAGATGTGATGGGGAGAGGCAACAGTGATCGCCCGCCAGGCGGCGGGGCTGTTGCCACGACCTCATGATCAAGCCCGCGTCATCAGAAGCGCGGCTACAGTAAGCAGCAGCCGGCAAGACCCGCCCGCGGTGGACGCGGGCTGTCGGCTCCGTACCAGGCCAGTCGGCGGGCCCCAGCGGTCGGCAGAGAAGACGGAGGCCAGAGACACTGACGGCTGGGCCCGTGCCCAGCCGGATTACCATTGTACCCCTGGGGGGTAGGCCTATATAAACCCCCCAGGGCACCCATGCAAAGGGTTGGAACCCATTAGCTCTAGACCAGATCATATAGAAGGGAGAGAGCTAGCCTTGCCCTCTCCTACCACCAGAAAACAGCTCAAGGAGCAACCGTGTAAACACTTCGGCCATAGTGATCATGCGGAGACCCCGCAGAGCAGCAGTAGGGGTATTATCTCCCCGGAGAGCCCCGAAGCTGGGTAAGATTCGCCGGCGTGCATGTCTTCACCTCATCCCGTTTCCAGGCACCGGCGATGTTCTACTCGCCCCCACCATGATAAGCCATCCGTTGGCATATGTCGCACCAAACCCCCGACATTTGGCGCCCACCATGGGGCCTGGTGCACCGCCGCCCGGAGATCTGCTCTAGACGGGAACCCTTTTCCTCCCTGATGAGCACAGCCAGCCAGGCACGCCAGATGGAGTTTGCGCCGACGCGCTAAGCGGCGTCGAGATCGCCTGCGCGGTCAGCTCCTTGGCTGAACTTGTTGGCAAGGTCCGCCTCTCCGATGAACTTGCATCCAACGTAGGCACGGGCGGCCCCGAGAACCTCCTCGCGGGCCTCCTCAATCAACTCCACGTTTCCGGCGAGCCTGCCGTAGACTTGGAGTCCGTAGGCTCCACCGACTCGATGTTGGTCGACTCCGACACCGCATCGCTCGACGCGTTCCCCACCAATGTGGTGGTCTATGACGAACCTCTCCCCCACGCAGAGAGAAACGGAAGCACCGTCACCGAGGTGCTAGTCATCAGTCATGACGAGCTCCCCGGCGGAGGAGCGCACGACTCGCTCGGCGCGGCGCTGCAAGACCTAACTGCGCCCATTCCGGAAGATGCTGACGCAGAGACGTTGGAGGCGCGCCGCCTTTAGCTCGTTGAAGGCGCGAAGAAGGTGGCCAGCATGAGGCGCTTTTCAGAAGCCTACCAGCGGGAGATGGATCGCGCCGTCGACGGCTCGCCGGCCCCGGTGGGGCCCAGCCGCCTTGGCACGGTCCGGCAGCGCGGCGTAGCCATCGCCAACCTGTTTGGGGCAGGCCGCCCTGTGTACGCTACACCAGCGGAGAACATCCGAGCTGCCCAGGCAGCGGCGGACGAGCTAGACAATTTCGAGGGCGAAGAATGCCGCCTCATGATGGAGCGGGTCCAGCGGCTTCTCGATGCGACCGCTGCGTAGAACGAGGCCGGTTGCCGCACGGAAGCGCCTCAACGGCCCGTCGATGACCTTCACCGAGATCAAGGCGCGACGTCTCGGACGCCGACTGGCGGCGCCCGAGGAAGAAGAGACAAGGACCCGACTGTCAGCCATAGTCGGACTCGCGTTACCGTAGAGCACGACCGAGACGGCCGCCCAAGAGCAGTGGAACGATGGGACGACTGTCCGCCTTCCCCTCCCCGCAAGGAGAGGCGAGTCTGCCCGCCTCCTGTTAACCATCCAACTCTCGGTGACCACCTTGGCCGCGGAGAGGGAGTTGGGGAGAATGACGCCCGCCACCGGATCGACCGACTCCACCGATCCTTAGCGCTGGAAGAAGAAGACGAGCTGGGTCCGCCTTGTTTCGGGCCCCGCATTCGGGACGAACCCTTTCCCAGAGGGTTCACGCTCCCAAGAGAAATGCCCCAGTATACCGGCTCCGTGAAGCCGGAAGACTGGCTAGTCGATTACTCCACGGCTGTCAGAAGTACGTTCCGCTCATTCTCCAGGGCACGGCCCGGACATGGCTGAACAACCTAAAGCCCCACAACATCAACAGCTGGGTCGACTTCACCGAAGCGTTCATCCGCAACTTCACCAGCACGTACAAGCGTCCTCCCAAGCCTGGTCAGCTCTCCTTGTGCATGCAAGGCCCCGACGAGTCGACTCGCGATTACCTCATGCGTTGGGCCGAGCTCCGGAACTCCTGCGAGGGCGTGCACGAGGTGCAGGCCATCGAGTACTTCACAGTCGGGTGCAGAGAAGGCACCCTCCTCAAGCACAAGCTCCTCTGCGACGAGCCAGAGACCCTCGACGAGCTGCTGATCATAGCGGACAAGTACGCCATAGCCGACTCCTCCATGAAGGCGGAAGTTCAAATCAGCACAACTGGTAAAGTGGCTCCTCAAGCTCCAAGAACTCCGGCGGCAGATGCCGGCCGGCGACAACAGCAGGGCGACAACAAGCGCAAGGCCCCGCAGCCGGCTTCCAGCAGCTGGCAGGTCGCGACCGTTGAAGCCCGACAGCCAAATGAGCAGCCCCCGCCTAAGCGACAGAAAGGCGGCAAGCCAAACTGGTTGCCTGCCTTCTCCTATGAGCAGACCTTGGATGGACCTTGCAAGTTCCACAGCGGCGCAAAGCCGTCGAATCACACCACCCGGAAGTGCCACTGGCTCACCAGGATCGCCAAGGGAGACGGCCTCATGCCTCCCCCGCCTGCTAGGCAGCCGCCTCCGCCCCAGCAGCCGGCTGTCAGGCTAGTCGGCGCGGTACAAGACGAATACCCCGAAGAGCATGGAGCCTATGTGGTGTTCACTAGTATAGCTGATGATCGACGCAGCAGGCGGCTGCGGCGACAAGAGGTGAATGCAGTAGCGTCGGAGACGCCAGAGTTCATGCACTGGTCTGAGAAGCCCATCAGCTGGAGCAGGGCTGACCACCCAGAAGTAATGCCGAGTCCGGGCTCCTATGCCTTGGTCCTGGACGCCACCTTTGCTACGGACAAACGAGCCGCGCGTTTCTTGCGAGTTCTGATAGACGGGGGCAGCAACATCAATATACTGTACAAGGACACCATGGAGAAGTTAGGAATCAAGCAAAGATAGCTTCAGAACAGCCGAACTGTGTTCCACGACATTGTTCCTGGGCTTTCCTGCTCGCCAATCGGCAAGATCCTGATGGACGTCCTCTTTGGGGACAAAGATCACTTCCGTAGAGAGCCCGTTTGGTTTTGAGGTGGTGGATCTTGAGAGCCCATACCATGCGCTGCTTGGCCGACCTGCCTTGGCCAAGTTCGTGGCGGTCCCCCACTACGCCTACCTCAAGATGAAGATGCCCAGTTCCAAGGGAATTCTGACTGTGGCTGGTGACTACTGGAAGTCATCTGCTTGCACAGCAGAGAGCAGTCGGCTGGCCGAGTCCTTGGTAATCGCGGTTGAGAAGCGGCTCCTTGAGTGAGTTGTGGCGATGGCCGGCAAGCAGCCTGAGGTGTCGCCCAACCCAAAAGAGTCGAAGGCTGAGGGTTCGTTCAAGTCGGCCAAAGAGACAAAGAAGATACCCTTGGACCCGGAGCACCCAGAGAGGTACGCCGTCGTAGGTGCAAACCTCGACAGCAAATAGGAAGGCGAGCTCGTCGATTTCCTCCGTGAGAATTGGGACATCTTCGCATGGTCCCCCAAAGACATGCCAGGTGTACCGACGGAATTCGCCGAGCACAAGTTACATGTCCGATCTGATGCAAAGCCGGTCAGACAGCCCCTGCGCCGCTTATGAGAAGAGAAGAGAAGAGTTGTCGGGGAAGAGATAGCCCGACTCCTAGCGGCCGGCTTCATTATGGAAGTATTCTTTCCAGAATGGCTAGCAAATCCGGTCTTGGTACTAAAGAAGAACAAGCAGTGGCGAATGTGTATTGACTACACGAGCCTCAACAAGGCCTGCCCCAAGGACCCATTTGCTTACCAAGAATCGATCAGGTGATAGACTCCACAGCTGGATGCGAGCTGTTGAGTTTTTTGGATGCATATTCAGGATATCACCAGATCAAGCTAAACACGGCTGACAGACTGAAAACTGCTTTCATCACGCCGTTTGGAGCCTTCTGCTACCTCACCATGACGTTCGGCTTAAGGAATGCCGGCGCCACCTTTCAACGTTGCATGCAGAAGTGCCTCCTCAAGTAGCTCGGCAGGAACGCCCACGTTTACGTAGACGACGTGGTGGTGAAGACGGAAAAGCGTGGGACACTTCTGGAGGACCTCAAGGAGACTTTTGAGAACCTGCGCCGGTTCCAGATCAAGCTCAACCCCGAGAACTGTGTCTTCGGAGTACCAGCCGGCCAGCTCCTTGGCTCTGAACGCGGCATAGAATGCAACCCAGTAAAGATCAAGGCCATTGAGAGAATGGAGGTACCCAGCCGACTGCTGGACGTGCAGAAGTTCACCGGCTGCTTGGCGTCCATCAGCCGGTTCATCAGTCGGCTGGGCGAGAAAGCTCTCCCCTTGTAACCATAAGGCGGATGAAGCTTTTCACCAGTTGTAAAAGATGCTGACTACTGCACCGGTCCTGGCGGCTCCGACTCCCAAGGAACCTATGCTCCTGTATGTCGCCACCACCAGCCGGGTAGTCAGCACGGTCATTGTAGTGGAACGCAAGGAGGAAGGCAAGGCGCTACCTGTCCAGAGACCGGTATATTACCTGAGCGAGGTACTGTCGTCCTCCAAGCAGAACTACACTCACTACCAGAAGATGTGATATGGCGTACACTTTGCTGCCAAGAAATTGAAGCCTTACTTTCAAGAGCATCCAATCACGGTGGTCTGCACGGCCCCACTTGCCGAGATCATCGGTAGCCGAGATGCTTCTGGTCGAGTGGCCAAGTGGGCCATAGAGCTGGCTCCTTACACCATCCACTACCAGCCCCGCACCGCCATCAAGTCACAAGCACTGGCTAACTTCCTCGTCAACTGGGCTGAGACCCAGTACCTACCTCCAGCACTTGATTCCACCCATTAGCGGATGCATTTTGACGGCTCCAAGATGCGCAATGGCTTGGGAGCCGGCGTCGTCTGCACCTCTCCCAAAGGCGACAAGCTCAAGTATGCGCTGCAAATCCACTTTGCCGCCTCCAATAACGTCGCTGAGTACGAGGCGCTCATTCACGGGCTCCGGCTTGCCAAAGAGCTTGGCATCCGCCGGATCTTGTGTTATGGCGACTCGGACTTAGAAGTCCAACAATCATCTTGCGACCGGGACGCGAAAGATGCAAACATGGCGAGCTACCGTTTCCTCGTGCAGCAACTCAGCGGGTATTTTAAAGGGTGCGAGTTCCTCCATGTGCCAAGAAATGACAACGACTAAGCAGATGCATTGGCACGAATCAGCTCTACCCGCCAAGCAATACCATCTGGTGTCGCCCTTCAACGCCTCCTCAAGCCGTCTGTCAAGCCTTCACCAGAATCAGACTCCATTTTCGTGCCGGCTCCTCCTGAAGACGTCGGATCCGATTCCAGAGCTCCGGCAGTCAGAACAAGGATTTTGGCGGAAGACCCCAAGGCTGCCACAGCCAAACCCGGCCCAGGGACTACGGTGGCGGACTCGAAGACTCCAGAACTCGGCCCAAGGACCGCGCCAGTCGGCCTGGGGACTTCATCAACCCAGCAAGCGGCTGTTGACTACACCCCGCCGCCTCCTAGCCCAACCGCCCTCGTCCAAGTCGCAGTTCTGGCAGTCGAAGAAATAGCAGCACCCTCATGGGCCTAGCCCATCCTCAAATTCCTGGTGAACAAAGAGCTGCCAACTGATGAAACTTCAGCTCGGCAAATACAACGCCGGGCGGCAGCCTATACCATAGTCAACAAAGAGCTGGTCAGGCGCAGCGTCACTGGTGTCTACCAGCGCTGCGTAGAGCCAGAGCAAGGCCAAGCGATCCTCAAAGACATCCATCAAGGCGGGTGCGGCCACCATGCGGCTTCAAGAGCACTCGTCGCCAAAGCCTTGCGACACAGTTTCTTCTGGCCAACTGCCTTGGAAGAGGCCAAGGAGCTAGTCCAAAGATGCAAAGGGTGTCAGAAGTTCAGCTCCAAGCCGCACCAGCCAGCTTCTGCACTCAAGACCATCCCCATTGCCTGGCCTTTCGCAGTTTGGGGTCTAGACATGGTGGGACCATTCAAAACAGCACGAGGTGGTTTAACTCACTTACTTGTCGCAGTGGACAAGTTCACCAAGTGGATAGAAGCAAAGCCAATCAAGAAGCTGAACGGTCCGACTGCCGTAACTTTCATCTCCGATATCACAATTCGGTATGGCATACCACACAACATCATCACCGACAACGGCACAAATTTCGCCAAAGGCGCCTTGGCCCGTTTCTGTGCAACACAGGGCATCCGACTGGACCTAGCGTCCATCGCCCACCCGCAGTCAAACGGCCAAGTGGAGCGAGCAAACGGCCTCATCCTGTCCGGCATCAAGCATCGGTTGATCGAGCCTCTGGAGCGCTCGGCTGGCTGCTGGCTCGACGAGCTGCCAGCCGTCCTCTTGAGTCTGCGCATGACTCCAAACAAGTCAACCGGCTTCACGCCCTTCTTCCTCGTCTACAGTGCCGAAGCCGTCATCCGAACGGACATAGAGTTCGACTCCCCACGAGTCACCATGTACACCGAGGAGGAAGCAGAAGAAGCACGACAAGACGGCGTCGATCTGCTGGAAGAGGGCCGGCTGTTGGCACTCAGCCGGTCCAGCATCTACCAGCAGAGCTTGCGCCGATACCACAACAGGAAGGTTAGGCCAAGATCTTTCCAAGAAGGCGACCTTGTGCTCCGGCTGATCCAGCGAACAGCCGGCCAGCACAAGCTGTCGGCGCCTTGGGAAGGCCCTTTCATCATCAGCAAAGTACTGGGCAATGATTCCTACTACCTGATCGACGCTCAGAAGCCCCGAGCGCGCAAGAGGGACGACTCCGGCAAGGAGACAGAGCGGCCATGGAATGCAAATATCCTCCAAAGATTTTACAGTTGATGCAGTATGTACCACGCTACCTTTTGTATTAAAGCACCAAGACTTCGGGCCCCCCGAGGCGAGCTCTGGGACTGCCCTCTTTTGTCTGTATGATAAAAATTATGACTGCGAGTATGTTACTCCTTTTTATGCCGTTTGTCACAGGGCTCGACAAGCCGGCCTGGGGACTTGCCGCCTTGCACTATGAAATGCTTCCTGCAGTCAGACAAGTAGTGTGTAAACGCCCAAACCGTCTCCTGTCAGAAGCCGCAGCTCGCAGAGCGACTGTACGGTGGGCAGCAGTAAGGTAGAATGGGCATTCGCATGAAAAATGGCTAAGGACTCAAAGCATAAAACATAGCTCAAGATGGCTTCCAGCCTTTCTCGCAAACCGACTCTCGGATAGTCGGATTGCCATCTTCTATCTAACTTGCTCAAAAAATCTTGAAAACGGCTAAGTACTTGCTTTCCCAAAGTAGCCTAGCACTTGATCCAGCGACAGTCCGCAGAGAGGCTGTCCGATTGCAAGGCAGGCAACTAAGAGAAAGCGGCAAAGGAAAAAAGCCAAAAGAGCATTGAGCAAGAAAAGATAGAACTCAGATAAATATATTTACATAACATAGGACCTTGGCCGAATTTTCGAGCAAAGGTTCAAAATACACCCCGCGGGTGGAATTGTGTGAATTAACAAGTTCTTCAAAGACTACTGAAGCAGACAAAACAAAGATACAACGGCAGCTCAGGAAGCAGCAGACGGATTCGGAGGGTCGAAGGAGGCGCTAGCGCCAGGCATTGGGGCGGCTGGCTGGCTAGTCTCGGCTTGATCGCCTCCGGCGGCAGTCGGGTCGGTCGAATGTGGCTCGTTGCTGGAGGCACGGTCAAGCTGAGGCTGGCCGTCTGCTCCGTCTTCTGGTGCCTCCGCCTCGCCTCCGTCCTCCGCCTCGCCCTCTTCCTCGACGCTAGAGCCAATCACCTCCGCCGAGTCCTCGCCGTAGTCTGGGTTCATCCCAAACCACTCCGGCGGTACCTCCTCGCCGTCTTCAGACCGCTCGGGGACGAAGATGCTGGTGTCAGTGTACTCAGCGATCGCCGCAGCACGCTTGACGAGGGCGTCTTCCGCGGCTGCCAGCTCCGGATACCATGCCGGTCTAGGTCCAGCCCCGGATACCATGCCTTGACGAACTCCAAGTAACGACGCGCTCCAGCTCAGGCCGAAGAGCCCTTCCAGGCCTCAAGACGACCAGCCGCGACCTCCAGCCAGTCAGCCGTCAGGCTGGGGTGCGCGGAGCCTGCATATCCGGCCACAGGGCGGCAATTGCCTGGGCACCGACACGGTGAAGCCGGCACAACATCCGGTGAGCCGGCCGAAGGCGAGCCTCGATGCTCAGGATGTGCTCGTCAAGAGTTCGTGGGGCATCGGCAGCAATCTCTGCGCCCTCCGCCCTCCGACCTTCACGGTCAGCCTCGATGGCTTGGATGGCGGCCTGTGACTGCCCAGGGAAGAAGTCTGCAAATACACGAAGAAACGAAGAAGCAAGTCAAAAACCAGGAGTCGGCACGATTTAAGTCGGCAACTCAAAGAAAGAAAATAAGGAAACTCACCATCAACGATGTCTTCAATCTCGTGGAAGCCGGAGGACAGCAGTGCCTCCTTGTCAGACTAGGAGGAGCGCTCGCTCGCGAACACGGCCAGGAGGGCGGTTTCCGTCTCCTCCGCCTCCCTCTGCGTCTTCACAAGCAGCTCCTTCTACTCTGCCAATTGAGTGGCCAGCAGATCGCGCTCCATGGCGAGCTTGCCGCACTCCTCCTCTTTGGCACGCAAAGCGGAGTTGGCGTCACTCAGCTGCTGTTGAAGAGCAGCGTTGGCCCCTGAGAAGAAGAAAGAAGGCGTCAAGTCATCAGTAAAGAAGGTCGCCGGGGAGATCTGGCCCGACTGCTCAGCAGTCGGCCCGAATCTCGGGGACTACAGCCCGCGGGTGCGCCAGCGCGCCCCCACAAAGAAGGAAAAGAACTTACTCCAGCTCTCCGACAGATCGGCGATCCGCTTGCCTAGCTCTTCAACATTATGGTTGAAGGCAGTGACGCGGAGGTTGTGGTAATCCTGCGACGAATGTTTCAGACAAAAGTTAACACCCAAAGTTCATCAATTGGAGTTCCGAGCTGCCTGCTCAGCAGCCAGCCCGAAACTCGGGGACTACACCCAGTGGGGGCGCTGGCACTCCCCCATAGAGAGGAACAAGAAAAACAAAGACCAAAGGGAAAAAACATACCCGGACGGCTGCCCGCGATGCCAGGAATGCTTTGGTGCAACTTTGGAGAGCGTCGCCCTCAGCGCGAAGCTTCGCCTGGACGTCCAGGAGCGCCAGGTTCAGCGGCCCTGTGCCGTCTCCTCGCACCCACCCAGTAGGCGCGGCGCTTGTCGCCTCGGTGTCTGGGATCGCCGAGCTGGCGGGGCCGGCTTCCAGGGGGCGGGGGTGCCGAAGTCGCCTTCTCCAGACGGTGGCGCATTGCCGAGCCGACTTGAAGAAGTAGCCTCGCCACGGCCTTGTCTTCGATCGGCGGCACCGGAGGCCCCGCCGGCTGCCCGCCCTGCGCACCTTTAGACGGCGGCGGAGGCGGCGGCGGAACATTGTCATCCGGTGTAGAGGGGTTGCCGCCCTCCCCCTCCACGACGGGGTTCTCCCAGCCGGCTTCCCCAGTCTGCCCCATGAACTCCGGAGGCGGCGGCGCAGAGTTCAACGGGGTAACGAGAACCGCCGATTGGCGTCGTGCGGCTTCCTCGGCCTGCTGCTTCGCCGCGGCGGTGGCTTCGGCCTCCGCCAGTTTTTTCTTGGTGGAGGCCTCCGCCTTGTCGTCCTCCGCCTTCTCCAGGCGGAGGGCCTCTTCTTCGTTGTGCTTCTCCTACGCATTCCGCTCCGTCGCCTCCCGGAGGTCGGCAGCGGGGTCAATCCGCCGAGTGGTGGCGGACGTCTCCGCTGACCCCATGACAGAGGCGGCGGTGACCCTCTCAAGAGAGAGGGGAGCCCTGAAGCAAGAGGGGCAAACAGAGACTTAGACAAAGTCACAAAGAAATAATAAAACTCTGAAGACAGAATACTTACGCGGAGACCAATGGCGGCTTCTTCACTTCCTTACGGAAGCGGATGGCCTTCGCGGCTGCCTCATCCCGCCGGGTCGCCGCAGCCGAACCCTTGGGCTTCTTCGGCCGACTGCCGAACAAGGTCGGCACGGCCCTGTGCCCGAGGAGCGCCCGACACGCCAAAGGAGCCCGCGCCAGGTTGGCTGGCTCCTGGCCGATGGCGAGGGGCGACTTCTCCCTCGGCGTCGTCGTCAGGCCAGTCGGCGAAAGTGGCCGAAGGCCTGAAGTCGCCTGCTGTCCCTCCTCCTCCCTCGGCGTCGTCCTCCAAAGCCGCATCCCCTAGATCGGGGTCGTCGATGTCGCTCTCCGCCTGGTCGGCGAGGAACTCGCGGGCCAACCCCGAGGGGCCGGCTGGTGGGTGGAGGAGGGGATTCTAACCAAAGCCGGCTGGTCAAAACAAAACTCGGCAAGAAGAAGACAATTCAAAGAAAGAAAGGAAAGGAGACTCACCACGGGCGGGGGATTGGCGCAGGAATACGGCTCCTTGCCGAACCGCCAATCCTCCAGGAGCCTGCTGTCCGAGAGGTAGTTCACCATGAAGGCCACCTCTTCGTGAGGCATGTCCTTGGTGCACATCCGACTTGGGTCGCGGTGCCCGCTCATCTGGCATATCATATGGGGGCGGCCTTGTAGTGGGAGAATTCGGCGCGAAACGAAGGCGGCCAGCAGGTCCGGACCAGTCAGACCCTCCGACTGCGTCAGCACTCGGAGTCGCGTGATGGCGCTGGCTCCCGCAGGCGTCAGCGACTTGGCCCGGTACGACCAGTTGGGCAGTCGTCCAGCCGGCGGGCCGGCTTCGAAAGCCGGCAAGTTGACCTAGTCCCCTCTCGCCGAGGAGTTCTTGACGTAGAAGTAGGATCTCTACCACATCTTCACCGACTTGATCAGCAAGATGGAGGGGAAGGGATTGTCGGCCCCTGACCTTCGCATGACGATGAAAGCGCCGCAGTGAGCCGGCACGCCCACAGCCTGGGTGCCGAGCTTGGAGAAGAAGAACTCCCCCCAGAGCTCGAGGGTGGGGAGGACTCCGAGGAAGCCTTCGCACATGGCCACGAAGGCGGACATCAGCACCACTGTGTTGGGGGTGAGGTGGTGCTGCTGGAGGCCGTAGAATTCGAGGAAGGACTGGAAGAAACTGCTCGCCGGCTGTCGTGGTTCTAACTCTGACAGTGATGTAGGGGGGTGAGTATGGAGAGGCTAGATCCTAGCTATTGGGAAGTTGTTACACGCGAGGTTTACGAGTTCAGGCCCTTCTCGGAGGAAGTAATAGCCCTACGTCTCGGAGCCCGGAGGCGGTCGACTGGATTATGCGTGTATTTGTTACAAGGGTGCGAACCCTTCCTACTGAGGAGGGGGTGGCTTATATAGAGTTCGCCGGCCCCCTCCTGCCCTCAGTAATGCAGGGTTTAAAGTACATTTAAGATGGGGCGTTACTGGTAACGCCTCTAATAAAGTGCTATAATGACCATGAAGACCACTTAACAGCTGACCGTTTGCCTACGGAGTGACTGTAGGTCTCCTGGCAGTCGAGTGATTAGCTTCATGGTCGAGTGGTAGGTTCTTGGTCGAGTGTCTTGAACCTGTCGAGTGGAGTACCTTCAAGTCGATTGATAGGTGATTTCTTCTAGGGATGTCCTTGGGTAGGACTCTTTGGGACGCGTCCGTGCTCCTGCCCCAGGTACATAGCTTCATCATTAGCCCCCGAATGGATCGAGGTTAGAGTGGGGGAAGAGTTGGGGATCCTTTCCGACTGGTTCTTTGGGGCTGTATGAGTGCCTCATTTAGGGTCAGTTGTCGCGGATGACGTCACCAACCTCTTTCAGTCGCCTTGATCCATTCCAGGCCCTTCATCGAGTGAATATCTTTGCTTGTGACATGCCGAGTGTTGGTGTGAGCGGGATACTCTGTTTTTGGCAAGCGGTTATGCGGCCCGTGGATCTCACGGGATTTGGATTTTGGGAAGCGCGCGGGACGGGAGCAGCCGCAGTAATCGGAAGTGATAAAGCGGAAACTCCTCGATCCTCGCGTCGCCTTTTTCGCCACGTACTGCACGCGCGTCTGCTGCGGGATTTGACTGGACTGCCTGGGCCTACCAGTCAGCCACTCGGGAGCAGCCCCTTATAAGTTGCCGGCTCGGGGTTTCCAAGCCGCGCGCTTCTCTCCTTCTTCCTTCTTTATTCCTCTCTCCCTTCGCCAGCCCTCCCGCGACCCCCGGCCATACCCAAGCGCCGTTAGCCCGCGCGAGACCTCGCCGGCGACGATGGTGAAGGGCAAGACCACTACTTTGGAGCGCGCGAAGAAGGCGGCGGCGGGGAAAGGAAAGAAGTCTTCATGAGGCGGATCTTCCTCCCGGACCACCCTGCCCAAGGGTTGGATTCAGGGCGACTGGATGCCATCGGTGCTCCGGCAGGAAGATCTCGACGACATGGTCGAGGGAGGAGCCATTCCCCACGAGGCTGCGCGTCTCCCGGGGAGGGAGATCGAACCGCAACCCCGCGATGGTGAGTGCATGCTCCTCGCCACCCACATTGACCGAGGGTTTTCTCTGCTTCCCCATCCATTCTTCCGGAGCTTCTTGAATTTCTTCGGAGCGTAGCTCCATCACTTTACCCCCAACTCCATAGTCTATCTTTCCGCGTTCATTTCCATGTGCGAGGCCTTCCTGGGTTGCCGTCCGCATTGGGGGCTTTTCAAGCATATATTTACTTACCGCTCTCAGTCGGTAAAAAAGGCCAAGTCGAGTGATGAGAAGACGCAAGTGATCCAGCTGTGCGGGGGCCTGGCGATCCAGACGAGGGGGAAGAGCTGTTTCCCCTCTATCACCTTCCCGGAATTGGTCCGCGGCTGGCAGTCGACCTGGTTCTACTGCCATGACCAGGCGACCCCCGAACAGTCGACCGGTCTTCCTCCTTTTTCCCTCGACCGAGCCGAGAAGCCTATCTCTCTAAAAGTCACACCGGAGGAAAGTGACCAAGTCAAAGTATTGGCGGGTTGAGTGGTTGAGCTTGTCCGGGAGGGGGTGACTGGGATGGACCTGTTAGAGGTCTTTCTCCAGAGGCGCATCCAACCGCTCCAGGCGCGAGACCACCCGACGTGGCTGTATTCTAGCCTTGACGACACCACTCGGATCCACCCGGAGGAGGTCACTGACGAGATGCTGGAGGGGTGGCTGTCAAGCATCACGGGGAACAAAGACAAACCCCGAGGAGCCAGAAGGGTAATTCCACTCGACAACTCATATGAAGTGGATCAGGTACGTCTTTGTGTCGGATATCTGGCCTCCTGTATTAGTCTTCTTTGGGCAAGTCGATTGACTTTCGTTCTGTCTGTTGTCTTCCAGGCTACCACTGAGATGTACTCGACGCCCAACGGGGCACAAGGGCCGACTGAGGAAGGTGAGGGGAGCGGAGGCGAGAGCGGGGACGACCAGGTCGAGTGGGAGTCCGACGGTGAGGGAGGGGAAGGCGACGACATCTTCTCCAGCGAAGAGGAGGAGGCTGAACCCTCCCGCCCGGAGGGGCGGTCCAAGCTCGCCCATGATCCAGCGCAGGATCGTGGCAAGGCGACTGCTCCTGTTGGGCAGTCGTTGAAACGCCCTCGGACTTCTTCTCCTCCGCTGGCTGGGAAGGCTCCCAAGCACCCACGAACGACGCCATCCAAGCCGCCCAAGGCCTTGCCCAAGATGAGGATAGCTGTTCCCACCATTTCCGAGTAACAATAACACTTGCTTTCTTTTGTCGACTGTGGACGGATCCTTGGTCGATCCACCGAGCCAACTGACTAACTTTCGAGATTTGCAGTGGTGCAACTTCTGAGGTCTCCGCCAGGAACGGCGACCAAGAGATGGAGGACGCTGTCACTTCCAACCCTGGTACGATCACTCACGTCCTGCTTTCGAGTCGATTGAAACTTTATTGCGACTCTGGTTGATTGAATGTTCTCCTTGTAGCTCCCCCTCATGTTATTGACCTCCCCGACGACGATGACAACGAACCGCTGAGGGTGAAGAGGAAGAAGAAGGCGTTGGCTGGCAAGACTCCGCAATCCATTTCGGCGCCTGAGGCCGTGGTTCGGGACGATGGTGAACCCACTCGGGCTTCTGTGACTTTCGCTGTTCCTCTGACGAGTGTGCCGCCTTCAGCGTCGACTGCGGATCCGTCTTCGCTTTTTGCTGCATACCCCGTCCCTAAGGACCAAGCGGCTACTGCGAAGGAGGCTGTACGCCAGGCTGGAGTCATGATGGAACAGGTGAGAGCGGCTCGGGAGGCTTGCAAGGCGGCTTATGATGCAAGCTCGGCTCTTCAGAGCAATGTCCAGGTCAGTCGACTTCAACACTTGGTCTGTTTTGATATGTCCTTTGAAGAATCTCTTTTCCGAAGATCTTTAAGTTTGTACACCCAGTGGGTGTGTTTGCCAATTCTTGGACGAGTGGGGGCATGCTAAGTGCACCCACTGGGTGTAGTCCCTGAGACTATGGTCGACTGCTGGCAGTCGACTGTAGTCTTTTAAATTGAGTTGTAGTTGAGTTTCTTCGCTCTTTCTGATCGGATCATGCCGAATGGAATGGTATCCCGTCGACTGCGGGCAGTCGACGTCTTTTCTCTCTCTTTTTTTTACTGTGGGGGCACGCTGAGTGCACCCACTAGGTGTAGCCCCCGAGGCTACTATCGAATGTTTTGCTTCGGCTGTAGTCTTAGAAACTCCATTATTGTCTCTTAGCTGCTCGGAAGCAACTTGTCTTGGACTCGACTTCAGGGGTCGGTCGAGTGGGATAGGAACCGGTGGGGGCACGCTAAGTGCACCCACTGGGTGTAGTCCCCGAGCCTATGGTGGACCGCTGGCAGTCGACCGTAGTCTTAGTATTCACTGCCTTTGTTGCTTTTTTCTTTTTTACTGAAATTGTAACTCCTCCTCTTTGACTTCAGAAATCTTGTGATCTTGGAACCCGCTTGGCTGACTTGGAGAAGCAGCAAATTCAAATGAACCTTGATCTGGAGCTGGCCAGGACAGAGCTGCAGAAGGTTAGAGACGGCGCCGCAGGTAAGACGCCTTTGTCGACTGGTTGGTTTTTAGGCTTGAGTATCTTTTCGCTTTCTCCGACTCAATCGTCATTTTTTGCAGAAAAACTGAAAGAAGCTCTGGCGAAGAAGGATCAGGACTTGGCTGCTGCTCGCAAGGAGGCTGATGACAAGACCGCTCTAGCCGCGCAGAAGCTGGCTTCGGTCGACCAATTAGAAGGAGAGAATACCAAGTTAAAGGCCGCTCTGAAGGAAGCCAACAGGGAGTGTTCGCGTTGGAAGAAGGAGAACCTCACCCTGACCGAGAAGATGGAAGGCATCGCTCGCAGGAGGGACGGCCTGGAGGGCTACTTGAGGAGCCTTGCCAAGAAGCTGTACATCAAGCTCGAAGGTGCACACTTTGTTCCGACTGGTTTTTTTGTGTCGACTCAGTTTTACGAAATTTGACTTATCCTTGGGTCGTGTATGCAGAACTTTGCCAGAACTTTGAAGAGGAGACTGGGCGGATCGAAACAGGTTTGGATCCGATCAACTCTCCGGTGCAAGATGAAGCTGCTATGAACCTGCTCCGACTGGAATCCCGTGTTGACGGCGTCGTGGATTACTTGGCTCGGCTGAAGGTCGCCATGACATGGATCGACCCGACGCTTTGGCCAGAGTCTACACTCCAGAATGATCTCGAGTCTCTGATCACTCGACTCAACGGAATCCCTGACCGAGTGCAGGAGTGGAAGAAGTCTTCAGCTCGGTGTGGCGCTGACGTGGCTCTGTCTCTGGTCCGCGTCCATTGCAAGGAGGTGCGGGAGGAGAAGCTGGCCGCCCTCCAAGTCGCCAATACAAGGAAGCACAACTTCCAGGACTTCATGGAGACATTTATTGCTGCTGCAACCCGTATCGCAGATGGGATCGACTTGGATGAGTTTGTCGCCCCTGCCAGTCCTCCTCCTCCTGAGGAATGAAAAAACTTGCCTCGGAATGCCGAGTGTATTTTGTAATCCGTTAAACTCTGCTTTAAATTGGCCTCGGAATGCCGAGTGGGAGTGTAACAGTTAAACTCTGCCGAGCTGGGGGCTCGAGTACTTTGATCTGAGGTCTCTGGGATCTTTTAGGCTTTATTTGAACTTGATTTGTCATTGAATCTCTTTGTGGATGACCCGTCAAGTGGGATTTGATCTTCACTCGAAATAACTTTGTGTCTGTGGTGCAGCTCCGAAGGAGAAGGTGGTAGTCGACCTGCCCCTCGTCGTCCTTGGGACATGAGAAGTGTTTCATACTTAGGCGAGCGCTGGGCTGCAGCTAAGCCTTCGAGCGGGAGGTTTGCTCTCGCTCGGTAGGATTTTAAACTTAGGCGAGTGCTGACTGCAGCTAAGTCTCTTCGTAGGAGAGCTTAGGCGAGCGCGGGACTGCAGCTAAGCCCCCGAGTGGGAGGTTTGCTCTCCACTCGGTAGGATTTTTCAAACTTAGGCGAGCGCTGACTGCAGCTAAGTCTCTTCGTAGGAGAACTTAGGCGAGTACTGGACTGCAGCTAAGCCCCCGAGTGGGAGGTTTGCTCTCCACTCGGTGGGAATTTTCAAACTTAGGCGAGCGCTGACTGCAGCTAAGTCTCTTCGTAGGAGAACTTAGGCGAGTGCTGGACTGCAGCTAAGCCCCCGAGTGGGAGGTTTGCTCTCCACTCGGTAGGATTTTTCAAACATAGGCGAGTGCTGACCGCAGCTAAGTCTCTTCGTAGGAGAGCTTAGGCGAGTGCTGGACTGCAGCTAAGCCCCCAAGTGGGAGGTTTGCTCTCCACTCGGTAGGAGTTTTCAAACTTAGGCGAGTGCTGACCGCAGCTAAGTCTCTTCGTAGGAGAGCTTAGGCGAGTGCTGGACTGGAGCTAAGCCCCCGAGTGGGAGGTTTGCTCTCCACTCGGTAGGATTTTTCAAACTTAGGCGAGTGCTGACCGCAGCTAAGTCTCTTTGTAGGAGAACTTAGGCGAGTGCTGGACTGCAGCTAAGCCCCCGAGTGGGAGGTTTGCTCTCCACTCGGTAGGATTTTTCAAACCTAGGCGAGTGCTGACTGCAGCTAAGTCTCTTCGTAGGAGAACTTAGGCGAGTGCTGGACTGCAGCTAAGCCCTCGAGTGGGAGGTTTGCTCTCCACTCGGTAGGATTTTTCAAACTTAGGCGAGTGCTGACTGCAGCTAAGTCTCTTCGTAGGAGAACTTAGGCGAGTGCTGGACTGCAGCTAAGCCCCCGAGTGGGAGGATTGCTCTCCACTCGGTAGGATTTTTTTTTGAACTTAGGCAAAATGGATTCACGGCTAAGTCACCCACTGGGGGTTTTTGTATGTAAACAAAAGTGACAGCAATCATTGGAACACTCTTGTCTTTGATAAAAATGAACTGCGGAAGTTTCCTTTATTACATCTTTATAGGAAGGAACTTAAGTGTAAAAGTGGCGGAGCAGCTCTGCATTCCAAGCTCGCGGCTCGTCGATCTGGCGATCAACATTGTAGAGGTGATATGCTCCGTTGTTGAGGACTCTGGTGATGATGAAGGGGCCTTCCCAAGTTGGAGCAAGCCTGTGTGGTTTCTGTTGATCCACTCGAAGGACCAAATCTCCTTCTTGGAAGGATCGACTCTTCACATGCCGGGCATGGAATCGACGCAAGTCTTGCTGATAAATGGTCGATCTGATCATGACCATCTCTCTTTCTTCTTCCAGGAGGTCTACTGCATCTTGCCGAGCCTGTTCTGCTTCGTCTTTGGTGTAAAGCTCGACTCGGGGAGCGTTGTGAAGGAGATCACTTGGCAGAACAGCTTCGGCTCCATAAACAAGAAAGAATGGGGTCCTTCCGGTCGACCGGTTAGGGGTGGTCCTTAATCCCCACAGAACTGACGGAAGCTCGTCGACCTAGGCACCTGCCGCGTGCTTGAGATCACGCATTAGTCGGGGTTTTAGTCCTTTGAGGATCAGACCATTTGCTCTTTCAGCTTGTCCATTCGACTGGGGATGGGCGACTGATGCATAGTCGACTCGAGTGCCTTGAGAGGCGCAAAAGGATCTGAACTGGTCTGAATCGAAATTTGACCCATTGTCAGTGATGATGCTGTGAGGGACTCCATATCTGAATGTTAGTCCTCTAACGAAACTAATAGCAGTGCCAGCATCGAGGTTCTTGATGGGTTTAGCTTCAATCCACTTGGTAAACTTGTCGACTGCCACAAGCACATGGGTGAAACCGCTCCTGCCTGTTCTCAGAGGACCGAGCATGTCCAGTCCCCAGACAGCGAAGGGCCAGACGAGTGGAATGGTCTTCAGGGCTGATGCGGGCTTGTGGGACATGTTGGAGTAGAACTGACACCCCTGACACTTGTCAACTATCTCCTTTGCCATCTCATTTGCTCTCGGCCAGTAAAATCCCGCTCGGTATGCTTTGGCCACAATGGTCCGGGAGGACGCATGGTGACCACAGGTCCTCGAGTGGATCTCATCAAGGATCATCTAACCTTCTTCCGGTGTTATGCACTTCTGACCGATTCCAGTTGCGCTTTCTCTATACAACTGTCCTTTTATGACTGTGAAGGCCTTGGATCGACGGACGATCTGTCGAGCCTCTTCTTCGTCCTCCGGGAGTTCTTTTCTTAGGATATACGTGATGTATGGTACCGTCCATTCGGGGGTGATCATCAAGACTTCCATGATTAGGTCGACCACTTCAGGAACTTCGACTCCATTCGCATCTGTGGCACTTTTTGGCTGCGGGGTTTCTTCTGTGAAGGGATCTTCTTGGACTGACGGCGAGTGGATGTGTTCCAGGAACACGTTGCTGGGAATGGCTTCTCTTTTGGAGCCTATCTTTGCCAGATCATCAGCTGCCTGATTTTTCAGTCGGGGAATGTGATGAAGCTCCAACCCCTCAAATTTCTTTTCTAGCTTTCTTACTGCATTGCAGTAACCGGTCATAGCCGGACTTCTGACGTCCCACTCCTTCATCACTTGATTAACCACTAAATCCGAATCGCCGTAGACCATGAGGCAACGGACGCCGAGTGAAATGGCCATGCGCAACCCATACAAAAGTGCTTCATACTCTGCTTCATTATTGGAAGAATCAAAGTGAATCTGGAGAACATATCTGAGCTTATCTCCTCGGGGGGAGACTAGAACTACCCCAGCGCCGAAACTACTCAGCATCTTAGATCCATCGAAGAACATGGTCCAGTGCTCCGAGTGAACTTGAGTCGGAAGTTGCTGTTCAATCCACTCGGCGATGAAATCTGCGATTGCCTGGGACTTGATAGCCTTCTTTGCCTCGAACTTGATATCTAAGGGAAGGAGTTCAATCGCCCACTTGGCCACTCGACCAGTTGCATCTCTGTTGTGCAGAATCTCTGACAGTGGGGCGTCACTGACGACTGTAATGGAGTGGTCAGAGAAGTAATGTGCAACCTTCCTTGTGGTCATGTAAATCCCATATACAAGCTTCTGGTAATGGGGGTATCTTTGTTTTGAAGGGGTCAAAACTTCAGATAGGTAATAGACTGGGCGCTGAACTCTGAAGGCCTTTCCTTCCTCTTCCCGCTCGACCGTGAGTACTGTGCTGACAACTTGTCCTGTGGCTGCAATGTAAAGCAGCAAAGGTTCTTTGCTGATTGGGGCAGCAAGCACCGGCTGGGTGGAGAGCAGAGCTTTGAGATCTGCAAACGCTGCATCAGCTTCTAGAGTCCACTTGAATTTGTCAGACTTATCAGTCGGTAAAGAGGCAACGCCTTTTCGCCGAGACGAGAAATGGATCGACTTAAAGCGGCCAAGCAGCCTGTAAGCTTTTGGAAATCGTGCACGCGCACAGGACGTTTCATCCGAAGTATGGTGCCAATTTTCTCAGGATTGGCGTCGATCCCTCATTCGGAAACGAGAAAACCGAGTAATTTCCCACCTGGAACTCCGAATGTGCACTTTGATGGATTGAGCTTGATATCGTACCTCCTGAGATTGGCAAAGGTTTCAGCAAGGTCAGCCCGCAGGTCGGAACCTTTTCGGGACTTGACCACGATATCGTCCATGTATGCCTCCACATTCCGACTGATTTGAGTGAGTAAACACTTCTGAATCATTCTCATGAACGTGGCTCCGGCGTTCTTGAGGCCGAACGGCATGGTGACGTAACAGAAGCACCCGAATGGAGTGAGGAAAGCTGTTTTGATCTCGTCGGGCCCATACAAACGGATCTGATGGTACCCGGAATAGGTGTCTAGGAAAGACAGTCTCTCTCACCCCGCAGTCGAGTCGACTATTTGGTCGATGCGAGGGAGGGGAAAATGATCTTTCGGGCAGGCCCGATTGATATGCTTGAAGTCAATGCACATGCGGAGTGACTTGTCCTTTTTGGGGACCATGACGACATTGGCGAGCCACTCGGAGTGGTAAATCTCTCGGATGAACTCTGCTGCTAAGAGCCAAGCCACTTCCTCACCAATGGCTTGCTTCTTCTGGAAGGCGGACCGTCGAAGATGTTCCTTCACAGGCTTGAATTTTGGGTCGACTCGTAGACGGTGCTCAGCCAGTCCTCTGGGAACTCCAGGCATGTCAGAGGTTTTCCATGCGAAGATGTCCCAGTTCTCACAGAGGAGCTGGATGAGCGCTTCTTCCTATTTGGAGTCGAGCGTCGTCGAGATGTGAGCCGGAGCAGCGTTGGGGTCCGTCGGGTCAACGTGGACTGTCTTCGTTTCGCCAGCCGACTGAAAAGCTGATTCTGAGGCGGGCTTCTTGGCTCGCAGCAAATCACTTGTATCGGCAGTCTTTTGGTACTCTTTCAGCTCGACTACTGCCATCTGAGTGTCAGCAATCTTTGAGCCTTTCTGAAAGTATTCTTCTGCTTTCTTTCGGCTGCCAGTAACAGTGATCACACCTTTGGGGCCAGGCATCTTCAGTTTGAGATACATGTAACATGGTCGAGCCATGAAGCGTGCGTAAGCTGACCTACCCAAAATGGCATGATAGGCACTCTGGAAGTCCACAACTTCGAAAGTCAACCTTTCCTTGCGGTAATTCTTTGAATCACCGAAAACTACATCAAGAGCAATCTGGCCGAGTGACTCGGCTTTCTTCCCAGGAATGACTCCATGGAAGCTCATGTTGCCGGTACTAAGTCTGGACATCGGAATGCCCATCCCTTTCAAAGTCTCAGAGTACAGTATGTTCAGGCCACTGCCGCCGTCCATCAATACTTTGGTCAGTCGAGTGCCTTCGACAACTGGATCGACCACCAAAGCTTGCCTCCCAGGGGTGGCAACGTGCGTCGGGTGATCCGACTGGTCGAATGTGATGGCAGTCTGCGACCACTTCAGGTAATTGGGTGTCGCCGGGGCAACCATGTTCACCTCACGGTTAATGACTTTCAATCGACTCTTGCTCTCAACATCAGCAAAAATCATCATGGTGGAATTGATCTGGGGATATCCATCGTCACTGTCTTCTTTGTCTTCGATCCTGTCGGGCTCTTTTTCCTTATCTTTGGGCTGCTTGCCCTGGAATTGCTGGATCAGGAGCCGACACTGCCGAGTGGTACGCTTTGGGTAAATAAAATTACCCTCTTCGTCTTTCTTGGTGTGGATGTGACACGGTAAGTCCAAGACATCATTCCCGTCTTGATCTTTGACCTTCTTGGGCTTCCAGGTGCCTTTGGGTTTCCCCTTGAAGTTTCCCTGGGCAACGGCTAGGGCCTCCCCGGGAGCAGCTGGCTCGGCCTTCCGCTTCTATTTCCGAGTGGAGTTTCCTCCAGTTTCCTGGGCGACTGCTTTGAGCTTGCCGCTTCGGAGTCGATCTTCGTCTTCACCATTAGCGTACTTGGTGGCGATCTCCATCATCCGATTCAGAGACATCTCTCCAGTTCAACCGAACTTCAGATTCAACTCTTTGTATTTAACGCCCTCTTTGAAAGCGCAAACTGCCTGATTGTCTGGCACGTTCTCAACTGTGTGGTGCAGCGTGATCCACCTCTGGATGTAATCCCTCAGTGTTTCATTCGGCTTCTGCACGTAAGACCGTAATTCTGTGAGGCCTGCAGGTCGTTTGCATGTTCCTTCAAAGGTCGTGACAAACACTCGGGAGAGGTCCTCCCAGGTGTAAATGCTGCTAGGTGCCAGCTGATTCAACCACGCTCTGGCTGAGCCCTCCAACATAAGAGGCAAATGCTTCATGGCCACTTCATCATTACCACCGCCAATCTGTACAGCCACTCGGTAATCTTCGAGCCAAGTGTCAGGCTTGGACTCGCCGGTGAACTTGCTGACTCCAGTTGCCAGCCTGAAATTGGGAGGAATCACTGCGGCCCTGACGGCTCGACTGAAGCACTCCGGCCCTGAAACACGTGCTCTGCTGCTGTTGGCAGGCGCATCTCTGTCGTGGCCCTCTCGATGAGCCCTGTTCATATCGACCAAACCTTGAATCAGGATAGACCTCGCATCAAAGCCTGGGTCTCTGGGGTCGACTGGAATCCTCTGCCCAACACTGTGAGGGCATCTGTCATCTTCCCGTCGAGGCGCATATGACCCGCTCCTCGGGGGAGGGGTTGACACTCGACGTTGATCATCTCGTCCGAATCGATGATCATACTGTTCATTTCTCCGGTACTGATCATGCCGGTCATCGCGTCCCTCACGCCTCGGGGGCGATCTCGGGCTGTGGGCCGACTGAACTGTGTTTGCTGCAACAGATCGACTGTGGATCCTATCTCGCGACTGGGAAACGGCGGAATTCTGGTTTCCTGCCGCCCGGAGCAATGCTCTGATCTGCAACAAGCCTCTGCCTGCCTCTGACTGGGATGGCTGAATTGATTCTGCTATACGGGCTGCGGCGGCCAGATTCTGAACTGGGGTTCGATATACCTGAGGCGGTGAGAAGGGTCGGTGCCGACTGGACTCGGGAGCTAGCGGACGTCGACTGGACTCGGGAGCCCGACGACGCGCTTGCTCGTCGAGTATTCGCTGGAGATTCTCCAGTCGAGTGTGCTCGGCCAGGTTAGCAAGGCACACGTCCTCCAAGGCCCGGGCCTCGGGGGTTTCTCCGACAATAGGAGTGAGGAGTGCGTCCATGTTCCGGCGGCGAAGCTCCTCCCGCTGTAACGACGTGAGAGGTTCGGGCAGATACTCATCGTGGGAACGCGACGGGTCGCCTCCGCCCGTAGCTTCGTCAGCGCGAGGGAAACTGGGGGGACTGTGTGTCGCATCGACCGCCAGAACCTCAGCCGCTGGGTCGCTGCTGTCGCACTCGGATGCGGTCTCCTCGGAGCCAGTCGAACAGGCCATAGAGGGACTCGACGGGCTCGATTGCCGCAACTTGTGGGGCTGCCGACTGGCGGGCCACGGCGTGCCTCACCCATTGCTGGAGTCTCGACCAACCGGAGCGCTTGCGCTTGTGGGAGACAGGGCGGGGAGACGACGCAGGGGTCGACCGATACTGGGTCGACGGCTGCCACAGGAGGACGCCGCGAATGCATGCGCGGAAGTGCGTCGCGCCGCGGACAGGGAGCGCTTCGATGTCGAGTGGTGCCTCCTGCAGCCAGGCGGAGTCATCGGCAATGAAGGTGAGCACGCCGAGACGGATCTCGCGGCCCTCCACCAAAACTCCACAAGAAACCATGATCACAGGGATCGGAAAAGATCGCAACTTCTCCAACTAAGCACTAAGATTCCTGCCCCACGGTGGGCGCCAACGTCGTGGTTCTAACTCTGACAGTGATGTAGGGGGGTGAGTATGGAGAGGCTAGATCCTAGCTATTGGGAAGTTGTTACACGCGAGGTTTACGAGTTCAGGCCCTTCTCGGAGGAAGTAATAGCCCTACGTCTCGGAGCCCGGAGGCGGTCAACTGGATTATGCGTGTATGGATTACAAGGGTGCGAACCCTTCCTACTGAGGAGGGGGTGGCTTATATAGAGTTCGCCGGCCCCCTCCTGCCCTCAGTAATGCAGGGTTTAAAGTAGATTTAAGATGGGGCGTTACTGGTAACGCCTCTAATAAAGTGCTATAATGACCATGAAGACCACTTAACAGCTGACCGTTTGCCTACGGAGTGACTGTAGGTCTCCTGGCAGTCGAGTGATTAGCTTCATGGTCGAGTGGTAGCTTCTTGGTCGAGTGTCTTGAACCTGTCGAGTGGAGTACCTTCAAGTCGATTGATAGGTGATTTCTTCTAGGGATGTCCTTGGGTAGGACTCTTTGGGACGGGTCCGTGCTCCTACCCCAGGTACATAGCTTCATCACCGGCAGCCCCAACCCGCGCAGGCAGTGCGAGCGGAAGATGACCCGATCGCCCTCCTGCGGCGCGGGGGAAATCCCCCCTTCAGCGCAAGACGCACCTGCACGCGATCCTCGCCGGGGAGCCGACGAGTACGGCGGAGGAACTCGATATGGTCTTCATGAACTTCGGAGCCGTCCCAGGTGCCGGAGCGAACTGGGGGAGGCGCGGCGGCAGAGGAAGAACTAATCACGAGCTATCACCGCAGCGTTCGCCGGAGCTTGGGCGCGCAACAAAGCGAAGAAGAGAAGAGGAAGGAGCAAAGAGCGAGGAACAACAAGGAGGAAGAGAACGAGGAGTAGTGGGAAGGAGGGGCGCGCGTGCCCCCCTCTTCCCCCTACTTATAGCCCCATGGGCTGCGAAGCCGAGGGGGCGGATGTGGGGATTTACTGCGCCCACAACCCCACGACCCCCACGATCCACGTAAAGTTACTGCGCAGTAACTTCATGGGAATCCCAACCGTCCACCAGGGCCGCAGCGGATCCGCTCGGGCGCCGAGGCGCGGTAGTGGCGGGCCCCGCCTATGGGCCTATCCCGTCGCGCACGTAGGCTGGCAGGACGGCCTAGCCATGTGCCCTCGCGTGACAGGCCTAGAATGGGCGGCGGCTAGGAGGCTTAGCTAGCACGCCACTTAAATCCCGCCGCGACGTTCAAAATACTGAGCGAGTCGGAATTGAGTGAGTCCGAGTTGAGAAAGTCCGAGTGCTTCTAGTCAGCCCGACAGAAGTCAAACAAAGACCATGTGTTGAGCAACCGGAAAGAGAAACTGCTGAGGCTTCTCGGCCGATCTACCGCGGTGCCTCACCAGCTTCGGGGACTACTGTCGGAGTAATGGGCCACGGGTAGGCCAACCGGGGTCCTAGAACCTTTCAAGACATCGGGGCAGGCTGCGCCCCTCAAGACCCTAGGACAAAGAGCGGCCTCCTGAGTAGTCGACGACAAGACGGCCGACTGCCCGCTCACGGCCGAGTCCCAGGGACGACTTCCAGAGAAGCTGGCTTTGGGGAGTCGGCCAGCGACTCCAACAAACCCCATGACCTCATCAAAGGAGACAAGGCAGGGGCGTGGCTACAGTGAAGCCCACCCCCGCCACTCACCAAGGGCAGGCATGGCCACATCACGCCGTACCCTGGTAGATCTCCATGCGGCGTGGCACTGTTGCCATGCCGGCCCTGACGTCAGCACCACAGGGCCGAATCCTGCACCCATGATGGCTTGTCTGTACGGCCTGGAGGCAGCAGGCCCCAAGAGTCAGTGAGACCTCAGGAGACGACAAGAGAACCACCAGTCAGACCCGTCGGGAGTCGGCCCGGGGGAGTCGGCCGAGCCCTCCCCCGGGGCCCATGCGCCATTAATCAAGATGTGATGGGGAGAGGCAACAGTGATCGCCCGCCAGGCGGCGGGGCTGTTGCCATGACCTCATGATCGAGCCCGCGTCATCAGAAGCGCGGCTACAGTAAGCAGCAGCCGGCAAGACTCGCCCGCGGCGGACACGGGCTGTCGGCTCCATACCAGGCCAGTCGGCGGTCCCCAGCGGTCGGCAGAGAAGACGGAGGCCAGAGACACTGATGGCTGGGCCCGCGCCCAGCCGGATTACCATTGTACCCCTGGGGGGTAGGCCTATATAAACCCGCGCCCAGCCTTGCCCTCTCCTACCACCAGAAAACAGCTCAAGGAGCAACCGTGTAAACACTTTGGCCATAGTGATCATGCAGAGACCCCGCAGAGCAGCAGTAGGGGTATTATCTCCCCAGAGAGCCCCGAAGCTGGGTAAGATTCGCCGGCGTGCATGTCTTCGCCTCATCCCGTTTCCAGGCACCGGCGACGTTCTACTCGCCCCCACCATGATAAGCCATCCGTTGGCATATGTCACACCAAACCCCCGACACAATTCCCTTTTTGGGTCATGCAATCAAGTTCCTGAAGCTAATAGTAATGCTCATTCAAGTTACATATAATATTTATACAGAACCGGATAAACCAAACATATGCATGCTTCAACAAAACACCTGCAAATGTGAGCTCCCAGGTAATAATTTTTCACAAAAAAATAATGCGTGTACGCATCACAGGAAAAAGTAGTAATTAACATCACATAACAAAGTAGTAATGAACAAACTCTTGCCATTTACGCGGGCTCACAGGTAATCATTTTTCACATACATGTTCAGTCATTCATTTACAACTTTATTATAAATTTAGCAAAGTACATGATAGGTCTATACAGGCGAAGGATCAGAGCAGACATAGCACATCTCTTTTCCACTCTACAGAATGTAATTAGTGATGTATTTTAGCATTATGGCTGCATCTCGAACATAAATTAGGCGCCCATACTGCTCAATTTCTGAAATGGGTTCAAACGAATTGGGGAAACTGAGGAACCAGAAGAACCAATATGGTTGCCCTTGAGTAATACTCCCTCCGTCCCAAAATTCTTGTCTTAGATTTGTCTAAATATGGATGTATCAAGTCACGTTTTAGTATTAGATACATCCGTATCTAGACGAATCTAAGACAAGAATTTTGGGACGGAGGAAGTATAAGAACTAAGTACAGTGCACATACCTCGGCTCCTTGAGCTGTAATGGATAGACTGGTACATCTGTACAGGATAGGGCAGTACTGTTTGTAGCATTCAATAATACTGCAAGGTTCCCTTCACAAAATGTACCACCAGCCCACGTTGTAGATGGATCCTGTCCCTCTCGTTCTAATCTGACGGGTCATGTGCAGCTGGTGCATCCGTAGCACGAGTTCGCTCGTTGCACTGGATACATTCTCGTGCCCACCTCAGGTGCCCCCCGGACCGCCTCTTTGCTCTATAAATACCCCAATATTCCAGAAACCCTAGGGGAGTCGACAAAAATCAATTACAGCCGCCGCAGAGTCCAGAACCACCAGATCCAATCTAGATACCATCTCAGATGGGGTTCACCACCTCCATTGGTGCCTCTCCAATGATGCGTGAGTAGTTATTTGTAGACCTTCGGGTCCTTAGTCAGTAGCTAGATGGCTTCCTCTCTCTCACTGAATTCTCAATACAATGGTGTCTTGGAGATCCATATGATGTAACTCTTTTTGTGGTGTGTTTGTTGGGATCGATGAACTTTGAGTTTATGATCAGATCTATCTTTTTATATCCATGAAAGTTATTTGAGTTTCTTTGATCTCTTACATGCATGATTGCTTATAGCCTCGTATTTCTTCTCCTATATTTGGGTTTTGTTTGGCTAACTTGATCTATTTATCTTGCAATGGGGAGAGGTGCTTTGTAGTGGGTTCGATCTTACGGTGCTTGATCCCAGTGACAGAAGGGGAACCGACACATATGTATTGTTGCTACTTGCTACTAAGGATAAAACGACGGGGTCTATCTCTACATAGATAGATCTTGTCTACATCATGTCATCGTTCTTATTGCATTACTCCGTTTTCCCATGAACTTAATACACTAGATGCATGCTGGATAGCGGTCGATGTGTGGAGTAATAGTAGTAGATGCAGGCAGGAGTCGGTCTACTAATCTTGGACGTGATGCCTATATAATGATCATTGCCTGGATATCATCATCATTATTCGAAGTTCTATCAATTGCCCAACAGTAATTTGTTCACCCACCGTTGGCTATTTTTTCTTGAGAGAAGCCACTAGTAGGGATGGCAATGGGTCGGGTTTGGGGTGGGTGGAGCTGGTCCAAATCCAATCCATGACCCATCTTCCTACCCTCTACCCATCCACCAAATTATCCATGGGCACAACTTGTGCCCATGCCCAAACCCGCTGGATACCCACATACCCATGGAGCTCCATGGGCATAGAAAAGTCAGCATGAAGCCTTCCCAAAGATCAAATTAGCTCATTGTCATTCACTCACAAATGAAAACATAACCTACATGCATAAGTAGGCAACAAGTAATACGATGAGTCCTTAAGTGTGACATACTAGAGGTTGATTCTGCAGCATATAGCTTATGGCACTAGTTGCATATTGCCTGCCATTTCCCATTGATTCGCTCTTTCTACTATCACTGGCATATGGCCTCACATGTCATACAGGTATCCATTGGATATCCATGGAGCACAAACTATAACCGTGCCCAAACCGGCTGTTCGTGGGTATCCATATCCACGGACGCATGGGCAGAAATGCGCTCCATACCCTTGCCCAACCCGGTCGGGTATCCATGGGTATCCAGATCCATGGATAAAATTGCCATCTCTAGCCACTAGTGAAACCTACGACCCCCGAGTCTCTTTCTCATATATTTGCCTTTGCGATCTTCTTTTCCTTTGCATTTATTTTTAGATCTATTAAACCAAAAATACAAAATACCTTGCTGCAATTTATTCTTATTTATTTTATTTGGCGTTCGATCTATCAATCTACTACAATTTTATCTCACGTCCGTTTGCCTATCTTGAGGCGCCCGTACCCAGAAGGGATTGACAACCCCTTTAACACATCGGGTTGCGAGGATTTGTTATCTGTGTGCAGGGGCTGCTTACATTGTGTTGCTTGGTTCTCCTACTGGTTCGATAACCTTGGTTTCACATATGAGGGAAATACCTACCGCCACTGTGCTGCATTATCCCTTCCCCTTTGTGGAAATACCAATGTAGCTTCAAGCCGCATCAGTGATGCAGCAAAGTAGAGTAAGTATTTCCCTTAGTTTGAGAACCAAGGTATCAATCCAGTAGGAGACAACGAATAAGTCACCGAATACCCACACAAACAATCATCAACTTGCACCCAACGCGATAAAGGGGTTGTCAATCCCTTCGCGGTTATTTGCAAAAATGGGATCTGATAGAGATAGATAAATGGTAAAGTAAATATTTTTGGTATTTTTGGTTTATAGATCGGAAAGTAAAAGATTGTGAAGGAAGTAAATCGGAAACTAATATGATGGAAAATAGAAGATTATATGATGCAAAATAGACCCAGGGCCATAGGTTTCACTAGAGGCTTCTCTCAAGATAGAAAATATTACGGTGGGTGCACAAATTACTGCCGAGCAATTGGTAGAAAAGTGCAAAGTTATGACGATATCTAAGGCAAAGATCATGAATATAGGCATCACGTCCGTTGATACATGTCCAACGTATCTATAATTTTTGATTGTTCCATGCTATTATATTATCAACCTTGGATGTTTTATATGCATTTATTTGCTATTTTATATGATTTTTGGGACTAACCTATTAACCCAGAGCCCAGTGCCAGTTTTTGTTTTCCCTTGTTTCACTGTTTCGTAGAAAAGGAATATCAAACGGAGTCCAAATGGAATGAAACCTTTGGAAAATTTATTTTTGGAAAGAAAGCAATACCGGAGACTTAGAGTGCACGTCAGGGTATCAACGAGGAGAGCACAATAGATCAGGAGTTCCGCCACCAGAAGCCTTCATAGCCACCGAAAACCAATCTAGACCCGTTCCGGCACCCTGCTGGAGGGGGAATCCCTCTCCGGTGGTCATATTTATCATCCCGGTGCTCTCCATGATGAGGAGGGAGTAGTTCTCCCTCGGGGCTGAGGGTATGTACCAGTAGCTATGTGTTTGATCTCTCTCTCTCTCATGTTCTTGAGGTGATACGATCTTGATGTATCATGAGCTTTGCTATTATAGCTGGACGTTATGATGTTTCTCTTCCTCTACTCTCTTGTAATGGATTGAGTTTTCCCTTTGAAGTTATCTTATTGGATTGAGTCTTTAAGGATTTGAGAACACTTGATGTATGTCTTGCGTGGGATACCTGTGGTGACAATGGGGTATTCTGTGATCCACTTGATGTATGTTTTGGTGATCAACTTGCGGGTTCCGTGACCTTGGGAATCTATGCATAGGGGTTGGCACACGTTTTCGTCTTGACTCTCCGATAGAAACTTTGGGGCACTCTTTGAGGTTCTATGTGTTGGTTGAATAGATGAATCTGAGATTGTGTGATGCATATCGTATAATCATACCCACGGGTACTTGAGGTGACATTGGAGTATCTAGGTGACATTAGGGTTTTGGTTGATTTGTGTCTTAAGGTGTTATTCTAGAACGAATTCTAGGGCTGTTTGTGACACTTATAGGAATAGCCCAACGGATTGATTGGAAAGAATAACTTTGAGGTGGTTTCTGACCTTACCATAATCTTTTCGTTTGTTCTCCGCTATTAGTGACTTTGGAGTGACTCTTTGTTGCATGTTGAGGGATAGTTATATGAAACAATTATGTTATTATTGGTGAGGGAACTTGCACTAGTGAAACTATGAACCCTAGGCCTTGTTTCAACGCATTGCAATACCGTTTGTGATCACTTTTACCATTAGTTACCTTGCTGTTTTTATATTTTCAGATTACAAAACCTTTATCTACCATCCATATACCACTTGTATCACCATCTCTTCGCCGAACTAGTGCACCTATACAATTTACCATTGTATTGGGTGTGTTGGGGACACAAGAGACTCTTAGTTATTTGGTTGCAGGGTTGCTTGAGAGAGACCATCTACATCCTACACCTCCTACGGATTGATAAACCTTAGGTCATCCACTTGAGGGAAATTTGCTATCGTCCTACAAACCTGTGCACTTGGAGGCCCAACAACGTCTACAAGAAGAAGGTTGTGTAGTAGACATCAAGCTCTTTTCTGGCGCCGTTGCTGAGGAGGTGAGTGCTTGAAGGTATATCTTTAGATCTTGCAATCGAGTCTTTTAGTTTCTTGTTTTATCACTAGTTTAGTTTATAAAAGAAAACTACAAAAAATGGAATTGAGTTTACCTCATACGCTTCATCTTTTTAATATCTTTCTTGAGTATGGTGGAAAGGAAAATTGTGCCAAAGTGTTAGAATGCATTAAAATGTTTGGCACTAAATATTTGAATGATGATCATGATTGCAATGTTGTTAGTATGAATTCCTTGAATATCCATGATGCTAATGATATGCAAAGCCACAAGCTTGGGGAAGCTATGTTTGATGAAGATCATATTTTTTGTCCCCCAAGTTTTTATGAGAAAATTTATTATGATGAAAGATGCCTCCTATTTATGATGATTATATTGATGAAAGTGGATTTGGAGAGGTCATGACTTTATTTTGTGATGAATCCACTATTCCGGAAGAGGTTCCAATTGATTATGAGAACAAAGTTGCTATCTATGATGATTATTGTTATGACTTGTATGCTATAAAGAATAATGATATCCATGAAACTTGTCATCATGATTTTAGTTTTTAATTGGATTATGCCTCACATGATAATTATTTTGTTGAGTTTGCTCCCACTATTATTCATGAGAAGAATTTTGCTTATGTGGAGAGTAGTAAAATTTCTATGCTAGTAGATCATGAAAAGAATGTTCTATGTGATGGTTATATTGTTGAATTCATTCATGATGCTACTGAAAATTATTATGAGGGAGGAACATATGTTTGTAGGAATTGCAATAATATCAAGTTTCCTCTCTATGTGCTTAAAGTTTTGAAGTTATGCTTGTTTTACCTTCCTATATATGCTAGTTGATTATTGTTCCCACAAATTGTTTGCTCACAAAATCCCTATGCATAGTAAGTGGGTTATACTTAAATGTTCTAGTCATATTCTTCATGATGCCCTCTTTATGTTACAATTCTTATCTTTTATGTGAGCATCATTGAAATCATCATGCCTAGCTAGGGGCGTTAAACGATAGCGCTTGTTGGGAGGCAACCCAACTTTATTTTTGTTACTTGCTTTTTGCTCCTGTATAGTAATAAATAATTTATCTAGCCTCTGTTACGATTTATTTTTTGTGTTTAATTAGTGTTTTTGCTAAGTAGAACCGTTGGGAAGAATTGGGGAAAGTCTTTTTAATCTTGCTGTAAAAAACAGAAACTTTAGCGCTCACGAGAATTGCTGCCATTTTTATTTGGATAGTGCTATTTAGTTAATTCTTTTTTCATATGATTAATAGATAAATTCCTCACGTCCAGAAATTTATTTTAGAATTTTTGGGGTTCCAGAAGTTTGTGTTAGTTACAGCTTACTACAGACTGTTCTGTTTTTGACAGATTCTGTTTTCTATGTGTTGTTTGCTTATTTTGATGAATCTATGAGTAGTATCGGAGGGTATGAACCATAGAGAAGTTGTAATACAGTAGGTTTGACACCAATATAAATAAATAATGAGTTCATTACAGTACCTTAAAGTGGTGTTTTGTTTTCTTTCGCTAACGGAGCTTACTAGTTTTCTGTTAAGTTTTGTGTTGTGAAGTTTTCAAGTTTTGGGTAAAGATTCGATGGACTATGGAATAAGGAGTGGCAAGAGCCAAATCTTGGGGATTACCAAGGAACCCCAAGGTAATATTCAAGGACAACCAAGAGCCTAAGCTTGGGATGCCCCGGAAGGCATCCCCTCTTTCGTCTTCGTTCCTCGATAACTTTACTTGGAGCTATATTTTTATTTACCACATGATATGCGTTTTTCTTGGAGCGTCATTTTATTTTATTTTGCTTTGCTTGCTGTTTGAATAAAATACCAAGATCTGAAATTATTAAATGTTATAGAGTCTTCATATAGTTGCATAATTATTCGACTACTCATTGATCTTCACTTATATCTTTCGGAGTAGTTTGTTGTTGCTCTAGTTCTTCACTTATATCTTTTTAGAGCATGGTGGTGGTTTTATTTTATAGAAATTAATGAACTCTCATACTTCACTTATATCATTTTGAGAGTCTTTATAACAGCATGGTAGTTCGCTTTGGTTATGAAACTGGTCCTAATATGATGGGCATCCAAGAGGGATATAATAAAAACTTTCATATAGAGTGCATTGAATACTATGAGAAGTTTGATACTTGATAATTGTTTTGAGATATGGAGATGGTGATATTAGAGTCGTGCTAGTTGAGTAGTTGTGAATTTGAGAAATGCTTGTGTTAAAGTTTGTGATTCCTGTAGCATGCACGTATGGTGTAACGCCCATGATGCGGCTATATCTCCCACATGTCGGAGCAGGACTTAGAAGCATAACCGCATTGTAAGCAATGTCGCAAGAGGGGTAATCATTACGCATCCCATGTACTGAATAAGAAAAGGGATACATAGTTGGATTACAATCGCCACTTCACACAATACAAGAATAAAGTATTACATCATCCAGATACAATCAAGGTCTGAGTACAGATCCCCGATCGTCCCAACTGGGCTCCACTACTGATCAACTGAAAAACGGAACAACATAACGAACACGATCTTCATCGAGCTCATCCTTGAGCTCGGTTGCGTCACCTGCACGGTTTCATCAGCACCTGCAAACTGGTTTTGGAAGTAATCTGTGAGTCACGGGGACTCAGCAATCTCACACCCTCGCGATCAAGACTATTTAAGCTTATAGGTAGGGAAAAGGTATGAGGTGGAGCTGCAGCAAGCACTAGCATATATGGTGGCTAACATACGCAAATGAGAGCGAGAAGAGAAGGCAAAGGCACGGTCGAGAATCTATGATCAAGAAGTGATCCTAGAACAACCTACGTTCAAGCATAACTCCAACACCGTGTTCACATCCCGGACTCCGCCGAGAAGAGACCATCACGGCTACACACGCGGTTGATGCATTTTAATTAAGATAAGTTTCAGGTTTTTTACAACCGGACATTAACAAAATCCCATCTGCCCATAACCCTGGGCACGGCTTTCGAAAGTTCAAAACCCTGCAGGGGTGTCCCAACTTAGCCCATCACAAGCTCTCACGGTCAACGAAGGATATTCCTTCTCCCAGGAAGACCCGATCAGGCTCGGAATCCCGGTTACAAGACATTTCAACAATGGTGAAACAAGACCAGCAAAGCTACCCAGATGTGCCGACAAATCCCGATAGGAGATGCACATATCTCGTTCTCAGGGCACACCAGATGAGCAAGACGTCGGGTTGGCATAAACCCTGGTTGCCCAGGGGGGCCGGACATCGCTCAGGTTGGACCAACACTTAGAGAAGCACTGGCCCGGGGGGGTTAAAATAAAGATGACCCTTGGGTTGGCCGACCCAAGGGAAAGAAAAGGCTAGGTGGCAAATGGTAAAACCAATGTTGGGCCTTGCTGGAGGAGTTTTATTCAAGGCGAACTGTCAAGGGGTTACCATTATAACCCAACCGTGTAAGGAACGCAAAATCAAGGAACATAACACCGGTACGACGGAAACTAGGGCGGCAAGAGTGGAACAAAACACCAGGCATAAGGCCGAGCCTTCCACCCTTTACCAAGTATATAGATGCATTAATTAAATAAGAGATATCGTGATATCCCAACAATAATCATGTTCCAACATGGAACAAACTCCAATCCTCACCTTCAACTAACAACGCTATAAGAGGGACTGAGCAAAGCGGTAACATAGCCAAACAACGGTTTGCTAGGACAAGGTGGGTTAGAGGCTTGACATGGCAAAATGGGAGGCATGATATAGCAAGTGGTAGGTATTGCAGCATAGGCATAGCAATAGAGAGTGCAACTAGCAAGCAAAGACAGAAGTGATTTCGAGGGTATGGTCATCTTGCCGGCAAAGAACTCCGAGAAGACGAAAGCTTGATCCTCGACAACGTACTCAACTGGATCCTCGATCATGTACTTGTCTCTCGGCTCTACCCAAGCAAGAACAGCAAGCAAAGGGAGACACAATCAACCACGTGCAATGCACAAGCAACATGATGCAAAACATGGCATGATATGCAGGACATGAAATGCAATGCGTATGCATGTTTCAGAAAGGAAAGATTGAACCTGGCCTCAACTTGGAAAACCAAGAGTGCCACTGGAAACAGGAGTTGATTTTGGTCGAAATTGATATAAAGATCACCGGAATCAGATGCACGGTTTGCAAATGGCAAGCAAAACAAATATGGCACCAATCTGCGATTAATAGCATGAGGGCTTCTAAATGCATCAAGAACAACAAGCTACTGCACTCTAACATAGCAACAAGATACATGTAAGGGATCCAATCGAGATGCTTGACAAAAGATGAACACTGAGCTACGGCTAAATCACTGAATAGCGGGTTCAAACAAGCATGGCATAAGTGCAAAAGACATCAGGTTACAGACTTAGTGAAAATAACATGTCAGGAATTTAACATCAGGAAGCAATGTTCAGAGCAAGATAACAACATGCTATAGGAACATAACATGGCAAAGCAAGACATGGCATTAAGCTACTCAAAGCATACAACAAAAGTCCCTTACTGACCATAAGCCAAAAGGGATCAGAAAATACAATGGCATCCATGTGAACATAGCAACTTTCGTTACCAGATTCAGACTTAACAGAAAACTGGAACATGGCAAAACAAATATTAAGTAGGCATGTTTACGAGCTCAATGCACTCACCAAAAGGCATTGCATGACAAACTAAGCATACACCCAGCAAGTAGACATGGCATAGAAGCTAAACATGGCAAGAACAACAACATAGCATGCATGGATCAACTACAACAACCTCGGCAAAAATGCTTAACATGTAAACATTCTGCCAAGAACATTTTATAGCAAAAGTAGAGCTCGATTGAGTCAAGCTAGGGTGCTCCATAATTGCAAACAAAGACATGGATGGATAGAGCATAACATTATCTACAAAACATCCTTACTGATCATGCTGAAAAGAGGCTTGGATCCCTCTGTAGCAACATGAATACATGGCATAAAAATATTGACAGGACAAAGACTTAGAATATTTGTAAGTCCCTGAAATCAGCAACATTACGAGAGCTACTTTGCATGCTTTTGCTTGTCACCACATTGATCACAAAAATACATGGCATACACCCCTGTAAAGATGGCATGGCATAGCCCAAAACACATGTAGTGCTCATGCCCAAAAGATGCACACAATAATCATGGCAAAAATGACAAATGCTCATAATCTGATAAGAAACAACACCTAACATTATGAAGCACTCTTGCAACAGCCATTAGGGCATCAAGATGGACTCAAACAAGCATGGTGGAATGGAACAAAATGAAGAGGATATCCTGATGAGCATTTTGATATCTCATGCATGCAAAACGGAGCTACGGTCACGGAGATATAGCATGTTGAACAGGGCTATAAAATGTCACAGATCTGGGACTTAGCAGTTTTGCAGAAAAAAAAAGATGTGAGCGCTAGATAACTAAGTGATGCACAGGGCGCTGGATAGCAGGCTTGCTCACCCTGGGCTTGGCCCATGCAAAGAGAAGTAGGCCGGGCCTTGCACAGGAGCTGGGCTGGCTGCGGGGCCCACAAACGGAGGGGCGGCCCACGCGCGGGTCATCGTTCTCCTCCCGATCCTGCCTGGATCGGAGAGGCAGGGGGCAGCGGCGGCAAACCACGCCGGCGACGACGAGGACCGAAGGCGAGGATGCAGGGACGGCGGGGAGGTCGCGGGGCGACCGGATCCGGTCTCTCCGGACCCGATCCGGCCGGATCCGGTGGCAGCTCGCGACGGGGCGGCGACGAGGGAGCTCCGGCGTGGAGCTGCGGGCGTCGGCTACTACGGGAGGTGGCGGCTTTGAGCGTCGGATGGCGCGTGCGGGCGTGGAATGGTGGAGAGGAGCTCGGGCGGGGCCGATCCGGCCAACGGCGCCGGTGGAGGAGATGGCATGACGGCGAGGTCGCGGTCTCCGGCGAGGTCCGGCGAAGATCCGGCGAGCTGTGAGGCTGCGGGTGTGGGCACGCGCGTGCGGGCGAGCGGCGGCGGTGACCGGGCCTGTGCGGGCCCGCGATGGGCTCCACGGGCCGTGCGGTGGTGGGAAGCAGCGGCGACAGGTGGCGCGATGTGAGTGGGCGAGGACGGCGGCAGAGCTGACGTGGCGCTCGCTGATTGGACGGAGTGAGGTGGAGGCTGGACATGTCCGGCGACGGAGGAAGAAGCGTCCGACGGCGCGAGGGAAGTGGTCTTAGGGTTTGTACTGCACGAAAAATCCGGACGGAGACACATATTTATAGGTAGAGGGAGCTAGGAGTGTCCAAATGAGGTGCGGTTTTCGGCCACGCGATTGTGATCGAACGACCGAGAGGATGGAGGGGGTTTGGATGGGTTTTGGGCCACTTTGGAGGGGTGTTGGGCTGCAACACACGCGAGGCCTTTACGGTTCCCTGGTTAATCGTTGGAGTATCAAACGGAGTCCAAATGGCACGAAACTTGACAAGCGGTCTACCGGTGGTGTACCAAGGACGCTTGGCGAATCTCGTTCCATTCCGAGAATGTTTAACACCCGCACACGAAAAGAGGCAAAAGGAGGCGCCGGAGGACATAGTAGCGCCGGATTCTAAAACGTACAACAGGGAAAAAGCTCGGATGCATGAGACGAACATGTATGCAAATGAAATGCACATGATGACATGATATGCAATGCATGACACGCAAGCACCTGACAAGGCAACAACAGCGAATAACTGGAAGACACCTGGAACATCGGTCTCGGGGCGTTACAACACTCCACCACTATGAGAGGATCTCGTCCCGAGATCTAGAATGGCACCGGAGGGGAAAACAAAAGAGAAAGAGAAGAGGTAAAACTAAGTTGCTTCTTTGACAAACAAGTGAAACCAAAGAACCTTGAAAAAGTTGAACAACTTGAAAGGAATAATAAGACGGAGGTGATCAAAGTTGAAAAACACTCCGTTAGGAACGAGGAACAAGGAATAACAAATTCGGACAGCACTCCGTTAGAAAAGTGATATGAAACTAGATAAGATGAAAAGAACTTGAGCAGAGGGCACAACACTCCAGTTAAATGGATAAGCACGAAAAGAACACGATCCTGACAAAACAAAAGGATGGGTTTAAAAGAGCAACATCACAATGCTTCTGGGACAAAAGAATAGAAGTTGGATCGTTGGAAAGGAAAGAGTTGAGAAGAAAATGACATCTTCTACCACAAAGGAGCTTGAAAAGCATCTTGAAGAGAAGGGTCGAACGGAATTGTTGGAAAACCAACAACAAAAAGAGTAAGCTTGATATGGGCTTAAGGAATACATCTCAACATTATGAGGTGACAACCTGCCACTCACGGAAAAGATTGGATTGATATCAACAAGGAGACGAGAACTATTTCACCGGGAGGATAGATGAAGAACTTGGGTCATTTATAAATACCACAAATAGCAACAATCCTTAGGGAAAGCTTTAGGTGAAATATAGCCCAAGATAACTCCAATGACGAGATTGATGGATTTAAAATATCCCATTCTTGTGAACGAAAAATGATATATTATCACCTCAAATGATACAGAAGTAAGAACTGCACTCCAGGTAGCAAGATGAAGAATGCTTGAGCTCCTCTGAAAAGAATCTTGATGAACACTTCGAGAAGGAATTTAAGTCCTTGATGACCCAACGTGTAGAGCCTACATGAAGAAACTCCGGTAATAAAGAATGATCAACCGAAAGGAAAGAGAAGTTGAAAACACAAGGTGAAACCTTGCGATTATTTAGATGGAACTACACGACGAAATAAAATGGAAAACCTCGGAACTCCGGAAAAGAAAGATGAAACAATTGAAATCAAGAATTGACTCATCGTGAACAAACTCCGGAAGAATGAATCACTTGGATGGGGCAAGAATAAGGATTATGTTAAGCGTATCCTTCATCAATTTAGATTGATGACAAGAAACGGATTTGGCATACTACTTATTCTCGTTGAAAAGGATTAAGAGAGATATAACATAAACTTTGGAAGGTCTTCAACGAACCACTGGTAGGATTTGAAAGAACGAATGAATTAATATGATAACCATGGAATAGAATCTTGAGCAAACCACCGTAAGAATTGGAAAAGAAAGAAGTAAACGGATGAATCACCGGTAAGAATTAGAGAAGAATGAAGATACTCCATGGAATTTAGACACAACTGAAACGAAGAGATCACGAGCTGATTAGAGAATGTTTGCACGAGGCACCGGTAAGATTAGGAGAACGATAACTGAAAGCTGGGAATGAATAAACCAAAATGATGGCCTTCGGAGAATAAAACTAAAAAGAATCTTGAGTTGCTCCGGATAGGTTAAAAGAATTCTCACAATCAAAAACAATTATGAGAGGATGGCATCAAGCTTGAACCATGAATCTTGAAGAGAAGGAAGCAAGATATGGAGGAAAAACTCTTCTTCGGTCTTCAAAATCCGAGAATGATGACGAGAAACACCACCAAGAATTGTTGAGGTACTCCGGAATGAATAATGGAAAGGTTGAACCAGTCGATGCAAAGAATTCGAAAGATCTTAGAGAAGAACATATGACTGATGATAATTCATTCTTATGTCAACTTCGAAAAGAATTTGAGATTTGACTCCGTGAAAATAAGACGAGTCAGGTAAGATCCTGGGAAAAGACCTGTGGGTTAGGGCCCACTCAAAAGAACACCATTGAACGATTTAAAGAGAGATATTGCACCGGTTGAATTAAATGGCTAGAATGAGATAACAACCTCGAAATAGGTTGAACTAGTCTTGAATGACAAGACGAGCCTTCTGAGATGTCTTTAGGGCACCGAAACAATAGAATAGCAAGAAGTGGATGATTAAGAGGTGCAACGGCATGGGAAAGCATTTGAACCGAGGAAAAAGGATATGATCGATAAAGCTTGACTTGGACCCACCGGAGAAAAAAGAATGAAGAATGACGAACTAGTAGAGCATCTTCATGAGAACCACCGGATAAGAACATTGATTGAAAAGAAAGAAGAGATTTCACATGGATAAAATGGATACTAGATTAAGAAATCCGAGTCCTCGAAGAAAAAAGGGTGGGTGGGCAGGGAAAACAAAGGCAACTTGGGACGAATGAAGCAAACAACGTTGAGAAGACTTGGAGTTGATCTTGCGGATGAGACAAATGATAGGATCATCTTGAAGAGAATCGCACCGGTTGACAAGGATTGTCATGACAAACTCGATGATCGAGAAGTATTAGTATTCACATAGGAATATGAGAACACCATTTGGGGAAGGTATGGAATCGACACTTGACATTGAAGCAACTCGAATACTACAACTCAAAATAAAACAAGGATTGGCTTGCAGAATAAGCCAGAACAAACATATGATAGAGATTTCGTCCGAAGTTTTTGTAGTGGGGCCTACATGGGCTCGATCGTACAACACCATCATGTACAAGGCAGTGCACATGACATATGAAGCATCCCCGAGTCAGCATAGCCAAGGACTCTTTAAGACACAACAAGACCACTGTAAAACCAACCGTGGATAAGCGGACCACTAGACGTCGAACCCCAATTTCATATCATACATCTGTCGGAAAGATATCCTAAGAGCTACTTGAATTCCCACTTATAAACTCCCGAAATTTTCCGGTTATGCAATCAGGTGTTGGGGATACAAGGGAAGCATAATATCTCACCCAAAACTAGCAAATCCTACATCCAGCTGTATCCATCCTTCAACACATAACCAAGAAACCTTCGAAAATCATTTACCTCAACCTTCGAAAAGCATCCGTTATACAAGTTATGGCAATACTCCCGAACTCCCGCCCCAGTACTGGGTGGCGTCGAGGTTATCTCACCAACAACTGCATAAAAGAGATTTTCGATGTCGGCGAACTCAGGTATTCTAGAACTGCAATGATAAAATTGTGACGACAACACCTCGGAGCTCAACTCCCCGGGACAGTGCCACAACCCCTAAATGTCAGGAGGCACCAAGAACAATGTTCTCGTCCCAAATCCATCAGAACGATTCCAAGATACCTACGTGATCCTAATTTTTTAGTGGAATTTGAGAAGAGAAAAGTCAAAACTCTACGTCAGGATGCCTCACCAGAGCGACGAAGGGACTGAGGAGTAAAAAGAATCCTACTCTCCGATATATACAATCCTAAATGACTCAAAACATTATTCTAGACTCAACAACACCAGCGATTCGATCAAGCAGGGGGCTCCTAAGTCGGGGAAGGCTCTGATTACTAACTTGTAATGCCCACGATGCGGCTATATCTGCCACGTGTCGGAGCACGACTTAGAGGCATAACTGCATTGAAAGCAATGTCGCAAGTGAGGTAATCTTCACACAACCCATGTAATACATAAGGGAAAGAGATACATAGTTGGCTTACAATCGCCACTTCACACAATACATAAATAAAGCATTACATCATCCAGATACAATCAAGGTCCGACTACGGAACCAAAATAAAAAAAGACTACCCCAAATGCTACACAGATCCCCGATCGTCCCAACTGGGCTCCACTACTGATCAACTGAAAACAGAACAACATAACGAACACGATCTTCATCGAGCTCCTCCTTAAGCTTGGTTGCGTCACCTGCACGGTTTCATCGGCACCTGCAAACTGGTTTTGGAAGTAATCTGTGAGTCACGGGGACTCAGCAATCTCACACCCTCGTGATCAAGACTATTTAAGCTTATAGGTAGGGAAAAGGTATGAGGTGGAGCTGCAGCAAGCACTAGCATATATGGTGGCTAACATACGCAAATGAGAGCGAGAAGAGAAGGCAAAGGCACGGTCGAGAATCTATGATCAAGAAGTGATCCTAGAACAACCTACGTTCATGCATAACTCCAACACCGTGTTCACATCCCGGACTCCGCCGAGAAGAGACCATCACGGCGACACACGCGGTTGATGCATTTTAATTAAGATAAGTTTCAGGTTTTTTACAACCGGACATTAACAAAATCCCATCTGCCCATAACCGCGGGCACGGCTTTCAAAAGTTCAAAACCCTGCAGGGGTGTCCCAACTTAGCCCATCACAAGCTCTCACGGTCAATGAAGGATATTCCTTCTCCCAGGAAGACCCGATCAGGCTCGGAATCCCGGTTACAAGATATTTCGACAATGGTAAAACAAGACCAGCAAAGCCACCCAGATGTGCCGACAAATCCCGATAGGAGCTGCACATATCTCATTCTCAGGGCACACCAGATGAGCAAGACGTCGGGTTGGCATAAACCCTGGTTGCCCAGGGGGCACCGGACATCGCTCAGGTTGGACCAACACTTAGAGAAGCACTGGCCCGTGGGGGGGTGTTAAAATAAAGATGAACCTTGGGTTGGCCGACCCAAGGGAAAGAAAAGGCTCGGTGGCAAATGGTAAAACCAATGTTGGGCCTTGCTGGAGGAGTTTTATTCAAGGCGAACTGTCAAGGGGTTCCCATTATAACCCAACCGTGTAAGGAACGCAAAATCAAGGAACATAACACCGGTATGACAGAAACTAGGGCGGCAAGAGTGGAACAAAACACCAGGCATAAGGCCGAGCCTTCCACCATTTACCAAGTATATAGATGCATTAATTAAATAAGAGATATTGTGATATACCAACAATAATCATGTTCCAACATGGAACAAACTTCAATCTTCACCTGCAACTAACAACGCTATAAGAGGGGCTGAGCAAAGCGGTAATATAGCGAAACAACGGTTTGCTAGGACAAGGTGGGTTAGAGGCTTGACATGGCAAAATGGGAGGCATGATATAGCAAGTGGTAGGTATCGCGGCATAGGCATATCAATAGGGCGAGCAACTAGCAAGCAAAGATAGAAGTGATTTCGAGGGTATGGTCATCTTGCCTGCAAAGAACTCCGAGAAGACGAAAGCTTGATCCTCGACAACGTACTCAACTTTCTCCTCGATCATGTACTCGTCTCCCGGCTCTACCCAAGAAAGAACAACAAGCAAAGGGAGACACAATCAACCACGTGCAATGCACAAGCAACATGATGCAAAACATGGCATGATATGCGGGACATCAAATGCAATGTGTATGCATGTTTCGGAAAGGAAAGATTGAACCTGGCCTAAACCTGGAAAACCAAGAGTGCCACTAGAAAGAGGAGTTGATTTCGGTCGAAATCGATATAAAGATCACCGGAATTGGATGCACAGTTTGCAAATGGCAAGCAAAACAAATATGGCACCGATCTGCGATTAACAGCATGAGGCCATCTAAATGCATCAAGAACAACAAGCTACTGCACTCTAACATAGCAACAAGATACATGGCAGGGATCCACTCAAGATACTTGACAAAACATGAACACTGAGCTATGGCTAAATCACTCAATAGCAGGTTCAAACAAGCATGGCAAAAGTGCAAAAGATATCAGGTTACAGACTTAGTGAAAATAACATGTCAGGAATTTAACATCAGGAAGCAATGTTCAGAGCAAGATAACAACATGCTACAGGAACATAACATGGCAAAGCAAGACATGGCATGAAGCTACTCAAAGCATACAACAAAAGTCCCTTACTGACCATAAGCCAAAAGGGATCAGAAAATACAATGGCATCCATGTGAACATAGCAACTTTCGTTACCAGATTCAGACTTAGCAGAAAACTGGAACATGGAAAAATAGATATTAAGTAGGCATGTTTACGAGCTCGATGCACTCACCACAAGGCATTGCATGACAAACTAAGCATACACCCAGCAAGTAGACATGGCATAGAAGCTAAACATGGCAGGAACAACAACATAGCATGCATGGATCAACTACAACAACCTCGGCAAAAATGCTTAACATGTAAACATTCTGCCAGGAACATTTTATAGCAAAAGTAGAGCTCTATTGAGTCAAGCTAGGGTGCTCCATAATTGCAAACAAAGACATGGATGGATAGAGCATAACATTATCTACACAACATCCTTACTGATCATGCTCAAAAGAGGCATGGATCCCTCTGTAGCAACATGAATACATGGCATAAAAATATTAACAGGACAAAGACTTCGAATATTTCTAAGTCCCTGAAATCAGCAACATTACAAGAACTACTTTGCATGCTTGTGCTAGTCACCACATTGATCACAAAAATACATGGCATACACCCCTGTAAAGATGGCATGGCATAGCCCAAAACACATGTAGAGCTCATGCCGAAAAGATGCACACAATAATCATGGCAAAAATGACAAATGCTCATAATCTGATAAGAAACAACACCTAACATTATGAAGCACTCTTGCAACAGCCATTAGGGCATCAAGATGGACTCAAACAAGCATGGTGCAATGGAACAAAATGAAGAGGACATCCTGATGAAAATTTTGATATCTCATGCATGCAAAACGGAGCTACGGTCACGGAGATATAGCATGTTGAACAGGGCTATAAAATGTCACAGATCTGGGACTTAGCAGTTCTCCAGAAAAAAAGATGTGAGCGCTAGATAACTAAATGATGCACATGGCGCTGGATAGCAGGCTTGCTCACCCTGGGTAGGCCGAGCCTTGCATAGGAGCTAGGCCGCCTGCGGGGCCCATGAACGGAGGGGCGGCCCACGCGCGGGTCATCGTTCTCCTTCCGATCCTGCCTGGATCGGAGAGGCAGGGGGCAGCGGCGGCAAACCACGCCGGCGACGACGAGGACCGAAGGCGAGGATGCAGGGACGGCGGGGAGGTCGCAGGGCGACTGGATCCGGTCTCTCCGGACCCGATCCGGCCAGATCCGGCGGCAGCTCGCGACGGGGCGGCGACGAGGGAGCTCCGGCAACTCCAGGAGGTGGCGGCTTCGGGTGTCGGATGGCGCGTGCGGGGGTGGAGCGGTGGAGAGGAGCTCGGGCAGGGCCGGTCCGGCCAACGGCGCCGGTGGAGGAGATGGCTTGACGGCGAGGTCGTGGTCTCCGGCGAGGTCCGGTGAAGATCCGGCGAGCAGTGAGGCCGCGGGTGCGGGCACACGCCTGCGGGTGAGCGGCGGCGGCGACCGGGCCCATGCGGGCCCGCGATGGGCTCCCCGGGCCGCGCGGTGGTGGGAAGCGGCGACGACAGGTGGCGTGATGTGAGTGGGCGAGGATGGCGGCGGAGCTGACGTGGCGCTCGCTGATTGGACGGAGCGAGGTGGAGGCTGGACATGTCCGGCGGCGGAGGAAGAAACGTCCGATAGCGCGAGGTGAGTGGTATTAGGGTTTGTACTGCGCGAAAAATCCGGAGGGAGACACATATTTATAGGTAGAGGGAGCTAGGAGAGTCCAAATGAGGTGCGGTTTTCGGCCATGCGATCGTGATCGAGCGACCGAAAGGATGGAGGAGGTTTGGATGGGTTTTGGGCCACTTTGGAGGGGTGTTGGGCTGCAACACACACAAGGCCTTTACGGTTCCCCAGTTAACCGTTGGAGTATCAAACGGAGTCCAAATGGCACGAAACATGACAGGCGGTCTACCGGTGGTGTACCAAGCACGCTTGGCGAATCTTGTTCTATTCCGAGAATGTTTAACACCCGCACACGAAAAGAGGCAAAAGGAGGCGCCGGAGGACATAGTAGCGCCGGATTGCAAAACGGACAACGGGGAAAAAGCTCGGATGCATGAGACGAACATGTATTCAAATGAAATGCACATGATGAGATGATATGCAATTCATGACACGCAAGCACCTGACAAGGCAACAACAACGAATAACTGGAAGACACCTGGCATATCATTCTTGGGGCGTTACATATGGTGAACCGTTATGTTAAGAAGTCGGAGCATGATGTATTTATTGATTCTACTCCTTATGAGTGGCGGCCGGGGATGAGCGATGGTATTTTCCTACCAATCTACCCCCTAGGAGCATGCACGTAGTACTTTGCTTCGATAACTAATAGATTTTTGCAATAAGTATGTGAGTTCTTTAAGACTAATGTTGAGCCCATGGATTATACGCACTCTCACCCTTCCACCATTGCTAGCCTCTCTAATACCGCGCACCTTTCGCCGGTATCATACACCCACCATATACCTTCCTCAAAACAGCCACCATACCTACCTATTATGGCATTTCCATAGCCATTCCGAGATATATTGCCATGCAACTTTCCACCGTTCCGTTTATTATGACACGCATCATCATTGTCATATTGCTTTGCATGATCATGTAGTTGACATCGTATTTGTGGCGAAGCCACCATTCATAATTTTTCATACATGTCGCTCTTGATTCATCGCAATCCAGGTAAACAGCCGGAGGCATTCATATAGAGTCATATCTCATTCTAGTATCAAGTTGTAATCTTTGAGTTGTAAATAAATAGAAGTGTGATGATCATCATTAATAGAGCATTGTCCCCCCCCCCAAAGAAAGGCCAAAAAAAGAAAGGAAAAAAAGAAAAAAAGAAAAGAGAAAGTCCAAATAAAAAATAAAAAAATAAAAATAAAAGGGACAATGCTACTATCCTTTTTTTCCACACTTGTGCTTCAAAGTAGCACCATGATCTTCATGATAGAGAGTCTCTTGTTTTGTCACTTTCATATACTAGTGGGAAATTTTCATTATAGAACTTGGCTTGTATATTCCAACAATGGGCTTACTCAAATGCCCTAGGTCTTCGTGAGCAAGCAAGTTGGATGCACACCCACTTAGTTTCTTTTGTTGAGCTTTCATGCATTTATAGCTCTAGTGCATCCGTTGCATGGCAATCCCTACTCACTCACATTTATATCTATTAATGGGCATCTCCATCCCCGTTGATACGCCTAGTTGATGTGAGACTATCTTCTCCTTTCTGTCTTCTCCACAACCACCATTCTATTCCACCTATAGTGCTATATCCATGGCTCACGCTCATATATTGCGTGAAGATTGGAAAAGTTTGAGAACATCAAAAGTATGAAACAATTGCTTGGCTTGTCATCGGGGTTGTGCGTGATTTAAATACGTTGTGTGGTGAAGATGGAGCATAGCCAGACTATATGATTTTGTAGGGATAACTTTCTTTGGCCATGTTATTTTGAAGAGACATAATTTCTTAGTTAGTATGCTTGAAGTATTATTATTCTATGTCAATATTAAACTTTTGTCTTGAATCTTATGGATCTGAATATTCTTGCCACAATAAAGAAGAATTACTTAGAGAAATATGTTAGGTAGCATTCCACATCAAAAATTCTGTTTTAATCATTTACCTACTAGAGGACGAGCAGGAATTAAGCTTGGGGATGCTGATACGTCTCCAACGTATCTATAATTTTTGATTGTTCCATGCTATTATATTATCAACCTTGGATGTTTTATATGCATTCATATGCTATTTATATGATTTTTGGGACTAACCAATTAACCCAGAGCTAGTGCCAGTTTCTATTTTTCCCTTGTTTCAGTGTTTCGCAGAAAAGGAATATCAAACGGAGTCCAAACGGAATGAAACCTTCGGAAAAGTTATTTTTGGAAAGAAAGCAATACAGGAGACTTGGAGTGCACGTCAGGGGATCAACGAGGAGAGCACGAGGCAGGGGGGCGCACCCACCCCCTAGGCGCGCCCTCCACCCTCGTGGGCCCCTTGTGGCTCCCCTGATGTATTTCTTCCGCCTATATATATCCATATACCCTAAAACTATCGAGGAGCACAATAGATCGGGAGTTCCGCCGCTAGAAGCCTCCGTAGCCACCGAAAACCAATCTAGACCCGTTCCGGCACCCTGCCGGAGGGGGAATCCCTCTCCGGTGGTCATCTTTATCATCCCGTTGCTCTCCATGACGAGGAGGGAGTAGTTCTCCCTCGGGGCTGAGGGTATGTACCAGTAGCTATGTGTTCGATCTCTCTCTCTCTCGTGTTCTTGAGGTGATACGATCTTGATGTATCGTGAGCTTTTCTATTATAGTTGGATGTTATGATGTTTCTCCCCCTCTACTCTCTTGTAATGGATTGAGTTTTCCCTTTGAAGTTATCTTATCGGATTGAGTCTTTAAGGATTTGAGAACACTTGATGTATGTCTTGCGTGGGATACCTGTGGTGACAATGGGGTATTCTATGATCCATTTGATGTATGTTTTGGTGATCAACTTGCGGGTCCCGTGACCTTGGGAATCTATGCATAGGGGTTGGCACACGTTTTCGTCTTGACTCTCCTTTAGAAACTTTGGGGCACTCTTTGAGGTTCTATGTGTTGGTTGAATAGATGAATCTGAGATTGTGTGATGCATATCGTATAATCATACCCACGGATACTTGAGGTGACATTGGAGTATCTAGGTGACATTAGGGTTTTGGTTGATTTGTGTCTTAAGGTGTTATTCTAGTACGAAATCTAGGGCTGTTTTTGACACTTATAGGAATAGCCCTACGGATTGATTGGAAAGAATAACTTTGAGGTGCTTTCGTACCCTACCATAATCTTTTCGTTTGTTCTCCGCTATTAGTGACTTTGGAGTGACTCTTTGTTGCATGTTGAGGGATAGTTATATGATCCAATTATGTTATTATTGTTGAGGGAACTTGCACTAGTGAAAGTATGAACCCTAGGCCTAGTTTCAACGCGTTGCAATACCGTTTGTGCTCACTTTTACCATTAGTTACCTTGCTGTTTTTATATTTTCAGATTACAAAAACCTTTATCTACCATCCATATACCACTTGTATCACCATATCTTCGCCGAACTAGTGAACCTATGCAATTTACCATTGTATTGGGTGTGTTGGGGACACAAGAGACTCTTAGTTATTTGGTTGCAGGGTTGCTTGAGAGAGACCATCTTCATCCTACGCCTCCTACGGATTGATAAACCTTAGGTCAGCCACTTGAGGGAAATTTGCTACTGTCCTACAAAACTCTGCACTTGGAGGCCCAACAACGTCTACAAGAAGAAGGTTGTGTAGTAGACATCATCCATGTCAAGTAGACCAACTCCTTCCTGTATCTACTATTATTACTCAACACATCGACCGACTCCTTCCTGCATCTAGAGTATTAAGTTCATAGAACAAAGTAACACATTAAGTAAGATGACATCATGTAGCGGGGTAAACTCAAGCAATATGATGAAAACCCCATCTTGTTATCCTCGATGGCAACAATACAATATGTTCCTTGCTGCTCATACTGTCACTGGGGAAGGACACCGCAAGATTGAACCCAAAGCTAAGCACTTCTCCCATTGCAAGAAAAACCAATCTAGTTGTCCAAACCAAATCGATAGGTTGAAGAGACTTGCAAAGATATCAAATCATGCATATAAGAATTCAGAGAAGATTCAAATAATATTCATAGATAAGCTGACCGTAAATCCACAATTCATCGGATCTTGGCAAACACACCGCAAAAAGGCATTACATCGAATAGATCTCCAAGAACATCGAGGAGAACATGGTATTGAGAATCAAAGAGAGAGAAGAAGTCATCTAGCTACAAGCTATGGACTCGTAGGTCTGAGGTAAACTACTCACGCTTCATCGGAGAGACAATGGTGTTGATGTAGAAGCCCTCTGTGATTGAATCCCCCTCTAGCAGGACGCCGAAATGGCCCCTACATGGGATCCCGCGGGTACAGAAGGTTGCGGCGGTGGAAAAGTGTTTTTGTGGCTCCCCTCATTGGTTTTGGAATATTTGAGAATATATAGGCGAAAGAAATAGGTCGGTGGAGTCACGAGGGGCCCACAAGGGTGGGGGCGCCCCCTACCCCCTAGGCGCGCCTTCCGTCCTTGTGGCTACCTAGTGGCTTCCCTGACTTGCACTCCAAGTCCTCTGGATGTCTTCTGGTCCAATAAAAATCATCACGAAAGTTTCATTCCGTTTGGTATTTCTTTTCTCTAAAACTCTAAAACAAGGAAAAAAAGAAACTGGCACTGGGCTCTCGGTTAATATGTTAGTCCCAAGAATAATATAAAATAACATATTAATGCATATAAAACATCCAAAACAGATAATATAATAGCATAGAACAATAAAAACCGGTCTGGCCATGCCGAGATAATGGATCCAGTGGGGGCACGCTGAGTGCACCCACTGGGTGTAGTCCCCGAGACCGTCGTCGAATGTTTGATTCGGCGGGGGTTTGAGAAATCTATCTTCTTTTTTTACTCCCCACCCGCGCCACTTAGGCTGAGACCGAGTGGAAATGGATCCAGTGGGGGCACGCTGAGTGCACCCACTAGGTGTAGTCCCTGAGACCACTGTTGAATGTTCAATTTAGCGGGGGTCTTAGAATTGCTTGCTTGTAGCAACTGGATTTTCTCTTCTCTACTCGGAAGTAGAGGAATATCTGAAAACCTTTACCATTGTCGACTGAATTGTTTCTTCATTGATCTCAGGAAACTTGTGAGCTCGGGAATCAGTATGCTGTCCGGGAGAAGGACAAGATCCAACTCCAATAGGACTTGGAACTGACCAAAAATAACTTGGAGCATGCTCAGACGAAGGCGAAGACCATGTGAGGTAAATCCTGTCGACTGTATGCACTGTTGTTCTTTTCTTTTGTCCTTTGAGCCGAGTAGTTTTACTCGAACAGATGTGCGTAATGAGAACCATCAATTTCAAGCACGACTGAGGAATGTTATTTCTTTAGACACCATGAAGCAGGCCCTGGAAAAGAAGGATGAAGAACTCGCGGGCGCTTAGAAGGTGGGTAAGGAGAAGACTGAAGCCGCTGAGGCTAAGCTAGCTTTAGTCGAAAAGTTGGAGGGGGAAAATGCATCTCTGAAGAATGTTGTTGAAGAGCTCAAGAAAGAATGGGCCGAGTGGGCCAAGAAGATCGAAGATCAGGCGAGTTCTTTTGAGCTGGAGAAGACCACTCTGACTGACAAAGTGGACCAGCATACTGAGGAGAGGGACGCATTGGAGAAATATCTATGAGGCCTCGTGAAGAAGATGTATGGCATGCTTGAAGGTACTTTTCTTTGCTTGAGCGAAATTCTGTAACATCTCGAAAGTAATGGCATAACTGATCTTTCCCTCCCTCCTTGTGCAGAGTTTTTTCAGGATTTCAGGCTAGAGACTGACCAGATCGAGACGGATCTGGACCCCACCAAGTCGCTCGTCAAAGATGCTGTGGGTCTGAACATGCTACGGCTTGAGGCCCGTCTTAATGAAGTCCGGGGGTACATCACTCGCTTGAGGACTACGCTGGCGCATATAGACAAAGAACTGTGACTTGAGGATGCACTTCAGAATGACTTCGAGTCGATGATGACTCGGCTCAATGAAATTCCTGGCCGAGTGCAATCATGGAAGAAGTCTGCCGCCTGCTGCAGGGCTAATGTGGCTGACGGTGTCCTGGACTAGGGGGTACTCACCACGTCATCTCCCGATCTATTAGATTGGGCCGAGGCCCCCCATGGCCGTATACTCATGTACTAGTTCGGACAGCTGCCGCATACAAGGAAGATTCCGCAAAGACTTGGCGATCATGACAAGGACTTCTCCCCACCGGCATATTCGGCTAGGACTCTTGTTAACCTAGGCCTCTGGTGCATTATATAAACCAGGGCCAGGCTAGTCGATAGAAGAGACAACATACAGAACAACAATCATACCATAGGCTAACTTCTAGGGTTTAGCCTCTCCGATCTCGTGGTAGATCTACTCTTGTACTACCCATATCATCAATATTAATCAAGCAGGACGTAGGGTTTTACCTCCATCAAGAGGGCCCGAACCTGGGTAAAACTTCGTGTCCCTTGCCTCATATTACCATCCAGCCTAGACGCGCAGTTCGGGACCCCCTACCCGAGATCCGCCGGTTTTGACACCGACATTGGTGCTTTCATTGAAAGTTCCGTTGTGTGATCGACAAAAGGATCGATGGCTCGCTTGCAGATCAACTGCGACTTCGGCATCTTCGTCACCAGCCCGACTGGTCACCTTGGTTCGACCAAGAACTGCGCCCCGTGTTCGGATCACCATGTTCGGTCGAGGGACTTCATCAAACATCAACTCCGATCTCTATCAGATCATGGAGGAAATCATCCATGAAGCTCGGGGGCTCAACGTCAACATTACCCTCAAGCGACCGTGCTGTTTTTCTGGACAACAAACTCGTATCTACCGCCACCACCTCCTCAAGTATCGCTTTGACAATCGCTTTGGTGGAATTGTGCGAAATTGAGTCTACAACAACCCTGCAAAATTTCGTCGAGTTCCGATGGAGGAATCTCTGGCAATCCACGATATACCGGAGCCCTGTCAAATCTGGACGGGAATCTGGATGAGTTTAGGGCGTGGTGTCCAGCTTCTCGCTCGGACGTCCTTTGGAAGATCCAACCATTGATCGGCTGCGGAATTCCTATATCTACCACCTCTCAAAATTTCAGCTCCATCCGACCGTCCAAACTCCGGGAACCTTCCGATTAGTGCATCACTTTTCGGATGTGTTTTCTGCGCGAAAACGAATCCGACCCGAGTTCGTCTTTTTTATGAACGGGATTTCGGACATCCCTTTTGAAGGAAGTTTTGTATGGGGTATTGTGTTTTGTTCCCGAACACATCCCACTAACTTTAAGATCTTTTGAACATGATCTTCAACATCATGCTGGTGTCAAACCAGTTCGGCAATATTGCTCCACGGCTGCTGACCTGCGCTAGACATGTCGTCACTTTGTTGAGCCAAGCTCAACTTCTTCGGATCATCATCTCGGCAAGCCGAACAAGAGTACGGCATCACGAAGGATAAATCATCACCAACATCGCCGCCCCACGGATTACATGGAGCGGGCATACCGGCATGGCCGCACGGTCGCTTCAACAAGCCGGCATCGACCACGTCACGACCTGCATCGGTAGGGCCGCACTATTGCTTCTTCAAGCTGGTGTCCATCACGCCGACCTACTTCGACCCATCGGCTGACATCGAGGCTTCGACATCTCTTCATCAACCTACTCTGGACACTTCGGCGTCACAAGCCGACCAGCTCCGTCACGTTAGCTAGACCGGGGGCTTCGCCATCTCTTCATCAACCTACTCCGGACACTTCGGCGTCACTAGCCGACCAGCTCCGTCACGTTAGCTGGACCGAGGGCTTTGCCTCGGCGAGCCAACCTTTGCCAGCATTGCCATGCCGTCGTTTTATCGCCCATCAGGCAATGGGTGTGCGGATCGACTCCCAATTTTGGGAACCACCTTCCTTCGGATTGCTACAACAAATAAACCAGCTGCTATTAATCCCAGTATTTTTTGCTTGTTTGGGTTCATTTTTCCCAAGGAATTATTACTCTGGTTTGTCCATGATATGTACACAGGTCTATCAAATGGTGACCAAATTAACGATGGTCGCGTGGTGGTTCGATCAGTTTCCGTACATAGTCCGGCGAACGCCGCATCCGGAGCTCAGACCAACCTGTGAATTCAGGCTTTGCCACGCCTTTACTACATCACGCCGACGCCCTGCATCGACATTGACTTCGGCGCCAGGCCATATTTCTTCTATTCCTCACTTTCCATAAATTATTTATTATGCAACATTTTTTTAATTATCATTATTACTTTTATCTCCGGTTTGCACTATTTTTTGTGCACATGAAAATGATCCGGGGACTTCGGCGTCACTCTGCCGGTCTGCATTGACCGTGCTATGTCACCACTTCAGTGTGTCGAGCTCTCCGCTCCGCCACCTCGGGACCAGCTTGGGGGATGGAACCTTGCCCTGCATCAAGCTCGGACCGCGTCATCAATACCGAACACATTAACGAGCTATGTCGCTTTCATGCTCAAAGCTTTAATTTCTAATTTGTGTTCGGTTCGACCAAGCATTATAATTTTTTGGAAAAAAGTTGCTTGTTAAAAATTTCCTTGTCCAAACGTTGTTTGTGACGCATAAATTCAAATACCCAATTCATTTGGGGGCTTCCTTCATGAAGCTTTTCCACTTGCATATGATTATACTTGTACGGCGTCGTTCCTTGTTCGTGTATTACGCCACAATATGCACCATATTGACTTAAGCGATTTGCAAGATGGGTTGCCTCGCTCCTGTGTTTACCCCTACGTTCCCGATTATTCGGCTAGGGAGTAAAGGGAGCACCTCTGCGATTGTCACGATCGGGTCGCCCGAGCCGGACCTCAGACTGGGCGAAGCCGAAAGCTAGCGCTCTTATAGTTTTCAATGATGGTCGGCACACAACGGAACTCATGAGTACAAAAAATCTATTGCACAAGTCTCATAATAACAATGAGCATGGAAGAAAGGTATCGGTGGCGGTACTATTTTCTTCGAAGATGCTTCTTACACTTCACGGTAATATAGCATAAGTTCCCTGAGCACGCTTTGTCTATTACAGCCTTATGGCCTGATTGCCTGGTTATTGGAAACACCGTGGATATTCTCGACCGATGGAGTACATAACACTTTTCGGTCCTTGACCGAAGAGGGAGAAGCTGACGGTCGGTTAAGACGCGTTTAACGTTCGGTTGAACATAGATATGATATAAGTACTTCGGTACATGTAATCATTCTTCTACCCAAGTCACTTGGGGGCTCTTAAGTTTATTTGAGCCATTTTATAATAAGTGTTCTTCTTCTTAGTCGTTGCAAAGTTTTATTATTATTATTTATCACTCCTTTTTTCGACACGAGTGTGCGGTCACTATCCGGGGAGCCTAATTTCTCTCTCAAAACCGCTAGAGTTTAGTTTGTCAAACTGGCCTGATGAGAAGTACTCTGCCCTCGGGATAGGAGGTTTAAGCCGTAGGCTGACCCGCTCGAAGTCTTGAGATAGGATGTATCATGTTAAAGCATGACAGAAGCACTTCTTTTTTTCTAAGACCAACTTTCGGATTGGCACCGAACACTTGATATTGTTCGGACGTCATGTTTTTACTGACGTTTCTTGGTTTTCCAAGCTTTTTGGCACTTTTAAACTATTTGTGCTTTTCCAGCATTAGTCTCGCAGTGCAACGCCGGACACCTTTAGGGATTCGGCAAAAACATTCTCAGATATTGCTATATATGCATCGGTTTCGAATTGTGTCTTCGGTCAATAGTTGGGTTGCCCGGCTCCTGCACTTGCTTCCTACGTTCTGTTTTGTTCGGCTAGGCGTGCAAAGGCAGAACCATTGCGATTGTGCTTCCAACTCACATGGTTAAGCACCTCAGTGGAGAAAGCCGAAAACTGACTTTCACAATAGGCGTAAACTGGTCAGCGATCCGATGACTATGTTAAATGAGGGGCCGTTCATAACATTGGCTGAAGTGTTTACGGCTTGACCCCGACTGTCGCCGAACACTACAGGGGGCTATTAACTAGCCTCCCAAACTAAATCCTTAATATTTTGCTCTTACATTAGAGCTGAGGTTTAATGATCATGCTTAGCATGACAACCCAAAGAAAGGAACCGATAGCGGGACTATTTTCTTTGGAAGACATTTCTTCTGTTAAACAGTAATATAACTCTATGCGTACCTTTGTTTATAAAACCGTATGTCCAGATTGCCTTGTTTGTTGTAAATCTTTGCCCTCATAAAGGCTTTATAAAGTAGGACAAACACTCCTCGGCTACTGGCCGAGGAGGTGGAAGCCGATGGTCGGTCAACAAAGTTTTGTACAATGCAGATCCGAGCATTAATGACGTAAAGTACTTGGATACATAGAGTCATTACACATAATTTGTGATTTTACTATGGATATTGATCCTTAATTCGGCCACTCGTGCCTGCATTAAGGCTCGGGGGCTACTGGGCTTCGGGCTTATTATTTACAAATATTAAAGGGGCACATTGATCCCCTGATCTGGTGTTACCACCCGACCAGTGTCTCGGGGGCTACTGCATTGCTTGTACAATGCAGAAAATTTTATGTGCAATATAGTTTCCGAGGAGATTTTGATCCTCAGGTTGGTCGGCCGCACCCAACCTGAGTCTCGAGGACTGAGCACGCCGCTTTTAGTGTCCTGAAGTATTCTGCCGAGCTTGGACTTGATCCTCAGGCCGATTTTGCAAATCAACCTGAGTCTCAGCGGCTACTGGGATCAGCGGTCTTACGTCATCCTTCAGGTACATCTCGGGTTTTAGACTGATACACACCTTGAGGGCTACTGGCTATATATCTCGCCAGAGAATAAATTGCACCAATAAAAAATATTCACAAAAATCGGCCCACATTCGGGGTGGTGCACCACCTCAGAAGCAGCCCGGCATAAAGCTCGGGCGCTAGTGGCTGGCTCCATAGAGGGCATTTCCAGCATTAAGCTCGGCTAAACTCCTTCAAACTTCTTTGAACCAAGGTGATTTACGACACCTCGGATAGAGTCCGGCGTTGGAGCTCGGATACAGTCCGGCGTTGGAGCTTGGATATACAGTCCGGCGTTGGAGCTCGGATACATAGTCCGGCATTGGAGCTCGGATACATTCCGGCGTTAGAGCTGGGAAGCGGTCCGGCGTTGATGCTCGGTTGCAAAAGATACCTCGAATACAGTCCGGCGTTGGAGCTCGGACGCAAGAGGATGCTGCCGCCCGGGAACAACTTCAAACCCGAGGTGTGGCATAAAAATAACAAGGCATTGGTAAAGGCCGGAAACTTAAAGGGGCTCCTCGGATACCCGACGTGTAAACTCGTCGAATGCATTTCGGCGATCCTCAAGATCGAAGATAAAGAAGATTTGTTGAGCCAGTTTTCAAGACCGACGACCGAAGATGAAGAACAGTTCGGAAGAATTGAGGAGCGTCCCTAACTTGAAGACCGGTTCAGGGGGCTATTGACGGTGTCCTGGACTAGGGGGTACTCACCACGTCGTCTCCCGATCTATTAGATTGGGCCGAGGCCCCCCATGGCCATATACTCATGGGCCAGTTCGGACAACTGCCGCATACAAGGAAGATTCCACAAAGACTTGGCGATCAAGACAAGGACTTCTCCCCACCGGCGTATTCGGCTAGGACTCTTGTTAACCTAGGCCTCTGGTGCATTATATAAACCAGGGCCAGGCTAGTTGATAGAAGAGACAACATACAGAACAACAATCATACCATAGGCTAGCTTCTAGGGTTTAGCCTCTCCGATCTCGTGGTAGATCTACTCTTGTACTACCCATATCATCAATATTAATCAAGCAGGACGTAGGGCTTTACCTCCATCAAGAGGGCCCGAACCTGGGCAAAACTTCGTGTCCCTTGCCTCCTGTTACCATCCGGCCTAGACGCGTAGTTCGGGAACCCTACCCGAGATCCGCCGGTTTTGACACCGACAGTGGCCCTTTCACTTGTCCGCGTCCATTGCAAAGATGCTAGGGAGGACAAGCTGAAGGCTCTCCAGGTTGCCAATATGAAGAAGCTCAGGTTTGAAGACTTCATGGATACTTTCATCGAGGCAACCACTTGGATAGCTAACGACATTGACCTGGACACCTTCGTCGAGCCAGTGAGCCCCACTGGCTCATGAAGAAAAACTTTATGATTCAAACTTATTTGCCTCAGAATCCCGAGTGATCTTGTAACCGTTAAAGTCATTCGGGCCTTCTGTCCGAGTACTTCTATGTGCGTTTGGGAACTTGAGGTTATGGATGTACCTGAACGTTGCTTTCTAGTTTACTTCATACTCCGAGTGAATTTTTTTTACTTAGGCGAGGGCTGGTTCACAGCTAAGCCCCCGAGTGGGAGGGATGCTATCACTCGGAGTAGTTTTTAACTTAGGCGAGGACTGGCTCACGGCTAAGCCCCTGAGTGGGAGGAATGCTCTCACTTGGAGTAGTTTTTTAACTTAGGCGAAGACTGGTTCGCAGCTAAGCCCCCGAGTGGGAGGGATGCTCTCACTCGGAGTAGTTTTTAACTTAGGGGAGGACTGGCTCGTGGCTAAGCCCCCGAGTGGGACGGATGCTCTCACTAGGAGTAGTTTTTAACTTAGGCGAGGACTGGCTCGTGGCTAAGCCCCACTGGGGGTTTGGAACAGGCGCTTGCGCAAGTGAAAACATCCAGGGACTGCAGGAGTCATATCTTTGATAAGCAAATATTTCTTAAACTACTCTTATTACATCCTGACAATTGAAGCGTCAAGTATAAAATCGACAAAGAAGATCTGCGTTCCAAGCGCGCGGCTTGTCAATCTTCTTTGCGTGGTTGTTGAGGTGGTAAGGCTCCATTGTGCAACACCTTGGTGACGATGAAAGGGCCTTCCCACGCAGGGGCGAGCTTGTGCAGCCGCTGCTGATCCACTCGGAGCACAAGATCTCCTTCTTGAAACGCTCGACCCTTGACATTCCTGGCATGGAATTGATGAAGGTCTTGCTAATAAATGGTCCATCGTATCAGGACCATCTCTCGTTCTTACTCCAAAAGGTCGACGGCGTCCTGCTGCGCCTGCTGAGGGAGTCCTGGGTTAAGGGGTCCTCGGGCATCCAGACTATGTAATGTGGGCCGGACTGATGGGCCGTGAAGATACAAGACAGAAGACTCTCTCCCGCGTCCGGATAGGACTTTCCTTGGCGTGGATGGCAAGCTTGGCGTTCGGATATGAAGGTTCCTTTCTCTGTAACTGACTTTGTATAACCCTAGTCCCCTCTGGTGTTTACATAAACTGGAGGGTTTAGTCCATAGAGGAAATCATAATCATACAGGCTAGACTTCTAGGGTTTTAGCCATTACGACCTCGTGGTAGATCAACTCTTGTAATACTCATATTCATCAAGATCAATCAAGCAGGATGTAGGGTATTACCTCCATAGAGAGGGCCCGAACCTGGGTAAACATCATGTCCCCTGTCTCCTATTACCATCGACCTTAGACGCACAGTTCGGGACCCCTACCCGAGATCCATCGGTTTTGACACCGACATTGGTGCTTTCATTGAGAGTTCATATGTGACATCGCTAAAAAGCTCGATGGCTCCGTCAATCATCTACAATGATGCTGCCCTGAGGGAGGTCTTTCTTCCCGGCCAGATCTTCGTATTCGGCGGCTTCGCACTGCGGGCCAACTTTCTTGGCCATCTAGAGCAGATCGACATGTACACCCCTAGCCATCAGGTCAGGTTTGGAAGCTTGAACTACGTCGCTGATATCTGCGGAGACTTGATCTTCGACGGATTCAAGCCGCTCCTTGCCACCGCGATGAACATGACCTAAATCTGTTGTCGGACCATACCCAGGAGATAGCGCCTGTAAGTGCTCCGGCCCTAGATACGGAGTAGGTTGCACCATCCGAGGATGTGAAGCTCAACCCCGCCACGGAAGCCACAGACTCAGCGGTGTTGGAGCCGCACACATACCCAACTTCGAGCGGGATCTGTGTCACCGGAACCTCGGATTCGTCCCCGGCCACAGGTTCCAAACCACGTGCATCCGCATCCGTCGAGCTTGACCAGGCGCCGGTCGTCGAATTTAGCTCCGCGGACATCTTTCGGCACTCACCTTTAGGCGATGTGCTAAACTCATTAAAAACCCTCTCCTTAGTGGGGGACTCACAGCCGAATTATATCCGGTTTGAGCTGGGGGCTGATGACGGGGAATTTCGCTTCCCACCCACCTCCCACTTAATAGCCACTGTCGAAGACTTAATCGACATGCTCGATTACGGCTCCGAAGACATCGACGGAACGGACAACGATGCCAAAGAGGAGCAGGACCAAATCCCGCCGTTTACCAGATGCTAGATAGCCACCTCTTCGTATGACATGTACATGGTGGATACACCCAAACAGAACAACGGCGATGACAAGGAAGATACAGTCGAGGATAAACCTCCTGAGATACAGCCAAAGCGCCGACGCCAGCGGCGCCGCTCTAAATCATGCCGTGGAAAATACAGCAACACTAGCATAGGAGACAACAACACTCCAGATAATGCCGAAGACAGAGAAGACCCCGTCGAGCCAACCTCCGAACAGGACGAACGGGAAGATGGGCGAGTCAGCCCAGATGAACAGGTCGTAAACAAAGACTTGGAGGATAGTAATTATCTTCCGCTCTCCGAGGATGAGGTGAGCCTCGGCAACGAGGATTTTATTGTGCCCAAGGAACCTCTCGAGGAGGAGCACTTTAAGCGCCGGCTAATAGCCACTGGAAGGAGCCTGAAGAAGAAGCAGCAGCAGCTTCAAGCTGGTCAAGATCTGCTCAACGATAGATGGACTAATGTCCTGGCAGCCAAGGAATACGACCTCGAGCACCCAACCAAGAGTTACCCGAAGAGCAAATTGCTACCTCAATTTGATAACGAGGCACTTGAGCCCGTACCATCAGCATGCAATATGGCTGACCGACCACCACGTGGCTGGGACAAAGCGGCAACTCAAGCCGAACACCATCTCGTACTACCTCGCCGTAAAGGCAGAGATAAAACAGCTCGGGGATACACATATGACCTGTGGCAGGACCTGGATAGTAGAGCAGGACAGACCAGATCGACCTATGGATCGCGGGGGCGTGCCCTGACATGCGACGATGGCTATCTAGCCGGACGTGACAAGCATAATCACGCCCGGGCCGAAAACCGCAGACGGACTTCATCTGAGCTACACCATGATGTGGGCCGATATAGAGGCGCCGCACACCCCCTTTGCTTCACTGATGAAGTAATGGAGCATGAATTCCTAGAAGGGTTTAAATCCATGAACATCGAATCATATGATGGGACAACAGACCCCATGGTATGGATCGAAGATTTTCTTCTCCATATTCATATGGCCCGCAGTGATGATCTTCATGCCATCAAATACCTCCCACTAAAACTCAAGGGACCAGCTCGGCACTGGTTGAACAGCTTGCTAAAAAACTCCATTGGTAGCTGGGAGGACCTGGAAGATGCCTTCTGCGATAGCTTCCAAGGTACATACGTCCGACCTCCGGACGCCGATGACCTAAGTCACATAATTCAACAACCCGGAGAGTCAGCTAGGAAATTCTGGACTAGGTTCCTAACTAAAAAGAACCAGATCATCGTCTGTCTGGATGCCGAAGCCCTAGCGGCCTCTAAGCATAGCATCTGTGATGAATGGCTCGCCCGACACCTCGGCCAAGGAAAGCCAAAGTCCATGGCGGCCCTCACGGCACTCATGACCCGCTTTTGCACGGGCGAAGATAGTTGGCTAGCCCGTAGCAATAATAATGCAAGTGAACCTGGCACCTCTAAAGCCAAGAATAGCAACGGCAAGCCGCGATGCAATAGGCATAAGCGTCGAAACAATGGTGACAATACGGATTACACGTCGTGCAATGCCAGATTCAGTGGCTCCAAGTCTGGTCAGCGGAACAAGCCATACAAGAGGAACAACCCGGGCTCTTCCAGCTTGGACCGCATGAAGGAAGTATGCCCTAGAGGCAATAATGAAGTTGTTATTTATATTTCCTTATATCATGATAAATGTTTATTATTCATGCTAGAATTGTATTAACCGGAAACTTAGTACATGTATGAATACATAAACAAACAGAGTGTCACTAGTATGCCTCTACTTGACTAGCTCGTTAATCAAAGATGGTTAAGTTTCCTAGCCATGGACAAAGAGTTTTCATTTGATAAGCGGGATCACATCATTAGAGAATGATGTGATTGACTTGACCCATCCGTTAGCTTAGCATGATGATCGTTGCAGTTTCATTGCTACTGCTTTCTTCATGACTTATACATGTTCCTTAGACTATGAGATTATGCAACTCCCAAATACCGAAGGAACACCTTGTGTGCTATCAAACGTCACAACGTAACTGGGTGATTATAAAGATGCTCTACAGGTGTCTCCGATGGTGTTTGTTGAGTTGGCATAGATCAAGATTAGGATTTGTCACTCTGAGTATCAGAGAGATATCTCTGGGCCCTCTCGGTAATGCACATCACTATAAGCCTTGCAAGGAATGTGACTAATGAGTTAGTTACGGGATGATGCATTACAAAACGAGTAAAGAGACTTGCCGATAATGAGATTGAACTAGGTATTGAGATACCGACGATTGAATCTCGGGAAAGTAACATACCGATGACAAAGGGAACAACGTATATCGTTATGTGGTTTGACCGATAAAGATCTTCGTAGAATATATAGGAACCAATATGTGCATCCAGGTTCCGCTATTGGTTATTGACTGGAGATGAGTCTCGGTCATGTCTACATAGTTCTCGAACCCGTAGGGTCCACACGCTTAACGTTTTGTGACGATTTGTATTATGAGTTATGTGATTTTATGACCGAAGTTTGTTCGGAGTCCCGGATGAGATCGGGGACATGACGAGGAGTCTCGAAATGGCCGAGACGTATAGTTCGATATATTGGAAGGCTATATTCGGAAATTGGAAAGGTTCCGAGTGATTCGGGTATTTTTCGGAGTACCGGAGAGTTACGGGAATTCGTATTGGGCCTTAATGGGCCATACGGGAAAGGAGAGAAAGGCCTCAAGGGTGGGCGCGCCTCTTCCCAATGGATTGGTCCGAATTGGACTAGGGAAATGGGGCGCTATCGGTGTCAAAACCGGCGGATCTCGGGTAGGGGGTCCCGAACTGTGTGTCTAAGGTCGATGGTAACAGGAGACAAGGGACACGATGTTTACCCAGGTTCGGGCCCTCTCTATGGAGGTAATACCCTACGTCCTGCTTGATTGATATTGATGAGTATGAGTATTACAAGAGTTGATCTACCTCGAGATCGTAATGGCTAAATCCTAGAGGTCTAGCTTGTATGGCTATGATAATGAATATCCTATCCGGACTAAGTCCTCCGGTTTATATAGACACCGGGAGGATCTAGGGTTACACAAGGTCGGTTACAAAGAATGGAATCTATATATCCGGTCATCAAGCTTGCCTTGCACGCCAAGGAGAGACCCATCCAGACTTGGGTGCAGTCTTCGGTCTTTGTATCTTCACAGCCCATCAGTCTGGCCCATGGCTAACAGGCCGGACGCCCGAGGACCCCTTAGTACAGGACTCCCTCAGTAGCCCCTGAACCTGGCTTCAATGACAAGGTATCCGGCGCGTAGTGCTGTCTTCGGCATTGCAAGGTAGGTTCCTCCTTCCGAACCCCAAAATAGTCTTTGGATGAATTGATTGTGTCCGGACCTGTAACATACAACCGCAGAGCGTATAGTAATGTACGAATCCAATCTGCTGACAACTTTTAGTGATGTGATGTCATGCTTCTCGGTCATTATTTCGAACCGTTTCCCGTCCCGCCGTCCCACTTTTCGGGGCGTGGTTGTCATTGACACATCTTGTCGAAGCAGAGATCGTGTCCTCTAATTGCGGGATTTTAATCAATACAAGCGTGGGTAACCCAACCGTCCTGTGGGAAAGATTCCTTAGGAATAGGCATGTTCTTAGGCTTGGGAGGAGGCGTTTAATACCCGCTGCCTTTATAAAGGAACCAAGGGCCGTCTTTTATGCCAAACCTTTCCTCAGCCTTCCTGACCTCGAGTTCTAGCACCCAAGGTTTGACTTCATCGTTTCAAGCCTCCCATCATGTCCGGACCCAGCTCCCAAGGCTGATGGGCGGCTTCCTCCATCACGGAGGAGGATATCGCAAAGCTTCGGGTGGCCAGATATTTGACCGCGGAGGTGCACCACCGGCTTCCTACTCAAGGATAGGTTATTCCGACCCCCAGATCTGGCGAGAGGGTCATATTCATCTCCCACTTCCTCCGGGGGCTAGGGTTTGCTCTTCATCCCTTCGTCCAGGGGCTAATGTTTTATTATGGACTAGATTTTCATGACCTAGCCCCGGACTCTATCCTCCACATCTCGGTGTTTATCATTACATGTGAGGCCTTCCTCCGAATCCTCCCACACTTCGGCTTATGGCTCAAAACCTTCAGTGTGAAGCCGAAGGTAGTCGATGGGGAACATGTGGAGTGCGGTGGTGCTACGATCAGCCAATTCACCAGCACTACTTGGACAAAAGGTTCTTTCACCAAAACTTCCAATCACTGGCAATGGGAGTGGTTTTACATTACGGAGCACCGCAGCACCAAGTGAGTAGTTGCACCCACATTCCGTCCTGGCCCACCGTTACAGCTTGCATCATGGGTCAACAAGGGGCTGGACTGGGGATCAGTTGATGAAGTGCAGAATTTACAGAGCCGCATCCGAACCCTCCTCGAGAGAGACATCGATCTCGTTAATGTGATCCAAGTGATGTTAGTTCGCCGAATCCTGCCGTGCCAGCGCAGGTCTCGTCCACTACAAAAAAATACGCTTCCGTGATGATAGGTGTTTGTCATAGTAGGTCACGTTTTCTGTCATGCATGTACATCCATGAAAAATTTAGATAGTCATACCTGTGCTGTCGTAGAAGTGTTCCATGACATTACCAAAATTATCATCACGGAAGTGTCCACTTCCATGATGATAAATCGCGCATCACAGAAGTGCTTTCGTCAAGGGTGACCGACACGTGGCATCCACCATAACGGAACGTTGTTAAGCTATCGGGTCCAGTTTTGGATCTGATAAACCGTTAACAGCCCCGACCAATGGGGATTTTCCATGTGTAAAATCATCATTGGGTGGAGGAAACACGTGTTGGCTCACCGTTGGGATAGATGTCATCCACTCATTGGACCCAAAGCGCCTATGATACGTCGACATGTGGCACGGCCCAACAGAGGCCCATATAGGATAAAAAGGCCGGCCCAGTCAAAGGCCCGTAATACTTACTCAGGTACTAGTGGGCCAGCCCAATAATGGCCTGCTTAATAAAGGCACATTTACGGCCCGAAGCCAGATCTAGCCCGTTAATTGTTCACCAAATATTTGGGCCCATTTACGGCCTGAAGCCAGATCTGGCCCGTTAATTGTTTGCCGAATATTTGGGCCCAATTACAGCCCAGTGACTTTCGGCATGTTAGAGGCCCGATGTAGGCATGGGCCCATTTCAGCCCGGTGTGACTTTCGGCCTGGGAATGGCCCATGCTACCCATGGGCTATATATGGTCCGACAGGACATCGGGCCCACTAACGGCCCATGATAAAGGTGGCAACAGTTAAGCCCAACGTGACTTTGGGCCTGTTAAAGGCCTGTCGCATAATTCGGCCTCTTGATGTCTATACGAAGCTTTCAACCTCTTAAAGGCCCATGATATCAGTGGGCCAACTAAGGCCCGAGATATGTTTTGGCCTGGTAACTACCCGTGATATAACTGGGTCCAAAAAGGCCCGGTCTACATTTCAGCCTGCTAAAGGCCCGTCGATGACTAGTGAAAATTGAGGCCCAATATGCATTTCGGCCTGCTAAAGGCCCATGGTTTCATCTAGGCCGTAAGAGGCCAGTACAATATTCAGCCTGTTAATGGCCCAACACTACCTGGGCCAAACTAAGCGCTGGGTCCACAAAAGGCCCAACTAAAATATAGGCCTCTATAAGTTGTGGGCCTCGCACAAAGTGTCAAGGCCCCAATGATTCGGGCCCATGAAAGATGTAAGCCGGCCCAATTGTGGCCCGCTAAACACCAGGCCCATTAGAGGCGAATGTTTCGGCCCGGTGGACTACATCTGATTTTTTTTAGATAGCGAATGATGGCAGTAACTAGTAGGAATTATGAACAAACCTACTCTATAAAATAAAGAAATTATGGCATAGTAACTAAGAATAAACCTACACTATACAATGAAGGATTTATGGTATATTACATCCACTGGGCATCAAAGTTCGCCACCAGTGATCATAACGTGCAACGAAGAAGCAGATTACAAAAACTGGGCACCATGGCAGCGTAACAAAATAATACTGAACCGATACCACTTCCAAGAAAGTTCAAGAAAGGTTAGCCTTGTGCGGGAACTGCTGCACAAGCTGCCGAGCAAGGCTGTGAGACCGGGCTAGCATGTCGGTCATAGCTTCCAGGTGTAGCTGTTTAGCGATGAGGTTCTCATTGGTGTTCTCCGCAATTTTTCTTAGAGATAGGACTTCAAGTTGAAGTTGAGTTGCAGAATGCCTTTCTGCTAGAACTTGGGACTGAAGAAGTCGAACTAATTTAGACAACGAATTCTGTGAGCTTGTCTAACAGCTAGTCTCAAGTAACTTGAACACTGCATCAAGACAAGACTTTGGGGTTGTCTCGCTATCTTCAAGATGTTTTGCCTTCTTTGCTGCAATATATGTTGGGTTTGTCTCACAGCCTTCAGCAGACTTGTGCATCCCATCAGGCATGTCACCCTGAAACAAAGCAGAGAGATGACATGTTTTGCACATGTATAAACAAATATGATAACTGTGCTGTCAATTCCATCCAATTTCAAAATAGAAAATAAAGAGTAAGTTCAAAATAGCAATAGCATAATTTGGCATTCTTCATAATGCAGGGAACTTCACCACACTACTTGATTAGCATGTCAACATAACAAGCATAGATGAAGGGGAAAGAAAATCATTGTATCTATTTTGGTTAATGTGCATGGCATGTTGTTCATATCATCAGCCATCAGTAAGATAAAACAGGAGATGACAAGGTGCAAACGTGGGCTGCTTCACCACACACTGGATTATAGATCCACAAAAACAAGCATACATATAGGGAGTATTGTGTAATGTGCATGGTATGAACAAGGAATTTGGTTTTACAAGTAAAACTTAGAACTTACGGTTCTTGCGAACATGCATTTTGGTAGAAACAGCAAACTAAACAGCAGTAAATGATAGGGAGTATGAGTAAATTAAACATCAGTTGAGGATAAAGTCTTTAGAAGGACTGACTTACATTAACAGTTAACACCAGCTTTATAATGCCCTTCTCCATGTCAAGGCAAGGATAACTCAAGAATTTCAGCACAAAATCTTCTTCATAAGCATTGCCTGTACTCTACATTTTGTAGAGAGTAATTATAGATACGATAATACTGGAAGGGATAGAGGATAATGAAGATAAGATGTAGATTGATGCTACATAATCAACTACCAATCCCTGAAAGTACAAGCATTACAGGACAAAATGTACTGACAAGAGCAATGGGCTACACTTCTGCACTGGCATTGTCTGTGTATTCTACTATTTGGTAAGATTAAATATAGATCTGATCTTTTTTAGTAAATGGTAGGTGAGGGAGATAAGATGCAGAATGCTACACAATGAACCAATCCCTCTTCCCATAATACAAGAGTGTTTTGAACACTGGTGTACTATACAAAATGTTCTTATATTATGGGATGGAGGGAGTAGCTGTTAATGTAAGTACAGTGATAGACGACATTTAGTCCTTACAAGAGGACTGCAGAGCTAAACCTCTTCAAAAGCATTGGGTTGATTCTAAATTTATGTAAGAGTCCATACAGATCTTATAATGTCCACCAAATGGACGATAATGAGGCTAACATGTGCAGTGATGCTACATAATCAAACAACTATGAAAGTAAGTATGGTCATACAGGGCAAGAGGTACTCACAAGAGCAATGCAATGTGTAGTATAGTTGTGAGATTCTGTGGTCCCTTGAGAATGAATGTTCTTCTACTAACAGTTTTCGTACAAGCGAGACGTTATGGCAAATGCAGAAATGTAGTTCAAATTGTGATGTGATATCATAGATAGTACCTTACTGTCGGTGGGAAACGACACCTATGGGATCACAAGGATCCCTACTACGGTTGTCGGGGCACGGAGTCGTGAGAAGAGCGGGATTAACAGTGAGCGCAAGGATCGTTTACCCAGGTTCGGGCCGCAAGGATGCGTAGAACCCGAGTCCTGCTTTGGTGGATGTATTGAGTGTTCTTGGGCTTTCGAACTAGCTACGGTGGCTGTGTAGTTCAAAAGAGCCGAATCCCTCTCTAGTACGCCATGGGCCTCCTTTTATAGTCGAAAGGGGCTGCCACAGTGGCACACAGGAGGTGGAAAGGCCTACAGTACTGCGAGCTTATCGCCCGTACACTACTAGGGAAAAGCTTATAGACAGACGCTTACTAGTAGCGAGGGTTTACACCCCTCGCTACTGCTACTTACTAGTAGCGCGGGTTTTTACCCCTCGCTACTACTAAGTTAATAATAGTAGCGCGGGTTTTTAACCCTCGCTACTACTAAGTGGTCTCTGCCGTGCCCCTCCGGAACATGCCATAGTAGTAGCTAGGGGTATAAACCCGCGCTACTACTAAGTTGATAGTAGTAGCGCGGGTTTATAACCCTCGCTACTACTAAGTGGTCTCTACCGTGCCCACCCGGGACATGCCATAGTAGTAGCGAGGGGTATGAACCCGCGCTACTACTATCGACCCACCAAAACATATGTACACATAGCGTGCGGAGCCCAAATCCAAACCCACACTTTTCTGATTCCCCTTCTCCTCCCACTCGCCATTCCCTTCCTCACCCACCACCACTGTCGGCCTCGCGTCTTGCCGCCACTCACAAATCCGTCGACCTCCTCTCACAGACCCCTCCCCTCCTCCTCCATCCTCCTTCTTCTCCGCTGTTGGAAGTAGAGGGAAACCAGCAGAGTGTCATACACATGGTGGCGGTCAGATCCACCATGGACGCAACCACTTGCACCTCCTCGACGGGTCAAGGGTCCCATGACAAGAAGCAGTAGGTCACCGAGCTTCATCTAGGGTTTTGGGCATCAGCTCCAACTCCGGTGGCCACCGGTGAGTTCCTCCTCCTGCTGCTCTCTATCTCTCCCTTCCTCTTTCTAATAATTTTCTCTTCTTTTGTAGCAGCAGTAGACGATAGATGCGGGCACAAGTTGGGTGCACCATCACCACGAACAACTTCATCCCCTCCAGGACCAGTAGCAACCATGAATGTAGAGGACGATGACGCCGAGCAGAAGCAGCCGCCATGGCTGAAATTAATTTTTTAAATTCTGAATTGGTTAGTAGTAGCGCGGGGCCCTGACCAGCGCTACTTTTAAGTAGTAGTAGCGCGGGTGGCAACCGCGCTACTACTACTAGAAGTAGCAGTAGCGCGGGTACCACCCGCGCTACTGCTAAAAGTTAGCTGTAGCGCCCTAGCAGTAGCGCAGGCCCCAACGCTACTGCTAGCAATTACCCCGCGCTACTACTAGGGTTTTCCCTAGTAGTGGTATTACAGGACAAGATGCATTTAATGCATCACTTAGGTGTCCCTTTGCTTTATCGGGGACGGGAACGGGGCCCGTCCCATCCGTCGCCGCTTCGCCTCGCTTCGACACGCGCCCAGGCTAGCGATGCATGCGGCGCCATGTAGACAGGCAAGCAGCTAAGGTGGCACGGTGGTAGGGCCTTCAAGAAGGTCTGCATGCCACCATGCAGGTGCTTACTGATTTGGCCTGGAAGTTGCATGTTGCCACGTAGGTGTCTGCCCAGCTGGTTGGGCTGGCAGCTGCATGTGAACGGCGGCGGAGTCTTGGCTGGTGCGGGCCTGGTAGTGGCCCTGCTGATGCCCTCGGCTAGGGCCTTGCCGGGGGTCCGGCAAGGGTCTTGCCATGGCGTGCAGTCGTCCCCGGCAAGGGTCTTTCCAGGGGTCTTGTGGCTTTCCCCGGCAAGGGTCTTGCTGAGGGCCGTTGTCTTCTAAGCCTCATCTGATCTTGAGTGTTCTCTATCTTCACAAAGATCTGCATGCCACCATGGAGGTGCCTCCCAAGCGCTGGCCTAACGTGGTTGATGGTGTTGGAAACCGTGGGCTCAAGGGTGGCGCGCTCCACTGGTGTTGGGCGAGCTGCCCCGGCAAGGGTCTTGTCGGGGCCGCTGAGGCTACCTCAGCAAGGGCCTTGCCGGGGGAACCTACTTCGTCCCTCTGCTCTTTGTGCTCTCGGCCTTGGCATTGTCTTGTTTGCCTTGGTGCTTCGGCTTCTCTCTGGCTTCCCTCCTATGCCCCGCCAAGTGTGGCCGCGGCCCGTGGCTCTGACTGCCCGCGCACAAGTAAAGGGGTCAAAAGGAGAGCCCCTACTTTTGTACACCGACAGGAGCTCCCAGGCCTGGGCCATACATAAGCGCGACGCGTTGTTGGGCTAGGCCCAGAGCGGTGCGCGGCAGGTGGGGCGGATTTTACCGCAGTAACTTCTCGTCCGCTACGCTTCCCCACGACCCGCGTTGAACGCGCGACGTGGAGGGTGGTGCGTGACGTCGGGGTCATGCGTGGGATGGTTTCCGCACGCATGCGTCACATCATGGTTAATGGGAGAGGAGGCGGCCCGTGCCTTACCCATAAAGAGAGGAATTACCGCGGGCGCGCTGCTCACTTTACCCCCCGCATCTTCTCCAATCTCGGAACTATTGCCCTCTTCTCCTTCCTTCACAAGATTTTGCCTCGTCCCGCCACTGCTGCGTCTTCGCTGTCCTCGTACCCTCACCTCTCGGAGCCGCCATGGCCCCCAAAACCAGTAAGGGCAAAGGGACGGCCAAGGACGCCGGAGCAACGGAGCCACCGAAGAGTGAGCTGGTGGCGCGGCGGACGCAGCTTGCCTACTTCCCCTCAACGGTCGACGTGTTCGAGCTCCGGGATAGCTTCAAGCCCCTGTGGGGGTGCAAAACGGGGGGGGGGGGGGAGACGGGGCATCCAGCCACGCGCGTCATCCCCGCCAACTGCGCCAAGGCCGCCCCGAATCAGTACCCGTTTTTCGTTGACTACTTCTCTTGCGGCCTGTGCCCCCTTTCTCCGATTTCTTCAATGATGTCATGCACACATTTGGATTCCACCTTTTTGATTTTACCCCAAATTCCATGGTGTGCATGGCTCTTTTTGCCCACCTTTGTGAGGGCTTCGCCGGAGTCGTCCCCAACACGGCGCTCTTCCGCCACTACTTTCACCCTCGCATCCAGGGGGGAGGCGCCATCTCTGGTTGTGTCACCTGGATCCCAAGGTCCAAAGGGGTCACGTACCTAGATGGCGCCTAGAAGGAGAGGTGGGAAGAATGGCGGAGCCAGTGGTGCTGGATCGAGGAGGATGACCCACAGGAGTTCTCTCGGGTTCGCCAGGCGGCGCCGCTTCGCAGGCCCGACTGGGGCGACGTCGACGCCCAGGACGACAAGCTCAAGGTCGCTGTCACCCGGATTCTCTACCTCACCGAGGCCAGGCTCACCCTTGAGATGATCGGGGAGGATTTCATCCGCCGCCGGATTGCTCCACTGCATAACAAGGGGAGGCCGGCCTGGCTTTTCACGAATGCGGCCGATATCATGAGGCTTCGCCCCGGCCTCGACCACAACTTCACAGTGCTGGCGCACGCCCACTTCTGCTAGCGGCTCTTCCAGCTCGACGTGGGCCACGACGGCAAGGCCGAGAGGTCCGGCAAGGCCGCAAGGGCCGACAAGGTCGCCAAGGGGCCCATGTTTGGGTTGCCGGCGGGGGTGGTCCCGCTGAGCCATAACTCACGCCGGAATGACATCATCGCCATGATGCCGGACTGTAACGCGCATGGCCCCTTCCCCAACTGGGCCATGCCGTTGGACGAGCGGGTGCAGGAGTTGTAGCTGGCCCAGGAGGCGATCCGGCTGGCTTGCTCCTGCAAGAGCTGCTCCAAACCGGCCCGCTGGCCCATCAACACGTCCAGCTGTAGGTACGGATGCCAGGGACAGCACGAATCGGAGCGCCATCTCACTACTAGGGAAAACCTTATACACAGAATCTTAGCAGCAGGGCGGCATAAAAACAGGCACTGCTGCTAAGTAGTAGCAGCGCGGCTATGGAAAGCTCGCTACTGGTGCAAACTTAGCAGTAGCGCGTGACGCTTAAACCGCACTGCTACAAAAATCCACCGACAGTACACAACGACATAAGTTTACCAGTAGCGCGGCGCCATGGAGCGCGCTGCTGCTAATGCCATAGCAGCAGCGTGCTTTTTTGTCACCTCGCTGCTGCTAATTTTGAAATTGTGCATAGGGTTGGCCCGTTTAGCAGTAGCGCGTGATAGGAAAGCGCGCTATTGCTACGCTCTTAGCAGCAGCGCACTTTCTCTCCCGTGCTACTGCTAAGACGCAGCACCCACCACCTTTTCCACCTCCCCTCCCCATCTCCTCTCCTCCCTTTCCCCTACCTCCCACATCCTCACTCTTCTTCTTCCTCAATACTTCTCCCCCCATTACTCTCCCTCTTCTACCTACCTTTCTCTCTCTTCATTACTCCTAGCTATAACTACACCACCTCCATTAATTCATCTCCTTTCTCTTTTTCCTCCCCCTCCACTAGTTGAAGTTGTCTCCTCCCAAATTAGCTAGCTAGGTAGATGTAGCATTTAGTTAAGTGACCTATTTGCCCCCTAACTAGATCTTTCTTTGTCAAGAAGAGCTTTGTGCACTTTTGACCTCCCTACATCATCATCTCCACCGAGTGCTCGATCTCGAGATAGAGGTGTGATTAATATTTCATGCTTTTGCAAAATGGAAGTATATGTTCCTATTTTGTATACAAACTTAATTAGTCATTATTATGCATGGGTCCAATGATGTAATATATATATATGTTCCTATTTTGTATACACACTTAGCCATTATTATGCAAGGGTCCAATGATGTAATATATATGTTCCTATTATGCTGAGGAAAAGAAAAATGTGAAACTAGTTATAGCAGTAGCACTTTAGTGAAAAAGAGCTACAACTAGTCAAGGTAGCAGTAGCGGTTTATGCAGAAAATCGCTATAGCTGCTCATAATAGTAGTAGCGCGTTTCGTGTAAACGCGCTACTGCTACGTCCACTTAACCCAAAATTCTCCCTCTCCCTGCTTCATCCCGCCTATTTTCCCCCAAATCCCAACTCTCTCTTCCCCGGCCCCGTCGCACCGCCGCACCCGTCCCTGACCTTGGCGCGCTCGCCCCCGACCCCGCCGCGCCCGACCCTGACGCGCTCGCCCCCGACCCCGCCACCCCCGACCCAGGCGCGCTCGCCCCCGGCGCCGGCGCTCACCCCCGAACCGTCGGCCCTCGCCTCCCTCCTCTGCTTCCTCCCCTCCCAACCTCGGCCGTCGTCGGGCCTGCCTCCTCGCCCTGCACCCTTTGTAAACTACCCCCCTCTCTCTCTCTGCTAGCTAGGGTTAATTTACTTAGGTTTTAGTTATGTTTGTTAGGTTATCTATTTAGTTATGAATTTAGATAGGTTTCAAAATTTGCTGAATTTATGTGCTCGGCGATGTAGCTGGCCCAGGAGGCGATCCGGCTGGCTTGCTCCTGCAAGAGCTGCTCCAAACCGGCCCGCTGGCCCATCAACACGTCCAGCTGTAGGTACGGATGCCAGGGACAGCACGAATCGGAGCGCCATCTCACTACTAGGGAAAACCTTATACACAGAATCTTAGCAGCAGGGCGGCATAAAAACAGGCACTGCTGCTAAGTAGTAGCAGCGCGGCTATGGAAAGCTCGCTACTGGTGCAAACTTAGCAGTAGCGCGTGACGCTTAAACCGCACTGCTACAAAAATCCACCGACAGTACACAACGACATAAGTTTACCAGTAGCGCGGCGCCATGGAGCGCGCTGCTGCTAATGCCATAGCAGCAGCGTGCTTTTTTGTCACCTCGCTGCTGCTAATTTTGAAATTGTGCATAGGGTTGGCCCGTTTAGCAGTAGCGCGTGATAGGAAAGCGCGCTATTGCTACGCTCTTAGCAGCAGCGCACTTTCTCTCCCGTGCTACTGCTAAGACGCAGCACCCACCACCTTTTCCACCTCCCCTCCCCATCTCCTCTCCTCCCTTTCCCCTACCTCCCACATCCTCACTCTTCTTCTTCCTCAATACTTCTCCCCCCATTACTCTCCCTCTTCTACCTACCTTTCTCTCTCTTCATTACTCCTAGCTATAACTACACCACCTCCATTAATTCATCTCCTTTCTCTTTTTCCTCCCCCTCCACTAGTTGAAGTTGTCTCCTCCCAAATTAGCTAGCTAGGTAGATGTAGCATTTAGTTAAGTGACCTATTTGCCCCCTAACTAGATCTTTCTTTGTCAAGAAGAGCTTTGTGCACTTTTGACCTCCCTACATCATCATCTCCACCGAGTGCTCGATCTCGAGATAGAGGTGTGATTAATATTTCATGCTTTTGCAAAATGGAAGTATATGTTCCTATTTTGTATACAAACTTAATTAGTCATTATTATGCATGGGTCCAATGATGTAATATATATATATGTTCCTATTTTGTATACACACTTAGCCATTATTATGCAAGGGTCCAATGATGTAATATATATGTTCCTATTATGCTGAGGAAAAGAAAAATGTGAAACTAGTTATAGCAGTAGCACTTTAGTGAAAAAGAGCTACAACTAGTCAAGGTAGCAGTAGCGGTTTATGCAGAAAATCGCTATAGCTGCTCATAATAGTAGTAGCGCGTTTCGTGTAAACGCGCTACTGCTACGTCCACTTAACCCAAAATTCTCCCTCTCCCTGCTTCATCCCGCCTATTTTCCCCCAAATCCCAACTCTCTCTTCCCCGGCCCCGTCGCACCGCCGCACCCGTCCCTGACCTTGGCGCGCTCGCCCCCGACCCCGCCGCGCCCGACCCTGACGCGCTCGCCCCCGACCCCGCCACCCCCGACCCAGGCGCGCTCGCCCCCGGCGCCGGCGCTCACCCCCGAACCGTCGGCCCTCGCCTCCCTCCTCTGCTTCCTCCCCTCCCAACCTCGGCCGTCGTCGGGCCTGCCTCCTCGCCCTGCACCCTTTGTAAACTACCCCCCTCTCTCTCTCTGCTAGCTAGGGTTAATTTACTTAGGTTTTAGTTATGTTTGTTAGGTTATCTATTTAGTTATGAATTTAGATAGGTTTCAAAATTTGCTGAATTTATGTGCTCGGCGATGTAGCTGGCCCAGGAGGCGATCCGGCTGGCTTGCTCCTGCAAGAGCTGCTCCAAACCGGCCCGCTGGCCCATCAACACGTCCAGCTGTAGGTACGGATGCCAGGGACAGCACGAATCGGAGCGCCATCTCACTACTAGGGAAAACCTTATACACAGAATCTTAGCAGCAGGGCGGCATAAAAACAGGCACTGCTGCTAAGTAGTAGCAGCGCGGCTATGGAAAGCTCGCTACTGGTGCAAACTTAGCAGTAGCGCGTGACGCTTAAACCGCACTGCTACAAAAATCCACCGACAGTACACAACGACATAAGTTTACCAGTAGCGCGGCGCCATGGAGCGCGCTGCTGCTAATGCCATAGCAGCAGCGTGCTTTTTTGTCACCTCGCTGCTGCTAATTTTGAAATTGTGCATAGGGTTGGCCCGTTTAGCAGTAGCGCGTGATAGGAAAGCGCGCTATTGCTACGCTCTTAGCAGCAGCGCACTTTCTCTCCCGTGCTACTGCTAAGACGCAGCACCCACCACCTTTTCCACCTCCCCTCCCCATCTCCTCTCCTCCCTTTCCCCTACCTCCCACATCCTCACTCTTCTTCTTCCTCAATACTTCTCCCCCCATTACTCTCCCTCTTCTACCTACCTTTCTCTCTCTTCATTACTCCTAGCTATAACTACACCACCTCCATTAATTCATCTCCTTTCTCTTTTTCCTCCCCCTCCACTAGTTGAAGTTGTCTCCTCCCAAATTAGCTAGCTAGGTAGATGTAGCATTTAGTTAAGTGACCTATTTGCCCCCTAACTAGATCTTTCTTTGTCAAGAAGAGCTTTGTGCACTTTTGACCTCCCTACATCATCATCTCCACCGAGTGCTCGATCTCGAGATAGAGGTGTGATTAATATTTCATGCTTTTGCAAAATGGAAGTATATGTTCCTATTTTGTATACAAACTTAATTAGTCATTATTATGCATGGGTCCAATGATGTAATATATATATATGTTCCTATTTTGTATACACACTTAGCCATTATTATGCAAGGGTCCAATGATGTAATATATATGTTCCTATTATGCTGAGGAAAAGAAAAATGTGAAACTAGTTATAGCAGTAGCACTTTAGTGAAAAAGAGCTACAACTAGTCAAGGTAGCAGTAGCGGTTTATGCAGAAAATCGCTATAGCTGCTCATAATAGTAGTAGCGCGTTTCGTGTAAACGCGCTACTGCTACGTCCACTTAACCCAAAATTCTCCCTCTCCCTGCTTCATCCCGCCTATTTTCCCCCAAATCCCAACTCTCTCTTCCCCGGCCCCGTCGCACCGCCGCACCCGTCCCTGACCTTGGCGCGCTCGCCCCCGACCCCGCCGCGCCCGACCCTGACGCGCTCGCCCCCGACCCCGCCACCCCCGACCCAGGCGCGCTCGCCCCCGGCGCCGGCGCTCACCCCCGAACCGTCGGCCCTCGCCTCCCTCCTCTGCTTCCTCCCCTCCCAACCTCGGCCGTCGTCGGGCCTGCCTCCTCGCCCTGCACCCTTTGTAAACTACCCCCCTCTCTCTCTCTGCTAGCTAGGGTTAATTTACTTAGGTTTTAGTTATGTTTGTTAGGTTATCTATTTAGTTATGAATTTAGATAGGTTTCAAAATTTGCTGAATTTATGTGCTCGGCGATGTAGCTGGCCCAGGAGGCGATCCGGCTGGCTTGCTCCTGCAAGAGCTGCTCCAAACCGGCCCGCTGGCCCATCAACACGTCCAGCTGTAGGTACGGATGCCAGGGACAGCACGAATCGGAGCGCCATCTCACTACTAGGGAAAACCTTATACACAGAATCTTAGCAGCAGGGCGGCATAAAAACAGGCACTGCTGCTAAGTAGTAGCAGCGCGGCTATGGAAAGCTCGCTACTGGTGCAAACTTAGCAGTAGCGCGTGACGCTTAAACCGCACTGCTACAAAAATCCACCGACAGTACACAACGACATAAGTTTACCAGTAGCGCGGCGCCATGGAGCGCGCTGCTGCTAATGCCATAGCAGCAGCGCGCTTTTTTGTCACCTCGCTGCTGCTAATTTTGAAATTGTGCATAGGGTTGGCCCGTTTAGCAGTAGCGCGTGATAGGAAAGCGCGCTATTGCTACGCTCTTAGCAGCAGCGCACTTTCTCTCCCGTGCTACTGCTAAGACGCAGCACCCACCACCTTTTCCACCTCCCCTCCCCATCTCCTCTCCTCCCTTTCCCCTACCTCCCACATCCTCACTCTTCTTCTTCCTCAATACTTCTCCCCCCATTACTCTCCCTCTTCTACCTACCTTTCTCTCTCTTCATTACTCCTAGCTATAACTACACCACCTCCATTAATTCATCTCCTTTCTCTTTTTCCTCCCCCTCCACTAGTTGAAGTTGTCTCCTCCCAAATTAGCTAGCTAGGTAGATGTAGCATTTAGTTAAGTGACCTATTTGCCCCCTAACTAGATCTTTCTTTGTCAAGAAGAGCTTTGTGCACTTTTGACCTCCCTACATCATCATCTCCACCGAGTGCTCGATCTCGAGATAGAGGTGTGATTAATATTTCATGCTTTTGCAAAATGGAAATATATGTTCCTATTTTGTATACAAACTTAATTAGTCATTATTATGCATGGGTCCAATGATGTAATATATATATATGTTCCTATTTTGTATACACACTTAGCCATTATTATGCAAGGGTCCAATGATGTAATATATATGTTCCTATTATGCTGAGGAAAAGAAAAATGTGAAACTAGTTATAGCAGTAGCACTTTAGTGAAAAAGAGCTACAACTAGTCAAGGTAGCAGTAGCGGTTTATGCAGAAAATCGCTATAGCTGCTCATAATAGTAGTAGCGCGTTTCGTGTAAACGCGCTACTGCTACGTCCACTTAACCCAAAATTCTCCCTCTCCCTGCTTCATCCCGCCTATTTTCCCCCAAATCCCAACTCTCTCTTCCCCGGCCCCGTCGCACCGCCGCACCCGTCCCTGACCTTGGCGCGCTCGCCCCCGACCCCGCCGCGCCCGACCCTGACGCGCTCGCCCCCGACCCCGCCACCCCCGACCCAGGCGCGCTCGCCCCCGGCGCCGGCGCTCACCCCCGAACCGTCGGCCCTCGCCTCCCTCCTCTGCTTCCTCCCCTCCCAACCTCGGCCGTCGTCGGGCCTGCCTCCTCGCCCTGCACCCTCTGTAAACTACCCCCCTCTCTCTCTCTGCTAGCTAGGGTTAATTTACTTAGGTTTTAGTTATGTTTGTTAGGTTATCTATTTAGTTATGAATTTAGATAGGTTTCAAAATTTGCTGAATTTATGTGCAAATTTGAACTGGACATGTGATATGTGGATATGTCATGTTTTGGACATGTCATGTTTTGGTAAATGATCCGAGTTGCCTAGGTTCCGGGGGTGTACAACGAGTGGCATCAGTGTCAGGCGCAAGTGAATGGGTTCTCGGACGCCAGCCATAAAGGCTTCAAAAGCAGACAAGAAGGAGAAGCTAGTTACTTAAGGTTCACGCTAGCGCGAGAGAGGACTCGTAACCGCCATCTCATGTACTGCATAGTTCCGCTCTCACTCATAGTGATAGATCTTCTCGCGTATACCTTTGTTTAGATGGATGACGTTGTAGTTGCAAGTATTCGAGACTTGCATGTATCGCTATTTTCGAGATGATGACAAGATACCACTTTGTGTTGGATGATGATTATGACGAGACTATTTTTATGTATATGCTATGATTACATTTGTGGTCTCGCAAGCATTTGTATGTGTATCATGATGACATTTGTATTTGCTAAAGATTCTTCTATAAAGCCTATTCAAATACAAAACAAATATGCCTAAAAAAACAAGAAACTACTAAAATTAGCAGTAGCGAGTGGAGAAAAGTTAGCAGCAGCGCGGTTGTAGCAGTAGCGCGCACAGGGGAAGCGCGCTATAGCTATTAGCAGCAGCGAGGTTCCTTTAAGCACGCTGCTGCAACACTTGTGTAGCAGTAGCGCGGGTGGACCGGCGCTACTGCTATACGTTAGCTGTAGCGCCTTATTAGTAGCGCCGACCCCCGCGCTACTAAAAGGCAGAAAACCTGCGCTGCTGCTAGGCTTTTCCCTAGTAGTGTCTCAGCACCGACACGAGCGGCGGAGACGGGCCACTCGCCAAGCCGGTTCGGCGCCGTCTCCAACCAACGCGCCAGGCGCGAGAAGCTGCTCGGTTGGACGGAGTCCGGCCATAGGGCCGCCGTCATTGCGGTGCCAGCCTGGGACAACCGCCCCAACTGCGTTCCCAGGATCTGCAGGCGGGCCTCAGCAGCGGCGATGATCTCCGGGAAGGTCCAGGCCACCCGCGGATCCGTTCCGGACCCAACGACGCCGGTCGGTTCGCGCTGATAGCGGATGGCTTCCTCCGCCAGCAGCTGCATCTCCTGGAAGGCCCCTGCCGCAAAGGAAGAAGCGAGTTAGAAGAAGAACAACAAGGAAGAAAGGCCGGATCCCAACCCGGCAAATGTCAAGAAAAAGCACTTACTAGAGAAGGACTCTTCCAGGTGTTGCGCCTCAAGCAACGTACCACGCCGTTCCCGTTTGATGGCGCGGTCGCGCTCCTTGAGCGCCTTCTCCAGACCAGTCGCCTTGGCAAGAGCCGCCTTCATCTCGGCGCCCTTGTCTTCGGCCGCCTCGCGGCGACTGCCCCCATCAGCCGTGGTGACCTGCCCCCGCAGGCGATCCACCTCGGCCTAGAGCCGGCCCTTGTCATCGGCCAGCTGGTCCGCCTGCAACAGGGCCTGCTGCGCCTCGGCCACCTTGGCGGCTTTCGCCTTAAGGAGATCCACCTCGGCCTCGAGGCGGCTCTTGTGACCCGCCAGCTGCTCATGCAGCTGGTTGGCCTCGTTGAGAGACCGCCGAGCCGCGGCCGCCTCCGCCCTCGCCTGCGCCACCTCGACGGCAAGACGGCCGGTGTCGGCAAGGAGCCGGTCATAGTGATGACCGGCCCGGAGCAGACGAGTCCGCCAGGACAGCACCTTGGCTGCGAAAAAGAAGGACTCAGTAGAAGAAAAAAGCAAGACTTAAGATTTGGCCCAACTGTTACACAGTTGGCCCGAATCTCGGGGGCTACACCCAGTGGGTGCGCTAGCGCGCCCCCACTAGAAAAGAGCACAAGAATACTTGCGGCGACGCGGAGCTCCTCCTCCTTGGCGGCAAGCTGCTCCATGAGCTCCCAGTGCTTGCCTAGGAGACGATTGTAGGCGGCGACCCGGAAGGCGTCGAGATGCTGAAGAAAGCAGAAATCAGAACAAGGCCAACACTCTAAAGATTTGACCCAACTACTACATAGTTGGCCCGAACCTCGGGGGCTACACCCAGTGGGTGCGCTAGTGCGCCCCCACAAAGAAGAAATTACAAGAAGACTTACCAGAACGGCGCGCTCCAGGTCGCGCGTCTGCTCCACCTCGGCCTGGGCAAAGGGCTCGAGGCGTTTCGTCCAGCCTCGCAGGCGGCGACTGACGGCGTCTAGCGCCGCCTCCAACTGGGTCTGAGGCCCGAAGACAACGGCGCCCCCGCTCCGTGCCAGTTGTGGCATGGCAGGTCGGTGCCCTCCCTGCTGGGGCACCAAGGCGTACTCCCCGCTGGCCGCTAGCGACGCGGCCAGCACCTCCTCCGATGCCCCTCCTAGCGCCGACGACGACCCGGACGCTGGGACTCCCTGCGTCGCCGTCTCCGACCCGGACGCTGGGACGCCCTGCGTCACCGTCTCCAGCCCAGCTGCCGGGGTGGCCCCCGGCACCACCGCCGCCCGCAGCGTCTCTTCCAAAACAATGCCGCCTCCACCAGCATCAGTCCCCGCTCGCTCGACCACGTCGGCCCGCGGCGGGGTGTCATCCACCACCTCAGCCTGGCCTCCATGGCCGCGCTCCCTCATCAACAATGGCTCAAAGACCGTCACCGTCACCACCATGCCCTCCGGCAACTCGCGTCGGCTCGCGCCCGTGCCGCCGCCGCGTCGGTCCAGGCCCAGACCGACGCCGCCCCCAGCTCCGCCTCAGCCCGGTTCCTGTCCCACCAGGCCAAGGCTTCGGCGTCGTTCGGATCCAGGCCGAGGTCCGAGTCGGCCCGTCCCTCCACCTCGGCCAGGTCGGCGCGGTCGGACCGGCTCCAGCGGAACGCGGCCTCTTCGACGGCGCGGCTTCCGCCGCTGCCCTCGCCAGCGTGATTGGCGACCTGGAGAAGAAGACAGAATGAGCAGAAAAGAAACAAGACTAGCTCAAGAAAAAACATCTGAGCGCAAACGAGAGACGAGGCTTACCCCGCCAAGACCAGGGCCGGGGTTAGCCTCCCGTGCCCATCGCCGCGCTTCCTCTTGGCCGGCCTCCCGGCCCCAGCCGGGTCCGCCATGCGCTTCGGGGCCCGAGGTCGCGGCGTGACGCTGTCTTTCCCATGCGGGCGGCCCGGCGCCGTCCCATGCGAGGACCCGGCTCCGCCCGCGTCGCCGCCTCCCCCGCCCAATGCCACTGCCCCGACCGTTCCCTGCCATGGTCAGCAATTCAAGACACATGAAGAAAAACACGAGACTTACCCGTGCGACGCCCAGCACCGGTGTCGGACTCGGCCTCCTCCTCCCCGCCATGAGTCGCGGGCTCCTCTAGCGCCACCGGCGCCACCTGCGATAGGGCCCGGGCATAAGGATGCCGAATTGCGTTCAGAAGTTCCCCCGCGTCGCGTCAGGATGGATGAGAAGGTGCGCGATAGCAAAGTAAGAAGATCGGACACTCACCTACGCCGCCGGGTTCGACTGGCTGTACGGTGCCATGCCGAACCGCCAGTCCCCCCATGGTTGGCCTTAGAGATGTCATTCACGCCGCATGCGATCTGCTCCGCGGACAGCCGCGTCGACCCCATGCGGTTGGGGTCTTGAAGGCCGACCATTTCGCCGATGACGCAGGAGCGCCCCTGAAGCGGAAGGACCCGACGTTTGATAAACGCGGCGAGGAGGTCGGTGCCGGTGAGCCCCTCCTGCGTCCTCATCACCGTCACCCGCTCGCAGAGATTGACGATCTCCTGCGACGGGCGCCTGGGAGAGTAGCCCTAGTTCGTCTTCGCCCGCGGCGGTGCGATGGCGAAGGCCGAAGGTTGATGCAATCCGCACCAAGGTTGCGGACGTAGAAGAAGGAGTTCTGCCACTTCTTGCAGAATCCTCCAGCGGGATCTTGGGGAAATCCGCCCCCGACCGCTTCGAGATGACGGCGGCACCGCAATCAGCGAACTCCCCGGCCGACGGGCCCTGCTGCTTCAAGGAGAAGAAGCGCGCCCAGAGGTCGATCGTAGGCTCGACCCCTAGGTACCCCTCACAGAGGGTGACGAAGCCGGAGAGCTGGATGATGGCGCTGGTGCCAAGATGATGCGGCTGGAGCCTGAAGAACTCCAGAATGCGCGGAAGAAGGTGCTCGCCGGCAGCACGAACCCGCGCTCGAAGTGCGTGAGGAAGACCACGCGCTCCTGCCCCTCGGGCCGAGGCCTTTGCTCTCCCGCGGCAGGCGCCGCGTCGCCCGAAGTTGGGTGATGTCCTCGAAGGTGACATTCGATCCCATCCAGGAGCCCGATAGCAGCGACATGATCAAGGAAGAAGAAGGAAGATGGACGGTGAAGGATTTCTGCTCGAAGAAGCGGGTGCCACAGCGCGTGAGTTGCAAGGAGCGGAGCGAGAGCAAAGGGACAGGAGGGCGCGAGCGAGAATAATGTCCGCTGCCCCCTGCCCCCCGATTTATAACCATCGGTTCGAACATGGGGAGGTGGGATCGTCTGCAAGCGCCCGTTCCACTAGCCCGCAATAAGTACGCACGTACATGCGCAGTAACTGCCCGGGGAAGAGAAACTGGCCCCCGGACGTTGCAATAAATCCGCGTGCTTGGGCTGAGGGCGCGCGGCGGTGGGCCCCAGCCCGTCGCCCGGTCTCGTCACGCGCGTGGCCTGTCAGGCCCCTCCGACTTCTGGGCACCACGTGGCGCCCGTGCAAAGACTGAGGGATTGCCACAAGATTCGACGGACTCCACGGTCTCCGCCACGGCCGACATGCCACGATCCGGTTTCTGAGAAAACCGGCACACAGTGGGTGTTGCCGGACCCGGCGTTCGGAGAATCCGCCTTGCTTAAGGGGGAAGCTAAGAAGGCCCACTCATCCGAAGATGGCGGACCTTCACAGCTTCGGGGACTACTGTCGGGGGATGGACCCCGGGCAGGCAACGGAACCCGGATCCTATTCAAAAAACAACAGTGCTGGCACCGCCCCTCAATACCGACACGCGCTTGGCCGGGTCGCTCGACCCTGCCAAGCCCCGCAAGCCGGCCAGACTAGCCGACCCGGCAAGACACGTCGACTCGGCCCCAACAACTAGCGCAAGACAGACGAACCCGGCACGACCAAAGCCTCCTCAACAAGCCAGCGCCACCCGTGGCGTGCTACGCAATCCAGCCGCGGGTCAACTCCCGTCCCATCCAGGCTGTATGAGGGGGACGAGACTTCAATCAACGATGACCAAGGCAACACTGCCCCGCCCATGCCTCTGGTCAGCAGGAACATGGCAATAGTGCCCCTCACCTACCCGCTGACCAGGACTGGCGTGGCTACAGTGCCCCCGCCCTCACTGCTGACGATAGCAAGCGGCAGCATGACGGAGAGCACTGTACGCGACCCGACTCGGCCACGCCCTGAAGGTCGACAAGACGGTGCACAGTCCCCCTAGGCATGCGAGGCCCGCACCTAGGGGAACCCGGCGAACCACAAGCCCTCAGCGGGACCCAGCCCGGGTCCCCGGACACCGACAATATAGACCCACCGACTTGTAACATGACCATTGTACCCCCGGGGGGTTGGACTATAAACCCCCATGGGAGCCCACAGTCATAAGGTATATGATCTCTCAGAGGGAGAGCGAGAGGGCAAGCAGAAAACACATATGAGAGAAAAGCAAGTAAGCATAGGACTAGCCACAAAACAGCAACACCGAAGAGAAGGAGCGGCCCAAGCCTTGGCCAGCTTCATTCCTCCTCCATACAGCTCTAGGAGCAACATTGTACTATCGATCGTCCAACTACACTCGGCAGGACTAGGGGTATTATCTCTCCGGAGAGCCCCGAACCTGGGTATGTCCGGCGTCCCGCGCCCGCTGATGCCAACCCCGCCTCTGGAGTCCACCAGCGCCCTCGAGCCTCCTCCTCTCTTTAGCCATCCCTTGGCATCTACCGTGCGCCCACCACGACACATCCCATATACTGAATAAGAAAGGGATAAAGAGTCGGCTTACAATGGCCACTTCACACAATACATAAATAGTCATACATCATCCAGAATACAATCAAAGGTCTGACTATGGAACCAAAATAAAGAAAGACAACCCCAAATGCTAGATCCCCGGTCGTCCCTACTGGGCTCCTCTATTGATCATCCGGAAATGAAACATAGTAACGGCACGAATCCTCGTCGAACTCCCACTTGAGTTTGGTAACTCCTGCACTGGCATCATTGGCACCTGCATCTGTTTGGAAGTATCTGTGAGTCACGGGGACTCACCAATCTGACACCCGTGAGATCAAGACTATTTAAGCTTAAGGGTAGGAAAGGGTAGTGAGGTGGAGATGCAGCAAGCACTAGCATATATGGTGGCTAACTTACGCAAAAGAGAGTGACGTCTACTACACAACCTTCTTCTTGTAGACGTTGTTGGGCCTCCAAGTGCAGAGGTTTGTAGGACAGTAGCAAATTTCCCTCAAGTGGATGACCTAAGGTTTATCAATCCGTGGGAGGCGTAGGATGAAGATGGTCTCTCTCAAACAAACCTGCAACCAAATAACAAAGAGTCTCTTGTGTCCCCAACACACCCAATACAATGGTAAATTGTATAGGTGCACTAGTTCGGCGAAGAGATGGTGATACAAGTGGTATATGGATGGTAGATAATAGTTTTTGTAATCTAAAAATATAAAAACAGCAAGGTAACGAATGATAAAAGTTAGCGTAAACGGTATTGCAATGCGTTGAACAAGGCCTAGGGTTCATACTTTCACTAGTGCAAGTCCTCTCAACAATAATAACATAATTGGATCACATAACTATCCCTCAACATGCAACAAAGAGACACTCCAAAGTCACTAATAGCGGAGAACAAACGAAGAGATTATGGTAGGGTACGAAACCACCTCAAAGTTATTCTTTCCAATCAATCCGTTGGGCTATTCCTATAAGTGTCAAAAACAACCCTAGAGTTCGTACTAGAATAACACCTTAAGACATAAATCAACCAAAACCCTAATGTCACCTAGATACTCCAATGTCACCTCAAGTATCCGTGGGTATGATTATATGATATGCATCACACAATCTCAGATTCATCTATTCAACCAACACATAGAACCTCAAAGAGTGCCCCAAAGTTTCTAGCGGAGAATCACGACGAAAACGTGTGCCAATCCCTATGCATAGGTTCATGGGTGGAACCCGCAAGTTGATCACCAAAACATACATCAAGTGAATCACGTGGTATCCCATTGTCACGACAGATACGCACGGCAAGACATACATCAAGTGTTCTCAAATCTTTAAAGACTCAATCCGAGAAGATAACTTCAAAGGGAAAACTCAATCCATTACAAGAGAGTAGAGGGGGAGAAACATCACAAGATCCAACTATAATAGCAAAGCTCGCGATACATCAAGATCGTACGACCTCAAGAACACGAGAGAGAGAGAGATCAAACACATAGCTACTGGTACGTACCCTCAGCCCCGAGGGAGAACTACTCCCTCCTCATCATGGAGAGCACCGGGATGATGAAGATGACCACCAGAGAGGGATTCCCCCTCCGACAGGGTGCCGGAACGGGTCTAGATTGGTTTTCGATGGCTACGAAGGCTTCTAGCGGTGGAACTCCTGATCTATTCTGTTCCCCGATCGTTTTAGGGTATATGGAGATATATAGGCGAAAGAAGTACGTCGGGGGAGCCACGAGGGGCCCACAAGGGTGGAGGGCGCGCCTAGGGGGGTGGGCGCCCCCCCTGCCTCGTGGCTTCCTCGTTGCTTCCCTTACGTGGACTCCAAGTCTCCCGGGTTGCTTTCCTTCCAAAAATAAGTTCCGTGATGTTTCAGGTCAATTGGACTCCGTTTAATTTTCCTTTTCTACGATACTCTAAAACAAGGAAAAAACAGAAACTGGCACTGGGTTCTGGGTTAATAGGTTAGTCCCCAAAGTAAGATAAAAGTGTATAATAAAGCCCATAAACATCCAAAGTTGATAATATAATAGCATGGAACAATCAAAAATTATAGATACGTTGGAGACGTATTAGCATCCCCAAGCTTAATTCCTGCTCGTCCTGGAGTAGGTAAATGACAAAAACAGAATTTTTGATGTGGAATGCTACCTAACATATTTCTCTAAGTAATTCTTCTTTATTTTGGAATAAATGTTCAGATCCATGAGATTCAAGACAAACATTTAATATTGACATAGAAACAATAATACTTCAAGCATACTAACTAAGCAATCATGTCTTCTCAAAATAACATGCCAAAGAAAGTTCATCCCTACAAAATCATATAGTTTGGTCATGCTCCATTTTCGTCACACAAGAATGCTCTCATCATACACAACCCCGATGACAAGCCAAGAAATTGTTTCATACTTTAGTAATCTCAAACTCATAAACCTTCATGCAATACATGAGCGCGAGCCATGGACATAGCACTATGGGTGGAATAGAATATGATGATGGGGGTTATGTGGAGAAGACAAAAAGGAGAAAGTCTCACATCAATGAGGATAATCAATGAGCTATGGAGATGCCCATTGATTGATGTTAATGCAAGGAGTAGGGATTTCCATGCAACGGATGCACTAGAGCTATAAATGTATGAAAGCTCAACAAAAGAAACTAAGTGGGTGTGCATCCAACTTGCTTGCTCACGAAGACCTAGGGCACTTGAGGAGGCCCATTGTTGGAATATACAAGCCAAGTTCTATAATGAAAAATTCCCAGTATATGAAAGTGACAAAACAAGAGACTCTCTATTATGAGGATTATGGTGCTACTTTGAAGCACAAGTGTGGCAAAGGATAGTAGCATTGTCCCTTCTCTCTTTCTCTCTCTTTTTTGGGGCCTTCTCTTTTTTTATGGCCTTTCTCCTTCTTTTTTTATTCCTCACTTGGGACAATGCTCTAGAAAACGATGATCATCACACTTCTATTTATTTACAACTCAATGATTACAACTCGATACTAGAAAAAGATATGACTCTATATAAATGCCTCCGGCGGTGTACCGGGATTGCGATGAATCAAGTGTGACATGTATGAAAAATTATGAACGGTGGCTTTGCCACAAATACAATGTCAACTACATGATCATGCAAAGATATATGAAAATCATGAATGTGTCATGATAAACGGAATGGTGGAAAGTTGCATGGCAATATATCTCAGAATGGCTATGGAAATGCCATAATAGGTAGCTATGGTGGCTGTTTTGAGGAAGATGTAAGGAGTTTTATGTGTGAAAGAGCGTATCATATCACAGGGTTTGGATGCACCGGAGAAGTTTGCGCCAACTCTCAATGTGAGAAAGGGCAATGCACGGTACCGAGGAGGCTAGCAAGGATGGAAGGGTGAGAGTGCGTATAATCCATGGACTCAACATTAGTCATAAAGAACTCACATACTTATTGCAAAAATCTACAAGTCATCAAAAACATCGGCACTATGCGCATGCTCCTAGGGGGATAGATGGGTAGGAAAGACCATCGCTCATCCCCGACCGCCACTCATAAGGAGGACAATCAAAGAACACCTCATGTTTCAAATTTGGTACATAACGTTTACCATACGTGCATGCTACGAGACTTGCAAACTTCAACACAAGCATTTCTCAAATTCACAACTACTCAACTAGCATGACTTTGATATTATTACCTCCATATCTCAAAACAATCATCAAGCATCAAACTTCTCTTAGTATTCAATGCACTCTATATGAAAGTTTTTATTATATCCCTCTTGGATGCCTATAATATTAGGACTAGATTCATAACCAAAGCCAACTACCATGCTGTTCTAAAGACTCTCAAAATAATATAAGTGAAGCACGAGAGTTCATCTATTTCTTCAAAATAAAACTACCACCATGATCTAAAAGATATAAGTGAAGTACAAGGGCAAACAACAAACTACTCCGAAAGATATAAGTGAAGATCAATGAGTAGTTGAACAATTATGCAACTATATGAAGACTCTCTAACATTTAATAATTTCAGATCTTGGTATTTTATTCAAACAGCAAGCAAAACTACAGAAAATAAAATGACGCTCCAAGCAAAACACATATCATGTGGCGAATAAAAATATAGCTCCAAGTAAAGTTACCGATGAACAAAGACGAAAGAGGGGATGCCTTTCGGGGCATCCCCAAGCTTAGGCTCTTGGTTGTCCTTGAATATTACCTTGGGGTTCCTTGGGAATCCCCAATCTTAGGCTCTTGCCACTCCTTATTCCATAGTCCATCAAATCTTTACCCAAAACTTGAAAACTTCACAACACAAAACTTAATAGAAAACTCGTAAGCTCCGTTAGTATAAGAAAGAAAATCACCATCATAAGGTACTGTAAGGAACTCATTCTAAATTCATATTGGTGTAATATCTACTGTATTCCAACTTCTCTATGGTTCATACCCTCCGATACGACTCATAGATTCATCAAAATAAGCAAACAACACAATGAAAACAGAATCTTTCAAAAACAGAACAGTCTGAAGTAATCTGTAACTAACGCAAACTTATGGAACCCCAAAAATTCTAAAATAAATTGATGGACGTGGGAAATTTATCTATTAATCATCTGCAAAAATAATTAACTAAATAGCACTTTCCAAATGAAAATGGTAGGAATTCTCGTGAGCGCTAAAGTTTCTGTTTTTTACAGCAAGATCAACAAGACTTTCCCCATGTCTTCCCAATGGTTCTACTTGGCACAAACACTAATTAAAACATAAAAACTCAATCATAACATAGGATAGATAAATTATTTATTACTAAACAGGAGCAAAAAGTAAGGAACACAAATAAAGTTGGGTTGCCTCCCAACAAGCGCTATCGTTTAACGCCCCTAGCTAGGCATGATGATTTCAATGATGCTCACATAAAAGATAAGAATTGAAACATAAAGAGAGCATCATGAAGAATATGACTAGCACATTTGAGTCTAACCCACTTCCTATGCATAGGGATTTTGTGAGAAAACAACTTATGGGAACAAGAATCAACTTGCATAGGAATGTAAAACAAGCATAACTTCATAACTTTAAGCACATAGAGAGGAAACTTGATATTATTGCAACTGCTACAAGCATATATTCCTCCCTCATAATAATTTTCAGTAGAATCATGAATGAATTCAACAATATAACCAGCACCTAAAGCATTCTTTTCATGATCTATAAGCATAGAAATTTTCTTACTCTCCACATAAGCAAAATTCTTCTCATTCGGAATATTGGGAGTATCCTAAGAAACTCGAATACTATAAATTGTTTCTGCACTAAAAGAGTAATGTTCCGAAAAAGGGTAATCATAATCATGACAAGTTTTATAAATATAATCATCACTACTTTTTATAGCATAAGTTTCATCACAATAATCATCATAAGTAGGAGGCATGCTATCATCATTATAAACTTGCATATAAAAACTTGGGAGACTACAAATATCATCTTCATTAAACGTAGCATCCCCAAGCTTGGGACAAACATTAATTGCAGCAAATATATTCTCAAAAACATCATCTTCATCAAACATAGCATCTCCAAGCTTAGGCCTTTTCATATCATAAGCATAATCACTCTCATCATTAATAGTATGGATATCACCAATAGTATAGCAATTATCATATTCTTCCAAGTAAGTGCCAAAAAGATTTTCTATATCATAAGAAGTATCATTATCTTCCACAATTATATTTTCATGAGGCACAATAGTAATAGGAGCATCATTATTTGGGAGAGATATCTTTTTACCTCTCTTCCTTTTTATTTTCTTCTTCTTCACCACATCATGTGTGGGTTCAATCCTCTTTTTGGAGCTCCTTATTGATGAGATTGTTTGAATAGAAGGCTCCTCCTTGTTACCTGATTCATCATAAGAAATAATAGGATGGTATTGGGAAGTCTCTTCCCTTTCATTAGTATTCTCTTCATCTTCTATTTGTTTTCTTTTCTTTGTGTAGTTGGCAATATAAGGATTTTCAATACAATTCACCGCAAAATACATATAAATTTCATCAAGATCAAAACCAAGAAGTTTATAATGGGAAAATTCTAGAAGATAGTTAGTTATACGTTTCATTTCTTTGTAACCCATAAGCAAACTAAGTTCATTATGATGTGCAAGACAAATCAAGTCATCACAATTTTTGGAAATGATTAGATCATGAAACAACTTGCATCGGATGGTTAAATGACTACGTTCATTACAAAGCTCACAAGTATGGCCAAGAAAATTTAAATTTTCAGCACAATCATCTAGACTTTCTTGCAACAATTTAGTTTCTAAGTACTTATGCCTCTTGCAATATCTATCTTCCCTATTTGGTGTGTACTTGCAAACCCAATGCACTCCACAAAAATTGGCATGTTTATAGGAGACATTTTCATCATAACTAGTGCAATCATCATTAGTACTAGGGATATTCAAGGAGTTCATACTAACAACATTGCAATCATTCTCATCATTCAAAGATTTTGTGCCAAACATTTTAATGCATTCTTCTTCTAACACTTTGGCACAATTTTCCTTTCCATCATACTCACGAAAGATATTAAAAAGATGAATCGTATGAGGCAAACTCAATTCCATATTTTTTGTAATTTTCTTTTATAAACTAAACTAGTGATAAAACAAGAAACTAAAGGACTCGATTGCAAGATCTAAAGATGAAACTTCAAGCGCTAACCTCCCCGGCAACGGCACCAGAAAAGAGCTTGATGTCTAGTACACAACCTTCTTCTTGTAGACGTTGTTGGGCCTCCAAGTGTAGAGGTTTGTAGGACAGTAGCAAATTTTCCTCAAGTGGATGACCTAAGGTTTATCAATCCGTGGGAGGCGTAGGATGAAGATGGACTCTCTCAAGCAACCCTGCAACCAAATAACAAAGAGTCTCTTGTGTCCCCAACACACCCAATACAATGGTAAATTGTATAGGTGCACTATTTCGGCGAAGAGATGGTGATACAAGTGGTATATGGATGGTAGATAATAGTTTTTGTAATCTGAAAATATAAAAACAGCAAGATAACGAATGATAAAAGTGAGCGTAAACGGTATTGCAATGCATTGAAACAAGGCCTAGGGCTCATACTTTCACTAGTTCAAGTCCTCTCAACAATAATAACATAATTGGATCACATAACTATCCCTCAACATGCAACAAAGAGTCACTCCAAAGTCACTAATAGCGGAGAACAAACGAAGAGATTATGGTAGGGTATGAAACCACCTCAAAGTTATTCTTTCCAATCAATCCGTTGGGCTATTCCTATAAGTGTCACAAACAGCCCTAGAGTTCGTACTAGAATAAAACCTTAAGACACAAATCAACCAAAACCCTAATGTCACCTAGATACTCCAATGTCACCTCAAGTATCCGTGGGTATGATTATACGATATGCATCACACAATCTCAGATTCATCTATACAACCAACACATAGATACTCAAAGAGTGCCCCAAAGTTTCTACCGGAGAATCACGACGAAAACATTCTTGGAAATATGCCCTAGAGGCAATAATAAAATGGTTATTATTATATTTCCTTGTTCATGGTAATTTTCTATTGTTCATGCTATAATTGTGTTATTCGGAAATCGTAATACATGTGTGAATACATAGACCACAACATGTCCCTAGTGAGCCTCTAGTTAACTAGCTCGTTGATCAATAGATAGTCATGGTTTCCTGACTATGGACATTGGATGTCATTGATAACGGGATCACATCATTAGGAGAATGATGTGATGGACAAGACCTAATCCTAAGCATAGCACAAGATCGTGTAGTTCCTTTGCTAGAGCTTTTCCAATGTCAAGTATCATTTCCTTAGACCATGAGATCGTGTAACTCCCGGATGCCGTAGGAGTGCTTTGGGTGTACCAAACGTCACAACGTAACTGGGTGACTATAAAGGTATACTACAGGTATCCCCGAAAGTATCTGTTGGGTTGACACAGATTGAGACTGGGATTTGACACTCCGTATGACGGAGAGGTATCTCTGGGCCCATGTAGTGACCCGACCTCAGATGGTCAAGTCTCTGTGCTTCAGTGTCATACCTGGATCGGTAATGCTGACACACACAGTACTCGAAGGATTTATAACAGAGTAGCAATCACACACTTATTACATCGAACGTCTCAAGAGAGAACTTATTACAATAATATGGCTTAAGGCCATCTAATACAATAACAGTGGAAGGCTTGGAAGATAAAGTGAGTCCATCAACTCAAACGGCATAGCTGAGCTGCACGGCAACGACCTAACGAACCTTACTCCTCGTCTGAAAAGTCTGCAACATAATACGTTGCAGCGCGAAAATGAGTCAGCACAAGGAATATGCTGGCAAAGTAACACAGTAAAGCAAGAATAGAATAATGCTATCACTACATGCATATTTGGCTGGTGGAAAGCTCTATGGTTACAGTTTTGCGAAAAGCCAATTTTTCCCTACAACAAAGGAATAGATTTTAATTTAAATGTCATGGTACTTGAAACATCATTGAGAAGGTTCTTCCAACTCAATCCCAAGTAAAGTGATTAACAACCCAACAATATTAGTTAAACATGATGAGATACCTTTGATAATCCAAGTACTAGATACTCAAGAATTGTCCATAACCGGGGACACGGCTAACCATGATTAGATTGTACACTCTGCAGAGGTTTGCGCACTTTTCCCCACAAGACTCGATCTCCTCCGTTGGGATTCTTGCACTGCATGGTGTTTGAGAAACGGATGACCGAGACACAATCTTTCAAAAACATTAACTCTCTACTCCGGACAGACCATACCAAACCTACATCCCACTACCTGCTGATCTGGCTCTTCAAGAGCTTCACGTAACTTACTCAACTATGCTAGAGCCCATAATAGCTTGTGGCTGCACACGGAAGTTTCTAGCATGAATCATCTCGGTTCCCTTTTAGCCTGGGTGGCGGTCCATAGGAAGATCACACGGGTACTCCGGGATTTCCAAAAAAAATACAGGCAACACTGGGTACTCCAGGTGCCTCAGTCCACCCAGTTGTTTGATTAAGTTGCCTCCTTAAGTTGAACCATTAATTAACAAGCTCACATCTGTCATGTATTTCACTCAAACCCAAACCACGTCTACGAGCATATCATAGCATAGTATATAAGCAACGCGTAGAGTAACTCCCATGGGTTTGAATGTAACAGGGCAATAGGTTCTACCTCATCAACTACTTCCCAACCCACAAGTTAATGACATCCTAATAATGCAATGTTTGAGGATTGGAACTAACGCATAAAACTGGGTGATAAAGGGGTATGATAAAAGTGTTACTTGCCTTGCTGACGATCTGCGAAACCTAGGGACTCGTAGTAGCACGCTTCGCACTCCGGGTGTTCTATCGCAAGAAAACAATAGCATACACACTACAAGAAATATGTCAACTTATGACCTTCTGTCAGTGACCCTCGAAGAATTGGTCATAAATTTATGACCATTTTAGACCAATTGGTCAAAAGCTGTTCAGGGGGCTCCAAACCCTAAACCATTGCGACCATTTTGGTCAGAAAGGTCGTAATTTCCTTACACGAAATGGTCACAAAGCAAACAGTGCTAGTCCGCTGCCTTATTTCTAGTTGTTAATGACCAATATAGATGGTCATAGCCTTGTAGATTGTGGTGGGTTGTGATGACTAGGCGCCATCTCATCAGTTTTGCCTATGTGTCATGTCCATGTGGCAGTTTTTGCCCTAGGTTGTGAAGCAACCTATATTTCCATCATTCCCAAAAATCCCAAAAAAATCTCATAAATTCTTTGGGGCATATCTTCATCAAATATGTAAAAATCCTTCCTTGCCTAGTTCAAAACTAATTCAACAATATTCATTTTCCTATTGTGTTCACAACAACACTTTATGAAGGAAGTGCTATTTTTATATTCTTGATTGCCCTCGGAATTTTTGGGCACTCTTTCCTATCCAAATCATTACCGCATGACAAAATTCAACTCCATTTGCCTAGCAAATCTTCCTCGGCAAATTTCCAAAGTTTTTGTCCACCTAGAAGCATTGTGAAGGAAGTACCTTTATTATATCTCTAAATGACATGAAATTTATAGAGTTCCTTCATATGCCCAAATTATCACCCTCCTCCAAATTGTAGCTCAGTCAAATCATCTATGTGAGCCCAGGTTCAATTTATATTTTATGGCCAAATTGGCACATTGCAAAGCAAGTGTTATATAGACCCCTCCTATTACCCTCAAACTTTTTGGACACTCTTCCATACCCAAATCATTGCAACATGATAATATTCAGCTCAATTTTCCTAGTAAATATTTCTCAGGAAATTTCCAAAGTTTCTATCTCGAGAGAAGCTTTGTGCCGGGGTACTGATCCACGGGCACCTATGGGACCGGCGGACCGGGTCCCTTTCGGTTCGGCGGGGGCGGAGATCGTGCAAAGAGCAAATCGAGGCGATGCACGCGAGCGATTTATCCAGGTTCGGGCCGCACGGATGCGTAAAACCCTACTCCTGCTTTGTGGCTTGTATTGATTTCTTGCTCGGGAGCGCGGAGTGCTACAGTACACACCAACAGCTAGCGAGACCGAGCGTGAGTGTTCGAACCCCCTCTACGTTGCACACGGGCCTCCTTTTATATGCTCAAGGGGTTACCGACAGGTGGGAACGGAGGTAAAGGGCAAAAATGGAAAGGTGCTGTGGTAGGCACAGCTACCTGCTACAGTGTATCATACCTAACCCTGACGGCAGCGGACAAGGGCCTTAATTGCCCGTCTGTGTCGCCTAAATGGTGCGAAAAGGGACCGCCAGGGACGCCACCGTTCGCCACGATGGCGATCTTGTCAGCGCCGCTTGCCACCGCACGCCCCTGGCTGCACAGCCTTCCACCACGTACGCCTGGAAGGGCCCCAGAGCGACACGTTGGTGGATGTGCTGGAGCGCGGGCACGGAGAGGTGGCTCGCCGCGGCAAGCGCCTTGCCGCGGTCGTTGTCTTGTCGCGTCCGCGAGCTTGTCGCTCACCGGGCCTTGCCGGGACGCGTGGTGCGCCGCGGCAAGTTCCTTGAAATGCCTTGGGTGGCCTTCCTGGCAAGCTCCTCTTGCCGGGGTCTTGGGATGCTTTTGATAGCCTTCCCGGCAAGCTCCTCTTGCCGGGGTCTTGTCTTCTTGGCTTGGACACTTTGTTCTTGAATGGCTCCAAAGGAACCACGGAGGATCTTGGCGGTCACCCGGCAAGCCTTGCCGCGGGATGCTGCGACTGCCCGTGCACAAGTTCGGGATACTAGGGTACCCCTTACTCTAGTACACCGACAGGAGCCCCCGGGCCTGGGCCATACACGGTGCCGAGCGCTGTTGGGCCAGGCCCAAAACAGGGCACGGGCACACGCGGCCTAGGTTACGCTGTATCTCACTCCGTATCCACCGCGCCGTCCCCGAACGGCACGCGTTGAATGCGGCGTCGTGGGAGAGATCGTGGTGGTTTCTTTATTCGGAAATGCGGAACGTCCGCCACCTCCCCCCTTATAAGCAGGGAAAATAGGGGCAGTTCGCTTACTCGCCCGTTGCCGTTTCCAATCTCAGAAATCTCCGCCGCTCCCTCGCCTCCCCAAAGCAAAGAGAGAGAGAGCAGCGCTCCGCCCCCCATCGCCACCAGTACCACCAACGCCGTCGACCCCCTCCACTGCTCCGCCATGGGTCCAAAAGCCGACAAGGGGAAGGCCGTGAAGTCGACCGAGGCGCAGCGGCTCGTGGCGCTGTGGAAGGAGCGGTCCGTCTTCCCCCCCCCCCCCCAAGCTTGGCGCTAAGGAGCTGAGGGAGAACTACTATTTGTTCTGGTCGGCAGAGACGCGCGCGCATCCGCGCACAAAGGTACTCCCCGCCGCCGCTTGGAAGAAAGCCCCAAACGGATACCCATTTTTTGCTCTGTTCTTCTACTGCGGGCTCTGCCCGCCCTTCTCTGATTTCTTCTGCGACATCATGAACACCTATGGATTCCACCTCCTCGACTTCACCCCCAATGCCGTCCTGACAATGGCAGTTTTCGCACATCTCTGCGAAAACTTTGTCGGAGTCCTTCCCAACGTAGCCCTCTTGTGCCACTTTTTCATACACCGAGTAGAGAGAGGAGAGCCTCTATCCGGCGGAATTGCCTGGATCTCAAGGGCCGGCAAGAAGGAGACGTATCTGGAGGGAGAATTCCGTGGCAAGTGGGAGGAGTGGAGGGCAGATTGGTGCTGGATTGACGAGGAGAGCCCGCAGCCATTCACCACCCGGCGCCAAACCCCAGTAGCACGCGGCAGCGATTGGAGTGACGTGGCCCCGGAAGACGCCAGACTGAAGATTGCCGTCACCAGGATCCTGCGCCTCGGGCTTGCCGGGCTTACTGTTGGCGCTATTGGCGCAGACTTCCTTCGCCGCCACATCGCCCCCCTGCAGGAACGAGGGAGGCCCACTTGGGAGTTCAAGAACGCGGCAGACATCATGAGGCTGCGGCCAGGCCTCAATTACAACTTCACAGTCTTGGAGCTCAACGCGATGCTGCAGGAGCTGTTCAAGTATGACCCCCAACATCCCGAGGTCTTCAGGTTGCCTGGGGGCATCGTCCCGTTGTGCAACAATTCTGCGCTCGACCGCATCCGCGCAATGATGCCGGAGTGCGACTCGCACGGGATTGTGCCAACTTGGCAGGAGCCTGCAGACGACGTCGTGCAGCAGTTCTTCGACGACTTGGTGGAGGTGCCAATCCGCCCCGACGAGAAGGACGTTCTCACCCGCGACACCACGGATGCAGAGATGGCGCTCATCGCCACTAGGCTGGAGAAGGCAGCGGCAGCCGCAGCCGCGGGCGAGTTCGGGTTCACTGTGGAGGAGGCCGATGCAGCAGAAGCGGCAAGCCGTGCCGAGCGAGGGGAGTCTGACGGCAAGAAGGAGCTTGCCGGGCGCGACGCCGAGCCGAGCGAGCCCGCCAAGGACACAAGCGGCTCGTTGGAAATCAACTCCTCCTCCTCCTCTTCTTCGGGCAGCTCTCCGCAAGCAGAGCCTCCATCCCCACCAAGAAGGCGCCTCCGCAAGGCGGGTGATGTGATGGAGCGGCAAGCGGGTCAACAGTCGCCGCGCCGTGTGACACGCTCCACCGCGGCAAACACCGTTGTCGCGGGAGCGCCTCATGCTGCGACGGCAACTGGAGCGGAGTCTAGCCGGACCACCGCTTCAGTTCCTGCCGCTACTCACGCCGCGCCGACAGCTGGAGCGGGGTCGTCTCAGACCACCGCCACTGCTCCCGCCAAGCGACCAAGGGAAGCCACTCCTCCGCCTCCTCGCGCCGGACGTGGGCCAGACTTTGACTTCTCCGTGTTCAGCTCCGACGAGGAATAAGAAGAAGAGTAAGCTTCCCTTGCTGTAGTTACATTTCTTCAATTCTTGCTGTTGGTCTTGCTTCTCACTTGCTTTTCTTCTGAACTTGTTCCTTTTTAGGACTCTGGCCCAGAGAGCGGCAAAGAGAGCTAAGGTCCCGGTGATCGTCATCGAGGACGAGCCCACTGCGACAGCAGGTGGCGCGCCCGAGACAACCTTGCCGGACCCGGCGACTTTCCTCCAGGGCAGCCCCCAGCGTAAGTGTATGGTTTACTTTCTGCTGTGAGGCGCGTTTGGGTACTTGTCTTTGCTGATATTTGGTTGTTGACTTGTGTAGGAGCCGAGCAGCCCCACCAGGAGCCAAGGGAGAATCCCCCGACAAGGGAGAATTCTCCGGCAAGGGAAGGCTTCCCGGTGAGGGAGAAGTCTCCGGCAAGGGAGGGTTCTCCGGCGAGGGACAGCACCAGCGGCCCCCCGACGACGGAGACCACGACCGCAGAGCCTCGTGCAGGTACTTCCCTTGCTTCAAAACTTCCCTCGGTTTCCTCTTTTCTAGATCTTTCTGGGTTTTTGCTGGATTTTGCTTGACTCTTCTCCCCTTTTCCGACTGTCAGATCCATCCGCTGCAGAGCAGATGGAGACCAAGGTCGCCGCTGACGAATCAGCCGGTGCTGGAGACGCCGCCGGTGCAGAGGCCGCCAAGGCTGCCGCCACAGCAACTGGCGAGGAGTCTGGCGATCGTACTGACGGCCCAGAGGCCGCAGGAGCTCCAGGCGCTACGCCGACCCCCGACCCATCCGCCGAAGCCGCAGCGCCAAGCTCTAAGGAGCCCCAGCCGGGCGTTTATTTGAAGGCCGGTGACGACGTCTTCATCAACCTTCCCTGGGCATCAAGCTCCCGAGCGCCGGTCGAGGGGGAGGTCTTCGACGGAGAAGTTCTCGCCTCCGCGGGGCTGAAGTTGGTCGACACGCCAAGCACCAGCAGCAACGAGCCCGAAGAGGAGCGGCTGCTGCGGAAGTTGATGTCTCTCTACCGCGCGCGGCAAGCCATGCTGGAATCCCGCGAGGCACTTGTCGCGAAGGCGGGAGCTGACATCGAAAGGCGCGCGGAAGAGCTTGGGGGTTTCCACTGGGAAGCCCTCCGATCCCTAGCGGAGGAGCGGGAGCAGCTTGCTGAAGCGCAAAAGGCCTTCCTCCTCGAAAAGGCCGAAGTCGAAGAGCGGCAACGACTTGCCGCTGTGAAGCTAGCCGCGGAGGAGGGCGAGCTGGCGCAGCGAAAGGTCAACCTCGACGCCCATGAGGAGGAGCTTGCCGCGCGCGAGGGAAAACTCGGCGAAGCCCTCAAACAAGCAGAGGACGCCGCCGCCACCGCCGAGGCCGCCAAGGAGGAGTTGAAGACAAAGGTGGCGCAGCTAGAAGCCGATCTCGCCGAGAAGGGCAGAGAGCTCAGCGCCGCCAAGGTCTCCAACGTGGATCTTGAGTTGAAGTTAACCACTTCGACCAAGACTCTGGACAGCGCCAAGAAGCGGGAGGCGGCCTTGAAGGAGGAAATCAAGGCCGACAAGGCGCTGCTGGAGAGTGCTGCCGCCGCCCAGAACGCCTTCAGGGAGACTCTGGCGCACTGGACGGAGAGTCTGGTGAATGCCGCCACAGACATCGACAAGGAACTAGCGCAGCTGGGGATGGAAGATCTTGGGTATTCCTCCGATGACAATCTCCAACCTAGCGCCAAGCTCGTCCTGTTCTTCAAGGGCGTGGCGACAGCCCTCCAGCAACTCCGGGAGAAGATCCCCAAGCAGCTGGCCGACGAGTCGCGCAAGATCTGCGCAGGAGCCCTCCAGAAGGTGTTGATGAAGGTGGCCTTCCGCAATCCGGGCCTCCGCCTCACCAACATCCTCAGGACCTTGCCACCGGAGGCTGATCTAGAGGAGCTCAAGGCCCTTGTCGCACCCATTGTGGACAAGGTGAGCGGGATCAAGCGGGTCGAAGGCGATCGCGTAGATTAGGCCGCCCATTTCTTCTTTCTTTGTCGCTGCTCATCATGTCATGAAAACAATCTGTTAGAGCTGCGACAAGCTATCTTTGTAATATAACTTGGTTCTATGGAATGATTGCAATGTTATTCCCTTTACTTGATTCCTTGCTTTGTATGTATTTTTCTTACCCTACGCTTTTAGGGAACTTGCCGGCGCAGGCACCTGAGCCGCGAGCGCTGAGTGTGGAACATCAGCAGCCTGCTGGCGGTGCCGCAGCTGACAAGAAACCTTGTCGCAGCTAGTTGCAGCTCACTTAAGTTGCTGAGCGAACTCGAAACAAAGTAAGGGCGCTAGCTGCTTACGTAAGTTGCTGAGCGGACTCGAAGCAAAGTAAGGGCGCTAGCAGCTCACTCAAGTTGTTGAGCGGACTCGAAACAAAGTAAAGGCGCAACTAGCTGCGAGTTGGTTCCTCCGCGCACAGGTTTTCCATACAAAGTGCGGTCATTCAAGGGATATAACTTGAAAATTTAAAAAATTTGATTGCTCAAACTTTGGCAACTTAGCTTTTCTGTTGTTTGCTTCCCGGCAAGGCGAAACTTTCTTGAATGACGCCTGGTCCATACCATCGTCTTCTCCTTTCCCCCCCCCCCCCCGGCAAACTTGTGGGCGAGGGGAACCTTGCTTTCAAAAGGAAGAAGAGACAATACAGATATGGAGCTTTATGGCTCGTTATTGCTTACCGTGGAGTAGGTGCTGCACAAAGTGTCAGATCATATATGCCAGAAAATAGAAAGCATAAAATCGAAAAAATGTGCGGAGCACATGAGCTTTACTTATGCACGGGGTCTGCGCCCGGCTTTGTACAAAGGATTACATGCAACGGCGGCAAGACTTGAACAAAAGGTGGTTGCCGGAACAGGTTCCGACAACCACGCCTTACGGGTAAAACTTGCGAAGATGCTCAATGTTCCAGGAGTTGCTCACCGGAATGCCATCTTCGGTCTCAAGGCGGATAGTGCCAGGCCTTGTGACCCGTTTCACCCGGTAAGGGCCTTCCCACTTCGGCGTCAACTTGTTGGAATTCTTGGCGGACTGAACGCGCCGAAGAACAAGGTCGCCTTCCTCGAGACTTCTGGCGTTAACTTTGCGGCTATGGTAGCGGCGCAAAGCTTGCTGGTAGCGAGTAGCTCGCACAGCAGCCTGAAGACGGTCTTCCTCAAGGAGCAGCGCGTCATCTTGTCGCAGCTGCTCTTGCTCAAGCTCATCATAAGCGAGCACTCGAGGTGACCCGTATACGAGTTCCATGGGGATAACTGCCTCTGCTCCATAGACTAGAGCAAAAGGTGTCTGGCCAGTGGCTCGATTTGGCGTCGTCCTGATCGACCAAAGAACCACCGGCAGCTCCTCGATCCAGTTTCTTCCGCACTTGTGCAGCCTGTCGAAAGTTCTGGTCTTGAGCCCACGCAGCACTTCAGCATTTGCCCTCTCCGCTTGACCGTTGCTTCTCGGGTGAGCAACAGAAGCGAAGCAGACCTTGGCGCCAAGATCTTGGACGTACTGCATGAAGGTGCGGCTCGTGAATTGTGTACCATTGTCGGTGATTATCCTGTTAGGGATCCCGAAGCGGCAAACAATCGACCTGAAGAACTTGACTGCTGACTGTGCGGTCACCTTCCTCACTGGTTCCACTTTCGGCCACTTTGTGAACTTGTCGATTGCAACGTACAAGTACTCAAAGCCCCCGACAGCTCGGGGAAAGGGGCCGAGGATGTCGAGCCCCCAGACCGAAAATGGCCAGGATAAAGGGATCGTCTGGAGAGCTTGAGCTGGCTGGTGTATCTGCTTGGAATGGAACTGGCACGCTTCACACTTGGTTACTTGTGCAGTTGCATCCTGGAGGGATGTTGGCCAAAAGAAACCTTGCCAGAAAGCTTTGCCGACAAGTGCTCTTGCGCCAATGTGGTGACCACATATGCCTCCATGTATCTCTGCCAACAGCTTTTGTCCATCTTCCCGGTGAATACACTTCAATTTCACACCGTTGAGTCTTCTTCTGTACAGTGTCTTGTCGACAAACTGGTACATAATTGACTGCCGGGCTACTCTTTCCGCTTCTTCTTGCTCTTCAGGAAGTTCTCCTGTCTGAAGGAAATGGATAATCTACTGTGCCCATGCTGGAGCTTGTGGCTCGACAACAAGGACTAAAGGCAAATCGGTGGCTGCGGGAACGTCCGCTTCTACGGCGAGAACCTGGGTCTCTGCCGGAGCTTGACGCTCCCCGGCAAGCTTGCTGGAGCAAAACTTGTTGGGAGCTTCTGCTACAACGGAACAAACCCTAGGGCTTGCCGGAGCAGACTGCTCCTCAGCACTCTTGGCGTTGATCTTAAGGACTTTCTTGGCAGTGGCTTCGGGAAGCTCTGCCGGCAAATAGTCACCAGAAATCAACTTCCTCTTCTTGCTCTGTCCAGTTGATGGCGTTACGGACGGCTGAGTCAGCTTGAGCACAAAGACCCCTGGTTCCACAGGTAACTTAAGTGCGGCACACTTTGACAGGCCATCTGCAATGGCGTTCTGAGTTCTTGGAACATGCTCCATTTGTAGGCCGTCAAAGCGTTCTTCTAGCTTTCTCACTTCGTCAACGTAAGCTTCCATCAACGGACTTTGATAACTCTTGTTCACTTGGCGGACGACAAGCTGTGAGTCACCCCTGACAATGAGCTTCTTGATCCCAAGGTCTGCCGCGATCCGGAGACCGGCAAGCAAGCCTTCATACTCTGCAGTATTATTTGTTGCTTATTCCTTGGGAAAGTGCATCTGGACTACGTACTTGAGGTGCTCTCCGGCGGGTGCGACAAGCAGCACGCCAGCGCCAGCGCCTTGCAGCGAAAAGGCACCATCAAAGTACATCAGCCACTCTTTGCTTGCTTCATCGACGGGGATGCTCGTCTCTGGAATTTCTTCATCTGGTGTTGGCGTCCATTCTGCTATAAACTCTGCCAATGCTCTGCTCTGAATAGTCGAAGTGCTCTCAAACTTGAGGCCAAAGCTTGACAGTTCTAGTGCCCACTCAACAATCCTGCCCGTCGCTTCTGGATTCTGTAGTATCCTCTTCAGCGGAAAGCGAGTGATAACTGTTATCTCATGTGCTTGGAAGTAATGGCGCAGCTTTCTCGAGGCCATGAGAAGGCCGAAAAGCAATTTCTGCATGCCAGAGTACCTTGACCTAGCCCCCTGCAGAAGGGAACTGACAAAGTAAACTGGGCGCTGCACCATCTTCTTGTGTATCTCTTCGTGCATCTGCGCAGATCCATCTTTGTCGGGACCAGAGCTTGTCGGGGAAGCCCCCTGCTTGTCGCCGGATGCGCTTGCCGTGGTTGCTGGCTCATCATCTGCCTCCCTCTCTGCTACTAACGCAGCACTAACCACTTGATTGGTTGCCGCTATGTACAGCAGCAACTTTTCTTGTGGCTTAGGTGCGATAAGTATTGGAGGGGAGGACAAGTATCTCTTCAAGTCTTGCAGCGCAGCCTCCGCTTCCGGAGTCCATTTCATTGGACCCACCTTTTTCAACAATTTGAAAAAGGGCAGGGCGCGCTCAGCAGACCTAGAGATAAACCTGCTGAGAGCAGCCACACAACCGGCAAGTCTCTGTACATCCTTGACGCGCTTTGGTGCTTCAATCTGCTCAATGGCCTTGATCTTGTCGGGATTGGCTTCAATTCCCCGCTGAGACACAAAGAACCCGAGAAGCTTGCCGGAGGGGACTCCAAACACACACTTCTCTGGGTTGAGCTTGAGGCTGATCTTGCGCAGATTTGCAAAGGTCTCGTCTAAATCTTGAATCAGGGTTGCTCTGTCCTTGCTCTTGACCACTATATCATCCATGTAGGCTTCCACATTTCTGTGTATTTGTGGCTCAAGGGAGACATGGACTACTCTTGCAAATGTTGAACCAGCATTTTTTAATCCGAAAGGCATCCGTACGAAACAGTATGTGCCACATGGAGTAGTAAATGCGGTCTTCTCCTCGTCCTCTTCTGCCATGAAGATCTGATGGTATCCTGAGTATGCGTCAAGAAATGAAAGCAAATCACATCCGGCTGTGGAGTCAACAATCTGGTCAATGCGCGGCAAAGGAAATGGGTCTTTGGGACAGGCTTTGTTAACATCAGTAAAATCGATACAAAGTCTCCATTTCCCATTTTCCTTGCGCACGACTACAGGATTGGCCAACCACATGGGATGGAGCACTCCTCTGACAAGGCTGCTGCTTCCAACTTCTTGATCTCTTCTGCAACGAACTCTTGGCGCTCCACTGCCTGCTTCCTGACTTTCTGCTTGACGGGCTGCGCATGAGGACAAATGGCAAGGTGGTGCTCAATCACTTTCCTGGGAACACCGGGGATGTCAGACGGTTGCTACGCAAACACGTCGACATTCGCCCGCAGGAAAGCAACTAGCGCGCTTTCCTATTTAGGGTCAAGAGTGGCACTGATGGTGAAGGTACCACCAGTGCCATCCTCCTTGGCGGACACCCTCTTCATCTCTGGCGGAGCTGCCATCGTCCTCTTACACTTGCCGGTGGAGCTCGATGGTGCGTCCTCGACGGCAGCGCAGCACTCCGAGGAGGTGCGCTTGCCGGAGTGGGCATCAGAACTCTTGCCGGACTTGGTCTTCTTCTTCCCCCCGGGAGCTTCAGCGGCAAGTGACATGTGATCTGCCGCGGCTGCTGCTTCCCGTTAGATCTTGTCGGCACAGATAAGAGCATCCTTCTTGTCGCCAGGGACAGAGATGACGCTTATCGGGCCTGGCATCTTTAGCATGTTGTATGCATAATGAGAGGCTGCCATGAACTTGGCGAGTGCTGGACGGCCAAGTATCCCATTGTAAGGCAATGGAATATCGGCAACGTCAAATGTGACCCTCTCAGTCCTAAAGTTGAGCTCGCTGCCAAATGTTACTGGCAGCGTGACCTTCCCCTTCGGCTTGCTCCTTCCCGGATTGATTCCTTGGAATGTGCCGGTCTCTTCGAGCTCGCTGTCGGGGATTTGGAGTTTTTGGAGTACAGCGGAGGAGATCAGGTTCAAGCCGGCCCCGCCGTCAACTAGCATCTTGGTGACTTTGAGGTTGCGGATAGTTGGTGATACCAACATCGGCAAACACCCGACCGCAGTTGTGCGATCAGGGTGATCCTCAATGTCGAAGATGATAGGCGTGCTGGACCATTTCAGAAGTTTGCGCGATTCGACAGGTGGTTCCGCTGCATTGACTTCCCGCACCCACTGTTTGAGTTGGCGGTGCGAAGTATGCAGGGAAGCACTGCCGTCAACGCAAAAGACCTCGGTGGCTTTCTGAAACTCCTGCTCACTGGTCTCAACATCATCCATGTCTTCGTCGTCGTCGTCTTCATCGTTGTCGCGGCCGCGGGGAGGTCTGTCTCCTTGCCGCTGCTTGGCCTTGCCGCGGCGTCCTCCCCGGCCGGCGCGCTTCTTGCCAGATTCGGCAGCGCCACTTTGGGCTCTCTCCTTGTCTCGCCGCTCGTACTCAGCCTTTTGCTGCTGGACAAGCTGCTCGACCTTCTTGCAGCTCTGGAGGCCATGGCCCTTGGTGCGGTGAATCTTGCAATATTGCTTGTCGGAGCCATCCTTCTTGTCGGCGACGGCCACAGCCTGGCAGTTGGTGCACGCGGCAACCTCCTTGCCGGAGCTACCAACTTTGGCTTTCTTGGCGCCGCCTTCGTTGGCGGACTGCTCAACGACTAGCACCTCTTTGCCTTTCTTCTTCCTGTTCCGCCGCCGGTTTTTCTTTGCCGAGGCAGCATCCTCACTGTCAGATCCTTCCGCTCCGGTCTTCTCTCCCGGGAGTCTCCTTCCTTCCTCAGCACGTGCACATTTGTCGGCCAGGGCGTACAGCTCACTGACGTCTCTGATCCTGCACATCGCCATCTTCTCCCGCATCCTGCGGTTACGCACGTTCTGATGGAATGCGCTGATGACCGCGGCGGGGTGGACGTCTGGGACGTTATACTGTACACGGCTGAACCTTTGAATGTACTTGCGCAGGGGCTCTCCTTCCTTCTAGGCGAGCAGATGAAGATCACTCTCTTGGCCATGAGGTTTGTGGCCGCCTGTAAAGGCACCAACAAACTGATGGCATAGGTCTGCCCAGGAGGATATGGAGTTGTCCGGCAAGTGCATGAGCCAGGACCTGACGTTGGGCTTGAGCACCAACGGGAAGTAGTTGGCAAGGATCTTGTCATCTCGCCCCCCGGCAGCCTGCACCGCGATGGTGTAGATGCTGAGGAAGTCCGACGGATGCGTCTTGCCGTCGTACTTCTCGGGTACATCTGGTTTGAAATTCTTCGTGCTGGGCCACTGGACTTGCCGCAGCTCACGGGTGAACGCAGGGCAACCTCCCGCGTACGGCAAGTCGCCTGGTTCCCCTGGCACATGCATGTCAACAGAGGGCCCAGCACGCTGGTCTGATTGTCGTCGCGCTTCTCTTCGGCGCTCGATGCGAGTACGAGCGTCTTCTTGTTGTCTTTCTTGAAGAACTTGGCACTGATCGCGACGAGCTCGCGGATCTGATGACGCGGTGGAGTCGCTGTCGAGGTGGATCCGGCGAGTCGGCGATTTTGGCCTTCGGGGTGGAGAGTGCACAGTAGTTGCACTCCCACCAGTCTTGTCGTCTCCGGCTCGTGCCTGGCTGGCTTGGCGCGGCTGCGACGCGCTCGGCTGCCGAGGAGTGTCGCCGTTTGCGAAGCCGATGAGACTCTGGATGGTGGCCCTCCAGTCGTCGATCTTGTCCACCGTTGGAGGGTAATCTAGGAGCAGCTGAGCTCGCGCCAAAGCTTCTGTTGCAGTGGCAGGTGGCGGTGGCGAACGGTGCGAGGAGCGGGATATGCACGGACTTCTAACCATGTTAGAAGGAGCAATATCCCGTCCAGGCAACCGTGTGTCGCTCGCGCCAGCAGGTTCACGTGCATGGTGGTCCTGAGCGCTCCGAGACCCACGAGCTCGATCTTGGTCTAGCGAACGCATGGTACCGTGAGTACCATGACGCTGCCGGTCCCACGCCTCCTGAGATGGGCGCGGTGCATGCACGGACGCCGAGGTCTTGGAGTGCGCCCGGTCGTTGTGGGAGCCGGCTACGCTGCCGATGGGCAGCGCAGCCTTGTCCTGGGACCTGGCAGCACCGTGAGTTCCCTCGTCGACGCGTGTTCTTCCACCGGCGCCTGCCCCACCAACCGTTTGCTCCGGCGGTGGTTGGCTCGGCGCGGACGGAGCAGCCGCCTCTGAAGCCTTCTTCTTCGACGGCATGTTGATGAAGATGATGAAGATCTGGCTCGCGAGAACGCCGGATCTGGTTCACACAACCTCGACACCCCCTACCTGGCGCGCCAAAGATGCCGGGGTACTGATCCACGGGCACCTATGGGACCGGCGGACCGGGTCCCTTTCGGTTCGGCGGGGGCGGAGATCGTGTAAAGAGCAAATTGAGGCCATGCACGCGAGCGATTTACCCAGGTTCGGGCCGCACGGATGCGTAAAAACCTACTCCTGCTTTGTGGCTTGTATTGATTTCTTGCTCGGGAGCGCGGAGTGCTACAGTACACACCAGCAGCTAGTGAGACCGAGCGTGAGTGTTCGAACCCCCCTCTACGTTGCACACGGGACTCCTTTTATATGCTCAAGGGGTTACCGACAGGTGGCAACGGAGGTAAAGGGCAAAAATGGAAAGGTGCTGTGGTAGGCACAGCTACCTGCTACAGTGTATCATACCTAACCCTAACGGCAGGGGACAAGGGCCTTAAATGCCCGTCTGTGTCGCCTAAATAGTGCGAAAAGGGACCGCCAGGGACGCCACCGTTCGCCACGATGGCGATCTTGTCAGCGCCGCTTGCCACCGCACGCCCCTGGCTGCACAGCCTTCCGCCACGTATGCCTGGAAGGGCCCCAGAGCGACACGTTGGTGGATGTGCTAGAGCGCGGGCACGGAGAGGTGGCTCGCCGCGGCAAGCGCCTTGCTGCGGTCGTTTTCTTGTCGCGTTCGGGAGCTTGTCGCTCACCGGGCCTTGCCGGGACGCGTGGTGCGCCGCGGCAAGTTCCTTGAAATGCCTTGGGTGGCCTTCCCGGCAAGCTCCTCTTGCCGGGGTCTTGGGATGCTTTTGACAGCCTTCCCGGCAAGCTCCTCTTGCCGGGGTCTTGTCTTCTTGGCTTGGACACTTTGTTCTTGAATGGCTCCAAAGGAACCACGGAGGATCTTGGCGGTCACCCGGCAAGCCTTGCCGCGGGATGCTGCGACTGCCCGTGCACAAGTTCGGGATACTAGGGTACCCCTTACTCTAGTACACCGACACTTTGTGAAGTAAGTACTAGCTAGGCTTACCCAAATGATCTGAAAATTTACCAGCGCATGACCATACCTATGTAACTTACGTACACCAATTTTTATCTTATTTCATTCATCCAATCTCCCTCACTAGTTTTCCCAAGTTTTTGTCCATAGAAGAGCATTGTGAAGGAAGTACTACTTTGGCATGTCAAAATGATATCAATTTTCTACAATGCTTTCCTATGCCCATCCTCCACCAAATTTCATCTCAATCCATTCATTATTTTGAGCCCAGCTTCAACATTCATATTTTTGTCCAGTGTGGTACTTTGCAAAGCAAGTACCACCTAGGCTCCTCCTTTTGAGGTGAAAATTTGTGAATACATTCTCCTTAGTACATGATCATCCTCGGCCAAAACTCACACCCATTGGCCATGTGCATTTCCCGTACCGCAAATCAAACACTTGGCTGCTTATTCATGTTTGAGCATCGATCGGTCTCCTCGTGAGAATCTTATGCTGTAATTTTCTTCCTAGCACCTACATGGGGAGTGCCCAACCCACTAGACATGCCTAGGCCGCACATAACACATGGCAACGCCACGGTCACGCGGTGACCACGCGGCGGGCATGCAAGCTTACGCGCTCTAGAGTTGGGGCCCTCGGCCACCGTCCAAACCTCGATGTCTCGCCATCAAACCATGTATTTCTGATTAAATAGATACTTATTTACCTAGAAATGATTTTTGGAAAAAATAAAGAGCAAACTATGAGGCAGCTGCAGTTCAAATTTGACCCGCTTCCAACTGAATCAACGGGAATTTGTCTTTTTCACCAGAGGTGGATCAAAATTTTTGACACACAACCATTTTGTCAATTGTGCATTAAATATGGCCTAGTATTTTATAAAATTGATTAGGTCCAATTTTGCAACAAATATATGGTAGGTCCTTCACAAAAAAACTCATTTCAGGCACTCAGAAAATGGAAAATGGTTTTTTCGTCCAAAGAAAATGAAAACTTCCTTAGGCAACATTGTTTGCCATTCCAATATGCACCCTTGTGCACAATATCAGATCATTTGAACAAACTATGCCATGAATGTGGCCATAAGATTGATCATTTGTCTTGAAAGCCATGAATCTTCACACTTGATAGCTCATTTCTGATAACACTTTTTTAAAATAATTACCGTATTACAAGTTAAATATTTTTCCTGGAAACTTGGTCACATATAATGACACAATGCGAAGGTTTTCCAATTTTTTGATTTTTTTGAATTTTTTATGCCCGTTTCAAAATGCGGTCAAAACGGCGGGCTTGACCGTTCCTAGCTAGTGGTTGAATCTTGGAAAATTTTTGATGTTTCACTAATTAAATAGATACTTATGTACCTATAAATGATTTTTGAAAAAAATAAATAGCAAACTATGAGGTAGCTGCAGTTCAAATTTGACCCGCTTCCAACTGAATCGGCGGGAATTTGTCTTTTTCACCAGAGGTGGATCAAAACTTTTGGCACCCAACCATTTTGTCAATTGTGCATTAAATATGTCCTAATATTTTATAAAAATGATTTGGTACAATTTTGCAACAAATATATGGTAGGTCCTTCACAAAAAAACATCATTTCGAGCACTCGAAAAATGGAAAATGAATTTTCCGTGCAAAGAAAATGAAAACTCCCTTTGGCAACATTGTTTGGAATTCCAAGATGCACCCTTGTGCACAATATGAGATCATTTGAACAAACTATGCCATGAATGTGACCATGAGATTGCGCGTTTGGGTTGAAATCCATGAATCTTCACACATGATAGCTCATTTATGACAACACTTTTCTAAAATAATTATCGTATTACAAGTTTATTATTTTTCCTGGTAACTAGGTCACATATAATGACGCAATGCGAAGGTTTTCCAATTTTTTGATTTTTTTTGAATTTTTTATGCCCGTTTCAAAATGCGGTCAAAACGGCAGGCTGGACCATTCCTAGCTAGTGGTTGAATCTTGGAAAATTTTTGATGTTTCTCTGATTAAATAGATACTTATGTACCTAGAAATGATTTTTGAAAAAAATAAATAGCAAACTATGAGGCAGCTGCAGTTCAAATTTGACCCGCTTCCAACTGAATCGGCGGGAATTTGTCTTTTTCACCAGAGGTGGATCAAAACTTTTGGCACCCAACCATTTTGTCAATTGTGCATTAAATATGTCCTAATATTTTATAAAAATGATTAGGTACAATTTTGCAACAAATATATGGTAGGTCCTTCACAAAAAAACCTCATTTCGGGCACTCGAAAAATGGAAAATGAATTTTCCGTGCAAAGAAAATGAAAACTCCCTTTGGCAACATTGTTTGGAATTCCAAGATGCACCCTTGTGCACAATATGAGATCATTTGAACAAACTATGCCATGAATGTGACCATGAGATTGAGCGTTTGGGTTGAAATCCATGAATCTTCACACATGATAGCTCATTTATGAGAACACTTTTCTAAAATAATTACCGTATTACAAGTTTATTATTTTTCCTGGTAACTTGGTCACATATAATGACGCAATGCGAAGGTTTTCCAATTTTTTGATTTTTTTTGAATTTTTTATGCCCGTTTCAAAATGCGGTCAAAACGGCGGGCATTACCGTTCCTAGCTAGTGGTTGAATCTTGGAAAACTTTTGATGTTTCTCTGATTAAATAGATACTTATGTACATAGAAATGATTTTTGAAAAAAATAAATAGCAAACTATGAGGCAGCTGCAGTTCAAATTTGACCCGCTTCCAACTAAATCGGCGGGAATTTGTCTTTTTCACCAGAGGTGGATCAAAACTTTTGGCACCCAACCATTTTGTCAATTGTGCATTAAATATGTCCTAATATTTTATAAAAATGATTTGGTACAATTTTGCAACAAATATATGGTAGGTCCTTCACAAAAAAACCTCATTTCGGGCACTCGAAAAATGGAAAATGAATTTTCTGTGCAAACAAAATGAAAACTCCCTTTGGCAACATTGTTTGGAATTCCAAGATGCACCCTTGTGCACAATATGAGATCATTTGAACAAACTATGCCATGAATGTGACCATGAGATTGAGCGTTTGGGTTGAAATCCATGAATCTTCACACATGATAGCTCATTTATGAGAACACTTTTCTAAAATAATTACCATATTACAAGTTTATTATTTTTCCTGGTAACTTGGTCACATATAATGACGCAATGCGAAGGTTTTCCAATTTTTTGATTTTTTTTGAATTTTTTATGCCCGTTTCAAAATGCGGTCAAAACAGCGGGCTTGACCGTTCCTACCTAGTGGTTGAATCTTGGAAAAATTTTGATGTTTCTCTGATTAAATAGATACTTATGTACCTAGAAATGATTTTTGAAAAAAATAAATAGCAAACTATGAGGCAGCTGCAGTTCAAATTTGACCCGCTTCCAGCTGAATCGGCGGGAATTTGTCTTTTTCACCAGAGGTGGATCAAAACTTTTGGCACCCAACCATTTTGTCAATTGTGCATTAAATATGTCCTAATATTTTATAAAAATGATTTGGTACAATTTTGCAACAAATATATGGTAGGTCCTTCACAAAAAAACCTCATTTCAGGCACTCGAAAAATGGAAAATGAATTTTCCGTGCAAAGAAAATGAAAACTCCCTTTGGCAACATTGTTTGGAATTCCAAGATGCACCCTTGTGCACAATATGAGATCATTTAAACAAACTATGCCATGAATGTGACCATGAGATTGAGCGTTTGGGTTGAAATCCATGAATCTTCACACATGATAGCTCATTTATGAGAACACTTTTCTAAAATAATTACCGTATTACAAGTTTATTCTTTTTCCTGGTAACTTGGTCACATATAATGACGCAATGCGAAGGTTTTCCAATTTTTTGATTTTTTTTGAATTTTTTATGCCCGTTTCAAAATGCGGTCAAAACGGCGGGCTTGACCGTTCCTAGCTAGTGGTTGAATCTTGGAAAACTTTTGATGTTTCTCTGATTAAATCGATACTTATGTACCTAGAAATGATTTTTGAAAAAAATAAATAGCAAACTATGAGGCAGCTGCAGTTCAAATTTGACCCGCTTCCAACTGAATCGGCGGGAATTTGTCTTTTTCACCAGAGGTGGATCAAAACTTTTGGCACCCAACCATTTTGTCAATTGTGCATTAAATATGTCCTAATATTTTATAAAAATGATTTGGTACAATTTTGCAACAAATATATGGTAGGTCCTTCACAAAAAAACCTCATTTCGGGCACTCGAAAAATGGAAAATGAATTTTCCGTGCAAACAAAATGAAAACTCCCTTTGGCAACATTGTTTGGAATTCCAAGATGCACCCTTGTGCACAATATGAGATCATTTGAACAAACTATGCCATGAATGTGACCATGAGATTGAGCGTTTGGGTTGAAATCCATGAATCTTCACACATGATAGCTCATTTATGAGAACACTTTTCTAAAATAATTACCGTATTACAAGTTTATTATTTTTTCTGGTAACTTGGTCACATATAATGACGCAATGCGAAGGTTTTCCAATTTTTTGATTTTTTTCGAATTTTTTATGCCCGTTTCAAAATGCGGTCAAAACGGCGGGCTTGACCGTTCCTAGCTAGTGGTCGAATCTTCGAAAATTTTTGATGTTTCTCTGATTAAACAGATACTTATGTACCTAGAAATGATTTTTGAAAAAAATAAATAGCAAACTATGAGGCAGCTACAGTTCAAATTTGACCCGCTTCCAACTGAATCGGCAGGAATTTGTCTTTTTCACCAGAGGTGGATCAAAACTTTTGGCACCCAACCATGTTGTCAATTGTGCATTAAATATGTCCTAATATTTTATAAAAATGATTTGGTACAATTTTGCAACAAATATATGGTAGGTCCTTCACAAAAAAACCTCATTTCGGGCACTCGAAAAATGGAAAATGAATTTTCCGTGCAAAGAAAATGAAAACTCCCTTTGGCAACATTGTTTGGAATTCCAAGATGCACCCTTGTGCACAATATGAGATCATTTGAACAAACTATGCCATGAATGTGACCATGAGATTGAGCGTTTGGGTTGAAATCCATGAATCTTCACACATGATAGCTCATTTATGAGAACACTTTTCTAAAATAATTACCATATTACAAGTTTATTATTTTTCCTGGTAACTTGGTCACATATAATGACGCAATGCGAAGGTTTTCCAATTTTTTGATTTTTTTTGAATTTTTTATGCCCGTTTCAAAATGCGGTCAAAACGGCGGGCTTGACCGTTCCTAGCTAGTGGTTGAATCTTGGAAAACTTTTGATGTTTCTCTGATTAAATAGATACTTATGTACCCAAAAATGATTTTTGAAAAAAATAAATAGCAAACTATGAGGCAGCTGCAGTTCAAATTTGACCCGCTTGCACCTGAATCGGCGGGAATTTGTCTTTTTCACCAGAGGTGGATCAAAACTTTTGGCACCCAACCATTTTGTCAATTGTGCATTAAATATGTCCTAATATTTTAAAAAAATGATTTGGTACAATTTTGCAACAAATATATGGTAGGTCCTTCACAAAAAAACCTCATTTCGGCACTCAAAAAATGGAAAATGAATTTTCCGTGCAAAGAAAATGAAAACTCCCTTTGGCAACATTGTTTGGAATTCCAAGATGCACCCTTGTGCACAATATGAGATCATTTGAACAAACTATGCCATGAATGTGACCATGAGATTGAGCGTTTGGGTTGAAATCCATGAATCTTCACACATGATAGCTCATTTATGAGAACACTTTTCTAAAATAATTACCGTATTACAAGTTTATTATTTTTCCTGGTAACTTGGTCACATATAATGACGCAATGCGAAGGTTTTCCAATTTTTTGGTTTTTTTGAATTTTTTATGCCCGTTTCAAAATGCGGTCAAAACGGCGGGCTTGACCGTTCCTAGCTAGTGGTTGAATCTTGGAAAACTTTTGATGTTTCTCTGATTAAATAGATACTTATGTACCTAGAAATGATTTTTGAAAAAAATAAATAGCAAACTATGAGGCAGCTGCAGTTCAAATTTGACCCGCTTGCACCTGAATCGGCGGGAGTTTGTCTTTTTCACCAGAGGTGGATCAAAACTTTTGGCACCCAACCATTTTGTCAATTGTGCATTAAATATGTCCTAATATTTTATAAAAATGGTTTGGTACAATTTTACAACAAATATATGGTAGGTCCTTCACAAAAAAACCTCATTTCGGGCACTCGAAAAATGGAAAATGAATTTTCCGTGCAAAGAAAATGAAAACTCCCTTTGGCAACATTGTTTGGAATTCCAAGATGCACCCTTGTGCACAATATGAGATCATTTGAACAAACTATGCCATGAATGTGACCATGAGATTGAGCGTTTGGGTTGAAATCCATGAATCTTCACACATGATAGCTCATTTATGAGAACACTTTTCTAAAATAATTACCGTATTACAAGTTTATTATTTTTCCTGGTAACTTGGTCACATATAATAACGCAATGCGAAGGTTTTCCAATTTTTTGATTTTTTTTTTGAATTTTTTATGCCCGTTTCAAAATGCGGTCAAAACGGCGGGCTTGACCGTTCCTAGCTAGTGGTTGAATCTAGGAAATTTTTTGATGTTTCTCTGATTAGATAGATACTTATGTACCTAGAAATGATTTTTGAAAAAAATAAATAGCAAACTATGAGGCAGCTGCAGTTCAAATTTGACCCGCTTCCAACTGAATCGGCAGGAATTTGTCTTTTTCACCAGAGGTGGATCAAAACTTTTGGCACCCAACCATTTTGTCAATTGTGCATTAAATATGTCCTAATATTTTATAAAAATGATTTGGTACAATTTTGCAACAAATATATGGTAGGTCCTTCACAAAAAAACCTCATTTCGGGCACTCGAAAATTGGAAAATGAATTTTCCGTGCAAAGAAAATGAGAACTCCCTTTGGCAACATTGTTTGGAATTCCAAGATGCACCCGTGTGCACAATATGAGATCATTTGAACAAACTATTCCATGAATGTGACCATGAGATTGAGCGTTTGGGTTGAAATCCATGATTCTTCACATATGATAGCTCATTTATGAGAACACTTTTCTAAAATAATTACCGTATTACAAGTTTATTATTTTTCCTGGTAACTTGGTCACATATAATGACGCAATGCGAAGGTTTTCCAATTTTTTGATTTTTTTTGAATTTTTTATCCCGTTTCAAAATGCGGTCAAAACGGCGGGCTTGACCGTTCCTAGCTAGTGGTTGAATCTTGGAAAACTTTTGATGTTTCTCTGATTAAGTAGATACTTATGGACCTAGAAATGATTTTTGAAAAAAATAAATAGCAAACTAGGAGGCAGCTGCAGTTCAAATTTGACCCGCTTGCACCTGAATCGGCGGGAATTTGTCTTTTTCACCAGAGGTGGATCAAAACTTTTGGCACCCAACCATTTTGTCAATTGTGCATTAAATATGTCCTAATATTTTATAAAAATGATTTGGTACAATTTTGCAACAAATATATGGTAGGTCCTTCACAAAAAAACCTCATTTCGGGCACTCGAAAAATGGAAAATGAATTTTCCGTGCAAAGAAAATGAAAACTCCCTTTGGCAACATTATTTGGAATTCCAAGATGCACCCTTGTGCACAATATGAGATCATTTGAACAAACTATGCCATGAATGTGACCATGAGATTGAGCGTTTGGGTTGAAATCCATGAATCTTCACACATGATAGCTCATTTATGAGAACACTTTTCTAAAATAATTACCGTATTACAAGTTTATTATTTTTCCTGGTAACTTGATCACATATAATGACGCAATGCGAAGGTTTTCCAATTTTTTGATTTTTTTTGAATTTTTTATGCCCGTTTCAAAATGCGGTCAAAACGGCGGGCTTGACAATTCCTAGCTAGTGGTTGAATCTTGGAAAACTTTTGATGTTTCTCTGATTAAATAGATACTTATGTACCTAGAAATGATTTTTGAAAAAAATAAATAGCAAACTATGAGGCAGCTGCAGTTCAAATTTGACCCGCTTCCACCTGAATCGGCAGAATTTGTCTTTTTCACCAGAGGTGGATCAAAACTTTTGGCACCCAACCATTTTGTCAATTGTGCATTAAATATGTCCTAATATTTTATAAAAATGATTTGGTACAATTTTGCAACAAATATATGGTAGGTGCTTCACAAAAAAACCTCATTTCAGGCACTCGAAAAATGGAAAATGAATTTTCCGTGCAAAGAAAATGAAAACTCCCTTTGGCAACATTGTTTGGAATTCCAAGATGCACCCTTGTGCACAATATGAGATCATTTGAACAAACTATGCCATGAATGTGACCATGAGATTGAGCGTTTGGGTTGAAATCCATGATTCTTCACACATGATAGCTCATTTATGAGAACACTTTTCTAAAATAATTACCGTATTACAAGTTTATTATTTTTCCTGGTAACTTGGTCACATATAATGACGCAATGCGAAGGTTTTCCAATTTTTTGATTTTTTTTGAATTTTTTATGCCCGTTTCAAAATGCGGTCAAAACGGCGGGCTTGACCGTTCCTAGCTAGTGGTTGAATCTTGGAAAACTTTTGATGTTTCTCTGATTAAATAGATACTTATGTACCTAGAAATGATTTTTGAAAAAAAATAAATAGCAAACTATGAGGCAGCTGCAGTTCAAATTTGACCCGCTTCCAGCTGAATCGGCGGGAATTTGACTTTTTCACCAGAGGTGGATCAAAACTTTTGGCACCCAACCATTTTGTCAATTGTGCATTAAATATGTCCTAATATTTTATAAAAATGATTTGGTACAATTTTGCAACAAATATATGGTAGGTGCTTCACAAAAAAACCTCATTTCAGGCACTCGAAAAATGGAAAATGAATTTTCCGTGCAAAGAAAATGAAAACTCCCTTTGGCAACATTGTTTGGAATTCCAAGATGCACCCTTGTGCACAATATGAGATCATTTGAACAAACTATGCCATGAATGTGACCATGAGATTGAGCGTTTGGGTTGAAATCCATGATTCTTCACACATGATAGCTCATTTATGAGAACACTTTTCTAAAATAATTACCGTATTACAAGTTTATTATTTTTCCTGGTAACTTGGTCACATATAATGACGCAATGCGAATGTTTTCCAATTTTTTGATTTTTTTTGAATTTTTTATGCCCGTTTCAAAATGCGGTCAAAACGGCGGGCTTGACCGTTCCTAGCTAGTGGTTGAATCTTGGAAAACTTTTGATGTTTCTCTGATTAAATAGATACTTATGTACCTAGAAATGATTTTTGAAAAAAATAAATAGCAAACTATGAGGCAGCTGCAGTTCAAATTTGACCCGCTTCCAACTGAATCGGCGGGAATTTGTCCTTTTAACCAGAGGTGGATCAAAACTTTTGGCACCCAACCATTTTGTCAATTGTGCATTAAATATGTCCTAATATTTTATAAAAATGATTTGGTACAATTTTGCAACAAATATATGGTAGGTCCTTCACAAAAAAACCTCATTTCGGGCACTTGAAAAATGGAAAATGAATTTTCCTTGCAAAGAAAATGAAAACTCCCTTTGGCAACATTGTTTGGAATTCCAAGATGCACCCCTGTGCACAATATGAGATCATTTGAACAAACTATGCCATGAATGTGACCATGAGATTGAGCGTTTGGGTTGAAATCCATGAATCTTCACACATGATAGCTCATTTATGAGAACACTTTTCTAAAATAATTACCGTATTACAAGTTTATTATTTTTCCTGGTAACTTGGTCACATATAATGACGCAATGCGAAGGTTTTCCAATTTTTTCATTTTTTTTGAATTTTTTATGCCCGTTTCAAAATGCGGTCAAAACGGCGGGCTTGACCGTTCCTAGCTAGTGGTTGAATCTTGGAAAACTTTTGATGTTTCTCTGATTAAATAGATACTTATGTACCTAGAAATGATTTTTGAAAAAAATAAATAGCAAACTATGAGGCAGCTGCAGTTCAAATTTGACCCGCTTCCACCTGAATCGGCAGAATTTGTCTTTTTCACCAGAGGTGGATCAAAACTTTTGGCACCCAACCATTTTGTCAATTGTGCATTAAATATGTCCTAATATTTTATAAAAATGATTTGGTACAATTTTGCAACAAATATATGGTAGGTCCTTCACAAAAAAACCTCATTTCGGGCACTCGAAAAATGGAAAATGAATTTTCCGTGCAAAGAAAATGAAAAATCCCTTTGGCAACATTGTTTGGAATTCCAAGATGCACCCTTGTGCACAATATGAGTTCATTTGAACAAACTATGCCATGAATGTGACCATGAGATTGAGCGTTTGGGTTGAAATCCATGAATCTTCACACATGATAGCTCATTTATGAGAACACTTTTCTAAAATAATTACCATATTACAAGTTTATTATTTTTCCTGGTAACTTGGTCACATATAATGACGCAATGCGAAGGTTTTCCAATTTTTTCATTTTTTTTGAATTTTTTATGCCCGTTTCAAAATGCGGTCAAAACGGCGGGCTTGACCGTTCCTAGCTAGTGGTTGAATCTTGGAAAACTTTTGATGTTTCTCTGATTAAATAGATACTTATGTACCTAGAAATGATTTTTGAAAAAAAATAAATAGCAAACTATGAGGCAGCTGCAGTTCAAATTTGACCCGCTTCCAACTGAATCGGCGGGAATTTGTCTTTTTCACCAGAGGTGGATCAAAACTTTTGGCACCCAACCATTTTGTCAATTGTGCATTAAATATGTCCTAATATTTTATAAAAATGATTTGGTACAATTTTGCAACAAATATATGGTAGGTCCTTCACAAAAAAACCTCATTTCGGGCACTCGAAAAATGGAAAATGAATTTTCCTTGCAAAGAAAATGAAAACTCCCTTTGGCAACATTGTTTGGAATTCCAAGATGCACCCCTGTGCACAATATGAGATCATTTGAACAAACTATGCCATGAATGTGACCATGAGATTGAGCGTTTGGGTTGAAATCCATGAATCTTCACACATGATAGCTCATTTATGAGAACACTTTTCTAAAATAATTACCGTATTACAAGTTTATTATTTTTCCTGGTAACTTGGTCACATATAATGACGCAATGCGAAGGTTTTCCAATTTTTTGATTTTTTTTGAATTTTTTATGCCCGTTTCAAAATGCGGTCAAAACGGCGGGCTTGACCGTTCCTAGCTAGTGGTTGAATCTTCGAAAACTTTTGATGTTTCTCTGATTAAATAGATACTTATGTACATAGAAATGATTTTTGAAAAAAATAAATAGCAAACTATGAGGCAGCTGCAGTTCAAATTTGACCCGCTTCTAGCTGAATCGGCGGGAATTTGTCTTTTTAACCAGAGGTGGATCAAAACTTTTGGCACCCAACCATTTTGTCAATTGTGCATTAAATATGTCCTAATATTTTATAAAAATGATTTGGTACAATTTTGCAACAAATATATGGTAGGTCCTTCACAAAAAAACCTCATTTCGGGCACTCGAAAAATGGAAAATGAATTTTCCGTGCAAATAAAATGAAAACTCCCTTTGGCAACATTGTTTGGAATTCCAAGATGCACCCCTGTGCACAATATGAGATCATTTGAACAAACTATGCCATGAATGTGACCATGAGATTGAGCGTTTGGGTTGAAATCCATGAATCTTCACACATGATAGCTCATTTATGAGAACACTTTTCTAAAATAATTACCGTATTACAAGTTTATTATTGTTCCTGGTAACTTGGTCACATATAATGACGCAATGCGAAGGTTTTCCAATTTTTTGATTTTTTTTGAATTTTTTATGCCCGTTTCAAAATGCGGTCAAAACGGCGGGCTTGACCGTTCCTAGCTAGTGGTTGAATCTTGGAAAACTTTTGATGTTTCTCTGATTAAATCGATACTTATGTACCTAGAAATGATTTTTGAAAAAAATAAATAGCAAACTATGAGGCAGCTGTAGTTCAAATTTGACCCGCTTCCAACTGAATCGGCGGGAATTTGTCTTTTTCACCAGAGGTGGATCAAAACTTTTGGCACCCAACCATTTTTTCAATTGTGCATTAAATATGTCCTAATATTTTATAAAAATGATTTGGTACAATTTTGCAACAAATATATGGTAGGTCCTTCACAAAAAAACCTCATTTCGGGCACTCGAAAAATGGAAAATGAATTTTCCGTGCAAAGAAAATGAAAAATCCCTTTGGCAACATTGTTTGGAATTCCAAGATGCACCCTTGTGCACAATATGAGTTCATTTGAACAAACTATGCCATGAATGTGACCATGAGATTGAGCGTTTGGGTTGAAATCCATGAATCTTCACACATGATAGCTCATTTATGAGAACACTTTTCTAAAATAATTACCATATTACAAGTTTATTATTTTTCCTGGTAACTTGGTCACATATAATGACGCAATGCGAAGGTTTTCCAATTTTTTGATTTTTTTTGAATTTTTTATGCCCGTTTCATAATGCGGTCAAAACGGCGGGCTTTACCGTTCCTAGCTAGTGGTTGAATCTTGGAAAACTTTTGATGTTTCTCTGATTAAATAGATACTTATGTACCTAGAAATGATTTTTGAAAAAAATAAATAGCAAACTATGAGGCAGCTGCAGTTCAAATTTGACCCGCTTCTAGCTGAATCGGCGGGAATTTGTCTTTTTCACCAGAGGTGGATCAAAACTTTTGGCACCCAACCATTTTTTCAATTGTGCAATAAATATGTCCTAATATTTTATAAAAATGATTTGGTACAATTTTGCAACAAATATATGGTAGGTCCTTCACAAAAAAACCTCATTTCGGGCACTCGAAAAATGGAAAATGAATTTTCCGTGCAAAGAAAATGAAAACTCCCTTTGGCAACATTGTTTGGAATTCCAAGATGCACCCTTGTGCACAATATGAGTTCATTTGAACAAACTATGCCATGAATGTGACCATGAGATTGAGCGTTTGGGTTGAAATCCATGAATCTTCACACATGATAGCTCATTTATCAGAACACTTTTCTAAAATAATTACCGTATTACAAGTTTATTATTTTTCCTGGTAACTTGGTCACATATAATGACGCAACGCGAAGGTTTTCCAATTTTTTGATTTTTTTTGAATTTTTTATGCCCGTTTCAAAATGCGGTCAAAACGGCGGGCTTGACCGTTCCTAGCTAGTGGTTGAATCTTGGAAAACTTTTGATGTTTCTCTGATTAAATAGATACTTATGTACCTAGAAATGATTTTTGAAAAAAATAAATAGCAAACTATGAGGCAGCTGCAGTTCAAATTTGACCCGCTTCCAACTGAATCGGCGGGAATTTGTCTTTTTCACCAGAGGTGGATCAAAACTTTTGGCACCCAACCATTTTGTCAATTGTGCATTAAATATGTCCTAATATTTTATAAAAATGATTTGGTACAATTTTGCAACAAATATATGGTAGGTCCTTCACAAAAAAACCTCATTTCGGGCACTCGAAAAATGGAAAATGAATTTTCCGTGCAAAGAAAATGAAAACTCCCTTTGGCAACATTGTTTGGAATTCCAAGATGCACCCTTGTGCACAATATGAGATCATTTGAACAAACTATGCCATGAATGTGACCATGAGATTGAGCGTTTGGGTTGAAATCCATGAATCTTCACACATGATAGCTCATTTATGAGAACACTTTTCTAAAATAATTACCGTATTACAAGTTTATTATTTGTCCTGGTAACTTGGTCACATATAATGACGCAACGCGAAGGTTTTCCAATTTTTTGATTTTTTTTGAATTTTTTATGCCCGTTTCAAAATGCGGTCAAAACGGCGGGCTTTACCGTTCCTAGCTAGTGGTTGAATCTTGGAAAACTTTTGATGTTTCTCTGATTAAATAGATACTTATGTACCTAGAAATGATTTTTGAAAAAAATAAATAGCAAACTATGAGGCAGCTACAGTTCAAATTTGACCCGCTTCCAACTGAATCGGCGGGAATTTGTCTTTTTCACCATAGGTGGATCAAAACTTTTGGCACCCAACCATTTTGTCAATTGTGCATTAAATATGTCCTAGTATTTTATAAAAATGATTTGGTACAATTTTGCAACAAATATATGGTAGGTCCTTCACAAAAAAACCTCATTTCGGGCACTCGAAAAATGGAAAATGAATTTTCCGTGCAAAGAAAATGAAAAATCCCTTTGGCAACATTGTTTGGAATTCCAAGATGCACCCTTGTGCACAATATGAGTTCATTTGAACAAACTATGCCATGAATGTGACCATGAGATTGAGCGTTTGGGTTGAAATCCATGAATCTTCACACATGATAGCTCATTTATCAGAACACTTTTCTAAAATAATTACCATATTACAAGTTTATTTTTTTTCCTGGTAACTTGGTCACATATAATGACGCAATGCGAAGGTTTTCCAATTTTTTGATTTTTTTTGAATTTTTTATGTCCCTTTCAAAATGCGGTCAAAACGGCGGGCTTTACCGTTCCTAGCTAGTGGTTGAATCTTGGAAAACTTTTGATGTTTCTCTGATTAAATAGATACTTATGTACCTATAAATGATTTTTGAAAAAAATAAATAGCAAACTATGAGGCAGCTGCAGTTCAAATTTGACCCGCTTCTAGCTGAATCGGCGGGAATTTGTCTTTTTCACCAGAGGTGGATCAAAACTTTTGGCACCCAACCATTTTGTCAATTGTGCATTAAATATGTCCTAATATTTTATAAAAATGATTTAGTACAATTTTGCAACAAATATATGGTAGGTCCTTCACAAAAAACCTCATTTCGGGCACTCGAAAAATGGAAAATGAATTTTCCGTGCAAAGAAAATGAAAACTCCCTTTGGCAACATTGTTTGGAATTCCAAGATGCACCCTTGTGCACAATATGAGATCATTTGAACAAACTATGCCATGAATGTGACCATGAGATTGAGCGTTTGGGTTGAAATCCATGAATCTTCACACATGATAGCTCATTTATGAGAACCCTTTTCTAAATAATTACCGTATTACAAGTTTATTATTTTTCCTGGTAACTTGGTCACATATAATGACGCAACGCGAAGGTTTTCCAATTTTTTGATTTTTTTTGAATTTTTTATGCCCGTTTCAAAATGCGGTCAAAACGGCGGGCTTTACCGTTCCTAGCTAGTGGTTGAATCTTGGAAAACTTTTGATGTTTCTCTGATTAAATAGATACTTATGTACCTAGAAATGATTTTTGAAAAAAATAAATAGCAAACTATGAGGCAGCTGCAGTTCAAATTTGACCCGCTTCCAACTAAATCGGCGGGAATTTGTCTTTTTCACCAGAGGTGGATCAAAACTTTTGGCACCCAACCATTTTGTCAATTGTGCATTAAATATGTCCTAATATTTTATAAAAATGATTTGGTACAATTTTGCAACAAATATATGGTAGGTCCTTCACAAAAAAACCTCATTTCGGGCACTCGAAAAATGGAAAATGAATTTTCCGTGCAAAGAAAATGAAAACTCCCTTTGGCAACATTGTTTGGAATTCCAAGATGCACCCTTGTGCACAATATGAGATCATTTGAACAAACTATGCGATGAATGTGACCATGAGATTGAGCGTTCGGGTTGAAATCCATGAATCTTCACACATGATAGCTCATTTATGAGAACACTTTTCTAAAATAATTACCGTATTACAAGTTTATTATTTTTCCTGGTAACTTGGTCACATATAATGACGCAACGCGAAGGTTTTCCAATTTTTTGATTTTTTTTGAATTTTTTATGCCCGTTTCAAAATGCGGTCAAAACGGCGGGCTTGACCGTTCCTAGCTAGTGGTTGAATCTTGGAAAACTTTTGATGTTTCTCTGATTAAATAGATACTTATGTACCTAGAAATGATTTTTGAAAAAAATAAATAGCAAACTATGAGGCAGCTGCAGTTCAAATTTGACCCGCTTCCAACTAAATCGGCGGGAATTCGTCTTTTTCACCAGAGGTGGATCAAAACTTTTGGCACCCAACCATTTTGTCAATTGTTCATTAAATATGTCCTAATATTTTATAAAAATGATTTGGTACAATTTTGCAACAAATATATGGTAGGTCCTTCACAAAAAAACCTCATTTCGAGCACTCGAAAAATGGAAAATGAATTTTCCGTGCAAAGAAAATGAAAACTCCGTTTGGAAACATTGTTTGGAATTCCAAGATGCACCCCTGTGGAAAATATGAGATCATTTGAACAAACTATGCCATGAATGTGACCATGAGATTGAGCGTTTGGGTTGAAATCCATGAATCTTCACACATGATAGCTCATTTATGAGAACACTTTTATAAAATAATTACCGTATTACAAGGTTATTATTTTTCCTGGTAACTTGGTCACATATAATGACGCAATGCGAAGGTTTTCCAATTTTTTGATTTTTTTTTGAATTTTTTATGCCCGTTTCAAAATGCGGTCAAAACGGCGGGCTTGACCGTTCCTAGCTAGTGGTTGAATCTTGGAAAACTTTTGATGTTTCTCTGATTAAATAGATACTTATGTACCTAGAAATGATTTTTGAAAAAAATAAATAGCAAACTATGAGGCAGCTGCAGTTCAAATTTGACCCGCTTCCAACTAAATCGGCGGGAATTTGTCTTTTTAACCAGAGGTGGATCAAAACTTTTGGCACCCAACCATTTTGTCAATTGTGCATTAAATATGTCCTAATATTTTATAAAAATGATTTGGTACAATTTTGCAACAAATATATGGTAGGTCCTTCACAAAAAAACCTCATTTCGGGCACTCGAAAAATGGAAAATGAATTTTCCGTGCAAAGAAAATGAAAACTCCCTTTGGCAACATTGTTTGGAATTCCGAGATGCACCCATGTGCAAAATATGAGATCATTTGAACAAACTATGCCATGAATGTGACCATGAGATTGAGCGTTTGGGTTGAAATCCATGAATCTTCACACATGATAGCTCATTTATGAGAACACTTTTCTAAAATAATTACCGTATTACAAGTTTATTATTTTTCCTGGTAACTTGGTCACATATAATGACGCAATGCGAAGGTTTTCCATTTTTTTTGATTTTTTTTGAATTTTTTATGCCCGTTTCATAATGCGGTCAAAACGGCGGGCTTTACCGTTCCTAGCTAGTGGTTGAATCTTGGAAAACTTTTGATGTTTCTCTGATTAAATAGATACTTATGTACCTAGAAATGATTTTTGAAAAAAATAAATAGCAAACTATGAGGCAGATGCAGTTCAAATTTGACCCGCTTCTAGCTGAATCGGCGGGAATTTGTCTTTTTCACCAGAGGTGGATCAAAACTTTTGGCACCCAACCATTTTGTCAATTGTGCATTAAATATGTCCTAATATTTTATAAAAATGATTTGGTACAATTTTGCAACAAATATATGGTAGGTCCTTCACAAAAAAACCTCATTTCGGGCACTCGAAAAATGGAAAATGAATTTTCCGTGCAAAGAAAATGAAAACTCCCTTTGGCAACATTGTTTGGAATTCCAAGATGCACCCTTGTGCACAATATGAGATCATTTGAACAAACTATGCCATGAATGTGACCATGAGATTGAGCGTTTCGGTTGAAATCCATGAATCTTCACACATGATAGCTCATTTATGAGAACACTTTTCTAAAATAATTACCGTATTACAAGTTTATTATTTTTCCTGGTAACTTGGTCACATATAATGACGCAATGCGAAGGTTTTCCAATTTTTTGATTTTTTTTGAATTTTTTATGCCCGTTTCAAAATGTGGTCAAAACGGTAGGCTTGACCGTTCCTAGCTAGTGGTTGACTCTTGAATTTTTTTTGATGTTTCTCTGATTAAATATATACTTATGTACCTAGAAATGATTTTTGGAAAAAATAAAGAGCAAAGTACGAGGCAGCTACAGTTCAAATTTGACCCGCTTCCAGCTGAATCGGCGGGAATTTGTCTTTTTCACCAGAGGTGGATCAAAACTTTTGACACCCAACCATTTGGTCAATTATGCATTAAACATGGCCTACTATTTTAGAAAATTGATTTGGTCCAATTTTGCAACAAATATATGATAGGTCCTTCACAAAAAAACTCATTTTGGGCACTCGAAAAATAGAAAATTGATTTTTATGTGCAATGCAAATGAAGACCACAAAATAATCATTGTTTGAAATCCTAAGATACACATATGTGCACAATATTGGATCATTTAAACATACAACATGAGGCTAATATGTTGAGTGTTTACCCGAAATAAGAGGGTAAAAAATATAAATGAAATAAAAGAGAAAAAGCACAATTACATATGCTAGATTCTGATTGGCGGAACCATCTGTCACATGGATTGATGACATGGCAGACATCCATCCATCCATTGCTAGCAATCCAACCGTCTATCCATCTGAAGAGACCCACCGTCCCACCGCACCAAACCCTACCTCACTCACCTCTCCTCCCTTCCACCCGCCCGCCGCCTCCCTCTCTCTCTCCCCGATCCAGATCGACGCCGCCTCCCTCTCTCTCTCCCCGATCCAGATCAATGCCGCCTCCCTCTCTCTCTCGCTTCCCATCGCCGGCGGCGGCACCCTCCTTCCCTCGCCCTCTCCTCCTCCACTCTCTGCCCGCGCAGCGAACCCTAGCGCTCTCACCCTCTCAGCCCCGCACACCACTCCTCCTTCTGGATCTCGACGCGTCGCCGCCCCTAACCCCACTCCCTCCCTCTGGATCTCGACGCGCCGCCGTCCCCACCCCACTGCTCAGATCTCAGTCATCTGACATCTGCTCCCGTCCTGTCCTCTTCCCCCGAAGCAGCAACGTCGCTCCTCTCCGCCCGAATCGCGTTGGCCGCCGCCGCCGTCGCCGCCGACTCCAAGATCGACAACCTCCGCGACGCCATCGCCAAGCTCGGCGTGATCAGGTGCCCCGCCCGACCCATCCCCTCCGCCGGATCTAGCGGCTAGTAGTCGCTGACTCCGCTTCCGCTCAGCTGTTTTTCTTGCTCTGTTTTGTCGGTGACGACGCAAAAAGAACGAGAATGCCGGGTTCATCAGCCTCGTCTCACGCTACCTCAGGTAATAATGCGAATCTGCCCCGCCTCCATGGTTACGCTGACGATTTGCTGACAGGTGGTTTCTGACGGCTGTGCTGGGTGGTGTGTCTGCAGCGGCGAGGCGGAGCAGATCGAGTGGAGCAAGATCCAGACCCCCACCGATGAGGTGGTGGTGCCCTACGACACCCTCGCGCCCCCTCCCAAAGGATCGTTTGTGTGAACGCTGAGCGCTGGATCGTGTGTGTGCTGCAGATCTCGACGCCATGAAGGCCCTGCTCGACAAGCTCGTGGTGCTCAAGCTCAACGGAGGCCTCGGCACCACCATGGGCTGCACCGGCCCCAAGTGAGCACCCCACCCCACCCATCCTCTTCACTTCTCCAGATCAATTGATTCACCTTGCATATGTGTGGATTGTGCTACTTTCAGTTAGATTCGTCCCGACACTGTAGTCTCGCAGCTTGCATATGTGTGGATGGAGCTTGCATATTCTGGTTTCTTCGTGCGATCCTGCTGCTTATGATGGTCTCTGCCTGGTTATTAGAGGTTTTATCTGCTAGTACTTCTTGTAAGGCAATATAATTGGTTGTTTTGTGCTGCTGGCCTAATTAAACATGATCAGTATGTATACTTATTTGAGATAGACATTTCATGCATGTTTATGAGGTACGAATTCTACAGATGTCACAAAATATTGGTGGCAAAGTGTCTTCTTATCTTTATATTTGCTTAGCTAAAATCTTAGAGTAACAATAACTATACTTGACAAGTAAACATTAGCATCTTAAATGATCATCTTAAATGATTAGCTAAAATGATGTAGGAGTAGTAGAAACTTCATGGTTGATCCTGATTGCTGAACATGGGAGATGCATCTTCTTTTGCATATCAATTACATAGTAGTACTATGTAATGCTTGCCGATGTGGTACATTCAATACTGGCAGCACTGGCCATTAATTACACTTGCCATTATTAAGTAGACAGAGATCGATGCATGGTACTTACAAAGGTAGTCTGATTAAAAAATCGGTCGTGCTCACGATCAGTATATATGCACTTGCTCGGTTCATTGTTAGCAGTTCTGCTACACAAACTGACTGACATTGCACAATAAAATGTAGCATATTTGCAGCCCACTAGCACAAATTAATTATGCTGGTAACTTGGTGAAGGAACAAGTATAGGCATATGATTAAGTACACCGAATCGAATGATTGTCATCATCATCTGATCTGAATGCTAATAAACTGCTTTCATTTCATCTCTGCAGCTTGTGTTCTCTTCATCAACCACTGTCTACGGGTGGCCCGAGGAAGTGCCCTGCACCGAGGAGTTCCCACTCTCCGCGACCAACCCTTACAGCCGAACAAAGGTACCACCCAAAGCCAGTAGTAGCGCTTGTTTTATGTCGCCTGTCAATGATATTTCTCTTGCGTGGCTGCTCACTAAGTACATTGAGAGAATCTGATCTGGTGCCTGTCGATGATTTTGCTTGTGCAGCTTGTCATTGAAGACATCTGCCATGACCTCCAGTGCTCGGACCCTGACTGGAAGATCATACTGCTGAGGTACTTCAACCCTGTCGACGCTCACCCGAGTGGCTACATCAGGGACGGCCCACTTGGAGTCCCCAACAACCTAATGCCCTATGTGCAACAAGTCGCTGTTGGGAGGCGGCCTGCACTAACGGTTTATGGGACCGACTACAACATGAAGGAGGATAGTGGAACTGGAACATTGCTGCACATCTCACATCTCGCAGGTCTCCTCCTCCTCCCCTGCCTCTCACTCGCTTCCCCTGCTTCTTCTCTGGGGCCTGGGCGCGCCTGCTCCTGCCCGAGCTCGCCTCCTGCCATTGCTGACCGGTTCCCTGGGCCATCTGGCCGGTTTCTCGCTGGATCCGACTGCGTTCTTGCTGTTTCGTTTGGGGTTCGATCGATTTGCCGCTCAGATTCGTGGGTGCATTCTGCTGCGGTTCAACTGTGGTATCGTGTGTGTCTAGCTTTTTGTTTAGTTTAACTAGTATTTAAATTTATTAGTTAGGGAAGATTTGTGGTAATACTACTTGGGTAAACTAAAATCTTGTTGCTTGGAGGATTTAGGTGGAGTGTTAACTGCGAATTTGTTGTGATTTGCAGCTATTTCTTCAAAGTAGCTGTTGTCTGAATTTTTTTAACATCTGTAGTAAGTGGGGAGAAGAGAACCCCTGAGCTTATGAATGGGCGATTCATTTGTCTAGTAGGGGGACTAGCAAATCATCTACTGAGAGTTTGTATACTCAGTTATTAGTACACCTTGCCTTAAGGATCAGAATTTCTGATTCAGGGACTAGGTTGATGCACAGTGCTGGTGTGATTTTTTTTACATGTGCATATAAATCAGTGAGTATAGCATTTGACATGTGCATCATGTCAAATTCGACCGAATCTAAGTTTTCTAAGTGCACACGAACAACTCCAGTGATCTTGTTCTCGGTTGCGAGGAGCAATTCTACCAGTATCTCTTCGTGTTTCAGCGTTTACTGTATTATTAGTATTACTTGGACAGTATCACTTCATTCTGTTGTTGTCACTGATCTGCTGCTTACTTGTATGGACAGCTTGAACTGAAAGCAAGAGTAGAAGCCCATGAGATGAGACGCAAGCAAAATATGCATGGTATTCTTCACTTCTAATATTTCAGTTCCACTATCCTGCTGCTTACCTGGCTGTTATTTTCATTGCTGCTGCTCTGTATAACAAATGTACTACTATCTATCTCATGGTGATCACTAAACTAAGGAGGCTTAACCTGATAATAACTTATTTTACATTAATAGCCTACAATGTTGTCTTGGAGCTTATTGCCCAAAATAATACCTCTACTTTTTGTGTCCTTCAGGAATGCGTATCCTTCAGGACGACTCAAGCCCCTCCTCCTCTCCTGTACATGAATGTGAGATGCTGCGCATGCAAGATCTGAGCCAAATGGCATATTGTAATCTTTTTATTGCTGGTTTTTATGTACGATGTCATGAAGATGTACGTTTGAAATGTTGCTTTGATAGCAAAATTGTATTCTGTGTAGATGCTGCTTTGACAGCAAAATTATGAAAATTTCTCAACAATATATATGGGCAAAATTGTATTCCTGTGTACTGCGCCTGAAAAGGCTACAGCCAATTGATGATGTCACTAGAACCTGACAACTGGGACCCATCTGACTAGTGGACCCTTCTTTTGGGAAAAAAAGAAAAACTAAATTCGTTTAGACAAAAAGGCCACAACCCAACAATAAAAAGGCTGCAATATTGGGCTTGGCCCATGAACCCAACCAAAAATTGATAGACAGAAAAAACACAAATAGGCTGAATTGTTGGGCTAGGCCCATGTAGAAAATCGAATTGGACCGGGCTGAATCTTGTGCCACATCAGATTGCCACGCTGGATGCCTACGTGGCCTGCGGAGGTTGCTAGTGACCAAAATGCCATAGTGGACATATTTTGGTCATAAACGTTTGCGACCATTCCAGAAGAAAGGTCGCTATAGTCAGTTTACGACACCCAGCTTTTGACCTTATGTTTTTGGTCACAAAAAGGTCATAAATGGAAATTTGTGACCTTTCAGTGACCAATAGTGGTGGTCATAAGTTGACATATTTCTTGTAGTGACATAAGTAACAAGCAACAATGCACAAGCAAAACTCAAATAAAAGAGGTTGACCAAAAAGTTCAAATTAAGAACTCCGCTTCGCGAAAAGAATCAAATCAAACGGAGCAACGAAACTCAAACAGCGAAAGAAAGAAGCTTCGTTTACTAATCTGAAACTAGGTCAAATTTTACAGTAGAGAAAACTTGTTTGAGTTGGTTAAACGGAAAGAGGGTTTCGAGACGAAACTCTAGGCGCTTGAATCACCTGATTCCGACTAACGAGCAAAAAGATAAACAGAAACTAAGATCGGATCAGAAATCACGATCAAAGAAAATCCCGGAATAAATCCGATAAAAGAAAACTGACGAACTGACTAACGAATGAGCGTTCGTTAGCTGTATCTAACGGGCGAAGAACCGTTCGTTAAAACAAACGTTCGGACGAACCGAGAAAAACCGGCGAATCCGAAAAAAAAATGGATCTAGGGTTTCTAAAAAAACGAACAGTTTTTATAAAAAACCGGCGGCGGAGTCCGGCGACTACCTCCGGCGAGGTGAGGCAGCGGCGGGGCGGCGGCGGGAAGCGGCGGCTGCGGCGGCTAGCGCGGGCTGCGGCGGCGGTGGCGGTGGCGGTGGCATTTGGGGGCGGGGGTGGCGACGTATATAAAGGTGCGGGGCGGCGCGGCTTGGAGGAGGGGCCAAGGCGGCGGCGGTGGAGTCCGGCTCGGCTGGGCCTTAGGCCCAGTCGGGCGCGGGAACATTTTTTTAAAATAATTTCGCCGACAGAAATAAAATCCTAGAAAAATAAATAAAAAAATCTAAAAATGCCAAAATAAATTTTCACGGTCTAAATAAAATATATAGAACGAGATGAACATTTTCTTGGCCCTAAAATGCAATTTTGAAAAACGTGCAATTTTTCTAATGCAAACAAAATTGCAATAAAATCCAAATAAAACAAATATTTAATTTTAATATTTTTCCTACAATATTTCAATTATCTTGGAGAAGTCATATTATCTCCTCTCATATATTTTAGTATGAAATATTTTTGGAGAGAAAATAATTAAAACCAAAAATCCTCGTTTCAAAATTTGATAAAAATCAAATTGGAAAACCGGGATATCCCGAACTCTCTCCGAGGGTCCTTGAGTTGCTTAGGATTTTGAGGATTTGGGAATGGAAAAGCAATAAAACAGGATATGCAATGATGATCTAATGTATAACATTCCAAATTGAAAATTTGGGATGTTACAGCCCACTCGGTAATGCATCATCATAGTGAGCTCAATGTGACCAAGTGTTTGGTCACAGGATCATGCATTACGGTACGAGTAAAGTGACTTGCCGTTAACGAGATTGAACGAGGTATTGGGATACTGACGATCGAATCTCGGGCAAGTAACATACCGATTGACAAAGGGAATTGAATACGGGATTGACTGAATCCTCGACATCGTGGTTCATCCGATGAGATCATCGTGGAACATGTGGGAGCCAACATGGGTATCTAGATCCCGCTGTTGGTTATTGACCGGAGAGTCGTCTCGGTCATGTCTGCGTGTCTCCCGAACCCGTAGGGTCTACAAACTTAAGGTTCGGTGATGCTTGGGTTGTAGAGATATTAGTATGTGGTAACCCGAAACTTGTTCGGACTCCCGGATGAGATCCCGGACATCACGAGGAGTTCCGGAATGGTCTGGAGGTGAAGATTTATATATAGGAAGTCCAGTTTCGGCCATCGGGAAAGTTTCGGGGGTAATCGGTATTGTACCAGGACCACCGGAAGGGTCCCGGGGGTCCACCGGGTGGGGCTGAAGTGGGAGGGTAACCAGCTACTGGTGGGCTGGCGCGCCCCCGTTGGGCCTCCCCCTGCGCCTAGGGTTGGAAACCCTAGGGGTGGGGGCGCCCCACTTGGCTTGGGGGGCAAGTCCCCCTTGGCCGCCGCCCCCCCTTGGAGATCCCATCTCCTAGGGCCGGCACCCCCTAGGGGACCTTTATATAGTGGGGGGGAGGGCAGCCGCACCCAAGTCCCTGGCGCCTCCCTCTCCCCTCATAACACCTCTCTCTCTCTCTCTCGTTGGAGCTTGGCGAAGCCCTGCCGATATCACCGCTGCTTCCACCACCACGCCGTCGTGCTGCTGGATCTCCATCAACCTCTCCTTCCCCTTGCTGGATCAAGAAGGAGGATACGTCTTCCCAACCGTACATGTGTTGAACGCGGAGGTGCCGTCCGTTCGGTGCTAGGTCATCGATGATTTGGATCACGACGAGTACGACTCCATCAACCCCGTTCTCTTGAACGCTTCCGCTTGCGATCTACAAGGGTATGTAGATGCACTCACCTCTCCATCTTTGCTAGATGAGTCAATAGATTGATCTTGGTGATGCGTAGAAAAATTTAAAATTCTGCTACGTTCCCCAACAGTGGTATCAGAGCTAGGTCTATGCGTAGTTTCTATGCACGAGTAGAACACAAGTTGTTGTGGGCGTGTATTTGTCAATTTACTTGCCGTTACTAGTATTATCTTGATTCGGCGGCATCGTGGGATGAAGCGGCCCGGACTGACCTTACACGTACGCTTACGTGAGACTGGTTCCACCGACTGACATGGACTAGTTGCATAACGTGGCTAGCAGGTGTCTGTCTCTCCCACTTTAGTCGGATCAGATTTGATGAAAAGGGTCCTTATGAAGGGTAAATAGAAATTGGCATATCACATTGTGGTTTTGGCGTAGGTAAGAAATGTTCTTGCTAGAAACCTATAGCAGCCACGTAAAAAACTTGCAACAACAATTAGAGGACGTCTAACTTGTTTTTTCAGCAAGTGCCATGTGATGTGATATGGTCAAAAGGATGTGATGAATGATATATGTGATGTATGAGATTGATCATGTTCTTGTAATAGGAATCACGACTTGCATGTCGATGAGTATGACAACCGACAGGAGCCATAGGAGTTGTCTTAATTTATTTATGACCTGCATGTCAACATAAACGTCATGTAATTACTTTACTTTATTGCTAAACTGTTAGCCATAGTAGTAGAAGTAATAGATGACGAGACAACTTCATGAAGACACGATGATGGAGATCATGGTGTAATGCCGGTGACGATGATGATCATGGCGCCCCGAAGATGGAGATCAAAAGGAGCAAAATGATATTGGCCATATCATGTCACTATTTGATTGCATGTGATGTTTATCATGTTTTACATCTTATTTGCTTAGAATGACGGTAGCTTAAATAAGATGATCCCTCACATAATTTCAAGAAAGTGTTCCCCCTAACTATACACCGTTGCGAAGGTTCATTGTTTCGAAGCACCACGTGATGATCAGGTGTGATAGATTCTAACGTTCGAATACAACGGGTGTAAGCCAGATCTACACACGCAATACACTTAGGTTGACTTGACAAGCCTAGCATGTACAGACATGGCCTCGGAAGACGAAAGACCGAAAGGTCGAACATGAGTCGTATAGAAGATACGATCAACATGAAGATGTTCACCGATGATGACTAGTACGTCTCACGTGATGATCGGACACGGCCTAGTTGACTCGGATCATGTATCACTTAGATGACTAGAGGGATGTCTGTCCGAGTGGGAGTTCATTAAATAATTTGATTAGATGAACTTAATTATCATGAACTTAGTCTAAAAACCTTTGCAAAATGTCTTGTAGATCAAATGGCCAACGCTCATGTCAACCTCAACTTCAACGCGTTCCTAGAGAAATCCAAGCTGAAAGATGATGGCAGCAACTATACGGACTGGGTCCAGAACCTGAGGATCATCCTCATTGCTGCCAGGAAAGCATATGTCCTAGAAGCACCGCTAGGTGATGAACCCATCCCAGAGAACCAAGACGTTATGAACGCTTGGCAGTCACGTGCTGATGATTACTCCCTCATTTAGTGCGACATGCTTTACAGCTTAGAACCAGGGCTCCAAAAGCGTTTTGAGCAACACGGAGCATATGAGATGTTCGAAGAGCTGAAAATGGTTATCCAAGCTCATGCCCGGGTCGAGAGATATGAAGTCTCCGACAAGTTCTACAGTTGTAAGATGGAGGAAAATAGTTCTGTCAGTGAGCACATACTCAAAATGTCTGGGTTGCACAATCGCTTGTCCCAGCTGGACATTAACCTCCCGGACGAGGCGGTCATTGACAGAATCCTTCAGTCGCTCCCACCTAGCTACAAGAGCTTTGTGATGAACTACAATATGCAGGGGATGGTGAAAACTATTCCTAAAGTATTTTCAATGCTGAAATCAGCGGAGTTGGAAGTCAAAAAGGAACATCAAGTGTTGATGGTCAATAAAACCACTAGTTTCAAGAAAGGCAAGGGTAAGAAGAACTTAAAGAAGGACGACAAGGGAGTTGCCGCGCCCGGTAAACCAGTTGCCGGGAAGAAGTCAAAGAATGGACTCAAACCTAAGACTGAGTGCTTTTATTGCAAGGGAAAGGGACACTGGAAGCGGAACTGCCCCAAATACTTAGCGGACAAGAAGGCCGGCAACACTAAAGGTATATGTGATATACATGTAATTGATGTGTACCTTACCAGTACTCGTAGTAGCTCCTGAGTATTTGATACCGGTGCGGTTGCTCATATTTGTAACTCAAAACAGGAGCTGCGGAATAAGCGTAGACTGGCGAAGGACGAGGTGACGATGCGCGTCGGGAATGGTTCCAAGGTCGATGTGATCGCCGTAGGCACACTACCTCTAATTTACCTACGGGATTAGTTTTAAACCTCAATAATTGTTATTTAGTGCCAGCTTTGAGCATGAACATTGTATTTGGATCTCGTTTAATACGAGATGGCTACTCATTTAAATCCGAGAATAATGGTTGTTCTGTTTATATGTGAGAAATGTTTTATGGTCATGCTCCGCTGGTCAATGGTTTATTCTTAATGAATCTCGAACGTGATGTTACACATATTCATAGTGTGAATACCAAAAGATGTAAGATTGATAATGATAGTCCCACATATCTGTGGCACTGCCGCCTTGGTCACATCGGTGTCAAACGCATGAAGAAGCTCCATACAGATGGACTTTTGGAGTCTCTTGATTTCGAATCATTTGACACGTGCGAACCATGCCTCATGGGTAAAATGACCAAGACTCCGTTCTCCAGAAGAATGGAGCGAGCAACAAACTTATTGGAAATTATACATACTGATGTGTGCGGTCCAATGAGCATTGAGGCTCGCGGTGGCTATCATTATGTTCTCACTCTCACTGATGACTTAAGTAGATATGGATATGTCTATTTGATGAAACACAACTCTGAGACCTTTGAAAAGTTCAAGGAATTTCAGAATGAGGTAGAGAATCAACGTGACCAAAAGATAAAATTCTTACGATCAGATCATAGGGGAGAATATTTAAGTCACGAATTTGGTACGCACTTAAGGAAATGTGGAATCGTTTCACAACTCACGCCGCCTGGAACACCTCAGCGTAATGGTGTGTTCGAACATCGTAATCGCACTCTATTGGATATGGTGCGATCTATGATGTCACTCATTGATTTACCGTTATCATTTTGGGGATACGCTCTAGAGACAGCTACATTCACTTTAAATAGGGCACCGTCTAAATCCGTTGAGACGACACCGTATCAATTATGGTTTGGGAAGAAACCTAAGCTGTCGTTTCTAAAAGTTTGGGGATGCAATGCTTATGTCAAGAAACTTCAACCTGAAAAGCTCGAACCCAAGTCAGAAAAATGCGTCTTCATAGGATACCCTAAGGAAACCATTGGGTATACCATCTACCTCAGATCCGAAGGCAAGATCTTTGTTGCCAAGAAAGGGTCCTTTCTGGAGAAAGAGTTTCTCTCGAGAGAAGTAAGTGGGAGGAAAGTAGAACTCGATGAAGTACTGCCTCTTGAACTGGAAAGTAGCGCAGCTCAGGAAGATGTTCCTATGGTGCCTGCACCGACTAGAGAGGAAGTTAATGATGATGATCAAGGTACTTCGGATCCAGTTGCTACTGAACTTAGAAGGTCCACAAGGACACGTTCCACACCAGAATGGTATGGCAACCCTGTCCTGGAAATCATGTTGTTAGACAAGGGTGAACCTTCGAACTATGAAGAAGCAATGGTGGGCCCAGATTCCAACAAATGGCTTGAAGCCATGCAATCCGAGATAGGATCTATGTATGAAAACAAAGTATGGACTTTGACAGACTTGCCCGATGATTGGCGAGTGATAGAGAATAAATGGATATTTAAGAAGAAGACGGACGCGGATGGTAATGTTACCATCTATAAGGCTCGACTTGTCGCTAAGGGTTATCGACAAGTTTAAGGGGTTGACTACGATGAGACCTTCTCACCCGTAGCGAAGCTGAAGTCCGTCCAAATCATGTTAGCAATCACCGCATCTATGGGCTGGTGCAAGCATCTCGGAGTTGGAACATTCGCTTTAATGAAATGATCAAATCGTTTGGGTTTATGCAGACTTATGGAGAAGCCTGCGTTTACAAGGAAGTGAGTGGGAGCTCTGTAGCATTTCTCATATTATATGTGGATGACATACTTTTGATGGGAAATGATATAGAACTTTTGGACAGTATTAAGGCCTACTTGAATAAGTGTTTTTCAATGAAGGACCTTGGAGAAGCTGCTTACATATTAGGCATCAAGATCTATAGAGATAGATCGAGACGCCTCATAGGTCTTTCACAAAGCACATACCTTATTAAGATATTGAAGAAGTTCAATATGGATCAGTCCAAGAAGGGGTTCTTGCCTGTGTTGCAAGGTGTGAAATTGAGCTCAGCTTAATGTCCGACCACGGCAGAAGATATAGAAAAGATGAGTGTCGTCCCCTATGCCTCAGCCATAGGGTCTATCATGTACGCCATGCTGTGTACCAGACCTGATGTAAACCTTGCCGTGAGTTTGGTAGGAAGGTACCAAAGTAATCCCGGCATGGAACACTGGACAGCGGTCAAGAACATCCTAAAGTACCTGAAAAGGACTAAGGATATGTTTCTCGTATATGGAGGTGACGAGGAGCTCGTCGTAAAGGGTTACGTCGACGCTAGCTTCGACGCAGATCTGGATGACTCTAAGTCACAAACCGGATACGTGTATATTTTGAATGGTGGGGCAGTTAGCTAGTGCAGTTGAAAGCAAAGCGTCATGGCGGGATCTACATGTGAAGCGGAGTACATGGCAGCCTCGAAGGCAGTGCATGATGCAATCTGGATGAAGGAGTTCATCACCGACCTAGGAGTCATACCCAATGCGTCGGGGCCGATCACTCTCTTTTGTGACAACACTGGAGCTATTTCCCTTGCCAAGGAGCCCAGGTTTCACTAGAAGACCAGTCACATCAAGCGTCGCTTCAACTCCATTCATGAAAATGTTCAAGATGGAGACATAGATATTTGCAAAGTACATACGGATCTGAATGTCGCAGAGCCGTTGACTAAACCTCTTCCGCGAGCAAAACATGATCAACACCAGAACTCTATGGGTGTTCGATTCATCACAATGTAACTAGATTATTGACTATTGGAAATATGCCCTAGAGGCAATAATAAAATGGTTATTATTATATTTCCTTGTTCATGGTAATTGTCTATTGTTCATGCTATAATTGTGTTATCCGGAAATCGTAATACATGTGTGAATACATAGACCACAACATGTCCCTAGTGAGCCTCTAGTTAACTAGCTCGTTGATCAATAGATAGTCATGGTTTCCTGACTATGGACATTGGATGTCATTGATAACGGGATCACATCATTAGGAGAATGATGTGATGGACAAGACCCAATCCTAAGCATAGCACAAGATCGCGTAGTTCGTTTGCTAGAGCTTTTCCAATGTCAAGTATCATTTCCTTAGACCACGAGATCGTGTAACACCCGGATGCCGTAGGAGTGCTTTGGGTGTACCAAACGTCACAACGTAACTGGGTGATTATAAAGGTATACTATAGGTATCCCCGAAAGTATCTGTTGGGTTGACACGGATCGAGACTGGGATTTTTAACTCCGTATGACGGAGAGGTATCTCTGGGCCCACTCGGTAATGCATCATCATAGTGAGCTCAATGTGACCAAGTGTTTGGTCACGGGATCATGCATTACGGTACGAGTAAAGTGACTTGCCGGTAACGAGATTGAACGAGGTATTGGGATACCGACGATCGAATCTCGGGCAAGTAACGTACCAATTGACAAAGGGAATTGAATACCGGATTGATTGAATCCTCGATATCGTGGTTTATCTGATGAGATCATCGTGGAAAATGTGGGAGCCAACATGGGTATACAGATCCCGCTGTTGGTTATTGACCGGAGAGTCGTCTCGGTCATCTCTGCGTGTCTCTCGAACCCGTAGGGTCTACACACTTAAGGTTCGGTGACGCTTGGGTTGTAGAGATATTAGTATGCGGTAACCCAAAAGTTGTTCGGAGTCCCGGATGAGATCCCGGACATCACGAGGAGTTCCGGATGGTCCGGGGGTGAAGATTTATATATAGGAAGTCTAGTTTAGGCCATCGAGAAAGTTTCGGGGGTAATCGGTATTGTACCGGGACCACCGGAAGGGTCCCGGGGGTCCACCGGGTGGGGCCACCTATCCCGGAGGGCCCCATGGGCTGAAGTGGGAGGGGAACCAGCCCCTGGTGGGGTGGTGCGCCCCCCTTCGACCTCCCCCTGCGCCAAGGGTTGGAAACCCTAGGGGTGGGGGGCACCCCCCTTGGCTTGGGGGGCAAGTCCCCCTTGGCCGCCCCCCCTTGGAGATGCCATCTCCTAGGGCCGGCGCCCCCTTAGGGGCCCTATATATAGTGGGGGGGGCGAGGTTGGGCAGCCGCACCCAAGTCCCTAGCGCCTCCCTCTCCCCTCGTAACACCTCTCTCTCTCTCTCGTTGGAGCTTGGCGAAGCCCTGCTGAGATCACCGCTGCTTCCACAACCACGCCGTCGTGCTGTTAGATCTCCATCAACCTCTCCTTCCCCTTGCTGGATCAACAAGGAGGAGACGTCTTCCCAACCATACCTGTGTTGAACGCGGAGGTGCCGTCCGTTCGGTGCTAGGTCATCGGTGATTTGGATCACGACGAGTACGACTCCATCAACCCCGTTCTCTTGAACGCTTCCGCTCGCGATCTACAAGGGTATGTAGATGCACTCCCCTCTCCCTCGTTGCTAGATGACTCCATAGATTGATCTTGGTGATGCGTAGAAAAATTTAAAATTCTGCTATGTTCCCGAACAGACGTGTGCCAACCCCTATACATAGGTTCATGGGAGGAACCCGCAAGTTGATCACCAAAACATACATCAAGTGAATCACGTGGTATCCCATTGTCACCACAGATACGCACGGCAAGACATACATCAAGTGTTCTCAAATATTTAAAGACTCAATCCGATAAGATAACTTCAAAGGGAAAACTCAATCCATTACAAGAGAGTAGAGGGGGAGAAACAACATAAGATCCAACTATAATAGCAAAGCTCGCGATACATCAAGAACACGAGAGAGAGAGAGATCAAACACATAGCTACTGCTACATACCCTCAGCCCCGAGGGAGAACTACTCCCTCCTCGTCATGGAGAGCACCGGGATAATGAAGATGGCCACTGGAGAGGGATTCCCCCTCCGGCAGGGTGCCAGAACGGGTCTAGATTGGTTTTCGGTGGCTACGAAGGCTTCTGGCGACGGAACACCCGATCTATTCTGTTCCCCGATCGTTTTAGGGTACATGGAGATATATAGGCCGAAGAAGTACGTCAGGGGAGCCATGAGGGGCCCACGAGGGTGGAGGGCGCACCCCCCTGCCTCGTGGCTTCCTCGTTGCTTCCCTTACGTGGACTCCAAGTCTCCTGGGTTGCTTTCCTTCAAAAAATAAGTTCCTAGAAGTTTCAGGTCAATTGGACTCCGTTTGATTTTCCTTTTCTGCGATACTCTAAAACAAGGAAAAAACAGAAACTGGCACTGGGCTCTGGGTTAATAGGTTAGTCCCAAAAATAATATAAAAGTGTATAATAAAGCCCATAAACATCCAAAGTTGATAATATAATAGCATGGAACAATCAAGAATTATAGATGCGTTGGAAATGTATCAGAGAGCGAGAAGAGAAGCAACGCACGGCCGAGAAGCTAAAAGTGATCAAGAAGTGATCCAGAAGCTACTTACGTTCAAGCATAACACGAGAGCGTGTGCTCTTCCCGGACTTCGCCGAAAAGAGACCATCACGGCTACACACGCGATTGATTCATTTTAAATAAGTTAAGTGTCAAGTTCTCTACAACCGGATATTAACAAATTCCCATCTGCCCATAGCTGCGCGCATGGCTTTCGAAAGTTCAAAAACCTGCAGGGGTGTCCCAACTTAGCCCATCACAAGCTCTCACGGTCAACAAAGGATATTCCTTCTTGCGGGAAGACCCAATCAGTCTCGGAATCCCGGTTACAAGACATTTTGACAATGGTAAAACAAGACCAACAAAGCCAGCCGATGTGCCGACAAATCCCGATAGGAGTCGCACGTATCTCGTTCTCAGGGAAACACCGGATGAGACAGGCTACGAGTAAAACCAACCCTCGAGTTTCCCCGAGGTGGCCCCGCAGGCGGCTCGGTTCGGACCAACACTCAGAGGAGCACTGGCCCAGGGGGGGTTAAAATAAAGATGACCCTTGAGTCTACAGAACCCAAGGGAAGGTATATGGTGGTAGGTAGGCAAATGGTAAAACCAAGATTGGGCTTTCCTAGAGGAGTTTTATTCAAAGCGAACTGTCAAGGGGTTCCCATAACACCCAACCGCGTAAGGAATGCAAAATCAAGGAACATAACACCGGTATGACGGAAACTAGGGCGGCAAGAGTGGAACCAAACACCAGGCATAAGGCTGAGCCTTCCACCCTTTACAAAGTATATAGATGCATTAAAGTACATAAGAGATAATAATGATATCCCAACAATATCCTTGCTCCAACATGGAACAAACTTCATCTTCACCTACAACTAGCAATGCTATAAGAGGGGCTGAGCAAAGCGGTAACATAGCCAAACAATGGTTTGCTTGGAAAGGTGGGTTAGAGGCTTGACATAGCAATATGGGAGGCATGATAAAGCAAGTGGTAGGTAACACGGCATAACAATAGAGCGAACAACTAGCAAGCAAAGATAGAAGTGATTTCGAGGGTATGGTCATCTTGCCAGCAAAGTTCTCAGAGTTGACGAAAGATTGATCCTCGTTAGCATTCTCAACAGGTTCCTCGATCATGTACTCATCTCCCGGCTCTACCCAAAGAAAGAACACAAGCAAAGGACAATCTAATGCACTCCAACATAGCAACAAAGCATATGGCAGTGATGTACACAAGATTCTTGACAAAACATGAACACGGAGCTACGGCTAAATCACCTAATAGAAGGTTCAAAGAAGCATGGAAAAAGTGCAAAAGATATCAGCTTCATAGACTTAAGTGAAAATACTAACATGCCAGAAATAACATCAGGAAGCAATGTTTAGAGCAAGCAAACAGCATGCTACAGGAGCATATCATAGCAAACTAAGGCATGGCATGAATCTACTAAATGCATAGAACAAAAGTCTCTTACTGATCATGAGCCAAAAAGGCACAGAAGATATGATGACACCCATGTAAACATAGCAAGTTTCATTAACAGTTTCATACTTCGCAGAAAACAGAGCATGGCATAAACAGAATTACGAAGGCATCTTTGCGAGCTCAAATCACTCACCACAAGGCATTTAATGACAAGATAAGCATACTAACAGAAAGATGACATGTTCAAGAAGCTAATCATGGAAAGAGAAAGTTCATAGCATGCATGGATCACTAACAACAACCATGGCAAAATTGATTAACATGTAAACAATCTGCCAGGAACATTTTATAGCAAACATAGAGCAAGATTAAGACATGCTAGGGCACTCCATAATTCCAAACAGGGGAATGGATGGATAGAGCATAACCATATGCCCAAAACATCCTTACTGAAGCAACTCAAAACAAGCATGGATCTCATTGTAGCATCATGTTTACAAGGCATCAAAATAACATCAGGCACAAGACTTAGCAAAAGTCCCTGAAAACAGCAATATCTCAAAGGCTACTTTGCATGCTTGTGCTAGTCACCACATTGATTACAAAAATATGTGGCAAGCACCTCTGTAAATATGGCATGGCATAGATCAAAACACATGTAGAGCTCATGCCCATATGAAGCACACATCAAATGTGGCAAAAATGACAAATCACCCTAAACTGATAAGTAGCAGCAGAAAACATTTTATAGCACTCTTGCATCAATTTTTTGGGCATCAAGATGGTCTCAAACAAGCATACCACAATGGAATGAAATGAAGAGCATCTCCCGATGAACATTTTGATATATCATGCGCATGAAACGGAGCTACGGTAATGGAGATACGACGCAATGAACAGGTCCATGAAATGTTACAGGGAAAAGACTTGGAGGAAAAAACGACCTACGAAATGGATCTAGGGTTTCGGGCACGGAAGCCGAGGATCGCCGGGGTTTGTCGCCGCGGTGGCCAGATCTTCGTCGGAGACGGAGCGGGGAGGCGGCCGGAGCGCTGGGGGGCCGGATCCGGCGTCGGAGGAGGGCAGAGGCGGCGCGGGGTCGACGGCGGAGCACGGGCGGCGGCGGCCGGCATCGGAGCCGCGGGCGGGGAGCGGCGCCGGCGCGGTGGCGGTGCGCGGCCGGCAGCGGAGGCGCGATGTCGAGTCAGGCGGCGAGGGGAGCGGGGGCGCGCGGGGGCGGCGGTGCCGAACCGGGCCCGCGGGGGCCGGTGATGGGCTCGGCGGGCTTCGGCGGCTGCTACCTCTTGAGCTTGCGTTGGATTTCCCCGAAGAGGAAAGGATGATGCAGCGGAGTAGCGTAAGTATTTACCTCAGTTTTTGAGAACCAAGGTATCAATCCAGTAGGAGGCCACGCTCAAGTCCCTCGTACCTGCACAAAACGATAGCTACTCGCAACCAACGTGATTAGGGTTTGTCAATCCCTTCACGGTCACTTACGAGAGTGAGATCTGATAGATGTAATATTTTTGGTATTTTTGGTACAGAGATGCAAAGTGCAAAGTAAAAGGAAAAGTAAAAAGCAAAGCAAGATTAAAGTGATGGAGTTTGATATAATGAGAATAGACCCGGGGGCCATAGGTTTCACTAGTCGCTTCTCTCAAGAGCATAAGTATTCTACGGTGGGTGAACAAATTACTGTTGAGCAATTGACGGAATTGAGCATAGTTATGAGAATATCTAGGCATGATCATGTATATAGGCATCACGTCCGTGACAAGTAGACTGAAACGATTCTGCATCTACTACTATCATTCCACTCATCGACCGCTATCCAGCATGCATCTAGAGTATAAAGTTTTTATTATATCCCTCTTAGATGCCTATAATATTAGGACTAGATTCATAACCAAAGCAAACTACCATGCTGTTCTAAAGACTCAAAATAATATAAGTGAAGCACGAGAGTTCATCTATTTCTTCAAAATAAAACTACCACCATGATCTAAAAGATATAAGTGAAGTACAAGGGCAAACAACAAACTACTCCGAAAGATATAAGTGAAGATCAATGAGTAGTTGAACAATTATGCAACTATATGAAGACTCTCTAACATTTGATAATTTCAGATCTTGGTATTTTATTCAAACAGCAAGAAAAACTACAGAAAATAAAATGACGCTCGAAGCAAAACACATATCATGTGGCGAATAAAAATATAGCTCCAAGTAAAGTTACCGATGAACGAAGACGAAAGAGGGGATGCCTTCCGGGGCATCCCCAAGCTTAGGTTCTTGGTTGTCCTTGAATATTACCTTGGGGTGCCTTGGGAATCTCCAAGCTTAGGCTCTTGCCACTCCTTATTCCATAGTCCATCGAATCTTTACCCAAAACTTGAAAACTTCACAACACAAAACTTAATAGAAAACTCGTAAGCTCCGTTAGTATAAGAAAGAAAATCACCATCATAAGGTACTGTAATGAACTCATTCTAAATTCATATTGGTGTAATATCTACTGTATTCCAACTTCTCTATGGTTCATAACCTCCGATACTACTCATAGATTCATCAAAATAAGCAAACAACACAATGAAAACAGAATCTGTCAAAAACAGAACAGTATGTAGTAATCTGTAACTAACGCAAACTTATGGAACCCCAAAAATTCTAAAATAAATTGCTGGACGTGGCTAATTTATCTATTAATAATCTGCAAAAAGAATTAACTAAGTATCACTTTCCAAATGGAAATGGTAGCAATTCCCGTGAGCACTAAAGTTTCTGTTTTTTACAGCAAGATCAACAAGACTTTCCCCATGTCTTCCCAACGGTTCTACTTGGCACAAACACTAATTAAAACATAAAAACACAATCATAACATAGGATAGATAAATTATTTATTACTAAACAGGATCAAAAAGTAAGGAACACAAATAAAGTTGGGTTGCCTCCCAACAAGCGCTATCGTTTAACGCCCCTAGCTAGGCATGATGATTTCAAACATGCTCACATAAAAGATAAGAATTGAAACATAAAGAGAGTATCATGAAGAATATGACTAGCACATTTGATTCTAACCCACTTCCTATGCATAGGGATTTTGTTAGCAAACAACATATGGGAACAAGAATCAACTTGCATAGGAAGGTAAAACAAGCATAACTTCATAACTTTAAGCACATAGAGAGGAAACATGATATTATTGCAATTCCTACAAGCATATATTCCTCCCTCATAATAATTTTCAGTAGCATCATGAATTAATTCAACAATATAACCAGCACCTAAAGCATTCTTTTCATGATCTACAAGCACAGAAATTTTATTACTCTCCACATAAGAAAAATTCTTCTCATTCGGAATATTGGGAGTATCATAAGAAACTCGAATACTATAAATTGTTTCCACATTAAAAGAGTAATGTTCTGAAAAAGGGTAATTATAATGATGACAAGTTTTATAAATATAATCATCACTACTTTTTATAGCATAAGTGTCATCACAATAATCATCATAAGTAGGAGGCATGCTATCATCATTATAAATTTCCATATAAAAACTTGGGAGACTAAAAATATCATCTTCATTAAACGTAGCATCCACAAGATTGGGACAAACATTAATTGTAGCAAATATATTCTCAAAAACATCATCTTCATCAAACATAGCATTTCCAAGCTTGGGCCTTTTCATATCATAAGCATAATCACTCTCATCATTAATAGTATGGATATCACCAATAGTATAGCAATTATCATATTCTTCCAAGTAAGTGCCAAAAAGATTTTCTATATCATAAGAAGTATCATTATCTTCCACAATTATATTTTCATGAGGCACAATAGTAATAGGAGCAGCATTATTTGGGAGGTATATCTTTTTACCTCTCTTCCTTTTTCTTTTCTTCTTCTTCACCACATCATGTGTGGGTTCAATCCTCTTTTTGGAGCTCCTTATTGATGAGATTGGTTGAATAGAAGGCTCCTCCTTGTTACCTGATTCATCATAAGAAATAATAGGATGGTATTGGGAAGTCTCTTCCTTTTCATTAGTATTCTCTTCATATTCTATTTGTTTTCTTCTCTTTATGTAGTTGGCAATATAAGGATTTTCAATACATTTCACCGCACAATACATATAAATTTCCTCAAGATCAAAACCAAGAAGTTTATAACGGGCAAATTCTGGAAGATATTTAGTTATATGTTTCATTTCTTCGTAACCCATAAGCAAACTAAGTTCATTGTGATGTGCAAGAGAAATCAAGTCATCACAATTTTTGGAAACGATTAGATCATGAAACAATCTGCATCGCATGGTTAAATGACTATGTTCATTACAAAGCTCACAAGTATGGCCAAGAAAATTTAAATTTTCAGCACAATCATTTAGACTTTCTTGCAACAATTTAGTTTCTAAGTACTTATGCCTCTTGCAATATCTATCTTCCCTATTTGGTGTGTACTTGCAAACCCAATGCACTCCACAAAAATTGACATGTTTATAGGAGACATTTTCATCATAACTAATGCAATCATCATTAGTACTAGGGATATTCAAGGAGTTCATACTAACAACATTGCAATCATTCTCATCATTCAAAGATTTTGTGCCAAACATTTTAATGCATTCTTCTTCTAACACTTTGGCACAATTTACCTTTCCATCATACTCACGAAAGATATTAAAAAGATGAACCGTATGAGGCAAACTCAATTCCATATATTTTTTTAATTTTCTTTTATAAACTAAACTAGTGATAAAACAAGAAACTAAAAGACTCGATTGCAAGATCTAAAGATATAACTTCAAGCGCTAACCTCCCCGGTAACGGCACCAGAAAAGAGCTTGATGTCTACTACACAACCTTCTTCTTGTAGACGTTATTGGGCCTCCAAGTGCAGAGGTTTGTAGGACAGTAGAAAATTTCCCTCAAGTGGATGACCTAAGGTTTATCAATCCGTGGGAGGCGTAGGATGAAGATGGTCTCTCTCAAGCAACCCTGCAACCAAATAACAAAGAGTCTCTTGTGTCCCCAACACACCCAATACAATGGTAAATTGTATAGGTGCACTATTTCGGTGAAGAGATGGTGATACAAGTGGTATATGGATGGTAGATAATAGTTTTTGTAATCTGAAAATATAAATACAGCAAGGTAGCGAATGATAAGTGAGCGTAAACGGTATTGCAATGCGTTGAAACAAGGCCTAGGGCTCATACTTTCACTAGTTCAAGTCCTCTCAACAATAATAACATAATTGGATCACATAACTATCCCTCGACATGCAACAAAGAGTCACTCCAAAGTCACTAATAGCGGAGAACAAATGAAGAGATTATGGTAGGGTACGAGACCACCTCAAAGTTATTCTTTCCGATCAATCTGTTGGGTATTCCTATAAGTGTCACAAACAGACCTAGAGTTCGTACTAGAATAACACCTTAAGATACAAATCAACCAAAACCCTAATGTCACCTAGATACTCCAATGTCACCTCAAGTATCTGTGGGTATGATTATACGATATGCATCACACAATCTCAGATTCATCTATTCAACCAACACATAGAACCTCAAAGAGTGCCCCAAAGTTTCTACCGGAGAATCACGATGAAAACATGTGCCAACCCCTATGCATAGGTTCATGGGAGGAACCCACAAGTTGATCACCAAAACATACTTCGAATGGTTTGGATTCATCAAGAGAAGTCAAGACATGAGCTGTGACTAACTTCTCTTTGAGGGTGTTGAAAGCAACGTCACATTCAGGCATCCAGACATACTTGACATGCTTCTGGAGGAGGTTGGAAAGAGGCTTTGCAATCTTAGAGAAATTCTCAATGAATCTTCGACAATATCTTGCAAGCCCAAGAAAACTGCGGAGCTGCTTGACATTCTGAGGAGGCTCCCAATTCACAATTGCAAACACCTTCTCGGGATTAACAATGATGCCTTTGGCGGAGATGATATGACCAAGGTAAAGAACTTCATCAAGGCAGAACTCACACTAGGAAAACTTCACATAGGATTGATGCTCTCTGATTTTGTCGAGTACCAATCTCAAATGCTTGGCATGATCCTCCTTTTTCTTGGAAAAGACCAAAATATCATCGAGATACACTAGGACGAAATAATCTGTGTAGGGGTTGAAGATGAAGTTCATCATGCGAGAGAACGTTGGAGGAGCGTTGAGAAGGCCGAAAGACATGACAGTATATTCATAAGAACCATAGCTTGTTCTGAATGCTGTCTTGGGGATATCTTGTTCATGAATGCGAATCTAATGATAACCCATACGGAGGTCAAGCTTGGAGAAAACTTGAGCACCTTTAAGTTGCTCGAAAAGCTCATTGATGTTGGGAAGTGGGTACTTGTTCTTTATTGTTTTCTTGTTCAATAGACGGTAGTCGACACAGAGTCGTTTCGTTCCATCCTTCTTCTTGAAAAAAAGAACACCACAACCCCATGGAGATGAACTCGGTCTGATCAGACCCATACGCTCTTGTTCATCGAGTTGTTTATTCAACTCCTTCAACTCTTCTGGTGCAAGCTTGTAAGGACGCTTGCAGACAGGTTCCGTGCCAGGCTCATGATCGATAATGAATTCAACTGGCCGATGAGGAGGCATTCCCGGAAGCTCTTCTGGAAAGATGTCTTGATATTCACAAACGACTGGAATATGAGAGATGGCATTCAACTCACCCTTCTCATTGAGAGAAAACAGCCGAATGGTTTCGTCAGGAGCGGCATAGATGATCACTTTCTCAGAAGAGTGTGTCAATTGAATTTCTCTGGCAGCACAATCAAGCAGAGCCTTGTGCTTAGAAAGCCAGTCCATGCCGAGAATTAGATCAATATCCGAGTCACCGAGAACAATTGGACAAGCCAGAAATTTATAGTTGCCCATCTCGATACCGACATTCGGAACCATCATGCTAGAACTCAAACGCTTAGCCGGAGAAACAACTTGCAATGCTTTAGGTAATGCCTTAGTGTCAAAATTGTGCTCCGATGCAAATGGGAATGACATGAAAGAATGCGATGCACCAGTATAAAAAAGAACTTTTGCAGGAAGAGAGTTAACTGGAAGGTTACCCATGATCACTTCTGAAGAATCCTCTGCCTGAGCTGCGTTCATCGTGTTGACCTTAACATACTTGGGATTATGCTTCACCCCTGCATTGCTGGCAGATCTCACAGGAGAAGGAGGCGGAAGGTGCCTTTGGTTGAAGCATTTGTTTGCATAGTGCCCTTTCTGCTGACACTTGTTGCAAGTAACCTCTGAGAGTGGACGGTGATAAGGAGCATTTGACCTTGGAGTATGAGATTGAGCTTTGTTCTGATAGCCTGGGTTGGGTGGGTGGGAAGATCCATTGCCACCTTTGAAGGAAATATGCCCTAGAGGCAATAATAAAGTTATTATTTATTTCCTTATATCATGATAAATGTTTATTATTCATGCTAGAATTGTATTAACCGGAAACATAATACTTGTGTGAATACATAGACAAACGGAGTGTCACTAGTATGCCTCTACTTGACTAGCTCCTTGATCAAAGATGGTTATGTTTCCTAGCCATTGACATGAGTTGTCATTTGATTAAAGGGATCACATCATTAGGAGAATGATGTGATTGACTTGACCCATTCCGTTAGCTTAGCACTCAATCGTTTAGTATGTTGCTATTGCTTTCTTCATGACTTATACATGTTCCTGTAACTATGAGATTATGCAACTCCCATTTACCCGAGGAACACTTTGTGTGCTACCAAACGTCACAACATAACTGGGTGATTATAAAGGTGCTCCACAGGTGTCTCCGAAGGTACTTGTTGGGTTGGCGTATTTCAAGATTAGGATTTGTCACTCCGATTGTCGGAGAGGTATCTCTGGGCCCACTCGGTAATGCACATCACTTAATCCTTGCAAGCATTGCAACTAATGAGTTAGTTGCGGGATGATGTATTACGGAACGAGTAAAGAGACTTGCCGCTAACGAGATTGAACTAGGTATTGAGATACCGACGATCGAATATTGGGCAAGTAACATACTGATGACAAATGGAACAACGTATGTTGTTATGCGGTCTGACCGATAAAGATCTTCATAGAATATGTGGGAGCCAATATGAGCATCCAGGTTCCGCTATTGGTTATTGACCGGAGACGTGTCTCGGTCATGTCTACATAGTTCTTGAACCCGTAGGGTCCGCACGCTTAAAGTTTCGATGACGGTTATATTATGAGTTTATGAGTTTTGATGTACCGAAGGTTCTTTGGAGTCCCGGATGTGATCACGGACATGACGAGGAGTCTCGAAATGGTCGAGTGTCACACCCTAGCTAGTTCAAGCATTAGAGTGTGCATCATGTTTAAATTTCTCTTAAATTTAAAATGGGGAAGGCAGAAACCCCCAACACCCCCCTGGAAACAACTAGGGTTTACTAAAATTATTTTCAATGAACCTGAAATGCCCTTCTAAAAAGTTCACCCTCTTTGTCTTGGTTTAAAACCTCTGGCAAAATTGGTGCACAATTTTCTAGGTCAACAGAAGGTCATTGAATTAAATCATAAGTATTTGAATTTGGGCATTTAAATGCTATAATATAAATTAAATGCTCAAATAATTCTGGAAATAAATGTTTGCTGTTGGAAATATTCTAAACAGAGCCCACAATTATTTTCAGGATTTTTGGAAATGTTTTAGTATTTTTAATAAAGCCCAACAGTTGCAGTTAAATAGAAAAACAGAAACAAAAAAAGAGAGAGAGGGAAGCCCACCTGGGCCTTACCTGAGCTGGCCATCCCACCTGGCTCGGCCCAGCCTACTGGCTTCGCCAGTCATCGTCCTCCTCGCGCCAGGAGGCAGGGGCGCGTGCTCGCCGCGCGCCGGCCATGCGCCGGCCACCTCCTGCTTCTGCCAACGTCCTGGAGACGTCCAGGAGTGCCACGCGACCCCCACATCCCCCTCTCATCCTCTCTCACTCTCCTCCTCGTCTCCCTCACTCTCCCCCGCGATGGCCGAGCGCGTACCTCGCCGCCGATCGTCGTAGCTGCCACCACAGCCACTCCCTCGCCCCTCCGACGAGCCCAATCGCTCCGCCTCGTCACCCTGGACCTCTCCGTCGACTCACGCAAGTTCGGACGACCCCAAGACGACGTGGTGCCCTTCTTCCCCGTCCACGGCCGCCGGACACCGCCTTTCGATTCGCCGGCCTCGGGACCTCCCCGAGCTCGCTGACCCCCTCTCCGACTCCGTTGTGAGCTCCTCTTCCTTTCCCCCTAGCTCCCGTGCTCGTTTGGCCTCCGTAGCCACCATTCCCACCGCACCCGAGAGCTCCCCGCCGCCGACCATGGCGCCGTCGTGGCTAGAGACATAGTGGCTCGAGGCCAAGCTCGCCGTTGTGCTCAGTGCAGCACCAGGAGCCCGTAGCCACCACCAGCTCTTCCTCCCGTGCACCGTACCGTCGAAACCCACCCCGTCCGAACTCCGGCCGCCGCCACGAGCTCGATTCCGGCGAGCTCGCTCCACCCCAGCTCCTCCCGCTTACCCCACTAGATGCGCACGAGCCCCAGCTACGCGTAGCACGTCTCCGCCATCGATTTGGTCACCGGAGGACCAAATCCGAAGCCCTCCGCCGTCTCGGCCTCGTCGGCGGCTCAACGCTGGCGAGTTTGACCCAATTTGACCCCTGGGTGGGCCCATGTAGACCCCACCCTGAGTCTATGATAGGTGGGGCCGGTCTGCTAACTAATTTAGGATTAGTTTTAATTAATTTTAACTAAACCAGTCACTAACATGTGGGCCCAGGCCCCACTAACAGCTAATTAGTGTTAATCTAACCCTATTAATTAGCTGAGAGGCTGACAGAAGGGGCCCACCAGTCAGGTTTGACCTGGGCTGGCGCCTTTGACCTGCTGAGGTCAGCCTGACGCAATGCTGACGCAGTAATGCATTTTCTGGATTTATTTTTATTCAGGAAATTCCAGAAAATAGTCAAAACTTCTAAAAATCATAGAAAATCAACCATAGCTCCCAATGCAAAGATTTATATATGAAAAATGATCAGAAAAATTCAATCTATCCATCTGTAATGGTTTCATGCATGACAAAACAAGTTTACCTTGCTGTTTAAGCAGAATAAGGAAATGCACTATTAAGGCCATGTTTAATGAGCTAATATTTGAATCTTTGATTCAAATGAGTTCATTCCTTTCTATTATAACTTGCATTAGGACAAGACACATTCATATTGCCATGTGATAGCATGCATCATATTGTTGCATATCGTCATGTGTTGATTGTGTTCCGATGTGTTCTTCGTGGTAGGTTCTGCCTCCGAGGATATTCACGAATATCCAACTGAGGGGAAGTATCCCACTACCACTCCATCAGGCAAGCAACCATTGATCATTCCGATACAACCCATGTTCTCGCTTCTACTCTTGATTACTGCATTAAGACAAAGCGTTTCAATCTGCTGTGTGCTACGGTAGTTGAACCCTTATCCTCTGCATGACCTGTCATTGCCACAGTAACTAGATGAAACCCACTGGCATGTGTAGGAGTTGATTGAGCCATGTATGTGACTCCTACCTTGCTATGCCTGCTATGCTTAGAGTTGTGTCAGGTCTGGTTCATCTGGGTGATGGGCTAGAGTGAAATGCTTATGTCGGTAATGTGAGGGATGTGTTGAACATGTTTTGGTAAAGGTATCGATGAGAGGCCATGTAGGAGTACATGGTGGGTTGTTTCATTGAGGCCGTCCCTAAGAACTGAGATCTGTATGTGTGATTTAAGATGCAGTTACCACCGTACATTGGGCCCGAAACCAATGGACCCTCTCGGCTTCTTAATCACCCTAGTACTCTGTCCAGGAGTTGCAAATAGTTTCTGGTGTTTGTAGGTTATGTGTTGGTGGCCGTGCGTAGCGCTGACCCTAGGGGTGGGCTATGTTGCGGTAGATACACCGTGGCCGGGTATGCCGGGCGCTCGTTAGGCGTCTCGGGACCCTGTTCACATCGTTCGGGGCCGTATGTGGAAACCTCGGCCGGACTCCCTGCGGATGGAACCTGGATAGGCGATAAACCTGGACTAGAGACTTAAGTGTTTAGGTAGGCCGTGGCCGACACCCTCGCTGGGCTTTCGCTTGAAGGTTGCCGAGTACATGTCGTGTAAGCGGCGGTAAGTGGTGAAATCGTGTATGAAGAAGTACACCCCTGCAGGGTATAAAACTATTCGAATAGCCGCGTCCGCGGTAAAGGACTACTTGGTTGCCTATACAGTTCATAGACAAGTTAATGGATACTACTAAAAGACTCAAGATAAGTGTGAGTACCGAGGATGGCCCTCTCGTAGGATGACGAGGGAGGATCCCCGGTGGAGTATTGTGTTGGTGAGTAGTGGACTCGTGTGTGAAAACTATTTTATTGGTGGAGTTCCGTAGAATAGCTTAGCCAAGAGTCAAAGCTGGCTTGCTGCATTAACCCCACCACCTTCTTGAGAATAAGCATGTATAGTAGGGTCTGATGTAAGACTTGCTGAGTACCTTTGTACTCACGTTTGCTTAATTACTGTTTTCAGACGACAACACCGCCCCCTCCGATGGGTTCTACGTAGACCTTGACGTCGAGGAGTGACTAGCCACCCAGGTGGTGATCCTGGCCATGGTGGGCCCTATGTAGTTAGACAGGCTTCGAGAAGCCTTCTTCTTTCTAGAGTCTGTTCCCAGACTAGTTGCTTCCGCATGTGCTTGTATGATTGTATGACTTGAGTGTCGGGTCATGTGACCCCTATCTGTATGAACGTGTTATGTATGGCTCTCTGGAGCCTTTAAATAAAGTTCTTGAGTTGTAGAGTTTTGTTGTGATGCCATGTTGTATGTACTCATATCGGGCATATTGTGTGTATGATTGAAATGCTTGGTATGAGTGGGATTCGACAATCTAGTTGTTTATCCTTGGCAGCCCTTCTTATGGGAAATGTAGTCTAGTGTTCCTCGAGCCATGGTAGTCCACTACAGCCCGGTTCACCGGAGTCCTGCTAGCCCAGCACTACTACTCAGGACACTTGACTGGCCGGCATGTGTTTCACTTCGTTCCTATGTTTGTCCCTTCAGGGAAATGTCACGCGGTGATATCCAGAGTCCTGCCTAGCCTGCTACAGCCCGGGTTCCCCGACCGACATGTTCGATGTGATTCATCTATGCCTGTCTCCATAGGTCTGTGCCGCTTTGGGTTCACGACTAGCCATGTCGGCCCGGGTTCTCTGTCATATGGATGCTAGCGACACTATCATATACGTGAGCCAAAAGGCACAAACGGTCCCGGTCCATGGTAAGGCAACACTCGTGGGATACCGTGCGTGAGGCCGCAAAGTGATATGAGGTGTTACCGGCTAGATTGATGTGACTTGGAATCGGGATCCTGACAGCGTTGGTATCAGAGCCGGACTGGCTGTAAGTTCGTTGAGCCAAACTGGTCGATGTCGAGTCTAGAAATGCTTTAGTTATATGTAGGGGAATTGATTGTGGGAGGGAACATAAGGCTCTTTTACTCCTTTACCCTATGCCTCTGATCTGAGTCATTCTCTTCTCATTCAACGTGGGTTAAGGACTAGGCTCTCTCTTTCTATCAGGTTCACGTGTTACTAATCTGTAGTAGCTTATAGGATTGATGCTACAAGCCCCAGTTCAGTTTCTACTATTTTAGTATGTTGCTAATGTTGGGGAACGTAGTAATTTCAAAAAATTTCCTATGCACACGCAAGATCATGGTGATGCATAGCAACGAGGGGAGAGTATGATCTATGTACCCTTGTAGATCGCAACGGAAGCGTTGACACAACGTAGAGGAAGTAGTCGTACGTCTTCTTCCCGATCCGACCGATCCAAGCACCGTTACTCCGGCACCTCCGAGTTCTTAGCACACGTTCAGCTCGATGACGATCCTCGGGCTCCGATCCAGCAAAGCGTCGAGGAAGAGTTCCGTCAGCACAACGGCGTGGTGACGTTCTTGATGTACTACCGACGCAGGGCTTCGCCTAAGCACTGTAACAGTATGATCGAGGTGGAATTTGGTGGCAGGGGGCACCGCACACGGCTAAGGAACGATCTCAAGGATCAACTTGTGTGTCTTGGGGTGTCCCCTGCCCCCGTATATAAAGGATGAAGGGGGGGAGGCTGGCCGGCCAAGGAGGGAGGCGTAGGAGGAGTCCTACTCCTACCGGGAGTAGGACTCCCCCCCTCAATCCTATTCCTAATAGGATTCCTTAAAGGGGAGAGGGAGAGAGAGGTGGCCGACCCCTCTCCTAGTCCTAATAGGACTAGGGAGAGGGGGGGAGGCGCAGCCCTATGTGGGCTGCCTTCTCACCTTTCCACTAAGGCCCATGTTAGCCCATTTGGCTCCTGGGGGGTTTCGGTAACCCTCCCGGTAATCCGGTAAAATCCCGATTTCACCCGGAACAGTTCCGATGTCCAAACATAGGCTTCCAATATATCAATCTTTACGTCTCGACCATTTTGAGACTCCTCATCATGTCCGTGATCACATCCGGGACTCCGAACAACCTTCGGTACATCAAAATGCATAAACTCATAATAACTGTCATCGTAACGTTAAGCGTGCGGACCCTACGGTTCGAGAACAATGTAGACATGACCGAGACACGTCTCCGGTCAATAACCAATAGCGGGACCTGGATGCCCATATTGGCTCCTACATATTCTACGAAGATCTTTATTGGTCAGACCGCATAACAACATACGTTGTTCCCTTTGTCATCGGTATGTTACTTGCCCGAGATTCGATCGTCAGTATCCAATACATAGTTCAATCTCGTTACCGGCAAGTCTCTTTACTCGTTCCGTAATACATCATCCCGCAACTAACTCATTAGTTGCCATGCTTGCAAGGCTTAAGTGATGTGCATTACCGAGAGGGCCCAGAGATACCTCTCCGACAATCGGAGTGACAAATCCTAATCTCGAAATACGCCAACCCAACATCTACCTTTGGAGACACCTGTAATGCTCCTTTATAATCACCCAGTTACGTTGTGACGTTTGGTAGCACCCAAAGTGTTCCTCCGGCAAACGGGAGTTGCATAATCTCATAGTCATAGGAACATGTATAAGTCATGAAGGAAGCAATAGCAACATACTAAACGATCGGGTGCTAAGCTAATGGAATGGGTCATGTCAATCAGATCATTCAACTAATGATGTGACCTCGTTAATCAAATAACAACTCTTTGTCTATGGTTAGGAAACATAACCATCTTTGATTAACGAGCTAGTCAAGTAGAGGCATACTAGTGACACTTTGTTTGTCTATGTATTCACACATGTATTATGTTTCCGGTTAATACAATTCTAGCATGAATAATAAACATTTATCATGAAATAAGGAAATAAATAATAACTTTATTATTGCCTCTAGGGCATATTTCCTTCAGTCTCCCACTTGCACTAGAGTCAATAATCTAGATCACATCACCATGTGATTAACATCGATAGTTCACATCATCATGTGATTAACACCCATAGTTCACATCGCCATGTGACCAACACCCAAGGAGTACTAAGGTGTGATCATGTTTTGCTTGTGAGAGAATCTTAGTCAATGGGTCTGCCACATTCAGATCCGCATGTATTTTGCAAATTTCTATGTCAACAATGCTCTGCATGGAGCTACTCTAGCTAATTGCTCCCACTTTCAATATGTATCTAGACCGAGACTTAGAGTCATCTAGATTAGTGTCAAAACTTGCATCGGCGTAACCCTTTACGACGAACCTTTTTTTTCACTTCCATAATCGAGAAACATATCCTTATTCCATTAAGGACAATTTTGACTGCTGTCCAGTGATCTAGTCCTAGATCACTATTGTACTCCCTTGCCAAACTCAGTGGTAGGGCATACAATAGAGCTGGTATACAGCATGGCATACTTTATAGAACCTATGACTGAGGCATAGGGAATGACTTTCATTCTCTTTCTATTTTCTGCCGTGGTCGGGCTTTGAGTCTTACTCAACTTTACACCTTGTAACACAGGCAAGAACTCTTTCTTTGACTGTTCCATTTTGAACTACTTCAAAATCTTGTCAAGGTATGTACTCATTGAAAAAAACTTATCAAGGTTCTTGATCTATCTCTATAGATCTTGAAGCTCAATATGTAAGCAGCTTCACCGAGGTCTTTCTTTGAAAAACTCCTTTCAAACACTCCTTTATGCTTTACAGAATAATTCTACATTATTTCCGATCAACAATATGTCATTCACATATACTTATCAGAAATGTTGTAGTGCTCCCACTCACTTTCTTGTAAATACAGGCTTCACCGCAAGTCTGTATAAAACTATATGCTTTGATCAACTTATCAAAGCGTATATTCCAACTCTGAGATTCTTGCACCAGTCCATAGATGGATCGCTGGAGCTTGCATATTTAGTTAACACCTTTAGGATCGACAAAACCTTCTAGTTGCATCGTATACAACTCTCCTTTAGTAAATCCATTAAGGAATGCAGTTTTGTTTATCCATTTGCCAGATTTCATAAAATGCGGCAATTGCTAACATGATTCGGACAGACTTAAGCATAGATACGAGTGAGAAAAACTCATCGTAGTCAACACCTTGAACTTGTCGAAAACCTTTTGCGACAATTCTAGCTTTGTAGATAGTAACACTACTATCATCGTCCGTCTTCCTCTTGAAGATCCATTTATTCTCAATTGCTTGCCGATCATCGGGCAAGTCAACCAAAGTCCATACTTTGTTCTCATACATGGATCCCATCTCAGATTTCATGGCTTCAAGCCACTTTGCGGAATCTGGGCTCATCATCGCTTCCTCATAGTTCGTAGGTTCATCATGATCTAGTAGCATGACTTCCAGAAAAGGATTACCGTACCACTCTGGCACGGATCTTACTCTGGTTGATCTACGAGGTTCAGTAGTATCTTGTTCTGAAGTTTCATGATCATCATCATTAGCTTCCTCACTAACTGGTGTAGGTGTCACAGAAACAGTTTTCTGTGATGTACTACTTTCCAATAAGGGAGAAGGTACAATTACCTTATCAAGTTTTCTACTTTCCTCCCACTCACTTCTTTCGAGAGAAACTCCTTCTCCAGAAAGTTTCCGAATTTTAGCAACAAAAGTCTTGCCTTCGGATCTGTGATAGAAGGTGTATCCAATAGTTTCCTTTGGATATCCTATGAAGACGCACTTCTCCGATTTGAGTTTGAGCTTATCAGGATGAAACTTTTTGATATAAGCATCGCAACCCCAAACTTTAAGAAACGACAGCTTAGGTTTCTTGCCAAACCATAGTTAACACGGTGTCGTCTCAACGGATTTAGATGGTGCCCTATTTAACGTGAATGCAGATGTCTCTAATGCATAACCCCAAAACGATAGTGGTAGATCAGTAAGATACATCATAGATTGCACTATATCCAATAAAGTACGGTTATGACGTTCGGACACACCATTACATTGTGGTGTTCCAGGTGGCATGAGTAGTGAAACTATTTCACATTGTTTTTACTGAAGGCCAAACTCGTAACTCAAATACTCTTCTCCACGATCAGATCGTAGAAACTTTATTTTCTTGTTACGATGATTTTCCACTTCACTCTGAAATTCTTTGAACTGTTCAAATGTTTCAGACTTATGTTTCATCAAGTAGATATCCCCATATCTTCTCAAATCATCTGTGAAGGTCAGAAAATAATGATACTTGCTGCAAGCCTTAATATTCATCGGACCACATACATCAGTATGTATGATTTCCAACAAATCTGTTGCTTGCTTCATTGTTCCGGAGAACGGCGTTTTAGTCATCTTGCCCATAAGGCATGGTTCGCAAGCATCAAGTGATTCATAATCAAGTGATTCCAAAAGCCCATCAGCATGGAGTTTCTTCATGCGCTTTACACCAATATGACCTAAACGACAGTGCTACAAATAAGTTGCACTATCATTATTAACTTTGCATCTTTTGGTTTCAATATTATGATTATGTATATCACTATGATCGAGATCCAATGAACTACTTTCATTGGGTGTGTAACCATATAAGGTTTTATTCATGTAAACAGAACAACAATTTATTCTTTTACTTAAATGAATAACCGTATTACAATAAACATGATCAAATCATATTCATGCTCAACGCAAACACCAAATAACACTTATTCAGGTTCAACACTAATCCCGAAAGTATAGGGAGTGTGCGATGATGATCATATCAATCTTGGAACCACTTCCAACACACATCGTCACTTCACCCTTAACTAGTCTCTGTTTATTCTGCAACTCCCGTTTCGAGTTACTAATCTTAGCAACTGAACTAGTATCAAATACTGAGGGGTTGCTGTAAACACTAGTAAAGTACACATCAATAACATGTATATCAAATATACTTATGTTCACTTTGCCATCCTTCTTATCTGCCAATCACTTGGGGCAGTTCCGCTTCCAGTGACCAGTCCCTTTGCAGTAGAAACACTTAGTCTCAGGCTTAGGACCAGACTTGGGCTTCTTCACTTGAGCAGCAACTTGCTTGCTGTTCTTCTTGAAGTTCCCCTTCTTCCCTCTGCCCTTTTCTTGAAACTAGTGGTCTTGTCTACCATCAACACTTGATGTTTTTCTCGATTTCTACCTTCGTCAATTTCCGCATTATGAAGAGCTTGGGAATTGTTTCCGTTATCCCTTGCATATCATAGTTCATCACGAAGTTCTACTAACTTGGTGATGGTGACTAGAGAATTCTGTCAATCACTATCTTATCTGGAAGATTAACTCCCACTTGATTCAAGCGATTGTAGTTCTCAGACAATCTGGGCACATGCTCACTAGTTGAGCGATTCTCCTCCATCTTTTAGCTATAGAACTTGTTGGAGACTTCATAACTCTCAACTCGGGTATTTGCTTGAAATATTAACTTCAATTCCTGGAACATCTCATATGGTCCATGACGTTCAAAACGTCTTCGAAGTCCCGATTCTAAGCCGTTAAGCATGGTGCACTAAACTATCAAGTAGTCATCATATTGAGCTAGCCAAATGTTCATAACGTCTGCATCTACTCCTGCAATAGGTCTGTCACCTAGCGGTGCATCAAGGACATAATTCTTCTGTGCAGCAATGAGGATAAACCTCAGATCACGGATCCAATCCGCATCATTGCTACCAACATCTTTCAACACAATTTTTCTCTAGGAACATATCAAAATAAACATATGAAAGCAACAACGCAAGCTATTGATCTACAACATAATTTGCAAAATACTACCAGGACTAAGTTCATGATAAATTTAAGTTCAATTAATCAGATTACTTAAGAACTCCCACTTAGATAGACATCCCTCTAATCCTCTAAGTGATCACGTGATCCAAATCAACTAAACCATAACCGATCATCACGTGAGATGGAGTAGTTTTCAATGGTGAACATCGTTATGTTGATCATATCTACTATATGATTCATGCTCGACCTTTCGGTCTCCGTGTTCCGAGGCCATATGCTTGGCTCGTCAAGCATAACCTGAGTATTCCGCGTGTGCAACTGTTTTGCACCCGTTGTATTTGAACGTAGAACCTATCACACCCGATCATCACGTGGTGTCTCAGCACGAAGAACTTTCGCAACGGTGCATACTCAGGGAGAACACTTCTTGATAATTTAGTGAGAGATCATCTTATAATGCTACCGTCAATCTAAGCAAGATAAGATGCATAAAAGATAAACATCACATGCAATCAATATATGTGACATGATATGGCCATCATCATCTTGCTTCTTTGATCTCCATCTCCAAAGTACTGTCATGATCTATATCATCACCAGCATGACACCATGATCTCCATCATATTGATCTATATCAATGTGTCGTCACGTGGTCGTCTCGCCAACAATTGCTCTTGCAACTATTGCTATCGCATAGCGATAAAGTAAAGCAATTATTGGACGCTTGCATCTTATGCAACAAAGAGACAACCATAAGGCTTTTGCCAGTTGCCGATAACTTCAACAAAACATGATCATCTCATACAACAACTTATATCTCATCACGTTTTGACCATATCACATCACAACATGCCCTGCAAAAACAAGTTAGACGTCCTCTACTTTGTTGTTGCAAGTTTTACGTGGCTGCTACGGGCTTAAGCAAGAACCAATCTTACCTACGCATCAAAACCACAACGATAGTTTGTCAAATAGACTCCGTTTTAACCTTCGCAAGGACCGGGCGTAGTCACACTTGGTTCAACTAAAGTTGGAGAAACAGTCACCCGCAAGTCACCTTTGTGCAAAGCACGTCGGGGAAACCGGTCTCGCGTAAGCGTACGCGTAATGTCGGTCCGGGCCGCTTCATCCAACAATACCGCCGAACCAAAGTATGACATGCTGGTAGGTAGTATGACTTATATCGCCCACAACTCACTTGTGTTCTACTCGTGCATATAACATCAAACCATAAAACCTAGGCTCTGATACCACTGTTGGGGAACGTAGTAATTTCAAAAAATTTCCTACGCACACGCAAGATCATGGTGATGCATAGCAACGAGGGGAGAGTATGATCTACGTACCCTTGTAGATCACAACGGAAGCGTTGACACAACGTAGAGGAAGTAGTCGTACGTCTTCTTCCCGATCCGACCGATCCAAGCACCGTTACTCCGGCACCTCCGAGTTCTTAGCACACGTTCAGCTCGATGACGATCCTTGGGCTCCGATCCAGCAAAGCGTCGAGGAAGAGTTCCTTCAGCACGACGGCGTGGTGACGATCTTGATGTACTACCGACGCAGGGCTTCGCCTAAGCACTGTAACGGTATGATCGAGGTGGAATTTGGTGGCAGGGGGCACCGCACACGGCTAAGGAACGATCTCAAGGATCAACTTGTGTGTCTTGGGGTGTCCCCTGCCCCCGTATATAAAGGATGAAGGGGGGGAGGCTGGCCGGCCAAGGAGGGAGGCGCAGGAGGAGTCCTACTCCTACCGGGAGTAGGACTCCCCGCCTCAATCCTATTCCTAATAGGATTCCTTAAAGGGGAGAGGGAGAGAGAGCTGGCCGGCCCCTCTCCTAGTCCTAATAGGACTAGGGAGAGGGGGGGAGGCGCAGTCCTATGTGGGCTACCTTCTCACCTTTCCACTAAGGCCCATGTTAGCCCATTTGGCTCCCGGGGGGTTCCGGTAACCCTCCCGGTAATCCGGTAAAATCCCGATTTCACCCGGAACACTTCCGATGTCCAAACATAGGCTTCCAATATATCAATCTTTACGTCTCGACCATTTCGAGACTCCTCGTCATGTCCGTGATCACATCCGGGACTCCGAACAACCTTCGGTACATCAAAATGCATAAACTCATAATAATTGTCATCGTAACGTTAAGCGTGCGGACCCTACGGTTCGAGAACAATGTAGACATGACCGAGACACGTCTCCGGTCAATAACCAATAGCGGGACCTGGATGCCCATATTGGCTCCTACATATTCTACGAAGATCTTTATCGGTCAGACCGCATAACAACATACGTTGTTCCCTTTGTCATCGGTATGTTACTTGCCCGAGATTCGATCGTCAGTATCCAATACTTAGTTCAATCTCGTTACTGGCAAGTCTCTTTACTCGTTCCGTAATACATCATCCCACAACTAACTCATTAGTTGCCATGCTTGCAAGGCTTAAGTGATGTGCATTACCGAGAGGGCCCAGAGATACCTCCCCGACAATCGGAGTGACAAATGCTAATCTCGAAATACGCCAACCCAACATCTACCTTTGGAGACACCTGTAATGCTCCTTTATAATCACCCAGTTACGTTGTGACGTTTGGTAGCACCCAAAGTGTTCCTCCGGCAAACGGGAGTTGCATAATCTCATAGTCATAGGAACATGTATAAGTCATGAAGGAAGCAATAGCAACATACTAAACCATCGGGTGCTAAGCTAATGGAATGGGTCATGTCAATCAGATCATTCAACTAATGATGTGACCTCGTTAATCAAATAACAACTCTTTGTCTATGGTTAGGAAACATAACCATCTTTGATTAACGAGCTAGTCAAGTAGAGGCATACTAGTGACACTTTGTTTGTCTATGTATTCACACATGTATTATGTTTCCGGTTAATACAATTCTAGCATGAATAATAAACATTTATCATGAAATAAGGAAATAAATAATAACTTTATTATTGCCTCTAGGGCATATTTCCTTCAGCTAATTGGATCAGAATCTTGATATGATGTTGTTGAGTGGTATTGCAAACTGTTGTGGATGTCTCAAATCTTTTTTTGAGCATTTACAGCTGTTATGCTGTCCAATTTTCCCTAGAAATTCTGATGTCTTTGCATTGTGGTTGTGCTTTCAGATGGCCAACCGTGTTCAAAACCAAGTGGTTCGCCTGACCCGGTGCCTCGACGTGCCCGGTCATACTGCTATGTTAGTCCGGGTAATGATCGAGACGGGCTGCCATTGGTATCCCGAATACACCGTCGAAGAGCAGTTCCGCGACTTTAATCAAAGCCAATATCTCTGCACCGTCAGGATATTTCCTTCTTATCCTGGATCTACCGAGCCCCTTCACTATTCCTATGGACTCGGGGTTACTGTTGAGATGGCTGTGCAGGATCCTGCCTATTCTATGATGACCATCTTGCGAGTCCGGACAGGCCTGCTTCGGAACACCGACTTCCGTTACATGCCAACTTCACTTCCGGGAGCGCAAGGGTATCTTCAGGCTATCTATGCTAACTCCACTCAGGAGGACTCATTAACTCGTACCACTGCCGAGATGCTCGAAGATAAGGACCGAGAGAATCGGGCCTTGAGGTTGGAGCTTTTCAATACCCGTGCTGATCATTGGGCCACATTGACTCGGTTTGCACCTGCGGTGCAAGCTGGATGTATGGATACCAGGGATCTATATCCTGTGAGATCAGCTCTGCCAGACATGGTGGATTGGCGTGATGTGGGAGGCATCACCCCACCCCGTGGTCCCCGCAGGCCACCGTTTGTTGGTCCAAGACCTCATCCTAGCCCCTATGGTCCACAGGCTCCTCAGGACCGTCTGTTTCCGGATGGTCACGTTGAACTTCCAGGCTATGGAGGTGACTTCTATGAGAACTACTACGGAGCTGTCTAAGTTAGTAGTAGTACCACTAGTATTGTAACAGTTGTATCTCCACTGTCCTGCGTGACTTGTGGAATACGACTTGGTGTGTATTCAATCCCGGAGGTGTAGACAAATAATGTATAGGAGCTTGGAATGCCTTCGATGAGATGTAATGTCTTTCATCATAGTTGTACTATAGCTGGGCTTGTACTAAACTATGTATGATGTGTATAACCGTTGGTATATATATGGCAGTTTTATATTACCATGACATACGGATGAACATCTCTGCATTCCGCGTTATCCATTACATTCTGCACCTCCTTGCTAAGTTTGAGCCATCCTTATCTAAACCATTGTCTTGTTTTCTCCTAGGATGGTCAACAACCGCAGCAACCCTGCTGCCTCGGAGCAGGGGGAAGCCAGTGCAGCTAGGGGTGAAAATCTGCCTCACCCGCCTTCTCTGGCCGGAGTGATGCTGGAGGTGGAAAGAAACAAGCATGAGACTAACCGCCTGCTAGAGCGGATTGAGCAGAACACTTCACGCCACCCATGAAATGACTTGGTGTCAATCAATGACTTTATCAAGCTGTACCCACCAAAGTTTAACCATTCCGTCGAACCCCTCGACGCGGATGACTGGCTTCGCAGCATCACTCACAAGCTACGTTCTGCCAACGTAGCCGAAGCCGACAAGGTTACCTTTGCTGCCTATCACCTCGAAGGCCCTGCTAGCCTTTGGTGGGAAAACTTCGAAGCTATGCGCCCGGTCGGCCAAGTTACTACTTGGGCTGAGTTCAGTGAGGCTTTCCGTGAGCATCACATTCCGGAAGGTCTCATGGATCGCAAGAGGGAGGAGTTCTGCAACTTCACCCAAGGAAGACTGACCGTGGATGCTTATAGTCATGAATTTGGAAATCTGGCATGCTATGCTCCCGAAGAGGTATCTATTGACGCTAAGAAGCAAGCAAGGTTCCGCAAGGGACTTAGCCCTGAGCTTCGCCGTGATCTTCGTCTGCACGAGTGCACCTCCTTTCAGAAGTTGGTCAATAAAGCCATCAGTGCTGAGACAGGCCAGACTGATTATGACGCTTCACGCAAGCACTCCCGTGACTTTGGCTCTTCATCCGGCTCTGGAGCTCAGAAGCGCCGGGTGTGGATCCCAAGCACGGCACTGCCACCCAGGTTCATCCCGAGGCCATCCTTTGAGGCGCCTCGTCCCAACCAGTAATTTGCACCGCCCAAGCCCTATGGTGGCCCCGCTGCTAATGCTGCTCCATGCCCCAATGTGGTGACATGCTTTAAGTGTGGCGAGCCGGGTCACTATAGCCGAGAGTGTCCCTAGAACAACAACCCCAATCAAACTGGAAAGTCCATTGGCCGTGATAAGCCCGCGGGAAAAACATTCTACGCCAAGCCGGCCACCAGTGCACGTGGCCATGTCAACTATGTTTCAGCCGAGGAGGCTCATGAGGATCCCAACGTCGTCCTTGGTATGCTCCTTGTTAACTGCCATCCGGCATCTGTTCTTTTCGATACTGGAGCATCTCATTCATTCATATCCGAGAACTATGCTCGATTGCACAAAACGACATTCTGTGACATGCCCTCTACCATGGAAATTCAAACTCCTGGCTCTAGATGGCAAACTTCTAGAGTAAGCCATGGGAACGAAATCCTTGTCGATAGACTTGTCTTCCTTGCATCCTTAATAGCTCTCAAGTCCTCGGACATAAACGTCATCTTAGGTATGGACTGGATGTCAGCTCATTATGCAAAGATCGATTGTGCCACTAGAACCCTTCAACTTACTCACCCATCGGGCAAGACAGTCAATGTCTTAACTCGAGTGGCCAAGCGCCAGCTTTACTCCTTAAATGCCAACCCCCTTCCAGAGCTTGAGGATGTTCCGGTAGTCCGAGACTTTCCGGATGTCTTTCCAGAAGAATTGCCAGGTGTTCCACCTGACAGGGATGTCGAGTTTGTGATAGACCTTGTTCCAGGAACCGTTCCAATTTCTAGACGACCCTACAAGATGGCACCCTTAGAACTAGCCGAGCTTAAGAACCAACTCGATGAGTCCTTGAAAAAGGGTTTCATCCATCCTAGTTCCTCTCCTTGGGCTTGCCCCGTCCTCTTCGTTAAGAAGAAGGATGGAACGGATCGAATGGTTGTGGATTAACGCCCTGTCAACCTGGTCACCATCAGGAACAAATACCCGCTTCCCAGGATTAACGATCTGTATGATCAACTCGCTGGATCCTCAGTCTTTTCCAAGATAGATTTGAGGTTGGGCTACCATCAAATTAAAATCAGAAATGGGGACATTCCCAAAACGGCCTTTGTTACTCGTTATGGCCAATACGAGTACACCGTCATGTCCTTCGGTTTAACCAATGCCCCAGCCACCTTCTCGCGGTTAATGAACTCGGTTTTCATGGAGTACTTGGATAAATTCGTCGTAGTATACCTCGACGACATACTCATCTACTCCAAGAATGAAGAGGAACATGCCGAACATCTAAGGCTGGTATTGATGAAACTTCGAGAGCATCGCCTTTATGCCAAATTCTCCAAGTGTGAATTTTGGTTGCCAGAAGTGACCTATCTAGGCCATGTAATCTCTGGTAAGGGTATTGCTGTCAATCCCGAGCGAGTTCAAGCAGTCCTTGATTGGACTCCACCTGAGACGGTCAAGCAAGTTCGGAGCTTCCTTGGCTTAGCGAGCTATTGCCGCCGCTTCGTCAAGAATTTCTCCAAGGTTGCCAAACCTCTAACTGAACTCCTCAAGAAGGATAAAAAGTTTGAGTGGACTCCACAGTGCGAGTTCAGCTTTCAGGAACTGAAAAGACGCCTGACATCTGCTCCCGTACTGGTACCACCAGATTTCTCCAAGGACTTTATTATCTATTGCGACGCCTCGCGACAAGGACTAGGTTGCATACTCATGCAAGATCATCAGGTAGTTGCATATGCTTCACGGCAATTACACCCACATGAGGAAAATTATCCCACACATGATCTAGAACTTGCAGCTATAGTCCATGCACTTAAAACTTGGCGACATTACCTTCTCGGTAATCGTTGCGAGATCTTCACCGATCACCAAAGTTTGAAATATATCTTCACCCAACCAGACTTGAATCTCAGGCAAAGACGTTGGGTTGAGTTGATCTCGGATTACGACTTAGGAATAACTTACACCCCGGGCAAAGCCAATGTCATGGCTGATGCGCTAAGCCGTAAGTCCTATTGTAACAACCTGATGTTACAACAAAGTCAACCACTTCTCCATGAGGAATTTCGTAAGCTTCATCTTCACATTGTTCCTCGAGGATTCCTACCCACCCTGGTGGCGAAACCTACCCTTACGGATCAGATCATCAAGGCATAGAAGGTAGATCCGGGAATCTCCCGTATTAAGAGAAACATTAAGAAAGGAGTCGCGAATTGTTTCTCCATTGATGATCAAGGTGTCGTATACTTTGGCAATCGCCTAGTGGTTCCAAAGGCACGAAACCTGAGGCGGCTGATCCTTAAGGAAGCTCATGAATCCCCTCTCACCATTCATCCCGGTAGTACTAAAATGTATCAAGACCTACGCCAGAGGTTTTGGTGGACTAGGATGAAGAGAGAAATCGCTCATTACATTGCTAATTGCGACGTTTGTCGTCGTGTTAAAGGAGAGCATCAACGACCTGCTGGCACCCTTCAACCTTTGGCTATTCCTGAATGGAAATGGGATAAAATCAGTATGGATTTCATCACTGGGTTTCCCAGGACCAAGAGAGGGAATAATGCCATCTTCGTCGTGATTGACCGTCTTTCCAAAGTAGCCCACTTTCTACCTATTCCTGAGAGTATCACCGCTAGCCAGCTAGCCGATTTATACATCTCCCAAATAGTGTCTCTTCATGGTGTTCCATTGGAAATTAATTCAGACCGTGGGAGTCTCTTCACCTCTCGATTTTGGGAAAGTTTCCAAAATGCTATGGGAACTCGTCTCTCTTTTAGTACCGCCTTCCATCCTCAATCAAGCGGTCAAGTAGAGCGAGTCAATCAAATTCTGGAAGATATGCTCCGAGCCTCTGTCGTCTCGTTCGGAATGGGTTGGGAGAATTGCCTCCCATTCGCGGAGTTTGCTTATAACAATAGTTATCAAGCCAGCTTGGGCAAGGCTCCTTTCGAAGTCCTCTATCGACAAAAATGTCGAACGCCTCTTAACTGGTCAGAAACCGGGGAAAGACAACTCTTTGGCCTGGATATGATTCAGGAAGCAGAAGAGCAGGTTCGCGTTATTCGTGAGAAATTGAAAACAGCCCAATCTCGTCAAAAGAGTCAATATGATCGTAAACATAAGCCTATGACTTATGAAGTCGACGAGAAGGCTTACCTTCGGGTTACTCCGTTAAAGGGAACCCATCGTTTTGGTATCAAAGGCAAATTGGCCCCTCGTTACATTGGACCCTTTCGCATTCTTGCCAAACAAGGAGAAGTTGCTTACCAATTGGAACTACCTGCGCATCTTTCCAGAGTTCACGATGTCTTCCACATTTCTCAACTCAGGCGTTGCTTCGCGGATCCCATCCGTGGAGTGGACCACGAAACGCTTGATCTACAAGATAACCTCTCATATCGGGAATATCCCGTTCGTATCCTTGACCAAGCCGAGCGTACCACTCGACGTCAGAATATCAAGTTTCTCAAGGTTCAATGGTCACACCATTCCGAGAAGGAAGCCACTTGGGAAAGGGAGGATCGTCTTCGACTCGAGTACCCCACCTTCATTCCAGAGGATCCTAAATCTCGGGACGAGATTCTTTTGACTGGGGGTGAGTTGTCACACCCTAGCTAGTTCAAGCATTAGAGTGTGCATCATGTTTAAATTTCTCTTAAATTTGAAATGGGGAAGGCAGAAACCCCCAACACCCCCCTGGAAACAACTAGGGTTTACTAAAATTATTTTCAATGAACCTGAAATGCCCTTCTAAAAAGTTCACCCTCTTTGTCTTGGGTTAAAACCTCTGGCAAAATTGGTGCATAATTTTCTAGGTCAACAGAAGGTCATTGAATTAAATCATAAGTATTTGAATTTGGGCATTTAAATGCTATAAAATAAATTAAATGCTCAAATAATTCTGGAAATAAATGTTTGCTGTTGGAAATATTCTAAACAGACCCCACAATTATTTTAGGATTTTTGGAAACGTTTTAGTATTTTTAATAAAGCTCAACAGTTGCAGTTAAATTGAAAAACAGAAACAAAAAAAAAGAGAGAGGGAAGCCCACCTGGGCCTTACCTGAGCTGGCCAGCCCACCTGGCTCGGCCCAGCCTACTGGCTTCGCCAGTCGTCGTCCTCCTCGCGCCAGGAGGCAGGGGCGCGTGCTCGCCGCGCGCCGGCCACGCGCCGGCCACCTCCTGCTTCCGCCGACGTCCTGGAGACGTCCAGGAGTGCCACGCGACACCCACGTCCCCCTCTCATTCTCTCTCACTCTCCCCCTCGTCTCCCTCACTCTCCCCTGCGATGGCCGAGCGCGTACCTCGCCGCCGATCGTCGTAGCTACCACCACAGCCACTCCCTCGCCCCTCCGACGAGCCCAATCGCTCCACCTCGTCACCCTGGACCTCTCCGTCAACTCACGCAAGCTCGGACGACCCCAAGACGACGTGGTGCCCTTCTTCCCCGTCCACGGCCACCGGACGCCGCCGTTCAATTCGCCGGCCTCGGGACCTCCCCGAGCTCGCTAACCCCCTCTCCGACTCCGCTGTGAGCTCCTCTTCCTTTCCCCCTAGCTCCCGTGCTCGTTTGGCCTTCGTAGCCGCCATTCCCACCGCACCCGAGAGCTCCCCGCCGCCGACCATGGCGCTGTCATGGCTAGAGCCATAGTGGCTCGAGGCCAAGCTCGCCGTTGTGCTCAGTGCAGCACCAGGAGCCCGTAGCCACCACCAGCTCTTCCTCCCGTGCACCGTAGCGTCGAAACCCACCCCGTCCGAACTCCGGCCGCCGCCACGAGCTTGATTCCGGCGAGCTCGCTCCACCCCAGCTCCTCCCGCTTGCCCCACTAGATGCGCACGAGCCCCAGCTACGCGTAGCATGTCTCTGCCGTCGATTTGGTCACCGGAGGACCAAATCCGAAGCCCTCCGCCATCTCGGCCTCGCCGGCGGCTCAACGCCAACGAGTTTGACCCAGTTTGACCCCTGGGTGGGCCCAGGTAGACCCCCCTGAGTCTATGACAGGTGCGGCCGGTCTGCTAACTAATTTAGGATTAGTTTTAATTAATTTTAATTAAATCAGTCACTGACATGTGGGCCCAGGCCCCACTGACAGCTAATTAGTGTTAATCTAACCCTGTTAATTAGCTGAGAGGCTGACAGAAGGGGCCCACTAGACAGGTTTGACCTGGGCTGGTGCCTTTGACCTGCTGAGGTCAGCCTGACGCAATGCTGACGCAGTAATGCATTTTCTGGATTTATTTTTATTCAGGAAATTCCAGAAAATAGTCAAAACTTCTAAAAATCATAGAAAATCAACCATAGCTCCAAATGCAAAGATTTATATATGAAAAATGATCAGAAAAATTCAATCTATCCATCTGTAATGGTGTCATGCATGACAAAACAAGTTTACCTTGCTGTTTAAGCAGAATAAGGAAATGCACTATTAAGGCCATGTTTAATGAGCTAATATTTGAATCTTTGATTCAAATGAGTTCATTCCTTTCTATTATAACTTGCATTAGGCCAAGACACATTCATATTGCCATGTCATAGCATGCATCATATTGTTGCATATCGTCATGTGTTGATTGTGTTCCGATGTGTTCTTCGTGGTAGGTTCTGCCTCCGAGGATATTCACGAGTATCCAACTGAAGGGCAGTATCCCACTACCACTCCATCAGGCAAACAACCATTGATCATTCCGATACAACCCATGTTCTCGCTTCTGCTCTTGATTACTGCATTAAGACAACGCGTTTCAATCTGCTGTGTGCTACGGTAGTTGAACCCTTATCCTCTGCGTGACCTGTCATTGCCACAATAACTAGATGAAACCCACTAGCATGTGTAGGAGTTGATTGATCCATGTATGTGATTCCTACCTTGCTATGCCTGCTATGCTTAGAGTTGTGTCAGGTCTGGTTCATCTGGGTGATGGGCTAGAGTGAAATGCTTATGTCGGTAATGTGAGGGATGTGTTGAACATGTTTTGGTAAAGGTATCGATGAGAGGCCATGTAGGAGTACATGGTGGGTTGTTTCATTGAGGCTGTCCCTAAGAACTGAGATCTGTATGTGTGATTTAAGATGCAGTTACCACCGTAGATTGGGCCCGAAACCAATGGACCCTCTCGGCTTCTTAATCACCCTAGTACTCTGTCCAGGAGTTGCAAATAGTTTCTGGTGTTTGTAGGTTATGTGTTGGCGGCTGTGCGTAGCGCTGACCCTATGGGTGGGCTATGTTGCGGTAGATACACCGTGGCCGGGTATGCCGGGTGCCCATTAGGCGTCTCGGGACCCTGTTCACATCGTTCGGGGCCGTATGTGGAAACCTCGGCCGGACTCCCTGCGGATGGAACCTGGATAGGCGATAAACCTGGACTAGAGACTTAAGTGTTTAGGTAGGCCGTGTCCGACACCCTCGCTGGGCTTCCGCTTGAAGGTTGCCGAGTACATGTCGTGTAAGCGGCGGTAAGTGGTGAAAACGTGTATGAAGAAGTACACCCCTGCAGGGTATAAAACTATTCGAATAGCCGCGTCCGCGGTAAAGGACTACTTGGTTGCCTATACAGTTCATAGACAAGTTAATGGATACTACTAAAAGACTCAATATAAGTGTGAGTACTGAGGATGGCCCTCTCGTAGGATGACGAGGGAGGATCCCCGGTGGAGTATTGTGTTGGTGAGTAGTGGACTCGTGTGCGAAAACTATTTTACTGGTGGAGTTCTGTAGAATAGCTTAGCCAAGAGTCAAAGCTGGCTTGCTGCATTAACCCCACCACCTTCTTGAGAATAAGCATGTATAGTAGGGTCTGATGTAAGACTTGCTGAGTACCTTTGTACTTACGTTTGCTTAATTACTATTTTCCGACGACAACACCGCCCCCTCCGATGGGTTCTACGTAGACATTGACGTCGAGGAGTGACTAGCCACCCAAGTGGTGATCCTGGCCATGGAGGGCCCTATGTAGTTAGACAGGCTTCGAGAAGCCTTCTTCTTTCTAGAGTCTGTTCCCAGACTAGTTGCTTCCGCATGTGCTTGTATGATTGTATGACTTGAGTGTCGGGTCATGTGACCCCTATCTGTATGAACGTGTTATGTATGGCTCTCTGGAGCCTTTAAATAAAGTTCTTGAGTTGTAGAGTTTTGTTGTGATGCCATGTTGTATGTACTCATATCGAGCATATTGTGTGTATGATTGAAATGCTTGGTATGAGTGGGATCCGACAATCTAGTTGTTTATCCTTGGCAGCCCTTCTTATGGGGAAATGTAGTCTAGTGTTCCTCGAGCCATGGTAGTCCGCTACAGCCCAGTTTACCGGAGTCCTGCTCGCCAAGCACTACTGCTCAGGACACTTGACTGGCCGGCATGTGTTTCACTTCGTTCCTATGTCTGTCCCTTCGGGGAAATGTCACGCGGTGATATCCGGAGTCCTGCCTAGCCTGCTACAGCCCGGGTTCCCCGGAGTCCTGTTAGCCCAGTGCTACAGCCCGGAATCACTCGCTGATGACCGACATGTTCGATGTGATTCATGTATGCCTGTCTCCATAGGTCTGTGCCACTTGGGGTTCATGACTAGCCATGTCGGCCCGAGTTCTCTGTCATATGGATGCTAGCGACACTATCATATACGTGAGCCAAAAGGCGCAAACGGTCCCGGGCCATGGTAAGGCGACACCCGTGGGATACCGTGCATGAGGCCGTAAAGTGATATGAGGTGTTACTGGCTAGATCGATGTGACTTGGAATCGAGGTACTGACATCGAGACATGAAGATTGATATATTGGAAGCCTATATTTGGATATCGGAAGTGTTCCAGGTAAAATCGGGATTTTACCGGAGTACCGAGGGGTTACCGGAACCCCCCGGTGGCGCCCCCCCTTTTCCTTCCTCTCTCCCTCCTCTTTCCCCCTCCACTCCTAATCCAACAAGGAAAAGGGAGGGAGTCCTACTCCCGGTGGGAGTAGGACTCCTCCTGGCGCGCCTCCTCCTGGCCGGCCGCACCTCCCCCTTGCTCCTTTATATACGGGGGCAGGGGGCACCCTAGAGACACAATAATTGATCGTTTGATCTTTTAGCCGTTTGCGGTGCCCGCCTCCACCATAGTCCACCTTGATAATACTGTAGCGGTGCTTAGGCGAAGCCCTGCATCGGTAGAACATCATCATCGTCACCATGCCGTCGTGCTGACGAAACTCTCCCTCAACACTCGGCTGGATCGGAGTTCAAGGGACGTCATCGGGCTGAACATGTGCTGAACTCGGAGGTGCCGTGCGTTCGGTACTTGATCGGTCGGATCGTGAAGACGTATGACTACATCAACCGAGTTGTGCTAACGCTTCCTCTTTCGGTCTACGAGGGTACGTGGACAACACTCTCCCCTCTTGTTGCTATGCATCACCATGATCTTGCGTGTGCGTAGGATTTTTTTTGAAATTACTACGTTCTCCAACAACCTTTACTCTTCTGTTGATAAGGCCGACGAAACGGAGGAGGAGGAGGCTACCAGAACTTCTGTTGCTTAGCTGTCACTTGTGATGAAGAAGAAGATTGAACTGCATCGTTGACTCTCTTCTTAGATGCCTCGCACTTAAGCTGAGCGGCTTCTTGCTTTAGTGCCATGTTTTAGAATTCATCATACTTAGTCGGCTCAAGAAGCACGGGAGCTAATTGTAGATCTTCTCTGAGGCCACCTCTAAATTGATAAATCATACTCTTTTCATCTGGGACGTCTTGTTTAGCAAAGCGAGCGAGTTTCTGAAATTGGATATTGTATTGATGCACAAACATGCTGCCTTGCTTGAGATTGCGTAACTCCTCACGCTTGCTCTCAAAAACACTTTGTGGGATGTGATGAGCTTTGAAGTCTTGGCGGAAATCATCCCAAGTAATCACACAACCTCCTCTGGAATCTCTGTATTGTTGATACCACTCAGCAGCTTGGTCTTTGAGTTGAAACAAAGCAAACTTGACAAAGTCATCAGGCCTGACATTGCTACACTCAAAATGTTTGCAGATATCCATGAGCCAGTCGTCGGCGTCTATGGCCTCGACATAGTTGCTGAAGGACTTCGGCTGGATTGCGAGGAACTGGTTGAGGGTAACAAACTGAGGCTGATTGTTGCCTTGGCCTTCATTTCCTTGGTTGCCTTGAGCTTAGTTGCTTTCTTGCAAGAGTTGCAAAAGCATCTGAGTGTTGGCGTTGGTGGCTGCCATGACAGCTTGCCATGCCGCCGGAGGTGGAGGTGGTGGTGGAGGGTTCGGCTGTTCCCCATCATTGTGGTCCGGATTCTTACGTGTTGGAGGAGCCATCCCGAAGAGGTTGGCATCCGTTAGCATCTTGAAAGACATATATTCAAGCTAAATCAATGGATCAAAATTGCAACATATAGCCTTAACATTTCAACAAGAATGAACGAATGAATTCCAAAGTAAATCATCACACTTCCATAAATTGAGAAGCCACTTAGATAAAGGTAGATGAAATAAAGCAACAAGGTACGGAAATGAACAAATAAGTGGTAAGGATTACCCAATCACAAACCAAATATCTGCGGGAAGAAATACTAGAGCTACTTGAATTCCCACCTATGAAGCTCCCGAAACTTTCTGGTTATGCAATCAGGTGTTGGGGATACAGGGGAAGCATAATATCTCACCCAAAACTAGCAAATCCTACATCCAGCTGTATCCATCCTTCAACACATAACCAAGAAACCTTCGGAAATCATTTACCTCAACCTTCGAAAAGCATCCGTTATACGATTTCTGGCAATACTCCCGAACTCCCGCCCCAGTACTGGGTGGCGTCGAGGTTATCTCACCAACAACTGCATAAAAGAGATTTTCGTTGTCGGTGAACTTAGGTATTCCAGAACTGCAACGATAAAATTGTGATGACAACACCTCGGAGCTCAACTCCCCGGGACACTGCCACAACCCCTAAATGTCAGAAGGCACAAAGAACAATGTTCTTGTCAGAAAACCATCGGAACAATTCCAAGATACCCGCGTGATCCTAATTTTTTTTCGTGAAATTTGAGGACAAAAGAGTCAAAACTCTACATCAGGAGGCCTCACCAGAGCGACGAAGGGACTGAGGAGTAAAAAGAATCCTACTCTCCGATACATATAATCCTAATACTTAAAACATTTTATTCTAGACTCAACAACGTCAGCGATTCGATCAAGCAGGGGGCTCCTAAGTCGGGGAAGGCTCTGATTACCAACTTGTAACATCCACAATGTGGCTATATCTCCCACATGTTGGGGCATGACTTAGAGGCATAGCCGCATGGTAGGTCTGTCGCAAGAGGGGTAATCTTTACACATCCCATGTATTGAATAAGAAAGGGATAAAGAGTCGGCTTACAATTGCCACTTCACACAATACATAAATAGTCATACATCATCCAGAATACAATCAAAGGTTCGACTACAGAACCAAAATAAAGAAAGACAACCCCAAATGCTAGATCCCCGATCGTCCCAACTGGGCTCCTCTACTGATCATCCGGAAAAGAAACATAGTAACGGCCCGAATCCTCGTCGAACTCCCACTTGAGTTCGGTAACGTCCCCTGCACTGGCATCATCGGCACCTGCATCTGTTTTGGAAGTATCTGTGAGTCACAGGGACTCAATAATCTCACACCCGCGAGATCAAGACTATTTAAGCTTAAGGGTAGGAAAGGGTAGTGAGGTGGAGCTGCAACAAGCACTAGCATATATGGTGGCTAACTTACGCAAAAGAGAGCGAGAAGAGAAGCAACGCACGGTCGAGAAGCTAAAAGTGATCAAGAAGTGATCTTGAAGCTACTTACGTTCAAGCATAACACGAGACCACGTTCTCTTCCCGGACTCCGCCGAAAAGAGACCATCACGCCTACACACGCGGTTGATTCATTGTAATTAAGTTAAGTGTCAAGTTCTCAACAACCGCACATTAACAAAGTCCCATATGCCTATAACCGCGGGCACGACTTTAGAAAGTTCAAAAACCTGCAGGGGTGTCCCAACTTAGCCCATCACAAGCTCTCACGGTCAACGAAGGATATTCCTTCTCATGGGAAGACCCGATCAGTCTCGGAATCCCGGTTATAAGACATTTCGACAATGGTAAAACAAGACCAGCAAAGCCACCCGATGTGCCGACAAATCCCGATAGGAGTCGCACATATCTCGCTCTCAGGGCAACACCGGATGAGACAGGCTATGAGTAAAACTAACCCTCGAGTTTCCCCGATGTGGCCCCGCGGGTGGCTTGGTTCGGACCAACACTCAGAGGAGCACTAGCCCGGGGGGGAGGGTTTAAAATAAAGATGACCCTTGAGTCTGCAGAACCCAAGGGAAGGTATATGGTGGTAGGTAGGCAAATTGTAAAACCAAGGTTGGGCCTTGCTGGAGGAGTTTTATTCAAAGCGAACTGTCAAGGGGTTCCCATAACACCCAACCGCGTAAGGAACGCAAAATCAAGGAACATAACACCGATATGATGGAAACTAGGGCGGCAAGAGTGGAACAAAACACCAGGCATAAGGCTGAGCCTTCCGCCCTTTACCAAGTATATAGATACATTAGAGTAAATAAGATATAATAATGATATCCCAACAATATCCATGTTCCAACATGGAACAAACTTCATCTTCACCTGCAACTAGCAATGCTATAATAGGGGCTGAGCAAAGCGGTAACATAGCCAAACAACGGTTTGCTAGGAAAGGTGGGTTAGAGGCTTGGCATGGCAATATGGGAGGGATGATAAATCAAGTGGTAGGTAACGCGGCGTAGCAATAGAGCGAACACCTAGCAAGCAAAGATAGAAGTGATTTCGAGGGTATGGTCATCTTGCCTGCAAAGTTCTCAGAGTTGACGAAAGCTTGATCCTCATTAGCATACTCAACAGGTTCCTCGATCACGTACTCATCTCCCTACTCTACCCAAAGCAAGAACACAAGCAAAGGACCAACAATCAATCACGGTGCAATGCACAAGCAACATGATGCAAAACATGGCATCAACATATGCGTGCTTCGGAAGGGCAACATTGATCAAGGCATCAACTTGGCAAACCAGGTGTGCTGCTGGAAAGATGAGATGATTTTGGTCGAAATCGATATAAAGATCACCGGAATCGGATACACGGTTTGCAAATGGCAAGCAAAACAAGAAAGGCACAATTCTGCGATTAACAGCACGATGCCATCTAGAATGCAACAAGAAACTAAGCTACTGCACTCCAACATAGCAAAAAAGCATATGGCAGTGATGTACACAAGATGCTTGACAAAACATGAACACTGAGCTATGGCTAAATCACCAAAGAGCATGTTCAAACAAGCATGGAAAAAGTGCAAAAGATATCAGCTTCACAGACTTGGTGAAAATACTAACATGTAAGAAAAAACATCAGGAAGCAATGGTTAGAGCAAGCAAACAACATGCTACAGGAACACATCATAGAAAACTAAGGCATGGCATGAATCTACTAAATGCATAGAACAAAAGTCTCTTACTGATCATGAGCCAAAAAGGCACAGAAGATATGATGGCACCCATGTAAACATAGCAAGTTTCATCAACAGTTTCAGACTTGGCAGAAAACAGAGCATGGCATAAACAGAATTACGAAGGCATCTTTGCGAGATCAAATCACTCACCACAAGGCATTTAATGACAAGATAAGCATAGTAACAGCAATATGACATGTTAAAGAAGCTAACCATGGAAAGAGCAAGTTCATAGCATGCATGGATCACTAACAACAACCATGGCAAAATTGATTAACATGTAAACAATCTGCCGGGAACATTTCATAGCAAAAGTAGAGCAATATTAAGACATGCTAGGGCACTCTATAATTGCAAACAGGGACGTGGATGGATATAGCATAACCATATGTGCAAAACATCCTTACTGAAGCAACTCAAAACAAGCATGGATCTCATTGTAGCATCATGTTTACATGGCATCAAAAGAACAGCAGGCACAAAACTTAGCAAAATCCTAAGTCCCTGAAAACAAAAATATCTCGAAGGCTACTTTGCATGCTTGTGCTAGTCACCACATTGATTACAAAAATACGTGGCAAGCACCTATGTAAAGATGGCATGGCATAGATCAAAACACATGTAGAGCTCATGCCCATATGAAGCACACATCAAATGTGGAAAAAATAACATATCACCCTAACTGATAAGTAGCAGCAATAAACATTTTATAGAACTTTTGCATCAATGTTTTGGGCATCAAGATGGACTCAAACAAGCATTCCACAATGGAATGAAATGAATAGCATCTCCCAATGAACATTTTGATATATCATGCGCATGAAACAGAGCTACGGTCATGGACATACGATGCAATGAACAGGGCCATGAAATGTTACAGGGAAAAGACTTAGTGGAAAAAATGACCTCCGAAATGGATCTAGGGTTTCGGGCACGGAAGCCGAGGATCACCGGGGTTCGTCGCCGCACTGGCCGGATCTTCGCCAGAGACGGAGCAGGGCGGTGGCCTATTGGGGATATTACTATCAGTCATGACCCGCCCAGGAGGGGCCGGGTCAGCCCCAATGGCGGTTACGCTAGAAGCCCAGTAAACATTCAAGACGATAGTTTATTAGACCTTATAGAAGGCCCAAAGGCCTGGAGGCGGCTTAAGGCCCGATATTGTAAACCGCCGTATGTAAGGAAAGACTTGTAAAGAAAGGCATATAAATGAAGTCACCGAGCCGGACACGATTATGAGCCGGCCGGGACTCTGTAGGCCACCAGGCGTCAACTCATGTATATAAGGGGACGACCCAGTGGCGGCTTAGGGCAAGAAACAACAAATCGATAACCAAGCCGGCGAGTTGAGCCTCTTGGTGATCGAAGCCCCAGCAATACCAATCCCAACTAGATGTAGGCTTTTACCTTCATCGTAAGGGGCCGAACTAGTATAAAACCCTCTCGTGTCCTTTGTCCCGATTAACCCCTTTAAGCTTCCTAGTGCGATGGCCCTACGACTAAGTCCTTGCTCTAGGACATCTGCCGTGACAATTCCACGACAGTTGGCGCCCACCATGGGGCCAGCGCACGGTGGATTTGAGTTGTTGAAGGGCAACTTCGAAGGGCTCAAGGGATACGCTATGGGCCGGATGACCAAGAGTCGTCGCAGCAAGCTCTACATCGACGATGAAGGCTGGGGCCCTGAGGCCGGCTCAATTGAGTACGGATATCGGGTCCCCTTCGGTAGAATTCACATCTTCATAGGCCGGATCGGCGAGTCAGGTCCTGAGCCAGACGTCCACACCAACCTCATCGAAACTGCTCGGCGCGCGAGGACCGCCCGTGTTCAATCTGCTGTGAAGCATGCCTTCGTAGGCTGCGTCCACGGCGGTGAATACTCCGAAGGATCGGTGGAGGGCGGTGAGATGGCCGTCTATTCTGACACTGCTTCATCAATGGGCGAGACGAACTTTTTGTACCAGATGCAGGACGGCATGCTCGAGGGCTATTTCAATGGCAGCAGTATTCCGAACCCTCTTGAGTCGCCGAATTGGGCCGGAGTCTTCATGGCAGGGACACAACCCGGGCAGAACTCTACAGCAGTGGCGGCAACAACTACCAGGTCGGCTGCGGCCGGGTCAGGAGACCCCGCACGCCCCCGGCTCAGATCTTGATGGACCTCATGGATAAACTGACGACTCTGTTGACTGCCGTGGTAGAGCCGGCGGATAAGGCCCAGCATGACACAGAGGTGGCACGCATACGTGAAGAGATGGTGCAAGCTAAAGAAAATCTAGCCGCAGAGGAAGTCAGGATGGCAGCAGAGCGGGCGGCTTTGGACATCCGTGCTCAACAGCTTCCAGAGGAGACCTTCCGGCTCTCGGTGGATCTAAACGCGCTGAACGAGGTCATGAGGAGGAGGCATCAGAAAACCCAATCATGTCTGCCTCTGACGCTCGATCCTAGGAATCTCTTTCACACACCCGGAGCCGGGGGAAGTAACCCGCCAGAGGCACCCCAGATTACAACACCCGGCGCACCGGTCCAGCCGCACACCATGGATCCACCTCGTATAATTACCGCTCCGCCTCATTACGTCCCAACGCCGCCGGGTCACTTCTCCAACCCTTTGGAAAACCTCGTCGCAGCATCGGCTCGTCTGGCAGCTCTTCTGATGGAAGGTGACTCACCGGCGGCAATTGAAACACGGAGGGTAAGAGAACTTCTTCAAACAACTCTGGCGCAGTAGGATGCATACTCCTACAGTCGAGACAGGATCCATTCAACTCCTCGCCCAAGCCGGAGCCCGAGTTACAGTAGGCATATGGAATCCACAGATATGTCAAGAAATGCTCAACGCCAGAACCGGCCATACAGGCATGAGCCGGTGCGGGCTGGAGCCCTTAACTTGGCGGATCAGGAGATGATTCGTCAAGAGGCGGAACGAGCATTTCAAATGGAAGCAGATCAGGCGGCTCATCAAACTTTTCCGGCTTAACCAGCAACCCCGGTCGAGGCAGGAGTGACCACAAGAACCGGAGGCGTTCCTTGCTTGGTGCCGGCCATATGTAATGAGCGTTTGCCAAAGGACTTTAAGGGGCCTCGTAAGGTGCCTAATTACACAGCTAACTTACAACCCGGGGCTTGGATTGAGAGTTATGAGATGGCTATGGAGTTATTGTAGGTCAGCGTTGCAGCAATGGCCAAGTATTTCACTATGATGTTAGATGGAACATCTCGTACATGGTTGAAGGGATTGCCACCCAATTCTATCAGCTCATGGGTGGAGTTGAAGGCCCAGTTCATCCAGAACTTTAAAGACATGTGTAAGCAACCTATGTCGATTGTGGACCTGACCAATTGCAAGCAAGAGGATGGTGAATCCACAACCCATTGGGTGCGCCGGGTCAAGGAGATAATACATTCATCTGATAAGATGGATGCCGGCTCAGCAGTCTTGATGTTGGAGAAAAATTGCCGATTTGAACCTCTGAAGCAGAAGCTGGGGCAGCTCAAGCGTGACTGTAATGACATGGGAACTTTGATGGCGGCTCTCGTCAAGTATGCTGATTCTGATACTACAAAGGACCCGGTGTCTGACGAAGAAAAGGCAATGAAGGGAAGGAAGAACGGCAACGGCAAGGGTCACCAGCATAACCCGACGAATCAAGGAGGTAATAAACGTAAGGCTGATGAGTTTGTTTCTAGCACCAATGCACAGGGCGGAAATCAACGGCGCAAGGGCAGACAACCCACTCGGTCGGGCAGGTCAGGTCCCACCCTTGAGCAATTATTGAATGAGCCTTGTCCAAAACACGACACCCGGGAGAAGCCAGCCACCCACCTGTGGAAAGATTGTACGATCATGAAGGCATTTGAAAATTCAAACGCGTTTGATGGAGGTCACGGCCCGGGTGGCGGCTCAGGTGGAGGCGGTTTCCAAGGCCCGGGCGCCGGCTTAGGTGGAGGAGGATTCCACTGTCAGGGCCATCCTGGTAACCAAGGAGGGTATAATCCGCAACCCGGCCAAGGTAATCAGCAGCAGCAGTCCGGATATCAGAGAAATCCGAAGAAGCTGAATAGTGGGTAATACCATGAATTCACCTCTAGCTTATGTAAGAGAGACCAAAAACTTCCCAAGAGGGCCGTCAATGCCGTTGAGCCAGCGGTTCCACATTACTTACGTTGGTCAGAGCAGCCTATTGTGTGGAGCAAAGAGGATCACCCACCTCGGGTCGATAATCCGGGTCACTTGGTTTTGGTGGTGGCACCTCAGGTTGGTGGATACAAATTCACTAAAGTACTCATGGATGGAGGCAGCAGCATCAACATCCTCTACTATGAGACGTTCCGTCGGATGGGATTGACTGATAAGAGTCTTAAACAATCCAACACTGTTTTTCACGGTGTAGTTCCTGGCAAGTCGGCATACCCAGTGGGTAAGATTGAACTGGAAGTAGCCTTTGGGGATGAGTATGACTCCAGAGTAGAAAAATTAACCTTTGAGGTGGTTAAGATCAAAAGCCCGTATCATGCTCTGTTTGGACGGCCGGCTTATGCCAAATTCATGGCTCGGCCATGTTATGTGTATTTGCAGCTTAAGATGCCGGGTTATAAGGGCACCATTACAGTACACGGGAGCCGGAAAATAGCTTTGGAGTGTGAAGAAGGTGATGCTGCCTATGCTGAATCTGTCTGTGCAACAGAGGAGTTAAAATTTTACAAAGATAATGTTGACCCAGCAGACATGGTGTCATTAATGAAACCAACAACAGAGCATGAGCCAGTGTTGAAGTTCAAATCAGCTGATGACACCAAGATGGTTGACTTTGTGCCTGGCGACTCATCCAAGCAGTTCATCATCAGTGCTAACTTGGATCCAAAATAGGAAAGAACGCTCATCGAGTTCATCCGCGAGAACCGGGACATCTTCGCATGGAAACCTTCAGACATGCTGGGTGTCCCGAGGGAACTCGTTGAGCACACTCTCAATATTGATCCAAAGTTTAAACCTGTCAGACAATTTCTCTGATGGTTCAATGAAGAAAGGCGCAAGGCCATTGGAGAAGAAGTGGCCCGTCTTTTGGCAGTTGGGGTCATTGTAGAAGTATTTCACCCAGAGTGGTTAGCCAACCCGGTGCTTGTACTAAAAAAGAATGGCACCTGGTGTATGTGTGTGGATTACACCGATCTGAACAACGCTTGTCCGACTGATCCTTTTGCCCTCCCCCGTATTGATCAGATCATTGATGCTACGGCGGGTTGCGCACGTTTGAGTTTCTTGGATGCTTATTCCGGGTATCATCAGATCAAGATGGCAGTCAAGGATCAGGAGAAGACGGCTTTTATCACTCCTTTTGGAGCTTTCTGCTATGTGTCTATGCCTTTTGGGCTTAAGAGTGCCTAGGCGACTTACCAACGGTGTGTGCAGAATTGTCTTCATGATCAAATTGGGCGTAATGTTCATGCTTATGTGGATGATATAGTGGTAAAATCCAGGAAAGAGGAAACCTTGGTCACAGATCTGAGAGAGACTTTCGATAATCTCCGGGTCTACAAAATGATGCTTAACCCAGCCAAGTGTGTTTTTGGAGTCCCAGCCGGCAAGCTCTTGGGTTTTTTGGTGTCTAACCGAGGTATTGAGGCTAACCCGGAGAAAATCAAGGCAATTACATCCCTGGCCAAACCAACATGCATCAATGACGTTCAATGACTGGCGGGCCATGTTGCTGCTTTGAGCCGGCTCATAAGCCGGTTAGGGGAGAAGGCAATGCCTCTGTATCAGATGATGAAGAAAAAAAATGATTTTGTTTGGAGCGATGATGCAAAATTTGCTTTTGAAGATCTGAAGACACAGCTTGCTGAGCCGCCGGTCCTGGCTGCTCCAGTTGATAAAGAGCCGCTGCTGTTATACGTGGCCGCCAACTCACAAGCTGTTAGTGTGGCTATTGTGGTGGAGTGCAAGGAGGCTGGCAAGGAGCATCCGGTTCAACGGCCGGTTTACTACGTCAGTGAGGTGCTAATTGAATCCAAGCAACGATATCCACATTGGCAGAACTCGTATCTGGGGTGTTCATGGCAAGCCGGAAGCTTAAGCATTATTTTCAGGGACATCCAATCACCGTGGTTAGCTCTGCTCCTTTGGGAGACATCATTCAAAACAGAGAAGCCACTGGGCAAGTCGCCAAGTGGGCAATTGAGCTTGGGTCTCATGGGTTGAAGTATGTGCCACATACCGCGATCAAATCTCAAGCACTGGTTGACTTCATTAATGATCAGACAGAGATGCAGATGCCAGAAGAGAAACTAGACAACACGTATTGGACTATTCATTTTGATGGGTCTAGACAGTTGGAAGGCTCGGGGGCTGGAGTTGTGTTAACTTCTCCGCGAGGTGACAAATTTTGTTATGTGTTACGGTTGATGTTTCCTTGCACTAAAAACGCAGCAGAGTATGAAGCCTTGCTCCATGGTCTTCGAGTGGCAAAAGAGATGAGTTTGAGTCGAGTCAGATGTATTGGTGACTCAGATCTAGTGGCTCAACAGGTACCAGGCAAGTGGGATTCCAAGGACCCTCTCATGGCGGCTTATCCCCGGGAGGTTGATGCTGTTGCAGGGCATTTTAAAGGTTATCAGGTGGATAACATTGACCGTCGAAAGTATGAAGCGGCTAATGCTTTAAGCCGGTTGGGGTCTCAGCGTAAGACGGTACCACCTAACACCTTTTTGGATGTTTTGCATAAACCGTCTGTCAAGTTGCCCACGGAAGAAGATTTAGCTGTTCCTGACCTGGAGGCGCAGTTTGTGGTGGCTCTTCATGTCATCCCAGATTGGACAGTGCCGTTCTTGGCTTACATGACCCGGGGAGAGTTACCAGCGGATGACACCCTGGCTCGACAGATAACCCGGCGGTCTAAGTCAATGACGATTCCGGATGGAGAATTATACCATCGCAGTGTCTCCGGAGCGTTTCAGCGGTGTGTTTCCCCCGAAGAAGGTCAAGAAATACTTCATGAGATCCATGAAGGCGATTGTGGTCATCACACCGGGTCAAAATCTCTGGTGGCCAAGGCTTTTTGTCACGGCTTTTACTGGTTGCTCACGTTGATGCAGAGGATCTGTCAGCAGATGTGATGGATGTCAAAAGTTTGCACGACGAGCGCATGTGCTGGCTCAAGAGCTCCGGATGATTCAAATCACTTGGCCGTTTGCGGTCTGGGGGCTTGACATGGTGGGACCTTTTAAAAGGTCTAAGGATAAAAAGACACATCCCTTGGTGGCAGTTGATAAATTCACTAAGTGGGTTGAGGCAGAGCCAGTGAGTAAGTGTGACGCGGCCACGGCAGTTCAGTTCATGAAAAAGGTGATCTTCCGTTTTAGTTTTGCACACAGCATTATCACTGACAAAGGCACTAATCTGTCCCAAGGGGCTATGGAGGAGTTTTGTCAACGTGAGCACATCCGGCTTGATGTTTCTTCTGTAGCTCATCCTCAATCCAGTGGTCAAGCTGAGAGAGCAAATCAGGAAATTTTGAAAGGTCTCAAACCCCGGCTTATGGTTCCCTTACAACGAACGCCGGGTTGTTGGGTAGAGGAATTACCCTCGGTGTTGTTGAGTATCAACACCACACCTAACAGTTCTACAGGTTACACACCTTTCTTCATGGTTTATGGAGCAGAAGCAGTGTTGCTTAGTGACATCCGTCAGGACTCGCCCCGTGTGGCGGCTTATGTTGAAGCTAATAATGAACAAGCCAGACAGGATGCACTTGACTTGTTGTATGAAGAAAGAGACTTAGCGGTGGCTCGGTCAGCAATTTCTCAATAGGACCTGCGCCGTTATCACAGCCGCCGGGTCAAATCCAGGACTTTTCAAGAAGGCGACCTGGTGCTCCGGCTCATCCAGGATCTGTCAGATGCGCACAAGCTATCCCCACCTTGGGAAGGACCCTTTGTGGTCAGCAAGAACTTAAACAACGGGTCGTATTACCTCATTGATGTTCGAGAACACAAAGATTCACGTCAATCGGAGGAGGAGACCCGCCGGCCATGGAACATTGCTCAACTTCGGCCATACTACACATGAGCTACCGGTCCTTGGCATGTACATACTTTAACATTGTATATACCATGATAAGTAATAAAGTAAGACCATCGGCCTCTTTTCTTTTCAAAGATTATGCATCTTTGTTATTTCTTATTCTCAAATGACTATTAAGGAGCTGATCATATTTGAATCAAGTCTAACCTTTTTTTGGTCCGGCTTATGATCGTATTCGAATCTAGCTGCAATTATCATGGTGACTTGGGGGCTTCCTGTTCAAACATAGGTCGTATTCGAACCAAATAGAACATAGCTGTCGTAACCCTCTTGATCGGCTCAAGGCCAAACTCACTAGGTGGCTTCTTGATCATATCTGAATCATAGCTTAACCCCTTTTGGGTCCAACTTAGATTGTATTCGAATCAGGGTCGTTAAAAACCTCTCAAGGTCATTTGGGGTCTTCCTGTTCAAACATAGGTCGTATTCGAACCAAAGAGAACATAGCTGTCGGTACCCTCTTGATCGGCGCAACGCCACAACCACTGGGGGCTATATGGTCGTATTCAAACCTTAGCTTAACCCCTTTGGTCCGGTTTACTGATCGTATTCAAATCAGAAGCCACCAACCTTTAAATATAAGGTTAAATCATACTTGTTAACTTTTATTTGCCTTTGAGCTTTCTTGTTGCAAATAATTAGCATGATCTTTTTTGCCGGTTTGTCTATTTGACAACATGGCTACCAAGGTATGATGATCATTGAAGTATCCAATGGTATTGATTTATATGAAAGATTGAGTTATCGGCTTGATTACCCGGGTTACTCAAGCCGGTGGTCTAAGGATCAAAGGTACAAGTGTGGCTATTATTTATATATAATTGCCTGCTGCATTAACTAAAGAGTTAGTTTCAGCCCTTGTCCGTTATTCATATCTGCTTTCTGTTTTCTATTATGATAAACATATTGGATATAAGCCGGGTGTTTTAACCTGTTCGGTTCTAAGCCGCCAAACCAATTTTTTCTTGTCTCTACAGGGAACAGATTTAAAGTGTTGCAGAAACAATCATCAAATATAATGCATATATTGCCATCAGGAAACACGGAGTCACATACAGTGTTTTATGCACAATGGCATAAGCAAGGCATTCAGTGTTTTCACAGCTAACCTATTACATGGCCTTTTATAAGCCAATGAAGGTGGTTATTATTCCTCCCTCGCCGGGTCACTGCCCTCTGTTGGCTGGAAGTTAGGTCTTGACCAGTCAAAACCATTCACGACGATGAATTCTGCTTCATCGTCGATCAGGCCTGCCGGGTCAACTTTCGGGGCAAATGTATTTTCTCTTACAGGCGGGATCAAGTCCATCACCTTGTACGAGGGAGTCGCCATCTTCTTATTTTCAGCATCAAAACCCGGTTGATATTTGTCAATATTGGTATCATCTCCAAGGGTAGTTACCTGAGGCCGGACTCCGCACACGCAAGCCACGAAGTCATCCTGCTCAAAGGGAGATCCGTCTTCCTTCACGGTGGGATAGCCTCTGGCCACGTCCGCCGGGTCTAGGTCTGGCACCCAAGCCTTGGAGCGGCTCAGGGCAGTCAAAGCCTCGGCTCGTGCACAGGACCGTTTCACTTCTTGAAATCTGGCAGGCAGGATTGACAGTTTCTTCAGGACGTCGCTGAGCCGGTTGGGTCCTTGATTGGCAGGAGAGATGGCGGCAAGTGCTCATTGTGCGCCAATAGACAGTTGTTCTACCAAAGTATACACTGCCTTCAGTTTAATCAAAGGATCTTGGCTGAGATTTTTACTTCATGGGCCTGCACATATTTTATACATAAAGTCAGCTGGCGGCTTATGCTCCGGATCAGTAAAAAGCACACAAAATTAAAGTCGTATGGCTTACCAAAGATGGCAGCCACCATTTGAGACACCCGGCCCTTTAAACCGTTCAGCTCCGTTGAAATCTCTTCAAGGGCTGTTGCGGCCTTCTCAGCGCGTTGGGTCAGAAGCGTTTTTTCCTCTTCCCAAGTTTTCTTCTTGGCAGCGAAGCTGGTCTTTAAATTTTCCATCTCAGAGAGACTTATTTGCAGTTTGGAATTAGCAGATTTGATTTCTGCCTCCTGACTCGCTAGCCGGGTCTTTGCATCAGTCAATTGCGAGTTCAATTCAGATAAGGCATTCTGCAAAACATTCTGATGAGTCAAGATTTTGCTTCAAGTTCAAAAATCATGATTCAAGTCTCAAGTACTTTACAAAAAACTACTTGACACTTGGGGGCTAATGTATGCCAAGACAATTTTTTATGATTCTAAAGACATACTTTATTTCCCAAGTACTTTACAAAGTAACATCACTTGGCACTTGGGGGCTAATGTATGCAGTTCAGCAAGTTTCTCAAGGTTAAGCCGGAGTATTAAGTCCTTTGAATACGGTACCAAACAATTTAAAGTACCTTCTCATTTATGATCAAAATGAACCGACCCTTGGGGACTACAGGTGAAGCTTTGTTCTATTAAATTCAAGAAATGTTTCAAAGGTAAAGGTCTTGGCCTATATTTTAAAGTCTACAGATCATTCCGGTTCTCTCATAATCTGAAGACTTGGGGGCTGAAGGAATATAGATAAGCCGGAAGAACATACCTCGTATTTCAACTACAGCTGTTTGACCATTTCAATCTCAGAGTCGCGACTGGAGTGTACATGGCTGAGATAGCCGGATAAAATATAATTGTCATTTATATGGTCATAGTTGGCAACGTCAAAGCGAACCTTCTTCCTCTCCAATGCCTCTTGTTTCGCAGTACATCGAGACAGCATGGTTGGATTCCCTAGTTCAATAAAGCGGCTCCCGGTGATCTGAACGTCTTGTGTAGATGATGATGGCGGGTTGGCTGAGCTTGATGTTCCAGTAGCAGAAGGGTTCCCAGTGGTCTCATCAAACGACGGCTTAGGAGGATTTGCTTCTACATCAATAGGCGGGTCTGCTGGAGCATCGGTTAATGGAGAAGATGGCCTGGCCGGGTTAGATGCAAGCACTGGCGGGTCTTCCACCGGTTTAGCTACCTTCGCTTTATTGGATTTAGCTTGGCCACTAAGAAAAATGTTGTAAGATTGTGAGTATAAAGATACAATTTGAACAACCCGGAAAACATGAGGATTTTTCATTACCCAGCGGCAGTCTTGAAGGCCGGAAATTGCGTGTGTGATGAGTTGCCAGAAGAGCGAGACACCTCCTGAAAGGATAAAAGTAATACAAGGGGAAGGATCCATTAAACAAAGTTAAAAGTAATACAAGGGGAAGGATCCATTAAACAAAGTTAAAGACAGAAAGAAGTAAACCTCATTCGGGCGCTTCTGAGGAGTTTGTTGAAGAACGACAGCCGACTCATCTACAGTCCAAGCATGACGGCAGCTTTCATGTTGCTGCCTTTTCAAACGAAAGTTGGGATCCAAGTGAGCTAAAGGGTTAGAAAACCTTACTTTACGGATCACTCGTCGAACTTTTTGTCTTGGCAAGGGCTCTGAGTCGGAGGAAATGATAGTTACCTCTGCTTCCACAGCCTGACTGGCTCTAGTGTCATCCTAGTAATAATCAGTGTCAATAAGATTATTAAAAAATTGGCCAAGGGAATCAAGGGCTACCTCTGAATCAGATGTATCATCAAGCTTCATCAAATCTTCAGCAGTGCTCTTTTTCTTCTTTTTCGACCTCCGGGTCGTTTTCTTGGCGTTTATGGCGGCGACTTTCGCTTTCTTGGCAGCCTCGTGGTCATACTTAACTTTCCAGAAGTCAGAGTTGGCTTGCAGACAGGTAAAAACAAGATAAAGAGTCAGGCAAGTATTAAAACAATACAGCTGGGAAAATACAAAGGAGAGAAATAATGACATCCTTACTTCTGGCACCGGGTTAAGCTGGTAGAAGGGGTTTAACCCGATGGCGCTGCAATCTTCGTATTTCCCGTTCACCAGAAGAGTTGACATTGAGACAATATCTTCTTCTGTCAATTGAACGGGGCTGTGACGAAGAGAGTCATCCGGGCCTCCATCATACTCATACATCAGCTTTGACCGGCGGCTGAAAGGGATGACCCGCCCTGACATCCAGCAGCGGGTCAGATCAACTCCAGTTAAACCGTTCCCCAACAGAGCATTGATCCTTTTGATGGATGGTATCAGCCTCTTGTGTTCAACAACGGTATGCTTATCAGGAAGCGCGAACTTGGAGTCAAGACGATCGGGGCGATAACCCGACAGTGGCTTCTCGTTTGCTGGTGAAGTTTCCTGGCAGTAGAACCAAGTCTGATTCTAGTCCTTTGGGTGACTTGGTAAGACAATGGGGGGGGGGGAAGACGGCACCCTGCCGGCGCATAATTGATATGCCTCCAAGCTCTAAGCTAAGGCCGTTGGTGCACTCGTTCTGCCGGTTCAGATAAAAGTATTCTCTGAACAACTCCACGGTCGGCTCTTGTTGAAGATATACCTCACAGAGCACTTGGAAGTTACAGATGTTAGATATGGAGTTGGGCCCGATATCTTGAGGGTGGAGCTTGAAAAAGTGGAGGACCTCTCTGAAGAACTTTGAGCCGGGCAGTGAGAAGCGATGGTTCATGTGGTCAGTAAAAACGATCACTTCGCCGTCTCTTGGATTGGGCCATTCTTCTTCCGAGTTAGGGGCACGGTAAGACATGACAGTTTTTGTTGGCAGAAATCCTGTGGTGAAGAACTCTTTCAAACGTTCCTTAGTTATGGTTGAGGGAACCCTGTTACAGATGGTTGGTGCTTTGGATGACATGATATACAAAGAAGAACTGAAAAGAAAAACAACATGCCGGTTCATTTTAATGGTGAGATTGACAGTTAAGTGATGAAGATGCAAACAAGTAAGGGCGGCTTAGTTAAGGGCTAATGACATATAAGGAAAATTAAGCCGGCATGATAAGTCGCCATGACTACAGATATTTGAAGAAGGCAATTTCAGCTAAGTGTCGAGACAAACAAGTTTCCTGAATTGTTTGGAATTATTCCAGATCAAATGGCTATTCAAAATGGAAAAAATTCTAGACCTAAAAAAGTTCAGCGCAGAAGAGTATGTAAGTTCTAATGCAACCCTTGAAACAGAGAAAGACATCTGTGGATCAAGAAAAGGCAGAAAGACACTACCACACAAGCATATATATAGCTTTTTTGGATCATAAAAGGCTTGCGGTGGAAGAACTATGATGAACTACGATGAACTCGGAAGAACACACAGGAGCTTGGAAACCCTAATGCAGATTTGAGAAACGAAGAAGAGAACACTTACGGTTGCAGGTTTTCTGCGGAGGTCGCCGCGGTCTCTCTGGATCGGTTCGGGTTGATGCAGCGGCCAAAGTCAACGGACACGAAGATGAGGCGCGGCGGTGGCAGAGCTCGAGCAGCAGGGGGTTTGCGAGAGGAAGAAGACGGAGTAAGAGAGCAGAATGAGAAGGCCGAGGTGTGCCTATTTATAAGGAAAGATGTGAACAGACGGGCGCGAAAATCGAGGAGAGCCGAATAATGGTTATCTAACTACACAGACACCTCGATTCTCGAGAAGCATTAAAGATAAAAGATCCGTTGGGAGATGTCGTCAAGAAAGTTCTTTGCGTTTTCAAGAGATGACGTCATGGAGGGTTACGAAAAACTTCAATGAAGATAAGAAGATGGATTTTTTTCTAAAGTGTTGAAGATTGACAAAGAAGGAAATTCAAAGTCAACCTAGGGCCTAATGTTGGGGATATTACTATCAGTCATGACCCGCCCAGGAGGGGCCGGGTCAGCCCCAATGGCGGGTTACGCTAGAAGCCCAGTAAACATTCAAGACGATAGTTTATTAAACCTCATAGAAGGCCCAAAGGCCTGGAGGCGGCTTAAGGCCCGATATTGTAAACTGCCGTATGTAAGGAAATACTTGTAAAGAAAGGCATATAAATGAAGTCACCGAGCCGGACACGATTATGAGCCGGCCGGGACTCTGTAGGCCACCAGGCGTCAACCCATGTATATAAGGGGACGACCCGGTGGCGTCTTAGGGCAAGAAACAACAAATCGATAACCAAGCCGGCGAGTTGAGCCTCTTGGTGATCGAAACCCCAGCAATACCAATCCCAACTAGACGTGGGCTTTTACCTTCATCATAAGGGGCCGAACTAGTATAAAACCCTCTTGTGTCCTTTGTCCTGATTAACCCCTTTAAGCTTCCTAGTGCGATGGCCCTCTGACTAAGTCCTTGATCTAGGACATCTGCCGTGACAATTCCACGACACGGCCGGAGCGCTGGGGGGCCGGATCCGGCGTCGGAGGAGGGCGGAGGCTGCGTGGGGTCGACGACGGAGCACGGGCGGTGGCGGCCGGCGTCGGAGCCGCGGGCGGGGAGCGGCGCCGGCGCGCGGTCGACAGCGGAGACGCGACGTCGAGTCGGGCGGTGAGGGGAGCGGGGGTGGCGGTGCTGAACCAGGCCTGCGGGGGCCAGCGATGGGCTCGGCGGGCTTCGACGGCGGCGGGCGCGAGGAGCCACGTGTCAGGCGTGGGTTGGGCGAGGCGGATGCGGAGGACGTGTCCGGCGCCGGCGGACGCGTCCGGTGGCGGTGGGAGGAGGATTTTAGGGTTTCGGGACCTGAATTTGAGCGGGGTGCACATATTTATAACTAGGAGGAGGTAGGAGTGTCCAAATGGATTGTAGTTTTCGCCCACACGATCGTGATCCGACAACGGAGGACATGGGAGTGGTTTGGAAGGGTTATTGGGCCGTTTTGGAGGGGTGTTGGGCTGCAACACACAATAGGCCTTCCCGGTTACCCGGTTAACCGTTGGAGTATCAAACGGACTCCAAATAGCACGAAATTTGACATGTAGTCTACCGGTGGTGTACCAAGACCACTTGACAAATCTCGGTCCATTCCGAGAATGTTTGACATCCGCTCACGAAAAGAGGCAAGAGGGGTGCGCCAGTGCATGTAGGAGTGTCGGATTGCAAAACGGACAACGGGGAAAATGCTCGCATGTATGAGACGAACACATATGCAAATGCGATGCACATGTTGACATGATATGAAATGCATGACATGAACAAAATGCAACACGAAGACAAATCCCAACCACGAAGGGAAAATCTCATAACTTAAAGCCAAAAATGGCAGAGTCGGAGTACAAATATGGCAATTTACATCCAGGGTGTTACAAAGGTCTTCGGAGGGCGGCCAACCCCCGGCGGGCACCTCCAAGGCGCCACTGGTGGTGGAGAGTAGCCCGGACAACAGCCCCTAGAGAAGCCCCCATCGTAAGTTCGCCACTCGCCCTCGTCGGCGTGCGCTAAGGGCATGGTTATTGGAGTTGACCTTGCCGCGACCGCAGGAGGAGGACAGCAGTAGGAGGAGCCACTGAGGGCCGCTCCCGACCCGCCGCCTCCATCAACCATGCCACCCCGAGGGGTGTCCCCGGGAAGGGCGCCAAGCATCGAGCCCATGCACATGGAGGAGGAGGAGGCAAACTTGGGCACCGCTGGCCACACCTCGGCGCCTGATGTTGTCTGGGAGGTGGCCTCGTCTTCCCAGCCTGGCACAGGTAAGCCATCCGCCTTCCATCCCTTTTATTTTTCTTGAATCTTGGTCTTGGCTTCACTCCACCCCCTTTCCGATACCCAGATCCTCTCCTGGTGGACCGGGAGGACCTGGACACCGTCATTGAGGATGTCGCCAAGGATGCCGCGGCGGAGGCCGAGAGGATCACCGCTGAAGAGGCTGACAAGGGCGCTACCGAGGACGCCGCCAAGGGGCCTGCCAGGGAGCCCGGCAAGGCTGCTGTTGAGGAGGCCGGCAAGGGACCTGCCGGGGAGCCCGGCAAGCCCATTGCCGAGGAGGAGGTGGCTGATGACCAACCTTCTTCCTCCGCTGCCTCTGGTTCCGGCAGGTATCTGAGGGTTGGCGACGACCTTTTCGTCCACCTTCCAGGGGCGTCTTGCTCCAGGGCACCCATCGAGGGAGAGCTGTTCGACGAGGAGGTGCTTTCCGCGGCTAGGCTCGAGGTCGTCCATGAGCCTAGCGCCGGTGGCGACGGTTCTCATGAGGAGCGGCTTCTCTAGGCCATGGGCGCTAGGTTCCGGAAGCTCGAGGCGCTTCACCACGCCCGCCTGGACAAGATCAAGTCCAGGGCCAGCAACGGTGGACAAGGCAGAGGCAGACCTCAAGGGACGCGTCGTTGAGGCGCAAACTTGGTTCCGCCAAGATTGCGAGGAGCTGAAGGCCACCTAGGGCGAGCTGGCCAAGCGCGAGGTAGAGCTCACCATGGAGCAGGCTGACATCGAGAAGGCCCAGGAGATGGTGAGGAACCTGGCCACCAAAGCCGAGGCCGCTCGATCCCAGCATCAGGCCGCGCTGAACTCCCAGGAGAAGGACCTTGCCGCGCATGAGGAGAAGCTTGCCGCAACGCTCCGCGGCAAGGACGAGAAGGTGGATAAGCTCGTCGTGCAGCGGACCCGGGAGCTGGAGCAGAGGCACAAGGAGGCACTCGATGCCTAGGCTCTGGTTCACGCTGCCAAGATGAAGGAGCTGGAGGTGGAGCGGGACGGGCTCAAGGATCAGGTCCTCAGGCTGTCCAAGGAGAAGGATACGCTCAACGGTGCCCTGGTTGAGGCGCAGGGCGCAGTCTTCGACAAGGCCGAGCAGCTCTCCGAAGCCAACAACTCCATCAAAGACCTCAAGCTGAAGCTGGAGGGTCTCGAGGGGATGCTTTCGGAGGGCAAGGCCCGGGAGGAGGCCCTGGCCAAGGACCTGGAGACCGAGAAGCAGCTGTGGAAGAATGAAGCCGCCAACCTCAAGGATTTTGTGGAGGGCGAGAACAGCTGGATCGGGCGTCTCGAAGGCGTCACCGGCAGGATCAACACGCATCTGGCTACCATGGGGCTGCAAATTGTGAGGTATACCCGAGAGCGCAACGCGAGTCCCACGCCAAGCTGACCATCTTCTTCGAGGGCGTCCTCGGGGCCCTGGAGCAGCTCCACTCCAACCGGGCGGCCTCCCTGGCCAAGGAATCCCGGAGGCTTTTCCAGGGTGCCATGACCATGGTTCTCACCAAGATGGCGCAGTGGAACCCCAACCTCGACTTCGATGCCACGCTGGACAGCTTGCCGGCGGGTGTGGACCTCGCGGTGCTCAAGGAGTGTATCAAGCCCATCATCAGCCGGATCGGTGAAATCGAGAGGATAGAGAGCCAGCGCTGAGATTAGGCACCCCGTCTCCCACTGCCGCTGCAGGTTCATGACCAAGACAGTTTTTATCTTTAGTTAGAACCGTAGCAACAATTGATGTAATATAACTTTGCAGCACTTTCGGTACGATGCATGTTATCTTCCTGTTCGATCTTCCCTTTGTATGTTTACCCTACGTTAAACGGGTAGGCTTGCCGGTGTGTAAACCCAGGGCGGCACCTTAGGACGGATCCCCAATGGTCTGCCGGGTGTGCTTGCCGCCGAGTGATGAACCACCTTACTGCTCTCAATGCGGCCGCTTGAACTGTCGAGCTTGACTCGAGTCCGAATCGAGAGCGTTGCCGATTGCAGGAGGCTACCCTACTACTCTCGACGCGGCCCCATGAGCTGTTGAGCGGACTCGAAATAGAACAAGGGCGTTGCCAATTACAGAAGGGCCCCTTTGTGTGTAGGCTTTCATACATAGGGCAGGACCTTCGAGGACAATAACCTTACATACAAAAAGGAAATTGCTTAAAGTTTCGGATGACTTAGCTCTCTTGTCGCCGCACCAGCGTCCTGCATGCTTGCAGGCGGCGTCCTCCTCCTGGACGTCCTTTTCTCTGGAAGCCATGGCGACGAAGAACTGCTAGGCTCATTGCTAGACCAGATTCCCAGAACTGCGCCCCCTACCTGGCGTGCCAAAGATGTCAGTGGGAAACGACACCTATGGGATCACAAGGATCCCTACTACGGTTGCCGGGGCGCGGAGTCGTGAGAAGAGCAGGATTAATAGTCAGCGCAAGGATCATTTACCAAGGTTCGGGCCGCAAGGATGCATAAAACCCTAGTCCTGCTTTGGTGGATGTATTGAGTGTTCTTGGGCTTTTGAACTAGCTACGGTGGCCGTGTAGTTCAAAAGAGCCAAACCCCTCTCCAGTACGCCATGGGCCTCCTTTTATAGACGAAAGGGGCTGCCACAGTGGCACACGGGAGGTGGAAAGTCGTACAGTACTGCGAGCTTATCGCCCGTATTACAGGACAAGACGCATTTAATGCATCGCTTAGTTGTCCCTTAGCTTTATCGGGGACGGGAACAGGCCCGTCCCATCCGTTGCCGCTTCGCCTCGCTTCGACATGCACCGAGGCTAGCGATGCATGTAGCGCCATGTAGATAGGCAAGCAGCTGAGGTGGCGTGGTGGTAGGGCCTTCATGAAGGTCTCCACGCCGCCACGCAGGTGCTTGCTGATTTGGCCTAGAAGTTGCATGTTGCCACGCAGGTGCTTGCCCAGCTGGTTGTGCTGGCAGCTACATGCGAACGGCGGTGGAGTCTTGGCTGGTGCGGGCCTGGTAGTGGCCCTGCTGATGCCCTCGGCAAGGGCCTTGCCGGGGGTCTGGCAAGGGTCTTGCCGTGGCGCAGTCATCCCCGGCAAGGGTCTTGCTGGGGTTCTTGTGGCTTTCCCCGACAAGGGTCTTGCCGAGGGCCGTTGTCTTCCAATCCTCATCTGATCTTGAGTGTTCTCTATCTTCACAAAGATCTGCATGCCACCATGGAGGTGCCTCCCGAGCCCTGGCCCAATGTGGTTGATGGTGTTGGAAACCGTGGGCTCAAGGGTGGCGCGCTCCGCTGGTCTTGGACGAGCTGCCCCGGCAAGGGTCTTGTGGGGGCCGCTGAGGCTGCCTCGGCAAGGGCCTTGCTAGGGGAACCTTCTTTGTCCCTCTGCTCTTTGTTCTCTCGGCCTTGGCGTTGTCTTGTTTGCCTTGGTGCTTCGGCTTCTCTCCGACTTCCCTCCTCTGCCCTGCCAAGTGTGGCCGCGGCACGTGGCTCTGACTGCCCGAGCACAAGTAAAGGGGTCAAAAGGAGAGCCCCTACTTTTGTACACCGACACTTACGCTGTAGCCGAGACCAATGTGTTAGAAGATTATTTCAGTCACCATCAGATAAATGTAGCACCGGAGACTTTATAGAAATTACGTTTAGAGGCTTGCCATCAAAGTGCGCTCGCCTCAGGTAGGAACAATACTTCATCAACGAGTGCTTTAAAAGCGCAACCAACCCTTGCTCGTCTTCACAATCCAGTTTGGTCCTCGCCTATTTAAAAGAATGAAATCTTGTGTCTTCTGTCAGCAGAAACATATTGAGCAATGACCATGAGTAACATTAGTACATTACTTACACATAAGTTGCGGCGGAAGACTGGAAATTGTTCTGTGTCTGCGGTATAATCTTTCCATGAAGGAAAGATGCGCACAAAGTTCCTGACAACAATATAACTTTTGTCTTCTAAACTGGGAAGAAATGGAACAGGGGTCCTATTTGCTGCAATTGGGGCTCTCTCTTGTTCGAAAAGGGATTTGACAACTGGATTTGGTGTAATCTTTGCTGGAATGGGGGTTTTGCGTCGTAGAGCTGGTGCTATGTCAACTGGCATAATCATAATGTTTGCTGCAGTTGGGATCTGCTGAGTTGGGGCATCAGAAATGACCAGTGTGGTAGGGCTAGAGTATGCTAGAGTTGGGGTCTTTTGTGGGTCAGGTGATATTGCAACTACACCTAATGGGCTATTTGATTTATCAGATGCCACTACCTTTTCCAAATACTTTGCTTGTGCTCCTCCACGATCAGCAATCGCCCTCTTCCTTTTGAATGTCTGATACACAAGAACAACATTTGAATGGATAAATATGGTATGATGACAGATGGAATATGTATTGAAAATGGATAGGTAGGGCGTATTCACATACACGATGTGTAAACTAAGCTAATGGCAGTTCAACAAAGTAGAAGCAATGCAAAGCATCAGTTGCAAGATATGTGCGACAAATATAACCTTGGAAAGTTAGAGCAAGCACCTTTATGGGTGAATAAGATAGGGCATCTTCCTCTGACTCCTCCACTAGGGAGGTACATTGACTTAGGTCTCCCTCTAGCTCAGAATCACTATTAGGATCATATTTTGAGCATGAATCTGTAGGTGGAGAGCGTTTGCATTGCATTGCATCTAGACTTGATTTCAGTCCCTTAATGCCAAGTTTGACAGCCATGGCATTGTTCTCCTTTATTCTTTTCATGCGCACAAGCTCATAATCATTATGATGCTATTCAGAATCTCAGATTCATGAAAACATAAAAAGTAGTCAGATTATCTATGGAATGCATTGCGGATTCAACTCGAAGAGTGTCTCCCTATAAACCCCAGCATATGCAAAGTTCACCCCCAAAACCGTGCTGACCAGACCACACACAGAAATACAAACCCCTTGTGTCTCTATAACAGGCAGACACACATTTCAAAACTGAAGTAGGAATATTAGAATCATATGAAATTTCTTATTTGAGCAAATAAAAAAAGGAATTATGAGTGGCATAATGTTTAGCTTCAAGGGTGGAGTGTTGGTAGTGCGACACAAAGGAAGTAGGCAGATTGTATTCCATGTAAAAGATCGAAGCCTATGTAAAAGCTGGAAATGCCACTTTCTTTCTATAAAATACAGTGTTCGTTGCCCACACATGATGGAAGAGATCACATAGAGAAATACTATTCACTCATGTCTATGGTTGTAGTATTTAGAAACAGGGTGGTCCACCCTAAAAGAATATTGACAACAAACATGACAAGGAAAGCATAGATGTAGTGAATCAATCATTTACTTGTGAGCTTACTAGGACAAGTATGCAGAATTGTAACTACAGTAAGAGACCGTCCAAAATCTGAATCAAGAAGTTTGTCTAGCACTTATTGTTTGCAACTAATCGACGTGAATAATTGGATATTATATCTAATGAGTAAGAAAGACAAGTAAAATTGTCAACAAATCTAGCTTGCAGAAGTAATCTGGGTCAATGTCACTATGACCAACAACCCAAAAGGACTAGTGTCTGTTCCTAGGGCCGGAATTTTGAAAACCCTGTGAACTTTACAGGTACTAAAGATTACCAAAATACATCTGAACCATTAAGTGTAGGTAGCACTGAGCACACAACAAACCCTAATGACAGTCCTGCCTAATGAGTAATGAATCAATTAGAAAATGAGTGATGAGGAGTGGCTGCTGAGTGTTGAGGACTTATCTCAGGATAAATCAGGTTGGCTTAGCTGGTGCTGCACGCCTTTGCCCTGAACGGATGGGAAGGTAGGCATGGCAGCGCGCCCGGGCAGCGGTGACACTGTTGGGCGAGCGGCTCCTGACCTCCTGTTAGTCTGGCGTCTCCTCCTAGAGTCATGCCGTCCGGGGATGGCAAGTCACCGGCGAGGCAGGTGGCTGGGGGCGAGTAGAGATCGGAAGCGCGCAACAGAACTGAGGGGAATCGGGCTCTGGGACGACCCAAAATCCCAGGGTGGGCCGGCCCACCGTGGGCACCCTGTAGAGATACACACCCGATTGGCGAACATGCATTTTTGAAACTAATTTAGGAACATTTAGCTGACCAATTAAACGAATCTGTTTCAATAATATCAGATTCGTATTTGAATAACTAAGCTTGTTTAGCTTGATGGGTCGAGCAGTGCTATTATGACACTAAGCATGTATTCTGATCGTATAGTGATCATAAAAGGGGGAAACCGGAGAAATGATATTTAACAGCCCTTATTTGCTTTGAACTAAGAACTAAACTCTAAGAGCTGAAAAGAAAGTAGAGTAACCAAGTTAAGATCTATTTTTTGGTTGAGATCAAAAAGTTGATCAGATATGAAGTACCGCCTCTCTTGCGGCGCCCTGTAGGCATCGGGGGTGCGATGGCTATTGGTGGCATTGAAGTAGATCTGTGACGGGAGACGGGTGCATCGGGGGATAAATCCCGTTGCGGTGGAAGAGTAGGTTGTGTGAGCGGCCCCGGCAAAGAGGACGACGGCGCCGATGAAGCGAGAGGACATGATGCAAGGCTCTTGGTCTGTCGCCATGGATGAGAAATGTCCATCTCTAGCAGTGGACGACGCGGTCTTGGTAGGCGCTCCAACATGGTGGAGGACGGCGGCGATGGATGTGGTGGAGGACGGCGGCGATGGATGGGGTGGCGGACGGAGGCTGGTGTGGGGATGGTGTTCTAGCGCGGACGGTGTATGAATGGGAAAATGGAGGGAGAGGTACGGGGAACCATGTTTTTGGGACGCGCCTGTCTGAAATATGGGAAAGTTATGAACTTAGCCCCCATTTAAAATTTGGATGTCTCGTCGGTTGGGGATACGACGGTAATCTCGCATCTCGCCAATATTTGCCCAGAGCGATTTCGGGCGAGGAGAGGGTGGTTGGCGCCCATGGTTGGTGCCCATGTTGTATGAACGGGGCTGATAGGTAGGGCGGTTGTGTCACGTCTGAGTGAAGTTACAAACCTGCCCCTATTGAAAATATTTGCCTACATCGATTTCAGCTGAGTCGAGTTTGTTTTGTCGCCCACCGTGTATGAATGGGGAAATGGAGGGAGAAACAGAGGTCTTTCGGACGAGCTTGAATCAAATGTGTTTTACCGCCCATGTTTGGCGCCCACCGTGTCGGAATGGGCTCAGAGGCCATCGTGTCACGTCTAATTGAAGTTACTATCCTACCCCTATTCAGAGCAGTGGAAATCGGGCCGATGGATTGTCCGTGTAATGGGTAGACAATAATTTCCATCTCCCAAACAGTTGGCTTCGGGCAACCGACGTGGGAGTGGACATTTTGCTGCTTCTTTTGAATTTTGGGACAATAAGCATCAACGTTTACCCTGGAACTAAATTCGAATCCATTTTGTATTCCTATACGAATCTTTGTAAATCATTCTATGTGTTTTTATATATCTTCAAAAGGACGATAAAGATGTATTCCTCTGTCATATATGAATATGGTTTACAAATGCCGATACTCAAATTCAGAAGCTAGAATCCAGTTTAAGGTGAATTCGAATATTTGGAACACTTCATGTCCAACTCAAATGTCACAAGCAGCATAATGTGTACTCCCATTTAGATATGTACACAAGCGATGTATCAAGATTCAAATACCGAGTCAATCAACCAAGAATGTATAGAACTAACAGACATATAAACAATTATAGAGTATATGGATCAATAATGTCAACTAACATACATAAGCCAGGCCGCTGTACTTTTCTTTGCTACAACAGCATCCTTTTTTTAGCCAAGCTACTACAGCATCTTGGCCCTTTCCGATGCGTGCCACTTATGGTCCATCTATACTACTATTATTGCTGAATGCACATTCAACCCGATTGGCATATTTTTAGGTCTGGCACAACAATCAAAATGAAATGTCTCCGAGTCTTATCAATTAATACAGACTTGTGCTCAAATAAAATTACAAACCAAAAAACAAAAAACAAAAAACAATTATTACATGATCTCTAAAACAAATGGTTTGATTGATTACATGAACAAACAACACAAAGGTTATTCAATGATGGAAAGAACATTTCACCTATGATTTACCAAATGGGAATTTAATTTCCTTTTTTCCTTCAGGACCTTAACAATGTGGTCAGTCTCAGCTTGCTTCGTTTTGAAATCCACCAAATATTTAATGGTTGTCTTGAGTACTGATAGTGATTGTGCTGTTTGCTTCCTCAACTTGTCAACTTCATATCTAAGTGCAGAAGCAGAATCTCTTTCTAACACTAGTTTAGCCTCTAGAGCATCAGCAGTTGGCAATTCATAATGCACGATTGGGTCGGTGCCACTGTTGTGGGATGATACAGCGTCCATGGGGACCTCGCTCTTTGATCTTGGGCTAACCTGTTTTTCCATTAAAGTTCCAATTGGATTCAGAAAAGTTGAAGTTAGCAAAACATCTCAACTCAATGTTATAACAACAAACCAGTTAAACAAACAAGGAATTAAAGAGTTTCAATTTGATACTGAAAAGTAGTTATTAACATCATTGTAACCCATTGTTGCAGCAGCAAAGCAGTTAAACAAACAAGTAGCTATTTAAGTTCAGGCAAACAGGTAATTCTTAACAGTAAGTATCAAACACAGAGATAGGCGCAGTCTATAATAGGATTAACAGTCTGTGGCATTATGTAATCAATAGCAAACTAAATTAAGCCAGGCAACGTAATTGAACAATTTTGCAATAAGTGGATAACTAAAATTCCGAGAAGCAGGTAACTGAACTTACGCTAGTTCTTTCTACAAGGACACTACAACTTCTTTTTCGCTTACAAGGTTGTATGAAGGAGTCCATGGCATCAATTGCTTGGATACGCATTCCCAATACTTCTTTCTTCCCACACTGCATTGGTAAGTCGAATGGTTAATCTGGTAAGATGGTGCGTCCTTCATATGTTATATGAGGACGTGTAGTCAGACTAGTTGTAGCCACACACATCACACTGGCTTTTACTGTATATTTCATGCGATTACTTTCGGCATATCGAGATCTAAGAAATCTACAATAGGATGAAAAGACTAGTATCCTTCACATTATTGGCAAACTCAGTTCATAGAAACATGCAATTCAACCATTCTGTGGGTAAATCAAAAGCGCCCCTGGAATATTTTTCACTACCCCTATCATACACGCAAAAGGGGCGACGCCCCCATAGGGTTGGTATGGGCGGCCGCCTCGGGTGGCTCGAAAGTGTGCACCTAGTTTGAGTCGTCCAGGTTGGCCCAGGCTAGTTTTTTTCGTCCCAACGCACGAGCAAGCAATGTAAAAAAAGAAGAAAAATGTTTCAATTTGGATAGGCCAATAACATAAGTGCAAGGAAGGCCCTATAGCAGGCTCGCGGCCCAAACAAGCACCTCCCATATCGATCGACAACAGGAAAAATCCCAATTCATCCGCTCCAGCCTCCAGTCTGGTTCGCTCCTATCCTAGCCGCGGCTCGACAGATCGACACAACACTTCCTCGTGCCCTCATTGGAGGGTGGTCGCTTGGCTTCAAGCGAACGGAAGGACAAGAAGATGCAGATCTAATCCTGGGTGTAGCCTGCGTGGGAGGCAGCGGCGGTAGTACGGGCATGGCATCGAGCTTGCGCAAACTGATAGTCGCAGCTTGCAAGAGTAGCATGCGCAACGAGTAGGTACATCATATCCCTGATTATATCTAATTCAAACCTTCAATTTCTGGCCAATAGTTAAACCTGACGGTGTTGTAAAACTGCTTGTATGTAGGGAATCTATGAGAAAATGAAACCAATTTCTACATATTTTATAACTCCCCCTATCAATACTGAACTGACTGAATCTGATGAATCTAATCAAGTTTCCGGTGCAAACATCCAAGCTCATGTTGTTCTTGATCCCGAAGTGTCTAATGAACAGATTGCTAATGAAGGATTTGATGCAAACATTTTACATGCTCCTGGTGATGAACATATAGTGTCTAATGAGGCAACTAATGCAAGCATTTTGCAAGCTCCCATTGAAGGATTTAGTGTCTAATGATGATCTGCTATGTTGAGAGAGACATAGAGATTTGTAGGCATTGTTGACAAGCAAATTATAGTGCATTTTCATGGCTTGAGGAAACATCGAGGCCATCTACCAGAAAGTCCCCGTATCATGACAACGTAGCATAAATACTTTTCTAGTCTGTTGTTTGAAACTATTGGCATACTTGTGCAGCATAGATATTTGATATGCAGTTTGCGCACTGGTAATAGGTGCAATTACACTTCGATATTTTCAACCAGAGAACGAATAATTCAAGCAGGTACATACCATGTATGTAGTCCTTGTACACCATGTTGCATTTTGTGTTTTTTTGGTGCTTGCATCATTTAGTGTTTATAATCTGAACTACTTTGGATCATTAGCTGGTTTTCAAAGTGCATGTAGCTTCACATTTCTCAAGTTATGTTGATTTCCGAAGTGCAAGTGCCTTCGTATTTTTTAAGTTAAATGTTCGTGCCTGGTAACTTGAATTCTTGGATTTTCCACTGCACACAAATCATACACAAATGCCAGTACGAATTAAATGAAATGCAGGGACTTACGCTAGCTCGTTATACATGCTCACTGCAGCTCTTCTTGCGCTTGGGATGTTCAATGTACAAGTCCATGTTACCACTTGCTTGGATGTGCAGGCCTGGGGCTCCTTGCATCCCCCTCTGAATTTTTGACACGGTGAATGGCTGATCAAATAAGAGGAATCGACCTTGCTGTTGTACCGGAGGACAGATACTTACAAGGTTATACGGGTGTGCAGGATGTGTACCAGATCCCGTAGTGCCGTCATGCTTCGTTAAAAAATGGATTTGCTTATTTTAGCTGATATCTCCAGAAGAAATAAGAGTAAAAGTCAGATTTGGATAGGCGTGTAAGCTAAGAGAGCAGTGAAAGGATATCCAAACATCGTAGGAACAGTGCACAAGGGAGTGATGTGTGGATACCTAGTTCGGGCCGGCGTTTGGGCATGCTCGCCTAGCTAGAGTGCGGGTCACTTCAGAGCCGTTGAGGGTGATGTGCTGGCGTTGGCTGGCCACGCACGGATGCGGATCTTGAGTGGCAGCGGAACGCTATGATGTGGTGGACGAGACTGTTGGTGAAGCCCCAGCGCCCTCGGGGGGCAGTGGCACGACGATGTGCTCGGTGAAGTAGCCTCGGTGAGCTGGGAGACGGCGTCAGTGAAGCACACCTGATGCGGTGGAAGTCGGTGTATGTGAGGCACGTCGGTTGCGGCGGCCAACGTTGTCAGTGGACCACCCAGTGCGGTGGACGAGGGCGTAGATGAGGTAGCTCCGGTGCGGTGGTCAAGTGCGACTGTCATCTTCGTCGTCGTTGTTTGGCACAGAGGTGGGGAAAGAGACGAGACGAGGGGCAATTCGAACTTTTCTTGGGTTGGCGGCAAATTAGGGATTTGAGCAATCTGGGCGCGGAAGGGACGGTGGAGAAGGGAGATTTTGCAGGGCTGGAATTGGGGCCGCCGGATATTTCAATCCGAAACGTGGAAGGGCGAACTTATTTTGTCGTTGTCCTTTTCTTTGGGGGGGAGGGGGGAGGGAGGGAGGGGTGTCGGTGGCTGGGTGCTAAGCATCCATCCGACACACGCGACCACCATGACACGATCCGTGGTCTTCCTAGTGCGCCTACATTTGAGAATGCAAACGAATCTGTATGTATTACCACGCCCATGTTTTCCTTGCAATAATTAGTCATTCGAAACGAGATACTAGAAATTAATTAATGAGGAGTTATTTGAAAAAAAAATCAAAATGGTATCCACGCTATCCATACTAACGTGGATTAGAGTGTGTGTCACATAATTAGTTATTTGAATTAGAGTGTGTGTGTCACATAGCGATCAACAATTCTAACGTGGATTTCGCATTTCACTGTATCCATGCTACTTTTTTAATTTATACAAATTCATATGTATATGATGAACACCATGGTAGTGAGAAAACTTTTGGATGGATCCAAACATATGACCTAGAAAATAGCACAACAAATCGAGTCAATGTCAACTTTTTGAATCCTAGTATGGCACGAATTTGAAATAATTACCCATATGCATGGTCCTCAGTTCAAATCCTACAATGTACACCGAATTGAAACATCGATATTAAGTCTCGTACTATCTACATTCAAATGTTGTTTTTAGCCCCCCCCCCCCCCCGCGCGCACACACGCTACATACTTCCTGTATCGGTCAATCTTCCTCTCCTAACCACCACCTTAAGAAGCTATCGGTTTCCAACACACATCCATTCTTTCTCTCCATGTTTTGATCTCTAACTCTCTCAACTACACAACCCCCTTTTTCCACTCTGTTACAAAATGTATTTACCTCACGGACCCGCCATTGCACCCCATGCCGAGCTCTCTCTCTCCCCTTCTCCCTATCACCCTCTCGTGCTAAATACATGCATTGCCTATCTAGCCCCCCAATATCTTGTGCGCACGCACGCACGTTGTCTATCTAGGTCACTCCCTCGAGATTGTCTCACTCTTTCTTCCGCACGGCGGGCCACACTCGCTCAATCTCGTTGTCTTTATCTGAGTCTCGTTTAACCTCGTTTTCTTTCACACACAAATGATATATCTCCCTGTTCGGGCCTCGATCGACACACTCTATACTCTCTCACGGAGATTGTCTATCTAGGCCATTCCATCGAAGCCGCCCCACTCTTTCGACCTCATGGCGGGCCACGCTCGCTCTCTCTCTCTCCCTCTCTCTCTCTCTCTTTGTATGTCTCAATTGACCTCGCTCTTTCTCAGACAAAAACTATATATCACCATGTTTGAGCCCAATTCGATTCACATTGTATACTCTCTCGCGCACATTGTCTATCTAGGTCACTCTCTCCAACCCGTCTCACTCTTTCAATCGCACGACGACCCTATGTGATCGATTAACCTTGCTTCCTCCCATGCACAAAATATATCTACATGTCTTTGACTGAATCATCTCTCAAGCTCTATCTTACATCCCTCACCCTTGCCAAAAGCTCAATCGGACAATATCTCTCCAGAGCATATATATTTGTTCAATGAATGTCGGACCACACTCACTTTGTCTCTCTATCTATATGTCTCTCGATTGACCTCGCTTTCTCACGCCGTATCTTCCACACATTGAAGCTACCTCTCCATCCCTCGCAAAGCCGTTGCTATTTACATTGCGAGGGGCCCTGCAACCTTGGATTAATTTGTGTAGGCATTTATTCCGGTCAGTTTAGATTATATTTTCGTAGCATTCGGCCCACAACTACTTGAAACACCGTTGCAACCCCCGCAACTCCCCTAGTTGATTTCCCTCTAGCTCGGTCATCACTCTCTCGCACGTCCTTCCTCGCCTTCAACGTCGCACCATGGTATTATTGCAAAAAACTCTGTTGTTCTCTTTAATTTATTATAAATAAGATACAAAACTACACACCGATAGTCCACTTGGAATGGAACAAATTTTGACCCACAAATTAAAGTGCTACAAACTACACACCGAGGGGCCCACATGTCATGAAACAAATTTGGACCCATATACAAATTAAAAAATAAAGGACAAGGATCGAACATGCGACCAGGGCCTTCAAGCCACACGTGAATAGGCAACATACGTAGAACATCAATGTTTGTTGTACCTCCCTTTGTTCACATAATGTTTTTATATTACCACAGCCTATTTAATTGATAACATGTAATATTATTTTTAGTACTATTCGCCTTCACTTACTGGTGAGTTCCATGTGTGCTCTCTCTCTCCTCCCCTTCTGCGTTTAGACGCACGGGCAAACACGAAGAACTCGCGGGCAATGCTGCCATTGGCCATATCTGGACGCGTTCACAAGTTACGGCACCAGTTTCACGTACTAGCAGCACTAGTAAGTGTGTACATGTAATGCACATTAATTTGGAAGTATATTAACTGCATGCAGATATTAAGTAGGATATTATTTGCGTGTTATTATGTGATTAGCACTATTTTGGCATGAAATTAACTGCACACTAAACGTGTTGAGTGCTCGACATTGAAGCAATCTAGGTCGTTGGATGACAAGGAATACATGTGGCTTGATGGCGTTTTATATTTAATTTATATGGCTCTAGCAGAACATTCACTCGATCAAACCATAGATTTCATTCAGTCTGACTCCGACTTTAAATTATACAATGATTGATATAAAATAAACAGAAATGATAAATGTTCGGATTTTAAGCATGGCAATCTTAACATTTTTCATGGCAAATTTAGATTACGCGGCGGCGGCGGGGTCATCTTGCGGTGGGAAGCGGCTCCTCTGCCGTGCTCTGTGTGTCATCGGGCCACTGACCGACGGCGACGGCAGTGCCTTGCGCCGTTGTTGGCTTACTCCTGGATGTTGGCCTAGCTTCAAGGAAGGCCAAAATGTTCTGGACTTCAGAGCGAGTCAACTGGCGGGAGGAGGCGACTGGCATTGGTGCAAGGAAGTGGTCGACGGCGGCCATCCATGCCGCTGAGGGGGGCACGGGCACCCGCGCAGGGACAGGCGCTGTCAATGGCGTGGCGGAGACATTCATGTGCATGGGCACCGGCACGGGCGCGCACATCAGTGCACGCGCAGGTGCATGCGCTAGCAGGTGCACGGGCACCGGCACGGGCGTGCGCGTCAGTGCACGTGCAGGCGCATGTGCTTGCAGGTGCACAAGCACGTGAAAGTCGGCGGGGACCTCGTGGAACCCCATGGCATCAAGCTCGGTGACAGTGTGCGGCTCCTAGCCCATCAATGCCACGGGGATGGGGCTGGCGCAGTCGGGTCGATGGGAGCCGGAACGGGAGCAGGGACAGGCGCGGCGTCTTCCCGCAAGGCTAGTTCAAGCTCGTCCCAAAGCACCTTATGTTCTTGAGACTCCGGCTGCGTGTCTTCCTCAGGAAACTGCAAGACTAAGGGCAGACCATCGTGATGCAGCATGGCGTACGTTTAGGTCAGGCTGGTTGGAGGTAGACGACAGGAGAATCGGAGAGGAAGAGAGAAGATTGTAGCGATACCGGGTAGTGCAGGGTTGATTTTAAACTGCGGCACCGGCGACATTAAAAGTAGGAGCAGTTGGGACGAAGGTGGGCGGCGGAGCCTGGTCAAAGGGCTCGCCTCCCGGTGAGCCTGCATAGCGTTATGCTTGCACGCCTCCCGTCGAATCACACGCTTGCTCGGACGGCACCTGCCGATGAGAAGCGGGACTCGTGGCGGCACATAAACGCCCATGGTTTCAATAGTGAAAGCGTTCGCCTTAACGTGACAGTTCTTTGTTCCAAAATACCTTGGCTCTTCGTTTGTGCAACTTGTCATAAGCAGCTTGTCTCAAATTGAAGAAAAAAAATTACGAAGTAATATTTGTGCCATATCACGTGACCATGCTCAGTTTCAAGAATTTATGGTCACTTTTGGATTTTCTGAAATTTAAGATCCAGGATTCGAAACAATATCATAACCTGCATCATGCAATAAATTTTCAAGCCATACATCTGTCCTCTTGTATTTATTAAGATTTCTTAAGAAAGGATTTGGTCAGACATTTTGATTAGTTAGACTTCAGACAAGTTATATTAACTCTAGTACTAGGCACGAACAAACGGGCTCAATTCTGTGCTCATCCTGGTGTAGTAGTAGTAGTACTAGGCAATGCAGTTGACGGGTGACCTTGGCGAGCGGTGACCGAGGAAATTGAACCGTGCTCGACATGGTAGGTAACGTTGTCTAGTTACTAAAGCATCCCTCCGTTGTTCATCGGTAGTCATTATGGACCGGGGACATGAGGGGAATTTCCTAGGGTTGGAATTCTGGCCACCAGATATTTCGACTCGAAACGCGGAGGCTTGACTGGTTGGTGTTGCCTAATGTGCATACCACGCACGCCACTAGAAGAACACGAGCCTGGTTTTTATTTTTTTTATTTTTTTGGATCAACACGAGCCAAGGTCTGGCTGGTATGCCGTTAGGACCTACCATTCGAGAATACGAAAGGAACCTTTTAAATTGCCGAACGAATCTATGTGTATTACATGCCCCTATTTTCCTTGCAAATACTAATCTCAATGTGGTAATTGATTTATGACGAGTTGTTGGATTAGAGTGAGTTTGTGATATAGTGATCTCAACGTGGATTTCACATTTCATGGTATCCCTGGTAAGTTTTTCAATGCAAATTCAAATTTAAAAGATGAACAATATGGAGGTGAGAAAACTTTGTATGTATCAAGCATATGACCACACACACACACACATACACACACACACACACAGACACCCACACACGAACACAACAACAATCCAATAAGTATACTGCATCTAGTTTTCCAAACCATGCATGTATGGCACGAATTAAAAAATACTCCTTCTGTTCCTAAATATTAGTCTTTTAGAGATTTCATCAAGCGACTACATAAGGAGCAAAATGAGTGAATCTACACTCTAAAATATGTCTATATACATCAGTATGTGCCAGTCCACTTGAAATCTCTAATAAGACTAATATTTTGGAACGAAGGGAGTTAAATGTAAGACATGCATGGTCCTCAATTCAATATTTGAAACGAACATGAAACTGAAACATGAATATTAAGTCTAGTACTACAGTACATGGAAATGTTGTGTTTAATTAGGTAGAGCTATGATTGTCGGGGGTCACCCCCTCGACCTTAGATAAAATTGTGAAGCTCTGTTTAGGGTTGTTTAGATTATATTTGTCCCCACCCTCCCAACCACCGATTGGTTGTGCACCCCCACCCCTCCTCCCCAGGAGAATATCATGTGCCCCATACCTTAGATGGTATATGCCGATACGAGTTGCTTGGAGCTTGTAGATCCGAGATATATCAGCTCACATGATGTCTTAATATTTTTACAGGAAACCTTGATCAGTTTGAGAATTGCACACAATTTGTACGAAAACTACTCAGATGCCCTCGGATCCCATATCCAATGACCTCGAAGCTCGTATCACCGTAGCATCTAAGATGAAGGAGGACATCATATTCTCCTGTATGTAAGAATATCATGTGCTACCACACCTTACATTCTTTGGTGATACAAGCTCTTCGGAGTCGTTGGATTTGTGACCCAACACCTCCTCGATGGTTCGAATGGTTTTTTGCAAAAACGCCCCCAAAGAGTTTGGCCACTGCTTACAAGCACAAAGACTGCTCAGATGCCATTGGATCTCAGATCAAACAACCTCGAAGCTCGTATCACCATAGTATCCAAGCTGCGAGAGCACCTTATGTTTTCTCGCATGGGAGAATATGAGGTGCTCCCGCACCGTAGATTCTATGTTGATACGAGTTCACGGAGATCTAATGGCCCACAGTAGGAGGTTTGAATATTTTTGCAATATACGACTGAGAGAGTTTGGGAATTGCGCAGAAAGTACAAGCACTACGCATGTGCCATCTGATCACTGATCATAGGACCTAGATGCTCATATCACCGTAGCGGGTAATTAAGCTATGGGGAGCACCTAATATGAGCAACGGGGAGCCGTTGGATCCAAGATGCAGAGGCACACATGAGGCCGGAATGTTTTATTTGAAAAAAACCCTTTGGAGAGTTTGGAAATTGCGCATAATTACAAAGACTACTCCCAAGACATTGGATCTCCCTTCCAACGATGTAAAAACTCACATCACCATAGCATCTAAGCTGCAGGGTGGATGTGATATTCTATGCCACTGTCATTTTTGTTCGTAAACTTGCAAAATACGTGTAACTTGCACTAGTAGAAAAAGGACCTAATGTGAGACACATTAGTGCCGGTTTGATTTTAGCCCGGTACTAATGGTACCATTAGTGCCGGTTCGAACGGCTATGCATTAATTCCGGTTCGTGTTGAACCTTTAGTATCGGTTCGTGCCCTGAACCGGTACTAAAGGGGTGATGGCAGGATGGCATCAGGCCGGGGCCCCACGATCACCTTTAGTACCGGTTTGTGTCACAAACCGGTACTAAAGGGCTAACCTTTAGTACCGGTTTGTGCCACGAACCGGTACTAAAGGGGTCTGACCTATAGTACCGGTTTGTGTCACAAACCGGCACTATAGGGCAATTTTCAAACTCTACCCCCCCTTCCCGTGTGTCGCCCTTTCAGTTCTGAAAAAATCAAAAGAAAATGATAAAAACTTCAAAAAATAAAATCCTTCGAGAGGTAGTTATATTTTGGACATGTTTTGCAAAAAGTGTAGGGAAAATGTAAAACGGCTATAACTTTTGCATACGATGTTGTAAAAAAACGTATAATATATCAAAAATTTCAGCACGAAAATCCGCATCCGGTGTTGACCGCCTACGGCCTGTTTGCAATTTTTTAGAATCCTCGAATTCCAAAACGAAAAAAAGATATGGTCAAATTTCAGTTTTTTTAAAAAAAATTGGTTAAATCTGGTCAAACTACTTATTCAAGAAGAATTAATGTTACTACATAATTATTCAAGAATATTAATGTTACTCAATAATTATTTCAATTTTTTAAATTTTGGTCAAATCTAGTCAAACTATGGTCAAACTTTGGTCAAACTATGGTCAAACTTATTCAAGAAATATTAGTGTTACTAAATAATTACTGTTTTTTAGAATAATAGTTTCAAACTCAAACGGTGAAACGTGTGACCTAATGCTCAAGCTAAACTGCTGAGGATTAATAAGATTGACAGCTTACATTTGTCAGGAAAACAACAAGTGCAGACTTGGAACGTAGGGGTAATAGAACTCTGAAGTTAAGCGTGCTCAGGCTGGGGGAGTGAGAGGGTGGGTGACCGGCCGGGAAGTCAGGCGATTTGGAATGAGTGATCCACACTTGAGCAGTTAAGAGAGGTGATTAGAGACAAAATCATCAAATAATTCAGAAAAATTAAAAATAAAAAAAATCAATTTTTTTTCCAAAATTTTCAAAAAAAAATTCAAAAAACCTTTAGTACCGGTTGGTGTTACCAACCGGTACTAAAGGTCCCCCATACCAGGGCGCGAGCTCACGCCACGTGGTGGCACTATAGCGCCGGTTCGTGCCGAACCGGTATTAAAGGGGGGGCTTTAGTGCCCACCCTTTAGTGCCGGTTATGGAACCGGCACTAAAGGCCCTTACGAACCGGCGCTAAAGCTCTGTTTTCTACTAGTGTTGTGCCGTTACTTGTCTAACCGCGCAAAGTGTTTGTTCAAAAAAACATCCTACACTGAAATATCGGAACAACACACGGGGGTCCCACTTGTCATTAATTAAATTTGGACCTAAAACTAACAAATTTGAAAGACGAGATTCGAACTGGCAACCTGTACTACAAAGCGTAAGTCGATAGCCTGAAACAACAACAGTTGTTGGCTTTGTCCCATAACTTGATTTTATACAGTATTACGTTGAGTAGAGTAGAGGGAGTGCCTCGTCAACATGTGCATGACCGTTGACTCACTTACTGGTGGGTCCCAGGTCTGCGATCTCTCTCTTCTCTCCATCGTCTAACCTTTGCACGGGCACACACGAAGTGTGGCGCTAGCTTGACGTGGTGTTATTACAACTTAAAAAAACTTGGAAAATAGAAGAATCGCCTAGAACAAGAGACGTTGTGGCTGGTCGAGACGGAGCTAACCACACCTATCCTCCGTGCCATGTTAGCATGATGAAGCTGTGTGGCTAGTGGGGTGTTTTCGACCGACTGGCTGGGTCCCGAGGTCGAACCATAGGTACTACGTCTGATATAGTACATTTTTACACGCACATTTTTCCTCCATGCCAACACATGGCACACCCTACCGCGCGGTTTCGGGGTCCTCCCGGGTGGTGCACGCATATATTCTTCCTGACGTGGGACGCCCTACCGCACGCTTTCGCTGAAGAAAGTAAATGAGTCATCAAATCACGAAAGACCACTTTTCCTGCCGAGTACATCAGTGAAGCACGGTGGCTAGCTAGTTGGGCTAGTTTGACTGATTAGCTAGGCCGCCGCCACATTTGTTTTTTCACCCCTTTTTTATCTACTTGCCGGCAGGTAAATTTAAATATCCACCGCGGCATTGCTCTGGTGTTTGAGTGCGGCATGATTTTTAATTTTTTGATTGACGGGAGCAGGCGCGGCAGGATTTTTAATTTTTTGATTGACGAGAGCAGGCGCGGCAGGATTTTTAATTTTTTTATTGACGGGAGCAGGCGCGGCAGCAATTAGTCACGATGACTCCGCCTGTAAAACCCACTGCTCCCTGATGTGAGAAGTCGTCGACTGGTGTTTTACCATGGTTAAAACCAAAAGATTCCCCGCTCCTCGGCTGGCTCCCTCCACCTTCTCGTAGATTGCATTGCCTTTCAGCCGTTTCGCCCCCTACATCACCAACGTCATGCGCCTCGCGAAGTAGAGGGACTTCGGTGCCCTCTTCATGGGCATGTCCATGTCTCGGCGCAACATGACCGTTGGATCAAACTCAGACGGTGCAGATCAGTCACTGTAGCACAAAGCATGTGGGTGTGTTTGGTTGCATTCTCATCTCAATATAGTTGTTTCCTCATCGTGTATTTGTGTTAACCTACTAGTGTGGACTCATGCACCCTTCATGCACTCTGCCAAACACCCAAAAGTGGGTCGGGAAGGTAACTTTTGCTCCCATCCCGTGCACCCTTCATACACCCTGCCTAGCACTATTCGTGCTTCATATGGTTCATGTTTCATGGAGTACTGTAGCACCATACTCTCGATGCGCTGTAGACCTATTTCTTTTAACATCGATATCACCGTTCATTCTCGACTGGATAGTCAAAAAAGCGGTACTATGTTACTACATTACTCTTCATATAGTTGACATGCGCACACCATCATTTGTTGTCGTCATATCTTACTACACTAGCAACAAGATTATGTAGTACTAATGTATGAACCACTGCACATGCCTAGTAGTAGGAGCACTGTGTATGTTCAAGTGGCAACCGTGTTTCGCACTCCTCCGTCGTAAGAGTGGAAACGCTTGCTGTAATCATTTTTTCTTCAGAAAAACAATGGACACGCTCTACCATGCGGATCCTTCTCCAGCCATGCACTAAATTACTCACTTTCGCCGACATGTGGGACAGCCAGCATCGGGGTCCACTAGCCATGCACTAAATTACTCCGTAGTAGAGTGACGCTAGACTACCCCGATCGAAGCACCGCAGTAATGCCCAATGAGCCTTCAAATCACAAAACCCCCTCCTTTCCACCAGTAAGTGGGACGGATGAAGCAACCATCATTTCAGTCTTCTCTCTCAGCTTCCTCTCCACCCAACTCGCTTCTCCCTCATCTTGTTCTTCATTTCTTCAAGAAAACCCCGACCTGCTTCTGCCATTGTTCTTCTGTCCCAAAGAAGGAAAGGTGAGCGCATCAATGGTGTTGATTCTGGCCAAGGCCCGGTCTTGCAACCCCGAGACTGATCCTATAACTCCCTCTCTTTTCTTCTTTTGGGTTTGTGATTATGGTTTCTTTTCTTTTATTTCTATTTGACAGTTTCTTGATGGACGCTAGAGCACCGGCCGAAGTGATGTCTATGGCTCTGGCTAAAACCGTCGAGGCTCATGGTACGAAAAAGAGCAAGCACCCCGCTGAGACTACCACAGACAAGCTCAAAGCCATCGCCCTTTCCAAGCCCCCCTCTCCGGGATCCCTCATTAAGAAAGTCTAGGTAATATCTCTTCTTGATGATCTTTTTCTCAATCTTGATCGTGTTTTTTCATCTAACACGCAGTATTAGTACTAGTAGTACAACTTTCTGGGTGATCTTGCATGTGATTTTTGTGTGCCAAATGACGGTTCTAAATTCCTCTTTTGACAAAAACATGCGAGAGGTTGACACTGATTTCTTATAGATTACTTTCAACTACTCCCTCTGTCCCAAATTTCTTGTCTTAGATTTCTCTAGATATGGATGTATCTAATACTAAAATGTGACTTGATACATCCGTATCTAGACAAGTCTAAGACAAGAATTTTGGGACGGAGGGAGTACTTTATAAACATCAATGCTACCTTTGAAGAGGGTATATTTGCCTCAGTAACTTGTGTTATGGATACTGCAAGTAATCCCTCTGCTCTCATGCCTTTGAAGACATGTTCTAGTGTCTTTGTTCACTCATTTCTGTGCGTATATGTAGTCATATATGGAGTATAAAATCGAAAATCATCTTATATATTTGAACGGAGGTAGTAATAAAATATGGTTTCTGTTTGAATTAGAACCAGTTCCGTGGTGGAGATGAAGTTCTCAAAGTCATGCCGTGTGAGCGGGAAGACCTGAGGATGAGTTCTACTGCTAAACTATCCAGCTGCTGTGTCCTTGTCTCCATGTGTCTTGAACTAGTGTTTTCCTGTAGCATTGTTGTCAAGCGTGTTCTCGAGGCTGTACTTGACCACAACAATTTCCTGGCTGTGCCTTCCACTACGAAGGGTGTGGTTCTTGTAAAGCTTCCCAACAAATCTGATGCGGCCTGTCTTCATGATCATGTTTATGAGTGGAAAGACCACTCTATTAGGTTCTCCAAGGTTGACGAGATGGTGATGGTGCATGTAGACATCTCTCACGAAGTCCATGGCCTAGTCAGTTATGTGGGGTTCATCCCGTAGGTCGGTGGCAAGAAATAGTCCGCATAGTTTAACTAATGCAACTTTGCTTGTCTGTAGTAAGTACTATTGTTTAGTACTCGATTTGTGTTTGTGAACCCTGTATTGTTTATTAGTACTGCCGCTTTTGTTGTGTGGTCAGTCCTGAGAATGGTCTATGTTAATGTATGTCCACTCAATTCAGTCTGTATATTTTGAAGTATCCAGATCATCTTTTTTGTGAGGAAGGTTTATCAATTATGGTTACACTGCAATATCTATATGCATTGAAGGGTTTATCGCACCCACCAATATTTCCAGTCCCATGGATGTTCGGCCCATACGAGTTGTCACGACCTTTGGACTATCCTATTTGTGGGACTAGGCGGGGCCCCTGCATGCCACCCATAGTTGGACGATCAAGCTTCTGTTTAGTACTTCAACATAGTGATTTCCTGGTAAGGATTCACTCATGTCACATCAAGTAAGTCTTATTGATTTACTATCTAAATATTATTGATTTAATGTCATGTTTTCTTTCTTTTCTTGCAATTTTATGATGCAGGTTTTGCCATGTGACATTCATCACAGAATAAACCGTTTGGTTTGCTCTACGATGGCTATTTTTGCAGGTTTCACTTCTTATGTCGTGTCAGTATCGAAGGCATTGTCCATCACTTATATTACTGGAAAAAATTGGATCAGTCTGTTGTCTGAGTACAAGCTGAATCCCTATGATGAACTGCAGTTTGGTCTAACGAAAATGCCACAATTAGTCCTTCTCGCATTTAAAAGAAATGAAGAAAAAAACTGGATCACGGTAACGAAGCCTAGTCAAGTTAGAAAGCTGATCATAGCAGACCAGACACGATCGCCATTGTCTCGCACATCGGTACCACTTTTAGCAATGGATCGAGCACCGTCAGTTGCTCTAGAACTGATAGCGGCATCAGCTCAGTCTGATCCAGCTGAGGATTGGGCACCGACCGCGTCTACGAATTAGGCTGATCAACCGGAGGATCGGGCATCGACACTGGCACCTGCTCTGACACCGACACCAGCTCTACAAGGAGCACCATCTCTGGCAGCATCAGCGGCTTCGGCACCTGCACCAATACTTGCACTTGTATCTTCTCCAGCCCGTGCAGCGGCAACCGAACGAGCAATTGCACCGGCAATAGACTCGGCTGCAGTTCACACTTCATATACCAAAGTCCTTACAAAAACCGACATGTCCACCTTCTTGGTAAGCATTGGCCGCCCAAGTGTTTCGCTCCTTTTTCTTTCCATGTTGTTTCACATGATTCACTGTGTTGATCTAGCTATTTGGGTACGTCTTCTTGTTTGCAAACAGAGAATTCCTAGAGCAACGAGGGAGTCGTTCAACAATCCGGGCGACATCGGCCAAGTTTCTCTTACCATGCGCATCCTTGGTGTCAATGAACCTGCTCAATATACTGTAAGTACAAAGGATGGTCGCATGATGATTGATGCTAAAGTATAGTCAAGGTTCAAATCTAAATCATATCTTGTGGTAGGGGATGATCTCAAAATTGAACTTTCTCGGGAAGGAGAGCTGGTCCAAATAAACTTTGAAATTCTTCTATAGCAGCACGCAACTGCCGAACTGATCTATCCTATGAGAGATTTTGATGTAATAATCTGGCATGGTGAAACACGTGTCCTGTGTGTATAAGTAATACGACAGTATTATTTATCACATGGTATATCGTTGATATAATTGCAACTCTCATTGCTGGTTAGGAACTGTCGTTCGATTTCATTCCAATAGTTGTCGTGCTTTATTCAACTTTGTGTATTCGCCTTGCGACAACATCTAAAACCAGCGCCTTACCGACCGCTTGCAATATGAAAAGCGCTGAGGTAGAACACATGGGCCCCCAAACATGCAGGGTGGGATCGCAACAGTTTTCGAGGGTAGAGTATTCAACCCAAGTTTATTGATTCGACACAAGGGGAGCCAAAGAATATTCTCAAGTATTAGCAGCTAAGTTGTCAATTAAACCACACCTATAAACTTAATATCTGCAGCAAAGTGTTTAGTAGCAAAGTAATATGATAGTAGTGGTAACGGTAGCAAAAGGTAATGATAGCAAAAGTAACGTTTTTGGTATTTTGTAGTGATGATAGCAATAGCAACGGAAAAGTAAATAAGCGAAGAACAATATATGGAAAGCTCGTAGGCAATGGATCAGTGATAGAGAATTATGCCGGATGTGGTTCATCATGTAACAGTCATAACCTAGGGTGACACAGAACTAGCTTCAATTCATCAATGTAATGTAGGCATGTATTCCGAATATAGTCATACGTGCTTATGGAAAAGAACTTGCATGCCATCTTTTGTCCTACCCTCCCGTGGCAGCGGGGTCCTAGCGGAAACTAAGGGATATTAAGGCCTCCTTTTAACAGAGTACCAGACCAAAGCATTAACACATAGTGAATACATGAACTCCTCAAACTACGGTCATCACCGGGAGTGGTCCCGATTATTGTCACTTCAGGGTTGCCAGATCATAACACATAGTAGGTGACTATAGACTTGCAAGATAGGATCAAGAACTCTCATATATTGATGAAAACATAATAGGTTCAGATCTGAAATCATGGCACTCGAGCCCTAGTGACAAGAATTAAGCATAGCAAAGTCATAGCAACATCAATCTCAGAACATATTGGATACTAGGGATCAAACCCTAACAAAACTAACTCGATTACATGATAAATCTCATCCAACCCATCACCGTCCAGCAAACCTACGATGGAATTACTCATGCACGGCGGTGAGCATCATTAACTTGGTGATGGAGGAAGGTTGACGATGACGATGGCGATGGATTCCCCTCTCCGGAGCCCCGAACGGACTCCAGATCAGCCCTCCTAAGAGGTCTTTGTTGGGGAACATAGTAATTTCAAAAAAATTCCTACGCACACTCAAGATCATGGTGATGCATAGCAACGAGAGGGGAGAGTGTGATCTACATACCCTTGTAGACCGACAGCGGAAGCGTTAGCACAACGCGGTTGATGTAGTCGTACGTCTTCACGGCCCGACCGATCAAGCACCGAAACTACGGCACCTCCGAGTTTTAGCACATGTTCAGCTCGATGACGATCCCCGGACTCTGATCCAGCAAAGCGTCGGGGAAGATTTCCGTCAGCACGACGGCGTGGTGACGATCTTGATGTTCTATCGTCACAGGGCTTCGCCTAAGCACTGCTACAATATTATCGAGGATTATGGTGGAAGGGGGCACCGCACACGGCTAAGAAAATGATCACGTGGATCAACTTGTGTGTCTTTGGGGTGCCCCCTGCCCCCGTCTATAAAGGAGCAAGGGGGAGGCCGGCCGGCCCTTGTGGGCGCGCCAAGGAGGAGTAGGATTCCTACTCCTAGTTGGAGTAGGTTTCCACCTTTCCTAGTCCAACTAGGAGAAGGGGGGAAAGGGGGGAAGAGGGGAAGGAAGGAAGAGAGGGGCCGCGCCCCAAACCCCTTGTCCAATTCGGACTGGGCTTGGGAGGGGCGCGCGCCACCTCCTGGTCCTTCCCACTAAGGCCCATTAAGGCCCATTGCTTCATCCTCGGTTTCCCGTAACTCCTCGGTACTTCCGAAAATACCCGAATCACTCGGAACCTTTCCGATGTACGAATATAGTCGGCCAATATATCGATTTTTACGTCTCGACCATTTCGAGACTCCTCGTCATGTCCCTGATCTCATCCGGGACTCCGAACTCCTTCGGTACATCAAAACTCATAAACTCATAATATAACTGTCATTGAAACCTTAAGCGTGCGGACCCTACGGGTTCGAGAACAATGTAGACATGACCGAGACACGTCTCCGGTCAATAACCAATAGCGGAACCAGGATGCTCATATTGGCTCCCACATATTCTACGAAGATCTTTATCGGTCAGACCGCGTAACAACATACGTTGTTCCCTTTGTCATCGGTATGTTACTTGCACGAGATTCGATCGTCGGTATCTTAATACCTAGTTCAATCTCGTTATCGCCAAGTCTCTTTACTCGTTTCATAATACATCATCTTGCAACTAACTTATTAGTTGTAATTCTTGCAAGGCTTATGTGATGTGCATTACCGAGAGGGCCCAGAGATACCTCTCCGACAATCGGAGTGACAAATCCTAATCTCGAAATACGCCAACCCAACATTCACCTTTGGAGACACCTGTAGAGCTCCTTTATAATCACCCAGTTACGTTGTGACATTTGGTAGCACACAAAGTGTTCCTCCGGTAAACGGGAGTTGCATAATCTCATAGTCATAGGAACATGTATAAGTCATGAAGAAAGCAATAGCAACATACTAAACGATCGTGTGCTAAGCTAATGGAATGGGTCATGTCAATCACATCATTCTTCTAATGATGTGATCCCGTTAATCAAATAACAACTCTTTTGTTCATGGTTAGGAAACATAACCATCTTCGATTAACGAGCTAGTCAAGTAGAGGCATACTAGTGACACTCTGTTTATCTATGTATTCACACATGTATTATGTTTCCGGTTAATACAATTCTAGCATGAATAATAAACATTTATCATGATATAAGGAAATAAATAATAACTTTATTATTGCCTCTAGGGCATATTTCCTTCAGTCTCCCACTTGCACTAGAGTCAATAATCTAGTTCACATCGCCATGTGATTCAACACTAATAGTTCACATCACCATGTGATTAATACCCATAATTGACATTGTCATGTGACCTATACCCAAAGGGTTTACTAGAGTCAGTAATCTAGTTCACATTGTTTATGTGATTAACACCCAAAGAGTACTAAGGTGTGATCATGTTTTGCTTGTGAGATAATTTTAGTCAACGGGTCTGTCACATACAGATCCGTAAGTATTTTTGCGAATTCTATGTCTACAATGCTCTGCACGGAGCTACACTAGCTAATTGCTCCTACTTTCAATATGTATCTAGATCGAGACTTATAGTCATCCAGATCTGTGTCAAAACTTGCATCGACGTAACTTTTTATGACAAACCTTTTTTTTCACCTCCATAATTGAGAAATATTTATTTATTCCACTAAGGATAATTTTGACCACTGTCCAGTGATCTACTCTTAGATCACTATTGTACTCCCTTGCTTAACACAGTGTAGGGTATACAATAGATCTGGTACACGGCATGGCATACTTTATAGAACCTATGGCTGAGGCATAGGGAATGACTTTCATTCTCTTTCTATCTTCTGCCGTGGTCGGGTTTTGAGTCTTACTCAATTGCAGACCTTGTAACACAGCCAAGAACTCTTTCTTTGACTGTTCCAATTTTTGAACTACTTCAAAATATTGAAAAAAAAACTTATCAAGCGTCTTGATCTATCTCTATAGATCTTGATGCTTAACATGTAAGCAGCTTCATCAAGGTTTTCTTTGAAAAAATCCTTTCAAACACTCCTTTATGCTTTGTAGAATAATTCTACATTATTTTCGATCAACAATATGTCATACACATATTCTTATCAGAAATGCTGTAGTGCTCCCACTCACTTTCTTGTAAATACAAGCTTCACCGCAAGTCTGTATAAAACTATATGCTTTGATCAACTTATGAAAGCGTATATTCCAACTCCGAGATGCTTGCACCAGTCCATAGATGGATCGCTGGAGCTTGCATATTTTGTTAGCACCTTTAGGATTGACAAAACCTTCTGGTTGCATCATATACAACTCTTCTTTAAATCCATTAAGGAATCTAGTTTCGTTTATCCATTTGCCAGATTTCATAAAAATGCGGCAATTGCTAACATGATTTGGACAGACTTAAGCATCTCTACGAGTGAGAAAATTTCATTGTAGTCAACACCTTGAACTTTGTCAAAAAGCTTTTTCGACAAGTCTAGCTTTGTAGATAGTAACACTACTATCAGCGTCCATCTTCCTCTTGAAGATCCATTTATTTTCTATGGCTTGCCGAACGTCGGGCAAATCCATCAAAGTCCATACTTTGTTCTCATACATGGATCATATCTCAGATTTCATGGCCTCGAACCATTTCGCGGAATCTGGGCTCATCATCGCTTCCTCATAGTTCGCAAGTTCGTCATGGTCTAGTAACATGACTTCCAGAATAGGATTACCGTACCACTCTGGTGCGGATCTCACTCTGGTTTACCTACGAGATTCGGTAGTAACTTGATCTGAAGTTACATGATCATCATCATTAGCTTCCTCACTAATTGGTGTAGTAGTCACAAGAGCAGATTTCTGTGATGAACTAATTTCCAATAATGGAGAAGGTACAATTACCTTATCAAGTTTTCTACTTTCCTCCTACTCACTTCTTTCGAGAGAAACTCCTTCTCTAGAAAGTTTCCGAATTTAGCAACAAAATTCTTGCCTTCGGATCTGTGATAGAAGGTGTATCCAATAGTTTCCTTTGGATATCCTATGAAGACGCACTTCTCCGATTTAGGTTTGAGCTTATCAAGTTGAAACTTTTTCACATAAGCATTGCAACCTCAAACTTTAAGAAATGACAGCTTAGGTTTCTTGCTAAACCATAGTTCATACGGTGTCATCTCAAACGGATTTAGATGGTGCCCTATTTAACGTGAATGTAGCTGTCTCTAATGTATAACCCCAAAACAATAGCGACAAATCTATAAGAGACATCATAGATCGCACCATATCAAATAAAGTACGATTACGACGTTCGAACACACCATTACACTGTGGTGTTCCAGGTGGCGTGAGTAGTGAAACTATTTCACATTGTTTTAACTGAAGACCAAACTCGTAATTCAAATACTCTTCTCCACGATCAGATCATAGAAACTTTATTTTCTTGTTACGATGATTTTCCACTTCACTCTGAAATTCTTTGAACTTTTCAAATGTTTCAGACTTATGTTTCATCAAGTAGATATACTCACATCTGCTCAAATTATCTGTGAAGAACAGAAAATAATGATACCTGTCGCGAGCCTCAATATTCATCGGACCACATACATCAGTATGTATGATTTCCAACAAATGTGTTGCTCGCTCCATTGTTGCGTAGAACGGAGTCTTAGTCATCTTGCCCATGAGGCATGGTTCGCAAGCATCAACTGATTCATAATCAAGTGATTCCAAAAGCCCATCAGCATGGATTTTCTTCATGCACTTTACACCAATATGACCTAAACAGCAGTGCCACAAATAAGTTTGCACTATCATTATTAACTTTGCATCTTTTGGTTTCAATATTATGTTTATGTGTATCACTACGATCGAGATCCAACGAACTATTTTCATTGGGTGTGTAACCATATAAGGTTTTATTCAAGTAAACAGAACAACAATTTATTCTCTTACTTAAATGAATAACCGTATTACAATAAACATGATCAAATCATATTCATGCTCAACGCTAACACCAAATAACACTTATTTAGGTTCAACACTAATCCCGAAGGTATAGGGAGTGTGCGATGATGATCATATCAATCTTGGAACTACTTCCAACACACATCGTCACTTCACCCTTAACTAGTTTCTGTTCATTCTGCAACTCCCGTTTCGAGTTACTACTCTTAGCAATTGAACCAGTATCAAATACCGAGCGGTTGCTACGAACACTAGTAAAATACACATTAATAATCTGTATATCAAATATACCTTTGTTCACTTTGCCATCCTTCTTATCCGCCAAATACTTGGGGCAGTTCCGCTTCCAGTGACTAGTCCCTTTTGCAGTAGAAGCACTTAGTCTCAGGCTTAGGACCAGACTTGGGCTTCTTCACTTGAGAAGCAACTTGTTTACCGTTCTTCTTGAAGTTCCCCTTCTTCCCTTTGCCCTTTTATTGAAACTAGTGGTCTTGTCAACCATCAACACTTGATGTTTTTCTTGATTTCTACCTTCGTTGATTTCAGCATCACGAAGAGCTTGGGAGTTGTTTCCGTTATCCCTTGCATATTATAGTTCATCACGAAATTCTACTAACTTGGTGATGGTGACTAGAGAAGTCTGTCAATCACTATCTTATCTGGAAGATTAACTCCCACTTGATTCAAGCGATTGTAGTACCCAGACAATCTGAGCACATGCTCACTAGTTGAGCGATTCTCCTCCATCTTTTAGCTATAGAACTTGTTGGATACTTCATATCTCTCAATTCGGGTATTTGCTTGAAATATTAACTTCAACTCCTGGAACATCTCATATGGTCCATGACGTTCAAAACGTGTTTGAAGTCCCGATTCTAAGCCATTAAGCATGGTGCACTAAACTATCAAGTAGTCATCATATTGAGCTAGCCAAACATTCATAACGTCTGCATCTGCTCCTGCAATAGGTCTGTCACCTAGCGGTGCATCAAGGACATAATTCTTCCGTGCAGCAATGAGGATAAACCTCAGATCATGGATCCAATCCGCATCATTGCTAATAACCTCTTTCAACACAATTTTCTCTAGGAACATATCAAAATAAACATAGGAAAGCAACAACGCGAGCTATTGATCTACAACATAATTTGCAAAATACTACCAGTACTAAGTTCATGATAAATTTAAGTTCAATTTAATCATATTACTTAAGAACTCCCACTTAGATAGATATCCCTCTAATCCTCTAAGTGATCACGTGATCCAAATCAACTAAACCATGTCCGATCATCACGTGAGATGGAGTAGTTTCATTGGTGAACATCACTATGTTGATCATATCTACTATATGATTCACGCTCGACCTTTCGGTCTCCGTGTTCCGAGGCCATATCTGTATATGCTTGGCTCGTCAGGTATAACCTGAGTATTCTGCATGTGCAACTGTTTTGCACCCGTTGTATTTGAACGTAGAGCCTATCACACCCAATCATCACGTGGTGTCTCAGCACGAAGAACTTTCGCAACGGTGCATACTCAGGGAGAACACTTCTTGATAATTAGTGAGAGATCATCTTAAAATGCTACCGTCAATCAAAGCAAGATAAGATGCATAAATGATAAACATCACATGCAATCAATATAAGTGATATGATATGGCCATCATCATCTTGTGCTTGTGATCTCCATCTTCGAAGCACCGTCGTGATCACCATCGTCACCGGCGCGACACCTTGATCACCATTGTAGCATCGTTGTCGTCTCGCCAATCTTATGCTTCCACGACTATCGCTACCGCTTAGTGATAAAGTAAAGCATTACAGCGCAATTGCATTGCATACAATAAAGCGACAACCATATGGCTCCTGCCAGTTGCCGATAACATGGTTAGAAAACATGATCATCTCATACAATAAAATTTAGCATCATGTCTTGACCATATCACATCACAACATGCCCTGCAAAAACAAGTTAGATGTCCTCTACTTTGTTGTTGCAAGTTTTACGTGGCTGCTACGGGCTTAAGCAAGAACCAATCTTACCTACGTATCAAAACCACAACGATAGTTTGTCAAGTTGGTGTTGTTTTAACCTTCGCAAGGACCGGGCGTAGCCACACTCGGTTCAACTAAAGTTGGAGAAACTGTCACCCGCTAGCCACCTTTGTGCAAAGCACGTCGGGAGAACCGGTCTCGCGTAAGCGTACGCGTAATGTCGGTCCGGGCCGCTTCGTCCAACAATACCGCCGAACCGAAGTATGACATGCTGGTAAGCAGTATGACTTATATTGCCCACAACTCACTTGTGTTCTACTCGTGCATATAACATCAACACATAAAACCTAGGCTCGGATGCCACTGTTGGGGAACGTAGTAATTTCAAAAAATTTCCTGCGCACACTCAAGATCATGGTGATGCATAGCAACGAGAAGGGAGAGTGTGATCTACGTACCCTTGTAGACCGACAGCGGAAGCGTTAGCACAACACGGTTGATGTAGTCGTACGTCTTCACGGCCCGACCGATCAAGCACCGAAACTACGGCACCTCCGAGTTTTAGCACACGTTCAGCTCGATGACGATCCCCGGACTCCGATCCAGCAAAGCATCGGGGAAGAGTTCTGTCAGCACGACGGCGTGGTGACGATCTTGATGTTCTATCATCGCAGGGCTTCGCCTAAGCACCGCTACAATATTATCGAGGATTATGGTGGAAGGGCACACCGCACACGGCTAAGAAAACGATCACGTGGATCAACTTGTGTGTCTTTGGGGTGCCCCCTGCCCCCGTATATAAAGGAGCAAGGGGGAGGCCGGCCGGCCCTTGTGGGCGCGCCAAGGAGGAGTAGGATTCCTACTCCTAGTTGGAGTAGGTTTCCACCTTTCCTAGTCCAACTAGGAGAAGGGGGGGAAGGGGGGAAGAGGGGAAGGAAGGGAGAGAGGGGCCGCGCCCCAAACCCCTTGTCCAATTCGGACTGGGCCTGGGAGGGGCGCGCGCCACCTCCTGGTCCTTCCCACTAAGGCCCATTAAGGCCCATTACTTCTTCCTTGTATTCCCGTAACTCCCCGGTACCTCTGGAAATACCCGAATCACTCGGAATCTTTCCGATGTCTGAATATAGTCGTCCAATATATTGATTTTTACGTCTTGACCATTTTGAGACTCCTCGTCATGTCCCCGATCTCATCCGGGACTCCGAACTCCTTCGGTACATCAAAACTCATAAACTCATAATATAACTGTCATCGAAACCTTAAGCGTGCGGACCCTACGGGTTCGAGAACAATGTAGACATGACCAAGACACGTCTCCGGTCAATAACCAATAGCGGAACCTGGATGCTCATATTTGCTCCCACATATTCTACAAAGATCTTTATTGATCAGACCGCATAACAACATACACTGTTCCCTTTGTCATCGGTATGTTACTTGCCCGAGATTCGATCGTCGGTATCATAATACCTAGTTCAATCTCGTTATCGGCAAGTCTCTTTACTCGTTTCATGATACATCATCTTGCAACTAACTTATTAGTTGTAATGCTTGCAAGGCTTATGTGATGTGCATTACCGGGAGGGCCCAGAGATACCTCTCCGACAATCGGAGTGACAAATCCTAATCTCGAAATACGCCAACCCAACATTCACCTTTGGAGACACCTGTAGAGCTCCTTTATAATCACCCAGTTACGTTGTGACGTTTGGTAGCACACAAAGTGTTCCTCCGGTAAACGGGAGTTGCATAATCTCATAGTCATAGGAACATTTATAAGTCATGAAGAAAGCAATAGTAACATACTAAACGACCGTGTGCTAAGCTAATGGAATGGGTCATGTCAATCACATCATTCTTCTAATGATGTGATCCCGTTAATAAAATAACAACTCTTTTGTTCATGGTTAGGAAACATAACCATCTTCGATTAACGAGCTAGTCAAGTAGAGGCATACTAGTGACATTGTTTGTCTATGTATTCACACATGTATTATGTTTCCGGTTAATACAATTCTAGCATGAATAATAAACATTTATCATGATATAAGGAAATAAATAATAACTTTACTATTGCCTCTAGGGCATATTTCCTTCAGTCTTAGGGCTTGGTGGGGGCTATGTATCATAAAACACAATTAATCCATCACTCTGATTTTTTTCTCCCCGAAAGCAAACATATAGAGTTGGAGTTGAGGTCGAAGGAGCTCCAGGGGGCCCACAAGGTAGGGGGCACGCCCAGGGGGGCAGGCGCGCCCCACCCTCGTGGCTAGGGTGTGGGCCCCCTGGTCTTCATCTTTTGCAAGGATTTTTTATTATTTCTAGAAAGACGTTCCATGAAGTTTCTGGTCATTCAGAGAAGTTTTGTTTCTGCACATAAATAACACCATGGCAATTTTGCTGAAAACAATGTTAGTCCAGGTTAGTTCCATTCAAATCATGCAAGTTAGAGTCCAAAACAAGGACAAAAGTGTTTGGAAAAGTAGATACGACAGAGACGTATCAACTCCCCCAAGCTTAAACCTTTGCTTGTCCTCAAGCAATTCAGTTGATAAACTGAAAGTGATAAAGAAAAACTTTTACAAACTCTGTTTGTTCTTGTTGTTGTAAATATGAACTAACCATATTCACAATAACGCTTAGGTCCCATGTTTACTCATATCAATGTCATAATCAACTAGCGAGCAATAAAAATAAATTTCGGATGACAACACTTTCTCGAAAAAATCATAATATGATATAACAAGATGGTATCTCGCTAGCCCTTTCTGAGACCACAAAACATAAATGCAGAGCACCTTTAAAGATCAAGGACTGACTAGACATTGTAATTCATGGTAAAAGAGATCCTGTCAAGTCATACTCAATGTAAACTAACAGTAATGAATGCAAATGACAGTTGTGCTCTCCAGCTAGTGCTTTTTAATAAGAGGATGATGACTCAACATAAAATTAAATAGATGGGCCCTTCGCAGAGCGAAGAAGGGATTTGTTGAGGTGCCAGAGCTCGGTTTTGAAATAGAGGTGAATAATATTTTGAGCGGTATACTTTCATTGTCAACATAACAACCAAGAGATGGCGATATCTTCCATGCTACACACATTATAGGCGGTTCCCAAACAGAATGGTAAAGTTTATATTCCCCCTCAACCAACAAGCATCAATCCATGGCTTGCTCGAAACAACGAGTGCCTCCAACTAACAAGAGTCCCAGGGGGAGTTCTGTTTGCAATTATTTTGATTTGATTTGCATAAAGCATGGGACTGGTCATCCCAGTTACCAGCCACTTTCTCGTGACTGAGGAGTGGAGTCCACTCCTCTTGAGAATAACCCGCCTTACATGGAAGATACATACAGCCCTAGTTGATACATGAGCTATTCGAGCATACAAAACAGGATATTTATTTGAAGGTTTAGAGTTTGGCACATACAAATTTACATGGAACGGGAGGTACATACCGTACATAGGTAGGTATGGTGGACTCATATGGAATAACTTTGGGGTTTAAGGAGTTGGATGCACAAGCAGTATTCCCGCTTAGTACAGGTGAAGGCTAGAAAAAGACTGGGAAGCGACCACCTAGAGAGCGACAACAGTCATGAACATGCATTAAAATTAATCAACACTGAATGCAAGCATGAGTAGGATATAATACACCATGAACATAAATATCGTGAAGGCTATGTTGATTTTGTTTCAACTACATGCGTGAACATGCGCCAAGTCAAGTCACTTAAATCATTCAGAGGAGGATACCACCCTATCATACCACATCACAACCATTTTAATAGCATGTTGGCACGCAAGGTAAACCATTAGAAGCTCCAAGCTAATCAAGCATGGCACAAGAAACTATGATCTCTAGTTGTCATTGCAAACATGTTTATTCATAATAGGCTGAATCAAGAACGATGAACTAATCATATTTACAAAAACAAGAGAGGTCGAGTTCATACCAGCTTTTCTCATCTCAATCAGTACATCATATATCATCATAATTGCCTTTCACTTGTGCGACCGAATGATGTGGATAATAATAATAGTGCGCGTGCATTGGACTAAGCTGGAATCTGCAAGCATTCAGTAAACAGGAGAAGACAAGGCAGTATGGGCTCTTTTTTCAGATCAACAATAATGCATATAAGAGCCACTTCAACAATTTAAACATGGTCTTCTCCTATCGACCCCCAAAGAAAAGAAAAGAAATAAAACTATTTACACGGGAAGGCTCCCAACAAGCAAAAAGAAGAACATGAAATTGTTTTGGGTTTTCTTTTTAATTACTACTACAAGCATGGAAAGTAAACTAATTAAAATCTAAAACTAAATTTTTTGGTTTTTCTTAAGGTTTATTAAACACACAAGAAGAAAGCATAAAAAGAGAAAATAAACTAGCGTGGATGATACAATGAAAAAGTATGAGCACCGACATCTAGCAATGAGTGTGTGAACATGAATGTAATGTCGGTGAGAAATACGTACTCCCCCAAGCTTAGGCTTTTGTCCTAAGTTGGTTTATTGCCACGGATGGCCTGGCGGATTTCCATAGTAATAATTGGGGTCGTACTGCGAAGAAGAAGACTCCGATTGCCACTGGTTGGCAATCATCTCTAGATCCCGCTGGTAATTAGAATGTCGTGGAGGATCAACTTGTGGTTCCGACTCTGGCTCTGTGGCTGATGTAGGGTTCCGGTAGACATGAATAGCCTCTAACGGAACAAGGTATTGGCCTGCAGATAAATCAAACAAGGAAGGAGCAGGCAGGGTAATAGTCTCAGGATGATGTTTATCAAAGAACAATTTGTATTTAAGCTCCCCTTCCCTATTCTTAACAATAAAATCGTGTGCCACCATACTCTTATAATCTAAATAAACAGGAGGCAGTAATTTTTCTTCCTTCTCATAATGCCTAATAGGTATGTTAAAATGTGCAGCTAGGCGTAAAGCATAGATGCCTCCAAAGATGGGGCCCTTTGTACGGTTCAGACTTAACCGTTTAGCAATAATACCGCCCATACTAACAGAGTTATCACAGAATAAACCGTGGAACAAAATAATAATATGAGGAACACTAAGGTTTCCACAGTTTCCGCGACCAATTAAGCAACGACTAGAAAATATTGCAAAGTAGCGTACAACAGGAAAATGTATGCTAGTGATTCGTGCATCGGAAACCTTCCTCGTTTCCCCTGCAGTGATGGTATAAATAAACCCATCCACATCACCGTGGTGTGGTTCCTCTATTGTGCCCTCGAAAGGGATCAAACAAACCCGACAAAAATCATAAAATGACATCTTCTTATGCTCATCATATAAATAAAACTCCACCGTAGGCGGTGAGCTCCTAGCATGGAAATGAAAGTTTTGCACAAAGATATTGGTGAGTAAGAGATACTGTTCGCGTTGGTCGCGGAGGAAGGCGGTGAGGCCTGCATTCTCAGCTAATTCATAAAAATCATCATAAATATCGGCTGCACTCAAGAAATCATTGGAAGTCCATTCACATGGCTGAACCTCCGTGGTGCGAGGCAGATTATATTTGGGCCTCTCTGCTTTTTCATTTCGCTTTTCCTTCGATCTTCGGCTTGATGAGCCCCTCAAAAATCTCTTCATTATTTTCTGAAAAATTCTGAAATTTTTAGTAACTTCAAGGAAAAGTGAGCCAAGCTCAATAAAATTGATAGCAACTACTCCTACAAGTGCCTCGAGCCTACATCGTGCATTAGAACTACTTGGAACCATATAAATTCGACATGCAAGCTCAAGAACAGGGTCACCTAGGTAGCACAAATTTGCAATGAATAAAGCACTAGAACAAAAACTAATTGGACCAATGGAGGAGTCACATAGCAAGGAATAATCCCCCAAGCAGTTTTGTGAGAGGTGCTTTGAGCAAGGAGATAAAAAATGGCAGCAAAATGAGCTTGGACTCGGGTTTGAACTGGATAATCGTGTTTGTGGGAGGAAGGAATGTGTGGGTGCGGGAATAAGTGCAGGAGGGCCACCGTGGGCCCACGAGGCAGGGGCGCGCCCTGTAGGGGTGGGCACGCCCTGGACCCTCGTGGCCAGGTGCTTGCTCCCCTGCTGTGTTCTCTTTGCCAGATATTCCCAAATATTCAAAAAAAATCATATTTAAATTTCAGGGCATTTGGAGAACTTTTATTTCGGGGTATTTTTATATTGCACGGATAATTTAGGTAACAGACAGAAAATACTATTTTTATTTTATTTAATATAAATAACAGAAAGTAAAAGGTGGGTACAGAGAGTTGTGTTTTCTAAATTCATCCATCTCATGCTCATCAAAAGGAATCCACTAACAAGGTTGATCAGGTCTTGTTAACAAACTCAATCTGAATAACATGGAACCGGAGAATCTTCGAATAACACTAGGTTACCTCCACGGGGATATGCACATCCCCAATAATAAGAATATCATATTTCTTCTTGACAGTAGGAAGAGGAAATTCAAGACCTCCAAAAATAAACGATGGAATTTTTCCAATAGAATTGATACTGTGGACTTGAGGTTGTTTCCTCGGAAAGTGTACCGTATGCTCATTACCATTAACATGAAAAGTGACATTTCCTTTGTTGCAATCAATAACAGCCCCTACAGTATTCAAAAATGGTCTTCCAAGAATAATAGACATACTATCATCTTCGGGAATATCAAGAATAACAAAGTCCATTAAAATAGTAACGTTTGCAACCACAACAGGCACATCCTCACAAATAGTGACATGTATAGTAGTTGATTTATCAGCCATTTGCAAAGATATTTCAGTAGGTGTCAACTTATTCTAATCAAGTCTACAATATAAATAGAGAGGCATAACACTAACACCGGCTCCAAGATGACATAAAGCAGTTTTAACATAGTTTCTTTTAATGGAGAATGGTATAGTGGGTACTCCTGGATCTCCAAGTTTCTTTGGTATTCCACCTTTAAAAGTGTAATTAGCAAGCATGGTGGAAATTTCAACTTCCGGTATCTTTCTTTTATTAGTAACAATATCTTTCATATACTTAGCATAAGGATTCATTTTGAGCATATCAGTTAATCACATACGCAAAAAGATAGGTCTAATCATTTCAGCAAAGCACTCAAAATCCTCATCATCCTTTTTCTTAGATGGTTTGGGAGGAAAAGGCATTGGTTTCTGAACCCGTGGTTCTCTTTCTTTACCATGTTTCCTAGCAACAAAGTCTCTCTTATCATAACGTTGATTCTTTGATTGTGGGTTATCAAGATCAACAGCAAGTTCAATTTCTATATCATTATCATTACTAGGTTGAGCATCATCATGAAGATTATCATTAACATTATCATTAGTTTCAGGTTCACCAGATTGTGTTTCAGCATCAGAAATAGAAATATCATTTGGATTCTCAGGTGTTTCAGCAATATGTTCACTAGAAGCATGCAAAGTCCTATCATTTTTCTTTTTCTTCCTTTTATAAGGACTAGGTGCATCTATATTATTTCTCTGAGAATCTTGCTCAATTCTCTTAGGGTGGCCTTCAGGATACAGAGGTTCCTAAGTCATTCTACCAGTTCTAGTAGCCACTCTAGCAACATAATCATTATTCTTACTATTCAATTCATTGAGCAAATCATTTTGAGCCTTAAGTACTTGTTCTACTTGAGACGTAACCATAGAAGCATGTTTACTAATGAGTTTAAGTTCACCTTTGACTCTAGACATATAATCAGCCAACTATTCAAGCGTATCGGAATTATATTTCAATTATGTACCAAAATAAGCATTAAAGTTTTCTTGTTTAACAATGAAATTGTCAAACTCACCTAAGCATTATCTAGCAGACTTATAACGAGGGGGTATCACCTTCATCAAATCTATAGAGAGAATTTACCTTTACTACCTGTGTCAGGTTATCAAGACCATGAATTTCTTCAATAGATAATGGATTAAGATCATATGTTTCTTCAACAGGCGGTAAATTAAGACCGTGTATTTCTTCAATAGGAGGTAAATTCTTAACATCTTCAGCTTTAATACCCTTTTCTTTCATGGATTTCTTTACCTCTTGCATATCTTCAGGACTGAGAAATAGAACACCTCTCTTTTTCGGAGTTGGTTTAGGAATAGGCTTAGGAAGTGTCCAATTATTTTCATTAGTCAACATATTATTCAATAGAATTTCAGCTTCATCCGGTGTTCTTTCCCTGAAAATAGAACCAGCACAACTATCCAGGTAATCTCTTGAAGCATTGGTTACTTCATTATAAAAGATATCAAGTATTTCATTTTTCTTAAAAGGATGATCAGGCAAAGCATTAAGTAATTGGAGAAGCCTCCCCCAAGCTTGTGGGAGACTCTCTTCTTCAATTTGCACAAAATTATATATATCCCTCAAAGCAGCTTGTTTCTTATGAGCAGGGAAATATTTAGCAGAGAAGTAATAAATCATATCCTGGGGACTACGCACACAACCAGGATCAAGTGAATTAAACCAGATCTTAGCATCACCCTTCAATGAGAACGGAAATATTTTAAGGATATAAAGGTAGCGAGATTTCTCATCATTAGTGAACAGGGTGGCTATATCATTTAATTTAGTAAGATGGGCCACAACAGTTTCAAATTCATAGCCATGAAAAGGATCAGATTCAACCAAAGTAATTATATCAGGATCAACAGAGAATTCATAATTCTTATCAGTAACATAGATAGGTGAAGTAGCAAAAGCAGGGTCAGGTTCCATTCTAGCATTAAGAGATTGCTGCTTCCATTTAGCTAATAACCTCATGAGCTCGTATCTATCTTTGCAAGCTAAAATACCTAGAGAAGCTTCTTTTTCCAAAACATAACCCTTAGGAATAACAGGCGATTCATATTTATTAGGGGGAGAGTCTTCATCATCACTTTCATCAATGTTGTCCGTTTCAATAATTTCATTCTCTCTAACCCTAGCAAGTTGTTCATCCAGAAATTCAGCAAGTGGCACAGTAGTATCAAGGATAGAAGTAGTTGTGTTTGTTTTTTTATTATATTTAATAAAATGCTGTGGGGTGTAAGCCCTGCAGTCTTCATGGTCAAAAAAAAGGATAGAAGTAGTTTCATCATAAGTATCATGCATAGCAGAAGTGGCGTCATCAATAACATGCGAGATATCAGAATGAATGGCAGAAGCAGGTTTAGGTGTCGCAAGCTTACTCAAAATAGAAGGTGAATCAAGTGCAGAGCTAGATGGCAGTTCCTTACCTCCCCTCGTAGTTGAGGGATAAATCTTGGTTTTTGGATCTCTCAAGTTCTTCGTAATGATAAGCAGATATAAATCCCAAGTGACTCAAAGAATAGAGCTATGCTCCCTGGCAACGGCGTTAGAAAATAGTCTTGATAAACCACAAGTGTAGGGGATCGCAACAGTTTTCGAGGGTAGAGTATTCAACCCAAATTTATCGATTCGACACAAGGGGAGCCAAAGAATATTCTCAAGTATTAGCAGCTGCGTTGTCAATTCAACCACACCTGGGAACTTAATATCTGGAGCAAAGTGTTTAGTAGCAAAGTAATATGATAGTAGTGGTAATGGTAGTAAAAGGTAATGATAGCAAAAGTAATGTTTTTGGTATTTTGTAGTGATGATAGCAATAGCAACGGAAAAGTAAATAAGCAAAGAAGAATATATGGAAAGCTCATAGGCAATGGATCGGTGATAGAGATTTATGCCGAATGTGGTTCATCATGTAACAGTCATAACCTATGGTGACACAGAACTAGCTCCAAGTCATCAATGTAATGTAGGCATGTATTCCGAGTATAGTCATACGTGCTTATGAAAAAGAACTTGCATGCCATCTTTTGTCCTACCCTCCCGTGGCAGCGGGGTCCTAGCAGAAACTAAGGGATATTAAGGCCTCCTTTTAATAGAGTACCGGATCAAAGCATTAACACATAGTGAATACATGAACTCCTCAAACTACGGTCATCACCGGGAGTGGTCCCGATTATTGTCACTTCGGGGTTGCTGGATCATAACACATAGTAGGTGACTATAGACTTGCAAGATAGGATCAAGAACTCGCATATATTGATGAAAACATAATAGGTTCATATCTGAAATCATGGCACTCGGACCCTAGTGACAAGCATTAAGCATAGCAAAGTCATAACAACATCAATCCCAGAACATAGTGGATACTAGGGATCAAACCCTAACAAAACAAACTCCATTACATGATAAATCTCATCCAACCCGTCACCGTCCAGCAATCCTACGATGGAATTACTCACGCACGGTGGTCAGGATCATGAAATTGGTGATGGAGGAAGGTTGATGATGACGATGGCGACGGATTCCCCTCTCCGGAGCCTAGAACGGACTCCAGATCAGCCCCCGAGAGCTTTTAGGGCTTGGCGGCGGCTCTGTATCGTAAAACGCAATGAATCCTTCTCTCTGATTTTTTTCCCTGAAAGCAAATATATAGAGTTGGAGTTGAGGTCGGAGGAGCTCCAAGGGGCCCACAAGGTAGGGGGCGCGCCCAGGGGGGGCTGGCGCGGCCCCCACCCTAGTGGCTAGGGTGTGGGCCCCCTTGTCTGCATCTTTTGCAAGGATTTTTTTATTATTTCCAAAAAGATGTTCTGTGAAGTTTCAGGTCATTCCGAGAACTTCTGTTTCTGCACATAAATAACACCATGGCAATTCTGCTGAAAACAACGTCAGTCCGGGTTAGTTCCATTCAAATCATGCAAGTTAGAGTCCAAAACAAGGGCAAAAGTGTTTGGAAAAGTAGATACAACGGAGACGTATCATGGGCCTGCGGCCCAAAGTCCAGAACCGTGAGCCTGTCTGAGTATTATATTCTCAGCTGAACCCCCATAATGCCCGTGTGTTGCACGTAACATCAAGATGCATTTGTATGAGTATTTTTTCTTCTGAGATAAAAGGATGAACGAGGGAAGGCCTTATTTGCAAATGTGAATAGGTGTGTGGGTACCTTTGTCGGAGTAATAGGCCACGGGTAGGCCAACCCGAGACCCAGAACCTTTCAAGACATCGGGGCAGCCTGTGCCCCTCAAGACCCCAGGATGAAGGGCCGCCTTCTGAGGAGTCGACGGCAAGACGGCCGACTGCCCGCTCACGACCGAGTCCCAGGGACGACTTCAGGATAAAGCCGACTCCCGACTGGCGACTTCCAGAGAAGCTGGCTTTGGGGAGTCGTCCTGCCACTCCAACAAACCCCATGACCTCACCAAAGGGGACGGGGCAGGGGCAGGGGCGTGGCTACAGCGAAGCCCACCCCCGCCCCTTACCAAGGGCAGGCATGGCCACATCACGCCGTACACCGGAAGATCTCTGTGCGGCGTGGCAGTGTTGCCATGCCGTCCCTGACATCAGCACCGCAGGGCCGAATCCTGCACCCACGACGGCTTGTATGTATGGCCTAGAGGCAGCAGGCCCCACCAGTCAGTGAGACCTCAGGAGACGGCAGGAGAACCACCAGTCGGACCCGTCGGGAGTCGGCCCGGGGGAGTCGGCCGAGCCCTCCCCCGGGGCCCACGCGCCATTAATCAGGATGTGATGGGGAGTGGCAACAGTGATCGCCCGCCAGGCGGCGGGGCTGTTGCCACGACCTCATGATCAAGCCCGCGTCATTAGAAGCACGACTACAGTAATCAGCAGCCGGCAAGACCCGCCCGCGGCGGACGCGGCCTGTCGGCTCCGTACCAGGCCAGTCGGCGGGGCCCGCCAGTCGGCGGGCCCCAGCGGGTCGGCAGAGAAAACAGAGGCCAGAGGCACTGACGGCTGGGCCCGCGCCCAGCCAGATTACCATTGTACCCCTGGGGGGTAGGCCTATATAAACCCCCAGGGCACCCATGCAAAAGGTTGGAACCCATTAGCTCTAGACCAGATCATATAGAAGGGAGAGAGCTAGCCTTGCCCTCTCCTACCTCCAATAAACAGCTCAAGGAGCAACCGTGTAAACACTTTGCCATAGTGATCATGCGGAGACCCCGCAGAGCAGCAGTAGGGGTATTATCTCCTCGGAGAGCCCTGAAGCTGGATAAGATTCGCCGGCGTGCATGTCTTCGCCTCATCCTGTTTCCTGGCACCGGCGACGTTTTACTCGCCCCCACCATGATAAGCCATCCTTTGGCATATGTCGCACCAAACCCCTGACATTTGGCGCCCACCGTGGGGCCTGGTGCACCGCCGTCCGGAGATCTATTCTGGACGGGAACCCTTTTTCTCCCTGGCGAGCACAGCCAGCCAGGCACGCCAGACGGAGTTTGCACTGACGCGCTAAGGGGCGTTGAGATCGCCTGCGTGGCCAGCTCCTTGGCCGAACTTGTCGGCAAGGTCCGCCTCTCCGACGAACCTGCGTCCAACGCAGGCACGGGCGGCCCCAAGAACCTCCTCGCGGGCCTCCTCGATCAACTCCACGTTTCCGGTGAGCCTGCCATAGACTTGGAGTCCGTAGGCTCCACCGACCCGATGCTGGTCAACTCCGACACCGCGTCGCTCGACGCATTCCCCACCAATGTGGTGGTCTACGACGAACCTCTCCCTCGCGCAGAGAGCAACGGAAGCATCATCCCCGAGGTGCTAGTCATCAGCCATGACGAGCTCCTCGGCGGAGGAGCGCACGACTCACTCGGCGCGGCGCTGCAAGACCTAACTGCGCCCATTCCGGAAGATGCTGACGCAAAGACATTGGAGGCGCGCCGCCTTCAGCTCGTTGAAGGCGCGAAGAAGCTGGCCAGCATGAGGCGCTCGCCGGCCTCGACGGGGCCCAGCCGCCTTGGCGCGGTCCGGCAGCGCGGCGTAGCCATCGCCAAACTATTTGGGGCAAGCCGCCCTGTGTACACTACACCAACGGAGAACATCCTAGCCGCCCAGGCAGCGGCGGATGAGTTAGACAATTTCAAGGGCGAAGAACGCCGCCTCATGATGGAGCGAGTCCAGCGGCTCCTCGACGCGGCCGCCACGCAGAACGAGGCTGACTGCCGCACGGAGGCGCCGCAGTGGCCAAACGATGACCTTCACCAAGATCAAGGCGCGACGTCTCGGACGCCGACTGGTGGTGCCCGGGGAAGAAGAGACAAGGAGCCGGCTATCAGCCACAATCGGAATCGCATTACCATAGAGCCCGACCGAGCCGGGCGCCCAAGAGAAGTGGAACGACGGGACGACTGTCCGCCTCCCCCTCCCCGCAAGGAGAGGCGAGTCTCCCTGCCGCCTGTTGACCATCCGACTCTCGGTGACCGCCTTGGCCGCCGAGAGGGAGTTGGAGAGAATGACGCCCGCCACCGGATCGACCGACTTCACCAATCCTTAGCGCTGGAAGAAGAAGACGAGCTGGGTCCGCCTTGTTTCGGGCCCCGCACTCGGGACGAGCCCTTTCCCAGAGGGTTCACGCTCCCATGAGAAACACCCAAGTATACCGGCTCCGAGAAGCCGGAAGACTGGCTAGTCGACTACTCCATGGCTGTCAGCATAGCAAACGGCAACAAGCGTGTCGCCGTAAAATACGTCCCGCTCATGCTCCAGGGCACGGCCCGGACATGGCTGAACAGCCTAAAGACCCGCAGCATCAACAGCTGGGTCGACTTCACCGAAGCATTCGTCCGCAACTTCACCAACACGTACAAGCGTCCTCCCAAGCCTCGTCAGCTCTCCTTGTGCATGCAAGGCCCCGACGAGTCGACTCGTGATTACCTCACGTGTTGGGCCGAGCTTCGGAACTCCTGCGAGGGCGTGCACGAGGTGCAGGCCATCGAGTACTTCACGGCCGGGTGCAGAGAAGGCACACTCCTCAAGCACAAGCTCCTTTGCGATGAGCCAGAAACCCTCGACGAGCTGGTGATCATAGCGGACAAGTACGCCACGGCCGACTCCTCCATGAAGGCGGAGATTCAAATCAGCACAACTGGCAAAGTGGCTCCTCAAGCTCCAAGAACTCCGGCGGTAGACGCCGGCCGGCGACAACAGCAGGGCGACCATAAGCGCAAGGCCCCACAGCCGGCAGGTCACGACCGTTGAAGCCCAGCAGCCAGATGAGCAGCCCCCGCCCAAGCGACAGAAAGGCGGCAAGCCAAACTTGCTGCCGGCCTTCTCCTATGAGCAGACCTTGGATGGACCTTGCAAGTTCCACAGCGGCGCGAAGCCATCGAATCACACCACTCGGAAGTGCCACTGGATCACCAGGATTGCCAAGGGAGACGGTCTCCTGCCTCCGCCGCCGCCCCAGCAGCCGGCTGTCAGGCCAGTCGGCGTAGTACAAGACGAATACCCCGAAGAGCATGGAGCCTACGTGGTGTTTACCAGTGTGGCTGATGATCGACGCAGCAGGCGGCTGCAGCGACAAGAGGTGAATGCATTAGCATCGGAGACGCCAGAGTTCATGCATTGGTCCAAGAAGCCCATCAGCTGGAGCAGGGCTGACCACCCAGAAGTGATGCCGAGTCCGGGCTCCTATGCCTTGGCCCTGGACGCCACCTTTGCTACGGATAGACGAGCCGCGCGTTTCTCATGAGTTCTGATAGACGGAGGCAGCAGCATCAATATCCTGTACAAGGACACCATGGAGAAGTTAGGAATCAAGCAAAGACAGCTTCAGACCAGCCGAACTGTGTTCCACGGCATTGTTCCTAGGCTTTCCTGCTCGCCAATCGGCAAGATCCTGATGGACGTCCTCATTGGGGACAAATATCACTTCCGTAGAGAGTTTGTTTGGTTTAAGGTGGTGGACCTTGAGAACCCATACCATGCGCTGCTTGGCCGACCTGCCTTGGCCAAGTTCATGGCGGTCCCCAACTACGCCTACCTCAAGATGAAGATGCCCAGTTCCAGGGGAATTCTGACTGTGGCTGGCGACTACCGGAAGTCGTCTGCTTGCGCGGCTGAGAGCAGTCGGTTGGCCGAGTCCCTGGTAATCGCGTTCGAGAAGCGGCTCCTTGAGCGAGTTGTGGCGATGGCCGGCAAGCAGCCTGAGGTATCACCCAACCCAAAAGAGTCGGAGGCTGAGGGTTCGTTCAAGCCGGCCAAAGAGACAAAGAAGATACCCTTGGATCCGGAGCACCCAGAGAGGTATGCTGTCGTAGGGGCAAACCTCGACAGCAAATAGGAAGGCGATCTCGTCGATTTCCTCCATGAGAATCGGGACATCTTTGCATGGTCCCCCAAAGACATGCCATGTGTACCGATGGAATTCCCCGAGCACAAGTTACATGTACGATCTGATGCAAAGCCGGTCAGGCAACCCCTGCGCCGCCTATCAGAAGAGAAGAGAAGAGTTGTCGGAGAAGAGATAGCCTGACTCTTAGCAGCCGGCTTCATTATGGAAGTGTTCTTTCCAGAATGGCTAGCAAATCCGGTCCTGGTACTGAAGAAGAACAAGCAGTGGCGAATGTGTATTGACTACACGAGCCAAAACAAGGCCTGCCCCAAGGACCCGTTTGCTCTACCAAGAATCGATCAGGTGATAGACTCCACAGCCGGATGCGAGCTGTTGAGTTTTTTGGATGCATACTCAGGATATCACCAGATCAAGATGAACCAGGCTGACAGACTGAAGACCGCCTTCATCACGCCGTTTGGAGCCTTCTGCTACCGCACCATGACGTTCGGCTTAAGGAATGCCGGCGCCACCTTTCAGCGTTGCATGTAGAAGTGCCTCCTCAAGCAGCTCGGCAGAAACGCCCACGTTTATGTGGATGACGTGGTGGTGAAGACGGAAAAGCGTGGAACACTGCTGGAAGACCTCAAGGAGACCTTTGAGAACCTGTGCCGGTTCCAGATCAAGCTCAATCCCGAGAAGTGTGTCTTCGGAGTACCAGTCGGCCAGCTCCTTGGCTTCCTAGTCTCTGAACGTGGCATAGAATGCAACCCAGTAAAGATCAAGGCCATTGAGAGAATGGAGGTACCTAGCTGACTGTTGGATGTGCAGAAGTTCACCGGCTGCTTGGCGTCCATCAGCCGATTCATCAGTCGGCTGGGCAAGAAAGCTCTCCCTTTATACTAACTCATGAAGAAGACCACTTTTTTCGAGTGGAACCATAAGGCAGACGAAGCTTTTCTCCAGTTGAAGAAGAAGCTGGCTACCCCACCCGTCCTCGCGGCTCCGACCACCAAGGAACCTATGCTCCTGTACATCACCGCCACCAGCTGGGTAGTCAGCATGGTCATTGTAGTGGAACGCAAGGAGGAAGGCAAGGCGCCACCTATCCAGAGACCGGTATATTACCTGAGCGAGGTATTGTCGACCTCCAAGCAGAACTACCCCCACTACCAGAAGATGTGCTATGACGTACACTTTGCTGCCAAGAAATTGAAGCCTTACTTTCAAGAGCATCCAATCACGGTGGTCTGCACGGCCCCGCTTGCCGAGATCATTGGTAGCCGAGATGCCTCTGGCCGAGTGGACAAGTGGGCCATAGAGCTGGCTCCTTACACCATCCACTACCAGCCCCGCACTGCTATCAAGTCACAAGCACTGGCCGACTTCTTTGTCGACTGGGCCAAGACCCAGTACCTACCTCCAGCGCCTGATTCCACCCATTGGCGGATGCATTTTGACGGCTCCAAGATGCGCATTGGCTTGGGAGCCGGCGTCATCCTCACCTCTCCCAAAGGGGACAAGCTCAAATACGTGCTGCAAATCCACTTTGCCGCCTCCAATAATGTCGCCGAGTACGAGGCGCTCATTCACGGGCTCCGGCTTGCCAAAGAACTTGGCATCCGCCGGATCTTGTGTTATGGCGACTCGGACTTAGTGGTCCAGCAATCATCTGGTGACTGGGACGCGAAAGATGCAAACATGGCGAGTTACCGTTTCCTCGTGCAGCAACTCAGTGGGTATTTCGAAGGGTGCGAGTTTCTCCATGTGCCAAGAAACGACAACGACCAAGAAGATGTCTTGGCACGAATCGGCTCTACCCGCCAAGCAATACCATCTGGCGTCGCCCTTCAACGCCTCCTCAAGCCGTCTGTCAAGCCTTCACCAGAATCAGACTCCATTTTTGTGCCGGCTCCTCCCGAAGATGTCGGATCCGACTCCAAAGCTCCGGCAGTCGGTACGGGGATTTTGGCGGATGACTCCAAAAGCGCCACAGTCAAACCCGACCCGGGGACTGCGGTGGCGGACTCGAAGACTCCAGAAGTCAGCTAAAGGACCGCGCCAGTCGGCCTGGGGACTTCGTTAACCCAGCAAGCGGTTGTTGACTCCAACCCGACGCCTCCCAGCCCAACCGCCCTCGTCCAAGTCGCAGTTCTGGCAGTCGAAGAAATAGCAGCACCCTCATGGGCCCAGCCCATCTTCAAATTCCTAGTGAACAAAGAGATGCCGACTGATGAGACCTCAGCTCGACAAATACAACGCCGTGCGGCAGCCTACACCATAGTCAACAGAGAGCTGGTCAGGCGCAGCGTCACTGGTGTCTACCAGCGCTGCGTAGAGCCAGAGCAAGGCCAAGCGATTCTCAAAGACATCCATCAAGGCGAGTGCGGCCACCATGCAGCTTCAAGAGCACTCTTTGCCAAAGCCTTTCGACACGGTTTCTTTTGGCCAACTGCCTTCGAAGAGGCCAAGGAGTTGGTCCAAAAATGCAAAGGGTGCCAGAAGTTCAGCTCCAAGCCGCACCAGCCAGTTTTTGCACTCAAGACCATCCCCATTGCCTGGCCTTTCGCAGTTTGGGGCCTAGACATGGTGGGACCATTCAAGATAGCACGAGGTGGCTTAACTCACTTGTCGAAGTGGACAAGTTCACCAAGTGGATAGAAGCAAAGCCAATCAAGAAACTGAATGGTCCGACTGCCGTAACTTTCATCTCCGATATCACAATTCGGTACGGCATACCACACAACATCATCACCGACAACGGCACAAATTTTGCCAAAGGCGCCTTGGCCCGTTTCTGTGCAACACAGGGCATCCGACTGGACTTAGCGTCCGTCGCCCATCCGCAGTCAAACGGCCAGGTGGAGCGAGCAAACGGCCTCATCCTGTCCGGCATCAAGCCCCGGCTGATCGAGCCTCTGGAGCGCTCGGCTGGCTGCTGGCTCGATGAGCTACCAGCCGTCCTCTGGAGTCTGCACACGACTCCAAACAAGTCAACCGGCTTCACGCCTTTCTTCCTTGTCTATGGTGCCGAAGCCGTCATCCCAACGGACATAGAGTTCGACTCCCCACGAGTCACCATGTACACCAAGGAGGAAGCAGAAGAAGCACGACAAGACGGCGTCGATCTGCTGGAAGAGGGCCGGCTGTTGGCACTCAGCCGGTCCAGCATCTACCAGCAGAGCTTGCGCCGATACCACAACAGGAAGGTCAGGCCAAGATCTTTCCAAGAAGGCAACCTTGTGCTCCGGCTGATCCAGCGAACAGCCGGCCAGCACAAGCTGTCGGCGCCTTGGGAAGGCCCTTTCATCATCAGCAAAGTACTGGGCAACGACTCCTACTACCTGATTAACGCTCAGAAGCCCCGAGCACGCAAGAGGCACGACTTCGGCAAGGAGACAGAGCGGCCATGGAATGCAAATCTCCTCCAAAGATTTTACAGTTGATGCAGTATGTACCACGCTACCTTTTGTATTAAAGTACCAAGACTTCGGGCCCCCCGAGACGAGCTCGGGGACTGCCCTCTTTTGTCTGTACGATAAAAATTATGCCTACAAGTATGTCACTCTTTGTCATGTCGCTTGGCACCGGGTTTGACAAGTCGGCCCGGGGACTTGCCGCCTTGCACTATGAAATGCTTCCTGCAGCCGGACAAGTAGTGTGTAACACCTAAACCGTCTTCTGTCAGAAGCCGCAGCTCGCAAAGCGACTGTACGGTGGGCAGAGGTAAGGTAGAATGGGCGTTCGCATAAAAAATGGTTAAGGACTCAAAGCATAAAACATAGCTCAAGACAGCTTCCAGCCTTTCTCGCAAACCGACTGTCGAATATTCGGATTGCCGCCTTCTATTCAACTTGCTCAAAACTCTTAAAAACGACTAAGTACTTGCTTTCCCAAAGTAGCCAAGCACTTGTTCCAGCGACAGTCCGCAGAGCGGCTGTCCGATTGGCAAGGCAGGCAACTAAAAGAAAGCGGCAAAGGAAAAAAGCCAAAAGAGCAATGAGCAAGAAAAGATAGAACTCGGATAAATATATTTACATAACATAGGCCCTTGGCCGAATTTTCGAGTAGAGGTTCAAAATACACCCCGCGGGTGGAATTGTGCGAATTAACACGTTCTTCAAAGACTACTGAAGCAGAAAAAACAAAGATACAGTGGCAGCTTAGGAAGCAGCAGATGGATTCGGAGGGTCGGAGGAGGCGCCAGCGTCAGGCGTCGGGGCGGCCGGCTGGCTAGTCTCGGCTTGATCGCCTCCGGCGGTAGTCAGGTCGGTCGGACGCGGCTCATTGCTGGAGGCGCAGTCGAGCTGAGGCTGGCCGTTTGCTCCGTCTTCTGGTGCCTCCGCCTCGCCTCCGTCCTCCGCCTCGCCCTCTTCCTCGATGCTGGAGCCAATCACCTCCGCCGAGTCCTCGCCGTAGTCTGGGTTCATCCCAAACCACTCCGGCGGTAACTCCTGCCATCTTCAGACCGTTCGGGGATGAAGATGCTGGTGTCGGTGTACTCGGCGATCGCCGCAGCACGCTTGACGAGGGCGTCTTCCGCAGCTGCCAGCTCCGGCTGGGCCTCCGACTGAAGCGTGGCCAGCCGGTCTAGGTCCAGCCCCGGATACCATGCCTTGACGAACTCCAAGGCCCGGCGCGCTCCAGCTCGGGCCGAAGAGCCCTTCCAGGCCTCAAGACGACCAGTCGCGACCTCTAGCCAGTCGACCGTCAGGCTGGGGTGCGCGGAGCCTGCATGTCCAGCCACAGGGCAGCAATCGCCTGGGCACCCACACGCTGAAGCCGACGCAGCATCCGGTGAGCCGGCCAAAGGCGAGCCTCGATGCTCAGGATGTGCTCGTCAAGAGTTCGGGGGGCGTCGACGGCAATCTCTGCGCCCTCCGCCCTTCTCGGTCAGCCTCGATGGCTTGGATGGCGGCCTGCGACTGCCCAGGAAAGAAGTCTGCAAAGACAAGAAGAAGCAAAGAAGCAAGTCAAAAACCAGGAGTCGGCACGACTTAAATCGACAGAAGAAAGAAAGTAAAAAGAAACTCACCATCAACGATGTCTTCAATCTCGTGGAAGCCGGAGGCCAGCAGCGCCTCCTTGTCAGACCAGGAGGAGCGTTCGCTCGCGAACCTGGCCAGGAGGGCGGTTTCCGTCTCCTCCGCCTCCCTCGGCGCCTTCACAAGCAGCTCCTTCTGCTCTGCCAATTGAGTGGCCAGCAGATCGCGCTCCGTGGCGAGTTTGCTGCAATCCTCCTCTTTGGCGCGCAAAGCGGAGTTGGCGTCGCTCAGCTGCTATTGAAGAGCAGCGTTGGCCCCTGAGAAGAAGAAAGAAAGAAGGCGTTAAGTCATTAGGAAAAGAAGGTCGCCAGGGAGATCTGGCCCAACTGCTCAACAGTCGGCCCAAATCTCGGGGACTACAGCCCGCAGGTGCGCCAGTGCGCCCCTGCAAAGAAGGAAAAAGACTTACTCCGGCTCTCTGACAGATCGGCGGTCCGCCTGCCCAGCTCTTCAATGTTACGGTTGAAGGCAGTAACGCGGAGGTTGTGGTAGTCCTGCGACAAACGTTTCAAACAAAAGTTAATACCCAGAGTTCATCAAATGGAGTTTCGGGCCGCCTGCTCAGCAGCCAGCCCGAAACTCGGGGACTGCACCCAGTGGGTGCGCTGGCGCGCCCCCACAGAGAGGAACAAGAAAACAAAGACCAAAGGAAAAAAACATACCCGGACGGCTGCCCGCGATGCTAGGAACGCCTTGGTGCAACTCTGGAGAGCGTCGCCCTCAGCACGAAGCTTCGCCTGGACGTCCAGGAGCGCCTGGTTCAGCGGCCCTGTGTCGCCTCCTCGCACCCACCCAATGGGCGCGGTGCTCGTCGCTTCGGCGCCTGGGGTCGCCGAGCTGGCGGTGCCGGCTTGCAGGGGGCGGGGTGCCGAAGTCGCCTTGTCCAGACGGCGGCGCGTTGGCGAGCCGACTTGGAGGAGTAGCCTCGCCACGGCCTCGTCTTCGGTCGGCAGCACCGAAGGGTCTACTGGCTGCTTGCCTTGCACACCTTCAGACGGCGGCGGAGGCGGCGGCGGAACGTTCACGTCCGACGTAGAGGGGTCGCCGCCTTCCCTCTCCACAACGTGGTTGTCCCCGCCGGCTTCCCCAGTCTGCCCCGTGAACTCCGAAGGCAGCGGCGTAGAATTCAACGGGGTGACGAACACCACCGACTGGCGGCGTGCGGCTTCCTCAGCCTGCCGCTTCATCGCGGCAGCGGCTTCGGCCTCCACCAGATTTTCTTGGCGGAGGCCTCCGCCCTGACGGCCTTCGCCTTCTCCAAGCGGAGGGCCTCTTCTTCTTTGCGCTTCTCCTGTGCATTCCGCTCCGTCGCCTCCCAGAGGTCAGCAGCGGGGTCAATCCGCCGAGTGGTGGCGGACATCTCAGCTGACCCCATGACGGAGGCGGCGGTGACCCTCTCAAGAGAGAGGGGAACCCTGAAGCAAGAGGGGCAAGCAGAGACTCAGACAAAGTCACAAAGAAAGAATAAATCTTTGAAGACAGAATACTCATGTGGAGACCAATGGCGGCTTCTTCACTTCCTTACGGAAGCGGATGGGCTTCGCAGCCGCCTCGTCCCACCGGGTCACCGCAGCCGAGACCTTGGGCTTCTTCGGCCGACTGCCGAACAAGGTCGGCACGGCCCTGCTCTTCTTCCCGCCGCCTGGAGCGCCCGGCACGGCAGAAGAGCCCGCGCCAGGATGGCTGGCTCCTGGCCGATGGCGAGGGGCGAATTCTCCCTCGGCGTCGTCGTCAGGCCAGTCGGCCAAAGTGGCCGAGGGCCTGAAGTCGCCTGCTGTTCCTCCTCCTCCCTCGGCGTCGTCTACCAGAGCTGCCGCCCCCAGATCAGCGACGTCGACGCCACTCTCCGCCCGGTCGGCGAGGAACTCGCGGGCTAGCCCCGAGGTGCCGACTGGCAGGTGGAGGAGGGGATTCTGACCAAAGCTGACTGGTCAAAACAAACTCGGCAAGAAAGAAGACAATCCAAAGAAGGAAAGGAAAGGCAACTCACCACGGGCGGGGGGTTGGCGCGGGAGTACGGCTCCTTGCCAAACCGCCAATCCTCTAGGAGCTTGCTGTCCGAGAGGTAGTTCACCATGAAGGCCACCTCTTTGTGAGGCATGTCATTGGTCCACATCCGACTCGGGTCGCGGTGCCCGCTCATCTGGCATATCATGTGGGGGCGGCCTTGGAGCGGGAGAACTCGGCGCGCCACGAAGGCGGCCAGCAGGTCTGGACCAGTCAGGCCCTCCGACTGTGTCAGCACTCGGACTCGCGTGATGGCGTCGGCTCCCGCAGGCATCAGCGACTTGGCCCGGTACTACCAGTTAGGCAGTCGCCCAGCTGGCGGGCCGGCTTCGAAGGCCGGCAGGTTGACCCAGTCCGCCCACGCGGAGGCGCTCCTGACGTAGAAGTAAGATCTCTGCCACATCTTCACCGACTTTATCAGTGATATGGAGGGGAAGGGATTGTCGGCCCCCGACCTTCGCACGACGATGAAAGCGCCGCATTGAGCCGGCACGCCCGCAGCCTGGGTGCCGAGCTTGGAGAAGAAGAACTCCCCCAGAGCTCGAGGGTGGGGAGGACTTCGAGGAAGCTTTCGCACAAGGCCACGAAGGCGGACAGCAGCACCACTGCGTTGGGGGTGAGGTGGTGCGGCTGGAGGCCGTAGAACTCCAGGAAGGATCGGAAGAAACTGCTTGCCGGCAGCCCCAACCCGCGCAGGCAGTGCGAGCGGAAGATAACCCGCTCGCCCTCCTGCGGCGCGGGGGAAATCTCCCCCTTCGGCGCAAGACGCACCTGCACGCGATCCTCGCCGGGGAGCCGACGAGTCCGGCGGAGGAACTCGATGTGGTCTTCATGAACTTCGGAGCCGTCCCATGTGCCGGAGTGCACAGGGGGAGGCGCGGCGGCGGAGGAAGAACTCATCGTGAGCAGTCGCCGCAGCGTTCGCCGGAGCTTGGGCGCGCGGCGGAGCGAAGAAGAAGAGGAAGGAGGAGAGAGAGGAGCAGCAAGAAGGAAGAGAGCGAGGAGTAGTGGGAAGGAGGGGCGCGCGTGCCCTCCTTTACCCCCTACTTATAGCCCTAAGGGCTGCGAAGCCGAGGGGGCGGTCGTGGGGATTTACTACGCCCACGGCCCCACGACACCCACGATCCACGATAAAGTTACTGTGCGCAGTAACTCCATGGGAATCCCAACCGTCCACTGGGGCCGCAGCGGACCGCTCGGGCGCCGAGGCGCGATAGTGGCAGGCCCCACCTATGGGCCTGTCCCGTCGCGTGCGTAGGCTGGCAGGACGGCCCAGCCACGTGCCATCGCGTGACAGGCCTAGAATGGGCGGCGGCCTGGAGGCTTAGCTAGCACGCCACTTAAATCCCGCCGCGACGTTCGAAATACTGAGGGAGTCAGAACTGAGTGAGTCTGAATCGAGCGACTCCGACTCCTTCTAGTCGGCCCGGCAGAAGTCCATCAAAGACCATGTGTTGAGCACCCGAAAGAGAAACTGCTGAGGCTTCTCGGCCGATCGTCCACGGCGCCTCACCAGCTTCAGGGACTACTGTCGGAGTAATAGGCCACGGGTAGGCCAACCCAAGCCCCAGAACCTTTCAAGACATCGGGGGAGGCTGCGCCCCTCAAGACCCCAGGACGAAGAGCCGCCTTCTGAGGAGTCGACGGCAAGACGACCGACTGCCCGCTCACGGCCGAGTCCCAGGGACGACTTCAGGATAAAGCCGACTCCCGACTGGCGACTTCCAGAGAAGCCGGCTTTGGGGAGTCGGCCTGCAAATCCAAAGAACCCCATGACCTCACCAAAGGGGATGGGGCAGGGGTGTGGCTACAACGAAGCCCACCCCCCCCTTACCAAGGGCAGGCATGGCCACAGCACGCCATACCCCGGAAGATCTCCGTGCGGCGTGGCACTGTTGCCATGCCGGCCCTGACATCAGCACCGCAAGGCCGAATCCTGCACCCACGATGGCTTGTCTGTACGGCCTAGAGGCATCAGGCACCACCAGTCAGTGAGACCTCAGGAGACGGCGGGAGAACCACCAGTCGGACCCGTCGGGAGTCGGCCCGGGGGAGTCGGCCGAGCCCTCCCCCGGGGCCCATGCGCCATTAATCAGGATGTGATGGGGAGTGGCAATAGTGATCGCCTGCCAGGCGGCGGGGCTGTTGCCACGACCTCATGATCAAGCCCGCGTCATCAGAAGCACGGCTACAGTAATCAGCAGCCGGCAAGACCCACCCGCGGCGGACGCGGCCTGTCAGCTCCGTACCAGGCCAGTCGGCGGGCCCCGGCGGTCGGCAGAGAAGACGGAGGCCAGAGGCACCGACGGCTGGGCCCGCGCCCAGTCGGTTTACAATTGTACCCCTGGGGGTTAGGCCTATATAAACCCCCAGGGAACCCATGCAAAAGGTTGGAACCCATTAGCTCTAGACCAGATCATATAGAAGGGAGAGAGCTAGCCTTGCCCTCTCCTACCTCCAAGAAACAGCTCAAGGAGCAACCATGTAAACTCTTTGCCATAGTGATCATGCGGAGACCCCGCAGAGCAGCAGTAGGGGTATTATCTCCTCGGAGAGCCCTGAAGCTGGGTAAGATTCGCCAGCGTGCATGTCTTCGCCTCATCCCATTTCCAGGCACCGGCGACGTTCTACTCGCCCCCACCATGATAAGCCATCCTTTGGCATATGTCGCAACAAACCCACGACAACCTTTTTGCAAAATTGTCGTAGTTTCCTTCCTATTCGTTAGATATAAATCGGACGGCCTATATTGCAGGATGGCAGGCACACCATCATCCCCAACTCGTCTATACTGTGTTAAAAACAACTATGTTTTTCATAATTATATATGTTATATATACTCCCCTTGATTTTTCTTATGTATAAAGTTGTGATATAAAAGATTTGTATATTTCTTTACAGAGGGAGTATCTCTCTGTCAAAAATAAATTTTTGTGTAACTAGTTACTCCTGTCTTTCTACTTCCTGTCGCTGATATGTGGGGCATCCGGCAACGGGGTCCACGTGCCATATGCACAAATTAGAGTGTACAACTGCACGGTAGACACACCCCGGTCGTAGTGCTGCAGTAATGCCCAATGAGCCATCAAATCACAAACCCCCCTTTCCATCTTTAGCAGTAAGCTGGACGGATGAAGCGGTAATATTTCACTGGGCCTGAATCCCCTTCTCCCTCGTATGCTTGTTCAGAGAAAACCCCCTCTCGGCGATTGCATAGGGTTTTCTCATGGAGAACCAAGTACGAATTCTTCATCCATCCTCGATAAATCCAAGCGACCTTGTCGCGGGTAATCCTAGGATGGCAGCCGCCGCCGTTGATGCATTTTTCTTCCTACTAAATCTATTGTGTTCCATTTGCAGTGCCCAAAGTGCGAGGACCCTACAGGTTTCTGCGCTCTCGGCGAGACGCCACACTTGTTCCTTCTCATCCTAACACAAGTTTTAAGGCACGCATAGTATGTTCCTAGAATCCTCTTTTCTATCCGGGAAGGTGGGGTTTTTTTGAACATGCTATCGACTAATTTGGAAATTTGGATTGCTATATTTGGATAAAAGGTACTACCAGTATGATGGTCAACACTGACGTGAAGGAGGAAGTTATTTCGAGATTTGGATAGGGAATACCGTGTGTTCTCATATTATTTTTCCTCCAGTGCATTATTTGCTCTGCCAGAACAAATGTACTCAAGATTCTCGGCCTTGGCATAACTGAAGACACCAGTTTAATGGCCAAAGTGAAGACAAGCCATGGATATAAGTTCTGAGTTGGGTTCATGAACCAAGAAAATCGCTACTTTTTTTATGGCCGAACTTGGATAAACTTTCTCAAGTGTTACAGACTGAAAGTTGGTGCACAAATGTTGATGGAAATAGCAGAACCTGGTCTCATCTTCACTCTAATCTTCCAACCCGACGTCGTTCCAATTGTTCATCCATGTTTGTTTTGTATCTGGGTCTTGCTTGTTGCCTCGATTACTTCTTAATCCACCTATTCTATCTAACTAATCACGATTTAACTTTAGAAGTAGCAACGAATCTCTCACCAAGATGCTACTTATAACTAATGTTTTCTTATAATTGGTGGCACGTGTAGGTTTTTTCAGAGTTAAGCATGCTGCTCGTTTGTTATTCTGTAACAACTCGGCTGTTACTGATGGCACCGAAGTTGACTGGGACGACATCCACAAGTTCCTACAGTTTATTGATCGTCTTGAGGTCCTTGTGGGGAGTTTCAATGGTGGAAGGCCATGTGGGATATGTGTGCCACTGCTGCACTCGTTGAACAGGTCCAACTGTGCCGAGAAATTTATGGTACGAGCTGTTTTCTGTTATATTGTTGTTCATAAACTATTGCTTATACACAGTTTTACAGCTGTGATCTTGAAACAGAAACTGGCTAGTTTTATTGTTCCTAAACAGATGCCTGACCATGGTCGGGTCAGGCTTGTGCTTGGTCACAACATGATGTTTATGTCGACCTACTCCATTCCCCTTGGAGGTGAAAAGATACTTATTCATGGGTGGTCTCAAATAATGTAGGCCTGTCCATCTTGGACAATAGGACAGAATATTATGTTCCTGCTTTTCCATGGCTCTAAAGCGAATATCCTGTTTATTGACCACATTGCGAGATGAAGCCACTTTCAGAAGGTTGTGGATGCGCGGGGTGGCGCCTAGGCCTTGTCCTAGGGCTTGGCGGCCTCACCCTTGGTTAACTGTAGGTCGAGTAGCACTGTTTGAGGCATGCTTTGTACGGTTGAACCTGTATAAGTACTCATACTGCTTTCAGCTATGGTTGTTAAGTGCCCCTGCTGGTTTCAGTTAAGGTTGTTAAGTACTCCTGCTGCTTTTACAGTCTGCCGTGTTTCTTCAGTCCTGTATTCCTCCAGCCGCCAATACCAAACCAGCGTCGACGGGGCCACCTGCTTCCGCCTCCCATGGCTGGCTGCGCCTCAACGAACGCATCGCCACCCCACCATTTCCTAAATCGTTAACGCTGACGTCCGAGGCCTCGCCGTCGTCCTCCGCGCGCTTTGGTGCGCTCGCCGCTGTGCCGCCCTCTCGCATTGTCAACATGGTCAACAAACAACAGGAATCGGCAGAAGTACGTGGAGAGGATGACAGTACGGGCCCACCATGTCAGCGTAAGGAAAAATAAAATGCTTCCTCCTAGTGTTTTGCTGACATTTAGGACCCACGACATTGTGAGCATATATAGTCAATATACAAGAGAACGGCACAAGATCGGCTAACACCTAGGACGTAACTGCTCAAGCAGTATTTTTTTTGTTATTGTTGAGACGGAGCAGGGTTTGTACTGGGTTGTGGCCCGTCTAGCCCAAGCTTATATTTTATGTTCACCATGTGACCAGCCCAGCTATTTTTTCTTTGTGAAAATGAGCCCAGTTAATTTTTTTCTGAAGAATACCCAATCCAGGCCTATTTATTTTTCTACGCCCTGATGGGCTGCAACTCTTTCAAGACCCCTGCAAATCTTGAAAGTAATATGAAATTGGTTGCAAATATAAAAACAAATGACAAATTGGCAATTACTTTATAATTTCTGAATTTTTTCACATTTTTAGATTCCTATTTCACTGGCCATTAACCTAATTTAAATATATCTTCACAATACTTTAAATCTGGCTCGATATTTCGGTATTAAAAATAGTTTGGAACCCACAGAAATATGCAAAATTGGCCCTGGCCAACCAAAGAAAATGGACTGCAATAAATTGCATAAGAAGTCGCAATGAGCTATATATAAATTATTAAAAAAGGAGGGAATGGTCTGACTTATGGGCCTATTAAGTAGACGCGTATGCAATATTTTTTAGTTATTATATACGTCAACAAACGATTCTAGCAGACGTAATTGTTGGATGTCAATCCAACGGCCGTCGTGTTTCTTCAATCTCTGATCTTCTTGCTCCAGGCGCCAAATCCAGCACCGGCGGGACCGCCTGCTCCCGCCTCCCATGCAGCCTCACCGCCCCCTACTACTCCAACCGCTGGCCAGGGCATCCCTCTACTCACCCACACCCCCTTTTATTCTGCGGCGATGCTAGCCTCACACCGCAGCCGAACCAGTGAACCCTCGTACTCCTCTCCGCCTGGGCATCCACTACCGCGTCTTCCCCGGCTCCGGGTCGTCCCCTTCCTAGGCCTCGCCGTCGTCCACCGCCCTAGTTCTCTCGGCGTGGCGTGGTCAACATGGTCAAGGAACGACTTCCATCGGAAGAGTACTGTCATGGAGAGGCTGACGGCTGGGTCCACGGCAGTTGCAAGGAAGTGCCACCTTATTACATGGAAAATAATTATTCCTCCACCTGACAGTAGGGATCCACCGGATGGGCCACCGTATTTCGTGAAAAAACGTTTCCCCTGACTACCGGGACCCACCGGACGGGCCATCGTATTTCACAAAAAAACGTTCCCCCTGCTGTCAGCTCGGACCCACCGGAAGTGCCACCTTATTACACACAAAAAATGAATACTCCCCCTGCTTGTTGGCACCCACCTTGGTGGGAGGCTGACTTGTGGGCATACTAAGTTGACGGGGACGGAGTGATTTGTTAACTTAGTCAATATGAACGATTCTAGCTCCAGTGACCATACGATGTCCATCCAACGGCCGTAGTGTTTCTTCAACCTCTGGTCTTCCTGCTCTAGCCGCCCAAAGCAGCGCCGGTCGTGCCGCATGCTCTTGCCTCCCGTGGCCGGCTGTGCTGCCGTGGAGGCCTCACCGCCCCTACTATTCCCACCGCTGGCTAGGCCATCCCTCTACTCACCCACACCCCTTGTTATTCTCCAGCAACGGCAGCCTCACACCGCATCGAACTAGTGAACCCTCGTACTCCTCTACGAGTGGGCATCCACTGTCGTGTCTTCCCGGGCTCCATGTCGTCCCCTTCCTAGGCCTCGCCGTCGTCCACTGCCCTGGTGCTTCGGCGCGGCGTGGTCAACATGGTCAAGGAACAGATTCCATCGGACCTGGACTGTACGTGGAGAGGCTGACAGCTGGGTCCACGACCGCGGCAAGGAAGTGCCACCTTATTATGCGCAAGATAATTATTCCTCCACCTGATAGCGGGGATCCACCGGACGGGCCACACTATTTCACGAAAAAATGTTTCCCCCTGACTGCTGGGACCCACCAGCTACATTTTCGCATGCAAGGAAGTGTGTCCGGGCAAAAAAACAATTCGCACCCCTGACTACTAGGACCCACCAGCTACATCTTCGCATGCAAGGAAGTTCCTGACAGTTGGGACCCACCTGGTCGAAGCGTACTATCATCATCATTTTGGTCGCGAACGTGTACGTACATACTGGTCAATGTAGAGGCGCGCAGTGTCGTAGTAGAGGTGTGCACGTAGCATGTACACGTATGTACAGCGGCCAGGGTGCAAGAAAGTAAATACGGCCACGTACGTACATACGGGCTGGGTCATGAACGCCTACTCGCGCGTACGTATGGCCAGGGCTCGTGTACATGGCTGGGTCAGAACGGAGAAACTGCGTCGTCGTCGTGTTCATGGGGAAGCAACGGAATGCGTCGTGTTCATCGGGAGGCAACGGAACGCGTGGGAGTCAACCGGCTTGGATGGAAGAGCCGATGGAAACGAGGCCTGGCGTACCGCAGAATGGAGGAAATGGCCTCGTGTTCGACCGACCACATTCGAAACGGGATCATATTCATTGGGAGGGGTGTGGCGTACCGCAAAACGGGACTCCACGGGATACTGTACATCTCCACCGTCGACCCCCTCTAGCCTCCATGGGCTACTGTTCATCAACCGTGGACCTCCTCCAGCCTCCACCTGTGACTGTTCATCCACGGGCTCCTATTTATCTAGCCTCCACCGCGTGCTACTCCACCTGCTACTGTTCAACCAGCCCTCTACACGGGCTCCTGTTCAACCACCCCTCCACGGGCTATTGTTCATCCAGCCCTCCACCATCTACTGTTCATCCAGCCCTCCATGGGGTGGTCCTGTTCATCCATCCCTCCACGGGGTCCTGTTCAGCCAACCCCAACCAGCTCGATCGATCGGGGTCCTGTTCATCCAGAGGCAACACCAGGGGTCCTATTCATCCACCCCCACCAGGAACTGTTCATCCAAACCCCCCAGCAACGCTCACTGTTCATCCAGAGGAACACCATGGGGTCCTATTCATCCACCCCGACCGGGAACTTTTCATCCAAACCCCCCAGCAATTTTCACTGTTCATCTAGAGGCAGCATCGATCGGCTTCAGTTAGCAGCAGTAGCAAAGGAATCGCTCGATCGGGTTCAGTTAACAACCATTGATTGATCGCTCGGGTTCAGTAACGCGTAGCCTGCAGTGCAATCGAACCAGTGAACCCTTGAGCCCAACGCCTTGCTCGGGTTCAGTTAGAGCCCAACGGCTCGCACCCACACACATGCGTGTATGAGAGAAACGCGCATCGCTCGGCCCCGACCATCAACCATAATCGGGAACACCCCGATATTTTCCTTGCCCTTGCTTCTACCATGGTTTTTTCCGTCATGGACGGCCCAAAGAATGTCATGCAGTTGCGTCTCTGGCCAGCCCAGGATGAAAAGCCCATTCTCTGTCATGATTTTTTATCATAGAAGTAGGACCCCACCACATCTATGATGATACCGGGTTTTGTCATAATTATCGTCATAGAAGTGTCATAAGTATGACAGAATTTTTTTTCGTTCGGCCCAAAATGTCAGGGATGTGTCTTTTTTTGTAGTGGTCGCATGTCGGAATTTAATCCCGAAGGACCACAAACCCTTCAACACTTCTTCGGCACCACACACAAAGGGATGTGGAGGTTATTTTTCGGGAAGTAGAAACATTGGCCAGACATCACCGAAGATGCCGGCCTTAACTGCAACCGTCCGGATACCCCGGTAAGCACTTGGCTCCCGAACACTTTACAATTATGCATATCGTAATATGGTACTAAGCAAGCTATTTTTTTCCAGAGCTGGACAAAGAAAGTGGAGCTACTTATGTGTTCGGCCCCTCTGCCCGAGGGCCCAACGAATGCTGTTCTAACAAGGATGTTGGCCATGGCACCATACCAGAAAGCCAATGAAGGAGGGCGAGGTGGAGAGTGAGAGGACCAAAGATGGCCCCTATTCCAAGGGTGCATCAGACATTGTGTCTGGAGGAATCAAAGTCCCCCTATCCGAAGACAAAAGTGAAGGGGGGGGGCATTGTCTCACTTCCGCCTAGGAAGAGAAGGGCCGCCTCTGAAGATGGGGAGAAGTAGGCTTCCAAGCGAGGAAAGATGCCTCAGGAGGCCGGTTCAGGCTTGGAGGACGCCGACGCGCAGTCTCATGACGAGGACAAGCCTCAGGCCAAATCGTAAGTGAATCCAGGCTGTTTTAAACATCTCTCGCTCCTTTCTTATAATGCGCAGAATGTATATTTTTTGTTTTTTAGTTCGTCACGCAGTCTTCCTCAGCAATCGTTTTCCTCGAGGGACCTTCTCCTAGAGATGATGGAAAGCGAGACGCCCCCACCGGACTCCCCGTCCAATAGGGCGGACGACTTGGAGGTGTCGTCACGGAGGGTCTCCCCGGCCAACAAGTGGTGCAAGGGATGATGAAGACATTGCCCGAAGGTAATACTTCGGTGGCCTAGGGTCCAGGGGACAACAATGAGGGCCCCAGACAGTCCGATATACAGCCGGATACGAATGAACTAATCCCTTCAAGGGGTGGCCGTACTCTTATAGCAGCCTCCGGAGACCCAGAGGCGCCGGATATCTTGACGAACATGCTGCGGCAGGCGTCTGTCTCAGAGGAACATCGTACCTTAATGGGCACGGTGGTTGAAAAGGTCCAGTGCACGAAGAACGGATTGGATGGGGCCTTTGCGAGCCTAATAAGAGGCTTCGAGGTTTGTACTGTAATATGTGCAATTGTGTTTTATTCGCAAAATACACCTGTGTATAGATAGTAGCCCCTGAGACTCAGGTTGGCTTCCCATGGGAGGCGAACGGAGGATCAAGAAGGAACATTCAAGGATTAATCTAATTGATTTGAACACAGCCCCTGGCTACTTCCCAGACTACGTATATTGCCGAGCTACAACGGAAGCTTGATATGGCCGGGGATGACATTGCGTTAATCAATGTGCGTCTTGACGAATCGCAAGGTATGTGTTCGGGGTAGTCCCTTCACATACATGTTTGTGATATAAGCATGATGCTGAAATTTATATACTATAATATGCATGGCTGCAGATGGTGCTGCCGCCATTGAAATTCTTCGGGTGGAGTTGACCCAGCCCAAGGAGCAGGCCTGGTGTAGTAATGCGGCTGCCGAAAAGGCATCGACTGATTTAAAGGACAAACGAGCCATTCGACGTCAAGACGAGGAGAAGATATCCACAATGGCGCTCGAACTTAAAAATGCTGCTAGCCGCTGTGAACTCCTTGAGAAGCAGAATGAAGCCAAAATGGCTGAAGTTGACAAGGCCTTACGAGAGGTGTGGGAGGCGCGATCTGAATCCAGAGCTGCCCGTGAGGAGATCCGGCAAGCTAGGGAGATTGTGGCTGGTGAGCCATTTTTGCTACAGACTAAGTTCAACGATCCGAACTATGCTCAGCTTAACCAATTATGGAGTTCTCTGGACAAGTTTTTAGACTTGCCGAAGAGTTCTTCCGATGCGGCACAGTTTTACCAGGTGCGAGAGGGGTATGCAATGGAGATACTTTTTTGGTCGCAATTCCGGGAATCGAAGTGCCCCCTGTTGCTAGATGAGCAGATGTCCCAGTGGGCCGAGCTTCATAGGATATCCGGCGCTGCCATGAAGAATGTCATAACCCGGTTATGGCCAACTGAGCCTGTTCCGAATAGCTACTTTGGCTTGGTGCAACGGCTTGTTGACGCGGTGCCACGTATCGACTCTATGAAGCGGTCGGTGTGCATCGAGGGTGCACGGATGGCCCTTGCCTGAGTCAAGACATTCTAGGGGAAGAGGAAGGCCATCGATGTTGCAATGAAGAGTCCACCCAAGGGAAAGGATCACCAAGAACCGGAGCATTATTTTGAAGACGTCCTAGTGGCTGCCCGATTGATAGAGGGCCAGTGCTCGAAAGACATAATGTTCGAGTGAGGTGTATGAGAATTGTACGAGACAATTTTATAGTTAATCTGTTTTTATATATTGCTTGAAAGTTTGTGTTCCTCCGGTGTGGCCGTTTTAATATAATCTAAAAGTTTTCCAGTCGTCAGCTTCAGCCCCCTCGTGGGAAATACGGGGGTGTTCGGAAAAGCATTTGATCACTCTTGACCCAACATCTTGGTCCGTGAAGGAGGTGTCAATGCGGCGAACCAGGTAACTAGACTATAGGGCGTTAACACGTTCACTTAGCCATAGGAGTTTTATGGTGGGTCTACGACATAGCCCCTGGAATGTATGCGGCTTATTCATACGATGCATGTACATATTTGACCGAAAAAGAGGTCCTTCGTGTGAAACGGAGGAATCGCTAGAGATTCCGAAAAGTCATCGAGTGGTTGACCAGCTCTCGCCGCATCATGACAGTCAGTTTTCGGCTTTCTCTACTGAGGTGCTGAGCCAGGTGAACCGGAAGCACAATCGCAGAAGTTCTCCCTTTACTACCCTAGCCGATAGAGCGGAACGTAGGATAGCAAGCATAGGAGCCGGGCAACCAAACTATTGACCCAAGACATGATTCAGAGCCGATGCATATATGGCCAAACTCGCGACGCCGAATTATGATGCAAAAGCTGTCTGGACTTTGTTGGCAACTCAATTGTTCCCGTATCGAGCCCCTGCCAAGTTTAAGCCGGGGTATATCTGTGAAACAACCATAGGAGGTGTGTTCAATTGCGGAAAGAAGCGGATAAATAATACTGGTAATGTGAACTAGGACCTGAGCGATATGCCAAAGATTACTTGATATATGTAAACCCACGACCCCGGCTATTTGATATGCCCTGGGTCGAAGGCAGAGGAAAAAGGCATGTTACAGGCTCGAAAAAGAGTGCGGTCTACAAAAAGTTATTTTGGACCTCCTGTCGCACATCTGCACCGCCTGTCCTCGGTGAGGGGAATCCTTGAAGGAAGTAGCCCCGTAGGTAAGTGTACGGATCCGAACTCCGATAGAGTCAGTTTTAGATGTTTCTCCTTTGCACCACCTGTTTTTAAGAGCTAATGAAGAAAGAAGAAAAAAGGTAAGTAGATGAAAAATGTTACCGGAGTGCTTATAGACTTGTCCGTATTATGCTTCCGCCAATGCCCATGGTATCTTAAGCGCGTAGTTATGTATGTGCGGTATAGTTTTAACGGGTATATGAGATGGGCAACGGAAGCCGAACTGCTATTTCTGCTCCGGATTTGATCGATCTTTGGGGGGAAATTGCTTTTGGCCTTCAACACTTGGCTGGTGAATCGTTCTGTCGCCCCTATTGCCTGGCGGCCCCCTTCCCTTGTGTTCGGCATTGGGCTTGCCGGCCTGCTTGAGCACCCAACCGTTTCTATTGGTATGATTAGCTGGTTTATCGGGGTGGCCATGAATCTGGGATGGTCGGTCCAGTGTCTTGTCTAGGTTGTATGGTCTGTCTCTGTTCGCCTTGAATAGCTTTTTCCGTTGACCAGGCTTAAAATTGCTGAATCCGGCGTTGACCGCTATTTCGCGTGATCTTTCATTATCATTGCGACTGTTGTGTTTACTTTGTCCTGGCTTGCCGTTGCCATCTCTTGTTTCGGAAGTGCCCAGGCCGCTGGCGCTATTGCTTCTACGAGCGAGCCAGCTGTCTTCTCCCGCGCAAAAGTGGGTCAATAGAGCGGTAAGGGCTGTCATGGATGTAGGTCTTTCTTGACCGAGGTGGCGTGCAAGCCTTTCATCCCGGATGCTGTGTTTAAAGGCCGCAAGGGCTTCCGCGTCCAGGCAGTCGATGATTTGGTTCTTTTTAACTAAGAACCTAGTCCAGAGCTGCCTGGCTGACTCTCCGGGCTGCTGGACAATGTGACTTAAGTCATCGGCGTCCGGTGGCCGGACATATGTTCCTTGGAAGGGTTCGCAAAAGGCGTCCTCCAAATCTTCCCAACTGCCAATAGAATTTTCGGGCATACTGTTTAACCAGTACCGAGATGGTCCTTTGAGTTTTAGTGGTAGGTATTTGATGGCATGAAGGTTGTCCCCACGGGCCATGTGGATATGGAGGAGGAAATCCTTGATCCATACCATGGGGTCTGTTGTTCCATCGTATGATTCAATATTCATAGGTTTGAACTCGTCTGGGAATTGATGTTCCATTACTTCACCTGTGAAGCAAAGAGGATGCGCGACGCCTCTATGTTGGGCCACACTATGACATACCTCCATTGGAGTCTGTTTGCGGTTTTTGGCCCGGGCGTGGCTAGGTTTGTCACGTTCGTATAGGTGGCCGTCATTACGTGTCGAGGTATGTCCTCGTGATCTGTTGGTCGCTCTTGGGTGTCCTGATCTGCTACCCGGGGCGGTGATGGTCGTGTGCACAATCCCGATCTATTTTGTTCTTGCCTTTACAGCAAGGTGGGGCGCTCTGGTGTTCGGCTTGAATTGCTGCTTTACCCAGACCAAGTTGTGGTTGACCTGACGTCCTGTGCGATAATGGCGCAGGCTCGAGCGCCCAGTCGTCGCCCTGGGGTAGCAATCTACTCTTAGGGTAGCTTTTGGCTGGGCCACTAAGGCCGTATTGTTTGGTGGCTAGGACTTCGGTCCATCTATCATTGAGCAGATCTTGGTCGGCTTGAAATTGCTGCTGCTTCTTTTTTAGGCTTCTTGCAGTGGCCATTAGTTGGCGCTTGAAGCGCCCATGCTCAAGAGGTTCCTCAGGTACGATAAAATCCTTGATGCCGAGACTCACCTCGTCCTCAGAGAGCGGAAGGTAATTGTCGTCCTTCGAATCCTCATACTTGGCCCGCTTACCAGGGCTAACCTGCCCATCTTCCCCTTCATCCTGGTCATTAGCTGTATCAACGGGGTCTTCGCTGTCTTCGGCGTCGTCGTCCATACCGTCAATGTTCTCGGAGTCGTAATCAAGTGTATCGATTGAATCCTCGACCGTGGCTATGAAGTGGGTGGTGGGTGGGAAGCAAAATTCTCCACCGCCAGCCCCTGGTTCGAGCCGGATATAGTTCGGCTGTGAGTCCTCTGTCAAGGACATGTACTTTAACGAGTTTAGCACATCGACCAAAGGTGAGTGCTGGAAGATTTCCACGGCGCCGAATTCAAAGATCAATAAACGATCAAGCTTGGCGTCCGTGGGCTCACGTGGTTCAGAACTTACGGCCGGAGACGAGTCTGGAGTTTTGGTGACCAAGACATCATGAGAGGTTGAGTGAATGTGCGGCTCCAACATCGTGGAGTCTGTGGCCTCCGTAGTAGGATCAATCCTCCCATCCTTGGATGGCGCGGCTTGCTCCAGATCTAGGGCAAGAGCGGTTATAGGAGCAATCTCCTGGATGCAGCCAGATGACAGATTTTGGTCATGATCATCTGGGTGACTGGAAGCGGCTACCGCGGTTTCGAATCCGGTGAAGATCAAGTCACCACGGATATCCGCAACGTAGTTCAAGCTTCCGAATATGACCTGATGTCCAGGGGCGTAGCTTTCGATCTGCTCCAGATGGCCAAATGAGTTGGCCCGCAGTGTGAAGCTGCCGAACACGAAGATCTATCCGGGGCGGAAGGTTTCTCCTTGGACAGTGTCAATATTGACGATCGAAGGGGCCATCGAACCTTTTGGCGACAGCACAGAGGAACTCTCAATGAAAGCACCAATGTTGGTGTCAAAACCGGAGGATCTCGGGTAGGCGGTCCCGAACTGTGCGTCTAAGGTCGATGGTAACAGGAGACAAGGGACACGATGTTTACCTAGGTTCGGGCCCTCTCTATGGAGGTAATACCCTACGTCCTGCTTGATTGATATTGATGAGTATGAGTATTACAAGAGTTGATCTACATCGAGATCGTAATGGCTAAACCCTAGAGGTCTAGCTTGTATGGCTATGATAATGAATATCCTATCCGGACTAAGTCCTCTGGTTTATATAGACACCGGGACGATCTAGGGTTACACAAGGTCGGTTACAAAGAATGGAATCTATATATCCGGTCGTCAAGCTTGCCTTCCACGCCAAGGAGAGTCCCATCTGGACTCGGGTGTAGTCTTCGGTCTTCGTATCTTCACAGCCCATCAGTCCGGCCCATGGCTAACAGGCCGGACGCCCGAGGACCCCTTAGTCCAGGACTCCCTCAGGCGCCCCCTTCCTTCCTTCTCCTTCTCCCTTCCCTTTTTCCTATTCCATGTGGGAGGTGGAATCCTAGTAGGACTAGGGAGTCCTAGTAGGACTCCACACTTTGGGCGCGCCCTATGAGGGCCGGTCTCCTCCTCCATCCATCCTTTATATACGTGGCCAGGGGCACCCCATAGACACACAAGTTTATCATTGATCCCTTAGCCGTGTGCGGTGCCTCCCTCCACCATAATCCACCTCGGTCATATCGTAGTGGTGCTTAGGCAAAGCCATGTTCCGGTAGCATCATCATCACCATCATCACGCTGTCGTGCGGACGGAGCTCTACCTCGACACTCTGCTGGATTGTGAGTTCGTGGGACATCACCGAGCCGATAGTGTGCAGATCGCGGAGGTGCCGTATGTTTGGTACTAGGATCGGTTGATCATGAAGACGTACGACTACATCAACCGCGTTGTCATAATGCTTCCGCTTATGGTCTACAAGGGCACGTAGACAACACTCTCCCCTCTCGTTGCTATGCATTACCATGATCTTGCATGTGCGTAGGATTTTTTTTTTGAAATTACCGCGTTCCCCAACAGTGGCATCCGAGCCAGGTCTATGCATAGATGTTATATGCACGAGTAGAACACAAAGGAGTTTTGGGCGTGGGAATATACATATTGCTTGCCATCACTAGTTGATTCTTGATTCGGTAGTATTGTTGGATGAAGCGGCCCAGACCGACATTAACATACGCTTACGCGAGACTGGTTCTACCGACGTGCTTCGCACACAGGTGGCTAGTGGGTGTTAGTTTCTCCAACTTTAGTTGAATCGGATTCAATGAATCTTTCTGAAGATCAAAAAGCAATCACTATACCGCGTTGTGGTTTTTGATGCGTAGGTAAGAACGGTTCTTGCTCAGCCCATAGCAGCCACGTAAAACTTGCAACAACAATGTAGAGGACGTCTAACGGCTTGTTGTGATGTGATGTGGTCAAGACGTGATGAGATATAAGTTGTTGTATGAGATGATCATGTTTTTGTTGAAGTTATCGGCAACTGGTAGAAGCCTTATGGTTGTCTCTTTATTGCATAAGATGCAAGTGCCAAATAATTGCTTTACTTTATCGCTATGCGATAGAAATAGTTGCAAGAGCAATAGTTGGCGAGACGACCATGTGACGACACGTTGATAGAGATCAAGATGATGGAGATCACGGTGTCATGCCGGTAACAATAGAGATCATGACGGTACTTTGGAGATGGAGATCAAAGGCACAAGATGATGATGGCCATATCATGTCACATATTTTTGATTGCATGTGATGTCTATCCTTTATGCATCTTATTTTGCTTAGTTTGGCGGAAGCATTATAAGATGATCTCTCACTAAATTTCAAGGTATAAGTGTTCTCCCTGAGTATGCACTGTTGCGAAAGTTCTTTGTGCTGAGACACCACGTGATGATCAGGTGTGATAGGCTCTACGTTCACATACAACGGGTGCAAGCCAGTTTTGCACACGCGGACTACTTGGGTTAAACTTGATGAGCCTAGCATATGCAGATATGGCCTCGGAACAATGGAGACCGAAAGGTCGAGCGTGAATCATTTACTAGATATGATCAACATAGTGGTGTTCACCATTGAAAACTACTCCATCTCACATGATGATTGGACATGGTTTAGTTGATTTGGATCACGTGATCATTTAGATGACTAGAGGGATGTCTATCTAAGTGGGAGGTCTTAAGTAATATGATTAATTGAACTTTAATTTGTCATGATCTTAGTCCTGATTGTATTTGCATAACTATGTTGTAGATCAATAGCTCGCGATATTGCTCCCCGTTTATTTTTGATATGTTCCTAGAGAAAAGCTATATTGAAAAATTATAGTAGCAATGATGCGGACTAGGTCCGTGATCTAAGGATTATCCTCATTGCTGCACAAAAGAATTATGTCCTTGATGCACCGCTAGGTGACGGACCTATTGGAGGAGCAAATGCAGACGTTATGAACGTTTAACAATGCTCGATATGATGACTACTTGATAGTTTAGTGCACCATGCATTACGGCTTAGAACCGGGACTTCAAAAATGTTTTGAACGACATGGAGCATATGAGATGTTCCAAGAGTTAAAATTGGTATTTCATACTCATGCCCGTCTCAAGAGGTATGAGACCTCTGACAGTACTTTGCCTACAAGATGGAGGAGAATAGCTCGACCAGTGAGCATGTGCTCAGATTGTCTGAGTACTACTATCACTTGAATGAAGTGGGAGTTAATATTCCAGTTAAGATAGTGACTGACAGAGTTCTCTAGTCACTATCACCAAGTTACTAGAACTTCGTGATGAACTATAATATGCAAGGGATGCCGAAAACGATTCCCCGAGCTCTTCGCGATGCTAAAATCGGCGAAGGTAGAAATCAAGAAAAACATCAAGTGTTGATGGTTGACAAGACCACTAGTTTCAAGTAAAAGGGCACGGGAAAGAAAGGGAACTTCAAGAAGAATGGCAAGCAAGTTTCCACTCCCATGAAGAAGCCTAAAGCTAGACCCAAGCCTGAAACTGAGTGCTTCTACTGCAAAGGAAATGGTCACTTGAAGTGGAACCGCCCTAGATACTTGGCGGATAAGAAGGATGGAAAAGTGAACAAAGGTATATTTGATATACATGTTATTTATGTGTACTTTACTAGTGTTCATAGCAACCCCTCAGTATTTTGATACTGGTTTAGTTACTAAAGAGTAGTAACTCGAAACGGGAGTTGCAGCATGAACATAAACTAGTTAAGGGTGAAGTGACAATGTGTGTTGGAAGTGGTTCCAAGATTGATATGATCATCATCGCACACTCCCTACACTTTCGGGAGTAGTGTTGACCCTAAATAAATGTTATTTGGTGTTTGCGTTGAGCATGAATATGATTTGATCATGTTTATTGCAATACAGTTATTCATTTAAGTCAAAGAATAATTATTGTTCTATTTACATGAATAAAACCTTCCATGGTCATACACTCAATATAAATGGTTTATTGAATCTCGATCGTAGTGATACACATATTCATAATATTGAAGCCAAAAGATGCAAAGTTAATAATGATAGTGCAACTTATTTGTGGCACTGCCGTTTAGGTCATATTGGTGTAAAGCGCATGAAGAAACTCCATGCTGATGGACTTTTGGAATCAGTTGATGCTTGCGAACCATGCCTCATGGGCAAGATAACTAAGACTCCGTTCTCTGAAACAATGGAGTGAGCGACTGACTTATTGGAAATAATACATACTGATGTATGCGATCCGATGAGTGTTGAGGCTCACGGCAGGTATCATTATTTTCTGACCTTCACAGATGATTTGAGAAGATATGGGTATATCTACTTGATGAAACATAAGTCTGAAACATTTGAAAAGTTCAAAGAATTTTAGAGTAAAGTGGAAAATCATTGTAACTAGAAAATAAAGTTTCTATGATTTGATCCTGGAGATGAATATTTGAGTTATGAGTTTGGTCTTCAATTAAAACAATGTGGAATAGTTTCACAAACTCATGCCACGCGGAACACCATAGCGTAATGGTGTGTCCGAATGTCAAAATCGTACTTTATTGGATATAGTGCAATCTATGATGTCTCTTACCGATTTACCACTACCATTTTTTGGGGTTATGCACTAGAGACAGCTACATTCATGTTAAATAGGGCGCCATCTAAATCCGTTTAGATGAAACCGTATGAACTATGGTTTGGCAAGAAACCTAAGCTGTCGTTTCTTAAAGTTTGGGGTTGTGATGCACTACAAGAAATATGTCAACTTGTGACCAGCACTATTGGTCACTGAATGGTCACTGTTTTCAATTTGTGACCTTTTTGTGACCAAAAACATCAGGTCAAAAGCTGGCAGTCATAAACTGACTATAGCGATCTTTCTTCTGGAATGGTCGTAGACATTTATGACCAAAATACGTCTACTGTGGCATTTTGGTCACTAGCAACCTCCCCAGGACAGGTAGGCATCCAGCGTGGCAATCTGATGTGGCACAAGATTCAGCCCGGTCCAATTCGATTTTCTACATGGGCCTAGCCCAACAATTCGGCCTTTTTAAAGTATTTTTTTCATGTGCTTTTATTAGCTACATGGGTCTGACCCAGTAATTCGGCCCATGTATTTTTTAGGCAAGCCCTTTTAATATATGTATTTTATGTTAATTTCGGTTAGCTAGATGGGCCTGGCCTACAATTTGGCCTTTTTATTTTCTAGCGCATGACATGTTGCGGTCCATTTCTTTTTTATTTCCAGCTTTTTTTGTCAGCTCCAGTTTTCAGATGGGTCCCAATTGTTAGGTTTTTTATAGCTTATTAATAAGCAATATATATGTATATATCAAACAGATAGAAGAGAGAAAGCATATGAAAATCTTCAAATAATAGCTAAAATAAGTTTATTACAATATGCTATACAGAACAGAACACGTGAAACTACATACACTCATTCACATCACAACAACCAGTTTCACCATCGAATCTTGCATACCCAGGAACTTCAAACTTCACCCAGATCCACACAAATCATAAATATTGGGATCTACAAATAAACCGTTACTCTTGGATACCACAAAACATGCTCTTCAACATAGGAAGAAGTCATCAACGGAGTTCTACCAACAACACAAGCTCCATTCACCTACAAGAACAGAATGGAATATCAAGTACTTGGATCGTTCAAGCAGATTACAACCAACATATATATATATGTAGAAGTACATCAGTAAATATGATGGAGCAAATCAGACAACAGATACACTTATACAACCCAACAAATGGGTGATGACGACAAGCAAAAAATATACTCCCAGGTTTGGACATAAATAGTGTCAGATCAAGCAGAAGACAATAAGGCAGTAAACATATTGTCACATCCTTTTTGACCCTCTTCAGATCAATTAATCTACATAGCTTCAATTTTCTTTGTGCTTTACAGCAAAGAGCAATACTAAAGAGAGCAAAGCATAGTTGATGATGGGTTGGTGAATTACCTCGATGGCGTACTTGATGGTAATGTCGATCCTTCTGGAGTTACTAGTGTTCGTCCATAGACATAAGCATAGAAAAGAAAACATGATTTCAGCAAAACTAAAACTGTCAATGAAAGTTGAATAACAATGCAGCAGATTATCTCTTAGCATGGAGGTACATCACCAAATTAAACAAGATGGTTGTTCAAGTTTCTATATGAGTATTCATGATTTCAGTTTGTCATCATCGTTTAAATAGCTTGGCAAATATTGACAGCAAGGAAACAAAAAATTGAAGTCTATAGATTTGTGAGCATGCAGTAGATTGTTCACATCCTAATGAAATACATGGAAAAGAAGCTTGAACTATACTAGCAATAGAAATCAGTCAGCAGTATCTGAGAGTGACTGATGGTTGTTTCAACAAACAAACAGTTTCTTAACATCTTAACATGGACCAAAGAACCGTTGTTACTTCACAATGAAGATAAATATATCGACTCTAGCAAGCAAGGACCTGACCTCTCCTTTCGGAAGAAGAGGTTTCAGTTTTCTTGTCACAAATTTGATGGCTAATGTGGTGGTGTAGTAAGCAAACATTTTAGTTTAACTTAGCACACCATTGTTTAATTATTCTTTTCAGCACGCTTTCGCCAATGACGTAGTGTGAATAATACGAGAAATAGAGAAATAACACTGAAATTTTGAGACTAAACAAATGCACTATGTACCAGATCGAACACTCTTAAATCAGAACCAAAAAAATATGCCATCTATTATTAATCTTACAGAAAAGCACTCAATCTTCACTTCCATCGCTCCTTCAGGTTGCAAATCTATGTACACGCATTTCTGGAAATACAAAAGTACAAAATCCATCATCTCTGTTGTAATAAGCGAAAAACACTCAGCACTAATGAAATTGTTCCGTGCAAACCCAAAGAAGGGAAACATAAGGGTTAATCATACAACTATATTAAGAAGTCAAGTAATAATTGAATGAGACATCAAGGCAGTAATGAGGCCTTGATGTTCCCTCGACAAGGTTTCGATATATACGGATATACCATATTATTTTGGTACAATTTCGTTAAATACCACATAAAAAAAGCATATACTTGATAAATTGAGTAGGTGATAAATTTTCTTAACTATAAACTAACACCACCAACACTCATTCCAATTCTGTAGCACAAACAGTAAGGTATTTACCCAAACTGTACCACTGTAAGCTAGCGCAAACACTTGCATGCATTAATGTTCATTCTGTAGTAGCACACTAGCTTGCGGCACAGGGCCACCAAGCCTTTATATAGGAGCACTGTACAAGTACGCACATCACTTGCATGCACAAATCACTCCTATGTAGTAGACTAGTAGTAGCACACTTGCTCTTGGCAACTAACTTTAATATGTTCACTGTTGGTCTAATGCGTAGATGACTAGGGGAGATGCATGCATGCTGATGACCAAATCACTATATATTGCAGGCAAACACATCATCCCAGGATGATTGGGGCTGTATGATTTTTGTATGATAAGCATCAATAACAAATGGAAGTTAGTTTTTACCGGCTTCTTGTTTACTCCTAGTTGTGCCCACGTGATGACTTAAGCAACTCCTCCAAGGTTCCATAGCCACCTGTCAAATTAACTGAATGTCAAAACACTTGTTGAAGAACTGTATTCAGAAATTTCTTTCACTTATGGAAGAATTGTACAGGTACTTAGTAAAGCAATAAAAGCGTCAACAAACCAAGCCATTTCGCCCTTCCGCTCTTGTATGCCAAAAACAACTCTATAGGAGCATGGATCAGGGACAGTAAGAAACTAAGCATCCAACTGTAATATAACTTGACCTACATGATCACCTAATACCAATAGGAGCATGGATCAAGTTTGATATAGTAAACAACAGTATAAACCTGACGGGTGGCAATAATGTACTACTAAACAGTAGTGCTCCCCCGCCAGCTTGTTGCAGCTCGGCAGAGTGGGGACCCAACACTCCCCAACTCCACAAGACCTGGAGCAAGCAAACTAACAGTAGGGTGAAATTGATATCTATCAAGCCTCTACCGATTTGGTAAATAAAACAGACAAATTTAAGTTGCTGATGTAGTACAAGTCGAATAAAAATGTTGCAGATTTGTTTGTGGGTATTGAACACCAAACCAATTTCATTTTCAATTTTAGGAACACACATACAAACTGAAGTAAACCAAATCCCCCAATAATGTGTGTCAAATGCTGTCCAAACTAAAACTCAACTACAGGTATCCCTCTCCTATGTTACAACCAAACTACATGGCAGGATTGGATCAGATTGGACCAACCCAAATCAGAATAGCTAGCTAGCAAGGAAGGGAAGGGGTCGTCCTTCTCTTACCACAACCGTGGTTGTACCGCTTCAGCTTTTGATCTTCACTGCCACGTGCCGTGGTACGTGCTGAAGAAGTCGCGTACATCTCGTGAAGGACGTCATGGAATGCGAGATGCACTGCAGACCATGAGAAGGAACACCTCTTCCCTGCCTCGCTCGTCACATATCAGCTGCTGTAGGGTGACCCGCGCCATGGATGCCATGGGAGGAGTGTGGCCTGGTGGATCTGGGAGGAAGGGGAGTATGTGAGGCGAGGTTGAACAATCTGAGGGAGACCGAAACCCTAGCCATGGGTTGGAGAGGGATGGATGGGTGGGGGATTCAGCGGATCTGGCAGGTCCTAGTCTTGCAAGGTGAGAGCAGGTGGCCGGTGCGGCACCGCGGAGCGAGACTCTCCTAGCCGCGGCGGCGTGGCCCCTCGGCGCCGCGAAGGCGGCTGAGAAGGAGGGGAACACCGCCGAGGAGCCAGTGGCGAGGGAGGGGAAGCGCGAATGCCATGGTTGCGAGGGAGGGGAGGGAGGAAGGGGTCGACGGCGGCTGCAGCGGTGTGCACGCGGGGTTGGATTGAATTGGGCCAGGGTGAGGGGAGGGCGCGGTAGTGTGCGTCGGCGGCGTGGGTCATCGACGGTGAGGGAGGGGCATCGGCTACAGGAGTGGACAGGAGGGGTGGGGGAGGGATCTGGATCTGGTTGGGGGAGGAGGGGCGGCGGAGGAGGGATTTGGATCGGGGAGAGGAGGGGCAGCATCGCCCTAGGGTTTCTCGGGAAGGAGGGGATCGAGAGACGCTGGATTAGTAGGGTGGACGGCCTAGATCGAATAAAGGGAGTGATCCCTAGGCTGCGCCCTGATTGGTTCAAAAATGAGCAGTCCGAAAATTACTTTCTTAGTGCTAAAAACAGGGGGTTGAAGCAGCTACCGAAAATATTTCGCAAAATGGCATCACTAAGATTTTCACTTAAGTTAGACCACCTTTCGTGGATGATTATCAGTTTGATTGGATTTCCGATCTTTCTAGCTATTTCGTGAAACAGTCAATTCGGCAAGAAGTGGGTCAAATTTGAACTACATGTGTTTTATAGTTTTCTATTTATTTTTTTCAAAAAAACATTGTTAGTTACAAAAGTAGCTATTTCATCATGGATAAACCGAGATTTTTGCATTATTAAGCACCTAACTAAGAACGGGCGCGCGGTCAAATTTGATCACATTTTGAAATCGGCATTTGAAATTCATTAAAAAAATGGAAAACATTTAACCTCTTATGGTTAGTTCAAATAAACGAATATTTTGTGCATGTGTGTATTTAGGGATGACAAACAATGTTGATTTGGGAGGTTTTCATTTTCTTTGCTCAAAAGAACCATTTTTCATTTTCTAAGCGACCAATATGTGTTTTTTTATGAAGGAACTACCATACATTTGTTGCAAAATGGCACTAAATCATTTTTCTAAAATATTAGTCCATATTTAATGTATAATTGATCAAACCCGCCGATTCAGTAGGGTGTCAAAAGCTTTTATCCACCTCTGGTGAAAAAGACAAATTAGTTGGGTGTCAAAAGCTTTTATCCACCTCTGGTGAAAAAGACAAATTTCCGCCAATTCAGTAGGAAGCGGGTCAAATTTGAACTGCAGCTACCTCATAGTTTGCTCTTTATTTTTTCCAAAACTCATTTCCAGGTAAAAAAAGTATCTATTTAATCACAGAAACACCAAAAAAATTCAAGATTCAACAACTAGCTATGAATGGTCAAGCCCGCCGTTTTGACCGCATTTTGAAATGGGCATAAAAATTTCAAAAAAAACCAAAAAATTGGAAAACCTTCACATTGTGTCATTATATGTGATCAAGTTACCAGGAAAAATAATAAACTTGTAATACGGTAATTTTTTTTAAAAAAGTTTTCTCAGAAATGAGCTATCATGTGTGGAGATCAATGACTTTCAAGCCAAATGATCAATCTTATGGCCACATTCATGGCATAGTTTGTTGAAATGATCTATTATTGTGCACAAGGGTGCATATTGGAATGGCAAACAATGTTGTCTAAGGAAATTTTCATTTTCTTTAGACGAAAAAATCATTTTCCATTTTTCGAGTGCCCCAAATGAGGTTTTTTGTGAAGAAACTACCAAATAATTGTTGCAAAATTGGATCAAATAAATTTTATAAAATACTAGGCCATAATTAATGCACAATTGACCAAATGGTTGGGTGTAAAAAGTTTTCATCCACCTCTGGTGAAAAAGACAAATTTCCGCTGATTTAGGAGGAAGCGGGTCAAATTTGAACTACGGCTGCCTCATAGATTGCTATTTATTTTTTACAAAAATCATTTCTATGTACAAAAGTATATATTTAATCAGAGAACCACCAAAAAAATTATAAGATTCAACCACTAGCTAGGGACGGTCATTCCCGTCGTTTTGACCGCATTTTGAAACGGGCATAAAAATTCAAAAAAAATCAAAGAATTGGAAAACCTTCGCATTGTGTCATTATATGTGACCAAGTTTTCAGGAAAATAATAAACTTGTAATAAGGCAATTATTTTAAAAAAGTGTTCTCAGAAATGAGCTATCATGTGTGAAGATTCATGGCTTTCAACCCAAATGCTCAATCTTATGGACACATTCATGGCATAGTTTGTTCAAATGATCTCATATTGTGCACAAGGGTGCATATTGGAATGGCAAACAATGTTGCCTAAGGAAGTTTTGATTTTCTTTGGACGAAAAAACCATTTTCCATTTTTCCATTGCCCAAAAGGAGGTTTTTTGTGAAGGACCTCCCAAATAATTGTTGCAAAATTGGACCAAATCAATTTTATAAAATACTAGGACATATTTAATGCACAATTGATAAAATGGTTGGGTGTAAAAAGTTTTGATCCACTTCTCATGAAAAAGACAAATTTCCACCGATTCAGCTGGAAGCGGGTCAAATTTGAACTGTAGCTACCTTGTAGTTTGCTCTTTATTTTTTTCAAAAATCATTTCTAGATACATAAGTATCTATTTAATCAGAGAAACACCAAAAAAATTCCAAGATTCAACTACTAGCTAGGAATGGTCATTCCCGCCGTTTTGACCGCATTTTGAAACGGGCATAAAAAATTCAAACAAAATCAAAAAATTGGGAAACCTTCACATTGTGTCATTATATGTGGCCAAGTTCCCAGTAATAACAAACTTGTAATACGGCAATTATTTTAAAAAAGTGTTCTCAGAAACGAGCTATCACGTGTGGAGATCTATGGCTTTCAAGCCAAATGATCAATCTTATGGCCACATTCATGGCATAGTTTATTCAAATGATATCATATTTGTGCACAAGGGTGCATATTGGAATGGCAAACAATTTTTCCTAAGGAAGTTTTCATTTTGTTTGGACGAAAAAACCATTTTCCATTTTTCGAGTGCCCAAAAGGAGGTTTTTTTGTGAAGGACCTCCAAAATAATTGTTGCAAAATTGGACCAAATCAATATCCTAAAATATTAGGACATATTTAATGCACAATTGACAAAATGGTTGGGTGTAAAAAGTTTTGATCCACCTCTCGTGAAAAAGACAAATTTCCGCCGATTCAGCTGGAAGCAGGTCAAATTTGAACTGCAGCTGCCTCATAGTTTGCTAAAAGAAAAAAATAGGAGGTGGCCTCTTCCAAAAATCATTTCTAGTTGCATAAGTACATATTTAATCATAAATACATGGTTTTGTGGCGACAAGTCAAGGTTTGGGCAGTGGCCGAGGGCCCCAACTCTAGAGCGCGTAAACTCGCATGCCCGCCGCATGGTCACCGCGTGACCATGGCGTTGCCATGTGTTTTGGGCGGCCTATGCATGTCTAGTGGGTTGGGCACTCCCTGGGTAGGTGCTAGGAAGAAAATTAAAACATAAGATTCTCACGAGGAGACCGATCGATGCTCAAACATGAATTAGCAGCCAAGTGTTTGATTAGCGGTACGGAAAATGTACATGGCTAATGGGCGTGAATTATGGCTGAGGATGATCAGTTATTAAGAAGACCATCTTTACAAATTTTCAGCTCAAAAGGAGGAGCCTAGGTGGTACTTGCTTTGCAAAGCACCACACTGGACATAAATTCGAATGTTGAAGCTGGGCTCAAAATAATGAATGGATTGAGTTGGCATTTGGTGGAGGATCAAAATTGGATCAAATCATTTTTCTAAAATATTAGGCCATATTTTATGTACAATTGACCAAATGGTTGGGTGTCAAAACCTTTCCATCCACCTCTTGTGAAAACGACAAATTTTCGCCGTTTCAGCTGAAAGCGGGTCAAATTTGAAGCGTAGCTGCCTCATTGTTTGCTCTCTAGTTTTTTTCAAAAGTCATTTTTAGGTACACAGTGCAACTGCCTCATTGTTTGCTCTTTATTTTTTTTCAAAAATCATTGTTTTATTCAACCCCTAGCTATTTGAACTACATTTGTTTCATAGTTTTCTCTTTATGTTTCCAAAAATCATTTCTAGGTACGCAACTAGTTATTTCATTAGAGATCCAAAAAAAGTTTTGAAAGACTCCCTCTAGCTACGACGGTCATGCTGCCGTTTTGACCGCAATTATAGGGTGTTTTCATTTTCCTATTCTCGCAATTTTATATTTTTAAGTTGTTTCGAGATTTTCCTATAATGAAGAACCTTTTTTCTAGAGAGATAAAATTTTAGAAAATGGTTTATTGACTTCAAAAAGTTTTCATAATATTTCGATAATGTACATGATTTTTGGAAAAATGTTCGTTGAATTAAAAAATGTTCTTGAATTCAAAACATTTCATGAAATTTATTTTTTTCAGTCAATTTAAAGAATTTGTTAACATACTTCTGAATTTGCAAACATTGTTTTGCATTAGTGTACATTTTTTGAATTATAATCTTTTTTGTAATCCCTGACTTTTTTATGAAGCAAAAATAAAAACGGAAAAAAATAGAAAACAGAAAAGTAACGAAAAAAGAGGGAGCCCGGCCTGGGCCGGCCCATGTTCTAGCATAGCATCGACACTAACTTTTATTCCTAAATGGGCCAAAGCCTAGGCGACACACGAAAATGTTAAAAGAAAAAAAATAGGAGGTGGCCTCTTCCGAACAAGGCCCAAGCCCAGTCGAAGAGAAACCTTAAGTAGGCCGCGCGCGTTACCCAATCAAGAAAGTGGGGGTAGCTTGGTGGTTTGCTTCTCTAAACGAGACTTAGATGTTGCGGGTTCGAGTCCCACGGGAGCCACTTTTTGCTGCGTTTATTCACCAATTTGCATGTCCTTTATTTCAAAGGAGGACGGTCCCACATGTCATAGGTATTGTATTAGTTGGTTCAGTAGTAGGCCTCACATGTCATTGTATACTCAAGAAGTTAATATGTGAGTGGACAACGGGTCCCACATGTCATTGGTATTGTGTTACTTGGCCCCGCATGTCAGTGGTAGGTCCACAAATCATTTCAGTAAATATGTGAGTGGTCAAACCAACTTCTAAAAGTGACACATAAGCAAAAATGACATGACACGTAGGCGGAATTGATGATGTGGCGTCCAGTCATATCAATGCATCCATGTTTAGAACGTTATGACCATTTATATTGGTCGTGATCAGCTAAAATATGGCAGTGGACCAGTGCAGTCTGCTTTACGACCATTTCGTGAAAATAAATTGCGACATTTCTGACCAAAATGGTCGCTATGGTTTAGGGTTTGGAGCTCCTCGAACAGCTTTTGACAAATTGGTCTCAAATGGTCGTAGATTTACGATCAATTCTTTCAGGGTCACTGACAGAAGGTCACAACTTGACATATTTCTTGTAGTGATGCTTATGTGAAAATGTTTCAACTTGATAAGCTCGAACCCAAATCAGAGAAATGCATCTTCATAGGATACCCAAAGGAGACAGTTGGGTACACCTTCTATCACAGATCTGAAGGCAAGATATTTTATTGCTAAAGAATGGTTCCTTTGTAGAGAAGGAGTTTATCTCGAAAGAAGTGTGTGGGAGGGAAGTAGAACATGATGAGGTAATTGTACCTTCTCCCGAATTGGAAAGTAGTTCATCACATAAATCAGTTCTAGTGATTCCTACACCAATTAGTGACGAAGCTAATGATGATGATCATGAAACTTTAGATCAAGTTACTACCAAACCTCGTAGGTTAACCAGAGTACGGCCCGCACCAGAGTGGAATGGTAATCCTATTCTGTAAATCATTTTACTAGACTGTGATGAACCTACGAACTATGAGGAGTGATGATGAGCCCAGATTCCGCAAAATGGCTCGAGGCCATGAAATCTAAGATGGGATCCATGTATGAGAACAAAGTATGGACCTTGATTGACTTGCCAAATGATTGGTGAGTCATTGAGAATAGATGGATCTTCAAGAGAAAGACGGATGATGATAGTAGTGTTACTACCTACAAAGCTCAAATTGTCACAAAATGTTTTCGACAAGTTCAAGGTGTTGACTACGATGAGATTTTATCACTCGTAGTGATGCTTAAAAGTCTGTCCGAATCATGTTAGCAGTTGCCGCATTTTATGAAATCTGGCAAATGGATGTCAAAACTGCATTCCTTAATGGATTTCTTAAAGAAGAGTTGTATATGATGCAACCAGAAGGTTTTGTCGATCCTAAAAGGTGCTAACAAAGTGAGCAAGCTCCAGCGATCCATCTATGGACTGGTGCAAGCATCTCGGAGTTGGAATATATGCTTTGATAAAGTGATCAAAGCATATGGTTTTGTACAGACTTGCGGTGAAGCCTGTATTTACAAGAAAGTGAGTGGGAGCACTACAACATTTCAGGTAAGTATATGTGAATGACATATTGTTGCTCGGAAATAATGTAGAATTTTCGGGAAAGCGTAAAGGAGTGTTTGACAAGAGTTTTTCAAAGAAAGACCTCGATGAAGCTACATACATATTGAGCATCAAGATCTATAGAGATAGATTAAGACGCTTGATATATTTTCAATTAGTACAAACCTTGACAAGGTTTTGAAGTAGTTCAAAATGGAAAAGTCAAAGAAGGAGTTCTTGCCTGTGTTGTAAGGTGTGAAGTTGAGTAAAGACTCAAAACCCGACCACGGCATAAAATAGAAATAGAATGAAAAGGCATTCCCTATGCCTCAGTCATAGGTTCTATAAAGTATGTTATGCTGTGTACCAGAACTATTGTGTAGCTCACCAAAAGTTTGGCAAGAGGGTACAATCGTGATCCAGGAGTGGATCACTGGACAACGGTCAAAAATATCCTTAGTGGAACAAGGAAATGTTTCTCGGTTATGGAGGTGACAAAGAGTTCATCGTAAAGAGTTACGTTGATGCAAGCTTTGACACCGATCTGGATGAATCTAAGTCTCGATCTAGATACATATCGAAAGTGGGAGCAATTAGCTAGAGTAGCTCCGTGCAAAGCATTGTTGACATAGAAAATTTGCAAAATACATACGGCTCTGAATGTGGCAGACCCGTTGACTAAATTTCTCTCACAAGAAAAACATGAGCACTCTTTGGGTGTTAATCACATAGCGATGTGAACTAGATTATCGACTCTAGTAAACCCTTTGGGTGTTAGTCACATGGAGATGTGAACTAATCACATAAAGATGTGAAGTATTCGTGTTAAATCACATGACGTTGTGAACTAGATTATTGACTCTAGTGCTAGTGGGAGACTGAAGGAAATATGCCCTAGAGGCAATAATAAAGTTGTTATTTTATATTTCCTTATATCATGATAAATGTTTATTATTCATGCTAGAATTGTATTAACCGTAAACTTAGTACATGTGTGAAAACATAAACAAACAGAGTGTCACTAGTATGCCTCTACTTGACTAGCTCGTTAATCAAAGATGGTTAAGTTTCCTAGCCATGGACAAAGAGTTGTCATTTGATAAGCGGGATCACATCATTAGAGAATGATGTGATTGAATTGACCCATCCGTTAGCTTAGCACGATGATCGTTACAGTTTCATTGCTACTACTTTCTTCATGACTTATACATGTTCCTCAGACTAAGAGATTATGCAACTCCCGAATACTGGAGGAACACCTTGTGTGCTATCAAACGTCACAACATAACTGGGTGATTATAAAGATGCTCCACGGGTGTCTCTGATGGTGTTTGTTGAGTTGGCATAGATCAAGATTAGGATTTGTCACTCCGAGTATCGGAGAGGTATCTATGGGCCCTCTCGGTAATGCACATCACTATAAGCCTTGCAAGCAATGTGACTCATGAGTTAGTTACGGGATGATGCATTACGGAACGAGTAAAGAGACTTGCCAGTAATGAGATTGAACTAGGTATTGAGATACTGACAATCGAATCTCGGGCAAGTAACATGTCGATGATAAAGGGAACAATGTATATCGTTATGCGGTTTGACCGATAAAGATCTTCGTAGAATATTTAGGAACCAATATGAGAATCCATGTTTCGCTATTGGTTATTGACTGGAGATGAGTCTCGGTCATGTCTACATAGTTCTCGAACCCGTAGGGTCCACACGCTTAACGTTTTGTGACGATTTGTATTACGAGTTATGTGATTTGGTGACCGGAGTTTGTTCGGAGTCCGGGATGAGATCGGGCACATAACGAGGAGTCTCGAAATGGTCGAGACGTAAAGATCGATATATTGGAAGGCTATGTTCGGACATCGGAAAGGTTCCGAGTGATTCGGGTATTTTTCGGAGTACCGGAGAGTTATGAGAATTCGTATTGGGCCTTAATGGGCCATACGGGAAAGGAGGGAAAGGCTTCAAGGGTGGCCAGGCCCCTTCCCCATGGACTGGTGTCGGGGGGATGGACCCCGGGCCGGCAACGGAACCCGGATCCTTTTCAAAAAACAACGGGGCTGGCACCGCCCCTCAATACCGGCACGCGCCTGGTCGGGTCGCTCGACCCGGCCAAGCCCCGCAAGCCAGCCAGACTAGGCGACCCAGCAAGACACGTCGACTCGGCCCCAGCAACTAGCGCAAGACAACCGAACCCGGTACAACCAAAGCCTCCTCAACAAGCCAGCACCACCCATGGCGTGCTACGCAATCCAGCCACGGATCAACTACCGTCCCATCCAGGCCGTATGATGGGCACGAGACTTCAATCAATGATGACCGAGGCAACAGTGCCCCGCCCATGCCTCTAGTCAGCAGGAACGTGGCAACAGTGCCCCTCACCTACCCGCTGACCAGGGCCGGCGTGGCTACAGTGCCCCCGCCTTCACCGCTGACGATAGCAAGCGGCGACCTGACGGATAGCACTGCACGCGACTTGACTCAGCCACGCCCTAACGATCGACAAGATGGTGCATAGTCCCCCTAGGCATGCGGGGCCCGCACCTAGTGGAACCTGGGGAACCCGGGGAACCACAAGCCCTCAGCGGGACCCAGCCCGGGTCCCCGGACACCGACAATACGGACCCACCGACTTGTAACCTTACTATTGTACCCCGGGGGTTGGACTATAAAACCCCCGGGAGCCCACAGTCATAAGGGATACTATCTCTCAAGGGGCGAGCGAGAGGGCAAGCAGAAAACACATACGAGAGAAAAGCAAGTGAGCATAGGACTAGCCACGGAACAGCAACACCGGAGAGAAGGAGCAGCCCAAGCCTTGGCCAGCTTCCTTCCTCCACCATACAGCTCCAGGAGCAACATTGTACTATCGATCATCCAACTACACTCGGTAGGACTAGGGGTATTATCTCTCCGGAGAGCCCCGAACCTGGGTATGTCCGGCGTCCCGCGCCCGCTCATGCCAATCCCGCCTCTGGAGGCCACCAGCGCCCTCGAGCCTCCTCCTCTCTTTAGCCTTCCCTTGGCATCTGCCGTGCGCCCACCACGATAGTTGGTGCCCACCGTGGGGTAGCTCGAGGAGCTGGCCGGGAGCATGCTTCAGACGGGGCCCTTCTCCTGCACCGATGAGTCCATCGCGCTGGCAGCCGACGTTGTCAGCGCGCTTGCTGCCTCCTTCGCCGCGCTGTGCATCTCCAATGCATTCGCGGCCGATGAGTACCCCAGCGAGGTGCTCAGCTACTCCGACTCTCCCCTCTCCCTCAGCGGCGCCGTTTCTGCCAGGGCAATGGACGTCCATGTGGAGGTCTTTGTCACCGGCGACGGCGCCTCCTCATCATCGAGCAAGACGAGGAAGGCTGCCGAAGCCAGGGCCGCATCGGATCGGATCGAGCCGTCCGATCTATTGCTTGCCATGATGCAAAGCCTCCGCATTCCCATTGGCACCGACGTTGACGCCACCAATGTCGCTGAGGCCCGAACCCGGCTCGAGGAAAGGCGCCAGTAGATGTTGGACAAGTCGGAGACGCTCGCCGCCACTCAGCGTCGCTTGGACGCCGCTCAGCTGTAGCGCGATGCCGCCTACGGATTCACGCCCACTGCAGCCGGGCCAAGCCGGGTCGCCTATGTGCGTGCCCGGGGAGGAGCGATCGGCCAGACCCTCGGCGCCGTCCCAACCGTCTACGAGACCCCAACGAAGAACATGCATGCTGCCCAGGTAGCCGCAGCCGGCCTGGACCAGCTCATGGGTGAAGAACTGAAAGAGCGCATCGGGCGGATGCGCGAACTCCTCCACACCGCCAATACCCAGCAGGACCGCCTCAACCAGCTCGCCAAGCCGGCAGGATTTGGCTCTGCCCGCCTCGACGGGTCCGACGAACTTCTGCACACCGCTTCCTCGCCACCCGGTGACGCGCACTCCGGCCGTGCCCGGACTCGTCGCGACCCGGCCGCTATAGCCGCCGGTGGATTGGGCGACGAGCCCGTCCTAGAGATCCAACACGGACCCGGCCTGCATGGCCGGTGTCCGGCTCCAACCGACCAGGCCTCCCGTGGCCTGGCCGCAAGTCGACTCGGCCCGAGCGCCATCGACGACACCGATGCTCGCCACCGCCTCGATCAGCTTGCTCACTCCCTGGAGGTGGACGAGAGCGGCGCTATCGGGCCGGCGTGCTTCGGCCCACGCATCTGGGAGGAGCCCTTCCCCAAAGGATTCATGCTCCGCCGCGACACCCCCAAGTACAGTGGGACGGTGAAGCCAGAAGACTGGTTCACCGACTACACCATGGCCATTGGCATCACCGGTGCCAATCATCGTCTTGCAGTGCGCTACGCACCGCTCATGCTCCAAAGGTCGGCCAGCACGTGGTTGAACAGCCTGCCGATGGGCAGCATCAACACGTGGGTGGAGTTCGAGGAAGCCTTCGTCCGCAACTTGACCTACAAGTGACCCGGCCGCCCTAGCCAGCTCGCCATGTGCGTGCAAGGGCCTACGGAGACCGGTCGCAAGTACCTCGCACGCTGGACCGAGCTCCGGAACAGCTGCGAGGGCGTCCATGAAGTCCAGGCGATCCAGTACTTTGTCAGCGGCTGCCGAGACGGCACCCTCCTCAAGCACAAGCTCTTACGCTCCGAGCTGGCCACCATGGCCGCGCTCATGGTGACGGCGGACAAGTACGCCAACGCCGACTCCGCCATGAAGATCCAAGTGGTGCTGGATGAAGCCGGCAAGACAAAGCCGGTTCCCCCTCCGAAGCCGGCCGGCGAAAGCAGCCGACAGCAGCATCACCAGAAGAACAAGCGCAAGGCTGACCAGCCGGCGCCACGTCACGACAACCGGCTCTTCGCGGCCACCGAGCCCGCGCGGGGACCCGGCGGCGACGCGCCGGCAAACCGGCAAGACGGCATGCCAACCCGCCATGAGCTTCGAGTAGATGCTCGACGCCCCCTGCAAGCACCACAGCGGCGCAAGACCCTCCACGCACACACTTCGGCAGTGCGCCATCACCAAGCGCATCATGAGGGCGACGTCCCGCCCCCTTCGGCTCCAGCTCCAGGCGCAGGACAGTCGTCTTCACCAGCCTCGGCGACGACAAGCGCAACGAGCGCCTCCTTTGGCAGGAGGTGAACACCGTCGTCCCGGCCAAGCCAGAGTTCATGCATTGGTCGGATCGCTCTATCACCTGGACCTGGGAGGATCACCCGGCAGTCATGCCGAGTCCGGGTGGTTACGCCCTCGTCCTCAGCCCCACCATCATCGCGCGGTGCACATGCAAGTTCTCCCGAGTCCTCATTGACGGTGACAGCATCATCAACATCCTCTACCGCGACACGATGACCAAGCTCGGCCTCAAGGCCGAGGACCTGGAGCCGACCCGAACGATCTTCCACGGCATCGTGCCCGGCCTCTCCTGCTCCCCCATTGGCCGAGTCTGGCTAGATGTCCTGTTCGGTGACAGCAGCCATTTCCGGCGTGAACCAATCTGGTTCAAGGTGGTGGACCTTTCCAGTGCGTATCACGCGTTGCTGGGCTGGCCTGCGCTCGCCAAATTCATGGCGGTTCCCCACTACGTGTACTTGCAGATGAAGATGCCGGGTCCTAAGGGCCTCATCACCATCACTGGCGATTACCGCAAGTCCCTGGAGTGCGCCCGAGACAGCGCCATGTTGGCCGAGTCGCTGGTCATTGCCGAGGATCATCTCCGTGGCAGGCGAGGCCTCCGCCGCATCGATCCCGACCCCGGACTCGGCCGACGAGGCCGCCTTCAAGCCCTCCAAGGAGACCAAGAAAGTGAAGCTCAACCCAGAAGACCCCAGCTGCAGCAAGTACGTTGTCATAGGCGCCCGCCTCGACAGCAAATAGGAAGGCGAGCTCGTCGACTTCCTCCGTGAGAATCGTGATATCTTCGCATGGACCCCCAAGGGCATGCCGGGTATCCCGAGGAAGTACGCCGAGCACAAACTTCACGTCCGCAAGGACGCCATGCCTATCCGTCAAACCCTACGACGATTTTCCGAAGAGAAGAGAAGAACCATTAGTGAAGAGGTCGCCAAGCTTTTGGCGGCCGGCATCATAATGGAAGTGTTTTACCCCAAGTGGCTGGCCAATCCAGTCCCTGTCCTGAAGAAGAAAAAGACCTGGCGCATGTGTATCGACTACACCAGCCTCAACAAGGCATGTCCCAAGGATCCGTTTGCCCTCCCACGGATCGACCAAGTCATCGACTCGACCGCCGGGTGTGAGCTCCTGTCCTTCCTGGATGCTTACTCCGGCTACCACCAGATCAAGCTGGACCCGGTCGACGCCCTGAAGACATCCTTCATAACGACCTTTGGGGCGTATTACTACATCACCGTGTCGTTTGGCTTGAAGAACGCTGGCGCCACCTTCCAGCGCCGCATGCTGAAATGCCTGCTACCGCAACTCGGCCGCAATATCCACGTATACGTGGATGACATCGTGGTAAAGACCAAGCAGCACCTGATGCTCCTCGATGATTTAAAGGAAACCTTCGCTAACCTCCGCGAATAAAAGGTCAAGCTTAACCCGGAAAAATGCGTCTTCGGCGTCCCGGCCGGAAAGCTACTCGGCTTCCTCGTCTTGGAATGCGTCATTGAGGCAAACCCGAAGAAGATCAAGGCCATCGAGCGCATGCGCAAGCCGGCTCGGCTGCGCAATGTCCAGAAGTTCACCGGATGCTTGGCCTCAATCAGCCGGTTTCTAAGCCGGCTGGGCGAGAGGGCGCTACCCCTGTACCAGCTGATGAAGAAGATGAGCCCATTCGAATGGAACGACAAGGTAGACGAGGCCTTCCAAGACCTCAAGTGAATACTCTCCACCGCACCAGTCCTGGCCGCGCCGACCGACAAGGAGCCGCTGTTGCTCTACATAGCCGCGACCTCGCGGGCTGTCAGCATGGTGCTGGTGGTCGAGCGACCAGAGAAGGGCAAGATCCAAGCCGTCCAGCGCCCAGTCTACTACCTGAGCGAGGTGCTCTCCATCTGCAAGCAGAACTACCCGCACTACCAGAAGATGTGTTACAGCATGTACTTCACCACCAAGAAGCTGAAGCAGTATTTCCAAGAGCACGTTGTCACCGTGGTCAGCACGGCGCCTATCAGAGAAATCATCGGGTGTCGGGATGCCTCTGGCCGGGTTGCCAAGTGGGCGATCCAGCTAGCCCAACACACCATTTTCTACGAGCCCCGCACCGCGATCAAGTCTCAAGCCCTGGACGACTTCCTCGTCGACTGGACCGAGACCCAGTACTTGCCACCGCCTCCCGACTCGACGCATTGGCGCATGCACTTTGATAGGTCCAAGATGCGACTTGGCTTGGGGGCTGGTATCATACTGTCATCCCCGAAGGGCGACCGGCTCCGCTACGTGCTCTAGATCCACTTCGCCGCCTCCAACAACATCGCCGAGTACGAAGCCCTTGTGTACGGCCTCCGGCTTGCCAAGGAACTCGGCATCCGGCGCATCCTGTGCGGCGACTCGGACCTGGTGGTGCAGCAGTGCTCCGGCGAATGGGACGCCCGTGACTCCAACAAAGCAAGCAACCGCTTCCTCGTCCAGAAGCTGTCCGGATCCTTCGAGGGTTGTGAGTTCCTCCACGTCCCGCGCGTAGAGAACGAAGAAGCCGACACGCTCGCCAAGATCGCCTCGTCACGACAAGCCATCCCGTCCAGCGTCTCCCTCGAGCACCTGCGCAAGCCGTATGTCAAGCCATCGCCGGACTCCGAGTCCATCCACGTTCCAGACAACCCGGTCGCACCTCAAGCCGGCCAGGGGACTGCTGAACCCGTTCTAGGGGATGCTCAGCTCGACCCGGCCACCATCGCCCCGAACCCGGCCGTCGCCATCCCCGAACCGGGGGCTGCTCAACCCGGCTCGGGGGCTGCCGACTCGGAATCCAACCTGGTGGCCGTCTTTGCCGTGGTTACGGCTCCATCTTGGGCCCTCCCAATATCAGAATTTTTGGAGAACGGGGTTCTCCCCATGGACGAGACCGAAGCTCGGCAAGTGTAGCGCCAGGCGTCCGCCTACTGCATCATCAACAACGAGCTCATCAAGCGCAGCTCCACCGGCGTGTTCCAGCGCTGCGTCGAGCAGGAACGGGGCATCGACATCCTCCTCGACATACATTAGGGCGAGTGCGGGCACCATGCCGCATCATGATCCCTGGTGGCCAAGGCGTTCCGCCACGGTTTCTACTGGCCCACGGCCCTCCAAGATGCCGAGTCGCTCGTCCTCAAGTGTGAGGGATGCCAGCGCTTTAGCAAACGCAGCCACCAGTCGGCGTCAGCACTCCGCACCATACCGATCGCCTGGCCCTTCGCGGTCTGGGACTCGACATGGTGGGACCCTTCAAAAGCGCTCGAGGTTGCATGACGCAGTTACTGGTGGCCATGGACAAATTCACCAAGTGGATCGAGGCAAGACTAATCAAGAAACTGGACGGGCCAACAGCCGTCCGGTTCGTCAAGGACATAGCGGTGCGCTACGGCATGCCGAACAACATCATCACCGACAACGGCACCAACTTCGCCAAGGGCGCGCTCGAGCAATACTGCTCCGTCTCCGGAATCCTCCTCGACCTGGCCTCCGTTGCGCATCCGCAGTCCAACGGGCAGGTCGAGCGGGCCAATGGACTCATCATGTCCGGCGTCAAGCCGCGACTCATCGAGCCACTCAACCGCTCACCCGGCAGCTGGCTTGATGAGTTGCCAGCCGTTCTCTGGAGTCTACGCACCACACCGAATCGGTCGACCGTGTTCACCCCGTTCTTCCTCGTCTACGGAGCCGAAGCCGTCATCCCGACCGACGTCGAGTTCGACTTGCAGCGCGTCGCGATGTACACTGAAGCCAAAGCCAGAGAAGCCTGCGATGATGGTCTCGACCTGCTCGAAGAAGCACGCCTCCTAGCGCTCAGTCGCTCGGCCATCTACCAGCAAGGCTTGAGGCACTACCACAACAAGAAGATCAAGCCCCTCGCGTTCCGCGAGGGTGACCTCGTCCTCTGACTAGTGCAAGAGCAGGCAGGCCAGCACAAGTTGTCCCCTCCATGGGAGGGCCCATTCATCGTGAGCAGGGCTTTGCGCGACCGCAACGCCTAATACCTCATCGACGCATGCAAGTCAAGGAAGCGCAAGGACACCGCCGGTGAATAAACGACCTGGCCGTGGAACGCGGAACTCCTCCGCCCATTTTACAGTTAGCCGCACGAGCGTATGTATCGTCGCCGTTTGTAAACACATGAAACTATGGGGTCCCCGAACGAGACTCGGGGGCTGCCTTTTGTCGACTAATTTATTGGGTCCCTATTTCCTTGCATCACTATACCACTAAACCCGGCCACCGGTCCGACTCGCTTGACCCGAGGCTCGGGGGCTGGCCGGCTCGGTCGCCACCCCGCCGCCTTACTTGGTGATTCCTGATAAAGTTAGGATGATGCGGTCCCCCACTTCGCCCTAAAGCCATAGATCCAACTTTGGCTGTCGGCTGGCAAGCACAACGGGCCAAAGCTCCTTTACGCTTCATACACTAAGTCAAAGGCTGCCGGGTCGATCAACCCGGCCCACCATTCATCAAATGAACAGTTGCAAGACCGGCTGCTCACCAACCGGCTTCGTCGGATTGCTGCTAGTGGGCCCAGTGGGTGTTTCGCTCGCGCTCAACGTTTCGAGGGACCCAAGTCCTGCGCACTGCTCTTAAAGAACCGAACTCCTTGTCACAGACCAGAGCCTCAGCCGTCTGACTCGCGGGGGGGGGGGGTGAGGTTTGAGAAAGGAAAAGCGCATGAAATCGGTCCAAAAGACGGAATGCAAAAAAGCAAAAGCACCCACGACATCTACACAAGTATTTAAGAAAAGGCCCACGGCCCGAGTTCATTACACCCTAAAACCCCTAGTGGGTGGGTCGACACGCTATTTAACAAATTTTACAAAGTGTCTCAGGCATCTACAACATCGCGTCGTGTCGTCGACGGCTCTCCCCTGGCGGCCTCCGGGTCCAGCGAGGCGCCGGTGTCCTCCTCAGCACCCGCGTCGCGGTAGACACCCGTCTCCTCCGAGCTCCGCTCCGGATCGTGGAGGAGCAAGCCGTAGTCGTCGCCGTTCACGGCCCTGTCGTCTTCCGTCCGCTCCGGATGGAACTCGTCGTGGAAGGCGAACATGGCGATGTAGCTGGCCTGGGAGGCGATCCGGCCGGCTTGCTCCTGCAAGAGCTGCTCCGAACCGGCCCGCTAGTCCATCAACGCGTCTAGCTGCAGGTCCGGATGCCAGGACAGCGCGAACTGGAGCGCCATCTCAGCACCGGCACGAGCAGCGGAGACGCGCCACTCGCCAAGCCGGTCTGGCCCCACCTCCAACCAACACGCCAGGCGTGAGAAGCTGCTCGGTTGGATGGAGTCCGGCCATAGGGCCGCCGTCATTGCAGTGCCGGCCTGGGACAGCCGCCCCAAGTGCGTTCCCAGGATCTGAAGGTGGGCCTCAGCGGCGGCGATGATCTCCGGGAAGGTCCAGGCCACCCGCGAATGTCACAGCCCTAGAATTGTTTGCAATAGTTGCATAAGAGAGCATCCATGCATCATGTCTAATTTCTGAAAGTTGAATTGAGGTTTGTTGAAACCCTCAGAAATCAGTTCAAAAATAACCAACTTTAAAAATCTTCTCAAATGAGTCCAATAAAATGTTTCTGTTATTCTATAGAATTATTGGCAAGAGCTGAAATTCAAACCAATATTTTTATGAGCTCGGAAACATTTATTTTGGCAATTTGAATTAATCAAATAATTATTTTCTTTGGATTTATATATAATATATATTAAATATAACTTCAATAATTCTGGAAGTTTGTGAGTGGCTTTGTATATATTTAAGCAAGCCATATAATAACCTACAGAATTTATGAAATGATTTAGTGGCTAAAACTAAATTAAAACAGAGAGGAAATAAAATAGAAAACAATAATTAAAATAGAAAACAGAGAAGGAGGGAGTACTTGTAACTTACCTGGCCCACGAGAGAAGCCAGCCCACCAGGCCCATGTGCCAATCATCCTCCTCCTTGCGCCAGAAGGACGCCGGGCGCTTGCCCGATGCGCGTCGGCCACCTCCACCTTTCCTGCCTGTCTCCTCGCTGCCCCGAAGCGCCTAGAGGACGCCACACACACCCCGAACCACTCTCACTCTCTCCTGCGCTCATCCTCTCCTCTGCCGCCCTCTCTCTCCCGCTACCGAACGCTATCGTCGCCGCCGCTCGTCGTAGCCGTAGCCACAACCACCCCCTCGCCTCTGCGACGCGTCCCCGAGCTCTGCATTGTCGTCCTCTTCTTCCACTTTTGAGCCAAGCAACTGGGGAAGCACCGCATCGCCATCCCTGACGCCTTCTTCAACCTCGGTGCTGGTGATCCCCGCCGCTCAATTCGCCGCCCATAGAGCGTCCCCGGCGTCGCCCTCGCGCTCATTGGCCTCGCGGTGAGCCGCTGACCCGAACCCCTATTCTCCCCCTCGCGTTCGCATGCTCTAGCCCCATCCCCCGACATGGCCGAAGCTCGCCTCCGCTCGAGCTTGTCGTCGGTGTTGCTCCGGTGACCATTTGGTCATCGCGTGCTACCTAACATGCTTATCGCACCGCGTAGTGCCTCGCTAGTGCCTCAGTTCACGCGCTTGCACGCCGCAACCCCAACCCCATACATGGCCGAACTCCGGTGGCCGCAAAAGAGCTCGCGGCCGTCAGCTCCGGCCACCTAAGCTCCAGCCGATGCCGCCTTTGGATGCGCGAGACTCTCAGCTTTCCGTAGCCACAACTCGCGTCCAAAACCGAGCCCTGTGGGCGTTTTCCGAAGCCCTCCGCCGCGTCTGTCGTCGCCGGTATCAAACCGCCGGCGAGTTGACCTTGTTTGACCTGGGGTTTGACTCCCCTGGGTGAACGAAAGGTGGGCCCGGAGCCCTGCTAATTTTAGCTTAGCACTAATTAACTTTTAATTAACCCAATAAGTCACTGACATGCGGGCCCAGGCCCCACTGACAGTTTAGTTAGTATTAACTTAACCCTGTTAATTAGTTGTTCACTACTAGGAAAAGGCCTACTAATGGCGCACCAGTTTTGCCTACTAATGGCGCATCACTGGTGCGCCATTAGTATCACGCCACTAGTATTTTTTACTAATGGCGCACCACTGGTGCACCATTAGTATATAACACCATGTGCTATTAGTATATAACAGCATGCGCCATTAGTATGCCTCCCAGGGGCCATATTTAACCATGTGCTTTGGCACACTAATGGCGCACTGCGGATAGATGCGCCATTAGTATACTTGGCACACTAATGGCGCACTCTGTCTTGATGCGCCATTAGTATCCTTTGGCATACTAATGGCGCACCTTGTGGTGATGCGCCATTAGTATGAATATTTGGTTTTTTTTTACTTTTCTGATTTTTCAAAGGTTACAAAATATATTATTTGACAGAATATAGACAGTAGCACACAGCAACAACAGATTCATCGAATACAATAGAAGATTAGTCTCCGAATACAATTCATCATATTAGTCTCCGAATTCAAAAGACCGAACAATGATAAAACATTACAAGTCTCGAGACCGCGAGTATCGAGTTTGTATTCACATTACAAGTCGATATCAATCATCTAAACTACCATCACATAGAAGAGAGCTGCGGTCATCATGATGAGCTTCATCGCGATCAAACTGGTCTTCATCCGGTTCCTCCAACGCTCCCTCCTCTCGCCCACTAGATTGCGGGCGTATCTAGATTCGGCCTCCGCCCTAGTGGTGTACCCTTTGTAACTGTTACCGCTGAAACGGTGAACCTGTCTCCGACACTCCTCCCAGTCGTCGTAGACTCCGGGAACCTTACCCTTGTACACGACATACGACGGCATCTCTATGCACAAGCCAAACAACAGACAATACATACATAAGCAATATATAAGTATGCAACAAAAGGATCGGAAGAGAAAAGCAAGACATTAATAGCACGATTCATGGTCCTACTAATAAATAGCATCAATTACATCTAAGTTGAACAACTGTCCAAACCAAAGAGACATACAATTCATTAAAGTTTAATTACGACATGAGCCAATCAATGTTTCAGAACTACACATCACTACTTTCGACTCGACTCATGGACAGGAGCGTGGATGAAGCCGCCGTCTGTCGTGATGGTCATGAAATCGCGGGCGTTGTCAGCCTGCATTTGTAGCATTCCGTCTATCTCAATGTTGGACGGTTGATATCCGAGGAAGAACTGCCCTGAGGTATGAAGGACATCTTGATGGATGATGTCCGCAAACTCCGACTGGATGCGAAAGAATTCTTGTCTGATGTCCGCGTCCTGGATTGCCGACAAGCTTGCGGCCCTATCTTTGAGATTATTTGGTAGCAGAAGGTGATGATGGTCCCTTACGATCGCCCGCATGTGATGGAGGGCGTAGTATGCATCCTTCTGACAGCCAGGCGGCTGCTTGACGTAGCAGAACGTCGTATTGTGGGCGAACACGTGCTTGCCGTACTTACGAACTGCCTTGATGAAGCTGCCTCCAGATTTGGCGTAGCCAGGGAGAACATCATCAAGAACTTTCTTGATATTTGTGTAGTCTATCTTGGAGTTACGGTTCAGGTTGAAATACGTGGCCATGGAATATTTCGGGCTTAAGAGGATGAGTGTGCAATGTGGGTCACTGCACAAAACACGGAATGTTAGAAAAAAGGAACGATCGAAATCTAAGAAATCATATGTTGCGGGGCGGTTAAGGGATGACTTACTCGGGAAAGTAAGGCATAAGGAAGTTATCCTTATCTGGGTTTGCCAGAATGACGTCTTCGAGGTGTGAACTCGCGACTTGGCGGTCCCCAACGCTGCTCAAGAGCTAGGCACGCATGTAGAAGGGGTCGACGATCACGATGTCCGGGGTCTTGTCTCTAATGATCCGCATCTCCATACTCAGCGAAAATAGCCGAACGAAGGTGTAGTGCAGCGGATGAAGGTTGAACATAGCAAAGATGTCATCAAACCGCAGGACGATCGTACCCCTGATGGCACCATCCACAAAGCCCTTGCCCTCTGGCACCTTGGACACATCATTCTCTCTGAGACGCCGCTTCTCCAAAGAAAGAACACTGTCATGCAGACTCCGCATAGCACCGGTTGCAGCATTGAGCATATTTGTCGGTAGCATCGCCCTACCCGCCACATGCACCCTCCTCGAGATATCCTTAGGTGAAGGTGGCCCATCCTAAGCACGGATCGTACTCGGTGCCGACTGGCTCGCACCGGCGGCCTTTTTAGTCGGCCGTTTCCGGCCCTTCTTCTTGATCTGCTGTAATGGGACCGAGTTCTGCTCACAGACCGCCTTCTTGAGCGTGTTGGGGCTGATAATATTTGGCACCTCCGCTATCTGAGGCTTGGTGAAGGCGGCAGCTGGAGGCGTCTCCCGAGAACTGAACGCCAGACGATGCCTGTTGCAATTGGGTTTCTCCGCCGTACCAGCTAGATCGCGATCGTCTTGTTTGGGTTCTTGAGAAGGAGGCCCGCAGAACTCATCACCGTACCCATGTTCGGCAAAGTACTTATCGACGTTGGTAAATGTACCATCGTCGTTGTCGTCGTCGTCCGGATCCTATGCCATATGCATGTCCGGATCCTATGCCATAGGGATGTCCGGCATGTCCGGTAGCGTTGCGGCGTTCTTGCCATGGCTTGGCGCCGGCACGACTGGCGGTCTTGTCTGTGGGGTGGTGTCCCCCGCCCCCAAACGAATCTGGCTCTTCGGCCAAAGCAGGGGCCAGCTTACGCAGGCGCTGAGGGTCATCTCATCTTCTTCGTCGGCCCCAACGGGTGGAATCGGAGGTAACAGCTCGTCGCAGCCTGGCAGCACCCGAACCACTTCAACCCTATACTTTGTGGGTGGCGTCGGATTACCGTGGAACACGGGGTTGCCCGGTTGAACGATTCTGCCCTTGGCGACATCGGCCAACTCGCCGCCCACGAAGTGTAGGAGAGTGCAATGAACGTTGGCAGCGCCCTACGAAAACATGTAGGGCGTAAGGAATGCCCAGTCAAAGGCAAGGAGATGAAGTCCTCGGCCGAGAGGCTTAGTTACCGTGATGCCGTCGAGCTCGGCTAATGTCGAGGCACCGCCAACGACGGGTGTGCAACTGACGGAGGGGCCGCTTGCTGGCGAGGTGCCGGCCGGCGTACACCCGGGTGCATTAAGCTCCAATGCCGGCGTCGGAGACACCAATACCGCCGCCGCCGGAGACACCAATGGCGCCACCGCCGTAGACACCAGTAGCGGCGCCGCCGTCATAGACACCAATACCGCCGCCGCCGGAGACACCAATGGCGCGGCCTGTGCGTTGTGTGAGTGGCTGGCCGTGAAGCTGGGAATCGGGGGCGGCCCCTATCGGCCACCCGCAATCCACGTCGTTATCCCATGAATCAAGGTAGGCATAATGCTGGTAAGCGTCGATCCCAGTTGTTGTTGCACTTGCTCTTGGACCATCTTCGGAATCCGTGCCACTTGCTCCTTGAGTGCTTCAACCTCGCGCGACTGGCTTTCCGAGCTGGTCTTTTTCTCCTTTCGCCCACCAGTGCCATAGTATGACGACCATTTTGTGGACAAGCCTTTGCCAGCCACACGACCAGCTGACGTCGGCTTATTGAGCTTATCCCTGTTTTTCATTACGTTCAATGCCCTATTCAAAGGGGTGTCAAAAGGGGAGCTCTAAGACGACCCTGCGCTACTGCTTTCTTTGTCCTGCGGAAGGAACGTGAACCATTTAGAAATATTGGGGATGTATTCCTTACCAGAACAATCTCAAGCTCCTTGGTCTTCGGATCCGTGGTAAGCCCATTTGTTACCGGCTCCTCCTTGTACCGGGCCCTGAGAAAGTTCCTGGTCTGCTTGTCACTGTATTTCTCGAAGCGGGGCGGTAGGCCTTGCTCGGCACGCTGCGCGTCCTCCTTGTCCCATACAGGCTCCACCACTCTGTAACCGCCGGGACTGAGTTGGTGGACCCCTATGTTCAACTGCCGCATTTCTTTCCCCCACTGACTTGATTCGGAGGTTGCGGGGCTCTCGCACTTGATCTTGAACTCCTTGTAGTCATCTTCGCTCATCAAAGGATATTTCGCCTTGATCTTCTCATAACTATCACCTTTGTCAATCATTGCCTTCACCGTGCTTTTCCAAGTAGACAGGGCCGTGGTCATCGTCGTGAGGGCGGCACCATTCACTTTATTACCCGAGAGGCGTGTGTTTGCGTACTCAGTGGGGAACTTGTATCGTTCGTGCAGCTTCGTGAAGAGGAGGCTGCGCAAATTCCCTCGGTCCTTATGCCTTAGGTTCTTGGTGTTGATCGAGGCGGTGCTCCGGAGAATGCACCCGAGCTGAATCGAGTACCCCTTGACTACGTGTTTGGGCGCCGTCGGATGCCCGTCGGAGTTCACTTCAATAAATTCCTCCCTGACGGTGCCGAGCACGTTTGGGCGCCGGTCCTTCCGTTGCCTCTTCAGTTGGCTGCCATCTGTGCGTGCGCCGCCATCATCAGTGGTGGCATCCACGGCGCCATCATTAGTGGTGTCATCCCCGACGCCACTAGGGGTTGTGTAGTCAGGATCGGTGTCTTCCACGGCATCCTCATAGCGGTGAGGTTCTTCCTCCAACTCCTGGGACAGCTCCCAGGATTGCTTGCCGCCCGAACCGCCGGCCTCATCGTTGTGGGCCATGTTTCGCTCTAAATAGGAAAAAAATTTGGTGAAAAAGTTGGTTATTGTCAAGGAACAAGATCATGGTCTCATCATTTAGGGTTTGTCGACACCGAGGCATCCTAAAATCTAAGCTTTTATCATTTAGGGTTTGTCGACGCCGAGGCACCCTAAAAGCCTAAGCGTACATCATTTAGGTTCTCATCGACACCGAGGCACCCTAAAAGCCAAGGTTTCATCATTTAGGGTTTGTCGATGCCGAGGCACCCTAAATGCTAAGTTTTCATCATTTAGGGTTTAGCGATGCCGAGGCACCCTAGGTAGGGCCTAATCACTTGGCACTAATCAGTTGGCTCTATTGCCACCCATGTTGGGTTTATCATCTAGGGTTTATCGATGCTGAGGAGAATATCTAAGTTGGGCCTAATCACTTGGCTCTATTGCCACCTATTGTTTAATGCAGCAAGAATAAAGGGGCAGTTGATCCTACTTAATTAAGTACTAAGATACCCCGGCCCATGCATTAGTAGCAAGTACCTCATATGTCCGATTTTTAGCAAAGTCATGCTAAAATTCTCGGAAAATTTCAGCATGACCTTTGCTGAAAATAGGACATATGGAGTACCCGAATTTGCCGGAACGGAAGTTAATCGACATTCCTGCAAACTCAAGGGCTTCCCGGGGTACCTGCAAAATCATCACGACACGAAGGGCCTCTCAAGGGCCTCAAGCAGAAGCGGCGTCTGCCAGGACCCCATTTTTTTGCTAAATTTCTTTGAGCAACAATCAGAGCAGAAAATTCAGCATATTTCTATACAATTTTTTTGGTATATATCAGGATTTGGCTGCATTTGCAAATGCATTCCATGTACTGCAACCCTCGCGAATTCCTAGCATGAGGTTTGTCCATCACTTTTGGCTCACTTATTAATCTACTCATCCTATGTCAATATCCACATGCTATGTCATCTGATGTTCCTGAATCATTGTAGTTTAGGCACCATACAAGATTGTTAGTTCAATGTGCTTTATATCCTAGTTATACTACTGCAGGAAAGGAGGATCATCATACACATATATATGTATAGCAATTGACAGGATCTTCATCATTTTTAGTAACAACAATACATATATAGCAATTGGAAGCAAACAGATGTACACATAAGATAGAAATGTAGTGCTGAAAGTTTAATGCTTACAAAAGACTTGCTGAAATAGTGAAAAATATGGAGTCACCAAGCTGGCTAAGAAACTCCCAGAGTCCACTAGCAAATCCAAGATCTAATCCTGTTACACACATCATAACAATTTAAGATAATTAGGATAAGGATAGTAGGAAATGAAAAATAAAGAGCTCAAAAAACAATCACAACAGAAAAATAATAAAAACCTAGTCCTAGAAGAAAATAAATCCTAAAAGAAAAGAAATCCTAAAATCTGAAGCAAGTCCTAGCAGTAGTAGTCCAACTAGATGGCCACCACTACTACTCCTATGTCTGTTTAGCATCATCAGTACAGGCTTTGTACACACACGCACACAAAGTCCATACGGCTTTGTACACACACACACACAAAGCACACGGCCATGGCCATGACCGCCAGTAGCTGCAGCGCTAGCAACATTAGCAAGCAGCGGCCGTGGTGCAGCTAGCAACAGGCGGTGGCAATAGAGCAGCAGCGGTGACGGGCGCAGGTGACTGCAAGAGGATGAGGGCGAAGCGGCCAGAGGGCGCGGGGGCGGAGCGAGCTCGGGTCAGGCGGGCAGCAGCGTCTACGGCGATGGATCCACGCGAAGGAAGGGGATCGACGGATGGGCTCACAGGGGGGCGTAGGCGAACTCGGCGAGGTCGGGGGCAGCCGAGGCGGCGCGGATCGAGGCGAAATCAACGAAGGCAGAAGGAAGAAGACGATCTCGATCCCGTCGTTCGGCGGTGCCCTGGCTCAATCTGGACATGTAGACGACGTGGAATACGATGGTGAAGCCGGGGGACACACTATCTTGGCATGGGGACGACGGTGGCCGCGACAATGACGACGGCGAGCGCGGTCACCGCACGAGCTCTCGCGCTCGAGTACGAGCCGAGGAGGAGGCGGCTCGATTTGGAAAGAGGGGGAATCGGGCGAGGGGTGGTCTCTCTGGAGGCGGCGGGGGTGTGGAGTCCGGCAAGGGTCGGGGCGGCGGGGGTGGGGGTGCGGGGGCGGCGGGCACTACTAGGAAAAGGGCTATAGATAGGATTGACACGAATGGCTCACCAGGGAAGTAGTGCGCCACTACTATATACTAATGGCGCACCAGTTGGTGATGCGCCATTAGTGTGGAAGACACTAATGGCGCACCAAAAAATTGGTGCGCCACTAGTGATATTTTTTTTCATTTTTACATACATACTAATGGCGCATCCTACCTCTTGTGCACCATTACTAGTTCTAACTAGTAATGGTGCACCAGACATGGAGTGCGCCAGTACTGAATTTTTTTTGTTCTTTTTTTGCAAAACTACTAATGGTGCACCGCCTCACAGTGCGCCATTACTAGTTTAAACTACTAATGGTGCACCCTGTAGAAGTGCACCATTAGTATATATTTTGATATCATGAATATTTTTAAATATCATGGACAGTTTTTGATATCATGAATATTTTTAAATTTCATGGGCACGTTTTGAATTCATGAATATTTTTCAAATTTGATGATATTTTTTCATATTTAATATGATAAAATATTGAATATTCATGAGGACACTCGATCTCGATCCCCGTCCATCTCGATCTCGATCCCACTCGCGCCTCCTCTCCCCTCTTCATTTTTAAAAAAATAATAATAAAAAAGTGTAGACTACAATTGTTGTTAAACAACAATTATTACTGTTTTTATAAAAAATATTACCGTTTCATATTCATATTCATTTTCTAAAAAATTATTACATGCAACAAAAAAAATTACTGATGGCGCACCTCTGGCTGGTGCGCCATTGCTATATATATAAAAAAGATTACTAATGGCGCACCGACCGCTGGTGCGCCATTAGTATGATTCCCCCTAGCTAATTCCCTCCCTCTCGCCAGATCCCCTTCATTCATCTCCCTCGCCCCCTAGCTAATTCCCCCCGCTGCCCCGACCCATGCCGCCGCCGACGACCCCCCGCACCCTCACCCGCTCCCCCGCCGCCGACGACCCACCGCACCCTCCCCCGCTCCACCGCCGCCGCCGACCCCCCGCACCCTCCCCCGCTCCACCGCCGCCGCCGACCCCTGCACCCTCCCCCTGCCCGCTCCACCGCGGCCGCCGACACCCCGCACCCTCCCCCGCTTTTTGATAATATTTTCAAATAACAAATTTGATGATATTTTCAAATAACAAATTTGATGTATTTTCAATTAAAAATAAAAAACAAATTTGATGATATTAAAAAAAACAAATTTGATGATATATTTTGTTCTAGTCCTCATGAAAATAACAAATTTGATAAAAAAACAAATTATTAGATGCAACAAGAAATAATGAAAAAAAGAAGTTACTAATGGCGCACCGCATTGCTATCAGAAAAAAAGTTACTAATGGCGCACCAGAGAATGCTGCGCCATTGCTATGAGATTACTAACATTCCCCCCTCTATAGCTGGATACCCGGCCCTTCGCCCGGTAACTCCTTCCCTCTCCCTCGCCAGATCCCCTTCCATCCCTCGCCACACCCGCTCCGGCTCCCCCGCGTCGCCGCCCCCGCGCCCCCGACCCGCGAAGTATGGGCCGCCGGCCTCCCCATGACCAACCGAGGAGCCCAGGAGGACCGCCGTCGTCTTCCTCTTCGACTACGAGGACCCGGACGAGTTCGGACGCCCTCGAGCCACCCCTTCGACGCTGCCGCCGACCCTGACCCCTCCGGCGACTGGCCACGCGCGCCCAGGTACCTCTCCTCCTTCCTCCCTCTCCACCCTTCCTCCCTAGTTCTTCTTGCTATATGGATCAGAACACATGGAGCATTACTATTGCTATATGGAGCATTACTATTGTTCTTCTCTGAACCATTACCATTCCCTCCCTCCCTAGTTCTTCCTCCCCATTAATTTGCAGGATCAGAACAAGTTTGTAACAGGATGCTCTACAATGTTGATTAGGTGCATTACTATTGCTATATGGAGCAGCAATTTACTATTGCTATATGCTCTAGTTTGTATCAATGTGATTGTAGTTTTTCTTGTCATCAAGTTTAGTTGATGTTTATTTAAATATAGCTTATATGATCAGCCACTCTATGTATGATTGTGGCTTGAAGGTTCTGGAAGAACGTTTTTCCTTCAAATTCTATCTGGTGGCATTGTCCTAGACTCCCTAGTTGTGTTGTTAATTGTGCTTCTATTAAAAGAATTGGGAGTTACTCACTGTACTAGAACTCTGTAGGTTGAATTTTGGTTAACTAATACTGACGTTATGAGAATGTAAGCACCTATTATTGCTACTGATATCAGTGGCTCATTGCTGCCTTTGTGCAATACAGAACCGTTAAGAGTGATTTGGAGGATTCAAGATTCTGTGAAGCTCTTTTGACAGTTAAAACTCAGAACTGAAGGTACTTAATAAACTCAAAAGCATTGATGATAACTCTTGTTGCCTAGAAACAGAGGTAGTTTACATATTGCATTGCTGGTGTTTGTTTATGTTCAGTGTTTAAGCATGTGTAGTGTAGTGTAGTGTAGTGAGCTTGTTCTAGTGTAGTGAGGTCTGAACCATTGCATGATGTAGTGTAGTGTAGTGAGCTCTGAACCATGTTTAGTGTTGAGTACTTCAAGTTTACTGAACCTATTCATTTTTGTGGAGTCAGTGAACATGATAAGACAAGCCAGATGCTCTATTCTTAATTAACAGTAATCCATGATCAGCAACAATTTCTTTCACTAATTTTCAGTTAACAGCAATCCATGATTTTTTTTCCAGCTAAAACTATTCATGATTTTTTGTTGGGTGACCTATTAGATCTGGAATGGAAGCTCACATAAGTTGTGCTGATTTTTGTCCATATGAAAGCAAAGGACCATATGGTCTGTGGCCTTTTCATCCATATGAAAGTAGAGGCACATTGTGGTGCTAGTTTGCTGGGTTTTGTCTCCGACCATCGTGTCGTGATGATTTTGCAGGTACCCCGAGAGGCCCTTGAGTTTGCCGGAATGTCGATTAACTTCCGTTCTAGAAAATTTGGGTACTCCATATGTCTTATTTTCAGCAAAGGTCATGCTGAAATTTTCCGTGAATTTTAGCATGACTTTGCTAAAAATCAGACATATGGGGTACTTGCTACTAATGCATGGGCCGGGGTATCTTAGTACTTAATTAAGTAGGATCAACTGCCCCGCCATTTTTGCTGCATTAAACCATAGGTGGCAATAGAGCCAAGTGATTAGGACCAACTTAGAATTCTCGTTAGCATCGATAAACCCTAGATGATAAACCCAACATAGGTGGCAATAGAGCCAAGTGATTAGTGCCAAGTGATTAGGCCCAACCTAGGGTGCCTCAGCATCGATAAACCCTAAATGATGAAAACTTAACTTGGCTTCTATAGGGTGCCTTGGTGTCGATGAGAACCTAAATGATGTACGCTTAGGCTTTAAGGGTGCCTCGGCGTCGACAAAACCTAAATGATGAAAGCTTAGGCTTTTAGGGTGCCTCGACGTCGACAAACCCTAAATGATAAAACCTTGGCTTTTAGGGTGCCTCGGTGTCGATAAGAATCTAAATGATGAAAGCTTAGGCTTTTAGGGTGCCTCGGCGTCGACAAACCCTAAATGATAAAAGCTTAGCTTTTAGGATGCCTCGGTGTCGACAAACCCTAAATGATGTAGTTTTGAATTATGAACGTAGGATATGTCATCATCATCATCGGACGACGAAAGACTCCCGACGGAGTGCGACTGGTGCCACGACGATCGAGGTCTATGCGACATGCCTCACCTAGACGATGATCGGCGCTTCAGCATTAAGCTCGAGGAGACTTTCGAAGTTGAAACGGTACACAACGACGACAAGTGTTATTTTCATAATTAAGCATGACTTCAACTATTTCAACGTATAATTTTCATCTTTTACAATTCGAGTATAGCTTACCCCATGCCATGCAAGACGCTATGTCTTGGAGAGGATGGATTTTGAAGACCATGAAATTTCTGAAACAAAGAAAATTCACCTAAGGACTCATCACGATGTGGACTTTGAAGTAAATCTATATAATTCTGAGAGCATAACCCATTTTGGTTGCAAAAATTGGGAAGCATTTTGTAAGATGTATGGTTTGATGAGGGTATGCTTATCACCATGGATCTTGGTAATCCTGACATCAACCAAGACAATATGGACATTTGGGTCCTTGTTGATACGCCTTCAGTTCTACCGCTATGTGAGTTTCTCAAACATAGTTATTAGCTAATTTATATTGTTTATTTCAAAATAGTTGAGAGCTTATTTCCATTGACAGCTTATTTTTATTGTTCAAAGAATGTGCGGGAGATGGTAGACAAAACCCACTACACCGATGGCTCCGAATTAACAACTTACAAGGAGAAAAATCATTTGGTCGGATTTTGTACTGACATTGAGAATTATAATATCTACAATCAAACTCCTCAACATTATGGTAAATACGTGCCACTAGTGCATGTGTTCAACTACGGTAACTACCATGGAGATACCCTGGTAAGTTTTTACTATTACGACATCTGTGCATCTTTTGCATACTTCTAAAACTAGTACATCATTGCTAACTATGAAGTTATTACTATGTTTTTCAACAGATAATCCCAGAGAATTGTGTGCCTCATATGATGTATCTGAAAGGTAGTGTTAATGTTTTGAACATACAGCCAGGTCGTCCTACGAATCTCAACTGTCCATACGAGATTTCTAAAAGAAGTGGAGACATGAAAATCAAAGGATGGAAAAAAATGTATGGACAGTCATAAGGAGCTTCTTGGAAGCAAAAGGAAGCGAAGCGCAAGAATTGGAGACAGGATGTTCTCCATTCTCCATAATGGAGAGTCAGGGTCTATATTGTTTTATGTTATTTTAGCTTAAATAGGGTATTTAGGTCCTGCCTAATACTGATGATCATGTGCTAAGAACAATTAAGTAGGGTTGGTTCGAAGACTATCAAGATGATGATCGTATGACTTGTTATGAATAATGAGTAGAAGTTGTATGATGATGATTAGTAGGACTTGTTACGATTAGTATTACTTCCGACAAACTTGATACTCGCGGTCTCGAGACTTGTAATGTTTTATCTTTGTTCGGTCTTTTGAATTCGGAGACTAATATGATGAATTGTATCCGGGGACTAATCTTCTATTGTATTCGATGAATCTGCTGTTGCTGTTTGCTACTGTCTATATTCTGTCAAATAATATATTTTGTAACATGTGCAAAAATCAGAAAAGTAAAAAAAAACCTAATATTCATACTAATGGCGCATCACTACAGAGTGCGCCATTAGTATGCCAAGTATACTAATGGCGCATCCATCCATAGTGCGCCATTAGTGTGCCAAAGCACATGGTTAAATATGGCCCCTGGGAGGCACACTAATGGGGCATGGTGTTATATACTAATGGCGCACTGGATGGTGCGCCATTAGTAAAAATTACTAGTGGCGTGCTACTAATGGCGCACCGGTGATGCGCCATTAGTAGGCAAAACCGGTGCGCCATTAGTAGGCCTTTTCCTAGTAGTGCTTCAACCTCGCGCGACTGGCTGTCCGAGCTGGTCTTTTTATCCTTTTGCCCACCAGCGCCATAGTATGACGACCATTTTGTGGACAAGCCTTTGCCGGCCACACGACCAGCTGACGTCGGCTTATTGAGCTTATCTCTGTTTTTCATTACGTTGAATGCCCTATTCAAAGGGGTGTCGAAAGGGGAGCTCTGAGACGACCCTGCGCTACTGCTCTCTTTGTCCTGCGAAAGGAACGTGAACCATTTAGAAATATTGGGGATTAATTAGTATGCAACCATATGGAGCTAATTACGCGGGGGTGTATCCCTTACCAGAACAAGCTCAAGCTCCTTGGTCTTCGGATCCGTGGTATTCTCCTTTGTTACCGGGTCCTCCTTGTACCGGGCCCTGAGAAAGTTCCTGGTCTGCTTGTCACTTTATTTCTCGAAGCGGGGCGGTAGGCCTTGCTCGGCACGCTCCGCGTCCTCCTTGTCCCATACAGGCTCCGCCACTCTGTAACCGCCGGGACCGAGTTGGTGGACCCCTCTGTTCAACTACCGCATTTCTTTCCCCCACTGACTTGATTCGGAGGTTGCGGGGCCCTCGCACTTGATCTTGAACTCCTTGTAGTCATCTTCGCTCATCAAAGGATATTTCTCCTTGATCTTCTCATAACTATCACCTTTGTCAGTCATTGCCTTCACAGTGCTTTTCCAAGTAGACAGGGCTGTGCTCATCATCGTCAGGGAGGCACCGTTCACTTTATTACCCGAGAGGCGTGTGTTTGCGAACTCAGTGGGGAACTTGTATCGTTCGTGCAGCTTCGTGAAGAGGAGGCTGCGCAAATTCCCTCGGTTCTTATGCCTTAGGTTCTCGGTGTTGATCGAGGCGGTGCTCCGGAGAATGCACCCGAGCTGAATCGAGTACCCCTTGACTATGTGTTTGGGCGCCGTCGGATGCCGTCAGAGTTCACTTCAGTAAATTCCTCCCTGACGGTGCCGAACACGTTCGGGCGCCGGTCCTTCCATTGCCTCTTCGGTTGGCTGCCATCTATACATGCACCGCCATCATCAGTGGTGGCATCCCCGACGCCACTAGGGCTTGTGTAGTCAGGATCGGTGTCTTCCGCGGCGTCCTCATAGTGGTGAGGTTCTTCCTCCAACTCCTGGGATAGCTCCCAGAATTGCTTGCCGCCCAAACCGCCGGCCTCATCGTTGTGGGCCATGTTTCGCTCTAAATAGGAAAAAAGTTTGGTCAAAAAGTTGGTTATTGTCAAGGAACAAGATCATGGTCTCATCATTTAGGGTTTTTCAACAACGAGGCATCCTAAAAGCTAAGCTTTTATAATTTAGGGTTTGTCGACGCCGAGGCACCCTAAAAGCCTAAGCGTACATCATTTAGGTTCTCATCGACACCGAGGCACCCTAAAAGCCAGGGTTTCATCATTTAGGGTTTGTCTACGCCGAGGCACCCTAAATGCTAAGTTTTCATCATTTAGGGTTTATCGATGCCGAGGCACCCTAGGTTGGTCCTAATCACTTGGCACTAATCAATTGGCTCTATTGCCACCTATGTTGGGTTTATCATCTAGGGTTTATCGATGCTGAGGAGAATTTCTAAGTTGGGCCTAATCACTTGGCTCTATTGCCACCTATGGTTTAATGCAGCAAGAATAAAGGGGCAGTTGATCCTACTTAATTAAGTACTAAGATACCTCGGCCCATGCATTAGTAGCAAGTACCTCATATGTCCGATTTTTAGCAAAGTCATGCTAAAATTCACAGAAAATTTCAGCATGACCTTTGCTGAAAATAGGACATATGGAGTACCCAAATTTGCCGGAACGGAAGTTAATCAACATTCCGGCAAACTCAAGGGCCTCTCGGGGTACCTGCAAAATCATCACGACACGAAGGGCCTCTCAAGGGCCTCAAGCAGCAGCGGCGTCTCCCAGGACCCCATTTTTTTGCTAAATTTCTTTGAGCAACAATCAGAGCAGAAAATTCAGCATATTTCTATACATTTTTTTGGTATATATCAGGTTTTGGCTGCATTTGCAAATGCATTCCATGTACTGCAACCCTCTCGAATTCCTAGCATGAGGTTTGTCCATCACTTTTGGCTCACTTATTAATCTACTCATCCTATGTCAATATCCACATGCTATGTCATCTGATGTTCCTGAATCATTGTAGTTTAGGCACCATACAAGATTGTTAGTTCAATGTGCTTTATATCCTAGTTATACTACTGCAGGAAAGGAGGATCATCATACACGTATATATGTATAGCAATTGACAGGATCTTCATCATTTTTAGTAACAACAATACATATATAGCAATTGGAAGCAAACAGATGTACACATAAGATAGAAATGTAGTGCTGAAAGTTTAATGCTTACAAAAGACTTGCTGAAATAGTGAAAAATATGGAGTCACCAAGCTGGCTAAGAAACTCCCAAAGTCCACTAGCAAATCCAAGATCTAATCCTATTACACACATCATAACAATTTAAGATAATTAGGATAAGGATAGTAGGAAATGAAAAAGAAAGAGCTCAAAAAACAATCACAACAGAAAAATAATAAAAACCTAGTCCTAGAAGAAAATAAATCCTAAAAGAAAAGAAATCCTAAAATCTGGAGCAACTCCTAGCAGTAGTAGTCCAACTAGATGGCCACCACTACTACTCCGATCTCTGTTTAGCATCATCAATACAGGCTTTGTAGACACACGCACACAAAGTCCATACGGCTTTGTACACACACGCACACAAAGCACACGGCCATGGCCATGGCCATGACCGCCAGTAGCTGCAGCGCTAGCAACATTAGCAAGCAGCGGCCGTGGTGCAACTAACAACAGGCGGCGGCAATAGAGCAGCAGCGGTGACGGGCGCAGGTGACTACAGGAGGACGCGGGCGAAGCAGCCAGAGGGCGCGGGGGCGGAGCGAGCTCGGGTCAGGCGGGCAGCAGCGTCTACGGCGATGGATCCACGTGAAGGAAGAATGGGATCGACGGATGGGCTCACAGGGGGGGCGTAGGCGAACTCGGAGAGGTCGGGGGCGGTCGAGGCGGCGCAGATCGAGGCGAAATCAACGATTGCAGAAGGAAGAAGACGATCTCGATCCCATCGTTTGCAGTGCCCTGGCTCGATCTAGACTTGTAGACAACGTGGAAGACGAGGTGAAGCCGGCGGACACACTATCTTGGCGTGGGGACGACGGTGGCCGCGACAATGACGACGGCGAGCGCGGTCACCGCACGAGCTCTCCCGCTCGAGTACGAGCCAAGGAGGAGGCGGCTCGATGGGGAAAGAGGGGGAATCGGGCGAGGGGTGGTCTCTCTGGAGGCGGCGGGGCTGTGGAGTCCGGCGGGGGTCGGGGCGGCGGGGATGGGGGCGCGGGGGCGGCGGGGGTGGAGTCCGGTGAGGGTCGGGGCGGCGGCGTCGTGGGTCGGGGCAGCGCGCGGGTGGATCTGGTGGCAAGGGAGAGAGGGTCGAAGGGGATCTGGCGCGGGAGAGGGAGGATAGCTAGGGGGAAGCTTACTAATGGTGCACCACACCTCGGTGCGCCATTAGAAATCTTTTTTTTAGATAGCAATGGCGCACCCCGTAGCGGTGCACCATTAGAATGTTTTTTTATTACAGTTTGAGCACAGGTTATATTGCACCTAACGCAATCCACATTAGAACCCGTCCACTAGCCCGATTGGTCAGCACGCAGCACACACACCAGGAGGTCCTAGGTTCGATTCCCAGGCTCTGCAATATTATTACTTTTGCATTTTAAATGTTGTTTGATATTTATTTGTGTTTAAATATGTTCAAACTTGTTTAAATCATAACGGTAATGTTTTTTTTATAAAAACAGTAATAATTTTTTAAAAAATATGTTCAAATTTGTTACTTGAAAATATCATCGGCGGCGGCGGTGGAGCGGGGGAGGGTGCGGGTGTGCTCGTTGGCGGCGGTGGAGCAGGGGGAGGGTGCGGGGGGCCGGGTGCTCGTCGGCGGTGGTGGAGGGGGATCGAGATCGAGTGTCCTCATGAATTCAAAAAGTGCCCATGTAATTTAAAAATATTCATGATATCAAAAAGTGCCCATGAAATACAATCGAGAAATGAAGACTACGATTTAAATACAATCGATCTTAGCTAGCTATATGTTCACAATCTTCCTGCCCTTCTTTTTCGCAAATGGAGTTCTTCTGTGGAACGGACGTCCTTTAGGTAGGGTGCTCCTGCTTCTTCTTGTGGTGTGTGCTGCTACTTCATCGTCGTCGACATGTTCGATCTTCGGGTCGCCATACTTGTCGAAGTCTTGCTCATTGACTACTCCATCCATTCCGATGATCTTCCTTTTGCCTCTCCTCATGACAACATGACTGGGCTTTGATGGGTTGGTAATGAAGAAGCATTGGTCCACTTGGCAAGCCAGTACCCATGGCTCATTTTTCGCGATGACGTTTGCGCCCGCAGTCTTGGATTTGGCTTCGGGTATAACCATGGTGGTGAAATACCGGTCTTCTTTTAGGACGCTCTTGGCCCATCTGACACGGAACATCGGGACCTTCTCTCCAGCGTAGCTCAGCTCCCAGATCTCCTCGATCCTTCCGTAGTATCTGTCCTTGTCGTTACCGGTGTAGGATTCCATCGTTACCCCGGAGTTCTGATAACCATCGCTCTTCATGTCCTTGTTCTCGGTGTAGAATGTGTAGCCGTTGATATCGTACGCCTCATAGGTCATCAGGTTGTGCTCGGCGCCCTGTGACAAGGCGAATATGAGTTGTTCTTCCGCAGAAGAATCCTCATGTAAAGGGTACGACAGAAGCTTCTGCTTGAACCAACGCGTGAAACATGAGTTGTGCTCTTTGATTATATCTTCGTCCGTCCTCTGTTGGCCTTGGTCATTGTACGTCTTCTCAATAAAGGCTTTGTGCTCTACCACCCAAGGATCGACCACGTCTATGTGTTGTAGCGCGACTAGGTTTGCTCTTTCAAAGTCGGCGAGTCGACCCTCGAAGTCGACATGCATTTCGCAGCGACCCTCACGGTGACCCCATCCAGCGAGCCTGCCAAGGTGCCTGTTGACGGGCAGACCAACGGGCTTCTCGATGCCTAGATAATTCGTGCAGTAGGAGATGCACTCTTCGGTCAGAAAGCCCATGGCTATACTTCCCTCTGGATGTGACATGTTGCGAACGTATCCTTTGATGACACCATTCATCCTTTCGAACGGCATCATGCTGTGCAAGAATGTCGGCCCGAGTTGGATGATATCCTCCACAATATGGACCAGCAGATGCACCATAACGTCGAAGAATGCGGGCGGGAAGTACATCTCAAGCTCGCATAGTATCACCACGATCTCTTCCTGTAGCCTTCTGGGTTGCCTCACGCCAATCGACTTTCGAGAGATGATGTCGAAAAAGTTGCATAGGCCAAATAGCATTTCACGGACGTGCGCGTCCATGATCCCACGGATTGCAACTGGAAGTATCTGCGTCATCACCACGTGACAGTCGTGAGACTTCATCCCGCTGAACTTCTGCTTCGCTGGGTCTAGGTATCTGCTTATCTTCCCCGCGTAACCGTAAGGAAGTTTTACTCCTACGAGGCAGGTGAAAAACTGCTCGATCTCCTCCTGACTTAGAGTGAAGCACGCGGGAGGGTAGTCACTTCCGGTGTTCTTGGCCTTTTTGCCTTTGCGACGAGTTTCTGTGTCCTGCTTCGCCTCATCATCATCATCATTATCATTAGCGTAAAGCTCCTGCCTGATGCCCATTGATTTCAAGTCTGCCCTTGCTTTCGGCCCATCTTTGGTCCTCTCTGGCATGTTGAGCAGGGTACCAAGCAGACTCTCGCACACGTTCTTCGTGATATGCATGGCATCAAGGCTGTGAGGCACACGGTGGATCTTCCAGTATGGCAAGTCCCAGAAAACAGACCTCGTTTTCCATACCTTCAGCAGCGGCTCTGGCGCCTTTCGCTTCTTTCCCGACTCTGGCGCCTTTTGCTTGTTTCCCAGCAGTGGGCAATCTTTCCAATTTTTCAACAACTCGTCTATTTCCTCGCCGCTCCTCGTACGCGGGCGTTTTCGGGGTTCCGTTTCACCATCGAACAGATCCTTGCGTTTCCTCCACGGGTCATCATTGCGAAGCCACCTTCGATGTCCCATGAACACGGTTTTCGAAGACCCGAGATCTCTATCTAGCTGGCGATACGTTGTGTCATCCATGCACCTTACGCATCCAGAAAATCCGTGGACTACCTGCCCCGCGAGATATCCGTAACCGAGATAGTCGTGCACCGTCGTGAGCAATGCGGCTCTCATAGGGAAATATTCTTTCTCTGCGGCATCCCACATATTGGCTGGCCTTTTCCACAGCGTGTCTAGCTCCTCTTTCAGCAGCCCCAGATACAGATTGATGTCGTTCCCTGGTTGTTTCGGCCCTTTAATTAGCATACTCATGTGAATGTACTTCCTCTTCATGCACAACTAGGGGGGAAGGTTGTACATCCACACAAACACATGCCAGGTGCTATGTGTGCTTCTCTGGCTGCGAAACGGATTGACTCCATCGGTGCTCGCGCCCAACACGATGTTCCTTGGATCCTTCCCAAATTCTGGGTATTCGAAGTTCAATGCTTGCCACTGGCTCGCATCCTTAGGGTGACTCAGCATCTTATCTTTTTTATTTATCTCCGGATCATTTCCGTCATCTTCCCACTTCTTCTCCTCCCTATCCGCGTGCCAACGCAGGAGCTTTGCTACCTTAGTGTCCGCGAAATACCGCTGCAGACAAGGAGTGATTGGAAAGTACCACACTGATTTTCGAGGAGCTTTCTTCCTCTTCTTGTATCGAGTGACGCCGCACACCGGACATATGGTAGACTCCGCGTGCTCGTCCCGATAAATGATGCAATTGTTCATGCACACATGGTATTTCACGTGCGGTAAATCTAGAGGACACACGATTTTCTTCGCCACCTCGAAAATGGTCGGGCACTTATTCCCCTTGGAAAGACGTTCATGCCAGAATGACATGTTCTCGTCGAAGCATGCGTCGGTCATTTTGTGTTTTACCTTCATCTCCAGAGCCATGAGCGTTACTTTCAGGCGGGTATCCTCGGGCCTGCATGCTTCATACAATGGAGTAACCGCGTCTATCTCCAGTTGATCCAGCTTGGCTTTCTCTCGGGCGGCAGCTCTTGCGTTATTCGTCTGCTTGAGAAGCAGCTCTTGAATATGAGGGTCCTGCACCCAGCCTCCATCGTCGTCTGCTCCGGCATCTTCATCTTCATGATCATGCCCTTCGTCTTGATCTTCCTCATCATCATGTACGACATCTTCTACATGATGACTGTGTACAGCATCACCGTCGAGATCATGTCCTAGAGATTCTTCGTGTTCTCGCCCGCCCTCACTGCGGTGGTACTTGTCTTGTTGCCCTTCCTCAGTTCTTGCTCGGCCCCCATGGGCGACTTCATAGTCATCTTCATCACCTTGCCACCGATAGCCATCCATGAAACCACGCAAGAGCAGGTGGTCCCGCACCTGCGTGGAATCTGGGTCCGCAATAAGGCTCTTCAGCTTGCATCTTCGACACGGACATCTTATCTCCGTCTCGATCTTTTGAAGCATCTCGGCCTTCGCGGAGCTCAAAAACCTATTCATGATGACTTCGGTCATCGTGCAGACCATGGTCGCCTGCGGGGTAGAGCAAAACGATATTTTAGAACCAAGAAAAAAATTGGCATGACCTTCCCTAAAAATAGGACCAAAAAGAATGCATAGTGCCAAAATTCTCGCCGAAACGGAAATGAATCAACATTCCGGCAAAATATTGGCAACTATCGCATTTCAAATACCGGTACCTGCAAGCAAAAACATATATGCAACACCACAAACACATGCAACACCACAAACATATATGCAACATCATGAAGATAGCTTTCCCCTTACTTACCTATCAAAAAAAGGTAATTTCACCACTTAATTTTGATGAATCTATGGTGGAAATGAGGTGAGGAGGAGGAGGCAGCCGAAAGCTTGGAGAAGGAGGTGGAGGGAATGAAGTGGGGAAAGTGAGTGGGTAGGTGTGGCTGTCCAAAATATCTTGTTGGGGTCCCAGGTTACTAATGGCGCACCACCTGCAAATGCGCCATTAGTAACCCTGGTTACTAATGGCGCACCTGTAGGTGGTGCGCCATTAGTAATTTTGCAGAAAAGTAAAAAAAAATATATACTAATGGCGCACTTTTATAGGGTGCGCCATTAGTAGTTTAAACTAGTAATGGCGCACTGTGAGGTAGTGCGCCATTAGTAGTTTTGCAAAAAAAAGAATAAAAAAAATTCAGTACTGGCGCACTCCCTGTCTACTGGCGCACTTCGGTAGGATGCGCCATTAGTATGTATGTAAAAATGAAAAAAATAATTATCACTAGTGGCGCACCTATTTTCTGGTGCGCCATTAGTGTCTTCCACACTAATGGCACATCACCAACTGGTGCGCCATTAGTATATAGTAGTGGTGCACTATTCCCTGGTGCGCCATTAGTGTCAATCCTATCTATAGCCCTTATTTCCTAGTAGTGGTTTCACTGACGTGTGGGTCCCAGCCATAAGGTTTGACCTGGGCTGGCGCCTTTGACCTGCTGATGTCACGGTGACGTAATGCTGACGTAGTAATCTATTTTCTAGTTTTTAAATAAATCAAAAATGATTTATTTATTTCAGGAAATATCTTAACTTCTAAAAATCATAGAAAATAATCTATAACTCAGATTGAAAAGATTTATATATGAAAAATGATTAGAAAAATCCAATCTATCCACCTGTGCCCCTTCCATGCATGTTTAAACAACTTAACCTTGCTGTTTAGATCAAAACATGATAATGCACTTTATAAGTTCTTGGTTTGAATTTGACTTTGAACCTTTGGTTCAAATCAACTTAGACCCTTCTGTTCTTAGCTGCATTAGCTCAAATCACAGTATATCGACATGTCATGATCATGCGTCATATTGTGCATTGCATTGATTGTGTTCTTTCTGTGTTTGCCGGTGGTTGTCCCCTCTCGATAGACGTGGTTCCAACGATGAGTTCGATCACACCGATGAAGAGCTATATTATCTTCAGGAGTGCCAGGCAAGCAAAAACCCCTTGTTCATTCTGATACAATCCTGTTCTCTCGCTCCTGCTCTCTTTTACTGCATTAGGACAACAACGATTCAACTCTTACATGCTGCGGTAGTTGAACCCTTTCCTCTGCATGACCAGTCATTTCCACAGTAAATAGATGAAACCCACTAGCATGAGTAGGAGTTGTTTGAGCCCTGATGTGCCTACTCATTCATGCTTGTTTGTCATGCCTGCTACTGCTTAGAGTTGAGTCAGGTCTGATTCATCGGGGATGAATTGGAATGGCGATGAACATGTCCTACTGTGTGTGAGCTAAGTGTGTGAACACGATTTGGTAAAGGTAGCGGTGAGAGGCCATGTAGGATTACATGGTGGGTTGTCTCATTGAAACCGTCCTCAGGAACTGAGTTCTGTGTTGGTGATCCATGAACAGCTACTACCACTCATTGGGATCCTTAATTGACCCTCTCAACTTATTAACTGCCCTAGTCCTCTATCCAGGAGTTGCAACTAGTTTCTGGTGTTTATAGGATATGTGTTGGCGTTCGTGCGTAGCGCTGACCCTAGGGGTGGGCTATGATGCGGTAGATACACCGTGGCACAGTGTACCGGGCGCCCGTTTGGTGTCTTGGGAACCCTGCACACATCGTTTGGGGCTGTGAGCGAAAATCCGGCCGGATCTCCTCGCGGATGGAACCCGAATAGGCGATAAACCTGGACTAGAGACTTGTGTGGTTAGTCAGGTCGTGGCCGACACCCTCGCCAGGCTTCTGCTTGAAGGTTGCCGAGATACATGATGTGTATATGGTGATAAGTGGTGAGAGCGTGTGTGAAGAAGTACACCCCTACAGGGTTATCATTATCTATTCGAATAGCCGGATTCCTCGGATATGGAAACTTGGACCCCTTGCATAGTTCATAGACAAGTGAAAGTGGATACTCTAAAATGCACAAGATAAGCGTGAGTGCTATGGATGGCGTTCTTGTAGGGAGACGGGAGCGGATCCATAGTGGTGTATTGATATGGTGAATATGTGGACTCGTGTGCGCCACCTCAAAAGAGTTACTTGCAGTCGTAGTTTAAGATAGCCACCGAGTCGAAGCTGGCTTTCTACAGTTAAACTCCACCACCCCCCTTGTTGATACCGATGCATATGTAGTTAGTTCTGATGTCAGTCTTGCTGAGTACTTTTGTACTCACATTTTCTTATTTTAATTTTTGAAAAGAGACTTCCGTCTCGCTAGTAGTTCCACGTGGACTTAGACGTTTAGCTTGATACCTCAGCTACGATCTTGTGCCCTCGGTAGGATCTGGTAGATAGTCAGGCTTCTCAACCCTTTTCATTTGTAGATGTCTGTACCCAGACATGTTAAGCTTCCGCATGTGCCTTGATTTGTATGCTCTGAATGATGGGTCATGAGACCCATGTTTGTAATATCTCGCTCCTCGGAGCCTAATGAATAAATACTTTGAGTCGTAGAGTCTTGTTGTGATGCCATGTTGTGTTTACACATATCGAGCATATTGTGTGTATGATTGAAATGCTTGGTATGTGTGGGATCCGACAACCTAGTTGTTCATCCTTGGTAACCTCTCTTCTGGGGAAATGGAGTCTTGTGCTTCCATGAGCCATAGTAGTCTGCTACAGCCCGGTTCACGGGAGTCCTGCTAGCCCAGCACTACTGCTCCGAAACACTTGACTGGCCGGCATTCGATTCATTTCGTTCCTGTGTCTATCCCTTCAGGGAAATGTCACACGGTGACATCTAGAGTCCTGCCTAGCCTGCTACAGCCCGGGTTCTCGGAGTCCTATTAGCCCAGTGCTATAGCCCGGATTCGCACGCTGCTGACCGACATGCTCGATGTTGATTCATGTATGCCTTTCCCCGTAAGTTAGTGCCACTTTGGGTTCACGACTAGTCATGTTGGCCCGGGTTCTCTGTCATATGGATGCTAGCGACACAATCATATACGTGAGCCAAAAGGCGCAAACGGTCCCGGGCCATGGTAAGGCGACATCCATGGGGATACCGTGCGTGAGGCCGCAAAGTGGTATGAGGTGTTACAGGCTAGATCGGTGTGACATAGAATCGGGGTCCTAACAACTTTGGTATCAGAGCCTGACTGCCTGTAGGATTACCAAGCCAACTGGTCGAAGTCGTGTCTAGAAATGCTTAAGTTATATAAGGGAATTGATTGTGAATGGGAATGTAAGGCTCTTTTTACTCCTTATACACATGACCTTCTGATCTGAGTCATCTTATCTTTTCTACGGGGTTTAGAACTAGGCTTCTCTTCTATCTCTCAGGATGACGTGGTACTAAACCGTAGTTGCCTAGGATTGCTGAGCTCAAGCCTCAGTTCAGTTCCTACTACTTCCATATGTTCGTAGCTGGCCTCGGAACCTTGATATTGTGATGTTGAGTGGTTATGCCACAATTTTTGCAGGATGTCTCAAATCTTTTTGAGCATTTATAGCCGTTATGATGTCCGAGTCATCCTAGGTTTCTAAGCAATCTGATGCATTTGTAAATTCCTTCTTCCCGTTTTCGATGTTCCTTTGGTCAGAATAAGCACACTAACCGGTGCATTGAGGTACTCTATTGCCTCGGTTTATAGGTTGGAGCTATTATTATGACCCTAGGTCTTTTAGGGAGTCACCTAGTGATCTAGCCATGTTTTGTATCCCCAGTGTGTGATTCTGGCCATTATTCTCGGAAGCACCCCGTGATGCCATGTAGTAGTAGGTATTCTATCCATGGGTTCTTGAACCCGAGATTCACCCTACTTACCTCATGTTGATAGTGTTGATAGTTCCTTTAGGATATTAGTAACCTTTGCGATAGTTCTCGAGGTCCGTGGTACAACGTTCTTCCAATACCATGAACCAATATGGCAAGAGTTCTCTTGAACCAAAAGATCACAACGGGAGTGCTCTTGATGAGTTCTCCATTCTATATTGTGACTCTGCCAGTTCAACATTTCTGCATGGGTTATCCGGAAGAAATAACATGCTAATCCATGCATCCATAACTCAGAAAAATTATATGTTCCTTTGAGTTGTCCCTCTTTAGTTGTATTCTGAACCTCGTCCATCAATTGTTGGTCAAGAGTAGTTGTGCATTGGTGTTATCGATGCCTATTATTCATGTGATCCGTCAAGCCATTCCATTCCGGAATGACTAGGAGAAACAAACTCCAGTACCTCATCCATATCTAGGATTGGGTCAAAGCAGTTGTATTCCGCATATCAAAGTGCCAATCTAGCTTTTGATTCTGGTCAACCCTTAAGTATTGCCCTCTTTATGTGAGGAATATCATAGGAATTGCAGAACCTCCCATGAACTCTTGATACAGTGATACTTCTCTCCATCATTATTCATTCCTCGGTCCCGTGTTGTTGTAACTGGAATGCTGACAAGTAAACTGCATTGTGTGAAATCAATAATCCTAGCAACCCTGTTGCTTGGTAGATAATGGACAATAATCTTATCCTTAGCGTGTTGATTATTGAATCATCACCCTAAGGTTTATCGTGCTACCTAGTCCTTATTTCTGGTGCACTTTTCGATCAATGAGTTAGGATAGTGTCAACCCTTACTTATTTGATCATATCGTCTTGCTCTGAAAAGCAAGATTGTTCTCGAGCTTAGTAACATATCAGTGGTTCGTGATTTTCCGGATATCTTCTCGGAAGTGTTACCAGGTTATCACCTGACCGCTATGTTGAATTCGTGATCAAGTTGGTTTCTGTAAACCACCCCTTCTCCAAGAATCTGTGTTGGATACCCCTGAGCTAGTTGGTTAAGCTAAACAACAACTTGGAGAGTTGGAAGATAAAAAACTTTGCCGAATTTGGTTCTTTCTGAAGGGTTATCTTTGTGTTTGTGTGTGTGTTGAAGGAAGATGATATCTTCACCAATTGTTCCTCGTGATCAGTTGTTGGATATATTGCGTTGTCAAAACTTTGATTCGAGTATGGGCTATCGTCAAGTCAAATCAGAACCAACAATGTTCATAATGTCGTCTTACTCATGGTTGATCCCTCGAGCATACACCATTACATCTTTTGGTCCGACCAATGCTATCACCGTGTTCACATGATGGTGGAAGTCCAGTGATATGGAAATTCTGATGAGTTGCTGTTGAACTCATCAGCAGCATTTTGTCTTCCCCCATGACTCATGTTGAACATCAACTTAGTGTTGGAAAATTGTGTAAACATTTCTTCATGTTTCGTTCATGAAGCATATGTTTGGATGAAAGTAGTGACTTCCTCTAATTCATGTGCATCTGATGCAAGCTGCCGCTGTGGATTCGAGAAAGTCAATGTTGCTTCTTTTGGAATCATCCCAAATCAGTCATGCATACCTGCGAAGTATTCTGTGGTTCGGAGACTTGCAACCTTCGTTCTATATGTGTCCCTAGCACACCAAGCCACTGATTGATTTGTTCAAGGAAAAGGAGTTGTTGTGCCAATCCTAGGTCATGCACAAGAATTCGTTACCCTAGATGATGGTTCCCCACCTGAACTCGGTAGTATTTTATGATAAGACTACTATATGGTCATGCTTGTCTGGGACAGCGTGTTCACATGTGTTTAGCAAAACCAGCTCATGTTTTGAGCTTGCTATCTTAGTTCATTTCCCGAGAATCTCGCAACATTATCTCGTTAATTTGTGTTGCAACTGCTCCTTCTCCAGACATGCTGTCTGAAATATCCTATTACCAACCAGGTCTAAATCTCAGGCAGATATGATAGTTGGAACTTCTCCAAGATCTATGATGTAGGTCCCGACAAGGTTGATGTTCTAGCCGACGCACCTAGCCGGAGAATCTATCACTATGGTATCTTGATTGGGCAATTTGTCCATCTTCTCCGCGAGGATTTCATGCGGCTTATCCTATAAGTTTTTCCTGAGGGATTCTTGTGCTCCTGGTTTCCTCGATTAAGCTATGACCATTCAAACGGTGGAATCACTCTCGTTGAGTTATTCCTAGTTACCAGAATCATTCCCAGCATTTGCATTTGGTTCCCAGCTTGCACCTCAGTAATTACTGTTTAGGATCATCTTCAAAAGTGGTCCTACTATGGGTCCCATCCATCCCCGATGATAAGCAAAATCATCCATTGTGTTGTCTTCAACAAGGTAGTCCACATCATCCATTCTGGTATGGGTATGCCATTCTTTCGAATTCGTTCACATGATCATTTGTGAATGCCTTAGGCTGGTATAAAGAATTTCAATGATCTTGTATCAAAAGTAATTCTTTTTGCCACATAAGGGAATAGTTCTTCGAGTCACCTTCCCCGAGGTGCCCCATTATGGAAACCCTCGTCAAATTGTTTCTCCTATCGCTCCTAATGCAAGTTTTGCCTCTCAGCTCCAGAGATGTTTCTATGTCTCATTCCGTGAGTTGATCTTGTGATCATCAAGATGATCCTAAGTTGCTCGAACCTCAAGAAGATCGATTCTTCTAAAAATTGTCCCTTTCTACTCATTGTCATGTTGGACATAGTTCTCAAAGCAAGACGCCAAGATCAATATAATGCAATGGATCAATATATTCGAGAAGAGCAGTTGGGTCATGAGGATTGCATTAGATTTGTGTCCCCTCTGTCTTCTTACCTCACGTCTTGAATCTCGGGACAAGATTCTTGTTTAGTGGGGGTGAGTTGTCACAGCCCTAGAATTGTTTGCAATAGTTGCATAAGAGAGCACCCATGCATCATGTCTAATTTCTAAAAGTTGAATTGAGGTTTGTTGAAACCCTCAGAAATCAGTTCAAAAATAACCAACTTTAAAAATCTTCTCAAATGAGTCCAATAAAATGTTTCTGTTATTCTGTAGAATTATTGGCAAGAGCTGAAATTCAAACCAATATTTTTATGAGCTCAGAAACATTTATTTTGGCCATTTGAATTAATCCAATATTTGCTTTGGATTTATATTTAATATAAATTAAATATAACTTCAATAATTCTACAAGTTTGTGAGTGGCTTTGTATATATTTTAGCAAGCCATATAATAACCTACAAAATTTATGAAATGATTTAGTGGCTAAAACTAAATCAAAACAGAGAGGAAATAAAATAGAAAACAGTAATTAAAATAGAAAACAGAGAAGGAGGGAGTACCTGTAACTTACCTGGACCACGAGAGAAGCCAGCCCACCAGGCCCATGTGCCCTCATCCTCCTCCTTGCGCCAGAAGGACGCCGGGCGCGTGCCCGACGCGCGTCGGCCACCTCCACCTTGCCTGCCTGTCTCCTTGCTGCCCCGGAGCGCCTAGAGGACGCCACGCACCCCCTCGGACCGCTCTCACTCTCTCCTGCGCTCATCCTCTCCTCTGCCGCCCTCTCTCTCCCGCGACCGAACGCTGCCATTGCCGCCGTTCGTCGTCGCCGTAGCCACAACCACCCCCTTGCCTCTCCGACGCGTCCCCGAGCTCTGCATTGTCATCCACTTCGTCCACTTCGATCCAAGCAACTTGGGAAGCACCGCATCACCATCCCTGACGCCTTCTTCAACCTCGGTGCCGGTGATCCCCGCCGCTCAATTCGCCGCCCACAGAGCGTCCCCGGCCTCGCCCTCGCGCTCGTTGGACTCGCGGTGAGCCGCTGACCCGAACCCCTCTTCTCCCCCTCACGTTCGCATGCTCTAGCCCCATCCCCCGCCATGGCCGAGGCTCGCCTCCGCTCGAGCTTGTCGCCGGCATCACTCCGGCGACCATTTGGTCATCCCGTGCTACCTAACATGCTTACCGCACCGCGTAGTGCCTCGCTAGCGCCTCAGTTCGTGTGTTTGCACGCCGCAGCCCCAACCCCGTACATGGCCGAACTCCAGCGGCCGCAAAAGAGCTCGTGGCCATCAGCTCCGGCCACCTCAACTCCAGCCGATGCCGCCGTTGGATGCGTGAGACTCTCAGCTTTCCGTAGCTGCAACCGCTTCCAAAACCAAGCCCTGTGGTCTTGTCTCTAATGATCCGCATCTCCATACTCAGCGAAAATAGCCGAACGAAGGTGTAGTGCAGCGGATGAAGGTTGAACATAGCAAAGATGTCATCAAACCGCAGGACGATCGTACCCCTGATGGCACCATCCACAAAGCCCTTGCCCTCTGGCACCTTGGACACATCATTCTCTCTGAGACGCCGCTTCTCCAAAGAAAGAACACTGTCATGCAGACTCCGCATAGCACCGGTTGCAGCATTGAGCATATTTGTCGGTAGCATCGCCCTACCCGCCACATGCACCCTCCTCGGGATATCCTTAGGTGAAGGTGGCCCGTCCTAAGCACGGATCGTACTCGGTGCCGACTGGCTCGCACCGGCGGCCTTTTTAGTCGGCCGTTTTCGGCCCTTCTTCTTGATCTGCTGTAATGGGACCGAGTTCTGCTCACAGACCGCCTTCTTGAGCGTGTTGGGGCTGATAATATTTGGCACCTCCGCTATCTGAGGCTTGGTGAAGGCGGCAGCTGGAGGCGTCTCCTGAGAACTGAACGCCAGACGATGCCTGTTGCAATTGGGTTTCTCCGCCGTACCAGCTAGATCGCGATCGTCTTGTTTGGGTTCTTGAGAAGGAGGCCCGCAGAACTCATCACCGTACCCATGTTCGGCAAAGTACTTATCGACGTTGGTAAATGTACCATCGTCGTTGTCGTCGTCGTCCGGATCCTGTGCCATATGCATGTCCGGATCCTGTGCCATAGGGATGTCCGGCATGTCCGGTAGCGTTGCGGCGTTCTTGCCATGGCTTGGCGCCGGCACGACTGGCGGTCTTGTCTGTGGGGTGGTGTCCCCCGCCCCCAAACGAATCTGGCTCTTCGGCCAAAGCAGGGGCCAGCTTACGCAGGCGCTGAGGGTCATCTCATCTTCTTCGTCGGCCCCAGCGGGTGGAATCGGAGGTAACAGCTCGTCGCAGCCTGGCAGCACCCGAACCACTTCAACCCTATACTTTGTGGGTGGTGTCGGATTAGCGTGGAACACGGGGTTGCCCGGTTGAACGATTCTGCCCTTGGCGACATCGACCAACTCGCCGCCCACGAAGTGTAGGAGAGTGCAATGAACGTTGGCAGCGCCCTACGAAAACATGTAGGGCCTAAGGAATGCCCAGTAAAAGGCAAGGAGATGAAGTCCTCGGCCGAGAGGCTTACTTACCGTGATGCCGTCGAGCTCGGCTAATGTCGAGGCACCGCCAACGACGGGTGTGCAACTGACGAAGGGGCCGCTTGCTGGCGAGGTGCCGGCCGGCGTACACCCGGGTGCATTAAGCTCCAATGCCGGCGTCGGAGACACCAATACCGCCGCCGCCGGAGACACCAATGGCGCCACCGCCGTAGACACCAGTACCGGCGCCGCCGTCATAGACACCAATACCGCCGCCGCCGGAGACACCAATGGCGCCGCCTGTGCGTTGTGTGAGTGGCTGGCCGTGAAGCTGGGAATCGGGGGCGGCCCCTATTGGCCACCCGCAATCCACGTCGTTATCCCATGAATCAAGGTAGGCATAATGCTGGTAAGCGTCGATCCCAGTTGTTGTTGCACTTGCTCTTGGACCATCTTCGGAATCCGCGCCACTTGCTCCTTGAGTGCTTCAACCTTGCGCGACTGGCTTTCCGAGCTGGTTTGTTTCTCCTTTCGCCCACCAGTGCCATAGTATGACGACCATTTTGTGGACAAGCCTTTGCCGGCCACACGACCAGCTGACGTCGGCTTATTGAGCTTATCCCTGTTTTTCATTACGTTCAATGCCCTATTCAAAGGGGTGTCAAAAGGGGAGCTCTGAGACGACCCCGCGCTACTGCTTTCTTTGTCCTGCGGAAGGAACGTGAACCATTTAGAAATATTGGGGATGTATTCCTTACCAGAACAATCTCAAGCTCCTTGGTCTTTGGATCCGTGGTAAGCCCCTTTGTTACCGGCTCCTCCTTGTACCGGGCCCTGAGAAAGTTCCTGGTCTGCTTGTCACTGTATTTCTCGAAGTGGGGCGGTAGGCCTTGCTCGGCACGCTGCGCGTCCTCCTTGTCCCATACAGGCTCCACCACTCTGTAACCGCCGGGACTGAGTTGGTGGACCCCTATGTTCAACTGCCACATTTCTTTCCCCCACTGACTTGATTCAGAGGTTGCGGGGCTCTCGCACTTGATCTTGAACTCCTTGTAGTCATCTTCACTCATCAAAGGATATTTCGCCTTGATCTTCTCATAACTATCACCTTTGTCAATCATTGCCTTCACCGTGCTTTTCCAAGTAGACAGGGCCGTGGTCATCGTCGTGAGGGCGGCACCATTCACTTTATTACCCGAGAGGCGTGTGTTTGCGTACTCAGTGGGGAACTTGTATCGTTCGTGCAGCTTCGTGAAGAGGAGGCTGCGCAAATTCCCTCGGTCCTTATGCCTTAGGTTCTTGGTGTTGATCGAGGCCGTGCTCCGGAGAATGCACCCGAGCTGAATCGAGTACCCCTTGACTACGTGTTTGGGCGCCGTCGGATGCCCGTCGGAGTTCACTTCAATAAATTCCTCCCTGACGGTGCCGAGCACGTTCAGGCGCCGGTCCTTCCGTTGCCTCTTCAGTTGGCTGCCATCTGTGCGTGCGCCGCCATCATCAGTGGTGGCATCCACGGCGCCATCATTAGTGGTGTCATCCCCGACGCCACTAGGGGTTGTGTAGTCAGGATCGGTGTCTTCCACGGCGTCCTCATAGCGGTGAGGTTCTTCCTCCAACTCCTGGGACAGCTCCCAGGATTGCTTGCCGCCCGAACCGCCGGCCTCATCGTTGTGGGCCATGTTTCGCTCTAAATAGGAAAAAAATTTGGTGAAAAAGTTGGTTATTGTCAAGGAACAAGATCATGGTCTCATCATTTAGGGTTTGTCGACACCGAGGCATCCTAAAATCTAAGCTTTTATCATTTAGGGTTTGTCGACGCCGAGGCACCCTAAAAGCCTAAGCGTACATCATTTAGGTTCTCATCGACACCGAGGCACCCTAAAAGCCAAGGTTTCATCATTTAGGGTTTGTCGATGCCGAGGCACCCTAAATGCTAAGTTTTCATCATTTAGGGTCTAGCGATGCCGAGGCACCCTAGGTAGGGCCTAATCACTTGGCACTAATCAGTTGGCTCTATTGCCACCCATGTTGGGTTTATCATCTAGGGTTTATCGATGCTGAGGAGAATATCTAAGTTGGGCCTAATCACTTGGCTCTATTGCCACCTATTGTTTAATGCAGCAAGAATGAAGGGGCAGTTGATCCTACTTAATTAAGTACTAAGATACCCCGGACCATGCATTAGTAGCAAGTACCTCATATGTCCGATTTTTAGCATGACCTTTGCTGAAAATAGGACATATGGAGTACCCAAATTTGCCGGAACGGAAGTTAATCGACATTCCGGCAAACTCAAGGGCCTCCCGGGGTACCTGCAAAATCATCACGACACGAAGGGCCTCTCAAGGGCCTCAAGCAGAAGCGGCGTCTACCAGGACCCCATTTTTTTGCTAAATTTCTTTGAGCAACAATCAGAGCAGAAAATTCAGCATATTTCTATACAATTTTTTTGGTATATATCAGGATTTGGCTGCATTTGCAAATGCATTCCATGTACTGCAACCCTCGCGAATTCCTAGCATGAGGTTTGTCCATCACTTTTGGCTCACTTATTAATCTACTCATCCTATGTCAATATCCACATGCTATGTCATCTGATGTTCCTGAATCATTGTAGTTTAGGCACCATACAAGATTGTTAGTTCAATGTGCTTTATATCCTAGTTATACTACTGCAGGAAAGGAGGATCATCATACACATATATATGTATAGCAATTGACAGGATCTTCATCATTTTTAGTAACAACAATACATATATAGCAATTGGAAGCAAACAGATGTACACATAAGATAGAAATGTAGTGCTGAAAGTTTAATGCTTACAAAAGACTTGCTGAAATAGTGAAAAATATGGAGTCACCAAGCTGGCTAAGAAACTCCCAGAGTCCACTAGCAAATCCAAGATCTAATCCTGTTACACACATCATAACAATTTAAGATAATTAGGATAAGGATAGTAGGAAATGAAAAATAAAGAGCTCAAAAAACAATCACAACAGAAAAATAATAAAAACCTAGTCCTAGAAGAAAATAAATCCTAAAAGAAAAGAAATCCTAAAATCTGAAGCAAGTCCTAGCAGTAGTAGTCCAACTAGATGGCCACCACTACTACTCCTATCTCTGTTTAGCATCATCAATACAGGCTTTGTACACACACGCACACAAAGTCCATACGGCTTTGTACACACACACACACAAAGCACACGGCCATGGCCATGACCGCCAGTAGCTGCAGCGCTAGCAACATTAGCAAGCAGCGGCCGTGGTGCAGCTAGCAACAGGCGGTGGCAATAGAGCAGCAGCGGTGACGGGCGCAGGTGACTGCAGGAGGATGAGGGCGAAGCGGCCAGAGGGCGCGGGGGCGGAGCGAGCTCGGGTCAGGCGGGCAGGGGGGCGTAGGCGAACTCGGCGAGGTCGGGGGCAGCCGAGGCGGCGCGGATCGAGGCGAAATCAACGAAGGCAGAAGGAAGAAGACGATCTCGATCCCGTCGTTCGGCGATGCCCTGGCTCAATCTGGACATGTAGACGACGTGGAATACGATGGTGAAGCCGGGGGACACACTATCTTGGCATGGGGACGACGGTGGCCGCGACAATGACGACGGCGAGCGCGGTCACCGCACGAGCTCTCGCGCTCGAGTACGAGCCGAGGAGGAGGCGGCTCGATTTGGAAAGAGGGGGAATCGGGCGAGGGGTGGTCTCTCTGGAGGCGGCGGGGGTGTGGAGTCCGGCAAGGGTCGGGGCGGCGGGGGTGGGGGTGCGGGGGCGGCGGGCACTACTAGGAAAAGGGCTATAGATAGGATTGACACTAATGGCTCACCAGGGAAGTAGTGCGCCACTACTATATACTAATGGCGCACCAGTTGGTGATGCGCCATTAGTGTGGAAGACACTAATGGCGCACCAAAAAATTGGTGCGCCACTAGTGATATTTTTTTTCATTTTTACATACATACTAATGGCGCATCCTACCTCTTGTGCGCCATTACTAGTTCTAACTAGTAATGGTGCACCAGACATGGAGTGCGCCAGTACTGAATTTTTTTTATTCTTTTTTTGCAAAACTACTAATGGTGCACCGCCTCACAGTGCGCCATTACTAGTTTAAGCTACTAATGGTGCACCCTGTAGAAGTGCACCATTAGTATATATTTTGATATCATGAATATTTTTAAATATCATGGACACTTTTTGATATCATGAATATTTTTAAATTTCATGGGCACTTTTTGAATTCATGAATATTTTTCAAATTTGATGATATTTTTTCATATTTAATATGATAAAATATTGAATATTCATGAGGACACTCGATCTCGATCCCCGTCCATCTCGATCTCGATCCCACTCGCGCCTCCTCTCCCCTCTTCATTTTTAAAAAAATAATAATAAAAAAGTGTAGACTACAATTGTTGTTAAACAACAATTATTATTGTTTTTATAAAAAAATATTACCGTTTCATATTCATATTCATTTTCTAAAAAATTATTACATGCAACAAAAAAAATTACTGATGGCGCACCTCTGGCTGGTGCGCCATTGCTATATATATAAAAAAGATTACTAATGGCCCACCGACCGCTGGTGCGCCATTAGTAAGATTCCCCCTAGCTAATTCCCTCCCTCTCGCCAGATCCCCTTCATTCATCTCCCTCGCCCCCTAGCTAATTCCCCCCGCTGCCCCGACCCATGCCGCCGCCGACGACCCCCCGCACCCTCACCCGCTCCACCGCCGCCGACGACCCACCGCACCCTCCCCCGCTCCACCGCCGCCGCCGACCCCCCGCACCCTCCCCCGCTCCACCGCCGCCGCCGACCCCTGCACCCTCCCCCTGCCCGCTCCACCGCGGCCGCCGACACCCCGCACCCTCCCCCGCTTTTTGATAATATTTTCAAATAACAAATTTGATGATATTTTCAAATAACAAATTTGATGTATTTTCAATTAAAAATAAAAAACAAATTTGATGATATTAAAAAAAAATTTGATGATATATTTTGTTCTAGTCCTCATGAAAATAACAAATTTGATAAAAAAACAAATTATTAGATGCAACAAGAAATAATGAAAAAAAGAAGTTACTAATGGCGCACCGCATTGCTATCAGAAAAAAAGTTACTAATGGCGCACCAGAGAATGCTGCGCCATTGCTATGAGATTACTAACATTCCCCCCTCTATAGCTGGATACCCGGCCCTTCGCCCGGTAACTCCTTCCCTCTCCCTCGCCAGATCCCCTTCCATCCCTCGCCACACCCGCTCCGGCTCCCCCGCGTCGCCGCCCCCGCGCCCCCGACCCGCGAAGCACGGGCCGCCGGCCTCCCCATGACCAACCGAGGAGCCCAGGAGGACCGCCGTCGTCTTCCTCTTCGACTACGAGGACCCGGACGAGTTCGGACGCCCTCGAGCCACCCCTTCGATGCTGCCGCCGACCCTGACCCCTCCGGCGACTGGCCACGCGCGCCCAGGTACCTCTCCTCCTTCCTCCCTCTCCACCCTTCCTCCCTAGTTCTTCTTGCTATATGGATCAGAACACATGGAGCATTACTATTGCTATATGGAGCATTACTATTGTTCTTCTCTGAACCATTACCATTCCCTCCCTCCCTAGTTCTTCCTCCCCATTAATTTGCAGGATCAGAACAAGTTTGTAACAGGATGCTCTACAATGTTGATTAGGTGCATTACTATTGCTATATGGAGCAGCAATTTACTATTGCTATATGCTCTAGTTTGTATCAATGTGATTGTAGTTTTTCTCGTCATCAAGTTTAGTTGATGTTTATTTAAATATAGCTTATATGATCAGCCACTCTATGTATGATTGTGGCTTGAAGGTTCTGGAAGAACGTTTTTCCTTCAAATTCTATCTGGTGGCATTGTCCTAGACTCCCTAGTTGTGTTGTTAATTGTGCTTCTATTAAAAGAATTGGGAGTTACTCACTGTACTAGAACTCTGTAGGTTGAATTTTGGTTAACTAATACTGACGTTATGAGAATGTAAGCACCTATTGATATCAGTGGCTCATTGCTGCCTTTGTGCAATACAGAACCGTTAAGAGTGATTTGGAGGATTCAAGATTCTGTGAAGCTCTTTTGACAGTTAAAACTCAGAACTGAAGGTACTTAATAAACTCAAAAGCATTGATGATAACTCTTGTTGCCTAGAAACAGAGGTAGTTTACATATTGCATTGCTGGTGTTTGTTTATGTTCAGTGTTTAAGCATGTGTAGTGTAGTGTAGTGTAGTGAGCTTGTTCTAGTGTAGTGAGGTCTGAACCATTGCATGATGTAGTGTAGTGTAGTGAGCTCTGAACCATGTTTAGTGTTGAGTACTTCAAGTTTACTGAACCTATTCATTTTTGTGGAGTCAGTGAACATGATAAGACAAGCCAGATGCTCTATTCTTAATTAACAGTAATCCATGATCAGCAACAATTTCTTTCACTAATTTTCAGTTAACAGCAATCCATGATTTTTTTTCCAGCTAAAACTATTCATGATTTTTTGTTGGGTGACCTATTAGATCTGGAATGGAAGCTCACATAAGTTGTGCTGATTTTTGTCCATATGAAAGCAAAGGACCATATGGTCTGTGGCCTTTTCATCCATATGAAAGTAGAGGCACATTGTGGTGCTAGTTTGCTGGGTTTTGTCTCCGACCATCGTGTCGTGATGATTTTGCAGGTACCCCGAGAGGCCCTTGAGTTTGCCGGAATGTCGATTAACTTCCGTTCTAGAAAATTTGGGTACTCCATATGTCTTATTTTCAGCAAAGGTCATGCTGAAATTTTCCGTGAATTTTAGCATGACTTTGCTAAAAATCAGACATATGGGGTACTTGCTACTAATGCATGGGCCGGGGTATCTTAGTACTTAATTAAGTAGGATCAACTGCCCCGCCATTTTTGCTGCATTAAACCATAGGTGGCAATAGAGCCAAGTGATTAGGACCAACTTAGAATTCTCGTTAGCATCGATAAACCCTAGATGATAAACCCAACATAGGTGGCAATAGAGCCAAGTGATTAGTGCCAAGTGATTAGGACCAACCTAGGGTGCCTCAGCATCGATAAACCCTAAATGATGAAAACTTAACTTGGCTTCTATAGGGTGCCTTGGTGTCGATGAGAACCTAAATGATGTACGCTTAGGCTTTAAGGGTGCCTCGGCGTCGACAAAACCTAAATGATGAAAGCTTAGGCTTTTAGGGTGCCTCGACGTCGACAAACCCTAAATGATAAAACCTTGGCTTTTAGGGTGCCTCAGTGTCGATAAGAATCTAAATGATGAAAGCTTAGGCTTTTAGGGTGCCTCGGCGTCGACAAACCCTAAATGATAAAAGCTTAGCTTTTAGGATGCCTCGGTGTCGACAAACCCTAAATGATGTAGTTTTGAATTATGAACGTAGGATATGTCATCATCATCATCGGACGACGAAAGACTCCCGACGGAGTGCGACTGGTGCCACGACGATCGAGGTCTATGCGACATGCCTCACCTAGACGATGATCGGCGCTTCAGCATTAAGCTCGAGGAGACTTTCGAAGTTGAAACGGTACACAACGACGACAAGTGTTATTTTCATAATTAAGCATGACTTCAACTATTTCAACGTATAATTTTCATCTTTTACAATTCGAGTATAGCTTACCCCATGCCATGCAAGACGCTATGTCTTGGAGAGGATGGATTTTGAAGACCATGAAATTTCTGAAACAAAGAAAATTCACCTAAGGACTCATCACGATGTGGACTTTCAAGTAAATCTATATAATTCTGAGAGCATAACCCATTTTGGTTGCAAAAATTGGGAAGCATTTTGTAAGATGTATGGTTTGATGAGGGTATGCTTATCACCATGGATCTTGGTAATCCTGACATCAACCAAGACAATATGGACATTTGGGTCCTTGTTGATACGCCTTCAGTTCTACCGCTATGTGAGTTTCTCAAACATAGTTATTAGCTAATTTATATTGTTTATTTCAAAATAGTTGAGAGCTTATTTCCATTGACAGCTTATTTTTATTGTTCAAAGAATGTGCGGGAGATGGTAGACAAAACCCACTACACCGATGGCTCCGAATTAACAACTTACAAGGAGAAAAATCATTTGGTCGGATTTTGTACTGACATTGAGAATTACAATATCTACAATCAAACTCCTCAACATTATGGTAAATACGTGCCACTAGTGCATGTGTTCAACTACGGTAACTACCATGGAGATACCCTGGTAAGATTTTTACTATTACGACATCTGTGCATCTTTTGCATACTTCTAAAACTAGTACATCATTGCTAACTATGAAGTTATTACTATGTTTTTCAATAGATAATCCCAGAGAATTGTGTGCCTCATATGATGTATCTGAAAGGTAGTGTTAATGTTTTGAACATACAGCCAGGTCGTCCTACGAATCTCAACTGTCCATACGAGATTTCTAAAAGAAGTGGAGACATGAAAATCAAAGGATGGAAAAAAATGTATGGACAGTCATAAGGAGCTTCTTGGAAGCAAAAGGAAGCGAAGCGCAAGAATTGGAGACAGGATGTTCTCCATTCTCCATAATGGAGAGTCAGGGTCTATATTGTTTTATGTTATTTTAGCTTAAATAGGGTATTTAGGTCCTGCCTAATACTGATGCTCATGTGCTAAGAACAATTAAGTAGGGTTGGTTCGAAGAGTATCAAGATGATGATCGTATGACTTGTTATGAATAATGAGTAGAAGTTGTATGATGATGATTAGTAGGACTTGTTACGATTAGTATTACTTCCGACAAACTTGATACTCGCGGTCTCGAGACTTGTAATGTTTTATCTTTGTTCGGTCTTTTGAATTCGGAGACTAATATGATGAATTGTATCCGGGGACTAATCTTCTATTGTATTCGATGAATCTGCTGTTGCTGTTTGCTACTGTCTATATTCTGTCAAATAATATATTTTGTAACATGTGCAAAAATCAGAAAAGTAAAAAAAAACCTAATATTCATACTAATGGCGCATCACTACAGAGTGCGCCATTAGTATGCCAAGTATACTAATGGCGCATCCATCCATAGTGCGCCATTAGTGTGGCAAAGCACATGGTTAAATATGGCCCCTGGGAGGCACACTAATGGCGCATGGTGTTATATACTAATGGCGCACTGGATGGTGCGCCATTAGTAAAAATTACTAGTGGCGTGCTACTAATGGCGCACCGGTGATGCGCCATTAGTAGGCAAAACCGGTGCGCCATTAGTAGGCCTTTTCCTAGTAGTGCTTCAACCTCGCGCGACTGGCTGTCCGAGCTGGTCTTTTTATCCTTTTGCCCACCAGCGCCATAGTATGACGACCAATTTGTGGACAAGCCTTTGGCGGCCACACGACCAGCTGACGTCGGCTTATTGAGCTTATCTCTGTTTTTCATTACGTTGAATGCCCTATTCAAAGGGGTGTCGAAAGGGGAGCTCTGAGACGACCCTGCGCTACTGCTTTCTTTGTCCTGCGAAAGGAACGTGAACCATTTAGAAATATTGGGGATTAATTAGTATGCAACCATATGGAGCTAATTACGCGGGGGTGTATTCCTTACCAGAACAAGCTCAAGCTCCTTGGTCTTCGGATCCGTGGTATTCTCCTTTGTTACCGGGTCCTCCTTGTACCGGGCCCTGAGAAAGTTCCTGGTCTGCTTGTCACTGTATTTCTCGAAGCGGGGCGGTAGGCCTTGCTCGGCACGCTCCGCGTCCTCCTTGTCCCATACAGGCTCCGCCACTCTGTAACCGCCGGGACCGAGTTGGTGGACCCCTCTGTTCAACTACCGCATTTCTTTCCCCCACTGACTTGATTCAGAGGTTGCGGGGCCCTCGCACTTGATCTTGAACTCCTTGTAGTCATCTTCGCTCATCAAAGGATATTTCTCCTTGATCTTCTCATAACTATCACCTTTGTCAGTCATTGCCTTCACAGTGCTTTTCCAAGTAGACAGGGCTGTGCTCATCATCGTGAGGGCGGCACCGTTCACTTTATTACCCGAGAGGCGTGTGTTTGCGAACTCAGTGGGGAACTTGTATCGTTCGTGCAGCTTCGTGAAGAGGAGGCTGCGCAAATTCCCTCGGTTCTTATGCCTTAGGTTCTCGGTGTTGATCGAGGCGGTGCTCCGGAGAATGCACCCGAGCTGAATCGAGTACCCCTTGACTATGTGTTTGGGCGCCGTCGGATGCCGTCAGAGTTCACTTCAGTAAATTCCTCCCTGACGGTGCCGAACACGTTCGGGCGCCGGTCCTTCCGTTGCCTCTTCGGTTGGCTGCCATCTATACATGCACCGCCATCATCAGTGGTGGCATCCCCGACGCCACTAGGGGTTGTGTAGTCAGGATCGGTGTCATCCGCGGCGTCCTCATAGTGGTGAGGTTCTTCCTCCAACTCCTGGGATAGCTCCCAGAATTGCTTGCCGCCCAAACCACCGGCCTCATCGTTGTGGGCCATGTTTCGCTCTAAATAGGAAAAAAGTTTGGTCAAAAAGTTGGTTATTGTCAAGGAACAAGATCATGGTCTCATCATTTAGGGTTTGTCGACAGCGAGGCATCCTAAAAGCTAAGCTTTTATAATTTAGGGTTTGTCGACGCCGAGGCACCCTAAAAGCCTAAGCGTACATCATTTAGGTTCTCATCGACACCGAGGCACCCTAAAAGCCAGGGTTTCATCATTTAGGGTTTGTCTACGCCGAGGCACCCTAAATGCTAAGTTTTCATCATTTAGGGTTTATCGATGCCGAGGCACCCTAGGTTGGTCCTAATCACTTGGCACTAATCAATTGGCTCTATTGCCACCTATGTTGGGTTTATCATCTAGGGTTTATCGATGCTGAGGAGAATTTCTAAGTTGGGCCTAATCACTTGGCTCTATTGCCACCTATGGTTTAATGCAGCAAGAATAAAGGGGCAGTTGATCCTACTTAATTAAGTACTAAGATACCTCGGCCCATGCATTAGTAGCAAGTACCTCATATGTCCGATTTTTAGCAAAGTCATGCTAAAATTCACAGAAAATTTCAGCATGACCTTTGCTGAAAACAGGACATATGGAGTACCCAAATTTGCCGGAACGGAAGTTAATCAACATTCCGGCAAACTCAAGGGCCTCTCGGGGTACCTGCAAAATCATCACAACACGAAGGGCCTCTCAAGGGCCTCAAGCAGCAGCGGCGTCTCCCAGGACCCCATTTTTTGCTAAATTTCTTTGAGCAACAATCAGAGCAGAAAATTCAGCATATTTCTATACATTTTTTGGTATATATCAGGTTTTGGCTGCATTTGCAAATGCATTCCATGTACTGCAACCCTCGCGAATTCCTAGCATGAGGTTTGTCCATCACTTTTGGCTCACTTATTAATCTACTCATCCTATGTCAATATCCACATGCTATGTCATCTGATGTTCCTGAATCATTGTAGTTTAGGCACCATACAAGATTGTTAGTTCAATGTGCTTTATATCCTAGTTATACTACTGCAGGAAAGGAGGATCATCATACACGTATATATGTATAGCAATTGACAGGATCTTCATCATTTTTAGTAACAACAATACATATATAGCAATTGGAAGCAAACAGATGTACACATAAGATAGAAATGTAGTGCTGAAAGTTTAATGCTTACAAAAGACTTGCTGAAATAGTGAAAAATATGGAGTCACCAAGCTGGCTAAGAAACTCCCAAAGTCCACTAGCAAATCCAAGATCTAATCCTATTACACACATCATAACAATTTAAGATAATTAGGATAAGGATAGTAGGAAATGAAAAAGAAAGAGCTCAAAAAACAATCACAACAGAAAAATAATAAAAACCTAGTCCTAGAAGAAAATAAATCCTAAAAGAAAAGAAATCCTAAAATCTGGAGCAACTCCTAGCAGTAGTAGTCCAACTAGATGGCCACCACTACTATTCCTATCTCTATTTAGCATCATCAATACAGGCTTTGTACACACACGCACGCAAAGTCCATACGGCTTTGTACACACACGCACACAAAGCACACGGCCATGGCCATGGCCATGACCGCCAGTAGCTGCAGCGCTAGCAACATTAGCAAGCAGCGGCCATGGTGCAACTAACAACAGGCGGCGGCAATAGAGCAGCAGCGGTGACGGGCGCAGGTGACTACAGGAGGACGCGGGCGAAGCAGCCAGAGGGCGCGGGGGCGGAGCGAGCTCGGGTCAGGCGGGCAGCAGCATCTACGGCGATGGATCCACGTGAAGGAAGAATGGGATCGACGGATGGGCTCACAGGGGGGGCGTAGGCGAACTCGAAGAGGTCGGGGGCGGTCGAGGCGGCGCGGATCGAGGCGAAATCAACGATTGCAGAAGGAAGAAGACGATCTCGATCCCATCGTTTGCAGTGCCCTGGCTCGATCTAGACTTGTAGACAACGTGGAAGACGAGGTGAAGCCGGCGGACACACTATCTTGGCGTGGGGACGACGGTGGCCGCGACAATGACGACGGCGAGCGCGGTCACCGCACGAGCTCTCCCGCTCGAGTGCGAGCGAAGGAGGAGGCGGCTCGATGGGGAAAGAGGGGGAATCGGGCGAGGGGTGGTCTCTCTGGAGGCGGCGGGGCTGTGGAGTCCGGCGGGGGTCGGGGCGGCGGGGATGGGGGCGCGGGGGCGGCGGGGGTGGAGTCCGATGAGGGTCGGGGCGGCGGCGTCGTGGGTCGGGGCAGCGCGCGGGTGGATCTGGTGGCAAGGGAGAGAGGGTCGAAGGGGATCTGGCACGGGAGAGGGAGGATAGCTATGGGGAAGCTTACTAATGGTGCACCACACCTCGGTGCGCCATTAGAAATCTTTTTTTTAGATAGCAATGGCGCACCCCGTAGCGGTGCACCATTAGAATGTTTTTTTATTACAGTTCGAGCACAGGTTATATTGCACCTAACGCAATCCACATTAGAACCCATCCACTAGCCCGATTGGTCAGCACGCAGCACACACACCAGGAGGTCCTAGGTTCGATTCCCAGGCTCTGCAATATTATTACTTTTGCATTTTAAATGTTGTTTGATATTTATTTGTGTTTCAATATGTTCAAACTTGTTTAAATCATAACGGTAATGTTTTTTTATAAAAACAGTAATAATTTTTAAAAAATATGTTCAAGTTTGTTACTTGAAAATATCATCGGCGGCGGCGGTGGAGCGGGGGAGGGTGCGGGTGTGCCCGTTGGCGGCGGTGGAGCGGGGGAGGGTGCGGGGGGCCGGGTGCTCGTCGGCGGTGGTGGAGGGGGATCGAGATCGAGTGTCCTCATGAATTCAAAAAGTGCCCATGTAATTTAAAAATATTCATGATATCAAAAAGTGCCCATGAAATACAATCGAGAAATGAAGACTACGATTTAAATACAATCGATCTTAGCTAGCTATATGTTCACAATCTTCCTGCCCTTCTTTTTCGCAAATGGAGTTCTTCTGTGGAACGGACGTCCTTTAGGTAGGGTGCTCCTGCTTCTTCTTGTGGTGTGTGCTGCTACTTCATCGTCGTCGACATGTTCGATCTTCGGGTCGCCATACTTGTCGAAGTCTTGCTCATTGACTACTCCATCCATTCCGATGATCTTCCTTTTGCCTCTCCTAATGACAACATGACTGGGCTTTGATGGGTTGGTAATGAAGAAGCATTGGTCCACTTGGCAAGCCAGTACCCATGGCTCATTTTTCACGGTGACGTTTGCGCCCGCGGTCTTGGATTTGGCTTAGGGTATAACCATGGTGGTGAAATACCGGTCTTCTTTTAGGACGCTCTTGGCCCATCTGACACGGAACATCGGGACCTTCTCTCCAGCGTAGCTCAGCTCCCAGATCTCCTCGATCCTTCCGTAGTATCTGTCCTTGTCGTTACCGGTGTAGGATTCCATCGTTACCCCGGAGTTCTGATAACCATCGCTCTTCATGTCCTTGTCCTCGGTGTAGAATGTGTAGCCGTTGATATCGTACGCCTCATAGGTCATCAGGTTGTGCTCGGCGCCCTGTGACAAGGCGAATATGAGTTGTTCTTCCGCAGAAGAATCCTCATGTAAAGGGTACGACAGAAGCTTCTGCTTGAACCAACGCGTGAAACATGAGTTGTGCTCTTTGATTATATCTTCGTCCATCCTCTGTTGGCCTTGGTCATTGTACGTCTTCTCAATAAAGGTTTTGTGCTCTACCACCCAAGGATCGACCACGTCTATGTGTTGTAGCGCGACTAGGTTTGCTCTTTCAAAGTCGGCGAGTCGACCCCCGAAGTCGACATGCATTTCGCAGCGACCCTCACGGTGACCCCATCCAGCGAGCCTGCCAAGGTGCCTGTTGACGGGCAGACCAACAGGCTTCTCGATGCCTAGATAATTCGTGCAGTAGGAGATGCACTCTTCGGTTAGAAAGCCCATGGCTATACTTCCCTCTGGATGTGACATGTTGCGAACATATCCTTTGATGACACCATTCATCCTTTCGAACGGCATCATGCTGTGCAAGAATGTCGGCCCGAGTTGGATGATATCCTCCACGATATGGACCAGTAGATGCACCATAACGTCGAAGAATGCGGGCGGGAAGTACATCTCAAGCTCGCATAGTATCACCACGATCTCTTCCTGTAGCCTTCTGGGTTGCCTCACGCCAATCGACTTTCGAGAGATGATGTCGAAAAAGTTGCATAGGCCAAATAGCATTTCACGGACGTGCGCGTCCATGATCCCACGGATTGCAACTGGAAGTATCTGCGTCATCAGCACGTGACAGTCGTGAGACTTCATCCCGCTGAACTTCTGCTTCGCTGGGTCTAGGTATCTGCTTATCTTCCCCGCGTAACCGTAAGGAAGTTTTACTCCTACGAGGCAGGTGAAAAACTGCTCGATCTCCTCCTGACTTAGAGTGAAGCACGCGGGAGGGTAGTCACTTCCGGTGTTCTTGGCCTTTTTGCCTTTGCGACGAGTTTCTGTGTCCTGCTTCGCCTCATCATCATCATCATTATCATTAGCGTAAAGCTCCTGCCTGATGCCCATTGATTTCAAGTCTGCCCTTGCTTTCGGCCCATCTTTGGTCCTCTCTGGCATGTTGAGCAGGGTACCAAGCAGACTCTCGCACACGTTCTTCGTGATATGCATGGCATCAAGGCTGTGAGGCACACGGTGGATCTTCCAGTATGGCAAGTCCCAGAAAACAGACCTCGTTTTCCATACGTTCAGCAGCGGCTCTGGCGCCTTTCGCTTCTTTCCCGACTCTGGCGCCTTTTGCTTGTTTCCCAGCAGTGGGCAATCTTTCCAATTTTTCAACAACTCGTCTATTTCCTCGCCGCTCCTCGTACGCGGGCGTTTTCGGGGTTCCGTTTCACCATCGAACAGATCCTTGCGTTTCCTCCATGGGTCATCATTGCGAAGCCACCTTCAATGTCCCATGAACACGGTTTTCGAAGACCCGAGATCTCTATCTAGCTGGCGATACGTTGTGTCATCCATGCACCTTACGCATCCAGAAAATCCGTGGACTACCTGCCCCGCGAGATATCCGTAACCGAGATAGTCGTGCACCGTCGTGAGCAATGCGGCTCTCATAGGGAAATATTCTTTCTCTGCGGCATCCCACATATTGGCTGGCCTTTTCCACAGTGTGTCTAGCTCCTCTTTCAGCAGCCCCAGATACAGATTGATGTCGTTCCCTGGTTGTTTCGGCCCTTTAATTAGCATACTCATGTGAATGTACTTCCTCTTCATGCACAACTAGGGGGGAAGGTTGTACATCCACACAAACACATGCCAGGTGCTATGTGTGCTTCTCTGGCTGCGAAACGGATTGACTCCATCGGTGCTCGCGCCCAACACGATGTTCCTTGGATCCTTCCCAAATTCTGGGTATTCGAAGTTCAATGCTTGCCACTGGCTCGCATCCTTAGGGTGACTCAGCATCTTATCTTTTTTATTTATCTCCGGATCATTTCCGTCATCTTCCCACTTCTTCTCCTCCCTATCCGCGTGCCAACGCAGGAGCTTTGCTACCTTAGTGTCCGCGAAATACCGCTGCAGACAAGGAGTGATTGGAAAGTACCACACTGATTTTCGAGGAGCTTTCTTCCTCTTCTTGTATCGAGTGACGCCGCACACCGGACATATGGTAGACTCCGCGTGCTCGTCCCGATAAATGATGCAATTGTTCATGCACACATGGTATTTCACGTGCGGTAAATCCAGAGGACACACGATTTTCTTCGCCACCTCGAAAATGGTCGGGCACTTATTCCCCTTGGGAAGACGTTCATGCCAGAATGACATGTTCTCGTCGAAGCATGCGTCGGTCATTTTGTGTTTTACCTTCATCTCCAGAGCCATGAGCGTTACTTTCAGGCGGGTATCCTCGGGCCTGCATGCTTCATACAATGGAGTAACCGCGTCTATCTCCAGTTGATCCAGCTTGGCTTTCTCTCGGGCGGCAGCTCTTGCGTTATTCGTCTGCTTGAGAAGCAGCTCTTGAATATGAGGGTCCTGCACCCAGCCTCCATCGTCGTCTGCTCCGGCATCTTCATCTTCATGATCATGCCCTTCGTCTTGATCTTCCTCATCATCATGTACGACATCTTCTACATGATGACTGTGTACAGCATCACCGTCGAGATCATGTCCTAGAGATTCTTCGTGTTCTCGCCCGCCCTCGCTGCGGTGGTACTTGTCTTGTTGCCCTTCCTCAGTTCTTGCTCAGCCCCCATGGGCGACTTCATAGTCATCTTCATCACCTTGCCACCGATAGCCATCCATGAAACCACGCAAGAGCAGGTGGTCCCGCACCTGCCTGGAATCTGGGTCCGCAATAAGGCTCTTCAGCTTGCATCTTCGACACGGACATCTTATCTCCGTCTCGATCTTTTGAAGCATCTTGGCCTTCGCGGAGCTCAAAAACCTATTCATGATGACTTCGGTCATCGTGCAGACCATGGTCGCCTGCGGGGTAGAGCAAAACGATATTTTAGAACCAAGAAAAAAATTGGCATGACCTTCCCTAAAAATAGGACCAAAAAGAATGCATAGTGCCAAAATTCTCGCCGAAACGGAAATGAATCAACATTCCGGCAAAATATTGGCAACTATCGCATTTCAAATACCGGTACCTGCAAGCACAAACATATATGCAACACCACAAACACATGCAACACCACAAACATATATGCAACATCATGAAGATAGCTTTCCCCTTACTTACCTATCAAAAAAAGGTAATTTCACCACTTAATTTTGATGAATCTATGGTGGAAATGAGGTGAGGAGGAGGAGGCAGCCGAAAGCTTGGAGAAGGAGGTGGAGGGAATGAAGTGGGGAAAGTGAGTGGGTAGGTGTGGCTGTCCAAAATATCTTGTTGGGGTCCCAGGTTACTAATGGCGCACCACCTGCAAATGCGCCATTAGTAACCCTGGTTACTAATGGCGCACCTGTAGGTGGTGCGCCATTAGTAATTTTGCAGAAAAGTAAAAAAAAATATATACTAATGGCGCACTTTTATAGGGTGCGCCATTAGTAGTTTAAACTAGTAATGGCGCACTGTGAGGCAGTGCGCCATTAGTAGTTTTGCAAAAAAAAGAATAAAAAAAAATTCAGTACTGGCGCACTCCCTGTCTACTGGCGCACTTCGGTAGGATGCGCCATTAGTATGTATGTAAAAATGAAAAAAATAATTATCACTAGTGGCGCACCTATTTTCTGGTGCGCCATTAGTGTCTTCCACACTAATGGCACATCACCAACTGGTGCGCCATTAGTATATAGTAGTGGTGCACTATTCCCTGGTGCGCCATTAGTGTCAATCCTATCTATAGCCCTTATTTCCTAGTAGTGGGTTCACTGACGTGTGGGTCCCAGCCATAAGGTTTGACCTGGGCTGGCGCCTTTGACCTGCTGATGTCACGGTGACGTAATGCTGACGTAGTAATCTATTTTCTAGTTTTTAAATAAATCAAAAATGATTTATTTATTTCAGGAAATATCTTAACTTCTAAAAATCATAGAAAATAATCTATAACTCAGATTGAAAAGATTTATATATGAAAAATGATTAGAAAAATCCAATCTATCCACCTGTGCCCCTTCCATGCATGTTTAAACAACTTAACCTTGCTATTTAGATCAAAACATGATAATGCACTTTATAAGTTCTTGGTTTGAATTTGACTTTGAACCTTTGGTTCAAATCAACTCAGACCCTTCTGTTCTTAGCTGCATTAGCTCAAATCACAGTATATCGACATGTCATGATCATGCATCATATTGTGCATTGCATTGATTGTGTTCTTTCTGTGTTTGTCGGTGGTTGTCCCCTCTCGATAGACGTGGTTCCAACGATGAGTTCGATCACACCGATGAAGAGCTATATTATCTTCAGGAGTGCCAGGCAAGCAAAACCCCCTTGTTCATTCTGATACAATCCTGTTCTCTCGCTCCTGCTCTCTTTTACTGCATTAGGACAACAACGATTCAACTCTTACATGCTGCGGTAGTTGAACCCTTTCCTCTGCATGACCTGTCATTTCCACAGTAAATAGATGAAACCCACTAGCATGAGTAGGAGTTGTTTGAGCCCTGATGTGCCTACTCATTCATGCTTGTTTGTCATGCCTGCTACTGCTTAGAGTTGAGTCAGGTCTGATTCATCGGGGATGAATTGGAATGGCGATGAACATGTCCTACTGTGTGTGAGCTAAGTGTGTGAACACGATTTGGTAAAGGTAGCGGTGAGAGGCCATGTAGGATTACATGGTGGGTTGTCTCATTGAAACCGTCCTCAGGAACTGAGTTCTGTGTTGGTGATCCATGAACAGCTACTACCACTCATTGGGATCCTTAATTGACCCTCTCAACTTATTAACTGCCCTAGTCCTCTATCCAGGAGTTGCAACTAGTTTCTGGTGTTTATAGGATATGTGTTGGCGTTCGTGCGTAGCGCTGACCCTAGGGGTGGGCTATGATGCGGTAGATACACCGTGGCACAGTGTACCGGGCGCCCGTTTGGTGTCTTGGGAACCCTGCACACATCGTTTGGGGCTGTGAGCGAAAATCCGGCCGGATCTCCTCGCGGATGGAACCCGAATAGGCGATAAACCTGGACTAGAGACTTGTGTGGTTAGTCAGGTCGTGGCCGACACCCTCGCCAGGCTTCTGCTTGAAGGTTGCCGAGATACATGATGTGTATATGGTGATAAGTGGTGAGAGCGTGTGTGAAGAAGTACACCCCTACAGGGTTATCATTATCTATTCGAATAGCCGGATTCCTCGGATATGGAAACTTGGACCCCTTGCATAGTTCATAGACAAGTGAAAGTGGATACTCTAAAATGCACAAGATAAGCGTGAGTGCTATGGATGGCGTTCTTGTAGGGAGACGGGAGCGGATCCATAGTGGTGTATTGATATGGTGAATATGTGGACTCGTGTGCGCCACCTCAAAAGAGTTACTTGCAGTCGTAGTTTAAGATAGCCACCGAGTCGAAGCTGGCTTTCTACAGTTAAACTCCACCACCCCCCTTGTTGATACCGATGCATATGTAGTTAGTTCTGATGTCAGTCTTGCTGAGTACTTTTGTACTCACATTTTCTTATTTTAATTTTTGAAAAGAGACCTCCGTCTCGCTAGTAGTTCCACGTGGACTTAGACGTTTAGCTTGATACCTCAGCTACGATCTTGTGCCCTCGGTAGGATCTGGTAGATAGTCAGGCTTCTCAACCCTTTTCATTTGTAGATGTCTGTACCCAGACATGTTAAGCTTCCGCATGTGCCTTGATTTGTATGCTCTGAATGATGGGTCATGAGACCCATGTTTGTAATATCTCGCTCCTCGGAGCCTAATGAATAAATACTTTGAGTCGTAGAGTCTTGTTGTGATGCCATGTTGTGTTTACACATATCGAGCATATTGTGTGTATGATTGAAATGCTTGGTATGTGTGGGATCCGACAACCTAGTTGTTCATCCTTGGTAACCTCTCTTCTGGGGAAATGTAGTCTTGTGCTTCCATGAGCCATAGTAGTCTGCTACAGCCCGGTTCACGGGAGTCCTGCTAGCCCAGCACTACTGCTCCGAAACACTTGACTGGCCGGCATTCGATTCATTTCGTTCCTGTGTCTATCCCTTCGGGGAAATGTCACACGGTGACATCTAGAGTCCTGCCTAGCCTGCTACAGCCCGGGTTCTCGGAGTCCTATTAGCCCAGTGCTATAGCCCGGATTCGCACGCTGCTGACCGACATGCTCGATGTTGATTCATGTATGCCTTTCCCCGTAAGTTAGTGCCACTTTGGGTTCACGACTAGTCATGTTGGCCCGGGTTCTCTGTCATATGGATGCTAGCGACACAATCATATATGTGAGCCAAAAGGCGCAAACGGTCCCGGGCCATGGTAAGGCGACATCCGTGGGGATACCGTGCGTGAGGCCGCAAAGTGGTATGAGGTGTTACAGGCTAGATCGGTGTGACATAGAATCGGGGTCCTAACAACTTTGGTATCAGAGCCTGACTGCCTGTAGGATTACCAAGCCAACTGGTCGAAGTCGTGTCTAGAAATGCTTAAGTTATATAAGGGAATTGATTGTGAATGGGAATGTAAGGCTCTTTTTACTCCTTATACACATGACCTTCTGATCTGAGTCATCTTATCTTTTCTACGGGGTTTAGAACTAGGCTTCTCTTCTATCTCTCAGGATGACGTGGTACTAAACCGTAGTTGCCTAGGATTGCTGAGCTCAAGCCTCAGTTCAGTTCCTACTACTTCCATATGTTCGTAGCTGGCCTCGGAACCTTGATATTGTGATGTTGAGTGGTTATGCCACAATTTTTGCAGGATGTCTCAAATCTTTTTGAGCATTTATAGCCGTTATGATGTCCGAGTCATCCTAGGTTTCTAAGCAATCTGATGCATTTGTAAATTCCTTCTTCCCGTTTTCGATGTTCCTTTGGTCAGAATAAGCACACTAACCGGTGCATTGAGGTACTCTATTGCCTCGGTTTATAGGTTGGAGCTATTATTATGACCCTAGGTCTTTTAGGGAGTCACCTAGTGATCTAGCCATGTTTTGTATCCCCAGTGTGTGATTCTGGCCATTATTCTCGGAAGCACCCCGTGATGCCATGTAGTAGTAGGTATTCTATCCATGGGTTCTTGAACCCGAGATTCACCCTACTTACCTCATGTTGATAGTATTGATAGTTCCTTTAGGATATTAGTAACCTTTGCGATAGTTCTCGAGGTCCGTGGTACAACGTTCTTCCAATACCATGAACCAATATGGCAAGAGTTCTCTTGAACCAAAAGATCACAACGGGAGTGCTCTTGATGAGTTCTCCATTCTATATTGTGACTCTGCCAGTTCAACATTTCTGCATGGGTTATCCGGAAGAAATAACATGCTAATCCATGCATCCATAACTCAGAAAAATTATATGTTCCTTTGAGTTGTCCCTCTTTAGTTTTATTCTGAACCTCGTCCATCAATTGTTGGTCAAGAGTAGTTGTGCATTGGTGTTATCGATGCCTATTATTCATGTGATCCGTCAAGCCATTCCATTCCGGAATGACTAGGAGAAACAAACTCCAGTACCTCATCCATATCTAGGATTGGGTCAAAGCAGTTGTATTCCGCAGATCAAAGTGCCAATCTAGCTTTTGATTCTGGTCAACCCTTAAGTATTGCCCTCTTTCTGTGAGGAATATCATAGGAATTGCAGAACCTCCCATGAACTCTTGATAAAGTGATACTTCTCTCCATCATTATTCATTCCTCGGTCCCGTGTTGTTGTAACTGGAATGCTGACAAGTAAACTGCGATGTGTGAAATCAATAATCCTAGCAACCCTGTTGCTTGGTAGATAATGGACAATAATCTTATCCTTAGCGTGTTGATTATTGAATCATCACCCTAAGGTTTATCGTGCTACCTAGTCCTTATTTCTGGTGCACTTTTCGATCAATGAGTTAGGATAGTGTCAACCCTTACTTATTTGATCATATCGTCTTGCTCTGAAAAGCAAGATTGTTCTCGAGCTTAGTAACACATCAGTGGTTCGTGATTTTCCGGATATCTTCTCGGAAGTGTTACCAGGTTATCACCTGACCGCTATGTTGAATTCGTGATCAAGTTGGTTTCTGTAAACCACCCCTTCTCCAAGAATCTGTGTTGGATACCCCTGAGCTAGTTGGTTAAGCTAAACAACAACTTGGAGAGTTGGAAGATAAAAAACTTTGCCGAATTTGGTTCTTTCTGAAGGGTTATCTTTGTGTTTGTGTGTGTGTTGAAGGAAGATGATGTCTTCACCAATTGTTCCTCGTGATCAGTTGTTGGATATATTGCGTTGTCAAAACTTTGATTCGAGTATGGGCTATCGTTAAGTCAAATCAGAACCAACGATGTTCATAATGTCGTCTTACTCATGGTTGATCCCTCGAGCATACACCATTACATCTTTTGGTCCGACCAATGCTATCACCGTGTTCACATGATGGTGGAAGTCCAGTGATATGGAAATTCTGATGAGTTGCTGTTGAACTCATCAGCAGCATTTTGTCTTCCCCCATGACTCATGTTGAACATCAACTTAGTGTTGGAAAATTGTGTAAACATTTCTTCATGTTTCGTTCATGAAGCATATGTTTGGATGAAAGTAGTGACTTCCTCTAATTCATGTGCATCTGATGCAAGTTGCCGCTGTGGATTCGAGAAAGTCAATGTTGCTTCTTTTGGAATCATCCCAAATCAGTCATGCATACCTGCGAAGTATTCTGTGGTTCGGAGACTTGCAACCTTCGTTCTATATGTGTCCCTAGCACACCAAGCCACTGATTGATTTGTTCAAGGAAAAGGAGTTGTTGTGCCAATCCTAGGTCATGCACAAGAATTCGTTACCCTAGATGATGGTTCCCCACCTGAACTCGGTAGTATTTTATGATAAGACTACTATATGGTCATGCTTGTCTGGGACAGCGTGTTCACATGTGTTTAGCAAAACCAGCTCATGTTTTGAGCTTGCTATCTTAGTTCATTTCCCGAGAATCTCGCAACATTATCTCGTTAATTTGTGTTGCAACTGCTCCTTCTCCAGACATGCTGTCTGAAATATCCTATTACCAACCAGGTCTGAATCTCAGGCAGATATGATAGTTGGAACTTCTCCAAGATCTATGATGTAGGTCCCGACAAGGTTGATGTTCTAGCCGACGCACCTAGCCGGAGAATCTATCACTATGGTATCTTGATTGGGCAATTTGTCCATCTTCTCCGCGAGGATTTCATGCGGCTTATCCTATAAGTTGTTCCTGAGGGATTCTTGTGCTCCTGGTTTCCTCGATTAAGCTATGACCATTCAAACGGTGGAATCACTCTCGTTGAGTTATTCCTAGTTACCAGAATCATTCCCAGCATTTGCATTTGGTTCCCAGCTTGCACCTCAGTAATTACTGTTTAGGATCATCTTCAAAAGTGGTCCTACTATGGGTCCCATCCATCGCCGATGATAAGCAAAATCATCCATTGTGTTGTCTTCAACAAGGTAGTCCACATCATCCATTCTGGTATGGGTATGCCATTCTTTCGAATTCGTTCACATGATCATTTGTGAATGCCTTAGGCTGGTATAAAGAATTTCAATGATCTTGTATCAAAAGTAATTCTTTTTGCCACATAAGGGAATAGTTCTTCGAGTCACCTTCCCCGAGGTGCCCCATTATGGAAACCCTCGTCAAATTGTTTCTCCTATCGCTCCTAATGCAAGTTTTGCCTCTCAGCTCCAGAGATGTTTCTATGTCTCATTCCGTGAGTTGATCTTGTGATCATCAAGATGATCCTAAGTTGCTCGAACCTCAAGAAGATCGATTCTTCTAAAAATTGTCCCTTTCTACTCATTGTCATGTTGGACATAGTTCTCAAAGCAAGACGCCAAGATCAATATAATGCAATGGATCAATATATTCGAGAAGAGCAGTTGGGTCATGAGGATTGCATTAGATTTGTGTCCCCTCTGTCTTCTTACCTCACGTCTTGAATCTCGGGACAAGATTCTTGTTTAGTGGGGGTGAGTTGTCACAGCCCTAGAATTGTTTGCAATAGTTGCATAAGAGAGCACCCATGCATCATGTCTAATTTCTAAAAGTTGAATTGAGGTTTGTTGAAACCCTCAGAAATCAGTTCAAAAATAACCAACTTTAAAAATCTTCTCAAATGAGTCCAATAAAATGTTTCTGTTATTCTGTAGAATTATTGGCAAGAGCTGAAATTCAAACCAATATTTTTATGAGCTCAGAAACATTTATTTTGGCCATTTGAATTAATCCAATATTTGCTTTGGATTTATATTTAATATAAATTAAATATAACTTCAATAATTCTACAAGTTTGTGAGTGGCTTTGTATATATTTTAGCAAGCCATATAATAACCTACAAAATTTATGAAATGATTTAGTGGCTAAAACTAAATCAAAACAGAGAGGAAATAAAATAGAAAACAGTAATTAAAATAGAAAACAGAGAAGGAGGGAGTACCTGTAACTTACCTGGACCACGAGAGAAGCCAGCCCACCAGGCCCATGTGCCCTCATCCTCCTCCTTGCGCCAGAAGGACGCCGGGCGCGTGCCCGACGCGCGTCGGCCACCTCCACCTTGCCTGCCTGTCTCCTTGCTGCCCCGAAGCGCCTAGAGGACGCCACGCACCCCCCCGGACCGCTCTCACTCTCTCCTGCGCTCATCCTCTCCTCTGCCGCCCTCTCTCTCCCGCGACCGAACGCTGCCATTGCCGCTGTTCGTCGTCGCCGTAGCCACAACCACCCCCTTGCCTCTCCGACGCGTCCCCGAGCTCCGCATTGTCATCCACTTCTTCCACTTCGATCCAAGCAACTTGGGAAGCACCGCATCGCCATCCCTGACGCCTTCTTCAACCTCGGTGCCGGTGATCCCCGCCGCTCAATTCGCCGCCCACAGAGCGTCCCCGGCCTCGCCCTCGCGCTCGTTGGACTCGCGGTGAGCCGCTGACCCGAACCCCTCTTCTCCCCCTCGCGTTCGCATGCTCTAGCCCCATCCCCCGCCATGGCCGAGGCTCGCCTCCGCTCGAGCTTGTCGCCGGCATCGCTCCAGCGACCATTTGGTCATCCCGTGCTACCTAACATGCTTACCGCACCGCGTAGTGCCTCGCTAGCGCCTCAGTTCGTGTGTTTGCACGCCGCAGCCCCAACCCCGTACATGGCCGAACTCCAACGGCCGCAAAAGAGCTCGTGGCCATCAGCTCCGGCCACCTCAACTCCAGCCGATGCCGCCGTTGGATGCGTGAGACTCTCAGCTTTCCGTAGCTGCAACCGCTTCCAAAACCAAGCCCTGTGGTCTTGTCTCTAATGATCCGCATCTCCATACTCAGCGAAAATAGCCGAACGAAGGTGTAGTGCAGCGGATGAAGGTTGAACATAGCAAAGATGTCATCAAACCGCAGGACGATCGTACCCCTGATGGCACCATCCACAAAGCCCTTGCCCTCTGGCACCTTGGACACATCATTCTCTCTGAGACGCCGCTTCTCCAAAGAAAGAACACTGTCATGCAGACTCCGCATAGCACCGGTTGCAGCATTGAGCATATTTGTCGGTAGCATCGCCCTACCCGCCACATGCACCCTCCTCGAGATATCCTTAGGTGAAGGTGGCCCGTCCTAAGCACGGATCGTACTCGGTGCCGACTGGCTCGCACCGGCGGCCTTTTTAGTCGGCCGTTTCCGGCCCTTCTTCTTGATCTGCTGTAATGGGACCGAGTTCTGCTCACAGACCGCCTTCTTGAGCGTGTTGGGCTGATAATATTTGGCACCTCCGCTATCTGAGGCTTGGTGAAGGCGGCAGCTGGAGGCGTCTCCCGAGAACTGAACGCCAGACGATGCCTGTTGCAATTGGGTTTCTCCGCCGTACCAGCTAGATCGCGATCGTCTTGTTTGGGTTCTTGAGAAGGAGGCCCGCAGAACTCATCACCGTACCCATGTTCGGCAAAGTACTTATCGACGTTGGTAAATGTACCATCGTCGTTGTCGTCGTCGTCTGGATCCTATGCCATATGCATGTCCGGATCCTGTGCCATAGGGATGTCCGGCATGTCCGGTAGCGTTGCGCGTTCTTGCCATGGCTTGGCGCCGGCACGACTGGCGGTCTTGTCTGTGGGGTGGTGTCCCCCGCCCCCAAACGAATCTGGCTCTTCGGCCAAAGCAGGGGCCAGCTTACGCAGGCGCTGAGGGTCATCTCATCATCTTCGTCGGCCCCAGTGGGTGGAATCGGAGGTAACAGCTCGTCGCAGCCTGGCAGCACCCGAACCACTTCAACCCTCTACTTTGTGGGTGGCGTCGGATTACCGTGGAACACGGGGTTGCCCGGTTGAACGATTCTGCCCTTGGCGACATCGACCAACTCGCCGCCCACGAAGTGTAGGAGAGTGCAATGAACGTTGGCAGCGCCCTACGAAAACATGTAGGGCGTAAGGAATGCCCAGTCAAAGGCAAGGAGATGAAGTCCTCGGCCGAGAGGCTTAGTTACCGTGATGCCGTCGAGCTCGGCTAATGTCGAGGCACCGCCAACGACGGGTGTGCAACTGACGGAGGGGCCGCTTGCTGGCGAGGTGCCGGCCGGCGTACACCCGGGTGCATTAAGCTCCAATGCCGGCGTCGGAGACACCAATACCGCCGCCGCCGGAGACACCAATGGCGCCACCGCCGTAGACACCAGTACCGGCGCCGCCGTCATAGACACCAATACCGCCGCCGCCGGAGACACCAATGGCGCCGCCTGTGCGTTGTGTGAGTGGCTGGCCTTGAAGCTGGGAATCGGGGGCGGCCCCTATTGGCCACCCGCAATCCACGTCGTTATCCCATGAATCAAGGTAGGCATAATGCTGGTAAGCGTCGATCCCAGTTGTTGTTGCACTTGCTCTTGGACCATCTTCGGAATCCGCGCCACTTGCTCCTTGAGTGCTTCAACCTCGCGCGACTGGCTTTCCGAGCTGGTCTTTTTCTCCTTTCGCCCACCAGTGCCATAGTATGACGACCATTTTGTGGACAAGCCTTTGCCGGCCACACGACCAGCTGACGTCGGCTTATTGAGCTTATCCCTGTTTTTCATTACGTTCAATGCCCTATTCAAAGGGGTGTCAAAAGGGGAGCTCTGAGACGACCCCGCGCTACTGCTTTCTTTGTCCTGCGGAAGGAACGTGAACCATTTAGAAATATTGGGGATGTATTCCTTACCAGAACAATCTCAAGCTCCTTAGTCTTCGGATCCGTGGTAAGCCCCTTTGTTACTGGCTCCTCCTTGTACCGGGCCCTGAGAAAGTTCCTGGTCTGCTTGTCACTATATTTCTCGAAGCGGGGCGGTAGGCCTTGCTCGGCACGCTGCGCGTCCTCCTTGTCCCACACAGGCTCCACCACTCTGTAACCGCCGGGACTGAGTTGGTGGACCCCTATGTTCAACTGCCGCATTTCTTTCCCCCACTGACTTGATTCGGAGGTTGCGGGGCTCTCGCACTTGATCTTGAACTCCTTGTAGTCATCTTCGCTCATCAAAGGATATTTCGCCTTGATCTTCTCATAACTATCACCTTTGTCAATCATTGCCTTCACCGTGCTTTTCCAAGTAGACAGGGCCATGGTCATCGTCGTGAGGGCGGCACCATTCACTTTATTACCCGAGAGGCGTGTGTTTGCGTACTCAGTGGGGAACTTGTATCGTTCGTGCAGCTTCGTGAAGAGGAGGCTGCGCAAATTCCCTCGGTCCTTATGCCTTAGGTTCTTGGTGTTGATCGAGGCGGTGCTCCGGAGAATGCACCCGAGCTGAATCGAGTACCCCTTGACTACGTGTTTGGGCGCCGTCGGATGCCCGTCGGAGTTCACTTCAATAAATTCCTCCCTGACGGTGCCGAGCACGTTCGGGCGCCGGTCCTTCCGTTGCCTCTTCAGTTGGCTGCCATCTATGCGTGCGCCGCCATCATCAGTGGTGGCATCCACGGCGCCATCATTAGTGGTGTCATCCCCGACGCCACTAGGGGTTGTGTAGTCAGGATCGGTGTCTTCCACGGCGTCCTCATAGCGGTGAGGTTCTTCCTCCAACTCCTGGGACAGCTCCCAGGATTGCTTGCCGCCCGAACCGCCGGCCTCATCGTTGTGGGCCATGTTTCGCTCTAAATAGGAAAAAATTTTGGTGAAAAAGTTGGTTATTGTCAAGGAACAAGATCATGGTCTCATCATTTAGGGTTTGTCGACACCGAGGCATCCTAAAATCTAAGCTTTTATCATTTAGGGTTTGTCGACGCCGAGGCACCCTAAAAGCCTAAGCGTACATCATTTAGGTTCTCATCGACACCGAGGCACCCTAAAAGCCAAGGTTTCATCATTTAGGGTTTGTCGATGCCGAGGCACCCTAAATGCTAAGTTTTCATCATTTAGGGTTTAGCGATGCCGAGGCACCCTAGGTAGGGCCTAATCACTTGGCACTAATCAGTTGGCTCTATTGCCACCCATGTTGGGTTTATCATCTAGGGTTTATCGATGCTGAGGAGAATATCTAAGTTGGGCCTAATCACTTGGCTCTATTGCCACCTATTGTTTAATGCAGCAAGAATAAAGGGGCAGTTGATCCTACTTAATTAAGTACTAAGATACCCCGGCCCATGCATTAGTAGCAAGTACCTCATATGTCCGATTTTTAGCAAAGTCATGCTAAAATTCTCGGAAAATTTCAGCATGACCTTTGCTGAAAATAGGACATATGGAGTACCCGAATTTGCCGGAACGGAAGTTAATCGACATTCCGGCAAACTCAAGGGCCTCCCGGGGTACCTGCAAAATCATCACGACACGAAGGGCCTCTCAAGGGCCTCAAGCAGAAGCGGCGTCTACGAGGACCCCATTTTTTTGCTAAATTTCTTTGAGCAACAATCAGAGCAGAAAATTCAGCATATTTCTATACAATTTTTTTGGTATATATCAGGATTTGGCTGCATTTGCAAATGCATTCCATGTACTGCAACCCTCGCGAATTCCTAGCATGAGGTTTGTCCATCACTTTTGGCTCACTTATTAATCTACTCATCCTATGTCAATATCCACATGCTATGTCATCTGATGTTCCTGAATCATTGTAGTTTAGGCACCATACAAGATTGTTAGTTCAATGTGCTTTATATCCTAGTTATACTACTGCAGGAAAGGAGGATCATCATACACATATATATGTATAGCAATTGATAGTATCTTCATCATTTTTAGTAACAACAATACATATATAGCAATTGGAAGCAAACAGATGTACACATAAGATAGAAATGTAGTGCTGAAAGTTTAATGCTTACAAAAGACTTGCTGAAATAGTGAAAAATATGGAGTCACCAAGCTGGCTAAGAAACTCCCAGAGTCCACTAGCAAATCCAAGATCTAATCCTGTTACACACATCATAACAATTTAAGATAATTAGGATAAGGATAGTAGGAAATGAAAAATAAAGAGCTCAAAAAACAATCACAACAGAAAAATAATAAAAACCTAGTCCTAGAAGAAAATAAATCCTAAAAGAAAAGAAATCCTAAAATCTGAAGCAAGTCCTAGCAGTAGTAGTCCAACTAGATGGCCACCACTACTACTCCTATCTCTGTTTAGCATCATCAATACAGGCTTTGTACACACACGCACACAAAGTCCATACGGCTTTGTACACACACACACACAAAGCACACGGCCATGGCCATGACCGCCAGTAGCTGCAGCGCTAGCAACATTAGCAAGCAGCGGCCGTGGTGCAGCTAGCAACAGGCGGTGGCAATAGAGCAGCAGCGGTGACGGGCGCAGGTGACTGCAGGAGGATGAGGGCGAAGCGGCCAGAGGGCGCGGGGGCGGAGCGAGCTCGGGTCAGGCGGGCAGCAGCGTCTACGGCGATGGATCCACGCGAAGGAAGGGGATCGACGGATGGGCTCACAGGGGGGCGTAGGCGAACTCGGCAAGGTCGGGGGCAGCTGAGGCGGCGCGGATCGAGGCGAAATCAACGAAGGCAGAAGGAAGAAGACGATCTCGATCCCATCGTTCGGCGGTGCCCTGGCTCAATCTGGACATGTAGACGACGTGGAATACGATGGTGAAGCCGGGGGACACACTATCTTGGCATGGGGACGACGGTGGCCGCGACAATGACGACGGCGAGCGCGGTCACCGCACGAGCTCTCGCGCTCGAGTACGAGCCGAGGAGGAGGCGGCTCGATTTGGAAAGAGGGGGAATCGGGCGAGGGGTGGTCTCTCTGGAGGCGGCGGGGGTGTGGAGTCCGGCAAGGGTCGGGGCGGCGGGGGTGGGGGTGCGGGGGCGGCGGGCACTACTAGGAAAAGGGCTATAGATAGGATTGACACTAATGGCTCACCAGGGAAGTAGTGCGCCACTACTATATACTAATGGCGCACCAGTTGGTGATGCGCCATTAGTGTGGAAGACACTAATGGCGCACCAAAAAATTGGTGCGCCACTAGTGATATTTTTTTTCATTTTTACATACATACTAATGGCGCATCCTACCTCTTGTGCGCCATTACTAGTTCTAACTAGTAATGGTGCACCAGACATGGAGTGCGCCAGTACTGAATTTTTTTTATTCTTTTTTTTCAAAACTACTAATGGTGCACCGCCTCATAGTGCACCATTACTAGTTTAAACTACTAATGGTGCACCCTGTAGAAGTGCACCATTAGTATATATTTTGATATCATGAATATTTTTAAATATCATGGACACTTTTTGATATCATGAATATTTTTAAATTTCATGGGCACTTTTTGAATTCATGAATATTTTTCAAATTTGATGATATTTTTTCATATTTAATATGATAAAATATTGAATATTCATGAGGACACTCGATCTCGATCCCCGTCCATCTCGATCTCGATCCCACTCGCGCCTCCTCTCCCCTCTTCATTTTTAAAAAAATAATAATAAAAAAGTGTAGACTACAATTGTTGTTAAACAACAATTATTATTGTTTTTATAAAAAAAATTACCGTTTCATATTCATATTCATTTTCTAAAAAATTATTACATGCAACAAAAAAAATTACTGATGGCGCACCTCTGGCTGGTGCGCCATTGCTATATATATAAAAAAGATTACTAATGGCGCACCGACCGCTGGTGCGCCATTAGTAAGATTCCCCCTAGCTAATTCCCTCCCTCTCGCCAGATCCCCTTCATTCATCTCCCTCGCCCCCTAGCTAATTCCCCCCGCTGCCCCGACCCATGCCGCCGCCGACGACCCCCCGCACCCTCACCCGCTCCACCGCCGCCGACGACCCACCGCACCCTCCCCCGCTCCACCGCCGCCGCCGACCCCCCGCACCCTCCCCCGCTCCACCGCCGCCGCCGACCCCTGCACCCTCCCCCTGCCCGCTCCACCGCGGCCGCCGACACCCCGCACCCTCCCCCGCTTTTTGATAATATTTTCAAATAACAAATTTGATGATATTTTCAAATAACAAATTTGATGTATTTTCAATTAAAAATAAAAAACAAATTTGATGATATTAAAAAAAACAAATTTGATGATATATTTTGTTCTAGTCCTCATGAAAATAACAAATTTGATAAAAAAACAAATTATTAGATGCAACAAGAAATAATGAAAAAAAGAAGTTACTAATGGCGCACCGCATTGCTATCAGAAAAAAAGTTACTAATGGCGCACCAGAGAATGCTGCGCCATTGCTATGAGATTACTAACATTCCCCCCTCTATAGCTGGATACCCGGCCCTTCGCCCGGTAACTCCTTCCCTCTCCCTCGCCAGATCCCCTTCCATCCCTCGCCACACCCGCTTCGGCTCCCCCGCGTCGCCGCCCCCGCGCCCCCGACCCGCGAAGCACGGGCCGCCGGCCTCCCCATGACCAACCGAGGAGCCCAGGAGGACCGCCGTCGTCTTCCTCTTCGACTACGAGGACCCGGACGAGTTCGGACGCCCTCGAGCCACCCCTTCGACGCTGCCGCCGACCCTGACCCCTCCGGCGACTGGCCACGCGCGCCCAGGTACCTCTCCTCCTTCCTCCCTCTCCACCCTTCCTCCCTAGTTCTTCTTGCTATATGGATCAGAACACATGGAGCATTACTATTGCTATATGGAGCATTACTATTGTTCTTCTCTGAACCATTACCATTCCCTCCCTCCCTAGTTCTTCCTCCCCATTAATTTGCAGGATCAGAACAAGTTTGTAACAGGATGCTCTACAATGTTGATTAGGTGCATTACTATTGCTATATGGAGCAGCAATTTACTATTGCTATATGCTCTAGTTTGTATCAATGTGATTGTAGTTTTTCTTGTCATCAAGTTTAGTTGATGTTTATTTAAATATAGCTTATATGATCAGCCACTCTATGTATGATTGTGGCTTGAAGGTTCTGGAAGAACGTTTTTCCTTCAAATTCTATCTGGTGGCATTGTCCTAGACTCCCTAGTTGTGTTGTTAATTGTGCTTCTATTAAAAGAATTGGGAGTTACTCACTGTACTAGAACTCTGTAGGTTGAATTTTGGTTAACTAATACTGACGTTATGAGAATGTAAGCACCTATTATTGCTACTGATATCAGTGGCTCATTGCTGCCTTTGTGCAATACAGAACCGTTAAGAGTGATTTGGAGGATTCAAGATTCTGTGAAGCTCTTTTGACAGTTAAAACTCAGAACTGAAGGTACTTAATAAACTCAAAAGCATTGATGATAACTCTTGTTGCCTAGAAACAGAGGTAGTTTACATATTGCATTGCTGGTGTTTGTTTATGTTCAGTGTTTAAGCATGTGTAGTGTAGTGTAGTGTAGTGAGCTTGTTCTAGTGTAGTGAGGTCTGAACCATTGCATGATGTAGTGTAGTGTAGTGAGCTCTAAACCATGTTTAGTGTTGAGTACTTCAAGTTTACTGAACCTATTCATTTTTTTCGAGTTAGTGAACATGATAAGACAAGCCAGATGCTCTATTCTTAATTAACAGTAATCCATGATCAGCAACAATTTCTTTCACTAATTTTCAGTTAACAGCAATCCATGATTTTTTTTCCAGCTAAAACTATTCATGATTTTTTGTTGGGTGACCTATTAGATCTGGAATGGAAGCTCACATAAGTTGTGCTGATTTTTGTCCATATGAAAGCAAAGGACCATATGGTCTGTGGCCTTTTCATCCATATGAAAGTAGAGGCACATTGTGGTGCTAGTTTGCTGGGTTTTGTCTCCGACCATCGTGTCATGATGATTTTGCAGGTACCCCGAGAGGCCCTTGAGTTTGCCGGAATGTCGATTAACTTCCGTTCTAGAAAATTTGGGTACTCCATATGTCTTATTTTCAGCAAAGGTCATGCTGAAATTTTCCGTGAATTTTAGCATGACTTTGCTAAAAATCAGACATATGGGGTACTTGCTACTAATGCATGGGCCGGGGTATCTTAGTACTTAATTAAGTAGGATCAACTGCCCCGCCATTTTTGCTGCATTAAACCATAGGTGGCAATAGAGCCAAGTGATTAGGACCAACTTAGAATTCTCGTTAGCATCGATAAACCCTAGATGATAAACCCAACATAGGTGGCAATAGAGCCAAGTGATTAGGCCCAACCTAGGGTGCCTCAGCATCGATAAACCCTAAATGATGAAAACTTAACTTGGCTTCTATAGGGTGCCTTGGTGTCGATGAGAACCTAAATGATGTACGCTTAGGCTTTAAGGGTGCCTCGGCGTCGACAAAACCTAAATGATGAAAGCTTAGGCTTTTAGGGTGCCTCGACGTCGACAAACCCTAAATGATAAAACCTTGGCTTTTAGGGTGCCTCGGTGTCGATAAGAATCTAAATGATGAAAGCTTAGGCTTTTAGGGTGCCTCGGCGTCGACAAACCCTAAATGATAAAAGCTTAGCTTTTAGGATGCCTCGGTGTCGACAAACCCTAAATGATGTAGTTTTGAATTATGAACGTAGGATATGTCATCATCATCATCGGACGACGAAAGACTCCCGACGGAGTGCGACTGGTGCCACGACGATCGAGGTCTATGCGACATGCCTCACCTAGACGATGATCGGCGCTTCAGCATTAAGCTCGAGGAGACTTTCGAAGTTGAAACGGTACACAACGACGACAAGTGTTATTTTCATAATTAAGCATGACTTCAACTATTTCAACGTATAATTTTCATCTTTTACAATTCGAGTATAGCTTACCCCATGCCATGCAAGACGCTATGTCTTGGAGAGGATGGATTTTGAAGACCATGAAATTTCTGAAACAAAGAAAATTCACCTAAGGACTCATCACGATGTGGACTTTGAAGTAAATCTATATAATTCTGAGAGCATACCCATTTTGGTTGCAAAAATTGGGAAGCATTTTGTAAGATGTATGGTTTGATGAGGGTATGCTTATCACCATGGATCTTGGTAATCCTGACATCAACCAAGACAATATGGACATTTGGGTCCTTGTTGATACGCCTTCAGTTCTACCGCTATGTGAGTTTCTCAAACATAGTTATTAGCTAATTTATATTGTTTATTTCAAAATAGTTGAGAGCTTATTTCCATTGACAGCTTATTTTTATTGTTCAAAGAATGTGCGGGAGATGGTAGACAAAACCCACTACACCGATGGCTCCGAATTAACAACTTACAAGGAGAAAAATCATTTGGTCGGATTTTGTACTGATATTGAGAATTACAATATCTACAATCAAACTCCTCAACATTATGGTAAATACGTGCCACTAGTGCATGTGTTCAACTACGGTAACTACCATGGAGATACCCTGGTAAGATTTTTACTATTACGACATCTGTGCATCTTTTGCATACTTCTAAAACTAGTACATCATTGCTAACTATGAAGTTATTACTATGTTTTTCAACAGATAATCCCAGAGAATTGTGTGCCTCATATGATGTATCTGAAAGGTAGTGTTAATGTTTTGAACATACAGCCAGGTCGTCCTACGAATCTCAACTGTCCATACGAGATTTCTAAAAGAAGTGGAGACATGAAAATCAAAGGATGGAAAAAAATGTATGGACAGTCATAAGGAGCTTCTTGGAAGCAAAAGGAAGCGAAGCGCAAGAATTGGAGACAGGATGTTCTCCATTCTCCATAATGGAGAGTCAGGGTCTATATTGTTTTATGTTATTTTAGCTTAAATAGGGTATTTAGGTCCTGCCTAATACTGATGATCATGTGCTAAGAACAATTAAGTAGGGTTGGTTCGAAGACTATCAAGATGATGATCGTATGACTTGTTATGAATAATGAGTAGAAGTTGTATGATGATGATTAGTAGGACTTGTTACGATTAGTATTACTTCCGACAAACTTGATACTCGCGGTCTCGAGACTTGTAATGTTTTATCTTTGTTCGGTCTTTTGAATTCGGAGACTAATATGATGAATTGTATCCGGGGACTAATCTTCTATTGTATTCGATGAATCTGCTGTTGCTATTTGCTACTGTCTATATTCTGTCAAATAATATATTTTGTAACATGTGCAAAAATCAGAAAAGTAAAAAAAAACCTAATATTCATACTAATGGCGCATCACTACAGAGTGCGCCATTAGTATGCCAAGTATACTAATGGCGCATCCATCCATAGTGCGCCATTAGTGTGCCAAAGCACATGGTTAAATATGGCCCCTGGGAGGCACACTAATGGCGCATGGTGTTATATACTAATGGCGCACTGGATGGTGCGCCATTAGTAAAAATTACTAGTGGCGTGCTACTAATGGCGCACCGGTGATGCGCCATTAGTAGGCAAAACCGGTGCGCCATTAGTAGGCCTTTTCCTAGTAGTGCTTCAACCTCGCGCGACTGGCTGTCCGAGCTGGTCTTTTTATCCTTTTGCCCACCAGCGCCATAGTATGACGACCATTTTGTGGACAAGCCTTTGCCGGCCACACGACCAGCTGACGTCGGCTTATTGAGCTTATCTCTGTTTTTCATTACGTTGAATGCCCTATTCAAAGGGGTGTCGAAAGGGGAGCTCTGAGACGACCCTGCGCTACTGCTTTCTTTGTCCTGCGAAAGGAACGTGAACCATTTAGAAATATTGGGGATTAATTAGTATGCAACCATATGGAGCTAATTACGCGGGGGTGTATTCCTTACCAGAACAAGCTCAAGCTCCTTGGTCTTTGGATCCGTGGTATTCTCCTTTGTTACCGGGTCCTCCTTGTACCGGGCCCTGAGAAAGTTCCTGGTTTGCTTGTCACTGTATTTCTCGAAGCAGGGTGGTAGGCCTTGCTCGGCACGCTCCGCGTCCTCCTTGTCCCATACAGGCTCCGCCACTCTGTAACCGCTGGGACCGAGTTGGTGGACCCCTCTGTTCAACTACCGCATTTCTTTCCCCCACTGACTTGATTCGGAGGTTGCGGGGCCCTCGCACTTGATCTTGAACTCCTTGTAGTCATCTTTGCTCATCAAAGGATATTTCTCCTTGATCTTCTCATAACTATCACCTTTGTCAGTCATTGCCTTCACAGTGCTTTTCCAAGTAGACAGGGTTGTGCTCATCATCGTGAGGGCGGCACCGTTCACTTTATTACCCGAGAGGCGTGTGTTTGCGAACTCAGTGGGGAACTTGTATCGTTCGTGCAGCTTCGTGAAGAGGAGGCTGCGCAAATTCCCTCGGTTCTTATGCCTTAGGTTCTCGGTGTTGATCGAGGCGGTGCTCCGGAGAATGCACCCGAGCTGAATCGAGTACCCCTTGACTATGTGTTTGGGCGCCGTCGGATGCCGTCAGAGTTCACTTCAGTAAATTCCTCCCTGACGGTGCCGAACACGTTCGGGCGCCGGTCCTTCCGTTGCCTCTTCGGTTGGCTGCCATCTATACATGCACCGCCATCATCAGTGGTGGCATCCCCGACGCCACTAGGGGTTGTGTAGTCAGGATCGGTGTCTTCCGCGGCGTCCTCATAGTGGTGAGGTTCTTCCTCCAACTCCTGGGATAGCTCCCAGAATTGCTTGCCGCCCAAACCGCCGGCCTCATCGTTGTGGGCCATGTTTCGCTCTAAATAGGAAAAAAGTTTGGTCAAAAAGTTGGTTATTGTCAAGGAACAAGATCATGGTCTCATCATTTAGGGTTTGTCGACAGCGAGGCATCCTAAAAGCTAAGCTTTTATAATTTAGGGTTTGTCGACGCCGAGGCACCCTAAAAGCCTAAGCGTACATCATTTAGGTTCTCATCGACACCGAGGCACCCTAAAAGCCAGGGTTTCATCATTTAGGGTTTGTCTACGCCGAGGCACCCTAAATGCTAAGTTTTCATCATTTAGGGTTTATCGATGTCGAGGCACCCTAGGTTGGTCCTAATCACTTGGCACTAATCAATTGGCTCTATTGCCACCTATGTTGGGTTTATCATCTAGGGTTTATCGATGCTGAGGAGAATTTCTAAGTTGGGCCTAATCACTCGGCTCTATTGCCACCTATGGTTTAATGCAGCAAGAATAAAGGGGCAGTTGATCCTACTTAATTAAGTACTAAGATACCTCGGCCCATGCATTAGTAGCAAGTACCTCATATGTCCGATTTTTGGCAAAGTCATGCTAAAATTCACAGAAAATTTCAGCATGACCTTTGCTGAAAATAGGACATATGGAGTACCCAAATTTGCCGGAACGGAAGTTAATCAACATTCCGGCAAACTCAAGGGCCTCTCGGGGTACCTGCAAAATCATCACGACACGAAGGGCCTCTCAAGGGCCTCAAGCAGCAGCGGCGTCTCCCAGGACCCCATTTTTTTGCTAAATTTCTTTGAGCAACAATCAGAGCAGAAAATTCAGCATATTTCTATACATTTTTTTGGTATATATCAGGTTTTGGCTGCATTTGCAAATGCATTCCATGTACTGCAACCCTCGCGAATTCCTAGCATGAGGTTTGTCGATCACTTTTGGCTCACTTATTAATCTACTCATCCTATGTCAATATCCACATGCTATGTCATCTGATGTTCCTGAATCATTGTAGTTTAGGCACCATACAAGATTGTTAGTTCAATGTGCTTTATATCCTAGTTATACTACTGCAGGAAAGGAGGATCATCATACACGTATATATGTATAGCAATTGACAGGATCTTCATCATTTTTAGTAACAACAATACATATATAGCAATTGGAAGCAAACAGATGTACACATAAGATAGAAATGTAGTGCTGAAAGTTTAATGCTTACAAAAGACTTGCTGAAATAGTGAAAAATATGGAGTCACCAAGCTGGCTAAGAAACTCCCAAAGTCCACTAGCAAATCCAAGATCTAATCCTATTACACACATCATAACAATTTAAGATAATTAGGATAAGGATAGTAGGAAATGAAAAAGAAAGAGCTCAAAAAACAATCACAACAGAAAAATAATAAAAACCTAGTCCTAGAAGAAAATAAATCCTAAAAGAAAAGAAATCCTAAAATCTGGAGCAACTCCTAGCAGTAGTAGTCCAACTAGATGGCCACCACTACTACTCCTATCTCTGTTTAGCATCATCAATACAGGCTTTGTAGACACACGCACACAAAGTCCATACGGCTTTGTACACACACGCACACAAAGCACACGGCCATGGCCATGGCCATGACCGCCAGTAGCTGCAGCGCTAGCAACATTAGCAAGCAGCGGCCGTGGTGCAACTAACAACAGGCGGCGGCAATAGAGCAGCAGCGGTGACGGGCGCAGGTGACTACAGGAGGACGCGGGCGAAGCAGCCAGAGGGTGCGGGGGCGGAGCGAGCTCGGGTCAGGCGGGCAGCAGCGTCTACGGCGATGGATCCACGTGAAGGAAGAATGGGATCGACGGATGGGCTCACAGGGGGGGCGTAGGCGAACTCGGAGAGGTCAGGGGCGGTCGAGGCGGCGCGGATCGAGGCGAAATCAACGATTGCAGAAGGAAGAAGACGATCTCGATCCCATCGTTTGCAGTGCCCTGGCTCGATCTAGACTTGTAGACAACGTGGAAGACGAGGTGAAGCCGGCGGACACACTATCTTGGCGTGGGGACGACGGTGGCCGCGACAATGACGACGGCGAGCGCGGTCACCGCACGAGCTTTCCCGCTCGAGTACGAGCCAAGGAGGAGGCGGCTCGATGGGGAAAGAGGGGGAATCGGGCGAGGGGTGGTCTCTCTGGAGGCGGCGGGGCTGTGGAGTCCGGCAGGGGTCGGGGCGGCGGGGATGGGGGCGCGGGGGCGGCGGGGGTGGAGTCCGGTGAGGGTCGGGGCGGCGGCGTCGTGGGTCGGGGCAGCGCGCGGGTGGATCTGGTGGCAAGGGAGAGAGGGTCGAAGGGGATCTGGCGTGGGAGAGGGAGGATAGCTAGGGGGAAGCTTACTAATGGTGCACCACACCTCGGTGCGCCATTAGAAATCTTTTTTTTAGATAGCAATGGCGCACCCCGTAGCGGTGCACCATTAGAATGTTTTTTTATTACAGTTCGAGCACAGGTTATATTGCACCTAACGCAATCCACATTAGAACCCGTCCACTAGCCCGATTGGTCAGCACGCAGCACACACACCAGGAGGTCCTAGGTTCGATTCCCAGGCTCTGCAATATTATTACTTTTGCATTTTAAATGTTGTTTGATATTTATTTGTGTTTCAATATGTTCAAACTTGTTTAAATCATAACGGTAATGTTTTTTTATAAAAACAGTAATAATTTTTTAAAAAATATGTTCAAATTTGTTACTTGAAAATATCATCGGCGGCGGCGGTGGAGCGGGGGAGGGTGCGGGTGTGCCCGTTGGCGGCGGTGGAGCGGGGGAGGGTGCGGGGGGCCGGGTGCTCGTCGGCGGTGGTGGAGGGGGATCGAGATCGAGTGTCCTCATGAATTCAAAAAGTGCCCATGTAATTTAAAAATATTCATGATATCAAAAAGTGCCCATGAAATACAATCGAGAAATGAAGACTACGATTTAAATACAATCGATCTTAGCTAGCTATATGTTCACAATCTTCCTGCCCTTCTTTTTCGCAAATGGAGTTCTTCTGTGGAACGGACGTCCTTTAGGTAGGGTGCTCCTGCTTCTTCTTGTGGTGTGTGCTGCTACTTCATCGTCGTCGACATGTTCGATCTTCGGGTCGCCATACTTGTCGAAGTCTTGCTCATTGACTACTCCATCCATTCCGATGATCTTCCTTTTGCCTCTCCTAATGACAACATGACTGGGCTTTGATGGGTTGGTAATGAAGAAGCATTGGTCCACTTGGCAAGCCAGTACCCATGGCTCATTTTTCGCGGTGACGTTTGCGCCCGCGGTCTTGGATTTGGCTTCGGGTATAACCATGGTGGTGAAATACCGGTCTTCTTTTAGGACGCTCTTGCCCCATCTGACACGGAACATCGGGACCTTCTCTCCAGCGTAGCTCAGCTCCCAGATCTCCTCGATCCTTCCGTAGTATCTGTCCTTGTCGTTACCGGTGTAGGATTCCATCGTTACCCCGGAGTTCTGATAACCATCGCTCTTCATGTCCTTGTTCTCGGTGTAGAATGTGTAGCCGTTGATATCGTACGCCTCATAGGTCATCAGGTTGTGCTCGGCGCCCTGTGACAAGGCGAATATGAGTTGTTCTTCCGCAGAAGAATCCTCATGTAAAGGGTACGACAGAAGCTTCTGCTTGAACCAACGCGTGAAACATGAGTTGTGCTCTTTGATTATATCTTCGTCCGTCCTCTGTTGGCCTTGGTCATTGTACGTCTTCTCAATAAAGGTTTTGTGCTCTACCACCCAAGGATCGACCACGTCTATGTGTTGTAGCGCGACTAGGTTTGCTCTTTCAAAGTCGGCGAGTCGACCCTCGAAGTCGACATGCATTTCGCAGCGACCCTCACGGTGACCCCATCCAGCGAGCCTGCCAAGGTGCCTGTTGACGGGCAGACCAACAGGCTTCTCGATGCCTAGATAATTCGTGCAGTAGGAGATGCACTCTTCGGTCAGAAAGCCCATGGCTATACTTCCCTCTGGATGTGACATGTTGCGAACGTATCCTTTGATGACACCATTCATCCTTTCGAACGGCATCATGCTGTGCAAGAATGTCGGCCCGAGTTGGATGATATCCTCCACGATATGGACCAGCAGATGCACCATAACGTCGAAGAATACGGGCGGGAAGTACATCTCAAGCTCGCATAGTATCACCACGATCTCTTCCTGTAGCCTTCTGGGTTGCCTCACGCCAATCGACTTTCGAGAGATGATGTCGAAAACGTTGCATAGGCCAAATAGCATTTCACGGACGTGCGCGTCCATGATCCCACGGATTGCAACTGGAAGTATCTGTGTCATCAGCACGTGACAGTCGTGAGACTTCATCCCGCTGAACTTCTGCTTCGCTGGGTCTAGGTATCTGCTTATCTTCCCCGCGTAACCGTAAGGAAGTTTTACTCCTACGAGGCAGGTGAAAAACTGCTCGATCTCCTCCTGACTTAGAGTGAAGCACGCGGGAGGGTAGTCACTTCCGGTGTTCTTGGCCTTTTTGCCTTTGCGACGAGTTTCTGTGTCCTGCTTCGCCTCATCATCATCATCATTATCATTAGCGTAAAGCTCCTGCCTGATGCCCATTGATTTCAAGTCTGCCCTTGCTTTCGGCCCATCTTTGGTCCTCTCTGGCATGTTGAGCAGGGTACCAAGCAGACTCTCGCACACGTTCTTCGTGATATGCATGGCATCAAGGCTGTGAGGCACACGGTGGATCTTCCAGTATGGCAAGTCCCAGAAAACAGACCTCGTTTTCCATACCTTCAGCAGCGGCTCTGGCGCCTTTCGCTTCTTTCCCGACTCTGGCGCCTTTTGCTTGTTTCCCAGCAGTGGGCAATCTTTCCAATTTTTCAACAACTCGTCTATTTCCTCGCCGCTCCTCGTACGCGGGCGTTTTCGGGGTTCCGTTTCACCATCGAACAGATCCTTGCGTTTCCTCCACGGGTCATCATTGCGAAGCCACCTTCGATGTCCCATGAACACGGTTTTCGAAGACCCGAGATCTCTATCTAGCTGGCGATACGTTGTGTCATCCATGCACCTTACGCATCCAGAAAATCCGTGGACTACCTGCCCCGCGAGATATCCGTAACCGAGATAGTTGTGCACCGTCGTGAGCAATGCGGCTCTCATAGGGAAATATTCTTTCTCTGCGGCATCCCACATATTGGCTGGCCTTTTCCACAGCGTGTCTAGCTCCTCTTTCAGCAGCCCCAGATACAGATTGATGTCGTTCCCTGGTTGTTTCGGCCCTTTAATTAGCATACTCATGTGAATGTACTTCCTCTTCATGCACAACTAGGGGGGAAGGTTGTACATCCACACAAACACATGCCAGGTGCTATGTGTGCTTCTCTGGCTGCCGAACGGATTGACTCCATCGGTGCTCGCGCCCAACACGATGTTCCTTGGATCCTTCCCAAATTCTGGGTATTCGAAGTTCAATGCTTGCCACTGGCTCGCATCCTTAGGGTGACTCAGCATCTTATCTTTTTTATTTATCTCCGGATCATTTCCGTCATCTTCCCACTTCTTCTCCTCCCTATCCGCGTGCCAACGCAGGAGCTTTGCTACCTTAGTGTCCGCGAAATACCGCTGCAGACAAGGAGTGATTGGAAAGTACCACACTGATTTTCGAGGAGCTTTCTTCCTCTTCTTGTATCGAGTGACGCCGCACACCGGACATATGGTAGACTCCGCGTGCTCATCCCGATAAATGATGCAATTGTTCATGCACACATGGTATTTCACGTGCGGTAAATCCAGAGGACACACGATTTTCTTCGCCACCTCGAAAATGGTCGGGCACTTATTCCCCTTGGGAAGACGTTCATGCCAGAATGACATGTTCTCGTCGAAGCATGCGTCGGTCATTTTGTGTTTTACCTTCATCTCCAGAGCCATGAGCGTTACTTTCAGGCAGGTATCCTCGGGCCTGCATGCTTCATACAATGGAGTAATCGCGTCTATCTCCAGTTGATCCAGCTTGGCTTTCTCTCGGGCGGCAGCTCTTGCGTTATTCGTCTGCTTGAGAAGCAGCTCTTGAATATGAGGGTCCTGCACCCAGCCTCCATCGTCGTCTGCTCCGGCATCTTCATCTTCATGATCATGCCCTTCGTCTTGATCTTCCTCATCATCATGTACGACATCTTCTACATGATGACTGTGTATAGCATCACTGTCGAGATCATGTCCTAGAGATTCTTCGTGTTCTCGCCCGCCCTCGCTGCGGTGGTACTTGTCTTGTTGCCCTTCCTCAGTTCTTGCTCGGCCCCCATGGGCGACTTCATAGTCATCTTCATCACCTTGCCACCGATAGCCATCCATGAAACCACGCAAGAGCAGGTGGTCCCGCACCTGCCTGGAATCTGGGTCCGCAATAAGGCTCTTCAGCTTGCATCTTCGACACGGACATCTTATCTCCGTCTCGATCTTTTGAAGCATCTCGGCCTTCGCGGAGCTCAAAAACCTATTCATGATGACTTCAGTCATCGTGCAGACCATGGTCGCCTGCGGGGTAGAGCAAAACGATATTTTAGAACCAAGAAAAAAATTGGCATGACCTTCCCTAAAAATAGGACCAAAAAGAATGCATAGTGCCAAAATTCTCGCCGAAACAGAAATGAATCAACATTCCGGCAAAATATTGGCAACTATCGCATTTCAAATACCGGTACCTGCAAGCACAAACATATATGCAACACCACAAACACATGCAACACCACAAACATATATGCAACATCATGAAGATAGCTTTCCCCTTACTTACCTATCAAAAAAAGGTAATTTCACCACTTAATTTTGATGAATCTATGGTGGAAATGAGGTGAGGAGGAGGAGGCAGCCGAAAGCTTGGAGAAGGAGGTGGAGGGAATGAAGTGGGGAAAGTGAGTGGGTAGGTGTGGCTGTCCAAAATATCTTGTTGGGGTCCCAGGTTACTAATGGCGCACCACCTGCAAATGCGCCATTAGTAACCCTGGTTACTAATGGCGCACCTGTAGGTGGTGCGCCATTAGTAATTTTGCAGAAAAGTAAAAAAAAATATATACTAATGGCGCACTTTTATAGGGTGCGCCATTAGTAGTTTAAACTAGTAATGGCGCACTGTGAGGCAGTGCGCCATTAGTAGTTTTGCAAAAAAAAGAATAAAAAAAAATTCAGTACTGGCGCACTCCCTGTCTACTGGCGCACTTCGGTAGGATGCGCCATTAGTATGTATGTAAAAATGAAAAAAATAATTATCACTAGTGGCGCACCTATTTTCTGGTGCGCCATTAGTGTCTTCCACACTAATGGCATATCACCAACTGGTGCGCCATTAGTATATAGTAGTGGTGCACTATTCCCTGGTGCGCCATTAGTGTCAATCCTATCTATAGCCCTTATTTCCTAGTAGTGGTTTCACTGACGTGTGGGTCCCAGCCATAAGGTTTGACCTGGGCTGGCGCCTTTGACCTGCTGATGTCACGGTGACGTAATGCTGACGTAGTAATCTATTTTCTAGTTTTTAAATAAATCAAAAATGATTTATTTATTTCAGGAAATATCTTAACTTCTAAAAATCATAGAAAATAATCTATAACTCAGATTGAAAAGATTTATATATGAAAAATGATTAGAAAAATCCAATCTATCCACCTGTGCCCCTTCCATGCATGTTTAAACAACTTAACCTTGCTGTTTAGATCAAAACATGATAATGCACTTTATAAGTTCTTGGTTTGAATTTGACTTTGAACCTTTGGTTCAAATCAACTCAGACCCTTCTGTTCTTAGCTGCATTAGCTCAAATCACAGTATATCGACATGTCATGATCATGCATCATATTGTGCATTGCATTGATTGTGTTCTTTCTGTGTTTGCCGGTGGTTGTCCCCTCTCGATAGACGTGGTTCCAACAATGAGTTCGATCACACCGATGAAGAGCTATATTATCTTCAGGAGTGCCAGGCAAGCAAAACCCCCTTGTTCATTCTGATACAATCCTGTTCTCTCGCTCCTGCTCTCTTTTACTGCATTAGGACAACAACGATTCAACTCTTACATGCTGCGGTAGTTGAACCCTTTCCTCTGCATGACCTGTCATTTCCACAGTAAATAGATGAAACCCACTAGCATGAGTAGGAGTTGTTTGAGCCCTGATGTGCCTACTCATTCATGCTTGTTTGTCATGCCTGCTACTGCTTAGAGTTGAGTCAGGTCTGATTCATCGGGGATGAATTGGAATGGCGATGAACATGTCCTACTGTGTGTGAGCTAAGTGTGTGAACACGATTTGGTAAAGGTAGCGGTGAGAGGCCATGTAGGATTACATGGTGGGTTGTCTCATTGAAACCGTCCTCAGGAACTGAGTTCTGTGTTGGTGATCCATGAACAGCTACTACCACTCATTGGGATCCTTAATTGACCCTCTCAACTTATTAACTGCCCTAGTCCTCTATCCAGGAGTTGCAACTAGTTTCTGGTGTTTATAGGATATGTGTTGGCGTTCGTGCGTAGCGCTGACCCTAGGGGTGGGCTATGATGCGGTAGATACACTGTGGCACAGTGTACCGGGCGCCCGTTTGGTGTCTTGGGAACCCTGCACACATCGTTTGGGGCTGTGAGCGAAAATCCGGCCGGATCTCCTCGCGGATGGAACCCGAATAGGCGATAAACCTGGACTAGAGACTTGTGTGGTTAGTCAGGTCGTGGCCGACACCCTCGCCAGGCTTCTGCTTGAAGGTTGCCGAGATACATGATGTGTATATGGTGATAAGTGGTGAGAGCGTGTGTGAAGAAGTACACCCCTACAGGGTTATCATTATCTATTCGAATAGCCGGATTCCTCGGATATGGAAACTTGGACCCCTTGCATAGTTCATAGACAAGTGAAAGTGGATACTCTAAAATGCACAAGATAAGCGTGAGTGCTATGGATGGCGTTCTTGTAGGGAGACGGGAGCGGATCCATAGTGGTGTATTGATATGGTGAATATGTGGACTCGTGTGCGCCACCTCAAAAGAGTTACTTGCAGTCGTAGTTTAAGATAGCCACCGAGTCGAAGCTGGCTTTCTACAGTTAAACTCCACCACCCCCCTTGTTGATACCGATGCATATGTAGTTAGTTCTGATGTCAGTCTTGCTGAGTACTTTTGTACTCACATTTTCTTATTTTAATTTTTGAAAAGAGACTTCCGTCCCGCTAGTAGTTCCACGTGGACTTAGACGTTTAGCTTGATACCTCAGCTACGATCTTGTGCCCTCGGTAGGATCTGGTAGATAGTCAGGCTTCTCAACCCTTTTCATTTGTAGATGTCTGTACCCAGACATGTTAAGCTTCCGCATGTGCCTTGATTTGTATGCTCTGAATGATGGGTCATGAGACCCATGTTTGTAATATCTCGCTCCTCGGAGCCTAATGAATAAATACTTTGAGTCGTAGAGTCTTGTTGTGATGCCATGTTGTGTTTACACATATCGAGCATATTGTGTGTATGATTGAAATGCTTGGTATGTGTGGGATCCGACAACCTAGTTGTTCATCCTTGGTAACCTCTCTTCTAGGGAAATGTAGTCTTGTGCTTCCATGAGCCATAGTAGTCTGCTACAGCCCGGTTCACGGGAGTCCTGCTAGCCCAGCACTACTGCTCCGAAACACTTGACTGGCCGGCATTCGATTCATTTCGTTCCTGTGTCTATCCCTTCGGGGAAATGTCACACGGTGACATCTAGAGTCCTGCCTAGCCTGCTACAGCCCGGGTTCTCGGAGTCCTATTAGCCCAGTGCTATAGCCCGGATTCGCACGCTGCTGACCGACATGCTCGATGTTGATTCATGTATGCCTTTCCCCGTAAGTTAGTGCCACTTTGGGTTCACGACTAGTCATGTTGGCCCGGGTTCTCTGTCATATGGATGCTAGCGACACAATCATATACGTGAGCCAAAAGGCGCAAACGGTCCCGGGCCATGGTAAGGCGACATCCGTGGGGATACCGTGCGTGAGGCCGCAAAGTGGTATGAGGTGTTACAGGCTAGATCGGTGTGACATAGAATCGGGGTCCTAACAACTTTGGTATCAGAGCCTGACTGCCTGTAGGATTACCAAGCCAACTGGTTGAAGTCGTGTCTAGAAATGCTTAAGTTATATAAGGGAATTGATTGTGAATGGGAATGTAAGGCTCTTTTTACTCCTTATACACATGACCTTCTGATCTGAGTCATCTTATCTTTTCTACGGGGTTTAGAACTAGGCTTCTCTTCTATCTCTCAGGATGACGTGGTACTAAACCGTAGTTGCCTAGGATTGCTGAGCTCAAGCCTTAGTTCAGTTCCTACTACTTCCATATGTTCGTAGCTGGCCTCGGAACCTTGATATTGTGATGTTGAGTGGTTATGCCACAATTTTTGCAGGATGTCTCAAATCTTTTTGAGCATTTATAGCCGTTATGATGTCCGAGTCATCCTAGGTTTCTAAGCAATCTGATGCATTTGTAAATTCCTTCTTCCCGTTTTCGATGTTCCTTTGGTCAGAATAAGCACACTAACCGGTGCATTGAGGTACTCTATTGCCTCGGTTTATAGGTTGGAGCTATTATTATGACCCTAGGTCTTTTAGGGAGTCACCTAGTGATCTAGCCATGTTTTGTATCCCCAGTGTGTGATTCTGGCCATTATTCTCGGAAGCACCCCGTGATGCCATGTAGTAGTAGGTATTCTATCCATGGGTTCTTGAACCCGAGATTCACCCTACTTACCTCATGTTGATAGTGTTGATAGTTCCTTTAGGATATTAGTAACCTTTGCGATAGTTCTCGAGGTCCGTGGTACAACGTTCTTCCAATACCATGAACCAATATGGCAAGAGTTCTCTTGAACCAAAAGATCACAACAGGAGTGCTCTTGATGAGTTCTCCATTCTATATTGTGACTCTGCCAGTTCAACATTTCTGCATGGGTTATCCGGAAGAAATAACATGCTAATCCATGCATCCATAACTCAGAAAAATTATATGTTCCTTTGAGTTGTCCCTCTTTAGTTGTATTCTGAACCTCGTCCATCAATTGTTGGTCAAGAGTAGTTGTGCATTGGTGTTATCGATGCCTATTATTCATGTGATCCGTCAAGCCATTCCATTCCGGAATGACTAGGAGAAACAAACTCCAGTACCTCATCCATATCTAGGATTGGGTCAAAGCAGTTGTATTCCGCAGATCAAAGTGCCAATCTAGCTTTTGATTCTGGTCAACCCTTAAGTATTGCCCTCTTTATGTGAGGAATATCATAGGAATTGCAGAACCTCCCATGAACTCTTGATACAGTGATACTTCTCTCCATCATTATTCATTCCTCGGTCCCGTGTTGTTGTAACTGGAATGCTGACAAGTAAACTGCGATGTGTGAAATCAATAATCCTAGCAACCCTGTTGCTTGGTAGATAATGGACAATAATCTTATCCTTAGCGTGTTGATTATTGAATCATCACCCTAAGGTTTATCGTGCTACCTAGTCCTTATTTCTGGTGCACTTTTCGATCAATGAGTTAGGATAGTGTCAACCCTTACTTATTTGATCATATCGTCTTGCTCTGAAAAGCAAGATTGTTCTCGAGCTTAGTAACATATCAGTGGTTCGTGATTTTCCGGATATCTTCTCGGAAGTGTTACCAGGTTATCACCTGACCGCTATGTTGAATTCGTGATCAAGTTGGTTTCTGTAAACCACCCCTTCTCCAAGAATCTGTGTTGGATACCCCTGAGCTAGTTGGTTAAGCTAAACAACAACTTGGAGAGTTGGAAGATAAAAAACTTTGCCGAATTTGGTTCTTTCTGAAGGGTTATCTTTGTGTTTGTGTGTGTGTTGAAGGAAGATGATATCTTCACCAATTGTTCCTCGTGATCAGTTGTTGGATATATTGCGTTGTCAAAACTTTGATTCGAGTATGGGCTATCGTCAAGTCAAATCAGAACCAACGATGTTCATAATGTCGTCTTACTCATGGTTGATCCCTCGAGCATACACCATTACATCTTTTGGTCCGACCAATGCTATCACCGTGTTCACATGATGGTGGAAGTCCAGTGATATGGAAATTCTGATGAGTTGCTGTTGAACTCATCAGCAGCATTTTGTCTTCCCCCATGACTCATGTTGAACATCAACTTAGTGTTGGAAAATTGTGTAAACATTTCTTCATGTTTCGTTCATGAAGCATATGTTTGGATGAAAGTAGTGACTTCCTCTAATTCATGTGCATCTGATGCAAGTTGCCGCTGTGGATTCGAGAAAGTCAATGTTGCTTCTTTTGGAATCATCCCAAATCAGTCATGCATACCTGCGAAGTATTCTGTGGTTCGGAGACTTGCAACCTTCGTTCTATATGTGTCCCTAGCACACCAAGCCACTGATTGATTTGTTCAAGGAAAAGGAGTTGTTGTGCCAATCCTAGGTCATGCACAAGAATTCGTTACCCTAGATGATGGTTCCCCACCTGAACTCGGTAGTATTTTATGATAAGACTACTATATGGTCATGCTTGTCTGGGACAGCATGTTCACATGTGTTTAGCAAAACCAGCTCATGTTTTGAGCTTGCTATCTTAGTTCATTTCCCGAGAATCTCGCAACATTATCTCGTTAATTTGTGTTGCAACTGCTCCTTCTCCAGACATGCTGTCTGAAATATCCTATTACCAACCAGGTCTGAATCTCAGGCAGATATGATAGTTGGAACTTCTCCAAGATCTATGATGTAGGTCCCGACAAGGTTGATGTTCTAGCCGACGCACCTAGCCGGAGAATCTATCACTATGGTATCTTGATTGGGCAATTTGTCCATCTTCTCCGCGAGGATTTCATGCGGCTTATCCTATAAGTTGTTCCTGAGGGATTCTTGTGCTCCTGGTTTCCTCGATTAAGCTATGACCATTCAAACGGTGGAATCACTCTCGTTGAGTTATTCCTAGTTACCAGAATCATTCCCAGCATTTGCATTTGGTTCCCAGCTTGCACCTCAGTAATTACTGTTTAGGATCATCTTCAAAAGTGGTCCTACTATGGGTCCCATCCATCCCCGATGATAAGCAAAATCATCCATTGTGTTGTCTTCAACAAGGTAGTCCACATCATCCATTCTGGTATGGGTATGCCATTCTTTCGAATTCGTTCACATGATCATTTGTGAATGCCTTAGGCTGGTATAAAGAATTTCAATGATCTTGTATCAAAAGTAATTCTTTTTGCCACATAAGGGAATAGTTCTTCGAGTCACCTTCCCCGAGGTGCCCCATTATGGAAACCCTCGTCAAATTGTTTCTCCTATCGCTCCTAATGCAAGTTTTGCCTCTCAGCTCCAGAGATGTTTCTATGTCTCATTCCGTGAGTTGATCTTGTGATCATCAAGATGATCCTAAGTTGCTCGAACCTCAAGAAGATCGATTCTTCTAAAAATTGTCCCTTTCTACTCATTGTCATGTTGGACATAGTTCTCAAAGCAAGACGCCAAGATCAATATAATGCAATGGATCAATATATTCGAGAAGAGCAGTTGGGTCATGAGGATTGCATTAGATTTGTGTCCCCTCTGTCTTCTTACCTCACGTCTCGAATCTCGGGACAAGATTCTTGTTTAGTGGGGGTGAGTTGTCACAGCCCTAGAATTGTTTGCAATAGTTGCATAAGAGAGCACCCATGCATCATGTCTAATTTCTAAAAGTTGAATTGAGGTTTGTTGAAACCCTCAGAAATCAGTTCAAAAATAACCAACTTTAAAAATCTTCTCAAATGAGTCCAATAAAATGTTTCTGTTATTCTGTAGAATTATTGGCAAGAGCTGAAATTCAAACCAATATTTTTATGAGCTCAGAAACATTTATTTTGGCCATTTGAATTAATCCAATATTTGCTTTGGATTTATATTTAATATAAATTAAATATAACTTCAATAATTCTACAAGTTTGTGAGTGGCTTTGTATATATTTTAGCAAGCCATATAATAACCTACAAAATTTATGAAATGATTTAGTGGCTAAAACTAAATCAAAACAGAGAGGAAATAAAATAGAAAACAGTAATTAAAATAGAAAACAGAGAAGGAGGGAGTACCTGTAACTTACCTGGACCACGAGAGAAGCCAGCCCACCAGGCCCATGTGCCCTCATCCTCCTCCTTGCGCCAGAAGGACGCCGGGCGCGTGCCCGACGCGCGTCGGCCACCTCCACCTTGCCTGCCTGTCTCCTTGCTGCCCCGAAGCGCCTAGAGGACGCCACGCACCCCCCCGGACCGCTCTCACTCTCTCCTGCGCTCATCCTCTCCTCTGCCGCCCTCTCTCTCCCGCGACCGAACGCTGCCATTGCCGCCGTTCATCGTCGCCGTAGCCACAACCACCCCATTGCCTCTCCGACGCGTCCCCGAGCTCCGCATTGTCATCCACTTCTTCCACTTCGATCCAAGCAACTTGGGAAGCACCGCATCGCCATCCCTGATGCCTTCTTCAACCTCGGTGCCGGTGATCCCCGCCGCTCAATTCGCCGCCCACAGAGCGTCCCCGGCCTCGCCCTCGTGCTCGTTGGACTCGCGGTGAGCCGCTGACCCGAACCCCTCTTCTCCCCCTCGCGTTCGCATGCTCTAGCCCCATCCCCCGCCATGGCCGAGGCTCGCCTCCGCTCGAGCTTGTCGCCGGCATCGCTCCGGCGACCATTTGGTCATCCCGTGCTACCTAACATGCTTACCGCACCGCGTAGTGCCTCGCTAGCGCCTCAGTTCGTGTGTTTGCACGCCGTAGCCCCAACCCCGTACATGGCCGAACTCCAGCGGCCGCAAAAGAGCTCGTGGCCATCAGCTCCGGCCACCTCAACTCCAGCCGATGCCGCCGTTGGATGCGTGAGACTCTCAGCTTTCCGTAGCTGCAACCGCTTCCAAAACCAAGCCCTGTGGGCGTTTTCCGAAGCCCTCCGCCGCGTGTGTCGTCGCCGGCGTCAAACCGCCGCCGAGTTGACCTTGTTTGACCTGGGGTTTGACTCCCATGGGTCAACGAAAGGTGGGCCCAGAGCCCTGCTAATTTTAGCTTAGCACTAATTAACTTTTAGTTAACCCAATAAGTCACTAACATGTGGGCCCAGGCCCCACTAACAGTTTAGTTAGTATTAACGTAACCCTGTTAATTAGTTGTTTCACTGAGGTGTTGGTCCCAGCCGTCAGGTTTGACCTAGGCTGGCGCCTTTGACCTGCTGATGTCACGGTGACGTAATGCTGACACAGTAATCTGTTTTTTGGATTTTAAATAAATCAAAAATGATTTATTTATTTCAGGAAATATCCTTACTGTTTAGATCAAAACATGATAATGCACTTTATAAGTTCTTAGATTGAATTTGAATTTGAACCTTTGGTTCAAATCAACTCAGACCCTTCTTTTCTTTGCTTCATTAGCTCAAATCACAGTATATCGACATGTCATGATCATGCATCATATTGTGCATTGCATTGATTGTGTTCTTTATGTGTTTGCCGGTGGTTGTCCCCTCTCGATACACGTGGTTCCAACGATGAGTTCGATGACACCGATGAGGAGCTATATTATCTTCAGGAGTGCCAGGCAAGCAAAACCCCCTTGTTCATTCCGATACAATCCCGCTCTCTCACTCCTGCTCTCTTTTACTGCATTAGGACAACAACGATTCAACTGTTACATGCTGCGGTAGTTGAACCCCTTTCCTCTACATGACCTGTCATTGCCACAGTAAATAGATGAAACCCACTAGCATGAGTAGGAGTTGTTTGAGCCCTGATGTGCCTACTCATTCATGCTTGTTTGTCATGCCTGCTACTACTTAGAGTCGAGTCAGGTCTGATTCCTCGGGGATGAATTGGAATGGCGATGAACATGTCCTACTATGTGAGCTAAGTGTGTGAACACAATTTGTCAAAGGTAGCGGTGAGAGGGCATGTAGGAGTACATGGTGGGTTGTCTCATTGAAACTGTCCTCGGGAACTTAGTTCTGTGTTGGTGATCCATGAACAGCTACTACCACTCATTGGGATCCTTAATTGACCCTCTCGACTTATTAACTGCTCTAGTCCTCTGTCCAGGAGTTGCAACTAGTTTCTGGTGTTTATAGGATATGTGTTGGCGGCCGTGCGTAGCGCTGACCCTAGGGGTGGGCTATGATGCGGTAGATACACCGTGGCACGGTGTACTGGGTGCCCGTTTGGTGTCTCGGGAACCCTGCACACATTGTTTGGGGCTGTGAGCGAAACTCCGGCCGGATGTCCTCACGGATGGAACCCGAATAGGCGATAAATGTGGACTAGAGACTTGTGTGGTTAGTCAGGTCGTGGCCGACACCCTCGCCAGGCTTCCGCTTGAAGGTTGCTGAGATACATGACGTGTATATGGTGATAAGTGGTGAGAGCGTGTGTGAAGAAGTACACCCCTGCAGGGTTATCATTATCTATTCGAATAGCCAGATTCCTCGGATATGGAAACTTGGACCCCTTGCATAGTTCATCGACAAGTAAAAGTGGATACTCTAAAATGTGCAAGATAAGCGTGAGTGCTATGGATGGCGTTCTCGTAGGGAGACGGGAGCGGATCCATAGTGGTGTATTGATATGGTGAATATGTGGACTCGTGTGCGCCACGTCAAAAGAGTTACGTGCATTCATAGTTTAAGATAGCCACCGAGTCGTTGCTGGCTTGCTGCCCTTAAACTCCACCACACCCCTTGTTGATACCGATGCATATGTAGTTAGTTCTGATGTAAGTCTTGCTGAGTACTTTTGTACTCACGTTTGCTTATTTTATGTTTTGCAGAGAGCCTTCAGTCTCGCTAGTAGTTTCGCGTGGACTTCGACGTTTAGCTTGATACCTCAGCTATGATCTTGTGCCCTCGGCAGGATCTGGTAGATAGTCAGGCTTCTCAGCCTTTTTTCATTTGTAGATGTCTGTACCCAGACATGTTAAGCTTCCGCATGTGCTTTGATTTTTATGCTCTGAACGATGGGTCATGAGACCCATGTTTGTAATATCTCGCTCCTTGGAGCCTAATGAATAAATACTTTGAGTCGTAGAGTCTTGTTGTGATGCCATGTTGTATTTACACATATCGAGCATATTGTGTGTATGATCGAAATGCTTGGTATGTGTAGGATCTGACAACCTAGTTTTTCATCCTTGGTAGCCTCTCTTATGGGGAAATGTAGTCGTGTGCTTCCATGAGCCATAGTAGTCTGCTACAGCCCGGTTCACCGGAGTCCTGCTAGCCCATCACTACTGCTCCGGAACACTTGACTGGCCGGAATGTGATTCACTTCGTTCCTGTGTCTGTCCCTTCGGGGAAATGTCACGCGGTGACATCTTGAGTCCTGCCTAGCCTGCTACAGCCCGGGTTCCTGGAGTCCTGTTAGCCCAGTGTTATAGCCCGGATTCGCACGTTGCTGACCGACATGCTCGATGTTGATTCATGTATGCCTGTCCCCATAAGTTAGTGCCACTTTGGGTTCACGACTAGTCATGTCAGCCCGGGTTCTTTGTCATATGGATGCTAGCGACACTATCATATACGTGAGCGAAATGGCGCAAATGGTACCGGGCCATGGTAATGCGACACCCGTGGGAATACCGTGCGTGAGGCCTCTAAGTGATATGAGGTGTTACAGGCTAGATCGGTGTTACTTAGAATCGCGGTCCTAATAGCGGATCCGTCCCGGAGCCAACGACGCCGGTCGGGTCGCGCTGATAGCGGACGGCTTCCTTCGCCAGCCGCTGCTTCTCCGGGAAGGCCCCTGCCGCAAAGGAAGAAGCGAGTTAGAAGAAGAACAAGGAAGAAAGGCCGGATCCCGACCCGGCAAACGACAAGAAAAAGCACTTCCTAGAGAAGGACTCTTCCAGGTGCTGCGCGTCAAGCAACGTACCACGCCGTTCCCGTTCGATGGCGCGGTCGTGCTCCTTGAGCGCCTTCTCCAGAACGGCCGCCTTGGCAAGGGCCGCTTTCAGCTAGGCGTCATTGTCTTCGGCCTCCTTCTCGGCCGCCTCGCGGCGACGGGCGTCGTCCTGACGGGCCCCCTCAGCCGTGGTGACCTGCCCCCGCATGCGATGCACCTCGGCATGGAGCCGGCCCTTGTCGTCGGCCAGCTGGCCGCGCTACTGGTCCGCCTCCACCAGGGCCTACTGCGCCTCCGCCACCTTGGTGGCTTCCGCCTTAAGGAGCTCCACTTCGGCCTCGAGGTGGCTCTTGTGACCCGCCAGCTGCTCATGCAGCCGGTTGGCCTCGTCGAGAGACCGCCGAGCCGTGGCCGCCTCTGCCCTCGCCTACGCCGCCTCGACGCCAAGACGGCCAGTGTCGGCAACGATTCGGTCGTAGTAATGACTGGCCCAGAGCAGACGAGTCCGCCAGGACAGCACCTCTGCTGTGAAAAAGAAGGACTCACCAGAAGAAGAAAGCAAGACTTAAGATTTGGCCCAACTGTTACACAGTTGGCTCGAATCTCGGGGGCTACACCTAGTGGGTGCGCTAACGCGCCCCCACTAGAAAAGAGCACAAGAATTCCTGTGGCAACGCGGAGCTCCTCCTCCTTGGCGGCAAGCTGCTCCATGAGCTCCCGGTGCTTGACCGGGAGATGATTGTAGGTGGCGACCCAGAAGGCGTCAAGATGCTGAAGAAAGCAGAAATCAGAAGAAGGCCAACACTCTGAAGATTCGACCCAACTACAACGTAGTTGGCCCGAACCTCGGGGGCTACACCCAGTGGGTGCGCTGGCGCGCCCCCACAAAGAAGAAATTACAAGAAGACTTACCAGAACGGCGCGCTCCAGGTCGCGCGTCCGCTCCACCTTTGCCTGGGCGAAGACCTCGAGCCATTCCGTCCGGCCTCGCAGGCGGCGACTGACGGCGTCCAGCGCCACCTCCTCCTCGGTCTGAGGCACGAAGACAACGGCGCCCCCGCTCCGTGCCGGCTGTGGCACGGCAGCTTGGCACCCTCCCTGCCGGGGCACCAAGGCGTACTCCCCACCGGCCGCTCGCGACGCGGCCAGCACCTCCTCCGATGCCCCTCCCAGCACCAACGACGACCCGGACACCGGGACGCCCTGCGTCGCCATCTCTGACCCGGACACCGGGACGCCCTGTGTCGCTGTCTCCGGCCCAGCTGCCGGGGTGGCCTCTGGCACCGCCGCCCGCGGTGCCTCCTCCAAAACCGGTGGCGCCTCCGACACTGCCGCCCGCAGCGTCTCTTCCAAAACGACGCCGCCTCCACCACCATCAGTCCTCGCTCGCTCTACCACGTCGGCCCGCAGCGGGGTGTCATCCGCCACCTCCACGACCGCCCGGTCGGGGATCACCACCTTAGCCCAGCCTCCACGGTCGCGCTCGCTCACCAACGACGGCTCAAAGACCATCACTGCCATCACCATGCCCTCCGGCATCTCGCGTGAGGCCAGCTCCGCGCCGGCTCGCGCCCGTGCTGCCTCCGCGTCGGTCAAAGCACGGACCGACGCTGCCTCCAGATCCGCCGCTACCCGGTTCCTCTCCCACCAGGCCAAGACTTCGGCATCGTTCGGATCCAGGCCGAGGTCCGAGTCGGCCCTTCCCTCCACCTCGGCCTGGTCGGCGAGGTCGGACTGGCTCCTGCGGAACGCGGCCCCTTCGGTGGTCGCGGCTTCCGCCGCTGCCCTCGCCAGCGCGATTGGCAACCTGAAGAAGAAGACAGAATGAGCAGAAAAGAAACAAGACTAGCTCAAGAAAAAAATCTGAGCGCAAACAAGAGATGAAGCTTACCCCGCCAAGACCGGGACCGGGGTTGGCCTCCCGTCCCCGCCGCCGCGCTTCCTCTTGCCGGCCTCCCGGCCCCGGCCGGGTCCGCCATGCGCTTCAGGGCCCGAGGTCGCGGTGCGACGGTGTCTTTCCCATGCGGGCGGCTCGGCGCCGCCCCATGCGGGGACCCGGCTCTGCCCGCATGACCACCTCCCAATTCAAGACACATGAAGAAAAACATGAGACTTACCCGCGCGACGCCCAACGCTGGCGTCAGACTCGGCCTCCTCCTCCCGCCATGATCTGCGGGCTCCTCTGGCGCCACCGGCGCCACCTGCATCAAAGCCCGGGCGTAAGGATGCCGAATCGCGTTCAGAAGTACCCCCCGCATCGCGTCAGGACGGATGAGAAGGTGCGCTGCAGCAAAGTAAGAAGACCGAACACTCACCTACAGCGCCGAGTTCGACTGGCTGTACGACGCCTTGCCAAACCGCCAGTCCCCCCCCCCAAGGATGGCCTTGGAGATGTCATTCACGGCGCCCGCGATCTGCTCCGCGGACATCCGCGTCGACCCCATGCGGTTGGGATTTGAAGGCCGACCATTTCTCTGATGAGGCAGGAGCGCCCCTGAAGTGGAAGGACCCGACACTTGATGAACGCGGCGAGGAGGTCGGTGCTGGTGAGCCCCTCCTGCGTCCTCATCACCGTCACCCGCTCGCAGAGATTGATGATCTCCTGCGACGGGCGCCTCGGCGAGTAGCCCCAGTTCGTGTTCGCTCGCGGCGGTGCGATGGCGAAGGCCGGAAGGTTGATGCATTCCGCACCAAGGTTGCGGACGTAGAAAAAGGAGTTCTGCCACTTCTTGGCAGAATCCTCCAGCGGGATCTTGGGGAAATCCGCGCCCGACCACTTCAAGATGACGGTGGCGCCGCAATCGGCGAACTACCCGGCCGATGGGCCCTACTGCTTCAAGCAGAAGAAGCGCGCCCAGAGGTCGATCGTAGGCTTGACCCCCAGGTACCCCTCGCAGAGGGTGAGGAAGAATGAGAGCTGGACGTTGGCGCCTGTGCCAAGATTATGCGGCTGGAGCCCGAAGAACTCTAGGAACACGCGAAAGAAGGTGCTCGCCGACAGCCTGAACCGGCGCTCGAAGTGCGTGAGGAAGACCACACGCTACTGCCCCTCGGGCCGCGGCCTCTGCTCGCCGGGCGGCAGGCGGACGCCCACGTCCGTCTCCCACGGCAGGCACCGCATCACCCGGAGTTGGGTGATGTCATCGGAGGTGACATTCAAACCCATCCAGGAGCCCGATGGCAGCGACTGATCAAAGGAAGAAGAAGGAAGATGGACGGTGAAGGAGTTCTGCTCGGAGCAGTGGGCGCCGCGCCAGTTGCAAGGAGCGGAGTGAGAGCAAAGGGACAGGAGGGCGCGAGCGAGAATAATGTCCGCCGCCCCCTGCTCCCGATTTATAACCCTCGGTTTGAACGTGGGGACACTAGTAGAAAACGGACCATTAGTACCGGTTTGTAAGGGCCTTTAGTGCCAGTTATGGAACCAGCACTAAGGTTTCGGCACTAAAGGCCCCCCCTTTAGTACCGGTTCGGCACGAAGCGGTGCTAAAGTGCCACCACGTGGCGTGAGCTCGCGCCCTGGTACGGGGGACCTTTAGTACCGGTTGGTGTTACCAACCGGTACTAAAGGTTTTTTTTTGGAATTTTTTTTTTGAAAATTTTGGAAAAAAAATTTGTTTTTTTTTATTTTAAATTTTTCTGAATTATTTGATGATTTAGTCTCTAATCACCTCTCTTAACTGCTCAAGTGTGGATCACTCATTCCAAATCATCTAACTTCCTGACCGGTCACCCATCCCTCTCACTACTCCAGCCCGAGCACGCTTAACTTTCAGGTTCTATTCTCCTTCGTTTCCGAGTCTGCACTTGTTGTTTTCTTGACAATAGTAAGATGTCAATCCTATTAACCTTCAGGAATTTTGCTTGAGCATGAAGTGACACATTTCACTGTTTGAGTTTGAAACTATTGTTTTAAAAAACAATAATTATTTAGTAACACTAATATTTCTTGAATAATTAGTTTGACCATTGTTTGACCACAGTTTGACCACAGTTTGACCAGATTTGACCAAAATTGAAATAACTAAAATAATTATTTAGTAACACTAATATTCTAGAATAATTAGTTTGACCATTGTTTGACCACAGTTTGCCCACTGTTTGAATATTTTTCAATTTTTTCCACTCTAGATCTTAAAAGTCCCGTAACTTTTTTTCTATTAGGTTTTTGAGGATTTTGCAACTTTTCGAGTAGATGATTTTTCATATAAAAAACTTTTTCATCCGAGTTAGTATGCAAAAGTTATGCCCATTTTTACAAATTTCAGAGAGATTTTGCAAATAAATTCAAAATTTACATTTGCAAATTTTCCCAACAACTAGACCACATATCACATGAGAAACTTATTTTCTTTTATTTTTTTGACATTTCCATTATTTTCTTTTATTTTTTTTTAAAACTGGAAAAGCGATCCATGGGGGGGGTAGAGTTTGAAAATGGGACCTTTAGTACCGGTTCGTGGCACGAACTGGTACTATAGGTTCAACACGAACCGGCATTAATGCAAATCCGTTCGAACCGGCACTAATGGTACCATTAGTACCGGCTCAAATACAAACCGGCACTAATGTGCTTCACGTTTGACCCTTTTTCTACTAGTGGGAAGTGGGGAAGTGGGATCATCTGCACGCGCCCGTTCCACTACCCCGCAATAAGTGTGCACGTACACACGCAGTAACTGCCCGGGGAAGAGTAACCGCCCCCCGGACGCCGCAATAAACCCGCGTGCTTGGGCCGAGGGCGCGCGGTGGTGGGACTCGGCCCGTCTCCCGGTCCCGTCACGTGCGTGACCTATTAGGCCCCTCCAACTTCCGGGCACCACGTTGCGCCCGTGCAAAGCCCGAGGGATTGCCCCAAGATTCGGTGGACTTCTCGGTCCCCATCACAGTCGAGATGCCACGATTCGGTTTCCGAGAAAACCGGCACACAATGGGTGTTGCCAGACCCGGCGTTCACAGTATCTACCTTGCTTAAGGGGAAACTACGAAGTTCCACTTGTCTGAAGACGGTGGACCTTCACAGCTTCGGGGACTACTGTCGGGGGATGGACCCCGGGCAGGCAACGGAACCCAGATCCTCTTCAAAAAAACGGGGCTGGCACCGCCCCTCAATATCGGCACGCGACTGGTCGGGTCGCTCGACTCGGCCAAGCCCCGCAAGCCGGCCAGACTAGCCGACCCAGCAAGACACGTCGACTCGGCCCCAACAACTAGCGCAAGACAGCCATACCCGATACAACCAAAGCCTCCTCAACAAGCCAGAACTATCTGTGGCGTGCTACGTAATCCAGCCACAGGTCAACTCCTGTCCCATCTATGCCATATGATGGGGACGAGACTTCAATCAACGATGACCGAGGCAAAAGTGCCCCGCCCATGCCTCTGGTTAGCAGGAACGTGGCAACAGTGCCCCTCACCTACGCGCTGACCAGGGCCGGCGTGGTTATAGTGCCCCCGCCTTCATCACTGACGACAGCAAGCGGCGACCTGACGGAGAGCGCTGTATGCGACTCGACTCGGCCACGCCCTAACGATCGACAAGACGGTGCACAGTCCCCCTAGGCATGCGGGGCCCGCACCTAGTGGAACCCGGCAAACCACAAGCCCTCAGCGGGACCCAGCGCTGGTCCTCGGACACCGACAATACGGACCCACCGACTTGTAACCTTACCATTGTACCCCTGAGGGGTTGGACTATAAAACCCCTAGGAGCCCACAGTCATGAGATTATCTCTCAAGGGGCGAGCGAGAGGGCAAGTAGAAAACATATATGAGAGAAAGGCAAGTGAGCATAGGACTAGCCACAAAACAGCAACACCGGAGAGAAGGAACAGCCCAAGCCTTGGCCAGCTTCCTTCCTCCACCATACAGCTCCAGGAGAAACATTGTACTATCGATCATCCAACTACACTTGGCAGGACTAGGGGTATTATCTCTCCCGAGAGCCCCGAACCTGGGTATGTCCGGCGCCCTCGAGCCTCCTCCTCTCTTTAGCCATCCCTTGGCATCTGCTGTGCGCCCACCACGACAACTGGTCCGAATTCGACTAGGGAAATGGGGCGCCCCCTTCCTTCCTTATCCTTCTCCCTTCCCTTTTTCCTATTCCATGTGGGAGGTGGAATCCTACTAGGACTCCACACTTTGGGCGCGCCCTATGAGGGCCGGCCTCCTCCTCCCTCCATCCTTTATATACGTGGTCAGAGGGCACCCCATAGACACACAAGTTGATCATTGATCCCTTAGCCGTGTGCGGTGCCCCCTCCACCATAATCCATCTCGGTCATATCGTAGCGGTGCTTAGGCGAAGCCCTGTTCCGGTAGCATCATCATCGCCGTCATCATGCCGTCGTGCTGACGAAGCTCTTGCTCGACACTCTACTGGATCGTGAGTTCGTGGGACATCACCGAGCCGAATGTGTGCAGATCACGGAGGTGTCGTACTTTTGGTACTAGGATCGGTCGATCGTGAAGACATACGACTACATCAAACGCGTTGTCATAATGCTTCCGCTTACGGTCTACAAGGGTACGTAAACAACACTCTCCCCTCTCGTTGCTATGCATGACCATGATCCTGCGTGTGCGTAGGATTTTTTTTTTTTGAAATTACTGTGTTCCCCGACACCGCATACTTGATCGTCCATGTCAGATCCATGGCACCCCTGATAAACCAGCCAATCATACCCACCGGAGTTGTTGGGTTTTTAAACAGGCTAGCAAGTTAAATGCCGAGAACAAGGAGAAGGAGTCACAAAGCGAGGACAATGATGAGGAGCCCCGTCCACCGAACACAGGGGGACATAAGAAGTTTCCCCCAGGTCAAAACAGTGAACATGATATACGCTACCCATATCCCCAAGAGGGAGCTCAAGCGCACGCTTAGGGACATCTATGCGATAGAGCCAGTCGCTCCAAAATTTAGTCCATGGTCGTCATGCCCAATCACCTTCGATCGCAGGGACCATCCGACCAGTATCTGTCATGGCGATTCAGCCGCACTGATCCTCGACCCAATAATTGCTGAATTCCACCTCACACGAGTCCTCATGGACGGTGGCAGCAGCCTCAACCTGCTCTATCAGGATGCAGTGCATAGAGTGGGCATCGGTCCATCAACAATCAATCCCACAAAAACTACCTTTAAAGGAGTTATACCAGGTGTAGAGGCCCACTGCACAGGGCTGAATCACATTGGAGGTCGTCTTCAGATCCCCGGACAACTTCTGAAGCGAAGAGTTGATCTTTGATATCGTCCCCTTCTGCAGTACCTATCACACACTGCTCGGACGGACCGCATTCGCTCGATTCAATGCGGTGCCACACTATGCTTATCTCGAGCTCAAGATTCCCGGAACACATGGCATCATAATAGTCAATGGAAACACGGAGGGCTCCCTCCGTACCGAGGAGCACACTGCGGCCCTGGTAGCGGAAGTACAGAGCGGCCTTTTAAGGCAGAATTTGAATTCAGCGGCCAATCTCTTGGACACTGTCAAACGAGTTCGGACTATTCCGCAACATGGCAATCCGGCTCATCAGGAGTTAGACTAGCAATTTGACATCCGTCTCATCAGGAGTGGCGGCATACGTATCGCGCGTACATAATTACGCACTAAAAATACCATGGGCAGAGATGGAGGCATAACCAGACCGTGGTCCATAATATGGCTCGACCTTCCCTGGACACACATACTTTCACTTTTCTTTTTATCCTTTTCAGGTTTATTTTCCACAGTCCCCTCTTGGCAGCTTGCTCATCGGTCCTTTCGAAGGACGGATACACCAAGGCGGCAAGTAGCACAGACGCGTGGGGGGAATTTCTAGATGTTTTTTCGACGATCATTCTACCTGTTTTCAGGACCCACACACAAGCTCCCCCCTTTATCTTGGCATGTTAAATAGCCTGGTTGCTTATTGCATTATTTGTACAAATACGCTTTGACGTATTAATCAAATTATAATGAAAATAGTTTGTGGCCCAACTTATGTGGCACTGGGTTACTACTTCATTTTACCTCGCTATTCTTATCGATTACATCCGTACACTTTGGTACGTCTTAATTTGCCAGGGGCTTCATTGCGCCCAATACTACGGCAACAAAGTCCGAACACTTTTTACATTATAGTTCGGCACCCCGGATTTAGCATTATATGCATTGTCTCCGAATCATGTTTTGGTCAATAGTTGGGTTGCCCGTCTCCTGTGCTTACTACCTTACATTCCGCTATATTGGCTAGGGTAGTAAAGGGAGAACTACTGCGATTGTGTCCTGGTTTATCCGGATGAGCACCTTAGTAGAGAAAGCCAAGAACTAACTGTCATGATGTGGCGTGAGCCGGTCAGCTGTTCGGAGGTTACAAATCTTTTGCGATTTTTCCCGCATTATGCGATGGATCGGTCTTTACAAGATCAGGTGTTTACAATACCCTAGTTCAGACTCATGAATACTAGGGGCTGCGCCTAAATTTCTATTGTCGAACTCATATGGCTAAGTGAGGGTGATAGAGCCATATAGTCCGATTGCCTGGTTCGTTGCGCTAAAAACCTCCTTCAAGGACCAAACCTTTGGATGAAGACTGTTTAGATTCCATCCCAAACACCCCTGTACTACCTACGTGGGGGCTGAAGTCGACGACTAGCCAACTCTCAGATTTATTAAGCAAGCATTATATTACACATCAAGCCGGGGGCAGGCATTGACCAGCCGCTTCACGAGCCTGATGTAGCTGCTGGGTACAGGTTCGGCAGGCCACAGCCGGATTGTCAAGTCCTTCATGGCCAGTTCGGCCACCCTATGTAGCTCGACCAACTGTTTTAGCTGATCGCTAAAGGGCATCGGATGTTCTGGGCAAGGTATTGCAACCAGAACAGCTTCTCTGTTGAGCTCCCCTCTTCGGCTCGGAAGAATTCCGTAGTGTCAGAAACACTTCGCGGCAGATCCGCAAACGCCCCTGGAGAACTCCAAATCCAGGTTAGTAAGAGATACCTCTTCTTCACATACTTGCTTTGCATAATAAATGTCACATCCCTAGTTCTAGTATGCTATGAGATAGCTAGTCATGTGTTGCATCATGTTTAAATTCTTATGAATTTGAATTGGGGACTGTTGAAACCCTAGCACAGATGAATCCAACTAGGTTCAAATCAAAAAAAATATCATTTTCAATGATCCCAAAATTCCTTTGGAAAAGTTCACCATTTTTGAATTGGTCTAGAATCTCTGCCAAAAATGGTGCACATTTTCCTAGGTCACTTTAGATTTTTGAATGAATTCATAAAGTATTTGAATTTGGGCATTTAATTGCTATAAATAATTAAAATGCCCAAATAATTCTGAAAGTGGTTGAGGGCTATTAGAAATATTTTCAAAAGTGCCCACAATTATTTTCAGGATTTTTGAAAATGCCTTAGCATTTTATTTAAGTTAAAAACAATTACAGAAAAATAGAAAAGAGAACAGAAAAATAAAACAGAACACAAACCAACCTGGCCTTACCTGAGAGGCCCAGCACCAGCCAGCCCACCAGAGCCCAGCTGCAAGTCGTCGTCCTCCTTGCGCCAGAAGGACGCGGGCGCGTGCCCGCCGCGCGTGGCCACACGCCGGCCACCTCCAGGCTGCCTGCCTATGCGACGACCCCCCTGGAGACGCCACACACCCCCAGGCCCTCTCACTCCTCCCCCCGTGCTCAGCCCCTCCCCTGTCCCTCTCGCGCGCAGCCACTCGAGCGCAGCCATCGCCGCCGCTCGTTGCTGCCGTGCCCTGAGCCTCCCCCTCACCTCTCCGATATGCCCAGGGGCTCCGCCACCATCGCCTATGCCCCCCTGTTGACTCAAGCGACTCCAAACGCCGCCGAACACCGTCTTCGCCTTCGTCTTCAACCTCGGGCACCCGAGCCCATCTTCGGTTGATTCGGCGCCTCGAGGACCTCCCCGAGCTTGCCGACCCCCTCTTCGGCATCTTCGTGAGCCCCTCCTCCCAACCCCTCTCACCCCGCCGTCGTTTTCGCGCCCTAGCCGCATCAACCACCGGAGCCGAGCGCTCCCCGCCACCGGCCATGTCGCCACCGCGGTTGCAACACCCACACGTCGCACCAGAGCACGCAGGCGTGCTCAGCGCTTCCTCAGTAAGCCGCAGACCCCACCAGTTCGTCTCGAAATGCTCCGTAGCACCGAACCCGACGTTCCCGTAGCTCTGACCACCGCCATGGTTGCCATGGCCATCGTCTCCGGCCACCCCGCAGCCTTCCGCGTGATCCCCTGGATGCGCGCGAGGATGGGCATCCCTCTGGTGCCTCCAGCGCGTCAAGCCGACCCATGTAGTGCCGTCCCGGGCAACTCCGGCGATCCTCCGCCGTCGGGTTTGGTCGCCGGCGTCGAACTCCGGTGGCTGGTGACCTGGCACCGTCATTAGCGCCTAACTAACCCCCTAGAGTCACTGACATATGGGCCCAGGCCTTAACTAAACTATATTAGGTTTAGTTTAATTTTAATTAACCCTGTTAGTTAATTGTGTCACTGACGTGTGGACCCCACACGTCAGGTTTGACCTGGACCGAGCCGTTGACCTGCTGACGTCACTGTGAGGTCATGCTGACGCAATATTTCCTTTCTGGAATTTAAATAAATCTTAAATGATTTATTGTTTTCAGAAATTACCCCCAAACTTCTAAAGATCACAAAAATTCAACCGTAACTCCAAATGAAAAGATTTATATAAGAAAAATTATCAGAAAAATTCAAGGAATCCATCTGTACCATTTTCATGCATGTTTGAACAATGTTTGTCCTCTGTTTTGGACAAAACAAATAAAGGGCATTTAAATAATCATATATGGAGTTGGAATTTGAATCATGTATTCAAACCAACTTCATTTAAATCATAACTAGATGCATCAGCTCAAATCACAGCATATTGCTATGTCATGATCATGCATCATATTGTCGCATATGCATTGATTGTATTCTTCTCTATTGCCGGTGTTTGTCCCCCTTCAGTAGACGACATTCCGACGATGTGATTGATGACACCTATGAAGAGCTATACTATCTTCAAAAGTGCCAGGCAAGCCAAATCCCCTTGCTCATTCCGATACAATCCCACTCTCTCGCTCCTGCTCTCTTTTACAGCATTAGGACAACAACAATTCATCTTTTACTTGCTGCGGTAGTTGAACCCATTATCCTCTGCATGACCTATCATTGCCACAGTAAATAGATGGAACCCACTAGCATGAGTAGGAGTTGTTTGAGCCTTGATGTGCCTACTCATTCATGCTTGTTTGTCATGCCTGCTATTGCATAGAGTTGTGTCAGGTCTGGTTCATCGGGGATGAATCGGAGGTGTGTAAACAGGTCCTACGGTGTGTGAGCTAAATGTGTGAACACGATTTGGTAAAGGTAGCGGTGAGAGGCCATGTAGGAGTACATGGTGGGTTGTCTCACTGAAACTGTCCTCAGGAACTGAGTTTTGTGTTTGTGATCCATGAAACAGCTACTACCACACATTGGGCCCTGAAATATGACCCCGCTCGACTTATTGACCCCTCTCGTCCTCTGTCCAGGAGTTGCAACTAGTTTCTGGTGTTTGTAGGTTATGTGTTGGCGGCCGTGCGTAGCGCGGACCCTAGGGGTGGGCTATGATGCGGTAGATACACTGTGTCCGGGTATGTCGGGCGCCCGTTTGGCGTCTCGGGACCCTGTACACATCGTTTGGGGCCGTTGAGGACACCCCGGCCGGATTTCCTTGTGGATGGAACCTGAATAGGCGATAAACCTGGACTAGAGACTTGTGTGGTTAGTCAGGTCGTGGTCTACACCCACGTCGGCTTTCGCTTGAAGTCTGCCGATCACATGTCGTGTGCAGACGCTAAGTGGTGAAAACATGTGTGACGAAGTACACCCCTGCAGGGTTATAAATGATCTATTCGAATAGTTGTGTCCGTGGTAAAGGACTTCTGGGTTGCCTATAACAGTTCATAGACAAGTGAAAGTGGATACTCTAAAACTCGCAAGATAAGTGTGAGTGCTATGGATGGCCTTCTCGTAGGGAGACGGGAGTGGATACATAGTGGTGTATTGAATGGTGAATATGTGGACTCGTGTGCGCCACCTCGAAAGAGTTACTTGCAGTCGTAGTTTAAGATAGCCACCGAGTCAAAGATGGCTTGCTGAAGTTAAACTCCACCACCCCCCTGTTGATACTGATGCATATGTAGCTAGTTCTGATGTAAGTCTTGCTGAGTACTTTTGTACTCACGTTTGCTTAATTTATGTTTTGCAGAGAGACTTCAGTCTCGCTAGTAGTTTCGCGTGGACTTCTACGTTTAGCTTGATACCTCAGCTACGATCTTGTGCCCTCGGCAGGATCTGGTAGATAGTCAGGCTTCTCAGCCCTTTTCATTTGTAGATGTCTGTACTCAGACATGTTAAGGTTCCGCATGTGCTTTGATTTGTATGCTATGATTGTTGGGTCATGGGACCCATGTTTGTAATATCTCGCTCCTCGGAGCCTAAGGAATAAATACTTGAGTTGTAGAGTTATGTTGTGATGCCATGTTGTATTTACACATATCGAGCATATTGTGTGTATGATTGAAATGCTTGGTATGTGTGGGATCCGACAATCTAGTTGTCTATCCTTGGCAGCCTCTCTTATGGGGAAATGTAGTCTAGTGCTTCCATGAGCCATAGTAGTCCGCTACAGCCCGGTTCACCGGAGTCCTGTTGGCCTAGCGCTACTGCTCAGGACACATGACTGGCCGGCATGTGTTTCACTTCGTTCCTGTGTCTGTCCCTTCGAGGAAATGTCACGCGGTGATATCCGGAGTCCTTCCTAGCCTGCTACTGCCCGGGTTCCCGGAGTACTGTTAGCCCAGCGCTACGGCCCGGACTCACACGCTGCTGACCGACATGCTCGATGTGATTCATGTATGCATGTCCCCATAGGTTGGTGCCGCTCTGGGTTCACGACTAGCCATGTCGGCCCGGGTTCTCTGTCATATGGATGCTAGCGACCCTATCATATACCTGAGCCGAAAGGCGCAAACGGTCCTGGGCCATGGTAAGGCGACACCCGTGGGGATACTGTGCGTGAGGCCACAAAGTGATATGAGGTGTTACCGGCTAGATTGATGTGACTTGGAATCGGGGTCCTGACAGCTTTGGTATCAAAGCCTGACTGCCTGTAGGATTACCAAGCCAAACTGGTCGAAGTCGAGTCTAGAAATGCTTTAGTTATGTGAGGGAATTGTTTGTGGAAGGGAACGTAAGGCTCTTTTTACTCCTTTACTCTATGCACTTCTGATCTGAGTCAACCTCTTCTTTTCTACAGGGATTAAGAATTAGGCCTTCTCATCTATCTATCAGGATGACGTGCTACTAATCCATAGACTTCTAGAATTGATAGTTTCAAGCCTCAGTTCTGTTCCTACTACTTCCGTTTGTTGACAGTTTATCTCAGAACCTTGATATAGTGTTGTTGAGTGGTTATGCCACCATTTTTGCAGCATCTCTCAAATAATTTTGAGCATTTACAGCCGTTATGCTGTCCGAGTCATCCCAGGTCTCTAAATAGTCTGATGTATTTGCAAATCCCTTCTTCCCGTTCCCGATGTCCCTTTGGGCCAGTTCAACCACACTAATTGGTGAGTTGAGGCACTCTGTTGCCTCGACATATAGGTTGGAGCTAGTATGATGACCCTAGGTGTTTTAGAGGATCACCTAGTAATCTAGCCATGTCTTGTGTTCCCAGTGTGATGATTCTGGCCATCAATCTCGAAAGCATCCCATGATGCCATTTAGTTAGTAGGTATTCTATTCCTGGGTTTGAACCCGAGATTCACCCCAGTCACCTCCTGTTGATAGTGTTTGCTCGTTCCTTTAGGATATTAGTAACCTTGCGACAGTCCTCGAGGTCCGTCGTAGTTCCTTCTTCCAAATACTATGAACCGCGTATGGTAGAAGATCTTTGAACCAAAAGATCACAACGAGAGTGCTCTTGATGAGTTCTCCATTCTGCATTGTGAACCTGCCAGTCCTACCTTTCTGCATGGGTTGTCCGAAAGAAATGCTGAGTTTTGCTCAACATACTAATCTATGCATCCACAACTCACAAAGTTATATGTTCCTTGAGTTGTTCCTCTTCAGTTGTATTCCGACCATCCTCTATCAGTTGATAGCCAAGAGTGTGTGTGCATCTGTGTTCATTGATGCCTTTTATTCTTGTGGTCCGTCAAGTCGTTCTATTCCAGAATGACTAGGAGAAACAAACTCCAGTACCTCGTCCATTTCCAGGATTGGGTCAAAGTAGTTGTGCTCTGCAGATCAAATGCCAATCAACTTTTGCTCTGTTCTACCCTGGAGTAATACCCCCTTTATGTCAGGGTTGTCATGAGAATTGCACCATCTCTTATGAATTCTTGACGCAGTGATACTTCTCGCTTTCATTGTTTCATTCCTCGGTCCCGTGTTGTCGCAACCAGAATGCCGACAAGTGAACCATGATGTGTGAAATCAATACTACTAGCAACCCCCTTGCTTGGTAGCTAATGGACAATAATTTCATTCTTAGCATGTTGGTTATTGAATCATCATCCTAAGATGGATCGTGCTACCTAGTCCTTATTTTTGGTGCACTCTTCAATCAATGAGATAGGATTGTGGCAATCCATCACTCTCTTGGTCCCATCGTCTGGCCCCGAAAAGCAAGAATGTTCTCGAGTTTAGTAACATATCGGTGGTTCGTGATTTTCCGAAGATCTTCTCGGAAGTATTACCTGGTTGTCACCTGACCGCTATGTTGAGTTCGTCATCATGTTGGTTTTTTCCCTCTAAATCACCCCTTCTCCAAGAATCTGTGTTGGATATCCTTGAGCTAGTTGGTTGAGCTAGACAACAACTTGGAGAGTTGGAAGGAAGAAGCTTTGCCTAACTTAGTTCATCTCTATGGGATATCTTCTCTGTGTGTGTGCTGAAGAAAGATGATATCTCCATTGATTGGTCCTCGTGATCAGTTGTTGGACCTATTGTCTGATCCAATCTTTGATTTGACTATGGTCTATCGTCAATTCAAATCAGAACCAACGATGTTCGTACTATTGCCTTACACATGCTTCTTTCCCCGGGCATACACCATTATATTTTTTTTGGGTCTGACCGATGCTATCACCTTGTTCACATAATTGTGTAATTCCACTTATATGGAAACCTGGATGAATTGTTGTTGATCCCATCAGCAACATTTTTATCTTCTCCATGATTCGTGTTGAGCATCCAGTTAGCATTGGAAATTTTTATAAGCATTATCTTCATGTTCCCTTCATGAAGAATATGTTCGGCTGAAAGGAGTGACTTCCTCTAATTCACGTGCATTCCGCCATGAATTCGAGAAAGTCAATGTTGCTTCCTATGGAACCATCCCAAGTCAGTTATGCATGTGCGAAGTATACACTAGTTTGCGAGACTAGCTACCTCCACTCCATGTGTAATTCCTAACACCCCAAGACACCGATTGACTTGTTCAAGGAAAAGAAGTCTAGCGCGCGTAAAGACTTTGAAATCTTTGATGATGGATCCTAACCTAAACTCGATAGTGTTCTATTATAAGACTACTACGTGGTCATGCTTGTCTTGGACAGCGTGTTCACAGGTTTGTAGCAGAACCAGCTCATGTTTTGGAGCATGCTATCGTAGTTCATTTTCCTGAGAATCCCGCAACGTCATCTCTTTGGTTAGTGTTGCAAATTTTCTTTTCCAGACATGCTGTCTGAAATGTCCTGTTACCAACCAGATCTGAATCTCAGACAGATATGATGGTTGGAACTAGTCCAAGGTCTATGATGTAGGTTCCAACAAGGTTGATGTTGGCCGACACACCTAGCCGGAAGATCTATCATTGTAGTATCTTGATTGAGCTATTTGACCATCTTTTCCATGAGGATTTAGTGTAACACATTCTAGAAGTTGTTCCTTACGGATCCTTGTACTCCCAGTTTCTTTGATTATGCTATAACCATCCAAACGGTGGAATCACTCTCGTTGAGTTATTCCCAGTTACCAGAATCATTCCCAGCAATTGCATTTTGTTCCTAGCTTGCACCGGCATTGTGGCATTCAACCTTGGACTACCCTTCTCATGTCAGGACCCCGATTCCAAGTCACATCGATCTAGCCGGTAGCACCTCATATCACATTGCGGCCTCACGCACGGTATCCCCACGGGTGTCGCCTTACCATGGCCCGGGACCATTTGCGCCTTTTGGCTCACGTATATGATAGTGTCGCTAGCATCCATATGACAGAGAACCCGGGCCGACATGGCTAGTCGTGAACCCAATGCGGCGTAGACCTATGGAGACAGGCATACATGAATCACATCGAGCATGTCGGTCATCATCGAGTGAATCCGGGCTGTAGCACTAGGCTAACAGGACTCCGAGAAACCCGGGCTGTAGCAGGCTAGGCAGGACTCCGGATGTCAACGCGTGACATTTCCCCGAAGGGATAGACATAGGAACGAAGTGAAACACATGCCGGCCAGTCAAGTGTCCTGAGCAATAGTGCTGGGCTAGCAGGACTCCGGTGAACCGGGCTGTAGCGGACAACTATGGCTCGAGGAACACTAGACTACATTTCCCCATAAGAGAGGCTGCCAAGGATAAACAACTAGATTGTCGGATCCCACTCATACCAACCATTTCAATCATACACACAATATGCCCGATATGAGTACATACAACATGGCATCGCAACAAAACTCTACAACTCAAGTACTTTATTTAAAAGCTCCAGAGAGCCATACATAACATGTTCATACTGATAGGGGTCACATGACCCGACACTCAAGTCATACAAGCATACAAGCACATGCGGAAGCAAATAGTCTGAGTACAGACACTAGAAAGCAAGAAGGCTTCTCGAAGCCTGTCTATCTACATAGGGCCCTCCATGGCCAGGATCACCACCTGGGTGGCTAGTCACTCATCGACATCGAGGTCTACATAAAACCCATCAGAGGGGGCGGTGTTGTCGTCTGAAAATAGTAATTAAGCAAACATGTGTACAAAGGTACTCAGCAAGTCTTACATCAGAACCTACTATACATGATCGTTCTCAAGAAGGTGGTGGGGTTATTGCAGCAAGCCAGCTTTGACTCTTGGCTAAGCTATCCTACGGAACTCCACTAGTAAAATAGTTTTTGCACACGAGTCCACTAATCACCAACACAAATACTCCAACGGGGATCCTCCCTCGTCATCCTACGAGAGGGCCATCCTCGGTACTCACACTTATCTAGAGTCTTTCAGTAGTATCCATTAACTTGTCTATGAACTGTATAGGTAACCAAGTAGTCCTTTACCGCGGACGCGGCTATTCGAATAGTTTTATACCCTGCAAGGGTGTACTTCTTCATACACGCTTTCACCACTTACCGCCGTTTACATGACATGTACTCGGAAGCCCAATGAGGGTGTCGGCCACGGCCTACCTAAACACTCAAGCCCCTAGTCCAGGTTTATCGCCTATTCAGGTTCCATCCGCAGGGAGTCCGGCCGAGGTTTCCACATACGGCCCCGAACGATGTGAACAGGGTTCCCAAGACACCAAACGGGTGACTCGGTACACCGTGCCACGGTGGATCTACCGCAACATAGCCCACCCCTAGGGTCAGTGCTACGCACGGCCGCCAACACATAACCTACAAACACCAGAAACTAATTGCAACTCCTGGACAGAGTACTAGGGTGATTAAAAAGCCGAGAGCGTCAATTAAGGATCCCAATGCATGGTAGTAGCTGATTCTTGAAATCACACATACAGATCTCAGTTGTTATGGACGGCCTCAATGAAACAACCTACCATGTACTCCTACATGGCCTCTCATCGGTACCTTTGCCAAATCATGTTCAACACATCCCTCACATTACCGACATAATCATTTCACTCTAGCCCATCACCCAGATGAACCAGACCTAACACAACTCTAAGCATAGCAGGCATAGCAAGGTAGGAAACACAAACATGGCTCAATCGAAATTTAGAGACGCCCTTCTTAAGTGGATTGATTTTCTTCCTCCTTGAGAAGACTTCCTGTTTCTTTGTAATTCATAGGTTTAGTGCTCCTACCCTGTATAGTTTTTCTTTCCTCACCTTGAGGAAACCTTGTATGTGTTTGTTTTTTTATTATATTTAATAAAATGCTGTGGGGTGTAAGCCCTGCAGTCTTCATGGTAAAATAAAACTCCTACACATGCTAGTGGGTTTCATCTAGTTACTGTGGCAATGACAGGTCATGCAGAGTATAAGGGTTCAACTACCGTAGCACACGACAGTTTGAATCGTGTTGTCTTAATGCAGTAAACAAGAGAAGAAGCGAGAACATGGGTTTGTATCAAAATGATCAATGGGTTGCTTGCCTGTTGTAGTGGTAGTAGGGTACTGCCCTTCAGACGGATACTCGGGGTTATCCTCGGAGGCAGAACCTACCACGAAAGACACACCAAACATGATCAACACATGACAATATGCAACAATATGATGCATGCTATGACATGGCAAAATGAAAGTGTCTTGGCCTAATGCAAGCTAAAACAGAAAGGAATGAGCTCATTTGAATCAAAGATTCAAATGTTAGCTCATTTAACATGGCCTTATTAGAGCATTATCTTATTATGCTTAAACAACAATGTTAACTTGTTTTGTCATGCATGAAACCATTACAGATGGATATATTGAGTTTTTTTGATCATTTTTCATATATAATTTGTTTGATTTGGAGCTATGGTTAATTTTCTATGATTTTTAGAAGTTTTGGCTATTTTCTGGAATTTCCTATATAAGAATAATTCCAGTAATTGAATTAATGAGTCAGCATGACATAGGTGTGACGTCAGCGGGTCAACTGGGTCGGCCAGGTCAAACCTGACTGGTGGGCCCTGTCTATCAGTGTCTCAGCTAATTAACAGGATTAAATTAGTACTAATAAACTGTCAGTGGGGCCTGGGCCCACATGTCAGTGACTAAACTAATTAAAATTAGTTAACACTAATCCTAAACCAATTAGTAGGCCGGCCCCACCTATCATAGGCTCAGGGGGAAGTCAACCTGGGCCCACGCGTTAGTCCATGGTCAAAAGTGGTCAAACTCGCCAGCGTTTAGCCGCCGGCGAGGCCAGACGCGGTAGATGGCTCGGGTTTTGCAGTCCGGCGACCAAAAGGATGGTGGAGACCATCTACGTGATGCGGGGAGTGTGCCACGTCGAGTGGTGGCAGTAGGTGGAGCTGGGGTGGCCGGAGACGACGGCGGAGCTTCTTGCCACGGCGAGGCAACGAGTGGACGGCGGTGGCTGCGGTGGAGCTTGTCGGCGGCGACGGCTGCGCTTGGCAGGGAATGGGGAGAGAGCCAGAGAGGGGGAAAGGGCCACGGGGAGAGTGGGGAGAAAGAGAGGGGGGCTTGGGGGAGTGCGTGGCACTCGTAGGCGCGTCCGGGGCGTCGGCGGAAGAAGGGGGTGGCCGGCGTGTGGCCTCGGGCGCCGGCCACACGCTTCTCGTCCTCCTGGCGAGAGGAGGAGGACGACTGGCAAGAGCCAGTGGACTGGGCCGAGCCGGTGGGCTAGGTGGGCTGCGCCAGGTAAGTCTCTGTTCTCTCTCTCCTTTTTTGTTTTTTATTTATTCTATTATTTCTGTAACTTCAGGGCTTTATTAAAAATGCCAGGGCATTTCCAAAAATCATAAAATTAATCATGGCCACTGCTTAGAATATATCCAACAGCAAACATTTTAGTTTATGATTATTTGAGCATTTAAAATATTTTATAGCTTTTTAAATGCCCAAATGCAAATACTATAAGAATTAATCCAATGACCTTAAGATGTCCTAGAAAAATGTGCACCATTTTTGTCAAAGGTTTTAACCCAAAACAAAAAGGGTGGGCTTTTTAGAAGGGCATTTCAGGTTCATTAAAAAGTTTTTAGTAAACCCTAGTTGTTCCAGGGGGGTGCTGGGGGTTCTGTCATCCCCATTTCAAATTTAAGAGAAATTTAAACATGATGCACACTCTAATTCTTGAACTAGCTAGGGTGTGACAACTCACCCCCACTCAAAAGAATCTCGTCCCGAGATTTAGGATCCTCCGGGAAGAAGGTGGGGTACTCGAGTCGAAGACGATCCTCCCTTTCCCAAGTGGCCTCTTTTTCGAAATTGTGTGACCATTGAACCTTGAGAAACTTGATATTATGGCGTCGAGTGGTACGCTCGGCTTGATCAAGGATACGAACGGGATATTCCCGATATGAGAGGTTATCTTGTAGATCAAGCGTTTCGTGGTCCACTCCATGGATAGGATCCGCGAAGCAACGCCTGAGTTGAGAAACATGGAAGACATCGTGAACTCTGGAAAGATGCGAAGGTAGTTCCAATTGGTAGGCAACTTCTCCTCGTTTGGCAAGAATTCGAAAGGGTCCGATGTAACGAGGAGCCAATTTGCCTTTGATACCGAAATGATGGGTTCCCTTTAACAGAGTAACCCGAAGGTAAGCCTTCTCACCGACTTCATAAGTCATGAGCTTATGTTTACGATCATATTGGCTCTTTTGACGAGATTGGGCTGTTTTCAATTTCTCACGAATAACGCAAAACCTGCTCTTCTGCTTCCTGAATCATATCCGGGGCAAAGAGTTGTCTTTCCCTGGTTTCTGACCAGTTAAGAGGCGTTCGACATTTTCATCCATAGAGAACTTCGAAAGGAGCTTTGCCCAAGCTAGCTTGATAACTATTGTTATAAGAAAACTCCGCGAATAGAAGGCATTTCTCCCAGCCCATTCCGAATGAGATGACAGCAGCTCGGAGCATATCTTCCAGAATTTGATTGACTCGCTCTACTTGACCACTTGATTGAGACTGGAAGGCGGTGCTAAAAGAGAGACGAGTTCCCATAGCATTTTGTAAACTTTCCCAAAATAGAGAGGTGAAGAGACTCCCACGGTCTGAGTTAATTTCCAACGGAACACCATGAAGAGACACTATTCGGGAGATGTATAAATCAGCTAGCTGGCTAGCGGTGATACTCTCGCGAACAGGTAGGAAATGGGCTACTTTGGAAAGATGGTCGATCACGAAGAAGATGGCATTATTCCCTCTCTTGTTCCTGGGAAACCCAGTAATGAAATCCATACTGATCTTATCCCATTTCCACTCAGGAATAGCCACAGGTTGAAGGGTGCCAGCAGGCCGTTGACGCTCTGCTTTAACACAACGACAAACGTTGCAATTAGCAATGTATTGAGCGATTTCTCTCTTCATCCTAGTCCACCAAAACCTCTGGCGTAGGTCTTGGCACATTTTAGTACTACCGGGATGAATGGTGAGAGGGGAGTCATGAGCTTCCTTAAGAATCAACTGGCGTAAATGTTGTTTCTTGGGACCACCAAGCGGTTCTCGAAGAAGACAACACCTCGCTCATCCATGGAAAAACATTTAGCAACTCCGCTAGCGATGTTTTCCTTAATCCGGGATATGCCCTTATCATACCGCTGGGCGGTTATGATCTGATCCAAAAGGTTAGGCTTCGCGACCAGGGTGGATAGAAATCCTCGAGGAACAATGTGAAGATTGAGCTTACAAAATTCCTCGTGGAGAAGTGGTTGACTTTGTTGTAACATCAGGTTGTTACAATAAGATTTATGACTTAGCGCATCAGCCATGACATTTGCTTTGCCCGGGGTGTAAGTTATTCCTAAGTCATAATCTGAGATCAACTCGACCCAGCGTCTTTGCCTGAGATTCAAATCCGGTTGGGTGAAGATATATTTCAAACTTTGGTGATCGGTGAAGATCTCGCAACGATTACCGAGGAGGTAATGTCACCAAGTTTTAAGTGCATGGACTACAGCTGCAAGCTCTAAATCATGAGTGGGATAATTTTCCTCATGTGGGTGTAATTGCCGTGAAGCATAGGCAATTACCTGACGATCTTGCATGAGTATGCAACCTAGTCCTTGTCGCGAGGCGTCGCAATAGATAATAAAGTCCTTGGAGAAATCTGGTGGTACCAGTACGGGAGCAGATGTCAGGCGTCTTTTCAGTTCCTAAAAACTGAACTCGCACTGTGGGGTCCACTCAAACTTTTTATCTTTCTTGAGGAGTTCAGTTAGAGGTTTAGCAACCTTGTAGAAATTTTCGATGAAGCGGCGGCAATAGCTCGCTAAGCCAAGGAAGCTCCGAACTTGCTTGACCGTCTCAGGTGGAGTCCAATCAAGGATGGCTTGAACTCGCTCGGGATTGACAGCAATACCCTTACCAGAGATTACATGACCTAGATAGGTCACTTCTGGCAACCAAAATTCGCACTTGGAGAATTTGGCATAAAGGTGATGCTCTCGAAGTTTCGTCAATACCAGCCTTAGATGTTCGGCATGTTCCTCTTCATTCCTGGAGTAGATGAGTATGTCATCGAGGTATACTACGACGAATTTATCCAAATACTCTATGAAGACCGAGTTCATTAACCGAGAGAAGGTGGCTGGGGCACTGGTTAAACCGAAGGACATAACAGTGTACTCGTATTGGCCATAACGAGTAACAAAGGCCGTTTTGGGAATGTCCCTATTTTTGATTTTGATTTGATGGTAGCCCAACCTCAAATCCATCTTGGAAAAGACTGAGGATCCAGCGAGCTGGTCATACAGATCGTTGATCCTGGGAAGCGGATACTTATTGTTGATAGTGACCAAGCTGACAGGTCGGTAATCTACAACCATCCGATCCGTTCCATCCTTCTTCTTGACGAAGAGAACGGGACAAGCCCAAGGAGAGGAACTAGGACGGATGAAACCCTTTTTCAAGGACTCATCGAGTTGGTTCTTAAGCTCGGCTAGTTTTAAGGGTTCCATCTTATAGGGTCTTCTAGAAATTGGAACGGTTCCTGGAACAAGGTCTATCACGAACTCGACATCCCTGTCAGGTGGAACACCTGGCAGTTCTTCTGGAATGACATCTGGAAAGTCCCGGACTACCGGAATATCCTCAAGGTCTGGTAGGGGGTTGACATTTAGGGAGTAAAGCTGGCACTTGGCCACTCGAGTTAAGACATTGACTGTCTTGCCCAATGGGTGAGTAAGTTGAACGGTTCTAGCGGCACAATAAATCTTAGCATAATGAGCTGACATCCAGTCCATACCCAAGATGATGTTTATGTTCGAGGACTTGAGATCTATTAAGGATGAAAGGAAGACAAGTCTATCGACAAGAATTTCGTTCCCATGGCTTACTCTAGAGGTTTGCCATTTGGAACCTGGAGTTTGGATTACCATGGAAGTGGGCATGTCACAGAATGTCGTGTTATGCAATCGAGCATAGTTCTCGGATATGAATGAATGAGATGCCCCAGTATCAAAAAGAACATATGCCGGATGGCAATTAACAAGGAGCGTACCAAGGATGACGTTAGGATCCTCATGAGCCTCCTTGGCTGAAACATAGTTGACATGGCCACGTGCTGTGGTGATCGGCTTGGTGTAGAATGCCTTTCCCGCTGGCTTACCACGGCCAACGTACTTTCCAGACTGATTGAGGTTGTTGTTCTGAGGACACTCTCGACTATAGTGACCCGGCTCTACACACTTGAAACATGTCACAACATTGGGGCGTGGAGCAGCATTAGCAACGGGGCCACCATAGGGCTTGGGCGGTGCAAACTGCCGGTTGGGACGAGGCGCCTCAAAGGATGGCCTCGGAATGAACCTGGGTGGCAGTGCCGTGCTTGGAATCCACACCCGGCGCTTCTGAGATCCAGAGCCGGATGAAGAGCGAAAATCACGAGAGTGCTTGCGTGAAGCTTCATAATCAGACTGGCCTATCTCAGCACTGATGGCTTTTTTGACCAACTTCTGAAAGGAGGTGCACTCGTGCTGACGAAGATTGCGGCGAAGCTCAGGGCTAATTCCCTTGCAGAACCTTGCCTGCTTCTTAGCATTGGTAGATACTTCTTCCGGAGCATATCGTGCCAGATTCCCAAATTCATGGCTATATGCATCCACAGTCAGTCTTCCTTGGGTGAAATTGCAGAACTCTTCCCTCTTGCGATCAATGAGACCTTCCGGAATGTGATGCTCACGGAAAGCCTCACTGAATTCAGCCCATGTAGTGATTTGGCTGACCGGGCACATAGCTTCAATATTTTCCCACCAAAGGCTAGCAGGGCCTTCGAGGTGATAGGCAGCATAAGTAACCTTATCAGCTTCGGCTACGTTGGTAGAACATAGCTTGTGGGTGATGCTGCGAAGCCAGTCATCCGCGTCGAGGGGCTCGACGGAATGATTAAACTTATGTGGGTACAACTTGATGAAGTCATTGATTGACACCAAGTCATTTCGCTGATGGCGTGCAGTGTTCTGCTCAATCCGCTCTAGCAAGCGGTTAGTCTCACGCTTGTTTCTTTCCGCCTCCAGCATCACTTCGGCCAGAGAAGGAGGGTGAGGCAGATTTTCACCCCTAGCTGCACTGGCTTCCCCCTGCTCCGGGGCAGCAGGGTTGCTGCGGGTGTTGACCATCCTAGGTGAAAACAAGACAACGGTTTAGATAAGGATGGCACAAACTTAGCAAGGAAGTGCAGAATGTAATGGATAACACGAAATGCAGAGATGTTCATTGCACGACATGGTAATATAGAAACTGCCATATATATACCATTGGTCATACACACCGTACATAGTTTAGTACAAGCCCAGGCTAGAGTACAACTACGGTGAAAGACATTACATCTCATCGAAGGCATTCCAAGCTCCTATACATTATTTTTCCTACACCTTCGGAGCGTGATACACACCAAGCCGTATCCCACGGTTACGTAGGACTGTGGAGAACACAACTAGTACAATACTAGTGAGACTACTACTAGCTCAGACGGCTCCATAGTAATCCTCATAGAAGTCGCCACCAAAACCAGGAAGTGGAACATGATCATCTGGGAACAGACGGTCCTGCCGAACCGGCGGACCAAAGGGACTCGGATGTGGCCTTGGTCCCACAGGTGGTGGCAGGCGGGGACCACGAGGAGGGGTGATGCCTCCCACATCGCACCACTCCATACAATCTGGCAATCCAGATCGTACAGGGTACAGATCCCTCAGATCCATGTATCCCGCCTGTACCGCCGGTGCAAACCAAGTCAAAGTGGCCCAGTGATCAGCACAAGAGTTAAAAAGCTCCATATGCAAGGCCCGATTTTCGCGGTCCTTATCCTCGAGCATCTCGGCAGTGGTGCGGAGTAGTGACTCCTCATGTGTGGGGTCAGCATAGATAGCCTGGAGATACCCTTGCACTCCCGGAAGTGAAGTTGGCATATAACAGAAGTCGGTGCTCTGAAGCAGGCCAGTCCGGACTCGCATGATGGTCATCATGGAATAGGCAGCATCTTGCACAACCATCTCAACAGTAACCCCGAGTCCATAGGAACAGTGAAGGGGCTCAGTGGCTCCAGGATAAGAGGGACATATCCTGACGGTACAGAGGTACTGGCTCTGGTTGAAGTCTCTGAACTGCTCTTCGACAGTGTATTCGGGATACCAATGGTAACCCGTCTCGATCATTACCCGGACTAACATAGCAATATGACCAGGCACATCGAGGCACCGGGTCAGGCGAACCACTTGGTTTTCAGCACGAGTGGCCATCTGAAAGCACAACCACAATGCAAAGGCATTAGAATTTCTAGGGAAAATTGGACAGCATAACAGCTGTAAATGCTCAGAAAAGGACTTTAGACATTCACAACAGTTTGCAATACCACTCAACAACATCATATCAAGGTTATGATTCAACTGACAACATACTAAAAGTAGTAGAAACTGAAATGAGGCTTGTAACAACAAGCCTATAAGCTACTGCGGATTAGTAACACATGAACCTGATAGAAGAAGAGAGCCTAGTCCTTAACCCACGTTGAATGAGAAGAGAATGACTCAGATCAGAGGGCATAAGGTAAATGATAGTGTCACTAGCATCCATATGACAGAGAACCCGGGCCGACATGGCTAGTTGTGAACCCAATGCGGTGCAGACCTATGGAGACAGGCATACATGAATCACATCGAGCATGTCGGTCATCATCGAGTGAATCCGGGCTGTAGCATTAGGCTAACAGGACTCCGAGAAACCCGGGCTGTAGCAGGCTAGGCAGGACTTCGGATGTCAACGCGTGACATTTACCCGAAGGGACAGACATAGGAACGAAGTGAAACATATGCCGGCCAGTCAAGTGTCCTGAGCAATAGTGCTGGGCTAGCAGGACTCCGGTGAACCGGGCTGTAGCGGACTACTATGGCTCGAGGAACACTAGACTACATTTCCCCATAATAGAGGTTGCCAAGGATAAACAACTAGATTGTCAGATCCCACTCATACCAAGCATTTCAATCATACACACAATATGCCTGATATGAGTACATACAACATGGCATCACAACAAAACTCTATAACTCATGTACTTTATTTAAAAGCTCCAGAGAGCCATACATAACATGTTCATACAGATAGGGGTCACATGACCCGACACTCAAGTCATACAAGCATACAAGCACATGCGGAAGCAAATAGTTTGAGTATAGACACTAGAAAGCAAGAAGGCTTCTCGAAGCCTGTCTATCTACATAGGGCCCTCCATGGCCAGGAACACCACCTGGGTGGCTAGTCACTCGTCGACATCGAGATCTACATAAAACCCATCCGAGGGGGCGGGGTTGTCTTCTGAAAACAGTAATTAAGGAAACATGAGTACAAAGGTACTCAACAAGTCTTACATCAGAACCTACTATACATGCTCATTCTCAAGAAGGTGGTGGGGTTATTGCAGCAAGCCAGCTTTGACTCTTGGCTAAGCTATCCTACGGAACTCCACTAGTAAAATAGTTTTCGCACACGAGTCCACTAATCACCAACACAAATACTCCACCGGGGATCCTCCCTCGTCATCCTACGAGAGGGCCATCCTCGGTACTCACACTTATCTTGAGTTTTTAGTAGTATCCATTAACTTGTCTATGAACTGTATAGGTAACGAAGTAGTCCTTTACCGCGGACGTGGCTATTCGAATAGTTTCATACCCTGCAGGTGTGTACTTCTTCATACACGCTTTCACCACTTACCGCCGTTTACACGACATGTACTCGACAACCTTCAAGCCGAAGCCCAACGAGGGTGTCGGCCACGGCCTACCTAAACACTCAAGCCCCCAGTCCAGGTTTATCGCCTATTCAGGTTCCATCCATAGGGAGTCTGGCCGAGGTTTCCACATGAGGCCCCGAACGATGTGAACAGGGTTCCCGAGACACCAAATGGGTGACTCGGTACACCGTGCCACGGTGTATCTACAGCAACATAGCCCACCCCTAGGGTCAGCGCTACGCACAGCCGCCAACACATAACCTACAAGCACCAGAGACTAATTGCAACTCCTCGACAGAGTACTAGGGTGATTAAGAAGCCGAGAGGGTCAATTAAGGATCCCAATGCATGGTAGTTGCTGATTCTTAAAATCACACATACAGATCTCAGTTCTTATGGACGGCCTCAATGAAACAACCCACCATGTACTCCTACATGGACTCTCATCGATACGTTTACCAAATCATGTTCAACACATCCCTCACATTACCGACATAATCATTTCACTCTAGCCCATCACCCAGATGAACCAGACCTGACACAACTCTAAGCATAGCAGGCATAGCAAGGTAGGAAACACAAACATGGCTCAATCAACTCCAACACATGCTAGTGGGTTTCATCTAGTTACTATGGCAATGAAAGGTCATGCAGAGTATAAGGGTTCAACTACTGTAGCACACAGCAGTTTGAATCGTGTTGTCTTAATGCAGTAAACAAGAGCAGAAGCGAGAACATGGGTTTGTATCGGAATGATCAATGGGTTGCTTGCCTGTTGTAGTGGTAGTAGGGTACTGCCCTTCAGATGGATACTCGGGGTTATCCTCGGAGGCAGAACCTACCATGAAAGACACACCGAACATGATCAACACATGACAATATGCAACAATATGTTGCATGCTATGACATGGAAAAATGAAAGTGTCTTGGCCTAATGCAAGCTAAAACAGAAAGGAATGAGCTCATTTGAATCAAAGATTCAAATGTTAGCTCATTTAACCTGGCCTTATTAGAGCATTATATTATTCTGCTTAAACAGCAATGTTAACTTATTTTGTCATGCATGAACCCATTATAGATGGTTAGATTGAGTTTTTTGATCATTTTTTATATATAATTTGTTTGATTTGGTGCTATGGTTAATTTTCTATGATTTTTAGAAGTTTTGGCTATTTTCTGGAATTTCCTATATAAGAATAATTCCAGTCAGCATGACATAGGTGTGACGTCAGCAGGTCAACTGGGTCGGCCAGGTCAAACCTGACTGGTGGGCCCTGTCTGTCAGTGTCTCAGCTAATTAACAGGATTAAATTAGTACTAATAAACTGTTAGTGGGGCCTGGGCCCACATGTCAGTGACTAAACTAATTAAAATTAGTTAACACTAATCCTAAACTAATTAGAAGGCTGGCCCCACCTGTCATAGGCTCAGGGGGGAAGTCAACCTGGGCCCACGCGTCAGTCCACGGTCAAAAGTGGTCAAACTCGCCGGCGTTTAGCCGCCGGCGAGGCCAGACGCGGCGGAGGGCTCGGGTTTTGCACTCCGGCGACCATAAGGACGGCGGAGACCATCTACGTGATGCGGGGAGTGAGCCACGTCGAGTGGTGGCAGTAGGTGGAGCTGGGGTGGCCGGAGACGACGATGGAGCTTCTTGGCACGGCGAGGCAATGGGTGGACGGCGGTGGCTGCGGTGGAGCTTGTCGGCGGCGACGGCTGTGCTCGGCAGGGAATGGGGAGAGAGCCAAAGAGGGGGAGAGGGCCACGGGGAGAGTGGGGAGAAAGAGAGGGGGACGTGGGGGAGTGCATGGCACTCGTTGGCGCATCCGGGGCATCGGCGAAAGCACGAGGTGGCCGGCGTGTGGCTGCGGGCGCCGGCCACGCGCTTCTCGTCCTCCTGGCGAGAGGAGGAGGTCGACTGGCAAGAGCCAGTGGACTGGGCCGAGCTGGTAGGCTAGGTGGGCTGCGCCAGGTAAGTCTCTGTTCTCTCTCTTCTTTTCTGTTTTTTGTTTTTTATTTATTCTATTATTTCTGTAACTTTAGGGCTTTATTAAAAATGCCAGGGCATTTCCAAAAATCATAAAATTAATCATGGCCACTGCTTAGAATATATCAAACAGCAAACATTTTCGTTTATGATTATTTGAGCATTTAAAATATTTTATAGCTTTTTAAATGCCCAAATGCAAATACTATAAGAATTAATCCAATGACCTTAAGATGTCCTAGAAAAATGTGCACCATTTTTTCAAAGGTTTTAACCCAAAACCAAAAGTGTGGGATTTTTAGAAGGGCATTTCAGGTTCACTGAAAAAGTTTTTAGTAAACCCTAGTTGTTCCAGGGGGTGCTGGTGGTTCTGTCATCCCCATTTCAAATTTAAGAGAAATTTAAACATGATGCACACTCTAATGCTTGAACTAGCTAGGGTGTGACATCTCGGTAATTCCTTGTCAGGATCACCTTCAAAAGTGGTCCTACCATGGGTCCCATCCATTTCCGATGATAAGCAAAATCGTACATTGCGTTGTCTTCAACAAGGTAATCCACATCATCCATCCTAGTCTGAGTATGCCACTCCTTTGTACTCTTCCATACGATCGATTGAGAATTGCCTTAGGCTGGTATAGAGAGTTTCAATGATCTATGGATCAAAAGTAATTCTTTTTGCCACTTAAGGAAATAGTTCCTCGCTACCTTGAAACCCTCGTCAAATTGTTTCTTATGTCGCTTCTGATGCAAGTTTTGCCTCTCAGCTCCAGAGATGTTTCTATGTCTCATCCCGTGAGTTGATCTTGTGATCATCAAGATGATCCTAACTTGCTCGAACCACAAGAAGATCGATTCTTCTAAATTTTCCCTTTCTTCTCGTTGTCATGTTCGATGTAGTTCTCAAAGCAAGACGTCAAGATCAATGTGATGCAATATATCGATATCTTCTAGAAGGGCAGTTGGATCAAGAAGACTGTGATAGTTTTGTGACCCCTCTGTCTTCTTACTTCAATTCTTGAATCTCGGGATGAGATTCTTGTTCTAGTTGGGGTGAGTTGTCACATCCCTAGTTCTAGTATGCTCTGAGATAGCTAGTCATGTGTTGCATCATGTTTAAATTCTTATGAATTTGAATTGGGGAGTGTTGAAACCCTAGCACAGATGAATCCAACTATGTTCAAATAAAAAAAATATCATTTTCAATGATCCCAAAATTCCTTTGGAAATGTTCACCATTTTTGAATTGGTCTAGAATCTCTGCCAAAAATGGTGCACATTTTCCTAGGTTACTTTGGATTTTTAAATGAATTCATAAAGTATTTGAATTTGGGCATTTAATTGCTATAAATAATTAAAATGCCCAAATAATTCTGAAAGTGGTTGAGGGCTATTGGAAATATTTTCAAAAGTACCCACAATTATTTTTAGGGTTTTTGAAAATGCCTTAGCATTTTATTTAAGTCAAAAACAAAATAGAAAAGAGAACAGAAAAATAAAACAGAACACAAACCTAACTGGCCTTACCTGAGAGGCCCAGCAGCAGCCAGCCCACCAGAGCCCAGCTGCCTGTCGTCGTCCTCCTTGCACCAGAAGGACGCGAGCGCGTGCACGCCGCGCGTGGCCACACGCCGGCCACCTCCAGGCTGCCTGCCTGTGCGACGACCCCCCTGGAGACGCCATGCACCCCCAGGCCCTCTCACTCCTCCCCCCGTGCTCATCCCCTCCCCTGTCCCTCTCGCGCGCACCCACCCGAGCGCAGCCGTCGCTGCCGCTCGTTGCTGCCGTGCCCTGAGCCTCCCCCTCACCTCTCCGACATGCCCAGGGGCTCCCCCTCCATCGCCTATGCCCCCCTATTGACTCACGCGACTCCAAACGCCGCCGAACGCCGTCTTCGCCTTCGTCTTCAACCTCGGGCACCCGAGCCCGTCTCCGGTCGATTCGGCGCCGCCAGGACCTCCCCGAGCTCGCTGACCCCCTCTTCGGCATCTCCGTGAGCCCCTGCTCCCAACCCCTCTCTCCCCGCCGTCGTTTTTGCCCCCTAGCCGCATCAATCACCGGAGCCGAGCGCTCCCCGCCGCCGGCCATGTCGCCGCCGCGGTTGCAACACCCGCACGTCGCACCAGAGCACGTAGGCGTGCTCAGCGCTTCCTCAGGAAGCTGTAGACCCCACCAGTTCGTCTCGAAACGCTCCGTAGCGCCGAACCCGCCGTTGCTGTAGCTCCGGCCACCGCCATGGTTGCCGTGGCCATCGTCTCCGGCCACCCTGCAGCATCCCGCGTGATCCCCTGGATGCGCGCGAGGATGGGCATCCCTCTGGTGCCTCCAGCGCGTAGAGCCGACCCCTGTAGTGCCCTCCCGAGCAACTCCGGCGATCCTCCGCCGTCGGGTTTGGTCGCCGGCGTCCAACTCCGGTGGCTGGTGATGTGGCACCGTCATTAGCGCCTAACTAACCCCTGGAGTCACTGACATATGAGCCGAGGTGAGGGAGTCCTGGATTAGGGGGTGTTCGGATAGCCGGACAATACCTTCAATCCGGACTCCTGGACTATGAAGATACAAGATTGAAGACTCCGTCCAGTGTCCGGAAGGGACTTTCCTTGGCGTGGAAGGCAAGCTTGGCGATACGGATGTTTAGATCTCCTACCATTGTAACCGACTCTGTGTAACCCTAACCCTATCCGGTGTCTATAGGGTTACACAGAGTCGGTTACAATGGTAGGAGATCTAAACATCCGTATCGCCAAGCTTGCCTTCCACGCCAAGGAAAGTCCCTTCCGGACACGGGACGGAGTCTTCAATCTTGTATCTTCATAGTCCAGGAGTCCGGATTGAAGGTATTGTCCGGCTATCCAAACACCCCCTAATCCGGGACTCCCGGTTTTAGTTCGTAGGACAACATACACATCAACAATCATACCATAGGCTAGCTTCTAGGGTTTAGCCTCTCTGATCTCGTGGTAGATCAACTCTTGTACTACCCATATCATCAATATTAATCAAGCAGGACGTAGGGTTTTACCTCAATCGAGAGGGCCCGAACCTGGGTAAAACTTCGTGTCCACTGCCTCCTGTTACTATCCGGCCTAGACGTATAGTTCGGGACCCCCTACCCGAGATCCGCCGGTTTGACACCGACAGTGGTGCTTTCATTGAGAGTTCCTCTATGATGTCGCCGTCAGGCCCGATGGCTCCTACGATCATCAATGACGATGCAGTCCAGGGTGAGACCTTCCTCCCCGGACAGATCTTCGTCTGTGGCGGCTTTGCACTGTGGGCCGATTCACTTGGCCATCTAGAGCAGATCAAAAGCTACGCCCGTGGCCGTCAGGTCAGATTCGGAAGTTTAAACTACACGGCCGACATCCGCGGGGACTTGATCTTCGACGGATTCGAACCACTGCCGAGCGCGCCACACTGTCACGACGAGCATTATCTAGCTCTGCCGCCGAATAGAGCCTTGGAGGCCGCGCCCGCATCGGCTCCGACCCCTAGTTCGGAGCCGGCCGCGTCGATCGAGGATGGGCGGTTGGATGCCACCTCGGGGGCTGCGATCCCAACGGCGGTTGCGCCGAACACCAGCCCCGTACTCTGCAAGACTCGTGACTCCATGGAGCCGGATTCTTCTACGGACTCCGAACTCTCCGCGCCCCTACCGAGCGAATCCGATTGGGTGCCGATCATGGAGTTCACGGCCGCGGACGTCTTTTAGCACTCGTCTTTCGGCGATATCTTGAAATCACTAAAGTCTCTCTCTTTGTCAGGAGAGCCCTGGCCGGACTACGGTCAGCAAGGTTGGGGTACGGACGATGAAGAAATTCAAAACCCACCCACCACCCACTTTGTAGCCACTGTCGATAACTTAACCGACATGCTCGACTTCGACTCCGAAGACATCGACACTATGGACACCGATGAAGGAGATGATGAAGAACCAGCGCCTACTAGGCCCTGGAAAGCCACCTCGTCATATGACATATACATGGTGGACACCCCAAAAGAGGGAGAGGGCGATGGAACAGCGGAGGATGAGCCCTCCAAGAAACAGCAAAAGCGACGGCGTCAGCGGCGCGGCTCAAAATCCCGCCAACACAAAAATGGTAATTCCAGCACGGGAGATAATAATACCCTGGAAAGCGCCGAAGAACATCCCCCCGGGAAAGATTTAGCACAGGAGGATGGAGAAACCAGCCCTCATGAGAGAGCGGTCGACAGAGAGGTCAAGGACGATAATTGTATGCCTCCCTCCGAAGACAAGGCAAGCCTCGACGACGACGAATTTGCCGTGCCGGAGGATCCCGTCGAACAAGAGTGTTTTCAACGGAGGCTTATTGCCACGGCAAGAAGCCTCAAGAAAAAATAGCAACAGCTTAAAGCTGATCAAGATCGGCTAGTCGATAGATGGACTGAAGTCCTTGCGGCCGAAGAGCATAAACCCGAACACCCCTCCAAGTGCTACCCGAAGCACAGGTTGCTACCCCGATTAGAGGAGGAAGCACTCGACGCGGCCGACAGGCCACCTCGTGGCCGCGAAAGAGAGGCCTCATGGCCCTCCACCCAAGCCGCACCCTGTACCAAGGCACGGGAATATGCGCCGGACTTACGAGACATGTTGGAGGACAAGGCAAGGCAAAGAAGATCCATCTACGGATCGCGTAGGCGCCCCACGGCTCGAGACAATAACCGTCACGCCGGCACAAATTCGGCAGGGCCGAACACAGTAGACAAAGCTCATTGGAGCTACGTCATGATATCGCCAAGTACAGAGGCACCGCACACCCTTTGTGCGTCACAGACGAAATAATGGATCATCAAATCCCCGAGGGTTTCAAACCCGTAAACATCGAATCATATGATGGCTCAACAGATCCCGCAGTATGGATCGAGGATTATCTCATTCATATCCACATGGCCCGCGGCAATGATTTCCACGCCATCAAATACCACCCACTCAAGCTTAAAGGACCAGCCCGGCAGTGGCTTAACAGCCTGCCAACATCGTCAATCAGCTGTTGGGAGGACCCGGAAGCCGCATTCCTTGACAATTTCCAGGGCACTTATGTGCGACCCCCAGACGCTGACGACCTAAGCCACGTAATTCCGCAGCCAGACGAATCGGCCAGGCAATTCTGGACACGGTTCCTAACAAAGAAAAATCGAATACTCAACTGTCCAGACACAGAGGCCTTAGCAGCCTTCAAGCATAATATCCGTGACGAGTGGCTTGCCCGGCACCTAGGACAGGAGAAGCCGAAATCTATGGCAGCACTCACGGCACTCATGACCCGCTTTTGCGCGGGAGAAGACAGCTGGCTTGCTCGTAGCAACTATATGACGAAGAACCCTGGTCGTTCGGACACCAGGGACATTAGTGGCAGGTCGCATCGCAACCAGCAGAAGCGCCGCATCAACGGCGACAATGCTAAGGATACGGCAGTTAATGCCGGATTTAGAGTCTCTAAATCCGGTCAGCGGAAAAAGTCATTCAAAAGGAATCCTAGGGGCCCATCCAGCTTGGACCGAATACTTGACCGCTTGTGCCAAATACATGGCACCCCTGAAAAGCCGGCCAATCACACCAACAGGGACTGTTGGGTGTTCAAGCAGGCAGGCAGATTAAGCGCCGACAATGAAGACAAGGGGCTGCATAGCGATGACGACGAGGAGCCCTAGTTGTCTTGGTTTGAAGTCTGACAGTAGTGTAGGGGGGTAAGTATGGAGAGGCAAGATCTTAGCTGTGGGGAAGTTGTAAGCACGCAAGGTTTACAAGTTCAGGCCCTTCTCGGAGGAAGTAATAGCCCTACGTCTCGGAGCCTGGAGGCGGTCGACTGGATTATATGAATATGGGTTACAGAGGTGCAAACCCTTGTCTCGTAGGAGGAGGCTGGCTTATATAGAGCGCGCCAGGACCCCGGCCAGCCCACGTTACAAAGGGTTCAATGTACATTAAGGCAGAGTGTTACTGGTAACGCTAGTAATAATGTGCTATGATGACCATAAAAGCTACTTAATGACCAACCGTTAGCGTGCGGAGTGTCTTCAGGTCCCCTGGCCGTCGAGTGGTTGGATCTTGGCCGAGTGATTGTTTCTTGGTCGAGCGTCTTCGAGTCTGTCGAGTGGAACACCTCCAAGTCGATTGAAAGGTGGTTTCTTCTAGAGATGTCCTTGGGTAGAGCAGTTAGGACAGGCCCATGACCCTACCCTAGGTACATAGCTTCATCATTAGCCCCCGAATGGATCGAGGTTTGAGTGGGGAAGGAGTTGAGAACCCCTCCGACTCGTTTTTCATGCCGTGAGCATATCTTGTTCCAGATCAATGGACCTGAGTGACGACAGCAACTTCCTTTTCAGTCGCCTTGATCCATTCTTAATTCTTCGTCGAGTGAGTTTCTTCGCTTGTAAGGCTCTGAGTGTCGGTGCGGAGGAGATCTTTGGTGTGACCAGTTGTTTGCTGCGCGCAGATTTCGTGGGATCCGAATTTTGGGAAGCGCGTGGGACGGGGGAGGCCGCAGTAATCGGATGGGATAGAGCGGAGCCGCCTCGATCCCCACGCCACCTTTTTCGCCACGTATCGCGTGCGCGGTCTTTACGGGATTTGACAGAGCCGCCTAGGCCTACCCGTCAGCCACTCGGAAGCGGCCTGATATAAAGCGCCGGACCGGAGTCTACCAAACAGTGCATCTCATGTCCTCTTCTCTTCCTCACACCCTCCGCTGCGCTCGCTCTTGCCCCAGCGCCATCGCACCATACGCGTCTCGCCGGCGACAATGGGGAAGGAGAAGACGGCGGCTCTGGAGCGGGCAAAGAAGGCGACAGCGAGGTCGAAGGGGAAGGCGACTAGCCGGGGCGGATCTTCCTCGCGGTCCGGCCTGCCGAGGGGCTCGATCCAGGGCGACTGGATCCACTCGAGGATCTCCCAAGAAGACCTCGATGACGTGGCCGAAGGGGGGCTGATCCCCTATGACTCGGCGTGGCTTCCGGGGAAGGAATCTGAGCCACAGCCTCCGGGAGGGTGAGCGTGTCCTTCTTGCCACCCACTTTGACCATGGATTTTCCTTGCCCCCTCACCCCTTCTTCCGAGGGTTTCTGAACTTCTTTGGGGCACAACTCCATCATTTTACCCCCAACTCAATCGTTTATCTTGCCGCTTTCATTTCTTTGTGTGAGAACTTCATGGGTTGTCGGCCTCACTAGGGTCTCTTCAAGCATATTTTCACTTGTCGCTCCCAGACAGTGAAAAAGGCTAATCTGAGTGACGAGAGGACCCAAGTGATCCAGATGTGTGGGGGTCTTGGCATCCAGACGAGAGGGAAAAGCTCCTTCCCGGCCATGATTCTTCCCGACTCAGTTCGCGGATGGCAGTCGACCTGGTTTTACTGTAAAGACCAGTCTGCCCCAGGGTAATCGACTGACCTCCCTCCCTTTACTGTGGACCGAGTGGAAAAACCCTCCCCTTTGAAGGTGATCCCGGAGGAGAAGGCGCATGTGAAGTTGCTGGTCGACCGAGTGGTCCAGCTTATTCGCGACGGTGTCACTGGTATGGATCTCTTGGAAGTCTTCCTTCAGCGGCGCATCCAGCCTCTCCAAGCCCGAGACCATCCGATGTGGATGTCTTCAGGTCTTGAAGACTCCACTCGGATCCACCCGGAGGAGGTCGACGACGACACACTAGAGAAGTGGTTGTCTGGCATTACCGGGAATAAGGACAATCCCAGGGGAGCCAGGAGAGTCCCTCCATTCGACCAGTCCCACGCACCCGAGCAGGTCTGATTCTGAGTTTTTGCTTGTAATCTGAATTCACTTGCGTAGCTGTCTATATTGGGTCGACTGACTTTGATCTACCTGCTTTCTTTCAGGCCATTATTGAAATGTATTCAATGCCCAACGGGGAGCAGGAGTATGCTTTGGAAGGCGAGGCGAGTGGTGGCGAAAGCGGCGAGTGGACTTCCGATGGAGAAGGGGATGGAGGGAGCGACGGCTCAAGCGGTGGAGAAGAAGTCGAGTCACCTCCTCGCAGGGAGAGGCAATCCAAGCTTGACCAAGAACGGCCGAGTGCTCGTGACAAGGCAACTGCTCCAGCTGGTCAGTCTTTGAAGCGCCCTCGGATCTCTTCGCCAACCCCGACTGAGAAGGCGCCAAAGCACCCCAGAGTTGTAGAGCCGAAGAGTCGGAAGGCGTTGCCGAAAATCAAGATTGATATCCCCGTCGCTTCCGCGTGAGTGCCTCTCTTTGCATTCACTCGACACTCTGCGCTGTTTGTTTTTCTTGTTTTAACTGGACGGACTTTGGAACTGTCAACGCTGCTACCTCCGGGACCTCAGGTTACAAGGACGAAGATGAGGTGATGGAGGACGCGGTCACTTCTAATCCGGGTATGATCCCTGCCATACTGTCTTTATTTTGGTCGATTCAACTGCAACGCATACCATTGGGTGATGAGACTTTAACGATTGAACTTTTCATAGCTCCCAACGTTATTGACCTCCCTGATGATGATGAAGAGTCCGAGAGGCCTTCGACGAGGAAAAATAGGCGAGCTCCTACAAGCGGGGCGCTACAGACGACGCCAAGGGCGGAACCAGTTGTTCAGGACACTGGCAACATCAATCAGGGTTCTGTTACCTTCGCTGAGCCACTGTCGGGTGCCCTGACTTCTTCGTGGACTGCTCAGGCCCCTGTCGACCCGCCTTCAGTTTTTGCGACCCATCATGTCCCAGAGGACGAGGTGAATGCTGCTAAGGAAGCCATACGCCAGGCGGGCATTATGATGGAGAAGATGAAGACGGTGCGGGACGCCAGCCAAGCCGCCTATGATGCCAGCTCGGCTCTCCAGAGCAACGTTCAGGTTAGTTGGTCGCCACTTGTTCTGTTAGGATATGCTACCTGAAGATTCTTTCCGAAAACCGTTGCATCTGTACACCCACTGGGTGTGTCGATTGAATTTTTGGTCTAGTGGGGGCACGCTGAGTGCACCCACTTGGTGTAGTCCCCGAGACTACGGTGGACAGCTGGCAGACGACTGAAGTCTTTGTATTTTGCCGAATGTATAAACAGAACTGGTAGTTTATCACTTCCACTCGATCTGGTCGAGTGGGATCAGAACCGGTGGGGGCACGCCAAGTGCACCCACTGGGTGTAGTCCCCGGGACCGCGCTCGACTGCTGGCAGTCGATTGTGGTCTGAATTCCACATTCTCTCTTTTTTTATTCCCCTCACTCGACTCCGGCGGACCGGTCGAGTGGGATCAGAACCGGTGGGGGCACGCTAAGTGCACCCACTGGGTGTAGTCCCCGAGACTATGGTGGACTGCGGGCAGTCGACCGTAGTCTTAGTATTTATTGCCTTTGTTGTTTTTTTTTCCTGTAAAAATAACTTCTCCCCTTTGATTTCAGAAATCTTGTGATCTTGGAACTCGCTTTGCTGACTTGGAGAGGCAGCAGATTCAACTGAACCTTGACTTGGAGCTGGCTAGGACAGAGCTGCAAAAGGTCAGAGACGGCGCCGCAGGTAAGACGAGTTTGTCGACTGGTCAGTTTTAGGCTTGAGTACCCTTCTGCTATTTTCTAAATCAATCATCCTTTCTTTTGCAGAAAAACTGAGAGAAGCTCTGGGGAAGAAGGATTAGGATTTGGCCGCTGCTCGTAAGGAGGCTGAAAAAAGACCGCTGTGGCCGAACAGAAGCTGGCTTCGGTCGGCCAGTTGGAAGAAGAGAATACCAGGCTGAAGACCGCTCTGAATGACTCCAACAAGGAGTGCTCGCGCTGGAAGAAGGCGAATCTTGTCCAGGGCGAGAAAATGGAAGGCATTGCTCGCAGGAGGGATGATCTGGAGAGTTATCTGAGAAGTCTTGCCAAGAAGCTGTTCATCAAGCTTGAAGGTGCACATTATGTTCCGACTGACTTTTTTTTTTGAGTCGACTCAGTGTACGAAAATTGACTTATCCTTGGATCGTGAATGCAGAGTTTTGCCAGAACTTTGAAGAGGAGACTGGGAGGATCGAGCCTCATTTGGATCCAATCAACTCTCCCGTGAAAGATGAAACTGCCATGAATCTGCTCCATCTGGAATCTCGCATCGAGAGTGCCGTGGACTACTTGGCTCGACTTTGGCCAGAGGCTGAGCCCCAAAATGATATTGAGTCCCTAATGACTCGACTAAATGAAATCCCCGACCAAGTGCAGGAGTGGAAGAAGTCTGCTGCTCGGTGTGGTGCTGACGTGGCTCTGTCTTTGGTTCGTGTCCACTGCAAGGAGGTGCGACAGGACAAACTGGCAGCAATCAAGGTCGCCAACACCCAGAAGCATGACTTCTGAACCTTTATGGAGACTTTCATCGCTGCAGCCACTTGGATAGCCGACGGCGTCGACCTGGATGAGTTCGTCGAGCCTGCCAGCCCTCCTCCCGCGGAGTGAACAAACTCTTATGTCCCACCTTAAATTTGCCTCGGAATGCCGAGTGGTTTTTGTAACCGTTAAACTTTTTCGGGCTGCATGTCCGAGTACTTCGATCTGTGATTTGGAACCTTTGGAATTTACCTGAACTTGGTTTACCGTTGAATATCTTTATGAATCTCCTGCTGAGTGAACCCATTCTTCATTCGAGACAACTTTTGCATTCGCAGTGCAGCTCCAAAGGAGAGGGAAGCAATCGACCTATGTCTTGTATTTGTGGCGAAGCTCCCCAGGAGAAGGCGGCGGTCGACCCACACCCTGTTACCGCAGAGTGGGATGGAGCGCACATTGTATTTGTGGCGAAGCTCCCCAGGAGAAGGTGGTAGACGACCTGCCCCTCGTCGTCCTTGAGGAATGAGATGTGTTTCGTACTTAGGCGAGTATTGGGCCGCAGCTAAGCCTCCGAGTGGGAGGATTGATTTCCACTCGGTAGGATTTTTTTCAAAATTAGGCGAGTGCCGGACTGCAGCTATGTCTCTAAGTGAGAGAACTTAGGCGAGTGCTGGACTGCACCTAAGCCCCCGAGTGGGAGGATTGTTCTCCACTCGGTAGGATTTTTTCAAACTTAGGCGAGTGCCGGACTGCAGCTAATTCTCTAACTGAGAGAACTTAGGCGAGTACTGGACTGCAGCTAAGCCCCCGAGTGGGAGGATTGCTCTCTACTCGGTAGGATTTTTTCAAACTTAGGCGAGTGCTGGACTGCAGCTAAGTCTCTAAGTGAGAGAACTTAGGCGAGTGCTGGACTGCAGCTAAGCCCCCGAGTGGGAGGATTGCTCTCCACTCGGTAGGATTTTTTCAAACTTAGGCGAGTGCCGGACTGCAGCTAAGTCTCTAAGTGAGAGAAGTTAGGCGAGTACTGGACTGCAGTTAAGCCCCCGAGTGGGAGGATTGCTCTCCACTCGGTAGGATTTTTTCAAACTTAGGCGAGTGCCGGACTACAGCTAAGTCTCTAAGTGAGAGAACTTAGGCGAGTACTGGACTGCAGCTAAGCCCCCGAGTGGGAGGATTTCTCTCCACTCGGTAGGATTTTTTCAAACTTAGGCGAAACGGATCCGCAGCTAAGCCCCCGAGTGGGAGGCTGGCTTGCCACTCAGTAGGAAACTATTTTTACAAACTTAGGCGAAGCGGATTCGCAGCTAAGCCACCCACTGGGGGATTTCTTACGCAAACAAAAAACAATAATAAATCACTTGGAAAATTATAATGCTCTTGTCTTTGATAAATAAACTACAGGAGTTTTTCTTATTACATCTCATCCGAGTGAGACTTTAAGTATAAAAGGGGCGGAGTAGCTCCGCATTCCAGGCTCATGGCTCATCAATCTGGCGATTGACATTGTAGAGGTGGTATGCTCCATTGTGGAGGACTCTGGTGACTATGAAGGGGCCTTCCCAAGTAGGAGCGAGCTTGTGTGGTTTCTGCTGATCCACTCGGAGGACTAAGTCTCCTTCTTGGAAGGCTCGGCTCTTCACGTTTCTGGCATAGAATCGACGCAAGTCTTGTTGATAGATGGTCAATCGAATCAAGGCCATTTCTCGTTCTTCTTCTAGGAGGTCGACTGCGTCCTGCCGGGCTTGTTCTGCTTCATCTTCTGAGTAGAGCTCGACTCTGGGAGCATTGTGAAGCAGGTCACTCGGTAAGACTACCTCGGCTCCATAGACCAGAAAGAATGGGGTTCTTCCGGTCGATCGATTCGGGGTTGTCCTCAATCAAAGTGGATTTGAAGAACATATCTGAGTTTATCTCCTCTGGGAGAGACCAACACCACTCCGGCTCCGGAACCATTTATCATCTTGGAACCGTCAAAGAACATGGTCTAATGATCCGAGTGGACCTGAGTCGGCAGTTGCTGTTCAATCCACTCGGCGACGAAATCCGTGATTGCCTGGGACTTGATAGCTTTCTCTGCCTCAAACTTGATATCTAGAGGAAGGAGTTCAATCGCCCATTTTGCCACTCGACCAGTTGCGTCCCTGTTATGCAAGATCTCTGACAACGGAGCGTCGCTGACGACTGTAATGGAATGATCAGAGAAGTAATGGGAAACTTTCTTTGTGGTCATATAAATCACATATACGAGCTTCTGATAATGAGGATATCTTTGCTTCGATGGGGTCAAGACGTCAGAAATATAATACACTGGGCGCTGAACTTTGAAGGTTTTCCCTTCTTCTTCCCACTCGACCGTGAGTACCGTACTGACGACTTGTCCTGTGGCTGCAATGTAAAGCAGCAAAGGCTCCTTGCTGATTAGGGCAGCAAGCACCGGCTGGGTGGAGAGCAGAGCTTTGAGTTCTTCGAATGCTGCGTCAGCTTCAGGAGTCCACTCGAACTTGTCAGATTTCTTCATCAATCGGTAAAGAGGTAATGCCTTTTCACCGAGACAAGATATGAATCGACTTAGGGCGGCTAAGCAACCAGTAAGCTTCTGAACATCGTGCACTCGCACAGGACTTTTCATTCGGAGTATTGTACCAACTTTTTCTGGATTGGCGTCGATTCCCCGTTCGGAAACGAGAAAACCGAGTAACTTTCCGCCAGGAACCCCGAATGTGCATTTTGATGGATTAAGCTTGATATCAAACCTTCTAAGGTTGGCAAAGGTTTCAGCAAGGTCAGTCAGCAGGTTGGAACCCTTCCGTGACTTGACCAAAAAATCATCCATGTACGCCTCCACATTCCGACTGATTTGGGTGAGCAAACACTTCTGAATCATCCTCATGAATGTGGCTCCGGCATTCTTGAGGCCGAATGGCATGGTAATATTACAGAAGCACCCAAATGGAGTGATGAAAGCTTTTTTGATCTCGTTAGGTCCATACAGACGGATCTGATGTTACCCGGAATAGGCGTCTAAAAAAGACAGTCGCTCACATCCCGTAGTCGAGTCGACTATCTGGTCGATGCGGGGAGAGGAAAATGGTCTTTCGGGCAGACCCGATTGATATGTTTAAAGTCAATGCACATGTGAAGTGACTTGTCCTTCTTGGGGACCATGACAACATTGGCGAGCCACTCGGAGTGGTACATTTCTTGGATGAACTCTGCCGTTAAGAGCCGAGCTACCTCTTCGCCAATGGACTTTCTCTTCTGGACGGCAGACCGTCGGAGATGTTCCTTGACAGGTTTTATTTTTGGGAACACCTGGCATGTTAGAAGGCTTCCATGCGAAAATGTCCCAGTTCTCACGGAGGAACTGGATGAGCGCTTCTTCCTATTTGGAGTTGAGTGTTGTCGAGATATGAGTTGGAGCAGCGCCAGGATCGGTCGGGTGGATGTGAGCTGTCTTCGTATCGTCAGTCGACTGGAAAGCTGATTTTGTGGCGGGCTTCTTTGCTCGCAACAAATCACTCGGGTCTGCAGTCTTCTGGTATTCCTGCAACTCCACCACTGCCATCTGAGCATCAGCGATCTTTGAACCTTTCTAAAAACATTCTTCCGCTTTTTTCCGACTGCCCGTAATAGTTATCACACCTTTGGGGCCAGGCATCTTCAATTTGAGAAACACATAACATGGTGGGGCCATGAAGCGTGCAAAAGCCGGCCTTCCCAAAATAGCGTGGTAGGCACTCTGGAAGTCTACAACTTCAAATGTCAACCTTTCCTTGCGGTAATTCTTGGAATCATCGAAAACCACATCAAGAGCAATCTGTCCGAGTGATTCAGCCTTCTTCCCAGGAATGACTCCATGGAAACTCATGTTGCTGGAACTGAGTCTGGACATTGGAATGCCCATCCCTTTCAACGTCTCAGCATATAATATGTTCAAACCACTGCCACCATCCATCAAGACTTTGGTCAGTCGAGTGCCTTCAACCACTGGGTCGACCACCAGAGCTTGCCTCCCAGGGGTGGCAATATGCGTTGGGTGATCGGACTAGTCGAACGTGATGGCAGTCTGAGACCATTTCAAATAACTTGGTGTTGCCGGAGCAACCATATTCACCTCTCGGTTGATGACTTTCAGTCGACTTTTGCTCTCAACATCAGCAAAAATCATCAGGGTGGAGTTGACTTGGGGGTATCCATCGTCGCTATCTTCTTTACCCTCAATTTTGTTTGACTCCTTTTCTTTATCTTTGGGCTGCTTGCCCTAGAACTGCTGGATCAAGAGTCGACACTGTCGAGTGGTATGTTTCGAGTAAATGAAATTACCCTCTTCATCTTTCTTTGTGTGGACGAGGCATGGCAAGTCCAACACATCATTTCCGTCCTGGTCTTTAACCTTTTTAGGGTTCCAAGGCCCTTTAGGTTTCCCTTTAAACTTTCCTTGGGTTAAAGCCAAGGCTTCCCCGGGAGCCGCTGGCTCGGCTTTCCGCTTTTGTTTCCGATTGGAATTGCCCCCGGGTTCTTGGGCGACTGACTTGAGTTTGCCACTCCTGAGCCGATCTTCATCTTCACCATTAGCGTACTTGGTGGCAATCTCCATCATCCGATTCAAGGACATATCCCCAGTTTGACCGAATTTCAAATTCAGTTCTCTGTACTTGACGCCTTCCTTGAAGGCACAAACTGCTTGGTGGTCAGGCACATTCTCCACCGAGTGATGTAACGTGATCCACCTCTGGATGTAATCCCTCAAAGTTTCATTTGGCTTCTGTACACAAGACCGCAGTTCCGTCAGTCCTGCCGGCCGCTTGCACGTACCTTCAAATGTGGTGACGAACACTCGGGAGAGATCCTCCGAAGTGTAAATGCTTCTAGGTGCTAACTGGTTCAGCCACGCTCTGGCCGAGCCCTCCAACATGAGAGGGAGGTGCTTCATGGCCACTTCATCATTGCCGCCGCCGATCTGGACGTCCACTCGTTAATCTTCAAGCCAAGTATCGGGCTTGGACTCGCCAGTGAACTTACTGACTCCAGTCGCCAACCTGAAGTTGGGAGGAATCACAGCGGCCCTGATGGCCCTACTAAAGCATTCTAGCCCCGAAACATGCACTCTGCTGCTGGTAGGTGCATCTCTATCGTGACCTTCTCGGTGAGCCCTGTTCCTGTCGACCAAACCCTGGACGAGAATGGATCTCGCGTCAAAGCCTGGCCCTCTGGGGTCGACTGGAATCCTTCGCCCACCACTATGAGGGCGCCTGTCATCCAGCTGGCGAGGCACATATGACCCGCTCCTCGGGGGAGGCGTGGGCACTCGACGTCGACCGTCACGATCGACTCGGTGATCATACTGCTCATGGTTCCCATACTGGTCACGCCGGTCTCCACGTCCCTCACACCTCGGGGGCGATCTCGGGCTGTGAGCCGACTGGACTGTGTCCGCGGGAACGGATCTGCTGTGAATCCTGTTCCGCGACTGAGAAACAGCGGAATTCTGATCTCCTGCTACCTGGTGTAAAGCTCTGATCTGCAGCAAGCCTCTGCCAGCCTCCGACTGGGAAGGCTGAATTGACTCTGCAATGCGAGCTGCAGCTGCTAAATTCTGAATTGGAGTTCGATATACCTACGGGGGCGGGAAGAGCTGGCGTCGACTGGATTCGGGAAGTTCTTCTCTCTGCAACGATGTGAGAGGCTAGGGAAGATACTCCTCATGGAGACGCGACGGGTCGCCTCCACCCGCGCCTCCGTCGGTACGGGGAAAACCGGGAGGACTGGGTGGTCCATCGACCATCAGAACCTTCGCCGCCGGATCGCTGCTGTCGCACTCGGATGCGGTCTCTTCGGAGCCAGTCGACAGGTCGAACAGGCCGTAGAGGGATTCGTCGGGCTCGATTGCCGCGACCTGGGGGGGGGGCGACTGACGCGCCACCGCGTGCCTCACCCACCGCTGAAGTCTCGACCGACCGTGGACGCACGCGCTAAAGTGCGTTGCCCCACGAGCAGGGAGTGCGTCCACGTCCAGCGGAGCCTCCTGGAGTCAAGCAGAGTCGTCGACGATGAACGTGAGCGCGCCGAGACGGATCTCGCGGCCGTCCACCGAAACTCCGCCGAAAAGCATGATGATTCGGGTCGGAAAAAGTCGCAACTTCTCCAACAAACGCTAAAACACCTGCCCCACGGTGGGCGTCAACTGTCGTGGTTCTAAGTCTGACAGTAGTTTACGGGGGTAAGTATAGAGAGGCAAGATCTTAGTTGTGGGGAAGTTGTAAGCACGCAAGGTTTACGAGTCCAGGGCCTTGTCGGAGGAATTAATCGCCTTACGTCTCGGAGCCCGGAGGCGGTCGACTGGATTATATGAATATGGGTTACAGAGGTGCAAACCCTTGTCTCGGAGGAGGGGGTGGCTTATATAGAGCGCGCCAGGAGCACGACCAGCCCACGTTACAAAGGGTTCAATGTACACTAAGGCAGAGCGTTACTGGTAACGCTAGTAATAAAGTGCTATGGTGACCATAAAAGCTACTTAATGACCGACCGTTAGCGTGCGGAGTGACTTCAGGTCCCCTGGCCGTCGAGTGGTTGGATCTTGGTCGAGTGATTGTTTCTTGGTCGAGCGTCTTCGAGTCTGTCGAGTGGAACACCTCCAAGTCGATTGAAAGGTGGTTTCTTCTAGAGATGTCCTTGGGTAGAGCAGTTAGGACAGGCCCATGACCCTACCCTAGGTGCATAGCTTCATCACCGGCCGCCGAACAAAAATGCACAGAAGGGTTTTCCCCCACAAGTGCAGAAGGTGAACATGATATACGCCACCCACGTCCCCAAAAGGGAGCAGAAGGGCGCATTAAGGGACGTATACGTGGTAGAGCCAGCCGCCCCAAAGTTCAACCCATGGTCCTCCTGCCCGAACACCTTTGATCGAAGAGACCATCCCACTAGTATCCGTCATGGCGGATTCGCTGCATTGGTTCTCGACCCAATCATTGACGGATTTCATCTCACTAGAGTCCTTATGGACGGCGGCAGTAGCCTGAACCTGCTTTACTAGGATACAGTGCGGAAAATGGGCATAGATCCCTCGAGGATTAACCCCACCAAAACGACCTTTAAAGGCGTAATACCAGGTGTAGAGGCCAGCTGCACAGGCTCGGTCACACTTGAAGTGGTCTTCGGATCTCTGGATAATTTCCGAAGCGAGGAGTTAATCTTCGACATAGTCCCGTTCCGCAGTGGTTATCACGCACTGCTCGGGCGAACCACAGTCGCCAAGTTCAATGCGGTCCCGCACTACGCATACCTTAAGCTCAACATGCCAGGCCCTCGAGGAGTAATTACGGTCAATGGAAACACCGAACGCTCCCTCTGAACGGAGGAGCACATGGCGGCCCTTGCAGCGGAAGTACAAAGCAGCCTCTCCAGGCAGTTCTCCAGCCTGGCGATTAAACGTCCGAACACAATCAAGCGCGCCCCGAGTAACCCACAACAAGACCGCCTGGCATGTTCCGAGCAGGTGTAGCAATGCGGCTCCAACCCCAACCCCCGCAAAAAGGCGACGCCAGTACTTCGTGTCCATAACTACGCTCTAGAAATACCATGGGCATAGGGGGAGGGGCACCATCATGGCACGCCCAAAACACGGCTTAAACCGCACCAGGGGCTGCCAATTTTTTTTACTTTTCTCTTACTTCCAGGACTCTACTCTACGGAAGGCTTGTTCCGCAGTTTAATTACCGCACAAATGATGCAAGAACCAGGGAAGCAGACAAGCCATGCCGCATTACGGAAATCACAGGTGGTCTCTACCACGAGCAGTATACCTGTTTTGCATACTATTCCGCAACTTGCCCCTGGAGCAGACATGTTAAATAGTCCAACTTTTCATTTATCGCATTACTTGTATCGTTCTGCTTTGATCGCAGCTATTTTAATGAACAATGCATAGCTTTTGTCTATTTTTTGCATTACCTTTTTATATATATATATGTTCCTTAATGACATGTTGCACCCATACACTTTGGTACGGCCAAAATACGCCAGGGCTTCAGTACCCCTCAACACGGTGTAAGAAGTCCGAACACTTTAACAAGTGCGGCACCCCGAACTTATAGCATTATATGCATCGGCTCCGAATCATGTCTTGGGTCAATAGTTGGGTTTGCCCGGCTCCTATGTTTTTGTGCCTTACGTTCCGCTATATCGGCTAAGGTAGCACTAGGAGAACCACTGCGATTGTGCCCCAGTTAAGCTGGGTCGAGCACCTCAGTGGAGAAAGCTAAAACTGACCGTCATGATGAGGCGAGAGCTGGTCGCTGTTCGAGAGGTCTTTTCGAGTCCTTAAAGACTTATGCCGCTTAGGGTGAGGAGTCGGCTCTGTCCGGCCAAGGCGTGGATAGCGCTTCGAACCCGGTCTTCCGAATACTAGGGGCTTCGCCGAAATTTAAAATTGTAGAATTCTATGGCTAAGTGAGAGTGTTCACGCATCATAGTCCGATTGCCTCGTTCATTGGGCTGAGCGCCTCCCTCGAAGGACCAAAATATGGGAAAAAGAGCGCCCATGTTTATGCCCGAACACCCCAGCACTAGCGGCAAGGGGGCAGAAGCCGACGACTCGCCATCTCTCAGTATTGATAAACAGCCGCAGAGAAGGTAATATTTTAAATTCAAGTAGCATTGCTTAGCGCATATGAACAAGTTTTCAGCGCACAGGATAACACGAGCGGGTTTTACTCAAAAAATACATCCTTGGTACATTCATCCGCAACAAGGCGGGCACCCTTTAGAACATCCTTATAATAATTCTCGGGCTTGCGATGCTCCTTTCCCGGCGGTGGCCCGTCCTTCACAAGCTTCTCCGCATCCAGCTTGCCTAGTGCACCTTAGCACGTGCAAGGGCCCTACGGGCACCTTCAATGCAGACGGAGCGCTTGATGTCTTCAAGCCTCGGACATGCCTCCACCAGCCGCCGCACCAGCCCGAAATAGCTCCCAGGTATAGCCTCTCCAGGCCATAGCCGAACTAAGAGGCCCTTCATGGCCTGTTCGGCCACCTTGTGGAGCTCGACCAGTTGCTTCAGCTGGTCGCTCAGGGGCATGGGGTGTCCGGCCTCAGCATACTGAGACCAGAACACCTTCTCCGTCGAGCTTCCCTCCTCGTCTCAATAGAATGCGGCGGCATCGGATACACTCCAGGGAAGATCTGCGAACGCTCCTGGAGAGCTCCGGATTCGGGTAAGTAACAGGTAACTCACATTTATGTGTTTGCTTTGCATAAAGAATGCCTTACCCGCCGCAATCTTCTTCGACTCATCCAACTCCTGGAGGGTCTTCTGGGATTCGGCCTTGGCAGATTTGGCATTTTCAATAGCCACCGCAAGCTCAGACGCTTGCGCCTTCGAGTCACGCTCCAAACTCTCATGTTTTTCCATCAGAGCCTGAAGCTCTTGCCGCACCTTGCCAACCTCAGCCTCATACCTCTCCCGCTCGGTGCGCTCCACGGCCGCACTCTTCTCGGTCTCGAGCAGCGATTGCTTAAGGTTCGCCACCTCAGACGTGGCCCCTACAATAGCCATGTCAATCATGTCATTTTTTGCAATTGCACCTTTTTTATATACATATTCAAACAGGGTATTTCTTACCTTCCTTCTCCTCGAGCTGCTTCTTGGCACGCCCGAGCTCTTGCTCAGACTTCTCGAGGCTCTGCTTTAGCACGTCCACTTCTGCAGTTAGTGCGGCGGACGCTAGCAGAGAAGCCTGCATACGCATATGGACTCCTTTTGTTAGACTCCTGCGAATTCTTTGATCCTCTATTCGGCTTTTCTTCCTGAACGCCCAACAAAGCATCAGGGGCTACTGTCTATGCGGTAACATTATTTGAACATTGTTTACTTACCTCAAAGCCTGTTAAAAGGCTTGTACAAGCTTCAGTTAGTCCGCTTTTGGCGGACTAAACCTTTTGGATCACCGCACTCATAATAGTGCGGTGCCCCTCGTCAATGGAGGCACCTTGAAGCGCCTCCAACATATTGTCCGGCGCCTCCGGTTGGACGGAGGTCACTGGCATGGTAGGCTTGCTCCTCTTGGAAGGAGGTCGCCCGCAGGACTCTGGAACCCTTGAAGATTCCGAAGCTGTGTCCGGCCTTAAGCCGGACATTGAGCCCTAGGGGGTTTCCTCCCCTTTACTCCTGGAGTTCGGGAGGTCGCCTTGCGGCGCCTCCAGGACCACCTCCTCCCTGCTTTGAACCTGTTGGGACAACACTTCGGTGTAGCTCGTAAGGCATGGGGAGGAAGCCGTCGGAAGCGAGTTCACCTCCGACGAGTCCAGTGAGCCGCTCGACGACACGTCGAGTCGGTCTTTGGGTGGGCTGCATAAACACATTCGACATAAGGGAAAGTTGTGCAATAAACAAATACTATGAGTCACTCCGGTATCCGGATACTTACGATTTCGCCAGGGGCTTGGCCCTGGGCTGCCACTCCTCTTCGTCGTCATCAGCGTTGGTGGAGCAGTCCGGAGGAAGGGTTTTCCCCTTCTTGCACCCTCCGGCCTCCTCAGAGAGGGCGGCCTTCCTTTTCTTCTCTCCTCCCGCTTGAGGGGGAGAGGTCTCTTCTTCTTCCTCCTCGTCTTCATGAGAGGAAGGTGCTTCAGGACCGTCGGATGACGAGTCTGACACCTCCTGGCGCCAGGCACTCTTTCGAGTCCCCGTGGCCCTTTTCGTGCCCTTCTTCTCCGGCACCACATAGGGCGCCGGAACCAGCAGCTTCGCCAAGCGAGCATCCGCTGGGCCTTCGGGCAGAGGAGCCGGACAGTTGATCTGTCCGGACGTCGCCACCCAATCCTATCAAAGATAAGGGAACTTAGATCCCGCATAGAGTCAAACCATGAAAAATTGATACCCTATAAAAGGACAAAAACGGCTTACCGCATGAGCGTGATGTTGAGTACTAAATCCGTGATCCTCGGCAGTGGATGCGGGAGCCTCGGCGCCCTTTAAAAGCATCCTCCAGGCATCTTCGGACGTCGTGTCAAAGAGCCTGCTTAGAGTTTGATGTTGCGCCGGGTCGAACTCCCACAGGTTGAAGGCCCGTCGTTGACACGGGAGGATTAGGCGGATGAGCATAACCTGGACTACGTTGACAAGCTTGAGCTTCTTGTCCACCAGGGTTTGGATGCATGTTTGGAGTCCTGTCAGCTCTCCTTTTTTACGCCATGATAGGCCGGTCTCCTTCCAGGAGGTGAGCCATGTAGGGGGTCCGGACCGAAACTCGGGGGCTGCGACCCATTCGGGGTCGCACGACTCGGTGATGTAAAACCACCCCGATTGCCACCCCTTCAAGGTCTCCACAAAGGAGCCCTCGAGCCACAGGACGTTGTCCATCTTGCCAACCATGGACCGCCGCAATCCGCCTGGCTGCCGCGCACCACCTTCGGCTTGACGTTGAATGTCTTTTGCCATAAGTCGAAATGAGGGCGGATGCGGAGGAAAGCCTCGCACATGACGATAAACGCCGAGATGTTGAGGACGAAGTTCTGGGCGAGGTCGTGGAAATCCAGGCCATAGTAGAACATGAGCCCCCGGACAAATGGATGCAGAGGGAAGCCCAGTCCGCGGAGGAAATGGGGGAGAAATACCACCCTCTCATGGGGCCTAGGAGTGGGGATGAGCTGCCCCTTCTCGGGGAGTTGGTGCGCGATGTCGCTGGCCAGGTATCCGGCCTTCCTCAGCTTTTTTATGTGTCCCTCCGTGACGGAGGAGACCATCCACTTGCCTCCCGCTCCGGACATGGCTGGAGAAGGTCGAGGTGGTAGTGCGGACGTGGGCGCTGGAGCTCGAGTGTGCAAGAATGGATAGGCAGAGGAGGAAGAAGGCGTGGGTGAAAAGGTGGATCCTTATCCCCTTGTATGAGTGGACGCGGTTATGTGTCCCCACCAGCCTGGTAAAACTTGCTTATCTCCAAGCGCCGTAATCAAAGGCACGGTTGGGTTACCCACACCCGTATTGATGAGAATCCCAGAACAAAGGGACACGATCTCTGCTTTGACAAGACGTGCCAAGGAAACCGCCTCGCATAACGCGCTGAGGTGGGATAATGAAACGATTTGGATAAAGGCTTGGCCGTGGCGTGTCCCACCATGGAATACGTCAGCAGATTAGATTTGTGTTAATATTATTATTCTCTCTCTGGCAATATGTGGAAACTTATTTTGCAGAGCCAGACACTATCTTTGTGTTCAAAGATCTTCTATGAAGTATTTGGAGGAGGAACCCACCTTGCAATGCCGAAGACAATTTGCCCGCCGGACTCGTCGTCATTGAAGCCTGGTTCTGGAGCTACTAAGGGAGTCTTGGATTAGGGGATGCTCGGATAGCCGGACAATACCTTCAAGCCGGACTCCTGGACTATGAAGATACAAGATTGAAGACTCCGTCCCGTGTCCGGAAGGGACTTTCCTTGGCGTGGAAGGCAAGCTTGGCGATATGGATGTTCAGATCTCCTACCATTGTAACCGACTCTATGTAACCCTAACCCCATCCGGTGTCTATATAAACCAGAGGGTTTTAGTCCGTAGGGCAACATACACATCAACAATCATACCATAGGCTAGCTTCTAGGGTTTAGCCTCTCTAATCTCATGGTAGATCAACTCTTGTACTACCCATATCATCAATATTAATCAAGCAGGACGTAGGGGTTTACCTCCATCGAGAGGGCCCGAACCTGGGTAAAACTTCGTGTCCCCTGCCTCCTGTTACCATCTGGCCTAGACGAGCAGTTCGGGACCCCCTACCCAAGATCCGCCGGTTTTGACACCGACACCAGGCCTTAACTAAACTATATTAGGTTTAGTTTAATTTTAATTAACCCTGTTAGTTAACTGTGTCACTGACGTGTGGACCCCACATGTCAGGTTTGAGCTAGACCGAGCCGTTGACCTGCTGACGTCACTGTGAGGTCATGCTGACACAATATTTCCTTTCTGGAATTTAAATAAATCTTAAATGTTTTATTAGGTTGTAACACCCCGCATGTAACTTTCCATATTTGTATCCAACTCTTGCCGTTTCCGGTATTAAGTTATATTTATTTCTCGGGTTCGGGTCTTTGTCTCCGTGTGTTGTTTTCGTTTTCATGCATTTCATATCATGTCATCATGTGCATTGCATTTGCATACATGTTCATCTCATGCATTCGAGCATTTTCCCCGTTGTCCGTTTTGCATTCCGGCGCTTCGTACTCCTCCGGTGGTCATTTCTAGCTTTCTTTTGTGTGTGGGGATTAAACATTTCCGGATTGGACCGAGACTTGTCATGCGGCCTTGGTTTACTACCGGTAGACCGCCTGTCAAGTTTCGTACCATTTGGACTTCGTTTGATACTCCAACGGTTAACCGAGGGACCGAAAAGGCCTCGTGTGTGTTGCAGCCCAACACCCCTCCAATTTGGCCCAAAACCCACCTAACTCTGCTCCATGTCCTAGAGCGTTCGATCACGATCGCGTGGCCGAAAACCGCACCTCATTTGGACTCTCCTAGCTCCACTTATGCCTATATATACCCCCTCCAATTTCGGATCTCGTCTTCCTCCTCGAACCCTAGTTCCAAAAAAGAAAAATCCTTCCGCGCTGACGGACGTGTCCGCGCCAGGCCGGACAACGTCCGCCACCGCCCGCCTCAGCCACCCGGGTCGCGCCACGTGGCGCCGGACCACATCCCCGCCGCCAGGCCCGGCAGGCCCGTGGCCGGCCCCCAAGGCCCACGCCGCCGCCCGACTCCTTCAGCGCCTCCCCGCCGTCTCCTCCCTCTCCGGCCGCCGGCGCCATCCCGCTCCACCGCCTGTCGCCGGCGCGTCTTCCCAGCTCGCCGGTCGCCGCGCCCGCCGTACCGGGCCTTGCCGCCCCTGCCGGGGAAGCCCGTCGCTGGGGAGCGCCGCGCCCGCGCGCCGCCGACCTCCCTCTCCGCCGCCCAGAGCTCCGGCCGTCTTCCCCGCCGGCGACGAGCTCTTATCCGGTCGACAAACCTCGGGTTTCGCGCCCTGCTACAGTGCATGTCGGATCCGGATCTGGATCTGGATCCCGGAGGGTCGACTTTTTCCCAGGAACCCTAATTTTTTTTGCATTCTTGCACCTGCCGTAACTTTGCATCCGTAGCTCCGATTTGGGCATATGATATATCAAAATCTTCGCCTCGACATGTAAATCATTTCATTCCATTGCATCATTTGCATTTGAGGTCATCTTGATGCCCAAAATGCTGTTAGAAGGAGGCTTCGTGAGTTAAATTGTAGATCCGTTTGTTCATCATGCACTTTTGTCATTTTTGCCATGTTTAATTCGTGCATGATATGCCTGTGCCCCTTTGGGATGAATTGTTAAGCATTTTGTCTTCTTTCCAGAGGTGCCACCCATGCATTTTTAGGATGTGTGTGTTGTCTTGTGCAAGCTTGCGAAGAGAGGTGCCTGAGATTGCTGATTTCAGGGACTTGGTGATTTTCACAGTCTGGGATATTTTAGTTCATGATGCTATATGTCCAGCTTGTTTCCTAGTGATCCGTGCCTCTTTTGAGGATGATCAGTAAGGGTGTTTTGATATTTATGTTATGCTCTATCCATCCATGTCTTTGTTGGCATATGTGGAGTTCTCTAGGTTGACTCAATCGAGCTCAACTTTTGCTTCGTTGTTAATCTGGGCAGATCGTCAACTTGTTTGCGATTTTGCCGATGCTACCGTTAGTGTTCCATGCATGCTATGCCTTTGTTCTTGCCATGTGTAGCTAGCATATTGTGTCTTCTTTCTGGATATATGCTTTCCTTGCCATGACTTGCACCGTAGTGAGTTCATCGAGCTCGTTTATATGCCTTCGTGAGTTATAATTTCAGCATGTCTCAGTTTTCACTAAGTCTGAAAACTGATCGGGTTCGAGCTATGTTCGTGAGCTCGGTAGAGTATTTTGTGAACCCTTTTGGCCCCAGGTCACTTTGGGTGTTTTGTTAAACTTGTTGAGTAGCTCCATGCCATGTTCTTACTTGTTATGGTCAGGTCATGTATCATGTTGTTTTGTTGCTCCGAAGAGGGCTTCGTGATCTGAAATTTCAGGCTAGTGTTAATTTCACTAAGTCTGGAATCTGTTTTGCATATTCATTTTTGCCATGCTTGTTTGAACCTCTTAATGGATGAATTTGCCTATGGCTCAGTGCTAGTGTTTTGTTAACCATCTTGTGTACATCACTGCCATGTATTTTGTTTTCATGTTTGGTGGCTGTAGCATGTTCATTTCGTTGCATTTAGATGCCTACTTGCTGTAAATCGCAGACCGGTGTCATATCTTAAAACGCTTGCCATTTCCAAACCGTAGCTCCGATTCCTATGATCTTTATATCGTTTTCAAGCGATTTCATCCCCTCTATCCAGTGGCACACTTGGTTTTCCAAGTTGAGGCCAGGTTCATGCATTTCCTGTCATATCTTGCATTTTGCATCCCGCATCGCATCCCGCATAGCATATCATCATTTCATCATATTGCTTGGTCTTGCACGTGGTTGATTGTGTCCTTGTTGCTTGTTTGTCCTGTTGGGTAGAGCCGGGAGACGAGTTCGCTACTGAGGAGCCCGTTGAGTTTGCTTGTGAGGATCCAGTCAACTCTGACAACTCTGCAGGCAAGATGATCATACCCTCGAAATCACTACTATCTTTGCTATGCTAGTTTGCTCGCTCTTGCTATGCCAATGCTACGATGCCTACCTTTTGCTTGTCAGCCTCCCAATTGCCATGTTGAGCCTCTAACCCACCTTGTCATAGCAAACCGTTGATTGGCTATGTTACCGCTTTGCTCAGCCCCTCTTATAGCATTGCTAGTTGCAGGTGAAGTTTGGAGCCGTTCCTTGTTGGAACATTTATTTACTTGTTGGGATATCACTATATTGCTATGTTATCTTAATGCATCTCTATACTTGGTAAAGGGTGGAAGGCTCGGCCCCTCGCCTAGTGTTTTGTTCCACTCTTGCCGCCCTAGTTTCCGTCATATCGGTGTTATGTTCCCGGATTTTGCGTTCCTTACGCGGTTGGGTTATAATGGGAACCCCTTGATAGTTCGCCTTGATTAAAGCTTCTCCAACAATGCCCAACCTTGGTTTTACCATTTGCCACCTAGCCTTTTCTTCCCTTGGGTTCTGCAGACTCAAGGGTCATCTTATTTTAACCCCCCCGGGCTAGTGCTCCTCTGAGTGTTGGTCCAAACCGTCAGCCGCCGGTGGCTACCAGGGGCAACTCTGGGCTGGCCTACCGGAAGTTTGGACAATCTGAGTGTGCCCTGAGAAAGAGATATGTGCAGCTCCTATCAGGATTTGTCGGCACATTCGGGCGGTGTTGCTGGTCTTGTTTTAACCTGTTGAATTGTCTTGTTGTACCAGGTTACCGAGTCTGATCGGTGTGTCTCGGGTGGAGGTCTATTCCTTCGTTAACCATGAGAGCTTGTCATGGGCTAAGTTGGGACTCCCCTGCAGGGATTGAACTTTCGAAAGCCGTGCCCGCGGTTATGGGCAGATGGGAATTTGTTAATGTCCGGTTGTAGATAACTTGAACCTTAATTAATTAAAATGAGTCAACTGCGTGTGTTGCCGTGATGGCCTCTTCTCGGCGGAGTCCGGGAAGTGGACACGGTGTTGGAGTAATGCTTGCGCAGGTTGTTCCTCTAGATTCTCGCTCGCGCCTTGCCTCCTCTTCTCGCTCTCTTTTGCGTATAAGTTAGCCACCACATATGCTAGTCGCTTGCTGCAGCTCCACATACTTGCCTTATCCTTCCTATAAGCTTAAATAGTCTTGATCGCGTGTGTGTGAGATTGCTGAGTCCCCGTGGCTCACAGATACTACAACTCCAGATGCAGGTCCAGGTGATTCCGCTCCAGGTGACGAGTACGAGCTCAAGTGGGAGTTCGACGAGGACTCTCAGCGTTATTATGTTTCCTTTCCCGACGATCAGTAGTGGTGCCTAGTTGGGGTTATCGATTCAGGGCCTTGTCGCATGTTGGGGGTCTTTTCTATTTTGGCGCCGTAGTCGGGCCATGAGTGATTTGTATGATGAATGTTATTTATGTACTCTGATGTGACGTCGCGAGTGTAAGCCAACTATGTTATCTTCCCCGTTTTACTATGTATTACATGGGATGTTGTAATGATTGCCGGACTTGCGACATTGCTTTCAATGCGGTTATGTCTCTAAGTCGTGCCTCGACACGTGGGAGCTATAGCCGCATCGAGGGCGTTACAAGTTGGTAATCAGAGCCTTCCCCGACCTTAGGAGCCCCATTGCTTGATCATTTTTAGAAGCCGAGTTGTGTCTAGAAAAATGTTTTGAGTCACTTAGGAATTATATATCGGAGAGTTAGGAATTCTTTTTACTTCGCAGTCTCCTCATCGCTCTGGTAAGGCATCCTGACGTAGAGTTTTGACTCTTCTCTTATCAAATTTCACTAAAAAAAATTTTTAGGATCACGCGAGTATCTTGGTTTTGTGACGAGAACATTGTTCTTGGTGCCTCCTGTCTTTAGGGGTTGTGGCAGTGTCCCGGGGAGTTGAGCTCCGAGGTGTTGTCATCACAATTTTATCGTTGCAATTCTGGTATACTTGAGATTTGTGCGCGACATCGAAAATCTCTTTTATGCAGTTCGTTGGTGAGATAACCTCGACGCCACCCAGTACTGGGGCGGGAGTTCGGGAGTATCGCCATAACTTGTATAACGGATGCTTTTCGAAGGTTGAGATAGATGGGTTTCCGAAGGTTTCTTGGTTATGTGTTGAAGGATGGATACAGCTGGATGTAGGATTTGCTAGCTTGAGTGAGATATTATGCTCCCCTGTATCCCCAACACCTGATTGCATAACCGGGAAAATTTCGGGAATTTCATAGGTGGGAATTCAAGTAGCCTTAGGATATCTTTCCGACAGATGTATGATATGAAATTGGGGTTCGACGTCTAGTGGTTCGCCTATTCACGGTCGATTTTACAGTGGTCTCGTTGTGTCTTAAAGTGTCCTTGGCTATGCTGACTCGGGGACGCTTCGTATGTCATGTGCACTGCCTTGTACATGATGGTGTTGTACGATCGAGCCCGTGTAGGTTCCACCACGAAAACTTCGGACGAAATTTCTATCATGTATTTGTTCCGGCTTATTCCGCAAGCCAACACCTGGTTTTATTTTCAGTTGTGGCATTTGAGTTGCTCCGACGTCATATGACGATTCCATCCCTCGTTGTTGTACCCCTTCTACCTGATTCTTCGTGGCTTCGCAATTTAGGAATATGTGACCACTTCAAGAGAAGTGCATTCGTTCATTTTGTTCGGATGTGAAGACTATATGTTGCAATTTTCATTCCGTTGGATTCAGCTTCTATATTTGTCTGTCTATGTGCTAATGGTGGTCAACCTCTTCAGGATGGCTCCCGCTAAGAGCACCAGTCAGAACCGGAATCAAGATCCGCCACCGCCTCCACCTCCTCCAGAGGCATGGCAAGCTGTGATGGCCGCAACCAATGCAAACACTCAGCTGATCATGCAAATTCTCCAAGAGCGCAATCAAGGCAATCAAGGGAATCAAGGCAGTAACCAGGGTCACTTTGCTACACTCAACCAGATCCTTGCTAACGGGCCAAAGACTTTCAGTAATTGTGTTGAGGCAACCGATGCTGACGATTGGCTTGTGGATCTGTGTAAGCATTTCGAGTGCAGCAACGTCAGGCCTGAGGACTTTGTGAAATTCGCTTCCTTCCAACTCAAAGATCAGGCTGCAGAATGGTTCTAGCAGTACAAGGATTCCAGAGGGGAACGTGTTATCACTTGGGATGATTTCCGTCAAGATTTCCGCGCTCATCACATTCCGCAGAGCGTGGCTGAAAGCAAGCGTGAGGAATTCCGCAATCTGAAGCAAGGCTCTTTGTCTGTCTATGACTACAACAAATTGTTCCAGAAGCTTTCCCGCTTTGCCAAGCAGGACGTGCCTGATGAGAAGAGCATGATATATCAGTTCAGGGGTGGTCTTCGTGAGGAAATTCAGCTCGCTCTTGTCCTCTTTGAGCCGTTGAGATACGATGAGTTCTACAACATGGCACTGAAGCAAGAGGCTGCTCAGTTGAGGTGTGATGCTTCCAGGAAGCGAGTCAGAGATGTTACTCCTTCTTCCTCTACTCAAGTGGCTAAGCAGCAGAAGTATTGGCTTCCTCCTCCTCCGTTCCGTCAGCCGTATCAGCAGAAGAGCAAAGGTGGCAGTGGTTCTTCCCACCCACCCAACCCAGGCTTTCAGAACAAGTCTTCGTCTCAAGCTCCAAGATCGAGTGCTCCGTATCACCGTCCGCTCTCAGAGGTCACGTGCAACAAGTGCCAACAGAAGGGTCACTATGCCAACAAGTGTTTCAACCAGAGGCGTCTTCCTCCTCCTCCTCCTGTGAGATCGGCAAGTACAGCTGTGGTCAAGCATAACCCCAAGCATGCCAAGGTCAATTTGATGAATGCAGCTCAGGCAGAGGACTCGTCAGATGTGATCATGGGTAACCTTCCTGTTAACGATGTTCCTGCAAAAGTTCTTTTTGACACTGGTGCATCGCATTGCTTCATCTCGAAACCTTTTGCATCTAAGCATGAGTTGACTTCCCAAGTTATGCATAAACCGTTAGCAGTCGTCTCTCCGGGTAAATGTTTGCTTGCTAATCACGTGGTTCCAGATATTTCTATCTTGATGGGTGATTTCAAGTTTCTAGCTTCTCCAGTGGTTCTTGGTAACTCGGATATTGATCTTATTCTGGGGATGGATTGGCTTTCTAAGCATAAAGCTCAGCTTGATTGTGCAGCCAGGCAGATTCAACTGACTCATTCGTCTGAGGATGTCATTGTCTTTGCCGCTCGGGATAATACCATCCGGTTGTTTTCTCTTAATGAGAAGGGTGAATTGGATGCTATTTTGCAGATTTCGGTTGTTTGTGAATATCCAGACGTTTTTCCAGAAGAACTCCCAGGGATGCCTCCAAACCGGCCGGTTGAATTTGTTATTGAACTTGAGCCCGGTACGGAACCTGTGTGCAAACGTCCCTACAAGCTCGGCCCCGAAGAGTTGAAGGAGCTGAAGAAGCAACTCGATGAGCAAGAAAGATTAGGTCTCATCCGGCCTAGTACTTCTCCGTGGGGTTGTGGTGTTCTTTTTGTGAAGAAGAAGGATGGATCGAGTCGACTTTGTGTTGATTACCGTCCAGTGAACAAGAAGACCATCAAGAACAAATACCCACTTCCCAACATCAATGAGCTGTTCGAACAACTCAAGGGTGCCCAAGTATTCTCCAAGCTTGATCTTCGTATGGGTTATCACCAGATTCGCATTCGTGAAGAAGATATTCCCAAGACAGCTTTCAGAACAAGCTTTGGTTCATATGAATACACTGTCATGTCTTTTGGCCTCGCCAACGCTCCTCCGACGTTCTCTCGCATGATGAACTTCATCTTCAACGCCTACACCAATGACTTCGTTTTGGTCTATCTCGATGACATTCTGGTTTTCTCGAAGAGCAAGGAAGATCATGCCAAGCACTTGCGTTTGGTTCTTGATAAGCTCAGGGAACATCAGTTCTATGCCAAGTTCTCCAAGTGTGAATTTTGGCTCGATGAGGTTCTTTATCTTGGTCATATCATCTCTGCCAAAGGCATTTCCGTGAATCCCGAGAAGGTATCCGCAATTGTGAATTGGGAACCTCCTCAGAACGTGAAGCAACTCCGCAGTTTTCTCGGTCTCGCAAGCTATTGCCGAAGATTCGTTGAAAACTTTTCCAAAGATCGCGAAGCCTCTCTCAAATCTTCTTCAGAAGCACGTCAAGTACGTTTGGTCTCCGGAGTGTGATATTGCTTTCAACACTTTGAAAGAGAAGTTGATCACTGCTCCAGTTCTGACTCCACCTGACGAATCCAAGCCGTACAAGGTCTTTTGTGATGCCTCTCTCCAAGGTCTTGGCGCAGTATTGATGCAAGAGAAGAAAGTTGTTGCTTATACATCTCGCCAGTTGAAGCCTAACGAGAAGAACTACCCCACTCATGATCTCGAGTTGGCGGCAGTTGTGCACGCTTTGTTGACTTGGAGACATCTTTTATTGGGAAGGAAAGTGGACATTTTCACTGATCACAAGAGTCTCAAGTACATCTTCACTCAGCCTAATCTCAACCTAAGGCAAACTCGATGGGTCGAAATGATTCAAGAGTATAATCCGAGTATTGAGTATACTCCAGGCAAGGCCAATGTGATTGTTGACGCTTTGAGCAGAAAAGCCTATTGCAACAGTCTGATTCTCAAGCCTTTTCAACCCGAGCTTTGTGAAGCTTTCCGCAAACTGAATCTTCAAGTTGTTCCTCAAGGATTCCTCGCCAACCTTCAAGTCTCTCCTACCTTAGAAGACCAGATTCGCCAAGCACAGCTTCTTGATGCTATGGTGAAAAAGGTGAAGATTGGGATTGCCAAGAGTCAGTCCAAGTACAAGTGCTACCGCCTTGATGACAAGGACACTCTCTTCTTCGAGGATCGTATTGTTGTGCCCAAAGGTGAACTTCGTAAAGTGATCATGAACGAGGCTCACAACTCTCTCCTCTCCATCCACCCTGGTAGTACGAAGATGTATCAGGATCTCAAGCAAGCTTATTGGTGGACTCGAATGAAGCGCGAGATCGCTCAATTCGTGAATGAATGTGATGTCTGCAGAAGAGTGAAGGCAGAACACCAAAGGCCAGCTGGTCTCCTCCAACCTCTTGCCATTCCAGAATGGAAGTTTGACAACATTGAAATGGACTTCGTGACTGGGTTTCCAAAGTCCAAGCGTGGCAATGATGCTATATTTGTTGTCATCGATAAGCTCACCAAGGTGGCTCACTTTCTGGCTATCAAAGAGTCGATCACTGCAGCTCAATTGGCGGAACTCTATACCTCTCGCATTGTCTCTCTGCACGGTATTCCTCAAGTGATCTCTTCAGACCATGGCAGTATCTTTACCTCGAAGTTTTGGGATTCTTTTCAGAAGGCCATGGGTACCAACATTCGCTTCAGCACAGCTTTCCATCCTCAAACAAGCGGTCAAGTCGACCGTGTCAACCAGATTCTTGAAGATATGCTCAGGGCTTGTGTGATCTCCTTCGGCATGAAGTGGAGGACTGCCTTCCTTATGCTGAATTCTCATACAACAACAGTTTTCAAGCAAGTTCGGGTAAGGCCCCCTTTGAAATTCTGTATGGCAGGAAGTGCCGTACCCCTCTCAACTGGTCTGAAACCGGTGAACGTCAGCTGCTGGGTAATGACTTAATCACAGAAGCAGAAGAAATGTGCAAAGTCATTCGTGATAACCTCAAAGCGGCCCAATCCCGCCAGAAGAGCTACTATGATAGTAAGCACCGTGATTTGGCTTTCGAGATCAGAGATCATGTTTACCTTCGTGTCTCTCCTATGAAAGGTACTCGTCGCTTCGGTATCAAAGGGAAGCTTGCCCCTAGATACGTGGGACCTTTCAAGATTGTCAGCAAGAGAGGCGACCTCGCCTATCAACTCGAGCTTCCTTCAAACTTTGCAAATGTTCATGATGTGTTCGATGTCTCTCAGCTTCGAAAGTGCTTCAAGATTCCTGACCGCACTGTCAACTTCGAGGACATTGAGCTCCAAGAAGATCTCTCCTATCGTGAGCACCCAGTTGCTATTCTTGAAGAGACTGAACGCAAGACTCGCAACAAGTCAATCAAATTTCTCAAAGTCAAGTGGTCTCACCATTCCGACCGTGAAGCTACCTGGGAACGCGAGGATCACCTCCGTTCTGAGTACCCGGAGTTCTTTCAGATCTAGATCTCGGGACGAGATCTTTTCGTAGTGGTGGAGTGTTGTAACACCCCGCATGTAACTTTCCATATTTGTATCCAACTCTTGCCGTTTCCGGTATTAAGTTATATTTATTTCTCGGGTTCGGGTCTTTGTCTCCGTGTGTTGTTTTCGTTTTCATGCATTTCATATCATGTCATCATGTGCATTGCATTTGCATACATGTTCATCTCATGCATTCGAGCATTTTCCCCGTTGTCTGTTTTGCATTCCGGCGCTTCGTACTCCTCCGGTGGTCATTTCTAGCTTTCTTTTGTGTGTGGGGATTAAACATTTCCGGATTGGACCAAGACTTGTCATGCGGCCTTGGTTTACTACCGGTAGATCGCCTGTCATGTTTCGTACCATTTGGACTTCGTTTGATACTCCAACGGTTAACCGAGGGACCGAAAAGGCCTCGTGTGTGTTGCAGCCCAACACCCCTCCAATTTGGCCCAAAACCCACCTAACTCTGCTCCATGTCCTAGAGCGTTCGATCATGATCGCGTGGCCGAAAACCGCACCTCATTTGGACTCTCCTAGCTCCACTTATGCCTATATATACCCCCTCCAATTTCGGATCTCGTCTTCCTCCTCGAACCCTAGTTCCAAAAAAAAAAATCCTTCCGCGCCGACGGACGTGTCCGCGCCAGGCCGGACAACGTCCGCCACCGCCCGCCTCAGCCACCCGGGTCGCGCCACGTGGCGCCGGACCACATCCCCGCCGCCAGGCCCGTGGCCGGCCCCCAAGGCCCACGCCGCCGCCCGACTCCTTCAGCGCCTCCCCGCCGTCTCCTCCCTCTCCGGCCGCCGGCGACGTCCCGCTCCACCGCCTGTCGCCGGCGCGTCTTCCCAGCTCGCCGGTCGCCGCGCCCGCCGTACCGGGCCTCGCCGCCCCTGCCGGGGAAGCCCGTCGCCGGGGAGCGCCGCGCCCGCGCGCCACCGACCTCCCTCTCCGCCGCCCAGAGCTCCGGCCGTCTTCCCCGCTGGCGACGAGCTCTTCTCCGGTCGACGAACCTCGGGTTTCACGCCCTGCTACAGTGCACGTCGGATCCGGATCTGGATCTGGATCCCGGAGGGTTGACTTTTTCCCAGGAACCCTAATTTTTTTTGCATTCTGGCACCTGCCGTAACTTTGCATCTGTAGCTCCGATTTGGGCATATGATATATCAAAATCTTCGCCTCGACATGTACATGATTTCATTCCATTGCATAATTTGCATTTGAGGACATCTTGATGCCCAAAATGCTGTTAGAAGGAGGCTTCGTGAGTTAAATTGTAGATCCGTTTGTTCATCATGCACTTTTGTCATTTTTGCCATGTTTAATTCGTGCATGATATGCCTGTGCCCCTTTGGGATGAATTGTTAAGCATTTTGTCTTCTTTCCAGAGGTGTCACCAATGCATTTTTAGGATGTGTGTGTTGTCTTGTGCAAGCTTGCGAAGTCTGGGATATTTTAGTTCATGATGCTATATGTCCAGCTTGTTTCCTAGTGATCCGTGCCTCTTTTGAGGATGATCAGTAAGGGAGTTTTGATATTTATGTTATGCTCTATCCATCCATGTCTTTGTTTGCATATGTGGAGTTCTCTAGGTTGACTCAATCGAGCTTAACTTTCGCTTCGTTGTTAATCTGGGCAGATCGTCAACTTGTTTGCGATTTTGCCGATGCTACCGTTAGTGTTCCATGCATGCTATGCCTTTGTTCTTGCCATGTGTAGCTAGAATATTGTGTCTTCTCTCTGGATATATGCTTTCCTTGCCATGACTTGCACCGTAGTGAGTGCATCGAGCTCGTTTATATGCCTTCGTGAGTTATAATTTCAGCATGTCTCAGTTTTCACTAAGTCTGAAAACTGATCGGGTTCGAGCTATGTTCGTGAGCTCGGTAGAGTATTTTGTGAACCCTTTTGGCCCCAGGTCACTTTGGGTGTTTTGTTAAGCTTGTTGAGTAGCTCCATGCCATGTTCTTACTTGTTATGTTCAGGTCATGTATCATGTTGTTTTGCTGCTCCGAAGAGGGCTTCGTGATCTGAAATTTCAGGCTAGTGTTAATTTCACTAAGTCTGGAATCTGTTTTGCATATTCATTTTTGCCATGCTTTTTGAACCTCTTAATGGATGAATTTGCCTATGGCTCAGTGCTAGTGTTTTGTTAACCATCTTGTGTACATCACTTCCATGTATTTTTTTTCATGTTTGGTGGCTGTAGCATGTTCATTTCGTTGCATTTAGATGCCTACTTGCTGTAAATCGCAGACCGGTGTCATATCTTAAAACGCTTGCCATTTCCAAACCGTAGCTCCGATTCCTATGATCTTTATATCGTTTTCAAGCGATTTCATCCCCTCTATCCAGTGACACACTTGGTTTTCCAAGTTGAGGCCAGGTTCATGCATTTCCTGTCATATCTTGCATTTTGCATCCCACATCGCATCCCGCATAGCATATCATCATTTCATCATATTGCTTGGTCTTGCACGTGGTTGATTGTGTCCTTGTTGCTTGTTTGTCCTGTTGGGTAGAGCCGGGAGACGAGTGCGCTCCCGAGGAGCCCATTGAGTTTGCTTGTGAGGATCTAGTCAACTCTGACAACTGTGTAGGCAAGATGATCATACCCTCGAAATCACTACTATCTTTGCTATGCTAGTTTGCTCGCTCTTGCTATGCCAATGCTACAATGCCTACCTTTTGCTTGTCAGCCTCCCAATTTCCATGTTGAGCCTCTAACCCACCTTGTCCTAGCAAACCGTTGATTGGCTATGTTACCGCTTTGCTCAGCCCCTCTTATAGCATTGCTAGTTGCAGGTGAAGTTTGGAGCCGTTCCTTGTTGGAACATTTATTTACTTGTTGGGATATCACTATATTTCTATGTTATCTTAATGCATCTATATACTTGGTAAAGGGTGGAAGGCTCGGCCCCTCGCCTAGTGTTTTGTTCCACTCTTGCCGCCCTAGTTTCCGTCATATCGGTGTTATGTTCCCGGATTTTGCGTTCCTCACGCGGTTGGGTTATAATGGGAACCCCTTGATAGTTCGCCTTGATTAAAGCTTCTCCAGCAATGCCCAACCTTGGTTTTACCATTTGCCACCTAGCCTTTTCTTCCCTTGGGTTCTGCAGACTCAAGGGTCATCTTATTTTAACCCCCCCGGGCCAGTGCTCCTCTGAGTGTTGGTCCAAACCGTCAGCCGCCGGTGGCTACCAGGGGCAACTCTGGGCTGGCCTACCGGAAGTTTGGACAATCTGAGTGTGCCCTGAGAAAGAGATATGTGCAGCTCCTATCGGGATTTGTCGGCACATTCGGGCGGTGTTGCTGGTCTTGTTTTAACCTGTCGAATTGTCTTGTTGTACCGGGTTACCGAGTCTGATCGGTGTGTCTCGGGTGGAGGTCCATTCCTTCGTTGACCGTGAGAGCTTGTCATGGGCTAAGTTGGGACTCCCCTGCAGGGATTGAACTTTCGAAAGTCGTGCCCGTGGTTATGGGCAGATGGGAATTTGTTAATGTCCGGTTGTAGATAACTTGAACCTTAATTAATTAAAATGAATCAACTGCGTGTGTTGCCGTGATGGCCTCTTCTCGGCGGAGTCCGGGAAGTGGACACGGTGTTGGAGTAATGCTTGCGCAGGTTGTTCCTCTAGATTCTCGCTCGCGCCTTGCCTCCTCTTCTCGCTCTCTTTTGCGTATAAGTTAGCCACCACATATGCTAGTCGCTTGTTGCAGCTCCACATACTTGCCTTATCCTTCCTATAAGCTTAAATAGTCTTGATCGCGTGTGTGTGAGATTGCTGAGTCCCCGTGGCTCACAGATACTACAACTCCAGATGCAGGTCCAGGTGATTCCGCTCCAGGTGACGAGTACGAGCTCAAGTGGGAGTTCGACGAGGACTCTCAGCGTTATTATGTTTCCTTTCCCGACGATCAGTAGTGGTGCCTAGTTGGGGTTATCGATTCAGGGCCTTGTCGCATGTTGGGGGTCTTTTCTATTTTGGCGCCGTATTCGGGCCATGAGTGATTTGTATGATGAATGTTATTTATGTACTCTGATGTGACGTGGCGAGTGTAAGCCAACTATGTTATCTTCCCCGTTTTACTATGTATTACATGGGATGCTGTAATGATTGCCGGACTTGCGACATTGCTTTCAATGCGGTTATGTCTCTAAGTCGTGCCTCGACACGTGGGAGCTATAGCCGCATCGAGGGCGTTACATCATGCTGACGCAATATTTCCTTTCTGGAATTTAAATAAATCTTAAATGTTTTATTACTTTCAGAAATTACCCCCAAACTTCTAAAAATCATAGAAATTCAACCGTAACTCCAAATGAAAAGTTTTATATAAGAAAAATTATCAGAAAAATTCAAGGAATCCATCTGTACCATTTTCATGCATGTTTGAACAATGTTTGTCCTCTGTTTTAGACAAAACAAATAAAGGGCATTTAAATAATCATATATGGAGTTGGAATTTGAATCATGTATTCAAACCAACTTCATTTAAATCATAACTAGATGCATCAGCTCAAATCACAGCATATTGCCATGTCATGATCATGCATCATATTGTCGCATATGCATTGATTGTATTCTTCTCTATTGCTGGTGTTTGTCCCCCTTCAGTAGACGATGTTCCGACAATGTGATCGATGACACCGATGAAGAACGATACTATCTTCAAAAGTGCCAGGCAAGCAAAACCCCCTTGATCATTCCGATACAATCCCACTCTCTCACTCCCGCTCTCTTTTACTGCATTAGGACAACAACGATTCATCTTTTACTTGGTGCGGTAGTTGAACCCCTTATCCTCTGCATGACCTGTCATTGCCACAGTAAATATATGGAACCCACTAGCATGATTAGGAGTTGTTTGAGCCCTGATGTGCCTACTCATTCATGCTTGTTTGTGATGCCTGCTATTGCATAGAGTCGTGTCAGGTCTGGTTCATCGGGGATGAATCGGAGGTGTGTAAATAGGACCTACAGTGTGTGAGCTAAGTGTGTGAAAACGATTTGGTAAAGGTAGCGGTGAGAGGCCATGTAGGAGTACATGGTGGGTTGTCTCACTGAAACCATCCTCAGGAACTGAGTTCTGTATTTTTGATCCATGAAACAGCTACTACCGCACATTGGGCCCTGAAATATGACGCCGCTCGACTTATTGACCCCTCTCGTCCTCTGTCCAGGAGTTGCAACAAGTTTCTGGTGTTTGTAGGTTATGTGTTGGCGGCCGTGCGTAGCGCTGAACCTAGGGGTGGGCTATGATGCGGCAGATACACTGTGGCCGGGTATGCCGGGCGCCCGTTTGGTGTCTCGGGACCCTATACACATCGTTTGGGGCCGCTGAGGACACCCCGTCCGGATTTCCTTGCGGATGGAACCTGAATAGGCGATAAACTTGGACTAGAGACTTGTGTGGTTAGTCAGGTCGTGGTCTACACCCACGTCGGCTTTCGCTTGAAGTCTGCCGAGCACATGTCGTGTGCAGACGCTAAGTTGTGAAAACATGTGTGATGAAGTACACCCCTGCAGGGTTATAAATGATCTATTCGAATAGCCGTGTCTGCGGTAAAGGACTTCTGGGTTGCCTATAACAGTTCATAGACAAGTGAAAGTGGATACTCTAAAACTCGCAAGATAACTGTGAGTGCTATGGATGGCCTTCTCGTAGGGAGACGGGAGCGGATCCATAGTGGTGTATTGAATGGTGAATATGTGGACTCGTGTGCGCCACCTCAAAAGAGTTACTTGCAGTCGTAGTTTAAGATAGCCACCGAGTCAAATCTGGCTTGCTGCAGTTAAACTCCACCACCCCCCTGTTGATACCGATGCATTTGTAGCTAGTTCTGATGTAAGTCTTGATGAGTACTTTTGTACTCACGTTTGCTTAATTTATGTTTTGCAGAGAGACTTCAGTCTCGCTAGTAGTTTCGCGTGGACTTCGATGTTTAGCTTGATACCTCATCTACGATCTTGTGCCCTCAGCAGGATCTGGTAGATAGTCAGGCTTCTCAGCCCTTTTCATTTGTAGATGTCTGTACTCATACATGTTAAGCTTCCGCATGTGCTTTGATTTGTATGCTATGATTTTTGGGTCATGGGACCCATGTTTGTAATATCTCGCTCCTCGGAGCCTAATGAATAAATACTTGAGTTGTAGAGTAATGTTGTGATGCCATGTTGTATTTACACATATCGAGCATATTGTGTGTATGATTGAAATGCTTGGTATGTGTGGGATCCGACAATCTAGTTGTTTATCCTTGGCAGCCTCTCTTATGGGGAAATGTAGTCTAGTGCTTCCATGAGCCATAGTAGTCCGCTACAGCCCGGTTCATCGGAGTCCTGTTAGCCCAGCACTACTGCTCAGGACACTTGACTGGCCGGCATGTGTTTCACTTTGTTCCTGTGTTTGTCCCTTCGGGGAAATGTCACGCGGTGACATCCCGAGTCCTGCCTAGCCTGCTACAGCCCGGGTTCCCGGAGTACTGTTAGCCCAGCGCTACAGCCCGGACTCACACGCTGCTGACCGACATGCTCGATGTGATTCATGTATGCCTGTCCCCATAGGTTGGTGCCGCTATGGGTTCACGACTATCCATGTCGGCCCGGGTTCTCTGTCATATGGATGCTAGCGACCGTATCATATACATGAGCCGAAAGGCACAAACGGTCCCAGGCCATGGTAAGGCGACACCCGTGGGGATACCGTGCGTGAGGCCGCAAAGTGATATGAGGCCATGGTAAGGCGACATCCTTGGAATCGGGGTCCTGACAATAAAAGCCTTACCCGCCGCAATTTTCTTGGCCTCTTGGATCCGCTATCTTTATCCGCTATCTTGCACTCCAAGGACTCGTATTTCTTCACGGCGTCCTAGAGTTCTTGCTAGACCTCCCCGACCCTGGTCGTGTGCTTTTCGCGGACGGATTGTTCTTCCGCCGCTCTCTCCTGGGCTTTTGACAGCATGGCCTTGATGGTCTCCACCTCGGTCGCAGCTCCTACGACATATCATGATACTGTGATCAACATAAAACAATTCATATCTTTCTAGATTTGAATAGGCCATTGCATAACTTGCATGTCCTCCAGCTGCTTTTTTACATGGCCGAGCTCTTCCTCAGTCCGCTCTAGACTCTGCTTCAGTCCAGAGACTTCGGCAGCGTGGGAGGTGATACGTCCATTTTGCATCATGCTTTTATATCAATATTTATTGCATTATGGGCTGTTATTACACATTATGTCAGAATACTAATGCCTATTCTCTCTTATTTTACAAGGTTTACATGAAGAGGGAGAATGCCGACAGTGGAATTCTGGGCTGGAAAATGAGCAAATATTAGAGACCTATTGTGCACAACTCCAAAAGTCCTGAAACTTCACAGGAGCATGTTTCAGAATATATAAAAAATATTGGGCAACGAAAGAACCAAAGGGGGGCCACCCAGCATCCACGAGGGTGGGGGGGCGCCCCCTGCCTTGTGGGCCCCCTTGCAGACCTGTGGTGACCATCTTCTACTATATGAGGTCTTTCGTCCGAGAAAAATTAGTAAGAAAGCTTTCGGGATGAAACTCCGCTGCCATGAGGCGGAACCTTGGCGGAACCAATCTAGGGCTCCGGCGGAGCTTTTTTGTCGGGGAAACTTCCTTCCGGGAGGGGGAAAGCATCACCGTCGTCATCACCATCGATCCTCCCATCGGGAGGGGGTCAGTCTCCATCAACATCTTCACCAGCACCATCTCATCCCAAACCCTAGTTCATCTCTAGTATCCAATCTTTGTCCCAAAACCTCAGATTGGTACCTGTGGGTTGCTAGTAGTGTTGATTACTCGTAGTTGATGCTAGTTGGTTTATTTGGTGGAAGATCATATGTTCATATCCTTTATACATGTTAATACCCCTCTGATTATGAACATGAATATGATTTGTGAGTAGTTACGTTTCTTCCCGAGGACATGGGAGAAGTCTTGGTATAAGTACTCATGTAAATTTGGTATTCGTTCGATATTTTGAGGAGATGTATGTTGTCTTTCCTCTAGTGGTGTTATGTGAACGTCGACTACATGACACTTCACTATTGTTTGGGCCTAGAGGAAGGCATTGGGAAGTAATAAGTAGATGATGGGTTGCTAGAGTGACAGAAGCTTAAACCCTAGTTTATGCATTGCTTTGTAAGGGGCTGATTTGGATCCACATGTTTCATGCTATGGTTAGGTTTACCTTAATACTTCTTTTGTAGTTGCGGATCTTTGCAAGAGGGGTTAATCATAGGTGGGATTCTTGTGCAAGGAAGGGAAGTACCCAAGCACCTGTCCACCCACATATCCAATTGTCAAAGTACCGAACGTGAATCATATGAACGTGATGAAAACTAGCTTGACGATAATTCCCATGTGTCCTCGGGAGCGTTTTCCTTTATATAAGAGTTTTTCTAGGCTTGTCCTTTGCTACAAAAAGGATTGGGCCGTCTTGCTGCACCTTATTTACTTCTATTACTTATTACCCGTTAAAAATTACCTTATCACAAAACTACCAGTTCTGATAATTTCAGTGCTGGCAGAGAATACCTTACTGAAAACTGCTTATCATTTCCTTCTTCTCCTCGTTGGGTTAGACACTCTTACTTATTGAAAGGACTACGATAGATCCCTATACTTGTGGGCCATCAAGACTCTTTTCTGGCGCCGTTGCCGTGGAGTGAAGCGCCTTTGGTAGGTGGAATTTGGTAAGGAAAAATTTATATAGTGTGCTGAAATTTACTGTCACTTGTTACTATGGAGCATAATCCTTTGAGGGGCTTGTTCGGGGTATCTTCACCCCTACCAGTAGAGCAAAGAGTTTCTCCTCAACCTATTGAACCTACTGAAAATGTTTACTTTGAAATTCCTTCGGGTATGATACATAAACTGCTAGCTAATCCTTTCACAGGTGATGGAACATTACATCCCGATTTGCACCTAATATATGTGGATGAAGTTTGTGGATTATTTAAGCTTGCAGGTATGCCCGAGGATGTTATCAAGAAGAAGGTCTTCCCTTTATCTTTGAAGGGAAAGGCATTGACATGATTTAGGCTATGTGATGATATGGGATCACGGAACTACAACCGATTGAAATTGGAATTTCATCGGAAGTTTTATCCTATGCATCTTGTTCATCATGATCATAATTATATATATAATTTTTGGCCTCGCGAAGGAGAAAGCATCGCTCCAGCTTGGGGGAGGCTTAAGTCAATGTTATATTCATGCCCCAATCATGAGCTCTCAAGAGAAATTATTATTCAAAAATTTTATGCTCGGGTTTCTCTCAACAATCGCTCCATGCTCGATACTTCTTGTACTAGTTCTCTTATGATGAAGACTAATGAATTCAAATGGGATTTATTGGAAAGAGTTAAATGCAACTCTAAAGATTGGGATCTCGACGAAGGTAAGGAGTCAGGTATAACACCTAAGTTTGAATGTGTTAAATCTTTTATGGATACCGATGTCTTCCGTGAATTTAGCACTAAATATGGACTTGACTCTGAGATAGTAGCTTCTTTCTGTGAATCCTTTGCTACTCATGTTGATCTCCCTATGGAGAAGTTTTTTAAATATAATCCTCCCATTGAAGTAAAAGTAGTTGAACCTATTGAAGTTGAAGAAAAGACTATCACTTACAATGTTGATCCTATTGTTTGTACCGCTTATATTGAGAAACCACCTTTCCCTGTTAGAATAAAGGATCATGCTAAAGCTTCAACTGTGGTTCGTAAGAGTAATACTAGAACACCTACACCCCCTGAGCAAATTAAAGTCAAATCTAGTATTGCTATGGTCAAAGATCTCTTGGCCGATAATATTGATGGGCATGTTATTTATTTCTGTGATGAAGATGCTAGAATTGCTAAACCCGATACTAAGCGTAAACATAGACCTGTTGTTGGCCTGACTGTTATTTCTGTTAAAATAGGAGATCATTGCTATCATGGCTTATGTGATACGGGTGCTAGTGAAAGTGCAATACCTCATTCCTTATACAAAGAAATTATGCATGACATGGCACCTGCTGAGATAGAACAAAATTGATGCTACACTTAAGCTTTCAATAGAGACACTATTTCACCAGTTGGGATTGTTAGAGATGTATAAGTCTTGTGTGGGAAAGTTAAATACCCTGTTGGTTTTCTTGTTCTTGGTTCCCCATAGGATGACTTTTGCCCCATTATATTTGGTAGACCCTTCATGAATACTCTTAATGCTAGGATAGACTGCAAAAAGGATGTTGTTACTATTGGTTTGGGGGATAAGTCTCATGAGTTTAATTTTGCTAAATTTAGTAGACAACCCCATGATAAAGAATTTCCTAGTAAAGATGAAATTGTTGGTCTTGCTTCTATTGCAGTTCCTCCTAATGATCCTTTAGAACCATATTTGATAGACCATGAAAATGATATGTTATGAATGAAAGAAGGGAAATAGATGAAGTATTCTTTAAACAGGGACCTATTTTGAAACACAACTTGCCTGTTCAAATCCTAGGGGATCCTCCTCCACCCAAGGGTGACCCCGTGTTTGAGCTTAAAACTTTACCAGATACTCTTAAATATGCTTATCTTGAGGAGAAAAAGATATATCCTTTTATTATTAGTGCTAACCTTTCAGAGCATGAAGAAAAGAAATTATCGAAAACTCTGAAGAAGCATCGTGCTGCTATTGGATATACTCTTGATGATCTTAAGGGCATTAGTCCCACTCTATGCCAACACAAAATAAAATTGGAGAAAGACGCTAAACCGGTTGTTGATCACCAATGACGGTTAAATCCTAAGGTGAAAGAAGTGGTAAGGAAAGAAATACTAAAGCTTCTGGAGGCAGGCATAATCTATCCCGTTGCTGATAGTCAGTGGGTAAGTCCTGTCCATTGTGTCCCTAAGAAGGGAGGTATTACTGTTGTTCCTAATGATAAAGATGAATTGATCCCACAAAGAATTGTTATAGGTTATAAAATGGTAATTGATTTCCGCAAACTTAATAAAGCTACTAAAGAGGATCATTACCCTTTACCCTTTATTGATCAAATGCTAGAAAGATTGTCCAAACATACACATTTTTGCTTTCTATATGGTTATTTTGGCTTCTCTCAAATACATGTGTCAAAAGAGGATCAAGAAAATACCACTTTTACTTTCCCTTTCGGTACCTTTGCTTATAGACGTTTGCCTTTTGGTTTATGCAATGCACCTGCTACCTTTCAAAGATGTATGACTGCTATATTCTCTGACTTTTGTGAAATGATTGTTGAGGTTTTCGTGGATGATTTTTCCGTAGATGGAACTTCTTTTGATGATTGCATAAGCAACCTTGATTGAGTTTTGTAGAGATGTGAAGAAACTAATCTTGTCTTTAATTCAGAGAAGTGTCACTTTATGGTTAATGAAGGTATTGTATTGGGGCATAAAATTTCTGAAATAGGTATTGAAGTTGATAAAGCTAAAGTTGATGCTATTGAAAAGATGTCGTGTCCTAAGGACATCAAAGGTATCAGAAGTTTCCTTATTCATGCCGGTTTTTATAGGAGGTTCATTAAAGACTTCTCAAAAATTTCTAGGCCTCTGACTAATCTCGTACAAAAAGATGTTCCTTTTATCTTTGATGATGATTGTGTAGAAGCATTTGAAATACTTAAGAAAGCTTTGATTTCTGCACCTATTGTTCAGCCTCATGATTGGAATTTACCCTTTGAAATTATGTGTGATGCTAGTGATTATGCTGTAGGTGCTGTTTTACGATAAAGAGTTGATAAGAAATTATATGTTATTCAATATGGTAGTAAAACTCTAAATAGTGCCCAGAGAAATTATGCTAGTACTGAAAAAGAATTTTTAGCAGTTGTATTTGCTTGTGATAAGTTCCGACCTAATATCGATGATTCTAAAGTAACTATTCACACTGATCATGCTGCTATTAAATATCTTCTGGAAAAGAAAGATGCTAAACCTAGACTTATTAGATGGGTTCTCTTGCTACAAGAATTTGATTTGCATATTATTGATAGAAAGGGAGCTGAAAACCCTGTTGAAAACAACTTGTCTAGGTTAGAGAATGTTCTTGATGACCCACTACCTATTGATGATAGTGAAGGAAATATGCCCTAGAGGCAATAATAAAGTTATTATTTATTTCCTTATATCATGATAAATGTTTATTATTCATGCTAGAATTGTATTAACCGGAAACTTAGTACATGTGTGAATACATAGACAAACAGAGTGTCACTAGTATGCCTCTACTTGACTAGCTCGTTGAATCAAAGATGGTTAAGTTTCCTAGCCATAGACACGAGTTGTCATTTTATTAACGGGATCACATCATTAGAGAATGATATGATTGACTTGACCCATTCCATTAGCTTAGCATTCGATCGTTTAGTATATTGATATTGCTTTCTTCATGACTTATACATGTTCCTATGACTATGAGATTATGCAACTCCCGAATACCGGAGGAACACTTTGTGTGCTACCAAATGTCACAACGTAACTGGGTGATTATAAAGGTGCTCTACAGGTGTCTCCAATGGTACTTGTTGAGTTGGCATAGATCGAGATTAGGATTTGTCACTCCGATTGTCGGAGAGGTATCTCTGGGCCCTCTCGGTAATGCACATCAGTATAAGCCTTGCAAGCAATGCAACTAATGAGTTGCGGGATGATGTATTACGGAATGAGTAAAGAGACTTGTCGGTAATGAGATTGAACTAGGTATTGAGATACCGACGATCGAATCTCGGGCAAGTAACATACCGATGACAAAGGGAACAACGTATGTTGTTATGCGGTTTGACCGATAAAGATCTTCGTAGAATATCTAGGAGCCAATATGAGCATGCAGGTTCCGCTATTGGTTATTGGCCGGAGAAGAGTCTCGGTCATCTCTACATAGTTCTTGAACCCGTAGGGTCCGCATGCTTAAAGTTCGGTGACGATCGGTATTAAGAGTTTATATGTTTTGACGTACCGAAGGTAGTTCAAAGTCCCAGATGACATCGGGGACATGACGAGGAGTCTCAAAATGGTCGAGATGTAAAGATCAATATATTGGACTACTATATTTGGACATCGGAAAGGTTCCGAGTGATTCAGGTATTTTTCAGAGTACCGGAGAGTTACAGGAATTCGCCGGGAGTATCTGGGCTTTATTGGGGTTTCAGGGAAAGAAAGAGGGGACGTTGCGCGCCCTCCCAAGGCCTAGTCCGAATTGGACTAGGGGGAGGGGCGGCAGCCCCTCCTTCCTTCTCTTCTCTTTTCCCTTTCCTTCCCTCCTACATGGAAGGGGGGGATCCTACTCCCGGTGGGAGTAGGACTCCCCAGGGTGCGCCGTAGTAGAGGGCGGGCCCTTCCCCTCCTCCACTCCTTTATATACGGGGAAGGGGGCATCCCACGGAGACACACAAGTTGATCATTGATCTTTTAGCCGTGTGCGGTGCCCCCTCCACCATAATCCACCTCGGTCATATTGTAGCAGTGCTTAGGAGAAGCCCTCCGTCAGTAGCATCATCATCACCATCATCATGTCGTCGTGCTGACGGAACTCTCCCTCGAAGCACTACTGGATTGGAGTTCGAGGGACGTCACCAAGCTGAACGTGTGCTGAACTCGGAGGTGTCGTATGTTCGGTACTTGATCGGTCGGATCGTGAAGACGTACGACCACATCAGTCGCGTTCTCAAAACGCTTCCGCTTACAGTCTACGAGGGTACGTAGACGATACTCTCCCCTCCCGTTGATTTGCATCACCATGATCTTGCGTGTGCGTAGGAAATTTTTGAAATTACTACGTTCCTGTCACATCCCTAGCTTCTGGTGTTCCCTAATGTTTGCATCTTGCTTGCATCATGTTTAAATTTCTGAAATTCGAATTGAGGATTGTTGAAACCTCAGAAATCTGATTAAAAGAAGGACAAGCACCCTTTAAATAGCATTCTGTGAATCCAAAATGCCCTAAAAATAGTTTTGTAAATTTTGGAAAGAGTTATATATCAAACCAAAATTCTGGAACATTTTTAAGGAATTATTTGGTCTCTGAATTTAAATCAATAATCTATTTGAATTTGGGGATATATTCAAAATATATAATGAATATATTTTGAAATGCTTTGAAATGTTTTATGTACTTTTGGAATAGTCCAGAGAGGTAGCATAAAATATCTCAGAGTGTTTTGGCACTGTTTTGAATTCATTTTGAATTTTGAATCAGTGGCAAAATGTATAAATAAAAACAAAAACAAAACAGAGATAAAATTAGAAAAGGCAGAGGACATACCAGGTCCTTACCTGGCGTCCACCTCGTGGCCCAACACTGTAGCTGAGGCCCAGCCCAGCAAGCAGCCGACACGCCAGTCGTCTCCCTCCTCCCGCCAGTCGGACGGGGCGCGTGCCCGGCGCGCGCGCGTTCGGCGCGGCACGCAGCACCCTGCCTGGCTGCCCCATCGCCGCCCTGGACGCCTCCCGTGACGCCACGCAGCCCTCTCGACCCCCCTCTCACTCTCCCCCGTCCTCGTCCCCTCCTCTGCCCTGCTCCTCTCACCACTGAACGGAGCCGTCGCCATTGTCACCGTTCGTCATGGCCACCGACCTCCCCACGGCCACCTCTACGCCGAACCACATGACCCCATACTCCCTGAAGCCTCGTCATCGAGCTCATCTTCTCTGCACGGCCACCGGAGATCGCCATCGTCGCCCCGTCGCCTCCAAGCCTCCCCCGAGCCACTGAGCCGCTCGTCTGATTCGCTGTGAGCTTCTCCTTCGTTCGCCTCTCTCCCCTTGCTCGATTGAGCCACCTAGTCATCGTACCCACCGGACCCGAGAACTCACCGCCGCCGGCCATGGCGCCGCCGTAGCTAGAGCGCATCCACGACGCATCCGAGCCCACCCCCGTGCTTAGCGAGTCCGCAGGACTCCGTTTCCGAGCGTGTCGTAGCTCTGGCCGCCGCCCGAGTGGTCGCCGCCGTCGACCCTAGCCTCCCTGTGCCCAGCCGCGTACATCCCTAGATGCGGGCGAGCGAGGGCTCCCTTCTGGTGCCCTCAGCGCACCCAACCGCTGCCCCTAGCGCCACCCCGGCGAGCCGCCGCCGCACCGGATGGTCGCTGGCGGTTAACTCTGGCTGTGCCGACGTGGCACAGCCATTAGCGGCTAATCCCTCCACTAACCAACCCCCCCTAGGCCACTGACTCATGGGCCCCACGCCCTAGTTAACATAGATTACATTTTCTGTTTAGTTTTAACTAACCTCAGTGGGCCCATGTGTCAGCTTTGACCAAGCTGACGTGGATGTTAACTAGGCCCACATGTCTGTGACCCTAACCAGCCCTAACACACTGACTATTGGGTCCCACTGGTTAGGTTTGACCTGGACCAAGCCCCGTTGACCTGCTGACGTCATGACGATGTCATGCTGACACAGTAATTAATTTCTATTTTAAAACAATTCAGGAAATTCCAGAACATGACTTAAACTTCAAAAAATCATAGAAATTAAACCGTAACTCCAAATGAAATAATTTATATATGAAAAATTATCAGAAAAATTCAAGGAATCTGTTTATGGCATTTTCATGCATGTTATAACAACTTATGGCTGCTGTTTAGGCCAATTCACATAAATGGAATTTAAACTCTCACATATGGAGTTTGAATTTGAACCTAGGGTTCAAACCAACTCCATTTAACATGTTGCTAGTTGCATTAGCTCAAAACACAGCATATTGACATGCCATGATCATGCATCATATTGTGCATTGCATTGATTGTGTTCATTCTCTGTTGCCGGTGGTTGTCCCCTCTCGATAGACGTTGTACCGATGCTGTGATCGTTGACACTGATGAAGACCCAATGATATCTTCAGAAGTGCCAGGCAAGCAAAACCCCCTTGTTCATTCTGATACAACCCCACTCTGTCGCTCTTGCTCTCTTTTACCGCATTAGGACAACAACGATTCATCTGTTACTTGTTGCGGTAGTTGAACCCCTTATCCTCTACATGACCTGTCATTGCCACAGTAAATAGATGAAACCCACTAGCATGAGTAAGAGTTGTTTGAGCCCTGATGTGCCTACTCATTCATGCTTGTTTGTCATGCCTGCTATTGCATAGAATTCTGTCAGGTCTGATTCATCGGGAACGAATTGGAGGTGTGTGAACATGTCCTACTGTGTGTGAACTAAGTGTGTGAACACGTTTTGGTAAAGGTAGCGGTGAGAGGCCATGTAGGACTACATGGTGGGTTGTCTCATTGAAACCGTCCTCAGGAACTGAGTTCTGTGTCTGTCCCTTCGGGGAAATGTCACGCGGTGACATCCGGAGTCCTGCCTAGCCTGCTACAGCCTGGGTTCCCGGAGTCCTGTTAGCCCAGTGCTACCGCCCGGATTCACACGCTGCTTACCGACATGCTCGATGTGATTCATGTATGCCTGTCCCCATAGGTTAGTGTCGTTTGGGTTCATGACTAGCCATGTCGGCCCGGGTTCTGTGTCATATGGATGATAGCGACAGTATCATATACATGAGCCAAAAGGCGCAAACGGTCCCGGGCCATGGTAAGGCGACACCCGTGGGAATACCATGCGTGAGGCCGCAAAGTGATATGAGGTGTTACCGGTTAGATCGATGTGACTTGGAATCGGGGTCCTGACAGCGTTGGTATCAAAGCCTGACTGCCTGTTGGATTACCAAGCCAAGCTGGTCGAAGTCGTGTCTAGAAATGCTTTAGTTATGTTAGGGAATTGATTGTGGAAGGGAACGTAAGGCTCTTTTTACTGCTTTACCCTATGGCCTTCTAATCTGAGTCATCCTCTTCTCTTCTACGGGGATTAAGAACTAGGCTTCTCATCTTTCTATCAGGATCACGTGTTACTAATCCGTAGACTCTTAGTATTGTTGGATTCAAGCCCAGTTCAGTCTCTACTACTTCTGTGTGTTCATAGTTGGTCTCAGAACCTTGATATTGTGCTTCTGAGTGGTTATGCCACCATTTCGCAGGATGTCTCAAATAATTTTGAGCATTTACAGCCGTTATGCTGTCCGAGTCATCCTAGGTTTCTAAACAATCTGATGCAATTGCATATCTCTTCATCCCGTTTCTGATGTCCTTTTGGCCCAGATTAAGCACACTAATCGGTCTGTGAGGTACTTCGTTGCCTTGGCGTATATGTTCGAGCTACTATTATGACCCTAGGTGCCTTATGAAACCATCTAGTCATCTAGCCATGTTTGGTGTTCTAGTGTGATGATTCTGGCCACCATTCTCGAAAGCATCCCGTGATGCCACTTAGTAGTAGGCATTCTACTCCTGGGTTCTTGACCCAAGGTTCACCCTACTTACCTCATGTCGATAGTGTTTGCTAGTTCCTTTAGGATATTAGTAAACTTTGCATTAGTTCTCGAGGTCCGTGGTATTTCCTTCTTCCAAATACCATGAACCATCCTTGGCAGGAGTTCCTTTGAACCAAAATATCACAACCAGAATACTGTTGAGGAGTTCTCCATTCATAATTGTGATTATGCCAGTTCTACCTTTCTGCACGGGTTATCTGGAGGAAACCTGTTGAACTTGGTTCGACATATTAATCTATGCATCCACAACTCAGAAAGTTATATGCTCCTTGAGTTGTCCATCTTCAGTTGTATTCGGACCATCTTCTATCAATTGATAGTCGAGAGTGTGCATGCATTCGTTCATCGATGCCTAATTATTCTTGTGGTTTGACAAGTCGTTCTATTCCAGAATGACTAGGAGAAACAAGCTCCAGTACCTCATCCATTTCTAGGATTGGGCCAAAGCAGTTGTATTCCGCAGATCAAATGCAATCATGCTTTGATTCTGTTCTACCCTGGGGTATTACCATCTTTATATCAGGAATGTCATGGGAATTGCACCACCTATTATGAATTCTTGACGTAGTAATACTTCTTGCCATCATTGTTCATTCCTCTGTTCCATGTTATTATAACCGGAATGCCGACAAGTGAACCGTGATGTGTGAAAGCAATATTCCTAGCAACTCCGTTGCTTGGTAGTTAATGGACAATACTCTCATTCTTAGCGTGCTGGTAAATAAATCATCATCCTAAGATTGATCATGCTACCTAGTCCATATTTCCGGGTGCACTCATCGACCAATGAGTTAGGACTGTGATAATCCCTCGCTCCTTGATCATATCGTCTTGCCCTGAAAAGCAAGATTGTTCTCGAGCTTAATAACATATCGGTGGTTCGTGATGTTCCGAATATCTTCTTGGAAGTATTACCAGGTTGTGACCTGCCTGCTATGTTGAGTTCGTGATCATGTTGGTTTTCCTCCAAACCGTCCTTTCTCCAAGAATCTGTGTCGGATACCCTGAGCAAGTTGTTTAAGCTAAACAACAACTTGGAGAGTTGAAAGATAAAAGCTTGTCCGACTCAGTTCATTCCAAAGGGGTATCTTGCGTGTGTGTGCGTGTGTGTTGGAGAAAGATGATATCTTCATCAATTGATCCTCGTGATCAATTGTTGATGCTATTGTCTTACCCAAAATTTGATTTGAGTGTGGGCTATCGTCAAATCAAATCAGAACCAACGATATTCGTAATGTTGTCCTATTCGTGGTTGATTCCTCGAGCATACATCAATATATTCTTTGGGTCTGACCAATGCTATCACCGTGTTCACTTAATTATGGATTTCCATTTATATGGAAACCTGGATGAATTGTTGTTGAGCCCATCGACAACATCCATGTCCTCTCCATGATTTTGTCGAACATTAAGCGAGTGTTGGAAACTTTTGAAAGCATCTCTTCATGCTAGCTCATGAAGCAAGTGTTGGATGAAAGAAGTGACTTCCTCTGATTCACGTGCATTTGGTGCAAGTTGCCGCCGTGAGTTCGAGAAAGTTAGTTTTGCTTCCTCTGGAATCATCCCAAGTCAGTCATGCACGTGCGAAGTATTGCATGGTCTGATAGAATGATCATCTTCATTCCATATGAGTTCCATAGCACACTAAGCCACCAATTAACCTGTTCTAGGAAAAGGAGTTGTTGTGCTATCCTAGGTCATGCACAAGATTTCAATATCCTCAATGATGGTTCCCCACCAGAACTCGGTAGTGTTTTATTATAAGACTACTGTGTGGTCATACTTGTCTGGGACAACGTGTTCACATGTTGTAGCAGAACCAGCTCATGTTTTGGAGCTTGCTATTGCAGTTCATTCCCCGAGAATCTCGTAGCATCGTCTCGTCGATTTGTGTTGCAAACTTTCTTTCTCCTTTCTAGACTCTATGAGTCTGGAATATCCTGACACCAACCAGATCTGAATCTCAGATAGATACGATGGTTGGAGCATTTTCCAAGAACTATAATATTGGTCCCTCGAAAACCGGTAAAGTGGATGTCGTGGCCAGCACATCCAGCCGGAAGACCTATTATTATAGTATCTCGATTGAAGAAAGTTGGCCACCTCCACATGAGGAATTCGTAGGATTTACCTCCATAGTTAATCCTTACAGATTCTTGTGCTCCCGAAGTCCGACCTTTTACTTGATGTCCTAGATACCAAACCGTATCAATAAATGGGTTATCCTAGCACATCAAGGAGAACATTAGAAGCGGAGTGCTAACTGTCTCTCGGTCGATCATCTAGATTTTGTTCCCTTGGCCTAGCTAAGGTGAAATTTGAGAAAGTGTTATCTTCCTTTGCATCTGCATCATCCATCACCATTCATCATGGTGGTATGTTGTGTTGCCAGGATCCTTGACACGGATATTGGTAAAACCTTGATGAATATGGAGATGCTCAAGTTCTTGAGAGCACGCGCAAGCACCAGGTTTTACCGTTGGCGTTAACTGGGATTTGCTTCCAGTTTCCTGGGTTATGTTATAACCTTTTCAAACAATGGACTCACTCTCGACTGTTGAGCTCTTCCCCAGTTACCAGAATCATTCCCAACATTTGCACTTTGTTCCCAGCTTGCACCTCAGTAGTTGTTGTTCAGGATCATCTTCAAAAGTGGACTTACCATGGGTCCCATCCATTTTCGATGATAAGCAAAAATCATCCATTGCGTTGTCTTCAACAAGATAGTCCACATCATCCATTCTAGTCGGAGTATGCCATTCTTCGAACTTCTTCAAACAATTGCTGTGATTGCCTTAGGCTGGTATAGAGAGTTTCAATGATCTTTGTATCAAAAGTAATTATTTTTGCCACCTAAGGGAAAATCCCACGGGTCATCTCCCCTAAGGTGCCCCATGATGGAATCATGGCAATTATTTCCTCACTATCTTGAAATCATGCACCATCCTTTTCAGCATGGAATTTTTTCCTACCCAGTAGGACCTTGTCATCTACCTCCTTTCCATCACTCCTGATCTGTGTTTCATGTCTCAGCTCGGGAGATGTTACTATGTCTCATTCCATGAGTTGATCTTGTGATCATTAAGATGATCCTAAGTTGCTCGAACCTCAGGAAGGTCGATTGTTCTTAAATTCTCCCTTTCCACTCGTTGTCATGTTGGATGTAGTTCTCAAAGCAAGACGTCGAGATTAAGGTGATGCAATGAATCAACATCCTCGAGAAAGACATCTGGATCGTGAAGATTGTGATAGCTTGTGTCCCTCTATCTTCTTACCTCACGACTTGAATCTCAGGAGGAGATTCTTGTTAAGTAGGGGTGAGCTGTCACATCCCTAGCTTCTAGTGTTGCCTAATGTTTGCATCTTGCTTGCATCAAGTTTAAATTTCTGAAACTTGAATTGAGGATTGTTGAAACCTCAGAAATCTGATCAAAAGAAGGGCAAGCACCCTTCAAATAGCATTCTGTGAATCCAAAATGCCCTAAAAATTGTTTTGAGAATTTTGGCAAGAGTTATATATCAAACCAAAATTCTGGAACATTTTTAAGGAATTATTTGGTCTCTGAATTTAAATCAATAATCTATTTGAATTTGGGGATATATTCATAATATATAATGAATATATTTTGAAATGCTTTGAAATGTTTTATGTACTTTTGGAATAGTACGGAGAGGTAGCATAAAATATCTCAGAGTGTTTTGGCACTATTTTGAATTCATTTTGAATTTTGAATCAGTGGCAAAATGTATAAATAAAAACAAAAACAAAACAGAGATAAAATTAGAAAAGGCAGAGGACTTACCAGGTCCTTACCTGGCGCCCACCTCATGGCCCAGCACTGTAGCTGAGGCCCAGCCCAGCAGGCAGCCGACACGCCAGTCGTCTCCTTCCTCCCGCCAGTCGGATGGGGCGCGTGCCCGGCGTGCGCGCGCGTTCGGCGCGGCATGAAGCACCCTGCCTGGCTGCTCCATCATCTCCCTGGGCGCCTCCCGCGACGCCACGCAGCCCTCTCGACCCCCCTCTCACTCTCCCCTGGCCTCGTCCCCTCCTCTGCCCTGCTCCTCTCACCACCGAACGGAGCCGTCGCCACCGTCACCGTTCGTCATGGCCACCGACCTCCCCACGGCCAGCCATCCCGACCACGAGCTCTGCATCGCTGCCGCGCACCTCTACGTCGAACCACACGACCCCATACTCCCTGAAGCCTCATCATCAAGCTCATCTTCTCTGCACGGCCACCGGAGATCGCCATCGTCGCCCCGTCACCTCCAAGCCTCCCCCGAGCCACTGAGCCACTTGTCTGATTCGCCGGGAGCTTCTCCTTCGTTCCCCTCTCTCCCCTTGCTCGATTGCGCCACGTAGTCGTCGTTCCCACCGGACCCGAGGACTCACCGCCGCCGGCCATGGCGCCGCCGTAGCTAGAGCACATCCACGACGCATCCGAGCCCACCCCTGTGCTCAGCGAATCCTCAGGACTCTGTAGCAACCCGCAGCTCGTCCTTCCATGCATCAAAACGCCGTTTCCGAGCGTGTCGTAGCTCCGGCCGCCGCCCAAGTGGTCGCCGCCGTCGACCCCAGCCTCCCTGCGCCCAGCCGCGTACACCCCTAGATGCGGGCGAGCGAGGGCTCCCTTCTGGTGCCCTCAGCGCAGCCAGCCGCTGCCCCTAGCGCCACCCCGGCGAGCCGCCGCCGCACCGGATGGTCGCCGGCGGTTAACTCCGTTTGTGCCGACGTGGCACAGCCATTAGCGGCTAATCCCTCCACTAACAAACCCCCCCTAGGCCACTGACTCATGGGCCCCACGCCCTAATTAACATATATTATATTTTTTGTTTAGTTTTTACTAACCTCAGTGGGCCCATGTGTCAGCTTTGACCAAGCTGACGTGGATGTTGACTGGGCCCACATGTCTGTGACCCTAACCAGCCCTAAGACACTGACTATTGGGTCCACTGGTCAGGTTTGACCTGGACCGTGCCCCGTTGACCTGCTGACATCATGATGATGTCATGCTGACGCAGTAATTAATTTCTGTTTTAAAACAATTCAGGAAATTCCAGAAAATGTCTTAAACTTCAAAAAATCATAGAAATTAAACCGTAACTCCAAATGAAATAATTTATATATGAAAAATTATCAGAAAAATTGAAGGAATCTGTTTATGGCATTTTCATGCATGTTAGAACAACTTATGGCTGCAGTTTAGGCCAATTCACATAAATGGAATTTAAACTCTCACATATGGAGTTTGAATTTGAACCTAGGGTTCAAACCAATCCATTTAACATGTTGCTAGTTGCATTAGCTCAAAACACAACATATTGACATGTCATGATCGTGCATCATATTGTGCATTGCATTGATTGTGTTCATTCTCTGTTGCCGGTGGTTGTCCCCTCTCGATAGACGTTGTACCGACGCTGTGATCGTTGACACTGATGAGGACCCAATGATATCTTCAGAAGTGCCAGGCAAGCAAAACCCCTTGTTCATTCCGATACAACCCCACTCTCTCGCTCCTGCTCTCTTTTACCGCATTAGGACAACAATGATTCATCTGTTACTTGTTGCAGTAGTTGAACCCCTTATCCTCTGCATGACCTGTCATTGCCACAGTAAAGAGATGAAACCCACTAGCATGAGTAAGAGTTGTTTGAGCCCTGATGTGCCTACTTAATCATGCTTGTTTGTCATGCCTGCTATTGCATAGAATTCTATCAGGTCTGATTCATCGGGAATGAATTGGAGGTGTGTGAACATGTCCTACTATGTGTGAGCTAAGTGTCTGAACACGTTTTAGTAAAGGTAGCGGTGAGAGGCCATGTAGGAGTACATGGTGGGTTGTCTCATTGAAACCGTCCTCAGGAACTGAGTTCTGTGTCTGTCCCTTCGGGGAAATGTCACGCGGTGACATCCGGAGTCCTGCCTAGCCTGCTACAACCCGGGTTCCCGGAGTCCTGTTAGCCCAGTGCTACCGCCCGGATTCACACGCTACTGACCGACATGCTCGATGTGATTCATGTATGCCTGTCCCCATAGGTTAGTGCCACTTTGGGTTCACGACTAGCCATGTCGGCCTGGGTTCTCTGTCATATGGATGCTAGCGACACTATGATATACGTGAGCCAAAAGGCGCAAACGGTCCCGGGCCATGGTAAGGCGACACCCATGGGAATACTGTGCGTGAGTCCGCAACGTGATATGAGGTGTTACCGGCTAGATGGATGTGACTTGGAATCGGGGTCCTGACAGTTCCCCAACAGTGGCATCCGAACCAGGTTTATGCGTAGATGTTATATGCACGAGTAGAACAAAAAGGAGTTGTGGGCGTGGGTATATACGTATTGCTTACCGTCACTAGTCGATTCTTGATTCAACAGCATTGTTGGATGAAGCGGCCCAGACCGACATTACGCGTACGCTTACGCGAGACTGGTTCTTCCGACGTGCTTCACACATAGGTGGCTAGTGGGTGTCTTTTTCTCTAGCTTTAGTTGAATCAGATTCAATGAACAGGGTTCTTTCTGAAGATCAAAAAGCAATCACTATAATGCGTTGTGGTTTTTGATGCATGGGTAAGGACGGTTCTTGCTCAGCCCATAGCAACCACGTAAAACTTGCAACAACAAAGTAGAGGACGTCTAACTTGTTTTTGCAGGGCATGTTGTGATGTGATATGGTCAAGACGTGATGAGATATAAATTTTTGTATGAGATGATCTTGTTTTGTTGAAGTTATCGGCAACTGCGAGAATCCTTATGGTTGTCTCTTTATTGCATAAGATGCAAGAGCCAAATAATTGCTTTGCTTTATCACTATGCGATAGCAATAGTTGCTAAAGCAATAGTTGGCGAGACGACCATGTGATGACACATTGATAGAGATCAAGATGATGGAGATCATGGTGTCATGCCGGTGACGATATAGATCATGATGGTACTTTGGAGATGGAGATCAAAGGCGCAAGATGATCATGGCCATATCATGTCACATATTTTGATTGCATATGATGTTTATCCTTTATGCATCTTATTTTGCTTAGTTCGGTGGTGCATTATAAGATGATCTCTCACTAAATTTCAAGGTATATGTGTTCTCCCTGAGTATGCACCGTTGCCAAAGTTCGTCATGCCGAGACACCACATGATGATCGGGTGTGATAAGCTCTACGTTTACATATAACGGGTGCAAGCCAGTTTTTGCACATGCAGAAATACTTGGGTTAAACTTGACGAGCCTAGCATATGCAGATATGGCCTTGGAACACTGAGACCGAAAGGTCGAGCGTGAATCATATAGTAGATATGATCAATATAGTGATGTTCACCATTGAAAACTACTCCATCTCACATGATGATCGGACATGGTTTAGTTGATTTGGATCACGTGATCATTTAGATGACAAGAGGGATGTCTATCTAAGTGGGAGTTCTTAAGTAATATGATTAATTGAACTTTAATTTATCATGAACTTAGTCATGATAGTATTTGCATAACTATGTTGTAGATCAATAGCTCGCGATGTAGCTCCCCGTTTATTTTGATATGTTCCTAGAGAAAAACTATATTGAAAGATGATAGTAGCAATGATGCGGATTGGATCCGCGATCTGAGGATTATCTTCGTTGCTGCACAGAAGAATTATGTCCTTGATGCACCGCTAGGTGACAGACCGATTGCAGGAGCAGATGCAGACGTTATGAACGTTTGGCGAGCTCGATATGATGACTACTTGATAGTTTAGTGCACCATGCTTTACGGCTTAGAATCGGGGCTTCAAGGATGTTTTGAACGCCATGGAGCATATGAGATGTTCCAAGAGTTCAAATTAGTATTTCAGACTCATCCCATGTCGAAAGGTATGAGACCTTTGACAAGCACTTTCCCTACAAGATGGAGGAGAATAGCTTAGCTAGTGAGCATGTGCTCAGAATGTCTGAGTAGTACAATCACTTGAATCAAGTGGGTGTTAATCTTACAGATAAGATAGTGATTGACAGAGTTCTCTAGTCACTATCACCAAGTTACTGGAACTTCGTGATGAACTATAATATGCAAAGGATAAAGGGAACAATTCCCAAGCTCTTCATGATGCTGAAATCGACGAAGGTAGAAATCAAGAAAATCATCAAGTGTTGATGCTTGACAAGACTGTCGGTGTGAAAACCGGCGGATCTCGGGTAGGGGGTCCAGGACTATGCGTCTAAGGTCGATGGTAACAGGAGACATGGAACACAATGTTTTACCCAGGTTCGGGTTCTCCCTATGGAGGTAATAGCCTATGTCCTGCTTGATTGATCTTGATGAATATGAGTATTACAAGAGCTGATCTACCACGAGATCGTAATGGCTAAACCCTAGAGGCCTAGCTTGTATGGTTATGATAATGTGTATCTCTCTCTGGACTAAGTCCTCGGTTTATATAGACACCGGGAGGATCTAGGGTTACACAAGGTCGGTTACAAAGAAAGGAATCTACATATTTGGTCGCCAAGCTTGCCTTCCACGCCAAGGAGAGTCCAACCCGGACATGGGTGCAGTCTTCGGTCTTCGTATCTTCACAGCCCATCAGTCCAGCCCATGGCTAACAGGCCGAACGCCCGAGGACACTTAGTCCAGGACTCCCTCAGTATCCCCTGAAGCTGGCTTCAATGACAAGGTATCTGGCACATAGATCTGTCTTCGGCATTGCAAGGCGGGTTCCTCTTCGGGTAGTCTTCGGATGTATCGAACATGTCCGGACCTGTAACACACACCACACACAACCGTAGAGAGAATATAATATTCCACGAGTCCAATTTGCTGACAACTTTTTACAATATGACATCACGTCTGCCCCGGTCACTATATCGAACCATTTTGTCTGCCACCCCGTGTTTCGAGATGCAGTTTCCATTGGCACATCTTGTAAAAGCAGAGATTATGTCCCCATATTATGGGATCTTCATCAATACGGGTGTGGGCAACCCAACCGTGCCGTTTACACATCCCTTGGGAGTAGGCGAGTAGGAAGGCGTTTGACATTCGTGGCCTTTATAAGGGGATAAGGATTCATCCTCATTCAACCACGCCTTCACTTTCCTCTGCCCATCCATTCTTGAGCTCCAGCGCCCAAGCTCTAGCTTCCCCCACCGGAGAAAGCACTCCAACCATGTCCGGATCCGGAGCTGGAGGCAAGTGGATGGCCTCCTCTGTTAAGAAGAAAGACATCAAGGAGCTCCGAGAGGCCGGATACCTGGCCAAGGAGATCGTTCACCGTATCCCAACCGAGGGACAGATCATCCCTACCCCAGAGCCCCATGAGAGGGTTGTATTTCTCACACATTTCGTCCGCGGGCTGGGGTTCCCTCTCCACCTGTTCGTCCGCAGGCTGGGATTCCCTCTCCACCCGTTCGTCTGCGGAGTGATGTTTTACTATGGGCTGGACTTCCATGATCTAGCCCCCAACTTTATCCTCAACATCTCAGCATTTATAGTCGTTTGCGCGGCCTTTCTCCGTATCCCACTTCACTTCGGCCTATGGTTGAAGACCTTCAACGTAAAGCCGAAGGTGCTGAGAGGCCAACAAGCAGAGTGCGGAGGCGCCATGGTGGGCAAGATGCACAATGTCGCATGGCCCGAAGGCTCCTTTGTGGAGACGGAGAAGGGGTGGCAGTCGGGATGGTTATACATCACCGAGCCGCGCGACACCAACTGGTCGGCGATCCCCAAATTCCGATCCGAAGTTCCGATGCGGCTCACCTCCTGGCAAGAGAAGGGTCCAACCTGGGGTTCTTCGAATGAGCTAACTGGGCTCCAGACGTGCGTCCAGAACATGATAACCAAGAGAATCAAACTTGTCAACGTGATCAAGGTTATGCTCATTCGCCGGATCCTTCCATGCAATGCCGGACTTGCTATTTGTGGGAGTTCGATCCGGCCAAGCACTAGACGCTACTAGAGCTCTTCGGCACGACGCATGAAGATATCTGGTAAGTACTCTTCAAGGCCGGCAAGACACCATCGGCTACGACCGAGGATCGCGTGCTTAGCTTAAAATGCCAGGCAAATTCAGTAAGTTCTTTCATATTTTCAAGGTATAGCCTTTACTGGCGTATTTCGAGAAGGAGTCTAGATGCTGGACCTGTCGGAGACGCTCGCCGCCACTCAGCGTCGCCTGGATGCCGCTCAGCTGGAGCGCGATGCCGCCTACGGATTCACGCCCGCTGCAGCCGGGCCAAGCTGGGTCGCCGATATGCGTGCCCGGGGAGGAGCGATCGGCCGGGCCCTCGGCGCCGTCCCAACCGTCTACGAGACCCAAGCAAAGAACATGCATGCTGCCCAGGCAGCCGCAGCCGGCCTGGACCAGGTCATCGGTGAAGAGCTGAAAGAGCGCATCGGGCGGATGCGCGAACTCCTCCACACCGCCAACACCCAGCAGGACTGCCTTAACTAGCTTGCCAAGCCGGCGGGATCCGGCTCCGCCCGCCTCGGCGGGTCCGGCGAACTTCTGCACACCGCTTCCTCGCCACCCGGCGATGCGCACTCCGGTTGTGCTCGGACTCGTCGCGACCCAGCCATTACAGCCGCCGGCGGATTGGGCGATGAGCCCGTCCTAGAGATCTAACACGGACCTAGCCCGCATGGCCGGCGTCCGGCTCCAACCGACCCGCCCCCCCGTGGCCTGGCCGCAAGTCGACTTGGCCCGAGCGCCATCGACGACACCGATGCTCGCCACCGCCTTGATCAGCTGGCTCACTCCCTGGAGGTGGAGGAGAGCGGCGCTATCGGGCCGGCGTGCTTCGGCCCGCGCATCTGGGAGGAGCCCTTCCCCAAAGGATTCATGCTCTCCCGCGACACCCCCAAGTACAACGGGGCGGTGAAGCCACAAGACTGGCTTACCGACTACACCACGGCCATTGGCATCACCAGTGCCAATCGTCATCTCGCCGTGCGCTACACACCGCTCATGCTCCAAAGGTCGGCCCGCACGTGGTTGAACAGCCTGCCGATGGGCAGCATCAACACGTGGGTGGACTTCGAGGAAGCCTTCATCCGCAACTTGACCTACAAGTGACCCGGCCGCCCTAGCCAGCTCTTCATGTGCGTGCAAGGGCCTACGGAGACCGGTCGCGAGTACATCGCATGCTGGACCGAGCTCTGGAATAGCTGCGAGGGCGTCCATGAAGTCCACGCGATCCAGTACTTCATCAGCGGGTGCCGCGCTCATGGTGACGGCGGACAAGTACGCCAACGCCGACTCCGCCATGAAGATCCAGGTGGTGCTGGATGAAGCCAGCAAGACAAAGCCGGTTCCCCCTCCGAAGCCGGCCGGCGAAAGCAGCCGACAGCAGCATCACCAGAACAACAAGCGCAAGGCTGACCAGCCGGCGCCGCGTCATGACAACCGGCTAGTCGCGGCCACCGAGCCCGCGGGGGACCCGGCGGCAAAGCGCTAGCAAACCGGCAAGACAGCATGGCAACCCGCCATGAGCTTCGAGCAGATGCTCGACGCCCCCCTGCAAGCACCACAGCGGCGCAAGACCCTCCACGCACACGCTTCGGCAGTGCACCATCACCAAGCGCATGATGAGGGACGACTTCCCGCCCCCTCCGGCTCTAGCTCAAGGCGCAGGACAGTCGTCTTCACCAGCCTCGGCGACGACAAGCACAGTGAGTGCCTCCTTCGGCAGGAGGTGAACACCGTCGTCCCGACCAAGCCGGAGTTCATGCACTGGTCAGATCGCCCTATCACCTGGACCCAGGAGGATCACCTAGCAGTCATGGCGATTCCGGGTGGTTATGCCCTCATCCTCAACCCCACCATCGTCGCGCGGTGCACATGCAAGTTCTCCCTCGACATCCTCTACCGCGACACGAGTCCTCATCGACGGTGACAGGAGCATCAACATCCTCTACCGCGACACGATGTCCAAGCTCGGCCTCAAGGCCGAGGACCTGGAGCCGACCCGAACGATCTTCCACGGCATCGTGCCCGGCCTCTCCTGCTCCCCCATTGGCTGGGTCCGGCTAGATGTCCTGTTCGGTGACAGCAGCCACTTCCGGCGCGAACCGATCTGGTTCAAGGTGGTGGACCTTTCCAGTGCGTAAAACGTGTTGCTTGGCCGGCCCGCGCTCGCGAAATTCATTGCAGTTCCCCACTACGTGTACCTGAATATGAAGATGCCGGGTCCCAAGGGCCTCAACACCATCATCGGCGAGTACCGCAAGTCCTTGGAGTGCGCCCGAGATGGCGCCAAGTTGGCCGAGTCGCTGGTCATTGCCGAGGAGCAACGCCAGCTCGATCGGATCGTCGCCCTGGCAGGCGAGGCGTACGCCGCGTCGATCCCGACCCCGGACCCGGACGACGAGGCCGCCTTCAAGCCCTCCATGTCAGGACCCCGATTCCAAGTCACATCGATCTAGCCGGTAACACCTCATATCACATTGCGGCCTCACGCATGGTATCCCCATGGGTGTCGCCTTACCATGGCCCGGGAGCATTTGCGCCTTTTGGCTCACGTATATGATAGTGTCGCTAGCATCCATATGACAGAGAACCCGGGCCGACATGGCTAGTCGTGAACCCAAAGCGGCGCAGACCTATGGAGACAGGCATACATGAATCACATCGAGCATGTCGGTCATCAGCGAGTGAATCCGGGCTGTAGCACTGGGCTAACAGGACTCCGGGGGACTAGGGCTGTAGTAGGCTAGGCAGGACTCTGGATGTCACCGCATGACATTTCCACGAAGGGACAGACATGGGAACGAAGTGAAACACATGCCGGCCAGTCAAGTGTCCTGAGCAGTAGTGCTGGGCTAGCAGGACTACGGTGAACCGGGCTGTAGCAGACTACTATGGCTCGAGGAACACTAGACTACATTTCCCCATAAGAGAGGTTGCCAAGGATAAACAACTAGATTGTCGGATCCCACTCATACCAAGCATTTCAATCATACACACAATATGCCCGATATGAGTACATACAACATGGCATCACAACAAAACTCTACAACTCAAGTACTTTATTTAAAGGCTCTAGAGAGCCGTACATAACATGTTCATATAGGTAGGGGTCACATGACTCGACACTCAAGTAATACAAGCATACAAGCACATGCGGAAGCAAATAGTCTGAGTACAGACACTAGAAAGCAAGAAAGCTTCTCGAAACCTGTCTATCTACATAGGGCCCTCCATGGCCAGGATCACCACCTGGGTGGCGAGTTACTCATCGACGTCGAGGTCTACATAAAACCCATCAGAGGGGGCGGTGTTGTCGTCTGAAAACAGTAATTAAGCAAACATGAGTACAAAGGTACTCAGCAAGACTTACATCAGATCCTACTATACATGCTCATTCTCAAGAAGGTGGTGCGGTTATTGTAGCAAGCCAGCTTTGAATCTTGGCTAAGCTATCCTATGGAACTCCACTAGTAAAATAGTTTTCGCACACGAGTCCACTACTCACCAACACAATACTCCACCGGGGATCCTCCCTCATCATCCTACAAGAGGGCCATCCTCTGTACTCACACTTATCTTGAGTCTTTTAGTACTATCCATTAACTTGTCTATGAACTGTATAGGCAACCAAGTAGTCCTTTACCGCGAACGCGGTTATTCGAATAGTTTTATACCCTGCAGGGGTGTACTTCTTCATACACGCTTTCACCACTTACCGCCATTTACACGACATGTACTCGGCAACCTTCAAGCGGAAGCCAAACGAGGGTGTCGGCCACGGCCTACCTAAACACTCAAGCCTCTAGTACAGGTTTATCGCCTATCTAGGTTCCATCCGCAGGGAGTCCGGCCGAGGTTTCCGCATACGGCCCCGAACGATGTGAACAGGGTTCCCGAGACACAAACGAGTGACTCGGTACACCATGCCACGGTGTATCTACCGCAACATAGCCCACCCCTAGGGTCAGCGCTACGCACGGCCGCCAACACATAACCTACAAACACAAGAAACTAATTGCAACTCCTGGACAGAGTACTAGGGTGAATAAGAAGCCGAGAGGATCCATTGGTTTCGGGCCCAATGTATGGTAGTAACTGAATCTTAAATCACACATACAGATCTCAGTTCTTATGGACGGCCTCAATGAAACAACCCACCATGTACTCCTACATGGCCTCTCATCGATACCTTTACCAAATCATGTTGAACACATACCTCACATTACCGACATAATCATTTCACTCTAGCCCATCACCCAGATGAACCAAACATGACACAACTCTAAGCATAGCAGGCATAGCACGGTAGGAAACACATACATGGCTCAATCAACTCCTACACATGCTAGTCGGTTTCATCTAGTTACTGTGGCAATGACAGGTCATGCAGAGGATAAGGGTTCAACTACCGTAGCACACATCAGTTTGAATCGCGTTGTCTTAATGCAGTAATCAAGAGCAGAAGCGAGAACATGGGTTTGTATCAGAATGTTCAATGGGTTGCTTGCCTGATGTAGTGGTAGTAGGGTACTGCCCTTCAGACGGATACTTGGGGTTATCCTCGGAGGCAGAACCTACCACGAAACACACACCGAACATAATCAACACATGACAATATGCACCAATATGATGCATGCTATGACATGGCAAAATGAATGTATCTTGGCCTAATGCAAGCTAAAACAGAAAGGAATGAACCCATTTGAATCAAAGATTCAAATGTTAGTTCATTTAACATAGCCTTATTAGTGCATTATCTTATTCTGCTTAAACAGCAAGGTTAACTTGTTTTGTCATGCATTAAACCATTACAGATGGATAGATTGAATTTTTCTGATCATTTTTCATATATATATTGTTTGATTTGGAGCTATGGTTGATTTTCTATGATTTTTAGAAGTTTTGGCTATTTTTTGGAATTTCCTATATAAGAATAATTCTAGTAATTGAATTAATGCGTCAGCATGACATAGGTGTGACATCAGCGGGTCAACTGGGTTGGCCAGGTCAAACATGACTGGTGGCCCCTGTCTGTCAGTGGCTCAGCTAATTAACAGGATTAAATTAGTACTAATTAAGTGTTAGTGGGGCCTGGGCCCACATGTCAGTGACTAAACTAATTAAAATTAGTTAACCCTAATCCTAAACTAATTAGCAGGCCGGCCCCACCTGTCATAGGCTCAGAGGGGGAGTCAACCTGGGCCCACGCGTCAGTTCACAGTCAAAAGTGGTCAAACTCGCCGGCGTTTAGCCACCGGCTTTTAGCCGCCGGTGAGGCCAGACGCGGTGGAGGGGCTTGTGTTTTGCACTCCGGCGACCAAAAGGACGGCAGAGACCATCTACATGATGCGGGGAGTGAGCCGCGTCGAGTGGAGGCAGTAGGTGGAGCTGGGGTGTCCGTAGACGACGGCGGCGAGCACGTCCGCGGCGGCCTTAGTTCGGACGAGGTTGAACTAGTCGGTAGCAGGCACGGCGAGGGGCGTGGGGGGGTGCTACGGGCTCCTGCGAGTGCATTGAAGATGATGGCATGCTCGGTTGCGGCCCAACGTGGCTGTGGCCACGACGGCGACGTGCGGTGGCGGCAGCGAGCTTCGGCTCCTATGGCCGTGGTGGTTAGAGGACGCGGACGAGCGTGGGGAGAGAGGGAAACGGTGGCGGAGCTCACATCGATCATGAAGAGGGGATCGGCTTGCTCGGAGATGGCTTGGCGACGGCGAATCTGTCGATGGAGTCCGGCGGCCGTGCTCGGGGAAGACGACTCGTGGCGGCGATGTGGGGCTTCTGCGGTGGCGTGGCTCGGGGTGGAAGGAAGAGGGGGTCGAGGCGGAGCCTCTGGGCCGGTCAGACAGGCGAGGGAGAGGCGGTGGCCGCGGTGGTGCTTGTCGGCGGCGACGGCTGCGCTCGGCAGGGGATGGGGAGAGAGCCATAGGGGGAAGAGGGGCACGGGGAGAGTGGGGAGAATGAGAGGGGGACGTGGGGGAGTGCGTGGCACTCGTAGGCGCGTCCGGGGCGTCGGCGGAAGCAGGAGGTGGCCGGCGTGTGGCCGCGGGCGCCGGCCACGCGCCTCTCGTCCTCCTGGCGAGAGGAGGAGGACGACTGGCAGGGGCCAGTGTGCTGGGCCGAGCTGGGCCAAGCCAGGCGACAGGTAAGTCCTCCAACTCTCTCTCTCTTTCTGTTTTGCTTTTACTTATTTCCTGCTATGTGTATTGAAATAGAATAAATACTATTTCATTTCCAAAAACTCTGGAAATATTCAGAGACACATTTGGGAATATTCTCAACTGCCTAAAAATGCTTCCAAGATTATTTGAGCACTTTAAATTATTTATAGCATTTAAAATGACCAAATTCAAATACTTATGGCTTGTTAAAAAAATCCAGAATGGCTCCATAAATTGCAAGACCATTTTTGGCAGAGGTTTTAGTCAAGACCAAAAATGGTTGGCTTTTATGAAGGGCGTTTTGGGTTCATTGAAATTCCAATTGTTGGAAATTAGCATTTTCAGGGGGGTGTTGGGGTTGATTAGGCCCCATTTCAAGTTTAAGAGAAATTTAAACATGATGCACAAGTTCAACCAACCCTAATGCGTGACTAAAAGCAGGGATGTGACACTCCAAGGAGACCAAGAAAGTGAAGCTCAACCCAGAAGACCCCAGCTGCAGCAAGTACGTTGTCATAGGCGCCCGCCTCAACCACAAATAGGAAGGCGAGCTCGTCGACTTCCTCCGTGAGAATCGGGATATCTTCGCATGGACCCCCAAGGACATGCCGGGTATCCCGAGGAAGTACGCCAAGCACAAACTTCACGTCTGCAAGGACGCCAAGCCTATCCGTCGACCCCTACGACGATTTTCCGAAGAGAAGAGAAGAACCATTGGTGAAGAGGTCGCCAAGCTTTTGGCGGCCGGCTTCATAATGGAAGTGTTTCACCCCAAGTGGCTAGCCAATCCAGTCCCCATCCATAAGAAGAACAAGACTTGGCGCATGTGTATCGACTACACCAGCCTCAACAAGGCCTGTCCCAAGGATCCGTTCGCCCTCCCGCGGATCGACCAAGTCATCGACTCGACCGCCGGGTGTGAGCTCCTGTCCTTCCTGGACGCTTACTCCGGCTACCACCAGATCAAGCTGGACCCGGTAGACGCCCTGAAGATGTCCTTCATAACGACCTTTGGGGCATATTGCTACATCACCATGTCGTTCGGCTTGAAGAACGCTGGCGCCACCTTCCAGCGCCGCATGCAGAAATGCCTGCTACCGCAACTCGGCCGCAATATCCACGTATACGTGGACGACATCATGGTGAAGACCAAGCAGCACCTCATGCTCCTCGATGATTTAAAGGAAACCTTCGCCAACCTCCGCGAATACAAGGTCAAGCTTAACCCGGAAAAATGCATCTTCGGCGTCCCGGCCGGAAAGCTACTTGGCTTCCTCGTCTCAGAATGCAACATTGCGGCAAACCCGAAGAAGATCAAGGCCATCGAGCGCATGCGCAAGCCGGCTCGGCTGCGAGATGTCCAGAAGTTCACCGGATGCTTGGCCTCGGTCAGCCGGTTTCTAAGCCGGCTGGGCGAGAGGGAGCTACCCCTGTACCAGCTGATGAAGAAGACGAGCCCGTTCGAATGGAACGACAAGGTAGACGAGGCCTTCCAAGACCTCAAGCGAATGCTCTCCACCGCACCAGTCCTAGCCGCGCCGATCGACAAGGAGCCGCTGTTGCTCTACACAGCCGCGACCTCGCGGGCGGTCAGCACGGTGCTGGTGGTCGAGCGACCAGAGAAGGGCAAGATCCAAGCTGTCCAGCGCCCAATCTACTACCTGAGCGAGGTGCTCTCCATCTCCAAGCAGAACTACCCGCACTACTAGAAGATGTGTTACGGCGTGTTCTTCACCGCCAAGAAGCTGAAGCAGTATTTCCAAGAGCACGTTGTCACCATGGTCAGCACGACGCCTATCAGAGAAATCATCGGGTGTCGGGATGCCTCTGGCCGGGTTGCCAAGTGGGCGATCCAACTAGCCAGACACACCATTGTCTATGAGCCCCGCACCGCGATCAAGTCTCAAGCCCTGGCCGACTTCCTCGTCGACTGGACCGAGACCCAGTACTTGCCACCGCCTCCCGACTCGACGCATTGGCGCATGCACTTCGACGGGTCCAAGATGCGACTCGGCTTGGGGGCCGGCATCGTACTGTCGTCCCCGAAGGGCGACCGGCTCCGCTACGCGCTGCGGATCCACTTCGGCGCCTCCAACAACATCGCCGAGTACGAAGCCCTTGTGTACGGCCTCCGGCTTGACAAGGAACTCTGCATCCGGCGCATCCTGTGCTACGGCAACTCGGACCTGGTGGTGCAGCAGTGCTCCGGCGAATGGGACACCAGCGACTCCAACATGGCAAGCTACCGCTTCCTCGTCCAGAAGCTGTCCAGATCCTTCGAGGGCTGCGAGTTCCTCCACGTCCCGCGTGCGGAGAACGAAGCAGCTGACACACTCGCCAAGATCACCTTATCGCGACAAGCCATCCCGTCCGGCGTCTCCCTCTAGCACCTGCGCAAGCCATCCGTCAAGCCATTGCCGGACTCTGAGTCCATCCACGTTCCAGACAACCCGGCCGCACCTCAAGCCGGCCCGGGGACTGCTGAACCCAGCCCATGGGCTGCTCAGCTCAACCCGGCCACCATCGCCTCGAACCCGGCCGTCCCAAGGATTCGGTCGCCAACCCGCGCGCCTTACTTGGTGATTCCTGATAAAGTTAGGATGCTGCGGTCCCCCACTTCGCCCTAAAGCCACAGATCCAACTTTGGCTGTCGGCTGGCAAGCACAGCGGGCCAAAGCTCCTTTCTGCTTCATACACTAAGTCAAAGGCTGTCGGGTCGATCAATCCGGCCCACCATTCATCAAATGAACAGCCGCAAGACCGGCTCCTCGCCAACCGGCTTCGCCGAATTGCCGCTAGCTGGCCCAGTGGGTGTTTCGCTCGTGCTCAACGTTTCTAGGGACCCAAGTCCTGCGCGCTCCTCTCAAAGAACCAAACTCCTTGTCACAAACCGGAGCCTCGGCCGTCTGACTCACGGGGGGGAGGTTTGAGAAAGGAAAAGCGCATGAAATCGGTCCAAAAAACGGAAGGCAAAAAAGCAAAAGCACCCACAACATCTACACAAGTATTTAAGAAAAGGCCCACGGCCCGAGTTCATTACACCCTAAAACCCCCAGTGGGTGGGTGGACCTGCTATTTAACAAATTTTACAAAGTGTCTCAGGAATCTCCAACGTCGCGTCGCGTCGTCGACGGCTCTCCCCTGGCGGCCTCCGGGTCCAGCGAGGCGCCGGTGTCCTCCTCAGCACCCGCCTCGCAGTAGACGCCCGTCACCTCCGACCTCCGCTCCGGATCGTGGAGGAGCAAGCCGTAGTCGTCGCCGTTCACGGCCCTGCCATCTTCCGTCCGCTCCGGATGGAACTCGTCGTGGAAGGCAAACTTGGCGATGTAGCTGGGCCGGGAGGCGATCCGACCGGCTTGCTCCTGCAAGAGCTGCTCTGAACCGGCCCGCTGGTCCATCAACGCGTCTAGCTGCAGGTCCGGATGCCAGGACAGCGTGAACCGAAGCGCCATCTCAGCACCGGCACGAGCAGCGGAGACGCGCCACTCGCCAAGCCGGTCTGGCCCCACCTCCAACGAACACGCCAGGCGCGAGAAGCTACTCGGTTGGACGGAGTCCGGCCATAGGGCCGCCATCATTGCGGTGCCGGCCTGGGACAGCCACCCCAACTGTGTTCCCAGGATCTAAAGGTGGGCCTCAGCGGCGGCGATGATCTCCGGGAAGGTCCAGGCCACCCGCGGATGTCACAGCCCTAGAATTGTTTGCAATAGTTTCATAAGACAGCATCCATGCATCGTGTCTAATTTCTGAAAGTTGAATTGAGGTTTGTTGAAACCCTCAGAAATCAGTTCAAAAATAACCAACTTTAAAAGTCTTCTCAAATGAGTCCAATAAAATGTTTCTGTTATTCTATAGAATTATTGGCAAGAGCGGAAATTCAAACCAATATTTTTATGAGCTCAGAAACATTTATTTTGTCCATTTGAATTAATCCAATAATTATTTGCTTTGGATTTATATTTAATATATATCAAATATAACTTCAGTAATTCTGGAAGTTTGTGAGTGGCTTTGTATATATTTAAGCAAGCCATATAATAACCTACAGAATTTATGAAATGATTTAGTGGCTAAAACTAAATCAAAACAAAGAGGAAATAAAATAGAAAACAGTAATTAAAATAGAAAACAGAGAAGGAGGGAGTACCTGTAACTTACCTGTCCCACGAGAGAAGCCAGCCCACCAGGCCCATGTGCCAATCATCCTCCTCCTTGCGCCCGAAGGACGCCGGGCGCATGCCCGACGTGCGTCGGCCACCTCCACCTTGCCTGCCTGTCTCCTCGCTGCCCCGAAGCGCCTAGAGGACGCCACGCACCCCCCGGACCGCTCTCACTCTCTCCGACGCGTCCCCGAGCTCCGCATTGTCGTCCTCTTCTTCCACTTCGAGCCAAGCAACTAGGGAAGCACCGCATCGCCATCCCTGACGCCTTCTTCAACCTCGGTGCCGGTGATCCCTGCCGCTCAATTCGCCGCCCACAGAGCGTCCCCGGCCTCGCCCTCGCGCTCGTTGGACTCGCGGTGAGCCGTTGACCCGAACCCCTCTTCTCCCCCTCGCGTTCGCATGCTCTAGCCCAATCCCCCGACATGGCCGAAGCTCGCCTCCCCTCGAGCTTGTCGCCGGCGTTGCTTCGGCGACCATTTGGTCATCCCGTGCTGCCTAACATGCATACCGCACCGCGTAGTTCCTCGCTAGCGCCTCAGTTCACGCGCTTGCACGCCGTAGCCCCAACCCCGTTGTCGGTGTCAAAACCGGCGGATCTCGGGTAGGGGGTCCCGAACTGTGCGTCTAGGCTGGATGGTAACAGGAGGCAAGGGACCCGAAGTTTTACCCAGGTTCGGGCCGTCTCGATGGAGGTAAAACCCTACGTCCTGCTTGATTAATATTGATGATATGGGTAGTACAAGAGTAGATCTACCACGAGATCAGAGAGGCTAAACCCTAGAATCTAGCCTATGGTATGATTGTCTGTTGTGTACGTTGTCCTACGGAGTAAAACCCTCCGGTTTATATAGACACCGGAGAGGGTTAGGGTTACACAAAGTCGGTTACAATGGTAGAAGATCTACATATCCGTATCGCCAAGCTTGCCTTCCATGCCAAGGAAAGTCCCTTTCGGACACGGGACGAAGTCTTCAATCTTGTATCTTCATAGTCCAGGAGTCCGACTGAAGGTATAGTCCGGCTATCCGAACACCCCCTAATCCAGGACTCCCTCAGTAGCCCCTGAACCAGGCTTCAATGACGACGAGTCCGAAGCGCAGATTGTCTTCGACATTGCAAGGCGGGTTCCTCCTCCAAGTACTTCATAGAAGATTTTGAACACAAAGATAGTGTCCGGCTCTGCAAAATAACTTTCCACATATTGCCATAGAGAGAATAATATTTACACAAATCTAATCTGCTGACGTATTCCGTAGTGTGACACACCACGGCCAAGCCTTTATCCGAGTCATTTCATTATCCCACCTCAGCGCGTCATGCGAGGCGGTTTCCTTGGCACGTCTTGTTAAAGCAGAGATCGTGTCCCCTTATTCCGGGATTCTCATCAATACGGGCGTGGGTAACCCAACCGCGCCATTGATTACGGCGCTTGGAGATAAGCCAGTTTTACCAGGCTGGCGGGGACACATAGTTGCGTCCACCCATATAAGGGGATAAGGATCCACCTTTTCACCTACGCCTTCTTCCTCCCTTGCTTATCCATTCTCTCACACTCAAGCTCCAGCGCCCAAGTCTGCACTTCCCACCTCAACCTTCTCCAGCCATGTCCGGAGCGGGAGGCAAGTGGATGGTCTCCTCCGTCACAGAGGGACACATCAAAAAACTGAGGAAGGCCGGATACTTGTCTAACGACATCACGTACCGGCTTCCCAAAAAGGGGCAGCTCCTCCCCACCCCCAGGCCCCATGAGAGGGTAGTGTTCCTTCCCCACTTCCTCCGCGGACTGGGCTTTCCGATCCACCCATTCTTCCGGCCTGGATTTCCATGATCTGGCCCCGAACTTCATCCTCAACATCTCGGCGTTTATCATCATGTGCGAGGCTTTCCTCTGCATCCGCCCCCATTTTGGCCTATGGCTCAAGACTTTCAACGTCAAGCCGAAGATGGTGCGTGGCAACCAGGCGGAGTGCGGAGGCGCCATGGTGGGCAAAATGCCCAACGTCGTATGGCTCGAGGGCTCCTTTGTGGAGACCCTGAAGGGGTGGTAATCAGGGTGGTTTTACATCACCGAGCCGTGCGACCCTGAGTGGGTCGCAGCCCCCGAGTTCCGGTCCGGACCCCCAACGCGGCTCACATCCTGGAAAGAGATGGGCCTATCGTGGGGCAACAAAGGAGAGGTGACTAGACTGCAAACATGCATCCAAACCCTGGTGGACAAGCAGCTCAACCTTGTCAACGTAGTCCAGGTTATGCTCATCCGCCTGATCCTCCCGTGTCAACAACGGGCCTTCAATCTGCGCGAGTTCAACCCGGCGCAGCACCGAACTCTGAGCAGGCTCTTCGACACTACGTACGAAGATGCCTGGAAGGTGCTTTTCAAGGGCGCCAAGGCTCCCGCATCCGCCACCGAGGATTGCGGATTCAGCACGCAATGTCACGCTAGCGCGGTAAGTTGTTTGTACCTTTCACAAGGTATTAGTTTTCCATAGTTTAACTAAATGTGGGATCTAAGCTCCCTTACCTTTGACAGAGTTGGAAGGTGAAGTCCGGATAGATCGACTGTCCGACTCCCTTGCTTGAAGACGCAGCTGATGCCTGCTTGGCGAAGCTGCTGGTTCCGGCACCCTATGTGGTGCCGGAGAAGAAGGCCACGAAGAAGGCCACGGGGACTCAAAAGAGTGCCCGGCGCCAGGAGGTGTCGGGTTCATCACCCGACGGCTCCGAGGAGCATTCCTCCCGTGAAGACGAGGAGGAAGAAGAAGAGACCTCTCCCCCAACAGCGGGAGGAGAGAAGAAAAGGAAGGCCGCCCTCTCTGGGGAGGCCGGAGGGTCCAAGAAGGGGAGAACCCTTCCCCCGGACTACTCCACCAACGCCGACGACGGCGGAGAAGAGTGGCCGCTCAGGACCAAGCCCCCAGCGAAATCGCAAGTATCCGGATACCAGAGTAATTCATAGTATTCCTTTATTGCATAGTTTTCCCTTATGTCGAATATGATTATGCAGCCCACCCAAAGACCGGCTCGACGCATCATCGAGCGGTTCACTGGACTCGTCGGATGTCAATTCGCTTCCAACGGCTTCCTCCCCCCGCCCTACGGACGACGCCGAAGTGTTGTCTCAACAGGTTCCAAGCCGGGAGGAGGTGGTCCTGGAGGCGCCGCAAGGCGACCTCCCGGACTCCAGGAGTAAAGGGGATAAAACCCCCCAGGGCTCCAAGTTCTGCTCTAGGCCGGACACTGCTCTGGAACCTTCAAAGGTTCCAGAGTCCGGCTGGGGACCTCCTTCCAAGAGGAGCAAGCCCACCGTGCCGGTGACCCCCGTCCAACCGGAGGCGCCGGACAATCTGTTGGAGGCGCTCCAAGGCGCCTGCATCGACGAGGAGCACCGCACCATTATGAGTGCGGTGGTCCAGAAGGTTTAGTCCGCCAAGAGCGGACTGACTGAAGCTTGTACTAGCCTATTAACAGGCTTTGAGGTATGTGAAGAATGTGTAAATAATATTACCGCATAGACAGTAGCCCCTGATGCTCTGTTTGGCGTTCGGGAAGAAAAGCCGAATAGAGGATCAAATAAAATTCGCAGGAGTCTAACAAAAAGGGGTCAATATGCATATGTAGGCTTCTCTTCTTGCGTCCGCCACACTGACTGCGGAAGTGGACATGCTAAAGCAGAACCTCGAGCGGTCTGAGCAAGAGCTCGGGTGTGCCAAGAACAGCTCGAGGACAATGAAGGTAAGAAATACCTTGTTTAAATATATATAAAAAGGTGCAATTGCAAAAAATGACAGGATTATCTTGGCTATTGTTGGGGCCACGTCTGAGGTGGCAACCCTTAAGCAAGCGCTGGTCGAGGCCAAGAAGAGGGCGGCCACGGAGCGCACTGAGCGGGAGAAGTACGAGGCCTAGGTTGGCAAGGTGCAGCAAGAGCTCCAGGTTCTCATGAAAAAACATGAGTTTGGAGCTTGACTCAAAGACGCGAGCGTCCGAGCTCGCGGCGGCTATTGAAAATGCCAAGTCTGCCAAGGCCGAATCCCAAAACACCCTCCAGGAGTTGGATGAGGTGAAGAAGATAGCGGCGGGTAAGGCATTCTTTATGCAAAGCAAACACATAAACGTGAGTTACTTGTTACTTACCCGAATCCGGAGCTCTCCAGGAGCGTTCGCAGATCTTCCCCGGAGTGTGTCTGATGCCGCCGCATTCTATCAAGCCGAGGAGGGCAGCTCGACAGAGAAGGTGTTCTGGTCTCAGTATGCTGAGGCTGGACACCCCGTGCCCCTGAGCGACCAGCTGAAGCAACTGGTCGAGCTCCACAAGGCGGCCGAATAGGCCATGAAGGGCCTCATAGTTCGGCTGTGGCCTGGAGAGGCTCTGCGTGGTAGCTATTTCAGGCTGGTGCGGCGGCTGGTGGAGGCCTGTCCAAGGCTCGAAGTCATCAAGCGGTCCGTCTGCATTGAAGGTGCCCGTAGGGCCCTTGCCCGTGCTAAGGTGCACTGGGGCAAGCTGGATGCTGAGAAGCTTGTGAAGGACGGGCCACCGCCGGGGAAAGAGCATCGCAAGCCCGAGAATTATTATAAGGATGTTCTGAAGGGTGCCTGCCTTGTGGCGGATGAATGTTCTAGGGATGTAATTTTTGAGTGAAACTTGCTCGTTTTGTCCTGTGCGCTGAAAACTTGTTCATATGCACTAAGCAATGCTGTTGGAATTTAAAATATTACCTTCTGTGCGGCTGTTTATCAATTTTGAGAGATGGCGAGTCGTCGGCTTCTCCCCAGTGCCGCTAGTGCTGGGGTGTTCGGGGATAAACCTGAGCATCTTTTTCCCATGTTTGGGTCCTTCGAGGGAGGCGCTCAGCCCAACAAACAAGGCAATCGGACTATAATGCATGAACACTCACACTTAGCCATAGAATTCTATAATTTTAAATTTCGGCGAAGCCCCTGGTATTTGGAAGACCGAGTTCAGGGCGTTATCCACGCCTTGGCCGGACAGAGCCGACTCCTCGCTCTAAGCGGCATAAGTCTTTAGGGACTCGAAAAACCTCTCGAACAGCGACCAGCTCTCGCTTCATCATGATAGTTAGTTTTAGCTTTCTCCACTGAGGTGCTTGACCCAGCTCAACTAGCGCACAATCGCAGTGGTTCTCCTAGTGCTACCTTAGCCGATATAGCGGAACGTAAGGCACCAAAACATAGGAGCCGGGCAAACCCAACTATTGACCCAAGACATGATTCGGAGCCGATGCATATAGTGCTATAAGTTCGGGGTGCCGCACTTGTTAAACTGTTCCGACTTCTTACACCATATTGAGGCGTACTAAAGTGTAACGCCCTCGATACGGCTATAGCTCCCACGTGTCGAGGCACGACTTAGAGTCATAACCGCATTGAAAGCAATGTCGCAAGTCAGGCAATCATTACAACATCCCATGTATAATATAATAAAAGGGGGAGAAACATAGTTGCCTTACACTCGCCACGTCACATCAGAGTACATAAATAACATCCATCATACCAACACTCATGGCCCGACTACGGCGCCAAAATAGAAGAACACCCAACATGCGACAAGGCCCTGAATGAACCCCAACTAGGCACCACTACTGATCATCAGGAAAAGAGACATAATAATGCTGAGAGTCCTCGTCGAACTCCCACTTGAGCTCGTACTCGTCACCTGGAGCGGAATCACCTGGACCTGCATCTGGAGTTATAGTATCTGTGAACCACAGGGACTCAGCAATCTCGCACCCTCGCGATCAAGACTATTTAAGCTTATAGGAATGGATAAGGCCAATGTAAGTGGAGGTGCAGCAAGCGACTAGCATATATGGTGGCTATCTGATACGCAAAAGAGAGCGAGAAGAGGAGGCAAAGCGCGAGCGAGAATCTAGAAGAACAACCTGCACAAGCATTACTCCAACACCGTGTCCACTTCCCGGACTCCGCCGAGAAGAGGCCATCACGGTAACACACTCAGTTGATTCATTTTAAAAATTAAGGTTTAAGTTATCTACAACCGGACGTTAACAAATTCCCATCTGCCCATAACCGCGGGCACGGCTTTCGAAAGTTCAATCCCTGCAGGGGAGTCCCAACTTAGCCCATGACAAGCTCTCACGGTCAACGAAGGAATAGACCTCCACCCGAGACACACCGATCAGACTCGGTAACCCGGTACAACAAGACAATTCGACAGGTTAAAACAAGACGAGCAACACCACCCGCTGTGCCGACAAATCCCGATAGGAGCTGCACATATCTCGTTCTCAGGGCACACCGGATAAGCTAAGAGTACGGGAGCCAACGTAACCCAAGTTGCCGAGGGACGGCCCCGCACGGTGCTCTAGTTTGGACCAACACTCAGAGGAGCACTGGCCCGGGGGGGGGGGTAAAATAAGATGACCCCTGAGTCTGCAGAACCCAAGGGAAAGAAAAGGCTAGGTTGCAAATGGTAAGACCAATGTTGGGCATTGCTGGAAAAGCTTTAATCAAGGCGAACTATCAAGGGGTTCCCATTATAACCCAACCGCGTAAGGAACGCAAAAATCCGGGAACATAACACTGATATGACGGAAACTAGGGCGGCAAGAGTGGAACAAAACACTAGGCGAGAGGCTGAGCCTTCCACCCTTCACCAAGTATATAGATGCATTAAGATAACAGGGCAATATAATGATATCCCAACAAGTAAATAAATGTCCCAACAAGGAACGGCTCCAAACTTCACCTGCAACTAGCAACGCTATAAGAGGGGCTGACCAAAGCGGTAACATAGCCAATCAATGGTTTGCTAGGACAAGGTGGGTTATAGGTTCAACATGGCAATTGGGAGGCTGACAAGCAAAAGGTAGGCATCGTAGCATTGGCATAGCAAAAGAGCGAGCAAACTAGCATAACAAAGATAGTAGTGATTTCGAGGGTATGATCATCTTGCCTGCATAGTTGTCAGAGTAGACTGGATCCTCACAAGCAAACTCAACGGGCTCCTCAGTAGCGAACTCGTCTCCCGGCTCTACCCAACAAGACAAACAAGCAACAAGGATACAATCAACCACGTGCAAGACCAAGCAATATGATGAAATGAAGATATGCTATGCGGGATCCGATGCGGGATGCAAAATGCAAGATATGACAGGAAATGCATGAACCTGGCCCCAACTTGGAATTCCAAGGGTTCCACTGGAAAGATGAGATGAAATCGCTTGAAAACGATATAAAGAACGCCGGAATCGGAGTTACGGTTTGGAAATGGCAAGCGTTTCAAAAACGACACCGGTCTGCGATTTACAGCAAGTAGGCATCTAAACGCAACGAAATGAACATGCTACAGCCACCAAACATGACAACAAAAGACATGGCAGAGATTCCCACAAGATGCTTAACAAAAGACTAGCACTGAGCCACGGACAATTCATCCATTATGAGGTTCAAACAAGCATGGCAAAAATGCAAATGCAAAACAGATTCCAGACTTAGTGAAATTAACACTTGTCTGAAATTTTAGATCACGAAGCCCTCTTCGGAGCAGAAAAACAACATGACACATGACCTGATTAAGACAAGTAAGAACATGGCATGGAACTACACAACAAGCTTAACAAAAGACCCAAAGTGACCTGGGGCCAAAAGGGTACACAAAATATATTAACGGGCACACGAACATAGCTAAAACACAATCAGTTTTCAGACTTAGTGAAAACTGAGACATGCTGAAATATAACTCACGAAGGCATGTAAACGAGCTCGATGCACTCACCACGGTGCAAGTCATGGCAATGCAGTCTACATCCATTAAGAAGGCATAAAATACAAGCTAGACATGGCAAGAACAATGGCATATCATGCACGGATCAACTACAATAACATCGGCAAAATCGGAAACGAGTTGACGATCTGCCCAGATTCACCACGAAGCAAAAGTAGAGCTCAATTGGCTCAAGCTAGGTTGCACCATAGTTGCAAACAAAGACATGGATGGATATAGCATAAGATGAATAACAAAACTCCTTTACTTATCATCCTCAAAAGAGGCACGAATCAGTAGGAAACAAGCTGAACATATGGCATCATGAACTAAAATATCCCAGACTTTGTGAAAACAACTAAGTCCCTGAAAACAGATTTCCTGGGTGCCTCACTTTGCAAGCTTGCACAAGTCACCACACACATCCTAAAAATGCATCGGCTGCACCTCTGGAAAGAAGACAAAATGCTTAACAAAACATATGCAGGACTCACAGGCATAGCATGCACACAATAATCATGCCAAAAATGACAAAAGCCTAAGATGAACTAGCAGATCTGACAATTAACTCACGAAGCCTCCTTCTAACATAATTTTGGGCATGAAGATGAACTCAAATGAAAATGATGTAATGTAATGAAATGATGTACTCGCCGAGGCGAACATTTTGATATATTATACGTCCAAAACGGAGCTACGGATGCAAAGTTACGGGGCCTTGAACAGGAGAATATGAAGTAAAATTTCTGGGGACTTAGACGAAATTTCAACCTCTCTCTCAGATCTAGGGCTTGCACGGATATCGAGGCGCGGCCGGGCACTGTAGCTGTTCGTCGGGAAGAAGAAACGCAGCAAGCCGGCGGGAGGAGGTGGTGGCCAGCGGCCGGATCCAGTGGCCGGCGGCCGGATCTAGCCTGGCTGGGGTCGCCGGACAGCGAGGCGGCTGCGGCGGCTGGCGGCTGCGCGTGGCGGCGTCGGGCGCCGGGCGAGGAGGCACGACGGCTGCCGGAGTTGAAGACGGCCGCGGTGGCGCGGGACGCCGGACTCGGGGAAGAAGACGGGCGCGGTCGGCGGCTGGAACTGGCCCGGTCGGGCGGCGGATGGGCCGGCGCTGGGCCTGCGGGCCCGCGTCGGTGGGAGGCGGCGGTGATGTGGGCACGCTGCCACGTGGCGATGCCCGGTTGGGCGCGGGCGGCGGCGGACGCTGACCTGCCGGGGGCGGACACGTCCGTCGGTGCGGGGAGTTTTTTTTTTTAGAACTAGGGTTTCGAGGGGGAGGAGAGGTCCGAAAATGGAGGGGGGTATTTATAGGCATAAGTGGAGCTAGGAGAGTCCAAATGAGGTGCGGTTTTCGGCCACGCGATCGTGATCGAACGCTCTAGGATATAGAGCAGAGTTTGGTGGGTTTTGGGCCAAATTGGGGGGGTGTTGGGATGCAACACACACGAGGCCTTTTCGGTCCCTCGGTTAACCGTTGGAGTATCAAACGAAGTCCTAATGATACGAAACATGACAGGCGGTCTACCGGTAGTAAACCAAGGCCGCTTGGCAAGTCTCGGTCCAATCCGGAAATGTTTAATCCCCACACACGAAAGAAAGCTAGAAATGACCACCGGAGGAGAACGAAGCGCCGGAATGCAAAACGGACAACAGGGAAAATGCTCAAATGCATGAGACGGACACGTATGCAAATGCAATGCACATGATGACATGATATGAGATGCGTGAAAAAGAAAACAACACATGGAGACAAAGACCCGAACCCGAGAAATAAATATAACTTAACGCCGGAAATGGCAAGAGTTGGAGTACAAATAGGGAAAGTTACGTCCGGGGTGTTACAACACTCCACCACTACGAAAAGATCTCGTCCCGAGATCTAGGACTGAAAGAACTCTGGGTACTCAGAACGGAGGTGATCCTCGCGTTCCCAGGTAGCTTCATGGTCGAAATGGTGAGACCACTTGACATTGAGGAATTTTATTGACTTGTTGCGAGTCTTGCGTTCAGTCTCTTCAAGAATAGCAACTGGGTGCTCACGATAAGAGAGATCTTCTTGGAGCTCAATGTCCTCGAAGTTGACAGTGCGGTCAGGAGTCTTGAAGCACTTTCGAAGCTGAGAGAAGTGGAACACATCATGAACATTTGCAAAGTTTGATGGAAGCTCGAGTTGATAGGCGAGGTCACCTCTCTTGCTGACAATCTTGAAAGGTCCCACGTATCTAGGGGCAAGCTTCCCTTTGATACCGACGCGACGAGTACCTTTCCTAGGAGAGACACGGAGGTAAACATGATCTTCGATCTCGAAAGCCAAATCACGGTGCTTGCTATCATAGTAGCTCTTCTGGCGGTATTGGGCTGCTTTGAGGTTATCACGAATGACTTTGCACATTTCTTCTGCTTCTGTGATTAAGTCATTACCCAAAAGCTGACGTTCACCGGTTTCAGACCAGTTGAGAGGGGTACGGCACTTCCTGCCATATAGAATTTCAAATGGGGCCTTGCCCGAACTTGCTTGAAAACTGTTGTTATAGGAGAATTCAGCATAAGGAAGACAATCTTCCCACTTCATGCCGAAGGAGATCACACAAGCCCTGAGCATATCTTCAAGAATCTGGTTGACACGCTCGACTTGACCGCTTGTTTGAGGATGGAAAGCAGTGCTGAAGCGGATGTTGGTGCCCATGGCCTTCTGAAAAGAATCCCAAAACTTTAAGGTAAAGATGCTGCCACGGTCTGAAGAGATCACTTGAGGAATACCGTGCAGAGAGACAATGCGAGAGGTATAGAGTTCCGCCAATTGAGCTGCAGTGATCGACTCCTTGATAGGTAGAAAATGAGCCACTTTGGTGAGCTTGTCGATGACAACAAATATAGCATCATTGCCACGCTTGGACTTTGGAAACCCAGTCACGAAGTCCATTTCAATGTGGTCAAACTTCCATTCTGGAATGGCAAGAGGTTGGAGGAGACCAGCTGGCCTTTGGTGTTCTGCCTTCACTCTTCTGCAGACAACACATTCGTTCATGAATTGAGCGATCTCGCGCTTCATTCGAGTCCACCAATAAGCTTGCTTGAGATCCTGATACATCTTCGTGCTCCCAGGGTGGATGGAGAGGAGAGAATTGTGAGCCTCGTTCATGATTACTTTATGAAGTTCACCTTTGGGCACAACAATACGATCCTCGAAGAAGAGAGTGTCCTTGTCATCAAGGCGGTAGCACTTGTACTTGGACTGACTCTTGGCAATCCCAATCTTCACCTTTTTCACCATAGCATCAAGAAGCTGGGCTTGGCGAATCTGGTCTTCTAAGGTAGGAGAGACTTGAAGGTTGGCGAGGAAACCTTGAGGAACAACTTGCAGATTAAGTTTGCGGAAAGCTTCACAAAGCTCGGGTTGATAAGGCTTGAGAATCAGACTGTTGCAATAGGCCTTTCTGCTCAAAGCGTCATTAATCACATTGGCCTTGCCTGGAGTATACTCAATACTCGGATTATACTCTTGAATCATTTCGACCCATCGAGTTTGCCTTAGGTTGAGATTAGGCTGAGTGAAGATGTACTTGAGACTCTTGTGATCAGTGAAAATGTCCACTTTTCTTCCCAATAGAAGATGTCTCCAAGTCAAAAGAGCATGCACAACTGCCGCCAACTCAAGATCGTGAGTGGGGTAGTTCTTCTCATTAGGCTTTAACTGGTGAGATGTATAAGCAACAACTTTCTTCTCTTGCATCAAAACTGCGCCAAGACCTTGGAGAGAGGCATCACAAAAGACCTCGTACGGCTTGGATTCATCAGGCGGAGTCAGAACTGGAGCAGTGATCAATTTCTCTTTCAAAGTGTTGAAAGCAATATCACACTCTGAAGACCAAACGTACTTGACGTGCTTCTGAAGAAGATTTGAGAGAGGCTTCGCGATCTTAGAAAAGTTTTCAACGAATCTTCGGAAGTAGCTTGCGAGACCGAGAAAACTGCGAAGTTGCTTCACGTTCTGAGGAGGTTCCCAATTCACAATTGCGGATACCTTCTCAGGATTCACGGAAATGCCCTTGGCAGAGATGATATGACCAAGATAAAGAACCTCATCGAGCCAAAATTCACACTTGGAGAACTTGGCGTAGAACTGATGTTCCCTGAGTTTATCGAGAACCAAACGCAAGTGCTTGGCATGATCTTTCTTGTTCTTGGAGAAAACCAGAATGTCGTCGAGATAGACCAAAACGAAGTCATTGGTGTAGGAGTTGAAGATGAAGTTCATCATGCGAGAGAACGTTGGAGGAGCGTTGGCGAGGCCAAAAGACATGACAGTGTATTCATATGAACCAAAGCTTGTTCTGAATGTTGTCTTGGGAATATCTTCTTCACGAATGCGAATCTGGTGATAACCCATACGGAGATCAAGCTAGGAGAATACTTGGGCACCTTTGAGTTGTTCGAAAAGCTCATTGATGTTGGGAAGTGGGTATTTGTTCTTGATGGTCTTCTTGTTCACTGGACGGTAATCAACACAAAGTCGGTCCGTTCCATCCTTCTTCTTCACAAAAAGAACACCACAACCCCACGGAGAAGTACTAGGCCGGATGAGACCCATTCTTTCTTGCTCATCGAGTTGCTTCTTCAGCTCCTTCAACTCTTCAGGTCCGAGCTTGTAAGGACGTTTGCACACAGGTTCCGTGCCAGGCTCAAGTTCAATAACGAATTCAACTGGCCGGTGCGGAGGCATTCCTGGGAGCTCTTCTGGAAAGACGTCTTGATATTCGCGAACGACTGGAATTTGAGAGATGGCATCCAATTCACCCTTCTCATTGAGAGAAAATAGATGAATGGTATCATCACGAGCGGCAAAGCCAATTACATCCTCAGACGAATGAGTCAATTGAATCTGCCTAGCTGCACAATCAAGCTGAGCCTTGTGCTTAGAAAGCCAATCCATCCCGAGAATAAGATCAATATCCGAGTTACCAAGAACCATTGGAGAAGCCAGAAACTTGAAATCACCCATCATGATAGAAACATCCGGAACTATTGAAGTAGCCCTCATAGACTTAGCCGGAGAAACCACTCCCATAGGTTTACCCAACATTTGTGAAACGAAGTCATGCTTGGAAACAAATGATCTTGACATGAAACAATGCGATGCACCCGAGTCAAAAAGAACTTTTGCTGGAAAAGAGTTAAATGGAAAGTTACCCATGATCACATCTGACGAGTCCTCTGCCTGAGCTGCATTCATCAAATTTACCTTGGCATGCTTGGGGTTATGCTTGACCACAGCTGTACTTGCCGATCTGACAGGAGGAGGAGGAGGAAGACGCCTCTGGTTGAAACACTTGTTGGCATAGTGACCCTTCTATTGGCACTTGTTGCACATGACCTCTGAAAGCGGACGGTGATACGGAGCACTCGATCTTGGAGCTTGAGACGAAGTCTTGTTTTGAAAGCCAGGGTTGGGTGGGTGGGAAGAACCACTGCCACGTTTGCTCTTCTGCTGATATGGCTGACGGAACGGAGGAGGAGGAAGCCAAAACTTCTGCTGCTTGGCCACTTGAGTAGAGGAAGAAGGAGTAACATCTCTGACTCGCTTCCTGGAAGCATCACACCTCAACTGAGTAGCCTCTTGCTTCAGTGCCATGTTGTAGAACTCATCGTATCTCAAGGGCTCGAAGAGGACAAGAGCGAGCTGAATATCTTCTCTGAGACCACCCCTGAACTGGTATATCATGCTCTTCTCATCAGGCACGTCCTGCTTGGCAAAGCGGGCAAGCTTCTGGAACAATTTTTTGTAGTCATAGACAGACAAAGAGCCTTGCTTCAGATTGCGGAATTCCTCACGCTTGCTTTCAACCACACTCCGCGGAATGTGATGAGCTCGGAAATCTCGACGGAAATCATCCCAAGTGATAACACGTCCACCTCTGGAATCCTTGTACTGCTGGAACCATTCTGCAGCTTGATCTTTAAGTTGGAAGGAAGCGAACTTGACAAAGTCCTCAGGCCTGACGTTACTGCACTCGAAATGCTTACATAGATCCACAAGCCAATCGTCAGCATCGGTTGCGTCGACACAATTACTGAAAGTCTTTGGCCCGTTAGCAAGGAACTGGTTGAGTGTAGCAAAGTGACTCTGATTACTGCCTTGATTCCCTTGACTGCCTGGATTGCGCTCTTGAAGAATTTGCATGATCAGCTGAGTGTTTGCATTGGTTGCGGCCATCACAGCTTGCCATGCCTCTGGAGGAGGTGGAGACGGTGGCGGATCTTGATTCTGGTTCTGACTGGTGCTCTTAGCGGGAGCCATCCTGAAGAGGTTGACCACCGTTAGCACATTGACAGATAAATATTGAAGCTGAATCCAATGGAATGAAAATTGCAACATATATTCTTCACATCCGAACAAAATGAACGAATGCATTCCTCTTCAAATGGTCACATATCCATAAATTGAGAAGCCACGTAGAATTAAGGTAGAGAAATAAATCAACAAGGTACGGATCAAGAACGAATAATCGGTAAGAAATCCCAATCACAAACCAATATCCGTGGAAGAAGAACTAGAGCTACTAGAATTCCCACCTATGAAACTCCCGAACCTTTCCGGTTATGCAATCAGCTTTTGGGGATATAGGGGAAGCATAATATCTCACCGAAACTAGCAAATCCTACATCCAGATATATCCATCCTTCAACACATAACCAAGAAAACTTCAGAAACCATCTACCTCAACCTTCGAAAAGCATCCGTTATACAAGTTATGGCGATACTCCCGAACTCCCACCCTAGTACTGGGTGGCGTCGAGGTTATCTCACCAACGAACTGCATAAAAGAGATTTTCGATGTCGGCGAACATATCTCAAGTATTCCAGAATTGCAACGATAAAATTATGATGACAACACCTCAGAGCTCAACTCCCCGGGACACTTCCACTAAACCCCTGACAGGAGGCACCAAGACAGTATTCTCATCATAAGCCATCGGAACAAATCCAAGATACTCGCGTGATCCTAAAAATTTTTTAGTGAAATTTGAGAAGAGAAGAGTCAAAACTCTACGTCAGGATGCCTTACCAGAGCGATGAGGAGACTGGGAAGTAAAAAGAATTCCTAAGCTCTCCGATATATAATTCCTAAAGACTCAAAACATTTTTCTAGACACAACTCGGCTGCTAAAAACGATCAAGCAATGGGGCTCCTAAGGTCGGGGAAGGCTCTGATACCAACTTGTAATGCCCTCGATGCGGCTATAGCTCCCACGTGTCGAGGCACGACTTAGAGTCATAACCGCATTGAAAGCAATGTCGCAAGTCAGGCAATCATTACAACATCCCATGTATAATATAATAAAAGGGGGAGAAAAATAGTTGCCTTACACTCGCCACGTCACATCAGAGTACATAAATAACATCCATCATACCAACACTCATGGCCCGACTACGGCGCCAAAATAGAAGAACACCCAACATGCGACAAGGCCCTGAATGAACCCCAACTAGGCACCATTACTGATCGTTAGGAAAAGAGACATAATAACGCTGAGAGTCCTCGTCGAACTCCCACTTGAGCTCGTACTCGTCACCTGGAGCGGAATCACCTGGACCTGCATCTGGAGTTATAGTATCTGTGAGCCACAGGGACTCAGCAATCTCGCACCCTTGCGATCAAGACTATTTAAGCTTGTAGGAATGGATAAGGCCAATGTAAGTGGAGCTGCAACAAGCGACTAGCATATATGGTGCCTATCTTATACGCAAAAGAGAGCGAGAAGAGGAGGCAAAGCGCGAGCGAGAATCTAGAAGAACAACCTGCGCAAGCATTACTCCAACACCGTGTCCACTTCCCGGAATCCGCCGAGAAGAGGCCATCACGGTAACACACTTAGTTGATTCATTTTAAAAATTAAGGTTTAAGTTATCTACAACCGGACATTAACAAATTCCCATCTGCCCATAACCGCGGGCACGGCTTTCGAAAGTGCAATCCCTGCAGGGGAGTCCCAACTTAGCCCATGACAAGCTCTCACGGTCAACGAAGGAATAGACCTCCACCCGAGACACACCGATCAGACTCGGTAACCCGGTACAACAAGATAATTCGACAGGTTAAAACAAGACCAGCAACACCATCCGCTGTGCCGACAAATCCCGATAGGAGCTGCACATATCTCGTTCTCAAGGCACACCGGATAAGCTAAGCGTACGGGAGCCAACATAACCCAAGTTTCCGAGGGACGGCCCCGCACGGTGCTCTAGTTTGGACCAATACTCAGAGGAGCACTGGCCCGGGGGGGTAAAATAAGATGACCCCTGAGTCTACAGAACCCAAGGGAAAGAAAAGGCTAGGTGGCATATGGTAAGACCAATGTTGGGCATTGCTGGAAAAGCTTTAATCAAGGTGAACTATCAAGGGGTTCCCATTATAACCCAACCGCATAAGGAACGCAAAAATCCGGGAACATAACACCGATATGACGGAAACTAGGGCGGCAAGAGTGGAACAAAACACTAGGCGAGAGGCCGAGCCTTCCACCCTTCACCAAGTATATAGATGCATTAAGATAACAGAGCAATATAATGATATCCCAACAAGTAAATAAATGTCCCAACAAGGAACGGCTCCAAACTTCACCTGCAACTAGCAATGCTATAAGAGGGGCTGAGCAAAGCGGTAACATAGCCAATCAATGGTTTGCTAGGACAAGGTGGGTTAGAGGTTCAACATGGGAATTGGGAGGCTGACAAGCAAAAGGTAGGCATCGTAGCATTGGCATAGCAAAAGAGTGAGCAAACTAGCATAACAAGGATAGTAGTGATTTCGAGGGTATGATCATCTTGCCTACACAGTTGTCAGAGTTGACTGGATCCTCACAAGCAAACTCAACGGGCTCCTCAGTAGCGAACTCATCTCCCGGCTCTACCCAACAAGACAAACAAGCAACAAGGATACAATCAACCACGTGCAAGACCAAGCAATATGATGAAATGAAGATATGCTATGCGGGATGCGATGCGGGATGCAAAATGCAAGATATGACAGGAAATGCATGAACCTGGCCCCAACATGACAGGAAATGGAAAGATGAGATGAAATCGCTTGAAAACGATATAAAGAACGCCGGAATCGGAGTTACGGTTTGGAAATGGCAAGCGTTTCAAAAACGACACCGGTCTGCGATTTACAGCAAGTAGGCATCTAAACGCAACGAAATGAACATGCTACAGCCACCAAACATGACAACAAAAGACATGGCAGGGATGCCCACAAGATGCTTAACAAAAGACTAGCAATGAGACACGGCCAATTCATCCATTATGAGGTTCAAACAAGCATGGCAAAAATGCAAATGCAAAACAGATTCCAGACTTAGTGAAATTAACACTTGTCTGAAATTTTAGATCACGAAGCCCTCTTCGGAGCAGAAAAACAACATGACATATGACCTGATTAAGACAAGTAAGAACATGGCATGGAACTACTCAACAAGCTTAACAAAATACCCAAAGTGACCTGGGGCCAAAAGGGTTCACAAAATATATTAACGGGCACACGAACATAGCTAAAACACAATCAGTTTTCAGACTTTGTGAAAACTGAGACATGCTGAAATATAACTCACGAAGGCATGTAAACGAGCTCGATGCACTCACCACGGTGCAAGTCATGGCAAGGCAGTCATACATCCATGAAGAAGGCACAAAATACAAGCTAGACATGGGAAGAACAATGGCATAGCGTGCACGGATCAACTACAATAACATCGGCAAAATCGCAAACGAGTTGATGATCTTCCCAGATTCACCATGAAGCAAAAGTAGAGCTCGATTGACTCAAGCTAGGGTGCACCATAATTGCAAACAAAGACATGGATGGATAGAGCATAACATGAATAACAAAACTCCTTTACTGATCATCCTCAAAAGAGGCACGAATCAGTAGGAAACAAGCTGAACATATGGCATCATGAACTAAAATATCCCAGACTTAGTGAAAACAACTAAGTCCCTGAAAACAGATTTCCCGGGTGCCTCACTTTGCAAGCTTGCACAAGTCACCACACACATCCTAAAAATGCATGGGTTGCACCTATGGAAAGAAGACAAAATGCTTAAGAAAACATATGAAGGACTCACAGGCATAGCATGCACACAATAATCATGGCAAAAATGACAAAAACCTAAGATGAACTAACAGATCTGACAATTAACTCACGAAGCCTCCTTCTAACAGCATTTTGGGAATCAAGATGAACTCAAATGAAAATTATGTAATGTAATGAAATGATGTACTCGTCGAGGAGAACATTTTGATATATTATACGTCCAAAACGGATCTACGGATGCAAAGTTACGGGGCCTCGAACAGGAGCATATGAAGTAAAATTTCTGGGGACTTAGACGAAATTTCAACCTCTCTCTCAGATCTAGGGCTTGCACGGATATCGAGGCACGGCCGGGCACTGTAGCTGTTCGTCAGGAAGAAGAAACGCAGCAAGCCGGCGGGAGGAGGTGGTGGCCGGCGACCGGATCCGGTGGCCGGCGGCCGGATCTAGCCGGGCTGGGGTCGCCGGACGGCGAGGCGGCCGCGGCGGCTGGCGGCTGCGCGGGGCGGCGTCGGGCGCCGGGCGAGGAGGCGCGGCGGCTGCCGGAGTTGAAGATGGCCGCGGTGGCGCGGGGCGCCGGACTCGGGGAAGAAGACGGGCGCGGTCGGCGGCTGGAACTGGCCCGGTCGGGCGGCGGACGGGCCGGCGCTGGGCCTGCAGGCCCGCGTCGGTGGGAGGCGGCGGTGATGTGGGCACGCTGCCACATGGCGATGCCCGGTTGGGCGCGGGCGGCGGCGGACGCTGTCCGGCCGGGGGCGGACACGTCCGTCGGTGCGGGGAGGTTTTTTTTTAGAACTAGGGTTTCAAGGGGGAGGAGAGATCCGAAAATGGAGGGGGGTATTTAAAGGCATAAGTGGAGCTAGGAGAGTCCAAATGAGGTGCGGTTTTCGGCCACGCGATCGTGATCGAACGCTCTAGGACATAGATCAGAGTTTGGTGGGTTTTGGGCCAAATTGGGGGGGTGTTGGGCTGCAACACACACGAGGGCTTTTTCGGTCCCTCGGTTAACCGTTGGAGTATCAAACGAAGTCCAAATGATACGAAACTTGACAGGCGGTCTACCGGTAGTAAACCAAGGCCGATTGGCAAGTCTCGGTCCAATCCGGAAATTTTTAATCCCCACACACGAAAGAAAGCTAGAAATGACCACCGGAGGAGAACGAAGCGCCGGAATGCAAAACGGACAACGGGGAAAATGCTCGAATGCATGAGACGAACACGTATGCAAATGCAATGCACATGATGACATGATATCAGATGCATGAAAAAGAAAACAACACATGGAGACAAAGACCCAAACCCGAGAAATAAATATAACTTAACGCCGGAAACGGCAAGAGTTGGAGTACAAATAGGGAAAGTTACGTCCGGGGTGTTACATAAAGCCCCTGGCGTATTTTGGCCATACCAAAGTGTACGGGTGCAACATGTCGTTAAGGAACATATATTAAAAAAAAGAGTAATGCAAAAATAGACAAAAGCTATGAATTGTTTATTAAAAAGGGTTGTGATCAAAGCAGAACGATACAAATAATGCGATAAGCAAAAGGTTGGACTATTTAACATGTCCGTTCCAGGGGCAGGCTACGGAATGGTATGCGAAACAGGTATACTGCTCGTGACAGAGACCACCTGGGAGTTCCGTAATGCGGCGTGGCTTGTCTGCTTCCCTGGTTCTTGCATCGTTTGTGCGGCAATTGAACTGCCGAACAGGCCTTCCGAAGAATGGAGTCCTGAAATTAAGAGAAAATTAAAAAATCGGCAGCCCCTGGTGCGGTTTAAGCCGTGTTTCGGGCGTGCCGTGATGGTGCCCCTCCCCCTGTACCCATGGTATTTATAGAGCGTAGTTATGTATGTGAAGCACTGGCGTCGCCTTTTTGTGAGGGCTGGGGTTGGGGCCGCATTGCTACGGCTACTCGGATCGTGCCAGGAGGTCTTGTTGTAGGTTACTCCGGGCGCGCTTGACAGTGTCCGGTCGTTTAATGGCCGGACTGGAGAACTGCCTGGAGAGGCTGCTTTGTACTTCCGCTGCAAGGGCCGCCGTGTGCTCCTCCGTTCGGAGGGAGCGTTCGGTGTTTCCATTGATCGTAATTACTCCTTGAGGGCCTGGCATTTTGAGCTTAAGGTATGTGTAATGCGGTACCGCATTGAACTTGGCCAATGCGGTTCGCCCGAGCAGTGCGTGATAGCCACTGCGGAATGGGACTATGTCGAAGATTAACTCCTCGCTTCAGAAATTATCCGGAGATCCGAAGACCACTTCAAGTGTGACTGAGCCTATACAGTTGGCCTCTACACCTGGTATTACGCCTTTATATGTCGTTTTGGTGGGCTTAATTCTCGAGGGATCTATGCCCATTTTCCGCACTGTATCCTCGTAAAGCAGGTTCAGGCTGCTGCTGCCGTCCATAAGGACTCTAGTGAGATGAAATCCGTCAATAATTGGGTCTAGAACCAATGCGGCGAATCCGCCATGACGGATGCTAGTGGGGTGGTCCCTTCGATCAAAGGTGATCGGGCAGTAGGACCATGGGTTGAACTTTGGGGCGACTGGCTCTACCGCGTATACGTCCCTTAACGCGCGCTTCCGCTCCCTCTTGGGGACGTGGGTTGCGTATATCATGTTCACCGTCCGCACTTGTGGGGGAAAACCCTTCTATCCACTCTTGTTCGGCGGCCGGGGCTCTTCGTCGTCATCGCTATGCAGCCCCTTGTCTTCGTTTTCGGCATTTAACTTGCCTGCCTGCTTGAACACCAAACAATCCCTTTTGGTGTGATTGGCCCGCTTTTCGGGGGTGCCATGTATCTGGCACAAGCGGTCGAGTATTCGGTCCAAACTGGACGGGCCCCTAGGATTCCTTTTGAATTGCTTTTTCCGCTGACCAGATTTAGAGCCTCTGAATCCGGCATTAACTGCCGTATCCTCAGCATTGTTGCCGTTAATGCGGCGCTTCTGCTTGTTGCGACGCGACCTGCCACTACTGTCCCTGGTATCCGAATTACCAGTGTTCTTGGTCATATTATTGCTACGAGCAAGCCAGCTGTCTTCTCCCACGCAAAAGCGGGTCATGAGTGTCGTGAGTGCTGCCATAGACTTCGGCTTTTCCTGTCCAAGGTGCCGGGAAATCCACTCGTCACAGATATTGTGCTTGAAGGCTGCTAGGACCTCAGCATCCGGACAGTTGAATATTTGATTTTTCTTTGTTAGGAACCGTGTCCAGAATTACCTGGTCGATTCCTCTGGCTGCTGAATTACGTGACTTAGGTCATCGGCGTCTGGGGGTCGCACATAAGTGCCATGGAAATTGTCGAGGATTGCGGCTTCCAGGTCCTCCCAACAACTGATTGATCCCGCTGGCAAGCTGTTAAGCCAATGCCGAGCTGGTCCTTTAAGCTTGAGTGGGAGGTATTTGATGGCGTGGATATCACCGCCGCGGGCCATGTGGATATGAAGGACATAATCCTCGATCCATACCGCAGGATCTGTTGTGCCATCATATGATTCGATGTTTACGGGTTTGAAACCCTCGGTGATTTGATGATCCATTATTTCGTCTGTGAAGCATAGTGGGTGTGTGGTGCCTCTGTACTAGGCTATATCACGACGTAGCTCCAATGAGCTTTGTCTACTGTGTTCGGCCCTGCCGAATTTGTGGCCGGAGTGACGGTTACCGTCTCAAGTCGTGGGGCGCCCACGCGATCCATAGATCAATCTTGTTTGCCTTGCCTTGTCCTCCAACATATCTCGCAGGTCTGGCGCATTTTCCCATGCCTTGGTACGAGGTGCGGCTTGAGTGGAGGGCCGAGAGGCCTCTCTGTCATGGCCACGAGGTGGCCGATCGGCCGTATCGAGTGCTGTGATGTAAGTTTAAGTGCTTCCTCCTCTAATCGGGGTAGCAACCTGTGCTTTGGGTAGCTCTTGGAGGGGCGTTCGAGTTTATGCTCTTCGGCCGCAAGGACTTCAGTCCATCTGTCGACTAGCAAATCTTGATCAGCTCTAAGCTGTTGCTATTTTTTCTTGAGGCTTCTTGCCGTGGCCATAAGCCTGCGTTGAAAACGCTCTTGCTCGACGGGATCCTCTAGCACGACAAATTCGTCGTCGTCGAGGCTTGCCTCGTCTTCGGAGGGAGGCATATGATTATCATCCTCGACCTCTCTGTCTGCCGCTTTCTCATGAGGGCTGGTTTCTCCATCCTCCTGTGCTAAATCTTGCTGAGGGGGTTTTCTTCGGCACTTTCCGGAGTATTATTATCTCCCGTGCTGGAGTCACCGTATTTGTTTTGGCGGGATTTTGAGCGGCGCTGCTGACGCCGGCGCTTAGGCTGTTTCTTGGAGGGGTCATCCTCCGCTGTTCCATCGCCATCTCCTTCTTTTGGGGTGGCCACCATGTATATGTCATATGACGAGGTGGCTTTCCAGGGCCCAATAGGCGCTGGTTCTTCATCATCTCCATCATCGGCGTCCATATCGTCGATGTCTTCAGAGTCGAAGTCGAGCATGTCGGTTAAATCTTCGACAGTGGCTACAAAGTGGGTGGTGGGTGGGCTTTGAATTTCTTCATCGTCCGTATCCCAACCTTGCTGACCGTAGTCCGGCCAGGGCTGTCCTGATAAACAGAGAGACTTCAGTGTCTTCAGAATATCACCGAAAGGCGAGTGCTGAAAGATGTCCGCGGTAGTAAACTCCATGATCGGTGCCCAATCGGATTCGATCGGCAGGGGCGTGGAGGGTTCAGAGTCCGGAGAGGAGTCCGGCTCCTTGGAGTCACGAGTCTCGCGGAGTGCGGGGCTGGTGTTCGGCTCGATCGCCGTTGGGATCGTAGCCCCCGAGGCGGCGTCCAACCGCCCATCCTCGATCGGCACAGTTGGCTCCGAATTAAGGGTCGAAGCCGATGCGGGTGCGGCCTCCAGGGCACTGTTCGGCGACAGAGCTAGATCATGCTCGTCGTGACAGTGCGGCACGCTCGGCAGTGGCTCGAATCCATCGAAGATCAAGTCCCCGCGGATGTCAGCCGTGTAGTTTAAACTTCCAAATCTGACCTGACGGCCAGGGCCGTAGCTTTCGATCTGCTCCAGATGGCCAAGTGAATTGGCCCGCAGTGCGAAGCCGCCAAAGACGAAGATCTGTCCGGGGAGGAAGGTCTCACCCTGGACTGCATCACCATTGATGATCGTAGGAGCCATCAAGCCTGACAGCGACGACACAGAGGAACTCTCAATGAAAGCACCAATGTCGGTGTCAAAACCGGCGGATCTCGGGTAGGAGGTCCCGAACTGTGTGTCTAGGCCGGATGGTAACAGGAGGCAAGGTACACGAAGTTCTACCCAGGTTCGGGCACTCTCGATGGAGGTAAAACCCTACGTCCTGCTTGATTAATATTGATGATATGGGTAGTACAAGAGTAGATCTACCACAAGATCGGAGAGGCTAAACCCTAGAAGCTAGCCTATGGTATGATTGTTTGTTGTGTATGTTGTCCTACGGACTAAAACCCTCCGGTTTATATAGACACCGGAGAGGGTTAGGGTTACACAAAGTCGGTTACAATGGTAGGAGATCTACATATCCGTATCGCCAAGGTTGCCTTCCACGCCAAGGAAAGTCCCTTCCGGACACGGGACAAAGTCTTTAATCTTTTATCTTCATAGTCCAGGAGTCCGGCTGAAGGTATAGTCCGGCTATCCGAACACCCCCTAATCCAGGACTCCCTCACCCGTACATGGCCGAACTTCGGCGGCCGCAAAAGAGCTCGCGGCCGTCAACTCCGGCCACCTCAGCTCTAGCTGATGCCACCGTTGGATGCGCGAGACTCTCAGCTTTCCTTAGCCGCAACCCGTGTCCAAAACCGAGCCCTGTGGGTGTTTTCCAAAGCCCTCCGCCGCGTCTGTCGTCCCCGGTGTCAAACCGCCGGCGAGTTGACCTAGTTTGACCTGGGGTTTGACTTCCCTGGGTTAACGAAAGGTGGGCCCAGAGCCCTGCTAATTTTAGCTTAGCACTAATTAACTTTTAGTTAACCCAATAAGTCACTGACATGAGGTCACAGGCCCCACTGACAATTTAGTTAGTATTAACTTAACCCTGTTAATTAGTTGTTTCACTGACATGTGGGTCCCAGCCGTTAGGTTGGACCTGGGCTGGCGCCTTTGACCTGCTGATGTCATGGTGACGTAATGCTGACGTAGTAATCTGTTTTCTGGATTTTAAATAAATCAAAAATGATTTATTTATTTCAGGAAATATCCTAAACTTCTAAAAATCATAGAAAATAATCTATAACTCAGATTGAAAAGATTTATATATGAAAAATGATCAGAAAAATCCAATCTATCCATCTGTGCCACTTCCATGCATGTTTAAGCAACTTAACCTTGCTGTTTAGATTAAAAAATGATAATGCACTTTATAAGTTCTCGGTTTGAATTTGATTTTGAACTTTTGGTTCAAATCAACTCAGACCCTTCTGTTCTTAGCTGCATTAGCTCAAATCACAGTATATCGACATGTCATGATCATGCATCATATTATGCATTGCATTGATTGTGTTGTTTCTGTGTTTGCCGGTGGTTGTCCCCTCTCGATAGACGTGGTTCCGGTGATGAGTTCGATCACACCGATGAAGAGTTATATTTTCTTCAACAGTGCCAGGTAAGGAAAACCCCATTTTTCATTCCGATACAATCCCGCTCTCTCGCTCCTGCTCTCTTTTACTGCATTAGGACATCAATGATTCAACTGTTACATGTTATGGTAGTTGAACCCCTTTCCTCTGCATGACCTGTCATTGCCGCAGTAAATAGATGAAACCCACTAGCATGAGTAGGAGTTGTTTGAGCCCTGGTGTGCCTACTCATTCATTCTTGTTTTTCATGCCTGCTAGTGCTTAGAGTTGAGTCAGGTCTGATTCATCGGGGATGAATTGGAATGGCGATGAACATGTCCTACTATGTGTGAGCTAAGTGTGTGAACACGATTTGGTAAAGGTAGCGGTCAGAGGCCATGTAGGAGTACATGGTGGGTTTTCTCATTGAAACCGTCCTCAGGAATTGAGATCTGTGTTGGTGATCCATGAACAGCTACTACCACTCATTGGGATCCTTAATTGACCCTCTCGACTTATTAACTGCCCTAGTCCTCTATCCAGGAGTTGCAACTAGTTTCTGGTGTTTATAGGATATGTGTTAGCGGCCGTGCATAGCACTGACCCTAGGGGTGGGCTATGATGCGGTAGATACACCGTGGGACGGTGTACCGGGCGCCCCTTTGATGTCTTGGGAACCCTACACACATCGTTTGGGGCTGTGAGCGAAACTCCGGCTGGATCTCCTCGTGGATGGAACCCGAATAGGCGATAAACCTGGACTAGAGACTTGTGTGGTTAGTCAGGTCGTGGCCGACACCCTCGCCAGGCTTCGGCTTGAAGGTTGCCGAGATACATGACGTGTATATGGTGATAAGTGGTGAGAACGTGTGTGAAGAAGTACACTCCTGCAGGGTTATCATTATCAATTCGAATAGCCGGATTCCTCGGATATGGAAACATGGACCCCTTGCATAGTTCATAGACAAGTGAAAGTGGATACTCTAAAATGCGCAAGATAAGCGTGAATGCTATGGACGGCGTTCTCGTAGGGTGACGGGAGCGGATCCATAGTGGTGTACTGGTATGGTGAATATGTCGACTCGTGTGCGCCACCTCAAAAGAGTTACTTGCAGTCGTAGTTTAAGATAGCCACCGAGTCGAAGCTGGCTTGCTACAGTTAAACTCCACCACCCCCCTTGTTGATACCGATGAATATGTAGTTAGTTCTGATGTAAGTCTTGCTGAGTACTTTTGTACTCACGTTTGCTTATTTTATGTTTTTCAGAGAGACTTCAGTCTCGCTAGTAGTTCCACGTGGACTTCGACGTTTAGCTTGATACCTCAGCTACGATCTTGTGCCCTCGGCAGGATCTGGTAGATAGTTAGGCTTCTCAACCTTTTTTATTTGTAGATGTCTGTACCCAGACATGTTAAGCTTCCGCATGGGCCTTGATTTGTATGCTCTGAATGATGGGTCATGAGACCCATGTTTGTAATATCTCGCTCCTCGGAGCCTAATGAATAAATACTTTGAGTCGTAGAGTCTTGTTGTGATGCCATGTTGTATTTACACATATCGAGCATATTGTGTGTATGATTGAAATGCTTGGTATGAGTGGGATCCGACAACCTAGTTGTTCATCCTTGGTAGCCTCTCTTATGGGGAAATGTAGTCTTGTGCTTCCATGAGCCATAGTAGTCTGCTACAGCCCGGTTCACCGGAGTCCTGCTAGCCCAGCACTACTGCTCCGAAACACTTGATTGGCCGGCATGTGATTCACTTCGTTCCTGTGTCTGTCCCTTCGGGGAAATGTCACGCGGTGACATCCGGAGTCCTGCCTAGCCTGCTACAGCCCGGGTTCCCGGAGTCCTGTTAGCCCGGTGCTACAGCCCGGATTCGCACGCTGCTGACCGACATGCTTGATGTTGATTCATGTATGCCTGTCCCCGTAAGTTAGTGCCACTTTGGGTTCACGACTAGTCATGTCGGCCCGGGTTCTCTGTCATATGGATGCTAGCGACACTATCATATACGTGAGCCAAAAGGCACAAACAGTCCCGGGCCATGGTAAGGCGACATTCGTGGGAATACCGTGCGTGAGGCAGCAAAGTGATATGAGGTGTTACAGGCTAGATTGGTGTGACTTAGAATCGGGGTCCTAACAGCTTTGGTATCAGAGCCTGATTGCCTGTAGGATTACCAAGCCAACTGGTCGAAGTGGTGTCTAGAAATACTTTAGTTATATAAGGGAATTGATTGTGGATGGGAACGTAAGGCTCTTTTTACTCCTTATCCTCATGACCTTCTGATCTGAGTCATCTTATCTTTTCTACGGGGTTAAGGACTAGGCTTCTCTTCTATCTCTCAGGATGACGTGTTACTAAACCGTAGTTGCCTAGGATTGTTGAGCTCAAGCCTCAGTTCAGTTCCTACTACTTCCATATGTTCATAGCTGGCCTCGGAACCTTGATATTGTGATGTTGAGTGGTTATGCCACAATTTTTGCAGGATGTCTCAAATCTTTTTGAGCATTTATAGCCGTTATGATGTCCGAGTCATCCCAGGTTTCTAAACAATCTGATGCATTTGTAAATTCCTTCTTCCCGTTTTCGATGTTCCTTTGGTCAGAATAAGCACACTAACCGGTGCATTGAGGTACTCTATTGTCTCGGTTTATAGGTTGGAGCTATTATTATGACCCTAGGTGTTTTAGGGAGTCACCTAGTGATCTAGCCATGTTTTGTATCCCCAGTGTGTGATTCTGGCCATTATTCTCGGAAGCATCCCGTGATGCCATGTAGTAGTAGGTATTCTATCCATGGGTTCTTGAACACGAGATTCACCCTACTTACCTCATGTTGATAGTGTTGATAGTTCTTTTAGGATATTAGTAACCTTTGCGATAGTTCTCGAGGTCCGTGGTACAACGTTCTTCCAATACCATGAACCAATATGGCAGGAGTTCTCTTGAACCAAAAGATCACAACAGGAGTGCTCTCGATGAGTTCTACATTCTATATTGTGACTCTGCCAATTCAACATTTCTGCATGGGTTATCCAGAAGAAATAACATGCTAATCCATGCATCCATAACTTAGAAAAATTATATGTTCCTTTGAGTTGTCCCTCTTTAGTTGTATTCTGAACCTCGTCCATCAGTTGTTGGTCAAGAGTAGTTGTGCATTCGTGTTATCGATGCCTATTATTCATGTGATCCGTCAAGCCATTCCATTCCGGAATGACTAGGAGAAACAAACTCCAGTACCTCATCCATATCTAGGATTGGGTCAAAGCAGTTGTATTCCACAGATCAAAGTGCCAATCCAGCTTTTGATTCTGTTCAACCCTTAAGTATTGCCCTCTTTATGTCAGGAATATCATAGGTATTGCACAACCTCCTATGAACTCTTGATATAGTGATACTTCTCGCCATCATTATTCATTCCTCGGTCCCATGTTGTTGTAACCGAAATGCCGACAAGTAAACTGTGATGTCTGAAATCAATACTTATAGCAACCCTGTTGCTTGGTAGATAGTGGACAATAATCTTATCCTTAGCGTGTTGATTATTGAATCATCACCCTAAGGTTTATCGTGCTACCTAGTCCTTATTTCCGGTGCAATTTTCGATCAATGAGTTAGGATAGTGTCAACCCTTGCATATTTGATCATATCGTCTTGCTCTGAAAAGCAAGATTGTTCTCGAGCTTAGTAACATATCGGTGGTTCGTGATTTTCCGAATATCTTCTCGGAAGTGTTACCAGGTTGTCACCTGGCCGCTATGTTGAGTTCGTGATCAAGTTGGTTTCTTGTAAACCACCCCTTCTGCAAGAATCTATGTTGGATACCACTGAGCTAGTTGGTTAAGCTAAACAACAACTTTGAGAGTTGGAAGATAAAAAGCTTTGCCAAATTTGGTTCTTTCTAAAGGGTTATCTTTGTGTTTGTGTGTCTGTTGAAGGAAGATGATATCTTCACCCATTGGTCCTCGTGATCAGTTGTTGGATCTATTGCCTTGTAAAAACTTTGACTCGAGTATGGGCTATCGTCAAGTCAAATCAGAACCAACGATGTTCATAATGTTGTCTTACTCGTAGTTGATCCCTCGAGCATACACCATTACATCTTTTGGTCTGACCAATGCTATCACCGTGTTCACATGATGGTGGAAGTCCAGTGCTATGGAAATTCCGATGAGTTGCTATTGAACTCATCAGCAGCATTTTGTCTTCCCCCATGACTCATGTTGAACATCAACTTAGTGTTGGAAACTTGTGTAAGCATTTCTTCATGTTTCGTTCATGAAGCATATGTTTGGATGAAAGTAGTGACTTCCTCTAATTCATGTGCATCTGATGCAAGTTGCCGCCGTGGATTCGAGAAAGTCAATGTTGCTTCTTTTGGAATCATCCCAAATCGGTCATGCATACGTGCGGAGTATTCTGTGGTTCGGAGACTTGCAACCTTCGTCCTATATGTGTCCCTAGCACACCAAGCCACTGATTGATTTGTTCAAGGAAAAGGAGTTGTTGTGCCAATCCTAGGTCATGCACAAGACTTCGTTACCCTAGATGATGGTTCCCCACCTGAACTTGGTAGTATTTTATCATAAGACTACTATATGGTCATGGTTGTCTGGGACAGCGTGTTCACATGTGTTTAGCAAACCCAGCTCATGTTTTGGAGCTTGCTATCTTAGTTCATTTCCCGAGAATCTCGCAACATTATCTCGTTAATTTGAGTTGCAACTGCTCCTTCTCCAGACATGCTCTCTGAAATATCCTGTTACCAACCACGTCTGAATCTCAGGCAGATATGATAGTTGGAACTTCTCCAAGATCTATGATGTAGGTCCCGACAAGGTTGATGTTCTGGCCGACGCACCTAGTCGGAGAATCTATCACTATAGTATCTTGATTGGGCAATTTGTCCATCTTCTCCGCAAGGATTTCATGCGGCTTATGCTATAAGTTGTTCCTTAGGGATTCTTGTGCTCCTCGTTTCCTCGATTAAGCTATGACCATTCAAACGGTGGAATCACTCTCGTTGAGTTATTCCTAGTTACCAGAATCATTCCCAGCATTTGCATTTTGTTCCCAGCTTGCACCTCAGTAATTACTGTTTAGGATCATCTTCAAAAGTGGTCCTACTATGGGTCCCATCCATCCCCGATGATAAGCAAAATCATCCATTGTGCTATCTTCAACAAGGTAGTCCACATCATCCATTCTGGTATGGGTATGCAATTCTTTCGAATTTGTTCACACGATCATTTGTGAATGCCTTAGGCTGGTATAAAGAATTTCAATGATCTTGTATCAAAAGTACTTCTTTTTGCCACTTAAGGGAATAGTTCTTCGAGTCACCTTCCCCGAGGTGCCCCATTTTGGAATCATGGCAATTTTCCTCGCTACTTTGAAACCCTCGTCAAATTGTTTCTTCTATCGCTCTTGATGCAAGTTTTGCCTCTCAGCTCCAGAGATGTTTCTATGTCTCATTCCGTGAGTTGATCTTGTGATCATCAAGATGATCCTAAGTTGCTCGAACCTCAAGAAGATCGATTCTTCTAAAAATTGTCCCTTTCTACTTGTTGTCATGTTGGGCGTAGTTCTCAAAGCAAGACGCCAAGATCAATATGATGCAATGGATCAATATATTTGAGAAGAGCAGTTGGGTCATGAGGATTGCATTAGATGTGTGTCCCCTCTATCTTCTTACCTCACATCTTGAATCTCGGGACGAGATTCTTGTTTAGTGGGGGTGAGTTGTCATAGCCCTAGAATTGTTTGCAATAGTTGCATAAGAGAGCATCCATGCATCATGTCTAATTTCTGAAAGTTGAATTGAGGTTTGTTGAAACCCTCAGAAATCAGTTCAAAAATAACCAACTTTAAAAATCTTCTCAAACGAGTCCAATAAAATGTTTCTGTTATTCTATAGAATTATTGGCAAGAGCCGAAATTCAAACCAACATTTTTATGAGCTCACAAACATTTATTTTGGCCATTTGAATTAATCCAATAATTATTTGCTTTGGATTTATATTTAATATATATTTAATATATATTAAATATAACATCAATAATTCTGGAAGTTTGTGAGTGGCTTTGTATATATTTTAGCAAGCCATATAATAACCTACAAAATTTATGAAATGATTTAGTGGCTAAAACTAAATCAAAACAGAGAGGAAATAAAATACAAAACAGTAATTAAATTAGAAAACAGAGAAGGAGGGAGTACATGTAACTTACCTGGCCCACGAAAGAAGCCAGCCCACCAGGCCCATGTGCCAATCATCCTCCTCCTTGCGCCAGAGGGACGCCGAGCGCGTGCCCGACGCGCACCGGCCACCTCCACCTTGCCTGCCTGTCTCCTCGCTGCCCCGAAGCGCCTAGAGGATGCCACGCACCCCCCCCTGGACCGCTGTCACTCTCTCCTGCGCTCATCGTCTCCTCTTCCGCCCTCTCTCTCCCGCGATCGAACGCTTCCGTTGCCGCCGTTCGTCATCGCCGTAGCCATAACCAACCCCTCGCCTCTCCAACGCGTCCCCGAGCTCCACATTGTCGTCGTCTTCTTCCACTTCGAGCCAAGCAACTGGGGAAGCACCGCATTGCCATCCCTGACGCCTTCTTCAACCTCGGTGCCGGTGATCCCCGCCACTCAATTCACCGCCTACAGAGCGTCCCCGGCCTCGCCCTCGCGCTCGTTGGACTCGCGGTGAGCCGCTGACCTGAACCCCTTTTCTCCCCACCGCGTTCGAATTCTCTAGCCCCATCCCCTGCCATGGCCAAGGCTCACCTCCGCTCGAGCTTGTCGCCGGCATCGCTCCGGTGGTCATCCCGTGCTACCTAACATGCTTACCGCACCGCATAGTGCCTCGCTAGCACCTCAGTTCACGCGTTTGCACGCCGCAGCCCCAACCCCATACATGGCCGAACTCCAGCGGCCGCAAAAGAGCTCGCAGCCGTCAGCTCCGGCCAACTCAGCTCCAGCCGATGCCGCCGTTGGATGCGCGAGACTCTCAGCTTTCCGTAGCCGCAACCCGCTTCCAAAACCGAGCCCTGTGGGCGTTTTCCGAAGCCCTCCGCCGCGTCTGTCGTTGCCGGCGTCAAACCGCCGGCGAGTTGACCTCGTTTGACCTGGGGTTTGACTCCCCTGGGTCAACGAAAGGTGGGCCCAGAGCCCTACTAATCTTAGCTTAGCACTAATTAACTTTTAGTTAACCCAATAAGTCACTAACATGCGGGCCCAAGCCCCACTGACAGTTTAGTTAGTATTAACGTAACCCTGTTAATTAGTTGTTTCACTAACGTGTTGGTCCCAACCGTCAGGTTTGACCTGGGCTGGCGCCTTTGACCTATAGATGTCATGGTGACGTAATGCTGACACAGTAATCTGTTTTCTGGATTTTAAATAAATCAAAAATGATTTATTTATTTCAGGAAATATCCTAAACTTCTAAAAATCATAGAAAATAATCTATAACTCAGATTGAAAAGATTTATATATGAAAAATGATCAGAAAAATCCAATCTATCCATCTGTGCCACTTCCATGCATGTTTACACAACTTAACCTTGATGTTTAGATCAAAACATGATAATGCACTTTATAAGTTCTTAGTTTGAATTTGAATTTTAACCTTTGGTTCAAATCAACTCAGTCCCTTCTGTTCTTAGCTGCATTAGCTCAAATCACAGTATATCGACATGTCATGATCATGCATCATATTGTGCGTTGCATTGATTGTGTTCTTTCTGTGTTTGCCGGTGGTTGTCCCCTCTCGATAGACATTGTTCCGACGATGAGTTCGATGACACCGATGAGGAGCTATATTATCTTCAGGAGTGCTAGGCAAGCAAAAACCCCTTGTTCATTCTGATACAATCCCGCTCTCTCGCTCCTGCTCTCTTTTACTGCATTAGGACAACAACGATTCAACCGTTACATGCTGCGGTAGTTGAACCCCTTTCCTCTGCATGACCTGTCATTGCCACAATAAATAGATGAAACCCACTAGCATGAGTAGGAGTTGTTTGAGACCTGATGTGCCTACTCATTCATGCTTGTTTGTCATGCCTGCTACTGCTTAGAGTTGAGTCAGGTCTGATTCATCGGGGATGAATTGGAATGGCGATGAACATGTCCTACTATGTGCGAGCTAAGTGTGTGAACACAATTTGGTAAAGGTAGCGGTGAGAGGCCATGTAGGAGTACATGGTGGGTTGTCTCATTGAAACCGTCCTCAGGAACTTAGTTCTGTGTTGGTGATCCATGAACAGCTACTACCACTCATTGGGATCCTTAATTGACCCTCTCGACTTATTAACTGCCCTATTCCTCTGTCCAGGAGTTGCAACTAGTTTCTGGTGTTTATAGGATATGTGTTGGCGGCCGTGCGTAGCGCTGACCCTAGGGGTGGGCTATGATGCGGTAGATACATCGTGGCACGGTGTACCGGGCGCCCGTTTGGTGTCTCGGGAACCCTACACACATCGTTTGGGGCTGTGAGCGAAACTCCGGCCAGATCTCCTCGCGGATGGAACCCGAATAGGCGATAAACCTGGACTAGAGACTTGTGTGGTTAGTCAGGTCGTGGCCGACACCCTCGCCAGGCTTCCACTTGAAAGTTGCCGAGATACATGACGTGTATATGGTGATAAGTGGTGAGAGCGTGTGTGAAGAAGTACACCCCTGCAGGGTTATCATTATGTATTTGAATAACCGGATTCCTCGAATATGGAAATTTGGACCCCTTGCATAGTTCATAGACAAGTAAAAGTGGATACTCTAAAATGCGCAAGATAAGCGTGAGTGCTATGGATGGCGTTCTCGTAGGGAGACGGGAGCGGATGCATAGTGGTGTATTGATATGGTGAATATGTGGACTCGTGTGCGCCACCTCAAAAGAGTTACTTGCAGTCGTAGTTTAAGATAGCCACCGAGTCGAAGCTGGCTTGCTGCCGTTAAACTCCACCACCCCCCTTGTTGATACCGATGCATATGTAGTTAATTCTGATGTAAGTCTTGCTGAGTACTTTTGTACTCACGTTTCCTTATTTTATGTTTTGGAGAGAGACTTCAGTCTCGCTAGTAGTTCCGCATGGACTTAGACGTTTAGCTTGATACCTCAGCTACGATCTTGTGCCCTCGGCAGGATCTGGTAGATAGTCGGGCTTCTCAACCTTTTTCATTTGTAGATGTCTGTACCCAGACATGTTAAGCTTCTGCATGTGCCTTGATTTGTATGCTCTGAATGATGGGTCATGAGACCCATGCATGTGCCTTGATTTCTCGCTCCTCGGAGCCTAATGAATAAATACTTTGAGTCATAGAGTCTTGTTGTGATGCCATGTTGTATTTACACATATCGAGCATATTGTGTGTATGATTGAAATGCTTGGTATGTGTGGTATCCGACAACCTAGTTGTTCATCCTTGGTAGCCTCTCTTATGGGGAAATGTAGTCTTGTGCTTCCATGAGCCATAGTAGTCTGCTACAGCCCGGTTCACCGGAGTCCTACTAGCCCAGCACTACTGCTCCGGAACACTTGACTGGCCGGCATGTGATTCACTTCGTTCCTGTGTCTGTCCCTTCGGGGAAATGTCACGCGGTGACATCCGGAGTCCTGCCTAGCCTGCTACAGCCCGGGTTCCCGGAGTCATGTTAGCCCAGTGCTATAGCTCGGATTCGCACGCTGCTGACCGACATGCTCGATGTTGATTCATGTATGCCTATCCCCGTAAGTTAGTGCCACTTTGGGTTCACGACTAGTCATGTCGGCCCGGGTTCTCTGTCATATGGATGCTAGCGACACTATCATATACGTGAGCCAAAAGGCGCAAACGGTCCCGGGCCATGGTAAGGCGACACCCGTGGGCATATCGTGCATGAGGCCGCAAAGTGATATGAGGTGTTACAGGCTAGATCGGTGTGACTTAGAATCAGGGTCCTAACAGCGGATCCGTCTCGGACCCAACAACGCCGGTTGGGTCGCGCTGATAGCGGGCGGCTTCCTCCGCCAGCCGTTGCGTCTCCGGGAAGGCCCCTACCACAAAGGAAGAAGCGAGTTAGAAGAAGAACAAGGAAGAAAGGCCGGATCCCGACCCGACAAACGACAAGAAAAAGAACTTACTGGAGAAGGACTCTTCCAGGTGCTGCGCGTCAAGCAACGTACCACGCCATTCCCGTTCGATGGCGCAGTCGCGCTCCTTGAGCGCCTTCTCCAGATTGGCCTCCTTGGCAAGGGCCGCTTTCAGCTAGGCGTCATTGTCTTCGGCCGCCTTCTCGGCCGCCTCGCGGCGATGGGCCTCGTCTTGACGGGCCCCCTCAGCCGTGGTGACCTGCCCCCACAGGCGATCCACCTCGGCATGGAGCCGGCCCTTGTCGTCGGCCAGCTGGCCGCGCTACTGGTCCGCCTCCACCAGGGCCTGCTGCGCCTCGGCCACCTTGGCGGCTTCCGCCTTAAGGAGCTCCACCTCGGCCTCGAGGCGGCTCTTGTGACCCACCAGCTGCTCATGCAGCCGGTTGGCCTCGTCGAGAGAACGCTGAGCCGCAGCCGCCTCCGCCCTCGCCTACGCCGCCTCGACGCCAAGACGGCCGGTGTCGGCAACGAGCCGGTCGTAGTGATGACCGGCCCGGAGCAGACGAGTCCGCCAGGACAGCACCTCGGCTGCGAAAAAGAAGGACTCAACAGAAGAAGAAAGCAAGACTTAAGATTTGGCCCAGCTGTTACACAGTTGGCTCGAATCTCGAGGGCTACACCCAGTGGGTGCGCTAGCGCACCCCCACTAGAAAAGAGCACAAGAATTCTTGCGGCGACGCGGAGCTCCTCCTCCTTGGCGGGAAGCTGCTCCATGAGCTCCCGGTGCTTGACCAGGAGACGATTGTAGGCGGCAACCAGAAGGCGTCAAGATGCTGAAGAAAGCGGAAATCAGAAAAAGGCCAACACTCTGAAGATTCGACCCAACTACAACGTAGTTGGCCCGAACCTCGGGGGCTACACCTAGTGGGTGCGCTGGCGCGCCCGCACAAAGAAGAAATTACAAGAAGACTTACCAGAACGGCGCGCTCCAGGTAGCGCGTCCGCTCCACCTCGGCCTGGGCGAAGGTCTCATGCAGTTCCGTCCGGCCTCACAGGCGGCGACTGACGGCGTCCAGCGCCGCCTCCTCCTGGGTCTGAGGCACGAAGACAACGACGCCCCGCTCTGTGCCGGCTGTGGCACGGCAGCTTGGAGCCCTCCCTGCCAGGGCACCAAGGCGTACTCCCCGCTGTTCACTCGCGACGCGGCCAACACCTACTCCGATGCCCCTCCCAGCACCGACGACGACCCGGACACCGGGACGCCCTGCGTCGCCGTCTCTGACCCGGACACCGGGACGCCTGTGTCGCCGTCTCCGCCCAGCTACCGGGGTGGCCTCTGGCACCGCCGCCCGTGGTGCCTCCTCCAAAACCGGAGCCACCTCCGACACCGCCGCCCGCAATGTCTCTTCCAAAATGATGCCGCCTCCACCACCATCAGTCCCTGCTCGCTCGACCACGTCGGCCCGCAGCGGGGTGTCATCTGCCACCTCCACGACTGCCCAGTCGGGGATCACCACCTCAGCCCGGCCTCCACGGTCGCGCTCCCTCACCAACGACAGCTCAAAGACCGTCGCCGCCACCACCATGCCCTCCGGCATCTCGCGCCAGGCCAGCTCCGCGCCGGCTCGCGCCCCTTCCCTCCACCTCGGCCTGGTCGGCAAGGTCGGACTAGCTCCTGCGGAACGCGGCCCCTTCGGTGGCTGCGGCTTCCGCCGCCGCCCTCGCCAGCGCGATTGGCGACCTGAAGAAGAAGACAGAATGAGCAGAAAAGAAACAAGACTAGCTCAAGAAAAAAAATCTGAGCGCAAACAAGAGATGAAGCTTACCCCGCCAAGACCGAGACCGGGGTTGGCCTCCCGTCCCTGCTGCCGCGCTTCCTCTTGGCCGGCCTCCCGGCCCCGGTTGGGTCCGCCATGCGCTTCAGGGCCCGGGGTCACCATGCGACGCTGTCTTTCCCATGCGGGCGGCTCGGCGCCGCCCCATGCAAGGACCCGGCTCCGCCGGCATCACCACCTCCCCTGCCCAAGGCCACTACACCAACAACTGGCGTCAGCATTGACCGTTCCATGCTGTAGTCAGCAATTCAAGACACATGAAGAAAAACACGAGGCTTACCCACGCGACGCCAAACGCTGGCGTCGGACTCGGCCTCCTCCTCCCCGCCATAAGCTGCGGGCTCCTCTGGCGCCACCAGCGCCACTTGCGTCAAGGCTCGGGTGTAAGGACGCTGAATCGCGTTCAGAAGTACCCCCTGCATCGTGTCAGGACGGATGAGAAGGTGCGCCGCAGCAAAGTAAGAAGACCGAACACTCACCTGCGGCGCCGGCTTCGACTGGCTGTACGACGCCTTGCCAAACCGCCAGTCCCCCTCCCCATGGTTGGACTTGGAGATGTCATTCATGGCACGCGCGATCTGCTCCGCGGACAGCCGCGTCGACCCCATGCGGTTGGGATCTTGAAGGCCGACCATTTCTCCGATGAGGCAGGAGCGCCCCTAAAGCGGAAGGACCCGGCGCTTGATGAACGCGGCGACGAGGTCGGTGCCGGTGAGCACCTCCTGCGTCCTCATCACCGTCACCCGCTCGCAGAGATTGACGATCTCCTGCGACGGGCGCCTGGGCGAGTAGCCCCAGTTCGTGTTCGCTCACGGCGGTGCGATGGCGAAGGCCGGAAGGTTGATGCGATCCGCACCAAGGTTGCGGACGTAGAAGAAGGAGTTCTGCCACTTCTTGGCAGAATCCTCCAACGGGATCTTGGGGAAATCTGCCCCCGACCACTTCGAGATGACGGCGGCGCCGCAATCGGCGAACTCCCCGGCCGAAGGGCCCTGCTGCTTCAAGGAGAAGAAGCGCGCCCAGAGGTCGATTGTCGGCTCGACCCCCAGGTACCCCTCGCAGAGGGTGACGAAGCCGGAGAGCGGGACGATGGCGCCGATGCCAAGATTGAGCGGCTGGAGCCCAAAGAACTCCAGGAACGCATCAAAGAAGGTGCTCGCCGGCAGCCCGAACCCGCGCTCAAAGTGCGTGAGGAAGACCACATGCTCCTGCCCCTCGGGTCGCGGCCTCTGCTCGCTGGGCGGCAGGCGGACGCCGACGTCCGTCTCCCATGGCGGGGGCCGCATCGCCCGGAGTTGGGTGATGTCATCAGAGGTGACATTCGAACCCATCCATGAGCTCGATGGCAGCGACTGACCAAAGGAAGAAGAAGGAAGATGGACGGTGAAGGAGTTCTGCTCGGAGCAGCGGGCGCCGCAGTGCGCCAGTTGCAAGGAGCGGAGCGAGAGCAAAGGGACAGGAGGGCGCGAGCAAGAATAATGTCCGCCGCCCCCCTACCCCCCGATTTATAACTCTCGGTTTGAACGTGGGGAAGTGCGATCATCTGCACGTGCCCGTTCCACTACCCCGCAATAAGTGTGCACGTACACGCGCAGTAACTGCCCGGGGAAGAGCAACCGGCCCCCGGACGCCGCAATAAACCCACGTGCATGGGCCGAGGGCGCGTGGTGGTGGGCCCCAGCCCGTCGCCCGGTCCCGTCACGTGCGTGGCTAGTTAGGCCCCTCCGACTTCCGGGCACCACGTGGCGCCCGCGCAAAGCCCGAGGGATTGCCCCAAGAATCAGCGGACTTCTCGGTCCCCGCCACAGTCGGGATGCCCACTTGTCCGAAGACGGCGGACCATCATAGCTTCGGGGACTACTGTCGGGGGATGGACTCAGGCAGGCAACGGAACCCAGATCCTCTTCAAAGAACAACGGGGCTGGCACCGCCCCTCAATACCGGCACACGACTGGCCGGGTCGCTCGACTCGGCCAAGCCCCGCAAGCCGGCCAGACTAGCCGACCCAGCAAGACACGTCGACTCGGCCCCAACAACTAGCGGAAGACAGCCGTACCCGGTACAACCAAAGCCTCCTCAACAAGCCAGCACCATGTGTGGCGTGCTACGCAATCCAGCCACAGGTCAACTCCTGTCCCATCCAGGCCGTATGATGGGGACGAGACTTCAATCAACGATAACCGAGGCAACAGTGCCCCGCCCATGCCTCTGGTTAGCAGGAACGTGGCAACAGTGCCCCTAACCTACGCGCTGACCAGGGCCGGCGTGGCTACAGTGCCCCCGCCTTCACCGCTGACGACAGCAAGCGGCGACCTGACGGAGAGCACTGTATGCGACTCGACTCGGCCATGCCCTGACGATCGACAAGACGGTGCACAATCCCCCTAGGCATGCGGGGCCCACACCTAGTGGAACCCGGCGAACCACAAGCCCTCAGCGGGACCCAGTCCGGGTCCTTGGACACCGACAATACGGACCCACCGGCTTGTAACCTTACCATTGTACCCCCGGGGGGTTGGACTATAAAACCCCCCGGGAGCCCACAGTCATAAGGGAGATTATCTCTCAAGGGGCGAGCGAGAGGGCAAGCAGAAAACACATATGAGAGAAAAGCAAGTGAGCATAGGACAAGCCACAAAACAGCAACACCGGAGAGAAGGAACAGCCCAAGCCTTGGCCAGCTTCCTTCCTCCACCATACAGCTCCAGGAGCAACATTGTACTATCGATCATCCAACTACACTCGGGGTATTATCTCTCCGGAGAGCCCCGAACCTGGGTATGTCCAGTGTCCCGCGCCCGCTCATGCCAACCCCACCACTGGAGTCCACCAGCGCCCTCGAGCCTCCTCCTCTCTTTAGCCATCCCTTGGCATCTGCTGTGCACCCAGCACGACAACTGGTCCGAATTCGACTAGGGAAATGAGGCGCCCCCTTCCTTCCTTCTCCTTCCCCCTTCCCTTTTTCCTATTCCATGTGGGAGGTGGAATCCTACTAGGACTATGGAGTCCTAGTAGGACTCCACACTTTGGGCGCGCCCTATGAGGGTCGGCCTCCTCCTCCCTCCATCCTTTATATACGTGGCCAGAGGGCACCCCATAGACACACAAGTTGATCATTGATCCCTTAGCCGTGTGCGGTGCCCCCTCCACCATAATCCAGCTTGGTCATATCGTAGCGGTACTTAGGCAAAGCCCTATTCCGGTAGCATCATCATCGCCGTCATCATGCCGTCATGCTGATGAAGCTCTTGCTTGACAGTCTGCTGGATCGTGAGTTCGTGGGACGTCACCGAGCCGAACGTGTGCAGATCACAGAGGTGTCGTACTTTTGGTAATAGGATCGGTCGATCGAGAAGACGTACGACTACATCAACCACATTGTCATAATGCTTCCGCTTACGGTCTACAAGGGTGCGTAAATAACACTCTCCCCTCTCGTTGCTATGCATCACCATGATCTTGCGTGTATGTAGGATTTTTTTTTGAAATTACTGCGTTCCCCAACACCGTATACTTGATCGTCCATGTCAGATCCATGGCACCCCTGATAAACCAGCCAATCATACCCACCGGAGTTGTTGGGTTTTTAAACAGGCCGGCAAGTTAAATGCCGAGAACAAGGAGAAGGGGTCACAAAGCGAGGACAATGACGAGGAGCCCCGTCCACCGAACACAGGGGGACATAAGAAGTTTCCCCCCAGGTTAAAACGGTGAACATGATATACGCTACCCATATCCCCAAGAGGGAGCGCAAGCGCACCCTTAGGGACGTCTATGCGATAGAGCCAGTCGCTCCAAAATTTAGTCCATGGTCGTCATGCCCAATCACCTTCGATCGCAAGGACCATCTGACCAGTATCCGTCATAGCGGTTCAGCCGCACTGATCATCGACCCAATAATTGCTGAATTCCACCTCACGCGAGTCCTCATGGATGGTGGCAGCAGCCTCAACCTGCTCTATCAGGATACAGTGCACAGAATGGGCATCAATCCATCAACAATCAAGCCTAGAAAAACTAACTTTAAAGGAGTTATACCAGGTGTAGAGGCCCACTGCACAGGGCTCAATCACATTGGAGGTCGTCTTCAGATCCCCGGACAACTTCTGAAGCGAAGAGTTGATCTTCGATATCGTCCCCTTCTGTAGTTCCTATCACACACTGCTCGAACGAACCGCATTCGCTCGATTCAATGCGGTGCCACACTATGCTTATCTCGAGCTCAAGATGCCCGGACCACATGGCATCATAACAGTCAATGGAAACACGGAGGGCTCCCTCCGTACCGAGGAGCATACTGCGGCCCTGGTAGCGGAAGTACAGAGCGGCCTTTTAAGGAAGAATTTTAATTCACCGGCCAAGCTCCCGGACACCGTCAAACGAGTTTGGACTATTCCGTAGCATGGCAATCCGGCTCATCAGGAGTTAGACTAGCAATTTGACCTCCGTCTCAGTCCTGACCAAGTGGCAGCATACGTATCGCGCGTACATAATTATGCACTAAAAATACCATGGACAGAGACGGAGGCATAACCAGACCGTGGTCCATAATATGGCTTGACCTTCCCTGGACACACATACTTTCACTTTTCTTTTTATCCTTTTCAGGTTTATTTTCCATAGTCCCCTCTTAGCAGCCTGCTCATCGGTCCTTTTGAAGGACGGATACACCAAGGCGGCAAGTAGCACAGATGCATGGGGGGAATTTCTAGATGTTTTTTCGACGATCATTCTACCTGTTTTCAGGACCCACACACAAGCTCCCACCTTGATCTTGGCATGTTAAATAGCCTGGTTGCTTATTGCATTATTTATACAAATATGCTTTGACATATTAATCAAATTATAATGAAAATAGTTTGTGGCCCAACTTATGTGGCACTGGCTTACTACTTCATTTTACCTCGCTATTCTTATCGATTACATCCATACACTTTGGTACGTCTTAATTTGCCAGGGGCTTCATTGCGCCCCATAATATGGCAACAAAGTCCGAACACTTTTTACATTAGAGTTCGGCACCCCGGATTTAGCATTATATGCATTATCTCCGAATCATGTATTTGGTCAATAGTTGGGTTGCTCGTCTCCTGTGCTTACTACCTTACATTCCGCTATATTGGCTAGGGTAGTAAAGGGAGAACTACTGCGATTGTGTCCTGGTTTATCCGTATGAGAACCTCAGTAGAGAAAGCCAAAAATTGACTGTCATGATGTGGCGTGAGCCGGTCAGCTGTTCAGAGGTTACAAATCTTTTGCGATTTTTCCCGCATTATGCGACGAATCGGTCTTTACCCGATCAGGTGTTTACAACACCATAGTTCAGACTCATGAATACTAGGGGCTGCGCCTAAATTTCTATTGTCAAACTCATATGGCTAAGTGAGGGTGATAGAGCCACATAGTCCGATTGCTTGGTTCGTTGCGCTAAACACCTCCTTCAAGGACCAAACCTTTGGATGAAGAGTGTTTAGATTCCATCCCGAACACCCCCGTACTACCTACGTGGGGGCTATAGTCGACAACTAGCCAACTCTCAGATTTAATAAAAAAGGCCGCACAGGAGGTAAAATTTCAAAAAATAAGCCGGCATTATATTACACATCAAATCTGATTCATAATATAGGACAGGATAACATGAATGCATTCATTCAAAAATAATGTCCTTAGCACATTGCCCCGCTACAATTCGGGATCCCTCCAGGACATCATCAAATATCGCTCGAGCATGCAGTGCTCCTTGCCCTCGGGCGGTCCCTCGGGCGTGAGCTTGACGGCATGCATCTTCGCCTACTGCACCTTGACACAGGCGAAGGCCATCCGCACACCTTCGATATAGGCCGACCGCTTGTTGGCGTCCAGCCGGGGGCAGACATTGACCAGCCGCTTCACGAGCCCGATGTAGCTGCTGGGTACAGCTTCGGCAGGCCACAGTCGGATTGTCAAGTCCTTCATGGCCAGTTCGGCCACCCTATGTAGCTCGACCAGCTGTTTTAGCTGATCGCTAAAGGGCATCGGATGTTCTAGGCAAGGTATTGCGACCAGAACAGCTTCTCCGTTGAGCTCCCCTCTTTGGCTCGGAAGAATTCCGTAGTGTCAGAAACACTTCGCGGCAGATCCGCAAATGCCCCTGGAGAACTCCAAATCCAGGTTAGTAAGAGATACCTCTTCTTCACATACTTGCTTTGCATAATAAAAGCCTTACCCGCCGCAATTTTCTTGGCCTCTTGGATCCGCTATCTTGATCTGCTATCATGCACTCGAAGGACTCGTATTTCTTCATGGCGTCCTAGAGTTCTTGCTGGATCTCCCCGACCCTGGTCGTGTGCTTTTTGCGGACAGATTGTTCTTCCGCCGCTCTCTCATGGGCTTTTGAAAGCGTGGCCTTGAGGGTCTCCACCTCGGTCGCAGCTCCTACGACATATCATGATACTGTGATCAACATGAAACAATTCATATCTTTCTAGATTTGAATAGGCCATTGCATAACTTTCTTGTCCTCTAGCTGCTTTTTTACATGGCCGAGCTCTTCCTCAGTCCGCTCCAGACTCTGCTTCAGTCCGGAGACTTCGGCAGCGTGGGAGGTGATACGTCCATTTTGCATCATGCTTTTATCTCGATATTTATTGCATTATGGGCTATTATTACACATTATGTCAGAATACTAATGCCTATTCTCTCTTATTTTACATGGTTTACATGAAGAGGGAGAATGCCGACAGCTGGAATTCTGGGCTGGAAAATGAGAAAATATTAGAGACCTATTGTGCACAACTCCAAAAGTCCTGAAACTTCACGGGAGCACGTTTCAGAATATATAAAAAATACTGGGCAAATAAAGAACCAGAGGGGGGCCACCCAGCATCCACGAGGGTGGGGGCGCGCCCCCTGCCTCGTGGGCCCCCTTGCAGGCCTGTGGTGACCATCTTCTGCTATATGAGGTCTTTCCTCCGAGAAAAAATAGTAAGAAAGCTTTCGGGATGAAACTCCGTCGCCACGAGGCGGAACCTTGGCAGAACCAATCTAGGGCTCCGACGGAGCTGTTTTGTCGGGGAAACTTCCCTCCGGGAGGGGGAAAGCGTCACCGTCATCATCACCATCGATCCTCCCATTGGGAGGGGGTCAATCTCCATCAACATATTTAACAGCACCATCTCATCCCAAACCCTAGTTCATCTCTTGTATCCAATCTTTGTCCCAAAACCTCAAATTGGTACCTGTGGGTTGCTAGTAGTGTTGATTACTCCTTGTAGTTGATGCTAGTTGTTTTATTTGGTGGAAGATCATATGTTCAGATCCTTTATGCATGTTAATACCCCTCTGATTATGAACATGGATATGATTTGTGAGTAGTAACGTTTGTTCCCGAGGACATGGGAGAAGTCTTAATATAAGTACTCCTGTAAATTTTGTATTCGTTCGATATTTTGATGAGATGTATGTTGTCTTTCCTCTAGTGGTGTTATGTGAACGTCAACTACATGACACTTCACCATTGTTTGGGCCTAGAGGAAGGCATTGGGAAGTAATAAGTAGATGATGGGTTGCTAGCGAGTGACAGAAGCTTAAACCCTAGTTTATGCATTGCTTTGTAAGGGGCTGATTTGGATCCACATGTTTCATGCTATGGTTAGTTTTACCTTAATGCTTCTTTTGTAGTTGCGGATCTTTGCAAGAGGGGTTAATCATAAGTGGGATTCTTGTGCAAGGAAGGGCAGTACCCAAGCACCGGTCCACCCACATTTCAAATTGTCAAAGTACCCAACGCGAATCATATGAACGTGATGAAAACTGGCTTGACGATAATTCCCATGTGTCCTCGGGAGCGCTTTCCTTTATATAAGAGTTTGTCCAGGCTTGTCCTTTGCTACAAAAAGGATTGGGCCATCTTGCTGCACGTTATTTACTTCTATTACTTGTTACCCATTAAAAATTACCTTATCACAAAACTACCAGTTCTGATAATTTCAGTGCCGGCAGAGAATACCTTACTGAAAACTGCTTATCATTTCCTTCTTCTCCTCGTTGGGTTAGACACTCTTACTTATTGAAAGGACTATGATAGATCCCTATACTTGTGGGCCATCAAGACTCTTTTCTGGCACCGTTGCAAGGGAGTGAAGCGCCTTTGGTAGGTGGAATTTGGTAAGGATAAATTTATATAGTGTGCTGAAATTTACTGTCACTTATTACTAGGGAACATAATCCTTTGAGGGGCTTTTTCGGGGTATCTTCACCCCTACCAGTAGAGCAAAGAGTTTCTCCTCAACCTACTGAACCTACTGAAAATGTTTACTTTGAAATTCCTTTGGGTATGATAGATAAACTGCTAGCTAATCCTTTCATAGGTGATGGAACATTACAACCCGATTTGCACCTAATATATGTGGATGAAGTTTGTGGATTATTTAAGCTTGCAGGTATGCCCGAGGATGTTATCAAGAAGAAGGTCTTCCCTTTATCTTTGAAGGGAAAGGCATTGACATGGTTTAGGCTATGTGATGATAGGGGATCATGGAACTACAACCGATTGAAATTGGAATTTCATCGGAAGTTTTATCCTATGCATCTTGTTCATCATGATCATAATTATATATATAATTTTTGGCCTCGCGAAGGAGAAAGCATCACTCAAGCTTGGCGGAGGCTTAAGTCAATGTTATATTCATGCCCCAATCATGAGCTCTCAAGAGAAATTATTATTCAAAAAATTTATGCTCGACTTTCTCTCAACAATCGCTCCATGCTCGATACTTCTTGTACTGGTTCTTTTATGATGAAGACTATTGAATTCAAATGGGATTTATTGGACAGAGTTAAACGCAACTCTAAAGATTGGGATCTCGACGAAGGTAAGGAGTCAGGTATAACACCTAAGTTTGAATGTGTTAAATCTTTTATGGATACCGATGTCTTCCGTGAATTTAGCACTAAATATGGACTTGACTCTGAGATAGTAGCTTCTTTCTGTGAATCCTTTGCTACTCATGTTGATCTCCCTAAGGAGAAGTTGTTTAAATATAATCCTCCCATTGAAGTAAAAGTATTTGAACCTATTAAAGTTGAAGAAAAGACTATCACTTACAACGTTGATCCTATTGTTCCTACCGCTTATATTGAGAAACCACCTTTCCCTGTTAGAATAAAGGATCATGCTAAAGCTTCAACTGTCGTTCGTAAGAGTAATACTAGAACACCTACACCCCCTGAGCAAGTTAAAGTCAAATCTAGTATTGCTATGGTCAAAGATCTCTTGGCCGATAATATTGATGGGCATGTTATTTATTTCTGTGATGAAGATGCTAGAATTGCTAGACCCGATACTAACCATAAACATAGACTTGTTGTTGGCATGCCTGTTATTTCTGTTAAAATAGGAGATCATTGCTATCATGGCTTACGTGATATGGGTGCTAGTGCAAGTGCAATACCTCATTGCTTATACAAAGAAATTATGCATGACATGGCACCTGCTGAGATAGAAGAAATTGATGCTACAATTAAGCTTTCCAATAGAGACACTATTTCACAAGTTGGGATTGTTAGAGATGTATAAGTCTTGTGTGGGAAAGTTAAATACCCTGCTGATTTTCTTGTTCTTGGTTCCCCACAGGATGACTTTTGCCCCATTATATTTGTAAACCCTTCTTGAATACTGTTAATGCTAGGATAGAGTGCAAAAAGGATGTTGTTACTATTGGTTTGCGGGATAAGTCTCGTGAGTTTAATTTTGCTAAATTTAGTAGACAACCCCATGATAAAGAATTTCCTAGTGAAGATGAAATTGTTGGTCTTGCTTCCATTGCAGTTCCTCCTAATGATCCTTTAGAACCATATTTTCTAGACCATGAAAATGATATGTTATGAATGAAAGAAGGGAAATAGATGAAGAATTCTTTAAACAGGGACCTATTTTGAAACACAACTTGCCTGTTCAAATCCTAGGGGATCCTCCTCCACCCAAGGATGACCCCGTGTTTGAGCTTAAAACTTTACCAGATACTCTTAAATATGCTTATCTTGAGGAGAAAAAGATATATCCTTTTATTATTAGTGCTAACCTTTCAGAGCATGAAGAAAAGAAATTATTGAAAACTCTGAAGAAGCATCGTGCGGCTATTGGATATACTCTTGATGATCTTAAGGGCATTAGTCCGACTCTATGAAAACACAAAATAAAATTGGAGAAAGATGCTAAACCGGTTGTTGATCACCAATGACGGTTAAATCCTAAGGTGAAAGAAGTGGTAAGGAACGAAATACTGAAGCTTCTGGAGGCAGGCATAATCTATCCCGTTGCTGATAGTCAGTGGGTAAGTCCTGTCCATTGTGTCCCTAAGAAGGGAGGTATTACTGTTGTTCCTAATGATAAAGATGAATTGATCTCACAAAGAATTGTTATAGGTTATAGAATGGTAATTGATTTCCGCAAACTTAATAAAGTGTGACTTCCCTGATTTGACCGTACACTAATCATACACGCAAACGTGTACGATCAGGATCAGGGACTCACGGGAAGATATCACAACACTATTGGAGAACGTTGCAGAAAACAAAAATTTTCCTACTCGTTTCACCAAGATCCATCTAGGAGTTCATCTAGCAACGAGTGATTAGATGCATCTACGTACCTTGTAGATCGCGAGCGGAAGCGTTCAAAGAACGGGGATGATGTAGTCGAACACGACGTGATTCAAATCACCGATGATCAAGCACCGAACGGACGGTGCCTCCGCGTTCAACACACGTACGGAACGGATGACGTCTCCTCCTTTCTTGATCCAGCAAGGGGGGAAGAGAGGTTGATGAAGATCCAGCAGCACGACGGCGTGGTGGTGGATGCAGGGCGTCACAGTAGCAGGGCTTCGCCTATACTACGAGAGAGAGACGTAACGGGGAGAGAGGAAACACCAAGGGCTGAGGTATGAAATCCCTCCTCTCCCCCACTATATATAGGAGGGCCAAGGGGGGGTGGTGCGCAGCCTAGGAGATCCAATCTCCTAGGTGCGGCGGCCAGGGGAGGGTTTCCCTCCCCCCCAAGGCACCTCGGGGTGCCTTCCACCACTTGGACTCCTCCGTGGTGGAAACCCTAGGCGCATGGGCCTAGTAGGGCTGGTGCCCTTGGCCCATGAAGGCCAAGGCGCACCCCCTACAGCCCATGTGGCCCCCCGGGACAGGTGGCCCCACCCGGTGTGCCCCCGGGACCCCTCCGGTGGTCCCGGTACAATACCGATAACCCCGAAACTTGTCCCGATGGCCGAAACAGCACTTCCTATATATAATTCTTTACCTCCGGACCATTCCGGAACTCCTCGTGACGTCCGGGATCTCATCCGGGACTCCGAACAACATTCGGGTTACTGCATATTCATATCTTCATAACCCTAGCGTCACCGAACCTTAAGTGTGTAGACCCTACGGGTTCGGGAGACAAGCAGACATGACCGAGACGACTCTCCAGTCAATAACCAACAGCGGGATCTGGATACCCATGATGGCTCCCACATGCTCCACGATGATCTCATCGGATGAACCACGATGTCGAGGATTAATCAACCCCGTATACAATTCCCTTTGTCAATCGGTATGTTACTTGCCCGAGACTCGATCGTCGGTATCCCAATACCTTGTTCAGTCTCGTTACCGGCAAGTCACTTTACTCGTACCGTAATGCATGATCCCGTGATCTACCACTTGGTCATCTTGAGCTCATAATGATGATGCATTACCGAGTGGGCCCAGTGATACCTCTCCGTTATCCAGAGTGACAAATCCCAGTCTCGATCCGTGTCAACCCAACAGACACTTTCGGAGATACCTGTAATGCACCTTTATAGTCACCCAGTTACGTTGTGACGTTTCATACACCCAAAGCACTCCTACGGTATCCGGGAGTTACACGATCTCATGGTCAAAGGAAAAAATACTTGACATTGGAAAAGCTCTAGCAAACGAACTACACGATCTTTGTACTATGCTTAGGATTGGGTCTTGTCCATCACATCATTCTCCTAATGATGTGATCTCGTTATCAATGACATCCAATGTCCATAGCCAGGAAATCATGACTATCTGTTGATCAACGAGCTAGTCAACTAGAGGCTTACTAGGGACATATTATGGTCTATGTATTCACACGTGTATTACGGTTTCCGGATAATACAGTTATAGCATGAATAAAGACAATTAGCATGAACAAAGAAATATAATAATAATGCTTTTATTATTGCCTCTAGGGCATATTTCCAATAGTCTCCCACTTGCACTAGAGTTAATAATCTAGTTACATTGTGATGAATCGAACACCCATGGAATTCTGGTGTTGATCATGTTTTGCCCTAGGGAGAGGTTTAGTCAACGGATCTGCTATATTCAGGTCCGTATGTACTTTACAAATCTCTATGTCTCCATCTTGAACATTTTCACGAATGGAGTTGAAGCGACGCTTGATATGCCTTGTCTTCTTGTGAAACCTGGGCTCCTTGGCAAGTGCAATAGCTCCAGTGTTGTCACAAAAGAGTTTGATTGGCCCCGACGCATTGGGTATGACTCCTAGGTCGGTGATGAACTCCTTCATCCATATTGCTTCATGTGCTGCCTCCGAGGCTGCCATGTACTCCGCTTCACATGTAGATCCCGCCACGACGCTCTGTTTGCAGCTGCACCAGCTCACTGCTCCACCATTCAACATATCCACGTATCCGGTTTGTGACTTAGAGTCATCCAGATCTGTGTCGAAGCTAGCGTCGACGTAACCCTTTACGACGAGCTCTTCGTCACCTCCATAAACGAGAAACATTTCCTTAGTCCTTTTCAGGTACTTCAGGATATTCTTGACCGCTGTCCAGTGTTCCTTGCCGGGATTACTTTGGTACCTTCCTACCAAACTTACGGCAAGGTTTACATCAGGTCTGGTACACAGCATGGCATACATAATAGAACCTATGGCTGAGGCATAGGGGATGATACTCATCTCTTCTATCTCTTCTGCCGTGGTCGGGCATTGAGCTGAGCTCAATTTCATACCTTGCAAAACAGGCAAGAACCCTTTCTTGGACTGATCCATTTTGAACTTCTTCAAAATCTTATCAAGGTATGTGCTTTGTGAAAGACCTATGAGGCGTCTTGATCTATCTCTGTAGATCTTGATGCCTAATATATAAGCAGCTTCTCCAAGGTCCTTCATTGAAAAACTTTTATTCAAGTAGGCCTTGATGCTGTCCAAGAGTTCTATATCATTTCCCATCAAAAGTATGTCATCTACATATAGTATGAGAAATGCTACAGAGCTCCCACTCACTTTCTTGTAAACGCAGGCTTCTCCATAAGTCTGTGTAAACCCAAACTCTTTGATCATCTCATCAAAGCGAATGTTCCAACTCCGAGATGCTTGCACCAGCCCATAAATCGAGCGTTGGACCTTGCACACCTTGTTAGCATTCTTAGGATCGACAAAACCTTCCGGCTGCATCATATACAACTCTTCCTTAAGGAAACCATTAAGGAATGCCGTTTTGACGTCGATTTGCCATATCTCATAATCATAGAATGCGGCAATCGCTAACATGATTCGGACGGACTTCAGCTTCGCTACCGGTGAGAAAGTCTCATCGTAGTCAACCCCTTGAACTTGTCGATAACCCTTAGCGACAAGCCTAGCTTTATAGATGGTCACATTACCATCCGCGTCTGTCTTCTTCTTAAAGATCCATTTATTTTCTATGGCTCGCCGTTCAACGGGCAAGTCAGTCAAAAGTCCATACTTCGTTTTCATACATGGATCCTATCTCGGATTTCATGGCTTCTAGCCATTTGTCGGTATCCAGGCCCGCCATCGCTTCTTCATAGTTCGAAGGTTCACTGTTGTCTAACAACATGATTTCCAAGACAGGGTTGCTGTACCACTCTGGTGCGGAACGTGTCCTTGTGGACCTTCGAATTTCCATAGGAGCTTGATCAGAAGTATCTTGATCATCAATAATAACTTCCTCTCTAGTCGGTGCAGGTGCCTCAGGAACATTTTCTTGAGTTGCGCCATTTACCGGTTCAAGAGGTAATACTTCATCAAGCTCTACTTTCCTCCCACTTACTTCTTTCGAGAGAAACTCTTTCTCTAGAAAGAATCCATTCCTGGCAACAAAGATCTTGCCTTCGGATCTGAGGTAGAAGGTATACCCATAAGTTTCTTTAGGGTATCCTATGAAGACGCATTTTTCTGACTTGGGTTCGAGCTTTTCAGGTTGAAGTTTCTTGACATAAGAATCGCATCCCCAAACTTTTAGAAACGACAGCTTAGGTTTCTTCCCAAACCATAATTCATACGGTGTCGTCTCAACGGATTTCGACGGAGCCCTATTTAAAGTGAATGCGGCAGTCTCTAAAGCATAGCCCCAAAAAGATAGCGGTAAATCGGTAAGAGACATCATAGACCGCACCATATCTAATAAAGTGCGATTACGACGTTCGGACACACCATTACGCTGAGGTGTTCCAGGCGGCGTGAGTTGTGAAACTATTCCACATTTTCTTAAGTGTGTGCCAAATTCGTGACTCAAGTATTCTCCTCCACGATCTGATCGTAGAAACTTGATTTTCCTGTCACGTTGATTCTCAACTTCACTCTGAAATTCCTTGAACTTTTCAAAGGTTTCCGACTTGTGTTTCATTAAGTAGACATATCCATATCGACTCAAGTCATCAGTGAGGGTGAGAACATAACGATAGCCATCGCGAGCCTCAACACTCATTGGACTGCACACATCAGTATGTATGATTTCCAATAAGTTGGTTGCTCGCTCCATTGTTCCTGAGAATGGAGTCTTGGTCATTTTTCCCATGAGGCATGGTTCGCACGTGTCAAATGATTCATAATCAAGAGACTCTAAAAGTCCATCTGCATGGAGCTTCTTCATGCGTTTGACACCTATGTGACCAAGGCAGCAGTACCACAAGTATGTGGGACTATCATTATCAACCTTACATCTTTTGGTACTCACACTATGAACATGTGTAGTAATACGCTCGAGATTCATTAAGAATAAACCATTGACTATCGGAGCATGACCATAAAACATATCTCTCATATAAATAGAACAACCATTATTCTCGGATTTAAATGAGTAGCCATCTCGTATTAAACGAGATCCTGATACAATGTTCATGCTCAATATAGGCACTAAATAACAATTATTGAGGTTTATCACTAATCCCGTAGGTAAATGTAGAGGTAGCGTGCCGACGGTGATCACATCAACCTTGGAACCATTCCCGATGCGCATCGTCACCTCGTCCTTTTCCAGTTTTCGTTTATTCCGCAGCTCCTGCGGTGAGTTACAAATATGAGCAACGGCACCGGTATCAAATACCCAGGAGTTACTATGAGTACTGGTAAGGTACACATCAATCACATGTATATCAAATATACCTTTGGTGTTGCCAGCCTTCTTATCCGCTAAGTATTTGGGGCAGTTCCGCTTCCAGTGACCCTTACCTTTGCAATAAAAGCACTCTGTCTCAGGCTTGGGTCCATTCTTTGACTTCTTCCCGACAGCTTGCTTGCCGGGCGCAGCAACTTCCTTGCCGTCCTTCTTGAAGTTCTTTTTACCCTTGCCCCTTTTGAACTTAGTGGTTTTATTCATCATCAACACTTGATGTTCCTTCTTGACTTCTACCTCTGCTGATTTCAGCATTGCAAATACTTCAGGAATGGTTTTTACCATCCCGTGCATATTGAAGTTCATCACAAAGCTCTTGTAGCTTGGTGGAAGCGACTGGAGGATTCTGTCAATGACCGCGTCATCCGGGAGATTAACTCCCAGCTGAGTCAAGCGGTTATGTAACCCAGACATAGTGAGTATGTGCTCACTGACAGAACTATTTTCCTCCATCTTACAGCTAAAGAACTTATCGAAGACTTCATATCTCTCGATCCGGGCATGAGCTTGAAAAACCATTTTTAGCTCTTCGAACATCTCATATGCTCCATGTCTCTCAAAACGCTTTTGGAGCCCCGGTTCTAAGCTGTAAAGCATGCCGCACTGAACGAGGGAGTAGTCATCAGTACGTGTCTGCCAAGCGTTCATAGCGTCTTGGTTTTGTGGGACGGGTGGATCACCTAGCGGTGCTTGTAGGACATAATCTTTCTTGGCAGCTGTGAGGATGATCCTCAGGTTCCGGACCCAGTCCGTATAGTTGCTGCCATCGTCTTTCATCTTGGTTTTCTCTAGGAACGCGTTGAAATTGAATACAACGTTGGCCATTTGATCTACAGGACATATTGTAAAGATTTTAGACTAAGTTCATGATAATCAAGTTCATCTAATCAAATTATTAATGAACTCCCACTCAGATTAGACATCCCTCTAGTCATCTAAGTGTTACACGATCCAAGTCAACTAATCCGTGTCCGATTAACACGTGAGACGGACTAGTCATCGTCGGTGAACATCTCCATGTTGATCGTATCTTCCATACGACTCGAGTTCGACCTTTCGGTCTCTGTGTTCCGAGGCCATGTCTTCACATGCTTAGGCTCGTCAAGTTAACCCTAAGTGTTTTTGCATGTGTAAAACTTCTTACACCCGTTGTATGTGAACGAAAGGATCTATCACACCCGATTAACACGTGGTGCTTCGAAGCGATGAACTGTAGCAACGGTGCACAGTTAGGGGAGAACACTTCTTGAAATTGTTGTAAGGGATCATCTTATTTACTACCGTCGTTTTAAGTAAACAAGATGCAAAACATGATAAACATCACATGTAATCAAATAATAATAGTGACATGATATGGCCAATATCACACAGCTCCTTTGATCTCCATCTTGGGGCTCCATGATCATCCTTGTAGATCGTCATACTCATCGACATATAAGTCGTGATTCCTTGTACAAGAACATGATCAATCTCATACATCACATATATCATTCATCACATCCTTTTGGCCATATCACATCACATAGCATACCCTGCAAAAACAAGTTAGACGTCCTCTAATTGTTGTTTGCATGTTTTACGTGGCCGCTATGGGTTTCTAGCAAGAACGTTTCTTACCTACGCAATGACCACAACGTGATATGCCAATTGCTATTTACCCTTCATAAGGACCCTTTTCATCAAATCTGATCCGACTAAAGTAGGAGAGACAGACACCCGCTAGCCACCTTATGCAACTAGTGCATGTCAGTCGGTGGAACCTGTCTCACGTAAGAGTACGTGTAAGGTCGGTCCGGGCCGCTTCATCCCACGATGCCGCCGAATCAAGATAAGACTAGTAACGGCAAGCATATTGAACAAAATCAACGCCCACAACTACTTTGTGTTCTACTCGTGCAAGAGAACTACGCATAGACCTAGCTCTGATACCACTGTTGGAGAACGTTGCAGAAAACAAAATTTTTCCTACTCGTTTCACCAAGATCCATCTAGGAGTTCATCTAGCAACGAGTGATTAGATGCATCTACGTACCTTGTAGATCGCGAGCCGAAGCGTTCAAAGAACGGGGATGATGTAGTCAAACACGACGTGATTCAAATCACCGATGATCAAGCACCGAACGGACGGTGCCTCCGCGTTCAACACACGTACGGAACGGATGACGTCTCCTCCTTTCTTGATCCAGCAAGGGGGGAAGAGAGGTTGATGAAGATCCAGCAGCACGACGGCGTGGTGGTGGATGCAGGGCATCACAGTAGCAGGGCTTCGCCTATACTACGAGAGAGAGACGTAACGGGGAGAGAGGAAACACCAAAGGCTGAGGTATGAAATCCCTCCTCTCCCCCACTATATGTAGGAGGGCCAAGGGGGGGGTGGTGCGCAGCCTAGGAGATCCAATCTCCTAGGGGCGGCGGCCAGGGGAGGGTTTCCCTCCCCCCCAAGGCACCTCGGGGTGCCTTCCACCACTTGGACTCCTCCGTGGTGGAAACCCTAGGCGCATGGGCCTAGTAGGGCTGGTGCCCTTGGCCCATGAAGGCCAAGGCGCACCCCCTACAGCCCATGTGGCCCCCCGGGATAGGTGGCCCCACCTGGTGGGCCCCCGGGACCCCTCCGGTGGTCCAGGTACAATACCGATAACCCCGAAACTTGTCCCGATGGCCGAAACAGCACTTCCTATATATAATTCTTTACCTCCGGACCATTCCGGAACTCCTCGTGACGTCCGGGATCTCATCCGGGACTCCGAACAACATTCGGGTTACTGCATATTCATATCTTCATAACCCTAGCGTCACCGAACCTTAAGTGTGTAGACCCTACGGGTTCAGGAGACAAGCAGACATGACCCAGTAGTATAGCATGCCAGACGGACAAGAGTGTAGGGCCACTGATGGAACACTAGCATCCTATACTAAGCATTTAGGATTGCAGGTAAAGTTAACAACAGTAGTAGCAAGGATAGGCTATGCATCAGGATAGGATAACGGAAAGCAGTAACATGCTACACTACTCGATTGCAAGCAGTATAGAGAAGAGTAGGCGATATCTGGTGATCAAAGGGGGGGGGTTGCCTGGTTGCTCTGGCAAGAGAGAGGGGTCGTCAACACAGTAGTCGAACTGGGGTAGCCGTCAGTCTCGGGGTCTTCCGGAAAGAAGTAACGGAGGGGGAATACAATAAATAATAGAGCAATCAAGGTATCACAAAGAATAACAAGACAATACGCGATTCTAGAGGTGATCTAACGCGGTACTAAGTGACACGGACAAGGGGGGAAATATCCGAGAAAGTATCCCCGGCGTTTAGCGTTTTCGGACAGATGAACCGGATGGGGAAAGTTACTGTTCGCTATGGTAGGGATGTGTCACGGACAAACGGGTTGCGTATCCAGATTCGTCTCGTCGTTCTGAGCAACTTTCATGTACAAAGTATTTTCATCTAAGTTACAGAATTAATTTTTATATTAAATTTCATAGTTTTAATTCATTTTTATAATTAACAGAATTAATTTTATTAGGAAATGCCATTATGACATCAGCATGACATTAGGGTGATGTCAGCAGTCAACAGTCAGTTGACTTGGTCAAACTGATGCACGGGTCCCGGCTGTCATTGTCTAAGACTAACTAATCAGGTTTAGTTAGTCTAACTAAAATGATTAGGATTATTAAGTACAATTAATTAGGTTAACTAATTTAATTAATTAACTAATTAATTAAATTATTAATTAATTCTTTTTATATTATATTTTTATCTTCTTTTAAAAAAAAGGTTCCAGGGGTGGGGCCTCTTGTCATAGGCACGGGGGTGCCTTAGCGGGCGTTGGGCACGGGAGCCACGGAGCGAGGCAACCGGGGCTGCGGCGGGGCGCCGGATTGGGCGATGGCGCGGTAGCCAGTAGGGTGGCCACGGGGCGGATGCGGGTCTCCACCGGCAAGGTCAGGCGGACCGGAGCAAGCAGCAGGCCGCGGGCGCTGGCGCAGGAGGCGAGTGGTGGCCCGGTCGGCCGTGGTGGGGCGCGGGGCACTTGGCGCAGCACCTGTGGGCAGCACGCACAGGGTGCGGCTGTGGCGAGGGCAGAAACGTGGGGCGAGGACGACGCGTCGGAGCTGCAGCGCGGCAAGCTGAGTGGCGGGGCGAGCACCACCAGGGGCGCAGACGGACATGGTCGGCGCGCGGCAAGCGCGAGTACGCACGGAGGAGGAGCGGGGGCGCGGTGACAGGAACCACGGCGTGGCCGGAGCATGAACGTACGACGGGGACTGCGGGGCAAGGGGGAAGGACGGGGGGCGCTCACGTGTGCATGCATGGGATTGGGCGGCGAGGCTCGCAGGAGCCGAGTCGAGGAGGAGGATGGGGACGAGCGCCAGTGGGGAGGAGGCGGCGACGGACGACGAGCTCCGAGCGGCGGCAGCGGCGGCGGGCGCTGGAGGCCTCCAGGCGGCGTCGGCGGCGTTTCGGTCCGGGCGGCGTTGGCGGGGGGGGGGGTGGTGGGCGCGGCGGTCGGTGCGCCGTTGGCGTCGGGGACACGGTCGTGGCCCGATCCAGATCTGGATCGAGGGAGAGGGGATCGTGGGGGTGGGGGGCGAGTGGTGGGGTAGCGGGCTAGGGTTACTGCGGTGGGGGTATAGGCAGGGGTCGCCTGGGTCGGCCTGGTTGGTTGTGGCCAACTGGGCCACTTGGCCCATGGGAGAGAGGGAGGGTATTTTCTTCTTTCATGTATTTTTGTTTTATTTTCCTTCTCTTTTATTTATTCTTTTCTGTTTTCGTTTATAGTTTCTTTTATTATAGTTTTATGAAAATATGACGTTAGCTCCCAAAACAATGTTTCAACATAACCCACTGCCATAAAAGTTTTTTTAATACTTATAACAATTTAGTTTTGAAAATGTTTATTATTTTTAAAGCATTTAAACAATTGTATTTGCTACTTTTTTATTCATTTTAGAGTATTTAAACATTTTATAAAAGTGTGGTTTCTCCACCATAATTACCTATGCATTATTTGGCTCACTCCGAACATTTTAGTTTTAAAGTTTGAAAACTTTTGTTGTTTGCCTGATTTTGAATTTTGAATTTGAATCAGTTTCGAACTAACGCGAGATTAACAACAGTAATCATGGTGACTCAGCATCGTTAACGTGGGACTACTGTAGCGTAACTATCCGGGCGTCACAATTCTCCTCCACTACAAGAAATCTCGTCCCGAGATTTAAGAGGGGAGTAAGGGGGAAAGTTCTAGTTACGATATTCTAACGGATATTCTCGGTCTTGGTTGCTCTTATCGAAGTGGTCGATCCATAGCGCTGATGTCTTCATTCCTCTGCTTCAGGTCATCATGATGCAGTACGCATCCTTTCTTTTGGAACTCCGTCGTGCTTTCGACTAGGATAGGGGCGGCTCGACAACGATGGAAGGCTATAAGGGGTAATCACCGGGGGTTATCCCATGAATGATTACATGAGTATCTCACGAGTTGGTCAAACGAAACACATCGAGAGCCAAGCAAGAAGGTACAGTAAGAAGTTTCAAGTGGTTTAGACAATCGTTCGCTGTCTGGAACGGGGCACGAAAAGGGTTCGGAGCAGCGGGAATAGGTATTGTTCCTGATACCAGAGTAGATCATCTCTAGGAAGGTGACCTGTGAACTACATACAAAGTCAAGCGCGAGGAATAAGTTCGGAGATAGAGGTGTACAGGAGAGTCAGGTTTCGATCCTGTGAACTGTGGGTTATGGGCCCACCATGTGAGTTAACGGTAGGAAGGGCAGTGATGTCTTGCATGACCATGTAGGCAAGACATGTCAGCGGATAGCATGTCAGTTATGTTGGCAACAACATCGGTACCAAGGGCGAGGGACGAAGAGAACCATTTTCCTGCTCGTTGAACGAGGCGGACCAATAGGCAAAGTTCTCGTCCATCGGGGGTTACCAGCATGCCAACAACAATAGTAACAGGGTCTTACTGACAGAGTTGTACACTGAGGTGCTTATAATAGCAGTGACGTATTACTGCTTAGATCATATAAACCCCAAGAAGGTTAAACAGAACAATGGAAAGGAAAATATGATTATTAGATTAAACAGAACAATGTAAAGGAAAATTGTGTTTAAACACATATTTCAAGGGTATATCCTTCCCAAGGACAAGCAGAGCATGATTTCCTTGACAGGATATAATGTAGAAAACCCTTTAGGTAAGGGGGGGGATTTCATGACATTACCCATACAGTCGGGCTTGGGTAATTGAGCAGGAAACATTTAGCATTGGGCTTCAAATGTTCTCTTTGAAAATCGAAGTACCACAGACATGCTTCGAGATAGCATTGACATGGTCTTTAATCAAAGGTCAGATTCTGGATACACGAAGGGATTCATCATTAAGCCAAGGAGAGGATGAGGAGGTGGCTGATGGACTAAGCAATAATTCAACAAGGTATCCAAAAAGATGGATTTCCACAGTTATGTGAACAGGGAGATAACATTTGTCGGATCAAATGATAAAATGATGTATGGTCAAGGAAACAGATACACAATTAAATATTAATTGAAAAGGGTGCCCAAAGTATTGCCTTAGGTAGCACGATCAAATGTTAGAATAGTGATTCAGTGATCAATAGTCTAAGAATGAACGTCTGACCATTAACTTCAAAGCAATAGGGTTGCTAGAAGGGCAGAATCCAGACAGCACCGTTCACCTGTTGGTATCCCGGTTAGAACCAACACGGGGACCAAGAAAGAAAGGTGATGGCGAGAAGTATTACCTATATCAAGAATCCTTAAGAGGTGGTGAAATTCTCATGACTTTCTTGACATTAAATATGGTAATACTCCAAGGTAAAGAAGAACAAATGGTGGATAGCAAGGAACTCAAGGTATAACACAAAACATGACAAGTTTGTGTTGGAGGGAAGTCAATAAAGTGGTCGATGATAATACAGATCATCGAGGGCAAGGATGGTATTTCTCATCATGAACTCAATTGACATCCTGGAAGAGCTCAGAATGCCGATGATGATCATGACACAATTGTTGTGAGATTTCATGAAGATGTAATCGGTCGGCAATGACATCAGGCCAAAGGAATGACGAAGCGAAAGGTTACTGAAACCATAGGTACGACACAAACTTGAAATCAAGCTTGTCATTCAAGGCCAATTGTTATGACGAGGAAGATCGATGTAAGATTAGCTCACGTCGAAATTTTTGCTCTAGGAAGAAGGTCCAGGTAGCACAGTTAAAATCGGCATGACAAGGATATATCCAAACAGGCTAGGAATGACCTGATCGAGTTCAAACTCATAAGTCCTGAAGGTTACCACGATTTGTTTAATCGCGGTGCAGACTTCAGTTAGTTATCGGTGTCTTTGAGTGTTTAATAACTCAGAGCTAGTGAAAAATTGGAATTAGTGAGAATGTAGCACTTGATGAAGAACTAATAAGAAGTATGCAGTCCCATGATAATCTCGAGATATCAGGGGGTAATACTCGACGACAGATCATAGTAAAGGTTGGAATAGGGTAATGCTCTGTAGAAAACAAGTGCTCAAACTTGCAAGAGAAATGGAATCAAGGAGAAACATGGTCGGAACCATGTCCACAGATACAAGATGAACTTATAACAAGGGGATTATTATCATTTACAAGAAGCTTCAAAGAAAAGTTCCACATCGGGTCCATGGGCATGAACGCAAGGGCTCAAGGTCGACTCCCACTTCTTCAATGCATAACCTTTCATTTTACTTCTCTCTTTTGATGAGGTTGTAGTGTAGAAATTTTATCTGGCGGAGCAACAGAAGAGTATGACTCACGAAAACTTTTGGGTTCATACCGTTTGGGGAAGGCATAGGTTCAACCCATCAGGGCATCTTAGGAATATATACCACAAATTTCAAGAATAAATAACACAAGCTCAATAGTAGAGAATGCTTGAGAAAGCAGAGGATACAATTTACCAAAGGCATTATGTATCCGAGGAAAGGCTCACAGACTTATTGAATATGAAGGACGCTGTCGGATAAAATCCAACAAAGGATCTGGTGGTCCTCAAGGGATTTTGTGTGAGCATCAGTACTCAACCAGAGGGAGAAACAATGCAAGGAGATCAGAATTTAGAAATAACTGACTAATTCAGAGCTCAAATGCAAAGGAATTATGATTTTCAAATCAAGGGATCAGAAGCAATGTTCTGATTAGGGATGGATAAGTTGAATATCCTTAGGGGTACAATCGACGGAAATTGGATTTGTTGAGAACCAGCTCATGTTTAAAATGATGTCTGAGCCAGAAAGATAATTAAAAGGATCAACTGATGATTGCGTGCATTCACACTCATGTTGAATCAAAGGGATCAAAATGACGGTGCCTAAGGATACTAATGAATATTGCCAGACATATGGAAAGCATCCATCATGCAAGCAGACAAGTATTGCAGAGCAATAAGCTACTAAGGATTTTTGGAGGATCGAATAGTATCTCGATGACCATTGTGAAACACATGAACAACTGGGGGATGAGCGGATACTCGATAAGTGCGAGAATTATCCGAAGGGGTATTCAGGTGACAAAGAACAGCAAGGCAGTAAGCTCAAAGGATTATCAAAACAATGGCGAGTATTTCGGGGTATCTTTTAATAACAAGACCAACTGGGAATAAAAGTAAGAACGACAGGTGTAAGTATTTATCCATATGGGTTTTTTGGTGGTAGGGAATTGCAAAAGCAATAGGCACAAGGTCTCGAGAAAATATCGGAGAGTATTGTCAGAATCTTCTGTTGAAGCAGTCGACCATCCGTAATGAAAGGGTTCTACGGCAGGAAGTGGTAGCGAGAACCTAGAGTTAGATTTTAGCAAAATCATTTAACCCGAATAGAAGAGAGATCAGAATCCCAGAGTATAGATCGAGGAATAAAAGATCCTAATAACACCCGATGGCGACGTGGGCCCAAGGGCCGCAAAGCCAAGTTAGTAAAACAATTTTCATCGACTAGACTCAACTTCGGCCAAGGAGTGTGAAAGGGGGATTCCTACAGGCAGCCGGCTCTGATACCAACTTGTGACTCCCCCGATATGACCGTACACTAATCATACACGCAAACGTGTGTGATCAAGATCAGGGACTCACGGGAAGATATCACAACACAACTCTACCAATAAAATAAGTCATACAAGCATCATATTACAAGCCAGGGGCCTCAAGGGCTCGAATACAAGAGCTCGATCATAGACAAGTCAGCGGAAGCAACAATATCTGAGTACAGACATAAGTTAAACAAGTTTGCCTTAAGAAGGCTAGCAAAAACGGCGATACAGATCGAAAGAGGCGCAGGCCTCCTTCCTGGGATCCTCCTAAACTACTCCTGGTCGTCGTCAACGGGCTGCACATAGTAGTAGGCACCTCCAGTGTAGTAGGAGTCATCGTCGACGGTGTCGTCTGGCTCCTGGGCTCCAATGTCTGGTCGCAGCAATCGGGTATAGGAAGGGGAAAAGAGGGAGCAATGCAACCTTGAGTACTCATCCAAAGTACTCGCAAGCAAGGAGCTACACTACATATGTATGCATTGGTATCAAATGGATTAAGGGTACCATATGTGGATTGTACTGCAGAATGCCGGAATAAGAGGGGGATAGCTAGTCCTTTCAAAGACTACGCTTCTGGTAACCTCCATCTTGCAGCAGGAGAAGAGGGTGTATGGTAAGTTCACCAAGTAGCATTGCATAGCATAATCCTAACCGATGATCCTCCCCTCATCGCCCTGTGAGAGAGCGACCACCGGTTGTATCTGGCACTTGGAAGGGTGTGTTTTATTAAGTATCTGGTTCTAGTTGTCATAAGGTCCGGGTACAACTCCAAGTCGTCCTGTTACCGAAGATCATGGCTATTCGAATAGATTAACTTCCTGCATGGGTGCACCACATAACCCAACACACTCAATCCCATTTGGCCGGACATACTTTCCTGGGTCATGCCCGGCCTCGGAAGATCAACACGTTGCAGCCCTACCTAGGCACAACGGAGAGGTCAGTACACCGGTCTAAATCCTATGGCGCAGCGGTCTGGGCCCATTGCCCTTTGCACACCTGCACGTTGCGAACGCTGCCGGAAGCAGACCTAGCCTAGCAGGCGTTCCAGTCCAATCCAGCACGCGCCGCTCAGTCGCTGACGTCACGAACGCTTCGGCTGATACCACGACATCGAGTGCCCATAACTGTCCCCGTGTAGATGGTTAGTGCATATAGGCCAATAGCCAGACTCAGATCAAATACCAAGATCTCGTTAAACGTGTTAAGTATCTGCGAACGCCGACCAGGGCAAGGCCCACCTCTCTCCTAGGTGGTCTCAACCTGCCCTGTCGCTCCGCCTCAAAGTAACAGTCGGGGGCCGTCGGGAACTCAGGCCCACCACTACCTGGATGGAGCCACCTGCCCCTTCAGCCCCCATCTCCGAACAGTATCATAAGTAATGTAACAGTATAAGTATATATCATATGTCCGTGATCACCTCCCGAAGTGATCACGGCCCAGTAGTATAGCATGGCAGACGGACAAGAGTGTAGGGCCACTGATGGAACACTAGCATCCTATACTAAGCATTTAGGATTGCAGGTAAAGGTAACAACAGTAGTAGCAAGGACAGGCTATGCATCAGGATAGGATAACGGAAAGCAGTAACATGCTACACTACTCTATTGCAAGGAGTATAGAGAAGAGTAGGCGATATCTGGTGATCAAAGGGGGGGGCCTTGCCTGGTTGCTTTGGCAAGAGAGAGGGGTCGTCAACACCGTAGTCGAACTGGGGTCGCCGTCAGTCTCGGGGTCTACCGGAAAGAAGTAACGGAGGGGGAATACAATAAATAATAGAGCAATCAAGGTATCACAAAGCATAAAAAGACAATACGTGATGCTAGAGGTGACCTAACGCGGTACTAAGTGACACCGACAAGGGGGAAAACATCCGGGAAAGTATCCCCGGCGTTTCGCGTTTTCGGACAGATGAACTGGATGGGGAAAGTTACGTGTTCGCTATGCTAGGGATGTGTGACGGACGAACGGGTTGCATATCCGGATTCGTCTCGTCGTTCTGAGAAACTTTCATGTACAAAGTATTTGCATCTGAGTTATAGATTATTTTTTATTAAACTGCAAAGTTTAAATTCATTTTTATAATTACCAGAATTAATTTTATTAGGAAATGCCATTGTGACGTCAGCATGATATCAAGGTGATGTCAGCAGTCAATAGTCAGTTGACTTGGTCAAACTGACGCATGGGTCCCGGCTGTCATTGTCTAAGACTAACTAATCAGGTTTAGTTAGTCTAACTAAAATGATTAGGATTATTAACTACAATTAATTAGGTTAACTAATTTAATTAATTAACTAATTAATTAAATTATTAATTAATTATTTTATATATTATATTTTTATCTTCTTTTTAAAAAAAGGTTCCAGGGGTGGGGCCTCTTGTCATAGGGACGGGCGTGCCTTAGCGGGCGTTGGGCACGGGCGCCACGGAGCGAGGCAACCGGGGCTGCGGCAGGGCGCCGGACTGGGCGATGGCGCGGTGGCCAGCAGGGTGGCCACGTGGCGGATGCGGGTCGCCGCCGGCAAGGTCAGGCAGACCGAAGCAAGCAACAGGCCGCGGGCGCTGGCGCAGGAGGCGAGCGGCGGCCCGGTTGGCCGTGGTGGCGCGCGGGGCACTTATCGCGGCACCTGTGGGTAGCACGCACAGGGTGTGGCTGTGGCGAGGGCAGAAACGAGGGGCGAGGACGACGCGTCGGAGCTGCAGTGCGGCAAGCTGAGCGGCGGGGCGAGCACCAGCAGGGGCGCGGACGGACATGGTCGGCGCGCGGCGAGCGCGAGCGCGCGCGGAGGAGGAGCGGGGGCGCGGTGACAGGAACCACGGCGTGGTCGGAGCGTGAACGTACGGCGGTGACTGCGGGGCAAGGGGGAAGGACGGGGGGGCGCTCCCGTGCGCATGCATGGGATTGGGCGGCGAGGCTCGCAGGAGCCGAGTCGAGGAGGAGGATGGGGACAAGCGCCGGTGGGGAGGAGACGGCGACGGACGACGAGCTTCGAGCGGCGGCAGCGGCGGGCGCTGGAGGCCTCCAGGCGGCGTCGGTGGCGGTTCGTTCCGGGCGGCGTTGGCGGGGGGGGGGGGGGGGCGATGGGCGCGACGGTTGGGGCATCCAGATCTAGATCGAGGGAGAGGGGATCGTGGGGGTGGGGGGGACGAGTGGTGGGGTAGCGGGCTAGGGTTACTGCGGTGGGGGTATAGGCAGGGGGTGGCCTGGGTCGGCCTGGTTGGCTGTGGCCAACTGGGCCACTTGGAGAGAGGGAGGGTATTTTCTTCTTTCATGTATTTTTGTTTTATTTTCCTTCTCTTTTATTTATTCTTTTCTGTTTTCATTTATAGTTTCTTTTATTTTAGTTTTATGAAAATATGACATTAGCTCCCAAAACAATGTTTCAACATAACCCACTGCCATAAAAGTTTTTTTTAGTACTTATAACAATTTAGTTTTGAAAATGTTTATTATTTTTAAAGCATTTAAACAATTGTATTTGCTACTGTTTTATTCATTTTAGAGTATTTAAACATTTTATAAAAGTGTGGTTTCTCCACCATAATTACATATGCATTATTTTGCTCACTCCGAACATTTTAGTTTTAACGTTTGAAAACTTTTGTTGTTTGCCTGATTTTGAATTTTGAATTTCAATTAGTTTCGAACTAACGCGAGATTAACAACAGTAATCATGGTGACTCAACATCGTTAACGTGGAACTACTGTAGCGTAACTATCCGGGCGTCACATAAAGCTACTAAATAGGATCATTACCCTTTACCCTTTATTGATCAAATACTAGAAAGATTGTCTAAACATACACATTTTTGCTTTCTATATGGTTATTTTGGCTTCTCTCAAATACCTGTGTCAAAAGAGGATCAAGAAAAGACCACTTTTACTTTCCCTTTCGGTACCTTTGCTTATAGGCGTATGCCTTTTGGTTTATGCAATGCACCCGCTACCTTTCAAAGATGTATGACTGCTATATTCTCTGACTTCTGTGAAAAGATTGTTCAGGTTTTCATGGATGATTTTTCGTATATGGAACTTCTTTTGATGATTGCTTAAGCAACCTTGATCGAGTTTTGTAGAGATGTGAAGAAACTAATCTTGTCTTGAATTGGGAGAAGTGTCACTTTATGGTTAATGAAGGTTTTGTATTGGGGCATAAAATTTTTGAAATAGGTATTGAAGTTGATAAAGCTAAAGTTGATGCTATTGAAAAGATGTCGTGTCCTAAGGACATCAAAGGTATCAGAAGTTTCCTTATTCATGCCGGTTTTTATAGGAGGTTCATTAAAGACTTCTCAGAAATTTCTAGGCCTCTGACTAATCTCTTACAAAAAGATGTTCCTTTTATCTTTGATGATGATTGTGTAGAAGCATTTGAAATACATAAGAAAGCTTTGATTTCTGCACCTATTGTTCAGCCTCATGATTGGAATTTACCCTTTGAAATTATGTGTGATGCTAGTGATTATGCTATAGGTGCTATTTTAGGATAAAGAGTTGATAAGAAATTAAATGTTATTCAATATGGTAGTAAAACTCTAAACAGTGCCCAGAGAAATTATGCTACTACTGAAAAAGAATTTTTAGCAGTTGTATTTGCTTGTGATAAGTTCCGACCTAATATCGTTGATTCTAAAGTAACTGTTCACACTAATCATGTTGCTATTAAATATCTTCTGGAAAAGAAAGATGCTTAACCTAGACTTATTAGATGGGTTCTCTTGCTACAAGAATTTGATTTGCATATTATTGATAGAAAGGGAGCAGAGAACCCCGTTGCAAACAACTTGTCTAGGTTAGAGAATGTTCTTGATGACCCACTACCTATTGATGATAGTGAAGGAAATATGCCCTAGAGGCAATAATAAAGTTATTATTTATTTCCTTATATCATGATAAATGTTTATTATTCATGCTAGAATTGTATTAACCGGAAACTTAGTACATGTGTGAATACATAGACAAACAGAGTGTCACTAGTATGCCTCTACTTGACTAGCTTGTTGAATCAAAGATGGTTAAGTTTCCTAGCCATAGACATGAGTTGTCATTTGATTAACGGGATCACATCATTAGAGAATGATGTGATTGACTTGACCCATTCCGTTAGCTTAGCATTCGATCATTTAGTATATTGATATTGCTTTCTTCATGACTTATACATGTTCCTATGACTATGAGATTATGCAACTCCCGAATACTGGAGGAACACTTTGTGTGCTACCAAACGTCACAACGTAACTGGGTGATTATAAAGGTGCTCTACAGGTGTCTCCGATGGTACTTGTTGAGTTGGCATAGATCGAGATTAGGATTTTTCACTCCGATTGTCGGAGAGGTATCTCTGGGCCCTCTCGGTAATGCACATCAGTATAAGCCTTGCAAGCAATGCAACTAATGAGTTAGTTTAGGGATGATGTATTACGGAATGAGTAAAGAGACTTGTCGGTAATGAGATTGAACTAGGTATTGAGATATCGACGATCGAATCTCAGGCAAGTAACATACCGATGACAAAGGGAACAACGTATGTTGTTATGCGGTTTGACCGATAAATATCTTCATAGAATATCTAGGAGCCAATATGAGCATCCAGGTTCCGCTATTGGTTATTGGCCGGAGAAGATTCCCGGTCATGTCTACATAGTTCTTGAACCCGTAGGGTCCACATGCTTAAAGTTCGGTGACGATCGGTATTATGAGTTTATATGTTTTGATGTACTGAAGGTAGTTCAAAGTCCCAGATAACATCGAGGACATGACGAGGAGTCTCGAAATGGTCGAGACTTAAAGATCAATATATTGGACGACTATATTCGGACATCGGAAAGGTTCCGAGTGATTCAGGTATTTTTCGGACTACCGGAGAGTTACGAGAATTCGGCGGGGAGTATATGGGCCTTATTTGGGTTTAGGGGAAAGAAAGAGGGGAGGCTGCGCGCCCTCCCAAGGCCTAGTCCGAATTGGACTAGGGTGAGGGGCGGCGCTCCCTCCTTCCTTCTCTTCTCTTTTCCCTTTCCTTCCCTCCTACTCCTACTACATGGACGGGGGGGGGGGGGGAATCCTACTCCCGGTGGGAGTAGGACTCCCCAGGGTGCGCCATAGTAGAGGGCCGGCCCTTCCCCTCCTCCACTCCTTTATATACGGGGGAGGAGGGCATCCCACGGAGAAACACAAGTTGATCATTGATCTTTTAGCCGTGTGCGGTGCCCCCTCCACCATAATCCACCTCGGTCATATCGTAGCAGTGCTTAGGAGAAGCCCTCCGTCGGTAGCATCATCATCACCATCATCATGTCGTCGTGCTGACGGAACTCTCCCTCGAAGCTCTACTGGATTGGAGTTCGTGGGACGTCACCAAGCTGAACGTGTGCTGAACTCAGAGGTGCCGTATGTTTGGTACTTGACCGGTCGGATCGTGAAGACGTATGACCACATCAACCACGTTCTCATAATGCTTACGCTTACGGTCTACGAGGGTACATAGACGATACTCTCCCCTCCCGTTGATTTGCATCACCATGATCTTGCGTGTGCTTAGGAAAATTTTGAAATTACTACGTTGCCCAATAGTGGCATCCGAACCAGGTTTATGCGTAGATGTTATATGCACGAGTAGACCACAAAGGAGTTGTGGGCGTGGGTATATACATATTGCTTACCGTCACTAGTTGATTCTTGATTCAACGGCATTGTTGGATGAAGCGGCCCAGACCGACATTACGCGTACGCTTACGCGAGACTAGTTTTTCCGACGTGCTTCACACACAGGTGGCTAGTGGGTGTCTATTTCTCTAGCTTTAGTTGAATCGGATTCAATGAACAGGGTTCTTTCTGAAGATCAAAAAGCAATCACTATACCGCGTTGTGGATTTTGATGCATGGGTAAGGACGGTTCTTGCTCAGCCCGTAGCAACAACGTAAAACTTGCAACAACAAAGTAGAGGACATCTAACTTGCTTTTGCAGGGCATGTGGTGATGTGATGTGATGTGGTCACGACGTGATGAGATATAAATTGTTGTATGAGATGATCATGTTTTTTTGAAATTATTGGCAACTGGCAGAATCCTTATGGTTGTCTCTTTATTGCATAAGATGCAAGAGCCAAATAATTGCTTTAGTTTATCACTATGCGATAGCAATAGTTGCTAAAGCAATAGTTGGCGAGACGAACATGTGACGACACATTGATAGAGATCAAGATGATGGAGATCATGGTGTCATGCCGGTGACGATATAGATCATGACGGTACTTTGGAGATGGAGATCAAAGGCGCAAGATGATCATGGCCATATCATGTCACATATTATGATTGCATATGATGTTTATCCTTTATGCATCTTATTTTGCTTAGTTCGGCGGTAGCATTATAAGATGATATCTCACTAAATTTCAAGGTATATGTGTTCTCCCTAAGTATGCACCGTTGCCAAAGTTCCTCGTGCCGAGACACCACATGATGATCGGGTGTGATAAGCTCTACGTTTACATACAACGGGTGCAAGCCAGTTTTTGCACACGCAGAAATACTCGGGTTAAACTTGACAAGCCTAGCATATGCAGATATGGCCTTGGAACACTGAGACCGAAAGGTCGAGCGTGAATCATATAGTAGATATGATCAATATAGTGATGTTCACCATTGAAACTACTCCATCTCACATGATGACTGGACATGGTTTAGGTGATTTGGATCACGTCATCATTTAGATGACAAGAGGGATGTCTATCTAAGTGGGAGTTCTTAAGTAATATGATTAATTGAACTTTAATTTATCATGAACTTAGTCCTGATAGTATTTGCATAACTATGTTGTAGATCAATAGCTCAGGATGTAGATCCCCGTTTATTTTGATATGTTCCTAGAGAAAAACTATATTGAAAGATGATAGTAGCAATGATGCGGATTGGATCCGTGATCTGAGGATTATCTTCGTTGCTGCACAGAAGAATTATGTCCTTGATGCACCGCTAGGTGACAGACCGATTGCAGGAGCAGATGCAAACATTATGAACGTTTGGCGAGCTCGATATGATGACTACTTGATAGTTTAGTGCACCATGCTTTACGGCTTAGAATCGGGGCTTCAAGGATGTTTTGAACACCATGGAGCATATGAGATGTTCCAAGAGTTGAAATTAGTATTTCAGACACATGCCCATGTTGAAAGGTATGAGACCTTTGATAAGCACTTTCCCTACAAAATGGAGGAGAATAGCTCAGCTAGTGAGCATGTGCTCAGAATGTCTGAGTACTACAATCACTTGAATCAAGTGGGTGTTAATCTTACAGATAATATAGTGATTGACAGAGTTCCCTGGTCACTATCACCAAGTTACTAGAACTTCGTGATGAACTATAATATGCAAGGGATAACGGAAACAATTCCCAAGCTCTTCGTGATGCTGAAATCGACGAAGGTAGAAATCAAGAAAATCATCAAGTGTTGATGGTTGACAAGACTGTCGGTGTGAAAACCGGCAGATCTCGGGTAGGGGGTCCCGGACTGTGCATCTAAGGTCGATGGCAACAGGAGGCAGGGAACACAATGTTTTACCCAGGTGCGGGCCCTCTCTATGGAGGTAATAGCCTACGTCCTGCTTGATTGATCTTGATGAATATGAGTATTACAAGAGTTGATCTACCACGAGATCGTAATGGCTAAACCCTAGAGGCCTAGCTTGTATGGTTATGATAATGTCTATCTCTCTCCGGACTAAGTCCTCGGTTTATATAGACACCGGGAGGATCTAGGGTTACACAAGGTCGGTTACAAAGAAAGGAATCTACATATTTGGTCGCCAAGCTTGCCTTCCACGCCAAGGAGAGTCCCACCCAGACATGGGTGTAGTCTTCAGTCTTCGTATCTTCACAGCCCATCAGTCCAGCCCATGGCTAACAGGCCGGACGCCCAACGACCGCTTAGTACAGGACTCCCTCAGTAGCCCCTGAACCTGGCTTCAATGACAAGGTATCCGGCGCATAGATCTGTCTTCGGCATTGCAAGGCGGGTTCCTCCTTCGGGTAGTCTTCGGATGTATCGAACGTGTCCGGACCTGTAACACACACCACACACAACCGTAGAGAGAATATAATATTCCACGAGTCCAATCTGCTGACAACTTTTTACAATATGACATCACGTCTGCCCCGGTCACTATATCGAACCGTTTTGTCTGCCATCCCGCATTTCGAGATGGATTTTCCATTGGCACATCTTGTAAAAGCAGAGATGGTGTCCCTGTATTGCGGGATCTTCATCAATACGGGTGTGGGCAACCCAACTGTGCCGTTTACACAGCCCTTGGGAGTAGGCGAGTAGGAAGGCGTTTGACATTCGTGGCCTTTATAAGGGGATAAGGATTCGTCCTCATTCACCCCTGCCTTCACTTTCCTCTGCCCATCCATTCTTGAGCTCCAGCGCCCAAGCTCTAGCTTCCCCTGCCGGAGAAAGCACTCCAACCATGTCCGGATCCGGAGCTGGAGGCAAGTGGATGGCCTCCTCTGTTAAGAAGAAAGACATCAAGGAGCTCCAAGAGGCCGAATACCTGGCACGGGAGATCGTTCACCATCTCCCAACCGAGGGACAGATCATCCCTACCCCAGAGCCCCATGAGAGGGTTGTATTTCTCACACATTTCGTCCGCGGGCTGGGATTCCCTCTCCACCCGTTCGTCTGCAGGCTGGTATTCCCTCTCCACCCGTTCGTCCGTGGACTGATGTTTTACTATGGGCTGGACATCCATGATCTAGCCCCCAACTTTATCCTCAACATCTCAGCATTTATATTCGTTTGTGAGGCCTTTCTCCGTATCCCACTTCACTTCGGCCTATGGTTGAAGACCTTCAACGTGAAGCCGAAGGTGCTGAGAGGCCAACAAGCAGAGTGCAGAGGCGCCATGGTGGGCAAGATGTCCAATGTCGCATGGCCCGAAGGCTCCTTTGTGGAGATGGTGAAGGGGTGGCAGTCGGGGTGGTTCTACATCACCGAGCCGCGCGACACCAACTAGTCGGCGATCCCCGAAATCTGATCCGAAGTTCCGATGCGGCTCACCTCCTCGCAAGAGAAGGGTCCAACCTGGGTTCTTCGAATGAGCTAACTGGGCTCCAGACGTACGTCCAGAACATGATAACCAAGAGAATCAAACTTGTCAACGTGATCTAGGTTATGCTCATTCGCCAGATCCTTCCGTGCCAATGCCGGACTTGCTATTTGTGGGAGTTCGACCCGGCCAAGCACTAGACGCTACTAGAGCTCTTCGTCACGACGCATGAAGATATCTGGTAAGTACTCTTCAAGGCCGGCAAGACACCACGGCCTACGACCGAAGATCGCGTGCTTAGCTTAAAACGCCAGGCAAATTCGGTAAGTTCTTTCATATTTTCAAGGTATAGCCTTTACTGGCGTATTTTGAGAAGGATTCAAGCGTTCATATCAATTTTTAGGCCTGGATCGACATAGCTGGGCGGATTAACTGTCCGGCTCCACTGCCCGAAGACCATGAAACCCCACTTCTGACGAAGATGCTGCTTCCAGCGCCTTATGATGTGCTGGAGAAGAAGGCCAAGAAAATGGCCAAGGGGGCCCGGAGTGGCCTTCTCTGAAAAGGCGCTTCGGACGTGACGTCCGAAGACGAGACTCACCCTTTAGCCGCCGAAGACAAGGAGGAGGAGGAGGAAGAAAGCGACTCCCCCTGGGGGCGGGGGGGGGGAGGAAGAAAAGGGGGCCTCCCCAAATTTGGAGGCGAAGGCGCACAAGAGGGGGGAGGGCTCCCTTGCGGATAACTCCATGTGGGATGTCGATAGCAGTCCAGAGCGAATGCCCCGGACCAAGCCTCGGGCCGCCTCGTAAGTACAAAAAACCTTATGCACGTTCAAATGCCTGGCCTTTCCATTTTGTAATATTAATATGTTTAAATTATGCCATCGTATTCCGGCCCACGACAGCTCCCCGTGATCCTCGATAGAGGGTTCGCTAGATTCAAAGGAGATGGCCAGCGTGTCACCGCCGCCCTCTCACTCCCCAAGGCCAAGGATGACGCGGAGGAGTTCTCCCAAAGGACTTTCCCGGGCCAGGGAGAGGCACAGGAGGCGCCAGAAGGCGATGCCCCAAGAGCCGGACACCAGCGGGAGCTAATCCCCATGGAGACCGGTGGTGAGGGAGGGCCGTGTTCAGTCCGGCCCTCAGCTGGACTCGATTCTGGAGACCGATGTGGCTCCCGAATCCAGCACGCAACCTTCTTCGAAAGAAGGGGGTATGCGTATTCCGCCGGTGACCCCTGTCCAACCCGGGGCACCGGATAATCTGCTGGAAGCGCTGCGAGGCGCTTCCATTGTCGATGAGCACCGTTTCCTTATGGGCATGGTAATCGAGAAGGTTCAGTCCACCAAAAGCGGACTGACCGAAGCCTGCGCTAGCCTTTTAACAAGTTTGTAGGTAAGTAAAGTAGTTGTAGAAAGGATATCACGGTGTAGACAGTAGCCCCTGATGCTCTGTTCGGTGTTCGGAAAGAAAAAGCCGAATAGAGGATCAAAATAATTTTCATAGGAGTCTAGCATAAGATGTCTATGTGAATAAGCAGGCGTCGCTGCTGGCTACTACCGCTCATACTGCGGAGGTCACCGGCCTGAAGTAGAGTCTGAAGCGGGCCGAAGAAGAGCTCGGCCTTGTGAAGAAACAGCTGATACGTCTCCAACGTATCTATAATTTTTGATTGCTCCATGCTATATTATCTACTGTTTTAGACATTATTGGGCTTTATTATCCACTTTTATATTATTTTTGGGACTAACCTATTAACCGGAGACCCAGCAAAGAATTCCTGTTTTTTTGCCTATTTTAGGGTTTCGATGAAAAGGAATATCAAACGGAGTCCAAACGGAATGAAACCTTCGGGAACATGATTTACTCAACGAACAAGACCCGGGAGACTTGGACCCTATGTCAAGAAAGAAAAGAGGAGGCCACGAGGTAGGGGGGCGCGCCCACCCCCACCAGGCGCGCCCTCCACCCGCGTGGGCCCCTTGTTGCTCCACCGACATACTCCTTCCTCCTATATATATCCACGTACCCCCAAACGATCAGAACAGGAGCCAAAACCCTAATTCCACCACCGTTACTTTCTATATCCACGAGACCCCATCTTAGGGCCTGTTCTAGAGCTCCGCCGGAGGGGGCATCGATCACGGAGGGCTTCTACATCAACACCATAGCCCCTCCGATGAAGTGTGAGTAGTTTACCTCAGACCTACGGGTCCATAGTTAGTAGCTAGATGGCTTCTTCTCTCTTTTTGGATCTCAATACAATGTTCTCCCCCTCTCTTGTGGAGATCTATTTGATGTAATCTTCTTTTTGCGGTGTGTTTGTTGAGATCGATGAATTGTGGGTTTATGATCAAGTCTATCTATGAATAATATTTGAATCTTCTCTGAATTCTTTTATGTATGATTGGTTATCTTTGCAAGTCTCTTCGAATTATTAGTTTGGTTTGGCCCACTAGATTGATCTTTCTTGCAATGGGAGAAGTGCTTAGCTTTGGGTTCAATCTTGCGGTGTCCTTTCCCGCTGATAGTAAGGGCAACAAGGCACGTATTGTATTGTTGCCATTGAGGATAACAAGATGGGGTTTTCTTCATATTGCATGAGTCTATCCCTCTACATCATGTCATCTTGCTTAAGGCGTTACTCTGTTTTTAACTTAATACTCTAGATGCATGCTGGAGCGGTCGATGAGTGGAGTAATAGTAGTAGATGCAGGCAGGAATCGGTCTACTTGTCTCGGATGTGATGCCTATATACATGATCATACCTAGATATTTTCATAACTATGCTCAATTCTGTCAATTGCTCAATAGTAATTTGTTCACCCACCGTAGAATACTTATGCTCGCGAGAGAAGCCACTAATGAAACCTATGGCCCCCGGGTCTATCTTTATCATATTAATCTCCTACTACTTAGTTTTTTCCTTTGCTATTTAATTTGCCTTTATTTTACTTTGCATCTTTATCATAAAATACGAAAAATATTATCTTATCATATCTATCAGATCTCACTCTCGTAATTGGCCCTATAGGGATTGACAACCCATATTTGCGTTGGTTGCGAGGATTTATTTGTTTTGTGCAGGTGCGAGGGACTCGCACGTAGCCTCCTACTGGATTGATACCTTGGTTCTAAAAAACTGAGGGAAATACTTACGCTACTTTGCGGTGCTCAAGAGGTAGCAAGAAGGATTTTTGGCGCCGTTGCCGGGGAGATCTACGCAAAAGTCAACATACCAAGTACTCATCACATACCCTTATCTCCCGCATTACATTATTTGCCATTCCCCTCTCGTTTTCCTCTCCCCCCACTTCAACCTTACTGTTTTATTTGCCCTCTCTCTCTATCATCCCTCTCTATTTGCCTCTTTTTGCCCGCTTGCTTTTTCTTTGCTTGTGTGTTAGTTTGCTAGCTTGTCATGATGGCTCAAGATAATAATAAATTGTGTGAATTCACCAATACCAACAACAATGATTTTATTAGCACTCTGATTGCTCCTCTTACCAATGCTGAATCTTGTGAAATTAATACTGCTTTGCTGAATCTTGTCATGAAAGATCCGTTTTCCGGCCTTCCTAGCGAAGATGCCGCTACCCATCTTAATAGCTTCGTTGATTTGTGTGACATGCAAAAGAAGAAATATGTGGATAATGATATTGTTAAATTGAAGCTATTTCCTTTTTCACTTAGAGATCGTGCTAAAGCTTGGTTTTCGTCTTTGCCTAAAAATAGTATTGATTCATGGAACAAGTGCAAAGATGCTTTTATCTCTAAGTATTTTCCTCCCGCTAAGATCATCTCTCTTAGAAACGATATTATGAATTTTAAGCAACTTGATCATGAACATGTTGCACAAGATTGGGAGAGAATGAAATTAATGATACGTAGTTGCCATACTCATAGTTTAAATTTGTGGATGATTGTTCAAAATGTTTATGCTGGATTAAATTTTGCTTCTAGAAATCTTTTAGATTCGGCCGCGGGAGGCACTTTTATGGAAATAACTTTAGGAGAAGCTACTAAACTCCTAGATAATATTATGGTTAATTATTCTCAATGGCATACTGAAAGATCTACTAATAAAAAGGTGCATGCAATAGAAGAAATTAATGTTTTGAGCGGAACATGGATGAACTTATGAAATTATTTGCTAATAAGAGTGTTTCTTCTGATCCTAATGATATGCCCTTGTCTACTTTGATTGATAATAATAATGAATCTATGGATGTGAATTTTGTTGGTAGGAACAATTTTGTTAACAATGCGTATAGAGGAAATTTCAACCCTAGGCCTTATCTATATCTATCTATCTATACTTATACTAATTACAGACTCCCAAGAAATTATCACGTTAATCAGAAATTAGGAGCCGTTAATCTGGTGGGGTCAAGTTATTACGGTGTAGATCAATCCTAGAAATTACGTTAACAAGAAAAAATAGGAAAAACATTAGTCGATGTTTAGAAAAATTCCAGCCTGACTTTTAGGCACCGTACAGTTAACAGGAGATGCCACGTCCCTAGAAAACAAAAACATTCACGATCCAATTCTTAATCCCGCATCTATCTTTCAAAACAAGAAAAAAATACTCATCCAACTCTTAATACCACATGCATCTCTCCAAAAAACAAAAATATCACGTATATCTCCCTCACGACCTATATCTCTCAATCTCTCGGGTGAAAAGAAAAACTATAACATACGCATCTCTATCCCGTGACTCCTATGATGGAAAAGAAACCAATCTAAGCTAACGTAGATGCATCAAAGACCTTTTCAATGCTCCACATTAATCCTAGGACTGAGATCGTTTTGTTACAAAAAAACAGGAAACCCATGTCGATCCCCTGCGCTCTGCCTCCGATTTTATCTTCGTAGATGCCAGTTCTGACCTCCTCTTCCTTTCCATCTCCCCCTCCCGCATAATTCACCGTCTTCACCCTGCAGAAAAAGAGAAGTCTTCCTCCTCTGCCTAGGGGCAGGTCCTATTTTCGATCAATATATGTCCAAAAGGAAAAGATCCCAATCTTCCATCGATCTGTTGGAGATGAGTATGATCTGGCAACAAATATTCCTCCGACTGATCCATCACTCCAGCAATATGGCGGAGAAGGAACCTGTGAACATCGCTTACTCTCCATCCATATTGGAACAGGCTTACAGAAGTAATATCTCCGCCAAGGCCTTAGTTCGCACACAACATCATCGGTGCATCTTCAAGGCCTCGATTCAATAGTCGGTACAATATCTAGGTTGGAATCCCCAATTCGATCATCTAGCACCCTCTAATGGGATCAGTTTGTTAGAGGTAAACACATCGTCTTCCTGTGCATTGTGTTTTCAGCCGCAAAGATTGATTACGTGCATCTTTGATAAGGATGTTGTGTAGGTGCATGTTCAGGTCGATCAAGGATGCCTTCTATGTGTGCATCTTGCCGGACGATTTCCGTGTTGGATCAGGTAAACACATCGTCTTCATGTGCATAGCGTTTCCGGCCGCAAAGATTGATTATGTGCATCTTTGATAAGGATGTTGTGTAGGTGCATGTTCAGGTCGATCAAGGATGCCTTCTCTGTGTGCCTCTTGCCGGACGATTTCTGTGTAGGATCACGTCAATATTGAATAAAGCCATCGTACATTGTCAAAGTTCATAAGTCGACGCCGTAGAAATATCTCTATTGTGCATTTGTTAACAGTTGGATGAAAGCAATATGTCTTACCTGCACTTATGTAGGTACTAGCACATCGAGCTGGAATCGATTAACCTACTTGGGAAGTCAGATCGGTTATTACATGTTCGTGTGGCATTCTTTGCAGACTGAATTTTCCTAGCCGCCGTGCTTCTGCTCTTTCTCTCTCCACTAATCCCGTCCTGCTCCTTCCCTCTTTACTACTATTACTAAATACAGTGTTCCTACTGGGTAGCTAGGTTTCGTATCTACTACCATATAGTATATTAATAGGAGTTTTGGCTTCTGCTACAAATTCTGATTATAGTAATTATGGTAAGAGTTAAGAGTCATACTTTGGAAGTTAGCATAATTGTAAACTAAATACATGCAAGTTAGGCACACTAATACAGCTTGATAATTTTCTGGAGGCATTTAAAGTAGTTGAGAGGGGTAGCTTCTTATGATGTCAAACATATGTTTTGTTTTTCACTCCCCTCCAAATTGCACAGTCACTCTTTGGTCTCAATTTCATCGCTCCAAAATTATTATAATATCTTTTATTTGCAACCTAGCTTCCATGTTCTAACCATGCTGCAATCAAGCATCTATTTGGTATCTCATATCGATATATCCCATGACAGATATTGCTTTATGGGAGTCATATCAATGGTAGTTTAAAGCAATTCATTGGGCCACTACCACGGGCAATACAGCCGCATTCCATGATGTCCTCGCCGAATTATAGCCACTATAAAGAACACATGCTACAGTTATATTGCTCGGGGTACACAATAGTAATGAAGAGTTCACGGAAGATTCAGGGTACATGTGGTTGTGTGTTGCCTAAGATCATATAGAATAATTTTTTTTACTAATTGTGCATAGCGATCAATTTTTACAAGATGCAACGTACTTGCTTTTAGATAGTGGCCATGTGGTAGCCACTGTTGAATTTAGGTCTGTTATGTTTTTTAAAATGAAGCAATGGAATTTCATTTGTGGCTGAACAGATGAGAGGACATCTTTTTTTTGTTTTTTGCTATGCAACTATCATATTAAACTTTCATAATAGCTAGGGAAAATATTCAAAAATCGTCACATAATTAAGAGTAAGTTATCTTCTCAGTTATTTCATAGTGTAGGTTCACAGTGAACAACGCCACTACTGCTGGGCCTCTTGACCAGCTGCCCCCGTCTGTTCAGCAATCTAGGTCACGCTTTGCAAATTCGTAGCCTTGGTCATATCGTGATATTTTTCCTATAGACATATAATATTACTGAAGTTTTCCTTTTGTTATTAATATTCCACAAACTTCGCCAAATAGTTACATGACATCGAGTAGCTAAAACTAACTACATATAAATTTAATTATTGGATCTTTGTGATAGATATAATACTTGACATGATTTTTATGAACAATTTAGAGTGCAAAAGGTCAATACAGCATAGCGAGTTGGCATTATTCTATCATTTACACACAACTAAATCTAACATTTCTTCGTTGGTGCTTATGCTGAGTGGCAGGAAATCTAGGAAGCACGGTATTATCAGTGATTACTAGCATCTTCCTGGGCCTCAAGGAGTGGACTACTTATTTCTTAGATACATTTGAATGCATTATTGAACTCAATTACACATGAACTATATATATGTATAAGGGGAATTTTTTTGGTGAGGCACCAAAGTGACCGTTGGTGGCTAGATATGATCACAAATTATGAGTCAAAGGATAGCAATTTAAGAGTGCCAATAGGATGAGAGAGCACTTGGGGCCTATAAAAAAAGCACTTTGTTGTACTAAAATAATCAGAATTTTTATAAAATCATATTAAGTACAATATTTTTGTGTATTAAATAAACTATGTGTAGTAACAAGAAAAATGATATACTCCCTCCGTTTCTAAATATAAGGCTTTTTATGGATTTCAATACAGACTACATATGGATGTATGTAAACATACTTTAGAGTGTAGATTCATTTTTTTAAAGAAAAGCATAGCTTTTAACTTAACAAGTGCTCAGGCAAATCTCCTGAAACACATCAGACTCCCACTTCATATAATGGTTCTTAGGGTACGGACGACCAATATTGGCTAATTCATGTGCTACCGAGTTTGCACTATGGACGACATACTCTTACTACATGTTTCGAGAACCACATTTTAAGCTGGCACTTCATATCCTCAATGACAGCCGCTTACGGCGAAGAGTCGACCTTGCTGATGTCCATGGCCTCAGCCAGCAGTTGCGAGTCCATTTAGAAGAAACTTCGGCTGCATGGGACACATGTTCCTACCTCCTCACTCATTTTGCTCCATATGTAGTCCATATTAGAATATTTAAAAATACATATATTTAGTAACGGAGGGAATATTTGATAGTTCGAGGATGTATTATAAACATCATTTTTCTTAAAATAGTACGACTAATGGGTTGATAGGTAGTTCGCATTATGTGTTAATAAAACTAAGTGAATTTCTATTAATATATACAATTTATTGGCTAGCCCATGCGAATGCACGGGTTGCCGACTAGTCCTAGTAATCCCTCTAATAATTATGGTAATTCCTACAACAATTCTTATGTAAATTATAATAAGATTCCCTCTGATTTTGAATCTGATATTGAAGAATTTATTACTTTGCAAAAGAATTTTAATGCTATGATTGAAGAAAAATTGCATAAGATTGATGATTTGGCTAGGAACGTTGATAGAATTGCTCTTGATGTTGATTCTTTGAAACTTAGATCTATTCCACCTAAGCATGATATCAATGAGTCTCTCAAAGCCATGAGAATTTCCATTGATGTGTGCGAAGAAAGAACCGCTAGGATGCGTGCTAAGAAAGATGCCTTTATAAGAGCGTGTTCTTCTAGTTGCTATGAAAATAAAGACGAAGATCTAAAAGTTATTGATGTGTCCCCTATTAAATCTTTGTTTTGCAATATGAATCTTAATAATGATGGGACTGAATATGATCCACCTTTACCTAGAAGGCGTTCCAAGAATTCGTAATTTGTTGATCTTGATGGTAAATTTGATAAAAGTGGGATTGAAGAAATTAAAACCCTAGATGTTGCTAAACCCACTATTATGGATTTCAAGTAATTTAACTATGAAAATTGCTCTTTGATTTATTGTATTTCCTTGTTGCAATCCGTGCTAAATTCTCCTCATGCTTATAGTCAAAATAAAGCATTTACTAAACATATCGTTGATGCCTTGATGCAATCTTATGAAGAAAAACTTGAATTGGAAGTTTCTATCCCTAGAAAACTTTATGATGAGTGGGAACCAACTATTAAAATTAAAATTAAATATAATGAATGCTATGCTTTATGTGATTTGGGTGGTAGTGTTTCCACGATTCCAAAGACTCTGTGTGATTTGTTAGGTTTCCGTGATTTTGATGATTACTCTCTAAACTTGCACCTTGCGGATTCCACTATTAAGAAACCTATGGGAAGAATTAATGATGTTCTTATTGTTGCAAATAGGAATTATGTGCCCATAGATTTTATTGTTCTTGACATAGATTGCAATCCTTCATGTCCTATTATTCTTGGTAGACCTTTCCTTAGAACGATTGGTGCAATTATTGATATGAACGAAGGAAATATTAGATTCCAATTTCCATTAAGGAAAGGCATGGAACAATTTCCTAGAAATAATATTAAATTACCTTATGAATCTATTATGAGAGCCACTTATGGATTGCCTACCAAAGATGGCAATACCTAGATCTATTCTTGTTTGTTATGCCTAAGTAGGGGCGTTAAACGATAGCGCTTGTTGGGAGGCAACCCAATTTTATTTTTGTTCCTTAGTTTTTGCTCCTGTTTAGTAATAAATAATTTATCTAGCCTCTGTTTTGGTTGTGTTTTTTGTGTTTAATTAGTGTTTGTGCCAAGTAGAACCGTTGGGAAGACTTGGGGAAAGTCTTGTTGAACTTGCTGTAAAAAACCAGAAACTTTAGCGCTCACGAGAACTTCGGTCATTTTTATTTTGAGAGTGATATTTAGTTAATTATTTTTGCAGATGATTAATAGATAAATTCCTCACGTCCAGAAATTTATTTTAGAATTTTTTGGGTTCCAGATCTTGCGGTAGCTACAGATTACTACAGACTGTTCTGTTTTTGACAGATTCTGTTTTTCATGTGTTGTTTGCTTATTTTGATGAATCTATGGCTAGGAAAATAGCTTATAAACCATAGAGAAGTTGGAATACAGTAGGTATAACACCAATATAAATAAAGAATAAGTTCATTACAGTACCTTGAAGTGATCTTTTATTTTCTTTCGCTAACGGAGCTCACGAGATTTTCTACTTTAAGTTTTGTGTTGTGAAGTTTTCAAGTTTTGGGTAAAGATTTGATGGATTATGGAACAAGGAGGGGCAAGAGCCTAAGCTTGGGGATGCCCATGGCATCCCCAAGATAATCTAATGACACCTAAAATCCAAAGCTCAGGGATGCCCTGGAAGGCATCCCCTCTTTCGTCTACTTCTATCGGTAACTTTACTTGGAGCTATATTTTATTTACCACATGATATGTGTTTTGCTTGGAGCGTCGTGTATTATTGGAGTCTTTGCTTGTTAGTTTACCACAAGCATCCTTGCTGTACACACCTTTTGAGAGAGCCATACATGATTTGGAATTTGTTAGAATACTCTACGTGCTTCGCTTATATCATTTGAGTTATATAATTTTGCTCTAGTAATTCACTTATATCTTTTACAGCACGGTGGTGGATTTGTTTTATAGAAACTTTTGATATCTCATGCTTCACTTAGATTATTTTGAGAGTCTTAAGAGCACGGTAATTTGCTTAAAATCCTAATATGCTAGGTATTGAAGATTAGTAAAATTTTCTTAAAAGTGTTTTGAATACTAAGAGAAGTTTGATGCGTCGACGCCCGCGTCACTTGTGGGACGTGGATGTAGTGTCCGACACCGACGGCCACATGTATCTCACACCGACGATACTTGACAAGCGGTAGAGGAAACCCTATATAGCAAGTATCATCGGTGTGAGATACATGTGGCCGTCGGTGTCGGACACTACATCCACGTCCCACAAGTGACGCGGGCATAGATAACTTGTGCCACATCATTGGCTAGGACGAACTGTTCGTCAGTGTACCCAAGATTTTTCAGATCCACTGTTGTCATTCCGTACTGTCAGTCTACCTGTACCCCGCCTCCGGACAGATTGACCCATTTGCACTTAAACAAAGGGACCTTAAAATCATGTCCGTAGTCAAGTTCCCATATGTCCACTATGTAACCATAATATGTGTCCTTTCCGCTCTCGGTTGCTGCAGCAAAGCTGACACCGCTATTTTGGTTGGTGCTCTTTTGATCTTGGGCGATCGTGTAAAATGTATTCCCATTTATCTTGTATCCTTTGTAAGTCAATATAGTCAAAGATGGTCCCCAGGACAACAAGTACAGCTCATCACAAACAGTGTTGTCACCTCTGAGACGTGTTTCCAACCAACTGCTGAAAGTCCTAATGTGTTCACATGTAATCCAGTCGTCGCACTGCTCCGGGTGTTTGGAGCGCAGACTGTTCTTGTGTTCATCGACATACGGGGTCACAAAGGTAGAGTTCTGTAGAACTGTGTAGTGTGCTTGAGACCAGGAATATCCGTCCCTGCATATTATTGAGTCACTTCCAAGAGTGCCTTTTCCAGTCAGTCTCCCTTCATACCGCGATTTAGGGAGACCTATCTTCTTAAGGCCAGGAATGAAGTCAACACAAAACCCGATAACATCCTCTGTTTGATGGCCCATGGAGATGCTTCCTTCTGGCCTAGCGCGGTTACGGACATATTTCTTTAGGACTCCCATGAACCTCTCAAAGGGGAACATATTGTGTAGAAATACGGGCCCAGAATGACAATCTCGTCGGCCAGATGAACTAGGACGTGCGTCATGATATTGAAGAAGGATGGTGGGAACACTAGCTCGAAACTGACAAGACATTGCGCCACATCACTCCTTAGCCTTGGTACAATTTCTGGATCGATCATGTTCTGAGAGATTGCATTGAGGAATGCACATAGCTTCACAATGGCTAATCGGACGTTTTCCGGTAGAAGCCCCCTCAATGCAACCGGAAGCAGTTGTGTCATAATCACGTGGCAGTCATGAGACTTTAGGTTTTGAAACTTTTTCTCTGGCATATTTATTATTCTCTTTGTATTCGACGAGAAGCCAGTCGTGACCTTCATACTGAGCAGGCATTCAAAGAAGATTTCTTTCTCTTCTTTCGTAAGAGCGTAGCTGGCAGGCCCTTTATAGTGCTTCAGAGGCATGCCGTCTTTTTCGTGCAAACGTTGCAGGTCCTCCCATGCCTCAGGTGTATCTTTTGTCTTCCCATACACGCCCAAGAAGCCTAATAGGTTCACGCAAAGGATCTTCATCACGTGCATCACGTCGGTTGAAGAGCGGACCTCTAGGTCTTTCTAGTAGGGTATGTCCCAAAATATAGATTTCTTCTTCCACATGGGTGCGTGTCCCTAAGCGTCATTCGGAACAGGTAGTCCGCCGGGACCCTTTCCAAAGATTACGTGTAAATCATTAACCATAGCAAGTACGTGATCACCGGTACGCATGGCGGGCTTCTTCTGGTGATCTGCCTCGCCTTTCAAATGCTTGCCTTTCTTTCGACATTGATGGTTGGTCGGAAGAAATCGACGATGGCCCAAGTACACATTCTTCCTGCATTTGTCTAGGTATATAATTTCAATGTCATCTAAACAGTGCGTGCATGCGTGGTATCCTTTTTTTGTCTGTCCTGAAAGGTTACTGAGAGCGGGCCAATCGTTGATGGTCACGAACAACAATGCCTTTAGGTTAAATTCCTCCTTTCTGTGCTCATCCCACGTACGTACACCCTTTCCATTCCACGGCTGTAAAAGTTCTTCAACTAATGGCCTTAGGTACACATCAATGTCGTTGTCGGGTTGCTTAGGGCCTTGGATGAGAACGAGCATCATAATGAACTTCCGCTTCATGCACATCCAAGGAGGAAGGTTATACATACATAGAGTCACGGGCCAGGTGCTGTGATTGCTGCTCTGCTCCCCAAAAGGATTAATACCATCTGCGCTTAAAGCAAACCATACGTTCCTTGGTCCTTTGCAAACTCATCCCAATACTTTCTCTCGATTTTTCTCCACTTCGACCCATCAGCGGGTCCTCTCAACTTCCTGTCTTTCTTACGGTCCTCACTGTGCCATCGCATCAAATTGGCATGCTCTTCGTTTCTGAACAGACGTTTCAACCGTGGTATTATAGGAGCATACCACATCACCTTTGCAGGAACCCTCTTCCTGGGGGGCTCGCCATCAACATCACCAGGGTCATCTCGTCTGATCTTATACCGCAATGCAGCGTATACCGGGCATGCGTTCAGATCCTTGTATGCACCGCAGTAGAGGATGCAGTCATTAGGGTATGCATGTATCTTCTCCACCTCCAATCCTAGAGGGTATACGACCTTCTTTGCTGCGTATGTACTGTCGGGCAATTCGTTATCCTTTGGAAGCTTCTTCTTCAATATTTTTAGTAGCTTCTCAAATCCTTTGTCAGGCACAACATTCTCTACCTTCCACTGCAACAATTCCAGTACGGTACCGAGCTTTGTGTTGCCATCTTTGCAATTGGGGTACAACCCTTTTTTGTGATCCTCTAACATGCGATCGAACTTCAGCTTCTCCTTTTGACTTTCACATTGCGTCCTTGCATCGACAATGACCCAGCGGAGATCATCATCATCGGGCACATCGTCTAGTTCCTCTTGATCTTCACCAGCTCCCCCCGTTGCAGCATCACCGTATTCAGGGGGCACATAGTTGTTATCGTACTCTTCTTCTTCGCCGTCTTCCATCATAACCCCTATTTCTCCGTGCCTCGTCCAAACATTATAGTTTGGCATGAAACCCTTGTAAAGCAGGTGGGAGTGAAGGATTTTCCGGTTAGAGTAATACCTCATATTCCCACATTCAGTGCATGGACAACACATAAAACCATTCTACTTGTTTGCCTCAGCCGCATCGAGAAACTCATGCATGCCCTTAATGTACTCGGAGGTGTGTCTGTCACCGTGCATCCATTGCCGGTTCATCTGCGTGCATTATATATAATTAAGTGTCCAAATTAATGGAAGTTCATCATCACATTAAAACCAAAGTACATACATAGTTCTCATCTAAAAACATATAGCTCTCCAGAGCATCTAATTAATTAAACCATACATTGAAACTATGTAAAACATTTCAATGCGAAAACAAATGCAATCATAATCGCAACCAAGGTAACAATTGATCCAACAGCATAATGATACCAAGCCTCGGTATGAATGGCATATTTTCTAATCTTTCTAATCTTCAAGCTCATTGCATCCATCTTGATCTTGTGATCATCGACGACATCCGCAACATGCAACTCCAATATCATCTTCTCCTCCTCAATTTTTTTATTTTTTCCTTCAAAAAATTGTTTTCTTCTTCAACTAAATTTAACCTCTCGACAATAGGATCGGTTGGAATTTCCGATTCACATACATCCTACATAAATAAAATCTATGTCACGTTGGTCGGCATAATTTTCATAAACAACAAATGAACCAATAGTTATAAAGATAGTATATATACCACATCCGAATCATAGACAGGACGAGGGCCGACGGGGGCGGATACCAAAACCATCGCACTATATAAGATGCAATAATAAAAGTAAGAAAATAATACAAGTATCTATGTAAACATACAAGTAAGAATATTTTTTCCTTTCAGAAAGAAGATAAGAACAAGAGGCTCACCATGGTGGTGCCGGTGATGAGCTCAGCGCGGGTGCTCGACGGCGGTGAAGACGGGGATGGGGCGTGACGAACCGCTAAACCTAGACAAATATTGAGGAAAATGAAGCTTAGAGGTCGAGCTTGGAGAGGAGAAAGCTTAAGTAGTGTGGCTCGGGCATTCAATCGAACACCTTGTGTGCATAGGAGGTGAGCTAGAGCACCACCAAGCCCTCTCCCCCTCGGCCAGAAAAAACAGAGCAGTGTGCTCTGCTCTTACGCGAGGGGGTATATATAGGCACTTCATTGGTCCCGGTTGGTGGCATGAACCGGGACTAAAGGGGAGCCTTTGATCCCGGTTCAAGCCACCAACCGGGACCAATGGTGGTGGGTCAGGAGCGAGGCCCATTGGTCCCGGTTCGTCCCACCAACCGGGACCAAAAGGTCCAAACGAACCGGGACCAATGGCCCACATGGCCCGGCCGGCCCCCTAGGCTCACAAACCGGGTCCAATGCCCCCATTGGTCCCGGTTCTAGACTGAACCGGGACTAATGGGCTGACCCAGCCTAGACCTTTGCCCCCTTTTCTACTAGTGTACATCAAGAAAGAAAAGAAGAGGCCATGAGGTAGGGGGGCGCGCCCAACCCCACCAGGCGCGCCCGCCACCTCGTGGGCCCCCTGTTGCTCCACCGACGTACTCCTTCCTCCTATATATATCCACGTACATCCAAACGATCAGAACAGGAGCCAAAACCCTAATTCCACCGCTGTAACTTTCTGTATCCACGAGATCCCATCTTGGGGCCTGTTCTGGAGCGCTGTCGGAGGGGGCATCGATCACGGAGGGCTTCTACATCAACACCACAGCCCCTCCGATGAAGTGTGAGTAGTTCACCTAAGACCTACGGGGAAGGGGCGGCGCCCCCTCCTTCCTTCTCTTCTCTTTTCCCTTTCCTTCCCTCCTACTCCTACTGCATGGAAGGGGGGGGAATCATACTCCCGGTGGGAGTAGGACTACCCAGGGTGCGCCGTAGTAGAGGGCCGGCCCTTCCCCTCCTCCACTCCTTTATATACGGGGGAGGGGGCATCCCATGGAGTCACACAAGTTGATCATTGATCTTTTAGCCGTGTGCGGTTCCCCCTCCACCATAATCCACCTCGGTCATATCATAGCAGTGCTTAGGAGAAGCCCTCCGTCGGTAGCATCATCATCACCGTCATCATGTCGTCGTGCTGACGGAGCTCTCCCTCGAAGCTCTACTGGATTGGAGTTCGTGGGACATCACCAAGCTGAACGTGTGCTAAACTCGGAGGTGCCGTATGTTCGGTATTTGATCGGTCAGATCGTGAAGACGTAAGACCACATCAACCGCGTTCTCATAACGCTTCCGCTTAAGGTCTACGAGGGCACGTAGACGATACTCTCCCATCTCGTTGATTCGCATCACCATGATCTTGCGTGTGCGTAGGAAATTTTTGAAATTACTACATTCCCCAACAGTGGCATCCGAGCCAGGTTTATGCATAGATGTTATATGCACGAGTAGAACCCAAAGGAGTTGTGGGTGTGGGTATATACATATTTCTTATCGTCACTAGTTGATTCTTGATTCAACGGCATTGTTGGATGAACCGGCATTACGCATACGCTTACGTGAGACTAGTTCTTCCGACGTGCTTCACACACAGGTGGCTAGTGGGTGTCAGTTTCTCTAGCTTTAGTTGAATCGGATTCAATGAATAGGGTTCTTTCTGAAGATCAAAAAGCAACCACTATACCGCGTTGTGGTTTTTGATGCATGGGTAAGGACGGTTCTTGCTCAGCCTGTAGCAACCACGTAAAACTTGCAACAACAAAGTAGAGGACATCTAACTTGTTTTTGCAGGGCATGTTGTGATGTGATATGGTCAAGACATGATGAGATATAAATTGTTGTATGAGATGATCATGTTTTGTTGAAGTTATCGGCAACTGGCAGAATCCTTATGGTTGTCTATTTATTGCATAAGATGCAAGAGCCAAATAATTGCTTTACTTTATCACTATGCGATAGCAATAGTTGCTAAAGCAATAGTTGGCGAGACGACCATGTGACGACACATTGATAGAAATCAAGATGATGGAGATCATGGTGTCATGCCAGTGACGAAAGAGATCATGACGGTACTTTGGAGATGGAGATCAAAGGCGCAAGATGATCATGGCCATATCATGTCACATATTTTGATTGCATATGATATTTATCCTTTATGCATCTAATTTGCTTAGTTCGGTGGTAGCATTATAAGATGATCTCTCACTAAATTTCAAGGTATATGTGTTCTCCCTGAGTATGCACCGTTGCCAAAGTTCATCGTGCCGAGACACCACATAATGATAGGGTGTGATAAGCTCTACATTTACATACAACGGGTGCAAGCCAGTTTTTGCACACACAGAAATACTCTGGTTAAACTTGACGAGCCTAGCATATGCAGATATGGCCTTGGAACACTGAGACGAAAAGGTCGAGCGTGAATCATATAGTAGATATGATCAACATAGTGATGTTCACCATTGAAAACTACTCCATCTCACATGATGATCAGACATGGTTTAGTTGATTTGGATCACGTGATCATTTAGATGACAAGAGGGATGTCTATCTAAGTGGGAGTTCTTAATTAATATGATTAATTGAACTTTAATTTATCATGAACTTAGTCCTGATAGTAGTTGCATAACTATGTTGTAGATCAATAGCTCGCGATGTAGCTCCCCGTTTATTTTGATATGTTCCTAGAGAAAAACTATATTGAAAGATGATAGTAGCAATGATGTGGATTGGATCCATGATTTGAGGATTATCTTTGTTGTTGCACATAAGAATTATGTCCTTGATGCACCGCTAGGTGACAGACCGATTGTAGCATCAGATGCAGACGTTATGAATGTTTGGCGAGCTCGATATGATGACCACTTGATAGTTTAGTGCACCATGCTTTACGGCTTAGAATCGGGGCTTCAAGGACGTTTTGAATGCCATGGAGCATATGAGATGTTCCAAGAGTTGAAATTAGTATTTCAGACTCATGCCCATGTCGAAAGGTATGAGACCTTTGACAAGCACTTTCCCTAGAAGATGGAGGAGAATAGCTCAGCTAGTGAGCATGTGCTCAAAATGTCTGAGTACTACAATCACTTGAATCAAGTGGGAGTTAATCTTACAGATAAGATAGTGATTGACAGAGTTCTCTAGTCACTATCACCAAGTTACTAGAACTTCGTGATGAACTATAATATGTAAGGGATAACGGAAACAATTCCCAAGCTCTTCGTGATGCTGAAATCGATGAAGGTAGAAATCAAGAAAATCATCAAGTGTTGATGGTTGACAAGACTGTCGGTGTGAAAACCGGCGGATCTCGGGTAGGGGGTCCCGGACTGTGCGTCTAAGGTCGATGGTAACAGGAGACAGGGAACACAATGTATTACCCAGGTTCGGGCCCTCTCTATGGAGGTAATACCCTATGTCCTGCTTGATTGATCTTGAAGAATATGATTATTACAAGAGTTGATCTACCATGAGATCATAATGGCTAAATCCTAGAGGCCTAGCTTGTATGGTTATGATAATGTGTATCTCTCTCCGGACTAAGTCCTCGGTTTATATAGACACCGGGAGGATCTAGGGTTACACAAGGTCGGTTACAAAGAAAGGAATCTACATATTTGGTCGCCAAGCTTGCCTTCCACGCCAAGGAGAGACCCATCCGGACACGGATGCAGTCTTCGGTCTTTTTATCTTCACAACCCATCAGTCCAGCCCATGGCTAACAGGCCGGACGCCCGAGGACCCCTTGGTCTAGGACTCCCTCAGTAGCCCCTAGACGTGGCTTCAATGACAAGGTATCCGGCGCATAGATCTGTCTTCGGCATTGCAAGGCGGGTTCCTCCTTCGGATAGTCTTCGGATGTATCGAACGTGTCCAGACCTGCAACACACACCACACACAACCGTAGAGAGAATATAATATTCCACGAGTCCAATCTGCAGACAACTTTTTACAATATGACATCATGTCTGCCATGGTCACTATATCGAACCATTTTGTCTGCCATCCTGCGTTTCGAGATGCAGTTTCAATTAGCGCGTATTGTCAAAGTAGAGATCGTGTCCCCGTATTGCGGGATCTCCACCAATACGGGTGTCACTACTAGAAAAAGGGCTATAGATGGGATTGATACTAATGGCGCACCAGACAGGCAGTGCGCCATTAGTATATACTAATGGCGCACCACCTACTGATACGCCATTAGAGTTGAAACTACTAATGGCGCACCTGGCCCAGGGTGCGCCATTAGTATCAAATTTTTTTTTAACTAGTGCGCCTGTCCAAACATACTAATGGCGCATCCAGTTACAGTGCGCCATTACTAGTTGTCACTAGTAATGGCTCACCAGCTGGAAAGTGCGCCACTAATGTTGTTTTTTTATTATATTTTTTATTCCCTTTTTTGCAAAACTACTAATGGCGCACTGATCTACCGTGCGCCATTACTAGTTTAAACTAGTAATGGCGCACTGTTGGACAGTGCGCCATTAGTAATTTTTTTTTGCAAAACTACTAATGGCGCAGCACCAGGAGGTGCGCCATTAGTAACCTGGATTACTAATGGCGCATTTAGAGTTGGTGCGCCATTAGTAAGTGGGCAGCAACAAGATATTTTGTACAGCCTCTCCTACCCACACTCACTTTCTCCCCACTTCATTCTCTCCACCTCCTCCTTGTCTCGGGTGCCTCCTGTTTTTCACCTCATTTCCACCATAGATTCATTCAATTTAAGTGGTTAAATTACCTTGTTTTGATAGGTAAGTAAGGGGGGAAGCTATATTTATGTTGTTCTCCCTACAACAATGTGCACATGCACTTTTTATGGCCTAGCTAGATCTATGTATGTTCGCGGTGTTGCATATGTTTGTGGTGTTGCATATGTGTTTGTGTTTGGAGGTGTACCGGTATTTGAAATTCGATAGTTGCCAATATTTTGCTGGAATGTTGATTCATTTCCGTTTCGGCGAGAATTTTGGCATTAAGCATTCTTTTTGGTCCTATTTTTAGGGAAAGTCATGCCAAATTTTTTCTTGGTTCTAAAATATCGTTTTGCTCTACCCCGCAGGCGACCATGGTCCGCATGATGACCGAAGGCATCGTGAATAGGTTTTTGAGGTCCGCGAAGGCCGAGATGCTTCAAAAGAACGAGACGGAGATAAGATGTCCGTGTCGAAGATGCAAGCTGAAGAGCCTTATTGCGGATCCGGAATCCGGGCAGGTGCGGGACCACCTGCTCTTGCGTGGTTTCATGGATGGCTATCGGTGGCAAGGTGATGAAGATGACTACGAAGTCGTCCATGGGGGCCGGGCAAGAAATGAGGAAGGGCAGCAAGACAACCACCACGGCTCGGGCGGGCGAGAAGACGAAGAATCCCGAGGAGATGATCACGACGGTGATGTTGTACACAGTCATCATGTAGAAGATGCAGGACATGATGATGAGGAAGAAGCCGGAGCAGTCGACGGGTATGATCATGAAGATGATGATGCCGGCGGAGCAGACGACGCTGGACCATCGATGGGCTGGGTGCAGGACCCTCATATTCAAGAGCTGCTTCTCAAGCAGACGGATAACGCAAGAGCTGCCGCCCGAGAGAAAGCCAAGATGGATCAACTTGAGTTAGACGCGGTTACTCCATTGTATGAAGGATGCAGGCCCGAGGATACCCGCCTGAAAGTAACGCTCATAGCTCTGGAGATGAAGGTAAAACACAAAATGACCGACCCATGCTTCGACGAGAACATGTCAGTCTGGCACGAACGTCTTCCCGAGGGGAACAAGTGCCCGACCAGTTTGGAGGAGGCGAAGAAAATCGTGTGTCCTCTGGATTTACCGCACGTGAAATATCATGTGTGCATGAACAATTGCATCATTTATCGGGATGAGCATGCGGAGTCTACCATATGTCCGGTGTGCGGCGTCACTCGACACAAGAAGAGGAAGAAAGCTCCTCGAAAAGTGGTGTGGTACTTTCCGATCACTCCTCGTCTGCAGCGGTATTTCGCGGACCCTAAGGTAGCAAAGCTCCTGCGTTGGCACGCGGATAGGGAGGAGAAGAAGCGAGAAGATGACGCAAATGATCCGGAGATAGATAAAAAAGACAAGATGCTGAGTCACCCTAAGGATGCGAGCCAGTGGCAAGCGTTGAACTTTGAAGACCCAGAATTTGGGAATGATCCAAGGAACATCGTGCTGGGTGCGAGCACCGATGGAGTCAATCCGTTTGGCAGCCAGAGAAGCACACATAGCACCTGGCCTATGTTTGTGTGGATGTACAACCTTCCCCCCTGGTTGTGCATGAAGAGGAAGTACATTCACATGAGTATGCTAATTGAAGGACCGAAACAACCAGGGAACGACATCAATCTGTATCTGGGGCTGCTGAAAGAGGAGCTTGACACGCTATGGAAAACGCCAGCCAATACGTGGGATGCCGCAGAGAAAGAATATTTCCCTATGAGAGTCGCGCTGCTTACGACGGTGCATGACTATCTCGGTTACGGATATGTCGCGGGGCAGGTGGTCCACGGATTTTCTGGATGCGTCAGGTGCATGGATGATACAACGTATCGCCAGCAAGATAGAGATCCCGGGTCTTCGAAAACCGTGTTCATGGGACATCGAAGGTGGCTTCGCGACGATGACCCGTGGAGAAAACGCAAGGATCTGTTTGATGGTGAAACCGAACCCCGAGGACGCCCGCGTACGAGGAGCGGCGAGGAAATAGACGAGCTGTTGAAAAATTGGAAAGACTGCCCACTGCCGGGAAAGAAGCAAAAGGCGCCAGAGCCAGGAAAGAAGCGAAAGGCGCTAGAGCCGCTGCTGAAGGTATGGAAAACGAGGTCGGGACTTGCCGTACTGGAAGATCCACCATGTGCCTCACAGCCTTGATGTCATGCATATCACGAAGAACATGTGCGAGAGTCTGCTTGGTACCCTGCTCAACATGCCAGAGAGGACCAAAGATGGGCCGAAAGCAAGGGCAGACTTGAAATCAATGGGCATCAGGCAGGAGCTTCACGCTATATATGATGATGAGGCGAAGCAGGACACGGAAAGTCGTCACAAAGGCAAAAATGCTAAGAAGACCGGAAATGACTACCCTCCCGCGTGCTTCACTCTAAGTCAGGAGGAGATCGAGCAATTTTTCACCTGCCTCGTAGGAGTAAAACTTCCTTACGGTTACGCGGGGAAGATAAGCAGATATCTAGACCAAGCGAAGCTGAAGTTCAGCGGGATGAAGTCTCACGACTGTCACGTGCTGATGATGCAGATACTTCCAGTTGCAATCCGTGGGATCATGGACACGCACGTCCGTGAAACCCTATTTGGCCTATGCAACTTTTTCGACGTCATCTCTCGGAAGTCTGTTGGCGTGACGAAACTCAGAAGGCTACAGGAAGAGATCGTGGTGATACTATGCGAGCTTGCGATGTACTTCCCGCCCGCATTCTTCGACGTTATGGTGCATCTGCTGGTCCATATCGTGGATGATATCATCCAACTTGGGCCGATGTTCCTGCACAGCATGATGCCATTCGAAAGGATGAATGGTGTCATCAAAGGATACGTTCGCAACATGTCACGTCCAGAGGGAAGCATAACCAGGGGCTTTCTGACCGAAGAGTGCATCTCCTACTGCACGAATTATCTAGGCATTGAGAACCCTGTTGGTCTGCCCGTCAACAGGCACCTCGGCAGGCTCGCTGGATGGGGTCACCGTGAGGGTCGTCGCAAAATGCATGTCGACTTCGAGGGTCGACTCGCCGACTTTGAAAGAGCAAACCTAGTCGCGCTACAACACATAGACGTGGTCGATCCTTGGGTGGTACAGCACAAAACCTTTATTAAGAAGACGTACATCGTGATGATGCTCATCGTGATGACCGCAGCTCTCTTCTATGTGATGGTAGTTTAGATGATCGATATCGACTTGTAATGTGAAGACAAACTCGCGGTCTCGAGACTTGTAATATAATGTTCTATCTTTGTTCGGTCTTTTCAATTCGGAGACTACTATGATGATTTGTATTCGGAGACTAAAATGATGAATTGTATTCAGAGACTAATCTTCTATTGTATTCGATGAATCTGTTGTTGATGTGTGCTGTCTATATTTTGTCCAATTATACATTTTGTAACCTGTGCAAAAAACAGAAAATTAAAAAATAAAAAACCTAATATTCATACTAATGGCGCATCACATCACAGTGCGCCATTAGTATGCCAAAGGATACTAATGGCGCATCATCAAAGAGTGCGCCATTAGTATGCCGAAGTTACTAATGGCGCATCTTGCTGTCGTGCGCCATTAGTATGCCAAAGCACCTGGGTATACTTGGCCCCCTGGGAGGCATACTAATGTCGCACTGTTGTATATACTAATGGCGCATCCGGGGTGCGCCATTAGTATACCAGATACTAATGGCGCACCTGTGGTGCGCCATTAGTAAAATATACTAATGGCGTGCTACTAATGGCGCACCACTAATGCGCCATTAATGGCCAAATTAGGTGCGCCATTAGTAGGCCTTTTCCTAGTAGTGTGTGGGCAACCCAACCATGTCGTTTACACAACCCTTGGGAGTAGGCGAGTTTTAAAGCGAGTAGGAAGGCGTTTGACACTCGTGGCCTATATAAGGGGATAAGGATTCGTCCTCATTCACCCACGCCTTCACTTCCCTCTTCCCATCCATTCTTGAGCTCCAGCGCCCAAGCTCTAGCTTCCGCCGCCGGAGAAAGCACTCCAACCATGTCCGTATTCGGAGCTGGAGGCAAGTGGATGGCCTCCTCTGTTAAGAAGAAAGACATCAAGGAGCTCCAAGAGGCCGGATACCTGGCCAAGGAGATCGTTCACCGTCTCCCAACCGAGGGACAGATCATCCCTACCCCAGAGCCCCATGAGAGGGTTGTATTTCTTACACATTTCGTCCGCGGGCTAGGATTCCCTCTCCACCTTTTCGTCCGCAGGCTGGGGTTCCCTCTCCACCCGTTCGTCCGCGGACTGATGTTTTACTATGGGCTGGACTTCCATGATCTAGCCCCCAACTTTATCCTCAACATCTCAGCATTTATAGTCGTTTGTGAGGCCTTTCTCCGTATCCCACTTCACTTTGGCCTATGGTTGAACACCTTCAACGTAAAGCCGAAGGTGCTGAGAGGCCAACAAGTAGAGTGCGGAGGAGCCATGGTGGGAAAGATGCCTAATGTCGCATGGCCCGAAGGCTCCTTTGTGGAGACGGTGAAGGGGTGGCAGTCGGGGTGGTTCTACATCACCGAGCCGCGCGGCACGAACTGGTCGGCGAACCTCGAATTCCGATCCGAAGTTCCGATGCGACTCACCTCCTGGCAAGAGAGGGGTCCAACCTGGGGTTCTTCGAACGAGCTAACTGGGCTCCAGATGTGCGTCCAGAACATGATAACCAAGAGAATCAAACTTGTCAACATGATCCAGGTTATGCTCATTTGCCGGATCCTTCCATGCCAATGCCGGACTTGCTATTTGTAGGAGTTCGATCCGGCCAAGCACTAGACGCTACTAGAGCTCTTCGGCACGACACATGAAGATATTTGGAAAGTACTCTACAAGGCCGGCGAGACACCACCGCCTACGACCGAGGATCACGGGCTTAGCTTAGAACGCCAGGCAAATTCGGTAATTTCTTTCATATTTTCAAGGTATAGCCTTTACTGGCGTATTTTGAGAAGGAGTCTAAGCCTTCCTATCAATTTTTAGGCCTGGATCGAGATAGCGGGGCGGATTAACTGTCCGGCTCCACTGCCCGAAGAACATGAAACCCCACTTCTGACGAAGATGCTGTTTCCGGCGCCTTATGATGTGCCGGAGAAGAAGGCCAAGAAAACGGCCAAGGGGGCCCGGAGTGGCCTTCGCTGAAAAGGCGCTTCGGACGTGACGTCCGAAGACGAGACTCACCCTTCAGCCGTCGAAGACGAGGAGGAGGAGGAGGAGACGGAGGAGGAAGAAAGAGACTCCCCCTGGGGGCAGGGGGGAGGAAGAAAAGGGGGGCCTCCCCAAATTTGGAGGCGAAGGCGCCCAAGAGGGGGAGGGCTCCCTTGCGGATAACTCCACTAGGGATGCCGATAGCAGTCCGGAGCGAATACCCCGGACCAAGCCTCGGGCCGCCTCGTAAGTACAAAAAACCTTATGCACGTTCAAATGCCTGGCCTTTCCATTTTGTAATATTAATATGTTTAAATTATGCCATCGCAGTCCGGCCCACGACAGCTCCTCGTGATCCTCGACAGAGGGTTCGCTAGATTCAAAGGAGATGGCCAGCATGTCACTGCCGCCCGCTCACTCCCCCAAGGCCAAGGATGACGCGGAGGTGTTGTCCCAAAGGACTTTCCTGGGGCGGCGGGAGAGGCACAGGAGGCGCCAGAAGGCGATGCCTCCGTCGCCGGACACCAGCGGGAGCCAATCCCCATGGAGACCGGTGGTGAGGAGGGCCGTGTTCAGTCCGGCCCTTAGCCGGACTCGATTCCGGAGACCGATGTGGCTCCCGAATCCAGCACGCAACCTTCTTTGAAAGAAGGGGGTATGCGTATTCCGCCGGTGGCCCCTGTCCAACCCGGGGCACCGGATAATCTGCTGGAAGCGCTGCGAGGCGCTTCCATTGTGGATGAGCACCATGTCCTTATGGGCACGGTAATCAAGAAGGTGCAGTCCACCAAAAGCGGACTGACCGAAGCCTGCGCTAGCCTTTTAATAGGTTTGGAGGTAAGTAATGTAGTTGTAGAAAGGATATCACGGAGCCCCTGATGCTCTGTTCGGTGTTCGGAATGAAAAAGCCAAATAGAGGATCAAAATAATTTTCATAGGAGTCTAGCATAAGATGTCTATGAGAATAAGCAGGCGTCACTGCTAGCTGCTGCCGCTCATACTACAGAGGTCACTGGCATGAAGCAGAGTCTGGAGCGGGCCGAAGAAGAGCTCGGCCTTGTGAAGAAGCAGCTGATACGTCTCCAACGTATCTATAATTTTTGATTGCTCCATGCTATATTATCTACTGTTTTGGACATTGTTGGGCTTTATTATCCACTTTTATATTATTTTTGGGACTAACCTATTAACCGGAGGCCCAGCCTAGAATTGTTGTTTTTTGCCTGTTTGAGGGTTTCGATGAAAAGGAATATCAAACGGGGTCCAAACGGAATGAAACCTTCTGGAACGTGATTTTCTCAACGAACAAGACCCGGGAGACTTGGACCCTACATCAAGAATGAAAAGAGGAGGCCACGAGGTAGGGGGCGCGCCCACCCCCACCAGGCGCGCCCTCCACCCTCGTGGGCCCCCTGTTGCTCCACCGACGTGCTCCTTCCTCCTATATATATCCACGTACCCCCAAACAATCAGAACAGGAGCCAAAACCCTAATTCCACCGCCGTAACATTCTATATCCATGAGATCCCATCTTGGGGCCTGTTCTGGAGCTCCGCCGGAGGGGGCATCGATCACGGAGGGCTTCTACATCAACACCATAGCCCCTCTGATTGTCGGAGTAAATGACCACGGGTAGCCTAGCCGGCACCACTGGCCCCTCTGAAAAAAATTACGTGCCGTTCCAGCCCTCAAGAATACAAGATCAGGGGCCGCCTTCCCCTTGCCGGTTGTCCCCCTGGCCGACTACCGGAAAGCGGCCCGACTTCAGCCCTCATGAAGAAAGCCGCGGGAGGGCCGGCTCCGAGAAGCCGGCCGTGAGAAGGCCGACTCCTAGAGGTCGGCTCCCACAAAGCGGTCAGGATCACACCCTCGAAGTCTGCGTCTTCATAACGGCAATGTGATGGGGCGTGGCTACAGTAAAGCCTGCCACCCCCGAATCCCGGAGCACGCCTGGCACAGTGCGCCGTACGGGTGGCCATGACCCATCCCGCGCGGCACTGTTGCCACGTTGACCCTGATGTCATCCACGACGGGCTGCCAGTGCGGCCCATGGGCGGTGGGCCCCTTTGGCAGAGAGACACCTGAAGGCGGCCAGGCCTCCCCCAGTCGGCCCAAAACAAAGCCGGCTCTCCATAGCCGGCTTGCCACCTCCCTCGAAGGAGACGCCCCATTAAGGAGACAAGACGCGGTGAGGCTACAGCGATCACCCGCCGGACGGCCGCACTGTAGCCACGCCCACCTCGGCGAAGCCCCCGTCACCAGGATTGAGCAACAGTAACCAGCCCCCGACCGGGCCCTGGACAGTGGGGCCTGCCTGTCGACCAAGGAGGCGGCAGCCGGTGGGACCCACCAGCCGGCGGGCCCCGCCTGCCGGCGTAGAAGCCGGCGAGTGTAGACACAGACGGCTGGGCCCCACGCCCAGCCGGATTACCATTGTACCCCCGGGGGTAGGCCTATATAAACCCCCCGGGACAGCCATGCAGAAGGGTTGATCCCTGGAGGAGAAGAGAGCGAACCGTGCCCTTCTTCCTCCTCTCGCCGAACAGCTCAAGAAGCATCGTGTAGCTACTTGTTCATCTAGTGACCATGTGGAGACCCCGCAGAGCAGCAGTAGGGGTGTTATCTCCACGGAGAGCCCCGAAGCTGGGTAAGATTCGCCGGCGTGCATGTCTTCGCCTCATCCCGTTTCCAGGCACTGACGTCGTCTTACTGGCTCCCACAATGATAAGCCACCCGTTGGCATATGTCGCACCTACCACCCGACACTGATGAAGTGTGAGTAGTTTACCTCAGACCTACGGGTCCATAGTTAGTAGCTAGATGGCTTCTTCTCTCTTTTTGGATCTCAATACAATGTTCTCCCCCTCTCTTGTGGAGATCTATTCGATGTCATCTTCTTTTTGCGGTGTGTTTGTTAAGACCGATGAATTGTGGGTTTATGATCAAGTCTATCTATGAATAATATTTGAATCTTCTCTGAATTCTTTTATGTATGATTGGATATCTTTGCAAGTCTCTTCGAATTATCAGTTTGGTTTGGCCTACTAGATTGATCTTTCTTGCAATGGGAGAAGTTCTTAGCTTTGAGTTCAATCTTGCGGTGTCCTTTCCCGATGACAGTAAGGGCAGCAAGGCACGTATTGTATTGTTGCCATTGAGGATAACAAGATGGGGTTTTCTTCATATTGCATGAGTCTATCCCTCTACATCATGTCATCTTGCTTAAGGCGGTACTCTGTTTTTAACTTAATACTCTAGATGCATGTTGGATAGCGGTCAATGAGTGGAGTAATAGTAGTAGATGCAGGAAGGAGTCAGTCTACTTCTCTCGGATGTGATGCCTATATACATGATCATACCTAGATATTTTCATAACTATGCTCAATTCTATCAATTGCTCAACAGTAATTTGTTCACCCACCGTAGAATACTTATGCTCTCGAGAGAAGCCACTAGTGAAACCTATGGCCCCTGGGTCTATCTTTATCATATTAATCTCCTACTACTTAGTAATTTCCTTTGCTATTTACTTTGCCTTTATTTTAATTTGCATCTTTATCATAAAAATACCAAAAATATTATATTATCATATCTATCAGATCTCACTCTCGTAAGTGGCCCTATAGGGATTCACAACCCCTATTTGCGTTGGTTGCGAGGATTTATATGTTTTGTGCAGGTGCGAGGGACTCGCGCGTAGCCTCCTACTGGATTGATACCTTGGTTCTAAAAAACTGAGGTAAATACTTACACTACTTTGCTGCATCATCCCTTCCTCTTCGGGGAAAACCAACGCAGTGCTCAAGAGGTAGCAGCTGGAGGACAGCCAAGGTATGCAGGGACCTACGCATATATTTAGGAAGGGTGAATGTTTCATGCTGACTAAAGTGTCATGAATTATATTAGGGGCCACGACCGAGGTGGCGGCCCTCAAGAATGCGTTAGCCGAGGCCAAGGACAAAGCGGCCAAGGAGCACACCGTGCACGAGAAACACGAGGCCCGGGTCAGTGAAGTACAGCAAGAGCTCTAGGACGCCGTCGAGAAGTACGAGTCCTTGGAGCGTGATTCTAAGATGCAAGCGTCCGAACTTGTGAAGGCCTGCCAGAGCGCACAAGAGCCTCAAGCTGAGGCCCAGAGCACCCTTAAGGAAATCCAGGAGGCCAAGAAGATCGCGGCGGGTAAGGCTTTCATTATGCAAAGCAAGTCTGTGAAGGAAACATTCCTTTTACTCACCCGAATTTGGAGCTCTCCATGGGAGTTTACGGATTTGCCGCGCAGCTTATCAGATGCTGCTGAGTTCTATCGAGCCGAAGAAGGGAGTTCGACAGAGAAGCTGTTCTGGTCTCAATACCTTGGACAAGAACATCTGGTCCCCTTCAGCGACCAGCTGAAACAGCTGGTCGAGCTGCACAAGGCGGCCGAGCTAGCCATGAAGGACCTGATAGTCCGACTATGGCCTGCCGCGCCGATACCCAGCAGCTACTTCGGACTTGTGAAGTGGCTTGTTAGTGCCTCCCCATGACTTGAGGTCATAAAGCGGTCGATCTGTATTGAAGGTGCATGGATGGCCTTTGCCCGTGTCAAGATGCACTGGGTGAAGATGGATGCCAAGAAGCTGATGACTGAGGGGCCGCCTGCGGGCAAGGAGGACCGCCGACCCGAGTTATATTTTGATGGTGTCCTGGAGGGATCCCGCCTTGTGGCGGAGCAATGTGCGAAGGATGTTATATTCCCATGAAAACATTCGTATTATCCTGTCCTTTAACATGAAACAATGCTGTTATGCAATATAATGCTTGTTATGTTTTAATTTTTTTCCTCCTGTGCGGCCGTGTTGTCTGAAATCTAAGGGTTGGCCAGTCGTCGGCTTCTGCCCGCACATAGGTAGTACGGGGGTGTTCGGGATGTAATCTAAACAATCTTGATCCAATTATATGGTCCTTGAAGGAGTTGTTTAGTGCAACGAACCGGGCAACCAGACTATGCGGCTTGAACGCCCTCACTTAGCCTTAGGAGTTTTATAATAAAAACATGGGCGCAACCCCTAGTATCCGAACTAGAGTGCTATAAGCGTATGATCAGGAAGTATCAATCCTTCGTGTAATGTGGAAGAAACCTCGAACGATTTGCAACCTCCAAACAGTTGACCGGCTCTCACCACATCACGACAGTTAGTTTTCGGCTTTCTCTACTGAGGTGCTCCTTTGGGTAAACCAAGGCACAATCGCAATAGTTCTCCCTTTAATATCTTAGCCGATATAGCGGAACGTAAGGAAGCAAGCACAGGAGCCGGGCAACCCAACTATTGACCAAAGACATGATTCAGAGCCAATGCATATAATGCTAAATCGGGGTGCCGAACTATACTTATAAAAAGTGTTCGGACTTTTGTTGCTGTAATGTGGGGTGCTATGGACCCCTGGCAAACATCAAACATACCAAAGTGTATGGGTGCTACCTGGTAGGGTTATCCACAGGGAAGCTGAGAGAAAAAAAGAGAAAGAAAACAGAAAAGGTGCAAAGGTAAAAAGTTGGGATCCTAAAGCTCCAGCCGCAAACTGTTCTCATTGTAATTTAATTAGTACGTCAAGGCGCATTAATACAGGTAGTGCGATAAGCAACAGGCTATTTAACATGCCGAAACCAAGGGAGAACTGCATGTGGGTTCTGAAAAATAGGTAGAGTTATCGTTAATGGAATCACCTAAAAAGTCCCCCATATGTCTGCATTTCTCGCCGTCTTGGTGTGTTTATCCTTCAAGAGGACCGATGAACAGATCACCAGATGGGGCTTGTGGGATTGAGACCTGAAAAGGAGACAAGTAAAAGTGAAAGTATGTGTGTATCCGATGTCGGTTGAGCCGTACTATGGACCACAAGCTAGCTATGCCTCCGTCGACGCCCATGGGATTTTGAGTGCATAGTTATGTACGTGCGGCATGAATGCCACCACTTGATCGGGACTGAGATGGAGGCCGAATTGCTAGTCGAGCTCCTGACGAGCCGAGCTCTCCCACTGCAGATTATTTCGGACCCTCTTAACGGTGTCCGTGGGCTCGGCAGCCGAATTAAGGCTCTGCTTGAGAAGGCCGCCCTGTACTTCTGCTGCTAAGGCAGCTGTGTGCTCTTCTGTACGGAGGGAGCATTCCATATTTCCATTGACCGTTATGACGCCGCGTGGACTGGGCATCTTGACCTTGAGATAAGCATAATGTGGTACTGCATTGAATCAGGCAAACGCAGTTCATCCAAGCAGCGCGTGATAGCCGCTGGGGAAGGGGACGATATCGAAGATTAACTCCAAGCTTCCGAAGTTGTTCGGAGATCCGAAGACAACCTCTAGTGTGATTGAGCCCGTACAGCGGGCCTCTACACCTGGTATGACTCCTTTGAAGGTAGTCTTGGTGGGCTTGATCTGTGATGGGTTAATGCCCATTTTTCGTGCTGTATCCTGATAGAGCAGATTGAGGCTGCTACCTCCATCCATAAGTACGTGAGTCAGGTGGAACCCATCAATTATTGGGTCTAGGACAAGTGTGGCTGAGCTACCGTGACAAATACTGGTCGGATGATCCTGGCGATCAAAAGTGATCGGGCATGACGACCATGGATTAAATTTTGGGGCCACTGGCTCTATCACGTAGACGTCCCTGAGCGCACACTTGCGCTCCCTCTTGGGGATGTGGGTAGCGTATATCATGTTCACCATTTTGACCTGAGGGGGAAACTTCTTCTGTCCCCCTGTGTTCGGTTGCCGGGGCTCTTCGTCATCGTCTTCGCTTTGCGATCCCTTTTCCCTGTTCTCGGCGTTTAATTTGCCGGCCTGTTTAAAAACCCAGCAATCTCTATTTGTATGATTGGGTGGTTTATCCGGGGTGCCATGAATCTAGCACGGACGATCAAGTATGCGGTCCAAGCTGGATGGGCCTGAATTGTTCTTTTGGAACGGCTTCTTCCGCTGACTGGACTTAGAGCCACTGAATCCGGCATTAACCTCCCTATCCTCGGTGTTGTCACTGTTGTTTCGACGCTTATATCTGTTGCGTCGAGACTTGTCTTTGTTATTTGTCACTTCATGGGTGCCGGTGTCACTTGCATTATTTTTGCTACGGGCCAAACAACTGTCTTCGCCCACACAAAAGAGGGTCATGAGTGCCGTGAGGGCCGCCATGGATTTTGGCTTTTCTTGGCCGAGGTGGTGAGCGAGCCATTCATCGTGGATGCCGTGTTTGAAGGCTGCTAGGGCTTCAGCATTAGGAGAATCGACGATCTGGTTCTTTTTAGTTAAGAACCTAGTCCAGATCGAATTTCCTGGCGGACTCTCCGTGCTGTTGAACTATATGGCTTACGTCATCAGCGTCTGGAGGTCGAACATATGTACCCTGGAAGTTATCGAGGAAGGCCTCTTCCAAGTCCTCCCAGCTGCCAATAGAATTTTCAGGCAGACTATTGAGCCAATGCCGAGCTGGCCCCTTGAGTTTTAAAGGGAGGTATTTGATGGCGTGGAGGTCATCGCCGCGGGCCATATGAATGTGGAGAATGAAGTCTTCGATCCACTCCGCGGGGTCTGTGGTTCCATCATAAGATTCTATATTCATGGGTTTGAACCCTTCTAGGAATACATGATCCATGACCTCATCAGTGAAGCAATGAGGGTGTGCAGCGCCTCTATATCGGGTCGTATCGTGACGTAGTTCTGATGGAGTCCATCTGCGGTTTTCAGCCCACGCATGACTAAGTTTGTCACGTCCGAATAGGTGGCTGTCATCGTGTGTCGAGGCATGTCCTCACGATCCGTAGATTGATCTGGTATGTCCTTCTTTATTGTTAAGGTTTTGCCGGAGGTCATATGTATGGTCGTGGGCTAATTTACCTCTACCTGTGCGATGAGGCGGGGCGGGCTGGTGTTCGGCGTTAGTTGCCGTTTTGTCCCGACCATGTGGTGGTCGGTCAGCCGCATTGTACGATGGTGGTATGTATTCCGGCACCTCCTCGTCAAACTGAGGTAGCAATTTGCGCTTTGGGTAGCTTTTGGTTGGGCGCTTGAGGCCGTATTCTTTGGCTGCTAGGACATCGGTCCATTTATCATTGTGTAGATCTTGGTCAGCTTGAAGTTGCTGCTGCTTCTTTTTCAAGCTCCTTGCAGTGTCTATTAGCTGGCGCTTGAAGCGCTCCTTCTCAAGAGGTTCCTTAGGCACGATGAAATCGTCGGTGCCGAGGCTCACCTCATCCTCGGAGAGCCGAAGATAACTTCTGTCCTCTGAGTCTTCGTGCGTGACCTGTTTACCAGGGCTAACCTGCCCATCTTCCCGTTCATTTTGTTCATTAGCTATTTCAATGGGGTCTTCGTTGTCTTCGCACCTTATGGAATGTTATCTTCTGTTGTACCGGTGTTGCTGCCTTTATTGCGGCATGACTTAGAGCGGCGCCGCTGACGCCGGCGCTTGGATTATATTTTGGAAAGTTTATCCTCAGCTAGATCTTCCTTGTCATCGCTGCTGTTCTCCTTTGGTGCATCCACCATGTATACATCATACAAGGAAGTGGCCGTCTAGCGTCCGGTGAACGGCGGGTTCTAGGCCTCTTCTTCTTCGGCATCGTTGTCCATACCGTCGATGTCCTCGTAGTCATAATCAAGTGTGTCGGTCAAATCCTCGACCGCGGCTATGAAGTGGGTGGCAGGTGGGAAGAAAAATTCTCCACCGTCAACCCCTAGTTCGGACCGGATAGAGTTCGGCTGTGAGTGCTCCGTAAAGGACATGTTTTTTAATGAGTTTAGCATGTTGCCCAAAGGCGAGTGCTGGAAGATATCTGCGGCGCTGAATTCAATGATCGATAAACGATCAATTTCGGCGTCCGCGGGCTCACATGGTTCGGAACTTACGGCCGGAGACGAGTCCGGCTTTTCGGTGGCACAGGTATTGTGCGAGATCAAGTCTATGTGCGGCTCCAATGCCAGGGAATCTGTGGCCTCTGTGGCGGGGTTGAGCTTCCCGTCTTTGGATGGCATAGTCTGCTCCGGATCTAAGGCCAGAGCGATTATGGGAGCTGTCTCCTGGTTGTAGTCCGATGACCAATTTAGGTCATGTCCCTCGGGGTGGCCAGGAGTGGTAGCCGCGGTCTCGAATCTGGCGAAGATCAAGTCTCCACGGATGTACGCAACGTAGTTCAAGCTCCCAAATCTGACCTGATGGCCAGGGGCATAGCTTTCGATCTGCTCCAGATGGCCAAACAAATTGGCCCATAGTGCGAAGCCGCCGAATACAAAGATTTGTCTGGGGAGGAAAGTTTCTCCTTGGATGGCGTCATTATTGATGATTGAAGGGGCCATCAAACCTTTTGGCGACAGCACAGTGGAACTCTCAATGAAAGCACCAATGTCGGTGTCAAAACTGGCGGCTCTCGGGTAGGGGGTCCCGAACTGTGCGTCTAAGGTCGATGGTAATAGGAGACATGGAACACAATGTTTACGCAGGTTCGGGCCCTCTCTATGGAGGTAATACCTATGTCCTGCTTGATTGATCTTGATGAATATGAGTATTACAAGAGTTGATCTACCACGAGATCGTAATGGCTAAACCCTAGAGGCCTAGCTTGTATGGTTATGATAATGTATATCTCTCTCCGGACTAAGTCCTCCGGTTTATATAGACACTGGGAGGATCTAGGGTTACACAAGGTCGGTTACAAAGAAAGGAATCTACATATTTGGTCGCCAAGCTTGCCTTGCACGCCAAGGAGAGTCCCATACGGACACGGGTGCAGTCTTCGGTCTTCGTATCTTCACAGCCCATTAGTATGGCCGATGGCTAACAGGCCGAACACCCGAGAACCCCTTAGTCCAAGACTCCCTCAAAGACCACTAGTTTCAAGAAAATGGCAAAGGGAAAAAGGGGAACTTCAAGAAGAACGAGAAGCAAGTTGTGAATTGTGGATCCTCTCCGCTCATCTTCTCCGCGCGGGCTTCGATCTACACGGCTATACCCATCTCCTTGGTTCCTCTAGTGGATCAACCTTGGGTTTGGATTTCTCGCCGGGCTCCATCTTTGCGGACAAGGTTTTCACTTCTTGTGGGAGATCTGTCCATCCTTTGGACGACATGAGCCATTTCATTATGGTTGTGTCCTTTAGCCGACATGTTTTTCGTCTTAATGAGGATTCTGTGGCAGCTGCATTGGAATCATCAATTGGTGGATCGGCCATTGATTTGTCGGTCCAACTCATCAAGGGCAAGGTATTTTCATTTATTGTCTCCTGCAAGCAATTTGGCCTTTGTATTCTCAAGTTGAGATCGTATACATGCCCGCATTTCAAATGTTATTTTCTCCTTTGGGGAAATGGTGGTCCAAATTGGAGACGTGAGTTAGTCATCTGGAGAAAGGAATGCGACGCTGAGTGGATTCTGGTTAGTCCATCTAAAAAGCATGCAACTTTGGGTTTGATTGCTATGCATAAACCCCCATCAAAGTCTTCTTTTAGATCGGGTTCTTTGGCAAGGAAGAAACTTTCCATTGCCACGTTTCAACAGTACCCTGCTTCGAAGGGTTATAGATACCCAGCTGATCAGTGCCTTGTTAACGCAATTGCTGAGGCTGGCTATGAAGTCAACCCTTCCGAGAAGGTGATCTTGCCATCACCGCCGGCGAGCAATCTTCAGTGGACGGTGGCGACTCCACCCATCTCTTTCGGAACGAGCAACGTCCCTGCCAAGAATACTGCCGTCATTTTCGGAACAACTCCAACTGGCTTCCGCAATCTTTTGCACTGCATGCAAAATGTACAAGCACCTTGCATGCAGGATGTTGTGTCATCTGTTTGCGTCGCACCGGAACCTCAAGCCCATCATGGATCTTCGGCCCAACATGGTGATCCGCCTCCCTGCACGCCTTCTATGGCCCAAGTTGTGGACCAACCATCAGAGCCGCTTTTGGATAAGGTGAATTCTTCGCCTGGAAATTATTCTCAACTGATTATGGACTCTGCTGGGGATTCTGCTAGGGTTAACAATCTTATCGATGATATTGTGTTCAACGTTTGGAAGTGTCGGAACTATTTATCCATGTTGCACCACATCAATTAGTGCACCAACCAGGTCAGATGCCGTCAATGCTTTCGATCAGGCCACAAAGCCAAGGGATGCTCCGGTTCTGTGCCTTCCCCAACTTACAGGTGGGTCCCACGAACCAATTCAGTTTCTCTGGAACGGTCAGCGGAGACATACTCGCCCGCCACCTCGGTTTCCACCCTGGGGTCTGTGCCCAGTCCTATCTCGCCTGCCACCCCAACGCTCCCACCATTGCCTGCAGAGCCACCGCCTACCACGCCTCCGCTGTCACATCCCTTCTTTTAGTCATGCATTAGGATTGGATGAACATGTGCATCATGTTTAAATTTCTTTTAAACTTGAAATGGGGTCTAATCAACCCCAACACCCCCCCGTGAAAATGCTAATTTCCAACAATTGGAATTTCAATGAACCCAAAATGCCCTTCATAAAATCCCACAATTTTTGGTCTTGACTATAACCTCTGCCAAAAATGGTCTTGCAATTTATGGAGCCATTCTGGATTTTTAAACAAGCCATAAGTATTTGAATTTGGGCATTTTAAATGCTATAAAATTTTTAAAGTGCTCAAATAATCTTGGAAGCATTTTTAGGCAGTTGAGAATTTTCCCAAATGTGCCTCTGAATATTTCTAGAGTTTTTGGAAATGAAATAGTATTTATTCTATTTCAATACACATAGCAGGAGATAAATAAAAGCAAAACAGAAAAGAGAGAGAGAGAGTTAGAGCTTACCTGGAAGCCCACCAGCTGGCCCGGCCCAGCAGCCGCTCCACGTAGCTGCTTCGCCTAGCCAGCGAGGCAAGCAGGTGCTCGACAGCGAGCACAGGAGCTCGCCACGCCACCTCTCTGCCTGCCTGCCATCGCCCACGCCAGCGTGATGCCTCGAAACGCCTCCGCGGCGCCACCCCGACCCCCTGGACACCTCATTCCTCCACCCTGCTCTCTCCCTCGCTCCCCGAAACCATGGCAAAAGCTGCCGTAGACACGCCACCATAGTTCTCACGTCCACCGTCGTCCTCGCACCGCCCCGCCGTGTCCTGAAGTTCCGCCACTCCCTCCTCGACCGTCCCACCGAGCCATGCCCCGCCGGAGGCCCCCGAGCGTCTTCACCGAGCTCGTCTTCAACCTCTTGCCGGCCTTATCGCCTCCACCGCCCCGCTTGCTCCAGCTCGTGTCCGACCTCGCCGTCAACTCCTTCGCAACCGCCATGAGCTTAGCCACCTCCCTATCCTCTCCGCTCTCCTTCTCGTGCACCACAGCGAGCACACGGAGTTCGCCCGCACGCGCCGCCGCAGAACTCGTCGTCGACGACGCTCCAGCCATGCCATGGCCACGCCACTTAGTCCAATAACTTCACCACATCCCCAGGAGCACAACGCACCACGCCCGTGCCTCGCCTTGCCTCCTAGCGACAGGTCCGAGCTCACCCGAGCTCCGGCCGCCGCCAAACTCGTCACCGGCGACGTTTCCGGCCACCCTAGCTCCCCCCACTGCCACCAAACGCCGCGGCTTGCCCCCAGCTACTCGTAGGACCAAATCGCAGTCGATTTGGTCGACTGTGGGCAAAACCCGTGCCCCTCCGCCGCGTCTGTCGTCGCCGGCGTCAAGCCGCCCGCGAGTTGACCACATTTTGACCCGTGGACTAACGTGTGGGCCCAAGTTGACTTTCCCCTGAGCCTATGACAGTTGGGGCCGACCTGTTAATTAGTTTAGGATTAGTATTAACTAATTTTAGTTAGTTTAGGTCACTGACATGTGGGCCCAGGCCCCACTGACAGTTAATCAGTACTAACTTAACTCTGTTAGTTAGCTGAGACACTGACAAACGGGGCCCACCAGTCAGGTTTGACTGGCCCTGGTGCCTTTGACTCGCTGACGTCACAGTGACATAGTGCTGACACAATTATTCATTTTCTGGATTTATTTTTACATAGGAAATTCCAGGAAATAGCCAAAACTTCTAAAAATCATAGAAAATCAACCATAGCTCCAAATCAAACAAATTATATATGAAAAATGATCAGAAAAATTCAATCTATCCATCCGTAATGGTTTCATGCATGAAAAACCAATTTAACCTTGCTGTTTAGGTGAAACAAGCTAACACACTTATTATGCATAAGAACTTTAACTTCCATTTGAATCTTTGGTCACTGTGAATAAGAACTTTAGCTGTGAAAATCAGCGAGTTAGCTGACGTCACAAGCTAACACACTCGCTGACGTCATAGTGATGTTAGCTGAGACAATATGCAATAAGAACTTTCAACTTGTTTCACATTGCATTAGGCATGACACATCATTTTGCCATGTCATAGCATGCATCATATTATTGCATATTGTCATGTGTTGATTATGTTCTGTGTGTCCTTCATGGTAGGTTCTGCTTCCGAGGATATCTCCGAGTATCCAACTGAAGGGCAGTACCCTATACCACTCCATCAGGCAAGAAGCCACATTAATCATATCGATACACACCCATGTTCTCGCCTCTGCTCTCATTTACTGCATTAAGACAACATCGTTTCAAACTGCTGTGTGCTACGGTAGTTGAACCCTTATCCTCTGCACGACCTGTCATTGCCACAGTAACTAGATGAAACCCACTAGCATGTGTAGGAGTTGATTGAGCCATGTTTGTGTTTCCTACCTTGCTATACCTTCTATGCTTAGAGTTGTGTCAGGTCTGGTTCATCTGGGTGATGGGCTAGAGTGAAATGATTATGTCGGTAATGTGAGGGTTGTGTTGAACATGTTTTGGTAAAGGTATCAATGAGAGGCCATGTAGGAGTACATGGGGGTTGTTTCATTGAGGCCGTCCCTAAGAACTGAGATCTGTATGTGTGATTTAAGATTCAGTTACTACCATACATTGGGCCCGAAACCAATGGACCCTCTCGGCTTCTTAATCACTCTAGTACTCTATCCAGGAGTTGCAATTAGTTTCTGGTGTTTGTAGGTTATGTGGGCGGCCATGCGTAGCGCTGACCCTAGAGGTGGGCTATGTTGCGGTAGATACACCGTGGCACGGTGTACCGAGTCACCCGTTTGGTGTCTCGGGAACCCTGTTCACATCGTTCGGGGTCGTATGTGGAAACCTCGGCCGGACTCCCTGCGGATGGAACCTGGATAGGCGATAAACCTGGACTAGAGACTTGAGTGTTTAGGTAGGCCGTGGCCGACACCCTCGTTGGGCTTCCGCTTGAAGGTTGCCGAGTACATGTCGTGTAAACGACGGTAAGTGGTGAGAGCATGTATGAAGAACTACACTCCTGCAGGGTTAACATCATCTATTCGAATAGCCGCGTCCGCGGTAAAGGACTACTTGGTTGCCTATACAGTTCATAGACAAGTTAATGGATACCACTAAAAGACTCAAGATAAGTGTGAGTACCGAGGATGGCTCTCTCGTAGGATGACGAGGGAGGATCCCTGGTGGAGTATTGTGTTGGTGATTAGTGGACTCATGTGCGAAAACTATTTTACTAGTGGTGTCCCGTAGGATAGCTTAGCCAAGAGTCAAAGCTGGCTTGCTGCAATAACTCCACCACCTGCTTGAGAATGAGCATGTATAGTAGGTTCTGATGTAAGACTTGCTGAGTACCTTTGTACTCATGTTTGTTTAATTACTGTTTTCAGATGACAACACCGCCCCCTCCGATGGGTTTTATGTAGATCTCGACGTCGATGAGTGACTTGCCACCCAGGTGGTGATCCTGGCCATGGAGGGCCCTATGTAGATAGACAGGCTTCGAGAAGCCTTCTTTCTTTCTAGTGTCTATACTCAGACTATTTGCTTCCGCATGTGCTTGTATGCTTGTATGACTTGAGTGTCGGGTCATGTGACCCCTATCTGTATGAACATGTTATGTATGGCTCTCTGGAGCTTTTAAATAAAGTACTTGAGTTGTAGAGTTTTGTTGTGATGCCATGTTGTATGTACTCACATCGGGCATATTGTGTGTATGATTGAAATGCTTGGTATGAGTGGGATCCGACAATCTAGTTGTTTATCTTTGGCAGCCTCTCTTATGGGGAAATGTAGTCTAGTGTTCCTCGAGCCATAGTAGTCCGCTACAGCCCGGTTCACCGGAGTCCTGCTAGCCCAGCACTACTGCTCAGGACACATGACTGGCCGGCATGTGTTTCACTTTGCTCCTATGTCTGTCCCTTCGGGGAAATGTCACGCGGTGACATCCGGAGTCCTGCCTAGCCTGCTACAGCCCGGGTTCCCCGGAGTCCTGTTAGCCTAGTGCTACAGCCCGGATTCACACGCTGATGACCGACATGCTCGATGTGATTCACGTATGCCTGTCTCCATAGGTCTTTGCCGCTTTGGCTTCACGACTAGCCATGTCGTCCCGGGTTCTCTGTCATATGGATGCTAGCGACACTATCATATACTTGAGCCAAAAGGCACAAACGGTCCCGGGCCATGGTAAGGCGACACCCGTGGGGATACCGTGTGAGGCCGCAATGTGATATGAAGTGTTACCGGCTAGATCGATGTGACTTGGAATCGGGGTCCTGACATCCGCCACCTACCTCTACGCCGCCGCCCACAGCACTGCCAGCCCCACCGTCGTCGCCGCCCAGATTGCCACCATCCTCCAAGACTCTCTCCACGACACCAAAGCTTGCCCAGGATTCAGCAATGGCCACCTTTGCGCTCGACCCCACGCTGTTCGTCCCGCATGGTTTTGAGATCATCGACGGCGGCCCGTGGCGACTCCCGCGCACTTTCTACTCTCCGGGTGTGGCTCCTGATCGACAGTATGAAGACTACGCCATTGCCATTTTGGAGCCAGCCCCTCTACCCGAGGAAACCCTCATCTTCAGAAACATGGTCAGTAATTTTGTTGTTCACAATCTTGGGCGCGCTGTTCTTGATGCTCAGTCGTGGATTCAAGGAGTAGGGCTCTTTCGTTTCAATAGCCCATTTGCTAGGAAAGCTCTTGTAGATCATCCTCCATTTGATCTTGGCAACGATAGATTTGTTCGATTTGTGCCGCATGATGAGGGTATAAACTACAGAGCTATCCAAGGTTTTAGAAGGGGCTGGGTCATGATTGTTGGAATTCCTCTGGATTATAGGCGCACACAGTTTATTTCAGATCCTATCAGTACTTTTGGTCGTTTCCACCACTGGCACCAGGATGATCCCCTGCTTGTTCATACTCTGGCATATGTATCTTTTCCTGCAACCACATTAGTGCCTCGGGATGTTGTGTATTGGGAGTTTGCTGACCTTGGTGGATCCCGCATTTCTTGGTCTGCTCCGATATACTTCTTCTCTGCAGACTTTACTGATATTCTGCCACCGGATGAGGACCCTATGCCCTTTGATGGCCCCCCGCATCCTCTCCCTGGACACCTTCAGTTTCATAACCATAACTGGGTTATGCCTGAGTTTCCTGAAATTGGCTGGGATGAGCTACCTCTGCCAGAGCATGACCATGAGCCGCATCACCAGGATGCCCCACATGATGAGCCACACAACATTCAGCAGGAGATGGTGGATGAAAATCAAGTTGTTGTGGAGCAGTCGCAGGAATCCATGGTCCTGCAAGTTTCAAATGATTCAGTCAATAACATGCCAGTGGATGATTTTGTCATTGTCCAGCAACCTGGGGCTCCCTTGCAGCCTCCCCTGCATATTGGACAGGTGCTCATAGTCTTTGGGCCTGTCTTGCCTCCGGACATGTTGTGGCAGCGCTCGTTTCAGAAGATGATGCCCTCGCTCTGCTTTTCTGAAATCCCAAAGCTCATGTTCATGTCTGGATTTGGGTCCCTTCTGCTCTCTAGCAAGTCTTGGGATGTTTCCTTTAATGGATATGATCTAAGCTTTGTTCTGCCACCTGTGCCTGCCTCTTCAAGTGTCAGTACTCGCCTGCTTTCTCCAGCAAAAAGGCCAGTTGCTCGGGCCCTCTATTTTGATGATATTTCAGAACCTGTAACTGAGTCTTTTGAGTTCATTGCTGCACCAAGAGTCAATCTGAAACGTGAACGCAAGAAGAAATCTACAGCTTTGGTTGAGACTGAGGTTCATCGCAGTGCACGTCTCAGTGCCTTACGGGATGGATACCGTTTGCCAAGCAGTGGCAGTAAATCTACTAGTCTGAATAGGTCTCCGCACACCCTGAAGGAACACAAGACAGATCAGCTAGGGCTGCTGAGGATGCTTCTGTGCCTCCACCAACTGCCATTGTTGACCTTCAACGCATTGGGGATCGCCTGCGCATTGCTCTAGAGAAGATCACTGCGGATAAGCTTGTCGCTAATCCGGCTCAATCTACCAGCAGCAACAGTTCTGATGATTGAGTGCATATGTCTGCTTTTTGGTCCATGGCGTGCCACTTTAAACGTCATCTATCTTTATTTATGTCTTCCTGTTTCGAACTCTGTCATTTTGCTTTGCTTAGCCGGACTATGTGGATCATTGTGTGGTCTACTTTTGCTGCATCGTCTTTTGGTTTGTAATGAATCAGACTGGGTTTAAAGAATGGAAGGTACTATGTTGGAATGTGCGTGGCCTTAATTCTGAAGCGCGGCAGCTTGCTATCAAATAGAAAATTGATGAAAGTGGTTGTTCAGTGGTTTGTCTACAAGAAACTAAGTGGATGCACATTGATTCATAGGTTCATTAGAAAGTTCTGTCCTCGATGCTGTGACAATTTTGCATATGTGCCTTCGGTCGGTCCATCAGCTGGTATGGTTGTTATTTGGAATTCTTCTTTTTTTGAGGGCAAATTAATTGAGGCCAAACCTTTTGGCATTATTGTGGAGTTTCTTTCCAAACATACATCTAAAGTTTGGAAACTAGTGACCGTTTATGGCCCTTGTCAGAGTCTTGCACGTGATGAGTTTGTGCAGTGGTTACATAATCTGGACATTAATTGTGATGACAAATGGCTTCTTTTGGGAGATTTTAACTTTATGAGGTCACTTGAAAACCGTAACTTGCCTGGTGGTAATGTCAATGACATTTTTTTGTTCAACGAAATCATAGGTCACTTGGGTCTTATTGAGCTGCCAATTAAGGGAAGGCAATTCACTTGGTCTAATATGCAGTCTCAGCCCCTTCTTGAACAAATTGACTGGTTGTTCACCTCGGTTGCTTGGACCTCCGATCATCCAAACACTTTGGTTTTGCCTATTGCGCGATCGACATTAGATCATGTCCCTTGTGTTGTCACAATTGCCACGGCCATCCCCAAGGCTAGAGTTTTTCGCTTTGAAAATTACTGGGTTGACTTACCTGGCTTTCATGAGTGTGTTGCACAGGTTTGGGACAGCACGATGCGTAAACCTATAGCTGCTTCAACGATATCTGCTAAGTTCAAAGCGCTCAGACATGCATTAAAACAATGGCATTTAAAGCTCTCCACAGTAAAGGCGCTAATCTCTGATTGTAACAAAGTTATTCTGTACTTTGATGAGCTGGAGGACATCCGGCCATTAAGTTGGCCTGAATTCAATTTCAGACGAATAGTTAAGTTGCATCTTCAAGATATTTTACACTGGCAATATGTTTATTGGAAATAACGCTGCACGATCCGAAGCATTAAGGTTGGGGAAGAAAATTCTAAAATTTTCCACCCTATGGCCACCGAAAGATATCGAAGGAATATGATTTCTTCAATCAAGAATTCGGAGGGTGAGGTGGTATCTGATCACCAAATGTTGGCGGGCATGTTTTGGTCTGATTTCAATCAACGCATGGGCCATGCAAAAGGAATACAAATGGGTTTTGATCTGCCCAATTTAATTCAGAGAGTTGACGGTCTGGAAGATCTGTCTTTGCTATTCATGGATTCTGAGGTTGATGCTATAATTAAGAACATGCCATGCGACCGTGCTCCGGGCCCGGATGGCTTTACTGGTCTGTTCTTAAAGAGGTGCTGGTCTATTCTCAAGGAGGATTTTATGCAACTTGTCAATGAATTTTATGAGGGAAGGTGTAATTCGGAATGTCTCAACAATTCCTTAATCACCTTGGTCCCCAAGAAGCTAAGTCCAGAAGTGGTTGGTGATTTTAGGCCGATCTCCTTGACAAACACGTGTTTAAAGTTCCTGACTAAGCTGCTAGCCAATCGCCTACAAAAAGTGATTCTGAGATGCATACACCGCAATCAATATGGTTTTCTTCGTTGCCAATCTATACAAGACTGTCTAGCCTGGTGTTTCGAATATATTCATCAATGCAAAGCATCTAAACGACCCATCATCCTCCTCAAGCTTGATTTCACTAAGGCCTTTGATACACTTGAGCATGAGGCCATCCTCCGAATCCTACAATACAAGGGTTTTCATGCTCGTTGGACTGGCTGGATTAATAGCATTTTGTCCACGGGTTCTTCTTCTGTCCTCTTAAATGGTGTGCCAGGTAATCATTTTGTTTGCAGATCGGGTGTACGCCAAGGGGACCCACTATCTCCGCTATTATTTGTCATTGCGGTGGATTTGCTTCAGTTTGTAGTCAATGAGATGTGCTCAAGAGGCATTCTCACTTTACCAATCCCAACAAACTCCAATGACTACCCGATCATACAATATGCCAATGACACACTTATTGTTTTGCCTGTGATTGATGACCAGTTGATCGCTTTTAAGGAGATGCTCACTACCTTTGCAGCATCAACTGGTTTACGCGTCAACTTCAGTAAGTCATCTCTTATTCCAATTAATATGACTGATGAAGAGGGCGCTCGGGTCGCCAACCTACAAGGCTGTGATGTAGGATCTATGCCTTTCACATACCTAGGGCTACCTATGGGCACTTCTAGACCCACGATCTTTGATTTGCTGCCACTTGTGGATCATATTGAGCGAAGGCTGTCTGCTTCCTCGTGTTTGCTAAATCAAGGCAGTCGGCTGCAACTGCTACAGTCAGTACTTTGTTCAATGCCAATCTACTTTCTGTGCACATTATCTCTCCCTAAGGGCATCTTGCAACAGATTGAGAGAATCATGCGTCAATGTCTGTGGAGAGGCAACACAGATAATCCTCGACAATCCTTAGGTGCTTGGGATCGGGTATGTAGACCTAAGAAGTGTGGTGGTTTGGGTGTGCTAAATTTGGGTCTCCAAAACGAAGCCTTGTTACTCAAGCATCTTTTCAAGTTTTTTTACAGAATGGACATGCCTTGGGTCACATTAATTTGGGACATTTATTATGTTGCTTCGCCGCCACAGGTTACACAGAGTTGTGGCTCTTTTTGGTGGAGGGATGTCATGAGATTGTACACCAACTTCTGCAAGTTAGCCGTCCCACAAGTGCATGCTGGCAACACGGTGGTATTCTGGCTTGATCGATGGCAGCTGGGAAATAATGTGGTCCTTTTGTGCGAGCAATTCCCTAGGCTCCATTCTTTTGTCATTAATGACACAATCACTATCAGATAGTTTTTGGACCTTCCAGAGATCTTGGAGCACTTTCATCTGCCTCTATCGCAAGAGGCATATACTGAACTAACTCAGCTCCAAGACTTGCTCACTTTAGTCAACTTGAATCAGGAGGGTAAGGACATATGGAAGTGGCCTTCCAAATCTGGGGAGTTCAAATCAAAGATATATTATGAGTCTTGCTTCTCACATTTGGTGGTCGATCCCATCTTCAAATGGATCTAGAAGTGTGCCTGCACGCTAAAGTTTAAAGTGTTTGGATGACTTCTTTTAATGGACCGTTTAAACACTAGGGATCTGATGCAACGCAGGAACTAGATCATCCAGGATAATACGTGTGTTCTTTGCCTCTCTGCTACACATGAGGATCGTGCACACCTTTTCATTGCCTGCAACTTCAGCCAAAGGGTTTGGAATTACCTTGGGATTTCTTGGAATGCTCAACACAACCAGAATACATATGACATGGCTCTTGCTGCTACGATGGACTTTGGTTATCCTTTCTTCACTGAGGTGGTTTTTACTGCTAGTTGGAACATCTGGATTCAAAGGAATGGGAAAATCTTTAGAAATGAGAGACCTACCTTCATTTCTTGGAGGAGGAACTTCATACATGATATTTCCTTTTTAGCTCATAGAATCAAATGTAAATATAGGGCTAGTCTAGTTTCCTGGATAGCCTCTCTCTCATAGATCTCTTGTAAGTATTACTCTCATTGCTTCTAGTTTCTCTGTAATTATGTAGACTTTTTTTATATAATAAAACACTGTGAGGCTGTTGCCTTGCAGTACATAGTCAAAAAACGGCAAGCAAGTTGCTGCTCAAGTGAAGAAGCCTCTAGACCTAAGCCTGAGACTAAGTGCTTCTACTGCAAAGGGACTGGTCAGTGGAAGCAGAACTGCCCCAAGTATTTGGCGGATAAGAAGGATAGCAAAGTGAACAAAAGGTATATTTGATATACATGTTATTGATGTGTACTTTACTAGTGTTTATAGCAACCCCTCTGTATTTGATACTAGTTTAGTTGCTGAGATTAGTAACTCGAAACAAGAGTTGTAGAATGAATAGAGACTAGTTAAGGGTGAAGTGACGATGTGTGTTGGAAGTGGTTCCAAGATTGATATGATCATCATCGCACACTCCCTATACTTTCGGGATTAGTGTTGAACCTAAATAAATATTATTTGGTGTTTGCGTTAAGCATGAATATGATTTGATCATGTTTATTGCAATACGGTTATTCATTTAAAGTAAAAGAATAATTGTTGTTTTGTTTACATGAATAAAACCTTCAATGGTCATACACCCAAGGTGAATGGTTTATTGAATCTTGATCATAGTGATACACATATTCATAATATTGAAGATAAAAGATGCAAATTTAATAATGATAGTGCAACTTATTTGTGGCACTGCCGTTTAGGTCATATTGGTGTAAAGCGCATGAAGAAAATCCATGTTGATGGGCTTTTGGAATCACTTGATTATGAATCAGTTGATGCTTGCGAACCATGCCTCATGGGCAAGATGACTAAGACTCCATTCTCCGGAACAATGGAGCGAGCAACAGACTTGTTCGAAATAATACATACTGATGTATGCAGTCCGATGCATGTTGAGGTGCATGACATGTATCATTATTTTCTGACCTTCATAGATGATTTGAGTAAGATATGGGTATATCTTCTTGATGAAACATAAATCTAAAAATATTTGAAAAGTTCAAATAATTTCAGAGTGAAGTGGAAAATCATCATAACATGAAAATAAAGTTTCTACGATCTGATCGTGGAGGAGAATATTTGAGTTACGACTTTGGAATTCATTTGAAACAATGCGGAATAGTTTCGCAACTCACGCCACCCGGAACACCATAGCGTAATGGTGTGTCCAAACATCGTAACCGTACTTTATTAGATATGGTGCAATCCATGATGTCTCTTATCGATTTACCACTATAGTTTTGGGGTTATGCATTAGAGATAGCCACATTCACGTTAAATAGGGCACCATATAAATCCGTTGAGACAATGCCATATGACCTGTGGTTTGGCAAGAAACCAAAGCTATAGTTTCTTAAAGTTTGAGGTTGCGATGCATATGTGAAAAAGTTTCAAACTGATAAGCTCGAACCCAAATTGGAGTAGTGCATCTTCATACGATACCCAAAGGAGACTGTTGGGTACACCTTCTATGACAGATCTGAAGGCAAGACATTCTTTGCTAAGAATGGATCCTTTCTATAGAAGGAGTTTCTCTCAAAAGAAGTGAGTGTGAGGAAAGTAGAACTTGATGACGTAACTGTACCTGCTCCCTAATTGGAAAGTAGTTCATCACAGAAATCTGTTCCTGTGACTCCTACACCAATTAGTGAGGAAGCTAATGATGAAGATCATGTAACTTTAGATCAAGTTACTACTGAACCTCGTAGGTCAACCAAAGAGAGATCCACACCAGAGTGGTACGGTAATCCTGTTCTGGATGTCATGTTACTTGACCATGATGAACCTATGAACTATGAGGAAGCGATGATGAGCCTAGATCCCGCGAAATGGCTTGAGGCCAAGAAATCTAAGATGGGATCCATGTATGAGAACAAAGTATGGACTTTGATTGACTTGCACGATGATCGGTGAGTCATTAAGAATAAATGGATCTTCAAGAGGAAGACAGATGCTGATAGTAGTGTTACTATCTACAAAGCTCGAATTGTCGCAAAATGTTTTCGAGAAGTTCAAGGTGTTGACTATGATGAGATTTTCTCACTTGTATCGATGCTTAAAAGTTTGTCCAAATCATATTAGCAGTTGCCGCATTTTATGAAATCTGGCATATGGATGTCAAAACTGTATTCCTTCATGGATTTCTTAAAAGAAGAGTTGTATATGATGCAACCAGAAGGTTTTGTCAATCCTAAAGGTGCTAACAAAGTGATCAAGCTCTAGTGATCCATCTATGGACTGGTGCAAGCATCTCGGAGTTGGAATATATACTTTGATAAAGTGATCAAAGCATATGGTTTTACACAGACTTGCGTTGAAGCATGTATTTACAAGAAAGTGAGTGGGAGCACTACAACAATTCTGATAAGTATATGTGAATGACATATTATTGATCGGAAAGAATGTAGAATTTTCTGGAAAGCATAAACGAGTATTTGACAGGAGTTTTTTTTTCAAAGAAAGACCTCGATGAAGCTGCTTACACATTGAGCATCAAGATCTATAGAGATAGATCAAGATGCTTGGTAAGTTTTTTCAATGAGTACATACCTTGAGATGATTTTGAAGTAGTTCAAAATGGAACAGTCAAAGAAGGAGTTCTTGCCTGTGTTGCAAGGTGTGAAGTTGAGTAAACACTCAAAACCCGACCACAGTAGAAAATAGAAAGAGATCGAAAAGTCATTCCCTATGCCTCAGTCATAGGTTCTATAAAGTATGCGATGTTGTTCACCAGTCCTGTTGTATACCTTAGCATGATTTTGGCAAGGGAGTACAATAGTGATCTAGGAGTAGATTACTGGACAGCGGTCAAAATTATCCTTAGAGGACTAAGGAAACATTTCTCGGTTATGGAGGTGATAAAAGAGTTCATCGTAAAGAGTTACATCAATGCAAGCATTTTACGTCGATCTAGATGACTCTAAGTCTCAATCTGGATACATATTGAAAGTTGGAGCAATTAGCTAGAGTAGCTCCGTGCAGAGCATTGTAGACATAGAAATTTACGAAATACATACGGATCTGAATGTTGCCGACCCATACACTAAACTTCTCTCACAAGAAAAACATGATCACTCTTTGGGTGTTAATCACATAGCGATGTGAACTAGATTATTGACACTAGTAAACCCTTTGGGTATTAGTCACATGGAGATATGAACTAATCACATAAAGATGTGAACTAGATTATTGACTCTAGTGCAAGTGGGAGACTGAAGGAAATATGCCCAGTGGCAATAATACATTTATTATTTATTACTTTATATCATGATAAATGTTTATTATTCATGCTAGAATTGCATTAACCGGAAACTTAGTACATGTGTGTATACTTTAAATAAACAGAGTGTCACTAGTATGCCTCTACTTGACTAGCTCGTTGAATCAAAGATGGTTAAGTATCCTAGCCATAGCCATGAGTTGTCATTTGATTAATAGGATCACATCATTAGATAATGATGTGATTGACTTGACCCATTTCGTTAGCTTAGCATTCGATCGTTTAGTATATTGCTATTGCTTTCTTCATGACTTATACATGTTCCTATGACTATGACATTATGCATCTCCCAAATACCGGAGGAACACTTTGTGTGCTACCAAACGTCACAATGTAATTGGGTGATTATAAAGATGCTCTACAGGTGTCGCCGATGGTACTTGTTGAGTTGGCATAGATCGAGATTAGGATTTGTCACTGTGATTGTCGGAGAGGTATCTCTGGGCCCTCTCGGTAATGCACATCACTATAAGCCTTGCAAGCAATGCAATTAATGAGTTAGTTGTGGGATGATGTATTACGGAACGGGTAAAGAGACTTGCTGGTAATGAGATTGAACTAGGTATTGAAATACCGATGATCGAATCTCGGGCAAGTAACATACTGATGATAAAGGGAACAACGTATGTTGTTATGCGGTTTGACCGATAAAGATCTTCGTAGAATATGTAGGAGCCAATATGAGCATCCAAGTTCCGCTATTGGTTATTGGCCGGAGACGAGTCTCGGTCATGTCTACATAGTTCTTGAACCCATAGGGTCCACACGCTTAAAGTTCGGTGACGATCAGTATTATGAGTTTATGTGTTTTGATGTACCGTAGGTAGTTAGGAGTCCCGGATGAGATCGGGGACATGACGAGCAGTCTTGAAATGGTCGAGACGTAAAGATCGATATATTGGAAGACTACATTCAGAAATCAGAAAGGTTCTGAGTGATTCGGGTATTTTTCGGAGCACGGGAGAGTTACGGGAATTCGCTGGGGAGTATATGGGCCTTATTAGGCTTTAGGGGAAAGAGAGAGGTGAGGCTGCGCGCCCTCCCAAGGCCTAGTCCGAATTGGACTAGGGGGAGGGGCGGCGCCCCCTCCTTCCTTCTCTTCTCTTTTCCCTTTCCTTCCCTCGCCCTCCTCCACTCCTTTATATACGGGGGAGGGGGCACCCCATGGAGACACACAAGTTGATCATTGATCTTTTAGCCACGTGCGGTGCCCCCCTCCACTGTAATCCACCTCGGTCATATCGTAATAGTGCTTAGGCGAAGCCCTGCGTTGGTAGCATCATCATCACCGTCATCACACCATCGTGCTCATGGAACTCTCCCTCGAAGCTCTACTGGATCAGAATTCATGGGATGTCACCGAGCTAAACATGTGCTGAACTCAGAGGTGCCGTACGTTCGGTACTTGGATCAGTCGGATTGTGAAGATGTACGACTACATCAACCGCATTCTCATAACGCTTCCGCTTACGGTCTACGAGGGTACGTAGACGATACTCTCCCCTCTCGTTGCTTTGCATCACCATGATCTTGCGTGTGCGTACGAATTTTTTTTTGAAATTACTACGTTCCCCAACAGATAGCTTCCCTGATGAACAATTACCTATCATAAATGTTTCTCGTACTGCTGCATGGTATGCTGATTATGCTAATTACCTTGTTGCTAAATTAATACCACCTAGTTTCACATACGAGCAAAAGAAAAAGTTCTTCTATGATTTAAGACATTACTTCTGGGATGACCCACACCTTTATAAAGAAGGAGTAGATGGTTTTATTAGACATTGTGTACCTAAGCATGAATAGGAACAGATCCTACGCAAGTGTCACTCCGAGGCTTATGGAGGACACCACGCTGGAGATAGAACTGCACATAACACTACTAGGAACACCCTTACCAGTAGCGCTGGTTTTTGAGCTACCAGTAGCGTGGGCACCAGCGCTACTGCTACGGCGCTACAGCTATTTTGTAGCAGTAGCGCTTGTTTAAACCAGCGCTACTGCTATCTGTATCTAGCAGTAGCGCGCCTCTGTCCATCGCTACTGCTAATACTAGTAGCGTGGGCTTCAAAAAACGCTACTGGTAAGCAGCGGTGCTACTACTCCAATAGCCCACGCTACTGCTAGTATTTTCTTTTTTTATGTTGCTGTATTCATATTTTTACAGGTTTTATATAGTTACAACATACACATACATTAGAACTATATGAAAAAGGAATGTCTCATCATCATCATCGAAGTGGTACAACATAGTCTCATCATATCAACATAGTCTCAACACAAATGATGTCGATCTCATCATCTCGAAATAGCGATACAAGTTAATGATCACATGTCTCTTACATTGTCACCGTAGACACATGTTTCATCATCTACCTAAACTAAGACATAAATGATAAGAGCGATCACGATGATCAAAAGTGGTATGATGTAGTAGTTTTTGCGGCGGTGCTGGTTCTGAATCCCTTGTTGTGCTATGAATCTCAAGAAACTAGCTTCGGCTTCCGCTCTGCTATCAAACCCTTTCTGGCTTCCGCCGGAGAAGCCAGAGACTTGGGCCTGACACTCTGGCCACTCAACATACACACCCGAAACATGCCCTACATACATGGCATACCACTTCCTCGCCATCGTTGATCTATATACCTGTCAGAGATGCACATATATATACCATGGAGCGAATTCAACAAAACAGTTATGAAATAGAAGCAACATATATAGTTAACATAGTTAACAAATTTCATCATACCGAAAGTAATTAACTGGAGCGCGACACCATACATCTAATAGTTTCGTCGTACTGAGATATTCGAAGTTTCGTCATACATAAAGTAACAAGTAACTAAACAGACACATTGTTTTTAAGCAGTGCACTCTTCCCATCTGTCCATATCCGGAAGGGTGTCACCAAGCTTAGTGAAAGGCCTCATGTCCTGACGCTGTAGGGCAATGCGGGTTTGGACGTCAGCTCGCGATATTGGGCCGCCGTAGAACATCCTATTCTCTTCGAGGACATCTTTGATGATGATGGACGCAATTTCCTGTTGGATCCGGTAGAAATCATTTCGAAGTCGATTATCCAGTACGGCTCCAAAGGCTTCGGCCCATCTCTAGATACGGGTATCGGATGAAGATTTCATGCAAAGTGATTGCACATCCCTTCTGTACTCCATCATTAGATGGATGACGTAGAATCCATCATTCTCACATCTTGCCGGTTGCTGGATGCAACAGAAGTCAGTCTTGTGGCTGAAACAAAGCCCGTCCTTTTTTTTGCATTGGACATAGCCACCCCGCATGCTAAAGCCCAGTATAGCTCTGTCCAGAACATACTTAATGTGTGTGTAATCTTTCTTCTCTATGTTCTTCGACGGGTCCAAATATACAGCGCGGGAGTAATGCGGGTAAAGAACAATGAGAACGGCACGACACCCCCCGCTGCGCAAAATACACGATCAAGTTTAGCCTCCATGCGTGCAAAGTAACTATTGAAATGCATGAAAGGATGTATGTGTGCCCGAGGACCAACTTGAAACCTCACTGGATATGGGATCTCAAGATCCAACACCTAGGCCCCGTGAGCACGGGGTATCCAGAGAGTTGACACTCCACCCCGTGCACACGGTACAAGCCTGTGTGCACGGGGTATCCAGAGAAGGATACCATGAGGACTTCTTCGGATGCTTTGATGGCAGACTTCACAAAACAACCCAATGCACTTCAAGCATCACTATGGAACATATCTTCATATAAGATTCGATGCACTCGATTCTCCATAGGAATTGTCATTTAATACCAAAGCATAGGGCAAATATATCTTCATATATATGGACTTCATCCTTGATTCCATCCAATATCCTTGTGGCACCATCGATGGACAAAACCTTCAAATATATCTCACTCAAAACATTAGTCCATAGAGATTGTCATTTAATTACCAAAACCACACTTAGGGGCTACATGCCCTTTCAATCTCCCCCATTTTGGTAATTGATGACAATCTCAACAAAAGGGTTTATACAATGAATTTAAAACAAGTATGCAATCTATCCGAGAATAAATTGTATACTTGAGGTGGTTTTGATAGCCTCAAACATCACAAAGATAGTTGATGTTATCCAAACCGGTTGTAATAGCATCGAAATACTACACAAGAATTTGATGCTAGAGGAACCACAATATATAGAGCAAACTCCCCCACAATATATGCACAGGAAATAACTTGGTGGAGTTTCCTCTATATACACATCCATGCAACGAGCAAGCACAACAAAAGTAGATAAGCATGAATGACAGGAACCAACCCACTTCACCTAAACCCTCTAAACTTCTCCCCCATTGGCAACAAGTGCCAAAATGGAAGAAAAATCTAGACGGCCAATATAGTATGAGTTCCTCCTTAATTTGTGCATTTCTCATATTGTGAGTGGAATCAAATGCACATATCCAGTTACGAACAAACGAAGAAATTCACACTATATTGAGGATCCATAGAATGCACCAAAATGATATGACAAGAGAATCAAACATTCAAAGGATCCAAAGAACATATTTTGGACAAGGGATAAAGGAGATATCCAATATGATAATCATGCTAAGCATGGGTCCAAAATATATCCAACAACTCATGAGTGCAAACATATATGCAAAACATACAAGCACTCACTCAACAAGTACTAATCATGCTATGATGCAACATACACAATGTTGACTCTAATTTAAATAAATGCATGAAGTAAGTACATGTTACCGAGAGAGAGAGCATTGGTTCAAGGGGCCCTTGATCTAGTAAGAAAACATGAGGGACTTGATCTTGTTCTTGGAAGGGTACATGATATCCCATAGCATCTTGTTCTTATGTTGGGGGTGATGACTTCCCTTGTGGTAGATCCACAAGAGGGGCTCTTACTCCTTCTTCTTCTACATGGACAAGGGGTGTTTCTTGTGGAATAATATGACCAACCCCCATTGTACTTGTATCTCGGGAAGGAGGCTCATCACCTACAACACTTGAAACAAATTGCTTCACATGGAAGGACCGAACCGGGTTTTCATTTATCTTCTACCTCAAATCAAAGAATCAATCAAGCTTGGCCCTAATAATTTCCCACAGCTTCTCCACCTTCCTTGTGAATAAGCCAAGCATCCAATGCTTCTCCAAGGTACCTAAAACACATTAAGGTACAAAATGTTCCCCAAACATATTGTGTCCGAAGTAGTAAGCACAACCACAATACATAGGTCAAACTCCACAATAAGTATGTGCAAAAGGATATGAAATTGAATTTCATGCACACCTTTAACAATTAATGATATTATGGAGTTTACCCTATATAGAGGATCAAGAGAGCAAGAAAGGCATGAAGAAGTACATAAATAAATATGCATGCACATGCCTACCAAGATCCAAAGAGATATAATTTGGACAAAAGAACACTTAAAAGATGAATACTCCAATAATGACATAAAGCATTCAACTTGTCCAAATTATATCAAAGTGACGAATCCACACAGGACCGCACACAAAGTACAACATATGAACTAAGCAAAAACCAAAGAGCATAAAGGATATACATTACACACATGCTTAAAGGCTTATCTCACTCAAGTAGATAAAAGATAGTACAAGCAGTGAGATAAGGCAAGTTGAAGCACAAGCCGAGAAGAAGATGCTCATAAAATTCTACCACAAGAAGAAATACCAATTTTGGTATTTGGAAGTAACACTCGGTGGTAGAATGTGAAGAAGAACAAGATCATAATCAACAACCACCGCGTGCGCACGGGGGTCAAAAGACACCGTGCACACGGGGTATCTAGGGAGTTACGCAACACCCCGTGCGCACGGGGTATCCAGAACTTTTCTGGTGCAAAATTCTGGATACCACGGCAAGCACACAATAGAGGCAAATAACCACCTACAAGAGATAATTAATGGATACTCTGAGAATTTGAATTTCAAATGAGCTTGACATACCACATAGTGACTAGATAATATTGAGTATCAATACTATGTAGTATTTATCATATTCACATTTTAGGTTTGTGATGCACATAAAACATAACACTCCCTGTGGGAGTCCTGGATTAGGGGGTCTCCGGACAGCCGGACTATCTCCATTGGCCGGACTATTAGACTATGAAGATACAAGACTGAAGACTTCATCTCATGTCCGGATGGGACTCTACTTGGCGTGGAAGGCAAGTTAGGCAATGCGTATATGGATATCTCCTCCTTTGTAAGCGACCTTGTGTAACCCTAACCCTCTCCGGTGTCTATATAAACCGGAGGGTTTTAGTCCGTAGGACAACAACAACAACATACAATCATACCATAGGCTAGCTTCTAGGGTTTAGCCTCTCTGATCTCGTGGTAGATCTACTCTTGTAACACCCATATCTTCAATATTAATCAAGCAGGACGTAGGGTTTTACCTCCATCAAGAGGGCCCAAACCTGGGTAAAACTTCGTGTCCCTTGCCTCCTGTTACCATCCGGCCTAGACGCACAGTTCGGGACCCCCTACCTGAGATCCGCCGGTTTTGACACCGACATTGGTGCTTTCATTGAGAGTTCCTCCGTGTCGTCGCTGTTAGGCTTGATGGTTCCTACGATCATCGGTAGCGATGCGGTCCAGGGTGAGACTTTTCTCCCCGAACAGATCTTCGTATTCGGCGAGTTTGCACTGCAGGCTAATTCGCTTGGCCATCTGGAGCAGATTGAAAGCTACGCCCCTGGCCATCAAGTCAGATTTGGAAGTTTGAACTACACGGCCGACATCCGCGGAGACTTGATCTTCGACGGATTCGAGCCACAGCCGGGTGCGCCGCACTGTCTCGATGGGCATGACCTAGCTCTGCCACCGGACGGTACTCTAGAAGTCACGCCCACACCAGCTCCGACCCTTAGCTCGGAGCCAGCTGCACCAATCGAGGACGGGTGGCTACACACCGCCTCAGGGGCTATAGTCTCGATGGCGATCGAGCCAAACACCAGCATAATCCTCTGTGCAGCCCGTGACTCCAAGGTACCGGACTCTTCTCCGGACCCCGAACCACCTGCGCCCCTGCCAATCGAATCCGAGTGGGCACTGATCATGGAATTCATCGACGCGGATATCTTTCAGCACTCGCCGTTCGGCGACATTCTGAATTCACTAAGGTCTCTCTCTTTATCCGGATAGCCCTGGCCGGATTATGGCCAACAGGACTGGGATGCGGACGACGAAGAAATTCGACGCCCACTGAGGGAGTCCTGGATTAGGGGGTGTTCGGATAGCCGAACTATACCTTCAAGCCGGACTCCTGGACTATGAAGATACAAGATTGAAGACTCCGTCCCGTGTCCGGAAGGGACTTTCCTTGGCATGGAAGGCAAGCTTGGCGATATGGATGTTCAGATCTCCTACCATTGTAACCGACTCTATGTAACCCTAACCCTATCCGGTGTCTATATAAACCGGAGGGTTTTAGTCCGTAGGACAACATATACAACAACAATCATACCATAGGCTAGCTTCTAGGGTTTAGCCTCTACGATCTCGTGGTAGATCAACTCTTGTAATACTCATATCATCAATATCAATCAAGCAGGACGTAGGGTTTTACCTCCATCAAGAGGGCCCGAACCTGGGTAAAACTTCGTGTCCCCTGCCTCCTGTTACCATCCGGACTAGACACACAGTTTAGGACCCCCTACCCGAGATCCGCCGGTTTTGACACCGACATTGGTGCTTTCATTGAGATTTCCTCTGTGCCGTCACCGATCATCAATGGCGATGCACTCCAGGGTGAGACCTTCCTCCCCGGACAGATCTTCGTCTTTGGCGGCTTTGCACTGCGGGCCGATTCACTTGGCCATCTAGAGCAGATCGAAAGCTATGCCCCTGGCCGTTAGGTCAGATTCGGAAGTTTAAACTACACGGCCGACATCCGCGGGGAATTGATCTTCGATGGATTCAAACCACTGCCGAGCGCACCGCACTATCATGACAAGCATGATCTAACTCTGCCGCCGAACAGTGCCCTGGAAGCCGCACCCGCATCGGCTCTGACCCCCAGTTCAGAGCCGACCCTGCCGATCGAGGATGGCGGTTAGACGCCGCCTCGGGGGCTGCGATCCCAACTGCGGTTGAGCCGAACACCAGCCCTGTACTCTGCAAGACTCATGACTCCATAGAGCCGTATTCTTCGCCGGACTCCGAACTCTCCGCGCCCCTGCCAAGAGAATCCGATTGGGCGCCGATCATGGAGTTCATGGCCGCGGATGTCTTTCAGCACTCGCCTTTCGGCGATATCCTGAGGTCACTAAAGTCTCTCTCTTTATTAGGAGAACCCTGGTCGGACTACGGTCCGCAAGGTTGGGATTCGGACGATGAAGAAATTCAAAGCCCACCCACCACCCACTTGGTAGCCACTGTCGATGATTTAACCGACATGCTCGACTTCAACTCCGACGACATGGACGGTATGGACGCCGATGAAGGAGACGATGAAGAATCAACGCCTATCGAGCCCTGGGACGCCACCTCGTCATATGACGTATACATGGTGGACGCACCCAAATGATGACGGCGAGGAGCGGAAGGACGCACCGAAGGATTGTTCCCTCGAAAAGCAGTCAAAGCAGCGACGCAAGCGCCGCCCCTAATCCCGCCTCGACAGAAATAGCGATCACACTAATCTAGCGCTGGAGCAGGGCGAACCACTGCCAGACAATGGCAATCCGGATAATCAAACCGAACAAACAAATCCTATCAATGATAATGGTCGGGACGACATAACGCCGGACAGGCACTCGGAGCAGCAGAATGCCCGTAAAAGGCTCGTTGGCACCGCAAGGAGCCTCAAAAAGCAGAAGCGGAGGCTCAAGGCCGCGCAAAACACACTCCAATTCAGATGGAGCAAAATACTCAACACTGTAGCAAGGTACGGCGACAATCGCCCCTCCAAGAGCTACCCAAAGTAGAAGCTGCTACCCGAATTCGATGAGTAGGCCTCAGACCCCCCACAACCAAATATCAAAGCAGCCACCCGGTCAGATAGACGACCCCTCTACCACCACAGAACGACATTCAACGCCGCTCACAATACAACATGCGACCCATGCGAGGGCTCACACCCAAAGCATGGTGCAACAAGATCCATCTATGGACCACGCAAGCGCGCCCCAGCATACAATGCAACACAACAAACATCCGAACAACGCGGCACACCCAGTTACAGGGGTGCCGCACACCCCCTATGTTTCACCGATGAGGTGCTGGACCATGAATTTCCAGAGGGATTCAAGCCCTTAAACATAGAGGCATATGGCGGAACAACAGACCCTGGGGTCTGGATTGAGGACTATATCCTTCATATACATATGGCTCGAGGGGATGATCTCCATGCCATCAAGTACTTACCTCTCAAACTCAAAGGGCCAGCTCGTCACTGGCTCAAAGGCCTCCCCAAAATCTCCATTGGAAGTTGGGAAGAGCTCGAAGACGCCTTTTGGGCAAACTTTCAAGGGACTTATGTCCGACCTCCGGATGCGGACGACCTGAGCCACATAACTCAACAGCCCGGAGAGTCAGCCCGAAAGCTTTGGAATAGGTTTCTTACTAAAAAGAACTAGATTGTCGACTGTCCGGACGCCGAAGCCTTAGCGGCTTTCAAGCATAGCGTCCGCGACGAATGGCTCGCCAGACACCTCGGCCAAAACAAGCCAAGAACGATGGCCGCATTAACAAACCTCATGACCCGCTTTTGTGCGGGTGAGGATAGCTGGCTAGCCAGATGCAGCACCAGCGACCCCAGTACATCTGAAGTTAGAGATGGAAACGGGAAATCACGGCGCAACAGCAATAACAAACGCCAGAATAAAGAAGACAGCACGAACAGCACGGCAGTAAATACCGGATTCAAAGTCCCTCGGACAAACCAAAAGCTGCCCTCCAAAGGCACCAGGGATGAACTATCCAGCCTCAACAAAATTCTGGACCAAGTATGTCAGATCCATAGTACCCCCAGCAAACCTGCTAATCATACCCACAGAGAATGTTGGGTCTTCAAGCAGTCCGGCAAGCTTAACGGCATACACAAGGGGGAAGAAACACCAAGTGAAGACGAGGACGAGCCTCCCAAGCAAGACAAGGGGGAACAAAAGAAATTTCCATCCGAAGTCAAAACAGTAAACGTGTTACACGTGATCAAGAGAAAAAACAATGCGGAACTCCCTGAAAAATATACCCAAGTGCCCATCACCGCGAAGTCCCGCCACTGGTCGTCTCAACCGATCACCTTCGACCATCGTGATTACGCATCAAGTATCCGGCACGCACGATGGGCTGCACTGGTATTAGGCCCAGTAATTGGCGGATACCACTTCACACGAGTCATGATGGATGGCGGCAGTAGCATAAACCTAATATATCAGGATACAATCCGCGGGATGGGGTTAGACCCAACACAAATTCGCCATAGCAATACTACCTTTAAAGGAGTAACGCCATGCCCAGGGGCTCGTTGTACGGGCTCCCTCCTACTACAAGTTATATTCAGCTCCCCCGATAACTTCCGTCGCGAGCATTTAACTTTCCACATCGCTCCGTTTAAAAGTGGCTATCAAGCACTACTCGGACGCGAAGCTTTCACTCGCTTTAATGCAATACCACACTACGCCTCCCTAAAACTAAAGATGCCCGGTCCACGTGGCATCATTTCAGTGCACGGAAGTATCAAGCGATCTCTGCGCGCACACTAAAGGCGCCCGGACCAGCAAAAGCATCCAATAGGTCGTCAAGACCTCAGACACAACTAACCAAGTCCGGCGCCGCTACTCATATCAAATAAACGGTCACACCCCTATCTCTCAAAAGTACAAGGGGCTCAACGCACGCAGACGAGTGGCGATTTCTTCTTATCTTGAATTATACATGGTTTCTTTAGAAAACTATCCTTTTGCATGACAACCTTTTTACCTAAATTCCTCTCTTTTACAGATGATCATCATGCTACACCCGTCCAGGATACGGCACAACAGAGACACAGGCGGAGACGTGCAGCAGGGACCCGACCCAAGGATTCTTTTTAGATTAAGACCCTGCGTAAACCTTTTTTACTGTCTCTTGTTGATACATATCCACCATTGAGAAGGATGCTGGCGTCTTGGCATGTGGCCACGCCAGAACAATGCACGTACCTGGACACAAGGGGCTTCTTACAAAGGCCATTCTTCAGGCCCAGTTTATACCACAAAGACCGAATATCTTAGGGAGTGTTCGGCGTCGCGAGTTTGGCCCTATATGCATCAGCTCCGAATCATTGTCTTTGGTCAAATGTTGGGTTTGCCTGGCTCCTGTGTTTTGGTGTCTTACGTTCCGATTTACCAGCTAAGGTAGCACCCGGAGAACTACTGCGATTGTGCCCTGGTTCATGCGGACGAGCGCCTTAGTAGAGAAAGCCGAAAACTGACTGTCATGATCTAGCATGAGACTGGTCAACTACTCGATGACCCATGGGAATGTTAGGCTTCCTCCACCTTAACGAAGGGCCGCTTTCTGGCCAGGCATATACGCACCCCGAGATCGGGAGAGTGCGGAGCCACCAGGGGCTATCTAGTAGCCCCACCGTCAAACTCCTATGGCTAAGTGAAAGTGTTAAAGCATTATAGTCCGTTGCCTCGCTCGCTCCGCTATCACCTCCTTAATAGGACCAAGACGTTGGGTTAAGTGTGAACGCGTGTTTCTGCGAACACCTCCGCATTATATGCGTGGGGGTTGAAGCTGACGACTGCAATCTTTCAGGTTATACACATGTATACATAAACGGCCGCCCAGGAGGCATCACATTACTTTCAGGCAAAAGTACAAAAGTAGCCTCATAAAAATTTAAAAAGCATTTCGCTTACAATGAGATTACATGTCATTCAAACATAATATTTTTTGAGCACTGGGTCTCTATCAAACGAGCACCCTCAAGAACTTCCTCAAAGTAGTGCTCAGCAGCCCTTCGACCTATGGCCGAATCCTGCGCTGCAACAATGGTAGCATCCATCTCTGCCCAGTATGCTTTAGCACGGGCAAAGGCCATCCTGCGCATTCTATGCACGCCGACCTCTTCATCGCATTTATGCGCGGCACCACATCGAGGACCTGCTGCACCAAGCTGAAATATTTGCTCGGTTTTGACCTTCCGGGCCATAGTTGATCCACAACAGACCTCATGAAGAGTCCGGACAACCTATTTAGTTCGGCCCATTCGGCTAATTGGTCCGTCAACGAAAGCGGACGCTCGGGAGAAAGAAATTGCTTCCAAAACAACTGGTCTACTTCACGGTCCGTCTGACTCTGAAGTACTTGGCCGCATCGGCAGCGCTCGCCGCCAAATCCATATACGCATCCTCCGAACTCCACAGCCAATCCAGAGGGGCATACCGTGGATCTCCGTACTTCCTCTACAGCATAAAGGACTTCCTGGATACAATATCCTCGGCTTCGCGCAGTTCCTCCTTCTTTGCCCTCATAGCAGAGCGGAGGTCTTTTCCCATTACAACAGCCTTCTCAAGGTCCGATTCCTTCGCCTGGTTTTCCTTTTCAAGAGCCCGGCAACGGTCTACGGCGGCTTTTAATTCTACGGCCATATTGGCCATCTTCTTCCGGCTCTCACCATGTGCGGCCTTCTCGGCCCCCAACTCTTTGGCCGCCTTCAAAGCAGCCGCATTACACAATCTTGCTTGTTCCTTGGCTCGGGCATGTTCCGCCCGCAAGGCTTCAACAGTGGCAGCTCCATCAGCAGTCATAACATGTTAAAAACACTGGCATCATACTCTTCCTATGTGGCGTTTACCAGACAAGGATACTTACCCTGTGGCTCGTCAAGCCTTCTGTTAACAAGCTCGATGTCGGCATCTGCCGCATCCAACTGCCGTTCTAAACGGGCAAACTGGCTAGTACGGCTGGCCACCGGAGCTTCCATCTCCTGTACATAAAGGCAGTATGGTTATTACCTGGGTGTATGATCCTCCGTTCGTCATCGTTTCCGACGACAACCAGAGTCTCAGGGGCTACTGTCTACACAGGGCAAACCTAACATGTGTAGGACTATTACACATTCCTTTTTATGTACCTCAAAGCCTGTCAGTAGACTCATAAAAGCTTCATGCAATCCGCTTTTGGCGGACGATATCCTCTCCATCACCATATTCATCAGCACACGGTGATCATCTGAGATGGCCGCTCGCCCCACCAACTCCCTCAGAACGTCTGATCGCACACTAGACGGCGCCGGACTCTTTTGTCTACCCTCTTCGGGAGCCGGACAATGGGAGCCTCGGGGATCAATTGGATCACCTTCTGGCCTCTCCGCACTTGGAGAGGCCCTCCGCGACGACACTTCAGGGTCACCCGCTTTCAGAGCGGAGGAGTCCGGAGGAGGCATCTCGCTCTCCATCATCTCTGGAAGAAGATTCCCCGAAGACGAGCTCATTTGAGAGGGGCTAAGGTCCGAGCTGCACAAATATATGCGGTGGTTATTTTCTCAGAAGAAAAAGATGACATATCTGTACTATTAAAGTTTTCGGGTCACTTACGACTCCCGGGAGAATTGATCCCCCCGCGGACTTTGTGCGGCAACACCGCTCCCAAGGTAGGGCCCCCGGTGGAAGATTTCTTCTCCCGTTTGGAAGCTTCGGCTTCCGAATTCCCGGGCGCAGTCCTTTTCCTCTTCCGGTCGTCTTCCTTCGCGGAGACGCTCGCTCCCTCAGTTAGAATAGGCAGCGTTGGGGGCCCGCATCCGCCCGCATTACCCTCCATAGTATCTTCCTTCAAGGGATCCGGGCAAGGTGTGGTCTGGAGCATCTTTTCCAATACCGGATTCTCCAAACCCTCAGGGAGGGGGGCCGAACACCGAATCAACTTCGCCTTAGTTAGCCAGTCCTGGTCGAAAAAGCAAACTCTCAGAAATAACTTCGTAATGAATGAAAGATAATATGTTCGGCCGGAAGATTCTTTACCTATTCGGTGGCGCGGTTACTGCTCAGGCCCACATCCTCGGTGATTTCGGGACACTCTACTTGAGGTCCGAAGAATGACTTATACATATCCTCGTGCGTCAGGCCGAGAAAATTTTGAATGGCACGCGGACCCTCGGGATTGAACTCCCACAAGCGAAGGGGCCGACGTTTGCAAGGCTGGACTTGACGAACCAGCATAACTTGTATTACCGCGACCAAACTGAGATCTCCATTGAAGAGATCTCGAATGCGGTTTGCAGTAAAGGCACGTCCTTTGCTGGACCCCAGCTCAGTCCTCTGCTGATCCATGACATCAGTCATGGTGGAGGGCCTGAGCGAAAAACGGGGGCGGCCGCCCACTTGGCACTTCTAGGAGTTGTGATGTAGAACCACTCCTGTTGCCACAATGCAGACACCTCTGGGATGGAACCTTTGGGCCACGGAGCTCCCGTCATCTTGCGTATTGAGGCGCCTCCACACTCTGCATGTTGCCCTTCGATCACCGTCGGCATTACTTCAAAGGTCTTGAGGCATAAGCCAAAGTGGGGGGTAACCCGGAGGAAGGCCTCGCATACGACAACAAAAGTCGTGATATGCAGGAAGGAGTCCGGAGCTAGATCATGGAAATCTAGCCCGTAATAAAACATCAAGCCCCTGACGAAAGGATCCAATGCAAAACCTAGACCCCGGAGGAAGTGGGGGACGAACACAACGCTCTTGTTGGGTTTGGGAGAGGGGACGGCCTGCCCCCGGGAAGGCAGCCGATGCAATATTTTGGCTGTCAGATACCTAGCCTCCCTCAACTTTTTGATGTCTTCTTCCATGACGGAGGAGGGCATCCATCGGCCTTGAAGGCTGGATCCGGACATGACTGAGGGTTCGGAGCACCTGACCTGAGCTTTGGGCGTTTGAGCTTGAGGCGGGGGAAGGATTCGATTGAGCACGGGAGGGAAAAGTAAAAGCTTTTCCCCTTTATAAAGAGGGTGGATATCAAGCGTCCTCCCCGTGTACGTTTGGACTTGCCTATGATCTAGGAGTCCTAGAAGCGGTTGGGTTACCCACGCCCGTATTGATGAGAATCCCGTAATAAGGGGACACGATCTCTACTTTGACAAGACATGTCGAAAAACTGCCTCGCGTTATGTCCGGGGCTCGCTAAAAGAAACAGTTCGAATAGTCACCGGGCCATGACATGACGTCATGTTGCCAAAACAAGCTAGCAGATTAAATCTGCGAAAACGTTATTCTCTCTGCGATGGAATGTGGAATTTGTTTTGCAGGGTCGGACACTATCCTCGTATTCAACTTCTTCTGTAATGTATTCGGAGAAGGAACCCGCCTTGCAATGCCGAAGACAACTGCGCGCTGGACTCATCGTCATTGAAGCCTGGTTCAGGGGCTACTGTGGGAGTCCTGGATTGGGGGGTCTCCGGACAGCCGGACTATCTCCATTGGCCGGACTATTAGACTATGAAGATACAAGATTGAAGACTTCCTCTCATGTCCGGATGGGACTCTACTTGGCGTGGAAGGCAAGCTAGGCAATTCGTATATGGATATCTCCTCCTTTGTAACCGACCTTGTGTAACCCTAACCCTCTCCGGTGTCTATATAAACCGGAGGGTTTTAGTCCATAGGACAACAACATACAATCATACCATAGGCTAGCTTCTAGGGTTTAGCCTCTCTGATCTCGTGGTAGATCTACTCTTGTAACACCCATATCTTCAATATTAATCAAGTAGGACGTAGGGTTTTACCTCCATCAAGAGGGGCCGAACTTGGGTAAAACTTCATGTCCCTTGCCTCCTATTACCATCCGGCCTAGACGCACAGTTCGGGACCCCCTACCCGAGATCCGCCGGTTTTGACACCAACACTCCCCCATAATGTGATGATCCACTAATATCTCGCAAGAGCCAAACAACATACAAATAAGGCTCAAGACAACAAGCATCACTATATGATGTGCAATGCAACCTACATATGCTAGATAACACAAATCAAGCATACTAGGAAACACAACATATAAATGCACATGCTAGATACAAAACCTAAGCATGCAAGGGGCAAGTAACTTTCAATGTAAGCAATAAAAAAATACAAGTTACCGCAAGGAGCAACATTGGGTAGATAATATGAAGATAATCCACATGACTTGGCTCGAACAAATAAATGGTGGATATCCTTTTCGTCATGAACTAGCAAATCTCCAATGTCCTTCACAGACCTATTGATCAAGTTTGGGCTTGATGGTCCCCAACCAAGTTGGGTCCTAAGAACTTAGTCACAATAGGATTGGCAACCCAAATGGTCTTTTCCATTTCCAAACCACTTTGGGCACCAACAAACTTGGCAAACAAATTACCCACAACATCCTTCCTAAGCGAATAATGATCATTGACTATAGGAGGCTTAGGCATGTTACCGTTGGGACAAGATGAGGATATGTGTCCCTTCTCACGAAAAATATAGCAACATGTGCTCCCCCTTCTCTTCTTCTTTATTTTCTCAACTTGGGGAGCATTATCTTTGTTCATCATTGGTAGTGGCCTTTCTTCAACATGAGGTTGACCTTGAGATTGAACTTGAGGCCACTTCCCTTGTTGCTTCACATTTGAAGCCTTCTTCTTCAATGGACAAGATCTGACATGGTGTCCAACATTCTTGAACTTGAAGCATGTAATGTTGGCCTCATTCTTGACTTGGTCTTGTCCGTTCTTCTTATTCTTAGACTTCTTGTTGTTGGAAGTGAAACCAAGTCCACTCTTGTCATGAGGGGATTTTTGAATACTCGAGTTATTTTTGAGAGTGGAGTTCCCTTCATGACACTTTTCCAAGTCTTTCTCCAAAATAGTGACTTGTCCCTTGAGCTCTTTGTTTTCCTCTACAAGGTTAGTATCAACAAAAGTACTAGTGGAAATATAAGCTTCATTGTTAGAGCAACAATGCAAGGAGAGAAATTCATCACGAGAATTGGCAATAATATGTCTAGATGAATCACTAGTACTAGCACATCTATCTATCTATACCTATACTAATTACAGACTCCCAAGAAATTAGCACGTTAATTAGAAATTAGGAACCGTTTATCTCGTGGGACCAAGTTATAACGGTCTGGATTAACCAACGTACGTAATAATAATCTAGGATGAGAAAAACACTGTTCGGCCAAGAAATCTTAGGCCCTTGACCTCTACAGGTCGCACAACCCATGGGCCAGGCCTCCGGTTTAATCTGAAGAAGAAAGAAGCATCCCAGCCGCCTCCTTCCCATTGATTCCGATCTGGCCATCTATGTTCTTCACAACGGTGGATTTTGCATAGAAGAAGCAACTGCCATAGGAGAGGTCCTCCTTCCCATTGATTCCAATCTGGCCATCTATGCTCTTCACAACGCCGGCAGATTTTGCATAGAAGAAGCAACTGCCATAGGAGAGGTCTGATCTGGCCATCTTTCCTCTTCACAACGCCCATGGAATTTTCTGGAATTTGCATATAAGCAACTGCCATTGGAGAGGTTTACCATCGACACTGTTGCCAATGGAGAGTAGCAGAGGTGCCACAGAATTTTCAACGGCGTCGTTCCATCAAGAAGCAGCGGAGGGTGATTGATCGACAGCAATAGGGTAATCTCGCATGGAGACAAAGACTCAAGCCAACCTAAGTCACAGGTTTGACAACCATGTTGACATCTCTTGCATACAATATATTTTTCGATTTGGTATACAAGATGGCTCCAACGCAGCTCAATAGAGGGACGAAAGTGTCTTATAGCCTAACCCTAGACTCAAATTCCATCATGGCCGGGAGGATGTGCAAATCATGTGTTTAGTATAATCAGCAATAGCCTAACCCTAGACTCAAATTCCCCAATCCATCCACTCTCTCCGTAATAGAAAGGGAAACTGTCCCAGTGATGCCATGGTGACGGCAGTGATGTCGGGCTGATGTGTGGGTTGCTCCCGGACATCTAGGAAGATGGAGAGAGGTCGCGGCACCCGGCCATGAGGAAGAAGAAGTGGTTGCTTCGTCTGCTCCTGGACGTGGCTTGCATTCATAGGAGAAACATTGCTTTTTGGTGTGATTCAGTGGAGAAAGTACTGTGCTGATGATAGCTGACGGCTTCATATACAATTTAGTTAAAATTCACAGCACGGGTAAGTTTGATCAGGATAGAATGGATTGGTTACTCTCTCATCTTAGCAGACGTGCTGATTTCTCTCTATTAATTTGGTGCATGCATGCATGTTTACTTGAACAATTCTCGCTAGCATCCATCTCATGCATGAAGCATGAATGCATGGAAAGTGTTGCAGCTAATCGCATATAAATACCTACCGATCTATCTTCGCTCCTACAGAAAAAAAAGATAACCGCCGGCTATAAGTCCTAGAATGAACTGCTGTGCAGCTTCTGGCCGTGTGTGCCACTTGCTAGCAGCCCAGCATGCACTATCCTCCGAGTAACAGAAGCAGGGATAATGGACATGTGGCTAGATTTTTTTGAAGGAAACAGTAGATGTCGGGTCGAACCATGTGGCGGCGAAGCCTGCAAGGCCATGCTCAGCAAGCCCAACCTTACACCCGCAAAGAAGCATCCTGCGTCCGGTCCAGAAGACGGGACAGAGCCGGAGAAGGCAATACCCAACCAGAGGAACCGTGGCGATGCAGCGGAATCCCGGAAGGAGGCGATGAGCTTCTCAAGGTTTTTCTATGATTCACCATCACATCCTCTCCCATCACGAATCTTCTTTCCAAAAGGAGACTGATTGCTAGCATAAACTGGACTGGATAGATAGATACACGTACATCTCCAATTTTCTACTTCGCCTCAGATCAAGTACGTACTTAATTCTCCCATTCTATATCTTCCTCCCCTTGCTCCAAATTTCTTTGTGAGGTTACATATGGCATAGGCTTTTTTAAGGTGCTTTTGATGAATTTTGTCCTTCTTTTAATTTTATCAGCAATTGTGTCAACGGCAAACCTCATTCTTGACAGTAAGAATAAAAGATTTTGCATGGATCAAGCGAGGAATAAAAATCATTACCACTGGCCTTGCTTTGATATTACTGATACATCATATATACCTTAATATTTTCACATTAGACCTCACACAAAGTCATTGCTTAAATTAGCTATGGATGATCCCATCATTGATTATTTTGTTGCATTCGAATTAAAATAAGAAGCATTTTGTTTCTCGATTGTTCCCATGTAGGTGTCGTGGATGCTCGGAGATTATTATTCTGATAATTGATAACACATTCAATTCCCTAATTGGATCCACCCAAATTACACAATCAGACAAAGTATTGTTTGGATAAAATGAGCATTGAGTGGTCAGGGGCAGAGAAGCGGCGATGGTCAATTAAGGCGATTGATGATATTGGTTATAAAGTTTCTGGAAGTTGTATTGTTGCAGCAAAATGTTAGTTTTCTTTTAGAATTGTGTAGGCTATGCAGACTATTTCCATCTAGCTGGATGGCTCTACTTTATTTCTTGATACCATGTGCCCTTGATGTTCAGAAGACCGAGTATGATTTGGGTATGAATTATATCATAAATAAAAAGTTTGTTACATCTAATGAAATATATAATTAATTTTCTAATTAAAGGCTTTGTTCTTTCGGTTGTCCTTCGAGTCCCATGGGCGGTCATTCTGGTGATAAAATGGTGCACATGATTTAAATCAACTGGGCGGTCATCTCTCTCTCTCCGTTCTCTTCTATTGCGCGTTCTAGTTTTCTGACCGAAAACCATTTCTTAAATTCCCAGAGATCAGTAACTCCGATTGGTCTGAGATTTTCACACGTTTTTTCTCGGTATTATCTTTCTTGCGGCAAAAGAAAGGTTCCAACCAACTTATGAGGGAGTCACAAGGCACCACGGCGCGACCTACCCCCTGGTTGCACACTACTGGCTTGTGGCCACCCGGGCACCATCTTGCGTTGATTATTTTTCACAAAAATCACATATATTCCAAAATAAAGCTCCGTAAATTTTTGTTGTGTTTGGACTTTATTTGATTTGGATATTTGACGAAACAAAAATCATGCAACAAACATGAACTGACACTGGGCACTAGATCAATATGTTAGTCCCAAAAATAATATAAAATGTTGCCAAAAGTATATGAAAGCTGTAGAATATTGGCATTAAACATTCAAAAATTATAGATACGATGGAGGCGTATCAGAATCACCAATCTTAACCTGCTCGTCCTTGAGTTTGTAAATAATAAAAAAGATAATTTTTGATGTGGAATGCTACCTAGCATAATCTTGATCATGTAATCTAATCATGACATGAATATGAAGACATGAGTGATTCGAAGCAATAGTCTATAATTTGATATAAAAACATCAATACTCAGGCATACCAACAAAAAATCATGCCTTTTCAAAATAAAAATGCTAAAGAACTCTATCCCAAAAAAATCATATAGCCTTGTCATGCTCCATCTTCTTAACACAAAATATAAATCATGTACAACCCCGATGTCAGCTGAGCAATTGGTTCATACTTTATACCACGCTTCAGCTTTTTTAACCCCCACGCAATACATGAGCGTGAGCCATTGTAGCGATCTGACCTCAGACAGTCAAATCTCTGTGCATAAGTGTCATCCCTGGATCGGTAAGGCTGACACACACACTAGTTGAAGGATTTATAATAGAGTGAAATCACACACTTATTACATCAAATGTCTCAAAAGGGAACTTATTACAATAATATGGCTTAAGGCCATCTAAATAAGATAACAGTGGAAGGCTTCAAAGATAAAGTGAGTCCATCAACTCCAAGGGCATAGCTGAGTGCACGACAACAACCTTGGGCACCTTACTCATCGTCTAAAAAGTCTACAACATAATACGTTGTATCCCGAAAACGGGTCAGCAATATGCTGGCAAAACAACACTGTAGAGCAATGAACATGTAACAACTATAACTATATGCATATATGGCTGGTGGAGGCTCTACGGTTATCATGTTTTTGCGAAAAGACAATTTTCCCCTACAACAAAGGAATATATTTTAGTTAACTATCATGGTAGTAGATAAACATTGAGAAGGTTCCTCCAACTCAATCCCAGTTCAAAGTAATTAACAGCCGAACAAAATTAATTAAGAGTGATGAGATCAAATCAATAATTCAAGTACCAGATAGTCAAGATGTCCATAACCGGGGACACGGCTAACCATGATTAGTTTGTACACTCTGCAGAGGTTTGCGCACTTTTCCCCTTAAGAGTCGATCTCCCCCATTGGATTTCTCACACTACATTGTGTCTGAGAAATGGATGACCGAGACATAGTCTTTCCAAGGAGGTCCCCTTAACCGATAGATATACCGGTACACCTACAATCCCCTACATCTTCTAGCCCATCATGGAAAGGTTTCCCACAACTCACTCAACTATGCCAGAGCCCATAATGGATTGTGGCTGCACACAGAAGTTTCCAGCATGAATAATCTTATGATCCCTTTGAGCCTGGGTGGCAAACCGTAGGATGATCACACGGGTACTCCAGGATATCCCCATGACAGCTCTGGATTGCTCCAGGTGCCTAGACAACCATTGGGTGCTCCAGGGTGCCTCAACCAATCCACCCAGATATGTATTAAAGTAGCCACCTTAAGTTAACCATTATTTAACAACTCTCACATTTGTCATGGATACACTCAACCAAACCACGTCTACGAGCATAGCATAGCGGTATAAGCATAACGTAGAAGTAACTCCCAGGGTTTGATATAATAAGGACAGTAGGTTCCTACCTCATCAACTACTTCCCAAATACCAACATGTTATCAAATCCTATTCAATGCAATGTTTGAGGGTTGAATCTAATGCATAAAAACGGGGTAATAAAGGGATATGATCAAAGTGTTAGTTGCCTTGCTGACGATCTGCAAACCCTAGAGACCCGTAGTAGCACGCTTCGCACTTCGGAAATTCTATCACAAACAAACAATATCATACATAAACACTCAAGCATAGATGCATGGGTAAAACTCAGATAAGAAAATGCAAAATGAAAGTTCAAATGAAAAACTTCGATTTGCAAAAAGAATCACTCAAATCGGAGCTACGAAACTGAAACTACAATCGAAAGAAATTAGAAATCAAATCTGCTTGAAACCAAATTTTACTTTGTCAAAACCATTTTCAAGTTGGTTAACTAGAAAGAGGGCTTCGAGACAAAGATTTTGGCATTGGTTTCGCTGGATTTGGACGAACGGTTAAAAAGTTGCGGGCATTTGAAGATCATGGGCTAATCTACGGTAAAAATAATCGCGGATAGGTCCCTGGCCAGAAAATAAAATAAAAAGAAAAGATTAACGAACGAACGTTTGCTAGCAGAGACAAAAGAACGAACACGTTCACGAACATAAGCATTCGGGTGAATGTTCGCTAATTAGCGAAACCGGAAAAAACCGAGAAAAACTCTTACCCTAAAAATAAAACTGATCTAAAACAAAACTGAAAAAATCGGGGTGGCGTTTTACCGGTTCGCGAGAAAACCGGAGGGTTGGCGGCTCCGGTGAGTCGGGGATCCGGTGAGGCGGCGTTGGTGGGGTAGGGCAAGGCGGCGTCGGGCGGCGGCGAGCGCGACAGGTGGCGGGGAGCGCGGCAGACGGCGGCGGCGGCTGCTGCTTCTTGCTGCTGCGGGTGGCGGTGGTGGTTGCGAGATGGGCCGGGGGCTTATAAAGCCTCGGGGGCGTGCTTGCGGAAAGGGGGTTCCGGCGGCAGAGTCCGAGCCGGACTCCAGGCGGAGTCCGCTGGCGGCACGGCGGCGCGACGCGGAGGCGTTTGGCACGGACGGGCCGGCCTGCTTGGCTGGGCCTTTGGCCCAGTCAGGCAGGAATTTTTTTATTTTAAAATAAAATTCCACCGAAGAAATATCCTAAATAAATAAATTCTAAAAATACCAAAACAATTTTCACCGTCTAAATAAAATATTTAAAACAAGGTGAGTATTTTTCTAGCCTAATTATGCAGTATTTTTCTAATTCAAATAAAATCACTAGAAAATTCCAAATAAAAAATTTATTTTATTTTAATATTTTTCCTCCAATATTCCTCTCAGATTTTGGAGAAGTCATTTTATCTCACCTCATTATTTCAGTATTGGAAATATTTCGGAGAGAAAAATTATTAAAATCAAAATGATCCTCTTTTCAAATTTGAGAAAATTCAAATATGAAAATAAATGAAATCTCCAACTCTCTCCTTGGGTCCTTGAGTTGCTTAAGATTTCTAGGATCTATGTATAACATCCAAATTGAAAATTTGGGATGTTACAACCATGGACATAACACTATGGGCGGAATAGAATGCGGTGGTAAGGATTAATAAGGAGAAGACAAAAAAGGAAAATAGTCTCACATTGAAGCGGCTAATCAACGAGCTATGGAGATGCCATCAATTGATGTCAATGCAAGGAGTAGCGATTGCCATGCATCGGATGCACTAAGAGCTATAAGTGTATGAAATTTCAGAATAAAAACTAAGTGGGGGTGTATCCAACTTGCTTGCTCACGAAGACCTTGGGCATTTGAGGAAGCCCATCATTGGAATATAAAAGCCAAGTTCTATAATAAAAATTTCCCACTAGTATATGAAAGTGACAACATACACTACTAGGGAAAACCCTATACACAGAATCTTAGCAGCAGCGCGGCTCAAAAAGGAGCGCTGCTGCTAATTAGCAGTAGCGCGGGTGTGGAAAACCCACTACTGACAAGTGCTTAGCAGTAGCGCGCTCGGCGTAACCCACGCTGGTACAAATATGGACCGACAGTGCCCATCCAACTCCATTTAGCAGCAGCGTGGTGCCGCGAGCCGGGCTACTGCTATAGCTGTAGCAGTAGCGTGGTTTTTCTGAGGTCACTGCTGCTAATTTTCAAATCGGGCACACTTTTGGTCCCGGTGAGCAGTAGCACTTGTACCAAATGTGCGCTGCTGCTACTTTCTTAGCAGCAGTGCGTTTTACGTCCCGTGCTACTGCTAATCCGCACCCACCACCTTTTCCCCACCCGCCCTCCCCCTCCCCCTCCTCTCCCTTTCCCCTACCTCTCCCACTCTCACTCTTCTTCTTCCTCAATACTTCTCCACCATTACTCTCCCTCTTCTACCTACCTTTCTCTCTCTTCATTACTTCTACCTAACTACACCACCTCCATTAATGCATCTCCTTTGTCTTTTTCCTTCCCCCTCCACTAGTTGAAGTTGTCTCCGCCCAAATTAGGTAGATAGGTAGATGTAGCATTTAGTTAAGTGACCTATTTGCCCCCTAACTAGATCTATCTTTGTTAAGAAGAGCTTTGTGCACTTTTGATCTCCCTACATCATCATCTCCACCGTGTGCTCGATCTTGAGATATAGGTGACTAAAATTTCATGCTTTTGCAAAATGGAAATATGTTTATGCGTGTGTGATATGTTTATGGAAATTGTGTGTGTGGCATGAGTTGATGCCAAATTGTGCTTTTGAGTTGCCTATGTTTTGCCGAAATGTCGATTTATTTCCGTTTTGGCATATTCCGGGCAAACTGTAGATCTATATATGTCCTATTTTTAAGGAAGGTCATGCCGAATTTTTGTATGACTTTGATGCATGCACGCATTTTTATAATCAATTTGTTTATTATTATCGTGCAGAGTTGACAACGGTCAACGGAACGATGGTGGACAGGTGGTTGCGGTCGGCGGTGCAGGACATGAAAGAAAATAACCGGACAGAGGATTTATGTCCGTGTCGAAAATGCAGAGGAATAGTTTGGCTCGACCCCCATGACGATGGTCGTGTCGAAGCGCACCTACTCATGACTGGTTTCATGGATGGCTATACTCGGTGGATAATTGAAGATGAGGATGACGATGTTGAGGATTCCTACAGGGCAGGCAATGATGACACGGGGCAAGACGAAGAGATGATCGATAATGGTGGCGGGGAAGAGGCCGAACATGGCGGCGGAGAAGGGGTCGGACATGGCGGCGGAGAGAACGACATGGACTCCACGCAGCAGAGTTCGTCGGTACTTAGTTCAATCGTGCGGGACCCTCATGTTCAAGCATTGCTTCGCAAGGAGACGAGTACTGAGAGAGCTGGTTCTAAAGAGGAGGCTAAGCTGGAGCAACTGGTGGTAGACTTGAACACTCCATTGTATGATGGTTGCAATCCTGAGGTGACCCGCTTGAGTTTCACGTTCCAACTCCTGAAGACAAAGGCTAAAAACAAATGGACCGACACTAGCCTCGATGAGCATCTCAAGTACCTAAAGGATGTTCTTCCCGCGGGTAAACTATGTCCTAGTAGTGTTGATGAGGCCAACAAGATCGTGTGCCCTCTTGATCTGCCACACGTTAGATACCATGCATGCATCAACGATTGCATAATTTATCGAAAGGAGCACGCGGAAAAAACAAGCTGTCCGGTGTGCAATGCTTCTCAATACAAGAAGGCCAGGAAGAAATGTCCCCAGAAAGTGGTATGGTACTTACCTATCACTCCCCATCTCCAGAGGTATTTTGTAGATCCCAAGGAAGCAAAGCTAATGCGCTGGCACGTGGAGAGGAAGAAGCCCGACGATGGAGATGATCCGAAGCTGAGACACGTCCAGGATGGAAGCCAGTGGAGAGCGTTGACCAGCTTCTATCGGTATTTTGAATGTGATGAAAGGAACATCGTGCTCAGCGCGTGTACCGATGGCATGAATCCGTTTGGCAACCAGAACACCAACCATAGCACATGGATCGTGTTTGTATGGACGTAGAACCTCCCCCCAGGTTGTGCATGAAATCGAAGTACGTTCACATGAGCATGCTTATTCAAGGGCCGAAACAACCAGGAAATAATATTAATTTGTATCTTGGGCTACTTCAAGAGGAGTTAGACACGTTATGGAAAACACCAGCCAAGACATGGGACGCTAGCAAAGGAGAGATAATTTCAACATGAGAGCCACGCTGATCACGACAGTGCAGGACTATCTCGGTTACGGATATGTGGCAGGCCAGGTGTGCCATGGATATTGCGGATGCACGTGGTGCATGGATGATACGACGTCTCAGCAGCTAACGTCAAGGAAAGATGGCGGGTCTGGGAAAATCGTGTACATGGGGCATCGAAGATGGCTCGAACAGGATGACCTGTGGAGAAACCATGGATATCTATTCAATGGTCACGCTGAGCATCGAGGACCTCCACGTAAGCAAAGCGATGCCGAAATCGATGAGCTGTTGAAAAACTGGAAGGAGTGCCCCGCGCCGAGAAAGATGATGAGAAAGGCGCCGGAGCCGCTGCTGAAGGTATGGAAGGCGAGGTCTGTGTTCTGGGACTTGGAGTACTGACACAAACTCAATACACCTCATTGCCTTGATCAAATGCATATCTGTAAGAATGTCCTTGAGAGCTTGCTCGCAACACTGATGAACATGTCGGATAAGACCAAGGATGCGCCGAAGGCAAGAAAAGACTTGCAAGATTTGAAAATCAGGGAAGATCTACACATGCCGCCCCGTAAAATGTCAGACGAGACAGATACGGAGACAGAGGCACGGGAGAAGAAGGGCAAGAAAATAAAGAAAGAGTATTATTGCCCCCCTTCTTGCTTCACCTTAAGTCAGGCTGAGATCTCATCAATTCTTTAAGTGCCTTACCGGAGTCAAAGTTAGTTCCGGTTACTGTGGCAAGATAAACAGATATCTAGACACGGACAAGAAAAGGTTCAGCGGGATGAAGTACCATGACTGTCATGTGATGATGACGCAGATACTACCTGTTGCCCTTAGAGGGATAATGGACAAGCACGTCCGTGACACGCTTATTGGTCTCTGCAACTTTTTCGACGTCATCTCTCGAAAGTCAATCAGTGTGAAGCAGCTCTGAAGGCTACAGGAAGAGATCGTTGTGATACTGAATGAGCTTGAGATGTACTTCCCGCCCGCATTCTTTGACGTGATGGTGCATCTGTGTGTCCATATTGTGGATGACATAATAGACCTGGGGCCGTCATTCCTGCACAACATGATGCCGTTTGAGAGTATGAATGGGATCATCAAAGGATTCGTTCATAACATGTCCCATCCGGATGGAAGCATCTTCCAGGGCTATGTGACACAAGAGTGCATCTCTTTCTGTGAGAATTTTCTATATGGCGCAGACCAGCCGCCTGGTGTTAGTGTTGGTTTGCCCGTTAACAAGCACGATGGGAGGCTCGAAGGAGAAGGTCACTGCAACGGTCGCAGGGAACTGCACGCACTACAAAAAAAAGACACATCCGTGACATTTTGGGCCGAACGAATTTTTTTCTATCATACATATGACACTTCTATGACGATAATTGTGACAAAACCCGGTGTCATCATAGATGTGGTGGTTGTTGGGGAACGTAGTAATTTCAAAAAAATTCCTACGCACACGCAAGATCATGGTGATGCATAGCAACGAGAGGGGAGAGTGTGATCTACGTACCCTTGTAGACCGACAGCGGAAGCGTTAGCACAACGCGGTTGATGTAGTCGTACGTCTTCACGGCCCGACCGATCAAGCACCGAAACTATGGCACCTCCGAGTTTTAGCACACGTTCAGCTCGATGACGATCCCCGGACTCCCATCCACCAAAGTGTCGGGGAAGAGTTCCGTCAGCACGACGGCATGGTGACGATCTTGATGTTCTACCGTCGCAGGGCTTCGCCTAAGCACCACTACAATATTATCAAGGATTATGGTGGAAGGGGGCACCGCACACGGCTAAGAATATGATCACGTGGATCAACTTGTGTGTCTAGGGGTGCCCCCTGCCCCCGTATATAAAGGATCAAGGGGAGGAGGCCGGCCCTAGGAGGGGCGCGCCAGGGAGTAGGATTCCTACTCCTAGTTGGAGTAGGTTTCCTCCTTTCCTAGTCCAACTAGGAGAAGGGGGGAAAGGGGGGAAGAGGGGAAGGAAGGGAGAGAGGGGCCGCGCCCCAAACCCCTTGTCCAATTCGGACTGGGCTTGGGAGGGGCGCGCGCCACCTGCTGGTCCTTTCCACTAAGGCCCATTAAGGACCATTGCTTCCTCCTCGTATTCCCGTAACTCCCCGGTACCTCCGAAAATACCCGAATAACTCGGAACCTTTCCGATGTTCGAATATAGTCGTCCAATATATCAATTTTTACGTCTCGACCATTTCGAGACTCCACGTCATGTCCCCAATCTCATACGGGACTCCAAACTCCTTCGGTACATCAAAACTCATCAACTCATAATATAACTGTCATCGAAACCTTAAGCATGCGGACCCTACGGGTTCGAGAACAATGTAGACATGACCGAGACACGTCTCCGGTCAATAACCAATAGTGGAACCTGGATGCTCATATTGGCTCCCACATATTCTACGAAGATCTTTATCGGTCAGACCGCATAACAACATACGTTGTTCCCTTTGTCGTCGGTATGTTACTTGCCCGAGATTCGATCGTCGGTATCTTAATACCTAGTTCAATCTCGTTATCGGCAAGTCTCTTTACTCGTTTCATAATACATCATCTTGCAACTAACTTATTAGTTGTAATGCTTGCAAGGCTTATGTGATGTGCATTACCGAGAGGGCCCAGAGATACCTCTCCGACAATCGGAGTGACAAATTCTAATCTCGAAATACGCTAACCCAACATTCACCTTTCGAGACACCTGTAGAGCTCCTTTATAATCACCCAGTTACGTTGTGACGTTTGGTAGCACACAAAGTGTTCCTCCGGTAAACGGGAGTTGCATAATCTCATAGTCATAGGAACATGTATAAGTCATGAAGAAAGCAATAGCAACATACTAAACGATCGAGTGCTAAGCTAACAGAATGGGTCAAGTCAATCACATCATTCTTCTAATGATGTGATCCCGTTAATGAAATAACAACTCTTTTGTTCATGGTTAGGAAACATAACCATCTTCGATTAACGAGCTAGTCTAGTAGAGGCATACTAGTGACACTCTGTTTGTCTATGTATTCACACATGTATTATGTTTCCGGTTAATACAATTCTATCATGAATAATAAACATTTATCATGATATAAGGAAATAAATAATAACTTTATTATTGCCTCTAGGGCATATTTCCTTCAGTCTCCCACTTGCACTAGAGTCAATAATCTAGTTCACATCGCCATGTGATTCAACACTAATAGTTCACATCACCATGTGATTAACACCCATAGTTCACATGGTCATGTGACCTATACCCAAAGGGTTTACTAGAGTCAGTAATCTAGTTCACATCGTTTATGTGATTAACACCCAAAGAGTACTAAGGTGTGATCATGTTTTGCTTGTGAGATAATTTTAGTCAACGGGTCTGCACGGAGCTACTCTAGCTAATTTCTCCCACTTTTAATATGTATCTAGATCGAGACTTAGAGTCATCCAGATCTGTGTCAAAACTTGCATCGACGTAACTTTTTACGACGAACCTTTTTGTCACCTCCATAATTGAGAAATATTTCCTTATTCCACTAAGGATAATTTTGACCGCTGTCCAGTGATCTACTCTTAGATCACTATTGTACTCCCTTGCTTAACACAGTGTACGGTATACAATAGATCTGGTACATAGCATGGCATACTTTATAGAACCTAAGGCTGAGGCATAGGGAATGACTTTCATTCTCTTTCTATCTTCTGCCGTGGTCGGGCTTTGAGTCTTACTCAATTTCACACCTTGTAACATAGCCAAGAACTCTTTCTTTGACTGTTCCAATTTTTGAACTACTTCAACATATTGTCAAGGTATGTACTCATTGAAAAAAAACTTATCAAGCATCTTGATCTATCTCTATAGATCTTGATGCTTAATATGTAAGCAGCTTCACCGAGGTCTTTCTTTGAAAAACTTCTTTCAAAACACTCTTTTATGCTTTGCAGAATAATTCTACATTATTTTCGATCAACAATATGTCATTCACATATACTTATCAGAAATGTTGTAGTGCTCCCACTCACTTTTTTGTAAATACAGGCTTCACCGCAAGTCTGTATAAAACTATATGCTTTGATCATCTCATCAAAGCGCATATTCCAACTCCGAGATGCTTGCACCAGTCCATAGATGGATCGCTGGAGCTTGCACATTTTGTTAGCACCTTTAGGATTGACAAAACCTTCTGGTTGTATCATATACAACTCTTCTTTAATAAATCCATTAAGGAATGCAGTTTTTTTATCCATTTGCCAGATTTCATAAAAATGCGGCAACTGCTAACATGATTTGGACAGACTGAAGCATCGCTACGAATGAGAAAATTTCATCGTAGTCAACACCTTGAACTTTGTCAAAAAAAAACCTTTTTGACAAGCCTAGCTTTGTAGATAGTAACACTACTATCAGCGTCCGTCTTCCTCTTGAAGATCCATTTATTTTCTATGGCTTGCCGATCATCGGGCAAATCCATCAAAGTCCATACTTTGTTCTCATACATGGATCATATCTCAGATTTCATGGCCTCAAACCATTTCGCGGAATCTGGGCTCATCATCGCTTCCTATAGTTCGCAAGTTCGTCATGTTCTAGTAACATGACTTCCAGAACAGGATTACTTTACTAGTCTGGTGCGGATCTCACTCTGGTTTACCTACGAGATTCGGTAGTAACTTGATCTGAAGTTACATGATCATCATCATTAGCTTCCTCACTAATTGGTGTAGTAGTCACAAGAACATATTTCTGTGATGAACTACTTTCCAATAAGGGAGAAGGTACAATTACCTTATCAAGTTTTCTACTTTCCTCCCACTCACTTCTTTCGAGAGAAACTCCTTCTCTAGAAAGTATCCATTCTTAGCAATGAATGTCTTTCCTTCGGATCTGTGATAGAAGGTGTACCCAACAGTCTTCTTTGGGTATCCTATGAAGACATATTTCTCCGATTTGGGTTTGAGCTTATCAGGATGAAACTTTTTCACATAAGCATCACAACCCAAAACTTTAAGAAACGACAACTTTGGTTTCTTGCCAAACCATAATTCAGATTGTGTCGTCTCAACGGATTTAGATGGTGCCCTTTTTAACGTGAATGCAGCTGTCTCTAATGCATAACCCCAAAACGATAGTGGTAGATTGGTAAGAGACATCATAGATTGCACTATATCCAATAAAGTACGGTTATGACGATCGGACACACCATTATGCTGTGGTGTTCCAGGTGGCATGAGTTTGTGAAACTATTCCACAATGTTTTAATTGAAGACCAAACTCGTAACTCAAACATTTGTCTCCGCGATGAGATCGTAGAAACTTTTTTTCTTGCACGATGATTTTCCACTTCACCCTGGAATTATTTGAACTTTTCAAATGTTTCAGACTTATGTTTCATCAAGTAGGTATACTCATATCTGCTCAAATCATTTGTGAAGATCAGAAAATAATGATACCTGTCGCGAGCCTCAATATTCATCGGACCACATACATCAGTATGTATGATTTCTAACAAATCTGTTGCTCGCTCCATTGTTTCGAAGAACAGAGTCTTAGTCATCTTGCCCATGAGGCATGGTTCGCAAGCATCAATTGATTCATAATCAATTGATTCCAAAAGCCCATCGGCATGGAGTTTCTTCATGCACTTTACACCAATATGACCTAAACGGCAGTGCCACAAATAAGTTGCACTATCATTATTAATTTTGCATCTTTTGGTTTCAATATTATGATTATGTGTATCACTACGATCGAGATACAACGAACTATTTTCATTGGGTGTGTAACCATATAAGGTTTTATTCATGTAAACAGAACAACAATTTATTCTCTTACTTAAATGAATAACCGTATAAACATGATCAAATCATATTCATGCTCAATGAAAACACCAAATAACACTTATTTAGGTTCAACACTAATCCCGAAATTATAGGGAGTGTGCGATGATGATCATATCACTCTTGGAACCACTTCCAACACACATCGTCACTTCACCCTTAACTAGTCTCTGTTTATTCTGCAACTCCCATTTCGAGTTACTAATCTTAGCAACTGAACTAGTATCAAATACTGAGGGGTTGCTATACACACTAGTAAAGTACACATCAATAACATGTATATCAAATATGTTGGAAATATGCCCTAGAGGCAATAATAAATTGGTTATTATTATATTTCCTTGTTCATGACAATCGTTTATTATCCATGCTAGAATTGTATTGATAGGAAACTCAGATACATCTGTGGATACATAGACAACACCATGTCCCTAGTAAGCCTCTAGTTGACTAGCTCGTTGATCAATAGATGATTACGGTTTCCCGACCATGGACATTGGATGTCGTTGATAACGGGATCACATCATTGGGAGAATGATGTGATGGACAAGATCCAATCCTAAGCCTAGAACAAAGATCGTGTAGTTCGTATGCTAAAGCTTTTCTAATGTCAAGTATCATTTCCTTAGACCATGAGATTGTGCAACTCCCGGATACCGTAGGAATACTTTGGGTGTGCCAAACGTCACAACATAACTGGGTGGCTATAAATGTACACTACAGGTATCTCCGAAAGTGTCTGTTGGGTTGGCACGAGTCGAGACTGGGATTTGTCACTCCGTGTGACGGAGAGGTATCTCTGGGCCCACTCGGTAGGACATCATCATAATGTCCACAATGTGATCAAGGAGTTGATCACGGGATGACGTGTTACGGAACGAGTAAAGAGACTTGCCGGTAATGAGATTGAACAAGGTATCGGGATACCGACGATCGAATCTCGGGCAAGTACAATACCGCTAGACAAAGGGAATTGTATACGGGATTGATCGAATCCTTGACATCGTGGTTCATCCGATGAGATCATCATGGAACATGTGGGTACCAACATGGGTATCCAAATCCTGCTGTTGGTTACTAACCGGAGAACGTCTCACTCATGTCTGCATGGTTCCCAAACCCGTAGGGTCTACACACTTAAGGTTCGATGACGCTAGGGTCATAAGGCATAGATATACGTGGTTACCGAATGTTGTTCGGAGTCCCGAATGATATCCCGGATGTCACGAGCAGTTCCGGAATGGTCCGGAGGTAAAGATTTATATATGGGAAGTCCTGTTTTGGTCACCGAAAAAGTTTCGGGTTTTATCGGTAACGTACCGGGACCACCGGGAGGGTCCCAGGGTCCACCAGGTGGGGCCACAAGCCCCAGAGGGCTGCATGAGCCAAGTGTGGGAGGGGACCAGCCCTAGGTGGGCTGGTGCGCCCCCCCCCACAAGGGCCCAAGGCGCCTAAGGGGAGGAGGGGGGGCAAACCCTAAGGGCAGATGGGCCTTAGGGCCCATGCCTGGTGCACCTGCCTCTCCCCTCCACCTGGCCGCCACCCAGATGGGATCTGGGGGCTGCTGCCACCCCTAGGGAGGGAACCCTAGGTGGGGGCGCAGCCCCTCCCCTCCCCTTATATATACTCGAGGTTTGGGCTGCCCAAGACACACGAGTTCCTCTCCTTCTTGGCGCAGCCCTACCCCTCTCCCTTCTCGTCTCTTGCGGTGCTTGGCGAAGCCCTTCTGGAGTACCACGCTCCTCCACCACCACCACGCCGTTGTGCTGCTGCTAGATGGAGTCTTACTCAACCACTCCCTCTCTCCTTGCTGGATCAAGGCATGGGAGACGTCACCGGGCTGTACGTGTGTTGAACGTGGATGTGCCGTCCGTTCGGCACTAGGATCTCCGGTGATTTGGATCACGACGAGTACGACTCCTTCAACCCTGTTCTCTTGAACGCTTCCGCTTAGCGATCTACAAGGGTATGTAGATGCACTCTCCTTCCCCTCGTTGCTAGATTAGTCCATAGATTGATCTTGGTGATGCGTAGAAAATTTTGAATTTCTGCTACATTCCCCAACAGTGGCATCATGAGCTAGGTCTATTGCGTAGATTCTATGCACGAGTAGAACACAAAGTAGTTGTAGGCGTTGATTTTGTTCAATATGCTTACCGTTACTAGTCCAATCTTGTTTCGACGGTATTGTGGGATGAAGCGGCCCGGACCGACCTTACACGTACTCTTACGTGAGACAGGCTCCACCGACTGACATGCACTAGTTGCATAAGGTGGCTAGTGGGTGCCAGTCTCTCCCACTTTAGTCGGAACGGATTCGATGAAAAGGGTCCTTATGAAGGGTAAATAGCAATTGGCATATCACGTTGTGGTTTTGCATAAGTAATAAACGTTCTTGCTAGAAACCCATAGCAGCCACGTAAAACAAGCAAACAACAATTAGAGGACGTCTAACTTGTTTTTGCATGGTATGCCATGTGATGTGATATGGCCAAAAGGATGTGATGAATGATATATGTGATGTATGAGATTGATGATGTTCTTGTAATAGGAATCACGACTTGCATGTCGATGAGTATGACAACCGGCAGGAGCCATAGGAGTTGTCTTAATTTATTTATGACCTGTGTGTCAACATAAACGTCATGTAATTACTTTACTTTATTGCTAACCGTTAGCTGTAGTAGTAGAAGTAATAGTTGGCGAGACAACTTCATGAAGACACGATGATAGAGATCATGATGATGGAGATCATGGTGTCATGCCGGTGACGATGATGATCATGGAGCCCCGAAGATGGAGATCAAGAGGAGCAAAGTGATGATGGCCATATCATGTCACTATTTGATTGCATGTGATGTTTATCATGTTTATGCATCTTGTTTACTTAGAACGACGGTAGTAAATAAGATGATCCCTCATAATAATTTCAAGAAAGTGTTCCCCCTAACTGTGCACCGTTGCAACAGTTCATTGTTTCGAAGCACCACGTGATGATCGGGTGTGATAGATTCTTACGTTCGAATACAACGGGTGTTGACGAGCCTAGGATGTACAGACATGGCCTCGGAACACATGCGAAACACTTAGGTTGACTTGACGAGCCTAGCATGTACAGACATGGCCTCGGAACACAAGAGACCGAAAGGTCGAGCATGAGTCGTATGGTAGATACGATCAACATGAAGATGTTCACCAATGTTGACTAGTCCGTCTCACGTGATGATCGGACACGGCCTAGTTGACTCGGATCATGTAGTCACTTAGATGACTAGAGGGATGTCTATCTGAGTGAGATTTCATAAGATGAACTTAATTATCCTGAACATAGTCAAAAGGTCTTCACAAATTATGTCGTGGCTCGCGCTTTAGTTCTACTGTTTAGATAAGTTCCTAGAGAAAATTTAGTTGAAAGTTGATAGTAGCAATTATGCGGACTAAGTCCGAAACTGAGGATTGTCCTCATTGCTTCATAGAAGGCTTATGTCCTTAATGCACCACTCAGTGTGATGAACCTCGAACGTCGTCTGTGGATGTTGCGAACATCTGACATACACATTTTGATAACTACGTGATAGTTCAGTTAAACGGTTTAGAGTTGAGGCACCGAAGACGTTTTGAAACGTCGCGAAACATATGAGATGTTTCGAGGGCTGAAATTGGGATTTCAAGCTCGTGCCCACGTCAAGAGGTATAAGACCTCCGACGATTTTCTTAGCCTGCAAACTAAGGGAGAAAAGCTCAATTGTTGTGCTTGTGCTCAGATTGTCTAAGTACAACAATCATTTGAATCGAGTGGGAGTTGATCTTCTAGATCAGATAGTGATGTTTCTCCGAAGTCATTACCACCAAGCTGCTAGAGCTTCATGATGAACTATAATATATCAGGGACATATATGATGATCCTTGAGATATTCGCGATGTTTGACACCACAAAAGTAGAAATCAAGAAGGAGCATCAATTGTTGATGGTTGGTGAAACCACTAGTTTCAAGAAGGGCAAGGGCAAAAAGGGATACTTCATGAAACGACAAATCAGCCGCTGCTCTAGTGAAGAAACCAAAGGTTGAACCCAAACCCGAGAATAAGTGCTTCTGTAATAAGGGGAACAGCCACTAGAGCAGAATTACCCTAGATACTTGGTAGATAAGAAGACTGGCAAGGTCGACAGAAGTATATTGGATATGCGTTATAATGTGTACTTTACTAGTACTCCTAGTAGCACCAGGGTATTAGATACCGGTTCGGTTGCTAAGTGTTAGTAACTCGAAACATAAAGGCTACGGAATAAACGGAGACTAGCTAAAAGGTGAGATGATGATATGTGTTGGAAGTATTTCCAAGGTTGATCAAACATCGCACGCTCCCTCTACCATCGAGATTGGTGTTTGCGTTGAGCATAGACATGATTGGATTATGTCTGTCACAATACGGTTATTCATTTAAGGAGAATAATGGTTACTCTGTTTATTTGAATAATGCCTTCAATGGTCTTGCACCTAAAATGAATCGTTTATTGAATCTCGATCGTAGTGATACACATGTTCATGCCAAAAAGATATAAGATAGTAATGATAGTACCACCTAATTGTGGCACTGCCACGTAAGTCATATCGGTATAAAACGCATGAAGAAGCTCCATGTTGATGGATCTTTGGGCTCACTCGTTTTTGAAAAGTTTGAGACATGCGAACCATGTCTATTGGTGTATACGCATGAAGAAACTCCATGCAAATGGACCGTTTGGACTCACTTAATTTTGAATCACCTGAGACATGCAAATCATACCACATGGGCAAGATGACTGAAAGCCTCGTTTTCAGTAAAATGGAACTAGAAAGCAACTTGTTGGAAGTAATACATTTTGATGTGTGTAGTCTAATGAGTGCTGAGGCGTGCAGTGGATATCGTTATGTTCTTACATCACAAATGATTTGAGTAGATTTACTTGATGAATCACGAGTTTGAATTATTGAAAGGTTCAAGTAATTTCAAGGTGAAGTTGAAAGATCATCGTGAAAAGAGGATAAAATATCTATGATATGATCATAGAGATGAATATCTGAATTACGAGTTTGGCACAGAATTAAGATATTGTGGAAATTGTTTCACAACTAATACAGCCTGGAACACCATAGTGTGATGGTGTGTCCGAACATCATAACTGCACCCTATTGGATATGATGCATACCATGATGTCTCTTATCGAATTACCATGATAGTTTATGGGTTAGGCATTAGAGACAACCACATTCACTTTAAATAGGGCACCACGTAATTCCGATGAAATGACACCGTATGAACTATGGTTTAGAGAAACCTAAGCTGTCATTTCTTAAAAGTTTGGGGCTGCGACGCTTATGTGGAAAAGTTTCAGGCTGATAAGCTTGAACCCAAAGCGGATAAATGCATCTTCATAGGACACCCAAAACAGTTGGGTATGCCTCCTGTCTCAGATCCGAAAGCAATAAGGGATTGTTTCTAGAATTGGGTCCTTTCTCGAGGAAAAGTTTCTCTCGAAGGAATTGAGTGGGAGGATGGTGGAGACTTGATGAGGTTATTGAACCGTCTCTTCAACTAGTGTGTGGCAGGTCACAGGAAGTTGTTCCTGTGGCACCTACACCAATTGAAGTGGAAGCTTATGATAGTGATCATGAAACTTCAGATCAAGTCACTAACAAACCTCGTGGGATGACAAGGATGCGTACTACTTCAGAGTGGTACGTAATCCTATCTTGGAAGTCATGTTGCTAGACAACAATGAACCTACGAGCTATGGAGAAGCGATGGTGGGCCCGGATTCCGATAAATGGCTTGAGGCCATAAAATCCGAGAGAGGATCCATGTATGAAAACGAAGTGTAGACTTTGGCAGAACGGCTCGATGGTCGTAAGGCTGTTGAGTACAGATGGATTTTTAAAAGGAAGACGGACAATGATGGTAAATGTCACCATTAAGAAAGCTCGACTTGTCGTTAAGATGTTTCCCGACAAGTTCAAGGAGGTGACTACGATGAGACTTTCTCACTTGTAGCGATGCTAAGAGTCTATTGGAATTATATTAGCATTATTTATGAAATCTTGCAGATAGGATGTCAAACATTGTTTCCTCGACGATTTTCTTGAGGAAAGGTTGTATGTGATACAACCGGAAGGTTTTGTCAATCCTGAAAGATGCTAATAAGTATGCAAAGCTCCAGCAATCCTTCTAAGGGCTGGAGTAAGCATCTCGGAGTTGGAATATACGCTTTGATGAGATGATCAAAGATTTTGGGTTTATACAAAGTTTATGAGAAACTTGTATTTCCAAAGAAGTGAGTGGGAGCACTATAGAATTTCTGATGAATATATGTTGTTGACATATTGTTGATCAGAAATGACGTAGGATTTCTGGAAAGCATATAGGGTTATTTGAAAGTGTTTTTCAATGGAAAGCCTGGATTAAGCTACATGAACATTGAGCATCAAGATCTATAAGGATAGATCAAAACGCTTAATGGTACTTTCAAATGAGCACATACCTTGACATGATCTTGAAGGTGTTCAAGATGGATCAGTCAAAGAAGGAGTTCTTGCCTGAGTTGTATGGTATGAAGTTAAGACTTAAAGCTCGACCGTGGCAGAAGAAAGAGGAAGGATGAAGGTCGTCCCCTATGCTGAGTACCGCACCTGATGTGTGCCTTGCCACATATATGGCAAGAGGGTACAAAGGTGATAAAGAGTTCGACGTAAAGAGTTACGTCGATGCAAGCTTAACACCTATCCGGATAGCTCTGAGTAGAGATACCGGATACGTATAATGGAGCAACAATTTAGTATAGCTCCAAGTAGAACAGTTATTTGAAATGGCTCCAAATGTAGCGTAGTAGTTGAATCTACAAGATGACATAGAAATTTGCGAAGTACATACGGATCTGAATGTTGCAGACCCGTTGACTGAAACCTCTCTCACAAGCATAACATGATCAAACCCAGAACTCTTTGGGTGTTGGTCACATGGGGATGTGAACTTGAGTGTTAATCACATATCGATGTGAACTGGATTATTGACTCTAGTGCAAGTGGGAGACTGTTGGAAATATGCCCTAGAGGCAATAATAAATTGGTTATTATTATATTTCCTTGTTCATGATAATCGTTTATTATCCATGCTAGAATTGTATTGATAGGAAACTCACATACATGTGTGGATACATAGACAACACCATGTCCCTAGTAAGCCTCTAGTTGACTAGCTCATTGATCAATAGATGGTTACGGTTTCCTGACCATGGACATTGGATGTCGTTGATAACGGGATCACATCATTGGGAGAATGATGTGATGGACAAGACCCAATCCTATGCCTAGCACAAAGATCGTGTAGTTCGTATGCTAAAGCTTTTCTAATGTCAAGTATCATTTCCTTAGACCATGAGATTGTGCAACTCCCGGATACCGTAGGAATACTTTGGGTGTGCCAAACGTCACAACGTAACTGGGTGGCTATAAAAGTACACTACAGGTATCTCCGAAAGTGTCTGTTGGGTTGGCACGAGCCGAGACTGGGATTTGTCACTCCGTGTGACGGAGAGGTATCTCTGGGCCCACTCGGTAGGACATCATCATAATGTGCACAATGTGATCAAGGAGTTGATCATGGGATGATGTGTTACAGAACGAGTAAAGAGACTTGCCAGTAACGAGATTGAACAAGTTATCGGGATACCGACGATCGAATCTCGGGCAAGTACAATACAGCTAGACAAAGGGAATTGTATACGGGATTGATCGAATCCTCGACATCGTGGTTCATCCGATGAGATCATCATGGAACATGTGGGAACCAACATGGGTATCTAGATCCCGCTATTGGTTATTAACCGGAGAACGTCTCGGTCATGTCTGCATGGTTCCCGAACCCGTAGGGTCTACACACTTAAGGTTCGATGACGCTAGGGTCATAAGGAATAGATATACATGGTTACCGAATGTTGTTCGGAATCCCGGCTGATATCCCGGACGTCACGAGGAGTTCCGGAATGGTCCGGAGGGAAAGATTTATATATGGGAAGTCCTGTTTTGCTCACCGGAAAAGTTTCGGGTTTTATCGGTAACGTACCGGGACAACCGGGAGGGTCCCGGGGTTCCACTAAGTGGGGCCACAAGCCCCGGAGGGCTGCATGGGCCAAGTGTGGGAGGGGACCAGCCCCAGGTGGGCTGGTGCGCCCCCCCACAAGGGCCCAAGGCGCCTAAGGGGAGGAGGGGGGCAAACCCTAAGGGCGGATGGGCCTTAGGGCCCATGCCTGGTGCGCCTCCCTCTCCCCTCCACCTGGCCGCCACCCAGATGGGATCTAGGGGCTGCCGCCACACCTAGGGAGGGAACCCTAGGTGGGGGCGCAGCCGCTCCCCTCCCCCTATATATACTTGAGGTTTGGGCTGCCCAAGACACACGAGTTCCTCTCCTTGGCGTAGCCCTACCCCTCTCCCTCCTCGTCTCTTGCGGTGCTTGGCGAAGCCCTGCTGGAGTACCATGCTCCTCCACTACCACCATGCTGTTGTGCTGCTGCTGGATGGAGTCTTCCTCAACATCTCCCTCTCTCCTTGCTGGATCAAGGCTTGGGAGACGTCACCGGGCTGTACGTGTGTTGAACGCGGAGGTGCCGTCTGTTCGGCACTAGGATCTCCGGTGATTTGGATCAGGACGAGTACGACTCCTTCAACCCTGTTCTCTTGAACGCTTCCGCTTAGCGGTCTACAAGGGTATGTAGATGCACTCTCCTTCCCCTCGTTGCTAGATTACTCCATAGATTGATCTTGGTGATGTGTAGAAAATTTTGAATTTCTGCTACGTTGCCCAACAAAATATCCTTATGTTCACTTTGCCATCCTTCTTATCCGCCAATCACTTGGGGTAGTTCCGCTTCCAGTGACCAGTCCCTTTGCAGTAGAAGCACTTAGTCTCAGGCTTAGGACCAGACTTGGGCTTCTTCACTTGAGCAGCAACTTGCTTGCTGTTCTTCTTGAAGTTCCCCTTCTTCCCTCTGCCCTTTTCTTGAAACTAGTGGTCTTGTCTGCCATCAACACTTGATGTTTTTCTCGATTTCTACCTTCGTCAATTTCAGCATTATGAAGAGCTTGGGAATCGTTTCCTCTATCCCTTGCATATTATAGTTCATCACGAAGTTCTACTAACTTGGTGATCGTGACTAGAGAATTCTGTCAATCACTATCTTATCTGGAAGATTAACTCCCACTTGATTCAAGCGATTGTAGTACCCAGACAATCTGAGCACATGCTCACTAGTTGATCGATTCTCCTCCATCTTTTAGCTATAGAACTTGTTGGAGACTTCATATCTCTCAACTCAGGTATTTGCTTGAAATATTAACTTCAACTCCTGGAACATCTCATATGGTCCATGACGTTCAAAACGTCTTTGAAGTCCCGATTCTAAGCCATTAAGAATGGTGCACTAAACTATCAAGTAGTCATCATATTGAGCAAGCCAAACGTTCATAATGTCTGCATCTGCTCCTGTAATAGGTCTGTCACCTAGCGGTGCATCAAGGACATAATTCTTCTGTGCAGCAATGAGGATAAACCTCAGATCACACATCACTAGGAAACAACATGAACATATGTCATAACGACAAAATCAGGACAAGGACTTAGTGAAACTCTAAGTCCCTGAAATCAGCATTACCGATTACGCTACAAATATCACAAAAATATATGGCAAGCACCTCCGTAAAGATGGCATGGCATATAACAAAACACATGTAGGGCTCAGGAGCATATCATGCACACATTAATCATGGCAAAAATGACAAATAGCTATTTGATGAAACAGATCTGACAAATTCACCACATAGCCCTCTTCCAACAGCATTTCGGGCATCAAGATGAGCTCAAATGAAAATGATGCAATGAGATGAAATGATGTAATCGTTGAGGCAAACATTTTGATATGCTACACGCGCAAATCGGAGCTACGGATGCAGAGTTACGACCTGCCAAATTTTTCATAAAATTAGGATTTGTAGGGAAAAAGTCAACCGTGAAAATTTGGATCTAGATCTACTGTAGCGGTTGCTGCAGCAGGAGGTCGCCGGAAAACAGCTCGACATCGCCGGAGATCGAGGGAGAGGGCGGGCCGGCCAGAGGAGAGGTCGCCCGGGGTCGGCGACGAGGTGGTCGGTGGCGGTGGCGCGGCAGCCCGCGGCGGCGAGGTGGCGGCAGAGGAAAGCGGCCCGGTGGCCGCGCGGCGTGGTAGGTGGCGTTGCTCGGGAGGTCCCCGCCTGGGCCCCGGCGGCCCAGCTCGCGGCGGCGCGGGGAAAGTGGGCGCGGTCGGCGGCGAATCGGGCGACGACACATGGCGGCGGACGGTGGGAACGAACACGTCCGGACGGCGGGTTTTCGTCCAGCGGCGCGAGGAGAGGGAGAGGTTAGGGTTTGCCCGAGAGTTTTGGAAGGGGATCTATATATAGGCATAGAGGGAGCTAGGAAGCTCCAAATGGAGTGCGGTTTTTGGCCACGCGATCATGATCGAACGACCGAGACGATGGAGATGGTTTAGGTGGGTTTTGGGCCAAATTGGAGGGGTGTTGGGCTGCAACACAAATGAGGCCTTCTCGGTCCCTCGGTTAACCATTGGAATATCAAACAAAGTCCAAATGGCACGAAACTTGACAGGCGGTCTATCGGTAGTAAACCAAGGCCGCTTGGCAAGTCTCGGTCCAATCCAGAAATGTTTAGCCCCCACACGTGAAAAGAGGTAGCAAGGACCACGGGAGGAGATAGGAGCGCCGGAATCCAAAACGGACAACGGGGAAAATGCTCGGATGCATGAGACGAACGCATATGCAAATGCAATGCACATGATGACATGATATGAGATGCATGACAAAGGCAACAACACACGGAGACAAAAACACGAAACCGAGGAAATAAAATAACTTAGGCCAGAAACAGCAAGAGTTTGGGTATAGATAAAGTAAATTACATCCAGGGTGTTACAACACACCACCACTACGAAAGGATCTCGTCCCGAGATCTAGGACTGGAAAAATTCCGGGTACTCAGAACAGAGGTGATCCTCGCGTTCCTAGGTGGCTTCATGGTCGGAATGGTGTGACCACTTGATTTGAGGAATTTGATTGACTTATTGCGAGTCTTGCGCTCAGTTTCTTCAAGAATAGCAACTGGGTGCTCACGATAAGAAAGGTCTTCTTGGAGATTAATGTCTTAGAAGTTGACGGTGCGGTCAGGAGTCTTGAAGCACTTGCGGAGCTGAGAGACATGGAACACGTCGTGCACATTTGCAAAGTTGGAAGGAAGCTCGAGTTGATAGGCGAGATCGCCTGTCGTGCTGACGATCTTGAAAGGACCCACGTATCTAGGGGCAAGATTCCCTTTGATACCGAAGTGACGAGTACCTTTCATTGGAGAGACGCGGAGGTAAACATGGTCTCCGATCTCGAAAGCCAAATCACGATGCTTACTATCATAGTAGCTCTTCTGGCGCGATTGCGCTGCTTTGAGGTTATCACGAATGACTTTGCACATCTCCTCTGCCTCTATGATCAAGTCATTTCCAAGAAGTTGACGTTCACCGGTCTCTGACCAGTTAAGAGGAGTATGACACTTCCTGCCATAGAGAATTTCAAATGGGGCCTTGCCTGAACTCGCTTGAAAGCTGTTGTTGTAGGAGAACTCGGCATATGGAAGACAATCTTCCCAATTCACACCGAAAGAGATAACGCAAGCCCTGAGCATATCTTCAAGAATCTGATTGACACGCTCGACTTGGCCACTAGTTTGAGGATGAAAAGCTGTGCTGAAATGGATGTTGGTGCCCATGGCCTTCTAAAAAGAATCCCAAAACTTCGAGGTAAAGGTGCTGCCACGGTCTGAAGAAATCAACTGTGGAATGCCGTGCAGAGAGACAATCCGAGAGGTATAAAGCTCTGCCAATTGAGCTATTGTGATAGACTCTTTGATAGGCAGAAAGTGAGCCACTTTAGTGAGTTTGTTGATGACAACGAATATAGCATCATTGCCACGCTTGGACTTTGGAAATCCCGTCACCAAGTCCATCTCAATGTGGTCAAACTTCCATTCTAGAATGGCAAGAGGTTGGAGGAGACCAGCTGTTCATTGGTGTTCTGCCTTCACTCTTCTGCAGACATCACATTCATTCACGAACTGAGCAATCTCGCGCTTCATTCGAGTCCACCAATACGTCTGCTTGAGGTCCTGGTACATCTTTGTACTCCGAGGGTGGATGGAGAGGAGTGAATTGTGAGCCTCGTTCATAATGACTTTACGGAGGTCACCTTTAGGCACAACAATGTGATCCTCGAAGAGGAGAGTATCCTTGTCATCAAGGCGATAGCACTTGTACTTGGGTTGACTTTTGGCAATCCCAATCTTCACCTTCTTCACCAGAGCATCAAGAAGTTGAGCCTCGTGAATCTGATCTTCCAAAGTAGGAGAGACTTGAAGGTTGGCGAGGAAACCTTGAGGAACAACTTGCAGATTGAGTTTGCGGAAAGCTTCACAAAGCTCGGGTTGGTAAGGCTTGAGAATCAGACTGTTGCAGTAAGCCATCCTGCTCAATGCGTCAGGAATTACATTGGCCTTGCCTGGAGTATATTCAATGCTCGGATTATACTCTTGAATCATTTCGACCCAACGAGTCTGCCTGAGGTTGAGATTAGGCTGAGTGAAGATGTACTTGAGACTCTTGTGGTCAGTGAAAATGTCCACTTTTCTTCCCAATAAGAGATGTCTCCAAGTCAAAAGAGCATGCACAACTGCCGCCAACTCGAGGTCATGAGTGGGGTAGTTCTTCTCATTGGTCTTCAACTGGCAAGAAGTATAGGCCACAACTTTCTTCTCTTGCATCAACACTGCACCAAGACCTTGAAGAGAGGCATCGCAGAAGACCTCGAACGGTTTGGATTCATCAAGAGGAGTCAGAACTGGAGCAGTGACTAATTTCTCTTTCAAGGTGTTGAAAGCGATGTCACATTCTGAAGACCAAATGTACTTGACGTGCTTCTGAAGAAGGTTTGAAAGAGGCTTCGCGATCTTTGAAAAGTTCTCAACGAACCTTCGACAATAGCTTGCGAGCCCAAGGAAGCTGCGGAGTTGCTTCACGTTCTGAGGTGGTTCCCAATTCACAATTGCAGACACCTTCTCAGGATTCACCGCAATGCCCTTGGAAGAAAAGATATGCCCAAGATAGAGAACCTCATCGAGCCAAAACTCGCACTTTGAGAACTTGGCGTAGAACTGATGTTCTCTGAGCTTATCCAGCACCAAACGCAAGTGCTTGGCATGATCTTCCTTGTTCTTGGAAAAGACCAAAATGTCATCGAGGTAGACCAAGACGAAGTAATTTGCGTAGGGATTGAAGATGAAGTTCATCATGCGAGAGAAAGTCGGCGGAGCATTGACGAGGCGAAAAGACATGACAGTGTATTCAAATGAACCATAGCTTGTTCTGAACACCGTCTTGGGGATATCTTGCTCACGAATTTGGATCTGGTGATAGCCCATACGAAGATCAAGCTTGGAGAATACTTGAGCACCTTTGAGTTGTTCAAACAGCTCGTTGATGTTGGGAAGTGGGTACTTGTTCTTTATAGTATTCTTGTTCAATGGACGGTAGTCAACACAAAGTCGGTCCGTTCCATCCTTCTTCTTCACGAAAAGAACTCCACAACCCCACGGAGAAGAACTAGGTCGGATGAGACCCATTCGCTCTTGAATATCGAGTTGCTTCTTCAGCTCCTTCAACTCTTCAGGTCCAAGCTTGTAAGGACGATTGCAAACAGGTTCCGTGCCAGGCTCAAGATCGATGACGAATTCAACTGGCCGGTGTGGAGGCATTCCTTGAAGCTCTTCTGGAAAGACGTCTTGATATTCGCAAACGACTGGAATTTGAGAGATGGCATCCAGTTCACCCTTCTCATTGAGAGAAAACAGACGGATGGTATCATCACGAGCGGCAAAGACAATTACATCCTCAGACGAATGAGTCAATTGAATCTTCATGGCAGCACAATCAAGATGGGCCTTGTGCTTAGAAAGCCAATCCATTCCGAGAATAAGATCAATACCCGAGTTACCAAGGACAACTGGAGAGGACAGAAACTTGTAGTGGCCCAACGTGATAGAGACATCGGGAGCAACCAAACTAGAAGTCAAAAGCTTGCCAGGAGAAACAACTTGCATGACTTGGCATAACCTCAGTATCAACATTGTGCTTCGATGCAAATGGGAATGACAAGAAAGAATGCGATGCACCAGTGTCAAAAAGAACTTTAGCTGGAATATAGTTAACAGGAAGGTTACCCATGATGACATCTGACGAGTCCTCTGCCTGAGATGCATTCATCAAGTTGACCTTGGCGTGCTTGTGGTTATGCTTGACCACAGTTGTACTTGCCGATCTCACAGGAGGAGGAGCAGGGAGACGCCTCTGATTGAAGCATTTGTTGGCATAGTGACCCTTCTGTTGGCACTTGTTGCACGTGACCTCCGAGAGCGGACGGTGATACGGAGCACTTGATCTTGGAGGTTGAGACGAAGTCTTGTTCTGAAAGACAGGGTTGGGTGGGTGGGAAGATCCACTGCCAGCTTTGCTCTTCTGCTGATAAGGCTGACGGAACGGAGGAGGAGGAAGCCAATACTTCTGCTGCTTAGCCACTTGAGTTGAGGAAGAAGGAGTAGCATCTCTGACTCACTTCTTGGAAGCATCGCACTTCATTTGAGCAGTCTCTTGCTTCATTGCCATGTTGTAAAACTCATCGTACCTCTTGGGCTCAAAGAGGAAGAGAGCTAGCTGGATTTCTTCTCTGAGACCACCCCTGAACTGGTATATCATGCTCTTCTCGTCAGGGACGTCTTGCTTAGCAAAACGGGCGAGCTTCTGAAACATCTTGTTGTACTCGTAAACAGACATAGTGCCTTGCTTCATGTTGCGGAATTCCTCACACTTGCTTTCATCCACACTCTGAGGAATATGATGAGCTTTGAAGTCTTGACGGAATTCATCCCAGGTAATCACACGGCCTCCTCTGGAATCTTTGTACTGCTGAAACCATTCTGCAGCTTGGTCTTTGAGTTGGAAGGAAGCGAACTTCACAAAGTCCTCAGGCCTGAAGTTACTGCACTCGAAATGCTTGCATATGTCCACGAGCCAATCATCAGCGTCTGTTGCCTCAACACAATTGCTGAAGGTCTTTGGCTGGTTAGCAAGGAACTGGTTGAGTGTAACAAACTGATTTTGATTGTTGCCATGACCCTGGTTCCCTTGGTTGCGCTCTTGAAGAAGTTGCATGATCAGCTGCGTGTTTGCATTGGTAGCGGCCATCACAGCTTGCCATGCCTCCGGAGGTGGAGGTGGTGGTGGCGGATCAGGATTTGGAGTCGTGCGCATTGGAGGAGCCATCCTGAAGAGGTTGACATCCGTTAGCACATTGACAGACAAATATTGAAGCTAAATAAAACGCGTTGAAATTGCAACATATAGTCTTCACATCCGAACCAAATGAATGAATGCATTCCAATCGAAATGGTCACATATCCACAAATTGAGAAGCCACTTAGAATTGAGGTAGAAGAAAAACAACAAGGTACAGAACAAGAACGAATACTTGGTGAGGATTACCCAATGCCAAACCAAATATCCGCGGAAGAAGAACTAGAGCTACAAGAATTCCCACCTATGAAACTCCCGAACCTTTCCGGTTATGCAATCAGGTGTTGGGGATACAGGGGAAGCATAATATCTCACCCAAATCTAGCAAATCCTACATCCAGCTTTATCCATCCTTGAACACATAACCTAGAAACTTTCAGAAATCATTTACCTCAACCTTCGAAAAGCATCCGTTATACAAGTTATGGCAATACTCCATAACTCCCGCCACAGTACTGGGTGGCATCGAGGTTATCTCACCAACAACTGCATAAAAGAGATTTTCGATGTCGGCGAAACTCAGGTATTCTAGAATCTCAACGATAAAATTGTGACGACAACACCTCGGAGCTCAACTCCCCGGGACACTGCCACAACCCCTAAATGACAGGAGGCACCAAGAACAATGTTCTCGTCACAAATCGATCGGAACAATTCCAAGATACCCGCGTGATCCTAAATTTTTTTGGGCCAATTCCAGTTCTGCCCCTAACTCGAACCCACTACTCAGTTTTTCCCCTAATTTTCAGGTATGCTCAGTTTTGCCCCTCCGCCGTTAGTGTCACTTATAGAAATGCCCTTTTGCGCCTTTACCGTCCGGTCAAAGTACTTTGACCATCCAGAAAAAAATAGCAAAAAAAATCAAAAAAATATGAAATTTGGTGGGATCGAAGATAGTCATGTCCGCAAGGCGCGTGCACATTTTTGTGTTGGTTGGACACTCCGGGAGCTCGTGGCAAAGGAAAACAAAAATAATTTATGCCTATGAACAGTAAATTCGAAAAAAATAGCAAAAAAGTTCAAAAAAATTTGAATTTATTTGGCGTCAAAGAGGCTTGAGTGCACAAAGTGCTTGCAAGCTTTGGTGATCAAATGACGTACGGGGCGCTCTAGAGAAAAAAAAACAAAATAGTGCATTTTTTCAAAGTTTTTTTGAGCTAAAATTTGTTTTTTTTTCTCCATGAGCTCCTACAATGTCCAAACACAACAAAAACATGCACACATCTTGCGCACCTGAATATCTTGAGTCCCACGAAATTTCATATTTTTTTGATTTTTTTTCTATTTTTTTTTGAATTTACTGCTCGCATGCGTACAAAATTTATGTTTTCCTTTGACACAAGCTCCCGGAGTGTCCGAACGGCATGAAAATGTGCACGCGCCTTGCGGACATGACTATCTTCGATCCCACCAAATTTCATATTTTTTTGATTTTTTTTGCCATTTTTTCAGGATGGTCAAAGACCTTTGACCGGACGGTAATGGCAGAGAAGGCCATTTCTATAAGTGAAACTAACGGCGGAGGGGCAAAACTGAGCATACCTAAAAATTAGGGGCAAAACTGAGTAGTGGGTTCGAGTTAAGGGCATAGATGTAAATGTCCCAATTTTTTTTAGTGAAATTTGACAAGAGAAGAGTCAAAACTCTACGTCAGGATGCCTTACCAGAGCGATGAAGGGACTGAGGAGTAAAAAGAATTCCTAAACTCTCCGATATATATAATCCTAAATGACTCAAAACATTTTTTTCTAGACTCAACAACGCCAACGATTCGATCAAGCAGGGGGCTCCTAAGGTCGGGGAAGGCTCTGATTACCAACTTGTAACGCCCTCGATGCGGCTATATCTCCTACGTGTCGAAGCACGACTTAGAGGCATAACCGCATTGAAAGCAATGTCGCAAGTAAGGTAATCTTCACAACAACCCATGTAAATAGATAAAAGGGGAAAGGATACATAGTTGGCTTACACTCGCCACATCACACAAATACATGAATAACATTACAATCATCCAAAACACTCATGGTCCGACTACGGTACCAAAATAAAAGACCAACCCCCACATGCGACAAAGTCCCCGATCGCCCCAACTGGGCACCACTACTGATCATCTGGGGAAGACACATAGTAACGACGAGAGTCTTCATCGAACTCCCACTTGAGCTCAAGCGCATCGTCTGGAACGGTATCATCGGTCCCTGCATCTGGTTTTGGAAGTAATCTGCGAGTCACCGGCACTCAGCAATCTCGCACCCTCGCGATCAAGACTATTTAAGCTTATAGGTAAAAGCAAGGTGGTATGCGGAGCTGCAGCAAGCGACTACCATATATGGGGGCTATCCTGTTCGCAAAAGAGAGCGAGAAGAGAAGGCAAAGCACGGACGAATAACTATGATCAAGAAGTGATCCTAGAACAACCTACGTCAAAACATTACTCCAACACCGTCTTCACTTCCCGGACTCCGCCGAGAAGAGACCATCACGGTTACACATGCGGTTGATTCGTTTTAATTAAGTTAAGTTTCATGTTATCTACAACCGAACATTAACAAATTCCCATCTGCCCATAACCGCGGGCACAGCTTTCGAAAGTTCAAATCCCTGCAAGGGAGTCCCAACTTAGCCCATCACAAGCTCTCACGGTCAACGAAGGATATTGCTTCTCCCGAGACATTCCGATCAAACTCGGCATCCCGGTTTACAAGACATCCTCGACAATGGTAAAACAAGTCCAGCAACACCATCTGAATGTGCCGACAAATCCCGATAGGAGCTGCACATATCTCGTTCTCAGGGCACACTCAGATGAGACATCCTACGAGTAAAACCAACCCTCAAGTTGCTCCCGAGGTGGCCCCGCGGTCTACTCGGTCGGACCAACACTCAGAGGAGCACTGGCCCAGGGGGGTTGAAATAAAGATGACCCTCGGGCTCCGGAAACCCAAGGGAAAAAGAGGTTGGGTGGCAAATGGTAAAACCAAGGTTGGGCATTGCTGGAGGAGTTTTATTCAAGGCTAACTGTCAAGGGGTTCCCATCATAACCCAACTGCGTAAGGAATGCAAAATCCGGGAACATAACACTGATATGACGGAAACTAGGGCGGCAAGAGTGGAACAAAAACACTAGGCAAAAGATAATATAGGTGCATTAAGATAAACAAGATAATATGGTGATATCCCAACAATAAACAATGTTCCAACAATGAACGATCTCCAGTCTTCACCTGCAACTAGCAACGCTATAAGAGGGGTTGAGGAAAGCGGTAACATAGCCAATCAATGGTTTGCTACGACATGGTGGGTTAGAGGTTTGACATGGCAATTTGGGAGGCATGATAAGCAAGTGGTAGGTATCGTAGCATAGGCATAGCAAAAGAGCGAGCATCTAGCAAGCAAAGATAGAAGTGATTTCGAGGGTATGATCTTCTTGCCTGCAAAGTTGTCAGAGTTCACTGGATCCTCGTAAGCAAACTCAACGGGCTCCTCGTTCGCGAAGTCGTCTCCCAGCTCTACCCAAACAAGACAAACAAGAAAAATGAACACAATCAACCACGTGCAATGCTCAAACAACATGATGCAAACATGGTATGCTATGCGGGATGCGATATGTGATGCATATGCAAGATTTGACAAGGAATGATTGAACCTTGCCTCAACATGGAAATCCAAGAGTGCCACTAGAAAGGTTATGTGATTTTGGTTGAAATCGATATAAAGATCACCGGAATCGGATGCACGGTTTGGAAATGGCAAGCAAAACAAATTTGGCATCGGTCTGTGATAATCATCAAGTAGCCATCTAAATACATCGAGATAAGTATGGTGCAGCACTCAAACATGAAAACAAAATACATGGCAGGGATCCACTCATGATGCTTGATAAAAGATGAACACCGAGCTACGGCTAATTCATCCATTAACAGGTTCAAACAAGCATGGCAAAAGTGCAAATGATAACAGGTTTCAGACTTAGTGAAATTATCACAAGTCTGGAATTTATCATCAGGAGGCACACTTTAGTGCATGAAAACTGTATGCTATAGAAACTTAACATGGCAAAGCAAGACATGGTATGAAGCTACTTAAAGAACTTAACAAAAGTCCCTTAGTGACCTTGAGCCAAAAGGGATCAGAAAATACAATTGTAAGCATGTGAACATGGTAAAAACATAAACAGATCTCGGACTTTGTGAAAAACTGGAGCATGCAAATCAGTTAATGAGTAGGCATGTTTACGAGCTCGATGCACTCACTACAGAGCATAGCATGACAAACTAAGCATACACCCATCAAGAATACATGGCATAGAAGCTAGACATGGCAAGAACAACAACATAGCATGCATGGATCAATAGCAACATCCTCGACAAAATCGCTAATCATGTCAACAATCTGCCAGGATTCACTTTATAGCAAAAGTAGAGCTCGATTGACTCAAGCTAGGGTGCTCCTTAATTGCAAAAAAATACATGGATGGATAGAGCACCACAATGTTAACAAATCATCCTTACTGATCATCCTCAAAAGAGGCACGGATCACTAGGAAACAACATGAACATATGGCATAACGACAAAATCAGGACAAGGACTTCGTGAAATTCTAGGTCCCTGAAATCAGCATTACCGATTACGCTATTTAGCAAGCTTGTGCTCGTCACCACAAATATCACAAAAATACATGGCAAGCAGCTCTGTAAATATGGCATGGCATATAACAAAACACATGTAGGGCTCAGGAGCATATCATGCACACATTAATCATGGCAAAAATGACAAATAGCTATTTGATGAAACAGATCTGACAAATTCACCACATAGCCCTCTTCCAACAGCATTTCTGGCATCAAGATGAGCCCAAATGAAAATGATGCAATGAGATGAAATGATATACTCGTTGAGTCGAACATTTTGATATGCTACACGCGCAAATCAGAGCAACGGATGCAGAGTTACGACCTGCCAAAGTTTGCATAAAATTAGGGTTTGTAGGGAAAAAGTCAACCGTGAAGATTTGGATCTGGATCTACTGTAGCGGTTACTGTAGCAGGAGGTCACCGGAAAACAGCTCGACGTCGCAGGAGATCGAGGGAGAGGGCGGGTCGGCCGGAGGAGAGGTCGCCCGGGGCCGGCGACGAGGTGGCCGGTGGCGGTGGCGTGGCAGCCCGCGGCGGCGAGGTGGCGGCGGAGGAAAGCTGCCCGGTGGCGGCGCGGCATCATAGGTGGCGTTGCTCACCGGCGTGGGGCAGCGACCGGCCCGGTCCGGACGGGCGGCGGAGCGCCGGCGTCCTGGGCGGCGCGCAAGGCCAGGGACGAAGGCGGCGGGGTCGCGAACGGGCCGGCAGTGCCCCGCCTGGGCCCCGACGGGTCGGCTCGCGGCGGCGCGGGGGAAGTGGGCGCGGTCGGCGGCGAATTGGGCGATGACACGTGGCGGCGGACGGCGGGAACGAACACGTCCGGACGGCTGGTTTTCGTCCGGCGGCGCGAGGAGAGGGAGAGGTTAGGGTTTGCTCGAGATTTTTGGAAGGGGATCTATATATAGGCATAGAGGGAGCTAGGAAGCTCCAAATGGAGTGCGGTTTTCGGCCACGCGCTCATGATCGAACGACAGAGACGATGGAGATGGTTTAGGTGGGTTTTGGGCCAAATTCGAGGGGTGTTGGGCTGCAACACAAACGAGGCCTTCTCGATCACTCAGATAACCGTTGGAGTATCAAACGAAGTCCAAATGGCACGAAACTTGACAGGCAGTCTATCGGTAGTAAACCAAGGCCGCTTGGCAAGTCCCGGTCCAATCCAGAAATGTTTAACACCCACACACGAAAAGAGGTAGAAAGGACCACCGAAGGAGATAGGAGCGCCGGAATGCAAAACGGACAATGGGGAAAATGCTCGGATGAATGAGACGAACGCCAATGCAAATGCAATGCACATGATGACATGATATGAGATGCATGACAAAGGTAACAAAACACGGAGACAAAAACCCGAAACCGAGGAAATAAAATAACTTAGGCCGGAAACGACAAGAGTTTGGGTACAGATAAGGTAAATTACATCCGGGGTGTTACAAGCAGCCGGCGAGAGTGATGTTATTTCCCTTGGTTTGGATTTGTTACAATATTTCCCTCTATATTAAACGAATGGCAAGCCATTTGCCTTGTTTCAAAGAAAATATGATAGTCACAGCCGAGTTGCAAAGGGCAGGAACATCTAACTCCAGCTTACAAACTGTACAAAAGCACAAGGGTTAATTGTTCATCAGGTTTACAAAAAAACCAGATTGAAAAGGGCAACAACATCTAACTCCAGCACTGTTTTCGGCAGTCACAGTCAAATGGATTGGTCAGGTCCATAGAATGAACATCCTGGGTCGTAAAATTTACTGGATTATGACCACAATATGTTGTAAATAGAAGCCTCGCACGTTCAGAAGCTCTTTTGCCCACCTGAAACTCCTTTTTTTGCTCTTCGACATACACATCCGTCAAAACCATCCTGCTGATAAACTTAAGCCTGATGGACAATAGTAACCTCACATTTAGTAGGAAGAATGTGACAAATCTTGTGTTTGCACGGTTGGCTACATATTGTTCTAGCGTTATTGTCTTCAATCGAATCTCATGAGAAGTGAGAAAATCACGATGCTTACGAATCCACTGATTGGTTATAACTCTCTTACCCCGTCCTGTTGCCTAAATAGACATGAAGATTGAAAACAGTTCAGGTCTAAAAGAAGAGTGTCGAAAGAGCAACAGCTGAACGGTTAATTCTAGTACACTATATGCGGGCTTCCAATGTGCGTGAAATTATCACCTTTATATACAACTTCTCCAGACATGGAAAGCATTGCAGCAAGCCAATAATCTTGTTTAGATCAAAACTATTCATTTGGATACATAAGATCTTAACAGAGTCCAGCACCATTGATAGGCCATCCATGGACAAACTCTTCATTAAGCATAGAACATAATATTAGTACAAAATGTGTACTCCAAGATGATCTATAAATTATGCGCAGAAATTTAAAATGCAGCTTATGGTTACAAGTGTAGATGTTAATATAAAGTACCTCAAGAACTATGGAGCCAAACACCATATTGAAATGAGCACAAAGATCATGTATTACACCCAAGGTCTCCAGTTTAGGCGCAGAGAGGACGGTTATTTGCAACGGTAAATAACTAGAATCAAGGATCAACCTTTGAAGTGAAGGGGCATCTTGGATGATCAGTGTTACCTCTTGAGCATGCGTTGGTTTTCCCCGAAGAGGAGAGGATGATGCAGCAGAGTAGCGTAATTATTTCCCTTAGTTTTTGAGAACCAAGGTATCAATCCAGTAGGAGGCCACGCTCAAGTCCCTCGTACCTGCACAAAACGATAGCTACTCGCAACCAACGCGATTAGGGGTTGTCAATCCCTTCACGGTCACTTACGAGAGTGAGCTCTGATAGATAGTATTTTTGGTGTTTTTGGTATAGAGATGCAAAGTGAAAAGTAAAAGGCAAAGTAAAAAAGCAAAGCAAGATTAAAGTGATGGAGATTGATATGATGAGAATAGACCCAGGGGCCATAGGTTTCACTAGTGGCTTCTCTCAAGAGCATAAGTATTCTACGGTGGTTGAACAAATTAATGTTGAGCAATTGACAGAATTGAGCATAGTTATGAGAATATCTAGGCATGATCATGTATATAGGCATCACGTCCGTGACGAGTAGACCGAAACGATTCTGCATCTACTACTATTACTCCACTCATCGACCGCTATCCAGCATGCATCTAGAGTATTAAGTTAAAAATAGAGTAACGCTTTAAGCAAGATGACATGATGTAGGGAGATAAATTCATGCAATATGAAATAAACCCCATCTTGGTATCCTCGATGGCAATGATACAATACGTGCCTTGCTGCCCCTTCTGTCACTGGGAAAGGACACGGCAAGATCGAACCCAAAGCTAAGCACTTCTCCCATGGCAAGAAAAACCAATCTAGTAGGCCAAACTAAACTGATAATTCGAAGAGACTTGCAAAGATAACTAATCATACACAAAAGAATTCAGAGAAGATTCAAATATTATTCATAGATAGACTTGATCATAAAGCCACAATTCATTGGTCTCAACAAACACACTTCATCGGAGAGGCTATGATGATGTAGAAGCCCTCCGTGATGACGGCCCTCTCCGGCGGAGCTCCGGAACAGGCTCGAAGATGCGATCTCGTGGATACAGAAAGTTGCGGTGGTGGAATTAGGTTTTTGGCCCCATCTCTGTTCGTTTGGGGGTATGTAGGTATATATAGGAGGAAGAAGTACGTCGGTGGAGTTTCGGTGGGCCCACGAGGGTGGGGCGCGCCTGGGGGTATAGGGCGCGCCCCCTACCTCGTGCCCACCTCTAAGCTTCCTTGGCGTAGGGTCCAAGTCTCCTGGGTCATATTCGGTGAGAAAATCACGTTCCCGAAGGTTTCATTCCGTTTGGACTCCGTTTGATATTCCGTTTCTTCGAAACACTGAAATAGGCAAAAAACAGCAATTCTGGGCTGGGCCTCCGGTTAATAGGTTAGTCCCAAAAATAATATAAAAGTGGAAAATAAAGCCCAATATAGTCCAAAATAGTAGATAATATAGCATGGAACAATCAAAAATTATAGATACATCGGAGACGTATCAGGCATCCCCAAGATTAATTCCTGCTCGTCCTCGAGTAGGTAAATGATAAAAAGAGAATTTTTGATGCGGAGTGCTACTTGGCATAATTTCAATGCAAATATTCTTAATTGTGGTATGAATACTCAGATTAGAAAGATTCAAGACAAAAGTTCATATTGACATAGAGAATAATAATACTTCAAGCAAACCAACAATGTAATTATGTTTTCTCAAGGGTCGCGCTAACTGCCACACGTGTGGTAGGAAGGGAGACGCACCACACGTCTCTAATGTAAACAGATTGCCACGTCATCGCATGCATGCATGTAGGAACCTTTTTGGATTTTCAGTTTTTAAAATGCTTTATCTCTTAAACGAAAAATCCGATTGAAAATCCATTTTCACCATTAAATCCCTCGTGATGAGATCTTTGAAACTAGATCCCATGTTCATATGTTTTGATGAATTTTTTTTTGGATTAAAGGTTGCCATGTCTATTGCATATGAATTGCCATGATGTTTACACTGAAGTTGCCATGATATGTTTCAACTATTTTCTTCTACATTTAAAAGTAAATTTTGACATTTATAAAACGGGGAATTAAGAAACTAGACTTGCCATGAACCATAAACTAAAATTGCCATGATACATGCACGTAAAATTGCCATGGTTCATACAAAAAATAATTTTCATGGTCAAAGTACTGGAGTTGCCATCATCAAAATACTAAAATTGCCATGATCTACAAACTAAAATTGCCACATGGCAATTTTAGTTTAAGCCCGATGGCAACTGTAGTGTAAACATCGTGGCAACTTCTGGCAAAAAAAATTTCGTCGAAACATATCAACATGGGGTCTAGTTTTGAAGATGTCGTCGAGACAGATTTAATGGTGAAAACGGATTTTTATTTCGCTTTTTTATTTAGGAGATACAACATTTTTAAGCCAAAAACCAAAAAAAATTCTGCTGATGTCATCTATTCATACGTGGCAAAATGAGTGGTGATGGAGGCGTGTGGGCGATATGCAAACGCCCACACGTGTGGGCGTTAACATTTCCGTTTCTCAAAGTAACATGGACAAAGAAAGTTCATCGCTACAAAATCATATAGTTTAGTCATGCTCCATTTTCATCACACAACAATGCTCTCATCATGCCCAACCCCGATGACAAGGCAAGCAATTGTTTCATACCTTAATAATTTCAAAGTCATAAACTTTCATGCAATACATGAGTGTGAGCCATGGATATAGCACTATGGGTGGAATAGAATATAATGATGGGGGTTATGTGGAGAAGACAAAAAGGAGAAAGTCTCACATCAACGAGGCTAATCAATTGGCTATGGAGATGCCCATCGATTGATGTTAATGCAAGGAGTAGGGATTTCCATGCAACGGATGCACTAGAGCTATAAATGTATGAAAGCTCAACAAAAGAAACTAAGTGGGTGTGCATCCAACTTGCTTGCTCACGAAGACCTAGGGCACTTGAGGAGGCCCATTGTTGGAATATACAAGCCAAGTTCTATAATAAAAAATTCCCACTAGTATATGAAAGTGACAAAACACGAGACTCTCTATCATGAAGATTTTGAAGCACAAGTGTGGAAAAAAGGATAGTAGCATTGCCCCTTTTTATTTATTTTCTTTTTTTGGGCCTTCTCTTTTTTGGCCTTTCTCTCTTTTTTTGGGACAATTCTCTATTGAATGATGACCATCACACTTCTATTTATTTACAACTCAATGATTACAACTCGATACTAGAACAAAGTATGACTCTATATGGATGCCTCCGGCGGTGTACCGGGATATGCAATGAATCAAGAGTGACAAGTATGAAAGAATTATGAACGGTGGCTTTGCCACAAATACTATGGCAACTACATGATCATGCTAGCAATATGGCAATGATGAATGTGTCATGATAAACTGGATGGTGGAATGTTGCATGGCAATATATCTCGGAATGTCTGTGGAAATGCCATAATAGGTAGATATGGTGGCTGTTTTGAGGAAGATGTAAGGAGGTTTATGTGTGAAAGAGCGTATCATTTCACGGGGTTTGGATGCACTGGCGAAGTTTGCACCAACTCTCGATGTGAGAAAGGGCAATGCACGGTACCGTAGAGGCTAGCAATGATGGAAGGGTGAGAGTGCGTATAATCCATGGACTCAACATTAGTCATAAAGAACTCATATACTTATTGCAAAAATCTACAAGCCATCAAAACCAAAAGCATTACGCGCATGCTCCTAGGGGGATAGATTGGTAGGAAAAGACCATCGCTCGTCCCCGACCGCCACTCATAAGGAGGACAATCAAATAACACCTCATGTTTCAAATTTGTTGCATAACATTTACCATACGTGCATGCTACGGGACTTGCAAACTTTAACTCAAGCACTTCTTAAATTCACAATTACTCTACTAGCATGACTTTTATATTACTACCTCCATATCTCAAAACAATTATCAAGCATCCAACTTTTCTTAGTATTCAACGCACTCAAAAGAAAGTTTAACAAATCTTGAATACCAAGCATGTTATTATTAAGCAAATTACCATGCTATTAAGACTCTCAAAATAATTTAAGTGAAGCATGAGAGATAAATAGTTTATTTAAAACAAATCCACCACCGTGCTCTAAAAGATCTAAGTGAAGCACATAGAGCAAAATTATAACGTTCAAAAGATATAAGTGAAGCACATAGAGCAAAACTACATATCTCAAAAGATATAAGTGAAGCACATGGAGTATTCTATCAAATTATAATTCATGTATGGCTCTCTGAAAAGGTGTGTACAGCAAGGATGATTGTGGCAAACTAGCAAACAAAGACACAAATAATACAAGACGCTCCAAGCAAAACACATATCATGTTGGTGAATAAAAATATAGCTCCAGGTAAATTACCGATGGAAGTAGACGAAAGAGGGGATGCCTTCCGGGGCATCCCCAAGCTTTGAATTTTTGGTGTCCTTGGATTATCTTGGGGATTCCATTGGAATCCCCAAGCTTAGGCTCTTGCCACTCCTTGTTCCATAATCCATCAAAAGAATTCACCCAAAACTTGAAAACTTCACAACACAAAACTCAATACCACTTCAAGGTACTGTAATGAACTCATTCTTTATTTATATTGGTTTTAAACCTACTGTATCCAACTTCTCTATGGATTATAAACTATTTTACTAGCCATAGATTCATCAAAATAAGCAAATAACACACGAAACACAGAATCTGTCAAAAACAGAACAATCTGTAGTAATCTGTAACTAACGCAAGCTTCTGGAACTCCAAAAAATCTACCAAAATTGGACGACCTAGAAAATTTGTTTATTGATCAGCAGAAATTGGAATCAGTATTTTATAACATTCTGATGATTTTTAATAATTCGGGCACTGAATGCAAAGTTTCTGGAAATTACAGCAAGATCAAATAACTATCATCCAAGAAGATCCAATAGGTCTAACTTGGCACAAACACTAATTAAAACACAAAACCACATCCAAACAGAAGGTAGATGGGTTATTTATTCCCTAATAGAAGAAAAACATAAAAAACTAAAAATAAAATTGGGTTGCCTCCCAACAAGCGCTATTGTTTAACGCCCCTAGCTAGGCATAAAAGCGAGGATAGATCTAGGTATTGCCATCTTTGGTAGGCAATCCATAAGTGGCTCTCATGATAGTTTCATATGGCAATTTTATTTTCTTTCTAGGAAAGTGTTCCATGCCCTTTTTTAATTGAAATTGAAATCTAATATTCCCTTCCTTCATATCAATAATCGCACCAACCGTTCTAAGGAAAGGTCTACCAAGAATAATAGGGCAAGAAGGATTGCAATCTATATCAAGAACAATGAAATCTACGGGCATATAATTTCTATTTGCAACAATGAGAACATCATTAATTCTTCCCATAGGTTTCTTAATAGTGGAATTAGCAAGATGCAAGTTTAGAGAGCAATCATCAAAATCGCGGAAATCTAGCAAATCACACAAAGTTTTGGGGATAATGGAAACACTAGCACCCAAATCACACAAAGCATAAAACTCATGATTTTTAATTTTAATTTTAATAGTTGGTTCCCACTAATCATAGAGTTTTCTAGGGATAGAAACTTTTAATTCAAGCTTTTCTTCATATGATTGCATCAAGGCATCAACAATATGTTCGGTAAAGGCTTTCTTTTGACTATAAGCATGTGGAGAATTTAGCACGGATTGCAACAAGGAAATAGTGGGTTTAGCAACATCTAGATTTTTATTTCTTTCAATCCCACTTTCATCAATTTCATCATAAAGATCTAAATACTCCGAATTTTTAGAACACCTTCTAGGTAAAGGTAGATCATATTCAGTTTCATCAAGATTCATATTGCAAAACAAAGATTTGATAGGGGACACATCAATAAATTTTAGATTTTCATCTTGATTTTCATAGGAATTCGGTTTAGCGGCCATCTTATTGACTAAGGTGGCTTGCATATCCGAAATTTCAGCAGTCATCTTTTCTAGACGAGCAATTTGGGATCTTATACCATCAAATTCTTTAGACATATCATCAAGCTCTTTATTCATATAACTCATAAAACCTTTTTGTTCCTTAAGCTCGTTTCTAAAGAAATTATTATGCTCAAATTGCAAAACCATAAACTTCCTAACGTTGTTTTCGATCTCCTCTAACCTTTTAAGGTGAAGATCACCAAATCTCGGTTGAGCCATCGCGACAGACAAGCAATCCAACACACGAGCAAAACAAAGGCAAGCGAGGAAAAGGCAAACGGAGAAAGGAGAAGGAGAAGGAGAAAGAGAGGGCGAATAAAACGGCAGGGGTGAAGTGGGGGAGAGGAAAACGAGAGGCAAATGGCAACTAATGTAATGCGAGAGATAGGGATTGTGATGGGTACTTGGTATATTGACTTTTTGCGTAGACTCGCCGGCAACGGCGCTAGAAATTCTTCTTGCTACCTCTTGAGCTTGCGTTGGTTTTCCCCGAAGAGGAGAGGATGATACAGCAGAGTAGCGTATGTATTTCCCTCAGTTTTTGAGAACCAAGGTATCAATCCAGTAGGAGGCCACGCTCAAGTCCCTCGTACCTGCACAAAACGATAGCTACTCGCAACCAACGCGATTAGGGGTTGTCAATCCCTTCACGGTCACTTACGAGAGTGAGATCTGATAGATAGTATTTTTGGTGTTTTTGGTATAGAGATGCAAAGTGAAAAGTAAAAGGAAAAGTAAAAAAGCAAAGCAAGATTAAAGTGATGGAGATTGATATGATGAGAATAGACCCGGGGGCCATAGGTTTCACTAGTGGCTTCTCTCAAGAGCATAAGTATTCTACGGTGGGTGAACAAATTAATGTTGAGCAAATGACAGAATTGAGCATAGTTATGAGAATATCTAGGCATGATCATGTATATAGGCATCACGTCCGTGACAAGTAGACCGAAACGATTCTGCATCTACTACTATTACTCCACTCATCGACCGCTATCCAGCATGCATCTAGAGTATTAAGTTAATAACAGAGTAACGCTTTAAGCAAGATGACATGATGTAGAGAGATAAATTCATGCAATATGAAATAAACCCCATCTTGGTATCCTCGATGGCAATGATACAATACGTGCCTTGCTGCCCCTTCTGTCACTGGGAAAGGACACCGCAAGATTGAACCCAAAGCTAAGCACTTCTCCCATGGCAAGAAAAACCAATCTAGTAGGCCAACCTAAACTGATAATCGAAGAGACTTGCAAAGATAACTAATCATACATAAAAGAATTCAGAGAAGATTCAAATATTATTCATAGATAGACTTGATCATAAACCCACAATTCATCGGTCTCAACAAACACACCGCAAAAAAGAAGAAGATTACAACGAATAGATCTCCACGAGAGAGGGGGAGAACTTTGTATTGAGATCCAAAAAGAGAGAAGAAGACATCTAGCTATTAACTATGGACCCGAAGGTCTGAGGTAAACTACTCACACTTCATCTGAGAGGCTATGATGATGTAGAAGCCCTTCGTGATGACGACCCTCTCCGGCGGAGCTCCGGAACAGGCCCCAAGATGGGATCTCGTGGATACAGAAAGTTGCGGCGGTGGAATTAGGTTTTTGGCTCCGTCTCTGTTTGTTCGGGGGTACGTAGGTATAGATAGGACGAAGAAGTACGTCGGTGGAGCTTCGGTGGGCCCATGAGGGTGGGGAGCGCGCCTGGGGGTATAGGGCGCGCCCCCTACCTCGTGCCCACCTCGAAGCTTCCTTGGCGTAGGGTCCAAGTCTCCTGGGTCATATTCGGTGAGAAAATCACGTTCCCGAAGGTTTCGTTCCGTTTGGACTCCGTTTGATATTCCGTTTCTTTGAAACACTGAAATAGGCAAAAAAACAGCAATTCTGGGCTGGGCCTCCGGTTAATAGGTTAGTCCCAAAAATAATATAAAAGTGGAAAATAAAGCCCAATATAGCCAAAACAGTAGATAATATAGCATGGAGCAATCAAAAATTATAGATACGTTGGAGACGTATCAATGAGCTGCCTTCCGTCAAAAGAAATTCCAATTCTTACAAGGTTAGGCGACTTTATTTAGAGACAACCGATTCTAACTGTGAAAACAAGCACCACGCACTCTAGCGCAGGGCAACTGGAGTGGATGATGTTGTACAATGAGGCCTCCGATATACGAACCCGCACAAGTGAAAGTTCCTTGAGAAATGGGTGTCGAAGGTTTAGTACCAGATTGTCTGGTAGGTAGCACTGCACAAAGGTGGCGGTGTGGAGAGAGGACGAAAACCCCGAGATGGACATCGGTGCTGAGGGCACAAGTTTATGGCGTTCGGTATGTGGTATGTGATTTCCAGGGGAATAGTAGAACTCAAGCAGCTGTAGTTCTGTGAATTCAGGGGATTCCAGCCAGGCGTCCACCGTGCAGGGCATGGTATGCTTGCTCAGGTAGCATGACGGGATGCGGAGGCTTTGAACGGAGCCCTGGTGGGAGGAGATGATGGATCTGGGGATTTCAAAATCATTGAAGAGAGATAGCTGACGACAGTCGAGATTAAGGGGAACGGCGCGCCATAGAGGGCGCCACCGAATTGAGAGGACTTGGGTGCGGCAGCAATCCTTGGTGGGGAGAAGCGAGATGATCTCCCCAAGGATGGCGTCCGGGAAATCGCTGATGCAGTCCACCCGAGATTCTACGGGTTCCTGGGATCGGCCGACTCCATTTTCCTCGAGGGCGTCGCGTCGCGCTCACGGATTTGAGCAGAGTAATGAATTACGAGCCTAGTTGTAGTGCGAGCGAAGAAACAGGGGAGCTGGGGTTTTTTGTAGGAGTGAGGAAGAAGGGGAGCTGGGGTTTTCTGTAGGAGTGAGGTGAGGAATTTGGGGGTACGAGTGGAGCGAGCTGACGTGAGGTGGGTGGGAGCGAGGAGGAAGAAGAGCACCCAGGTTTTTGAATTGATTTTACTATTTACTAGTGTGGATGCGTTGTTTTGTCTTGGGACCCGAGAAACAATTACTACTAGTACAGTGGAGACACTCTACAGCTAGCCAGAAAAAAAATCACTACTAGTATAGTGGAGACACTCTACCGCTTTTGGCTCCTCCTAGGTCATTGAAACGTCTCCCTCTACTGAATGCCGTTATACTTTTGTCCACCGACATGCAGGCCATGCAGCGCACGGGCCCAAATGCCATCCACCAAATTAGAAGGCAGTATTCAGGCGGAGAGTCACCCCGGTCGTAGCGTGGCAGTAACGAGCCGTCGTATCACAAAACCCCACCTCCCCGCAGTCTAAGTTTGACGGACGAAGCAACCATCATTTCACTCTTCGCTGAATCCCCTTCTCCCTCACCGTCTTCAAGAAAGGCAACACTTACATCTACCACTGTTCTTCTCTCCGAACAAAGGGAAGGTAAGCGGATCCGTGATGTTGGTATATTTTCGTTCAGAGGAAAAAAAGAACTTTTCTAAAGCAGTAACCGATCCTCACTCTCTTTTTGTTTCATTGTCATTGTGATTCTGTTTTCCTTTCAGGGGACTCCTAGTATTCGTCAGTTTCATGATGGACCAAGGAGAACCAGGCAAAGATCTGTCGATATTGGAGCAGACGCAGGAGGCTGATCCCCACGAGACAAAGAGCTCCAAGAAGATGGAGGCAACCACCGAGGCGACCCCAGATACTCAGATGGTCAATGCCCTATTTGAGGTTACAGGCCCCGTGGCACTGCAGGAGCAGTTTTCCCCCTTCGAGGATGTCCCCCCCCCCCCCCCCGCTGAGCTGCCCAAGGTGATTTCCTTCTTTGCCGATCTCGATTGTGGTTTTTCATCTAAGTATGTGGTGATTTTTTTTAGAAAAGGAAGTATGTGGTGATTAATAATGCACAATTTTATTAGCTTCGATGCCATGGTATACGTAGTGGTTTAAATAACTTGTGTTTCTTATACTGAAAAGTAATTCAAATTTTGTTTCTGTTTCAATTAGAGCCCTGATGCAGACAAGGATTGTGTGGTTGTACATGTCACTCGCTATGAGGCGGACGACCTGAATATATGCACTGGGAAAACAGAGTTCTTAGGCTGTTGGATCATGGAAGCCATTTGCGGTTATACCAATGAAGAGTTGTATTCCAGCCTCACTGTTGTCAGGCATGTTGTCCAGGGTGTACTGAAGCACAAGAAGTTTCAAGCTACTCCTTCGTTTGTGAGGAATACTGTTCTTGTCAAGCTTACGCAGGAAGATGACGTGACATGCCTCCACAAACAAGTTTATCAATGGCAAGGCCACAAGGTTGTCTTCATGAAGGTTCACAGGATTGAGCTACCGCGGGACGTCCTCGATGATGTTCATGGCAAGGTACATCTTGTGTCCAGCCCAAATTAGATCTAGGCATGAAATAGTTGCCCCAACTAGTGTTTAATAGTAGTTTGGATTGTGTCTAATTATCCGAACCTTGCCTGCTATCGACCCCTCTGGGGGCTAGTACTCTGTTTGAATCCGTCTATGGGAACTGCTGCTACTTTTGTGTGCCCGTGAATCATGTGAGAACCATCGTAGTTGTTGCCGAAACAGATGCGTCCTCACTAGTTTTTTCATGAATATGGCATGGTAAGACATAAGTTGTCACGGTTTATCATAGGAGCAGTCTGTGTTTTGATGAAATAGAGCACTCGTTCGAGAACCATGCGCCGACGTATACATAAGTACGTGTAAACACTATTGGTGCTACCCCACTTGTAAGCAGTTGTGCAAAACACGGCACATTGGCTCAGCTCGCTTCAACACTAGGGTATCGACCAGCTAACAATCAACAATCTGCTGTCTAACATATAAGCAACTATGTATCTTGTTACAGTGGTTCATGTATTTAATTGAGGCCACAATGTAATAAATTCCAAACGTTAACACGCAAGTCCAACGCTCATGTGGAACACTCACATTAAACTCGTCTTCATAAAAACTTGAAAAGCATAAGTTAAGAAATTTTATACATCTCAATGATTCATAGAACATAACAAACATATACTAGTTCACAGCAAAAGACAAAGTTGTGAGAAGGTTTACAAATCAGGAAAAAACAAGCAAGGCTTCTCTCTGAGCAAAGGGCCTCCCGGCAGGCTTAAATTGCCTGAAGTTCACTCTAGTTTTTCTTGTTGCCACCATTCAGGGTTAGGTTCTCTCATTCCAGAATAACCAATTATAATTGTGGTATCAGCTGGAATGCTGAACTGAACCATGCAGTGTACTGACCAGCTGAAATGCTTGTGCATTCCACTAAATTTAAGTACCGCTATTTGTAGAAATAAGCAGACCACAATGCCTCTTGTCCGCGCACCTATCCAAAAAACTAACGTGCTGCCGTGCCATCTAGTCCTTGCTCCATGGATGAACTGGTAGAAAGTGCATTCCGGACTAGGATGCAGTTGTTTTCGCTCATCCCCGCACTGCAATCAGGAAGTAAAACGTACGAATCAGCTTCTTTTAGATTGCGTTGGTCATTCTACCTTAGTTACTACCAATGTAGGGATACCTTGAAGACGGGAGGTTAGACGACGGCAGCGAGGGATAGCCATCTCATTTTGCACAGTTGTACTAAAACTGAGGTGTGTGCTTTTGATTGCGCGGATAGAAACGATACAGAGACAGACATCCCGAAATGATATGGAGACAGACATCCCTGTTTGCGCAAATAAGATATACGGTTATTTAAACAGTGACAGATATTACTACTTTCCCTCGTTTCCTCTTAGAACCAAGTCCTAGATTCATGCTACAGCTTTCCCACTTTCTTCCCTATTTGAACCAACGCTTTGAGTCGACTGTATGAGATAGCTTTACTTCTAATCTACTACTACTATAATGCGGCAGTTTTGAAATTGGATTTACCACTCCATCTTCGGTTCTCCCGCCCAAACAAGCATTGGCTCAAAATCCACCGTTCATTTCCCCTCTCATGCATATCACTGCCGTCCATCAAACAAAGGATGACATGATCTGACGGCTAAGAGCTGCCGGATTCGCTCCCACTCCTTGTGCACATGGCTGACTCTGCTCTCCAAGTAAACAAATAAAGAAGTCCCCGTTGAATCTGGATTGCACCTACTAAAGTTGAGAAATGTCTAGAAACTGCTGCCACCTCCTCACATGCAAGTACGACAAGTTGGCAAATAGCTAGCACATTTTGGTTCCCCGTTGTCACCTGGGAAATAAACACTCTACTACTGACTAATTTTTTAGATTATTGTAAAAATGGATTTTTTAGATGCCTCTATACTACAAAATTTACACTGTTCACATAACATAACATTGCACGGCTGATGCTAGCTAAAGTTTTATTCTCCTTCATCAAGAAATCTAATATTTTTATTATTCGCAGAAAAAGTGTAATTTTTTATTTCAGTGATACATAAGCTATACCTCAAGCTAATACAGGACATGAGTGTCTGTCAGACCTAAATGACTTATTTAGTTGCACAAAATAGTCCATAAACATGCATGTAAACCGTCAAACAACTCTGGAACTATACATTAGTGGAACCCAGGAAATAGCATATAATAAAACTACAACTTTTATCTTGTAATCAAATTCTTACTTGGAACTCAGTTTGATTTGTGCAAGTGATTTGCTTCTTATTTCAGAATAGTCCTTAGATCATGCAAACAAACACATTATGATATCTACTCAAGATACGAGTACCCATTTCTCTCTCTAAAAGAAGGTATATGAGTATCTATCATACAGAACATACGTGCAAAGCACATGCCTTAGTAGAAGTCTAGGTGGCTTTGCAACATTGGACGAAAGTAGAAAAGGATCCACACGAAGGGAGCTGGGGCAGTTGAGCAAGGCAGGTTTCGAAGGAATATATACCTGAGGGTCGTCGGCATGTCGCAAAGACGGCGTCGGGAGGCCGCATCTTGGCCACAATACAGCAGGGAGGAAGAAGGGGTCGGAGGCCCTCCCGAGCCGGCGCTCTCTCGGAGAGAACGGCACGGCCGCTGATCGGGACACGCGGGCAGCCGTTAGTCTCCTCCCTCGCCGCCGACGACAGCGTGAACGATGCACCTACACCCCTGCCCCGGTCGAGGTTGTCCGGCCGGATTTGTGACCAGCCCTGAGCTGAGAGAGAGTGTGGCCACCTATGTGTTGCTTAGATCTGGAGAGCATGAGAGAGTGAACGAGAGGAACCCTAGTAAAGCAAGCGCTAAGGCTCCTGCTTTTATATATAGTGGAGTGATTTTGTTGTACCAGCTTCAAAAAAATGCGCTCCTACGTGTACCCGCGAGTGGGTGTGAGAGAACTAGTGCGTGCGTCCACCGCTTCTCTTCGTGAGAGTACAATATACTATGCCCAAAGAACGCTCGCCGCAAGAGTAATAGTACAAGTGTGTGATGTGTGAGCTAAAATAAAATGTGCTTGCTGTCTTTTGTTTTTTAGAAGTTCTGAGGGTAGGGTGTCAAGAGCACATATGTGCGTGACGTCTACCTGTAGATAGTCGGTGGGTGCGACGTGCGAGTCTGCGAGAGGACTCGGGAGAGTCGTGACTCGTGAGGGTGCGTGTGCATGAGAGAGAGGGGGCACGTATCAATGCAATGCATGTGTCCGTAAATCATTATCCGACAAACGTTCGGCACAAGACTTTTCCTGACGAACGCCGTAAGGACCGTTAGATCGGCATCCGACAGTGTCAGTTTTGCCATGTCATTTAACAGAACAGCCACTCCTCCTACACACAAATCTTCCACGTGAGTGTTAGCAACTGCCGTATGCTCCCTCCGTTCCGAAATGCAGTGCATATAGCTTTATTGAAAATTCGAACCTCGCAAACTTTTACCGACTTTTCATGTACCAAATTGCACATGTAGAATACCATGTATATATCATTTCATTCATCTTCGAGAGGTAACTATAAAGTTGGCTGAGGAGTCTACAAAGGAAGACCATCGTATCACCCGCAGCAATTTCAAGCATCCTTTAGTGTCGAGGAATATCATAGGAACTCTATATGATATGATTTTTATAGGATTTTTTCCTTTAGAGCCAATTGGTTCATAGGAATAGATTCATATACTCCACATTTCAAAGGAAATAAACATGATATCATTTCTATAGCTGTAGAGCCACTTGGTTCATATGAATGGATTCCTATACTCCCTTAATTTCAAAGGAATATAAACATTAGCGTATATTCAATAGAAAAGTTCCCATGATATGAACCAAATTACATATCTTTTCTAATCCCTCCTCATAGGAATTGAGAAACATGTCATCTCTATAAAAATATTCAATAGAAAAGTTCCTATGATGTGAACCAAATGACATCTCTTTTCCAATCCCTACTCATAGGAATTGAGATGCTCCATGTCATCTCTTTCCCTACAACTTCCATGTATACATCTTCCATTCCTAAATAGATAGTACAACCCACTAGTAGCTTTTTTCCAAAACATGCAACTATGGCACAAGACCTATACAGCGTGCCAATAACTTTGAAAGATGGTCACTGGATGAAGCTAACCCGACAGTGCAGAGATAGGCAAATCCGAGCACTACTGGCCGTTGGATATCATCAACATTCCACCAGATCTGCCACATGTACAATTTAGAAGACTCCATGGTTGAACTTAAGCATAATGCACAAACCTCAAAACACAAGCACTTCTCCTTTGTTCTAGAATCTTTTGTATCATAATTGATTATTTTTTTCTAAATGAATTGCCATTATTTGTTTTTTACTTTATGATTTACTCCCTCCATTCCAAAATAGATGACCCAACTTTGCATTAACTTTGTACAAAGTTAGTGCAAAGTTGGGTCATCTATTTTGGAACAGAGGGAGTACAATGAACAAACCCATGAATCTTAACATTTTTATATAAATTATTGATTTTGAAGGAGATGAACTATTAGAACTAAATGAACATCTACATCATGCATATATGACTCAAAGCTTTACATCCTATAGTGTGTATTTATTCATAATTTGGTTTCAAAATCTCATGCGTTCAATACATGTGTACCTTACTAGTTTTGAGTAGAGTAGAAAATTTCACGCGGCCTCGGGTATATCAAAATGCAGGGCCCATGCATCATTGCCTTTCGGTCGAACCTACGTCCACAATTTTTTGTACGTACTATATCTCCACTGGTCCCCGAACCCAAAATGTTGCCTCGTTCCCGTAAAACCAAGCGGCCCACACAGATTTAAGGCGTCGGCTCGAACCCATTTACTACGACGTGGCCCCGCACGCCGTAGTACTCCTACAAACCCTACCGCCGCACTCATCATCGGTTTTCTTCAAGAGGACGGGGGAGAAGCCGATTTGTATATGGAGGCGCTTTCAAAAAAAAGGATCTGTAGTGGAGACCTCTTCCCTAGGGTGCCGTAGGTAGCTGCCGCACGCATCATTGTTTTCTCTTTTATTTATGCTCTTGCGCCCTAGAGTGAAATGATGGTTGCTTCGTCCGTCCAGCTTAATGCGGGAAAGGTGGGGCTTTGTGATTTGACCCCTCGTCGCTCATTTTATACTACTGCGGCGCTATGACCGGGGTGCCTCCAATTCCAACCGCTGCTCCGAAATGTAATTAGGTGCATCGCACGTGGAACCAGATGGTGGATGAGACACATGTCGACCAAAGGGGTCCTGTTAAGTGTGTCGCCATTTCGTGTGTGTACTGACCCTGCTTGAGTTGCTACGCCAACACGACAGGAGCAGCCTACCACTTGGTTTTGCTCCTTGGTGAATCCCGACTATATTGATCTAAAAAGATACGTGCTGAACTACCGTGTCCGCCTCGGGTTTTTTATTTTCAGGCGTCTCGGTTTATAGGGCCTGCACGTAGTTCTAGGTCATTCATTTGACTAACTATATATGAGTTACTATGTCACAAAAAGTATATCATTGGATTCTTAAGTGGATTTAGTTGTATTTAAAAGTCGAGGGTGGGGCTTTTCCTGCACGGTAGGCGGCTGGGCAGTTCCGCCTAGTTGGTTCGACAGAGACGCGACAAGACGAGGGAGTAGGCTGCTGCAAATGTAGGGCTGTGTGATTTGACAGCGAGTTACTGCTGGACAGGTGGGGCCCCGTGATTTGACTTGCCATTATTATTTTAATTGTGGCGCTACGACCGGCGTGAGTCTCCCAGATTCCTGACCACCTCCATATAGGTGCCTCTCCCAATGCTCCACCATGTAGTAGAGGCTGGCTCTTGCATGAGAGCCCACTTCTCCACTTTTTCCTTGCCTCTCTTTCCTCCACATATGCAAAAATGCCATGTAAAGCGCACTATTGTACTTACTTTTACTTACTCCTGCAGGTGCTTAAGCTTGCCACATAAGGATAAAGTCTGATGTGGCAAGTTAATCAAGAAGAGAGAGACCAGTTTGGTGACCCAAGGAAGAAATGGTGCTAAGCGAGTGTACCTAGGTGAAAAGACAATTTTGAGTCTATAGCTAATTAAATGAAGCAAAGTTAGCAACACCATTTCATTGGAAGAGGTCACTCCTTGGCAAATGCAATAAATACACGTGCTTAGCACTGTTTCTTCCTTGAGTACGAAGAAAGAGATAGAGAGGAGTAAAAAAATAATACACTTATAGCCAACCATGTTGTAGTATGAGTGACTAAGTGATGACTATGTATGACATGCCAACATCAGATACCCTAACGCAATGTGTTAAATCTCCAAGGGTGCGACAGCGTGAGCGAAGCGACGGTCGTGGTAGGCGCGACCATGATACGGGCTGCTGGCAACCCTTGGATCTGAGATCAAACAGTTGCATGATAAGTTGCTGAAAATTTGCAGAATAACCCTCCAAGATAGGATATGCAACTGTTTGATCTCAGATCCAAGGGCTGTCGGAAGCCCGTATCATGGGAGAATGGAAAGCCACTACCCTGCCGTTCTCATGCTGGTAGTTCGCTCCTACTCGTCCCCGCACGTCCTTCAATACTATGGTGGTTCGCTGCTAGTCGTCTCGTCCATTCACATTACGGCAGTTCCACTAATCCTAACCCTCCTCCCAAATCCATGGCGTCCCAAATCTCCACGATCGGTGGTGAGTACAAGGTTCGAACCATCACCGACAATGAGTTTGACTTCATCTACACCCGTTCTTTCGCGACGGTGAAATGACGCCTTTCTCGCTTCAGTCGCATGTTCGAAGACTCAGATGATGAGTGGGTCGCTGGGCTAGATGTTGAGTACACCACAGTCCTGGGACGATAGAAGGATCTATAGGACGAAGAGAGGAAGAAGCCCGCCGTGATCCAGGTTTGCGTGCATGACTTATGCTTGGTCTACCACATATGCCATGCCGATGTTGAGTGCCATGATTTTAAGGACTTCCTTGAGAGCAACCTAGTCAAATTCGTTACTGTATACTTTGGTAACGACAAAGAAGTCCTGCATCGGATAGGCCTCGTTGTAGGCAACACCTTCGACCTCCAGAAGAATCGGCTGGTGTCCTCTCGTCAGCCTTCAATGCTGACCCTGGCAGGAGCCATGGTTCATCCTTCGTACGGTAAACTGGAGAAACCTCATTACACGTTTCATCGTCATGCATGGCAGTGGAATGTACTAGATATAGACCAAATCCACTACGCTGCAAGGGATGGCTACCTTTGCTTCCATATCTACAAGGGTTGGATGAAGAGCAACAGCCAAGTGTGCGGCTCAAGCAAAGAAGTATCGGCCAAGAGGAAGAGGGACAAGGACGAAGTCGAGGACGTGGACGAGGACTCCGAGTAAGGTGGCAATGTCATTGCTCATGGTGGTTCTAATGCAGTGTCTACCGGAATAGTTGCAAAGTTTAATTTCAGGTGTGCTTAATTTAATTTGAGGGGTGTGTTGTGCTGAGCCCCCAACAGAACTATGTTATGTTTCTTCTCGTTACTTTAACTCTTCAGTACGTACATACTAGTATTTATTACATTTCATCTTTTAGTTGGTATAGTACTACCACTCGTTTTTTCACATTATATGCGTACACTATATATGGCCAACATCATATAGCCAGCAGTTTAGTTGTCAAAGAATTTCAGGGTGCTTAGTTTTGTCAAAGAATTCCAGGATGCTTAGAGGGTGCTTGGATCCAAGGGACTTACTTTAGTCTGACTAAAAATAGTCTCTTTAAGAGGCTAAAGTTCCAAGCACCCCTGACTAAGGCTGGTTGTAATGGGGAGTATCATATACTGGTATCATCCATATGATACTAGTGCATGATACTACCTCCCTAATGCATAGTATCACATATTAGTATCATGTAGTACTCTATTTATTGCCATGAATGACACAAAGTAGCATAGCAATTATTATGATACGGTATCATGATATGATACTCCACCCTCTCTTTCTTCATTTAATACTATGACACCTCATCAAAATTGCCTAGTTGGCATGCATGATACTAGTTATGATACTACCATTACGACCAGCCTAAAGAGGGGCTAAAACTAGTCTTGAGACTAAATTTTTTTTGTCAGGGGTACCCCAAGTAAAATGTGGATTAGTCCTCTCTCTACTCATTTAACTCCTCTCCTTTAACACAGGCGAGTTCTGGATTGGAGGGTTTGGAGGATAATAAGTGCTCATTAACTTGAATTTAGCCTTTTTAGTATTTGGATCCAAGCATGGGCGAGGCTAGCATGTTTTAGTCCCACTACTTTTAGTCATGGGACTAAAACGAATCCACGCACCGTCTTAGTTTTATTTGAGGGGTGGGTTGTGCTGGACACCATTATTGTGACTAGCCTTTTTAATAGTACTATATGCATAATTTGGCGACGAGCGCTCTCTATGTGTACCACCTTTTTTTAATTTGAATTTTTGCACCATGGCGCAATCCATCGATAGTACTGCTGTACAAAAGTATACATTTTTTAAAAGGCTAGAGTACTGTTCATCACATATATAGCCAGTTAAATTGTCAACCTAGAACGACGTGCATGGCATGTAGTAAACCGATACTCCCTCCTTTCCGGTTTATAGGGCTTATCTCAAAATTTTAGTTTTTTCATTTTATAAGGCTCAATTTGGTTGTTCCCCATCACATGTTCAGACTTCAAGGTGCATTAAATCATTGCATGCAAGTATTAAGAGAAAACTGACCAATGCATGCACTTTATGGATGCATGCATTGCAATTAATGCATTCGTAAACATAATTTTTTGAGGAAAACAAGAGCATTAATTGGGTGCTTTTGCAAACTACAAGAAATATTCCACCACTCATCATCTACCTTGGTTGGTGAGATTTTTGAATTGAGCCTTATAAACCGAAAATGAGGGAGTATGGAGGAAGTATAGTAAAAATGAGGTGATTTTACCGAGCGATCGGCGGGGGAGCATGGCCTGTCATGCGGTCCCAGGTGACATGTGGGCTCTTTGGGTGCATGGCATGCATATCAGTGACCCAATGCAGGCAGTGCACAGCAGAGGAACCTTTGGTGGGCCAGGGCGGTCAGAAACGGGCATTTCATAAACCAATGATTGTTCATTGAGTGTGACGTCATCTTTTTCATGTAGATAAGCCTACTATGTTGATAGCCCGTTCGATACACTGTGATTCATAAAGACCGCTTCAAACATCAATGTTCTGCTTATCACAGATAAGATTGATTAATACCCATAACAATCCATGTCCTTAACAAAGAGTGCATGCATGTATAGGTTGAACGTGTGTCTTGCGTCGTGTGCTGTGTGCATGCAGGCGTGCGAGTGTTGCGTGCGTGCGTATGTGCGTGTGTTCGTGAGTGCATATGTACGTGTCAGTGTTGCACGCCAGCATGTGTGCATGTGTACGTGTTAGTGTTGCACGCCTACATGCATGCGTGTCTTGCGTGCGTGCATGTGTACGTGCGGGGTGAGGCTACACGTCAGTCGACTGACTTTTTCATCTCTGGTCATTAGATTTTCCAGCCGTTGGATATGAAATCAAGGGCCCCCTGAGCCGCCAGCCACCACTGGCCGAACCGCCAGCCCCCGCCGCATGCGGCCGGCCCGCCCTCCCCAAAACCACTCATTTATTACCATTTTTGTCCTTCATATACGCGCTGATGGGTGGGCCCTATGGTAATGTGCGCTGCTGAATGTGGACCATTTGATTGGTCAATTGATCGTGTTATCAACAAATTACGGAGCTGTATGGTGAGCCAGTGACCGTATGATCACCCTAAAATGTACTCCTATTTTATTAACACAGTACGAACTCAAACTACCATTTCTTTCTTTCATATATGGGCTGACAGGTGGGCCCCACGGTTACGCGCCTCGATGGTGCAACACTAGTTACGCCGCGTGGAACGTTTGACTGGTCATTTGATTGTGTCATCAACAAAATATGGAGTTGTACGGGTGAGCCAGTGACCGTATAATCATTATATGTATTTGCTTAACACGGTACAGACGCAAGGGCTCATATATACGCGCAAGCACTCACCGCTATAAGCGCACACACGCGAACCCTACCCCTATGAGAACCTTCGAGAGAGTGGGCCAGCATATTTGATCTTGAGATTTTACGAAGTCACCATAGGTGCCTCGTAGTCGAGTGGAACGTCTCCTCCCACTGAACGTACGTCGCCGGAAAATACTGAAATTAACACAAGATAAATGCGAGCACCGGGACTTTAACCTTGGTGGGATCGATAAACCACTCTCCTCTAACCATCCAACCACATGTTGGTTAGCCCGACAAAATGTATGTGGTGACCGTATGAGCTTAGTCTGAAGTCCAGTGACCATATCATGCTTTCGCTTAAAATACAATGACCGTAAGTGTCGTCAACAAAATACGGAGCACGCATCAAATGCAAAGTCCGTCAGTGTCATCAACAAAATATGGAGACGTATCGTGAGCTAGATACCGTTGTACTATTGTATATGCTTATTTTCATAGTGGCCGATTGCGTGTGTGGTGTGGTGGGCACATCATTTCTAGTTGTGGTGGGTCAACATGAAGACTCATGGGTCGGTTCCATCCTGCGCCACATATAGGTTGGACCGAGACGTGTTATACGAAGACCCATGTGGAGGACTCGGTGTACAATACGAAGCTACCAGAGTCGCGGAGGACTCTATCCCCACTGGTGATAAGCCGACTATATATGATTTGTAACCCTAGGCCCTTAGTATGTTATACAAGCTTGGGGGCTAGTTCGTCGATAGTATACACACACGCACAATGCCTGGTATTCACGTGTACTTTGTACACACCCCTATCACTAATATACAGTACCAGGAGTAGGATCTTTCTTCAACTGCAATTGAATTCTAGCATGTGCATGTGTTTATTTCATATTATCGAGCCATAGAGTGAGAGCGGTTTGAAATACAGGCAATGGATGCTTTTGCAATTCATATATAAACATTAATTAGTGCACTCCATGTTGTTAGTGTGAAGCACTTTATACATTTGTCACTTGCATGGATACATTCCAAATTGCTAGCTACGAAATAGAATACATGTCGAATTCAACATAAAGAGGGTTTTGAAGATTCGAATTCATAGGAAGTGCATTCATCTATTTGAACCCGAGATAATGGCATTTGTAAATCAGATGTTAAATGGGCATCAATCTTTGTTGTGAGTTTGAACATGCTATATATATTCATACACATATCTAACTTTTTTTTGCAACCAAGGACATTATATCTGGAACCATGCATGAACCGTGGTAAGTTGCATATTTTTTAATATATACTCATGTACAATGTATATTCAAATGTACCCCTCCATTCCAAAATAATCGTAGCTTTTGGATTTTCATGAGTAAAGATTTGTGAAGTTTGACAAATCCTGAAAGTTCAATTCAAGAGAACCAAAAACGTTAAATGCTTCTGCTCCCAAATATTGAGGGCTCATTTCATTCAAAGGAATTGCATAGGATTTTTGGAGGATTTAAACCCTTAGAAAATATTCCTGTGATGCTCATTTGATTTGTACGATTGGCATCCTTGGGAATTTTTCCATATGATCCATTTGTACTACATTTTGGAGGAAAATTTCCATCCACTCAAACCTCTTTGTAGAATTCCTTCGTTTTTCCTATGCTGTCAAACATTATTTCAAATCTTGTAGGATACTATGGGACATGTCACCCTATTCCTGCATTTTTCCTATTCCTTCATTTTGACAATCATGTGAATCAAAGAGGCCCTGAACGAAGCGCCAAATAAGCCTCTAGTCACCCGAAACCACGCGAGACTAATGTTTTGGTGGTAGGAAATTACTGTCCTGACTCTGGCCCATGTAGCCTATCGGCCCAATATCCAAAGGTCTAAGCTGGGGTAGGTTTGTAACTTCACCAAGACGCCAGACAAGCATTCGTACGCCGTGGGCGCCTACCCATGCGCTCGACCAAAATCTATCCCGCCCACATTTGGGACACCTGACATGACTGTCCTACCCCCAACCCGCAATATGTCCGAAATTTTAGATGGGGGGAAAGTTTGTCACTTTCCCCAAATTTCAAACAAGCGTGTCTCAAACCGAAACATTGTTCCCCCTTAGTTCCCCGCCTCCCTCCGTTTCCCCATTCATACTCCGTGGGCGCAAAAACGCCCTCTCCACCAGCCACGAAACCCCAGCATCCTCTGTCCTCCACCCCATAACGGCCAATAGACCGCCGCCCTCCTCCATCACGCCGGAGCCGGTACCCCGACGTTGTCATCCAACGCAACCGCAACCACAACGCCCTCAAGGACTTAGCAGCTGAAGCCGAGGCAGAGCTGCCCCCATGACGCCGATGCTGACGTGCGCCGTACCAGAACCACTCCGACCATGCCGTCCTGCGCCTCACTGCTGCGGCTCCACTGTCGCAACCGTCCACCGCACCGGAGCTGTTCCTGCTACGCCATCGTTCGCCGCCTCCGATCTGCTTCCCCGCCGCCGACAGATGTCCACCGACCACACTCAACAACTTGGCCATGGGTTCGTCCAAGGCTGCACCATCCTCCACAACTTCTGCTTTCCGGCGAACAACAAGAAGATCGTCAAAAAAACAGAAGGAGGACACATCATTGCCAGCAGAAAGAGGTATTCCTCTTCCCTTATTCGTGCAAATCTTATGTCTCCGCTCACACCGTATTCATCCCACGAAAGAAACTAGTTGAGCGCTTCTTACTGCATCTTCTTCGTGATACTAAATGCATAATGTTTCCTCCCTTTTACTATTTCACCTTTGCTAGAGGTTAGTAGCCCGCCTGGATTTCAATTCAGGGTCAGTCAAACCGCAATTGAAAGAAGCAGCACCCGCTTAGGCGCACGGCGCACCTAGTCCGCCTATTCCCCGGGGAAGCGGTGCATCGGTGTCTATCATGGGGGTGTGGGGCGCAGGAGCTGCTTGCGCCCAATCTGGAGGTCGGCGGGGCTTGAATGGATGGCCGGGGCGGTGGAGCCAAGCACGGCAGTGCGGTGAGGTCCAGGGGAGGTCGCAGGCAAGGGATGAATACTGGGCCGGTGGTCGCTGGCGTTTCGAGGAAGATCGTCAACATTGACTCGCTGGAGGTAGATGAAGGCGATCTGCCCGTTCTTTGCACATCGGACGGTGCAGAAAAAATGGACTGACCTATTTGCTTTCAGTCGACTGTTATTTTCATAGAATCATGTAGTAATTTAGTGTGCCATGCATGTTGTAGAGCTATCATATGTCTCCCATCATTTATTTCTCACCGACCTGCTACCTGCTACCTTTACACTGTACTAATTGTGCACACACTTCACCCATACTCACACTATTGTTTTTTATGCATGGGTATTTTAGACACTGACACAGTGTTAATGAATGCAGAAAAGAAAAGACAGAAGTCGCTCCAGTGTAATTCGAAGATAAGCACTAAGCGTTCCGCGCTCTAACGGGTGCAATGTCAGCAGTTGGAGACAGTAAACTTAGCTCTGCAGTTGATGATCTCAATTGCCACACACAACCATCCCTGGTGCTTGCTTTAACTTCACGCGGTCAAATGTGGTTGCATGTTGCATATGGTGTCTAGCTTGTATTGCTTCCAATTTGGTTAAATTGCATCTACTTACTTTATATATTATACATTTGATAATGACATGCCTTCCTGTTTTTGATACATACTACATATGTCTATTAACCATGTTCGTACATCAAACTAATGCTCTTTTGTATCCCTCGTCAATCACTTATGATGAGACAGTCACCCGAGTGGGTTTCTGTGAGATGCCATACTCGTTTAAAGAGTGCAGTGTCATCCTCCCCACATGATTCTCAAGAAACAGGAAGGCTAAATGAAGATAGTCAACGTAGCTCTCTAGTTGATCACCGCAATTCCCCCACACCACCATCGGAGGTGCTTGCTCTTACTTGGCAGTGTGATATGTAGTGTTCGTCTTACATGAAAGTAGTGTTCATCAGTATCATGCATCAATGAGTTCTGAAGAGCAAATTTTATTCCTTTTTCTTGTGGGTTTGACTTGACAAGGCAAAATCAAGAAAGGGGAAGGAAAAGAGTAAGGAAGGCGATGATGGTGGTCCTTTGCAGCAACGTAAACGGAGCATCTGTACCGATTCTCCTTGTACTGATAGTGCATTACAAGGTTCAAGTCTCCGCTCCCCTACTCCACCATCCAAGGTGCTTGCTCTAACTTGGCAGTGTGATATCTAGTTGCATTTTGCATATGGTGTCTAGCTCGTATTGCTCCTAATTAGTGTAAACTGCATCTGCTTAGCTTACACAAGATATATGTGAATATGACACGCTTTCCTGTTTTTGGTACATACTATATCTTATGATAAGGCACTTTTCTTGTGTATCCCTCATCAATGCTCCTAATTTGTTAAATTGCATCTCCTTAGCCTTCCTGTTTTTGGTACATACTACATCTGCCTATCACACCATGTTCTTACATCAAACTACTGTTCTTGTGTATCCGCCGTCTATCACTTATGATGAGACAGTCACGCGTGTGGGTTAATACGAGACGCAATACTCTTATAGAGAATGCAATTTCATCCTCTCCACATGATTCTCAAGAAACAGCAAGCCTAAATGAATATATTGAACATAGTTCTGTACCTGAAGACCGCACTTCCCCTACACCACCATCACAGGTGCTTGCTCTAACTTCGCAGTGTGATATGTGGTTGCATCTTGCATACGGTGTCTAGCTTGTAATGCTTCTAATTAGGGTAAATTGCATCTGCTTAGTTTACACACATACCTATGAATATGACATGCCTTCCTATTTTTGGTACACACTACATCTATGTGTTAACCTTGTTCTTACATGAAACTACCTCTCTTATATATCCTGCATCAATCACTTACGATGAGTCACCTTTATTCGTTGCATATTGCATATTATTTCTAGCCTGTTGCCATGTATTACTTCTAATTTGGTCAAATACATTTGTTAGGGCACCCTTTTAATTTGGTAGAGTGATATTGGTTTCATCTTTCATATGGTTTCTAGCTTGCATCGATTCTAAGAAGTTCAAGCACCTTGTGCTTAGTTTACACTTTATACATCATACATGTCAATATGTCACGCCGTCCTGTTTTTCATATATATTCAATCCTCCTATCATGCGGCTGCCTTACATGAAAGTAGTGTTCGTCAGTATCATGCATCAATGAGTTCTGAAGAACAAATTTTATTCTTTTTTTCTTATGGGTTTGACTTGACAAGGCAAAATCAAGAAAGAGGAAGGAAAAGAGTAAGGAAGGCGATGATGGTGGTCCTCTGCAGCAACTTAAAGGGAGCATCTGTACCGATTCTCCTTGTACTGATAGTGCATTACACGGTCCAAGTCTCCGCTCCCCTACTCCACCATCCAAGGTGCTTGCTCTAACTTGGCAGTGTGATATCTGGTTGCATGTTGCATATGGTGTCTAGCTCGTGTTGCTCCTAATTAGTGTAAACTGCATCTACTTGGGTTACACATGATACATGTGAATATGACACGCTTTCCTGTTTTTGGTACATACTATATCTGTCTATCACACCATGTTCTTACATGAAACTACTCTTCTTGTGTATCCTGCATTAGTCACTTATGATGGGACACCTTTAAGGTGGCAGTGTGATATTGGTTTGCGTCTTGAATATGATTTCTAGCATGTATTGCTTCTAGTTTGATGAACGCCACATATGACGAGACAATTTTAACTTGGCGGAGTGATATTAACTGCACCTTCGATATGGTGTCTTGCAGTGTTTCTAATTTGTTGAAGTGCCTGCTGCTTAGTTACCACATCATAGGTGTGAATATGTCAAGTCGTCCATTTTTTCATACATATTCCATCCTCGCATGATGACTTTGCCTTTCATCAGAGTAGTGTTCGTCAGTATCATGCATGAATGAGTTCTGAAGAGCAAATGATATTCCTTTTTCTTGTCGGTATGACCTCACACTGCAAAATCAATAAAGCTGAAGGAAATTGGCAAGGCATTGGGTGATGGTGGTCCTTCCGAGCAACTGAAACAGAGGTTCTCTACAGATTCTACTCCGCCATCCTCCCAACAAGATTCGCAAGACAACGCAAAGCTAGACAGTCAACGTAGCTGTGTAGATGGTGAGCACATCTCCCCTACTCCACCATCACAGGTGCTTGCTCTAACTTGGCACTATAATATGTGGTTGCACCTTGCGTATGATGTCTAGCTTGTATTGCTTCTAACTTTGTTGAATTGCATCTGCTTACTTTACACATAATGCCTGTGAATATGACATGTGTTCCTGTTTCTACATCAGACTACTATTCTTGCATATCCCGCATCAGTCACTTATGATAAGGCACCTTTAAGTCGCCACTATGATATTGGTTGTGTCTTGCATATGATTTCTAGCATGTACTGCTTCTAATTTGTTGAAACGCCATACAGTTTGAACTTCGCAGAGTGATATTGGTTGCATCTTTCATATGGTGTCTAGCTTGCAGTGCTTCTAATTTGTTGAAATGCCTTCTGCTTAGTTACCACATCATAGGTGTGAATATGTCACACCATCCTGTTTTTCATACATATTCCATCCTCGCATCATGTGTTTGCCTTTCATCCGAGTAGTGTTCGTCAGTATCATGCATGAATGAGTTCTGAAGAGCGAATTCTATTCCTTTTTCTTATCGGTTTGACTTCACAATGCAAAATCATTACAGCTTAAGGTAATTAGTCCGGTAGTGGATGATGGTGGTCCTTCGGAGCAACTCAAACAGGGGGTCTCTACAGATTCTACTCCGCCATCCTCCCAACAAGATTCGCAAGACAACACAAGGCTGGACAGTCAACGTAGTTGTGTGGATGATGAGCACATCTCCCCTACTCCACCATCACAGGTGCTTGCTCTAACTTGACACTATTATATGTGGTTGCATGTTGCGTATGATGTCTAGCTTGTATTGCTTCTACTTGAATTGCATCTGCTTACTTTACACATAATGCCTGTGAATATGACACGTGTTCCTGTTTCTAGAACATACGTGTACATGATGAGCACATCTCCCCTACTCCACCATCACAGGTGCTTGCTCTTACTTGGAACTATTATACGTGGTTGCGTTTTCCGTATGATGTCTAGTTTGTATTGCTTCTGATTATGTTGAATTGCATCTGCGTAGCTTACAACTTATACCTGCAACGATCACTTACCCATAAGACACATTTAACTTGGGACTGTGATGTAGGTTGCATCTTGCATTGTCTGCTAGCTTGTACTGCTTCTAATTTCTTGAAATGGCTCTTATGACGAGACACTTTTTACTTGATAGAGTGATATTGGTTGCATGTTCATATGGTGCCTAGCTTTCATTTCTTCTAATTTTGTTGAAATGCCTTCTGCTTACTGTTTTTCCATACATATTCCATCCTCCTATCGTACGTGCGAATATGAAACACTGTCTTTTTTTGTATATATTCCATCCTCCTATCCCGCGCTTGCCTTACATCAAAGTAGTGTTCGTATGTATCATGCATCAACCAGTTATGTGGAGCTAATTTTATTCATCTTCTTGTGGTTTTGACTTCATAAGGCAATATCAGAAAATAGGAAGGAAAAGAGTAAGTTAGGGGATGTTGGTGGTCCTCCCCACCAACGCAAACAGAGACTCTCTAGATTTTCCACTGCTACTGCTAATGAAGTTGAAGTACCAAGTCTACATGATGAGTTCATCTCCCGTACTCCACCATCGCAGGTGCTTGCTCTAAGTTGATAGTGTGATAATTGGTTTCATGTTGCATATGTTGTCTAGCCTGTATTTCTTCTATTTTGATTAAATTGCACCTGCTGAGTTTATACGTTATACATGTGCATATGACATGGCTTTCTGTGTCTAGAATACACTGCATCTATCTATCATACCATGTTCTTACATCAAAGTACTGCTGTTGTGTATCCTGCATCAGTCACTCATGATTGGACGCTTCTAACATGGAAGTTTGATAGTGGTTGCATCTTGCATTGATTTCTATGTTGTACTGCTTCTAATTTTTCGAATTGCCACTTATGACAAGACACTTTTAACTTGGCAGAGTAATATTGGTTGCATATTTCATATGGTGTCTAGCTTGCATTACTTCTATTTTCTTGAAAATCCTTCTGCTTAGTTTGCACATCGTAGCTGTGAATATGTCATGCCGTCCTGTTTTTCTTACATATTCCATCCTCATACGGTTGTCTTACATCAAAGTATTGCTTGTCTGTATCATGCATCAATGAGTTCTGAAGAGTGATTTTATTCTTTTGTGTTGTGGGTACAGCTTGACATGGCAAAGTCAAAAAAGACCAAGGAAAATAATATAGTAGGGAGTGCTGTTACTCGTCGGGTGAAACGGAAAAGGTTCTGCTGTCGAGATTCTGTTGGTACTTATAGTGCAGTAGAAGGTCCAAGTCCATCGGCTAAATCTACAAAAACAGTATCACCTGCTCCACCAGCTGCATCATCCACTTCAACTGTACCAGCATCTCAACCAGTTACTCATTCGTTTGCTCCGAAAATGGCCAGTTCCCAAGCTGCCTTCACACCTAACACTACATCCGAAGCACTGCTGACACAACAGGACTTGGCAAGATTAGATGAACCTCATGAGCATCAACACCAAGATGGTACCTGACCGAGTCAAGTTGCAGTTGCATGCTCCTTTATATGTACTCTCACTGTTTGATGTACACTAACACTTTCCATATTCGTTGTTGAACTAGCACCACAGCGCAAGCGGAAACAGACATCAGGGATAATGCTTGATAGATTAACCAAATCTAAAGGAGGAAGAATGGAGATCCATTTTGAGGCAAGTTTAAAAAGGCCACGTGATGCTACAGAGTCAGCCAAGTTAGTATCAGAGGCAGCCGTTGCCGTTAGGTGTCATGCACGTATCCTCCCAACGTGAATCCAGTACAGGAATGAGAAAGACAATACCCAGTTTAACACCTTCTGTAAGTGCATCTAGTGCCACCCCTAGTTGGTTTTGGAGTATTGACGACAAACCTAGTTGAGGGACTAATGTGTTTGTGAGAATTGTAGGATAACACAGGTAGAAGTCCCTCATTCATTCGGTTTTCCTACCAGAGATGACCCCTAAGAATGTATGAAGACATTCATGTCAAAGGTGGTATATGAAGATATTCACATTGAAGACTATGACAAGAGAAGACATCGCATGAAGCCTATGGAGCTCGAAGACTTAGATCTTTCGTAGTTCTTTTTCTTCTTTGTTGAGTCATAGGAACCACCGTACTGGTAAGTGGGGTCCAAGAGAACCAGTCATAATGACTGAAGTGATGCTTAACCAAAACCTATGTCTTCGAGTGAAGACTATGAGAGCGAATCTTGTCCAGAGTCGGACAAGTCAGCTTTGCTTGTAGCCCAAGTAAAGTTGCCGTGTGAGTTTGAAACCTGACCTTTGGAACACGCGTCAGTTCCTTAGTGACCCAGGGTCATTTCGGTCAAATCAGGTCGGGTTGCCTAATGGCTATAAATAGCCCACCCCCTACAACCATAAATGGTTGGCTGCTCAGAGCTAGAGTACGGCTTTTGTCGTTTGAGAGCAACCCACCTCGAAGCCTTTGAGAGAGAATTCCTTGCGAGGATAAAGCCCTAACCACCCAGAGCCAAAGAGAATTAGGCATCACTTAAGTCTTCTTGTCTGTGTGATCTGAAGACTTATTACACTTGAGGACTGTGAATCCTCCACCCGGTTAGGCATCGCGTTCTGAGCATCCAAGAGACATTGTGGATCGCCGGTGAACGAAGTCTGTGAAGGTTTGGGAGTCTACCTTGAAGACTTACGAGAGTGATTGGGCGAGGTCTGTGTGACCTTAGCTCAAGGGGAATACGGTGAGGACTGGGTGTCCTCAGCTGCGTGTTCAGGACTGGGTGTCCGGGACTGTGTGTCCTCGGGTTTAAATACCTAGCCGCCTTTACCAGACGTACAGTTGTCACGGCAACTGGAACTGGTCCAACAAATCATTGTCTTCAATGAGTCACTGGTTTCATCCTTCCCTTCCCTTTACTTACTGTTACTCCTTGTGAAGTCTCTGTATGTTTGCACTATCTTTTGTCTTCACTGAGTGAATGCGTGTTCTGTTTGGCTTCATAACATCTTCCTACCTGATCCTTACTACATTGCTGCTATTAGTCATTGTGCTCTCACTCCATTGAATACTTAACTATGGTTTGCCTAGTGTATTCTACCTTCCGCTGCATGGTAATAGGTTTATTTCTATCGTTTGTCTTCGAAACTTCCACGTTTTAAAGACTTTCATAAAAATCGCCTATTCACCCCCCCTCTAGTCGATATAACGCACTTTCACCTTCCTTGACCATTTATCCGTAAGTAATGTTATTCATCGCAATTAGTAATATTGTCTTGCTCTGTCCCATACTTTCTAGATTCCTCCTAATAAGACTTACATTCTTTTTTCAACAGATGAGGTTCAAGTTGGATCCGAAAGATGATGCAACTAGACAAGCATGCACTCATGTTTTTCAGTCTGCTCTACGACAGTATCGGTACCACCTTAGAAAATCTCACTTTGAAGGCAAGGCTAAAAATGAAATCGCCCAAACATCTCCAGTGGATATATTACAGATGAAGACTGGACAGCCCTCGTTAAACACCAGTCTGATCCAAAGTATCAGGTAGGCTATATGTATTTGATCAGACCACATATTGAACTTGTATTTATGTATGTGCCTTACAAGTGTATCTTCTTCTAGGCTAACTGTTTGAAGAACAAAACCAACCGTTCTAAAGTGAAATTCCAACAGACCACAGGATCTCGTAGCTATATTGCACACTACGAGGCTCTTGTAAATAGCTACTACTTCCTTCTTTTTTTGTGCCATATTATAGTATCTATATTGACTTGTTCCAAATACAGAGGAAATCCCGTGCGGACCAAAAAGAACCTGAACCGAATGCAGTGCAAATCTTCAAGGATTGCCACACCAGCAAGATGAAGGGCATGAGCACACCAGTTCAAGCTGCTGTTGTAAGTCCTTACTCCTCCTACCTTGAACTGATTGGTACTGTGATGTGTTCATTTAACTACTTGGTTTGCAGCCAATGTCAGTTACTCTGTTCACTTTTATTCACATTTGTCTTAATGTATCATTTCACCTTACATGGTTTAAAAGAGATGAAGGATATTCTTTTGGTGTTGATCTGTAATCTGGTTGTTATGTTCACGTGCGCACACAATGATAAAATAGTCTGGTAACGTTTAAGGATAAAATAGTATGACATCATTCATATCATGGGCATGCTACATCTAAGGAAATAGACAATACAGTAGGCATGCTACATGGACATATGTTCCGAAAGTGATTCTATTATGTAGTTGGCACTACAATACATGCTAATGTATTACAGTAGTTCACAAAAATAAGTTATGTATAAACGTTTAACCTACTTTGTTTGTTTTTGTCTCATTAGTAACTTATCTGGTACATTAATCTACAAGTTCAAACTTTCAGGAAGCTATGAAACAAATGATTGAACAGCCACAACCACCTGAAGGTGACGAGGCTACTATAGGCACAATGCCACCTCTTGATGCAGTGCGTCAGTATCTCTCCACTAACAGTGCAAAAAGCACCTTCCTGCATAATTTTGGGTTGGTTGTCAAGGTAACCTCGTCCAAATCGCCTACTGAACAAAATCTTCCTGCTAGACAGAGTGATATATCTGTGCTCCAGACACAAGTCCAATCCCTAGTGGATGTTGTTTCGGAAACAAGAATAGTGGTTGAGAAATGTCGTCAAGATATGAATGGTTTTGAAACGAGACTATCAGACATTCGCTTCGTTGTTCAAGAGCAATGGCGGAAAAAGGTGGAGATCGTGCTGCTCCATCAGATTCTACAGCCTGAAATATTAGCACTCAGGTCAAATGATATGTGCTTCTATACATCTGATGGTGCTTTTATCTGGAAGGACTATAAACTTTATGCCAACATGCCTTTTTTGTATGGTTGGAATTTATTTTGTGGTGATACAACATTTATGATGCTGCCTCAAGCTGCAGTAATTACGATGCTATTTTTGTATAGTGTAGGTTATCTTAGTAATGTATTCGTGAAGGAAATATGCCCTAGGGGCAATAATAAAGTTATTATTTATTTCCTTATATCATGATAAATGTTTATTATTCATGCTAGAATTGTATTAACCGGAAACATAATACATGTGTGAATACATAGACAAACATAGTGTCACTAGTATGCCTCTACTTGACTAGCTCATTGATTGAAGATGGTTATGTTTCCTAACCATAGACATGAGTTGTCATTTGATTAATGGGATCACATCATTAGGAGAATGATGTGATTGACTTGACCCATTTCGTTAGCTTAGCACTTGATCGTTTAGTTTTTTGCTATTGCTTTCTTCATGACTTATACATGTTCCTATGACTATGAGATTATACAACTCCCGTTTATGTGCTACCAAACGTCACAACATAACTGGGTGATTATAAAGGTGCTCTACAGGTGTCTCCGAAGGTACTTGTTGGGTTGGCGTATTTCGAGATTAGGATTTGTCACTCCGATTGATGGAGAGGTATCTCTGGGCCCTCTCGGTAATGCACAGCACATAAGCATTGCAACTAATAAGTTAGTTGCGGGATGATGTATTACAGAACGAGTAAGAGACTTGACGGTAACAAGATTGAACTAGGTATTGAGATATGAACGATCAAATCTCGGGCAAGTAACATACCGATGACAAAGGGAACAACGTATGTTGTTATGCGGTCTGACCGATAAAAGATCTTTGTAGAATATGTAGGAGCCAATATGAGCATCCAGGTTCCGCTATTTGTTATTGACCGGAGACGCGTCTCGATCATGTCTACATTGTTCTCGAACCCGTAGGGTCGGCACGCTTAACGTTACGATGACAGATTCATTATGAGTTTATATATTTTGATGTACCGAAGGTTGTTCGTAGTCCCGGATGTGATCACGGACATAACGAGGAGTCTAGAAATAGTCGAGACATAAAGATTGATATATTGGACGACTGTATTCGGACACAGGAATGGTTCCGGGAGTTATCAGATATAAAACGGAGTACTGGGGGTTACCGGACCCCCCCCCCCCGGGGGTTAATGGGCCTCATGGGCCCAAAGTGGAGCAGAGGAGGGGCGGCCAGGGCAGGCTGCACGCCCCCTCCTCCTCTAGTCCGAATTGGACAAGGAGGGAGGGGCGGCGCCCCCTTTCCTTTCTCTCCTCTCTCCCTTCCTTCCCCCTCTCCTAGTTGGACAAGGAAAGGAGGGAGTCCTACTCCCGGTAGGGGTAGGACTCCTCCCTGGCGCGCCTCCTCCTGGCCGACCGCCCCTCCCCCTTGCTCCTTTATATACGGGGGCAGGTGGGCACCTCTAGACACAACAATTGATCCTTGAGATCTATTAGCCATGTGCGGTGCCCTCCTCCACCATAATCTTCGATAATATTGTAGCGGTGCTTCGGCGAAGCTCTGCGACGGTAGAACATCAAGATCATCACCACGCCGTCATGCTAACGGAACTCTTCCCCGACATTCTGCTGGATCAGAGTCCAGGGATCGTCATCGAGCTGAACGTGTGCTAGAACTCGGAGGTGCCGTAGTTTCGGTGCTTGATCGGTCGGGCCGTGAAGACGTACGACTACATCAACCACGTTGTGCTAATGCTTCCGCTTCCGGTCTACGAGGGTACGTAGACAACACTCTGCCCTCTCGTTGCTATGCATCACCATGATCTTGCGTGTGCGTAGGAATTTTTTTTGAAATTACTATGTTCCCCAACAATGGCATCCGAGCCTATGTTTTATGCATTGATGTTGTGCACGAGTAGAACACAAGTGAGTTGTGGGCGATATAAGTCATACTGCTTACCAGCATGTCATACTTTGGTTCGGCGGTATTGTTGGATGAAGCGGCCCAGACCGACATTACGCGTACGCTTACGCGAGACTAGTTCTACCGACGTGCTTTGCAAACAGGTGGCTGGCGGGTGTCAATTTCTCCAACTTTAGTTGAACCAAGTGTGGCTACGCCCGGTCCTTGTGTACGCCCGGTGCATGTCAGTCGGTGGAACCAGTCTCACGTAAGAGTACGTGTAAGGTCGGTCCGGGCCGCTTCATCCCACAATGCCACCGAATCAAGATTGGACTAGTAACGGTAAGCATATTGAACAACATCAACGCCCACAACTACTTTGTGTTCTACTCGTGCATAGAATCTACGCAATAGACCTAGCTCATGATGCCACTGTTGCGGAACGTAGAAGAAATTCAAAATTTTCCTACGTGTCACCAAGATCTATCTATAGAGAGACTAGCAACGAGGGGAAGGAGAGTGCATCTACATACCCTTGTAGATCGCTATGCGGAAGCGTTCAAGAGAACGGGGTTGATGGAGTCGTACTCGTCGTGATCCAAATCACCGATGATCCTAGTGCCCAACGGACGGCACCTCCGTGTTCAACACACGTACAGCCCGGTGACGTCTCCTTCGCCTTGATCACGCAAGGGGAGAAGGAGAGGTTGGGGAAGACTCCATCCAGCAACATCACGACGGTGTGGTGGTGATGGAGGAGCGTGGCAATCCTGCAGGGCTTCGCCAAGCACCGCGAGATATGAGGAGAAAGAGAGGGACGACTACACCAACAGGCAGAGATCAGATCGCGTTTATTGGGCAGCCCCTAGGCCTCATATATATAGGGTAAGGGGAGGAGGGTGCGCCCCCTCTAGGGTTCCCACCCCTAGAGGGGCGGCAGCCCCAAACCCATCTATGGGTGGCGGCCACAAGGGGGGAGGAGAGGGAGGCGCAGGGAGTATGGGCCTTAGGGCCCATCTGCCCTTAGGGTTTGCCCCCTCTCCCCTTCTAGGCGCATGGACTTTAGTGGGAGGCGCCCCAGCCCACCTAGGGGCTGGTGCCTTCTCACACTTGGCCCATGTATGCCTCTGGGGCCCATGGCCCCCCCCGGTGGACCCCCGGACCCCTCCGGTGGTCCCGGTACATTACCGATAAACCCCGAAACCTTTCCGGTGTCCAAAACAGGACTTCCCATATATAAATCTTTACCTTCGGACCATTCCAGAACTCCTCGTGACGTCCGTGATCTCATCCGGGACTCCGAACAACATTCGGTAACCACATACAAACTTCCTTTATAACCCTAGCGTCATCGAACCTTAAGTGTGTAGACCCTACGGGTTCGGGAGACATGCAGACATGACCGAGACATTCTCCGGTCAACAACCAACAGCGGGATCTGGATACCCATGTTGGCTCCCACATGTTCCATGATGATCTCATCGGATGAACCACGATGTCAAGGACTTAATCAATCCCGTATACAATTCCCTTTGTCTATCGGTACGATACTTGCCTGAGATTTGATCGTCGGTATCCCGATACCTTGTTCAATCTCGTTACCGGCAAGTCTCTTTACTTGTTCCATAACACATCATCCCGTGATCAACTCCTTGATCACATTGTGCACATTATGATGATGTCCTACCGAGTGGGCCCATAGATACCTCTCCGTCACACGGAGTGACAAATCCCAGTCCCGATTCGTGCCAACCCAACAGACACTTTCGGAGATACCCGTAGTGTACCTTTATAGCCACCCAGTTACATTGTGACGTTTGGCACACCCAAAGCACTCCTACGGTATCCGGGAGTTGCACAATCTCATGGTCTAAGGAAATGATACTTGACATAAGAAAATCTTTAGCATACGAACTACACGATCTGGTGCTATGCTTAGGATTGGGTCTTGTCCGTCACATCATTCTCCTAATGATGTGATCCCGTTAGCAACGACATCCAATGTCCATGGTCAGGAAACCCTAACCATCTATTGATCAACGAGCTAGTCAACTAGAGGCTTACTAGGGACATGGTGTTGTCTATGTATCCACACATGTATCTGAGCTTCCTATCAATACAATTCTAGCATGGATAATAAATGATTATCATGAACAAGGAAATATAATAATAATCAATTTATTATTGCCTCTAGGGCATATTTCCAACAGTCTCCCACTTGCACTAGAGTCAATAATCTAGTTCACATCGATATGTGATTAACACTCAAGGTCACATCCCCATGTGACTAACACCCAAAGAGTTTACTAGAGTCAATAATCTAGTTCACATTTACCATGTGGTCAACACTCGATGAGTTCTGGGTTTGATCATGTTATGCTTGTGAGAGAGGTTATAGTCAACGGGTCTGAACCTTTTAGATCCGTGTATGCTTTACAAATCTCTATGTCATCTCCTAGATGCAGCTACCACGCTCTATTTGGAGCTATTCCAAATAACTGTTCTACTATACGAATCCAGTTTACTACTCAGAATAATCTGGATTAGTGTCAAAGTTTGCATCGGCATAACCCTTTACGACGAACTCTTTTACCACCTCCATAATCGAGAAAATTCCTTAGTCCACTAGTTACTAAGGATAACTTTGACCGCTGTCCTGTGATCCATTCTTGGATCACTCTTGTACCCCTTGACTGACTCATGGCAAGGCACACTTCAGGTGCGGTACACATCATAGCATACTGTAGAGCCTATGTCTTAAGCATAGGGGACGACCTTCGTCCTTTCTCTCTATTCTGCCGTGGTCGAGCTTTAAGTCTTAACTTCATGCCTTACAACTCAGGCAAGAACTCCTTCTTTGACTGATCCATCTTGAACACCTTCAAGATCATGTCAAGGAATGTGCTCATTTGAAAGTACCATTAAGCATTTTGATCTATCCTTATAGATCTTGATGCTCAATGTTCAAATAGCTTAATCCAGGCTTTCCATTGAAAAACACTTTCCAAATAACCCTATATGCTTTCCAGAAATTCTACGTCATTTCTGATCCATAATATGTCAACAACATATACTCATCAGAAATTCTATAGTGCTCCCACTCACTTATTTGGAAATACAAGTTTCTCATAAACTTTGTATAAACCCAAAATCTTTGATCATCTCATCAAAGCGTACATTCCAACTCCGAGATGCTTACTCTAGTCCTTAGAAGGATTACTGGAGCTTTGCATACTTATTAGCATCTTTCAGGATTGACAAAACCTTCCCGTTGTATCACATACAACCTTTCCTCAAGAAAATCGTCGAGGAAACAATGTTTCGACATCCTATCTGCAAGATTTCATAAATAATGCAGTAACCGCTAATATAATTCCAACAGACTCTTAGCATCGCTACGAGTGAGAAAGTCTCATCGTAGTCAACTCCTTGAACTTGTCGGGAAACATCTTAACGACAAGTCGAGCTTTCTTAATGGTGACATTTACCATCATTGTCCGTCTTCCTTTTAAAATCCATCTGTACTCAACAGCCTCACGACCATCGAGCTGTTCTGTCAAAGTCTACACTTTGTTTCCATACATGGATCCTCTCTCGGATTTTTTATGGCCTCGAGCCATTTATCGGAATCCGGGCCCACCATCACTTCTCCATAGCTCGTAGGTTCATTGTTGTCTAGCAACATGACTTCCAAGACAGGATTACATACCACTCTGAAGTAGTACGCATCCTTGTCATCCCACGAGGTTTGGTAGTGACTTGATCTGAAGTTTCATGATCACTATCATAAGCTTCCACTTCAATTGGTGTAGGTGCCACAGGAACAACTTCCTGTGCCCTGCCACACACTAGTTGAAGAGACGGTTCAATAACCTCATCAAGTCTCCACCATCCTCCCACTCAATTCTTTCGAGAGAACCTTTTCCTCGAGAAAGGACCTGATCCTAGAAACAATCCCTTATTGCTTTTGGATCTGAGACAGTGGTATACCCAACTGTTTTGGGTGTCCTATGAAGATGCATTTATCCGCTTTGGGTTCGAGCTTATCAGCCTGAAACTTTTTCACATAAGCGTCGCAGCCCCAAACTTTTAAGAAATGACAGCTTAGGTTTCTCTAAACCATGGTTCATACGGTGTCATCTCATCGGAATTACGTGGTGCCCTATTTAAAGTGAATGTGGTTGTCTCTAATGCCTAACCCATAAACTATCGTGGTAATTCGATAAGAGACATCATGGTATGCATCATATCCAATAGGGTGCAGTTATGATGTTCGGACACACCATCACACTATGGTGTTCCAGGATGTATTAGTTGTGAAACAATTTCCACAATGTCTTTATTCTGTGCCAAACTCGTAATTCAGATATTCATCTCTATGATCATATCATAGATATTTTATCCTCTTGTCACGACGATCTTTCAACTTCACCCTGAAATTACTTGAACCTTTCAATAATTCAGACTCGTGATTCATCAAGTAAATATACACAACATCTACTCAAATCATCTGTGAAGTAAGAACATAACGATATCCACTACACGCCTCAGCACTCATTGGACTGCGTACATCAAAATGTATTACTTCCAACAAGTTGCTTTCTAGTTCCATTTTACTGAAACCGAGGCTTTCAGTCATCTTGCCCATGTGGTAAGATTTGCATATCTCAAGTGATTCAAAATCAAGTGAGTCCAAACGATCCATCTGCATGGAGTTTCTTCATGCATATACACCAATAGACACGGTTCGCATGTCTCAAACTTTTCAAAAATGATTGAGTCCAAAATCCATCAACATGGAGCTTCTTCATGCGTTTTATACTGATATGACTTACGTGGCAGTGCCACAAGTAGGTGGTACTATCATTACTATCTTATATCTTTTGGCATGAACATGTGTATCACTACGATCGAGATTCAACAAACCATTCATTTTAGGTGTAAGACCATTGAAGGTATTATTCAAATAAACAGAGTAACCATTATTCTCCTTAAATGAATAACCGTATTGCGATAGACATAATCCAATCATGTCTATGCTCAACGCAAACACCAATCTCAATGGTAGAGGTAGCTTGCGATGCTTGATCATATCAACATTGGAAACACTTCCAACACATATCGTCAGCTTACCTTTAGCTAGTCTCCGTTTATTCCATAGCTTTTATTTCGAGTTACTAACACTTAGCAACCGAACCGGTATCTAATACCCTGGTGCTACTAGGAGTACTAGTACACATCAACACAATGTATATCCAATATACTTCTATCGACCTTGCCAGCCTTCTAATCTACCAAGTATCTAGGGTAATTCTGCTCCAGTGGCTGTTCCCCTTATTACAGAAGCACTTAGTCTCGGGTTTGGGTTCAACCTTGGGTTTCTTCACTAGAGCAGCAGCTGAATTGCCGTTTCATGAAGTATCCCTTCGTGCCCTTGCCCTTCTTGAAAATAGTGGTTTCACCAACCATCAAATATTGATGCTCCTTCTTGATTTCTACTTTTGTGGTGTTAAACATCGCGAATATCTCAAGGATCATCATATGTGTCCCTGATATATTATAGTTCATCATGAAGCTCTAGCAGCTTGGTGGTAATGACTTCAGAGAAACATCACTATCTCATCTGGAAGATCAACTCCCACACAATTCAAATGATTGTTGTACTCAGACAATCTGAGCACAAGCTCAACAATTGAGCTTTTCTCCCTTAGTTTGTAGGCTAAGAAAATCGTCGGAGGTCTTATACCTCTTGACGTGGGCACGAGCCTGAAATCCCAATTTCAGCCCTCGAAACATCTCATATGTTTCGCGACGTTTCAAAAAATTGTCTTCGGTGCCTCAACTCTAAACCGTTTAACTGAACTATCACGTAGTTATCCAAATGTGTATGTCAGATGTTCACAACATCCACAGATGACGTTCGAGGTTCAGCACACTGAGCGGTGCATTAAGGACATAAGCCTTCTATGAAGCAATGAGGACAATCCTCAGTTTACGGACCTAGTCCGCATAATACTACTATCAACTTTCAACTAAATTTTCTCTAGGAACATATCTAAACAGTAGAACTAAAGCGTGAGCTACGACATAATTTGCAAAATCCTTTTGACTATGTTCAGGATAAACAAGTTCATCTTATGAACTCCCACTCAGATAGACATCCCTCTAGTCATCTAAGTGATTACATGATCCGAGTCAACTAGGCCGTGTCCGATCATCACGTGAGACGGACTAGTCAACATCGGTGAACATCTTCATGTTGATCATATCTTCTATACGACTCATGTTCGACCTTTCGGTCTTCTGTGTTCCGAGGCCATGTCTGTACATTCTAGGCTCGTCAAGTCAACCTAAGTGTTTCGCGTGTGTAAATCTGGCTTACACCCATTGTATGTGAACGTAAGAATCTAACACCCGATCATCACGTGGTGCTTCGAAACACGAACTGTCGCAACGGTGCACAGTTAGGGGGAACACTTTCTTGAAATTTTAACGAGGGATCATCTTATTTACTACCGTCATTCTAAGCAAATAAGATGTATAAACATGATAAACATCACATGCAATCAAATAGTGACATGATATGGCCAATATCATATTGCTCCTTTTGATCTCCATCTTCGGGGCTCCATGATCATCATCGTCACCGGCATGACACCATGATCTCCATCATCATGATCTCCATCATCGTGTCTTCATGAAGTTGTCACGTCATCTATTACTTCTACTACTACAGCTAACGGTTAGCAATAAAGTAAAGTAATTACATGACGTTTATGTTGACACGCAGGTCAATTAATAAATTAAGACAACTCCTATGGCTCCTGCCGGTTGTCATACTCATCAACATGCAAGTCGTGATTCCTATTACAAGAACATGATCAATCTCATACATCACATATATCATTCATCACATCCTTTTGGCCATATCACATCACATAGCATACCCTGCAAAAACAAGTTAGACGTCCTCTAATTGTTGTTTGCATGTTTTACGTGGCTGCTATGGGTTTCTAGCAAGAACGTTTCTTACCTACGCAAAAACCACAACATGATATGCCAATTGCTATTTACCCTTCATAAGGACCCTTTTCATCGAATCCGATCCGACTAAAGTGGGAGAGATAGACACCCGCTAGCCACCTTATGCAACTAGTGCATGTCAGTCGGTGGAACCAGTCTCACGTAAGAGTACGTGTAAGGTCAGTCCGGGCCGCTTCATCCCACAATGCCACCGAATCAAGATTGGACTAGTAACGGTAAGCATATTGAACAAAATCAACGCCCACAACTACTTTGTGTTCTACTCATGCATAGAATCTACGCAATAGACCTAGCTCATGATGCCACTGTTGCGGAACGTAGCAGAAATTCAAAATTTTCCTACGTGTCACCAAGATCTATCTATAGAGAGACTAGCAACGAGGGGAAGGAGAGTGCATCTACATACCCTTGTAGATCGCTATGCGGAAGCGTTCAAGAGAACGGGGTTGATGGAGTTGTACTCGTCGTGATCCAAATCACCGATGATCCTAGTGCCGAACCGACGGCACCTCCGTGTTCAACACACGTACAGCCCGGTGACGTCTCCTACGCCTTGATCCAGCAAGGGGAGAAGGAGAGGTTGGGGAAGACTCCATCCAGCAGCATCACGACGGTGTGGTGGTGATGGAGGAGCATGGCAATCCTGCAGGGCTTCGCCAAGCACCGCGAGATATGAGGAGAAAGAGAGGGACGGCTACACCAACAGGCAGAGATCAGATCGCGTGTATTGGGCAGCCCCTAGGCCTCATATATATAGGGGAAGGGGAGGAGGGTGCGCCCCCTCTAGGGTTCCCACCCCTAGAGGGGCGGCAGCCCCAAACCCATCTATGGGTGGCGGCCACAAGGGGGGAGGAGAGGGAGGCGCAGGGAGTATGGGCCTTAGTGCCCATCTGCCCTTAGGGTTTGCCCCCTCTCCCCTTCTAGGCGCATGGACTTTAGTGAGAGGCGCCCTAGCCCACCTAGGGGCTGGTGCCTTCTCACACTTGGCCCATGTATGCCTCTGGGGCCCATGCCCCCCCGGTGGACCCCCGGACCCCTCCGGTGGTCCCGGTACATTACCGATAAACCCCGAAACCTTTCCGGTGACCAAAACAGGACTTCCCATATATAAATCTTTACCTCCGGACCATTCCGGAACTCCTCGTGACGTCCGTGATCTCATCCGGGACTCCAAACAACATTCGGTAACCACATACAAACTTCCTTTATAACCCTAGCGTCATCGAACCTTAAGTGTGTAGACCCTACGGGTTCGGGAGACATGCAGACATGACCGAGACATTCTCCGGTCAATAAACAACAGCAGGATCTGGATACCCATGTTGGCTCCCACATGTTCCACGATGATCTCATCAGATGAACCACAATGTCAAGGACTTAATCAATCCCGTATACAATTCCCTTTGTCTATCGGTACGATACTTGCCCGAGATTTGATCGTCGGTATCCCGATACCTTGTTCAATCTCGTTACCGGCAAGTCTCTTTACTCGTTCCGTAACACATCATCCCGTGATCAACTCCTTGATCACATTGTGCACATTATGATGATGTCCTACCGAGTGGGACCAGAGATACCTCTCCGTCACACAGAGTGACAAATCCCAGTCTCGATTCGTGCCAACCCAACAGACACTTTCGGAGATACCCGTAGTGTACCTTTATAGCCACCCAGTTACATTGTGACGTTTGGCACACCCAAAGCACTCCTACGGTATCCGGGAGTTGCACAATCTCATGGTCTAAGGAAATGATACTTGACATAAGAAAAGCTTTAGCATACGAACTACACGATCTGGTGCTATGCTTAGGATTGGGTCTTGTCCATCACATCATTCTCCTAATGATGTGATCCCGTTATCAACGACATCCAATGTCCATGGTCAGGAAACCGTAACCATCTATTGATCAACGAGCTAGTCAACTAGAGGCTTACTAGGGACATGGTGTTGTCTATGTATCCACACATGTATCTGAGTTTCCTATCAATACAATTCTAGCATGGATAATAAACGATTATCATGAACAAGGAAATATAATAATAATCAATTTATTATTGCCTCTAGGGCATATTTCCAACAATATGGTCAAGACATGATTCTAAATTTTATTGTATGAGATGATCATGTTTTGTAACCGAGTTATCGGCAACTGGCAGGAGCCATATGGTTGTCGCTTTATTGTATGCAATGCAATTGCGCTGTAATGCTTTACTTTATCACTAAGCAGTAGCGATAGTCGTGGAAGCATAAGATTGGCAAGACGACAACAATGCTACGATGGTGATCAAGGTGTCGCGCCGGTGACGATGGTGATCATGACGGTGCTTCGAAGATGGAGATCACAAACACAAGATGATGATGGCCATATCATATCACTTATATTGATTGCATGTGATGTTTATCTTTTATGCATCTTATCTTGCTTTAATTGACGGTAGCATTATAAGATGATCCCTCACTAAATTATCAAAGTATAAGTGTTCTCCCTGAGTATGCACCGTTGCGAAAGTTCTTCATGCTGAGATACTACGTGATGATCGGGTGTGATAGGCTCTATGTTCAAATACAACGGGTGCAAAACAGTTGCACACGCGGAATACTCAGGTTTAACTTGACGAGCCTAGCATATAACAGATATGGCCTCGGAACACGGAGACCGATAGGTCGAGCGTGAATCATATAGTAGATATGATCAACATATTGATGTTCACCATTGATACTACTCCATCTCACGTGATGATCGGACATGGTTTAGTTGATTTGGATCACGTGATCACTTAGAGGATTAGAGGGATATCTTTCTAAGTGGGAATTCTTAAGTAATATGACTAATTGAACTTAAATTTATCATGAACTTAGTACCTGATAGTATCTTGCTTTTCTATGTTTGATTGTAGATAGATGGCTCGTGCTGTTGTTCCGTTGAATTTTAATGCGTTCCTTGAGAAAGCAAAGTTGAAAGATGATGGTAGCAATTACACGGACGGGGTCCGTAACTTAGGGATTATCCTCATTGCTGCATAGAAGAATTACGTCCTGGAAGCACCGCTAAGTGCCAAGCCTGCTGCAGGAGCAACACTAGATGTTATGAACGTCTGGGAGAGCAAAGCTGATGACTATTCGATAGTTCAGTGTGCCATGCTTTACGGCTTAGAACCGGGTCTTCAACGACGTTTTGAACGTCATGGAGCATATGAGATGTTCCAGGAGTTGAAGTTAATATTTCAAGCAAATGCCCGGATTGAGAGATATGAAGTCTCCAATAAGTTCTATAGCTGCAAGATGGAGGAGAATAGTTCTGTCAGTGAACATATACTCAAAATGTCTGGGTATCATAATCACTTGAATCAACTGGGGTTAATCTTCCTGTTGATAGTGTCATTGACAGAGTTCTTCAATCACTGCCACCAAGCTACAAAAGCTTCGTGATGAACTATAGTATGCACGGGATGAATAAGACTATTCCTGAGCTCTTCGCAATGCTAAAAGCCGCGGAGGTAGAAATCAAGAAGGAGCATCAAGTGTTGATGGTCAATAAGACCACCAGTTTCAAGAAAAAGGGCAAAGGGAAGAAGAAAGGGAACTTCAAGAAGAACAACAAACAAGTTGCTGCTCAGGAGAAGAAACCCAAGTCTAGACCTAAGCCCGAGACTGAGTGCTTCTACTTCAAGCAGACTAGTCACTGGAAGCGGAACTGCCCCTAGTATTTGGCAGATAAGAGGGATGGCAAAGTGAACAAAGGTATATGTGATATACATGTTATTGATGTGTACCTTACTAATGCTCGCAGTAGCACCTGGGTATTTGATACTGGTTCTGTTGCTAACATTCGCAACTCAAAATAGGGGCTACGGATTAAGCGAAGATTGGCTAAGGACGAGGTGACGATGCGCGTGGGAAATGGTTCCAAAGTCGATGTGATCGCGGTCGGCACGCTACCTCTACATCTATCTTCGGGATTAGTATTAGACCTAAATAATTGTTATTTGGTGCCAGCGTTGAGCATGAACATTATATCTGGATCTTGTTTGATGCGAGACGGTTATTCATTTAAATTAGAGAATAATGGTTGTTCTATTTATATGAGTAATATCTTTTATGGTCATGCACCCTTGAAGAGTGGTCTATTTTTGATGAATCTCGATAGTAGTGATACACATATTCATAATGTTGAAATCAAAAGATGCAGAGTTGATAATGATAGTTCAACTTATTTGTGGCACTGCCGTTTAGGTCATATCGGTGTAAAGCGCATGAAGAAACTCCATACTGATGGACTTTTGGAACCACTTGATTATGAATCACTCGGTACTTGCGAACCGTGCCTCATGGGTAAGATGACTAAAACGCCGTTCTCCGGTACTATGGAGAGAGCAACGGATTTGTTGGAAATCATACATACAGATGTATGTGGTCCAATGAATGTTGAGGCTCGTGGCGGATATCGTTATTTTCTCACCTTCACAGATGATTTAAGCAGATATGGGTATATCTACTAAATGTAACATAAGTCTGAAACATTTGAAAAGTTCAAAGAATTTCAGAGTGAAGTTGAAAATTGTCGTAACAAGAAAATGAAGTTTCTATGATCTGATCATGGAGGAGAATATTTGAGTTACGAGTTTGGTCTACATTTGAAACAATGCGGAATAGTTTCACAACTCACGCCACCTGGAACACCACAGCGTAATGTTGTGTCCGAACGTCGTAATCGTACTTTATTAGATATGGTGCGATCTATGATGTCTCTTACTGATTTACCGTTATCGTTTTGGGGTTATTCTTTAGATACGGCTGCATTCACGTTAAATAGGACACTGTCGAAATCCGTTGAGACGACGCCTTATGAACTGTGGTTTGGCAAGAAACCAAAGTTGTCGTTTCTGAAAGTTTGGGGCTGCGATGGTTATGTGAAAAAGCTTCAACCTGATAAGCTCGAACCCAAATCGGAGAAATGTGTCTTCATAGGATACCCAAAGGAGACTATTGGGTACACCTTCTATCACAGATCCGAAGGCAAGACTTTTGTTGCTAAATTCGGAGTTTTTCTAGAGAAGGAGTTTGTCTCGAAATAAGTGAGTGGGAGAAAAGTAGAACTTGATGAGGTAACTGTACCTGCTCCCTTATTGGAAAGTAGTACATCACAGAAACCGGTTTCTGTGACACCTACACCAATTAGTGAGGAAGCTAATGATAATGATCATGAAACTTCAGATCAAGTTACTACCGAACCTCGTAGATCAACCAGAGTAAGATCCGCACCAGAGTGGTACGGTAATCCTGTTCTGGAAGTCATGCTACTAGATCATGATGAACCTACAAACTATGAAGAAGCGATGGTGAGCCCAGATTCCGCAAAATGGCTAGAAGCCATGAAATCTGAGATGGGATCCATGTATGAGAAGAAAGTGTGGACTTTGGTTGACTTGCCCGTTGATCGGCAAGCAATTGAGAATAAATGGATCTTCAAGAAGAAGACTGACACTGACGGTAATGTTACTGTCTATAAAGCTCAACTTGTTGCAAAAGGTTTTCGACAAGTTCAAGGGATTGACTATGATGAGACCTTCTCACCCGTAGCGATGCTTAAGTCTGTCCGAATCATGTTAGCAATTGCCGCATTTTATGATTATGAAATTTGGTAAATGGATGTCAAAACTGAATTCCTGAATGGATTTCTGGAAGAAGAGTTGTATATGATGCAACCAGAAGGTTATGTCGATCCAAAGGGAGCTAACAAAGTGTGCAAGCTCCAGCGATCCATTTATGGACTGGTGCAAGCCTCTCGGAGTTGGAATAAACGCTTTGATAGTGTGATCAAAGCATTTGGTTTTGTACAAACTTTTGGAGAAGCCTGTATTTACAAGAAAGTGAGTGGAAGCTTTGTAGGATTTCTGATATTATATGTGGATGACATATTATTGATTGGAAATGATATAGAATTTCTGGATAGCATAAAGGGATACTTGAATAAGAGTTTTTCAATGAAAGACCTCGGTGAAGCTGCTTACATATTGGGCATTATGATCTAAAGATATAGATCAAGACGCTTAATTGGACTTTCACAAAGCACATACCTTGACAAGGTTTTGAAGAAGTTCAAAATGGATCAAGCAAAGAAAGGGTTCTTGCCTATGTTACAAGGTGTGAAGTTGAGTAAGACTCAATGTCCGACCACCACAGAAGATAGAGAGAAAATGAAAGATGTTCCCTATGCTTCAGCCATATGCTCTATCATGTATGCAATGCGGTGTCAGACCAGATGTGTGCCTTGCTATAAGTCTAGCAGGGAGGTACCAAAGTAATCCACGAGTGGATCACTGGACAACGGTCAAGAACATCCTAAAATACCTGAAAAGGTCTAAGGATATGTTTCTCTTATATGGAGGTGATAAAGAGCTCATCGTAAATGGTTACGTTGATGCAAGCTTTGACACTGATCCAGACGATTCTAAATCGCAAACCGGATACGTGTTTTTACTGAACGATGGAGCTATCAGTTGGTGCAGTTCTAAACAAAGCGTCATGGCAGGATCTACATGTGAAGCAGAGTACATAGCCGCATCGGAAGCAGCAAATGAAGGAGTGTGGATGAAGGAGTTCATATCCGATCTAGGTGTCATACCTAGTGCATCGGGTCCAATGAAAATCTTTTGTGACAATACTGGTGCAATTGCCTTGGCAAAGGAATCCAGATTTCACAAGAGAACCAAGCACATCAAGAGACGCTTCAATTCCATTCGGGATTTAGTCCAAGTGGGAGACATAGAAATTTGCAAGATACATATGGATCTGAATGTTGCAGACCCGCTGGCTAAGCCTCTTCCACGAGCAAAACATGATCAGCACCAAGGCTCCATGGGTGTTAGAATCATTACTGTGTAATCTGGATTATTGACTCTAGTGCAATTGGGAGACTGAAGGAAATATACCCTAGGGGCAATAATAAAGTTATTATTTATTTCCTTATATCATGATAAATGTTTATTATTCATGCTAGAATTGTATTAACCAGAAACATAATACATGTGTGAATACATAGACAAACATAGTGTCACTAGTATGCCTCTACTTGACTAGCTCGTTGATCGAAGATGTTATGTTTCCTAACCATAGACATGAGTTGTCATTTGATTAATGGGATCACATCATTAGGAGAATGATGTGATTGACTTGACCCATTTCGTTAGCTCAGCACTTGATCGTTTAGCTTGCTGCTATTGCTTTCTTCATGACTTATACATGTTCCTATGACTATGAGATTATGCAACTCCCGTTTACCGGAGGAACACTTTGTGTGCTACCAAACGTCACAACGTAACTAGGTGATTATAAAGGTGCTCTATAGGTGTCTCCGAAGGTACTTGTTGGGTTGGCGTATTTCGAGATTAGGATTTGTCACTCCGATTGTCGGAGAGGTATCTCTGGGCCCTCTCGGTAATACACATCACATAAACCTTGCAATCATTGCAACTAATAAGTTAGTTGTGGGATGATGTATTACGGAACGAGTAAAGAGACTTGCCGGTAACGAGATTGAACTAGGTATTGAGATACCGACGATCAAATCTCGGGCAAGTAACATACCGATGACAAAGGGAACAACGTATGTTGTTATGCGGTCTGACCGATAAAAGATCTTCGTAGAATATGTAGGAGCCAATATGAGCATCCAGGTTCCGCTATTGGTTATTGACCGGAGACATGTCTCGGTCATGTCTACATTGTTCTCGAACCCGTAGGGTCCGCACGCTTAACGTTACGATGACATTTTCATTATGAGTTTATATATTTTGATGTACCGAGGGTTGTTCGGAGTCCAAGATGTGATCACGGACATAACGAGGTGTCTCGAAGTAGTCAAGACATAAAGATTGATATATTGGACGACTATATTCGGTCACAGGAATGGTTCTGGGAGTTATCGGATATAAAATGGAGTACCGAGGGTTACCGGAACCCCCCCCCCCCGGGGGGGGGGGGGGTTAATGGTCCTCGTGGGCCGAAAGTGGAGCAGAGGAGGGGCGGCCAGGGCAGGCTGCATGCCCCCTCCCCCTCTAGTCCGAATTGGACAAGGAGGGAGGGGCGGCGCCCCCTTTACTTTCTCTCCTCTCTCCCTTCCTTCCCCCTCTCCTAGTTGGACAAGGAAAGGAGGGAGTCCTACTTCCGGTAGGAGTAGGACTCCTCCCTGGCGCGCCTCCTCCTGGCCGGCCGCTCCCCCTTGCTCCTTTATATATGGGGGCAGGGGGGCACCTCTAGACACAACAATTGATCCTTGAGATCTATTAGCCGTGTGCGGTGCCCTCCTCCACCATAATCCTCGATAATATTGTAGCGGTGCTTAGGCGAAGCTCTGCGACGGTAAAACATCAAGATCGTCACCACGCCGTCATGCTGACGGAACTCTTCCCCGACATTCAGCTGGATCGGAGTCCTGGGATCGTCATCGAGCTGAACGTGTGCTAGAATTCGGAGGTGCCGTAGTTTCGGTGTTTGATCGGACGGGCCGTGAAGACGTACGACTACATCAACCGTGTTGTGCTAACGCTTCCGCTTCCGTTCTACGAGGGTACGTAGACAACACTCTCCCCTCTCATTGCTATGCATCACCATGATCTTGCGTGTGCGTAGGATTTTTTTTGAAATTACTATGTTCCCCAACAATTCGGCCTAAAGCTTCGTAGGAGCCCAACATGGCAACATTCGTCGGGCCCATTCCAATTGGGCTAAAAACGATTATGGGCCGAAATTGGCATGTAGCCCACTAAAAATATCTGGGCCTAAATCAACATAAGCTTTCATATTTTTCTGGTAGGCCTGTGCCCATAGTGGGCCTTTACCAGGCCTAAACATAATTTGGGCCCTCATAAAAATTGGCCGTTTACAGGTGTAAATATCTCGAGCCCATAAAATACATGGGCCTTTAATAGACCGAAAGTGAGATTGGGCCCTGATTGGGCCAAATAACCCACTGGACTTTAACAGGCCGAAATTCGGACGGACCGTAAATGCGCCGACCTAATACAGGGGCCTTTAACAGGCCCGAACTTCGGTCGGGCTAGATTATCGTCATTTTTATATGGGCCGTTAATGGGCCTGATATGACGTTGGGCCACATATGGCCCATGGTTTACGTCCGGCGTTAACAGGCCGAAAATGACAACAGGCCGAAAGTGGCCCAAAGCTATAGTGGGCCTCTAACAGGCCGAATGTCAGACATGGCCGAATATGACCCAAATCCTTAATGGTCGTTTATGGGCCGAAAGTTTTGATGGCCTGTAAATGGGCCCAAATGAAGCCGGACCTTTAACCGGACGGAAATACACTGGGCCGTAATTCGGCCCAATTACTTAGCGGACTGTTAATTGGCCAAAAGTGACCATGGGCCGCGTTGATGACAAGTTTATGACAGGCCATTGACGGGCCGATTTGACAGAGAATGTTGGGCCTTTAGCTGGGCCAGCCCATTATGGTCTGCAGAATCTAGTGGGCCTTTAGCTGGGCCGGCCCATTGTGGTCCGCAAAATCTTGTGGGCCTTTAGTTGGGCCGGCCCATTATGGTCTGCAAAATCGTGTGGGCCTTTAGCTGGCCCGGCCCATTATGGTCCGCTAAATTTTGTGGGCCTTTAGCTGGGCCGACCCATTATGGTCCGCTAAATCTTATGCGTCTTCGATTGGGCCGGCCCATTTAATCTTTGTGGGCCACTTTTGGGCCGGTCCACGTGTTAGCATATCATAGGCCCATCTCGTCCGTTGGATGAGTGACACCTGTGCCAACGCGGAGCTGACGCGTGGATCCGTCAGCCAATGAGAATTTTACACGTGGAAAATCGGCATTGGTCGTGGCTGTTAACGGGTTATCGGATCCAAAATCCGACCCGATAGCTTAACGGCGTTCCGTTATGGGGGATGCCACGTGTCGGTCACCCTTGACGAAAGCACTTCTGTGACGCGCGATTTATCTTCAAGGAAGTGGCACTTCTGTGATGATAATTTTGGCAATGTCATGGAACACTTCTACGACAGCACAGATATGACTATCTTGATTCTGTCATAAATTTGTCATGGATGTACTTGCATGACAGAAAAAGCGACCTACTATGACAAACACGTATCATCACGGAAGTGTGTTTTTTTTGTAGTGACGTGTCATACTCAGATCGACGCAGCGACTTCGACAGAGCAAACTTGGTAGTGCTACAACACCTAGACGAGGTAGATCCTTTTGTGGCACTGCACAAAGAAATTATTGCAAAGAAGTATCATGACCGGGGGGTATGCAGGACGGACGCCGGAGTTACTAGAGGGGACAACTCCACTTTCCTGCATTGGTTCAAAGAGCATATTATTGCCAATCCCCCGGAGGAGGGCTCTAAGGACGGATTGCTCATATACGCCTTAGCACATGGCCCCTCGCCCAACCTCGTAACCTATCAGGCATATGATATCAACGGATACATGTTCTACACGGAGGCCAAAGATATGGACAATGATGATCAAAACTCAGGGGTGACGATGGAATGCATGACCGGCAGCGACAATGGCGCAACTGAACGATTTTATGGAAGGGTCGAGGAGATCTGGGAGCTTGACTACTCTGGACTGCACAACACGACGATGTTCCATGTCAGATGGGCTAAGAATGTCGAAAGAGCAAACCGGATTTTCACTACCATGACTATACCCGACACCAAGAGCGCTACCATGAACGCTATCGCCAAAAACGAGCCATGGGTACACGCTAAGCACGTGACACAATGCTTCTTCATAACCGACCCATGCAATCCCAGTCGTGTTGTCATGAGGAGTGGCAAAAGGAACATCATTGGAATGGATGTAGTCACCAACGAGGAAGACTATGGTCAGTACGGCAACCCAATGAGGGAAGATGACGATGATGATGAAGTATACGTCAAAAGAAGAATCAATACTACATTACCTAAGAAAAATCGTACTCCATGGAAAAGGCAAAGTCACAATGAGGGGCTCAATTATTCTTCGACGAACAAGAAGGGAAAGAAGCTGACTCAAAAATGAAAACGTCAGCGCTGAGGAACCGTATGTTATCGGTCAAATGATGTAATATATATATATATATATATATATTTCCAATTTTTTATACACACTTAGCCATTATTATGCATGGGTCCAATGATGTAATATATATGTTCCTATTTTGTATACATATGTAACCGTCAAATGATGCAATATATATCGCCTTCCCTCCAATAAAAGTGGGAGAAAATAAAGGAAAAGAAAAAGGAAAACTAGCAGTAGCAATTTCCTTATAAAACAGCTACAGTCAAGCTAGCAGTAGAGATTTCCTTATAAAACCGCTACAGCTAGTGAAGGTAGTAGCAGCATGTTTTCTCTAAACCGCTATAGCTAGTGAAGGTAGTAGCAGCGCGTTTTATCTAAACCGCTACAGCTAGTGAAGGTAGTAGCAGTGCATTTTATCTAAACCGCTACAGCTAGTGAAGGTAGTAGCAGCGCGTTTTGTCTAAATGCGCTACTGCTATGTCCACTTAACCCAAAATTCTCACTCTTCCTGCTTCATCCCGCCTCTTTTCCCCCCAAATCCCCACTCTCTCTTTCCCCGTCGCCCCGCCGCGCCCCGGAGCTCGCCCCCGACCCCGGCTGGCGCCACGCCCCCGACCCAGCCCTCGCCCCGTCCCAGCGCTCGCCCCCGACCCGGCGCTCGCCCCCGACCCTGGCGCGCTCGCCCCTGACCCATCGGCCCTTGCCTCCCTCCTCTACTTCCTCCCCTCCCAACCTCGGTCGTCGTCGGGCCTGCCTCCTCGCCCCTGCACCGTCTGTAACCCCCTCTCTCTGCTAGCTAGGGTTCTTCGGTTAATTTACATAGGTTTTAGTTAGGGCAGTAGGTTAATTAGGTTATCTATTTAGTTATGAATTTAGCTAGGTTTTAAAATAGGATAGAAATTTAGGGTTAAGCAATTGTAGTTAAAAGAAAAGGCAGCATTTAAGCAATTGTCCAAATAAACATCCCTTGTTAAAGCACATTTAGGTAGGCTAAATTTATATGCAAATTTGAACAGGACATGTGATATGTGGATATGTCATGTTTTGGACATGTCATGTTTGGAATTTGAACATGTCATTTGGACATGTGATGTTTTGGTTCAATTTTGGTAAATGATCCGAGTGGCCTATGTTACGCCGGAATGTTGATTCATTTCCGTTCCGGTGAATTTCAAGCGCTCGATATGTCCATTTTTTAGCAAAGGTAATGCCGAAATTTGCCGTGAATAAAGGCATGATTTGTGCTACATAGTTGGCATATCGAGTGCTGGCACATACATTTCTTTTTTATGTCATTTCTCATTTATTCATACTTTTAGAAATAAACGAGGACACTTAATCATAGGAAACATGTCGAACAACGAAGAACCTAGGCCTTCTGACCAAGATGCAGACGAGATGGATTATGAGGGTGAACAAGAGTACCTCGACTATTTGACTACTAAGCAAGGTTTGGAAGTCGGCCTTGACGATGGTACTGGTGCCGACATCGACACCGACGGCGCCGACACCGATGGCGGCGCCGAGACCGGCGGGGAAGGTACCGGCGGGGAATATACCGGCGGGGAAGGTACCGGCGCCGATGCCACCACTAAAAAGAGGAAGCATAAGAAGCAGAGGATACAAAAACCTAACAAACTAGGGATTGGACGACTTGTGATCACAAAGATGGCACCTGTCAAGTTTGAGCCATTAGAGCTGGAAGAACCTCGCAAGTGCTATGGGAACCAATTAGGATGCATCCTACGGGAATGCGCGAGCATCAACGACGATGACTTAAGGAGTAAAGAACATTTGACGCAGTTGCTCCTAACGAAGTTGCACAAGAGATTCAAGTTCCCCGACCGGGATGATAACATAGAACAACCGTGGGATGATCCAAAGATGAAAAAGATTAACAATCACGCCATGGGCATGTTTAGCAATGATTTGGCCTCCTGGAAAGGGAGGGTGAAACGAGCTACTGAGGCTGAGGAACCCCTGTCCAAGATTCTGGAGGAAAATCCGACACTTACGGAAGAGGAGTTCGAAAAGTTCAAGGACACTTGCGCTACCGAGACAGCCAAGGCTAAGGCTGCGAAATTCAAGAACCTTCAGCAAACGAACACGGGGAAGCATCGCCTCGGAAGCCGTGGCTACCTCGCTAAAAGGCCCATATGGGATAAGCATGACGCGGAACATGAAGCTGCGGGTCTCCCAGACCCCTTCGTGAAGTTCACCAACCCCTTGGAGCGTGACTTCATCAGGGTCCGCTACAAGTGGACAAGGAGAAAAAGGTTTTTTGCACGGACCAGATCACGAGGAAATTGATTAGACTGCTGGAGAAGCATCACCAGCTTCCAGCCGAAATCCCTACTTCTCCGACGAGGCCGAAGTGGGACAACCCACTCAACCGGGCCTTGAACGAACTTAAGGGACTCCCTTTGAGCCAGTGGCCGCAATATGGCCGTGTGCACGGCGCTGGAGACGGCGCCACGTGGAAGGTGTTTTACAACGAGGGCCCGGAGGCCAAGAAGCAGAAAAAGAAGTTTAGTCAGGCCGACATTGACGAGAAGGTGAAGCTTGCGATCGAGAAAAAAGCAGCTGAGGACGCGGAAAAAACAGCCGAGGAGAAAAATGAGTTGCTACAGCAGGCAGTCAATGCAGCTGTAACTGTCTGCAGAAATGATTTTGCTACTAACTTGGTTCCAGCTATCATCAACTAGACGAAGGAAAATGCAGACAAGACAGTACATGATTTCCCGATGCCCAGTTTCGTCGGGAGCAAACAACAACACCGCACCATCACCTGCTCACGCAACCGGGCCTCCTCTCGCGGTCGCTCCCGCTCATAGCCGCCCGTCCTCAGTCTCTGGCGCGCTCGACGCCGTCACGGTAATTACATGTCGCACCAACATATATATATAGAGAATATTCCATTTTCGTTGCCTTTCGGATGTTTTACGCCATAGACATGTGTGTTTGCAGGGCGAAGAAACCCCGTGCGCCATACTCTACTTGATAAATGGCCAAAAGGTCGACGTGGGAAAGGGGATGATATTGAACCCCTTGAAACCCACGTTCCACAACCAGCCAATCCCCGCTGGGCACTTCAGGGTTAGCTTGTCCAGTGTGAAATCGGGGCACGAGGCGTTGCCTCTCCAGTACAGCATGTGGGAGAGGACGACGAGACCCCGTCGTGGATTGGAAGCTGCAAGGGTTGGATGCTGCTATGGCCGAAGAATCTTATTCATCTGGAGCCGGCCGAGAGCACACCAATAACCACACATCAACAAGCATGTGCGGAGACCACCACCCCGCCTACGCAATTACCAGCTCAATAGTGCCGAGTGATAGCGTCGAACGACGTGATGAAGGGGGTGCAATAGTACTGGCTGATGTAATCGGTCCTGTAGAACAGAGAATGGATGAAGAGACGGAGGTCGACCCTATGGGTTTCCTCAATACAAATGCGTATGACTATGACATGGATATGATGAGTCAACCATATGACGAATCGGGCTATCAGCATGCTAATGAGTATATGGATGATATGTCCGGGCAGGAAGGTCGTTGGAAGGATTGCAAAAAGTCTCTCTTCATGAATTCCTCACAGGACACGCCTGAAGATGTCGCCTCAACACAGGCTCAACTAGCCGGGGGTCGTACAGTGCTTAGCCCGGGGACCCTGGGGCAGGGGTTAAGGAACGGTTTGGAAGGTGTTCCCAAGAAAAAGGAGAGGAAGAGATCAGGGAAGATAACTGCCTCCAAACAAGCCAGAGCACAAAGTAGCCAGACGATGCATTCTAAAGAGCGTGTACCCGTGAAAGGTGCGGCCATGTTCCATCTCACGGGCAAGCTGATGCTACCGCCGAAACCGCTGGAGGCACTATCAGGGGATCTCAGGAGACTGCACGACCATGTGTTGTCGATTGAGAAAAGCCTACTAGCCTCAAAGGATCCAGGATATCCGACATACGCGGCTCGTGTGCCCGAGGGGAAGTGCTACGTCGAGACACGGCCCGCAGAGGTGTTCTTCCTGTGGTTTGACCATATCTTTGAGATGTTTCTGACAAGGCGGCTCGATTTTACAATCGTCCGCCTTTTTGCGCTACATATGAGCTCCGTCATGAAGAGTGAAGAAGTCTCCCAAATCTGTGTGGCGGATCCGTACTACATGCACGGGTCTTTCTTGAGTCTCGGTGACTTTGAGCGTGAAACTGCTAGGGAGTACCTCCAAAACTTCATGGTATAGAATAAGGGCTGGGAAATTGTCCTCGTACCTTATCATCCAAAGTAAGTCAGTTCTGGACAACCCTTTCGTACATTTCAATCGTTCCTTCTCTCTCATATGGGGAATAATTTGAGGTGTCTTTTCCATGCAGCAACGGGCGCGCCGTCCTTATCGTTCTTTACCCGCAAGTCTCCCACGCCGTGTATTTTAACCCTTCCAGAGACTACGAGAAAAAAGACTACACCCACATAATGAATATTCTAGATGATGCTCTCCAAGGCTTCACCATTACAGGTGACCACATGCAGATCAGGAAAAAAAGGAACAAGAAGATGGGTTTCACGCATAAAACTAACTTCTCCTGAATCCATGTCCCAAAACCAAGCAAGAAGGATGGATTCTACATCGTCCATCTCATGATTCAGTTCAACACGGATCACCAAAAGCTTCGCATGAGAAGCAGAAATGATGATCATATCCACAACTGGCTAAAATATCATGGAGAAGCGGATTATAAACTTAGAGATGACTTCTTTCGCATCCAAAGCGACATTGCGACGATCATCATGAAAGAAGTCGTCGATGAGAAGGGGATGTTCCATCACGGCCCTATATCGCGAGCTGACATCCGAACTCGCATAGGCATGCAACGTCTAGACCTCACGCCATTCAAGAAGCTAGGGTCCATCCTCGATGATATGAAAGGATGGAACTTCTAGTGATTTATGATGCCGATCATGATGATATGTGTCGGTTGAACTTGTATACTTTTTGTAGTGATGAAACTTTGTGATGTCCACAGTCCCCGCCGAACTTGCGTAACACTACTTTGTTAGTTTGCGTACGATGACCTGCGTACCTCTAGTTAATTAATTTGCGTACTGTATGTTGCATCTAGTTGCTAACCCTTTCTTTTTGGTGTTGCTCTAGTATATTTTGTTGCATATATATATATATATATATATATATATATATGATTGTACATCCTCTTCATGAACATGCATCTCTAACAGGTACCTAGTTTCTTGATGGTGAGATGGAAGTGCTATGTCGTGTACAAAGGGAAGGTTCCGGGGGTGTACAACGAGTGGCATGAGTGTCAGGCGCAAGTGAATGGGTTCTCGGGCGCCAGCCATAAAGGCTTCAAAAGCAGACAAGAAGGAGAAGCTAGTTACTTGAGGTTCACGCTAGCGCGAGAGAGGACTCGTAACCGCCACCTCATGTACTGCATAGTTCCGCTCTCACTCATAGTGATAGCTCTTCTCGCGTATACCTTTGTTTAGATGGATGACGTTGTAGTTGCAAGTATTCGAGACTTGCATGTATCGCTATTTTTGAGATGATGACAAGATACCACTTTGTGTTGGATGACGATTATGATGAGACTATTTGTATGTATATGCTATGATTACATTTGTGGTCTCGCGGGCATTTGTATGTGTATCATGATGACATTTGTATGTGCTAAAGATTCTTCTATAAAGCCTGTTCAAAGACAAAACAAATATGCCGAAAAAACAAAAAAATACTAAAATTAGCAGTAGCGAGTGGAGAAAAGTTAGCAGCAGCGCGGTAGTAGTAGTAGCGCGCACAGGAGAAGAGTGCTATAGCTATTAGCAGTAGTGACCTTCCATTAAGCACGCTGCTGCTACACTTGTGTTAGCTGTAGCTGGTGAGCAGGCGCTACTGCTACGTGTTAGCTGTAGCGCCTTATTAGTAGCGCCGGTCCCCCCGCTACTGATACACCTAAAACCCGCTCTACTGCTAGCCTTTTCCCTAGTAGTAATAGGAGACTCTCTATATGAAAAACAATGTGCTACTCTGAAGCACAAGTGTGAAAAAGGATAATAACATGGCCCCTTCTCTCTTTTTCTCTCATTTTTTCATTTTTTCATTTTTTTCTTGGGCTATTTTTGGCGTCTCTTTTTTTCTTTTGTTTGTCCGGAGTCTAATCCCGACTTTTGGGGGAATCATAGCATCCATCATTCTTTCCTCACTGGGACAATGCTCTAATAATGATAATCATCACACTTTTATTTACATACAACTTGATATCTAGAACAATATGAATCTATATGAAAGCCTCTGGCAGTGTACCAGGACGTGTAGTGGTACTAGCGTAAGATGTATAATAATGATGAATAGTTGCTGAGCCACAAATACTATGTCAGCTATATGATCATGTAAAGCAATATGGCAATGAATGCTCAAGTCATGTATATGATGATGATGGAAGTTGCATGGCAATATATCTCGGAACATGTATGGAAATGTCATGATAGGTAGGTATATATGGTGTCTGCTTTGAGGAAAATATAAGGAGGTTTATGTGTGATAGAGTGTATCATATCACAGGATTTGGATGCACTGGCGAAGTTTGCACCAACTCTCGAGGTGAGAAAGGGCAATGCACTGTACCAAAGAGGCTAGCAAATTGCAGAATGGTAGGAGTGTGTATAATCCATGGACTCACATTAGTCATAAAGAACTCACATGCTTATTCCAAAAGTCTATTAACCCTCGAAGTAAAGTACTACTACGCACGCCCTGGGGGGATCTTGGTAGGAGTTAACCATTGCGCGCCCCGACCTCCACGCAAAGGAAGACACTCGATAATAAATCATGCTCCAACTTCATAGCATAACGAGAGACTATACGTCCATGCCTCGGGAATCACAAATCTTAACACCAATATTCTTACTAAACACGACCACTCACTAGTACCTCCCACATATTATCATCTCAATATCACAAAACTATTGCAAGGAATCAAACATATCATATTCAGTGTTCTACAAGTTTTATGTAGGATTTTATGACTAAACCATGTGAATGACCAATTCCCGTTGACTCTCTAAATAGATATAAGTGAAGCATGAGAGTTTAATTCTTTCTACAAAAGACCATGCTCTAATAAATATAAGTGAAGCAAAAGAGCATTATGCAAATAAAGAATTTCTATATGTAGAGAAACAGACGTCAAAGTGACATAAGTGAAGCACATAAAGCATTCTATAAAGCCGTACTCAAATGATATAAGAGTGAAGTGCAAAGAGAATTCTATAAATCAACCGAGGACTATCTCATAACATCATGGTGCATTATTAAAATAAAAATAGAAAGCACATGATGCTCCAAGAATTTATGCATATCATGTGAACAAAACAAAAACCGAGACATATCGATAATTGTCAAAGAAAGATGGGATGCCTTCCGGGGCATCTCCAAGCTTAGATGCTTGAGTCTCCTTGAATATTTACTTGGGTGCCTTGCGCATCCCAAAGCTTGAACTCTTGCCTCTCCTAATTCTTCTCATATCAATACCTCCTTGATCTTCGAACACTTCATCCACACAAAACTTAATCGAACTTTTTATTAGAAGGGTTAGAACATATAACATCAAATCGCTTCATGTCCTGCTATAACATTAATGTATAATTATAACCAAATATTAACCATTATATGTTATCGCAATTCTATGGCTCCCAAGTCAACAGGGCTTAACAAGGTTTCAAACATAAGAAAATAAAGAAACTATAACAACAATCTACGAAAATAGGATAGTCTGTAAAGATGCGGATGGTGAATATACTTATGTAACTAAAAAAATTCTAATAAACTAGGAAATGATAAACAATTTGCATAGAAGTATTGTGTATTTTTTTAGAAATTTTCCATGTTCCATTAAATTATCAAAATTCAAACACTACAGGAAACGTTTCTGTTTTTGCACTGTATATACCAAACAAGCAATGTAAACGCCCTAAAGGTATGGCACATTATTTTTATAATAAAATGGAATTGTACAAGGGGATAATTATTTTTGTGAGAAACTGTCATAAAAAATTATACATTGTTTCCATGAGCAAAACCTTCCAATCACTTCTCTTTTGAAAAAGTTTTTAAGTTCCCCTCTATATTTTTTGCTTTTAAACTTTTTAAAAGAACACAACATAAGTAAATGACTCTCTAAAACTTTTGGGTCATCTCCTAGGCAACGCTTTCTTTAAAGCCATTAAGCTAGGCAGATAGTGCTCAAGTAATTGGTCCACCCGGATCCCAAGGTATATCAAAACAAATTTTAATTAACAATGATTTGGAATTTAGTAGTGAGTAGAAAGTAACATATGTCATGTAACAACGAAGTGTAACTCTCTTCCTATGCATCGACATGTCATAAAAGAACAATTCATGCACACAAAGGAAGGCTGATACATAGCATAAGTAGTTTCTTGCAATTTTATCGTATTGGAAACATAGAGAGGCGGAGATGTGATTCCTCTATCATAATAATTGCAATGAGGAGCAGCAAGCACATGCATATTATATTCATCAAAATCGTCATGTGTAATGGTAAAACACAACCCATCAATATAATCCTTAATAATCACAAACTTCTCAGATATAGTGTAGTTGGGAGAATTCAGAAAGATAATAGTACTCTCATGTGTGGGTGTGCTACTTGTGAGCTGCGTTGGGATTTTCTCAAAGAGGAGAGCATGAAGCAGTACAATAGAGATAAGTATTTCCCTCAGTTAAAAACTAAGATTATCAATCCTGTAGGAGAACCACGCAATACCTTGTGAACAACACCTATACACAAAATAACAAATACTTGCACCCAACGCAAAGAAGGGGTTGTCAATCCCTTGGCGGTTAATTGCAAGGATCAAACTCGTACTGATAGATAGATAAACAAAAACACAAATAAAATAGAATTAAATATTTTGCAGCAAAATATTTTTGGATTTTAATATATGATAAATATAGACCCCTACTACCCCTTGAGCATGCGTTGGTTTTCCCTTGAAGAGGAAAGGGTGATGCAGTAGAGTAACGTAAGTATTTCCCTTCAATTTTGAGAACCAAGGTATCAATCCAGTAGGAGGTTACACGCAAGTCGCCTTGTACCTGCACAAACAAATAAGAACCTTGCAACCAACACGATAAAGGGGTTGTCAATCCCTTCACAACCACTTGCAAAAGTGAGATTTGATAGAGATAATAAGATAAATATTTTTGGTATTTTTATGATATAGATTGAAAGTAAAGATGGAAAGTAAAATATTTTGGAAACTTATATGATGGATGATAGACCTGGGGGCCATAGATTTCACTAGTGGCTTCTCTCAAGATAGCATAATTTAAGGTGGGTAAACGAATTATTGTCGAGCAATTGATAGACAAGCGCATAGTTATGAGAATATCTAGGCATGCTCATATATATATATAGGCATCACGTCCACGATAAGTAGACCGAAACGATTCTGCATCTACTATTATTACTCCACACATCGACCGCTATCCAGCATGCATCTAGAGTATTAAGTTCATAAGAACAGAGTAACGCATTAGGCAAGATGACATGATGTAGAGGAATATACTCAAGCAATATGATATAAACTCCATCCTTTTATCCTCGATGGCAACAATACAATACGTGCCTTGCTGCCCCTGCTGTCACTTGGAAAGGACACCGCAAGATTGAACCCAAAGCTAAGCACTTCTCCCATTGCAAGAAAGTTCAATCTAGTAGGCCAAACCAAACTAATAATTCGAAGAGACTTGCAAAGATAATTAAATCATGCATATAAGAATTTAGAGAAGAACCAAATATTGTTCATAGATAATCTTGATCATAAACCCGCAATTCATCGGATCTCGACAAATACACCGCAAAAAGAATTACATCGAATAGATCTCCAAGAGAATCGAGGAGAACTTTGTATTGAGATCCAAAGAGAGAGAAGAAGCCATCTAGCTAATAACTATGGACCCGAAGGTCTGTGGTAAACTACTCACACATCATCGGAGAGGCTATGTTGTTGATGTAGAAGCCCTCCGTGATTGATTCCCCCTCCGGCGGAGTGCCGGAAAAGGCCCCAAGGTGGGATCTCACGGGTACAGAAGGTTGCGGCAGTGGAAATAGGGTTTTGTGGTGCTCTTGGATGTTTTAAGTGTATATAAATAGGTTAGGGGTGCCACGAGGGGCCCAAGAGGGTGGGGGCACACCTCCCTATCTCGTGGCCGCCTCGTTGATTCCTTGACGTCCACTCCAAGTCTCTTGGATTGCATTTGTTCCAAAAATAACTCTCCCAAAGGTTTCATTCTGTTTGATATTCCTTTTCTGTGAAACATTGAAATAGGCAAAAAAACAGCAATTTGCACTGGGCCTTTGGTTAGTAGGTTAGTCCCAAAAATAATATAAAAGTGCATAATAAAGCCCATTAAACATCCAAAACAAATAATATAATAGCATGGAACAATCAAAAATAATAGATCCGTTGGAGACGTATCAAGCATCCCCAAGCTTAATTCATGCTTGTCCTCGAGTGGGTAAATGATAAAAACAGAATTTTTGATGTGCAATGCTACCTAGCATAATTATCAATGTAATTTCCTTTATTGTGGCATGAATGTTCAGATCCAAAAGATTCAAGATAAAAGTTTAATATTGACATAAAAAATAATAATTCAAGCATACTAACTAAGCAATCATGTCTTCTCAAAATAACATGGCCAAAGCAAGTTATCCCTAGAAAATCATATAGTTTGGCTATGCTCTATCTTCATCACACAAAATATTTAAATCATGCACAACCCCAATGACAAGCCAAGCAATTGTTTCATACTTTTGATGTTCTCAAACTTTTTCAATCTTCACGCAATACATGAGCATGAGCCATGGACATAGCACTATAAGTGGAATAGAAGGGTGGTTGTCGAGACGACAAAAAGGAGAAGATAGTCTCACATCAACTAGGCGTATCAACGGGCTATGGCGATGCCCATCAATAGATATCAATGTGAGTGAGTAGGGATTGCCATGCAACTGATGCACTAGAGCTATAAGTGTATGAAAGCTCAACAAAAGAAACTAAGTGGGTGTGCATCCAACTCACTTGCTCATGAAGACCTAGGGCATTTTGAGGAAGCCCATCATTGGAATATACAAGCCAAGTTCCATAATGTAAAATTCCCACTAGTATATGAATGTGACAACATAGAAGACTCTCTATCATGAAGATCATGGTGCTACTTTGAAGCACAAGTATAGTAAAAGGATAGTAACATTGTCCCTTCTCTCTTTTTCTCTCATTTTTTTATTTGGGCCTTTTTATCCTTTTTTATGGCCTCTCTTTTTTTTCGTCCGGAGCCTCATCCCGACTTGTCGGGGAATCATAGTCTCCATCATCCTTTCCTCACATGGGACAATGCTCTAATAATCATGATCATCACACTTTTATTTACTTACAACTCAAGAATTACAACTCAATACTTAGAACAAAATATGACTCTATGTGGATGCCTCCGGCGGTGTACCGGGATATGCAATGAATCAAGAGTGACATGTATGAAAGAATTATAAAGGTGGCTTTGCCACAAATATGATGTCAACTACATGATCATGCAAAGCAATATGACAATGATGAAACGTGTCATAATAAATGGAACAGTGGAAAGTTGCATGGCAATATATCTCGGAATGGCTATGTAAATGCCATAATAGGTAGGTATGGTGGCTGTTTTGAGGAAGGTATATGGTGGGTGTATGATACCGGCGAAAGGTGCGCGGTATTAGAGAGGATAGCAATGGTGTGGAAGGGTGAGAGTGCGTATAATCCATGGACTCAACATTAGTCATAAAGAACAACATACTTATTCCAAAAATCTATTAGTTATCGAAATGAAGTACTACGCGCATGCTCCGAGGGGATAGATTGGTTGGAAAAGACCATCGCTCATCCCCGACCGCCACTCATAAGGAAGACAATCAATAAATAAATCATGCTCTCACTTCATCACATAACAGTTTTGCCATACGTGCATGCTACAGGAATCACAAACTTTAACACAAGTATCTCTCAAATTCACAATTACTCAACTAGCATGACTCTAATATCACCATCTTCATATCTCAAAACAATTATCAAGTATCAAACTTCTCATAGTATTCAATGCACTTTATATGATAGTTTTTATTATACCCATCTTGGATGTTCATCACATTAGGACTAATTTTATAGCCAAAGCAAACTGCCATGCTGTTCTATAAGACTCTCAAAATAATATTAGTGAAGCATGAGAAATCAATAATTTCTATAAAATAAAACCACCACCGTGCTCTAAAAGATATAAGCGAAGCACTAGAGCAAAATTATCTAGCTCAAAAGATATAAGTGAAGCACATAGAGTATTCTAATAAATTTTGATTCATGTGTGTCTCTCCCAAAAGGTGTGTACATAAAGGATGATTGTGTTAAAATAAAAAGCAAAGACTCAAATCATACAAGAGGCTCCAAGCAAAACACATACCATGTGGTGAATAAAAATATAGCCTTAAGTAAAGTTACCAATGGATGAAGACGAAAGAGGGGATGTCTTCTGGGGCATCCCGAAGCTTAGGCATTTGGTTATATATGAATTTACGTTGGGGTGCCTTGGGCATCCCCAAGATTATGCTCTTGCCACTCCTTATTCCATAATCCATCAAATCTTTACCCAAAACTTGAAAACTGCACAACACAAAACTCAGTAGAAAATCTCATGAGCTCCATTAGTATAAGAAAGCAAACCACCACTTTAAGATACTGTAATGAACTCATTCTTTAATTATATTGGTGTTAAACCTACTGTATTACAACTTATCTATGGTTCATACCCCCCGATACTAGCCACAGATTCATCAAAACAAGCAAACAACACACGAAAAACAGAATCTGTCAAAAAGAGAACAGTCTGTAGTAATCTGTATCAAAAGTGTACTACTGGAACCCCAAAAATTCTGAAATAAATTGTGTATGTGAGGAATTTATTTATTAATGATCTTCAAAAATAATCAACCTAATATAACTCTCCAGTAAGAAATGGCAGCTAATCTCGTGAGCGCTAAAGTTTCTATTTTTTACAGCAAGATCGCAAAGACTTTCCCCAAGTCTTCCCGAAGGTTCTACTTGGCACAAAAACATATAACCAGAGGCTAGATGAATTATTTATTACTAAAAAGAAACAAAAAGCAAGAAACAAAAATAAAATTGGGTTGCCTCCCAACAAGTGCTATCGTTTAACGCCCCTAGCTAGGCATTGTTAATTTCGATGATGCTCACATGAAAGACAAGAATTGAAGCCCAAAGAGAGCATAATAAAGCATGTGAAAAACACATCTAAGTCTAACATACTTCCTATGCATAGGAATCTTATAAGCAAACAAATTATCAAGGAAAGCAAAAACTAGCATATGCAAGGAAGAAGAAAGAGACGATAGCAATCTCATCATGAAGAGAGGTAATTTAGTAACATGAAAATTTCTACAACCATATTTTCCTCTCTCATAATAATTAAATGTTGGATCATAAGAAAATTCACCAAAATTGCTATCACAAAACATATTCTCAACACGATCCACATGCATGCGAAGTTGACACTCTTCCAAAATAGTGGATTAACATTAACTGAAGTCATGACCTCTCCATACCCACTTTTATCAAAATTTTCATAAGATTGAATATTCTCCAAATATGTGGGATCTAAAGTTGACACTCTTCCAAACCCACTTTCAATATTATTCCAAACACTATTATCAATCTCATATTCATCATGGGGCTTAAATAAATTTTCAAGATCATAAGAAGAATCACCCCAATCATGATCATTGCACCAAATAGTAGACATAGAAAAACTAGAATCCCCAAGCTTAGGGTTTTGCATATCATTAACACAATTGATATTTAAGAGAATTTATTATAAAATCATTGCAATCATGCTTTTTATTCAAATATTTATCGTGAATCACTTCTTAAAGTAATTCATCACAATTTTAGATTCACGAATTTCAAGCAAAACCTCATAAAGATAATCTAGTGTACTCAACTCACTATTGTAGGTTCATCATAATTGGATCTCTTAAAGAGATTAGCAAGTGTATGAGGATCCATAAACTTTTAGATAGCGAAGATTCAAGCAAAAATAAGGTTCATGGTAACACAAGATCGAACAGAAGAAGGCAAAAGGAAAAGAGGGCGAATAAAACGACAAGGGTGAAGTGGGGGAGAGGAAAATGAGAGGTAAATGGCAAATAATGTAATGCGAGGGATAAGAGCTTGTGATGGGTACTTGGTATGTCTTGACTTGTGTGTAGATCTCCCCGACAATGGCGCCATCAATGGCTAGTTGCTGGGAGATCAAATCTTGACTGGACTTGGGGTAAGCCTCCCCGGCAACGGTGCCAGAAATCCTTCTTGCTACCTCTTGAGCATGCGTTGGATGTCCCTTGATGAGGAAAGGGTGATGCAACAAAGTAGCATAAGTATTTCCCTCAGTTTTGAGAACAAAGGTATCAATCCAGTAGGAGGTTACACGCAAGTTGCCTTGTACCTGCACAAACAAATAAGAACCTTGCAACCAATGCGATAAAGGGGTTGTCAATCCCTTCACGGCCACTTGAAAAAGTGAGATCTGATAGAGATAATAATATAAATATTTTTTGTATTTTATGATATAGATTGGAAAGTAAGGATTGCAAAATAAATGGCGGAAGAAATAGCAAATTGATAGGAAAATAATATGATGGAAGATAGATCCGGGGGCCATAGGTTTCACTAGTGGCTTCTCTCAAGATAGCATAATTTACGGTGGGTGAACGAATTACTATCGAGCAATTGATAGAAAAGCGCATAGTTATGAGAATATCTAGGCATGATCATATATATAGGCATCACGTCCGCGACAAGTAGACCGAAACGATTCTGCATCTACTACTATTACTCCACACATCGACCGCTATCCAGCATGCATCTACAGTATTAAGTTCATAAGAACACAGTAACACATTAGGCAAAAGGACATGATGTAGAGGGATAAACTCAAGCAATATGATATAAACCCCATCTTTTTATCCTCGATGGCAACAATACAATACGTGCCTTCCTGCCCCTGAAGATTGAACCCAAAGCTAAGCACTTCTCCCATTGCAAGAAAGATCAATCTAGTAGGCCAAACCAAACTGATAATTCAAAGAGACTTTCAAAGATAATTAAATCATGCATATAAGAATTCAGAGAAGAACCAAATACTGTTAATAGATAATCTTGATCATAAACCCACAATTCATCGGATCTCGACAAACACACTGCAAAAAGAACTAGATCGAATAGATCTGCAAGAGAATTGAGGGGAACTTTGTATTGAGATCGAAAGAGAGAGAAGAAGCCATCTAGCTAATAACTATGGACCCGAATGTCTATGGTAAACTACTCACACATCATCGGAGAGGCTATGGTGTTGATGTAGAAGCCCTCCGTGATCGATTCCCCCTCTGGCGGAGCACCGGAAACGGCCCCAAGATGGGATCTCACGGGTACAGAAGGTTGCAGTGGTGGAAATAGGGTTTCGTGGTGCTCTCAGATGTTTTCAGGGTATATAAATAGGTCAGGCGAGCCACGAGGGACCCACGAGGGTGGGGGCGCGCCTCCCTATCTCGTGGCCGCCTAGTTGCTTCCTTGACGTCCACTCCAAGTCTCCTGGATTGCGTTTGTTCCAAAAATAACTCTCCCTAAGGTTTCATCACTACTAGAAAAAGGGCTATAGCTAATATAGACATTAGTGGCGCACTATGTATGTGGTGCACCAGTGCTAAATAGCAGTTGCGCGCCACACATGGGTGCGTGATATGTCCATTTTGCATCATCCTTTTATATCGATATTTATTGCATTATGAGCTGTTATTTCACATTATGTCACAATACTTATGGCTATCTATTATATAATTAAGACAAGAGGCAAACTAGCGATTACGGTTGTCCACATAGGTTAAATTATCTCGGTCATTAATTTAAAATATTAACGGTTAAGATTAAAAAGATGTAACGTTACATACAAATAAAGTTACATGAAACAGTTTGGCATGTCACGTATGTCACTTTTAGATATTAATCATTAAGATTAAAAAGATGTAACGCTTTTTTATAGAAGCTATTTTAAATATGTAATGTTTACATACAAATAAAGTCATGTGGGGCAGTTTGGCATGTCACGTACCTATCTCCAAGTCCCACACAGCATTTCTATTAAAAAGGGTTGTCCAGAACAACCACACGTGAACTTAAAAAAAACAAGCACACGTAATCGTAAGCTGCCATTGCATGTTACGGCTGCCAACTAGGAAGACTCCTTTTTTTTGCGGGTGGCCAACTAGGAAGACTTTGGCCAGACCAAATAAAGAACAGTCCACGTATGTGCATAGGAAAGTACAAACGTATTACAAGTTTTTATATTTTTTTGCAGGCAAAATCTTTGCATTACTCAAATATCAATGTCCTTACAATCAGCCTTGGCTAGCTCTAAAGAAACCGATGGGACTGACCCAACCCAGGTCATTGTTCTGCCCCTCTTGTCTAGCAAACTTTGCTAAGCTATCGCTAACCTTATTTTGCGTATGACTTATATTAGTAATACAAGAATCACGAAGAGACATCAGGTGTTGGGGATATTACTACTGGAGGTAAACCGGCCTTCTGTAGCCGGGTTAACTCCTTGAAGACTAGAAGCCCATGAACATGCAAGGATGATGGCGCTTCACGAAGGCCCAAAGCCCAAAGGCGGGTTAAAGCCTGTAAATGTAAACCGACCTAATCATATAACTTTTATTATAAGATAGGAAGGATAGAGACCAAACCGGATACGTTTATGATCCGGCTTCGGGACTCTGTAGCTCGGCAGGCGTCAACCTATGTATATAAAGGGATGACCCAGCCGCGGTTTAGGGACAGATAACAACTCGAGAGCCAGACAAAGCGGATTCGCTCCCTGGCCTTCGAAACCCTAGCAATACCAATCACAACTAGACGTAGGCTTTTACCTTCCTTGAAGGGGCCGAACTAGTATAAAATCCCCGTGTCCCCTTGTCCGGTTTAACCCCTTTGAGCTAACCCGTAGCGATGGCTCCACGACTAAGTCCTTTCACAAAGACATCTACGGTGACAAACCCACGACAGTTGGCGCCAGATGACGAAGAGTCGTCACGGCAAGCTCTACATCGACAATGCAGGATGGGGTCCCGAGGCCGATTCAATCGAGTACGGGTACCGGGTCGCCTTCTGTGGGATTCACGTCTTCATCGACAAGATCGGCGAACCGGCCCCTGAGCCAGACATCTGCACCGACATCATCGAAACGGCTTGGCGTGCAAGTTCTTCGCCGGTTTAGCCCGAGGCAAGGCCTGTTTTCGTAGGTGTCATCCATGGATCGAGATACGAGGACGGGCGGGTGTCCGATGGAGAGACCGAATCGCTTTATCAGTTGCAGGACGGCCGGACTGATGGAGGATCCGAGGGCAACAGTATTCCGGATTCCCCTGATCTGCCAAACCGGGCCGCCATCTTCATGGCCGACACACAATCAACGCCTCATTCATCAACCGCCACAGCAATACTCTCTGGTTCAACAACGGCTACACCGACAGGGGCAGGAAGCTCTGCGCCGCCTCCAGCCCAGGTCCTGTCTAATTTGTTTGACACTTTGGCAATGTTGATGGGCGCAGAGGTGGATGCAGCAACCAGGGATCGGCACAATGCGGAGATTGCGAAGGTGAAAGATCAGATAGCTCAGGCTAAAGCGGACCTGGCGACGGAGAACGCTAGGATGGCTACAGAGCGGGCTGAATTGGAAGCACAGGCCTACCGGATTAGGCTGGATCAGAATGCTTAAGAGGAAGTCATGAGAAGAAGGTACCGATTGCGTCTCCCATCGGTTTATGAGCCGTAGAATCTCTTCAACACACCAGGAGCAGGAGCTGGTAACCAACCCATACTAAATCGGGCGGAGGCACCGGGAGCAGGAGCGCCGGTTCAACCGTGCACGATGGACCCGCCTCGCCAGAACAACGTTGTGCCACAGTATGTACCAACACCGCCCGGGCATTATTCCAACCCGTTGGACAATATTGTGGCCGCCGCTTCACGCCTGGCAGCCCTCCCAACCGATGGCGAGTCACCAGTTGCGGTGGAAGCACGTCGGGCCAGGGATCTCCTTCGAACAACGCTTAATCAACAGCAGGCATATTCACAAAGTCGTGAGAGGATTCACTCCACTCCCCGTCCAAGTCGGAGCCATAGCAGACACGTGGAGGATGAACCGGCTGTGCCCAGCAGTGCACGTCGCCGAAATTCGCCACGAGGAAACAACCCGGCAGGGGGAGGCGCTAATGGTCAGGATGTTGTGGACCACGACCGCGCATGTCGGAAGGCCAAGTTGGCAGCTCAACGGAGCACAAGAACAAACTCTGGTTCACCCTACGGCTTCAGTAGAGCCAGGTGTGGTGTTCAGTTCCTTAGTGGTGCCGTGTCTCACCCCCGCTTTGTGTAATGTGAGACTGCCCAGGGACTTCAAGGGACCTCGTAAGGTACCAAATTACACCGCCGATTTGCAGCCAGAGGCGTGGGTGGAGAGCTATGAGATGGCAATGGAGATGTTAGATGTGGATGAGGCAGTATGTGCCAAATATTTCACCATGATGTTGGAAGGAACAGCTCGTACTTGGTTGAAGAGCTTGCCAACTAACTCTGTCGGATCATGGGCCGAATTGAAGCACTGGTTTATCCAGAATTTCAAAGATACTTGTAAGCAGCCAATGTCAATCGTGGACCTGGCCGCTTGTGTCCAAGAGGATGGGGAGTCCACGACCCATTGGGTTAAACGGGTCTCAGCGATTTTGCACTCATCAGATCGTATCAATGCAGACACCGCAGTGTTAACATTAGAGGGCAATTGCCGTTTCAAGCCGCTCAAACAGAAATTAGGAAGTCCCAAACATCGCTGCAACAATATGTCATTGCTCATGGCCGCTTTGGTTAAATACGCCGATTCAGATAATACCAAGGAACCGGATTCAGAGGAGGACAAACCGGAGAAAGGGAAAAAGAACGGTAACGCCAAGGGTCAGCAGCATAATCCGGCAGGCCATGGGAACAGCGGTAAGTGCAAGGCCGATAACAGCTTGTACTTTGTTGCTAACAACAATGCTCAGGAGAATGGCTAGCGCTGTAAGGGCAAGCAGCCCCAGAGGGGAGGAGGTTCAGGCCCCAATTTGGAGCGCCTGTTAAATCAGCCCTATCCAAAGCATGGATCAAAGGAGAAGCCGACATCGCATCTTTGGAAGGACTATTATATCATGCGAGATTTCTAGAATTCCAATATGTTCCAGTATGATAATGGCCCGCCCGGCGGTTCAGGAGGTGGTTTCCACGGGCCGGGTTACGAAGGTGGTGGTTCCGGTTCAGGGTTTCAAGGCAACCAAACCGGACACATCAATCAAGGGCACCAAAGCAGCCAGGAAGGTTATAACCATCAGGGGAATCAGCAGCAACAGCAGCAGTCGGGTTACCAGAGCAATCCCAAGCAGCTAAATAGCGGGCAATATCATGTTTTCACCACTAGTTTGTGTAAGCGTGATCAGAAACCTCACAAAAGGGCAGTAAACTCTGTTGAACCGGCAGTGCCTCAGTATTTACGCTGGTCTGAGCAACCCATTTTGTGGAACAGGGCGGATCATCCACCTTGGGTTGATAATTCGGGTCACTTGGTGCCTGGTAAGAATCGGGGGATACAAGTTCACTAAAGTGCTCATGGATGGCGGAAGCTGTATCAACATTCTGTATTATGACACATTCCGTCGTATGGGGTTGACAGATAAGAATCTTAAACCGTCAAATACCGTTTTTCATGGCGTGGTGCTTGGTAAGTCTGCATATCCTGTTGGCAAGACAGCCTTAGAGGTGGCTTTTGGAGATGATTATGATTCAAGGTCAGAAACATTGATGTTTGAGGTGGTAAAAATCAAAAGTCCGTACCACGCCTTGTTTGGGCGGCCGGCTTATGCTAAATTCATGGCAAGGCCATGTTATGTTTATTTACAGCTCAAAATGCCAGGTCATAAGGGGACTATCACAGTACATGGAAGCAGAAAGATTGCTTTGTAATGTGAAAGAAGGTGATGCGGCTTATGCTGAGTCGGTTTGTGCCACGAAGGAGCTAAAATTCTATAAGGAGCAAGTTGATCCGGCAGACATGACTTCTTTGAAAAAGCCAACTACGGAACACGATCCGACATTGAAGTTTAAATCGGCCACAGATACTAAGATGGTTGACTTTGTTCCTGGCGATTCATCCAAACAGTTCAGCATCAACGCTAACCTGGATCCCAAATAGGAAAGCGCGCTCATCGAGTTCATCCGTGAGCATCGGGACATCTTTGCATGGAAACCTTCTGACATGCCAGGTGTACCGAGGGAACTCGCTGAGCACACACTTAACATTGATCCTAAGTTTAAAAAGGTCCGGCAGTTTCTCCGCCGCTTCAATAAGGAAAGGCGTAAGGCTATTGGTGAAGAGGTAGCCCGTCTGTTGGCCGCAGGGTTTATTGTAGAGGTCTTTCATCCAGAGTGGTTGGCTAATCTGGTGCTGGTTCTTAAGAAAAATGGCACTTGGCGTATGTGTGTGGATTACACAGATTTAAACAAAGCTTGCCCTGCAGACCCCTTTGCTCTCCCTCGCATTGATCAGATAATTTATGCAACGGTAGGTTGTGACCATTTGTGTTTTTTGGATGTGTATTCGGGTTATCATCAGATCAAGATGGCAGTTAAGGACCAGGAGAAGACAGCTTTCATAACTCCCTTTGGAGCCTTCTGCTATGTTTCCATGCCTTTTGGACTCAAGAGTGCCCAGGCAACTTACCAGCGATGTGTTCAGAATTGCCTCCATAAGAAAATTGGGCGCAATGTTCATGCATATGTGGATGATATTGTGGTAGAGTCCAGAAAGGAGGAGACATTGATACGGGTTTACAAGATGATGCTCAATCCGGAGAAGTGTGTCTCTGGTGTTCCGGCAGGCAAGCTCTTGAGTTTTCTGGTGTCAAATAGAGGCATTGAGGCCAATCCGGAAAAGATTGCGGCAATTACATCCTTGGCTAAACCAGCGTGTATCAACGATGTTCAACGTCTGGCCGGCCGGATTACAGCCTTGAGCCGGTTTATCAGTCGCCTTGGAGAGAAGGCCATCCCTTTATATCAAATGCTCAAGAAAACAGATAACTTTGTCTGGAGCGAGGCAGCTGATAAAGCATTTGAGGATCTGAAGAGGCAGCTAGCGGAACCGCCCGTGCTTGCAGCGCCAATCGATAAGGAGCCGTTATTACTATATGTGGCTGCTAATGCCCGGGCTGTTAGCGTAGCCATTGTGGTACGGCGCAAGGAGCTTGGCAAAGAATATCCGGTTCAACAACCCGTTTATTATATCAGCGAGGTGCTCATTGAGTCAAAGCAGAGGTATCCGCATTGGCAGAAACTGGTGTACAGAGTGTTTATGGCAAGCCGGAAGCTTAAACATTATTTTCAGGGCCATCCCATCACAGTGGTCAGTTCAGCTCCTCTGGGCGATATCATTCAAAACAGAGAAGCAACTGGCTGGATTGCCAAGTGGGCTATTGAGCTTGGACCTCATGGGCTCAAATATATACCCCGCACAGCAATCAAATCCCAGGCACTAGTGGACTTCATCAATGATTGGACGGAGTTATGGGCACCTGAAGAGAAACCAGATAATACATATTGGACTATTCATTTTGATGGATCCAGACAGATGGAGGGCTCGGTGGCTGGAGTCATACTAACTTCCCCACGAGGTGACAAGTTTTGTTATGTCCTCCATTTATTGTTCCCTTGTACTAACAATGCAGCTGAATATGAGGCTTTGCTCCACGGTCTTCGGATGGCTAAGGAGATGACTTTGAGTCGGGTTAAGTCCTTTGGCGATTTAGATCTAGTGGCTCAGCAGGTGTCTGGCACTTGGGATTCTAAGGACCCACTCATGGCTGCATATCGGCGAGAGGTGGACACAGTGGCTGGTCAGTTTAAGGGTTATCAGGTGGACAATATAGACCGGCAGAAGAATGAAGCGGCGGACGCTTTAAGTCGTCTTGGTTCCCAGCGTAAACCAGTCCCGCCCAATGTCTCTCTTGATGTGTTGCATAATCCCTCAGTCAAAATGCCAACCGAAGAAGATTTGGCTATTCCTGATCCGGAGGCTCGGTTGGTGGCAGCTCTGCATGCCATACCGGATTGGACAATCCCATATCTGGCTTACATGAACCGGGGCGAGTTACCAGATGATGAAACGTTGGCCCGACAGATAATCCTGCGTTCCAAGTCCATGACCATACTCAACGGGGAGTTACATCGTTACAACGTTTCAGGAGCAATTCAGCGTTGTGTTTCTACTCAAGAAGGTTGTGAGATTTTGCGAGAAATCCATGAAGGGGACTGTGGTCACCATGCCGGTTCAAAGTCTTTGGTCGCTAAAGCTTTTCTCCACGGTTTTTACTGGTTGACGGCGCATGCTCATGCGGAAGATTTGGTCAAGAGGTGTGACGGGTGTCAAGAATTCGCCCGCCGTGCGCACGTTCCGGCTCAAGAGTTGTGGATGATTCCAATTACGTGGCCGTTTGCAACTTGGGGGCTTGATATGGTTGGACCCTTCAAGCGATCTAAGGACAAAAAGACCCACCTGTTAGTAGCAGTTGATAAATTCACTAAATGGGTGGAGGCAGAGCTAGTCAACAAGTGTGATGCAGCCACGGCGGTTCAATTCATCAAAAATGTGATATTCCGGTTTGGTTTTCCACACAGCATTATAACAGATAATGGCACTAACCTGTCAAAGGGGGAGATGGAAGAATTTTGTCAACGTGAGCACATCCGGATCAATCTAGCGTCGGTGGCTCACCCCCAGTATAATGTTCAAGCAGAAAGGGCAAATCAACAAATTTTACGAGGTATCAAACCCAGGCTTATGGTTCCCTTGAAGCAGACGCCGGGTTATTGGGTTGAGGAGCTACCTTCTGTGTTATGGAGCATCAACACCACACCCAAATAGGTCTACGGGTTACAAACCTTTCTTCATGGTTTATGGAGCGGACGCCGTTCTTCCTAGTGACATCCGTCACGACTCGCCCCGTGTGACAGCTTATGTTGAAGCTGATAATGAGAAGGCACGTCAGGATTCTCTGGACCTGTTGGATGAAGAGCATGATCTTGCAGCAGCACGATCGGTGATTGATCAACAAGATCTCCAACGTTATCACAGCCGCCGGGTTAAAACCTGAACTTTTCAAGAAGGCGATTTGGTGCTCCAGCTCATCCAAGATCAGACTGATATGCACAAGTTATCCCCACCTTGGGAAGGACCCTTTGTGGTCAGCAAAAATCTGCACAACGGATCTTACTACTTCATTGATGTTCGAGAGCATAAAGACTCACGTCAATCAAAGGAGGAGACCAAGCGGCCATGGAACATCGCTCTCCTACGACCTTACTATACTTGAAGCCATAGGCTCTTCATCTGTACAAATTTATGATAGTGTATATATCATATAAAAAACCGGAGCCTCCATTTTAAGCGGGATATCTGTTTCTTTTTACATCCTGTGTGTGTTATACGAGTTAACTGACAAAGCGGAGTTTTATTAATCCGGTCTTAGCAGTTGCATGGATATAAAGCATATCACTAGGGGGCTTGGTCATATTTGAACTACACCTACACCTCTTGATCGGTTTTGAAACCATGAAGGGATATCACTAGGGGGCTTCGTTGTTATCACACCATAGCTACACCTCTTGATAGGCATTTAGGCCACAAAGGAAAAATATGTGGAGCCAAAGAGAGTGTTGCACAAAGCACAGACTCAAACATGGGCACACACTGAGCACAGCTCACAAAGTTACTTGGGGGCTCTTTTTGCAAAGCAATAAAGAGTTTGAAAGGACCCTTGTAATTGGCTATCAAGCCACGGCTTGGAAGCCTGGTGTTTTCACCTAAAAACCCGGGTTAACCTGCCTTCATCAAGTAAGCTACTCCTGTCCAGGTAATCCTAGTATGACCCATCGAACGTTTGACATGTCAATCTTTTATATAGACCCTGAACTTGTCAAAGTTAAAACGATGATTGGTTACTTGGAGGCCCATCTTAAAAGGCTTTGTTAAATGGTTTAACTCTGAGGCCTGGCAGCCCATAAAAAGCCTCGATTTGGAGCCTGGCAGCTTGTAAAAAGCCTTGCATATTTTCCTTTTTGAGTTTTATTTTTTAAAGTTCATAAGTATTTTTTGATAAACCGGCGTCCTTGACCCAGTTTGCTTTTCAACTCAAAGTTGTTGGCATATGATCAGTTATAAACCGATGTTTATTGACCCGGTCTGGTTTGACTAAATCACCAGTATTATAAAGAAAACCCGGTCGTTATCCCGGTCCGGTTTAATATATAGACCGGCAGTACAAAGATGGGGTTATCAATGTTCTGAATTGGTATTAACACCTTTGCCGTATACACCGTTGGTCAATAAATGAGGTATGTTATGTATATTGCTTTTTGAACAAACAGTTTGGTTATTCTATCTATGTATTGTACACTTCCCGGATATACTGACCTGTCTAGCGGTAAACCGCTAGACGGTAAACCGCTAGACACTTTTAAGTTCTTCAACATAGGAACACAATTCATCATGAGTTATGCATAAATATATCCCAAAGGGTGGCACATGTTGTCATGAGGCATTACAAAACATGCTCGATGGCATGACAGATAACGGAGTTTTGGCTATCCTATTACAAGAAGCCTTCAAAGCGGCTCCAATGGCATAATTGTTTTTCACAAGATCGGCACACGGTGGCCAGAAAATCGGTGACCGATTTTCGACGCTTTGTCTGGACAGTTTGATGGTTGAGGGTCAGTTGATGTGGGCACTTCTTCATCCCTCCCCAGACACTGGAAATCGACCGTCGACCAATCGATTCCAGTTAAAGCTTGAAATACTGATTCCTCATGGATAAGATTGGAGGGATTAATATCAGGAGCATAAGTGTGCTTACGAATCGGAGGCACAAGTTCTTCAACTTCATGGATCTCGGCCGCCTGTCTTTTCCCTTCAGCATCATAAATCGGTTGAAAATGGGACAAGTCTGTATCATCAGCCAGTTTGCTGGCTACTGGCCGCATCTGCTTGGTCAGCCGCCAGAGGTCATCTTATCAATGTTTGAACCGTCTTCCTTCACACCTGGATATCCTTTAATGATATCATCCGCTTTAAGGTCTAGAATCCAGCTTTGGCCCGAATAAGTGCGGTTAAAGCTCCGGACCGGGCAGCTGCCCTCTTCAATTTGGCAATACGGGTTGGTAACATGGCCAGCTTCTCAAGTGTTTCTTTAATCAAAGTTGGGGTCGGTTTGTTATAAGTTGCCGTGCAAATAGCCCGCTGAGACCCAGAGTACAGCTGGTCAACCAATGTATATGCCGCTTTGAGTTTCATGCGCATATCTGTACCAAGATGAGCAATCCGGGTACCTGTCACGGTTTAACATCAGCATTCTGATCAAAGATAAGGTTCCACAAGTTATACCAAATACACAAAGGGCACACTTACGAAATATTGCAGAAGTCATGGCGTTAATTTGCCATTTCAAGCCAGCCAGTTCTTCCACAACCGGTTTTAAGGCAGCCTTGGCATCTTCGGCACTCTTTATTAAACCAGATTTCTCGATCTCCCATTCAGCACGGTCTTTGTTGAAAGATTCTTTGAGTTTTTCCATGGCGGCTAGGGCTTTCATCAGCTCCTCTTTGGTTTTGGTGGCTTCTTGTTGTTGAGACTTCAGATAGTTTTGCAAGTCAATGATTCGGGTCTCTTTATTCCTCAGATCAGACAACAAATATTGAAGATATATCAAATGACAGGATACGTACATATTCTAAGTACAAACCGCATAACAGGTTATGCACTTCGTACTTGGGGGCTAATGCCTATTTGCTCTAAATTGCTACAGTTTATACAAGTCTCCAGAACAATGTAAACATTATCCTGGACACTTGGGGGCTAATGTATGTTGATTCAAAAATGGATGCATGGATTAAAACCCGGATTAACTTGCTAGAGTTAAACCGACCTTTGAGGGATACGCGGCAGAAAGCTATCTATGTGTTAAAGGGTAAATCTGGTTCTTATCAGTGGTTTACAGTGCTACGAAGACCCGGGTTATGATTCACATTATAAACCGGCCCTTGGGGGCTATTTAGGCTAGCATTTTCAGGCTATGAAGCAAGATACAAAGGAGGAAGAAAATACCTCATATCGCTCCTTCATCAAATTTACCAAACGAGCTTCATAATCCCGGTTTGCGTGCAAGCGATTCAAGAATCCAGAGTGAAGCTCCTATGCATTGAGATGAGCATAACTTTCCAAATCACTGCTCCATTTGCCTTTTTTCTCTAGCAGCCTGCTCTTCCTTAGCACTGTGTTGAGCTAAAACTACAAGATGGCCAGGAGAGCTATGGCCTATTCCAGTAATTATAACGTCATCACCTTGGCCTTCAGGGTTTTGGGTTGATGATGTTGGAATTTTAGCATCTTTCACCAGACTAGCCGGGTTTGGTTCTGCCGGTTCAGTATCGGGCGCAGCAGGCTCAGCGTCTGTTGGCTCATCAGTATTTTTTCCTTCAAGGGGCGGGTTGTTAGAAGTAGCTTCAGGATGAGGGCCTTCCAGTTCATGAGTTTGTTCCGGTTCACCTCTTGGTTCTTCTTCTTCGGTGACCGGGTCTTCAGGCGGATTGGTAACCCGAGCTTTCTTGCTGGGTCTGGCTTTGGCCCTAGAAACAGAATAAAAGAGGATTAACATCCTATTCAAAGGATTTATGACGCATTGAAAGGAAAAGTTTTTACAGCTTACCCAGCCACAGTTTTCAAAGGGGGGAGTTGAGTTGACGTCGATTCGCCAGAAGATGAAGGAGGTGTCACCTGATAATTTGAATCGGAGGGATTAAGAGGCTGTCTGAAATAACCCGCCTTGGGGTAAGAATGGTCAGAAGTAGGAGAGACCTCAGACCGGCGCTTCCGAACCGGAGTATCAGGTAAACCGGCTGAAGTGACATGCTGGCCACTATGCCGGGTTGTCCGGCGAGCTTCATGTTGCTGAGTCTTCAAAATAAATGTTGGATCCAAGTGAGCAAGAGGATGAGAAAAGCTTACTTTACGGACTGCTTGGTGAGTTTTTGTGTTGGCATACAGTCTGAACCGGAGGAAAGGGTAATTACCTCCACATCATCAGCTTTACTAGCTTCTGTGTCCTCCTGAGGAAGATCATTGTTAATGAGATGCATGAAAAGAGAGCCAAGTGAGTCAAGTTCTTCCTCAACTTCTAGATCATCAGTGTCGTCATCAAGCTCTATGTTGATCCGGTCAGCCGTTTTCCGTTTTGACGTCCGTTTTATGGCTTTGGTTTTGGGGCGGGATGGCTTGACCACTTTATCCCTAGTCAGCTTTGTCTCTTTCTCTACGGTTTTCCGTTTCCAGAAGGGATCATCACCCTACATATACAAAAGAAGGGTTACAGGTTGCGTAAGCTAAAAATATTATAGATGAAAAGGAAGTATAATGCTTACAGCAGGCAGTTTGTTCTTGGCATAGAAGGGACTCAGACCGGTTTGACTACAGGCCAGTTCTGATTCATTCAGAATCTTCTTTACACCTTCAATAACTTCTTCCTCAGACAATTGAAGGTTGCAATGGCGTTGAGGGTCATCAACCTCACCGGTATAGTCACACATTAAACCGGAATGCCAGCTTAGTGGCAAGATACTCCAGGATATCCAACAGCGCACAAAGTCCACGCCTGTTAAGCCATTGGCCATAAAGGCCCGGAGTTTGGCAAGTTGAGGGGCATATTTCGCCCTTTCGGCGGAGCTCAAACGTTGTGGCATCGGATGGGTATTGGAAAGCCGGTGCTCACGAAAGCCTGGAAGGGGATTTTCATCTTCGGGCGAAGTGTCTCTGTAATAAAACCAAGTATGGTTCCATTCCTTTGGGTTGCTATGATGTTTGGCATGAGGAAATTCAACTTATTTCCGCTTTTGAATTGAGACACCACCAAGTTCTGTGTTCGGGCCATTTACAAACTCTGTGCGCCGGTTTAAGTGAAAGAAATCCCGGAACAGTTTTGCAGTCGGTTCTTCCTGTAAGTATGCTTCATAGAAGACTTGGAAGTTGCATAGGATGGACACTGAATTCGGCCCAATATCTTGTGGATGGAGTTGGAAATTGGCAAGTACATCCCGGTAAAACTTTGATCCTAGCGGTTTGAAGCCACGGACTATGTGGTCAACAAATACTACCACCTCGCCTTGCCTTGGGGTCAGAGGATTTTTTGTTCCTGGAACTCGCCATTTGATTTCAGTTTTCTTAGGCAGGGAACCGATGCTGACCATCTCATTCAACTGATTCTTAGTAACCCGGGAACGAGCCCAGTTGCAAGCAGTGAATTCTTTGGCCATTGCGAAACAAACAAGCTGAAAATGAAAGGCCGGTTTATAAATCACGCATGATGATATGGAAGAAACATACTGATATGTGAAATGGCATAAACCGGAGACCAATGCAATAAGGGAAAAAAGGTAATACAAGGACAGGAGTATTCAAACACTGTTAAACCAGAGTATAACTGTAAAGGTAAAGGTCTCCTCCGGTTTATCAGAGGGCTAATGGTACAGATTGATTATACAAAATTAAACCACCTAGGTTGGCGTGAGGAGAAACAGATTTCACAGAAACATATGATAATTTCGGATCTAAGATAAGACAGGAAAGCAAAAATATTTTGATCTAAAAAGGGTAAGGCCCGAAATAGTTTATGAAGGACTACATCAGATTTTGCGCATATGGATTTATGGTGGTAACAGAAGATTAGCCATGACAAGGGATACGATAAAGGGCGAAGCATTCATGTACATGCCAAGGAAGAACAGCACCAAAAGCTCCGATGAACTGCAAGAGCCACGAGGAACAGGGAAACCCTAATGGATCTAGGAAAGAAGGGGGAAAGGACTCACTACGACCGCGGAAGCAGCGGAAGGGCGCTGTGGAACTCTGGTGCGAACAGGTTGATGCAGCGGCCGATGGCGAGGCAGAGGTGAGGTTCGAAGATGACGGCGGCGCTCGAGTGCGGGGTCGTCGAGAGGAAGAAGAAGAAGAGATGAATGGGCAGCGGAAAGAAAAGAAGGGGGTCCTCTACCTCTATTTAGAAGGAAAAGTGATAAAACGGCAAGTGCGAGAATCGAGGAGCCAAAAAATGGATAATTTAATAAAAAAATGTTGGGGATATTACTACTGGAGGTAAACCGGCCTTCTGTAGCCGGGTTAACTCCTTGAAGACTAGAATCCCATGAAGATGCAAGGATGATGGCGCTTCACGAAGGCCCAGGGCCCAAAGGCGGGTTCAAACCTGTAAATGTAAACCAACCTAATCATATAACTTGTATTATAAGATAGGAAGGATAGAGATCAAACCGGATACGTTTATGATTCGGCTTCGGGACTCTGTAGCTCGGCGGGCGTCAACCTATGTATATAAAGGGACGACCCGGCCGCGGTTTAGGGACACACAACAACTCGAGAGCCAGACAAAGCGGATTCGCTCCCTGGCCTTCGAAACCCTAGCAATACCAATCACAACTAGACGTAGGCTTTTACCTTCCTTGAAGGGGCCGAACTAGTATAAAATCCCCGTGTCCCCTTGTCCGGTTTAACCCCTTTGAGCTAACCCGTAGCGATGGCTCCACGAGTAAGTCCTTTCACAAGGACATCTGCCGTGACAAACCCACGACATCACGTGTCTAATTTCTTTAACTAAAGAAGAGTAGATCGATCTATCAATATCCATCGCTTGAATCAGCTTGACTGCAATAATGGAGTCCATCTCAATAATGATCGGCAAGTCGCTTCTCTGAATTGCAAAAGACAGGCCTTCCATGCAAGCACACAACTCAGCCTCAAGAATTTCTCAGCATGAAAAAAGCTCCCTGCAAGCTGAATAGATGACATTACCTCTATCATCTCACAACACCATCCCCGCACCAACCGTACCATTTTCTGCAAAGGACCCATCAGTATTCAGTTTCACCCAACCCGCCATGGACACCATTTGACAGGAATGCTCTCAACAATTCGAACATGTGAATTTTTAAGTGGCCTGTCATATGTAACTAAGGACTTCCCTTTGCTCGGATCAGAAGATAGATCAATTTTAAGTCCAACGAAGGAATCAAGGTAACTCACCAAATACCTCCTGGACGCTTCCATTGGGGGCATAGGTTTATGGTGTATCACTTCGTTACGGATCTGCCAACTTCTCCACAAAGTCATAAGAAGCCTGCACCTCTCGATTTCTGGCAATGGGTCAAGGACATGAAGCAGCCATTCCTTACCTGTATTTCTAATAGCAGCCAAGTTAGGTAAGGACCAAACCTCCGACATTGTTGACCATAATTCTCTAGCAAAAGTGCAGCGACAGAGGGGATGGAAGTTATCTTCCGGTTCAGCAGCACAAATTGGACAAAGGTCATTAACCTCCAGACTCCTACTGTACTTCTTCTACCATGTCGGCAAAGCATTAGTAGCGACTTTCCAAGCAAAGTTTCGAACTGTAGGAGGAACATCGCAAGACCAAATAAGGTTCCAGCAAGAACGGCGACCATCGGACTGGAACTAGATCCCGCTGCATTCATTCTGTGAGCTTCATTGAAAGCAAATTCGTATGCACTCTTCACAGTAAAAATACCATATTTGCCTGGATCCCAAGCAAGTCTATCATCTCCCAACCGGGGCGAAGCTCGAATTTTAATAATTTCCAACACATCAGGCGGCAAAAATACTCCCGTAGCAATCCTATATTCCAAGAACCATTAGCATTCAACAATTCAGACACAAAACGTATACGGCATCTGCCCTGAAGCGTGATAGGTTTGAATGAGAAAGGATGGTGTATCCAATTATCACGCCAGACTACAAGTTGGACGACGACGACGGCGACAACAATGACAAAGGAGCCTGCCTTGGGACGGACCGCAATAGCGTGGCGAGTGGTCGCTGACTTGCGATTGTGAGCTGTGGCAACACGATCAATTCGACTCGAGGAGTGAAGGCAATCAAAGGTTTTGGCAGACACAACAAAAACACACACACACACACGTACGTATGCATGCATGTGCATGTGAGCAGGTGCCCTGAGTGATCACTTCCCAACATGAGTACCTAATTGATTCTTCATGTTGCCTCAAAATACAATCAGGATCTATAAGTTAGTCAATGTGGCTGTAAAGGGAGGTAATATACAATCCAAAGAGACTATACATGCGTCCATAGATGGATTGATGATACTCGGCAAGAACGTGTATGCGCAAGTAGAGAGGCACACGGGCACATACCTGTATATTCCCTACACGAACTATTACGAAACGTTCCCCAATACGCACTCGGATGACCAGTGGGAGCACGATAGCGACCATGATGCTCGACAGGTCGAAGTAGACATGAAAGCCCTTCAGTACACTCGACACCCAGTAGGACCATGACAACAACCATGATGCTCGGTATATCAAAGCAGGCACAAATGTCCTCAAGTACGAACGAACGGGCGGGAGCATGACAGCTGCACCATGATGGTCCGTAGGTCAAAGCAGGCAAACCACAGGGCATATTGGGTACCCATGATGCCCGGATACCCAAAGAATGGTGATGAAGCAATGGATCGATGGAAGGCACGACAGGTGATGCCGAAGCCAATAACTTGTGATACTTCCTGCTTACTCTTGATAGCTTCCTTACGTTTACAACATAATTCACATCTTCATTATGTACCACCAGTTCTAAACAATATTGCTAGAACATTGCATGTAGTCTACTCTCTCCGTTCCTAAATATAAGTCTTTCGAAAGATTCCAATAAAGAATACATATGAATGTATATAAAAAAATTTAGATAGATTCACTCATTTTGCTCTGTATGTAGTCCGCATTAGAATCTTTAAAAAGACTTATATTTAGAAACGGAGGGAATAATAAGGAAGAAACAACTTAAGGAATCCAATAGGGATTGTGGGCAATGGACAATGGGGCTGCAGATGAACCAATACATATATATATATATATATATATATATATATATATATATATATATATATATATATATATATATATATATCTTTGCCTTAAGGTTGCATACCTGGCCGAGTAGCATTAATATACCTCAAAAAATGGAAAATCCAATATAACTCAAAAAATGGAAAAGCCAATATGAATGTGGAGGTCTTATATTTCAACTATTTCAATCCACACCACAAATTGGTATATAAGCTTCTAATTAACTATGACATATGTTCAACCACAGAAAAAACTATGATATACTTTCAATCATATATCGACATGGAACTCTTTACAATACAACAATAATCAATTTGTGCATGTCTCTCTCTCTCTCTCTATATATATATATATAAAGTAATTAGATTGTTTTGCGGGAAGTTAGTTTTGTTGATATAGCATCACTGAATACTCGCCCATCTTAAATACCTCAACTATCAAATAACAATAATTATTTTGATAAATATCCCCATCTCAGATCATATTCTGAGTGAATATCATTACCAATCTATTTTAGAAGTCATTATGTTAGTGAGTAGAAAAGAATCAGGCTACAAATAAGATATTCAAGGCATATACTGGTAATAGTTGTGAGAAGTAACAACATGAATGATAGTCATATTTGGAGAAGTAGAACACTTTATTAGGAAACGGTAAAAGTCCGTTTGGAACTAAAATACCTTCGTAACATAGTATCATGGCCCTGTAGGTCAATTTCAGTACTCATAATTCCATAGGACAATTGAGAGAAATGCTTTGAATACATATGATGTTAGAATCTGATATATTTAGTCAAGGGTGGTATTGAGAATGATGAGCATGTCTATTCTGCCATTGCCACTAACAATAGGGGGAGTTGATAGAGGTGCCAAGGTAAGGTTATAAAGGTGTAAGTTGTTAGCAAAATATTTGTAAAAATAGACATTGTGTGATGAGAAGGAGTTGAAGATAAAAGACAAGAAAGTATATATATCATGTTTAAGACAAACATATCTTTGGATGTAACATAACCTCCATGATTATTCACATATAAAGGCCAAACTAAACAACAATTAATAATAGGTAATTGCAAACAAAATGATACCAATTATGAGTATATGAAATATATCTAGCCGCGCAAATGCACGGGTCGCACCGCTAGGTCTCTCTTATTTTATAAGGTTTACATAAGGAGGGAGAATGTCGGCAGCTGGAATTCTGGGCTGGAAAAGGAGCAAATATTAGAGACCTATTCTGCACAACTCCAAAAGTCCTGAAACTCCACGGAACACCTTATAATAAATAATGAAAAATTCTCGCCAAAGATGAAGACTAGGGGCCCAGACCCTTCTCACGAGGGTGGGGGGCGCCCCCCCCCCCCCCTAGGGCATGCCCCTGCCTCGTGGGCCCCCTGGTGGCTGTCCGATGACCATCTTCTCCTATATGAAGTCTTTCGTCGAGAAAAAAATAAGAGGCAACCTTTCAGGACGAAACTTCCCTCCCGGAGGGGGAAATCATCGCCATCGTCATCGCCAACGCTCCTCTCATCGGGAGAGGGCAATCTCCATCAACATCTTCATCAGCACCATCTCATCTCAAAACCCCAGTTCATCTCTTGTATCCAATTCTTGTCTCCAAGTCCGGGATTCGTGCTAGTAGGTTGCTAGTAGTGTTAATTACTCCTTGTAGTTGATGCTAGTTGGTTTAATTGGTGGAATATCATATGTTCAGATCATTTATGCATATTAATACCCTGCTGATTATGAACATGAATATGCTTTGTGAGTAGTTACGTTTGTTCCCGAGGACAAGGGAGAAGTCTTGCTATTAGTAGTCATGTGAATTTGGTATTCGTTCGATATTTTGATGAGATGTATGTTGTCTAGCCTCTAGTGGTGTTATGTGAACGTCGACTACATAACACTTCACCATTATTTGGGCCTAGAGGAAGGCATGGGGAAGTAATAAGTAGATGATGGGTTGCTAGAGTGACAGAAGCTTAAACCCTAGTTTATGCGTTGCTTTGTAAGGGGATGATTTGGATCCATATGTTTCATGCTATGGTTAGGTTTACCTTAATACTTTTTTGTAGTTACAGATGCTTGCAATAGAGGTTAATCATAAGTATGATGCTTGTTCAAGTAAGAACAGCACCGAACCACCGGTCCACCCACATATCAAATTATTAAAGTACCGAACGCGAAACATATGAATGTGACGAAAACTAGCTTGACGATATTCCCATGTGTCCTTGGGAGCGCTTTTCCTTATATAAGAGTTTGTCTAGGCTTGTCCTTTCCTACAAAAAGGATTGGGCCACCTTGCTGCACTTTATTACTTTTGTTACTTGTTGCTCATTACAAATTATCTCATTACAAAACTATCTGTTACCACTTATTTCAGTGCTTGCAGAGAATACCTTGCTGAAAACCGTTTATCATTTCCGGGAAGAAAAGTCTCACCCTGGACTGCATCGCTATCGATGATAGTAGGAGCCATCAAGCCTAACGGCGACGACACAGAGGAACTCTCAATGAAAGCACCAATGTCGGTGTCAAAACCGGCGGATCTCTGGTAGGGGGTCCCGAACTGTGCGTCTAAGGCAGATGGTAACAGGAGGTAGGGGACACAATGTTTTACCCAGGTTTGGGCCCTCTTGATGAAGGTAAAACAATTTGTCCTGCTTCATTAATATTGATGATATGGGTAGTACAAGAGTTGATCTACCACGAGATCGGAGAGGCTAAACCCTAGAAGCTAGCCTATGGTATGATTGTATGTTGTAGTTGTTGTGTCCTACGGACGAAAACCCTCCAGTTTATATAGACACCGGAGAGGGTTAGGGTTACACAAGGTCGGTTACAAAGGGGGAGATATCCATATCCATGTTGCCTAGCTTGCCTTCCACGCCAAGTAGAGTCCCATGTGGACACGAGACGAAGTCTTCAATCCTGTATCTTGATAGTCTAACAGTCCGCCAATGGAGATAGTCCGGGTATCCGGGGACCCCCTAATCCAGGACTCCCACAGTAGCCCCTGAACTAGGCTTTCGATGAGTCCGGCGCGCAGTATAGTCTTCGGCATTGCAAGGCGGGTTCCTCCTCCGAATATACCACGAAAGAATTTGAATATGAGGATAGTGTCCGACCCTGCAAAACAAGTTCCACATACCACCGTAGATAGAATAATATTTCCGCAAATCTAACTTGCTGACTTGTTTTGGAAACACGACATTATGTCATTGCCTGGTGAATATTCGAATCGTTTCCTTTAACTAGCCCCGCACATAATGCGAGGCAGATTTTTTCACACGTCTTGTCAAAGCAGAGATCGTGTCCCCTTATCACGGGATTCTCTTCAATACGGGCGTGGGTAACCCAACCGCACCATCGATCACGGCGCTTGGGGGATAAGCGAGTTTTACCAGGCTAGTGGGGACGCATGGTTTCGTCCGCCCATATAAAGGGATAAGGATTCACCTTTTCATCCACGCCTTCTTCCTCCTTTGCTCATCCGTTTTCGCACACTCGAGCTCCAACAACCAAGTCCACATCCCTTCCCTCAACCTTCTCCAAACATGTCTGGAGCCGGAAGCAAATGGATGACTTCCTCCGTTACGGAGGGACATATCAAGAAGTTGCGCAGAGCCGGATACTTAGCCGCGAATATCACGCATCGGCTGCCCGCTGCGGGACAGATCGTCCCTACCCCGGAACCTCACGAGAGGGTAGTTTTCCTCCACCACTTCCTCTGCGGACTGGGGTTTCCCCTCCATCCATTCGTCTGTGGTCTCATGTTCTACTACGGGCTGGACTTTCATGATCTGGCCCCGAACTTCATCCTCAACATTTCGGCGTTCATCATCGTGTGTGAGGCTTTCCTCCGCATCCGGCCCCACTTCGGCATGTGGTTAAAGACCTTCAATATCAAGCCGGAGGTAGTAGGGGGCCAACAAGAAGAATGCGGCGGAGCCTCGGTGGGCAAGATGCCCAACGTTATATGGCTTGAAGGCTCCTTTGTGGAGACAATAAAGGGATGGCAATCGGCTTGGTTCTACATCACTGAGCCGCGCGATGCCAAATGGGCGGCGGCCCCCGAGTTTCGATCTGGATTCCCTACACGGCTTACTTCCTGGAAAGAGAAGGGCTTGTCGTGGGGTTCATCGGTGGAGCTGGATGGACTCTAGAAATGTATCCAGAGTATGGCAAGCAAGAAGCTCAAGCTTGTCAACATAGTCCAAGTTATGCTCATCCGCCGGATCCTCCCATGTCAACAACGGGATTTTAACTTGTGGGAGTTCGACACGGCCCAGCACCAGACTCTGAGCGAGCTCTTTGATACGACGCACAAGGACGTCTGGAAGGTGCTGTTCAAGGGCGCCGAGGTCCCTCCTTCTCTCACCGAGGACCACGGACTAAGCGCAAAGCGCCTAGCGCATTCGGTGAGTTCAATACGTCCGGTAGGACATTTATTTCCCCTAGCTTAATCATGTGTGGGGTCTAATCTCCATGCCTTTGACAGGACTGCATGGAGACGTCGGGGCAGATTAACTGTCCGGCCCCTTTGCCCGAAGACACTGCGGGCGCTCTCCTGACGGAGATGTTGACTCCGGCTCCTTACAAGGTGTCAGAGAAGACCAAGAAGGCCAAGGGAACCCGAAAGAGTTCCCGACGCCAGGCGTCGTCGGACTCACCATCTGATGACTCTGCAGCACACTCCTCCCCCGAAGACGAGGAGGAAGAAGAAGATGCTCCCCCTCTAGGCGGGGGAGACAAGAAAAGGAAGGCCGTCCCAACTGGGGGGACGAAGGGTCCAAGAAGGGAAGGACTCTCCTTCCGGACAGTTCCACCGCCGCCGACGAAGGTGAAGACGAGTGGTTTCCCAGGGCCAAGCCCCTGAGTAACTCATAGCATTCCTTTGTCGCACTGCTTTCCCTAACGCCGAACATGATTATGCAGGCTGCCACGAGCCAGTATCGATGTATCATCGGACGGCTCCCTGGGCTCGTCGGACATGGAAAGCTATCCCGTCCCGACCGCCACCTCCTGTCATCCTGCGGACGACGCCGAGGTGCTGTCTCACGAGGCACCGGGTCGAGGGGAGACAGTCCTGGAGGCGCCTCAAGGTGGCCTCCCGGACTCCGGGAGCCGAGGGGACAAGGCCCCTGAGAGCTCTGAGTTCAGCCCTCAGCAGAACCCCACGCCGGAACTTCCAGTGGTTCTGGACTCGGGCAGGCGGCATCCTTCCAAGAGGGGCAAGACGCCTATGCCGGTGACCTCTGTCCATCCAGAGGCGCCGGACAACCTGCTGAAAGCACTTCGCAGCGCTTCCATCGACGAGGAGCACCGTACTATTATGAGTGCGGTGGTCCAGAAGGTTCAGTCCGCTAAGAGTGGATTGACTGAAGCCTGTGCCAGCCTTCTAACAGGCTTTGAGGTAAGTGTTTGGAATATAGGAAAATATTACCGCATAGACAGTAGCCCCTGATGCTCTGTTCGGTGTTCACAAGGAAAAGCCGAACAGAGGATCAAACAATATCGCAGGAGTCTAATATGAGTATGTCAATATGCGTATGCAGGCTTCGTTGCTGGCGTCCGCCGCACTGACTGCAGAGGTCGCCGTACTGAAGCAGGACCTCGAGGGGTCCAAGAAAGAGCTCGGCCTTGCCAAGAGGCAGCTCGAGGAGAACAAGGGTAAGTAATACCCTGTCTGTAGATATGTATATATATAAAAGAAGACGCAATTGCAAAATGACCGGATCATCGTATATTTGCCAGGGGCCACGACCGAGGTGGCAACCCTGAAGCAAGCGCTAACCAAGGCCGAAGATAAAGCGGCCAAGGAGCACACCGAGCGGGAAAAGCAAGAGGCTCGTGTGGTCGAGGTGCAGCAAGAGCTCCAGGCTCTCGTGACGAAGCACGAGGCGTTGGAGCTTGACTTGAAGACACGAGAGTCTGAGCTTGCCGCGGCCCTATAGAGCGCAAAAAGTGCCAAGGCCGAAGCCCAAAAGGCCCTCCAGGAGATTGATGCGATGAAGAAAATAGCGGCGGGTAAGGCATTCTATATGCAAAGCAAGCATGTAAAAGTAAATTACCGATTACTTACTCGAATTCGGAGCTCTCCAGGAGCATTTGCAGATTTGCCCCGCAGCGTGTCGGATGCCGCACAGTTTTACCAGGCCGAGGAGGGAAGCTCAACGGAGAAGTTGTTCTGGTCTCAGTATACTGAGACCGAACACCTGATGCCTCTGAGCGACCAGCTAAAGCAGCTGGTCGAGCTGCACAAGGCGGCCGAACAGGCCATGAAGGGCCTTATAGTCCGGCTGTGGCCTGGTGACGCCCTTCCGAACAGCTACTTCGGCTTGGTGAGGCGGCTTGTGGATGCCTGCCCACGGCTGGAGGTCGTCAAGTGGTCTGTCTGCATCGAAGGTGCACGCCGGGCTTTCGCCCGTGTGAAGGTGCAGTGGTCCAATCTAGACGCTGTCAAGCTGATCAAGGAAGGGCCGCCGTAGGGCAAGGAGCATCGCACCCCTGAAATTTATTATGAGGGTGTCCTGAAGGGTACCCGTCTTGTAGCGGACGAACGTTAAAAGGATGTAATATTTGAGTAAACTTGCTCGTGTGATCCTGTATGATCAAAACTTGTTTCATATGCGCTATGCAACGCTTGTGTGAATTTAAAATATTACCTTCTGTTTGGCTGTTTATCCAATCTGAGAGATGGCTAGTCCTCAGCTTCTGCCCCCATGCCACGAGTGCTGGGGTGTTCGGGATAAACCTGAGCACTCTTGTTCCCATGTTTGGGTCCTTCGAGGGAGGTGCTCAGCACAACGAACAAGGCAACCAGACTAATAATGCTTTATCACTCTCACTTAGTCATAGAATTCTGTAATTTTATATTTCGGCGAAGCCCCTGGTATTTGGAAGGTCGAATTCGGGGCGCGGCGCGATACACGCGCCTTTAAGCCAGACATGGCCAGCCCCTCGCTCTAAGCGGCATAAGTCTTTAGGGACTCGAAAACCTCACCGAACAGCGACCAGTCTCTCGCTTTATCATGACAGTCAGTTTTAGCTTTCTCTACTGAGGTGCTTTAGCCCAGCAGAACCGGGGCACAATCGCAGTAGTTCTCCTAGCGCTACCTTAGCCGATAGAGCGGAACATAAGGTACCAAAACATAGGAGCCGGGCAAACCCAACATTTGACCAAAGACATGATTCGGAGCTGATGCATATAATGCTATAAGTTCGGGGTGCCGCACTTGTGAAAGTGTTCGGACTTTTCACACCATATTGTGGGGTACGTAAGCCCCTGGTGTATTTGTCGTACCAAAGTGTACGGTTGCAAGGCATCATTAATGAACACACATATATATAACAAGAATGCAATAATAGTCGTAAATTTATGCGTTGTTTATCCAAAAAGGTGCGTTAAGGCAAAATGATACAGATGGTGCGATAAGCAAAGAGTAGGACTATGTCCCTTCTAAGGGCAAGCTGAGGAATAGTATTACATCAAATATTTCGCTCGTTATTGTAATCCACCTGGGAATTCCATGGTGTGACGTAGCTTTCTCCCTCCTTGGTTGCTGCATCATGTGTTCGGCAATAGTGCTGCCGGATAGGTTTTCCAGAGATTAAGGTCCTAAAAAAGAGAAAAATAACCAAACGGGGAGCCCCTAGTGCGGTTTAAGCCGCGTGCCACAGTGTGCCCCCTCCCCACCTGTGCCCGTGGTATTTTTAATGCGTAGTTATGTACGCGTGGCACGAGTTTCACCGTTCGGCTGGGGCTGGGGTGGGGGCCGCATTGCTACGCGAGCTCAGATCGCGCCAGGCGGTCTAGTTGCCGATTGCTCCGAGCACGCTTGAAGGTGTCCGGGTCTTGAAACGCCGAACTGGTGGATTGCCTTGAGACGTTGATTTGCACTTCTGCTACGAGGGCCATGGTGTGCTCCTCCGTTCGGAGAGAGCGTTCTATGTTTCCATTGACTGTAACAACCCCGCGAGGTCCTGGCATCTTGATCTTGAGGTATGCATAATGCGGTACAGCATTGAATTGCGCAAATGCGGTTCGCCCGAGCAGTGCATGATAACCACTGCGGAACGGGACTATATCGAAGACTAACTCTTCGCTTCGGAAGTTATCCGGGGATCCGAAGACTACTTCCAGTGTAATTGAGCCTGTGCAATGGGCCTCTACGCCTGGAATGACGCCTTTAAAGGTTGTTTTAGTGGGTTTGATCCTTGAGGGGTCTATACCCATTTTGCACATTGTGTCCTGATAAAGCAGGTTCAGGCTGCTGCCACCATCCATAAGGACTTGAGTGAGGTGAAACCCGTCAATGATTGGGTCCAGAACCAGTACGGTGAATCCGCCATGACGGATACTAGTGGGATGGTCCCTCCGATCGAAAGTGATCGGATAGGAGGACCACGGGTTGAACTTTGGGGCGACTGGCTCCAATGCATATACGTCCCTGAGCGCACGCTTCCGCTCTCTCTTGGGGATGTGGGTTGCATATATCATGTTCACCATCCGCACTTGTGGGGGAAACCTTTTATGTCCTCCGTTGTGTGGCTGTCGGGGATCCTCCTCGTCATCGCTATGTGGCCCCTTGTCCTTGTTTTCGGAAATTAACTTGCCGGCCTGCTTGAACACCCAACAATCCCTGTTGGTGTGATTGGCTGACTTTTCTGGGGTGCCGTGTATTTGACACGAGCGATTGAGTATACGGTCCAAGCTGGATGGACCCGGCGTACTTTGTTTGAATGGCTTTTTCCGCTGACCGGGTTTAGAGCCTTTGAATCCGGCATTGACTGTCGTATCCTCGGTATTATCGCTGTTAATGCGGCGCTTATGTTTGTTGCGACGTGACCTGCTATTGCCATCCTTGGTATCCGAAGTACCATGGTTCTTTGACATGTTATTACTACGAGCCAGCCAGTTGTCTTCTCCCGCACAAAAGCGGGTCATGAGTGTCGTGAGGGCTGCCATAGATTTCGGCTTTTCCTGACCAAGGTGCCGGGCTAGCAATTCGTCGCGGATGTTGTGTTTGAAAGCCGCTAGGGCCTCTGCATCCGGACAGTCGACAATTTGATTTTTCTTTGTTAGGAACCGAGTCCAGAATTGCCTGGCCAATTCTTCTGGCTGCTGAATTATGTGGCTCAAGTCATCGGCATCTGGTGGCCGCACATAAGTGCCCTCAAAGTTGTCGAGGAATGCGGCTTCCAGATCTTCCCAACAGCTGATGGACTCTGCTGGCAAGCTGTTAAGCCAATGCCGCGCTGGTCCCTTGAGCTTTAGTGGGAGGTATTTGATGGCGTGTAAGTCATCACCATGGGCCATGTGGATGTGGAGGAGGAAATCCTCGATCCATACTGCGGGATCTGTTGTGCCGTCGTATGATTCAATATTTACAGGTTTGAAACCTTCTGGGATTTGATGATCCATTACTTCATCTGTGAAGCATAAGGGGTGTGCGGCGCCTCTGTATTGGGCTATATCGTGACGCAGCTCAAACGGGTTTTGCCCGCTGTGTTCGGCCCGGCCGGATTTACTTATACTATACCTAGCGTGACGTTTATCGTCCCACATAGTGGCACGCCCCGTGATCCGTAGATCGATCTTGCATGCTTTGCTTTGTCCTCCAATATGTCTCGCAGGTTTGGCGTATCTCCCCATGCCTTTTTATTTGAATGGCGTCGGGGTGCGGGCTGAGTTTTTGGCTGGAATGCCTCTCTATCGCGGCCACGAGGTGGCCGATCAGCCGCGTCATACGCTTCTTCCTCCAGTCTGGGTAGCAACATGCATTTTGGGTAACTCTTGGAGGGGCGCTCGAGTTTATACTCCTCGGCCACGAGGACTTCAGTCCATCTGTCAGCTAGCAGATCTTGATCAGCTTGAAGCTGTTGCTGCTTTTTCTTAAGGCTATTTGCCGTGGCTATAAGCCCGCGTTTGAAGCGTTCTTGTTCGACGGGATCCTCTGGCATGGCGAATTCGTCATCGCCGAGGCTTGCCTCATCTTCAGAGGGGGCATGTAATTATCATCCTCCGTCTCTCCATCCGCCGCTCTCTCAGGAGGGCTGGCTCCTCCATCCTCCTACTCTAAATCTTGCTGGAGGGGATTGTTGTTGTCTTTGGCACTATCCGGAGTGTCATTATCTCCTATGACGGTATCACCACTTTTGCTTTGGCGGGACTTAAAGCGGCGCCGCTGACGTCGGCGCTTGGGTTGCTTCTTGGAGGGCTCATCCTCTGCTATCTCGTCGCCATTGCCTTCTTTGGGTGTATCCACCATGTATACATCATATGATGAGGTGGCCGTCCAGTGCCCTGTGGGCAGTGGTTCCTCTTCGTCTCCCACATCGTCGTCCATACCGTCGATGTCTTCGGAGTCGAAGTTGAGCATGTCGGTTAAGTCATCGACAGTGGCTACTAAGTGGGTGCTGGGTGGGCCGTGAATTTCTTCGTTGTCCGTATTCCAGTCCTGCCGGACATAGTTCGGCCAGGATCCTCCTGACAAGGAGAGAGACCTTAATGAGTTCAGTATGTCGCCAAAGGGCGACTGCTGAAAAATATCCGCGGAGGTAAACCCCATGATTGGCGCCCAATCGGATTCGATGGAAACGGGCGCAGGCGGCTCAGAGTCCGTGGCCGGAGAAGGATCTGGCAGTTTAATAACACGACTCTCGTGCAAGGTAAGGTCGATGTTTTGCTCGATCGCCGCTGAGGGTAAGGCCTCTGTGGTGGGGTCCATCCACCCATCCATGGACGGCACAACTGGCTCCGAATTGAGTGTCGGAGCGGCTGCCTGTGCGATCACCTGAACACTGTCCGATGGTAGAGCTAAATCGTACTCATCCTGACCGCGTGACACACAAGGCAGAGGCTCGAATCCGTCGAAGATCAAGTCTCCACGGATATCGGCCGTGTAGTTTAAGCTTCCAAAACTGACCTGGTGGCCAGGGGCGTAACTTTCAATCTGCTCCAGATGGTCAAGCGAATTGGCCCGCAGTGCAAAGCCGCCGAACACAAAGATCTGTCCAGGGAGAAAAGTCTCACCCTGGACTGCATCGCTATCGATGATAGTAGGAGCCATCAAGCCTAACGGCGACGACACAGAGGAACTCTCAATGAAAGCACCAATGTCGGTGTCAAAACCGGCGGATCTCGGGTAGGGGGTCCCGAACTGTGTGTCTAAGGCGGATGGTAACAGGAGGCAGGGGACACAATGTTTTACCCAGGTTCAGGCCCTCTTGATGGAGGTAAAACCCAACGTCCTGCTTGATTAATATTGATGATATGGCTAGTACAAGAGTAGATCTACCACGAGATCGGAGAGGCTAAACCCTAGAAGCTAGCCTATGGTATGATTGTATGTTGTAGTTGTTTTGTCCTACAGACTAAAACCCTCCGGTTTATATAGACACCGGAGAGGGTTAGTGTCGTGGTTTTGTCACGGCAGATGTCCTAGAGAAAGTACTTAGTCATGGAGCCATCGCGATGGGTTAGCTTGAAGGGGTTAAAGCAGACACAAGGACGCAAGAGAGTTTTATACTAGTTCGGCCCCTTCGATGAAGGTAAAGCCTACGTCTAGTTGTGATGGAATTGATGGGGTTTCGATGACTAGGGAGCAAACAAGCTTCGCCTATGTCTCGAGTTGTTGTCTGTTGTCCTTGAACCGCCGCCGGGTCGTCCCCTTATATACACGGGTGACTCTCGTCGGCTTACGGAGTCCCAATACCGGCTTATAGATGTGTCCGGTTTGGTCTCTTCTTATTCCTAACTTACAATACGGGTTAACTACTAACGCCGGTTTACAGCTGCAGGCCTTGAGCCGACCATGGCCCTTGAGCCCTCCTCTGTCTTCTTGGGCTTTAACTTACTTAACTACTGATGAAGTTAACCCGGCCCAGATAGGCCAGTTTACGCCCTATAGTAATATCCCCAACATTAGGCCCCAGATTGATTTGAACGGGTTCATGTCAATCCTTTACTAAAAGCTTCATCTTCAACATCTTCTTATAAATTGGTAAACCGCCATGATGTCATCTTCTCTGATTGCTGTAAACCGCAGTGACGTCACCTGTCATAACGAAGCTATCCATTATGCTTCTTTGTTTAATAGATCGGCGGAAATCGAGGCGATAGCTCCGTTTTGTGGCCCCTTGATTGTCGCGCCTGACTCATGTTCTTTCGCCTTATAAATAGGACCGAAGGGTCATTTCTTTTCTCCTTCCGTGCCTTCTTCATCTTCCTCGCGTCGCCAGCCTCGGAGCTCCGCCGCCGCCGTCGACCTCTGCCTCATCCTTGGCCACTGCATCAACCTGAGCGCACCAGAACATCGCGGCAACCTTACGCATCTTCCTCATCTCCGGTAAATCTTCTATCTTTTCCCCCGCAGATCTGGCCTAGGGTTTCGCAGTTCTTTAGTGTTCACCGTCTGCCTCTTGCTCATACAATAGATCTTTAGATGAATCCACAAATCTTTATTCTGTGCAATGATAGTTGTTTGACCTTCGCCTTTACTTATGCACCTCAAACCATGGGTCTATATGAACGTTTTGCTCATTGGTTCGGTACTGCTCCTTTGAACCTCTAAGTATTTATCTCTTCTCTGAACTTGCTTCAGATCCAATGCTGTAAAGAAATCTTGTGAAACCTATTTGTGCGTATTTGTCCATCCGCAATCTCAGCTTTTCAATGCTTAGATGAGGCGGTTTAACCTTATAGAAAATTTTCCAAACCGTTATATGCCATTAGTCCCCTTGTTGAACCGCCAGATGTTGGTTGCTTCATGAAACTCTGGTTCAGATAGTTCTGTCTCCGGTTTAATAGTGCCCATACCAACGTACCTTGATCAAATGCATTTTTGAACCGGGATCTTCTACCTTGTAGATTCCATCATGGCCAAGCAAGTATATGAGTGTAATTGGGTTCCTTCTCGTGTCACAGAGGATCAACTGGATGATTTAGTCCTGATTGGCACTTTAGGCACCAAAGATACCATCCATTGGAGGGCTCCTGGCAAAGAATGCCCTCCCACACCTCGAGAAGGAGAGGTTGTTTTCGTAGATCACTTAGCCCGAGGCTTTAAGCCACCCGGTTCTAAATTTTACAGGGATGTTTTAGCCGATTTCCAACTCCATCCGCAAGACACTGGCCCCAACTCTGTTACAAATATGTGCCACTTCCAAGTGCTCTGTGAGGTGTTCTTTCAAGAGGAGCCCACAGTGGAATTGTTTAGAGACCTTTTCCATCTAAACCACCGTACTGAGTTTACTGATGGCTCTAATACGGAGTTGGGTGGCATGGCGATTTAGAAAAGGAAAGAGGTCACATACCCTCATGCCAAGTTGCACAGTCACCCCAAGGAGTGGAATCAGACATGGTTCTGCTGCAAAGACACCTCCCCTGCTGGTGAGAATCCCTTGCCTGGCTTTCGTTCGGAGTGGCTCAGCAATACACACCCTTTTCCTCAAAGATTGAGTGCCCAGGAGAGAAGCAAATATGCTCCCCAGCTGTCAAAGCTCAGAGCCTTTATGGCCAACGGTTTAACAGGGGTTGATCTCGCTCGCTGTTGGATATCATGGAGCATACTGCCCCTTAGTCAGCGCTCCGGTTTCATGTGCGAGTATACTGACAGTGTTGATGACCCACTGCGACATTCAAAACTCCAGCTCTCCGATGAAGAAATCACAAAAGCTGTGCATAAGATACTGAATGAACCGGAACACGTCTGCGCTAGAACCGGCCTGATTCCCTTCTGTGCCACCAACAAACCGCCAGTTGTAAGACTTTGATTTTTCTATTTGCTGATTCTGTTATTGATATGTTTGGTCATTGTTTTCTATTTACACAAGGTCAGTTACAAAGGCGGAGATATCCATATCCGTATTGCCTAGCTTGCCTTCCACACCAAGTAGAGTCCCATCCGGACACGAGACGAAGTCTTCAATCCTGTATCTTCATAGTCACACAGTCCGGCCAATGGAGATAGTCCGGCTGTCCGGAGACCCCCTAATCCAGGACTCCCACAATTCTTTAAACAAGAACCTATGCTAAAAGACAATTTGCCTGTTGAAATCCTAGGGGATCCTCCTCCACCTAAGAGTGATCCCGTGTTTAAGCTTAAACCATTGCCTGATAATCTTAAATATGCTTATCTTGATGAAAAGAAGATATATCATGTTATTATTAGTGCTAACCTTTCAGAGCATGAAGAAGAAAGATTATTGAAAACTTTGAAGAAGCACCATGCTGCTATTGGATATACTCTAGATGATCTTAAGGGCATTAGTCCCACTCTATGTCAACATATAAATTTGGAAGCAGATGCCAAACGAGTTCGTGATACTCAACGACATCTGAATCCTAAAATGAAAGAAGTGGTAAGAAAAGAAATACTAAAGCTTCTGGAGGCAGGTATAATTTATCCCGTTGCTGATAGTCAGTGGGTAAGTCATGTTCATTGTGTCCCTAAGAAGGGAGGTATTACTGTTGTTCCTAATGATAAAGATGAATTGATTCCACAAAGAATTATTACCGGTTATAGGATGGTAGTTGATTTCCAAAAATTAAATAAGGCTACTAAGAAAGATCATTATCCCTTACCTTTTATCGATCAAATTCTAGGAAGATTATGCAAACATACACATTACTGCTTTCTAGATGGTTATTCTGGTTTCTCTCAAATACCTATGTCGGCTAAAGATCAATCAAATACTACTTTTACATGCCCTTTTGGTAATTTTTCTTATAGACGTATGCCTTTTGGCTTACGTAATGTACCTGCTACCTTTCAAAGATGCATGATGGCTATATTCTCTGACTTCTGTGAAAAGATTTGTGAGGTTTTCATGGACAACTTTTCCGTCTATGGATCTTCTTTTGATGATTGCTTGAGCAATCTTGATCGAGTTTTGCAGAGATGTGAAGAAACTAATCTTGTCTTGAATTGGGAAAAGTGCCACTTTATGGTTAATGAAGGTATTGTCTTGGGGCATAAAGTTTCTGAAAGAGGTATTGAAGTTGATAAAGCCAAGGTTGATGCTATTGAAAAGATGCCATGTCCCAAGGACATCAAAGGTATAAGAAGTTTCCTTCATCACGCCGGATCTTATAGGAGGTTCATTAAGGACTTCTCAAATATTTCTCGGCCTCTAACTAATTTATTACAAAAAGATATACCATTTGTCTTTGATGATGATTGTGTAGAAGCATTTGAAATACTTAAGAAAGCATTAGTCTCTGCACCTATTGTTGAGCCACCTGATTGGAATTTACCCTTTGAAATTATGTGTGATGCTAGTGATTATGCTATAGGTGTTGTTCTAGGGCAAAGAGTTGATAAGAAATTAAATGTTATCCATTATGCTAGTAAGATTCTAGACAATGCTCAAAGAAATTATGCTACTACTGTAAAAGAACTTTTAGTAGTTGTATTTGCTTGTGATAAGTTCAGGCCTTATATTGTTGATTCTAAAGTAACTATCCACACTGATCATGCTACTATTAAATATCTTATGGAAAAGAAATATGCTAAACCTAGACTTATTAGATGGGTTCTCTTGCTACAAGAATTTGATTTGCATATTGTTGATAGGAAAGGAGCTGAGAACCCCGTTGCAAACAACTTATATAGGTTAGAGAATGATCTTGATGACCCACTACCAATTGATGATAGCTTTCCTGATGAACAATTAAATTTCATAAGTACTTCTCATAGTACCCCTTGGTATGCTGATTATGCTAATTACATAGTTGCTAAATTTATACCACCTAGCTTCACATACCAACAAAAGAAAAAGTTCTTCTATGATTTGAGACATTACTTTTGGGATGACCCACATCTTTATAAAGAAGGAGTAGATGGTGTTATTAGACGTTGTGTACCTGAGCATGAACAAGAACAGATCCTACACAAGTGCCACTCCGAAACTTATGGAGGACACCATGCGGGAGATAGAACTGCACATAAGGTATTGCAATCCGGTTTTTATTGGCCTATCTCTTCAAGGATGCCCGTAAGTTTGTCCTATCTTGTGATGAATGTCAAAGAATTGGTAATATTAGTAGACGTCAAGAAATGCCTATGAATTATTCACTTGTTATTGAACCGTTTGATGTTTTGGGATTTGATTATATGGGACCTTTTCCTGCCTCTAATTGATATACACATATTTTAGTTGCTGTTGATTACATTACTAAGTGGGTAGAAGCTATTCCAACTAGTAGTGCTGATCATAACACTTCTATTAAAATGCTTAAAGAAATTATTTTTCCGAGGTTTGGAGTCCTTATATATTTAATGACTGATGGCGGTACACATTTTATTCATGGTGCTTTCTGTAAAATGCTTGCTAAATATGACGTCAATCACAGAATTGCATCTCCGTATCACCCACAGTCTAGTGGTCAAGTGGAATTGAGTAATAGAGAACTCAAATTAATTTTGCAAAAGACTGTCAATAGGTCTAGAAAGAATTGGTCCAAGAAACTTGATGATGCATTATGGGCCTATAGAACTGCATATAAAATCCTATGGGTATGTCTCCGCATAAAATGGTATATGGAAAAGCATGTCACTTACCTCTCGAACTAGAACATAAGGCATATTGGGCTATTAAAGAGCTCAACTATGATTTCAAACTTGCCGGTGAAAAGAGGTTATTTGATATTAGCTCACTTGATGAATGGAGAACCCAAGCTTATGAAAATGCCAAGTTGTTTAAAAGAAAAGGTTAAAAGATGGCATGACAAAAGGATACAAAAGCGTCAGTTTAATGTACGAGATTATGTATTGCTATACAACTCTCGTTTAAGTTTTTTGCAGGGAAACTTCTCTCCAAATGGGAAGGCCCCTATGTTATCGAGGAGGTCTATCGTTCCGGTGCCATAAAAATCAACAACTTCGAAGGCACAAATCCGAAGGTGGTAAACAGTCAAAGAATCAAACATTATATCTTGGGTAATCCCATAAATGTTGAAACCAATATTATTGAAACCGTAACCCCGGAGGAATAAATAAGGGACACTTTCCAGAATGTTTCAGACTCCGAAAAGGAATAGGTATGTGGTACGGTGAGTACACCGACTCCAAAAGAATTCTTAAGGCAATATTTCTCCGTTTTGGAATATTTAGCAAAATAGAAAATTAAGTAGCAGTCCGGGAAGGACACGAGGGCCTCACGAGGGTGGAGGGTGCCCCCCCTAGGGTGCGCCCCCCTACCTCGTGAGCACCTCGTGTGCCTTCCGAACTCCGCTTTCTTGCGCAATACGTATTTTGGTCGGTAAAAATTCATTATATAATCTTCCGGGGGTTTTGACTCCTGTATCACGCAAAAATCCCTTGTCTTTGTTTTGAGCTGTCCTGCTGCAGACAGAGCAACATGTCATCCTAGGATTCGGAAGGAGAAAGCTATTTGGCTGATTACCTTGCAGATCCTAAGATTTATGGGGATGTGGAGCATTGTGGTTGGACTACGGAAGAAGAAGAAGACTATGAACCGAAGAGAAAGGAGGAGACGAGCTCAGATGAAGATGAAGTCCCACTACCTCAACCTGGGGACATGCATGTGGAGTTCAAAAAGTCAAGCCTCCCGGATAGGGTAAAGAAACCTAAGATTGAGTTTATCCCTTTTCACCTCTTGCAGGAGAACAAGCAGGAACTATGCAAAAAGATACTGAGCTTGGAGCAGGAGATCGAGGACCTAAGGGACCAAAATTCTGTCCTCAAACGTAAATTAAGGAAGAAGCCTACGCCATCAACAAAATCACCACCGCCTCCTCCAACAAATAAGAATTGAGTATCTGGGTATGGGCACTCCCCTTGGCAACTGCCAAGCATGGGGGAGTGCCCCGGTATCGTATCACCATCACTCCTATATTTACCATTTTCCTTAGTTCGATCTTGTTAGTAGTATTTTGATCTAGTAGAATAAAGTTTGTGGCATGATCTAAGTGAGTTTTTCTTGATTATCCTTCTATGTAATCGAGTCCGTGAGCTATATAATAAAGATTAGTGTTGAGTCAAGGGCTTGATTGTTTTGCCATGATCCTAAGTGAATAAAAGAAAAGAGAAAGAAATAAAAAGAAACAAAGAGATCATATGGATCTCGTGGAGAGTAATGAGCTCACATAGAAAAAGTATGATGAATAAAAGTTGTTGAGAGTTGAAAAGCATAGTTTTGGTCATCGTTGCAATTAATAGGAAGTAATAAAGAAAGAGAGGTCTTCACATATAGATATACTATCTTGGACATCTTTTATGATTGTGAGTACTCATTAAAATATGACATGCTAAAGAGTTGACATTGGACAAGGAAGACAACGTAATGGGTGATGTTTTCTTACATCTGAGATAAATTATATTGTCTTGGATCTTCCAACATGTTGAGCTTGCCTTTCCCCCTCATGCTAGCCAAATTCATTGCACCAAGTAGATATACTACTTGTGCTTCCAAATACCCTTAAACCAGTTTTGCCATGAGAGTCCACCATATCTACCTATGGATTGGATAAGATCCTTCAAGTAAGTTATCATCGGTGCAAAGCAATAAAAATTGCTTTCTAAATATGTGTGATTGATTGGCATGGGAGAAATAAGCTTTATACGATCTTGTGATGTGGAAGTAATAAAAGCGATAGACTGCATAATAAAGGTTCATATCACAAGGGGCAATATAAAGTGACGTTCTTTCGCATTAAGATTTTGTGCATCCAACCATAAAAGCGCATGGCAACCTCTGCTTCCCTCTGCGAAGGGCCTATCTTTTATCATTATCTTCTACCTTATGCAAGAGTCATGGTGATTTTCACCCTTCCTTTTTACACTTTATCCTTTGGCAAGCACAGTATGTTGGAAAGATCCTGGTATATTTGGCTAATTGGATGTGAGTTTTCATGAACTATTACTGTTGTCATTACCCTTGAGGTAAAACGTTGGGAGGCAAGACCATAAGCCCCTATCTTTCTCTGTGTCCGATTAAAACTCCATACCCATAAGTATTGCGCGAGTGTCAGCAATTGTGAAAGATTATATGATAGTTGAGTATGTGGACTTGCTGAAAAGCTCTTATGCATTGACTCTTTCCTATGTTATGATAAATTGCAATTGCTTCAATGACCGAGAATGTAGTTTGTTAGTTTTCAATGAAGTTTACGATTCTTACCTGATATTGTGATTGAATTATTACTCTAGCATTAGAGATCATATGACAAAAATTATATAAGTTGTTGTTATAAGAATGATCATGATGCCCTCATGTCCGTATTTTATTTTTATCGACACCTTCATCTCTAAACATGTGGATATATTTTTCGTTCGGCTTTTCGCTTGAGGACAAGCGAGGTCTAAGCTTGGGGGAGTTGATACGTCCATTTTGCATCATGCTTTTATATCGATATTTATTGCATTATGGGCTATTATTTCACATTATGTCACAATACTTATGGCTATTCTCTCTTATTTTACAAGGTTTACATAAGGAGGGAGAAAGGTCTAAGTTGTTAGCAAAGTATTTGTAAAAATAGACATTGTGTGATGAGAAGGAGTTGAAGATAAAAGACAAGAAAGTATATATATCATGTTTAAGACAAACATATCTTTGAATGTAACATAACCTCCATGATTATTCACATATAAAGGCCAAAATAAGCAACAATTAATAATAGGTAATTGCAAACAAAATGATACCAATTATGAGTATATGAAATATATCTAGCCGCGCAAATGCATGGGTCGCACCGCTAGGGTCGGAGTAAATAGCCATGGGCAGCCTAGCCGGCTTCCCCTGGCCCTTCTGAAAAAATTACGAGCTCGTCCGGCTCTCAAGAATCCAAGACATGGGGCCGCCTTCCCCTTGTTGGCTGTCACCCAGGCCGGCTTTCGGAAGGCGGCCCGACTTTAGCCCTCATGAAGAAAGCCATGGGAGGGCCGACTTCGAGAAGCCGGCCGTGAGGAGGCCGACTCCAAGAAGCCGGCTCCCATAAAGCGGTCGAGACCGTACCCTCAAAGTTTGCATCCACCTAGCGGCGATGAGACGGGGCATGGCTACAATAAAGCCTGCCACCCCCAAACCCCGGAGCACGATCGGCACAGTGCGCCGTACGGGTGACCATGACCCGCCCGGCGCAACACTGTTGCCATGCCGACCCTGACACCATCCACGACGGACTACCAGCGCGGCCCACGGGCGGTGGGTCCCTTCGGGCAGAGAGTCACCCGAAGGCGGCCACACCTCCCCCAGTCGGCCCAAGAGAGAGCCGGCTCCCCGCAGCCGGCTTGCCATCTTTCTCGAAGGAGACACCCCATTAAGGAGACAAGACGTGGTGAGGCTACAGCAATTGCCCGCCAGGCAGCGGTACTGTAGCCACGCCTACCACGACGAAGCCCACGTCACCAAGATGGAGCAACAGTAGCAAGCTGCCGACCAGGTCCCGGACAGTGGGGCCTGCCTGTCGACCGAGGAGCCGGCAGCCGGCGGGACCCACCAGTCGGCGGGCCCCAGCGGCCGGCGCAGAAGCCGGCGAGCGCAGTCACAGACGGCTGGGCCCCGTGCCCGGTCAGATTACCATTGTACCCCCCGGGGGTAGGCCTATATAAAGCCCCCGGGGCACCCATGCAAAGGGGGGACCCCCAGCTAGTTTTAGACACCACACAAGGAGAAGAAGCAAGCTAGTCGTGCCCTTCTTCCTCCTCCCACCGAACAGCTCAACGAGCATTGTCTAGCTACTTGTCCATCTAGTGATCATGCGGAGACCCCGCAGAGCAGCAGTAGGGGTGTTATCTCCACGGAGAGCCCCGAAGCTGGGTAAGATTCGCCGGCGTGCATGTCTTCGCCTCATCACGTTTCCAGGCACCCGCGACATCTTACTGGCTCCCACAATGATAAGCCACCCGTTGGCATATGTCGCACCTACCACCCGACATTTGGCGCCCACCGTGGGGCCAGGTGCACCGTCGTCCGGAGACCTGTTCTGGACGGGAACCCTCTTCCTCCCCAGCGAGCGTAGCCAGCCCGGCATGCCCGATGGCCCTTGCCACGACGCGCTGCCAGGCGTCACCAGCATCTGCGCGGCGAGCAGCCTCGCCAATCTCCTCGACGAAACCCTCATCTCCGACGAGCTCGCCTCCGATGCGGGCACCGACCACCTCGCCAACCTCCTCGGCCAGCTCCATGTCTCTAGCGAGCCCGCTGTGGATCTGGAGTCAGCTGGCTCCACTGACCCGATGCCTGTCGACTCCGACACGGCCTCCTTCGACACCTTCCCCACCAACGTCGCGATCTACAACGACCCGCTTCCTCGGACCGACGGCCGCGATACTGTCAGCACCGAAGTGATGGTCGTCGGCCATGGCGGCCCGGCCGACGAGAGCGCCCACGACGCCCCGCACGCGGCAGCCCACGACTTGTCCACCCCCCTCCCGGCTGATGCCGATGACGAAGCACTGGAGGCGCGCCGCCTCGCCCTCCTCGCAGAGGGCGGAGGCTGGCTTCCATGAGACGCCTCACTGAGGCCTACCAGCATGAAGCTGGCCGCGCCGCCTTTGGCACGCCGGCCCCGGGCGGGCCAAGCCGGGCCAGCATTGTCAAGCAACGCGGCACCGTCATTGCCGACATGCTGGGAGTCGACCGCCCAGTCTATGCCACTCCGCTAGAGAACTTGCGTGCCGCCCAGGCGGCCGTGGACGAGTTGGATGGCTTGGAGGCCGAAGAACACCCCCACATGACCCGGCGCATCAAGCAACTGATTGACGCGGCCGCACGGCGGCACGAAGCCGACGCCCGCGCGGGAAGCCCTCCCCCGCGCCGAGATCACGGCGTGACATCCCAGACACCGACTACGAGCAACGCCCGCGCGCGGCGCGAGAAAGAGCCGGCGGCCAGCCGAAGCCGGACCCGAATCTCCATCGAGCGAGACGCGGACGGCCATCCCCGAGCCATGGAATGGCGGGGCAACCCGCCTCCGCCTCGACCCCGTGGAGAGAGATATCCCACCCGGCCGCCAGTGGCGCACCCGACTCTCAGCGGCCGACTAGGTCGCCGCGAAGGAGTCGGTGAGAACGACGCCCGCCATCGGATCGACCACCTGGCGTCATCCCTGGCGCTGGAAGAAGAAGAAGATGTCGGCCCGCCTTGTTTCGGCCCCCGCATCCGCGACGAGCCTTTCCCCAAAGGGTTCTCGCTCCCAAGAGACACGCCCAAGTACAACGGCTCCGTGAAGCCGGAAGATTGGTTGATCGACTACTTCACGGCGGTCAGCGTAGCCAACGGCAACCGGCGGGTTGCCGTGAAGTACTTGCCCCTCATGCTGCAAGGCATGGCGCGGACCTGGCTCAACAGCCTCAAGCCTCTCAGCATGAACAGCTGGCTAGATTTCACTGAAGCTTTCATCCGCAACTTCACCAGCACCTACAAGCGGGCCCCCAAGCCCAGGAAGCCCTCCCTGTGCATACAGGGCCCAGCCGAGTCCACTCGCGACTACCTCACGCGTTGGGCCGAGCTCCGCAATTCTTGCGAGGGGGTGCACGAGGTGCAAGCCATCGAATACTTCACTGCCGGGTGCCGAGAAGGTACCCTCCTCAAGCACAAGCTCCTCTGCAACGAGCCGACTACCCTCGATGAGCTTTTGGACATAGCAGACAAATACGCCACCGCCGACTCTTCGATGAAGACCGAGCTCCGGGTAGACGCATCCGGGAAAGTACTCAACCCGGCGCCCAAGACGCCGGCAGGGGATTCCGGCCGACGGCCACACCCGAACGACCACAAGCGCAAGGGCCCTGCGCCGCCTCCCGCCAGTCGACTGGTGGCCACGGTCGAAGACGCGCTGCCTGAAGGGCGACCCGCGCCCAAGAAGCCCAAGGGCGGCCGGCCGGCTTGGCAGCCGGCTTTCTCCTACGAGCAAACTCTCGACGCCCCGTGCAAATTCCATAGCGGCGCGAAGCCGTCCAACCACACAACCCGGAAGTGCCATTGGCTCACCCGAATCTCTAAAGGCGAGGTGCTCGTGCCGCCTCCGCCTGCCGGCCCGCCGCCTCCGGCTCCGCCGCCTCCGGCCGCTCGGCCCGCAGTCGGAGCCGTGCACGACCAATTCCCCGACGAGCAAGCAACCTACATCGTCTTTACAAGCCAGCTCGAAGACCGGCGCGGCAAATGCCGAGAGCACAAGGAAGTCAGCGCGGTCGCTGCCAACCCCGCCGGACACATGCATTGGTCAGAAAAACCCATCAGCTGGAGCTGGGCTCACCATCCAGAGGTGATGCCGTCTCCCGGCTCTTATGCGTTGGTCCTGGAAGCCACCCTCGCGACGGACAGACGCGCTGCCCGCTTCTCCCGCGTACTGATAGACGGCGGGAGCAGCATCAACATCCTGTACCGTGACACCCTGAAGAAGCTAAATGTCAAGACGAAGCAGCTCATGCCTACTCGGACAGTGTTTCATGGCATCGTACCCGGCTTGTCCTGCGCCCCCATTGGCAAGATCAAGATTGATGTACTCTTTGGGGACAAGGAGCATTTCCACCGGGAAGCAATCTGGTTTGAAGTGGTGGACCTGGAGAGCCCCTACCACGCGTTTCTTGGCCAACCCGCCTTGGCCAGGTTCATGGCAGTTCCCCACTATGCATACCTCAAGATGAAGATACCAAGTTCCAAGGGCGTCATCACCGTAGCCGGCGATTACAAGAAGTCTTCCGAGTACGCTGCCGCCAGCTGCCGGCTGGCCGAGTCCCTTGTGATTGCTGAAGAGAAGATGTTGGACCGGGTCGTGGCCATGGCCAGCAAGCAGCCGAACCAGTCCCCCGACCCCAAGGAGTATGATGCCCAAGGATCTTTCCAGCCGGCCAAAGAAACCAAGAAGATACCCCTTGACCCCGAGCACCCCGAGAGGTTTGCCGTCATCGGGGCAAGCCTGAACAGCAAATAGGAAGGCGATCTCGCCGATTTCCTCCGTGAGAATCGGGACATCTTTGCATGGTCCCCCAAGGACATGCCGGGTGTTCCGAAGGAATTCGCCGAGCAGAAACTACATGTCCGAAAAGACGCGAAACCAGTCAAGCAGCCCCTCCGCCGACTATCAGAGGAAAAGAGGAGGATCGTAGGGGAGGAGATAGCCTGGCTTCTGGCAGCCGGCTTCATTATGGAAGTCTTGTTTCCAGAGTGGCTTTCCAACCCGGTCCTCGTGTTAAAGAAGAACAACAAGTGGCGCATGTGTATAGACTACACAAGCCTCAACAAGGCCTGCCCTAAAGATCCCTTTGCCCTGCCGAGGATTGACCAAGTGATAGACTCCATGGCCGGATGCGAGCTGTTGAGTTTCTTGGATGCTTACTTAGGATATCACCAGATAAAGCTAGATCTGGACGACCGCCTGAAGACCTCCTTCATCACGCCATTTGGAGCCTTCTGCTACCTGACTATGACATTCGGCTTAAGAAATGCCGGTGCCACTTTTCAGCGTTGCATGCAGAAGTGCCTCCTCAAGCAACTCGGCAGAAACGCTCACGTCTACGTGGACGACATTGTGGTGAAGACGGAGAAGCGCGGCACCTTGCTGGAAGACCTCAAAGAAATGTTTGAGAACCTACGCCGGTTCCAAATCAAGCTCAACCCCGAGAAATGCGTGTTCGGAGTGCCAGCCGCCCAGCTCCTAGGCTTCCTGGTCTCCGAACGTGGCATCGAATGCAACCCAGCGAAGATCAAGGCCATCGAGAGAATGGCGATATCCACCAAGCTTCGAGACATCCAAAAGTTCACCGGATGCTTGGCCTCCTTGAACCGCTTCATCAGCCGTCTCGGAGAGAAAGCTCTCCCCCTCTACCGCCTCATGAAGAAGAGCACTCACTTCGAGTGGAACGACCAGGCCGACCAAGCTTTTCACGAGCTGAAGAAGATGCTGGCCACGCCGCCCGTCCTAGCGGCGCCGACTGAGAAAGAGCCCATGCTCCTTTACATTGCCGCAACGAGCCGGGTGGTTAGCACCGTCATCGTAGTCCAACGCCCAGAAGAAGGCCGAGCCCAGCCGGTCTAGAGGCCGGTGTATTATTTGAGCGAGGTGCTGTCCGCTTCAAAGCAGAACTACCCGCACTACCAGAAGATGTGTTATGGCGTGTACTTCACCGCCAAGAAGCTGAAGCCCTACTTTCAAGAGTATCCCGTCACGGTCATATGCACCGCCCCGCTGGCCCAGATCATAGGCAGCCGGGACGCATCCGGCCGGGTGGTGAAATGGGCGATCGAGCTGGCCCCTTACACAATCTTCTACCAGCCCCGCACCGCCATCAAGTCCCAAGCACTGGCCGACTTCCTCGTCGACTGGGCCGAGACCCAGTACCTGCCGCCGGCTCCCGACTCCACCCATTGGCGCATGCACTTTGACGGGTCCAAGAAGCGCACCGGCTTGGGAGCCGGTGTCGTCCTTACCTCTCCCAAAGGCGACAAGCTCCGATACACGCTGCAGATTCACTTTGCTGCCTCCAACAATGTAGCCGAGTACGAGGCACTCATACACGGGCTCCGGCTTGCCAAGGAACTCGGCATCTGCCGGATCCTATGTTATGGCGACTCAGACTTGGTGGTTCAGCAATCATCCGGTGACTGGGACGCCAAGGACGCAAATATGGCAAGCTACCGCTTCCTAGTTCAACAACTCAGCGGATACTTTGAAGGATGCGAGTTCCTCCACGTACCGCGAGCCGACAACGAGCCAGCCGATGCCCTGGCTCGAATAGGCTCCACTCGGCAAGCAATACCAATCGGCGTCACTCTACAACGCCTCCTCAAGCCGTCCATCAAGCCATCTCCAGAGTCTGATTCCATCTTCGTACCGCCTGACCCCGACGCGGCCGGGTCCGGCTCGAAGAACCAAGCAGGCGACCCCGGGACTTCAGTAGTCGCCCCGGGGACTTTGGCAACCGGCTCGGGGATTGCCACACCCGGCTCGGGGACTACAGTAGCCAGCCCGGGGACTGCACCAACACAACAGCCGGCGGCCGACTCCAGCATTTCACCACCCAGCCCGCCCACCCTGGTGGCAGTAGCCACATTGGCAGTAGGAGAAGTCGCGGCTCCGTCATGGGCTCAGTCCATCCTCAACTTCCTAGTAAACCAAGATCTGCCGGCTGACGAAACAGAGGCAAGACAAGTCCAACGTCGAGCCGGAGCATACACAATCGTCAACAGAGAACTCGTCAAGCGCAGTGTCACTGGAGTCCTCCAACGGTGCGTCGAGCAAGAGAAGGGCATTGCAATCCTCAGAGACATTCACCAAGGAGAATGCGGCCACCATGCGCCTTCAAGATCACTCGTCGCCAAAGCTTTCCGCCATGGTTTCTTCTGGCCGACTGCTTTGGATGACGCCAAAGAATTAGTTAAATATTGCAAAGGGTGCCAACTCTTCAGCTCCAAGCAACACATGCCGGCTTCGGCACTCAAGACCATTCCCCTCACCTGGCCCTTCGCCGTTTGGGGACTGGACATGGTGGGCCCATTCAAGACGGCGCGCGGCGGCATGATGCATTTGCTCGTCGCCATGGACAAATTCACCAAGTGGATTGAGGCAAAGCCGATCAAGAAGCTGAATGGGCCGACTGCTGTGACATTCATCGCAGACATAACAACTCGGTACGGCGTGCCACACAGCATCATCACCGACAATGGCACGAATTTTGCCAAAGGAGCCTTGGCACGTTTCTGCGCAGCCCAAGGTATCCGGCTGGACTTAGCGTCCGTCGCCCACCCGCAGTCAAACGGCCAGGTCGAGCGAGCCAACGGCCTCATCCTCTCCGGCATCAAGCCCCGACTGGTCGTACCACTGGAGTGTTCAGCCGGCTGTTGGCTTGATGAGCTGTCGGCTGTCCTCTGGAGTCTGCGCACTACCCCAAACAAGTCAACCGGCTTCACTCCTTTCTTCCTCGTGTACGGTGCCGAGGCGATCATCCCAACCGACATCGAGTTCGACTCGCCCCGGGTAACCATGTACATGGAGGCGGAGGCCAAGGAAGCACGAGAAGACGGCGTCGACCTGCTGGAAGAAGGCCGGCTGTTAGCCCTCAGCCGGTCTGCCATCTACCAGCAGGGTTTGCGCCGCTACCACAGTCGGAAGGTCAGGCCAAGATCTTTCCAAGAGGGCGATCTTGTGCTCCGGCTGATCCAGCGAACAGCCGGCCAGCACAAGCTCTCGGCCCCTTGGGAGGGCCCCTTCGTCATCAGCAGAGCTCTAGGCAACGACTCCTACTACCTAATCGACGCGCAGAAGCCCAACGCACGCAAGAGAGACGACTTCGGCAAGGAGTCGGAACGACCATGGAACGCCAACCTCCTTCGAAGATTTTACAGTTGAAATGCAGTATGTATCACGCTAACTTTTGTACTAAATACGAGACAATAGGCCCCCCGAGGAGGGCTCGAGGACTGCCATCTTTTATCTATGAATGAAAAGTATCAATCTTATGACCTTGTCATTTCATTTACTTGTTCCGTCCGGCACCGGGTTCGACTAGTCGGCCCGGGGACTGGCCGACTGGAGTTATATTAGAAGTCCTACCCGCGGTCAGACAAGTAGTGTGCCGACACCCAGACTTAGCTCTTGCCAAAGTCGCAGTTCGAAGAACCGGCTGTCCGGCTGGCAAGAGTCAAAAGCAGGAAAGGATGCCCACACAAAAAATGGCCAGGGACCAACAGAATAATATAACGAAAGCCGGTTTGCCGCCTACCACCGACCGACTACCAAAGTAGCCGGCCGGGCGGTTTCCATTCACTTCACTTCAATCCAAGAAAGCTCGAGTACTTGCCTCCCCAAAGAGGGAAGGCGGCAAAGGAAAAAGATTAAGGATAAAAAGCATACGCGAATGGAAACCAAACATGCACATAATAATATTTACATAAAAGACCTCCAAGAGGCCAGCATTCAACATAATTTGGATGCACCCCCAGTGGGTGGAACTGCGAAAGCTTAATAAAGATTGTTCAAAAGGCAACAAGCAGGAAAAATAAGGACGGCAGGTCAAGCTGGCGGAGCGATCGACGAGCCGGGCTGGTCGGCGGAGACGGTTGTGCCGGCTGAAGGAGTGGCCAGCTAGCGAACCTCGGCTTGATCAGCGCCTCCCACAGAGGGAGCACTTCCACGCACCTCGTTGCTGGAGGCACGGTCAGCCTGAGGCCGCCGGTTGTTCCACTAGCCGGCTCGACGTCTTCACCATCCTCTTCTTTGTCATCCTCGCCCTCGTCGCTGGAGGCGATCTCCTCTACCGAGTCCTCGCCCACCGCCGGGTTCAGCCCGAACCACTCCTCCGGCTGGGCAACGCCGTCATCATTGATTTCAGGTGCAAAAACGCTGATGTTGGTGCACTCGACGATCGTCGAAGCACGCTGGGCGATAGCCGGCCGCACCTCCTCCAGCTCCGCGTCGGGCTCCAGCCGCCAAGTGCGCAGCTGGTCCAGGTTCAGCCCTGGGTACCAAGCTCGAATGAACTCCAATGCCCGCCCGGCTCCAAGACGGGCCGCCAATGCCTTCCAAGCTTCAAAGCGACCGACTGCGACCTCCAGCCAGTCAGCAGTCCGGCTTGGGGTGCGGGGGATCGTCTCGCTGGGCCAGAGGGCGGCCAACACCTGCGCCCCGGCACGTTGGAGCCGGCGAAGCATCCGGTGAGCCGGCTGCAGCCGCGCTTGGACAGCCAAGAGCTGCTCCTCAAGCGTCCGATTCGCGTCCGGCGCGATGTTGACCCCCGCCTGACGGCGCTCCTTGTGATGGGCCTCGATGGTTTGGGCGGCGAAGGCGGAGTAGCCGGGAAAGTAGTTTGCACAAGAAAATAGGCAGCAGCACAAGTCAGGCCAAAAACCAAGCGGCAAGGGGCAGGAGAGGAGCGAGGAAGGCGGCTTACCGTTGATCAAGTCCTCGATGCGGCCGAAGCCTTCATCCAGCGCTCGCCGGGTCTCAGCCAGCTCACCGCCTCGGTCTCAAACTCTGCCTTCAGGGCGGCCTCGCTATCCCGCGCTTTCTGCAGGGCCGCCTTGTGGCTCTCCTCTTGGTCAGCCAGCTTCTTGGCCAGGCGGTCACGCTCCTGGACCAAGGCAGCGTACTCAGCATCCTTGGTATGAAGGGCGGCCTGCGCTTCGCTGAGCTCCCTCCTCAAGTCGGCGTTGGCCCCTGAAAGCACGAAAGACGAAAGAAAAAAAACCAATAAGGAAAAAGTCGTCAAGGAAGATCCGACCCGACTGCTCAGCAGTCGGCCCAAATCTCGGGGACTACACCCAGTGGGTGCGCTGACGCGCCCCCACAGGAGACAGACAAGATCAAGCACTTACTTCGGCTGTTGGCCAGGTCGTCGGTCTTCCGACCCAACTCCTGAGCCTGGGAGTTGAAGGCGGCAGCACGGGAGTTATGATATTCTTGGAAGTTCCGACAGGAAGCAAAAATAAGGTAGTCGTCAAGAAAGATCTGACCTGACTGCTCAGCAGTCGGCCCGAATCTCGAGGACTACACCTAGTGGGTGCGCTCACGCGCCCCCACGGAAGAAATCAAGAGACCAAAGCGGCCAAGAATGAAAGACTCACCCAGATGGCGGCCCGCGTCGACAGGAACTCCTGGGTGTACTGCTGTAGCAGGGCGGCCTGAGCTTGAAGCCGGCTCCGGACCTCTTGAGCCGCCACATTCAGCTTGCCAGTCCCCCCGCTGGGAGTCCACTCGGATGTGGCGGTGCTGGCCGCCTCCAGAGCCTCCGCCGACTGGCCGGCGCCCGCAACTCGGCGCGACTCCGGCGGAGCGGCGCCTCCCCCTGCGCGTCGACGCGTCACCGGCTGCACCTCGAAGCCGGCTCCGTCCTCCGGCTCACCCCCGGCCGGCTCCTCTGGCGCCGCTGACGATTGGCCGCCTTGGCCCGCTCCGGTTGGCGCTGCCGGCGGTGCTCTCCCCACGAAGACCACGAGGTCCTCCCTCCTCTCCATCAGCGGCGGGTCTTGGACGATTTCCTCCGCCAGGGGCAATGGGGTGTCAGGGGCCACGGCTCGGAGGGGAATGGCGAGCAGCGGAGGCTGGTTACGCGAACCCTCCGCCTCCGTTTCCACGGTCGCCGCCTCCGCCTGAGCCTTGGCTGCCGCGTCGGCCTGCTCCCTCGCCGCCTCACGCTCCTCCCATGCCTCACGGGCGTTCCGCTCAGTGGCCTCCCTGAGGTCGGCGCAGGGGTCCACGCGGCGGGAGCCCGAAGACCCTCCAGTCGGCCCAACTACGGAGCCGCCCGGACCCCGCTCAAGGGAAAGCGGCGCCCTGTCCAGCGAGCGGGAAAAGGTTAGGAAGAATGTTCGAATAGGAGAGAACGATGAAAAGCATGCGACCAGGCAATCGACGACTTACGCTGAGACCGCTTGCGGAAGCGGGCCGCCTTCGCGGCCGCCTCATCTCGTTTGGTCGCCGCGGTGGAGGCTTTGGACTTCTTCGGCAGACTGCCGAAGAGGATTGACGCGGCCTGGCGCTTCTGTGCGCCGCCGCTGGCAGCCGGCGCGGTGGACAAGCCCGTGCCCTGATGGTCGGCCGCCGGCTGGCAACGCGGGGCGACTTCAGCTTCGGCATCATCCGGCCAGTCCTCGAAGCTGGCGGTAAGCCCTGTGCCTCCGGGCTCGGCGTCGTCCCCCACGACGGCATCTTCCATGGCGGCCGCCCGCAAATCCGGGTCATCGACATCGTCCACCGTGCGGTCGGGGACGTACTGGCGTTCTATACCTGCTGCCCCGGTCGTCGGCGGAAGAAGGGGGTTCTGCTAAGAAGAACTGAGCGGTCAGAAGCCGGCCATCATAAAGCCGGCTACCAACAAAAAGTAGAAAGAGAGGAAAGCTTACCACGGGCGGAGGGTTTGCGCGAGAATACGGCACCTTGCCGTATCGCCAGTCCTCGGCGAGCTTGCAATTGGAGATATAATTTACCATGTACGACACCTCCGCATGAGGCATCTCCCTGGTGCTCAGCCGGCTCGGGTCGAAGCGGCCGCTCATCTGACACATCATGTGGGGCCGGCTTTGGAGAGGAAGAATCCGGCGCTCCACGAAGGCGGCCACCAAGTCGGCCCCGCTCAGGCCTTCCGACTGGATTATCACCCGAAGCCGGGAGACGGTAGCGTTCCCGGCCTGAGACAATGACCTAGACCGGAAACTCCATGAGGGCTGCCTCCCAGCCGGCGGGCAGGCTACGTAAGCCGGCAGGTTGACGTGGTCTCCTTGCTGGGCGACGTTCTTCACGTAGAAGTACGACTTCTGCCAGCTCTTCACCGACTGGATCAGGGGGATGGACGGGAACGGGTTGTTCTCGCCCGACCTCCTCATGGCGATGTAGGCCCCATAGGGGGCGGGCACGCCTGCGACGACGGTGCCGAGTTTGCTCTGGAAGAATTCCCCCCTGAGCTCCAGCGTGGGGAGCAGCCCCAAGAAACCTTCGCAGAGAGAGACGAAGGCCGACAGCAGCATCACCGCGTTGGGCGTGAGGTGATGCGGCTGAAGATTGTAGAACTCGAGGAAGGAGCGCAGGAATCCGCTCGCTGGAAGGCCGAAGCCGTGCAAGAAGTGCGAGCGGAAGATGACCCGCTCGCCCTCCTCCGGTGCCGGCGAGATCTCCGTCTCTGGCGCCAGGCGGACCCGCACGAGGTTGGCGTCGGGCAGGCGCTGAGTCTGGCGGAGGAACTCAACATGGTCCTCATGGACGTTGGAGCCATCCCACGAGCTCGACAGCGCCATGAGAGCAAGATGATGTGGCGGCGCAGCGGCGCTGAGACGGGAGGCTGCGGCGGCAACGAGAGGAAGAAAGGAGGACGAGAAGGGGCGGAGCGAGAGAGAGCATGCGAACCTCTGTCTCTCCCCCTCCTCCCCCTACTTATAGGCTCGCATGGCGGAGACGAGGAGGCGCGGCGTGGGGAAACGTGGGGATCGATCGTGCCCACTCCCCCACGTCCCACGTTTATTGCGCCCTAACGGCGAAATAAAATCGCCACGGGAAGGCGAGCGGTCCACCTGGGCCGCAGAAGATCAGCGTTCGGGCCGAGGCCTAGGAGTGGCGGGCCCGGGCCTGCGGCGGCGTCCCGTCGCGCGCGTGCGCTGGCAGGGTCTCGCTGCCACATGGCCCGCGGGAGGGCCCGCGTTCAGCACGCGGGTCGACCACTTTCCCGCCTGCAAGACGCAGGGCTCCCGGAAATCGGCATACAACAGCAAAGCCCGCTCTTCAGGGTAGGAAGCTGACCACGCTTCTCGTCCCTTTGTCCGCCTCGAAGCTCGATCAGCTTCGGGGACCACTGTCGGAGTAAATAGCCATGGGTAGCCTAGCCGGCTTCCCCTGGCCCTTCTGGAAAAAAATTACGAGCCCGTCCGGGTCTCAAGAATCCAAGACATGGGGTTGCCTTCCCCTTGCTCACTGTCACCCAGGCCGGCTTTCGGAAGGCGGCCCGACTTTAGCCCTCTTGAAGAAAGCCATGGGAGGTCCGACTTCAAGAAGCCGGCCGCGAGGAGGCCGACTCCAAGAAGCCAGCTCCCATAAAGCGTTCGAGACCGTACCCTCAAAGTTTGCATCCACCTAGCGGCGATGAGACGGGGCATGGCTACAGTAAAGCCTGCCACCCCCAAATCCCGGAGCACGATCGGCACAGTGCGCCGTACGGGTGACCATGACCCGCCCGGTGCAACACTGTTGCCATGCCGACCCTGACGCCATCCACGACGCACTACCAGCGTGGCCCACGGGTGGTGCGTCCCTTCGAGCAGAGAGACACCCGAAGGCGGCCACACCTCCCCCAGTCGGCCCAAGAGAGAGCCGGCTCCCCGCAGCCGGCTTGCCATCTTCCTCGAAGGAGACGCCCCATTAAGGAGACAAGACGTGGTGAGGCTACAGTAATCGCCCGCCGGGCGGCGGTACTGTAGCCACGCCTACCACGACGAAGCCCACGTCACCAAGATGGAGCAACAGTAGCCAGCTGCCGACCAGGTCCCGGACAGTGGGGCCTGCCTGTCGACCAAGGAGCCGGCAGCCGGCGGGACCCACCAGTCAGCGGGCCCCAGCGGCCGGCGCAGAAGCCGGCGAGCGCAGTCACAGACGGCTGGGCCCCGCGCCCAGTCAGATTACCATTGTACCCCGGGGGGGGGGGGGTTAGGCCTATATAAACCCCCCGGGGCACCCATGCAAAGGGGGGACCCCCAGCTAGTTTTAGACAACACACAAGGAGAAGAAGCAAGCTAGTCGTGCCCTTCTTCCTCCTCCCACCAAACAGCTCAAGGAGCATTGTGTAGCTACTTGTCCATCTAGTGATCATGCGGAGACCCCGCAGAGCAGCAGTAGGGGTGTTATCTCCACGGAGAGCACCGAAGCTGGGTAAGATTCGCCGGCGTGCATGTCTTCGCCTCATCCCGTTTCCAGGAACCGGCGACGTCTTACAGGCTCCCACAATGATAAGCCACCCGTTGGCATATGTCGCACCTACCACCCGACAGCTAGTTCTCTCTTATTTTACAAGGTTTACATAAGGAGGGAGAGTGTCGGCAGCTGGAATTCTGGGCAGGAAAAGGAGCAAATATTAGAGACCTATTCTGCACAACTCCAAAAGTCCTGAAACTCCACGGAACACCTTATAATAAATAATGAAAAATCCTCGCCAAAGATGAAGACTAGGGGCCCACACCCTTCTCATGAGGGTGGGTGGCGCCCCCCCCCCCTAGGGCGCGCCCCCTGCCTCGTGGGCCCCCTTGTGACTCTCCGATGACCATCTTCTCCTATATGAAGTCTTTCATCGAGAAAAAAATAAGAGGCAACCTTTCGGGATGAAACTCCGCCACCACGAGGCGGAACCTTGGCGGATCCAATCTAGAGCTCCGGCAGAGCTGTTCTGCCGGGGAAACTTCCCTCCCGGAGGGGGAAATCATCGCCATCGTCATCACCAACGCTCCTCTCATCGAGAGAGGGCAATCTCCATCAACATCTTCATCAGCACCATCTCATCTCAAAACCCTAGTTCATCTCTTGTATCCAATTCTTGTCTCCAAGTCTGTGATTGGTGCTAGTAGGTTGCTAGTAGTGTTAATTACTCCTTGTAGTTGATGCTAGTTGGTTTAATTGGTGGAATATCATATGTTCAGATCATTTATGCATACTAATACCCCTCTGATTATGAACATGAATATGCTTTGTGAGTAGTTACGTTTGTTCCTGAGGACAAGTGAGAAGTCTTGCTATTAGTAGTCATGTGAATTATGTATTCGTTTGATATTTTGATGAGATGTATGTTGTCTAGCCTCTAGTGGTGTTATGTGAACGTCGACTACATAACACTTCACCATTATTTGGGCGTAGAGGAAGGCATAGGGAAGTAATAAGTAGATGATGGGTTGCTAGAGTGACAGAAGCTTAACCCTTAGTTTATGTGTTGCTTTGTAAGGGGTTGATTTGGACCCATATGTTTCATGCTATGGTTAGGTTTACCTTCATACTTTTGTTGTAGTTGCGGATGCTTGCAATAGAGGTTAATCATAAGTGGGATGCTTGTTCAAGTAATAACAGCAACCAAGTACCGGTCCACCCACATATCAAATTATCAAAGTACCGAACGCGAACCATATGAACGTGATGAAAACTAGCTTGATGATATTCCCATGTGTCCTCAGGGAGCGCTTTTCCTTATATAAGAGTTTGTCCAGGCTTGTCCTTTGCTACAAAAAGGATTGGGCCACCTTGCTGCACTTTATTTACTTTTGTTACTTGTTGCTCGTTACAAATTATCTCATTACAAAACTATCTGTTACCACTTATTTCAGTACTTGCAGAGAATACCTTGCTGAAAACCGTTTATCATTTCCTTCTGCTCCTCGTTGGGTTCGACACTCTTACTTATCGAAAGGACTACGATAGATCCCCTATACTTGTGGGTCATCAGTGCTGTGACGCCCGGATAATCTAGCTACAGTAAACCTCTGTTAATGATGCCACGTCACCACGATTACTATTGCTAAACTCATGTTGGTTCGAAACCGATTCAAATTCGAATTCAAAATAAAGTCAAACAATAAAGGTTTTCAAATATTAAAACTAAAATGTTCGCGATGTGCCAAATAATTCAAAAGTACTATTGGTGGGTAAACCAAGTCTTATAAAAAAATTAAATGAACTAAACTAAATAAAACAGTAACAAAAACAATTAGATAAATGCCTTTTATTAATTATAAAATATTAAACAATTTTATCTGAGGTTAAACTTTTTTTGAGAGTGGTATAATTAGTAAAACTAATTTATGTACTACTAAAATATTTTACAAAACTAAAATAGATTGATGCATGAAATAAAACAGAAAAGAAATAATACAAAAAAATAGAAAGAACCACCCCCACTTGGCCACTGGGCCTCGACCCAGCGGGCCACCAGGCCGGCCCATCTCCCGTTCTATAACCCCTACCCCCACCGACACCTAACCCTAAGCCGCACACGATCCCCACTCCCCCCTCTCTCTTGATCCCGTCTGGATCGGGGCGCCACCGCCTGATCCCGCCCACATCGTCGCCCCCGTTGCCCCTCGCCGCCGTTCGCCCACCACCTCGTCGGACCGCCCCCCTGCCAGACCGCTCCGCCCTCGACCTCCTCCTCGCCAGATTTGCGTCACTAGAGCCACCCCTCCCGGACTCCTCCGCGTCCCTCCTCTCCTTCCCGAGGCGCCCACCTGAAGTCGCGGCCTCGCCTCATCGCCGTCCGATGCCGCCTGCCGGAGCCACCTCGCCGGACTGCTCCGCCGTTCCCCCTCGACCTCCCCCTCAACTCGGCTCCGACGATCCTCGCCGCCCGATCCCCTGCACCGCTTGTGAGCATCACACCTCTCCTCTCCCCCTCTGCTCCCGTCGTCGAATACGGCCACGCCGCAGAACCCCCCAGCTGCCGCGCCTGTCGCCGCCTCCGGCGAGCATGTGCCCTGGCTTGCCGATGCCTAGGACGCTCGCGCGCCCTGTCGGGTGCGCCCCCGCGTGCCTCGCCGCAGCCCTGCTACTCCTTGCCGCATCACGCGCTTTGTCCCTCGCCTCTGCCTCCCTCTGCTGCTCGCGCGCCTCGTCCCCTGCGTCCCGGCTTGCCCCCCCTTCGCCCTGCCTAAACCACGGCACCAGCCGCGCCCGCGCCGGCCGCCCGCGTTGGCCGCGCCTGCTCGCTCCCCCCTGCTCCGGCTTGGGCTCACTACCGGGCGGGCGGCGGCTCCCCAGAACGAATTAAAAAAGAGATAAAAAATAATAATTAAATTAATTAATTAATTCATTAATTAAGTTAATTAATCTGAATTAACTAATCTAATTAACTAGTTAGTTTAATTAAACAGTAATTAGATTTGTTAAACCCTAATTAGTCTAAAAAGTCAATGACGAACGGGACCCACATGTCAGGTTGACCAGGTCACCTGCTAACATCATGATGACGTCAGCAAACACTGTTCTGGATAATGTTGATTTAAATAATTAAATAAATCCTAAAATTGATTTAAATCTTTTAAAATTAATATAAAATAAACCGTAGCTCGGATGGAAAAACTTTGTACACGAAAGTAGCTCAGAACGACGAGACGAATCTAGATACGCAGCCCGTTCATCCGCCACATATCCCTAGCATAGCAAACACACAACTTTCCCCCTCCGGTTCATCTGCGCGAAAGTGCGAAACACCGGGGATTCTTTCCCTGTTGTTTCCCCCCTTTCCCGGTATCACCTAGTAATGCGTTAGGGCACACCTAGCATCGTGTATTGCTATGTTATGCCTTGTGTTGTTTTCATTGCTTTGTTATTTATTGTGTTCCCCCTCGTTACTTCTTTCCGGTAGACCCCGAGACTGCCGGCGACCCTGATACGTCTCCAACGTATCTATAATTTTTGATTGCTCCATGCTACTTTATCTACTGTTTTGGACTATATTGGGCTTTATTTTCCACTTTTATATTATTTTTGGGACTAACCTATTAACCGGAGGCCCAGCCCAGAATTGCTGTTTTTTTCCTATTTCAGTATTTCGAGGAAACAGAATATCAAACGGAGTCCAAACAGAATGAAACCTTCGGGAACGTGATCTTCTCACCGAACGTGATCGAGGAGACTTGGACCCTACTCCAAGAAGTTTCCGGGGAGGTCACGAGGGTGGAGGGCGCCCCCCCTGGGCGCGCCCCCCTACATCGTGGGCCCCTCGGAGCTCCACCAACGTGCTCCTTCCTCCTATATATACCTACGTACCCCCATTAGACCAGAGGGGGAGCCAAAAACCTAATTCCACCGCCGCAACTTCCTGTATCCACGAGATCCCATCTTGGGGCCTGTTCCGGAGCTCCGCCGGAGAGGGCATCCATCACGGAGGGCTTCTACATCAACACCATAGCCCTTCCGATGAAGTGTGAGTAGTTTACTTCAGACATTTGGGTCCATAACTACTAGCTAGATGGCTTCTTCTCTCTTTTTGGATCTCAATACAATGTTCTCCCCCTCTCTCGTGGAGATCTATTCGATGTAATCTTCTTGTTGTGGTGTGTTTGTTGAGACCGATGAATTGTGGGTTTATGATCCAACTTATCTATGAATAATATTTGAATCTTCTCTGAATTCTTTTATGTATGATTGAGTTATCTTTGCAAGTCTCTTCAAATTATCCGTTTGGTTTGGCCAACTAGATTGGTAGTTCTTGCAATGGGAGAAGTTCTTAGCTTTGGGTTCAATCTTGCGGTGTCCTTACTCAGTGATAGAAAGAGTTGCAAGGCACGTATTGTATTGTTGCCATCGAGGATAACAAGATGGGGTATTTATCATATTGCATGAATTTATTCCTCTACATCATGTCATCTTGCTTAAGGCCTTACTCTGCTTTTAACTTAATACTCTAGATGCATGCTGGATAGCGGTCGATGAGTGGAGTAATAGTAGTAGATGCAGGCAGGAGTCGGTCTACTTGTCACGGACGTGATGCCTATATACATGATCATACCTAGATAACCTCATAACTATGCTCAATTCTATCAATTGCTCAACAATAATTTGTTCACCCACCGTAGAATATCTATGCTCTTGAGAGAAGCCACTAGTGAAACCTATGGCCCCCGGGTCTATTCTCATCATATCAATCTCCATTACTTTATTTTACTTGTTTTGCTTTTACTTTTTACTTTGCATCTTTATACCAAAAATACCAAAAATATTATCTCTATCAGATCTCACTCTCATAAGTGACCGTGAAGGGATTGACAACCCCAAAGCGTTGGTTGCGAGTTGCTACCGTTTTGTGCAGGTACGACGGACTTGCGCGTGACCTCCTACTGGATTGATACCTTGGTTCTCAAAAACTGAGGGAAATACTTATGCTACTGTGCTGCATCACCCCCTCCTCTTCGAGGAAAACCAACGCTAGCTCGAGACGTAGCAAGAAGGATTTCTGGCACCGTTGCCGGGGAGGCCTACGCCAAGTTAAGTCAAGATTTACTCTCCTGTCAACGAGCCATTTCCAGCCCCGTTGCCGAAGAAGCCTACGCAAAAGTTAACATACCAAGTACCCATCACAATCTCTATCTCTCGCATTACATTATTTGCCATTTGCCTCTCGTTTTCCTCTCCCCCACTTCACCCTTGCCGTTTTATTCGCCCTCTCTTTCCCTTTGTCTTTTGTTTTCTCATGTGTTAGTTTGCTTGCTTGTTCATCACGATGTCCTTACCTAATTTTGGTGATCTTCACCTTAAAAGGCTAGAAGATATCGAAAACAATGTCAGGAAGTTTATGGTCTTGCAATTTGAGCATAATAATTTCTTTAGAAACGAGCTTAAGGAACAAAAGAGTTTTATGAGTTATATGAATAAAGAGCTCGATGATATGTCCAAAGAATTTGATGGTGTAAGAGCCCAAATTTCTCATCTTGAAAAAATGACCGCTGAAATTTCGGATATGCAAGCCACCTTAGTCAATAAGATGGCCGCTAAACCGAATAACTATGAAAATCAAGATGAAGATCTAAAAGTTATTGATGTGTCCCCTATTAAATCTTTGTTTTTCAATATGAATCTTGATGAATCTGATTATGATCTTCCCTTACCTAGAAGGTGTTCTAAGAATTCTGAGTTTTTAGATCTTGATGATGAAATTGATAAAAAAGGGATTGAAAGAAATAAAAATCTAGATATTGCTAAACCCACTATTTTGGATCTCAAGGAATTTAACTATGAAAATTTCTCTTTAATTGATTGTATTTCCTTGTTGCAATCCGTGTTAAATTCTCCTCATGCTTATAGTCGAAATAAGGCCTTTACCGAACACATTGTTAACGCCTTAATGCAATCTTATGAAGAAAAGCTTGAGTTAAAAGTTTCTATCCCTAGAAAACTCCATGATGAGTGGGAACCTACAATTAAGATTAAAATTAAAAATTACGAGTTTTATGCTTTGTGTGATTTGGGTGCTAGTGTCTCTACTATCCCCAAAGCTTTGTGTGATTTGCTAGATTTCCGTGACTTTGATGATTGCTCTCTAAACTTGCATCTTGCGGATTCCACTATTAAAAAGCCTATGGGAAGAATTAATGATGTTCTTATTGTTGCAAATAGGAATTATGTGCCCGTAGATTTTATCGTTCTTGATATAGATTGCAATCCTTCATGTCCTATTATTCTTGGTAGACCTTTCCTTAGAACGATTGGTGCAATTATTGATATGAAGGAAGGGAATATTAAATTCCAATTTCCCTTAAAGAAGGGCATGGAACACTTTCCAAGAAAGAAAATAAAATTACCATATGAATCTATCATGAGAGCCACTTATGGATTGCCTACTAAAGATGGCAATACCTAGATCTATCCTTGCTTTTATGCCTAGCTAGGGGCGTTAAACGATAGCGCTTGTTGGGAGGCAACCCAATTTTATTTTGTGTTTTTTGTTTTTGGTTCTGTTTAGGAATAAATAATCCATCTATATTCTGTTTAGATGTGGTTTTATCTTTTAGTTAGTGTTTGTGCCAAGTTAAACCTATTAGATCTTCTTGGAAGATAGTTATTTGATCTTGCTGTAATTTCCAGAATCTTTGCGCTCAGTGCCCGAATTGTCAAAAATCACCAGAACGTGATAAAATAGTGATTCCAATTGCTGCTGATTAATAAACAAATTTCCCAGGTCGTCTAAGTTTGGTAGAATTTTTTGGGTTCCAGAAGTTTGCGTTAGTAACAGATTACTACAGACTGTTCTGTTTTTGACAGATTCTGTTTTGCGTGTGTTGTTTGCTTATTTTGATGAATCTATGGCTAGTAAAATAGTTTATAAACCATAGGTAAGTTGGAATACAGTAGGTTTAACACGAATACAAATAAAGAACAAGTTCACTACAGTACCTTAAAGTACTCTTTTATTTTCTTTCTCTAACGGAGCTGACGAGATTTCTATTGAGTTTTGTGTTGTGAAGTTTTCAAGTTTTGGGTGAATTCTTTTGATGGATTATGGAACAAGGAGTGGCAAGAGCCTAATCTTGGGGATTTCCATGGCAACCCCAAGATAGTCCAAGGACACCAAAAATTCAAAGCTTGGGGATGCCCCGGAAGGCATCCCCTCTTTCGTCCACTTCCATCGGTAATTTACTTGGAGCTATATTTTTATTCACCACATGATATGTGTTTTGCTTGGAGCATCTTGTATTATTTGTATCTTTGCTTGTTAGTCTACCACAATCATCCTTGCTGTACACACCTTTTGAGAGAACCATGCATGAATTGAAATTTGTTAGAATACTCTATGTGCTTCACTTATATCTTTTTGAGCGTGATAATTTTTGCTCTAGTGCTTCACTTAGATCTTTTAGAGCACGGTGGTGGTTTGTTTTAAAGAAACTTGATCTCTCATGCTTCACTTAGATTATTTTGAGAGTCTTTAATAGCATGGTAATTTGCTTAATGTTAATATACTTGGTATTCAAGATATGTGAAAATTTCTTTTTAGTGGGTTGAATACTAAGATAAGTTTGATGCTTGATAATTGTTTTGAGATATGGAGATGATAATATCATAGTTGTGCTAGTTGAGTAGTTGTGAATTTGAGAAATACTTGTGTTGAAGTTAGCAAGTCCCGTAGCATGCACGTATGGTTAAAGTTGTGTAACAAATTTGAAACATGAAGTGTACCTGGCTTGTGCATCCGTATGAGTGACGGTCGGGGACGAGCGATGGTCTTTTCCTACCAATCTATCCCCCTAGGAGCATGCACATAGTACTTGATTTTTCATGACTTCTAAATTTTTGCAATAAGTATATGAGTTCTTTTGACTAATGTTGAGTCCATGGATTATACGCACTTTTACCTTTCCGCCATTTGCTAGCCTCTTCGGTATCGTGCATTGCCCGTTCTCACATTAAGAGTTGGTGCAAACTTCGCCGGTGCATCCAAACCCCGTGATATGATACGCTCTTTCACACATAAACCTCCCTATATCTTCCTCAAAACAGCCACCATACCTACCTATCATGGCATTTCCATAGCCATTCCGAGATATATTGCCATGCAACTTCCATCATCAGCATCGTCATCATCATGACATGCTTTACTTTTGTCATATTGCCATTGCATGATCTTGTAGTTGACATCGTATTTGTGGAAAATCCACCATGCATTATTTTTCATACATGTCACTCTTGATTCATTGCACCATCCCGGTACACCGCCGGAGGCATTCATAGAGAGTCATATCTTGTTCTAGTATCGACTTGTAATCATTATGTTGTAATCTATAGAAGTGTGATGATCATCATTATTAGAGCATTGCCCAATCAAAAAAAAGAGAGAAAGGCCAAAAAGAAAAAAAGAAAGGCCCAAAAAAAGAAGGAGAAAATAAAAAGGGCAATGCTACTATCTCTTTTTCCACACTTGTGCTTCAAAGTAGCACCTTGTTCTTCATGTAGTGAGTCTCGTATATTGTGCTTCAAAGTAGCACCATGATTTTAATATATTGAGTCTCATAAGTTGTCTTGTTCATACTAGTGGGAATTTTTCATTATAGAACTTGGCTTGTATATTCCAACGATGGGCTTCCTCAAAATGCCCTAGGTCTTCATGAGCAAGCAAGTTGGATGCACACCCAATAGTTTTCTTTTGTTGAGCATTCTTAGCTCTAGTGCATCCGTTGCATGGAAATCCCTACTCCTTGCATTAACATCAATTGATGGGCATCTACATATCTCATTGATGTGAGACTTTCTCCTTTTTTGTCTTCTCCACACAATCCCCATCATCATATTCTATACCACCCATAGTGCTATGTCCATGGCTCGCGCTCATGTATTGCGTGAAGGTTGAAAAAGTTTGAGATTATTTGAGGATGAAACAATTGCTTGGCTTGTCATCGGGGGTATAGAAGTTGGGAAAATCTTTGTGTGACGAAAATGAAGCATAGCCTAACTATATGATTTTGTAGGGATGAACTTCCTTTGGCCATGTTATTTTGAGATGACATAATTGTTTGATTAGTATGCTTGAAGTATTACCATTTTTATGTCAATATGAACTTTTGTCTTGAAGCTTTCGGATCTGAATATTCATACCATGATTAAGAAGATTTACATTGAAATTATGCCAAAGTATCACTCCGCATCAAAAATTCTCTTTTTATCATTTACCTACTCGAGGACGAGCAGGAATTAAGCTTGGGGATGCCTGATACGTCTCCAACATATCTATAATTTTTGATTGCTCCATGCTACTTTATCTACTGTTTTGGACTATATTGGGCTTTATTTTCCACTTTTATATTATTTTTGGGACTAACCTATTAACGGGAGGCTCAGCCCAGAATTGCTGTTTTTTTTTGCCTATTTCGGTATTTCGAGGAAACAGAATATCAAACAGAGTCCAAACGGAATGAAACCTTCAGGAACGTGATATGCTCACCGAACGTGATCCAGGAGACTTCCGGGGAGGTCACGAGGGTGGAGGGCGCCCCCCCCCCCCCCCCGGGGGCGCGCCCCCTGCCTCGTGGGCCCCTCGGAGCTCCACCAACGTGCTCATTCCTCCTATATATACCTACATACCCCTATTAGACCAGAGGGGAGCAAAAAACCTAATTCCACCGCCGCAACTTCCTGTATCCACGAGATCCCATCTTGGGGCCTGTTCCGGAGCTCCGCCGGAGAGGGCATCCATCACGGAGGGCTTCTACATCAACACCATAGCCCTTCTGATGAAGTGTGAGTAGTTTACTTCACACCTTCGGGTCCATAGCTAGTAGCTAGATGGCTTCTTCTCTCTTTTTGGATCTCAATACAATGTTCTCCCCCTCTCTCGTGGAGATCTATTCGATGTAATCTTCTTTTTTCGGTCTGTTTGTTGAGACTGATGAATTGTGGGGTTATGATCCAACTTATCTATGAATAATATTTGAATCTTCTCTTAATTCTTTTATGTATGATTGAGTTATCTTTGCAAGTCTCTTCGAATTATCCGTTTGGTTTGGCCAACTAGATTGGTAGTTCTTGCAATGGGAGTAGTGCTTAGCTTTGGGTTCAATCTTGCGGTGTCCTTACTCAGTGACAGAAAGAGTTGCAAGGCACGTATTGTATTGTTTCCATCGAGGATAACAAGATGGGGTATTTATCATATTGCATGAATTTATTCCTCTACATCATGTCATCTTGCTTAAGGTGTTACTCTGTTTATAACTTAATACTCTAGATGCATGCTGGATAGCGGTCGGTGAGTGGAGTAATAGTAGTAGATGTAGGCAGGAGTCGATCTACTTGTCACAGACGTGATGCCTATATACATGATCATACCTAGATAACCTCATAACTATGCTCAATTATATCAATTGCTCAACAGTAATTTGTTCACCCACCGTAGAATATCTATGCTCTTGAGAGAAGCCACTAGTGAAACCTATGGCCCCTGGGTCTATTCTCATCATATCAATCTCCATTACTTTATTTTACTTTTTTTGCTTTTACTTTTTACTTTGCATCTTTATACCAAAAATACCAAAAATATTATCTCTATCAGATCTCACTCTCGTAAGTGACCGTGAAGGGATTGACAACCCCTAAGCGTTGGTTGCGAGTTGCTACCGTTTTGTGCAGGTACGAGGGACTTGCGCGTGACCTCCTACTGGATTGATACCTTGGTTCTCAAAAACTGAGGGAAATACTTATGCTACTGTGCTGCATCACCCCCTCCTCTTCGGGGAAAACCAACGCTAGCTCGAGACTTAGCAGACCCCCCCCCAGTTCGTCTACGGTGTTGATGACACGTCCTCCTCGCCAGAGCAACAAGGCAAGCCCCCCCTTGATCACCAGATATCGCCTACTCTCCTCTATACTGCTTGCATTAGAGTAGTGTAGCATGTTACTGCTTTCCTTTAATCCTATTCTGATGCATAGCCTTTCATTGTTGTTACAACTGTTGATACCTTACTTGCAATCCTAAATGGTTAGTATAGGATGCTAGTGTTCCATCAGTGGCCCTACACTCTTGTCCGTCTTCCATGCTATACTACTCGGCCGTGATCACTCGGGAGGTGATCACGGGTATATACTATATACTTTATACATGATACGTGTGATGACTAAAGTCGGGTTGGCTCGAGGAGTACCCGCGGTTGATTCATGAATTGGGGGCAGAAAGGACATACTTTCCCGACGGCCCTCTGTGTGGATCTTTGTGGCGAAGTGACAGGGCATGTCGAGACCACCTAGGAAATAGGTGGGCCTGGCCCTGGTCGGTGTTTGCGGTTATTTCAAGATAACACGTTTAACGAGATCTTGGTATTTCATCTGAGTCTGGCCATTGGCCTATACGCACTAACCATCTACGCGGGGACAATTATGGGCAATCGACGTCGTGGTGTCAGCCAAAGCCTTCGTGACGTCAGCGACTGAGCGGCGCGCGCCGGATTGGACCGTAAGCCTACTCTTGTATTAAGGGGGCTAGTTCTTCTTCTGCCCGCGTACGCAACGTGCAGGTGTGCAATGGGCGATGGGCCCAGACCCCTGCGCCATAGGATTTAGACCGGCGTGTTGACCTCTCTGTTGTGCCTAGGTAGGGCTGCGACGTGTTGATATTCCGAGGCTGGGCATGACCCAGAAAGTGTGTCCAGCCAAATGGGATCGAGCATGTCGGGAAATGTGGTGCACCCTTGCAGGGAAGTTGAACTATTCGAATAGCCATGTCCCTCGGTAAAAGGACGACCCGGAGTTGTACCTTGACCTTATGACAACTAGAACCGGATACTTAATAAAACACGCCATTCCAAGTGCCAGTTACAACCGGTGATCGCTCTCTCACAGGGCGACGAGGGGAGGATCATCGGTTAGGATTATGCTATGCGATGATACTTGGTGAACTTACCATCTACTCTCTTCTCCTGCTGCAAGATGGAGTTTACCAGAAGCGTAGTCTTTGATAGGACTAGTTATCCCCCTCTTATTCCGGCATTCTGCAGTTCAGTCCACATATGATAGCCTTTTTCATTTGATACCAATGCATACATATGTAGTGTAGCTCCTTGCTTGCGAGTACTTTGGATGAGTACTCATGGTTGCTTTGCTCCCCCTTTTCCCCCTTTCTATACCCGATTGCTGCGACCAGACATTGGAGCCTAGGAGCCAGACGCCACCGTCGACGACGACTACTACTACTCGGGAGGTGCCTACTACTACGTGCAGCCCACTGACGACGACTAGGAGTAGTTTAGGAGGATCCCAGGCAGGAGGCCTGCGCCTCTTTCGATCTGTATCCCAGTTTATGCTAGCCGTCTTAAGGAAAACTTGTTTAACTTATGTCTGTACTCAGATATATTTGCTTCCGCTGACTCGTCTAAGATCGAGCTCTTGTATTCGAGCCCTCGAGGCCCCTGGCTTGTAATATGATGCTTGTATGACTTATTTTATTTGTAGAGTTGTGTTGTGATATCTTCCTGTGAGACCCTGATCTTGATCGTACACGTTTGCGTGTACGATTAGTGTACGATTGAATCGGGGGCGTCACAAGTGCGCCACTAATGTTTATATTACTAATGGCGTACCTTGTGTGTGGTGCGCCACCGCTAAATTTCTCCTGGGCACACCCCCCCTCCCCAGACTTACCAGTGGCACACTGTGGTTTGGTGCGCCATTACTAGTTTTAACTAGTAATGGCGCACCACACCCACGGTGTGTCACTACTAACAATTTTTTTTTCAAAACTAGTAATGGCACACCACACACCAGGTGCGCGATTGGTAACCCTGATTACCAATGGCGCATTCCTAGGAGGTGTGCCATTGGTAACCTGAGAGCAGCTAGATATTTTTGACAGCCACCTACCACACTCACTTTCCCCACTTCATTCTCTCCACCTCTACCAAGCTTGGTCTCGGCTGCCTCCTTTTCCTCATCTCATTCGCACCATAGACTCACCCAAATTAAGTGGTTAAATTTCCTTTTTTGATAGCTAAGTAAGGGGAAAGCTTTCTTTATGTTCTAGATCTACTTTTTTTCTCCCTCCAACAACGTACACAATTTTTATGGACTAGATCTACGTATGTTTGTGGTGTTGCATATGTTTGTGTCACAGCCCTAGCTTTGGCCTTGCTTGTCATTACATCATCATCTTGCATCATGTTTAAATTTCTTAGAAACTTGAAATGGGGACTGACCAAACCCCTAGCATCAAAGGAATGCACTAGGTTCACCTAAAATATTTTCAGCAAACCCAAATGGTTTTCAAAAATGTTCATCATTTCTGGAAAATGCTGGAAGAAATAACCAAAGGTGTTGCACATTTTTACATGACATATTTGGGCTAGGAATTAAATCATATTCTATTTGCATTTGGGAATTTAAATGCTATAAAATATTTTAAATGCTCAAATAATCATAAACTAAAATGTTTACTGTGGGATATATTCTAAAAAGTAGCCATGATTAGTTTCATGATTTTTCAAAATGCCCTGGCATTTTTAATAAAGCCCTAAGTCTACAGAATAATAGAAAACAAGAAATAAGAGAGAGAGAGAGAGAAGAATAACCTGGCCCACCTACCTGTAGCCGGCCCAGCTCACTGTCCCAGCCACCTGGCGCCTCCTGTCGCCTCCCTCCTCGCGCCAGTAGGCAGGGGCGCGTGCCCGGTGCGCGCAGCCACACGCCGGCCACCTCCACCCTGCCTGCGTGCTCCGTCATCGCCCTGGTCCTCCCTCGCGACGCCACGCACCCCCTGGACCTCCCTCACTCTCTCCCGCGTTTCTCCCCCCTCCTCTACTCTCTCCCGTGCCACACCCGAGCGCGCCCGTCGCCGCCGTTCGCCATAGCCGCAGCCATCCCCGAGCCTCTTCGACGTGTCCACGAGCATCGCCACGCCTCCCTCGTCCTCTCCGTCCAGCCACTCTTCACCGGAAGCTCTGCATTGTCATCCCGCCATCGTCTTCCTCCTCGGGCCACCGGAGATCCCTCTCACCACCCCGCTCGCTCCAGTGCTTCCCCAAGCACGCCGAGGCCACCGCTGCACTCTCCGTGAGCCCCTGCTTCTAACCCCTCTTCTACCCCACGCGTTTGCACCCTCTAGGCCGTAGTTCCACCATGGCCGAAGCTCGCCTCCGCTCGAGCTTGTCGCCGGCATCGCTCCGGCGACCATTTGGTCATCCCGTGCTGCGTAACATGTTTGTCGCCCCGCGCTGAGCCTCGCTAGCGCCTCCCCTTGCCCGCTTGCACCCTGCAGCGCCACCCGCGCAAATCACCGAGCTCTGACCGCCGCTAACCTCGCCACCACCGTGGCAACAGGCCATCCCAAACGGCCCCGCGGCCTCCCCTAGATGCACACGGGCCTGGGCTACCTCCTGGTGCCCTCGCCCGCCATCCCCGTGGCCTGCCGTGCGGGCTCCGCCGCGACTTGAGGTCGCCGGCGACTAATCGCCGGCAGTGCTGACATGGCCAGTCATTAGCCACTAATGATGCTCTAACTAACCCCTAGAGCCACTGCCTTGTGGGCCCCTGTACTTGTTTAGGTTAGTTTTATTTTTTGTTTAGTTTAGTTCATAAACAGTGGGACCCACCCATCAGCATTGACTCTGCTGACGTGGCCGTTGACCAGGCCACCAGTCAGTGACACTAACGAGCCATGTGTCACTGACGTGTGGACCCCACACGTCAGGTTTGACCCTGGGCGACCCAGTTGACCTGCTGACATCAAAGTGACGTCATGCTGATGCAGTTAATTAATTTCTGGATTTATTCTTATTCTGGAAAATTCAGAAAATAATGCTAACTTCAAAAATTCGTAGGAATTAATCCGTAACTCCAAATCAAACAAATTATATATGAAAAATGATCATAAAAATTCAATCTATCCATCTGCACCATTTTCATGCATGTTAGAACAACTTATAGCTACTATTTAGGATAAATCAAATGAATGGCATTTAAATAACCATATGTGGAGTTTGAATTTGAACCTTGGGTTCAAACCAACTACACTTAATTGCGTTGCTAGTTGCATTAGCCCAACACACTCATTTTTACCATGTCATGATCATGCATCATATTGTGCATTGCATTGATTGTGTTTCTTTCTCTGTTGCCGGTGTTGTTCCCCCTCGGTAGACGTTGTTTCGACGTTGTGATCGTTGACACTGATGAACACTCAATGCTATCTCCAAAAGTGCCAGGCAAGCAAAACCCCCTTGTTCATTCCGATATAATCCCACTCTCTCGCTCCTGCTCTCTTTTACTACATTAGGACAACAACGATTCAACTATTTCATATTGCGGTAGCTGAACCCCTTTTCCTCTGCATGACCTGTCATTGCTAGAGTAAATAGATGAAACCCACTGGCATAAGTAGGAGTTGTTTGAGCCCTGATGTGCCTACTCATTCATGCTTGTTTGTCATGCCTGCTACTGCTTAGAGTTGGGTTGGGTCTGATTCATCGGGAATGAATTGGAATGGTGATGAACATGTCCTACTGTGTGAGCTAAGTGTGTGAACACGATTTGGTAAAGGTAGCGGTGAGAGGCCATGTAGGAGTACATGGTGGGTTGTCTCATTGAAACCGTCCTCAGGAACTGAGTTCTGTGTTTGTGATCCATGAAAAGCTACTACCACACGTTGGGCCCTGAAATATGACCCCGCTCGACTTATTAACCGCCCTTGTTCTCTGTCCAGGAGTTGCAACTTGTTTCTAGTGTTTGTAGGATATGTGTTGGCGGCCGTGCGTAGGCTGACCCTAGGGGTGGGCTATGATGTGGTACATACACCGTGGCACAGTGTACCGGGCTCCCGTTTGGTGTCTCGGGAGCCCTGCACACATCATTTGGGGCTGTGAGCAAAACTCCGGCCGGATCTCCTCACGGATGGAACCCGAATAGGCGATAAACCTAGACTAGAGACTTGTGTGGTTAGTTAGGTCATGGTCTACACCCACGTCGGCTTTCGCTTGAAGTCTACCGAGCACATGTCGTGTGGAGACGCTAAGTGGTGGAAACATGTGTGAAGAAGTACACCCCTGCGGGGTTATAAAAGGTCTATTTGAATAGCCGTGTCCATGGTAAAGGACTTCTGGGTTGCCTATAACAGTTCATAGACAAGTGAAAGTGGATACTCTAAAACTCGCAATATAAGCGTGAGTGCTATGGATGGCCTTCTCGTAGGGAGACGAGAGCGGATCCATAGTGGTGTATTGATATGGTGAATATGTGGACTCGTGTGCGCCACCTCAAAAGAGTTACTTGCAGTCGTAGTTTAAGACATCCACCGAGTCAAAGCTGGCTTGCTGCAGTTAAACTCCACCACCCCCCTTGCTGATAACGATGCATATGTAGTTAGTTCTGATGTAAGTCTTGCTGGGTACATTTGTACAAACATTTGCTTAATTTATGTTTTGTAGAGACACGTCAGTCTCGCTAGTAATTCCGTGTGGACTTCGACGTTTAGCTTGATACCTCAGCTACGATCGTGTGCCCTCAGCAGGATTTGGTGGATAGTCAGGCTTCTCAGCCTTCTTCATTTGTAGATGTCTGTAATCAGACAAGTTAAGCTTCTGCATGTGCTTGTTGTTTGTATGCTCTGTATGTTGGGTCATGAGACCCATGTTTGTAATACTTGGCCACTCGGAGCCTAATGAATAAATACTCTGAGTCGTGGAGTCTTGTTGTGATGCCATGTTGTATTTGCACATATCGAGCATATTGTGTGTATGATCGAAATGCTTGGTATGTGTGGGATCCGACAACCTAGTTGTTTATCCTTGGTAGCCTCTCTGATGGGGAAATGTAGTCTAGTGCATCCACTGAGCCTTGGTAGTCTGGTACAGCCCGGTTTACCAGAGTACTGCTAGCCCAGTACTACTGCTCCGGAACACTTAGACTGGCCGGCATGTGAATCACTTCGTTCCTGTGTCTGTCCCTTCGGGGAAATGTCATGCAGTGACATCCGGAGTCCTGCCTAGCCTGCTACAGCCCGGTTCACCGGAGTCCTGTTATCCCAGTGCTACAACCCGGATTCACACGCTGTTGACCGACATGCTCGATGTTGATTCATGTATGCCTGTCCCCGTAAGTTAGTGCCACTTTGGATTCATGACTAGTCATGTCGGCCCGGGTTCTTGTCATATGGATGCTAGCGACAATATCATATACGTGAGCCAAAAGGCGCAAACGGTCCCAGGCCAGGTAAGGTGGCACCCGTGGGAATACCGTGCGTGAGGCCGCAAAGTGATATGATGTGTTACATGCTAGATCGGTGTGACTTAGGATCGGGGTCCTGACAGCTTTGGTATCAGAGCCTGACTGCCTGTAGGATTACCAAGCCAAGCTGGTGGAAGTCGTGTCTAGAAATGCTTTAGTTATATAAGGGAATTGATTGTGGACGGGAACGTAAGGCTCTTTTTACTCCTAATCTGTAACACCCTCGATGCGACTATAGCTCCCACGTGTCGAGGCACGACTTAGAGACATAATCGCATTGAAGGCATATGTCGCAAGTAAGGCAATCTTCACAACATCCCATGTAATATAAATAATAAAGGGGAGATAACATAGTTGGCTTACACTCGCCACGTTAATCAAGTACATAAATAACATTACATCATCCAAACACTCATGGCCCGACTACGGTGCCAAAATAAAAGAGAACCCAACATGCGATAACGGTCCCAATCACCCCCAACTGGGCACCACTACTGATCATCGGGAAAGGAAACATAGTAACGTTGAGAGTCTTCGTCGAACTCCCACTTGAGCTCATACGCGTCTGCTGGAGCGGAATCATCAGGCCCTGCATCTGGTGTAATAGTAATCTGTGAGCCACAGGGACTCAGCAATCTCGCAGCCTCGCAATCAAGACTATTTAAGCTTATAGGTATGGCAAGGTAAATATAAGTGGAGCTGCAGCAAGCGACTAGCAAGTATGGTGGCTAACTTATTCGCAAAAGAGAGCGAGAAGAGGAGGCAAAGCGCGAGCGAGAATCTAGAGAGCAAGCTGCGCAATCATTACTCCAACACCGTGTCCACTTCCCGGACTCCGCCGAGAAGAGGCCATCACGGTAACACACTCAGTTGATTCATTTTAATTAATTAGGGTTCAAGTTATCTACAACCGGACATTAACAAATTCCCATCTGCCCATAACCGCGGGCACGGCTTTCGAAAGTTCAATCCCTTCAGGGGAGTCCCAACTTAGCCCATGACAAGCTCTCACGGTCAACGAAGGAATAGACCTCCTCCCAAGACGTTCCGATCAGACTCGGTATCTCGGTAACTCAAGACACTTCGACAGGTTAAAACAAGACCAGCAACACCGCCCGAATGTGCCGACAAATCCTGATAGGAGCTGCACATATCTCTTTCTCAGGGCACACTCAGATTGTCTTAGGTACGGGTAGGCCAGCCAGAGTTACCCCTGGTAGCCACCGGCAACTGACAGGTGGACCAACACTCAGAGGAGCACTGGCCCGGGGGGTTTAAAATAAGATGACCCTTGAGTCTGCAGAACCCAAAGGAAAGAAAAGGCTAGGTGGCAAATGGTAAAACCAAGGTTGGGCATTGCTGGAAAATCTTCAATCAAGGCGAACTATCAAGGGGTTCCCATTATAACCCAACCGCGTAAGGAACGCAAAATCCGGGAACATAACACCGATATGACGGAAACTAGGGCGGCAAGAGTGGAACAAAACACTAGGTGAGAGGCCGAGCCTTCCACCCTTTACCAAGTATATAGATGAATTAAGATAACATGGCAATATAATGATGTCCCAACAAGTAAATAGATGTTCCAACAAGGAACGGCCTCCAATCTTCACCTGCAACTAGCAACGCTATAAGAGGGGCTGAGCCAAGCGGTAACATAGCCAATCAACGGTTTGCTAGGACATGGTGGGTTAGAGGTTTGACATGGCAATTTGGGAGGCTTGCAAGCATGTGGTAGGCATCATAGCATTGGCATAGCAAAAGAGCGAGCAAACTATCATAGCAAAGATAGTAGTGATTTCGAGGGTATGATCATCTTGCCTGCACAGTTGTCAGAGTTGACTGGATTGTCGAAAGCAAACTCAATGGGATCCTCGTTAGCGAACTTGTCTCCCGGCTCTACCCAAACAAGACAAACAAGCAACAACGATACAATCAACCACGTGCAAACTCAAACAACACAATGCAAAGATGATATGCTATGGGGGATGCGATGCGGGATGCAAAATGCAAGATATGACAGGAAATGCATGAACCTGGACTCAACATGGAAATCCAACTGTGCCACTGGAAAGATGATATGAAATCGCTTGAAAACGATATAAAGAACGCCGGAATCGGAGTTACGGTTTGGAAATGGCAAGCGACTCAAAAATGACACTGGTCTGCGATTTACAGCAAGTAGGCATCTAAATGCAATGAGATGAACATGCTACATCACCCAAACATGACAACAAAATACATGGCAGGGATGCACACAAGATTCTTAACAAAAGTCTAGCACTGAGCTACGGCCAAATCATCCATTAACAGGTTCAAACAAGCATGGCAAAAATGCCTATGGCTAACAGATCTCAGACTTAGTGAAATTAACACTTGTCTGGAATTTCAGATCAGGTAGCCCTCTTCGGAGCAACAAAACTACATGCTACAGGATCTGAACATGGCAAAGTAAAGCATGGCATGGATCTACTCAAAGAGCTTAACAAAAGTCCCTTAGTGACCTTGAGCCAAAAGGGATCATAAAATACAATTGCAAGCACATGAACATAGCAAAAACATAATCAGTTTTCAGACAGTGAAAAACTGACACATGCTGAAATATAACTCAAGTAGGCATGTTTACGAGATCGATGCACTCACTACGGTGCAAGTCATGGCAAGACAAGCATACACCCATAAAGAAGGCACAAAATGCAAGCTAGAAATGGAAATAACAATAGAATAGCATGCACGGATCAACTACAACATCACCGGCAAAATTGCAAACAAGTTGACAATTTGCCTAGATTCACAAAGTAGCAAAAGTAGAGATCGATTGACTCAAGCTAGGGTGCTCCATAATTGCAAAAAAGACATGGATGGATAGAGCACTACGAGATTAACAAAACATCCTTACTGATCATCCTCAACAGAGGCACGGATCACTAGGAAACAACATGAACATATGGCATCACTAAGTCCCTGAAAACAGAATTAGCAAGTGCACCACTTTGCAAGCTTGCACAAGTCACCACACACATCACAAAAATACATGGGTTGCACCTCTGGAAAGATGGCAAAACCCTTAACAAAACATATGTAGAACTCATGGGCATAGCATGCACACATTAATCATGGCAAAAATGACAAAAGTGCTAAACGGAGTAACAGATCTGACAATAATCTCAAGTAGCCCTCTTCTAACAGCATTTCGGGCATCAAGATGAGCTCAAATGAAAATTATGCAATGGAATGAAATGATGTACTCTCTGAGATGAACATTTTGAAATGCTATATGCATGAATCGGAGCTACGGATGCAAAGTTACGGAGCTACGAACATGGGCACATGGATTAGGGTTTCGGGCAAAAGTCAACCCTGAGATATTTTCAGATCCAGATCGGGATCTCGCGGGTACTGTAGCGGCATGGAGTCCGAGGCTCGCCGGAGAGCTCAAAGTCGCCGGAGATGGGCTGGCCGGAGTTGGACGGCATGGCGGCCGGAGAGAGGGAGGCCGGAGCCGGCGGGCACGGCGGTCGGGTGCGGCGGCGGCGGAGGTAAGGCGGCGGCGGAGGCGAGGCGGCGGCCACGGCGGCCGGCGTCGAAGGCGGCGAGGCAGACGGCGGCGGAGCTCGCCGGGCAGCCGGGGCGAGCGGGCACGGGCGGCGCTCGCTAAGGACGAGGGCGCCGCGCGGGAGGCGGGGCACGGCCCGGTGACGCGAGGGAGAGGGCCCGCGGCGGCGGTGGCGGCGGGGCCACGTGGCGCGCGCGGATTGGCGTGCGCGGCGGCGGCGGTTTGTCCGGTCGGGGACGGACGTTGTCCGGCGCAGAGAAGGGAGTTTTTAGGGTTTCGGGGAAGAGGAGACCCGAGATTTCGGAAGGGAATCTTTTTATAGGCATAGGAGGAGCTAGGAGAGTCCAAATGAGGTGCGGTTTTCGGCCACGCGATCGTGATCGAATGGTCTAGATGATGGAGTAGAGTTAGGTGGGTTTTGGGCTGCAACACACACGAGGCCTTTTCGGTCCCTCGGTTAACCGTTGGAGTATCAAACGAAGTCCAAATGATACGAAACTTGACAGGCGGTCTACCGGTAGTAACCCAAGGCCGCTTGGCAAGTCTCGGTCCAATCCGGAAATGTTTAATCCCCACACACGAAAGAAAGCTAGAAATGACCACCGGAGGAGAACGAAGCACCGGAATGCAAAACGGACAACGGGGAAAAAGCTCGAATGCATGAGACGTACACGTCTGCAAATGCAATGCACATGATGACATGATATGAGAAGCATGACAACGACAACAACACACGGAGACAAAACCCGAACCCGAGGAAATAAATATAACTTAACGCTGGAAAAGGGAAGAGTTGGAGTACAAATTGGGAAAGTTACATCCGGGGTGTTACATTATCCTCATGACCTTCTGATCTGAGTCATCTTATCTTTTCTACGGGGTTAAGAACTAGGCTTCTCTTCTATCTCTCAGGATGACGTGTTACTAAACCATAGTTGCCTAGGATTGTTGAGTTCAAGCCTCAGTTCAGTTCCTACTACTTCCATATGTTCATAGCTGGCCTCAGAACCTTGAGTTTGTGATGTTGAGTGGCTATGCCACCATTTTTGCAGGTTGTCTCGAATCTTTTAAGCAATTACAGCCGCTATGCTATCCAATTCATCCCAGGTTACTAAATAGTCTGATGCATCTGCAAATCCTTTCTTTCCATTCCCGATGTCTTTTTGGTCAGAATAAGCACACCAACCGGTGCGTTGAGGTACTCTATTGCCTCGGTATATATGTTGGGGCTATTATTATGACCCTGGGTGTTTTAGGGAGTCACCTAGTAATCTAGCCATGTTTTGTGTTCCGATGTGATGATTTTGGCCACCATTCTCGAAAGCATCCCGTGATGCCATTTAGTAGGAGGTATTCTATTCCTAGGTTCTTGAACCCGAGATTCACCCTACTTACTTCATGTTGATAGTGTTTGCTCGTTCCTTTAGGTTATTAGTAACCTTTGCATTAGTCCTCGAGGTCCGTGGTATTTCCTTCTTCCAAATACTATGAACCACTTATGGCAGAAGTTTGTTGGATCAAAGGATCACAACAGGAGTGCTCTCAATGAGTTCACCATTCTATATTGTGACTCTGCCAGTTCAACCTTCCTGCATGGGTTATCCGGAAGAAATATGTTGAAATCCTTCGACATGCTAATACATGCATCCATAACTCAGAAAATCATATGTTCTTTGAGTTGTCCCTCATTAGTTGTTTTCTGACCTCCGACTATCAATTTGTAGTCAGGAGTAGTCGTGCATTCGTGTTATCGATTCCTTTTATTCTTGTGGTCCGACAAGCCATTCTATTCCGTAATGGCTAGGAGAAACAAACTCCAGTACCTCATCCATATCTAGGAATGGGTCAAAGTAGTTGTATCCCGCAGGTCAAAATGCCAATCCAGCTTTTGTTCTGTTCTACCTTGGAGTGTTGCCCTCTTTATGTCAATAATATCATAGGAATTGCACCATCTCTTATGAATTCTTGATGCAGTGATACTTCTCACCATCATCATACATTCCTCGGTCATCGTGTTGTTGTAACCGGAATGCCGACAAGTGAATTGTGATGTGTGAAATCAATACTCCGAGCAAATCGTTGCTTGGTAGTAAATGGACAATATTCTCATTCTTATCGTGATGGTTATTGAATCATCATTCTAAGATTGATCGTGCAACCTAGTCCTTATTTCTGGTGCACTCATTGATCGATGAGTTAGGATTTTGCCAAACCCTCGCTCTTTTGATCATGTCATCCTGCCTTGAAAGGCAAGATTGTTCTTGAGCTTAATAACATATCTGTGGTTCGTAATATTCCGAATATCTTCTCGGAGGTATTACCAGGTTGTCACCTGACCGCTATGTTGAGTTCGTGATCAAGTTGGTTTCTTATAAACCACCCCTTTATCCAAGAATATGTGTTGGATACCCCTGAGCTAGTTGCTTAAGCTAAACAACAACTTGGAGAGTTGGAAGATAAAAGCTTGTCCGACTTAGTTCATTTTAAGGGATATCTTGTAAGTGTGTTGAAGAAAGATGGTATTTTCATTGATTGACCCTCGTGATCAGTTAATGGACCTATCATCTTATCCAATCTTTGGTTAGAGTATGGGCTATCCTCAAATCAAATCAGAACCAACGATATTCGTAATGTTGTTTTACTCGTGGTTGTTTCTTCGAGCATACACACCATTATATATTTTGGGTCTGACCAATGCTATCACCTTGTTCACATAATTGTGGAATTCCACTTATATGGAAACCTGGATGAATTGTTGTTGAGCCCGTCAACAACATTTTTATCTCCTCCATGATTCGTTTTGAACATCCCGCTAGTGTTGGAAACTTCTAAAAGCATTATCTTCATGTCCCATTCGTGAAGCATATGTTGGATGAAAGAAGCGACTTTCTCTGATTCATGTGCATTTGGTGGAAGTTGCCGCCATGAGTTCGAGGAAGATTGTTTTTGTTTCCTCTGGTACCATCCCAAGTCATTCATGCATGTGCGAAGTATGCTATGGTTTGACAGGCTCGCTACCTCCATTCTATATGTGTTTCCTAGCACACCAAGCCACTGAGTGACTTGTTCAAGGAGGAGAAGTTCCTTCTTAAGAGCATGCCTTATGCAAGGACTTTGATATCCTCGATGATGGCTCCCCACCTAAACTCGGTAGTGTTTTATTATAAGACTACTATGTGGTCATGCTTGTCTGGGACAGCGTGTTTACATGTGTGTAGTAGAACCCGCTCATGTTTTGGAGCTTGCTATCGTAGTTCATTTCCTGAGAATCTTGCAACGTCATCTCGTCGATTTGTGTTGCAACTCTTCTTTTCAGACACATGAGTCTGAAGTATCCTGTTTCTAACCAGATCTGAATCACAGGCATATATGATGGTTGGAACACTCCCAACCTTTGCATTTTGTTCCCAGCTTGCACCGCCATTGTGCCAATTCCCATGAGCTGCCCTCTCAGTAATTGTTGTTTAGGATCATTTTCAAAAGTGCTCCTATCATGGGTCCCATCCATTTCCGATGAAAAGCAAATCATCCATCACGTTTTCTTCAACAAGGTAGTCCACATCATCCATTCTAGTACGAGTATGTCATTCTTTTGAACTCCTTCGAATGATCGGTTGTGATTTCCCTAGGATGGTATGAAGAGTTTCAATGATCTATGGATCAAAAGTAATTCTTTTTGCCACTTAAGGTAATAATTTTACGACTCACCTCCCCCAAGGTGCCCCGTTGTGGAATCATGGCAATCAATCTCCTCGGTACTTTGAAACCATGTACCATCCTACTCCAGCGTAGAATTGTTGCCTACCAAATTGAACCTTCGTCATTTGTTTCCTCCATCCCTTCCGATGTGTGACTTGTGTCTCAGCTCAAGAAATGTTTCTACGTGTCATTCCGTGAGTTGATCTTGTGTTCTTTAAGATCGATGATCCATTCTAGTGAGGTTGTCTTGCCCTCTTGTCGCTATGTTGGATGAAGTTCTCGAAGGAAAGGGTGTTATAATCAATATGATGTAGCGGATCAACATCTCCGAGAAGGGCAGCTGGATCAAGAAGATCGTGTTAGCTTTGTGCCCCTCTGTCTTCTTACCTCACGTCTTGAATCTCGGGACGAGATTCTTGTTTAGTGGGGGTGAGTTGTCACAGCCCTAGCTTTGGTCTTGCTTGTCATTACATCATCATCTTGCATCATGTTTAAATTTCTCAGAAACATGAAATGGGGACTGACCAAACCCGTAGCATCAAAGGAATGCACTAGGTTCACCTAAAATATTTTCAGTAAATCCAAATGGTTTTCAAAAATGTTCATTATTTCTGGAAAATGCTGGAAGCAATAACCAGAGGTGTTGCACATTTTTCCATGACATATTTGGGCTCTGAATTAAATCATACTAGTCGCCAACCCGTGCCCTTGCACGGGCTAGGTTGTACAATGTACTCCCTCGGTAAAGGAAGCGTATAGATAGTGATCTAAATGCCCTTAATTTTCTTACAGTGGGAGTATTATATAAAGCATTGATATGAACTAACTACGTGGATAATATAGATTATACTTCTTGTAGATTCATGAATTCCCATCAATTAAACAACTTATTTATGTTTGATCATTTATGATATTATAAGTTATTTATTGTTTTATGTATGAAACATTACTTTTGCCCCGTAATAATTAAAGTACCACTTGCTTCCATCGTACATCTCCATCGGGCATCATGGGATTGATCTTATCACCGATGGCTGGTACTCCTCTAGGCACGCCTCCGCCTCTGCACCGAAGGATGCATCAAGCGACAAAAGAACTAACAACATTTGGAATACACCATGATGAACAAATATGTCAAAGAAGGCAGAAGAAAGCACAATGAACAAAAATTACATAAACGATTTCAATTTCAACCGGGGAGAATATTGATCATTGTATGAAATGTACTATTTGCAAAAGAGGGATTCAGTATAAGGCTGTAGATTAGAAACACATTCTTACTCGAGAAGCATGCCCATGCTTTTTATTCTATCTAGATTAGGACCAAATCGCGAAATAGCTCCATGTTCGCGAGACTATTAACATATATCTCATGGGCATATGCCCGATTAGCGACTCTTTGCCGATGTCAAATCGCCGTTTTCAGCAAGCGTAACCTACAACCTCTTCCTTACATGTGACACTTTGACCCTGATGATATGGAGATCCTTGCCCCCTTGATGCAAACAGTTCCTTTGGCTCAAACTTCATTGGAGGCTTCCATGCAAGTCGCTTCATCACCGCCATTTTGAAAAGGATGCTACCACAGGGCATTAGGATGGGATAAACTTAGAATAATCCTAGTTTGTGGAAAGAAAAAACTATAAATTGTAAAATTAATCATTATAGATTTGGATAAAAAATAGGAGAAAATGCATTAATTTTTGCACTTTATGATGATCCAAAAGTATATTTTTGTGGCATTCCATAATTTAACCATGACCAAGAGAACATGGTAATTAAGCCGATGAAAATCTATCAATTGATCTCGACATCGACTTGTGCATAAACCAAGTTTCTCTTCTGAATTCCCTAACAACAGTCGATAAGCTCTCCTCCTTCTTTTACCAACACCAGGCAACAAAACAAATCACATTATCAAACTACGACACCAGTTTTAGTAACTACACTAATGTCATTGTGGCCCTACTATTAAAGTCTACGTAAAAAACCATAAATTATACCCAAAAATCTAAATGATAAAGACATTTGGCGTGATTAAGTACTGCATGTGCAATGCTTTGTAGTAGTGCATAGCTTCAGGAAAACACTTATGTACTACAACTTCGTCTCAAAATCATATGCTGTATCAAAAATATATTTACTATAAATCTTAAAAATATCATTTTTAGCTGAAAATTATTTCCACTTGGGTAAGAGAACTTTATGTCAGATTTATTGGGTAAGAGAATTTGGCATTCGGAACTAACAAAAGCCCACAAATCATTTGCTTAAAAGGGACTCATTAAACATGGAAGTTGGCAGAATATTTACTTCAAAACTTTAAGTAAGTAATTTTATATTGGGAAATACGTGGTAAGATTTAGTTTAGATTTGAAAGCACAACTCATGCAAAACAAACATATTGCAAACAGAAACTAAGACATGCCAATATGATGTTTGGATATGCATTACCCAGCCAATCGCTGTTAGAAGTAACAACACTGGTTCATTCTCCATCCTTATGTCATCGGGATACAAAGGGCGACAATTGCTGATATGCTGAATACGTCGTGGTGCAATGACCATCTGCCACGCACATCGAATGCAGATTGGAAGCAATTATAATCAGTATTCTAATATAAAAATCACCAAGCTTACATTATCCTCTCCATACATATATTCTACAGAAGTAAAAATAAGGTTTCATTTGCACATACACAAAGTAAAAAACTGCAGAAGTCCATACTGTAATATTCAATCTTTTGATTTAAATCATGTGCACCATTTTATCACCAGAGTGACCGCCCATGGGACTCGAAGGACAACCGAAAGAACAAAGCCTTTAATTAGAAAATTAATTATATATTTCATTAGATGTAACAAACTTTTTATTTATGATATAATTCATAACCAAATCATACTCGGTCTTCTGAACATCAAGGGCACATGGTATCAAGAAATAAAGTAGAGCCATCCAGCTAGATGGAAATAGTCTGCATAGCCTACGCAATTCTAAAAGAAAACTAACATTTTGCTGCAACAATACAACTTCCAGAAACTTTATAACCAATATCATCAATCGCCTTAATTGACCATCGCCGCTTCTCTGCCCCTGACCACTCAATGCTCATTTTATCCAAACAATACTTTGTCTGATTGTGTAATTCGGGTGGATCCAATTAGGGAATTGAATGTGTTATCAATTATCAGAATAATAATCTCCAAGCTTCCATGACACCTACATGGGAACAATCGAGAAACAAAATGCTTCTTATTTTAATTCGAATGCAACAAAATAATCAATGATGGGATCATCCATAGCTGATTTAAGCAATGACTTTGTGTGAGGTCTAATGTGAAAATATTAAGGTATATATGATGTATCAGTAATATCAAAGCAAGGCCAGTGGTAATGATTTTTATTCCTCGCTTGATCCATGCAAAATCTTCTATTCTTACTGTCAAGAATGAGGTTTGCCGTTGACACAATTGCTGAGAAAATTAAAAGAAGGACAAAATTCATCAAAAGCACCTTAAAAAAGCCTATGCCATATGTAACCTCACAAAGAAATTTGGAGCAAGGGGAGGAAGATATAGAATGGGAGAATTAAGTACGTACTTGATCTGAGGCGAAGTAGAAAATTGGAGATGTACGTGTATCTATCTATCCAGTCCAGTTTATGCTAGCAATCAGTCTCCTTTCGGAAAGAAGATTCGGGATGGGAGAGGATGTGATGGTGAATCACAGAAAAACCTTGAGAAGCTCATCGCCTCCTTCCGGGCTTCCGCTGCATCGCCACGGTTCCTCTGGTTGGGTGTTGCCTTCTCCGGCTCTGTCCCGTCTTCTGGACCGGACGCAGGATGCTTCTTTGCGGGTGTAAGGTTGCGCTTGCTGAGCATGGCCTTGCAGGCTTCGCCGCCACATGGTTCGGCCCGACATCTACTGTTTCCTTCAAAAAAATCTAGCCACATGTCCATTATCCCTGCTTCTGTTACTCGGAGGATAGTGCATGCTGGGCTCCTAGCAAGTGGCACACACGGCCAGAAGTTGCACAGCAGTTCATTCTAGGACTTATAGCCGGCGGTTATCTTTTTTTTCTGCAGGAGCGAAGATAGATCGGTAGGTATTTATATGTGATTAGCTGCAACACTTTCCATGCATTCATGCTTCATGCATGAGATGGATGCTAGCGAGAATTGTTCAAGTAAACATGCATGCATGTACCAAATTAATAGAGAGAAATCAGCACGTCTGCTAAGATGAGAGAGTAACCAATCCATTCTATCCTGATCAAACTTACCCGTGCTGTGAATTTTAACTAAATTGTATATGAAGCCGTCAGCTATCATCAGCACAGTCCTTTCTCCATTGAATCACACCAAAAAGCAATGTTTCTCCTATGAATGCAAGCCACGTCCAGGAGCAGACAAAGCAACCACTTCTTCTTCCTCATGGCCGGGTGCCGCGACCTCTCTCCATCTTCCTAGATGTCCGGGAGCAACCCACACATCAGCCCGACATCACTGCCGTCACCATGCCATCACTGGGACAGTTTCCCTGTTTATTACGGAGAGAGTGGATGGATCGGGGAATTTGAGTCTAGGGTTAGGCTATTGCTGATTATACTAAACACATGATTTGCACATCCTCCCGGCCATGATGGAATTTGAGTCTAGGGTTAGGCTATAAGACACTTTCGTCCCTCTATTGAGCTGCGTTGGAGCCATCTTCTATACGAAATCAAAAAATATATTGTATGCAAGAGATGTCAACATGGTTGTTAAAACTGTGACTTAGGTTGGCTTGAGTCTTTGTCTCCATGCGAGATTACCCTATTGCTGTCGATCGATCACCCTCCGCTGCTTCTTGATGGAACGACGCCGTTGAAAATTCTGTGGCACCTCTGCTACTCTCCATTGGCAACAGTGTCGATGGTAAACCTCTCCAATGGCAGTTGCTTATATGCAAATTCCAGAAAATTCCATGGGCGTTGTGAAGAGGAAAGATGGCCAGATCGGACCTCTCCTATGGCAGTTGCTTCTTCTATGCAAAATCCGCCGGCATTGTGAAGAGCATAGATGGCCAGATCGGAATCAATGGGAAGGAGGACCTCTCCTATGGCAGTTGCTTCTTCTATGCAAAATCCGCCGTTGTGAAGAGCATAGATGGCCAGATCGGAATCAATGGGAAGGAGGCGGCTGGGATGCTTCTTTCTTCTTCAGATTAAACCGGAGGCCTGGCCCATGGGTAGTGCGACCTATAGAGGTCAAGGGCCTAAGATTTCTTGGCCAAACAGTGTTTTTTTCGTCCTAGATTATTATTACGTATGTTGGTTAATCCAGACCGTTATAACTTGGTCCCACGAGATAAATGGTTCCTAATTTCTAATTAACGTGCTAATTTCTTGGGAGTCTGTAATAAGTATAGGTATAGATAGATAGATAGATAGATTCTATTTGCATTTAGGCATTTAAATGCTATAAAATATTTTAAATGCTCAAAGAATCATGAACTAAAATGTTTACTGTGGGATATATTCTAAACAGTAGCCATGATTAGTTTCATGATTTTTGGAAATGCCCTGGCATTTTTAATAAAGCCCTAAGTCTATAGAATAATAGAAAACAAGATATAAGAGAGACAGAGAGAGAGAAGAATAACCTGGCCCACCTACCTGTAGCCGGCCCAGTTCACTGGCCCAGCCCACTTGGCGCCTCCTGTCGCCTCCCTCCTCGTGCCAGTAGGCAGGGGCGCGTGCACGGCGCGCGCAGCCACACGCCGGCCACCTCCACCCTGCCTGCATGCTCCCTCGTCGCCCTGGACCTCCCTCGCGACGCCACGCAACCCCCTGGACCTCCCTCACTCTCTCCCGTGTTTCTCCCCCCTCCTCTGGTCTCTCCCGCGCCACACCCGAGCTCACCCGTCGCCGCCGTTCTCCATAGCCGCAGCCGCAGCCATCCCCGAGCCTCTCCGACGTGTCCACGAGCATCGCCACGCCTCCCTCATCCTCTCCGTCCAGCCACGCTTCACCGAAAGCTCTGCATCACCGTCCCGCCATCGTCTTCCTCCTCGGACCGCCGGAGATCCCTCTCGCCGCCCCGCTCGCTCCGGTGCTTCCCTGAACATGCCGAGGCCACCACTGCACTCGTCGTGAGCCCCTGCTTCGAACCCCTCTTCTGTCCCACGCGTTCGCACCCTTTAGGCCGTAATTCCACCATGGTTGAAGCTCGCCTCCGCTCGAGCTTGTCGTCGGCATCGCTCCGGCGACCATTTTGTCATCCCGTGCTGCGTAACATGTTTCCCGCCCCGCGCTGAGCCTCGCTAGCGCCTCCCCTTGCCCGCTTGCACCCCACAGCGCCACCCGCACACATCACCGAGCTCCGGCCGCTGCTAACCTCGTCGCCGCCATCGCAACAGGCCATCCCCGACGGCCCCGTGGCCTCCCCTAGACTCGCACGTGCCTGGGCTTCCTCCTGGTGCCCTCGCCCGCCATCCCCGTCGGTGTCAAAACCGGAGGATCTCGGGTAGGGGGTCCCGAACTGTGCGTCCAGGCCGGATGGTAATAGGAGGCAGGGAACACGATGTTTTACCCAGGTTCGGGCCCTCTTAATGGAGGTAAAACCCTACGTCCTGCTTGATTAATATTGATGATATGGGTAGTACAAGAGTAGATCTACCACGAGATCAAGGAGGCTAAACCCTAGAAGCTAGCCTATGGTATGATTGTTGTATATGGAGTTGATTGCCTACGGACTACAACCCTCCGGTTTATATAGACACCGGATAGGGTTAGGGTTACATAGAGTCGGTTAGAATGGTAGGAGATCTTGAATATCCGCATCGCCAAGCTTGCCTTCCACGCCAAGGGAAGTCCCATCTGGACACGGGACGAAGTCTTCAATCTTGTATCTTCATAGTCCAGGAGTCCGGCTGAAGGTATAGTCCGGCTACCCGAACACCCCCTAATCCAGGACTCCCTAAGTAGCCCCTGAACCAGCCTTCAATGACGACGAGTCCGGCGCGCAAATTGTCTTCGGCATTGCAAGGCGGGTTCCTCCTCCAAGTCCTTCATAGAAGATTGTAAACACCAAGAGTAGTGTCCGGCTCTACAAAATAAGCTTCCACATATTGCCATAGAGAGAATAATATTAACACAAATCAAATCTGCTGACATATTCCGCAGTGCGTCAACACACTACAGCCAAGTCCTTCACTCGAATCATTTTCACTTTTCCACCTCAGCGTGTTTTGCGAGGCGGTTTCCTTGGCACGTCTTGTCAAAGCAGAGATCGTGTACCCCTCTTTTACGGGATTCTCATCAATACGGACGTGGGTAACCCAACCGCGCCACTTATCACGGTGCTTGGGAGGCAAGCGAGTTTTACTAGGCAGGTGGGGACGCACAACCGCATCCGCCCATATAAGGGGACAAGGATCCACCTTTTTACCTACGCCTTCTTCCTCCTTTGCCTATCCATCTCCTGCGCACCCGAGCTCCAGCGCCCAAGCCCGCACTTCCCACCTCAACCTTCTCCAGCAATGTCCGGAGCGGGCGGCAAGTGGATGGTCTCCTCCGCCACGGAGGGCAAATTCAAGAAGCTAAGGAAGGCCGGATACCTGTCCAAGGACATCGCGCACCGGCTTCCCGAAGAGGGGCAGCTTCTCCCCCCCCCCAAGGCCCCATGAGAGGGTAGTATTTCTCCCCCACTTCCTCCGCGGACTGGGTTTTCCACTCCACCCATTTGTCCGGGGGCTCATGTTCTACTACAGCCTGGATTTGCACGATCTAGCTCCGAACTTCATCCTCAACATCTCGGCATTTATCGTCGTGTGCGAGGCTTTTCTCCGGGTCCACCCTCATTTCGGCCTCTGGCTTAAGACCTTCAACGTCAAGCCCAAGGTGGTGCACGGCAGCCAGGCGGAGTGCGGAGGCGCCATGGCGGGCAAGATGGCCAACGTCCTATGGTTCGAGGGCTCTTTCGTGGAGACCCTAAAGGGATGGCAATCCGGGTGGTTTTATATCATCGAGCCGCGCGATCCAAAATGGACCGCAGCCCCCGAGTTCCGATCCGGACCCCCCACGCGGCTTATGTCCTGGAAAGAGATGGGCCTGTCATGGGGTGACGAAAAAGAGGTGACTGGATTGCAAACATGCATCCAGTCCCTGGTGAACAAGCCAGTCCGGCTTGTTAATGTAATCCAGGTTATGCTCGTCCGCCGGATCCTTCCGTGCCAACAACGGGATTTTAATCTGTGGGAGTTCGACCCGGCGCAACATCAATCCCTCAGCAGGCTCTTTGACACGATGTACGAAGATGCCTAGAATATGCTATTCAAGGGCGTCGAGGCTCCCGCATCCGCTTCCGAGGACCGCGGATATAGCTCGCAGCGTCATGCTAGCAAGGTATGCCATCTGCACCTTTTACAGGATGTTAAGCTTTTTTCATAGTTTAACTCTATGCGGGATCTAAACTCCCTTACCTTTGACAGGCTTGGCGGGCGATATCCGGACTGATTAACTGTCCGGCTCCGCTGCCCGAAGACCCATCCCCAGCTCTACTAGCGAAGCTGCTGGTTCCGGCGCCTTATGTGGTGCCGGAGAAGAAGGCCAAGAAGAAGAAGACCACGGGGACTCGAAAGAGTGCCCGCAACGTGGTGGTGTCGGACTTGTCATCTGATGACTCCGAGACGCCCTCCTCCCGCGAAAACGAGGAGGAGGAAGAAGAAAACTCTCCTCCCCAACGGAGGGAGGAGAGAAGAGGAAGGCCGCCCCAACGGGGGAGGCCGAGGGGTCTAGGAAAAGGAAGACCCCTTCGCCGGACTACGCCTCCAACGCCGAAGAGGGCAAAGAGGAATGGCCAAACAGGGCCAAGCGTCCGGCGAAATCATAAGTTCGGATATCAGAGTAACTCATGATGTTCCTTTATTGCACCGCTTTCCCTAATGTCGAATGTAATTATGCAGTCCGCCCAGGGCTGAATTCGACGAATCGTTGGGCGGCTCCCTGGACTCATCGGACATGAACTCAGTTCCGCCCGCTGTCTCCCCCGGCACTGCAGACGACGCCGAGGTGGCGTCGCGACAAGCTCCGGGGCAGGAGGAGGTGGTCCTGGAGGAGCCGCAAGGCAACCTCCCGGACTCCAGGAGTGAAGGGGATAAGGCTCCCCAGGGCTCTCAGTCCGGCTTTGTGCCGGACACCGCGCCGGAATCTTCCGCAGTTCCGGACTGCGGTAGGCGAACTCCTTCCAAGAGGAGCAAGCCTTCTGAGCCGGCGGCCTCCATCCAACCGTAGGTGCCGGACAATCTGCTGGAGGTGCTTAACGATGCCTCCATCGAAGAGGGCACCTTACTATTATGAGTACGGTGATCCAGAAGGTTCAATCCGCCAAGAGCGGACTGACTGAAGCTTGCGCTAGCCTTCTAACAGGCTTCGAGGTAAGTAAAAATATGTAAAAATATTACCGCATAGACAGTAGCCCCTGATGCTCTGTTTGGCGTTCAGAAAGAAAAGCTGAATAGAGGATCTATTAAATATCGCAGGAGTCTAACAAAAAAGAGTCAATATGCGTATGGAGGCTTCGCTGCTATCCACCGCCGCACTGACTGCGGAGGTGGGTGTCCTGAAGCAGGACCTCGAGCGGACCGAGCAAGAGCTCGGCCTTGCCAAGCGGCGGCTCGAGGAGGAAGAAGGTAAGAAATACCTTACAGAAAAAGTGCCTATAAAAAGGCTTGATTGCAAAAAGAGTAACAGGATTGTACTGCTTATTGTAGGGGCCACGACTGAGGTAGCGACCCTTAAGCAGGCGCTATCTGCGGCCGAAAAGAAAATGGCCGTGGAGCGCACCAAGCGAGACAGACTTGGGGCTCAGGTCGGCGAGGTGCAGCAAGAGCTTCAGGCTCTCATGAAAAAACATGAGAGTTTGGAGCTGAATTCGAAGGCGCAAGCATCCGAGCTTGCAACGGCCCTAGAGGCTGCCAAGTCTGCCAAGGCCGAAGCCCAAAAGGCCCTCCAAGAGTTGGAGGAGATGAGGAAGATAGGAGCAAGTAAGGCATTCTTTATGCAAAGCAGAAATATAAAAGTGAACTACCTGTTACTTACCCGAATCCGGAGCTCTCTAGGGGCATTCGCAGATCTTCCCCGCAGCGTATCCAATGTCGCCACATTCTACCAAGCTGAAGAGGGTAGCTCAACGGAGAAGGTGTTCTGGTCTCAGTATTCTGAGGCCGGACACCCTGTGCCCTTGAGCGACCAGCTGAATCAGCTGGTCGAGCTCCACAAGGCGGCCGAGCAGGCCACGAAGGGCTTCATAGTTCGGCTGTGGCCCGGAGAGGCCCTGCCTGGGAGCTATTTCGGGCTGGTGCGGTGGCTGGTGGAGGCCTGTCCGAGGCTTGAGGTCATCAAGCGCTCCGTGTGCATCGAAGGTGCCCGTCGGGCCCTTGCCCATGCAAAGGTGCACTGGGGTAAGCTGGACGGTGAGAAGCTTGTGAAGGACGGGCCGCCGCCGGGGAAGGAGCATCGCAAGCCCGAGAACTACTACAAGGATGTTCTTGCAGGTGCCCGCCTTGTGGCGGATGAATGTACCAAGGATGTGATATTTGAATGAACTCGCTCGTGTTTATCCTGTGCGCTGAAAACTTGTTCATATGCGCTAAGCAATGCTTATTGAATTTAAAATATTACTTTTTGTGCGGCCGTTTATCAAAAATTGAGAGATGGCCAGTCGTCGCCTTCTGCCCCCGTCCCACTAGTGCTGGGGTGTTCGGGATAAACCTGAGCGCTCTTTTTCCCATAGTTGGGTCCTTCGAGGGAGGCGCTCAGCACAACGAACCAGGCAATCGGACTATAATGCTTGAACACTCTCACTTAGCCATAGAACTCTATAATTTTAAATTTGTGCGAAGCCCCTAGTTCGGAAGACCGTGTTCGGGGCGCTATCCACGCCTTGGCCGGACAAAGCTAGCTCCTCGCTCGAAGCGGCATAAGCCTTTAGGGACTCGAAAAACCTCTCGAACAGCGACTGGTCTCTCGCCACATCATGACAGTCAGTTTTAGCTTTCTCCGCTGAGGTGCTTAACCCAGCTGAACCGGGGCACAATCGCAGTGGTTCTCCTAGTGCTACCTTAGCCGATAGAGCGGAACGTAAGGCACCAAAACATAGGAGCCAGGTAAACCCAACTATTGACCCAAATCATGATTCGGAGCCGATGCATATAGTGCTATAAGTTCGGGGTGCCGCACTTGTGAAAGTGTACGGACTTCTCACACCATTATGAGGGGTACTGAAGCCCCTGGCTTGTTTGCCGTACCATGGTGTACGGGTGCAATAATGTCATTTAATAAACATAAATGTGAAAAGAAGATAATGCAAAAAAATAGACAAGAAGCTAAGCATTGTTTATAGAGAGGCTATTTATCAAAGCCGAACGATACAAACAGTGCGGTAAGCAAAAGATATTGGACTATTCAGTATGTCCTGACCAGGGGCAGGCCGCGGAATTGTATTTAAAATAGGTATACCGCTCGTAACAGAGACCACCTGGGAGTTCCATAATGCGGCATGGCTTGTCTGCCTCCCTGGATCTTGCATCGTTTGTGCGGCAGTCGAATTGCCGAACAGGTCGTCCGAAGTATGGAGTCCTGAAAGTAAGAAAAAAAATTAAAAAAAAGAATCCGGCAGCCCCTAGTACGTTTTAAGCCGTATTTCGGGCGTGCCGTTATTGTGCCCCTTCCCCTGTGCCCATGGTATTTCAAGGGCGTAGTTATGTACGCGAGGTACTGGTTTCGCTATGTCGCGAAAGCTGGGGTTGGGGCCGCATTGCTACGCTTGCTCAGAGTGTGCCAGACGGTCCTGCTGTGGGTTACTCCAGGCGCGCTTGGCAGTGTCAGGCTTTTTAATGGCCAGACTGGAGAATTGCCTGAGAAGGCTACTTTGTACCTCCGCTGCGAGAGCCGCCGTATGCTCCTCCGCACGGAGGGAGCGTTCGGTGTTTCCGTTGACCGTAATTACTCCTTGAGGGCCTGACATCTTGAGCTTGAGATATGCGTAGTGCGGCACCGCATTGAACTTTGCGAATGCGGTTCGTCCGAGCAGGGCGTGATAGCCACTGTGAAACGGGACTATATCGAAGATTAACTCTTCGCTTCAGAAATTGTCCGGGGATCCGAAGACCACGTCAAGTGTTAGTGAGCCTGTCCAGTTGGTTTCTACACCTGGTATAACGCCTTTAAAGGTCGTTCTTGTGGGCTTAATCCTTGAGGGATCTATGCCCATTTTCCGCATTGTATCCTGATAAAGCAGGTTCAGGCTACTGCCGCCGTCCATGAGGACTCTTGTGAGATGAAATCCGTCGATGATTGGGTCGAGAACCAATGCGGCGAAGCCGCCATGACGGATGCTAGTGGGATGGTCCCTTCGATCGAATGTGATCGGGCAGGAGGACCATGGGTTGAACTTTGGGGCGACTGGCTCCATCGCGTATACGTCCCGTAGCGCACGCTTCCGCTCCCGCTTGGGAATGTGGGTTGCGTATATCATGTTCACCGTCCGCACTTGTGGGGGAAAGCCCTTCTATCCATTGTTGTTCGGCGTCTTGGGCTCCTCGTCGTCGCTGTGCAGCCCCTTGTCTCTGTTTTCGGCCCTTAACTTGACTGCCTGCTTGAGCACCCAACAATCCCTGTTAGTGTGATTGGCTGGCCTTTCGGGGGTGCCATGTATCTGGCACAAGCGATCGAGTATTGGGTCCAAACTGGACGGGCCCTGAGTATTCTTTTTGAATGCCTTTTTCCGCTGACCGGATTTATAGCCTTTGAATCCGGCATTGACTGCCGTGTCTTCATTGCTGTCGCAGCTAACGTGGCGTTTTTGCTTATTCCAACGTGTCCTGCCACTTTTGTCCTTGGTATCCGAATTACCAGGGTTCTTTGATAAGTTGTTACTACGAGCTAGGCAGCTGTCTTCTCCCGCGCAAAAGCGGGTCATGAGTGTCATGAGGGCTGCCATGGATTTCGGCTTTTCCTGTCCCAGGTGCCGGGCAAGCCACTCATCGCGGATGTTATGCTAGAAGGCTGCTAGGGCCTCTGCGTCCGGACAGTCGACTATCTGGTTTTTCTTTGTTAGGAACCGTGTCCAGAATTTTCTGGCCGATTCCTCTGGCTGCTGAATTATGTGGCTTAAGTCGTCGGCGTCCGGTGGTCGCACGTAAGTGCCCTGGAAGTTGTCGAGGAATGCGGCTTCCAGGTCCTCCCAAGAACCGATTGACTCTGCTGGCAAGCTGTTAAGCCAATGCCGGGCCGGTCCTTTAAGTTTGAGCGGGAGGTATTTGATGGCGTGTAGATCATCGCCACGTGCCATGTGGATGTGAAGGAGATAATCCTCGATCCATACCGCCGGATCTGTTGTGCCAACGTCTGATTCGATGTTCACGGGTTTGAAACCCTCTAGGATTTTATGATCCATTACTTCATTCATGAAGCATAGCGGGTGTGCGGCGCCTCTGTACTGGGCTATATCACGATGCAGCTCGGAAGAGCTATGTCTGTTGTGTTCGGCCCGGCCGAATTTGTTGTATCCGGAGTGAAGATCATTGTCACATGCCGTAGGGCGCCTGCGCGATCCGTAGATCGATCTTGTTTGTCTTGCCTTATCCTCCAGTATGTCTCGCAGGTCGGGCGCATTTTCCCGTGCCTTAGTTGAGCGGCGTCGGGGCATGGCTTGGGTGGAGGGCCGAGAGGCCTCTTTGTCGCGGCCGCGAGGTGGCCGGTCTGCCATGTCATGCGCTGGTGATGTAGGTGCTTCCTCCTCTGATCGGGGTAGCGGCCTGCGCTTCGAGTAACTCTTGGAGGGACGTTCGAGTTCATACTCTTCGGCCGCAAGGGCTTCAGTCCATCTGTCAGCTAGAAAATCTTGGGCAGCTCTAAGCTGTTGCTGCTTTTTCTTGAGGCTACTTGCCGTGGCTACAAGCTTGCGTTTAAAACGCTCTTGTTCGGCGGGGTCTGATGGTATGACGAATTCGTCGTCATCGAGGCTTGCCTCGTCTTGGGAGGGAGGCGTATAATTATCGTCCTCGACCTCTCGGTCTGCCGCTCTCTCATGAGGGCTGGCTTCTCCATCTTCCTGTGCCAAATCTTGCTGAGGTGGGTGTTCTTCGGTGCTATCCGGGGTAGTATTATCTCCCGTGCCGGAATCACCGTTTTTGCTTTGGCGGGATTTAGAGCGGCGCCGCTGACGCCGGCGCTTTGGCTATTTCTTGGGGGCGTCATCCCCCACTGTTCCATCGCCGTCTCCATCTTTTAGAGTATCGACCATATATATGTCATATGACGAGGTGGCCTTCCAGCGCCCTACAGGTGCTGGTTCCTGTTCGTCTCCTACATCGTCGTCCATGCCGTCGATGTCTTCGGAGCCGAAGTCAAGCATGTCGGTTAGATCGTCGATAGTGGCTACAGAGTGGCTGGTGGGTGGGCTTTGAATTTCCTCATCGTCCGTATCCCACCCTCGCTGACCGTAGTCCGACCAGGGCTCTCCTGATAAAGAGAGAGACTTAAGAAAATTCAGGATGTCGCCAAAAGGCGAATGCTGAAAGATGTCTGCGGCGGTGAACTCCATTATCGGCACCCAATCGGATTCGATTGGCAGGGGCGCGGGGGGTTTGGAGTCCGGGGAGGAGTCCGGATCCTCGGAGTCACGGGTCGTGCAGAGTGCGGGGCTAGCGTTCGGCTCGATCGCTTTTGGGATCGCAGCCCCCGAGGTGACATCCAACCGCTCATCCTCGATTGGCGCAACAGGCTCCGAGTTAGGGGTCGGAACTGGTGCGTGTGCGGCCTCCAGGACTCTGTCCGGGGGCAGAGCTAGATCATGCCCCTCGAGATAGTGCGGCGCGCTTGGCCGTGGCTCGAGCCCGTCAAAGATCAAGTCTCCATGGATGTCAGCCGTGTAGTTTAAGCTTCCAAACCTGACTTGATGGCCAGGGGCGTAGCTTTCGATCTGCTCCAGGTGGCCGAGCGAATTGGCCCGCAGAGCGAAGCCGCCGAAGACGAAGATCTGGCAGGGCAGAGAAGTCTCACCCTGGACCACATCGTTGTTGATGATCAAAGGAGCCATCGGGCCTAAAGGCGACGACACAGAGGAACTCTCAATGAAAGCACCAATGTCGGTGTCAAAACCGGCGGATCTCGGGTAGGGGGTCCCGAACTGTGTGTCTAGGCCGGATGGTAACAGGATGGTCCCGAACCATGTTTAAGTAGAGATTACAATAGGGAGAAGGGGTGTTGCACTGCTGCATATAGAGGGAGAAAGTTTGTGTGGATGGTAGAAAGATTGTTGATGTAGACCGCCGTCACGATCGTTGCCCCGCCTCCTTATTATTCTTCCTTGGCATCCCCCTATATTGGAGGAGGGTTCCCCCTCTGGTGCATGGCCTCCATGGCGGCGGAGGAGCACGAGCCCCTCCGAGATTGGATGTCCCTCCCTGTTGGTGTCAAAACTGGCAGATCTCGGGTAGGGGGTCCCGAACTGTGCGTCTAGGCCGGATGGTAACAGGAGGCAGGGGACATAATGTTTTACCCAGGTTCGGGCCCTCTTGATGGAGGTAAAACCCTACATCCTGCTTGATTAATATTGATGATATGGGTAGTACAAGAGTAGATCTACCACGAGATCAAGGAGGCTAAACCCTAGAAGCTAGCCTATGGTATGATTGTTGTATATGGAGTTGATTGCCTACGGACTACAACCCTCCGGTTTATATAGACACCGGATAGGGTTAGGGTTACATAGAGTCGGTTACAATGGTAGGAGGTCTTGAATATCCGCATCGCCAAGCTTGCCTTCCACGCCAAGGAAAGTCCCATCCAGACACGGGACGAAGTCTTCAATCTTGTATCTTCATAGTCCAGGAGTCCGACTGAAGGTATAGCCCAGCTACCTGAACACCCCCTAATCCAGGACTCCCTCAATCCCTGTGGCCTGCTGTGCGGGCTCCGCCGCGACTTGAGGTCGCCGGCGACTAATCGCCGGCAGTGCTGACATGTCCAGTCATTAGCCACTAATGACGCTCTAACTAACCCCTAGAGCCACTGCCATGTGGGCCCCTGTACCTGTTTAGGTTAGTTTTATTTTCTGTTTAGTTTAGTTCATAAACAGTGGGACCCACCCGTCAGCATTGACTCTACTAACGTGGTCGTTGACCAGGCCCACCAGTCAGCAACACTAACCAGCCCTGTGTCACTGACGTGTGGACCCCACACGTCAGGTTTGACCCTGGGCGACCCAGTTGACCTGCTGACATCACAGTAACGTCATGCTGACGCAGTTAATTATTTTCTGGATTTATTCTTATTCAGGAAAATTCAGAAAATAATGCTAACTACAAAAATTCATAGAAATTAATCCGTAACTCCAAATCAAACAAATTATATATGAAAAATGATCACAAAAATTCAATCTATCCATCTGTACCATTTCCATGCATGTTAGAACAACTTATAGCTACTATTTAGTACAAATGAAATGAATGTCATTTAAATAACCATATGTGGAGTTTGAATTTGAACCTTGGGTTCAAACCAACTACACTTAATTGTGTTGATAGTTGCATTATCCGAACACACACATTTTTACCATGTCATGATCAGGCATCATATTGTGCATTGCATTGATTGTGTTTCTTTCTCTGTTGCAGATGTTGTTCCCCCTCGGTAGACGTTGTTTCGACGTTGTGATCGTTGACACTGATGAAGACTCAATGCTATCTTCAGAAGTGCCAGGCAAGCAAAATCCCCTTGTTCATTCCCATATAATCCCACTCTCTCGCTCCTCCTCTCTTTTACTGCATTAGGACAACAACGATTCAACTGTTTCATGTTGCGATAGCTGAACCCCTTTTCCTCTACATGACCTATCATTGCCACAGTAAATAGATGAAACCCACTAGCATGACTAGGAGTTGTTTGAGCCCTGATGTGCCTACTCATTAATGCTTGTTTGGCATGCCTGCTACTTCTTAGAGTTGGGTCGGGTCTGATTCATCGGGAATGAATTGGAATGGTGATGAACATGTCCTACTGTGTGTGAGCTAAGTGTGTGAACATGATTTGGTAAAGTTAGTGGTGAGAGGCCATGTAGGAGTACATGGTGGGTTGTCTCATTGAAACCGTCCGTAGGAACTGAGTTCTATGTTTGTGATCCATGAACAGCTACTACCACATGTTGGGCCCTGAAATATGACCCCGCTCGACTTATTAACCGCCCATGTTCTCTGTCCAGGAGTTGCAACTAGTTTCTGGTGTTTGTAGGATATGTGTTGGTGGCCGTGCCTAGCGCTGACCCTAGGGGTGGGCTATGATGCGGTAGATACATCGTGCCACGGTGTACCGGGCGCCCGTTTGGTGTCTCGGGAACCCTGCACACATCATTTGGGGCTGTGAGTGAAACTCCGGCCAGATCTCCTCGCGGATGGAACCCGAATAGGCGATAAACCTGGACTAGAGACTTGTGTGGTTAGTTAGGTCGTGGTCTACACCCACATCGGCTTTCGCTTGAAGTCTGCCGAGTACATGTCGTGTGCAGACGCTAAGTGGTGGAAACATGTGTGAAGAAGTACACCCCTGCAGGGTTATAAAAGATCTATTCGAATAGCCGTGTCCACGGTCAAGGACTTCTGGGTTTCCTATAACAGTTCATAGACAAGTAAAAGTGGATACTCTAAAACTCGCAAGATAAGCGTGAGTGCTATGGATGGCCTTCTCGTAGGGAGATGGGAGCGGATCCATAGTGGTGTATTGATATGGTGAATATGTGGACTCGTGTGCGCCACCTCAAAAGAGTTGCAGTCGTAGTTTAAGATAGCCACCGAGTCAAAGCTGGCTTGCTGAAGTTAAACTCCACCACCCCCCTTGTTGATACCGATGCATATGTAGTTAGTTCTGATGTAAGTCTTGCTGGGTACATTTGTACTCACGTTTGCTTAATTTATGTTTTGCAGAGAGACGTCAGTCTCGCTAGTAGTTCCGTGTGGACTTCGACGTTTAGCTTGATACGTCAGCTACGATCGTGTGCCATCGGCAGGATCTGGTAGATACTCAGGCTTCTCAGCCTTCTTCATTTGTAGATGTCTGTACTCAGACAAGTTAAGCTTCCGCATGTGCTTGTTGTTTGTATGCTCTGTATGTTGGGTCATGAGACCCATGTTTGTAATACTTGGCCCCTCGGAGCTTAATGAATAAATACTCCGAGTCGTAGAGTCTTGTTGTGATGCCATGTTGTATTTGCACATATCGAGCATACTGTGTGTATGATTGAAATGCTTGGTATGTGTGAGATCTGACAACCTAGTTGTTTATCCTTGGTAGCCTCTCTTATGGGGAAATGTACTCTAGTGCTTCCACTGAGCCTTGGTAGTCTGGTATAGCCCGGTTTACCGAAGTCCTGCTAGCCCAGTACTACTGCTCCGGAACACTTAGACTGGCCGGCATGTGATTCACTTCGTTCTTGTGTATGTCCCTTCACGGAAATGTCACGCGGTGACATCCGGAGTCCTGCCTAGCCTGCTACAGCCCAATTCACCGGAGTCCTGTTAGCCCAGTGCTACAGCCCGGATTCGCACGCTGCTGACCGACATGCTCGATGTTGATTCATGTATGCCTGTCCCTGTAAGTTAGTGCCACTTTGGATTCGCGACTAGTCATGTCGGCCCGGGTTCTTTGTCATATGTATGTTAGCGACGCTATCATATAGCTGAGCCAAAAGGCGCAAACGGTCCCGGGCCAGGTAAGGTGGCACCCGTGGGAATACCGTGCGTGAGGCCGCAAAGTGATATGATGTGTTACATGCTAGATCGGTGTGACTTAGGATCGGGGTCCTGACAGTTTGTGTTGGCAGGTACTGGTATTTGAAATGCGATAGTTGCCAATATTTTGCCGGAATGTTGATTCATTTCCATTTCGGCGAGAATTTGGCACTATGCATTCTTTTTGGTCTTATTTTTAGGAAAAGTCATGCCAATTTTTTTGGTTCTAAAATAACGTTTTGCTCTACCCCGCAAGCGACCCATGGTCTGCACGATGACCAAAGGCATTGTGAATAGGTTTTTGAGCTCCGCGAAGGCCGATATGCTTCAAAAGAACGAGACAGAGATAAGATGTCTGTGTAGAAGATGCAAGATGAAGAGCCTTATGGACCCGGATTCCAGACAGGTGCGGGACCACCTGCCCGTGCATGGTTTCATGGATGGCTATCGGTGGCAAGGTGATGAAGATGATTACGAAGTCGTCCATGGGGGCCGGGCAAGAAATAAAGAAGGGCAGCAAGACAATAGTGCCGAGGGCGGGCGAGAAGACGAAGAATCTCCAGGACATGATCACGAAGTAGATGCAGGACACAGTCATCATGTAGAAGATGCCGTACATGATGATGAGGAAGATCAAGACGAAGGGCGTGATCATTAAGATAAAGATGCCGGAGCAGACGACGATGGACCATCGATGGGCTGGGTGCAGGACCCTCATATTCAAGAGCTGCTTCTCAAGCAGACGGGTAACGCAAGAGCTGCCGCCCGAGAGAAAGCCAAGCTGGATCAACTAGAGATAGATGTGGTTACTCCATTGTATGAAGGATGCAGGCCCGAGGATACCCGCCTGAAAGTAACAGTCATGGCTCTGGAGATGAAGGTAAAACACAAAATGACCGACACATGCTTCGACGAGAACATGTCATTCTGGCACGAACGTCTTCCCAAGTGGAACAAGTGCTCGACCAGTTTCGAGGAGGCGAAGAAAATCGTGTGTCCTCTAGATTTACCACACGTGAAATACCATGTGTGCATGAACAATTGCATCATTTATCGGGACGTGCATGCGGAGTCTACCATATGTCCGGTGTGCGGTGTCACTCGATTCAAGAAGAGGAAGAAAGCTCCTCGAAAAGTGGGGTGGTACTTTCCGATCACTCCTCGTCTGCAGCGATATTTCACGGACCCTAAGCTAGCAAAGGTCTTGCGTTGGCACGCGGATAGGGAGGAGAAGAAGCGAGAAGATAACGGAAATGATCCAGAATTAAATAAAAAAGACAAGATGCTGAGTCACCTTAAGGATGCAAGCCAGTGGCAAGCGAGAACCGATGGAACACCCAGAATTTGGGGACGATCCAACGAACATCGTGCTAGGCGCGAGCACCGATGGAGTCAATCTGTTTGGCAGCCAGAGAAGCACACATAGCACCTAGCCGATGTTTGTGTGGATGTACAACCTTCCCCCCTGGATGTGCATGAAGAGGAAGTACACTCACATGAGTATGCTAATTGAAGGGCCGAAACAACCAGGGAATGACATCAATCTGTATCTAGGGCTACTAAAAGAGGAGCTAGCCACGCTATGGAAAACGCCAGCCAATACCTGGGACGCTACTGCGAAAGAATATTTCCCTATGAGAGATGCACTGCTCACGACGGTGCACGACTATCTTGGTTACGGATATGTCGCGGGGCAGGTAGTCCACGGATTTTGTGCATGCGTCAGGTGCATGGATGACACAACGTACCGCCAGCTAGATAGAGATCCCGGGTCTTCGAAAACTGTGTTCATGGGACATCAAAGGTGGCTTCGCAAAGATGGGGCATGGAGAAAATGCAAGGATGGTGAAACCGAACCGCGAAGACACCCACGTACGAGGAGCGGCGAGGAAATAGATGAGCTATTGAAAAATTGGAAAGAGTGCCCACCGCCAAGTCTGGTTGGTACCCTGCTCAACATGCCAGAGAGGACCAAAGATGGGCCAAAAGAAAGGGCAGACTTGCAATCGATGGGCATCAGGGAGGAGCTTCACTCAAAACGCCCTAATGATGATGATGATGATGATGATGAGGCGAAGGACACAGAAAGTCATCGCAAAGGCAAAAAGGCCAACAAGATCGAATATGACTGCCCTCCAGTGTGCTTCACCTGCCTCGTAGGAGTAAACCTTCCTTACGGTTACGCGGGTAAGATAAGCAGATACCTAGACTCAGCGAAGCGGAAGTTCAGCGGGATGAAGTCTCACGACTGTCACGTGCTGATGACGCAGATACTTCCAGTTGCAATCCATGGGATCATGGACGCACACATCCGTGAAACGCTATTTGGCCAATGCAACTTTTTCAACGTCATCTCTTGGAAGTCGGTTGGCGTGAGGCAACTCAGGAGGCTACAGGAAGAGATCATGGTGATACTATGCGAGCTTGAGATGTACTTCCCGCCCGCATTCTTCGATGTTATGGTGCATCTGCTGGTCCATATCGTGGAGGATATCGTCCAACTCGGGCCGATGTTCCTACACAGCATGATGCCGTTCAAAAGGATGAATGGTGTCATCAAAGGATACGTTCGCAATAGGGCACGTCCAGATGGAAGCATAGCCAAGGGCTTTCTGACCGAAGAGTCCATCTCCTTCTGCACGAATTATCTAGGCATCGAGAACCCCGTTGGTCTGCCCATCAACACGCACCTCAGCAGGCTCGCTGGATGGGGTCACCGCGAGGGTCGCGGCGAAATGCATGTCGACTTCAAGGGTCGACTCTCCGACTTTGAAAGAGCAAACCTAGTCGCGCTACAACACATAGACGTGGTCGATCCTTGGGTGGTAGAGCACAAAACCTTTATTGAGAAGACGTACAATCATCGAGGACAACTGAGGACGGAAGGAAATATAATCAATTAGCACAACTCATGTTTCACGTGTTGGTTCAAGGAGAAGCTTCTGTCGTACCCTTTACATGAGGATTCTTCCGCGGAAGAAAAACTCATATTCGCCTTGTCATAGGGCGCCGAGCACAACCTGATGACCTATGAGGCGTACGATATCAACGGCTACACATTCTACACCGAGGAGAAGGACATGAAGAGCGACGATTATCAGAACTTCGGGGTAACGATGGAATCCTACACCGGTAACGACAAGGACAGATACTACGGAAGGATCGAGGAGATCTAGGAGCTGAGCTACACTGGAGAGAAGGTCCTGATGTTCCGTGTCAGATGGGCCAAGAGCATCCTAAAAGAAGACCGGTATTTCACCACCATGGTTATACCCGAAGCCAAATCCAAGACCGCGGGCGCAAACGTCACCGCGAAAAATGAGCCATGGGTACTGGCTTCCCAAGTGGACAAATGCTTCTTCATTACCGACCCATCAAAGCCCAGTCGTGTTGTCGTGAGGAGAGGCAAAAGGAACATCATCGGAATGGATGGAGTCACCAATGAGCAAGACTTCGACAAGTACGGCGACCCGAAGATGGAAGATGACGACAACGATGAAGTACCATACACCACAAGAAGAAACTGGACCACCCTACCTAAAGGACGTCCATTCAAGAGAAGATCAATTCAAGGGGTTCCAGGGCTAAATTATTCAACCACGAGAAAGAAGGGCAAGAAGATTGTGAAAAGATAGCTAAGATCGAATCACGACGTGTCGGCCGCGTGTGTGTGTTAGTGGCAAGCTCAATTATTACATGCAACTAAATTATTACATGTATCACTTGATTTCAACCATGTCATCTAATTCTAAATCTTTGCACAATGGTTTTAGCACTCCATTTGCATTTTCCTTTTCTTTTATCTCAAATCTAAAATTATTACATGCAACTAAAAATCCAAAAAAGAAGAAGTTAGTAATGGCGCACCAAGAGAAGGTGTGCCATTGCTATCACGGTGTTTATGGTGCACCCCTAAAAGGTGCACCATTGATATAGCGATTTTTATGGCGCACCCCTAAAAGGTGCGCCGTTGCAAACCCTCCCCCACACTAAAATATCCCCAATCCCCAAATCATGCGATCCCAAATCCCCAATCCCCAATCTCACACCTCTCTCAGCCCTCGACCTGCGCCCCCGACCTGCGCCGCCACCTCGACCCACTGCGCCGCCGCCCCTACCTGCGTCGCCGCCCAGACCCACTGCGCCGCCCCGACCCACTGCATCACCGCCCAGACCCACTGGGCCGCCGCCCCTACCCACTGTGCCACCGCCCGTCCGCTGGCCCTCCGTCGCGCCACATCCCTCTAGCCCACAACGCACCACCCTTCCAGGAGCTGCAGCTCCGTCCAGTGCGCGAGGAGCAGCAACGCCGTCGACACCCAACGACAAGGAGAAGCAGCAGCGCGTCCACCTCGCCGAGGAGCAGCCGCGCGTCCACCTCGCCGAGGAGTAGCAGCGCGTCCACCTCGCCGAGGAGCAGCAGCGCGTCCACCTCGCCAAGGAGCAGCAGCTCGTCAAGGATCCACCTCCATGGTCGACCTCCACTCCTGCTACTTTCCTCTGCCCTGCCTATTGAATTCAAGAGGTGATTAACCTTCCTTCTGCAATTACTAATGCCAAACTTGCTCCATGATCTAATCCTTCTTCATTGTTGAAACAGATTTTGTGTACTAATTTCGTGTTTATGACATGCTGAAAAAAATTGTTATACTTTTGTTCAAGGTTCATGTTCACATCCGGACCATTCTTGAGACAATGGTAGAAAGGATTATTTATGATTCTAGAACGGTTCATGCTGTAGCCTGTAGGCCGAGACAGAAATTGTAGTATAGAAAAAATTGTTCCATTGTTGATGAAAAAACAAGTAGCGTACAAATCCATTGTTATGCAATAATAATTGTGTTCCATGAACGACAATTCCTGACTTCAGTTCATCCATAGGAACACAGAGAACAGAAGAGCACATGTTTGACGTTTGTTGTTTCATGCTAAAACATGCATAGCTATGTCTACTAGGCCACCACTTTTGTGCTGATTTGACCACACAGCGTACAAATGTACACCGCTGAAACAGAGGGTGTACTAGTATAACACATACTGCATGCAAATGTACCTGCCATTTCCTCTGAAATTTGCGTGCCATTTGATCAACATTTCATGGCAATAAATTGCAATATTTCCATCTATACTTGCTCGACTTCCGGTATTCTTATTTCTAGGATTACTAAATGCGATCTTTTGGGATGATAGCTGATGTCTCAAGATGTACCTTGCTACAAATTTGTTCTGTAGCTGTTTGAGTTGTAGCAGGATCATGACAAAATGTGCTGCTATCTTATTCCAAGATGCACATTTTCTCCTAAAATGTTATGCAGGGACAAATACTTACACCTTTCTCCTGAAATGTTGATTAATTTTCGTTTTGGTTGAGAATGGGGCACTCCTAGGTCAAGAAAATTAGCAAAGGTCATGTCCAATTTTCTTGACCTAGAAGTTGCCCGATTCTCAACCGAAACAAAAATTAATCAAAATTCATAGACAATGTTATTTCTACAAAGCAAATATTTCTAAGTGGCTTTTGTAGTTTTCCATTAAGTTGAAATGCAAACTATTTTTTCTTCCTGCAACAAGAGCAATAGTGCACTTAGTAGGATAGAAAATATATAACCTGCAATAGTGCACTTAGTAGGATAGCAACAGTGCACTTGGAACAATCTTTTGGGTAAAGGGGGGTTTATAACCTATAATGTGAAAATATATAGGATAGAAGAATAGATACTACCCTGATCTCATCCAATAACTCTAGTAGCCTTTTTTCCGATTTAGAGCGAACATGGCCGACAACGATGAGGCCTGCGGTTCGGGCAAGCAATTCTGGGAGCTATTCCAAGAGATCGAGGAAGAACCTCACCGCTATGAGGACGCCGCGGAAGACACCGATCCCGACTACACAACCCCTAGTGGCGTCAGGGATGACACCACTGATGGTGCCGCCGGGATGCCACCACTGATGATGGCAGCGAACACATAGATGGCAGCCAATCGAAGAGGCAACAGAAGGACCGACGCCGGAACATGCTCGGCATCGTCAAGGAGGAATTTACTGAAGTGTCCTCCAGTGGGCATCCAACGGCGCCCAAAGAATTAGTCAGTGGGTACGCAAGACAACTCGGGTGCATTCTCCGAAGCACCGTCTCGATCAACACCGAGAACATAAGGCATCGTGACCGAGGGAATTTGCGCAACCTCCTCTTCATGAAGCTACACGAACGATACAAGTTCCCCGGTGACTTTGCAAACACACGCCTCTCAGGGAATAAAGTGAACAGTGCCGCCCTCACGAAGATGAGCACTGCCCTGGCTACTTGGAGAGCCGCGGTGAAGAGAAGGATTCTAAGTGGTGATAGTTATGAGAAGATCAAGGAGACAAATCCTTCAATCAGCGAAGGTGACTACCTGGAGTTCAAGATCAAGTGGGAGAGCAACGCATCCGTGGAATCAAGTCAATGGGGGAAAGATATGCGGGACTTGAACTTAGGGGTCCACAAACTCGTTCCCGGCTATTATAGAGTGGCGGAACCTAAATGGGACAAGGAGGACGGGGAGCGTGCCGAGAAAGGCCTACTACCCCTCTTCAATAAATACCATGAAAAGCAGACCAGGAACTATGTCAGGGCCCAGTACAAGGTGGACCCGGTAATAAAGGAGCTTACCACGGATCCGAAGGTGAAGGCGCCTGAGCTTGTTCTGGTAAGGAATACACCCCGCGTAATTAGCTCCATATGGTTGCATTCTAATTAATGAAGCCAAATTTATAAATGGTTCACGTTCCTTCCGCAGGAAACTGAAAGCAGTAGCGCGGGGTCGTGTCAGAGCTCCCCATCTGCCCCTTGGGACACCAGTTTAAATAGGGCATTGAACGTAATGAAACACAAGGATAAGTTCAGTAAGCCGTCGTCAGCTGGTCGTGTGGCCGGCAAAGGCTTGTGCATGAAATGGTCGGAATACTATAAGGCTGGGCGAAAGGAGAGAAAGACCTGCTCGGAAAGCTAGGAGCGTGAGGTTAAAGAACTCAAGGCACAAGTGGCATGGATTTTGGAGATAGTCCAAGAGCAAGTGCGAGACCAAGTGGGAGTGATGATCACCGCCATTATGCCTTGCTTGCTTGAGGGGCTGCGGGGGTGGATTGCTGGCGGCCAACAGGGGCCGCCCCCGATTCCCAGCTTCATGGGTAGCAACTCGCACAACGCGCCGGCATTGGTGTCTCTGGTGTCAGCGCCGGCATTGGAGCTTAATGCACCCGGGTGTGGGAAGAATACGCCGGCCGACACATCGGCAGCAAGCGGCCCCTTCGTCACTTGCACCCCCGCCGTTGGTGGTGCCTCAACCTTAGACGAGCTCAACGCCATCACGGTAACTAAGCCTCGGCCGATGACTTCATCTCCTTGCCTTTGACTGGGCATCCCTGACGCCCTACATGTTTTAGCAGGGTGCAGCCAATGTTCCATGCACTCTCATCCACTTCGTGGATGGCCAGCTGATCGATGTCGCCAAGGCCAAAATCGTTGAACCGGGCAACCGCGTGTTCCACGGTAATCCGATTCCACCCACCGTGTATAGGGTTCAACTGGTTCAGGTGCTGCGGGGCTACGACGACTTGTTACCTCCGTATCGACCCCCTGGGGCCGACGAAGATGATGTGATGCCCCTCAGTGCCTGCTTAGGCTGGTCCATGCTTTGGCAGAAGAGCCAGATTCGTTTGGGGGCGGGGGACACCACCCCACAGACAACACCGCCAATCGTGCCGGCGCCAAGCCATGCCAAGACCGCCGCAACGCTACCGCCATCAGCTGATCCCGACATGCATATGGCACAGGATCCGGACGACGATGACGGTACATTTTCCAACGTCCATAAGTACATGAACGAACATGGGTACGGTGATGAATTCTTCGGGCCTCCTTCTCAAGAACCCAACCCTGCAAAAGACGATTGCGATCTAGCAGGTACCACGGAGAAACCCAATTGCAACATGTGTCGTCTGGCATTCAGTTCTCAGGAGAGACCACCAGCTGCCGCCTTCACCTAGACTCAGAGAGCCGAGGTGCAAAATATTATCAGCCCCAACACACTCAAGAAGGTTGTTGGTGTCAAAACCGGTGGATCTCAGGTAGGGGGTCCCGAACTGTGCGTCTAGGCGGATGGTAACAGGAGGCAGGGGACACGATGTTTTACCTAGGTTCAGGCCCTCTTAATGGAGATAAAACCCAACGTCCTACTTGATTAATATTGATGATTTGGGTAGTACAAGAGTAGATCTACCACGAGATCAGAGAGGCTAAACCCTAGAAGCTAGCCTATGGAATGATTGTTGTTCGTCCTACGGACTAAAACCCTCCGGTTTATATAGACACCGGAGAGGGCTAGGGTTACACAGAGTCGGTTACAATGGTAGGAGATCTACATATCCGTATTGCCAAGCTTGCCTTCCACGCCAAGAAAAGTCCCTTCCGGACACGGGACGAAGTCTTCAATCTTGTATCTTCATAGTCCAGGAGTCCGGCCAAAGGTATAGTCCGGCTATCCGGACACCCCCTAATCCAGGACGCCCTCAGTAGCCCCCGAACCAGGCTTCAATGACGACGAGTCCGGCGCGCAAATTGTCTTCGGCATTGCAAGGCGGGTTCTCCTCCAAATTCCATGTACCTGTTGAATAGTGTCCGGTTTCTTGTAAATGTAGCGCTCCTTGGATTCTACGCCCAATAATGGCCGTCTTCCATGTGTCAAATGAATCCGAAAATTCAGGGTGTTTTTATATTTACACCCCTAGCCGTGTGAATGAGCCGCCTATTTAAGGGGACGAGGATTTAGATCCAAACCACACCTTCTCCCCTCCGCGAGTATTCATCAGAGCGTATCCGACAGAGGTCCATTCTATCAAGGCCGACCGCCGCAGCTCCTCCTCTCGCCCTTCCAGCCCTCAGCCTGGAGATTGGGAGAGACGCTCCATCCCGCACAGTAAACTAGTGACGCTCCAGACCAAGGGATTTCTCCCCCCGGCCTATATGGTCCCGGTTCGAGCCGGACTTGCCACCTATAATGGCGGAGAGCAAGCGGAGAGCGCCCCCAATCCCTCCAAAGGAGAGTGGGTATGCCCTGTCCCTTACTTAATAAGAGGGCTCAGATTTCCAATTCATCCGTTTCTCTGGGGGCTCCTGGAGTTCTATGGCCTCCAGCTTCACAACCTCACGCCTGCCTCCATATTGCATATCGCGGGCTTCGTAGCCCTTTGTGAGATGTTTTTGGGCTGCGAGGCTCATTTCGCGCTGTGGAAAAGGCTATTCTGCCTTGTGCCCCATTCTCAGAAGGGGTCAATGTATCAAGTGGGCGGAGCCGAAGTGTGGCGCATCGCCGGGACCGGATATCTATCCGGAACCCCAAAGAAGGCGTCCGGGGACTGGCCTTCGGAATGGTTTTATGTAGAGGACGTCCCGCTGCCGGATCCTATCCAGATCGGCCACCCTAAGTTCGGCAGTCCTCCCCTAAAGAAGCACCTAAGCTGGCGTCCATGGAGCCCTCAGAGGGAAAGCGACAAGGACGTTCTTTACCTGATGGGCCGGATAAGATTGTTAGCTCATTCCGGGCTGACCATGATTGGGGTCATGGCCTCATGCATCATGCGAGGGGTGCAGCCGCTCCAGTATAGAGGCCACCCCATGTGGGACTTCAACGGGGAGGATGACGCCACCCGCCACGGCCGTAAGGGGCCTGATTCGGCTGCCGCTCTAATAAAGATCTTGTCCACTTTGTACAAGGGAGAAGAGGAGGAATTTCTCCGCATCAACCCACAGGGTGGATTTTCTTTGTACAATCCCCCAAGTTGGGTAAGTGGACACTTTTACTTGCCCATCCATTTTATATTCCCATCGTTAAATATTCAGTCTAACGACTTCAACGCAGGAACTGCGCCAGGCTATTAAAGAAATAAACAGCCCTCCTCCACAACCCAAGGATCCGGGACGATCCCTCGACCCGGCCTCTCAAGAGGACCCGGACTTATCTATGGAGCTGATTGATGGGGTGTTTCATCAATTGAGCAAGGACAATGCCTTGGTGGCCATTACGGCCGATTACCCAGGGCTACTCCCAGCCTCACAGGTAACTGAGACCGAAGTCCCAGTACTTTGAAAAGGGATCTATCCTTGCGTGTTTTCGATTGCCGTATGACAACCGTGTTTTGCAGGGGAGGTCCTTGAGATGGGATGCCGAGCCTGCGGCGACTAGCCAATGAGGGGCGCCAAGGCCCCGCAGGCTGAAAAGAAGTGCGGTCCGGACTGAGACGCCGGTGCAAAGGTATAGCGTGCCATCTTATTCCCAGGTGTTATTCCTTCAAGGAATATTAACGCTCGTGCTCTCTTTAGGACGAAGAGACCTCGCCAGACTATATATGGAGAGGTTGCCAATCGCGCCTCCACCAGCCAGGCTCCAAAGCCTGGTCCGGAAGCGGAGGCGAACCCAAGGCGCGCACCAGACGCTCCTCTGACAGAGGATGCGGACAGGCTGTCTGCCACCAATTCTGAGGTGGAGAGTGCCATGAACCACAGGCGTCGCCGGACAGTTCTTCGCGACGCTTGTTTCTCCCAAGAGGCATTGGATGCCTTCATTTCGGGAGATGCGTACCTCCGTGCCACTCAAAATGGTCTAGCCAGTAGCCCCCGAGACTTGAAACAGTTAGAATAACTGATTTAAGGATCATTTGTTATACAGGTTCTTACAGAAAAGAATACCCTACTGTCCCAGGAGCTGGAAGAGTGTAAAGCCCAACTTCAGGCCGCACTAGCCGTGGCAGGGGAGCCCAAGGAGACCCCCTCTTATAATATATGCTTCGAAAGATAAGTATTTTGCAAAGTGCGGCATGGGTGCAAATTTGACAAATGAAATTGCAGATGGCGCCGAATTAAATCCGGAAAAGCAGCAACTCCTACGCCAGCTGAAGGCTGGTGAGAGTGTGCTGACAAAGGTGAGGCGGGAGAAGAACGATCTCCAAGATGCCAACACCAAGCTGGGCATTGAACTGAAGGACGTTCGTGCCCAGCTATTGGACTCCGTTAAGGAGAATCAGCGGCTTCAACGCGGCATATTTAGTAAGTGCTTAAACGAACTTCGAAAAAAGAGTTCGGCGAGGAAGTCGACTAACAGAGTAACGTCTGTAGGTATGCTAACAGGTCATCCTACAGAGGAAATGCCCGGTTCTATGGGTGACCTTCTTCCCGAGCTCTCACAACTGCACGAGCGAGTTCGGCAGGTGATGCAAGGCATCGCCCAGGCCTTGTGGCCATCTATCTCCATGCCCGAAGGCCTTGGAGAGCTTGTAGAGAAGCTGAAGGGAGCGCGGCGGCGCTTCCGATTGTGGAAGATGTCGGCCTGCCGTCAAGGCGCCAGGGAGGCCTGGGCCATGGTGAAGACGCGGTACACGAAGGCTGACCCAAACCACATGGCCGAGGTTGGACCCGTGGGGGCCGATGGGAAGGAGATCCCTGTGATCTTAGTATACGGTCAAGTAGAATTGGCCGCAAAGTATTCCCAACAGGACTGTAAGCTAGACAGCCTGTTAGATGGTATTGAAGAGGAATACAATCAGTCAGATTGACTATGTAATTTTAATTGACATGTGCAATGCCTTCTAGCCGGATTGCAGATCGTTTGTCATGGCCGACCTTTTCACTTCAACCTCGGGACCTGACGGTCCGGAGTGTGTCCGAATACCCTCGCGGTTATATAAGAACCGGGGTATGCATGGAGACCAGGCGTAGGGGTCATTAGTGCTTGAACAGACAAGTGCCCAACTAGTTATGTTATATTACATGGTTAGTAAGAAACATCTTCCAGGGAGAATAGTTCCGTTAGGGGTTCCTTTCCCTGGGAGGCATGCCCTAAAGTGCATGTCCATTCTGCGAAAAGAGACCCAGGAAAAACATCTAGGGGCGTATAGATAAATAAGTGAAAAAAAGATCATCTTTAGTTCACCGACCGAATATTCCCTTAAGAATGCTAGCTTTCGGCTTCACCCAGTCTGAGGTACACATCCGGCTGACCCACCTAGCCAAACAATCGGGAACGTAGGGGTAAGCACAGGAGCAAGGCAACCCAGCTTGGCCAAAACTTAAGTCATATCGATGCATATAATGGTGAATAAAAGTTACATGCGGAAGTGTGACACATGTGTTGGGCATGAAGCCCGTATAAATAAGCTTCTGTTTAAAGAAGCCCCCAGGTTTAATGAGCGCGGATAGCGCATCACTTTATGAGCCTTTAAAGGCTATAAGAGAGAGAGAGAGAGAGAAGGAGAGAAATGTAAGACGGAAAGTATATAAAAATGGACAGAGGAAAGAGACGAACACAGAGTCCGGCGCTAGGCATAGAATCTTCGGAGACGGGCTGCGTTCCATGGGTTCAGCTCGAGTCGGTTATCCGATGCATCTCGTAGGCGATACGCTCCACCAGTGAGGAGTTGGTCTATTATGAAGGGACCTTCCCACTTGGGCTTGAGTTTGTCCTTTTTCTTGTCCGGCAGGCGTAGAACTAATTCGCCAACATTGTAATTTTTGGCCCGTACTTCTCTGCTTTGGTATCTTCGATCCTGCTGTTGATAGAATGCGGAACGGGCTTTTGCCACGTCACGCTCTTCTTCCAAGGCGTCCAAACTATCCCGCCGATCGAGCTCAGCTTCTCTTTCTTCGTACATGCACACTCGAGATGAGTCATGAATTATGTCGCAGGGCAAAACTGCCTCTGCGTCGTACACCATAAAGAATGGTGTGTATCCGGTGGTGCGATTCGGCATGGTCCGCAGCCCCCAGAGTACGGAGTCGAGCTCCTCTACCCAGTGCGTATTAGATTCCTTAAGGGACCGCACTAATCTGGGTTTGATGCCGCTCATGATAAGACCATTTGCACGTTCGACCTGGCCGTTAGTTTGTGGGTGATAGACGGAAGCATAATAGAGCTTGATGCCCATGTTTTTGCACCAGAGTTTTACCTCGTCGGCCATAAAGTTCGTGCCGTTATTAGTGATGATGCTGTGGGGGACGCCGTAACGGTGTACAACCCTGGATATAAATTCTATCACCGGTCCGGATTCGGCTGTCTTAACAGGCATGGCTTCTATCCATTTGGTGAACTTATCCACCATGACCAGTAAGTATTTTTTCTTGTGAGTTCCTCCTTTAAGGGGTCCAACCATGTCAAGTCCCCAGACTGCGAGGGGCCAAGTGATGGGGATAGTTTGGAGGGCGGTGGGTGGCATATGGCTTTGGTTTGCAAAAAGCTGGCAACCGACGCATCGTTGGACTAAGTCCTGGGCGTCTGCCCGGGCCGTCGGCCAATAAAAGCATGTACGGAAGGCCTTGCTTACAAGGGACCGAGCTGCAGTGTGATGACCGCCGAGTCCGGCATGAATTTCAGCCAGGAGGTTCCGCCCTTCCTCTTCGGAGATGCACCTTTGAAGGACTCCGGTAGTGCTTTTCTTATAAAGCTCTCCCTCATGGACTTTATAGGCTTTAGATTGCCGCACTATGCAGCGTGCCTCATTTTGGTCCTCGGGGAGTTCCTGCCTAGTGAGGTAGGCGAGGAATGGTTCTGTCCACGGGGTGATGACGGCCATTATTACGTGGGCTGAAGGTGTTATTTCATTGGCAGAGCCTCCAATTATGTCAGAGTGTTCGGTGTCAGGCAGTGCGGTTGGGTCTGGGCTGTTATTGCCGGGTTCCCCTTCCCATACTACGGATGGCTTGAACAGCCTTTCCAAGAAGATGTTGGGGGACTACATCGTGTTTTGCGCCGATGCGTGCCAGGACATCTGCCGCCTGATTATTTTCCTGGGCTATATGATGAAATTTGAGCCCTTCGAACCGAGCTGACATTTTTAGGACGGCGTTGCGATAAGCTACCATTTTTGGATCCTTGGCATCAAAGTCTCCATTTATTTGGGATATTGCGAGGTTCGAGTCCCCGCGCACCTCTAGGCGTTGAATGCCCATGGATACTGCCATCCGAAGACCATGTAAAAGGGCCTCATATTCGGCTACATTGTTGGAGTCTGTGGACATTATCTAGAGTACGTATTGAACTGTGTCTCTTGTGGGGGACGTCAAAACGACGCTAGCCCCTAGACCTGCCAACATTTTGGAGCCGTCGAAGTGCATGACCCAGTTTGAATATGTGCCGTACTCTTTAGGGAGTTCGGCCTCCGTCCATTCTGCGACGAAGTCGGCCAAAACTTGCGACTTGATAGCTCGTCGTGGCTTGTAAGTTATGTCGAATGGGAGGAGCTCAATGGCCCATTTTGCAATCTGGCCTGTCGCGTCGCGGATGTTTATAATATCGTTAAGTGACACTTTCGAGGCTACTGTTATTGAACACTCTTGAAAGTAGTGTCGCAGCTTCCGGGATGCCATAAATACCGCGTACACAATCTTTTGATAATGCGGGTACCGTGACTTGCACGGAGTAAGGACAGTGCACACATAGTAGACCGGCTTTTGAAGGGGGAATTTGTGTCCGTCCGTTTCTCGTTCGACGATGAGCACTGCGCTTACGACCTGATGGGTTGCTGCAATGTATAATAGCATTGGTTCGCCAATGTTTGGCGCGTCCAGGACTGGGTTTGATGCCAAGATGGCTTTTATTTCGTCGAGTCCTGCCGTAGCTGCATCCGTCCACTCGAAGTGTTCGATGCACCGAAGGAGGTGGTAAAGGGGTAGGGCCTTTTCTCCTAAGCGGGAAATAAAGCGGCTTAGAGCCGCCATGCATCCGGTTAATTTGTGTATTTGTTTGAGGTCCTTCGGGATATCCAATTGTGACAGAGCTCGGATCTTGGCTGGATTTGCTTCAATTCCTCTACCGGATACAATGAAGCCCAAGAGCTTTCCGGCTGGAACGCCGAAAATGCGTTTTTCCGGGTTGAGCTTGATGTCGTATGTTCGGAGGTTATCGAACGTTAGCCTCAAGTCATCTACTAGAGATTCGACATGTCTTGTTTTAACGACCACATCATCTAAGTATGCCTCCACTATTTTGCCGATCTGGTTTGCCAGACATGTTTGAATCATGCGCTGATATGTTGCGTCGGCGTTTTTGAGCCCGAAGGGCATTGTGTTGAAGCAGAATGGGCCGTATGGTCTGATGAATGCCGTTGCGGCTTGGTTTGACTCTACCATCTTTATTTGATGGTAGCCGGAGTATGCATCGAGGAAACACAACGAATCGTGTCCTGCGGTAGCGTCGATAATTTGATCGATGCGGGGGAGAGGGAAGGGATCCTTTGGGCAAGCCTTGTTAAGGTCTTTAAAATCAACGCACAGGCGCCAGGATTTGTCCTTCTTTGGTACCATCACCAGGTTTGCTAGCCAGTTCGGGTGTTTTATATCTTTGATGAATCCGGCCACCAATAGCTTGCCTAGTTCCTCTCCCATGGCATGTCTCTTAGGTTCGGAAAAACACCCAAGAGCATGTTTGACTGGCTTGAATCCTTTTAGGATATTTAAGCTGTGTTCGGCCAACCTGCGTGGGATTCCTGGCATGTCTGAAGGGTGCTAGGCGAAAATGTCCCAGTTCTCTCATAGGAACTCTCGAAGTGCGGCGTCTACCTCAGGGTTAAACTGTGCCCCGATGGAAGGTGTTTTATTGGGGTCCGTTGGATGGACCTGGAATTTGACTATTACGTCCGCCGGTTTAAAGGAGGTGGACTTGGATCTTTTATCGAGTATCACATCGTCCCTATTCACTGTGGAGCGCAGCACAGTCAGTTCCTCAGCCGCTAGGGCTTCGGATAGTGCCTCGAGGGCCAGTGCGGCTGTCTTGTTTTCGGCACGGAGTGCTATGTCCGGATCACTAGAGAGAGTGATGATTCCGTTAGGCCCGGGCATCTTGAGCTTAATGTACCCGTAATGGGGTATTGCTTGGAAGATTGTAAATGCTTCCCACCCTAGCAGAGCGTGATATCCGCTACTGAACGAGGCCACCTGGAACATGACCTCTTCGGACCTGTAATTATCCGGCATGCCGAACACCACATCTAGTGTGATTTTTCCTGTACAGCGCGCTTCCTGACTGGGGATTATTCCTCTAAAGGTTGTGCTGCTTCGCTCAATGCGGTTCCAGCCTATTTCCATTTTTTCAAGGGTTTCCTCATAAATGAGATTCAATCCGCTACCGCCATCCATGAGTACCTTGGTGAGACGAAAGCCGTCCACTATTGGACTGAGGACCAATGCGGCTAGTGCTCGGGCTGTTCGGAATTTAGGTTCATCACTGGCGTTAAAAGTAATAGACGTGTCACTCCATGGGTTTATCGTTGCTACTTGGTAGACTTCGGCAAGGCTGTGGAGTGTTCTTTTTCGCATATTATTTGATGCGAAAGTCTCGAAGACTGTTAATACCGTACTGGTTTCTTTGGGGTGGCTTTCTGTAGCTTCTGGAATTAGAAGATCTTCGCCAATTTTTGCCACCTGCCGGAGTATCCAACATGCTCTAAGGCTGTGAGTTGGTGTGGCGCCCTCTGCACTGTGAATTTTACAGGGTCCATTAAGCCATCCTTCCAGTACGGTTCCGTGCCCTGTAGAGGGCTTTTGCTTTTTGGTATTGAACCCGGGTGTGTGGCGATGATGCACCCTTTTATTTCAGACTAATTTTGTATGCAGGGCCGGATTGTCCCAAAATTTTATTTCGGTTTTCCAGGCGCTTTCCATCACACAGTACTTTCATACTATGGACGCCAAGTCAGCGAAGCGTGTAATATCGCAGCGACTTATGGCGTTGAGGATTCCCTTGTCCGTGCAATTATTGCAGAAGAATGAGATTGCATCTTCCTCGCGGCAGTCCTTTATCCTGTTCATAACCAGGAGGATTCTGGCCCAGTAATGATGTACTGTTTCTTCGGGCTCTTGCCTAATTTGGGATAGATCGCTTATGTACGGGTGGGTGGGTGGAATCAAATCCAAAACCTCACCCAATCTGAGACCCTGGGGCCAAGGAGTTCCTGAACTCGGAAGTTTGGATTCTTGGATGCTGTCCAATGAATCTGGCCCGTCACCTGACTTTAAGTTCAGGTCTTCAGTGATGTCCTCCCCTCCGCGGGTATCCGGCTTGGAGGGATCGGGAATCCGGACATAGCTAGTCCTTAAGATAGATGAAGGGTCGCCGCACTGTCCCTCTACCACGGCAACATGATGGGTGACCTGGGGAGAGTTAATCTCTCTCAGATCGGGTTTAGGCCCAATCTGGTCGTAATCCGTAGCGACTCCCAGGGCGGCGATGCGATCCAAGAGCTTGTTTAGGGAAGAGAGCTCCATTGGATCTAGCTGCTCGGCGAATTCCGAGATGACGTGAAGATTGCTTTCGATGACCCGAGAGGTCATCATCAGCGCAGCAGCCGAACAGGCGGTCATAAGGAAACCACCTAGCCGGAGAGTTTGGCCGACAGCCAAAGCTCCCTTAGCAACGGTGCCGTCTTTAAAGACGGGATGAGGCATCCTTCCTGATGGCGATGGCACGGAGGAACTCTCAATGAAAGCACCAATGTCGGTGTCAAAACCGGCGGATCTCGGGTAGGGGGTCCCGAACTGTGCATCTAGGCGGATGGTAACAGGAGGCAGGGGACACGATGTTTTACCCAGGTTTGGGCCCTCTTAATGGAGGTAAAACCCTACGTCCTGCTTGATTAATATTGATGATATGGGTAGTACAAGAGTAGATCTACCACAAGATTAGAGATGCTAAACCCTAGAAGCTAGCCTATGGTATGATTGTTGTTCGTCCTACGGACTAATACCCTCCAGTTTATATAGACACCGGAGAGGGCTAGGGTTACACAGAGTCGGTTACAATGGTAGGAGATCTACATATCCGTATCGCCAAGCTTGCCTTCCACCCCAAGAAAAGTCCCTTCCGGACACGGGACGAAGTCTTCAATCTTGTATCTTCATAGTCCAGGAGTCCAGCCGAAGGTATAGTCCGGCTATCCGGACACCCCCTAATCCAAGACTCCCTCAAAGGTGGTCTCTGAATAGAACTGGATCCCATTACAACAGAAGAAGCAGAAGGGATGGAAAAGAAAAAATAACAAGGGTGCGAGCCAGCCATCACCGGGTAAGATCCGTGCTTAGGACGGGCCACCAATACCTAAGGATATATCGAGGAGGGTGCATGTGGCGGGTAGGCCGATGCTACCGACTAATCTTCTCAATGCTGCAACCAGTGCTATGCGGAGTCTGCATGACAGCGTCCCGAGAATGATGTGGCATACCCGGTTTTCATGGCCAAGGTGCCAGAGGGCAAGGGCTTTGTCAATACCACCATCGGGCGTATGATCGTCCTGCGGTTTGATGACATCTTCCCTATGTTTGACCTTCATCCGCTGCACTACACCTTCATTCAGCTATTTTCGCTCAGTATGGAGATGCGGATCATTAGAGACAAGACCCCGGACATCGTGATAGTCGACCCCTTCTACATGGGTGCCAAGATCTTGGGCAGTGCTGGGGACCGACAAGTCATGAATTCATACCTCGAAGGCATCATTCTGGCGAACCCAGATAAGGATAACTTCCTCGTGCCTTACTTTTCCGAGTAAGTCATCCCCTCACCGCCCCGTAACATATGATTTCTTAGATTTCAATCATTCTTTTTTTCTAACATTCCGTGTTTTGTGTAGTGACACACATTGCACACTCATCCTCTTAAGCCCGAAATATTCCATGGCCACGTATTTCGACCCGGACCGTCAGTCGAAGTAAGACTACAAAAACATGAAGAAAGTTCTTGATGATGCTCTCCCCGGCTACGCCAAATCTGGAGGCACCTTCAGGAGGCCCATTTGTAGGTATGGCAAGCACATGTTCACCCACGTAACGACGTTCCCCTGCGTCAAGCAGCTGCCTGGTAGTCAGAAGGATGCCTACTACGCCCTCCATCACATGCGGGTGATCGTACGGGACCATAATCACCTTATGCTACCAAATAATCTCAAAGAATAAGTCGCACGCTTGTCGCTAATCCAGGACGAGGACATTAGACAAGAATTCTTTCGCATCCAGTCGGAGATTGCGGAAATCATCTATCAAGATGTCCTTCGTACCTCGGGGCAGTTCTACCTCAAATATCAACCGTCCAACAGTGAAATAGAAACAACGCTACAAATGCAGGCTGAGAACGACCGCACATTCATGACCATCATGAAAGATGGTGGCTTCATCCACGCTCCGGTCCCTGAGTCGAGTCAAAAGTATTGATGTTATGTAGTTCTGAAATATCGATTAGCTCATGTTGTAAATAAACTTTAATGAACTTGTATGTCTCTTTAGTTTGGACAGTCGTTCAACTTATATGTAATCGATGCTATTTATTAGAGGACCATGAATCGTGCTATTAATGTGTTGCTTTTCTCTTCTGATCCTTTTGTTGCATACTTATATATTTCTTATATATTATCTGTGAATTGCTACTAACATTTTGTTTGTCTAGTGCATAGAGATACCGTCGTATGTCGTGTACAAGGGTGAGGTTCCCGGAGTCTACGACGACTGGGAGGAGTGTCGGAGACAGGTTCACCGTTTCAGCAGTAACAGTTACAAAGGGTGCACCACTAGGGCGGAGGCGGAAGCTAGATACACGCTCTATCTAGCGGGAGAGAGGAGGGAGCGGAGGAGGAACCAGCTGTAGACCAGTCTCATCGCGATGATGCTCATTGTGACCGTAGCTCTCTTCTATGTGATGGTAGTTTAGATGATCGATATTGACTTTGTAATGTGATGACAAACTCGACTAATATGATAAACTTTGCTAATGTCTCGAGATCTAGACTTGGCTAATGTTTGAACTTTGTTCGCTATTTCGAATTTGGAGATTAATATGATGAATTCTATTGTGTGATGTTTATATTCTGTGTTGTAACATATTTTGTAACCTGTGCAAATACCAGAAAAGCGAAAAATATTAATTCCTAATATTCATAGTAGTGGCACACCATATTGAGAATTAGTGGCGCACCATAATGAGAATTAGTGGCGCACCAAGATAAATACCAGTGGCGCCTTATCGGGCATAGTAATGGCGCACTTGGGGCATAGGTGAAGGAAAATATGGCCCCTAGTAGTGGCGCACCATATTGAGCATTAGTGGCGCACCAAGGCTAAATACTAGTGGCGCATTATGGGGCATAGTAATGGCGCACTTGGGGGGATACGTGAAGGTAAATATGCCCCCCTAGGAGGCATAGTAATGGTGCACTATGTGGTGCGCCACTATTATCTGGGATACTAATGGCGCACCAGAGGTGCACCATTACTATTTGTTACTAGTGGCGTGTTAATAGTGGCGCACCTATAGTGCGCCATTAATAGCAAAAACTGGTGTGCCACAAACAGCCTTTTTCTAGTAGTGCATTCCGTTTGGATTCCGTTTGATATTCCTTTTCTGTGAAACACTGAAATAGGCAAAAAATAGCAATTTGCACTGGCCTTTGGTTAGTTGGTTAGTCCCAAAAATAATATAAAAATGCATAATAATGCCCATTAAACATCCAAAACAGATAATATAATAGCATGTAACAATAAAAAATTATAGATACGTTGGAGACGTATCAACCCCGGGGCAATAGTTTTCACTACAGCCATCTCTCTTGAACATAGAATACGGTGGGTAAAATTTTTACTGTTTGGCGATTTATAGAAAAGCGCATAGTTGTGACGATATCCAAGGCAATGATCATGCATATAGGCATCATGTTCGAGGCAAGTAGACTGACTCCTGCCTGCATCTTCTACTATTACTCCACACATCGACCGCTATCCAACATGCATATATCAAGAGTATTAAGTTCATAAAGAACGGAATAACGCCTTAAGCAAGATGACATGATGTAGACAAAGTAAATCCAATCAATATGAATTAAGCCAATCATTTTATCCTTAATGGCAATGATGCAAATACGTGTCATGTCCCTTTCTATCAATGGGATTGAGCACCGCAAGATCGATCCCATCACAAAGCATCTCTCTCATTGCAAGATAAATCAATCTAGTTGGCCAAACCAAACGGATAAATCGGAGAGAAATACAAAGCTATAATAATCATGCATAAAATAGTTCAGAGAAGACTCAAATAATATCATAGATAATCTGATCATAAACCCACAAATCATCGGATCCCAACAAACACACCGCAAAAATGATACATCGAATAGATCTCCAAGAACATCGAGGAGAGCATTGTATTGAAGATCAAAGAGAGATAAGAATCCATCTAGCTACTAGATATCGACCCGTATGTCTGTGGTAAACTACTCACACATCATCGTAAGGGCAGCCATGTTGATGTAGAGCCCCTCCATGATCGATTTCCCCTCTGGCAGAGTTCCGAGAAGGCCTCCAGATGGGATCTCACAAGAACAGAAGCTTGTGGCGGCGGAAGAAGTATTTTGGGCCTCTCTATTGGTTTCCCAATGTTAGAGAATTTATAGAGTTGGAATTATGTCAAACGAAGGAGCGAGGGGCCCACAAGCCACATGGGCGCGACCAACCCCTAGGGGCGCCCATGTGCCTTGTGGCCTACTCCTTCGCCCTCTGTCCTCCTCCCGAAAGCTTCTAGGGTCTATTATGTCCAGAAAAAATCATCAAAAAGTTTCATGGCGTTTGGACTTCATTTGGTACAGATTTCCTGGAAAACCAAAAACAGGCAAAAAAACATCAACTGGCACTTGACACTAAGTTAATAGGTTAGTCCACAAAAATGATATATAATTGCATATAAAACATCCAAACTGATACTATAATAGAATGAAACAACAAAAATATAGATACGTTGGAGACGTATCAGGGTGCAATTGAAACAATTTCATGTTTAACATAAGGAACTATAGCAAGTTCATGTCCATAAGCATCATTCATATTGGCATTATGACCACAAGCATAACAAGCATTAAACTCATAAAAATGGATATTTCAAACTAATCCAAGGGATCATACCATTCATCCATTGGTAAGTATGAAGGGAAATTAAACAGTGTATGAGTTAAAGAGTTACTATCATTACAAGGTGGTCACGGGTGATCAATCCGCTCTTCCTCCTTTTGTTCTTCGCTCTCATCATCATATTTTTATCTAATGAGCTCACAGTGTCATCAATTTCTTCTTCCATAGGATCCTGCAAAATATTAGTCTCTTCTTGGAACACAGAGACTTTTGATACGTCTCCAACGTATCTATAAGTTTTGATGGTTCCATGCTGTTATATTATTAGTCTTGAATGTTTTATAATCATTTTGTATCATTTTTTGGTACTAACCTATTGACATAGTGCCAAGTGCTAGTTGCTTTTTTCTACATGTTTTTTACATCGCAGGAAATCAATATCAGACAGAGTCCACACACAACGAAACTTCACAAAGATCTTTTTTGGACCAGAAGGAATATAATGTGCACTGGCTGCGCCTGGGGGGTTCTCCGGGGAGAGCACAACCCACCAGGGCGCGCCAGGAGGCCCAGGCGCGCCCTGCTGGGTTGTGCCCACCTCAGGTGCCCCCAGACCGCCTATTTGCTCTATAAATACCCCAATATTCCCAAAACCCCAGGGGAGTCGACGAAATATTCATCTAGCCGCCACAGAGTCTAGAACCACCAGATCCAGTGTAGACACCATCTCGGATGGGGTTCACCACCTCCATTGGTGCTTCTCCAATAATGTGTGAGTAGTTCTTTGTAGACCTTCGGGTCCGTAGTTAGTAGCTAGATGGCTTCTGATACATCTCCAATGTATCTATAATTTTTGATTGCTCCATGCTATAATATCTACTATTTTGGGCAATACTGGGCTTTATTTTCCACTTTTATATTATTTTTGGGACTAACCTATTTACCGGAGGCCCGACCCAGATTTGCTGTTTTATGCCTATTTCAGTGTTTCGAGAAAAAGGAATATCAAACGGAGTCAAAATGGAACGGAATCAACTAGAGAAGTTATTTTTGGAAGGAAACCTACATGATAGACTTGGACCCTACGTCAGAAGATGAAGGAGGTGCTCATGAGGGTAGGGGGCGCGCCCCCCTACCTCGTGGCCCCACCTTCGGTCCACCGACGTACCTCCTGCACCCATATATACCTACGTAACCTAAAACTTCCAGAGGGAACAATAGATCGGGAGTTCCGCCGCCAGAAGCCTCCGTAGCCACCAAAAACCAATCTAGACCCGTTCCGGCACCCTGCCGGAGGGGGAATCCGAAGTAATCTTATCGGATTGAGTCTTTAAAGATTTCAGAACACTTGATGTATGTCTTGCCGTGGATATCGGTCGTGACAATGGGATATCACGTGATTCACTTGATGTATGTTTTGGTGATCAACTTGCGGGTTCCGCCCATGAACCTATGCATAGGGGTTAGCACATGTTTTCGTCGTGATTCTCCGGTAGAAACTTTGGGGCACTCTTTGAGGTTCTATGTATTGGTTGAATAGATGATTCTGAGATTGTGTCATGCATATCGTATAATCATACCCATGGATACTTGAGGTGACATTGGAGTATCTAGGTGACATTAGGGTTTTGGTTGATTTCTGTCTTAAGGTGTTATTCTATTACGAACTCTAGGGCTGTTTGTGACACTTATAGGAATAGCCCACCGGATTGATTGGAAAGAATAACTTTGAGGTGGTTTTGTACCCTACCATAATCTCTTCGTTCGTTCTCTCCTATTAGTGAGTTTGTAGTTACTCTTTGTTGCATGTTGAGGAATAGTTATGTGATCCAATTATGTTATTATTGTTGAGAGGACTTGCACTAGTGCCTAGGCCTTGTTTACTATCATTGCAATACCGTTTACGCTCACTTTTATCATTAGTTACCTTGCTGTTTTTATAATTTCAGATTACAAATACCTTTATCTACCATCCATATTGCACTTGTATCACCATCTCTTCATAGAACTAGTGCACCTATACAATTTACCGTTGTATTGGGTGTGTTGGGGACACAAGAGACTTTTTGTTATTTGGTTGCAGGGTTGCTTGTGAGAGACCATCTTCATCCTACGCCTCCTATGGATTAATAAACCTTAGGTCATCCACTTGAGGGAAATTTGCTATTGTCCTACAGACCTCTGCACTTGGAGGCCCAACAACGTCTACAAGAAGAAGGTTGTGTAGTAGACATCAAGCTCTTTTCTGGCGCCATTGCCGGGGAGGTGAGTGCTTGAAGGTATATCTTTAGATCTTGCAATTGAGTCTTTTAGTTTCTTGTTTTATCACTAGTTTAGTTTATAAAAGAAAATTACAAAAAAAATGGAATTAAGGTTACCTCATATGCTTCATCTTTTTAATGTCTTTCGTGAAAATAAGGATTCCGATAATTCTGCTCAAGTGCTAGAAGAAGAAATCTATAAACTGTTTGGCACTAAATATTTGAATGATGAGCATGATTGCAATGTTGTTAGTATGAATTCCTTGAATATCCATGATGCTAATGATATGCAAAGCCGCAAGCTTGGGGAAGCTATGTTTCATGAAGATGATATTTTTTGTCCCCCATGTTTTGATGAGAAAATTTATTATGATGAAAGCATGCCTCCTATCTATGATGATTATTGTGATGACACATATGCTTTAAAGAATAATGATAACCATGAAACTTGTCATCTTGATTTCAATTTTCAATTACATGATAGTTATTTTGTTGAGTTTGCTCCCACTATTATTCATGAGAAGAATTTTGCTTATGTGGAGAGTAGTAAATTTTCTATGCTTGTAGATCATGATAAGAATGCTTTATGTGCTGGTTATATTGTTGAATTCATTCATGATGCTACTGAAAACTATTATGAGGGAGGAATATATGCTTGTAGGAATTGCAATAAATATCAAGTTTCCTCTCTATGTGCTTAAAATTTTGAAGTTATGCTTGTTTTGCCCTCCTATGCTAGTTGATTATTGTTCTCATAAGTTGTTTGCTCAAAAAATCCCTATGCATAGGAAGTGGGTTAGACATAAATGTGCTAGACATATTCTTCATGATGCTCTCTTTATATTTCAATTCTTATCTTTTATGTGAGTATCATTGAAATCATCATGCCTAGCTAGGGGCGTTAACGATAGCGCTTGTTGGGAGGCAACCCAACTTTATTTTTGTTCCTTGCTTTTTGCTCCTGTATAGTAATAAATAATTCATCTAGCCTCTGTTTAGATGTGGTTTTATGCTTTTAATTAGTGTTTGTGCCAAGTAGAACCTTTGGGAAGACATGGGGGAAGTCTTGTTGATCATGCTGTCAAAAACAGAAACTTTAGCGCTCACGAAAATTGCTGCCATTTTTATTTGGTTAGTGCTATTGAGTTAATTATTTTTGCAGATGATTAATAGATAAATTCCTCAGGTCCAGAAATTTATTTGAGAATTTTATTAGTTCCAGAAATATACGTTTGATCTAGATTACTACAGACTGTTCTGTTTTTGACAGATTCTGTTTTTCATGTGTTGTTTACTTATTTTGATGAATCTATGGCTAGTAAAAGAGTTTATGAACCATAGAGAAGTTGGAATAAAGTAGGTTTAACACCAATATAAATAAAGAATGAGTTCATTACAGTACCTTGAAGTGGTGATTTATTTTCTTATACTAACGGAGCTCATGAGTTTTCTACTTTAAGTTTTGTGTTGTGAAGTTTTCAAGTTTTGGGTAAGGATTCGATGGACTATGGAATAAGGAGTGGAAAGAGCCTAAGCTTGGGGATGCCCAAGGCACCCCAAGGTAATATTCAAGGACAACCAAGAGCCTAAGCTTGGGGATGCCCCGGAAGGCATCCCCTCTTTCGTCTTCGTTCATCGGTAACTTTACTTGGAGCTATATTTTTATTCACCACATGATATGTGTTTTTCTTGGAGCGTCAATTTATTTTGTTAGGATTTGCTTTCTGTTATTTAGAACAATGTTTTGCATCTTTTATTCCAATAAAAGTGGCATTGATAGTCTTTACTATGCCTATGTTACAAGTCCACTTGTTGCTGTTTGAAAACAGAAAGTTTACCACTGTTGCAATAATTCCCTTGAAAAGTCAGAATGCGATAAAATGCTGAAACCTTTTGAATATTAAGGTCTGGTAAATTTACTACAGTGGGAATTTTATTTCATAATTTTTGGAGCTAGGGAAGTATGGATGTTGCAGCATTCTTTACAGACTATCCTGTTTAGGCAGATTGCTGTTTTGTTTGCATTGTTTGCATATGTTTGCTTCTTTGATGACTCTATTTTAGGATAGGACTATTAAATATGCCGAGGCCTTTAGTATGAAATTTTGAATAATAATTTTAGTGATTTTCTACAGTAGAGTATGATAAGGTTTTGGGCAATGATTTATACTAACTTATCTCGCGAGTCCTTGTTGAGTTTTGTGTGGATGAAGCTTTTGTGATTTAGGGAGACCGTGATATGAGAGGAATTAAGTAGACACAAAAGCTCAAGCTTGGGGATGCCCAAGGCACCCCAAGATAATATTTCAAGAAGTCTCAAGCGTCTAAGCTTGGGGATGCCTCGGTTGGCATCCCACCTTTCTTCTTCAACAACTATCGGTTAGTATCGGTTGATCCTAAGTTTTTGCTTCTTCACATGATGTTTGCTATTATTAGATGTCATTTTATTTTGCTTTGCTTGCTGTTTGAATAAAATACCAAGATCTGAAATTATTAAATGTTAGAGAGTCTTCACATAGTTGCATAATTATTAAACTACTCATTGATATTCACTTATATCTTTCGGAGTAGTTTGTTGTTGCTCTAGTGCTTCACTTATATCTTTTAGAGCATGGTGGTAGTTTTATTTTGAAGAAATAGATGAACTCTCATGTTTCACTTAGATTATTTTGAGAGTCTTAAATAGCATGGTAATTTGCTTAAAATCCTTATATGCAAGGTATTCAAGAATAATAAAATTCTCTTATGAGTGTGTTGAATACTAAGACAAGTTTGATACTTGATGATTGTTTTGAGATATGAGGATAGTAATATTAGAGTCATGCTAGTTGATTAGTTGTGAATTTGAGAAATACTTGTGTTGAAGTTTGTGATTCCCGTAGCATGCACATATGGTGAACCGTTATGTGATGAAGTCGGAGCATGATTTATTTATTGATTGCCTTCCTTATGAGTGGCGGTCGGGGACGAGCGATGGTCTTTTCCTACCAATCTATCCCCCTAGGAGCATGCGCATAATACTTTGCTTTGATAACTTGTAGATTTTTGCAATAAGTATATGAGTTCTTTATGACTAATGTTGAGTCCATGAATTATACGCACTCTCACCCTTCCACCATTGGTAGCCTCTCTAGTACCGCGCAACTTTCGCCGGTACAATAAACCCACCATATACCTTCCTCAAAACAGCCACCATACCTACCTATTATGGCATTTCCATAGCCATTCCGAGATATATTGCCATGCAACTTTCCACCAATCCATTATTATGACACGCTTCATCATTGTCATATTTCATTGCATGATCATGTAGTTGACATCGTATTTGTGGCAAAGCCACCGTTCATAATTCTTTCATACATGTCACTCATGAGTCATTGCACATCACGGTACACCGCCGGAGGCATTCATATAGAGTCATATCTTGTTCTAAGTATCGAGTTGTAATTGTTGAGTTGTAAGAAAAATAAAAGTATGATGATCATCATTATTAGAGCATTGTCCCAGTGAGGAAAGGATGATGGAGGCTATGATTCCCCCACAAGTTGGGATGAGACTCTGTGCAGAAAAAAAGAGGCCAAAGAATCCCAAAAGAAAAAAAGAGGCCACAAAAAAAGAGAAGGCCCAAATAAAAAAATAAAAAAATAAAAAAATGAGAGAAAAAGAGAGAAGGGACAACGGTACTATCCTTTTACCACACTTGTTCTTCAAAGTAGCACCATGATCTTCATGATAGAGAGTCTCCTATGTTGTCACTTTCATATACTAGTGGGAATCTTTCATTATAGAACTTGGCTTGTATATTCCAATGATGGGCTTCCTCAAAATGCCCTATGTCTTTGTGAGCAAGCGAGTTGGATGCACACCCACTAGTTTCTTTTGTTGAGCTTTCATACATTTATAGCTCTAGTGTATCCGTTGCATGGCAATCCCTACTCACTCACATTGATATCTATTGATGGGCATCTCCATAGCCCATTGATACGCCTAGTTGATGTGAGACTATGTTCTCCTTTTTGTCTTCTCCACAACCACCATTCTACTCCACCTATAGTGCTATGTCCATGGCTCACGCTCATGTATTGCGTGAAGATTGAAAAAGTTTGAGAACATCAAAAGTATGAAACAATTGCTTGGCTTGTCATCGGGGTTGTGCATGATTTAAATACTTTGTGTGGTGAAGATAGAGCATAGCCAGACTGTATGATTTTGTAGGGATAGCTTTCTTTGGCCATGTTATTTTGAGAAGACATAATTTCTTTGTTAGTATGCTTGAAGTATTATTATTTTTATGTCAACATGAACTTTTGTCCTGAATCTTATGGATCTGAATATTCATGCCACAATTAAGAAGAATTACATTGAAATTATGCCAAGTAGCACTCCGCATCAAAAATTCTCTTTTTATCATTTACCTACTCGAGGACGAGCAGGAATTAAGCTTGGGGATGCTGATACGTCTCCAACGTATCTATAATTTTTGATTGCTCCATGCTATATTATCCACAGTTTTCGGCAATATTGGGCTTTATTTTCCACTTTTATATTATTTTTTGGACTAACCTATTAACCGAAGGCCCAGCCCAGATTTGCCGTTTTATGCCTATTTTAGTGTTTCGAGGAAAAGGAATATCAAACGGAGTCAAAACGGAACGAAATCAACTGGAGAAGTTATTTTTGGAAGGAAACCTACCGGATAGACTTGGACCCTACGTCAGAAGATGAAGGAGGTGCTCACGAGGGTACGGGGTGCGCCCCCTGCCTTGTGGCCCCCCCTTCGGTCCACCGACGTACCTCCTGCACCCATATATACCTACGTAACCTAAAAATTCCAGAGGGCACGATAAATCAGGAGTTCCGCGCTAGAAAGTAGCCACCAAAAACCAATCTAGACCCATTCCGGCACCCTGCCGGAGGGGGAATCCCTCGTCGGTGGCCATCTTCATCATCTCGGTGCTCTCCATGACGAGGAGGGAGTAGTTCTCCCTCGGGGCTAAGGGTATGTACCAGTAGCTATGTGTTTGATCTCTCTCTCTCTCTCTCGTGTTCTTGATTTGGCAAGATCTTGATGTATCGCGAGCTTTGCTATTATATTTGGATCCTATGATGTTTTCTCCCCCCTCTACTCTCTTGTAATGAATTGAGTTTCCCCTTTGAAGTAATCTTATTGGATTGAGTCTTTAAAGATTTGAGAACACTTGATGTATGTCTTGCCGTGGATATCTGTCATGACAATGGGATATCACGTGATTCACTTGATGTATGTTTCGGTGATCAACTTGCGGGTTCCCCCCATGAACCTATGCATAGGGGTTGGCACATGTTTTCATCGTGATTCTCTGGTAGAAACTTTGGGGCACTCTTTGAGGCTCTATGTGTTGGTTGAATAGATGAATCTGAGATTGTGTGATGCATATCGTATAATCATACCCATGGATACTTGAGGTGACATTGGAGTATCTAGGTGACATTAGGGTTTTGGTTGATTTGTGTCTTAAGGTGTTATTCTAGTATGAACTCTAGGGCTGTTTGTGACACTTATAGGAATAGCCGACCGGATTGATTGGAAAGAATAACTTTGAGGTGGTTTCGTACCCTACCATAATCTCTTCGTTCGTTCTCCGCTATTAGTGACTTTGGAGTGACTCTTTGTTGCATGTTGAGGGATAGTTATGTGACCCAATTATGTTATTATTGTTGAGAGGACTTGCACTATTGAAAGTATGAACCCTAGGCCTTGTTTACTATCATTGCAATACTGTTTACGCTCACTTTTATCATTAGTTATCTTACTGTTTTTATAATTTCAGATTACAAATACCTTTATCTACCATCCATATTGCACTTGTATCATCATCTCTTCACCGAACTAGTGCACCTATACAATTTACCATTGTATTGGGTGTGTTGGGGACATAAGAGACTTTTTGTTATTTGGTTGCAGGGTTGCTTGAGAGAGACCATCTTCATCCTACGCCTCCTACAGACTGATAAACCTTAGGTCATCCACTTGAGGGAAATTTGCCACTGTCCTACAAACCTCTACACTTGGAGGCCCAACAACGTCTACAAGAAGAAGGTTGTGTAGTAGACATCAGCTTCCTCTCTGTCGCTGAATTCTCAATATAATGGTCTCTTGGAGATCCATATGATGTAACTCTTTTTGTGGTGTGTTTGTTGGGATCGATGAACTTTGAGTTTATGATCAGATCTATCTTTTTATTTCCGTGGAAGTTATTTGAGTTTCTTTGATCTCTTATATGCATGATTGCTTATAGCCTTGCATGATTGCCTATAACCTTTAATCTATTTGTCTTGCAATGGGAAGAGGTGCTTTGTAGTGGGTTCGATCTTATGGTGCTTGATCCCAGTGACAGAAGGGGAAACGACACGTATGTATCATTGCTATTAAGGATAAAACGATGGGGTCTGTCTCTACATAGCTAGATCTTGTCTACATCATGTCATCGTTCTTATTGCATTACTTCTTTTCCATGAACTTAATACACTAGATGCATGCTGGATAGCGGTCAATGTGTGGAGTAATAGTAGTAGATGCAGGCAGGAGTCGGTCTACTAATCTTGGACGTGATGCCTATATAATGATCATTGCCTGTATATCGTTATGCTTATTCGAAGTTCTATCAATTGCCCAACAATAATTTGTTCACCCACCGTTTGCTATTTTTTCTCGAGAGAAGCCACTAGTGAAACCTACGGCCCCGGGTTTCTTTCTCATATATTTGCCTTTGCGATCTACTTTTCCTTTGCATTTATTTTGAGATCTATTAAAACAAAAAATAAAAAGTACCTTGCTGCAATTTATTCTTATTTATTTTATTTGGCGTTCGATCTATCAATCTACTACAATTTTATCTCACGTCTGTTTGCCTATCTTGAGGCGTCGTACCCGGAAGGGATTGACAACCCCTTTAACACGTAGGGTGCGAGGATTTGTTATATGTGTGCAGGGGCTGCTTACGTTGTGTTGCTTGGTTCTCCTACTGGTTTGATAACATTGGTTTCATATCTAAGAGAAATACCTACCGCCGTTGTGCTGCATCATCCCTTCCTCTAGGAAATACCGACGTAGCTTCAAGCGACATCAAAAGGAATTTCTGGTGCCATTGCCAGGGAGGATCTTCAACATATACCAGGTTCCTAATCACAAATCTCATCTCCTCGCTATTTACATTGTTTTCCATTTGCCTCTCGTTTTCCTGTCCCCCACTTCATGAAAATTTGTCGTTTTATTCCCTCTATTTTTCGTTCGCCGTTTTCTTGCCAGATCTATTTTTGAGTGCAATCTTGTTGTGTAGTCATCATGAATCAAGACAACACCATGTTATGTGATTTCTCAAATACCAACAACAATGGTTTTATTGGCACTCCGATTTCTCCTCCCGCCACTAGTGCGGAGTCTTGTGATATTAATACTGCTTTACCGAATCTTGTTATGAAAGATCAATTTTCCAGTACTCCTAATGAGGATGTTGCTTCCCATCTTAATACCTTTGTGAAATTATGCGATATGCAAAAGAAGAATATGTTGACAGTGATGTGGTGAAGATGAAATTATTTCCGTTTTCTTTGTGTGATTCTGTAAAAATTTGGTTTTCTTTGTTGCCTCGCAATAATATTGATTCTTGGAACAAATGCAAAGATGCTTTTATCACTAAGTATTTCCCCCCCCCCCCCACAAAAATTATTTCCCTTAGAACCCAGATCATGAATTTCAAGCAACTTGAACATGAGCATGTTGCACAATCTTGGGAAAGGATGAAAATGATGCTAAGGAATTGCCCAACTCATGGGTTAAATCTTTGGATGATCATACAAAAATTTTATGCGGGTTTGAATTTTGTTTCTCGTAATCTTTTAGATTCCGCCACGGGTGGTACTTTTATGGAAATTACATTGGGTGAAGCCACCAAATTTCTTGATAATATCGTGTCAAATTATTCGCAATGGCATACCGAAAGAGCTCCTACTGGTAAAAAAGTTAATTTGGTTGAAGAAATTTCTTCTTTGAGTGAAAAAGTTGATGCTCTTATGAAAATGTTGCTAGTAAAAGTGCTCCTATTGATTTGAATGATATGACTTTGTCACTTTGGTTGAGCAAAATACTGATGCCATAGATGTGAATTTTATCTCTCAAAATAATTTCAATAACAATGCTTATAGAGTTAATTTTAATCCTAGGCCTTTTCCTAGTAATTCCTCTAATAATTATGGTAATTCCTATGGAAATCAATCTTATTATAATAATAGAAACACCTCTGATCTTGAGAATAATATTAAAGAATTTATCAACACGCAAAAAGTTTTCAGCACTTCCATAGAAGAAAAGTTGAGTAAGATTTATGATTTGTCTAGAAGTGTTGATAGAATTGCTCATGATGTGGAAAAAATCAACATGAAATTTTTTGTGCCTAAAGTAAATGAATCAATTAAAGCTTTTTATGTTTCTATGGATGAAAGTAAGAAAAGAACCGCTATGCTTAGAGCTAAAAGATAATTTTTAGAAAAAGCGTTTTCTAGTGATTTCTCTCGCAAAAGTGATGAAGATCTTAAAATGATTGGTGTTTCTTCTGTTGATTCCTTGTTTAGTAAAGTTAAGATTGATGAAAATGGACTGGAGAAGAGTCAACTTTAGGTAGAAGGCGTCCCAATATTTCGGAGGGTGAAAATCTTGTTGAGAAAATTGATGAAAGTGGGTTTGAAGAGGTCAAAACTTTAGCTAGTGATGTGCCCACTCTTTTGCATTACAAAGACTTTAATTATGATAGTTTCTCTTTGATTGATTGTATTTCTTTGTTGCAATCCATGATAAATTCACCCCATGCTTATGAACAAAATAATGCTTTTACTAAACATATTGTTGATGTTATGATGAAAGCTTTTGAAGAAAAATTGGAATTAGAAGTATCAATTCCTAGAAAATTGCATGACGAGTGGGAACCTACTAGCAAAGTCAAAAAAATATGAGTATTTTTCTTTATGTGACTTGGGTGCTAGTGTTTCTACAATTTCGAAATCTTTATGTGATGTGTTTGGTCTTACCGATCTTGGAGAATGTTCTTTAAATTTGCACTTGGTGGATTCTACTATTAGAAAGCCTATGGGAATAATTAATGATGTTCTTATTCTTGAAAATAGGAATTATGTGCCCATAGATTTTATTGTTCCTGATATTGATTGCAATCCATCTTGTCCAATTATTCTTGGTAGACCATTTTTACGCACTATCGGTGCCGTGATTGATATGAAACAAGGCAATATTAAGTTCCAATTTCCTTTCAGGAAGGGTATGGAACACTTCCCTAGAACATGAATTAGGCCGCCATATGAATCAACCATGAGGGCATCTTATGGATCTCGAAACAAAGATGACAAAACTTAGATCCTTGCTTTATGCCTAGCTAAGGGCGTAAAACTATAGCGCATGTTGGGAGGCAACCCAATGAACAAAATTTATTTTTACTTTTTTCTTTCTGTTCTTGTGTGTTAGCACAATTATTCTACTGTTATGATTGTTTTTTTGTTTTAATTAGTGCTTGTGCCAAGTAGAACCAATAGGATCTTCTTGGGTGATAGTTGTTTGATTTTGCTGAAAAACAGAAACTTTTGCGCTCACGAAAACAATTCTTTTTTTTTACCAGAGCGTGATACAATGCCAATTATATTTGTAGAAGATTAATATAGAAATTACCCAGGTCTTCATAGTTTTTAAGAATTTTTTGATTTCAAGAAGTTTTCAAAATAGTCAGATTGCTACAGACGGTTCTGTTTTGACAGATTCTGTTTTCTTTGCATTGTGTGCTTATTTTGATGGCTCTATGGTTTTATTTGATGAGTTTTTGCCATAGATAATTTGGAATATAGTAGATATAATGAAAAAATAAAATATGAATTGGTATGACACAGCACTTATAGTAGTGATTTATTTTTCTCACACTAACGGATCTCACGAAGGTTTTGTTGAGTTTTGTGTGATTGAAGTTTTCAAGTTTTGGGTTATCTTACGATGGATGAAGGAATAAGGAGTAGAAGAGCCTAAGCTTGGGGATGCCCCGGCATCCAAAGCTATTATCCAAAAATGAGCAACCAACTAAGCTTGGGGAGGCCCCCGAGTGGCATCCCCTCTTTCTTCTAACGACCATCGCACTAGTAGAAAAAGGACCTAATGTGAGACACATTAGTGCCGGTTTGATTTTAGCCCGGTACTAATGGTACCATTATTGCCGGTTCGAACGGCTATGCATTAATGCTGGTTCGTGTTGAACCTTTAGTACCGGTTCGTGCCACGAACCAGTACTAAAGGGGTGATGGCAGGCTGGCGTCAGGCTGGAGCCCCACGATCACCTTTAGTACCGGTTCGTGTCACAGACCGGTACTAAAGGGGTCTGACCTATAGTACCGGTTTGTGACACAAACCGGCACTATAGGGCAATTTTCAAACTCTAGCCCCCCCCCTCGTGTGTCGCCATTTCAGTTCTGAAAAAATCAAAAGAAAATGATAAAAGCATCAAAAAAATAAAATCCTTCGAGAGGTAGTTATATTACTACATCTACTAGTTAGGAAAATTTGAAAACGTAAATTTGGACATGTTTTGCAAAAAGTGTAGGGAAAATGTAAAACGGCTATAACTTTTGCATACGATGTCAGAAAAAACGTATAATATATCAAAAAATTCAGCACGAAAATCCGCATCCGATGGAGACCGCCTACGGCCTGTTTGCAAATTTTTAGAATCCTCAAATTCCAAAACGAAAAAAAGATATGGTCAAATTTCAGTTTTTTTAAAAAAATTTGGTTAAATCTGGTCAAACTACTTATTCAAGAAGTATTAATGTTACTACATAATTATTCAAGAATATTAGTGTTACTAAATAATTATTTCAATTTTTTAAATTTTGGTCAAATCTGGTCAAACTATGGTCAAACTGTGGTCAAACTTATTCAAGAAATATTAGTGTTACTAAATAATTACTGTTTTTTAGAATAATAGTTTCAAACTCAAACGGTGAAACGTGTGACCTAATGCTCAAGCTAAACTGCTGAGGGTTAATAGGATTGACAGCTTACATTTGTCAGGAAAACAACAAAGTGCAGACTTGGAATGTAGGGGGAATAGAACTCTGAAGTTAAGCGTGCTCAGGCTGGGGGAGTGAGAGGATGGGTGACTGGCCGGGAAGTCAAGCGATTTGGAATGAGTGATCCACACTTGAGCAGTTAAGAGAGGTGATTAGAGACTAAATCATCAAATAATTCAGAAAAATTAAAAATCGAAAAAAAATCAAAAAAAATTTCCAAAATTTTCAAAAAAAACCTTTAGTACCGGTTGGTAACACCAACCGATACTAAAGGTCCCCCATACCAGGGCGCGAGCTCACGCCACGTGGTGGCACTTCAGCGCCGGTTCGTGCCGAACCGGTACTAAAGGGGGGGGCCTTTAGTGCCCACCCTTTAGTGCCGGTTATGGAACCGGCACTAAAGGCCCTTACGAACCGGCGCTAAAGCTCCGTTTTCTACTAGTGTCGGTATTTTACTCGAAGCTTTATTTTTATTCGTCACATACTGTAACACCCACGATGCGGCTATATCTCCCACATAGTAGGCATGTCGCAAGAGGGGTAATCTTTACACATCCCATGTACTGAATAAGAAAGGGATAAGGAGTTGGCTTACAATCGCCACTTCACACAATACATAAATATAGCATTACATCATACAGAATACAATCAAGGTCCGACTACGGAACCAAATAAAGAAAGACAACCCCAAATGCATAGATCCCCGATCGCCCCAACTGGGCTCCTCTACTGATCGTCCGGAAAAGACACATAGTAACATCCCAAATCCTCGTCGAACTCCCACTTGAGTTCGGTCGCGTCCCCTGCACTGGCATCATCGGCACATGCATATGGTTTTGGAAGTAATCTGTGAGTCACGGGGACTCAGCAATCTCACACCCTCGCGATCAAGACTATTTAAGTTTATGGGTAGGAAAAGGTAATGAGGTGGAGCTGCAGCAAGCACTAGCATATATGGTGGCTAACTTACGCAAATGAGAGCGAGAAGAGAAGCAAAGCTCGGTCGAGAAGCTAAATGATCAAGAAGTGATCCTGAAACTACTTACGTTCAAGCATAATACGAGACCGTGTTCTCTTCCTGGACTCCACCGAAAAGAGACCATCACGGCTACACACGCGGTTGATTCATTTTAATTAAGTTAAGTGTCAAGTTTTTTTACAACCGGATATTAACAAATTCCCATCTTCTCATAACCGCGGGGACGGCTTTTGAAAGTTCAAAACCCTGCAGGGGTGTCCCAACTTAGCCCATCACTAGCTCTCACGGTCAACGAAGGATATTCCTTCTCCGAGGACGACCCGATCAGACTCAGAATCCCGGTTACAAGACATTTCGACAACGGTAAAACAAGACCAGCAAAGTCGCCCGATGTGCCGACAAATCCCGATAGGAGTCGCACGTATCTCGTTCTCAGGGCACACCGGATGAGACATCCTACGAGTAAAACCAAACATCAAGTTGCCCCGAGGTGGCCCCGTAGTCTACTCATTTCGGTCCAACACTCAGAGGAGCACTGGCCTGGGTGGTTTAAAATAAAGATGACCCTTGAGTCCGTGAAACCCAAGGGAAAAAGGCTTAGGTGGAAAATGGTAAAACCAAGGTTGGGCCTTGCTGGAGGAGTTTTATTCAAGGCGAACTGTCAAGGGGTTCCCATTATAACCCAACCGCGTAAGGAATGCAAAATCAAGCAACATAACACCGGTATGACGGAAACTAGGGCGGCAAGAGTGGAACAAAACACTAGGCATAAGGTCGATCCTTCCAACCTTTACCAAGTATATAGATGCATTAAAGTAAACAAGATATAATAATTATATCCCAACAATAAACATGTACCAACGAGGAACAAACTCCATCTTCACCTGTAACTAGCAACGCTATAAGAGGGGCTGAGCAAAGTGGTAACATAGCCAAATAACTGTTTGCTAGGAAAGGTGGGTTAGAGGCTTGACATGGCAATATGGGAGGCATGATATAGCAGGTGGTAGGTATCGCGGCATAGCAATAGAGCGAACAACTAGCAAGCAAAGATAGAAGTGATTTCGAGGGTATGGTCATCTTGCCTGCAAAGTTCTCCGAGTTGACGAAAACTTGATCCTCGTAAACATACTCAATGGGTTCCTCAATCGTGTAATCGTCTCCTGGCTCTACCCAAAGCAAGAACACAAGCAAAGGAAACAACAATCAACCACGGTGCAATGCGCAAGCAACATGATGCAAAACATGACATGATATGTGGGATGTGATATGCAATGCATATGCGTGCTCCGGAAGGGAAAGATTGGTCAAGGCATCAACTTGGCAAACCAAGTATGCCGCTAGAAAGATGAGTTGATTTTGGTCGAAAACGATATAAAGATCACCGGAATCGGATGCACGGTTTGCAAATGGCAAGCAAAACAATAATGGCACAATTCTGCGACTAACAACACGATGCCATCTAGAATGCAACAAGAAACTAAGCTACTGCACTCAAACATAGCAACAAAGCACATGGCAGTGATCTACTCAAGATGCTTGACAAAAGATGAACACTGAGCTATGGCTAAATCAAACAAGAACAGTTTCAAACAAGCAAGGCAAATGTGCAAAAGATATCAGCATCACACACTTTGTGAAAATACTAACAAGTCAGGAATTAACATCAGGAAGCAATGTTTAGAGCAAGATAACAACATGCTATAGGAACAGAACATAGCAATACAAGGCATGGCAATATGGAACAAAATGAAGAGCACATCATGATGAACATTTTGATATACTACATGCACAAAACGGAGCTACGGATGAGGAATTATGATGCGATGAACAGTGGCTCAAAAAGTTACAGAGAAAGGGGACTTAGTGGAAAAAATATCACCTCCTAGAACAGATCTAGGGTTTCCCTTGGCACGGATCTCGAGGTGGCGGCGGATCTCGCTGGAGTTGACCCTGCGGCAGCCGGAGAAGCGGGGGAAGGAGCTGCGTTGCGCGGGACGCCGGAGCTCGCCGGAAGCCGAGGGAGGAGAGGACGGAGCGCGTGCGGTGCGGACAAGGCGGCGCGGGAGCATGGTGGCCGGGCGGCGCGGTCACCGGCGGGAGGCGGCGGCGAGGGAGCTCGGTGGCGGTCCTGGGAAGTTGGCGGCGAGGAGAGTAGGCGCGTGGCGGCGGCGGGCGGAGCGCTCGGGCGGCGGCGGACGGAACGGGCCGCGGGGGACGGAGGCGGGCCGGCGGCCCGGGGGCAGTGGCACAGCTACGTGGCACTCGCCGATTGGCCGGACGGCGGCGGCGGGTCTCGTCCGGCGCGGACGGACACATCCGGTGCGGAGCGGGGAGAGGGGGCTAGGGTTTGGACCCGAAATTGGACGGGGTGCACATATTTATAGATAGAAGGAGGTGGGAGTGTCCAAATGGAGAGCGGTTTTCATCCACGCGATCGTGATCGAACGGCCGAGAGGATGGAGGGGTTTTGGATGGGTTAATGGGCCAATTTGGAGGGGTGTTGGGCTGCAACACACACGAGGCCTTTTTGGTTCCCCGGTTAACCGTTGGAGTATCAAACGGACTCCAAATGGCACGAAATTTGACAGGCGGTCTATCGGTGGTCTACCAAGGCCGCTTGGCAAATCTTGGTCCATTCCGAGAAAGTTTAACACCCGCACACGAAAAGAGGCAAAAGGGGGCGCCGGAGGACGTAGGAGTGCCGGATCGCAAAACGGACAACGGGGAAAAAGCTCGGATGCATGAGACGAACACGTATGCAAATGAGATGCACATGATGACATGATATGAAATGCATGACAAGAACAAAAAGCAAAATGAAGACAAGAGCCCAACCACGAATCTCATAACTTAGAGCCGAAAATGGTTAGAGTCGGAGTACAAATATGGTAAGATACATACGGGGCGTTACCAAAGTTGGAAAAAGCGGTAGGCGTAAGCGAGGCGGTCGGCCTTCGCCTAGTGCTTAGGCAGTGCCTAAGTGCCCTAGGCGTGGCCTAGGCTGTAATATAATTTTTACTCGTAGTGTCTTTGTGATTATTATATGGGTGTTGATATTAGGTTAGGGCATATAAATAAGTTGATTACCATCTACTGCCATTGGAATATAACCCGTTTTGCATATTAGTGCGGTATGTGGCATGATTTCTTACTAGGGTAGATAATTCCTTGCTTGCCCTGCCTAGACCTCCATTTATGCCCTAGGCGAGGCGTTTGGCCACTGCCTAGCGCCTAGGCGTGCCTAAGCGCCTCCTAGGCACTGCCTTTTCCAACAGTGGGCGTTACACATACTATGTGTTTTGCTTGGAGCGTCTTGTATGATATGAGTCTTTGCTTGTTTTATTTTGTGTTTTAAGTCTTGATTCCTTGCTGAACACACCTATTTAGGAGAGCCAAAATTATGTCATGACTTGTTAAAATTGCTTTCTATGCTTCACTTAAATTTTTTATGAGCTATGGACTTGCTCTAGTGCTTCACTTATATCGAGCATGGTGTGGTTAGTATTTTTGAAGAAATGCTCTCTTGTTTCACTTAGATTTATTTGAGAGTTTGTAAAATTTTCAACAAATTCTCTCTTGCTTCACTAAAATTATTTTGATAGAAAGAAAAAATTTATGCTCATGATCTTCACTTATATTTGTTTGAGCTTATCAAAAGCAACACATGAAAATTAGTCCCAAAGTGATAGATATCCAAGAAGGATATAATAAAAACTTCCATGAAGATCATTGGACAAAATATACTTGATTCTTAGTAATAGTTTTGAGATATGATGATGTGATATGTGAGTTATGTTGATGAGTAATTATGCTTTAGTTAGAATATTGGTGTTATGGTTTGTGATTCCCTATGGAAGCACGAAAGTCAATAGTCATAGAATGAACTTATATCCTACTTGTGGTGCATTATTCGGTGTTAATTATGCTTAATGCTTGCTTATGAGATTATCCGTTTCTTGGTTGGTCGCTTCTCAATCTTTTGCTAGCCTTCATTTTGCACTAAGTATGATCTCTACTTGTGCATCCAAAATCCTTTAAACCAGTTTTGCCACATGAGTCCACTATATCTACCTATATGTGGTATTCTTTTGCCATTCTAAGCAAATTTGCATGTGCCATCTCTAATTTTCAAAATAAACTTCTCTTTTTGTGTGTTTGTTTCGCTCGCGGAGCGGTAAGGGCTGGCTAATATTTTCCATGCTCGATGTGTCATTCTCACGATGAGCGTTTATTCACTTGTCATTGCACGAGAGTAAGGCGAAGGTATTAGGGATGCCCAATCCCAAAATTAAAAATGAATTTACTTTATGTTGTCAAACAATAAAAATCCTTGGGAAGTGTTGGTATGGAAGGCACCCATGGATACGACTAGCCATGGAAAGTGAAAGTATGGTTGAAAAAGGAATAAAATTTATTTTCTGTTTGGGAACCGCCTATGATATATCTAGCATGGAAAGTGTTGGGAAATCTAAGTCATTTTCGTTGGTGGGATGGATACACCTCACAAAGTTTTTTACCTCTAAGTTTTTCGCTTTGAGCTTTGGCACCTCTACAAATCCCTACTTTCCTCTATGAAGGGCCTTTCTTTTACTTTATGCATTTTTATTTTTGAATTTCAGTCTCCATCTTCTCTTACAAAAGCACCACCTAGGAGGCAATATGATTGTACTTAAGTATTGGGTGTAGCTAATATGCGAGTGTGTTTCATGAATGGATCAATGGTTGAGCATGATGTGCTAGGGATAACTTATTTTAGCGTTTATATTTTGAAAGACATGGTTGCTTGTTGATATGCTTGAGTATTTAAATTATCATGTCAAAACTAGACTATTAAGTTGAGTCACATAAAAGTCCAAATGTGCATGCTATAAAGAAAAGAATATGATATGACATGTTAGGCAGCATTCCACGTCAAAAATTCTGTTTTTATCACTTACCTACTCGAGGACGAGTAGGAGTTAAGCTTGGGGATGCTGATACGTCTCCAACGTATCTATAAGTTTTTATTGTTCCATGCTGTTATATTATCAATCTAGGATGTTTTATAATCATGTTATAGTCATTTTATATCATTTTTTGGTACTAACCTATTGACATGGCGCCAGGTGCCAGTTGCTGTTTTCTGCATGTTTTCACATAGCAGGAAATCAATATCAGACGGAGTCCAAAAGCAACAAAACTTCACGATGATTTTTTGGACCATAAGGAACATAATTGGCCCTAGCTGCGCTTGGGGGGGTGCTCCGAGGAGAGCACAACCCACCAGGGTGCACCAGGAGACCCAGGCGCGCCCTGGTGGGTTGTGCCCACCTTGGGTGCCCCCCGGACCGCCTCTTTGATCCATAAATACCAATATTCCCAAAACCCTAGGGGAGTCGATGAAATATTCATTCAACCGCCATAGAGTCACTAGTAGAAAACAGGGCTTTGGTCGAGGCCAGGTCAGCCCATTAGTCCCGGTTCAGTCCAGAACCGGGACCAATGTGGGCATTGGTCCCGGTTCGTGAGCCCAGGGGGCCGGCCGGGCCACGTGGGCCATTGGTCCCGGTTCATCTAGACCTTTTGGTCCCGGTTGGTGGGATGAACCGGGACCAATGGGCCTCGCTCCTGGCCCACCACCATTGGTCCTGGTTGGTGGCTTGAACCGGGACCAAAGGCTCCCCTTTAGTCCCGGCTCATGTCACCAACCAGGACCAATGAGGTGCCTATATATACCCCTCGCTCGCGAGGAGAGCACCCCAGTGCTCTGTTTTTCTCTGGCCGAGGGGGAGAGGGCTTGGTGGTGCTCTAGCTCACCTCCTATGCACACAAGGTGTTCGATGGAATGCCCGAGCCACACTACTTAAGCTTTCTCCTCTCCAAGCTCGACCTCCAAGCTCCATTTTCCATAATATTTGTCTAGGTTTAGCGGTCCGTCACGCCCCGTCCCCGTCTTCACCGCCGTCGATCACCCGCGCCGAGCTCATCGCCGGCACCACCGTGGTGAGCCTCTTGTTCTTATCTTCTTTCTGACAGGAAAAATATTCTTACTTGTATGTTTACATATATACTTGTATTATTTTCTTACTTTTCTTATTGCATCTTATATAGTGCGATGGTTTTGGTATCCGCCCCTGTCTGCCCTCGTCCTGTCTATGATTCGGATGTGGTATATATATTATCTTTATAACTATTGGTTCATTTATTGTTTATGAAAATTATGCCGACCAACGTGACATAGATTTTATTTATGTAGGATGTATGTGAATCGGAAATGCCAACCGACCCTATTGTCGAGAGGTTAAATTTAGTTGAAGAAGAAAACAATTTGTTGAAGGAAAAAATAAAAAAAATTGAGGAGGAGAAGATGATATTGGAGTTGCATGTTGCGGATGTCGTCGATGATCACAAGATCAAGATGGATGCAATGCGCTTGAAGATTAGAAAGATTAGAAAGTATGCCATTCATACCGAGGCTTGGTATCATTATGCCGTTGGATCAATTGTTACCTTGGTTGCGTTATGATCGCATTTGTTTTCGCATTGAAATGTTTTACATAGTTTCAATGCATGGTTTAATTAATTAGATGCTCTGGAGAGCTATATGTTGTTAGATGAGAACTATGTATGCACTTTGGTTTTAATGTGATGATGAACTTCTATTAATTTGGACACTTAATTATATATAATGCATGCAGATGAACCGGCAATGGATGTACGGTGACAGACACACCTGCGAGTACATTAAGGGCGTGCATGAGTTTCTCGATGCGGCTGAGGCAAACAAGCAGAATGGTTTTATGTGTTGTCCATGCACTGAATGTGGGAATACGAGGTCTTACTATAACCGGAAAATCCTTCACTCCCACCTGCTTTACAAGGGTTTCATGCCACACTATAATGTTTGGACGAGGCACGGAGAAATAGGGGTTATGATGGAAGACGGCAAAGAAGAAGAGTACGATGACAACTATGTGCCCTCTGAATACGGTGATGCTGCAACGGGGGGAGCTGGTGAAGATCAAGAGGAACCAGACGATGTGCCCAATGATGCTGCAACGGGTGAAGCTGCTGAAGATCAAGAGGAACCAGATGATGTGCCCGATGATGATGATCTCCGCCGGATCATTGTCGATGCAAGGATGCAATGCGAAAGTCAAAAGGAGAAGCTGAAGTTCGATCGCATGTTAGAGGATCACAAAAAAGGGTTATACCGCAATTGCGAAGATGGCAACACAAAGCTCGGTACCGTACTGGAATTGCTGCAGTGGAAGGCAGAGAATGTTGTGGCTGACAAAGGATTTGAGAAGCTACTGAAAATATTGAAGAAGAAGCTTCCAAAGGATAACGAATTGCCCAACAGTACATACGCAGCAAAGAAGGTCGTATGCCCTCTAGGATTGGAGGTGGAGAAGATACATGCATGCCCTAATGACTTCATCCTCTACTGCGGTGCATACAAGGATCTGAACGCATGCCCGGTATGCGGTGCATTGCGGTATAAGATCAGACGAGATGACCCTGGTGATGTTGACGGCAAGCCCCCCAGGAAGAGGGTTCCTGCGAAGGTGATGTGGTATGCTCCTATAATACCACGGTTGAAACGTCTGTTCAGAAACGAAGAGCATGCCAAGTTGATGTGATGGCACAGTGAGAACCGAAAGAAAGATGGGAAGTTGAGAGCACCCGCTGACGGGTCGCAGTGGAGAAAAATCGAGAGAAAGTACTGGGATGAGTTTGCAAAGGACCCAAGGAATGTATGGTTTGCTTTAAGCGTGGATGGCATTAATCCTCTCGGGGAGCAGAGCAGCAATCACAGCACCTGGCCCGTGACTCTATGTATGTATAACCTTCCTCCTTGGATGTGCATGAAGCGGAAGTTCATTATGATGCCAGTTCTCATCCAAAGCCCTAAGCAACCCGACAACGAAATTGATGTGTACCTAAGGCCATTAGTTGAAGAACTTTTATAGCTGTGGAATGGAAACGGTGTACGTATGTGGGATGAGCACAAACAGGAGGAATTTAACCTTAAGGCGTTGCTGTTCGTGACCATCAACGATTGGCCCGCTCTCAGTAACCTTTCAGGACAGACAAACAAAGGATACCACGCATGCACGCACTTTTTAGATGACACTGAAAGTATATACCTGGACAAATGCAGGAAGAATGTGTACCTGGGCCATCGTCGATTTCTTCCGACCAACCATCAATGTTGAAAGAAAGGCAAGCATTTCAAAGGCGAGGCAGATCACCGAAAGAAGCCCGCCATGCGTACTGGTGATCACGTACTTGCTATGGTCAATGATTTACACTACGTAATATTTGGAAAGGGTCCCGATGAACTAGCTGTTCCGAATGATGCTGAGGGACATGCACCCATGTGGAAGAAGAAATCTATATTTTGGGACCTACCCTACTAGAAAGACCTAGAGGTCCGATCCTCAATCGACGTGATGCACGTGACGAAGAACCTTTGCGTGAACCTGCTGGGCTTCTTGGGCGTGTATGGGAAGACAAAAGATACACCTGAGGCACGGGAGGACCTGCAACGTTTGCACGACAAAGACGGCAAGCCTCCGAAGCAGTATAAAGGTCCTGCCAGCTACGCTCTTACGAAAGAAGAGAAAGAAATCTTCTTTGAATGCCTGCAAAGTATGAAGGTCACGACTGGCTTCTCATCGAATATAAAGGGAATAATAAATATGCCAGAGAAAAAGTTTCAGAACCTAAAGTCTCATGACTGCCGGATGATTATGACGCAACTGCTTCCGGTTGCATTGAGGGGGCTTCTACCGGAAAATGTCTGATTAGCCATTGTGAAGCTATGTGCATTCCTCAATGCAATCTCTCAGAAGGTGATCGATCCAGAAATCGTACCAAGGCTAAGGAGTGATGTGGCGCAATGTCTTGTCAGTTTCGAGCTGGTGTTCCCACCATCCTTCTTCAATATCATGACGCACGTCCTAGTTCATCTAGTCGACGAGATTGTCATCCTGGGGCCCGTATTTATACACAATATGTTCCCCTTTGAGAGGTTCATGGGAGTCCTAAAGAAATATGTCTGTAACCGCGCTAGGCCAGAAGGAAGCATCTCCATGGGCCATCAAACAGAGGATGTTATCGGGTTTTGTGTTGACTTCATTCCTGGCCTTAAGAAGATAGGTCTCCCTAAATCGCAGTATGAGGGGAGACTGACTGGAAAAGGCACTCTTGGAAGAGACTCAATAATATGCAGGGACGGATATTCTTGGTCTCAAGCACACTACACAGTTCTACAGAACTCTACCTTGGTGACCCTGTATGTCGATGAACACAAGAACAGTCTGCGCTCCAAACACCCGGAGCTGTCGATGAACACATCAGGACTTTCAGCAGTTGGTTGGAAACACGTCTCAGAAGTGACAACACTGTTTGTAATGAGTTGTACTTGTTGTCCAGGGGACCATCTTTGACTGTATTGACTTACAAAGGATACGAGATAAATGGGAATACATTTTACACGATCGCCCAAGATCAAAAGAGCACCAACCAAAACAGCGGTGTCCGCTTTAATGCAGCAACCGAGAGTGGAAAGGACACATATTATGGTTACATAGTGGACATATGGGAACATGACTACGGACCTGATTTTAAGGTCCCTTTGCTTAAGTGCAAATGGGTCAATCTGTTAGGCGGCGGGGTACAGGTAGACCCACAGTACGGAATGACAACAGTGGATCTGAAAAATCTTGGGTACACTGACGAACCGTTCGTCCTAGCCAATGATGTGGCACAGGTTATCTATGTGAAGGACATGTCTACCAAACCGAGAAAAAGAAAAGATAAGGAAGCGAATACATCATACAATGAGCCAAAGAACCACATAGTTCTTTCAGGAAAAAGGGACATCCTGGGAGTGGACGGCAAGACAGACATGTCTGAAGATTATGAAAAGTTTCATGAAATTCCTCCCTTCAATGTCAAGGCTAACCCAAGCATCCTGATAAACAATGAAGATTATACATGGTTACGGCGCAATAAGAAAATGACACAAGCGAAGAAAAAGTGAAGACTTTCTCCCGCAACTATTATGATGATACCATGCCAACTTTGTAACACACGAACATGCTACCATTGTCCGTTTTGTACATGCACATGCTATGTGGGTGAAATTATGATACCATGCCAACTTTCAACTTTTTCAGAGTTCATTTGAAATGCTTTCATGTCTTATGGTTCGGCCCTCATAATACCATGACCATTAGTCCCTGGCCCATGCCAACTTTCAACTTTCAACTTTCTAAAACTAATGGCACTAACAAAAAGTTTATAATTTTGCTCCTCGCCCCTGGCCCATGACCATTAGTCCCGGTTTGTGCCACAAACCGGGACTAAAGGGTTGGTCCTTGTTGCGGGCAGAGTTTAGTCCCACCTCGCCAACCGAAGGGGGCTCACACCGGTTTATAAGCCCTTCCCTCTCTGCCTTGTTGAGCTCCTCTCAAAGTGAAAATAGATGCCCTAATAGAGAAAAGTTTAACCTAAATTCATAATGAATTTCGCTGAAATTCATAGAAATTTAGTAGGAATTTAGGTTGAATTTTCTCTATAAGCGCATCTATTCTCATTTTTTTAGTAAGTTAATCACAAACTTGTGATTCAAACAATTTTCAAAGAATTCAAATTTTAACTATTCAAATTTTAAAACTAATGGCACTAACAGAAAGTTTATAATTTTCTAAAACTAATGGCACTAACAGAAAGTTTATAATTTTGCTAACCTAAAAGCAAACAGAATTAAAAGTTAAAGAAAAAAACAAAAGAAAATAAATAATGCGAAAAACAAATAAAAAAATAGGAAAAAAACTATTTTTATAGTGAAGTTAATCACAAAATAAAATAAATAAAGCAACAAAGAAAACAAAAAAACTAAAAAAGTGTTTTCAAATTTGAAAACTAATGGCACTAACAGAAAGTTTATAATTTTCTAAAACTAAAAGCAAAAAGAATAAAAAATAAAGCAAAAAACGAAAGAAAATAAATAATGCAGAAAAAAACAAAAAAACTGGAAAAAAATAGCAACAATAAGTATTTTGTTGTAAGTAGAAACAAAATAAAATAAATAAAGCAACAAAAAGTTTATAATTTTGCTGACCTAAAAGCAAAAAGAATTAAAAAATAAAGCAAAAAACAAAAGAAAATAAATAATACAGAAAACAAAACAAAAAAACTGGAAAAAAAATAAAAATAGCAACAATAAGTATTTTGTTGTAAGTAGAAACAAAATAAAATAAATAAAGCAACAAAGAAAACAAAAAAACAAGAGAAGTGTTTGCAAATTTGAAAACTAATGGCACTAACAGAAAGTTTATAATTTTTCTAAAACTAAAAGCAAAAAGAATTAAAAAATAAAGCAAAAAACAAAAGAAAATAAATAATGCAGAAACAAAACAAAAAACTGGAAAAAAATTAAATATAGCTACAATAAGTATTTTGTTGTAAGTAGACACAAAAAAACAAAAAAAAGTGCCACCTACTGGGCACCCACGGCCTGAATACGACTAGAAACCCTACCATGGGCCAGGATCCAGGCCCGCGGGAGGCCCAGTAGGCCCACAGGCACACATTGCACAGTTAGGCCCGAAAGCCTGCTTTAGAGAGGAGCTCGCGAGGGAAGGTGCACCGCACCTTATAAACAGGTGCGGCTCCCTCTCAACTAGCGAGGTGGGACTAAACATTTAGGCGCGGGGCAGCACAAGGCCTTTGGTCCCGGTTGGTGGCACCAACCAGGACTAAAGAGGGGCATTGGTCACGGTTCGTGCCACGAACCGGGACTAAAGGCTTTGCTATATAAGCAGCACTTAGCAGTTTCTCCAAAATCCATCCTTTCTTCTCCGCCCGATGCCCGCTGCTCTGCCTCGTCGCCGTCGCCGCCGAGCCGTTAGGCTGCTCCACCTCGTCGTCGCCGCCGCCTCCAACGCCGTCAGGCTGGTCCACCTCACCGTCGTTGCCGCCTCCGACGTCGTCAGGCTGCTCAACTTTGCCGTCGCCGCCGCCCTCGAACGCCACCTCACCACTATTCCTTTCTTCTTCTCCTCTGTCATGTTTGAATAATAATTTCCATGTTGTCAATATTTGTGGAAACTATGGACACCGCCCGAGACGTAGTACAAGAAGAGTTGTTGGGGGACATAATCGCACGAGGAAGTGATGCCGTCTGCTCGTTGTTTCTCAACGACACCGATGGTCTGGAAGCAGCTGGCTATGATTATGATGGCTCCGGTGACCTAATGCCGGTGCAAGAAGGAGACCGTGAGGACGGCTCCGGTGACCCAATGCCGGTGCAAGAAGGAGACCGTGATGACGTCTCCGGTGACCGAACCGAGTCCAGCCAGGTATATATATTAGTTAAGCTTCTGCTGACTAGCTAATTGATGCATTCATTGTTTTGGTATGTACACATATTAATTAAGTCTTTGTTCTTTTTTCTAGCCCTCCGGATCGAGCACAACTTCGGTAAAGAGACGAGGCCCGAAGAAAAAGTTGAGCTCGGATGAAAAGTTTGAGATCATATCAATCGCACCCGACGGCCAACCGATTGAACCCCTTCGGACAAAGAGCGCATTTGTTGCTCAGTGCGGGGTTTTGGTTAGGGACAAGATCCCGATCAGCATCCAGCAATGGTTTAAGCCGGCTATAGAAGACCCTGAGGTGTCTTATGTCAATGATATGCAGAAAAATGATCTTTGGACTGAGCTGAAGTCAAATTTCACCCTACCGCCAGAGGAGAATCCAGAGAAGCCAGTTAAAGAGCAATTAATCAAGTGTTTTGCTCTTAAGAGGATGGCAGAACTATTCAGGAGGTGGAAGAAAGAGCTGAATAAGTTTGTCGAAAATAATGAGACACCAGAATTCAAGGGCAGATATGAGAAGATCAGAGATCACGGGCCCGCATTTGTGGCCCACAAGACATCGGAAAAGAGTAAGAAGATGTCGGCGACAAACAAGCAAAATGCTACGAAGAAGAAGCATCACCATTGCACGGGGTCAGGTGGCTACCTCGTAGCCCGGCCAAGACTGAGAATGATCTGGTTGATAAAGGGATCGAACCAGAGACAATTAACTGGTCAGACCGTTGCCGGACTTGGTTCTTCAGGGCTGGCGGAACCTTGGACCCTGTAACAGGGAAGTGCATTTGGCCGAACGATCAAATGGACATACCAGTCAGGAAGCTTCAGCAGTATATCGAAGCAGCGTAGCAAGGGACGTTCTTTCCAGACAGAGAGAACGACGAGCTCACAATGGCCCTCGGGAATCCTGAGCACCCTCGACGGACACGAGGCACACCAGGCTCCATTCTGTGGAAGGTTGGGTTTCCGGACGTTGGCGGTTACAAATCCCATGAGAGGAGGAAAAAAGTGCAGCAGACCCAAATGCAGGCGCTGCAAGCAAGGGTACAAGCGATAGAGGAACGAGAAGCAAATCGCAGCAAACGTACTGCCGAAGCTTCCCCTGAAGCTACCCCGCCATCTCAATGGATAAGCAACGTGGCTTCCACCGAGCTGCTTCAGCCGGAGCATGCCTTGACGGCTCCTGCCAGCTATCCCGTGGATGCTATCACGGAGTCTCAAAATTGCCACCTTATGACACAATGGATGAATTTGAAGGTCAAGGCGGCTGTTGGCTCTGTTTATCCTACTGAACCCGGCGCAACTTTTCACTGTCGGCCGATTCCAGAAGGATATGCTAGGGTGATGGTGGATGAAATAACGGAGGGATTTGAGGACCTCCAGCTTGACCACCCTACCGGTGAAGGGGAGACTAGGCTGGGGTCTGCTCTGAAGACTCCATGCCTATGGCGGAAGGAGCTCATCAACCTTCCGAACTGGACGCCTCCGCCTCCTCCTCCTGCTCCTCCGGCAAGTCAGGGCACTCCGCCTCCTCCACCGCCTCCTCCTCCGGCGAGTCAGGGCACTCCGCCTCCTCCACCGCCTCCTCCTCCGGCAAATCAGGGCACTCCACCTCCTCCACCGCCTCCTCCTCCGGCGAGTGATGATCAGGGCACTCGACCGGCTCCTTCTCCAGCGCGTGGCGGCACTCCGCCTCCTTCTCTGCCTGCGCCGACGCGCCCTAGCAGCCAACCTCCTCCTTCTCCGCCTCGTCAGCAAGGGCGGAAGAGACCTGCCGCCGCTCCGGCTGCTCCGGCGCATCGTAGTCCTTCTCCTCCGCCTCGTAAGCAAGTAAAGAAGACAACCGCTCCGTCTGCTCGGCCGGCGTCTAGCAGTACAGCCAGAGGCGGGAGGACATACAAATTCGGTCCTTCTCTAAAGACTCCAAAGAAGTTACCATACGAGAGAACCCCGGAGGAGAACGTCGAGATCGCGCAAACCGAAGTGGATGACTGGTTTCAAGGGTTGAAAGCAAAGAGACATCCACCTCCGGAGGAGAAGGTAGATCTGGTGAAAGCGAAGCGCACTCTGGCTGCCCTGACAAAACCACCCAAGTCTCCGCCGAAAGGAAACTATGAGCGCATTATTGGAAAGGAATTTGCCGAAGCGGAGCGGTCAGGAAGTACTGTCAGTGATCAAAGGCTGAAAGAACGACGAGCTGGGAAACAAATTGCCCAGCTCAGCGAACAAGCGAAGCAATCGTGCCCCCCGCTCAAGGTGCCTAGCGACAACGTTGCTAATGATCCGAGGATGGTGCCCGGTTATAGCAATCTTGCCGAGATGAAAGATACGAGTACGGGAAGCATCTCGTCAAAGATGAAAGATCTCTATCAACGATGATGCGAAGATTGCATGATTGGTACTTGAAAATCTGCAGAGACTCTGGGGGGAGGAGTACTTTGTATGTGAAAGTTAAAAAGGAGCATGACCTCGTTGGAAATGAACTGTTGCCTGTTCCATTTGAGGAGTTCTTTCAGTTTTTCAATCAATTGTCCCTCGATAAAACAACGGTCACCTGCTACTGTCTGTAAGTAGTACTACTTCTGTCATTAAGTCTCTCTATATAGCTCAGCTCTTTCATTGCATGTATTTATAATCATCCTCACTATATTATGCAGATTGAAGATCACCGAATTGAAGAAAAGACAAGTCGGTGATATTGGGTTCATTAACACATATCTCATAGATGCAACTCAGGTTAAATTTCATGCCGCAGATACTGAGGCCAACTTGCTACGATCGTTGGTAATAAATGAAAACAAAGATATAATACTCTTTCCTTACAACTTCAAGTGAGTGTTACTGTCTTGTGCATATTCGGTTTCCCTTATATATATTAGTCAAGGTTATAATAATGTAATTGATGAGTTATGCATGTGTGTGCAGTTACCACTATATTCTCCTAGAGATTAAGCTTGAGCAGGGACTAGTAACTGTCTTAGACTCAAAACGAAAAGATCCCCAGGACTATGCGGACATGACTCAAATGCTCGAGAAGTAAGTTAAATCGATCATTATCCACCATATCAGCAACTTTCTTCATTTCCTGATATATCAAGTAATTGTTTTCTTTGTCTGGCAGGGTTTGGAAAAAATTCTCCAAAAAAGCTCTAGGACTCCCGAAGAAGCTGCAATTTAGACACCCGAAAGTAAGTACTATAGTAGCATGTTCCACGCATCTCCTATTGATTTGGCATTCTTGCTTATCAGTTTGATTGACCTCTATTTCTTGTAAAGTGGTTGTGGCAGGAAAAAGGGAATGATTTCTGTGGATACTACGTTTGCGAGTCCATCCGCCACACGGCCTGTGAGCGGGGCTACACTGACGAACAATATGAAGTACGTAAATAACAACATTCACAATTTTATTTTATTACCATCATTTGTGTTGAGTTTCATTCATTCATATATATATATGTATTGACCCCCTTCTTCAAATTAGATGTTTCAGAAGCGGGATGAACTCCTAGCACCAGCTCGCATGCGAGCAATTCAAGAGGAATTGGCGGCATTCTTTCTTGACCACGTGATCGCTGAAGACGGAGAATACTATGTGGACCATCAGTCCGTATGATTATATTTGTAAGAGATAATTATTGTATATATGTAGCCGGTAGTGTCGGATAGATATACGAGAACTTGTTGTTCGACCAATCTCTCGGAGAAGGAGAGGTGGTCGATATCACTTCTCTCTGTATGCATATATGTTCATGACGATCTTCTGTTTCCTTCGTTTGCTTACTAGCTAGCTAGCGTGTCTAGTTCTCTCTATACGTATGTATAGTACGTAGCATCGACCAAGCACGGACATAAGAGAGGACACTTCTCTCTATTAATTATAGCTAGCTAACACAATATATGAAACACCTAAATTAACCCCCCAAAACCCCCAACCACCCCCCCTTCAAAAAAAACAAAAACCCCGGCCACAGAAATGCAGACGCGTGGATGCCTATTGGTCCCGGTTGGTGCCACCAACCGGGACCAAAGGGTCTCCTGCCTGGGCTTCGCGCACAGGCCACGTGGAGGCCCATCAGTCCCGGTTCTGGATTGAACCGGGACTAAAGGGGCAGGGCATTAGTACTGACCCTTTAGTCCTGGTTCAGGAACCGGGACAAAAGGCCCTTACGAACCGGGACAACAGGCCCTTTTTCTAGCAGTGAGTCCAGAACCACCAGATCCTATCTAGACACCATCTCGGATGGGGTTCACCACCTCCATTGGTGCCTCTCCGATGATGCGTGAGTAGTTCTTTGTAGACCTTCGGGTCTGTAGTTAGTAGCTAGATGGCTTCCTCTCTCTTGCTGAATTCTCAATACAATGGTCTCTTGGAGATCCATATGATGTAACTCTTTTTGCGGTGTGTTTGTTGGGATCGATGAACTTTGAGTTTATGATTAGATCTATCTTTTTAGGACTTTTATAACTACCAAACGTTCGGATTTTAGCAATAGGCAAGAACAATCCTTACTTCACTCTATTTATATACATGCATGCATTAGAATGACTAAGTTTCCTTTGACGTGCACTCCTCCCTCTAATTACATGCATATATGCACTAAAGGACGAAAAGTTGATGTCATCCTAGATTCTTTTTTTAACTTCAAAATGTTTTGTAGCTCAAACCGTCGCTCCAATGGAAAAACCGTCTTCACAAAATAAATTCGTCTCGATGAGATTTTCGAAACTACATCCCATATTGATATGTTCTGATGACTTTTTTCCAGACCAAAGTTACCACATCTGAGAGACGTAACTTATCAATTATGTCATACATAAGTTACCGTGTCATTTACTCAAAAGTGACCAGGTATGTTTTCAACAAACTTTGTCCCATGGTCAAAAAGTGATTATGATGTTTGTAGTGAGTTATCAGCTCTGTTCTGTATATTACCATGTTGCACAAAAGTTATCGGGGTATTTTTTTCAACAATTTTAAGTCCCTTGGTCAAAAAATTATCACGATATTTGTATATGAGTTATCAGCTCTCATGTGTGTGTATTATCATGTTGTTTACAGAAGAGTCATTGGGAGGTATTTTTTAATAACATTTTTCCCTGGTCAAAAGGTTACCACGTGTGGATTTAACAAGTTATCAGCTCTATTGGATGTATATTACCATGTTATTACACACAGGTTATCAAGCTATGTTTTCAAAAAACTTTTATCCCGGGGTCAAAAGTTATCGTGAGGTTTCTAGTGAGTTATCAACTTTATTGTGTGTATACTACAGTGTTATTTGCACACAAAGTATCGGGAATATGTTTTTCAACAACTCAAAGTTGTAGCGGTATTTGTACCCAAGTTATCAGGTCTGTGATGAGGTTATTACCATCATATTTATAAAGAAGTTATCAGGTGTGTATTAACTTTTTTGTCGAGGTAAAAAGTTACCGCAATGTTTGTACCTAAGTTTATCAGGTCTGCGATACGTATATTACCATACTATTTAACACGAATGTTACTAATAGTGTGTTTTTCAACAACACCCATTATCAAAGTCAGCATGGGGATTTTGTATCTAAGTTATCAGGTCTACGGTGTGTCTATTACCATCATATTTATACAGCAATTATCTGGGTGTGTACTCAACAACATTTTTGTTGCAAGTAAAAACATTACAATAGTTTTTGTGCCTAAGTTACAAGGTCGGCCGTGTTTCTACTACCATCATATTTATATAGAAGTTATCACGAGTGCATATTAAATAAAAAAATTCCCACCTAAACTAGGTTACTGCAGTGTTTGTACCTCAGTTATCAGGTCCGCCGCATGTATATCACCGTACCATTTTACGTGAAAGTTACCAATGACATGGTGTAATTAAAATGGATCTCTTGTATTTTCTTAGGTAAACATATTTAAAAAACGATAAACAGAAAAAAAAACTATCAGATGGTGAGTACAAGAGCCCGGCTCAACTTAAATGCATAAAAATAATCTAACATGCAGCTAATCACAATGTAGAGCAAGCGTAGATGGTTGTTGGGTATGACCCACCAGGTCCAAGGTTCGAGTACCAACATTTGCTTTTTTAACGGGATTAAAAAGTAGACATCTCCAAAAAAGTAAGAGGTGTGGATATTGAGAGGGGGATCGGGAGATGTGCAGATTGAGCATGATTTTGGGATCGCGGAAAAAAAGACAGTTGGAGTGGACGGGATCATTCGGATCTATTCCAAAATTCCAAACGTTTGGAAAATACAAATTGCCATCTTTTCATATCCATGAAAGTTATTTGAGTTTCTTTGATCTCTTATATGCATGATTGCTTATAGCCTCGTATTTCTTCTCCGATATTTGGGTTTTGTTTGGCCAACTTGATCTTTTTATCTTGCAATGGGAAGAGGTGCTTTGTAGTGGGTTTGATCCCAATGACAGAAGGGGAACCAACACGTATGTATCGTTGCTTCTAAGGATAAAACGATGGGGTCTATCTCTACATAGATAGATCTTGTATACATCATTTCATCATTCTTATTGCATTACTCCGTTTTTCCATGAACTTAATACAATAGATGCATGCTGGATAGCAGTCGATGTGTGGAGTAATAGTAGTAGACGCAGGTAGGAGTCGGTCTACTAATGTTGGACGTGATGCCTATATAATGATCATTTCCTGGATATTGTCATGATTATTTGAAGTTCTATTAATTTCCCAACAGTAATTTGTTCACCCACAGTTTGTTATTTTTCTCGAGAGAAGCCACAAGTGAAACCTACGGCCCCGGGGTCTCTTTCTCATATATTTGCCTTTGTGATCTACTTTTCCTTTGCATTAATTTTCAGATCTATTAAACCAAAAATACAAAAATACCTTGCTGCAATTTATTCTTATTTATTTTATTTGGCGTTCGATCTATCAATCTACTACAAATTTATCTCACGTCCATTTGCCTATCTTGAGGCGACGTACCGGGAAGGGATTGACAACCCTTTTAACATGTCAGGTTGCGAGGATTTGTTATCTATGGGCAGGGGCTATTTACGTTGTGTTGCTTGGTTCTCCTACTGGTTCGATAAACTTGTTTTCATATCTCAAGGAAATACCTACCGCCGCTGTGATGCATCATCCCTTCCTCTTGGGGGAAATACCGACGTAGCTTCAAGCGAGATCAACTTTCTCAATAAACTGAGTAATATCGGCATTATATTCATAATTCTCATAGAAATATTTAAGTATAGCATAATTTTTAGATCTGTAAAGAGCATCATCAAAATCTTCATACTTTTCAAACAAGGAGTTAATTTCATAAGCACCCATAAGAGCAACAAATTCTTCTATTCGTTCCACATCATAGCAACCATATATACCATTAGCATAAGAAGCCAGTGCTACATTATCATTAAATTCACATGAAAGGAAGGTATGGAGCCTTCATCCTAGAGCAACAAGTATAATCATATCTCAAGCATAAAGTCCAAGCATACCATTGCAAATAATCAATTTGATCCCATAAGTGTTTCCCTTTTTGAGACAACCAATAATCCCTTAAGTATTCCCATTGAGCCAAAGTATCTCCCATTATCAAGTTGAATGGAGATTTATCAGGATTATGAAACTAATGTTTAACATTTTCCACATAACGAGCATCGAGAGTTTTAGGAGGTTCCCCATCTTCATGAGTAGCAAGTGCTACCTCTTGAGCACTGCGTTGGTTTTCCCCGAAGAGGAAGGGATGATGCAGCAAAGTAGCGTAAGTATTTCCCTCAGTTTTTGAGAACCAAGGTATCTAGTAGGAGGCTACGCACGAGTCACTCGTACCTGCACAAAACAAATAAATCCTCGCAACCATGCGAATAGGGGTTGTCTGTGGCACCCTGACTCGCATGGAGCAGGGGGCCTTCGCACGTTAGCCCAGGATAACACCTGACGCACGATAGGTCCATAATACAGCATTCCAGGTACAAGAATATTCATCAAATACATGTATATGAGATTACATCATTAATGAATACAATTATCTGGCACAGCCCTAAGGCTATTAAATGACAGCGGAAGTCTGATTGAATGGCGGCGGAAGTCTTGGTTTGGCAGCATAACAACTCTGGTTGGGCTCCACAACTCACAGGACTGGCAAGGTTACGGCCTAGCATGACGGATCAAGCGAACAATACGGGTATGACCTACAAAACTGGCATGACACGCCAAGTCAGTACATTGAATGTACTTGCAAGACAACCAAATACATAGCATCCAAAAAAGCAGAAGACAAAGCGAGAACCGAGCGCATGCAACATCCTACCTCATATTAATTACTAAACATGGCAAGATAAAAAAAATCAACTAAGCATGAGCACATCGTAGCATCTATTAACATGGCAATAACATGGCATATCAAAACATGCTTCTAACATGGCATAATACCATCATGAAACTATGCTGAAAATAAACTACCAATAATATCCAATGCAGACATATCATATTAACTTTATGCAATCATCTTCTGTTCTATCATGGTTCTTTAAATGCAAATAATGATATATTACTCATGCAATGTAACCAAACTTGTACACCGAGTCCCTCGGACTCTCTTATTAACGGGTTGCCTCGCAACTGAACAGTGATCTTTCTGGCGATCACAACGATGACCAACACTTGGTATCCAACACTCACCGAGACCTCGTCCCGTGATCATATCAAAATATCGTCGTGACTCCTCACGACTATCTCATAGTCCAAGTCACCATATTTTTGTTATCACATATTTATTTACCAACTTAATTATTTCGGTTTATCCTCCATTTCGACCAAGACCTGATAGTAGGACCTACTACGAACTGTCGCTATCGATAGACATTATACACTCTACAGAGGTAGCACACTGTACCCCCACCACGGAACCCATGGCCTCGTCATCCCATTCGGGTGGACCAACGGCATTCCGACGAAACCGACCTACTGCCATGACGCCCTCCCGGCCACTCCGACCCAATCCCAACGGGCTAGTCCTGGGTGGCCCCGTGTCTACCAAAGACACCCCGACCACCGTCATGGTCAAAACAATCCCACTCGGGGACTCGGTACCATAATCTCATCAACGAGCACACAAGATTATGTCCGCCTACCTGATCAGGGTAAGCACGCCCATAACCTTCCCTAGTGGGAGGCACCGACGAGAGGTCATGGCAATAGCTCGCATTAAGGCCTTCCCACAAAGGCAAATGTGGCTGCACTGAAAAAGTTCGATTTGGCGGCACTATGACTCGATCCCATTGATGACGGAGGAGGTTTGTTATTATTAAGTCATTTTATTTCCTTCTCCATCATCATGAGCATATATAACATGGATGCAACAATGATCATGCAGCATACAAATGCATGGCAAAATATCGAATTCGTCAAGTGCACAACTATAACATAAAGAACATGACAATAGCATATCAACGGTGAATTACAATCCTCATATCATTTTATAATGATGAAATGTAAATAAAGTAGAGTAGTGCCATGGCATTATTAATAATAACATTCTAATTAGCATGGCAAAAGATATCATGAAAACACAAGCATGCAAGACACAGAATAACTGCAGACGAAAACGATATGAAACAACTGCAACTACACACACACAAGGTGCAAGCAAAAGTCAAGATGCAAGTCCGGGCTCATGATAAGAGGTTGGCTTACCTGGTCATTTTCACTATGTGAAAATATTATGAAAATGACATCAACGGAACGATCTTGACGAAACGAAGATGTGGGCTTTGGATTCACCTGATTCGGAGTTACGGGTAAAAAGATACGGACGTTTAAAGCTCAGGGACTAGTCTATAAAAACATTTCTACAAACATGTCCCTAGTAGCTTAAACAGAACGTGTCTTTTCTGAAAATAGGTCTTCTAGAGAGGGAAACGTATTCCCGGCCGAAGTAGAGGAGAAATACGCCTTCTGAGGCTGAAAGCGTACTTCCCATAAATACGCTTTCGCGCAGGGAAAACGTATTTCAGCTCGAAGCCACAAAGGAGTACGCCTTCGCTTGGGGAAGGTGCACTGCCGCGAATGCGTCTCCACTTAATCTAGTCAGCAGGCCCGCCACATCAGTGCTGAGACAATGACCGGCGGGGCCCACGGCATCTTCTCTCTCCCTCGCCTGTTTCTTCTTCTCCATCGCGAGGCCGAGGCAGAGGAGCGCTGGGGCTCTCGTCGGGGCCGGCGACTGGAGGCACGGGAGGGCCAGGGCTCTCGTCGGGGCCGGCGACTGGAGGCACGGGAGGGCCAGGCGACGCGCGCAGTGGCTCTGCCACTCCATGTCGCGCCCGTAGATAGCCTCGGAGGGGCTCGGGGCAGCCTGCAGCGCCGGGGCCGTGGAGGTCCGCGGCGGCCAGAGACAGAGGGCGGCGGGGTCGATGGTTGGGTGGCTCCGGTAGGGGAAAAGGAGGGGCGGCGAGCCAGGGAGGATCGCCGGGGAGTGGCGCGTCCATCCATGGGCTCGGACTAGGCAGGGGACGGCCGGAGAGTGGTGCTGGTCACGGAGGCCGTGGACGAACTCCGGCTAAATTGTCGGGCTCCGGCGAGGGATTCGACCGAGCACGGGCACTGGGGTGGACTGGAGGGAGGGGAGAGGAGGTTGGGAGTGCTGGCTTGCTCGGCGAGGGTCACGGACGAGCTATTTATTGCCAGACGAGGAGCACCCGAGCTAGGCACCGCCGAACGTGTCCGGCCGAGGCTCTGCCAGCCGCAGCAGTCACGAGGACGTGCAGGAAGGCGACGAGGATGGTGCGGACGAGTGCCAGAGAGTCATGGAGACGAGCAAAGCGTGCGGACGAACGGAGGAAGAAGACATCAGGGAGGAAGACGACGATGCACAGGAGCACACTATTCCGGTCGTTGGCACGGATCGTCGGAGAAGAAAACGGAGGGGGCAGCGGTCCAGAGGGAAGACGACGACGAGGGGGAGCTGCTGGACATTAATGGCAAGGCCAGAGACGGTCGGGGCAGCGATGCCGACGACAATAGTGGCTAGACCACCGTTTTGGCTTGTTACACTCGTGGTCACCACTGGCATGGCGCGCTCTGGGGTTTTTACTGAGGTAAGATCATGTCTACCGCGTAGTCCTTCCAGCGTGGAGTATTACTACGGTAAAGGTTCGGGCAGAGATAAATGGAGCTGAGTAAACTAGGTCCACAAGTTTACTGCTGCAAACTTGATCACATCCTAGAAAGTAAACCAGAGAGGGTAAAAGGTAAACTTGATGTCTGGGAGGCTTGGGGTAGAAATGACTATGTTCCTGGGAGTTTTGAGGTAAAATGGATAACTATTTACCATAGTTGTTGTACAACCACCAAACTGACCCAAACCTGAATCATGATGAAGCACTCACTAGGAGTGATGAGTTAGGCTAAATCTTGGCAAAGCCTGATGATTTGAACATACCATGATGCTGTAAAAAGTTCATACCAAATGGACTCACCAAAATGGTACTTCCTTCACAGCTATCATTTCTGTCCAAAAACTTAAGAAAAATCCTCAGGGCAATTGGCCAGAAGATATGAGCCCAAATCTTGCGGAGATAGGTTATATAGGTAGGATAAGGCCTGGGAAAATTATCAGCCATAATGGAGCAAGATAAAATACACTTGCATCACAAACTGAAAAATTGGACAGAAAACAAGAATTGTTCCTGTGCTCACATAGTTCAATTGAATGAGATGAATCTTGGAGGAGTGTGATAATATGAGACAAATGGAAAAGTTTCAGCTCATTTTGATCATCCATGAGGGTACTTCCTTCACAGACAAGCAAATCTGAACAGAAACTTGAAAATTTTCCAAGGACGATTGGATAGATGGATTGAGCTGATTTTTTGGTATTCAGAGGTGATTTGTAATTTTTAATCACTCTGCCAAATTATAGCTCAATTGGACTTAGGAATAAAGCACTTCCTTTGCAAAATTTCAGACAGGGCAGAAACTTGCATTGGATCATGTGCTCAAATTATGATCTTTGAAGCATGGGCTTGGATGGAAAGGGTGAAGATATATCAAGTACAAGGTCCACAAATTATGTGGGAATTTTCCCTGCTATAAAAATGGTAGTTCCTTTGGAAACTGACAGAAATGCAATATTGGATTAAAATAGGAAAAGGCAATTTTCCATATTTAATTATGGCCAATATCTTTGCCAGAGCTTGGTTTAGGCATAAATATCAAATCCACCAATTCTCATGAATTTAGGAGATGACTAGCTATGCCTTTGTATTTTATTCCTCAGAAAGGCAAGAAAAGGAATAAATCATAATTCAAAAATATTGCATTGGACTTAGCAATATTTTTGCATATCCAAGGTTCAGAAAGTTAGGAGGATCTCTGGGAACAATTGTGAGGATCAACAGATCGAAGGAAATGATAGCTTCTTTGTAATCACAAAGGGCACATTCAAATTCCAAAAATTTGGAATTGGGGTTTGAGAGGGTTTGGGATGATGCAAATGAGGTCTTGCCCACTAAAAAAGACATGAGAAAGATTTTGAAGGGATGAAAATGACAAAATTTCTCAAAGTCTTCCAACAAACAAAGTAGAAAATTTTGAAAATGAGTGCCAGGAGAGAATAACAGCACAAAAATTGATAAGCCAATTTTGGGGTTGTTACATTGTCAATCCCTACATAGCCACTTACGAGAGTGAGATCTGATAGATATGATAAGATAATATTTTTGGTACTTTTGTGATAAAGATGCAAAGTAAAATAAAGGCAAAGTAAAAAAGCAAAGGAAATAACTAAGTAGTAGGAGATTAATATGATAAAGATAGACCCAGGGGCCATAGGTTTCACTAGTGGCTTCTCTTGAGAGCATAAGTATTCTACGGTGGGTGAACAAATGGCGCACCAGAGAAGTGGTGCGCCACTACTATATACTAATGGCGCACCTGGTGGAGATACGCCATTAGTGTGGAATACACTAATGGCGCACCAGGCAGAAGGTGCGCCACTAGTAAAACATTTTTTTTCATTTTTTCAAACATTCTAATGGCGCATCCGTGCAAAGTGCGCCATTAGTAGTTAGAACTACTAATGGCGCACTAGCGACTGAGTGCGCCAGTAATTTTTTTTTACTTTTTGGGAAAAAAACTTTCTAATGGCGCACCGCCGCTCGGTGCACCATTAGTACGCTTCCCCCCCCACTCCACCTATTCCCCTCCCTCCCTTCCTCCCCACTCAGTACGCCCCCTCCGCCCCAACCGTACGCCGCCGCCGCGCCTGCACGCCCCCTCCGCCCCCTCCGTCCCCTCCGTCCCCTGCCGCCGCCGCCCCGACCCCCGTCCCCGCGCCCCCACGCCCCCTCCGTCCCCTCCGTCCCCTGCCGCCGCCGCCCCGACCCCCGCCCCCGCGCCCCCACGCCCCCTCCGTCCCCTGCCGCCGCCGCCCCGACCAGGAGGAGGACGACGACGAGGAGGAGGAGACGACGACCGCCTCTACCTCAGCTCAGCCAGGCCAAGCGACGCCGAGCCGAGCGCCGCCTCCCTCGTCGTCCCTCCTCCGCCCGCAGCCGCGCCCTCGACGTCCTCCCACCCAAGCCGAGACGCAGAGACAGGTGAGTGGAGGAGCCTGCCGCGTTTCACCGGAGCTTCAACGCCCAGCCGCTGCCGGAGCTTCAACGCCGGCGTCTTCCTCCATTCCTCCATCCCCTCCCCAGGTGATTCCTCCCTTCTCCTCCACCCCCTCCCCTGGAAACCCTAGGGCCATGGCGGCATGTTATAATTTCTCTCCTGCATGCTTGTACTCGCTAGCAACGGCTTACAAGTCTAATTACTTCTCTCTGTACAGTTTAGTATTATTGACTGATGCATAATTAGTGTGGATTAATCGAACAAATTCCTCTTGATTCCTGCTGGTCCTCACAACACAAAACATTAATATTGTCACTCTGCAAATTATCAGCTGAGCTTTTCTTTCTTCTGAATCACTGTGCCTAGTTTTTTTACATATAATAATTCATTCAGAACAGCCTCCGCTGTTCTTTCTAGATCAAATTTTTTGAGGTTGTTTGGTTTGAAAAATTGTCTTAACAATATGCTTGCTAATTTGAGGACAGTTTGAGGCTTCTGTTCTTTTTCTTGTTTAGTTATGACAACTGTAGTGTTGCTGAACATCTTTGATCAAATGAAGGTGATTGAATCCAAATTGTCAACAGTGAGAATTTAATATGGTATTGGTCATTGTTTGTAATGTGCAGTTGTGAAGTGGCTACCAGAAGGAAACACTTTCAGACCAAATAGTTAGGCAAAAGTTTTGTTTTAAGCATCTTTATTCCATTACCAGTTTAGTATAATATATCCAAGGCACAACATTACCAGTTTATAGTCATATTTTAGCAACTTACCATTGTCCAAGCCATCAAAACCAAATAATGGGGTTGTTTGATCTGAAGAATTGTCAACAATAGGCTTGTAGTGTATTTGTTTATTTTGGGGTAGTTGTATTTAGTGAACAAAATAGACTACATTCAGTGACCAAACTGAAAGCATGCACTGATTGTTGCAAGTATGTTTTCATGTTACCAGATTTTTCCGGTTGATGGTTGTGTTATTTCAGTAGTCACAGTAGGATGATGTGATGATTGACTCATTTTACTTCTAACATTGCATATTTCATAGTCTACATAGTCTGCTGCATCAGTGCCTAGTCTCACCTTGCTGTTAATGTGCCCTGATAATGATGTATTTTGTCATAAAAATATATAGTGGACTGCCATGATAATGACATGGTCCTGTGTTTGCAAGCTGTCATATTCTTCAGTTTACTTGACTTTTGAGCCTGCTAGTAGTTTACTTCCATGAGTTGTTTTATTGACATGGCACATTTGCAATAGAGTTTTATATATCTTTAGCCACTGTTCATTAACAACAAGTCAGTTTTGTTTATAGTTGTGATCTTCTGAAATGACCCATTGGCGACTTCATTACGCGGGGATAATGATTTTGCAGGTACCCCGAGAGGCCCTTGAGTTTGCCGGAATGTCGATTAACTTCCGTTCCGGCAAATTCGGGTACTCCATATGTTTTATGATCTGTTGTAAGGGTACTAATTGGTCTCTTCTGCTGCTTATCAGAGATGGCGGGAAGCAGCCACCGCCGCTCTGCGACACCGCAGTACGAGTTGGATGCTTCCGAGTTCTTCACTATCATACTTGGGACTTCAGTATCATCCATGACGCAGGTATATAAAACGAGAGATCTCCCCTTCACCCATCTCATTATGATATCTGTTGTTTGCTACATCACTCATTGTCCCAAACTACAGAGGCTGCCTGACAGTTTTATGAACATGCTGATGGGTGAAGATCCGCCAAATAATGTGAAGCTGCGACAGGCCGGCAGCGGGTTTCGCAGACTGTGGGATGTGGAGTTGCTGATCAAGGAGGGCCACATGTACTTGTCTCTTGGGTGGGAGAAGTTCTACCATGCCTACGACCTGCGGCTGGGGTACTTCCTTCTCTTCAGGTACGACGACGACGCCACCATGCTCATAGTGAAGGTGTTCAACGCGACTATGTGTCGCATGCGCTACGCTAAAGATTATGATGCCGGTACGTTCTGCCTCTTCTTATTCCTCTACATTTGGCTTTGTCTCACATCGATTGTTAACGGTCATTGTTGCATTTGGACAGGTAATGGGAGCAGCAGTAGCGACAATGGCTACAACCAAAGCAGCAGCGACTATGGTTGTAGCGAAAGCAGCAGCGATTCTGGTTGTAGCGAAAGCAGCAGCGATTCTGGCAGCAACATAGACAACAAGAAGGATGATCCAGACTGGAGTGCGGGAGAAGAGGAGCTGAGTGGGGATGAGGAGCTGCAGGATGACGATGGGCATCAAGCTGAGGATGACCTAGCGCTGGTGGTGGCTGACCAAGGGGAAGAGATGGTGGTGGCTGACCATGGGAAAGAGATGGTGGTGGCTAACCATGGGCAAGAGATGGAGGTGGCTGAGGATGACCTAGCGATGGTCGTGCCTGAAGGTGGCCTCGCGATGGTGGTGGTGCCTGACAATGACCACGCACCGGTGGTGGCGCCGGCGATCCCACAGCTGGGCGACATGACCACGCCAGTTGAGGTAGAAGACTTCATCTCACTGCCTCCACCGCCTCCACCGCCTCGTCGCTCTTGGCGCATCAGGCTGAGGAAGGAGAAGGAGAAGAACAATGCATGAGAACTGAACTTTGTCAGGTATGTCAGATCTCCAAAATGATATATATATATATACTTAGTTACCTATGTTATCTCTAATATGCTTAGTTTCGTATAGGTTAGCTTCATTTTACCTAATTTGGCTCTAATATGCTAACTTAGAGCTTATATGCTTAGTTTCCTATAGGTTAGCTCCAAAATAACTTATGTTAGCACAAAATGATCAAGTTTACATAATAAGCTTATAGACTTTTTTCCTTCTTCTTTTCCAAAATGACATAGGTTAGCTTCATTTTACCTAAGTTGGCTCTAATATACTAACTTAGAGCTTATATGCTTAGTTTCCTATAGGTTAGCTCCAAAATAACTTATGTTAGCACAAAATGATCAAGTTTACATAATAAGCTTATAGTCTTCTTCTTATTTCTTTTCCAAAATTCTTCTTATTCTTCTTCTAGTGTTCTTCTTCTTCTAGTATTCTTCTAGTCTTCTTCTTTTTCTTCTTCTAACTTCTTGTTTATCATTTTGCAGACTTGATTTAATTCACGGAAGCTTGCATCAATGGAGTGCTTCTTTTCCATTTGTGTTTTTATTTTGTATCAATGTGAAACTTTTGTGAATTGATGGATAACGGTGTTGGATGAACAATGTGAAACTTTTGTAATATGTAACGATGGAACTATGTGTTGGCTATGTATGTATATATGATGGAACTTGTGTGTTGGCTATGATTGTTATATGGATGCTTGTTGTATATATATGTGTTGGATATCTCATAGGTGAAATAGTGACCTGAGATTAAGAAAAAAAATTAAAAAATTGTTACTAATGGCGCATTACCGTGTGGTGCGCCATTAGTATAGCACACACTAGTGGCGCACCATGGGCAAAACTAAGGGCGCACTGCCTGGTGCGCCATTAGTATACCCGATACTAATGGCGCACCAGTGGTGTGCCATTAGTAAAAAATTCTAGTGGCGTGATACTAATGGCGCACCAGTGATGCCCCATTAGTAGGCAAAACTGGTGCGCCATTAGTAGCCCTTTTCCTAGTAGTGACGCCTTAAGAAAAATGACATGATGTAGAGGGACAAACTCATGCAATATGATGAAAACCCCATCTTGTTATCCTCGATGTCAACAATACAATACGTGCCTTGCTTCCCCTACTGTCACTGGGAAAGGACACCGCAAGATTGAACCCAAAGCTAAGCACTTCTCCCATTGCAAGAAAGATCAATCTAGTAGGCCAAACCAAACTGATAATACGAAGAGACTTGCAAAGATAACCAATCATACATAAAAGAATTCAGAGAAGATTCAAATACTGTTCATAGATAGACTTGATCATAAACCCACAATTCATCGGTCTCAACAAACACACCGCAAAAAGAAGATTACATCGAATAGTTCTCCACGAGAGAGGGGAAGGACATTGTATTGAGATCCAAAAAGAGAGAAGAAGCCATCTAGCTAATAACTATGGACCCGTAGGTCTGAGGTAAACTACTCACACTTCATCGGAGGGGTTATGATGTTGATGTAGAAGCCCTCCGTGATCGATGCCCCCTCCGTCAGAGCTCCGGAACAGGCCCCAAGTTGGGATCTCGTGGATACAAAAAGTTGCGGCGGTGGAATTAGGTTTTTTGGCTCCGTATCTGATCGTTTGGGGGTACGTAGGTATATATAGGAGGAAGGAGTACGTCAGTGGAGCAACGGGGGGCCCATGAGGGTGGAGGGCGCGCCTGGGGGGGGGGGGGTAGGCGCGCCCCCTACCTCGTGGCCTCCTCTTTTGTGTCTTGACATAGGGTCCAAGTCTCCTAGGTCTTGTTCGTTGAGAAAATCATGTTCCCGAAGGTTTCATTCCGTTTGGACTCCGTTTGATATTCCTTTTCTTCGAAACCCTAAAACATGCAAAAAACAGCAATTCTGGGCTAAGCCTCCGGTTAATAGGTTAGTCCCAAAAATAATATAAAGGTGGATAATAAAGCCCAATAATGTCCAAAACAGTAGATAATATAGCATGGAGCAATCCAAAATTATAGATACGTTGGAGACATATCAAGCATCCCCAAGCTTAATTCCTGCTCGTCCTCGAGTAGGTAAATGATAAAAACAGAATTTTTTATGCGGAGTGCTACTTGGCTTAATTTTAATGTAATTCTTCTTAATTGTGGCATGTATATTCAGATCCGAAAGATTCAAGACAAAAGTTCATATTGACATAAAAATAATAATACTTCAAGCATACTAACTAAGCAATTATGTCTTCTCAAAATAACATGGCCAAAGAAAGTTCATCCCTACAAAATCATATAGTTTAGTCATGCTCCATTTTCATCACACAAGAATGCTCTCATCATGCACAACCCCGATGACAAGCCAAGCAATTGTTTCATACTTTAGTAATCTCAAACCTATAAACTTTCATGCAATATATGAGTGCGAGCCATGGACATAGCACTATGGGTGGAATAGAATATAATGAGGGGGGTTATGTGGAGAAGACAAAAAGGAGAAAGTCTCACATCAACGAGGCTAATAAATGGGCTATGGAGATGCCCACCGATTGATGTTAATGCAAGCAGTAGGGATTGCCATGCAACGGATGCACTAGAGCTATAAATGTATGAAAGCTCAACAAAAGAAACTAAGTGGGTGTGCATCCAACTTTCTTGCTCACGAAGACCTAGGGCACTCGAGGAGGCCCATTGTTGGAATATACAAGACAAGTTCTATAATGAAAATTCCCACTAGTATATGAAAGTGACTAAACAAGAGACTCTCTATCATGAAGATAATGGTGCTACTTTGTAGCACAAGTGTGGCAAAGGATAGTAACATTGTCCCTTCTCTCTTTTTCTCTCATTTTTTGGGCCTTCTCTTTTTTATGGCCTTTCTCTTCTTTTTTTGGTAATTCCTCACTTGGGACAATGCTCTAGAAAATGATGATCATCACACTTCTATTTATTAACAACTAAATGATTACAACTCGATACTAGAACAAAAGATGACTCTATATGAATGCCTCCGGCAGTGTACCGGGATATGCAATGGACCAAGAGTGACATGTATGAAAGAATTATGAATGATGGCTTTGCCACAAATACTATGTCAACTACATGATCATGCTAAGCAATATGACAATAATGAATGTGTCATGATAAACGGAATGGTGGAAAGTTGCATGGCAATATATCTCGGAATGGCTATGGAAATGCTATAATAGGTAGGTATGGTGGTTGTTTTGAGGAAGATATAAGGAGGTTTATGTGTGAAAGAGCATATCATATCACGGAGTTGAAGGAAATATGCCCTAGAGGCAATAATAAAGTTATTATTTATTTCCTTATATCATGATAAATGTTTATTATTCACGCTAGAATTGTATTAACCGAAAACATAATACATGTGTGAATACATAGACAAACAGAGTGTCACTAGTATGCCTCTACTTGACTAGCTCGTTGATCAATGATGGTTATGTTTCCTAACCATAGACATGAGTTGTTATTTGATTAACGGGATCACATCATTAGGAGAATGATGTGATTGACTTGACCCATTCCGTTAGCTTAGCACTTGATCGTTTTAGTTTGTTGCTATTGCTTTCTTCATGACTTATACATGTTCCTATGACTATGAGATTATGCAACTCCCGTTTAACGGAGGAACACTTTGTGTGCTACCAAACGTCACAACGTAACTGGGTGATTATAAAGGTGCTCTACAGGTGTCTCCAAAGGTACTTGTTGGGTTGGCGTATTTCGAGATTAGGATTTGTCACTCCGATTGTCGGAGAGGTATCTCTGGGCCCACTCGGTAATGCATATCACTATAAGCCTTGCAAGCATTGCAACTAATGAGTTAGTTGCAGGATGATGTGTTACGGAACGAGTAAAGAGACTTGCCGGTAACGAGATTGAACTAGGTATTGAGATACCGACGATCGAATCTCGGGCAAGTAACATACCGATGACGAAGGGAACAACGTATGTTGTTATGCGGTTTGACCGATAAAGATCTTCGTAGAATATGTAGGAGCCAATATGAGCATCCAGGTTCCGCTATTGGTTATTGACTGGAGACGTGTCTCAGTCATGTCTACATAGTTCTCGAACCCGTAGGGTCCGCACGCTTAAAGTTCGATGAAAGTTATATTATGAGTTTATGTGTTTTGATGTAACGAAGGAGTTCGGAGTCCCGAATGAGATCGGGGACATGACGAGGAGTCTCGAAATGGTCGAGACATAAAAATCGATATATTGCACGACTATATTCGGACATCGAAAAGGTTCCGAGTGATTCGGGTATTTTTGGGAGTACCGGGGAGTTACGGGAATTCGTATTGGGCCTTAATGGGCCATACGACAAAGGAGAGAAAGGCCTCAAAGGGTGGCCGCACCCCTCCCTATGGGCTGGTCCGAATTGGACTAGGGAGGGGGGCGCCCCCTTCCTTCCTTCTCCATTTCCCTTCCCTTTCCTTCCCTCCCACTCCTACTACTTGGAAGGGCTCCTAGTTCTACTAGGAAAGGGGGAATCCTACTCCCGGTGGGAGTAGGACTCCCCTAGGTCGCGCCATAGAGAGGGCCGGCCCTCCCCATCCTCCACTCCTTTATATAAGGGGGCAGGGGCACCCCAAAGAGACAACAATTGATCTCTTGATCTCTTAGCTGTGTGCGGTGCCCCCCTCCACCATAATCCACCTCGATCATATCGTAGCGGTGCTTAGGCAAAGCCCTGCGTCGGTAGAACATCATCATCGTCACCACGCCGTCGTGCTGACAAAACTCTCCCTCAACACTCGGCTGGATCGGAGTTCGAGGGACGTCATCGAGTTGAACGTGTGCAGAACTCGGAGGTGCCGTGCGTTCGGTACTTGATCGGTCGGATCGTGAAGACGTACGACTACATCAACCGCGTTGTGCTAACGCTTCCGCTTTCGGTCTACAAGGGTACGTGGACAACACTCTCCCCTCTCGTTGCTATGCATCACCATGATCATGCGTGTGCGTAGGAAATTTTTGAAATTACTACGTTCCCCAACAGTGGCATCCGAGCCAGGTTTTATGCGTTGATGTAATATGCACGAGTAGAACACAAGTGAGTTGTGGGCGATATAAGTCATACTGCTTACCAGCATGTCACACTTTGGTTCGGCAGTATTGTTGGATGAAGCGGCCCGGACCGACATTACGCGTATGCTTACGCGATGCTGGTTTTACCGCCGTGCTATGCACACAGGTGACTAGCGGGTGTCAGTTTCTCCAACTTTAGTTGAACCGAGTGTGGCTACGCCCGGTCCTTGAGAAGGTTAAAACAACACCAACTTGACAAACTATCGTTGTGGTTTTGATGCGTAGGTAAGAACGGTTCTTGCTAAGCCCGTAGCAGCCACGTAAAACTTGCAACAACAAAGTAGAGGACGTCTAACTTGTTTTTCCAGGGCATGTTGTGATGTGATATGGTCAAGACGTGATGAGATATAAGTTATTGTATAAGATGATCATGTTTTGTTGAAGTTATCGGCAACTGGCAGAAGCCTTATGGTTGTCTCTTTATTGCATAAGATGCAAGAGCCAAATAATTGCTTTACTTTATCGTTATACGATAGCAATAGTTGCAAGAGCAATAGTTGGCGAGACGACCATGTGACGACACATTGATATAGATCAAGATGATGGAGATCATGGTGTCATGCCGGTGACGATGGAAATCATGACGATGCTTTGGAGATGGAGATCAAAGGCACAAGATCATGATGGCCATATCATGTCACATATTTTGATTGCATGTGATGTTTATCTTTTATACATCTTATTTTGCTTAGTTCGACGGTAGCTTTATAAGATGATCTCTCACTAATTATCAAGGTACAAGTGTTCTCCCTGAGTATGCACCATTGTGAAAGTTCTTCGTGCTGAGACACCACGTGATGATCGGGTGTGATAGGCTCTACGTTCAAATACAACGGGTGCAAAACAGTTGCACACGCGGAATACTCAGGTTAAACTTGACGAGCCTAGCATATAACAGATATGGCCTCGGAACACGGAGACCGAAAGGTCGAGCGTGAATCATATAGTAGATATGATCAACATAGTGATCTTCACCATTGAAACTACTCCATCTCGCGTGATGATCGGACATGGTTTAGTTGATTTGGATCACGTGATCACTTAGAGGATTAGAGGGATGTCTATCTAAGTGGGAGTTCTTAAGTAATATGATTAATTGAACTTTAATTTATCATGAACTTAGTCCTAGTAGTATTAGCATATCTATGTTGTAGATCAATAGCTCGTGTTTAGCTCCCCTGTTTTATTTTTGATATGTTCCTAGAAAACTAAGTTGAAAGATGTTAGTAGCAATGATGCGGATTGGATCCATGATCTGAGGTTTATCCTCATTGTTGCACAGAAGAATTATGTCTTTGATGCACCGCTAGGTGACAAACCTATTGCAGGAGCAGATGCAGATGTTATGAACGTTTGGCTTGCTCAATATGATGACTACTTGATAGTTTAGTGCACCATGCTTAAACGGCTTAGAATCGGGACTTCAAAGACATTTTGAACGTCATGGACCATATGATATGTTCGAGGATTTGAAGTTAATATTTCAAGCAAATACCCGAGTTGAGAGATATGAAGTCTCCAACAAGTTCTACAGCTAAAAGATGGAGGAGAATAGCTTAAGCAGTGAGCATGTGCTCAGATTGTCTGGGTACTACAATCGCTTGAATCAAGTGGGAGTTAATCTTCCAGATAAAATAGTGATTGACAGAATTCTCTAGTCACCGTCACCAAGTTAGTAGAACTTCATGATGAACTATGATATACAAGGGATAACGGAAACGATTCTCAAGCTCTTCGTAATGCTGAAATCGAGGAAGGTAGAAATCAAGAAAAATATCAAGTGTTGATGCTAGACTAGACCACTAGTTTCAAGAAAAGGGCAAAGGGAAGAAGGGGAACTTCAAGTAGAACGGCAAGCAAGTTGCTGCTCAAGTGAAGAAGCCCAAGTCTGATCCTAAGCCTGAGACTAAGTGCTTCTACTGCAAAGGGACTGGTCACTGGAAGTGGAACTGCCCCAAGTATTTGGCGGATAAGAAGGATGGCAAAGTGAACAAAGGTATATTTGATATACAGATTATTGATGTGTATTTTACTAGTGTTCGTAGCAACCCCTCGGTATTTGATGCTGGTTCAGTTGCTAAAAGTAGTAACTCGAAACAGGAGTTGCAGAATGAATAGAGACTAGTTAAGGGTGAAGAGACGATGTGTGTTGGAAGTGGTTCAAAGATTGATATGATCATCATCGCACACTCCCTATACTTTCGGGATTAGTGTTGAACCTAAATAAGTGTTATTTTGTGAGCATGAATATGATTTGATCATGTTTATTGCAATACGGTTATTCATTTAAGTAAGAGAATAAATTGTTGTTCTGTTTACATGAATAAAACCTTCTATGGTCATACACCCAATAAAAATGGTTTGTTGGATCTCGATTGTAGTGATACACATTCTCATAATATTGAAGCCAAAAGATGCAAAGTTAATAATGATAGTGCAACTTATTTGTGGCACTGCCGTTTAGGTCATATTGGTGTAAAGCGCATGAAGAAAATCCATGCTGATGGGCTTTTGGAATCACTTGATTATGAATCAGTTGATGCTTGCGAACCGTGCCTCATGGGCAAGATGACTAAGACTCCGTTCTCCAGAACAATGGAGCAAGCAACTGACTTATTGGAAATAATACATATTGATGTATGCAGTCCGATGAATGTTGAGGCTCGCGGCAGGTATCGTTATTTTCTAACCTTCACAGAAGATTTGAGTAGATATGGGTATATCTACTTAATGAAACATAAGTCTGAAACATTTGAAAAGTTCAAAGAATTTCAGAGTGAAGTTGAAAATCATCGTAACAAGAAAATAAAGTTTCTATGATCTGATCATGGAGGAGAATATTTGAGTTACGAGTTTGGTCTACATTTGAAACAATGCGGAATAGTTTTGCAACTCACGCCACCCGGAACACCACAGCGTAATGGTGTGTTCGAACGTCGTAATCATAGTTTATTAGATATGGTGTGATCTATGATGTCTCTTACTGATTTACCGTTATCATTTTGAGGTTATGCTTTAGAGACGACTGCATTCACGTTAAATAGGACACCATCGAAATCCGTTGAGACGACGCCTTATGAACTGTGGTTTGGCAAGAAACCAAAGTTGTCGTTTCTGAAAGTTTGGGGCTGGGATGCTTATGTGAAAAAGCTTCAACCTGATAAGCTCGAACCCAAATCGGAGAAATGTGTCTTCATAGGATACCCAAAGGAGACTGTTGGGTACACCTTCTATCACAGATCCGAAGGCAAGACTTTTGTTGCTAAATTCGGAGTTTTTCTGGAGAAGGAGTTTCTCTCGAAAGAAGTGAGTGGGAGGAAAGTAGAACTTGATGAGGTAACTGTACCTGCTCCCTTATTGGAAAGTAGTTCATCACAGAAATCTGTTCCTGTGACTACTACACCGATTAGTGAGGAAGCTAATGATGATGATCATGTAACTTCAGATCAAGTTACTACCGGACCTCATAGGTAAACCGGTGTGAGATCCGCACCAGAGTGGTACAGTAATCCTGTTCTGGAGGTCATGTGTAACGCCCCGGACACACCCGCCGGTGGTCGTTACTCCTGGCGGGATCTAGACTGGCCCCACAGATCAATACTAGCCTTTTCTGCGCACTTTGTCCTCACTCGTGCGCACCCGGGAGCAACTTCCCGGTCGGTCACCCATCTTGACACTACCCCAAGCTGAGCACGCTTAACTTTGGAGTAGTGTCAGGATGGGTGACCGACCAGGAAGTTGCTCCCGGGTGCGCATGAGTGAGGACAAAGTACGCAGAGAAAGGCTAGTATTGATCTGTGGGGCCAGTCTAGATCCCGCCATTACATGTTGGTATCAGAGCCTTCCCCGACCTTAGGAGCCCCATTGCTTGATCGTTTTTAGCGGCCGAGTTGTGTCTAGAAAAATGTTTTGAGTCATCTAGGAATTATATATCGGAGAGTTTAGGAATTCTTTTTACTTCCCAGTCTCCTCATCGCTCTGGAAAGGCATCCTGACGTAGAGTTTTGACTCTTCTCTTCTCAAATTTCACTAAAAAAAATTTTAGGATCACGCGGGTATCTTGGAATCGTTCCGATGGTTTTATGATGAGAACATTGTCTTGGTGCCTCTTGTCACGGGTTTAGTGGAAGTGTCCTGGGGAGTTGAGCTCCGAGGTGTTGTCGTCATAATTTTATCGTTGTAGTTCTGGAATACCTGAGTTTAGTACGCCGACATCGAAAATCTCTTTTATGCAGTTCGTTGGTGAGATAACCTCGACGCCACCCAGTACTGGGGCGGGAGTTCGGGAGTATCACCATAACTTGTATAACGGATGCTTTTTTTTGAAGGTTGAGGTAGATGGTTTCCGAAGTTTTTCTTGGTTATGTGTTGAAGGATGGATACAGCTGGATGTAGGATTTGCTAGTTTGGGTGAGATATTATGCTTCCCCTGTATCCCCAACACCTGATTACATAACCGGAAAGGTTCGGGAGTTTCATAGGTGGGAATTCTTGTAGCTCTAGTTCTTCTTCCACGGATATTGGTTTGAGATTGGGATTTCTTACCGACTATTCGTTCTTGATCCGTACCTTGTTGATTTATTTCTCTACCTTAATTCTACGTGGCTTCTCAATTTATGGATATGTGACCATTTCAAGAGGAATGCACTCGTTCATTTTGTTCGGATGTGAAGACTATATGTTGCAATTTTCATTCCGTTGGATTCAGCTTCAATATTTGTCTATCAATGTGCTAATGGTGGTCAACCTCTTCAGCATGGCTCCTCCAACACGCACGATCCCAAATCCTGAACCGCCACCTCCTCCGGAGGCATGGCAAGTTGTGATGGCCGCAACCAATGCAAACACACAGTTGATCATGCAAATTCTTCAAGAGCGCAACCAAGGGAATCAAGGCAACAATCAGAATCACTTTGCTACACTCAACCAGTTCCTTGCTAACGGGCCAAAGACTTTCAGCAATCGTGTTGAGGCAACCGATGCTGACAATTGTCTTGTGGATCTGTGCAAGAATTTCGAGTGCAGTAACGTCAGGCCTAAGGACTTTGTCAAGTTCGCTTCCTTCCAACTCAAAGATCAAGCTGCAGAATGGTTCCAGCAGTACAAGGATTCCAGGGGTGGACGTGTGATCACTTGGGTTGAATTCCATCAAGATTTCCGAGCTCATCATATTCCTCAGAGTGTGGTTGAAAGCAAGCGTGAGGAATTCCGCAACTTGAAGAAAGGCTCTTTGTCTGTCTATGACTACAACAAGTTGTTCCAGAAGCTCGCCCGCTTTGCCAAGCAGGACGTCTCTGCTGAGAAGAGCATGATATACCAGTTCAGGGGTGGTCTCAGAGAAGAAATTCAGCTAGCTCTTGTCCTCTTTGAGCCCTTGAGGTATGATGAGTTCTACAACATGGCACTGAAGCAAGAGGCTGCTCAATTGAGGTGTGATGCTTCCAAGAAGCGAGTCAGAGATGTTACTCCTTCTTCCTCTACTCAAGTGGCCAAGCAGCAGAAGTATTGGCTTCCTCCTCCTCCGTTCCGTCAACCGTATCAGCAGAAGAGCAAAGGTGGCAGTGGATCTTCCCACCCACCCAACCCTGGCTTTCAGAACAAGACTTCGTCTCAAGCTCCAAGATCGAGTGCTCCGTATGACCGTCCGCTTTCAGAGGTCACGTGCAACAAGTGCCAACAGAAGGGTCACTATGCCAACAAGTGTTTCAACCAGAGGCGTCTTCCTCCTCCTCCTCCTGTCAGATCGTCAAGTACAGCTGTGGTCAAGCATAACCCCAAGCACGCCAAGGTCAACTTGATGAACGCAGATCAGGCAGAGGACTCGTCAGATGTCATTATGGGTAACCTTCCTGTTAATGATATTCCAGCTAAAGTTCTTTTTGACACTGGTGCATCGCATTGTTTCATCTCGAGACCGTTTACATCTAGGCATGAATTGGTTTCACGAGTTTTTCCTAGTCCATTAGCAGTTGTCTCTCCCGGTAAGCGCATGCATGCTAACTCCATCGTTCCGGATGTTACTATCACCTTGGGTGACTACAAGTTTCTGGCTTCTCCAACGGTCCTTGGTGACTCGGATATTGATCTTATTCTCGGAATGGATTGGCTTTCTAAGCACAAGGCTCAGCTTGATTGTGCAGCCAGGCAGATTCAATTGACTCATTCGTCTGAGGATGTAATTGTCTTTGCCACTCGTGATGATACTATCCGTCTGTTTTCTCTCAGTAAGAAGGGTGAACTCGATGCTATCTCACAGATTCCAGCCATTTGCGAATATCAAGACGCCTTTCCAGAAGAGCTTCCAGGAATGCCTCCGCACCGGCCAGTTGAATTCGTTATTGATCTTGAGCCCGGCACGGAACCTGTGTGCAAGCGTCCTTACAAGCTCGGACCTGAAGAGTTGAAGGAGCTGAAGAAGCAACTCGATATTCAAGAGAAAATGGGTCTCATCCGGCCTAGTTCTTCTCCGTGGGGTTGTGGTGTTCTTTTTGTGAAGAAGAAGGATGGAACAGACCGACTCTGTGTTGATTACCGTCCATTGAACAAGAAGACCATCAAGAACAAATACCCACTTCCCAACATGAACGAGCTGTTCGAACAACTCAAAGGTGCCCAAGTATTCTCCAAGCTTGATCTCCGTATGGGTTATCATCAGATTCGAATCCGTGAGAAAGATATTCCCAAGACGGCTTTCAGGACAAGCTATGGGTCATATGAATACACTGTCATGTCATTTGGCCTCGTCAACGCTCCTCCGACTTTCTCTCGCATGATGAACTTCATCTTCAATGCCTACACCAATGACTTCGTTTTGGTCTATCTCGACGACATTCTAGTTTTCCCGAAGAAGAAGGAAGATCATGCCAAGCACTTGCTTTTGGTACTCGATAAGCTCAGAGAACATCAGTTCTACGCCAAGTTCTCCAAGTGTGAATTTTGGCTCGATGAGGTTCTTCATCTTGGTCATATCATCTCTGCCAAGGGCATTGCGGTGAATCCTGAGAAGGTGTCTGCAATTGTGAATTGGGAACCTCCTCAGAACGTGAAGCAACTCCGTAGCTTCCTCGGTCTCGCAAGCTACTGTCGAAGATTCATTAAAAACTTTTCTAAGATCGCGAAGCCTCTCTCTAATCTTCTCCAGAAGCACGTCAAGTACGTTTGGTCTCCGGAGTGTGACATTGCTTTCAACACTTTGAAAGAGAAATTGATCACTGCTCTAGTTCTGACTCTGCCGGATGAATCCAAGCCGTACGAGGTCTTTTGTGATGCCTCTCTCCAAGGTCTTGGCGCAGTGTTGATGCAAGATAAGAAAGTTGTTGCTTATACCTCTCGCCAGTTGAAACCTAATGAGAAGAACTACCCCACTCGTGATCTCGAGTTGGCGGCAGTTGTGCATGCTCTTTTGACTTGGAGACATCTCTTATTGGGAAGAAAAGTGGACATTTTCACTGATCACAAGAGTCTCAAGTACATTTTCACTCAGCCTAATCTCAACCTCAGGCAAACTCGATGGGTTGAAATGATTCAAGAGTATAATCCAAGTATCGAGTATACTCCAGGCAAGGCCAATGTGATTGCTGACGCATTGAGCAGAAAGGCTTACTACAACAGTCTTATTCTCAAGCCTTATCAACCCGATCTTTGTGAAGCTTTCCGCAAACTCAATCTGCAAGTTGTTCCTCAAGGTTTCCTCGCCAACCTTCAAGTCTCTCCTACCTTGGAAGACCAGATTCGCCAAGCCCAGCTTCTTGATGCTATGGTGAAAAAGGTGAAGATTGGGATTGCCAAGAGTCAGCCCAAGTATAAGTGCTACCGCCTTGATGACAAGGACACTCTCTTCTTCAAGGATCGTATTGTTGTACCCAAAGGTGACCTCCGTAAAGTGATCACGAACGAGGCTCACAATTCTCTCCTCTCCATCCACCCTGGGAGCACGAAGATGTATCAGGACCTCAAGCAGGCTTATTGGTGGACTCGAATGAAGCACGAGATTACTCAATTCATGAATGAATGTGATGTCTGCAGAAGAGTGAAGGCAGAACACCAAAGGCCAGCTGGTCTCCTCCAACCTCTTGCCATTCCAGAATGGAAGTTTGACCACATTGAAATGGACTTCGTGACTGGGTTTCCAAAGTCAGCGTGGCAATGATGCTATATTCGTTGTCATCGACAAACTCACTAAAGTGGCTCACTTTCTGCCTATCAAAGAGTCGATCACTGCAGCTCAATTGGCAGAACTCTATACCTCTCGAATTGTCTCTCTGCACGGTATTCCACAAGTGATCTCTTCAGACCGTGGCAGCATCTTTACCTCCAAGTTTTGGGATTCTTTTCAGAAGGCCATGGGCACCAACATTCGCTTCAGCACAGCTTTCCATCCTCAAACTAGCGGTCAAGTCGAGCGTGTCAACCAGATTCTTGAAGATATGCTCAGGGCTTGTGTGATCTCCTTCAGCATGAAGTGGGAGGATTGTCTTCCTTATGCTGAATTCTCCTACAACAACAGTTTTCAAGCAAGTTCGGGCAAGGCCCCATTTGAAATTCTGTATGGCAGGAAGTGTCGTACCCCTCTCAACTGGTCTGAAACCGGTGAACGTCAGCTTTTGGGTAATGACTTAATCACAGAGGCAGAGGAAATGTGTAAAGTCATTCGTGATAACCTCAAAGCAGCCCAATCCCGCCAGAAGAGCTACTATGATAGTAAGCACCATTATTTGGCTTTCGAGATCAGAAAACATGTTTACCTCCGCGTCTCTCCTATGAAAGGTACTCGCCGCTTCGGTATCAAAGGGAAGCTTTCCCCCAGATACGTGGGACCTTTCAAGATTGTCAGCAAGAGAGGCGATCTCGCCTATCAACTCGAGCTTCCTTCAAACTTTGCAAATGTTCATGATGTGTTCCATGTCTCTCAGCTCCGAAAGTGCTTCAAGACTCCTGACCGCACCGTCAACTTCGAGGACATTGAGCTCCAAGAAGATCTCTCCTATCGTGAGCACCCAGTTGCTATTCTTGAAGAGACTGAATACAAGACTCGCAACAAGTCAATCAAATTTCTCAAAGTCAAGTGGTCACATCATTCTGACCGTGAAGCTACCTGGGAACGTGAGGATCACCTCCGTTCTGAGTACCCGGCGTTCTTTCAGTCCTAGATCTCGGGACGAGATCCTTTCATAGTGGTGGAGTGTTGTAACACCCCGGATATAACTTTCCCTATTTGTACTCCAACTCTTGCCGTTTTCGGCGTTAAGTTATTTTATTTTCTCGGGTTCGGGTTTTTGTCTCCGTGTGTTGTTATCATTGTCATGCATCTCATATCATGTCATCATGTGCATTGCATTTGCATACATGTTCATCTCATGCATTCGAGCATTTTCCCCGTTGTCCGTTTTGCATTCCGGCGCTTCGTTCTCCTCCGGTGGTCTTTTCTAGCTTTCTATTGTGTGTCGGGTTTAATCATTTCCGGATTGGACCGAGACTTGCCATGCGGCCTTGGTTTACTATAGGTAGACCGCCTGTCAAGTTTCATATCATTTGGACTTCGTTTGATACTCCAACGGTTAACCAAGGGACCAAAAAGGCCTCATGTGTGTTGCAGCCCAACACCCCTCCAATTTGGCCCAAAACGCACCTAACTCTGCTCCATCATCTAGATCGTTCGATCACGATCGCGTGGCCAAAAACCGCACCTCATTTGGACTCTCCTAGCTCCTCCAATGCCTATATATAGACCCACTCCCGAAATTTTCGGATCCCCTCTCTTCCTAATCCTAGATCCACCCTCACCGCGCCCGCTGGACAAAAATCTGCACCGAAGGACACGTCCGGGGTCCTCCCCCGCCGCCGCCATGTGTCCGCCTCCCATTCGCTCGGCCACCTCCCTCCGCCGCCGGCCCGGTTGAGCCCGGATCAGGCCCCCGAGCCCACCTGCTACAGCGCCGCTCGTGCCTCTCCCTCGCCTCCACGCCGCGCCGCCCGCGCCGGCGAGGTCTTCCACCGCCGCCGCCCCGCTCCGACTCCGGCGGCCGAGCTCGCCACCGCCCGCCGCGGCCACCGCCGCACTCGCCCGCGCCGCCCGACAACGCCACCGGCCGCGCCGCCCACTCCGCCATCCGGCCGCGCCCCGCACCACCCCGGCCTCGCCTCTCCTTCCTCTCCCGCCGACGAACTCACCTCGCCGGAGCGAACCGACGTTGCCGGAGCCACCTCGGGAGGCGTGCGATCTAGATCTGGATCGGGGTGAACAGTAACCCTAGAGGTTGTTCTTTTTTTGTCGAAGTCCCAAAACTTGCAGATCCATATGCTCATGTTCATAGCTCCGTAACTTTGCATCCGTAGCTCCGATTCATGCATATAGCATATCAAAATGTTCATCTCAGAGAGTACATCATTTCAATCCATTGCGTCATTTTCATTTGAGGTCATCTTGATGCCCGAAATGCTGTTAGAAGAGGGCTACTTGAGTTAATTGTCAGATCTGCTACTCCATTTAGGTTTTTGTCATTTTTGCCATGATTATTGTGTGCATGATATGCCCTAATGCTCTACATATGTTTTATTAAGGGTTTTGTCATCTTTCCAGAGGTGCAACCCATGTATTTTTGTGATGTGTGTGGTGACTAGTGCAAGCTTGCAAAGTGGTGCACTTGCTAATTCTGTTTTCAGGGACTTAGCTTTTCCACTAAGTCCTTGATCTGTTTATCTCATGTTGCCATATGTTCTTGTTGTTTTCCTAGTGATCCGTGCCTCTTTTGAGAATGATCAGTAAGGGAGTTTTGTTAATATTGTAGTGCTCTATCCATCCATGTCTTTGTTTGCAATTATGGAGCACCCTAGCTTGAGTCAATCGAGCTCTACTTCTACTACTTTGTGAATCTGGGCAGATTGTCAACTTGTTTGCAATTTTGCCGATGATGTTGTGTTGATCTGTGCATGCTATACTATTGTTCCTGCCATGTGTAGCTTGCATTTTGTGTGTTCTTGATAGATGTATGCTTATCTTGTCATGACTTGCTCCGTAGTGAGTGCATCGAGCCCGTAAACATGCCTACCTGAGTTATATTTCAGCATGTGTCAGTTTTCACCAAGTCTGAAAACTGATTATGGTTTTGCTATGTTCACATGCTTGCAATTGTATTTTCTGATCCCTTTTGGCTCAAGGTCACTAAGGGACTTTTGTTAAGCTCTTTGAGTAGCTCCATGTCATGCTTCGCTTAGCCATGTTCAGGTCCTGTAGCATGTAGTTTTGTTGCTCCGAAGAGTGCTACTTGGTCTGAAATTCCAGACAAGTGTTAATTTCACTAAGTCTGAGATCTGTTTACCATATGCATTTTTGCCATGCTTGTTTGAACCTGTTAATGGATGAATTGGCCGTAGCTCAGTGCTAGATTTTTGTTAAGCATCTTGAATGCATCCCTGCCATGTATTTTTTTGTTATGTTTGGGTGCTGTAGCTTGTTCATTTCGTTGCATTTAGATGGCTACTTGCTTTAAATCGCAGACCAGTGTCATATTTGAATCGCTTGCCATTTCCAAACCGTAACTCCGATTCCGGTGTTCTTTATATCGTTTTCAAGCGATTTCTTCTCATATTTCCAGTGGCACACTTGGATTTCCATGTTGAGGCCAGGTTCATGCATCCCCCGTCAAATCTTGCATATGCATCCCGCATCGCATCACGCATAGCATAACATCATTGCATCTTATTGTTTGAGCTTGCACGTGGTTGATCGTGTCCTTGTTTCCTGTTTGTCTTGTTTGGGTAGAGCCAGGAGACGAGTTCGCTAACGAGGAGCCCGTTGAGTCTGCTTTCGAGGATCCAGTCAACTCTGACAGCTTTGCAGGCAAGATGATCATACCCTCGAAATCACTACTATCTTTGTTATGCTAGTTTGCTCGCTCTTTTGCTATCCCAATGCTACGATGCCTACCACTTGCTTTCAAGCCTACCAAATTGCCATGTCAAACCTCTAACCCACCTTGTCCTAGCAAACCGTTGATTGGCTATGTTACCGCTTTGCTCAGCCCCTCTTATAGCGTTGCTAGTTGCAGGTGAAGATTGAAGGCCGTTCCTTGTTGGAACATTTATTTACTTGTTGGGATATCATTATATTGCCATGTTATTTTAATGCATCTATATTTTTGGTAAAGGGTGGAAGGCTCGGCCTCTCGCCTAGTGTTTTGTTCCACTCTTGCCGCCCTAGTTTCCGTCATATCGGTGTTATGTTCTCGGATTTTGCGTTCCTCACGCGGTTGGGTTATAATGGGAACCCCTTGATAGTTTGCCTTCATTAAAGCTTTTCCAGCAATGCCCAACCTTGGTTTTACCATTTGCCACCTAGCCTCTTTTCCCTTGGGTTTCCGGAGCCCGAGGGTCATCTTATTTTAAACCCCTCCCCCCCGGGCCAGTGCTCCTCTGAGTGTTGGTCCACCTATCAGCTGCCGGTGGCCACCAGGGGCAACTTTGGGCTGGCCTACCCGTACCTAGGACAATCTGAGTGTGCCCTGAGAAAGAGATATGTGCAGCTCCTATCGGGTTTTGTCGGCACATTCGGGCGGTGTTGCTGGTTTAGTTTTAACCTGTCGAAGTGTCTTGAAGAACTGAGATACCGAGTCTGATCGGAACGTCTCGGGAGGAGGTCTATTCCTTCGTTGACCGTGAGAGCTTGTCATGGGCTAAGTTGGGACTCCCCTGCAGGGATTTGAACTTTCGAAAGCCGTGCCCGCGGTTATGGGTAGATGGGAATTTGTTAATGTTCGGTTGTAGATAACTTGAACCTTAACTTAATTAAAATGAATCAACTGAGTGTGTTACCGTGATGGCCTCTTCTCGGCAGAGTCCGGGAAGTGGACACGGTGTTGGAGTAATGTTTGCGCAGGTAGCTCTCTAGTTTCTCACTCGCGCTTTGCCTCCTCTCCTCGCTCTCTTTTGCGAACAGGTTAGCCACCATATATGCTAGTCGCTTGCTGCAGCTCCACTTATATTCACCTTACCCTACCTTTTAAGCTTAAATAGTCTTGATCGCGAGGGTGCGGGATTGTTGAGTCCCTGTGGCTCACAGATTACTTTTACGCCAGATGCAGGGCCTGATGTTTCCGCTCCAGGTGACGCGCTCGAGCTCAAGTGGGAGTTCGACGAGGACTCTCAACGTTACTATGTTTCCTTTCCTAATGATCAGTAGTGATGCCCAGTTGGGGGTGATCGGGACCGTGTCGCATGTTGGGTCATCTTTTATTTTGGTGCCGTAGACGGGCCATGAGTGTTTCGATGATGTATGTTATTTATGTACTTGATTGACGTGGCGAGTGTAAGCCAACTATGTTATCCCTTTTATTATCTATATTACATGGGATGTTTGTGATGATTGCCTGACTTGCGACATATGCCTTCAATGCGATTATGCCTCTAAGTCGTGCCTCGACACGTGGGATATATAGTCACATCGAGGGTGTTACAAGTTGGCATCAGAGCCTTCCCCGACCTTAGGAGCCCCATTGCTTGATCATTTTCAGCGGCCGAGTTGTGTCTAGAGAAATGTTTTGAGTCATCTAGGAATTATATATCGGAGAGTTTAGGAATTCTTTTTACTTCCCAGTCTCCTCATCGCTCTGGTAAGGCATCCTGACGTAGAGTTTTGACTCTTCTCTTCTCAAATTTAACTAAAATTTTTTTTAGGATCACGCGGGTATCTTGGAATCGTTCCGATGGTTTTATGATGAGAACATTGTCTTGGTGCCTCCTGTCAGGGGTTTAGTGGAAGTGTCCCGGGGAGTTGAGCTCTGAGGTGTTGTCGTCATAATTTTATCGTTGCAGTTCTGGAATACCTGAGTTTAGTACGCCGACATCGAAAATCTCTTTTATGCAGTTCGTTGGTGAGATAACCTTGACGCCACCCAGTACTGGGGCGGGAGTTCGGGAGTATCGCCATAACTTGTATAACGGATGCTTTTTTCGAAGGTTGAGGTAGATTGTTTCCGAAGTTTTTCTTGGTTATGTGTTGAAGGATGGATACAGCTGGATGTAGGATTTGCTAGTTTGGGTGAGATATTATGCTTCCCCTGTATCCCCAACACCTGATTGCATAACCGGAAAGGTTCGGGAGTTTCATAGGTGGGAATTCTTGTAGCTCTAGTTCTTCTTCCACGGATATTGGTTTGAGATTGGGATTTCTTACTGACTATTCGTTCTTGATCCGTACCTTGTTGATTTATTTCTCTACCTTAATTATACGTGGCTTCTCAATTTATGGATATGTGACCATTTCAAGAGGAATGCACTCGTTCATTTTGTTCGGATGTGAAGACTATATGTTGCAATTTTCATTCCGTTGGATTCAGCTTCAATATTTGTCTATCAATGTGCTAATGGTGGTCAACCTCTTCAGCATGGCTCCTCCAACACGCACGATCCCAAATCCTGAACCGCCACCTCCTCCGGAGGCATGGCAAGTTGTGATGGCCGCAACCAATGCAAACACACAGTTGATCATGCAAATTCTTCAAGAGCGCAACCAAGGGAATCAAGGCAACAATCAGAATCACTTTGCTACACTCAACCAGTTCCTTGCTAACGGGCCAAAGACTTTCAGCAATCGTGTTGAGGCAACCGATGCTGACAATTGTCTTGTGGATCTGTGCAAGAATTTCGAGTGCAGTAACGTCAGGCCTAAGGACTTTGTCAAGTTCGCTTCCTTCCAACTCAAAGATCAAGCTGCAGAATGGTTCCAGCAGTACAAGGATTCCAGGGGTGGACGTGTGATCACTTGGGTTGAATTCCATCAAGATTTCCGAGCTCATCATATTCCTCAGAGTGTGGTTGAAAGCAAGCGTGAGGAATTCCGCAACTTGAAGAAAGGCTCTTTGTCTGTCTATGACTACAACAAGTTGTTCCAGAAGCTCGCCCGCTTTGCCAAGCAGGACGTCTCTGCTGAGAAGAGCATGATATACCAGTTCAGGGGTGGTCTCAGAGAAGAAATTCAGCTAGCTCTTGTCCTCTTTGAGCCCTTGAGGTATGATGAGTTCTACAACATGGCACTGAAGCAAGAGGCTGCTCAATTGAGGTGTGATGCTTCCAAGAAGCGAGTCAGAGATGTTACTCCTTCTTCCTCTACTCAAGTGGCCAAGCAGCAGAAGTATTGGCTTCCTCCTCCTCCGTTCCGTCAACCGTATCAGCAGAAGAGCAAAGGTGGCAGTGGATCTTCCCACCCACCCAACCCTGGCTTTCAGAACAAGACTTCGTCTCAAGCTCCAAGATCGAGTGCTCCGTATGACCGTCCGCTTTCAGAGGTCACGTGCAACAAGTGCCAACAGAAGGGTCACTATGCCAACAAGTGTTTCAACCAGAGGCGTCTTCCTCCTCCTCCTCCTGTCAGATCGGCAAGTACAGCTGTGGTCAAGCATAACCCCAAGCACGCCAAGGTCAACTTGATGAACGCAGATCAGGCAGAGGACTCGTCAGATGTCATTATGGGTAACCTTCCTGTTAATGATATTCCAGCTAAAGTTCTTTTTGACACTGGTGCATCGCATTGTTTCATCTCGAGACCGTTTACATCTAGGCATGAATTGGTTTCACAAGTTTTGCCTAGTCCATTAGCAGTTGTCTCTCCCGGTAAGTGCATGCGTGCTAACTCCATCGTTCCGGATGTTACTATCACCTTGGGTGACTACAAGTTTCTGGCTTCTCCAACGGTCCTTGGTGACTCGGATATTGATCTTATTCTCGGAATGGATTGGCTTTATAAGCACAAGGCTCAACTTGATTGTGCAGCCAGGCAGATTCAATTGACTCATTCGTCTGAGGATGTAATTGTCTTTGCCGCTTGTGATGATACTATCCGTCTGTTTTCTCTCAATAAGAAGGGTGAACTCGATGCTATCTCGCAGATTCCGGTCGTTTGCGAATATCAAGACGTCTTTCCAGAAGAGCTTCCAGGAATGCCTCCGCACCGGCCAGTTGAATTCGTAATTGATCTTGAGCCCGACACGGAACCTGTGTGCAAGCGTCCTTACAAGCTCGGACCTGAAGAGTTGAAGGAGCTGAAGAAGCAACTCGATATTCAAGAGAAAATGGGTCTCATCCGGCCTAGTTCTTCTTCGTGGGGTTGTGGTGTTCTTTTTGTGAAGAAGAAGGATGGAACAGACCGACTCTGTGTTGATTACCATCCATTGAACAAGAAGACCATCAAGAACAAATACCCACTTCCCAACATCAACGAGCTGTTCGAACAACTCAAAGGTGCCCAAGTATTCTCCAAGCTTGATCTCCGTATGGGTTATCATCAGATTCGAATCCGTGAGCAAGATATTCCCAAGACGGCTTTCAGGACAAGCTATGGGTCATATGAATACACTGTCATGTCATTTGGCCTCGTCAACGCTCCTCCGACTTTCTCTCACATGATGAACTTCATCTTCAATGCCTACACCAATGACTTCGTTTTGGTCTATCTCGACGACATTCTGGTTTTCTCGAAGAACAAGTAAGATCATGCCAAGCACTTGCATTTGGTACTCGATAAGCTCAGAGAACATCAGTTCTACGCCAAGTTCTCCAAGTGTGAATTTTGGCTCGATGAGGTTCTTTATCTTGGTCATATCATCTCTGCCAAGGGCATTGCGGTGAATCCTGAGAAGGTGTCTGCAATTGTGAATTGGGAACCTCCTCAAAACGTGAAGCAACTCCGTAGCTTCCTCGGTCCCGCAAGCTACTGTCGAAGATTCTTGAAAACTTTTCTAAGATCGCGAAGCCTCTCTCTAATCTTCTACAGAAGCACGTCAAGTACGTTTGGTCTCCGGAGTGTGACATTGCTTTCAACACTTTGAAAGAGAAATTGATCACTGCTCCAGTTCTGACTCCGCCGGATGAATCCAAGCCGTACGAGGTCTTTTGTGATGCCTCTCTCCAAGGTCTTGGCGCAGTGTTGATGCAAGAGAAGAAAGTTGTTGCTTATACCTCTCGCCAGTTGAAACCTAATGAGAAGAACTACCCCACTCATGATCTTGAGTTGGCGGCAGTTGTGCATGCTCTTTTGACTTGGAGACATCTCTTATTGGGAAGAAAAGTGGACATTTTCACTAATCACAAGAGTCTCAAGTACATTTTCAATCAGCCTAATCTCAACCTCAGGCAAACTCGATGGGTCGAAATGATTCAAGAGTATAATCCGAGTATCGAGTATACTCCAGGCAAGGCCAATGTGATTGCTGACGCATTGAGCAGAAAGGCTTACTGCAACAGTCTTATTCTCAAGCCTTATCAAACCGAGCTTTGTGAAGCTTTCCGCAAACATTGCTTTCAACATGAAAGAAAGCTAGAAAAGACCACCGGAGGAGAACGAAGCGCCGGAATGCAAAACGGACAACGGGGAAAATGCTCGAATGCATGAGATGAACACGTATGCAAATGCAATGCACATGATGACATGATATGAGATGCATGACAACGATAACAACACACGGAGACAAAAACCCGAACCCGAGAAAATAAAATAACTTAACGCCGAAAATGGCTAGAGTTGGAGTACAAATAGGGAAAGTTACATCCAGGGTGTTACATCATGTTACTTGACCCTGACGAGCCTACGAACTATGAGGAAGTGATGATGAGCCCAGATTCCACGAAATGGCTTGAGGCCTTGAAATCTGAGATGAGATCCATGTATGAGAACAAAGTATGGACTTTGATTGACTTGCCCGATGATCGGCGAGCCATTGAGATTAAATGGATCTTCAAGAGGAAGACGGACGCTGATAGTAGTGTTACTATCTACAAAGCTAGATTGTCGCAAAAAGGTTTTCGACAAGTTCAAGGTGTTGACTACGATGAGAGTTTCTCACTCGTATCTATGCTTAAGTCTGTCCGAATCATGTTAGCAATTGCGCATTTTATGAAATCTGGCAAATGGATAAACAAAACTGCATTCTTTAATGGATTATTAAAGAAGAGTTGTATATGATGCAACCAGAAGGTTTTGTCAATGCTAAAGGTACTAACAAAATATGCAAGCTCCAGCGATCCATCTATGGACTAATGCAAGCATCTCGGAGTTGGAATATACGCTTTGATAAGTTGATCAAAGCATATAGTTTTATACAGACTTGCGGTGAAGCCTGTATTTACAAGAAAGTGAGTGGGAGCACTACAACATTTCTGATAAGTATATGTGAATGACATATTGTTGATCGGAGATAATGTAGAATTATTCTACAAAGCATAAAGGAGTGTTTGAAAGGAGTTTTTCGAAGAAAGACCTCGGTGAAACTGCTTACATATTGAGCATCAAGATCTATAGAGATAGATCAAGACGCTTGATAAGTTTTTCAATGAGTACATACCTTGACAAGATTTTGAAGTAGTTCAAAATGGAACAGTCAAAGAAAGAGTTCTTGCCTGTATTACAAGGTGTGAAACTGAGTAAGACTCAAAGCCCGACCACGGCAGAAGATAGAAAGAGAATGAAAGTCATTCCCTATGCCTTGGCCATAGGTTCTATAAAATATGCCATGCTATGTACCAAACCTATTGTATACCCTGCCCTGAGTTCGGCAAGGGAGTACAATAGTGATCTAGGATTAGATCACTGGACATTGGTCAAAATTATCCTTAGTGGAATAAGGATATGTTTTTCGATTATGGAAGTGACAAAAGGTTCGTTGTAAAGGGTTACATCGATGCAAATTTTGACACTGATCCAGATGACTCTAAATCTCAATCTGGATACATATTGAAAGTGGGAGCAATTAGCTAGAGCAGCTCTGTGCAGAGCATTGTTGACATAGAAATTTGCAAAATACTTACAGATCTGAATGTGGCAGACCCGTTGACTAAACTTCTCTCACAAGAAAAACATGATCACACCTCAGTATTCTTTGGGTGTTAATCACGTAGCATTGTGAACTAGATTATTGACTCTAGTAAACCCTTTGGGTGTTGGTCACATGTCGATGTGAACTATGAGTGTTAATCACATGGTGATGTGAACTATTGGTATTAAATCACATGGCGATGTGAACTAGATTATTGACTCTAGTGCAAGTGGGAGACTGAAGGAAATATGCCCTAGAGGCAATAATAATGTTATTATTTATTTCCTTATATCATGATAAATGTTTATTATTCATGCTAGAATTGTATTAACATGAAACATAATACATGTGTGAATACATAGACAAACAGAGTGTCACTAGTATTCCTCTACTTGACTAGCTCGTTGATCAACGATGGTTATGTTTCCTAACCATGGACATGAGTTGTCATTTGATTAACGGGATCACATCATTAGGAGAATGATGTGATTGACTTGACCCATTCCGTTAGCTTAGCACTTGATCGTTTTAGTTTGTTGCTATTGCTTTCTTCATGACTTATACATGTTCCTATGACTATGAGATTATGCAACTCCCGTTTACTGAAGGAACACTTTGTGTGCTACCAAACATCACAACGTAACTGGGTGATTATAAAGGTGCTCTACAGGTGTCTCCAAAGGTACTTGTTGGGTTGGCGTATTTCGAGATTAGGATTTGTCACTCCGATTGTCGGAGAGGTAGCTTTGGGCCCACTCGATAATGCACATCACTATAAGCCTTGCAAACATTGCAACTAATGAGTTAGTTGCAGGATGATGTGTTACGAAACGAGTAAAGAGACTTGCCGGTAACGAGTTTGAACTAGGTATTGAGATACCGACGATCGAATCTTGGGCAAGTAACATACCGATGACGAAGGGAACAACGTATGTTGTTATGCGGTTTGACCGATAAAGATCTTCGTAGAATATGTAGGAGCCAATATGAGCATCCAGGTTCCGCTAATGGTTATTGACCGGAGACGTGTCTCGGTTATGTCTACATAGTTCTCGAACCCGTAGGGTCCGCACGCTTAAAGTTCGATGACGGTTATATTATGAGTTTATGTGTTTTGATGTACCGAAGGACTTCGGAGTCCCGAATGAGATCGGGGACATGACGAGGAGTAACGAAATGGTCAAGACATAAAAATTGATATATTGGACGACTATATTCGGACATTGGAAAGGTTCCGAGTGATTCGGGTATTTTCGGGAGTACCGGGGAGTTACGGGAATTCGTATTGGGCCTTAATGGGCCATACGGGAAAGGAGAGAAAGGCCTCAAAGGGTGGCCGCACCCCTCCCTATGGGCTGGTCCGAATTGGACTAGGGAGGGGGGCGCCCCCTTCCTTCCTTCTCCTTTTTCCTTCCCTTTCCTTCCCTCCTACTACTACTTGGAAGGGCTCCTAGTTCTACAAGGAAAGGGGGAATCCTACTCCCGGTGGGAGTAGGACTCCCCTAGGGCGCGCCATAGAGAGGGCCGGCCCTTCCCCTCCTCCACTCCTTCATATACGGGGGCAGGGGCACCCCAAAGAGACAACAATTGATCTCTTGATCTCTTAGCCGTGTGCGGTGCCCCCCTCCACCATAATCCACCTAGATCATATCGTAGCGGTGCTTAGGCGAAGCCGTGCGTCGGTAGAACATCATCATAGTCACCACGCCGTCGTGCTGATGAAACTCTCCCTCAACACTCGGCTGGATCGGAGTTCGAGGGACTTCATTGAGTTGCACGTGTGCAGAACTCGGAGGTGCCATGCGTTCGGTACTTGATCGGTCGGATCGTGAAGACGTACGACTACATCAACCGCATTGTGCTAACACTTCCGCTTTCGGTCTACAAGGGTACGTGGACAACACTCTCCCCTCTTGTTGCTATGCATCACCATCATCTTGCGTGTGCGTAGGAAATTTTTGAAATTACTGCGTTCCCCAACAGGGGTTTGGATGTACCGGCGAAGTTTGCGCCAACTCTCAATGTGAGAAAGGGCAATGCACGGCACCGAAGAGGCTAGCAAGGATGGAAGGGTGAGAGTGCGTATAATCCATGGACTCAACATTAGTCATAAAGAACTCACATTCTTATTGCAAAAATGTACAATTCATCAAAAACCTCGGCACTACGCGCATGCTCCTAGGGGGATAGATTGGTAGGAAAAAACCATCGCTCGTCCCCGAACGCCACTCACAAGGAGGACAATCAAATAACACCTCATGTTTCAAATTTGTTACATAACGTTTACCATACGTGCATGCTACGGGACTTGTAAACTTCTACACAAGCATTTCTCAATTTCACGACTAATCAACTAGCACGACTTTGATATTATTACCCCCATATGTCAAAACAATCATCAAGCATCAAACTTGTCTTAGTATTCAAAACACTCATAAGAAAATTTTACTAATCTTGAATACCTAGCATATTAGGATTTTAAGAAAATTACCATGCTATTTAAGACTCTCAAAATAATCTAAGTGAATCATGAGAGATCAATGGTTTCTATAAAACAAATCCCCCACAGTGCTCTAAAAGATATAAGTGAAGTACTAGAGCAAAACTATATAACTCAAAAGATATAAGCGAAGCACATAAAGTATTCTAAAAAATTACAAATCATGTATGGCTCTCTAAAAAGGTGTGTAAAGCAAGGATAATTGTGGTAAACTAAAAGTTAAAGACTCAAATCATACAAGACGCTCCAAGCAAAACACATATCATGTGGCCAATAAAAATATAGCTCCAAGTAAAGTTGCCGATAGAAGTAGACGAAAGAGGGGATGCCTTCTGGGGCATCCCCAAGCTTTGGCTTTTAGGTGTCCTTAGATTATCTTGGGGTGCCATGGTCATCCCCAAACTTAGGCTCTTGCCACTCCTTGTTCCATAACCCATCTAATCTTTATCCAAAACTTGAAAACTTCACAACACAAAACTCAAAGTAGAAAATCTCGTGAGCTCCGTTAGCGAAAGAAAACAAAAGACCACTTCAAGGTACTGTAATGAACTCATTCTTTATTTATATTGGTGTTATACCTACTGTATTCCAACTTCTCTATGGTTTATAAACTATTTTACTAGCCATAGATTCATCAAAATAAGCAAACAACACACGAAAAACAGAATCTGTCAAAAAAAGAACAGTCTGTAGTAATCTGTATCTAGCGCAAGATCTGGAACCCCAAAAATTCTAAAATAAATTGCTGGACATGAGTAATTTATCTATTAATCATCTGGAAAAAAATAACTAAATAGCACTTCAGAAATAAAAATGGCAGTAGTTCTCGTGAGCGCTAAAGTTTCTGTTTTTTACAGCAAGTGTAACAAGACTTTCCCCAAGTCTTCCCAACAGTTCTACTTGGCACAAACACTAATTAAACACAAAAAACACAATCAAAATAGAGGCTAGATAAATTATTTATTACTAAATAGGAGCAAAAAGCAAGGAATAACAAGCGCCATCGTTTAACGCCCCTAGCTTGGCATAACAAGCAAGGATAGATCTAGGTATTGCCATCTTTGGTAGGAATTTCTTTGTTTTTATTGATTACCAAATTTTTAGGCACAAGATAAAAAAAAACCATTTGTAACAAATGGTTCCTTAATGATAGCAAAAAGATTGGGATGAACACTTATAGATTTGAGATCCGCAGTTTCCTTACTAGAGGATTCACCCTTATTCTTAGGAACATACGTAAGCTTGGAAATTTTAGCGGGGAGGACTTGGAGTGTTCTTTACGGAAGAAAAAGCGGTTCCCAAGTTAGTAATAATATCCTCAAGTCTATCAATTCTAGTGGAATCGTGATGTATTTTCTCATTAACTATGGGTTCCTTCTCTTTAATATTTTTCAAAGTGACTCCTACTTTAGATCCATATTGAGAAATTCGGTTGTGAATCTTTTTATCCAAATTTTCAATTAACTCTCGGTAGCAACCTTATTTTCAATAATTTCAAGACTTTGCATTACATGCTCCAAAGTTAATACAGTTCCATTAACCAAAAGAGGGGGTGAGCCGAACAAATCTATCATAGCATTATAAGAATCAAAAGTATGGCTACCCAAGAAGTTCCCTCCGGTAATAGTATCAAGGATATATCTGTGCCAGGGAGTTATGCCTACATAAAAATTGCAAAGAATAACGGAAGTAGATTGCTTCCTGGTAGATCTATTTTGAGCATTGCAAATTCTATACCAGGCATCTTTTAGATTTTCTCCCTCCCTTTGCTTAAAATTTAGAATTTCACTCTCGGGAGACAACGGAGAAGATAAGGGACTAGCCATAACACACAAGCAAACAAAAAGCAAGCAGGCAAAAAGAGGCAAATAGCGAAATAGAGGGAGGATAGAGAGACAGGGCGAATAAAACGACAAGGGTGAAGTGGGGGAGAGGAAAACGAGAGGCAGATGGCAAATTATGTAATGCGGGAGATAAGAGTATGTGATGGGTACTTGGTATGTTGACTTTTGCATAGACCTCCCCGGCAACAGTGCCAGAAATCCTTCTTGCTACCTCTTGAGCACTGCGTTGGTTTTCCCCGAAGAGGAAGGGATGATGCAGCAAAGTAGTGTAAGTATTTCCCTCAGGTTTTGAGAACCAAGGTATCAATCCAGTAGGAGGCTACGCGCGAGTCCCTCGTACCTGCACAAAACAAATAAATCCTCGCAACCAACGCGAATAGGGGTTGTCAATCCCTACACGGCCACTTACGAGAGTGAGATCTGATAGATATGATAAGATAATATTTTTGGTATTTTTGTGATAAAGATGCAAAGTAAAATAAAGGTAAAGTAAAAAAGCAAAGGAAATAACTAAGTAGTAGGATATTAATATGATAAAGATAGACCCGGGAGCCATAGGTTTCACTAGTGGCTTCTCTCGAGAGCATAAGTATTCTACGGTGGGGGAACAAATTACTGTTCAGAAATTGATAGAATTGAGCATAGTTATGAGAATATCTACGTATGATCATGTATATAGGCATCACGTCCGAGACAAGTAGACCGACTCCTGCCTGCATCTACTACTATTACTCCACTCATCGACATCTATCCAGCATGCATCTAGAGTATTAAGTTAAAAATAGAGTAACGCCTTAAGCAAGATGACATGATGTAGAGGGATAAACTCATGCAATATGATGAAAACCCCATCTTGTTATCCTCGATGGCCACAATACAATATGTGCCTTGCTGCCCCTACTATCACTGGTAAAGGAGACCACAAGATTGAACCCAAAGCTAAGCACTTCTCCCATTGCAAGAAAGATCAATCTAGTAGGCCAAACCAAACTGATAATTCAAAGAGACTTGCAAAGATAACCAATCATACATAAAAGAATTCAGATAAGATTCAAATATTGTTCATAGATAGACTTGATCATAAACCCACAATTCATCGGTCTCAACAAACACACCGCAAAAAGAAGATTACATCAAATAGTTCTCCACAAGAGAGGGGAAGAACATTGTATTGAGATCCAAAAAGAGAGAAGAAGCCATCTAGTTGATAACTATGGACCTGTAGGTCTAAGGTAAAAACTACTCACATTTCATCGGAGGGGCTATGGTGTTGATGTAGAAGCCCTCCGTGATCGATGCCCCCTCCGGCGGAGCTCCAGGACAGGCCCCAAGATGGGATCTTGTGGATACAGAAAGATGCGGAGGTGGAATTAGGTTTTTGGCTCTGTATCTGATCGTTTAGGGGTACGTAGGTATATATAGGAGGAAGGAGTACGTCGATGAAGCAACAGGGGGCCCACGAGGGTGGAGGGCGCGCCCCCCTACCTCATGGCCTCCTCTTTTGTGTCTTGACGTAGGGTCCAAGTCTCCTAGGTCTTGTCCGTTGAGAAAATCACGTTCCCGAAGGTTTCATTCCGTTTGGACTCCATTTGATATTCCTTTTCTTCGAAACCCTAAAATAGGCAAAAAAAATAGCAATTCTGGGCCGGGCCTCCGGTTAATAGGTTAGTCCCAAAAATAATATAAAAGTGGATAATAAAGCCCAATAATGTCCAAAACAATAGATAATATAGCATGGAGCAATCAGAAATTATAGATACGTTGGAGACGTATCAGCAAGTACAACTATTTTTTTGGTATTTCATGTTCCATATCCACAACGAAAGATATAAAACAACCTAGAACAGAAAATAAAATCTACTTAGTGATAAAGCAAAATGGCGCACACGAGAATATTCTCCCCACGCTATTTCTCCCAGGAAACAGTGCCAGAAAAAGGTTTTGATAACCCACAAGTATAGGGTATCAATTGTAGCCTTTTTTGCTAAGTAAGAGACGAGGAGCTAAAGGTAAAATTTATATTCTCTTCAAGTTCTATCGACCATCGATACTACTCACACTTAATGTTTGCTTTACCTAGAACAAGTATGGGACTAGAAGTACTTTGTACATGTGTGATGTCTACTACGCAACTTTATTATTGTAGACACGTGTTGGGCCTCCAAGCACAGAGTTTTGTAGGACAGTAGAAATTTTCCATCAAGTGGATGACCTAAGGTTTATCAATCCATCAGTGTGACGCCCCCGATTCGACCGTACACTAATCATACACGTAAATGTGTACGATCAAGATCATGGACTCACGGGAAGATATTACAAGCTTCATATTACAAGCAAGGGGCCTCGAGGGCTCGAATATAAAAGCTCGATACACAAGCGTCAGCGGAAGCAACAATATCTGAGTATAGACATAAGTTTAGACAAGAATGCCTTAAGAAGGCAAACACAAAAGCAAAAACGATCGAAGAGGCAAGGCCTCCTGCCTGGGACCTCCTAACTACTCCTGGTCTTCGACAGCCTCTGTGTAGTAGTATCCGTCGACGAAGGCATCTGGCTCCAAGGATCCACCATATGGTTGCATCAACCGGAAGGAAGAAGGAATGGGGAAAAGGGGTAGGAAAGCAATCGTGAGTACTCATCCAAAGTACCCGCAAGCATCATATCTATACTAAGTATGCATTGGTATCAAAGGAAGGTATGTATCTGTGGACTGGATTGCAGAATGCCGAAATAGAGGGAAAAACATAGCCTATCAAAGACTAACATCTTCAAGCTGCTCCAAGCATCTTGCATCATGTAGAAGAGTAAAGAATAGCAGTTTATATTAACAAACATGTTGTAGCATTAATGCCCAGAGATCCGTCCTCGACTCCTTGCGAGAAAGCAATCCCAGGGCCACATATCTCAAGTATCCATTTCTAGTTGTAATAGATCAGGATATAAGTCTGAATGTCCATTACTGTAGATACGGTATTCGAATATATATCTTCCCTGCAGGGGTGCACCACGTTTTCCAACACGCTTGATTAATCTGGCCGGACACACTTTCTAGGTCAATGCCCGGCCCCGGAAGATCAACACGTCGTAGCCCTACCTAGGCTCAGCAGAGAGGTCCCCGCCGGTCTACATCCTAAGCACTACGAGGTCTGGGCCCATCGCCCGTTGCACGTCGGGTCGTTGCGTGCAGGGCGTATCCAGGCCACCTCCACTGGGGCGCCGACAGGCTGTGCCGCAATGCTGAAATGGACGTCTGACAAAGCTTCGGCTGATACTGCAACGTCGAGGCCCATAACTATTCTCGCGTGGTGGTTAGTGCGTAAAGCCCAAAGGCCAACTCAGAACAAATACCCAAACCATATTGTATTATTAGCTTGCGGAGATGAGCAAAGACTCATGATAGTGTGACCCCGTCGCCCCGTCTCGAGGAAATATGGCAAGGGCTAGCTCAGCCCACTTGGTGGCGTCCTGCCTGCCTGGACGTGCCTCGTAACCATCTTGCGGGTGCTCTCCGGGCCTACCCGACTTTCCCAAAGGTCTCAAGTAAAGTCAAGGTAACCGTTTGTCCAAACATCAAGGGGAAAACCCTGGGAATCACCCTCGGTGGATTCCACTCGATGTAATCATCAAGGTGAACGTAAGAGGAACCACCCTCGAGGTTCACACTTGAGGGGTTGCACAATAGAGTCGTATCGGAAGTGGTTAAGGAGCAATCACCCTCGATCACCACGACCGAATAGCTACACTACAGAGATCTCATCAGGAGTGATGTATGAGGTACCACCCTCGGCACTTGATGGTAACTCTGTAGAGTGGAGCAACAAAAGGGGCGTGATGTGATGTGAGGTGTCGGGCTCTGGCCGTCGATCACGTTGATCGAGTCATCGATGACGAAGCAGGGGTAACAAGGACAAGGTGGGGGTCACTGATGGATCACCAACCAACCTATACTAAGCAGTTTAGGATAAGCAGAGAGGTAACAATAAGCAGGTTACAAAAGCAGGCTATGCTTCAGAATAGGAGCAATCAAATATTGTAGCAAAATCTAATGCAAGTGTGAGAGAATGGAATGGGCGATATCGGGATGATCAAAGGGGGGGGGGCTTGCCTGGAAGCTCCGCTGAAAGGGAAGAAGGGTCATTGTCGACGTAGTCGATCACAACAGCATCAACAGCGGTCTCGGGGTCTACCGGGGAGAAGAGGGAGAAGAAATAGTAAATACAAGGCACACATATGCATCACTAAGCATGTACCGTGGAAGGGGGGGAACATCCAGGAAAGTTTTCCCGAAGTTTGCATTTTCGGATAGGCGAAACGAAGGGGGACGGCTGCAGGTTCGCTATGCTAGGGACGTGTGGCACACGAACGGGCTGTGTATTCGGATTCGTCTCGTCCTTCTGAGCAACTTTCATGCACAAAGTATTTTCATCCGAGCTACGGACTATTTCTTATTGATTTAGCGAAGTTTTAATTGATTTCCTAATATTACTAATACAACAGTGTGACGTCAGCATGGCATCAGTAGTCAACAGGGCATTGACTGGGTCAAACTAGGAAGTGGGGCCCATCTGTCATAGACACATTTTAACTAAACATGTTTAATTAGACTAATATGCAATTAGGTTAACTAAACATAATTAATTAGGGTTAACTAGTCGCCAACCCGTGCCCTTGCATGGGCTAGGTTGTACAATGTACTCCCTCGATAAAGGAAGCGTATAGATAGTGATCTAAATGCCCTTAATTTTCTTACAGTGGGAGTATTATATAAAGCATTGATATGAACTAACTACGTGGATAATATAGATTATACTTCTTGTAGATTCATGAATTCCCATCAATTAAACAACTTATTTATGTTTGATCATTTATGATATTATAAGTTATTTATTGTTTTGTGTATGAAACATTACTTTTGCCCCGTAATCATTAAAGTACCACTTGCTTCCATCGTACATCTCCATCGGGCATCATGGGATTGATCTTATCACCGATGGCTGGTACTCCTCTGGGCACGCCTCCGCCTCTGCACCGAAGGATGCATCAAGCGACAAAAGAACTAACAACATTTGGAATACACCATGATGAACAAATATGTCAAAGAAGGCAGAAGAGAGCACAATGAACAAAAATTACCTAAACGATTTCAATTTCAACCGGGGAGAATATTGATCATTGTATGCAATGTACTATTTGCAAAAGAGGGATTCAGTATAAGGCTGTAGATTAGAAACACATTCTTACTCGAGAAGCATGCCCATGCTTTTTATTCTATCTAGATTAGGACCAAATCGTGAAATAGCTCTATGTTCGCGAGACTATTAACATATATCTCATGGGCATATGCCCGATTAGCGACTCTTTGCCGATGTCAAATCGCCGTTTTCAGCAAGCGTAACCTACGACCTCTTCCTTACATGTGACACTTTGACCCTGATGATATGGAGATCCTTGCCCCCTAGATGCAAACAGTTCCTTTGGCTCAAACTTCATTGGAGGCTTCCATGCAAGTCGCTTCATCACCGCCATTTTGAAAAGGATGCTACCACAGGGCATTAGGATGGGATAAACTTAGAATAATCCTAGTTTGTGGAAAGAAAAAACTATAAATTGTAAAATTAATCATTATAGATTTGGATAAAAAATAGGAGAAAATGCATTAATTTTTGCACTTTATGATGATCCAAAAGTATATTTTTGTGGCATTCCATAATTTAACCATGACCAAGAGAACATGGTAATTAAGCCGATGAAAATCTATCAATTGATCTCGACATCGACTTGTGCATAAACCAAGTTTCTCTTCTGAATTCCCTAACAACAGTCGATAAGCTCTCCTCCTTCTTTTACCAACACCAGGCAACAAAACAAATCACATTATCAAACTACGACACCAGTTTTAGTAACTACACTAATGTCATTGTGGCCCTACTATTAAAGTCTACGTAAAAAACCATAAATTATACCCAAAAATCTAAATGATAAAGACATTTGGCGTGATTAAGTACTGCATGTGCAATGCTTTGTAGTAGTGCATAGCTTCAGGAAAACACTTATGTACTACAACTTCGTCTCAAAATCATATGCTGTATCAAAAATATATTTACTATAAATCTTAAAAATATCATTTTTAGCTGAAAATTATTTCCAGTTGGGTAAGAGAACTTTATGTCAGATTTATTGGGTAAGAGAATTTGGCATTCGGAACTAACAAAAGCCCACAAATCATTTGCTTAAAAGGGACTCATTAAACATGGAAGTTGGCAGAATATTTACTTCAAAACTTTAAGTAAGTAATTTTATATTGGGAAATACGTGGTAAGATTTAGTTTAGATTTGAAAGCACAACTCATGCAAAACAAACATATTGCAAACAGAAACTAAGACATGCCAATATGATCTTTGGATATGCATTACCTGGCCGATCGCTGTTAGAAGTAACAACACTGGTTCATTCTCCATCCTTATGTCATCGGGATACAAAGGGCGACAATTGCTGATATGCTGAATACGTCATGGTGCAATGACCATCTGCCACGCACATCGAATGCAGATTGGAAGCAATTATAATCAGTATTCTAATACAAAAATCACCAAGCTTACATTATCCTCTCCATACATATATTCTATAGAAGTAAAAATAAGGTTTCATTTGCACATACACAAAGTAAAAAACTGCAGAAGTCCATACTGTAATATTCAATCTTTTGATTTAAATCATGTGCACCATTTTATCACCAGAGTGACCGCCCATGGGACTCGAAGGACAACCGAAAGAACAAAGCCTTTAATTAGAAAATTAATTATATATTTCAATAGATGTAACAAACTTTTTATTTATGATATAATTCATAACCGAATCATACTCGGTCTTCTGAACATCAAGGGCACATGGTATCAAGAAATAAAGTAGAGCCATCCAGCTAGATGGAAATAGTCTGCATAGCCTACACAATTCTAAAAGAAAACTAACATTTTGCTGCAACAATACAACTTCCAGAAACTTTATAACCAATATCATCAATCGCCTTAATTGACCATCGCCGCTTCTCTGCCCCTGACCACTCAATGCTCATTTTATCCAAACAATACTTTGTCTGATTGTGTAATTCGGGTGGATCCAATTAGGGAATTGAATGTATTATCAATTATCAGAATAATAATCTCCGAGCTTCCACGACACCTACATGGGAACAATCGAGAAACAAAATGCTTCTTATTTTAATTCGAATGCAACAAAATAATCAATGATGGGATCATCCATAGCTGATTTAAGCAATGACTTTGTGTGAGGTCTAATGTGAAAATATTAAGGTATATATGATGTATCAGTAATATCAAAGCAAGGCCAGTGGTAATGATTTTTATTCCTCGCTTGATCCATGCAAAATCTTTTATTCTTACTGTCAAGAATGAGGTTTGCCGTTGACACAATTGCTGAGAAAATTAAAAGAAGGACAAAATTCATCAAAAGCACCTTAAAAAAGCCTATTCCATATGTAACCTCACAAAGAAATTTGGAGCAAGGGGAGGAAGATATAGAATGGGAGAATTAAGTACGTACTTGATCTGAGGCGAAGTAGAAAATTGGAGATGTACGTGTATCTATCTATCCAGTCCAGTTTATGCTAGCAATCAGTCTCCTTTCGGAAAGAAGATTCGTGATGGGAGAGGATGTGATGGTGAATCACAGAAAAACCTTGAGAAGCTCATCGCCTCCTTCCGGGATTCCGCTGCATCGCCACGGTTCCTCTGGTTGGGTATTGCCTTCTCCGGCTCTGTCCCGTCTTCTGGACCGGACGCAGGATGCTTCTTTGCGGGTGTAAGGTTGGGCTTGCTGAGCATGGCCTTGCAGGCTTCGCCGCCACATGGTTCGGCCCAACATCTACTGTTTCCTTCAAAAAAATCTAGCCACATGTCCATTATCCCTGCTTCTGTTACTCGGAGGATAGTGCATGCTGGGCTGCTAGCAAGTGGCACACACGGCCAGAAGCTGCACAGCAGTTCATTCTAGGACTTATAGCCGGCGGTTATCTTTTTTTTCTGTAGGAGCGAAGATAGATCGGTAGGTATTTATATGTGATTAGCTGCAACACTTTCCATACATTCATGCTTCATGCATGAGATGGATGCTAGCGAGAATTGTTCAAGTAAACATGCATGCATGTACCAAATTAATAGAGAGAAATCAGCACGTCTGCTAAGATGAGAGAGTAACCAATCCATTCTATCCTGATCAAACTTACCCGTGCTGTGAATTTTAACTAAATTGTATATGAAGCCGTCAGCTATCATCAGCACAGTCCTTTCTCCACTGAATCACACCAAAAAGCAATGTTTCTCCTATGAATGCAAGCCACGTCCAGGAGCAGACGAAGCAACCACTTCTTCTTCCTCATGGCCGGGTGCCGCGACCTCTCTCCATCTTCCTAGATGTCCGGGAGCAACCCACACATCAGCCCGACATCACTGCCGTCACCATGCCATCACTGGGAGAGTTTCCCTTTCTATTACGGAGAGAGTGGATGGATTGGGGAATTTGAGTCTAGGGTTAGGCTATTGCTGATTATACTAAACACATGATTTGCACATCCTCCCGGCCATGATGGAATTTGAGTCTAGGGTTAGGCTATAAGACACTTTCGTCCCTCTATTGAGCTGCGTTGGAGCCATCTTGTATACCAAATCGAAAAATATATTGTATGCAAGAGATGTCAACATGGTTGTCAAACCTGTGACTTAGGTTGGCTTGAGTCTTTGTCTCCATGCGAGATTACCCTATTGCTGTCGATCGATCACCCTCCGCTGCTTCTTGATGGAACGACGCCGTTGAAAATTCTATGGCACCTCTGCTACTCTCCATTGGCAACAGTGTTGATGGTAAACCTCTCCAATGGCAGTTGCTTATATGCAAATTCCAGAAAATTCCATGGGCGTTGTGAAGAGGAAAGATGGCCAGATCGGACCTCTCCTATGGCAGTTGCTTCTTCTATGCAAAATCCGCCGGCGTTGTGAAGAGCATAGATGGCCAGATCGGAATCAATGGGAAGGAGGACCTCTCCTATGGCAGTTGCTTCTTCTATGCAAAATCCGCCGTTGTGAAGAGCATAGATGGCCAGATCGGAATCAATGGGAAGGAGGCGGCTGGGATGCTTCTTTCTTCTTCAGATTAAACCGGAGGCCTGGCCCATGGGTAGTGCGACCTGTAGAGGTCAAGGGCCTAAGATCTCTTGGCCGAACAGTGTTTTTTTCGTCCTAGATTATTATTACGTACGTTGGTTAATCCAGACCGTTATAACTTGGTCCCACGAGATAAACGGTTCCTAATTTCTAATTAACGTGCTAATTTTTTGGAGTCTGTAATTAGTATAGGTATAGATAGATAGATAGATATAGATAGATAGATAGATTAATTAATTAATTAAATTACTTTTATTTTATTTTTACATATCATTTCTTTAACAAGGACGGGACCCAGTCATCATAGGCCCTGGGCCAACTCGGGGCGGTTAGCGGGCGAGAAGGCACTGGGGTTCGGGCGCTGGCCCTGGGCGGGCGCTCGCCCAGCAGGGCCACAGAGGCCATGGCCACGGCCTGTGGCGCCCTAGGGCAGGTGCACGCCGATGAGGAGAAGGGCCGCGGGTGGGGGGAAAAGGCGCGTCGCGACGACGAGGGTGAGGGGAGCAGGGGCGCAGAGCTACGACGGTGCCAACAGTAGGCGGGAGCGGAGACCGCCGGCATGCGCGGCCGACGGTGAAGCAGCAACAAGTGCAGGCGAAGCAACAAGGGTGCAGCCCTGAGCGAGCGAGACGGGCGCGGCGCACATCGGACGAGCGGGGACGGCCGGGGCGAAGTGGCCCATTGGGGCGCAGCCGAAACACGAACAAGTCGGTGGCATTATACGACTACCACGGGAGAGTACGGAGAGAGAGAGGGAGGAGGCGGTGCTCATGGCGGAGCTGTAGGGGGTGGCAGCGGGCTCGTTGGAGCAGTTGTGGAGGAGGACAGGGATGGTCCGGCGAGCGACAAGGTGGTGAAGGCGTCGGGGTCCGGTAACGGCATCGTCGAGCGGCAACGGGGTGGTGCGACGCCAGATAGGGACGAGGCAGCGGCGTCCGAGGCATCATGGCGAGGGAGGGCTTCGGGAGGAGGGCGAGGCATGATGGAGAGGCGGGCGCCGGCAAGGTGGGCAGCGATGGAGCAAAGTGGCGACGCATCGAGGGTGGGGCGGCGTTTGTCGGCGGGGTTGGGCCGATATCCTCGATCCCACTCGGGAGGAACAGAGGAGGGGTGGGTAGAGTGGGAGATCGAGGGGAGTGGGGGTTGCGATTTAGGGTTTTGGGGGATAGGGTCATATAGGCCAGGGGAAGTGCGGGGTGGGCCGACTGGCTGGCTCGAGGCCGAGCTGGGCTTGGGGGGGGGGGCTCCCATTTTATTTTGCTTTTGTCCTTTTGTTGTTCTTTTATTTTCTATTAAAATGATAGATACCATTTTGGATGAAATCAAGGCATCAAATGATTTTTTGTTGAATGTGAAACTTAGCAAATAATTCAGGCACAACATTGTTGTGTTGCCTAAAAAGTTTTAGGGCCAATGGAATTGTTAAAACATTTTTAGAAATTGAAAAGGTTAATTAATATGCTACTGGACCACTAAATACAATTTCAGGGGCACTTGGAAATCCAAAAGCGGTTGGTTCCAACATGACAAATAACCATAATTTTTTTTGCCACACTTTGAACATTTTAGATTTAATGTTTGAAAACTTTTATTTTTGACTTTAATTTAAATTTGAATTTGGACTGGATTTGAACCAACACGAGTTTAACAACAGCAATCATGATGACGTTGCATCATTAGTAGGGAATTATTGTAGCTTAATTATCTGGGCGTCACAATTCTCCTCCACTAAAAGAAATCTCGTCACGAGATTTAAGGGGTGGAGTAAGGGGGAAAAACTCGGGAAAGACGAAGATCAACACAAGATAGGTACCTGGGGGCTATCTCAGTGAACGTGGCATAGAGGCATCTCTCGAGTTGAAATTCAATTAAGTCATCGAGAGCAAGGTAACGAGGTGGAATAAGAAGCTTCCACCGGGTAGGCAATCATTCGTTGCCTGAAAAAGGGGGTGAAAGGGGTTTAGAGCAATGGGAATAAGTATTGCGTCTGATACCAGAATAGATCACTAGGAAGGTGGCTCATGATTTACATGTGAAGCCAAGTGCGAGGAACAATTTGGAAACCCGGGATGTACAGGAGAGTCAGGTTTTGATCCTATGGATTTGTGGGTAATGGGCCCACCATGCATGTGGGTTGAAAGCAGGAAGGGTGCTAACATTTGCACAATCATGATACCAAGGCAGATCAGAGGACAAGATATCAGTTATGTTGGCAACAACATTGGTACCAAGGGCGAGGGACGAAGAGAACCATTTTCCTGCTCGGTAAGACGAGGCAGACCAATAGTCAAAGTTCTCGTCCATCGGTGGTTACCGGAATGTCATCAATAATAGTAACAAGGTCTTACTGATAGAGTTTGTACACCAAAGTGTTTACATAAGCAAGGAATTATCCCTACTCAGTTATGATAGGTTACAAGAAAGGTTAAACAAAACAATGTAAGGGAAAGTGTAGTCTCGAATCACATATTGATGTTCCCGAGTGTCTAACAACTCAGAACCCGTGGAAAATTGGAATCGGCAAGAAATAATAGTTGAAGAAAACCCATAATAAGTTATGTAGTTCCATGATATTCTCGAGATACCAGAGTGTTATACTCGAAGGTAGAACGTGATAGAGGTTGGACAGGTGGAAAGATTTCCAGAAGACAAGTACTTCAACTTGTCTGAGAAATGGAATCAAAGAAGAACAATCATGGTCGGAACCATGGTTACAAAGGACCAAACATAGATACAAGATGAACTTATCACAACGGAATTATTATTAGTACAAGAAGCTTCATTGATAAGTTCCACATCGGGTCCATGGCATGAACACAAAGGTTGGAGGTAGACTCCCACTTTTCCAATGCATAACCTTTCATTCACTTATCATTTTCGATGAAGCCGTAGTGTTGGGATTTTATCTAGCATAACACCAGTAGAGTATGACTCGTAGAAGTTTCCGGGTTCACACAAATTTAGGGAAGACAGATTCAACCAATGGGGGAATCTTAGTAACATATGCCACAAACTTCATGAGTAAATAACTCCAGCCCGGAAGCAAAGTATGGTTGACAAGAGCGGAGGATACAATTTACCAAAGGCATTATGTATCCGAGCAAAGCCTCCCAAGGTTACTGAATATGAAGGATGTTCTATGGTAAAACCAAACAAAGGATCCGGTGGTCCACGAGGGATCTGATGTGAGCAATGTTACTCAACCAGAGAAAGAAAGAATGCAAGGAGATCAGATTATAGGAACAACTGGCTAATCCAAAGCCCAAATGCAAAGGAATTATGATTTCCAAATAAAGGGATCAGAAGCAGAGGCTCTGATCAAAGACAAGTAAGTTGGATAGACATAGATCGATAATCAATCAGGGTTTGATTTGTTGAACACCAGCTCATGTCTGGGTGATGTCTTATCCGAAGGGAAGAATTTTAATTGTGATTGATGATTGCAAGCATTCACAAACATATTTAATCAAATGGTAGAAATGACGATGACAAAGGATACTACTGAATATTGCCAGACATATGGAAAGTATCCATAATGCAAGTAGACAAGTATTTGCAGAGCAATAGTTGGAGAGGATTATCGGAAGACCGATTAGTATATCAAAGTATCTTGTGAATCACTTAATCAACTAGGAATGAACAAATCCTTGATAAGGGTAAGGAATTATCCGTAGATGTATTCATGCGGCGAAGAATCGTAAGCCAGTGACACAGGGGATTGTTAAAAGTCAGAGAATAATTCGATGTATCTTGTACTAACAAGAGCAACTGGGAATGATTGTATGAAATACAAGTGTATGAAGTTATTTGTAAGGATATATCGGAGGTAGGGAACTGCAAAAGCAACGAGCACAAAAGTTCTGGGAAAATACTAAAGGGTAACTTCGGAATCTTCTAGTGAAGCAGGCCATCATCTAGGTTGAAGGGGCTCTCCAGGAGAAAGTATTTACGAGAACCTAATGTTAGAGTTAGCAAAAAGATTTAACCCGAATAGAAAAGAGATCAGAGTCCTAGAGTATAGACGAGGAGTAAAAGATCCTAATACCACCCAATGGTGACATGGGCCCGTAAGCCACACTGCCATGTTAGTAAAACATGTTTCCAAAGACTAGACTCAACTTCGGCCAAGGAGTTGGAAGGGGGGTTCCCACAGGCATTCGGCACTGATACCAACTTGTGACGCCCCCGATTCGACCGTACACTAATCATACACGCAAATTTGTACGATCAAGATCAGGGGCTCATGGGAAGATATCACAACACAACTCTAGACACAAACTAAAATAATACAAGGTTCATATTACAAGCCAGGGGCCTGGGCTCGAATACAAAAGCTCTATACACAAGCGTCAGTGGAAGCAACAATATCTGAGTACAGACATAAGGTTAGACAAGACTGCATTAAGAAGGCAAACACAAAAGCAACAACGATCGAAGAGGCAAGGCCTCCTTCCTGGGACCTCCTAATTAACTACTCCTGGTCTTCGGCGGCCTCCGTGTAGTAGTATCCGTCGGCGGTGGCATCTGGCTCCAAGGATCCACCATCTGGTTGCATCAACCGGAAAGAAGAAGGAAGGGGGGAAAGGGGTCGCAAAGGAACCGTGAGTACTCATCCAGAGTACTCGCAAGAATCATATCTATACTAAGTATGCATTGGTATCAAAGGAAGGTATGCATCTGTGGACTGAACTACAGAATGCCAGAATAGAGGGGAAAGCCTACCCTATCGAAGACTAGCATCTTCAAGTAGCTCCAAGCATCTTGCAGCATGTAGAAGAGTAAAGAATAGTAGTTTATATTAACAAACATGTTGTAGCATTAATGCAAGAGATCCTTCCTCGACTCCATGCAAGAAAGCAATCCCAGGGCCACATATCTCAAGTATCCATTTCTAGTTGTAATAGATTAGGATATAAGTCTGAATGTCCATTACCATGGAAATGGCATTCGAATATATATCTTCCCTGTAGGGGTGCACCACGTTGTCCAACACGCTTGACTACTCTGGACGAACACACTTTCTGGGTCAATGCCCGGCCTCATAAGATCAACACGTCGTAGCCCTACCTAGGATCAGCAGAGAGGTCCCTGCCGGTCTACATCCTAAGCACTCCGGGGTCTAGGCCCATCGCCAATTGCACTCTGGGTCATTGCGTTTAGGGCGGATCCAGGACACCAACACTGGGGAGCTGACCAGGCCCTGCCGCAATACTGAACTGGACGTCTGACAAAGCTTTGGCTGATACTGTGAGGTCGAGGCCCATAACTATTCTCGCATGGTGGTTAGTGCGTAAAGGCCAAAGCCCAACACAGAACAAATACCCAAACCATAGTGTATTATTAGCTTGTAGAGATGAGCAGAGACTCGCGATAATGTGACCCCGTCGCCCCGTCTCGAGGAAATACGGCAAGGGCTAGCCCAGCCCACTCGGGGGCGGCCTGCATGCCCTGCCGTGCCTCGTAACCATCTTGTGGGTGCTCTCCGGGCCTGCCCGACTTTCCCAAAGGTCTCAAGTAAAGTCAGGGTAACCATATGTCCAAGCATCAAGGGGAAACCCTGGGAATCACCCTCGGTGGATTCCACTCGATGTAATCATCAAGCTGAATGTAAGAGGAACCACCCTCGAGGTTCACACTTGAGGGGTTGCATGACAGAGTCATATCGGAAGTGGTTAAGGAGGAATCACCCTCGATGATCACGACCGAATAGCTACACTACAGAGATCTCATCAGGAGTGATGTATGAGGTACCACCCTCGGCACTCGATGGTAACTCTGTAGAGTGGAGCAACAAAAGGGGCGTGATGTGATGTGAGGTGTCGGGCTTTGGTCATTGATCACGTCGATTGAGTCGTCGAAGATGAAGCAGGGGCAAGAAGGACAAGGTGGGGGTCACTGATGGATCACTAACCAACCTATACTAAGAAGTTTAGGATAGGAAGATAGGTAACCATAAGCAGGCTATGAATCAGAATAGGAGCAATCAAATACAGTAGCAAAATCTAATGCAAGCATGAGTGAACGGAATGGCAATATCGGGATGATCAAAGGTTGGGGGCTTGCCTGGAAGCTCTGCTGAAAGGGAAGAAGGGTCGTCGTCGACGTAGTCGATCACAGGGGCATCAGCGGCGGTCTTGGGGTCTACCGGGGAGAAGAGGGGGAAGAAACAGTAAATACAAGGCACACAGATGCATCACTAAGCATGACATGGCAATACGTGGTGCTAGGGGCGTTATAACACAGTGCTACGCAGTACCGTGGAAGGGGGAAAACATCCGGGAAATTTTTCCCGAAGTTTGTTTCGGACAGGTGAAACGGAGGGGGACGGTTGCAGGTTCGCTATGCCAGGGACGTGTGACAGACGAATGGGTTGCGTATTTGGATTAGTCTTGTCCTTCTGAGCAACTTTCATGTACAAAGTATTTTCATCCGAGCTACAGATTATTTACTATTGATTTAATAAAGTTTTAATTGATTTTCTAATATTATTAATACAACATCGTGACGTCAGCAAGACATCAGCAGTCAACAGGGCATTAACTGGTTCAAACTAGGAAGAAGGGCCCGTGTGTCATAGACACATTTTAACTAAACATGTTTAATTAGACTAATATGCAATTAGGTTAATTAAACATAATTAATTAGGGTTAATTAACATGACTAATTAATTAATTTATTTTTATTTTTATTTTTACATATCATTTTTTAACACGGGCGGGACCCAGTCATCATAGGCCCTGGCCAACTCGGGCGGTTAGCGGGCGAGCGGGCATTGGGGTTCGGGCGCTGGCCCTGGACTGGCGCTCGCCCAGCAGGGCCACCGAGGCCATGGCCACGGCCTGTGGCGCCCCGGGGCAGGTGGCCGCTGACGAGAAGGAGGGCCGCGGGTGGGGTAAAAAGGCGCGGTGCGCAACGACGGGGGTGAGGGGAGCAGGGTCGTGGAGCTGCAATGGTGCCAGCAGCAGGCGACAGCTGCGAGCGCAGGCATGCGCGGCCGACGGTGAAGCAGCAACAGGCGCGCGCGAAGCAGCAAGGGTGCGGCCCCGAGCGAGCGAGACGGGAGTGGCACGCACCGAACGAGCGGCGATGGCTGCGGCAAACTGGCCCATTGGGGCTCACCCGAAGCACGAACAAGTCGGTGGTGTTCTACGACTACCATGGGAGAATACGAAGAGAGAGAGGGAGGAGGCGGTGCTCACGACGGAGCTGTAGGGGGGTGGCAGCAGGCTCGTTGGAGCAGTTGGGTAGGAGGACGGGGACAGTCCTGTGAGCGACCAGGTGGTGAACGCGTCGGGGTGCGGCAATGGCTTCGTCGAGCGGTGACGGGATGACGCGACGCCAGATCGAGACGAGGCAGTGGCGTCCGAGGCGTCACGGCGAGTGGGGCTTCGGGAGGAGGGCGAGGCGTGACAGAGAGGCAGGCGCCGGCGAGGTGGGCTGCGGTGGAGCGAAGCGGCGTTCGTCGGCGGGCTCGGGCCGATCCCCTTGATGCCAATCGGGAGGAACAAAGGAGGGTGGGAGAGTGGGAGATTGAGGGGAGTGGGGGGTAGCAGCTTAGGGTTTCGGAGGATAGGGCCATATAGTCCAGGGGAAGTGCAGGTTGGGCCGACTGGCTGGCTCGAGGCCCAGCTAGGCCGGGGGGGGGGGACTTCCCATTTATTTTGCTTTTGTCTTTTTCCTCTTCTATTATTTTTCTATTAAAAGGATAGCTATTGTTTTGGATGAAATCAAGGCATCAAATGATTTTTTTGGATGTGAAACTTAGCAAATAATTCAGGCACACCATTGTTGTGTTGCCTAAAAAGTTTCAGGGCCAATGGAATTGTTCAAGCATTTTTAGAAATTGAAAAGGTCAATTAATATGCTGCTGGACCACTAAATACAATTTTAGGTGCACTTGGAAATCCAAAAGTGGTTGGTTCCAACATGACAAATAACCAGAGGTTATTTGCCACACTTTCAACATTTTAGATTTTATGTTTGAAAGGTTTTATTTTTGACTTTTTAAATTTGAATTTGGACCGCATTTGAACCAACACGAGTTTAACAATAGTAATCATGATGACGTTGCATCATTAGCAGGGAATTACTGTAGCTTAATTATCCGGGCATCACAGTGAGAGGTGTAGGATGAAGATGGTCTCTCTCAAACGACCCTGCAACCAAATACAAGAAATCTGTTGTGTCCCCAACACACCCAATACAATGGCAACTTGTATAGGTGCACTAGTTCGGTGAAGAGATGCTGATAAAAGTGTAATATTGATGGTAGAAATATATTTTTATAATCTGAATAAATAAAAACAGCAAGGTAGCAAATAGTAAACGGGCACAAAAACGGTATTGCAGTGCTTGAAAATGAGGCCCAGGGTCCGTACTTTCACTAGTCCAATCTCTCAACAATGCTAACATAGTTGGATCACATGATTATCCCTCAAAGTGCAATAAAGAATCACTCCCGAGTTCCTATTAGCGGAGAACAAAAGATAGAAACTTTTTGTAGGGTACGAAACCACCTCAAAGCTATTCTTTCCGATCAATCTATCCTAGATTTCACACTAAAATAACGCAAGCTATTCTTTCCAATCGATCTAATCAAGAGTTCATACTAAAATAACACCATATGACACACATCAACCAACTCTAATGTCACCTAGATACTCCAATGTCACCATGTGTATCCGTGAGTTAATTCTATGATATGCATTAAACAACTTCATGATCATAATATTTAATCCACACAAAGAACTACAAAGAGACCCCGAAGTTTCTATCGGAGAAAAGATAATAAAAACATGCATCAACTCCTATGCATAGATTACCCCAATGTCACCTCGGGAATCCACAAGTTGAGTGCCATAACATACATCAAGTGAATAAATATGATACCCCATTGTCACCTCAATTATTCATACCGCAAGACATACATCATGTGTTCTCATATCTGAACATTCAATCCGACAACACAAAACTTCAAAGGGTAAAGATTCAATTCATCACAACAAGAGTATAGAGGGGAGAAACATCATATGATCCATCTATGTTAACAAAGCCCATGATATAGATCATGAGAGAAAGAGAGAGATTAAACACATAGCTACTGGTACAAACCCTCAGCCCCGAGGGTGGACTACTCCCTCCTCACTGTGGTGGCCGCCGGGATGACGAAGATGGCCACCGGTGATGATTCCCCCCTCCGGCAGGGTGCCAGAACGGGTCTAGATTGGTTTTCGATGGCTACAGAGCCTTGCGATGCCAGAACTTCTGATCTAGGTTAATCCCGAAGGGTTTTGGAATATTTGTGAATTTATAGGGTAAAGAGGGGGTGCGGGAAACCACCGGGGTGGGTACAACCCACATGGGTGCGCCTGGGCCCCCAAGCGCGCCCTGGTGGGTTGTGCCCCCCTCGGGGCACCTGCCAGGTGCTGCTCTAGCCCATCTTGGGTGTTCTGGTCCATAAAAATCTCCGGCAAGTTTTGCGGTCTTTGTACTCCATTTGATATTGATTTCCCACGATGTAAAAAACAAGCAAAAACAACAACTGGCACTGGGCACTAGGTCAATAGGTTAGTCCCAAGAAATGATATAAAGTCGCTGTAAAATGATTGTAAAACATCCAAGAATGATAAAATAACAACATGAATACTTCATAAACTATAGATACGTTGGAGACATATCAATGTGATGCTAGGACTATTTTGCAAGAATTAAAGTAGGAGTACTTTGCGAGATAACAAAAGTTATTTATTTAGTAGAAATCTTTTTGTAACACTAGAAAAAGATTTGTTCGTAGGCAATTGATAACTAGACTGGTAATCATTATTGCAATTTTCTATGAGGGGGAGGCAAGATCTACCATACTTTTCGTACTTGGATCATATGCACTTATGATTGTAACTCTAGCAAGCATCCGCAACTACTAAAGATCAATAAGGTAAAGCCCAACTACAATATTAAGTAACGAGTTCTCTTTACTCCCATACGCAACAACCCCCTTACTCTGGTTTGCGTTTCAGTCACTCATGCAACCCACTCTAAGTGAATTATGAATGTACCGCAACACCCTACAGTGGTAATCCCACATGCTTGCACGACACGGAGGGCACCATAGGTCAACAACAAATTAAAATATACAACTCAAACCAATCACGATCATCAATCAACCCATAGGACAAAACAAATCTACTCAAACATCATAGGATGGCCATACATCATTGGATAATAATATATATCATTAAGCACCATGTTCAAGTAGAGATTATAGTGGGGAGAAGAGGTTTTACACTGCTGCATAGAGGGGGAGAGAGTTGGTGATGATGGCCGCGAAGTTTTTGGTGTAGATCGATGTCACGATGATTGCCCCGGTGGTGTTCCAGCACCACCGATGAGAGGGGGAGAGACCCCCTCCTTCTTCTTCTTCCTTGGATTCCCCCCTAGATGAGAGAGAGTTTCCCATCTGGTACATGGTCTCCAAGGCTCCCGAAGGTCAGGAGCACCTCTGAGATTGGATCTCTCTCTCTCTCTCTCTGTCTCTCTCTCTCCCTCCATCTCTCTCCTCTATTCTCTTCAGTTTCGCGTTCTTGTTTTCTAGCCAAAAACTTTTTCTTAAATTCCCGAAGATACGTAACTCCGATTGGGCTGAGATTTTAACATGACTTTTTTCCAGATATTATCTTTCTTGCGGTGAAAGAAGGGCTCCAACCGACTTATGAGGGAGTCACAAGGCGCCACGGCGTGGCCTACCCCCTGGCCGCGCCCTACTATGTTGCGGCTACCTCGGGAACCATTTTGCATTTATTCTTCTTCTTCTTCTTCTTCCCAAAAACACATATATTCCAAAATAGATCTTCGTAATTTCTTATCTCGTTTGGACTTCGTTTGATATGGAATTTCTGCGAAAGAAAAAACATGCAACAAATAGGAACTGGCACTGGGCACTGGATCAATATGTTAGTCCAACAAGTATAATCATATCTCAAGCATAAATTCCAAGCATACCAATGCAACATATCAATTTGACCCCATAATAATTTCCTTTTTTGTGTCAAGATATAATCCCAAAAGTATTCACGTTGATCTAACGCGTCTCCCGTTATCAAGTTGAATGGGGTTTTCTCAGGATTTTCAAAGAATTGCATAATATTTTTCACATAACGAGCATCAAGGGTTTCAGGAGGTTCCCATCTCCATGAGTAGCAAGTAGAACTATTTTTTTTGTATTTTGTGTTCCATATCCATAAATAATGATAGAGAACAACTTAGAACAAAAAATAGAAACTACTTAGTGATAAAGCAAACAAGCACACACAAGAATATTGACCCCACACTATTGCTCCCCAGCAACGGCGCCAGAAAAAGGTATTGATAACCCATAAGTATAGGGGATCGTTTGTAGCCTTCTTCGATAAATAAGAGTATCGAACTCAACGAGGAGCTAAAGGTAGAACAAATATTCCCTCAAGTTCTATTGACCACCGATACAACTCTATGCGCACTTAACATATGCTTTATCTAAAACAAGTATGAAACTATTTTGCAAGAATAAAACTAAGAGTACTTTTTGATAATAAAACTATGAATAAATTGCAAGGTAATAAAAGTGGATAGCTTTTGTCAACAAGAAAGACATTTGTCCCTAGGCAATCGATAACTACACAGGTAACCATTCTTGCATTTTTATATGAGGGAGAGTAATGAGCTAACATACTTTCTCTACTTGGATCACCTATGATTGGAATTTTAGCAAGCATCCTCAACTACCAAATATCATTAAGGTAAAACCCAACCATAGCATTAAGTATCAAGTCCTCTTTACTCCCATATGCAATAACCCACTTATATGTGTTCAGGCTTCTGTCACTCCAGCAACCGACAATAAGCAAATTATGAATGTATTGCAACACCCTACAGCGGGGAACCCTCACTTTCGTGCGAGACGGAGGGAACCTTAGGCCAGCACCATAATAAAAGATACACTCAAACCAAACACGACCATCAATTAGCCCATAGGACAAAAAGGATATACTCAAACATCATAGGATAGTCACATATCATTAAGAAATAATAGATAGTGTGGAGCACCATGTTTAAGTAGAGATTACAATAGGGAGAAGGGGTGTTGCACTGCTGCATATAGAGGGAGAAAGTTTGTGTGGATGGTAGCAAGATTGTTGATGTAGACCGCCGTCACGATCGTTGCCCCGCCTCCTTATTCTTCTTCCTTGGCATCCCCCTAGATTGGAGGAGGGTTCCCCCTCTAGTGCATGGCCTCCATGGCGGCGGAGGAGCACGAGCCCCTCCGAGATTGGATGTCCCTCCCTGTTGGTGTCAAAACTGGCAGATCTCGGGTAGGGGGTCCCGAACTGTGCGTCTAGGCCGGATGGTAACAGGAGGCAGGGGACACAATGTTTTACCCAGGTTTGGGCCCTCTTGATGGAGGTAAAACCCTACGTCCTGCTTGATTAATATTGATGATATGGGTAGTACAAGAGTAGATCTACCACGAGATCGTAGAGGCTAAACCCTAGAAGCTAGCCTATGGTATGATTGTATGTTGTGGTTGTTGTCCTACGGACTAAAACCGTTTGGTTTATATAGACACCGGAGAGGGCTTAGGGTTACATAAGGTCGGTTACAAAGGAGGAGATATCCATATCCGTATTGCCTAGCTTGCCTTCCACGCCTAGTAGAGTCCCATCCGAACACGAGACGAAGTCTTCAATCTTGTATCTTCATAGTCTAACAGTCCGGCCAATGGACATAGTCCGGCTGTCCGGAGACCCCCTAATCCAGGACTCCCTCAGTAGCCCCTGAACCAGGCTTCAATGACGATGAGTCCGGCGCACAGTATTGTCTTCGGCATTGCAAGGCGGGTTCCTCTCCAAATTCCGTGTACCTGTCGAAATAGTGTCCGGCCTGTTGTGAATGTTGCACTCCTTGCCTTCCACGCCCAATAATGGCCACTTTCCACGTGTCGAGCGAATGTGAAGAGCTAGGGTGTTTTTACATTTACCCCCTAGCTGTGTGAATGAGCTGCCTATTAAAAAGACGAGGATTCATATCCAAATCACACCATCCTCCCTTGGCGAGCCTTCATCGGAGCGTATTCGATAGAGATCCATTCCATCATGGTCGGTCGACGCAGCTCCTCCTCTCATTCCCCTTGCCCCAAGCCTGGAGATTGGGAGAGATGTTCCGTCCCGCACAACAAATTAGTGATGCTTCAGACCAAGGGATTTCTTCCCTCAGCGTACCTGGTCCCAGTTCGAGCCGGGCTTGCCACCTATAATGGCGGAGAGCAAGCGGAGAGCCTTCCCAATCCCTCCAAGGGAGAGCGGGTATGCCTTGTCCCTTATTTGGTAAGAGGGCTTGGATTTCCAATTCATCCGTTTCTCCGGGGGCTCCTGGAGTTCAACGGCCTCCAGTTGCATAACCTTACGCCTGCCTCCATGCCGCATATCGTGGGATTCGTAGCCCTTTGCAAGTTGTTTTTGGGCTGTCAGGCTCATTTGGATCTGTGGAGGAAGCTGTTCTGCCTTGTGCCCCGTTCTCAGAAGGGGTCAATATATCAAGTGGGCGGAGCCGAAGTGTGGCGTATTGCTGGGACCGGATACCTGTACGGAACCCCAAAGAAGACGTCCGAAGACTGGCCTTCAGAATGGTTTTGTATAGAAGACGTCCCCTCCCGCATCCTATTAGAATCGGCCTTCCTGAGTTCGACAACGCCCCTTTGAAGAAGCGCTGGAGCTAGCGTCCATGGAGCTCCCTGGAGGAAGATGACAGGGACGTTCTTTACCTGATGAGCCAGATAAGTTTTTTAGCTCGATCCGGATTGACCATGATCGAGGTCATGGCCATATGTATTATGCGGGGGGTGCAGCCGCTTCAATATAGAGGCCACCCCATGTGGGATTTCAACGGGGAGGATGACGCCACCCGCCACGGCCGCAAAGGGCCGGGATCGGCTGCTGATCTAATAAAGATCTTATCCACTTTGTACAAGGGAGAAGAGGAGGAATTCCTTCGTGTCAACCCGCAGGGCGGATTTTCTATGTACAATCCTCCGAGCTGGGTAAGCGGAGACTTTTTCTCGCCCATCCATTTCGTATTCCCGTAGTTAAGTATTCAGTCTAGCGATTTCATCGCAGGAGCTGCGCCAGGCTGTAAAGGAGATAAACACCCCTCCTCCACAACCCGAGGACCCTGGACGGTCCCTTGACCCGGCCTCCCAGGAGGATCCGGGCATATCTGTGGAGCCGATCGATGGGGTATTTTACCAATCGAGTAATGACAACGCTTTGGTGGACATTACAGCCGATTACCCTAGGCTACTTCCAGCCTCATAGGTAACTGAGACCGAAGTCCCAGCACTTCAAAAGGGGATCCGTCCTTGCATTTTTTTGATTTTCGTATAACAGCCGTGTTTTGCAGGGGAGGTCCTTGAGGCGGAAGGCCGAGCCTGCAGCGACAAGCCAACAAGGGGCCGCGAGCCCAAGCGGGCTGAAAAGACTCGCAGTCCGGATTGAGACACCGGCGAAGCGGTACGGCGCGCCGTCTTTATTGCAAGACATTATTCTCAGAGGCATATTAACGCCGATGCCTTCTTTTCAGGAAAAAGAACGCTCGCCGGACTATACCCGGAGAGGCTACCAATCGCGCCTCCACCAGCCAGGCTCCAAGGCCGGATTCGGAGGCGGAAACAAATAGGAGGCATGCGCCGGGCGCTCCTCCGACAAATAAACTGTCCGCCACCAATTCCGAGGTGGAAAGTGCCATGAACCACAGGCGTCACCGGACTGTTCTTCGTGACGCTTGTTTCTCCCAAGAGGCATTGGATGCCTTCAACTCGGGAGACGCGTAGCTCCGTGCCGCTCAAAATGGTCTAGCCAGAGCCACGGAGCAGTATGTAAAAGACATACGGGTGAGAAAATTTGGTGATTATATATATCAGTAGCCCTCGAGAATTGAAACAGTTAGGATAACTGATTTAAGGATCATTTGTTATGCAGGTTCTTACAGAAAAGAATACTCAACTGTCCCAGGAGCTGGAAGAATGCAAAGCCCAACTTCAGGCTGCACTGGCCGCAGCAGGGGAGCCCAAAGAGACCCCCTCTGGTAACATATCCTTCGAATGATAAGTATCATATAGAATGCGGCGTATATGCAGATCTGACGATAAAATTGCAGATGACGCTGGAATAAATCCGGATAAGCAATAGCTCCTACACCAGCTGAAGGCCGGTGAGAGCGTGCTTACGAGGGTGAGGCAGGAGAAGAATGATCTCCTAGATGCCAACACCAAGCTGGGCGTGGAACTAAGAGATGTTCGTGCCCAATAGTAAGACTCTGTTAAGGAGAATCGGCGGCTTCGACGCGACCTATTTAGTAAGTGCTTGAACGAACTTTGAAAAAGAGTTCGGCGAGGAAGCAGGCTAACAGAGTTATGTCTGTAGGTATGCTAACAGGTCGTCTTGCCGAGGAAATGCCCGGTTCAACGGGTGACCTTCTTCCCGAGCTCTCACAGCTGCACGAACGAGCTCGGTAGGTGATGCAAGGCGTCGCCCAAGCCTTGTGGCCATCCGTCTCCATACCCGAAGGCCTTGGAGAGCTTGCAGAAAAGTTCAAGGGACCGCGGCGGCGCTTCCGATTATGGAAGATATCAGCCTGCCATCAGGGCGCCAGGGAAGCCTGGGCAATGGTGAAGACACGGTAGACGGTACATGAAGGCTCACCCGAACCACATGGCCGAAGTCGGACCTGTGGGGCCCGATGGGAAGGAGATCCCTGTGAGCTTAGTGTACGGCCAAGTAGAATTGGCCGCAAAGTATTCCCAACAGGACTGTAGACTAGACAGCCTATTGGATGGTATTGAAGAGGAATTCAACCAGTCAAATTGACTATGTAATTTTAAAGTGACATGTATAATGCCTTCTAGCCGAATTGTAGATCGTTTGTCATGGCGGACCTTTTCGCTTTAACCTCGGGACCCGACGGTCCAGAGTGTATCTGAATACCCTCTCGGTTATGTAAGAACCAGGGCATGCGTGGAGACCGGGCGTAGGGGTCATTAGTGCTTTATCAGACAAGTGCCCAACTAGTTATGTTATATTACATGGGTAGTAAGAAACATCTTCCAGGGAGAATACTTCCGTTAAGGGTTCCTTTCCCTGGGTAAGCATGCCCTAAAGTGCATGTCCGGACTGTGATAAGAAGCGCAGAAAAAGCATCTGGGGGCAGATATGGATAATAAATAAAAGTTATCTTTTGTTAACCGACCTAATATTCCCTTAAGAACGCTAGCTTTTGGCTTCTCCCAGTCTGAGGTACACGTCCGGCTGACTCGGCGGTAACAATCGCAAAGGTGCTCCCTTTATGCCCTAGCCGAATTAATGGGAACATAGGGCATAAATACAAGAGCCAGGCAACCCAGCTTGGCCAAAACTTAAGTCATATCGATGCATATAATGGTGAAAAAAGGTTCATGTGGAAGTATAACACATGTGTTGGGCGTGAGGCCCAGGTAAATAATTTAAGCTTCTGTGAAAGAAGCCCCCAGGTATGAAGAGTGCGGCTAGCGCATCTGTAATGTACGAGTGAGGCACAAGGTGACCCTTGAAGGCCTAGAGAAATAAAAGAAAGAAAGGGAAACAAGACAGATGATGCATATGCAGAAAATGGACAAAGGGAGGGGACTAACATAGAGTCCGGTGCTAGGCGTAGAATCTTCGAAGCCTGGCTGCGTTCCATGGGTTCGGCTCGAGTCGACTAGTCGATGCATCCTGCAGTCGATACGCTCCACCGGTCAGAACTTGGTTGATAATGAAGGGACCTTCCCATTTGGGCTCGAGCTTGTTCTTTTTCTAAACCGGCAGTCATAGAACTAGTTCACCAACGTTATAAGTTTTGGACCATACTTCTCTGCTTTGATATCTGCGAGCCTGTTGCTGGTAAAATGCGGAACGGGCTTTGGATACGTCGCGCTCTTCCTGCAAGGTTTCCAGACTGTCCTGCCAATCGAGCTCGGCTTCTCGTTCTTCATACATGCGCACTCGAGGTGAGTCATGAATTATGTCACAGGGCAGGACTGCCTCTACGCCGTACACCATAAAAACGGTGTATATCCAGTAGTACGATTCGTCGTGGTCCGCAGCCCCCAGAGTACGGAGTCGAGCTCCTCTACCCAGTGCGTGTCAGACTCCGTTAAGGAGCGCACTAATCTGGGTTTAATGCCGCTCATTATAAGACCATTTGCTCGTTCGACTTGACCGTTGGTTTGTGGGTGATAGACTGAAGCATAATCGAGCTTGATGCCCATTTTGCTGCACCAGAGTTTTACCTCGTCGGCCGTGAAGTTCGTGCCGTTATCAGTGATGATGCTGTGGGGGACGCCGTAACATTGTACAACCCCGGATATGAAATCTATCACCGGTCCGGATTCGGCTGTTTTAACCGGTTTAGCCTCTATCCATTTGGTGAATTTATCCACCAAGTATTTTTTTTCTTGTGGGTTCCCCCTTTAAGGGGTCCAACCATGTCAAGCCCCCAGACCGTGAAGGGCCATGTAATGGGGATTGTTTGGAGGGCGGTGGGTGGCATGTGGCTTTGATTTGCAAAGAGCTGGCAACCGGCGCAACGTTGGACCAAGTCCTGTGCATCTGCCCGGGCCGTTGGCCAATAGAATCTTGTACGGAAGGCCTTGCTTACAAGAGCCCGGGCTGCGGCATGATGACCGCCGAGTCCAGCGTGAATTTCTTCCAAAAGGTTCCGCCCTTCCTCTTCAGAGATGCACCTTTGAAGGACTCTGGTAGCACCTTTTTTGTACAATTCTCCCTCATGGACCCTGTAGGCCTTGGATCGCCGCACTATGCAGCATGCCCCATTTTGGTCTTCCAGAAGTTCCTGTCTAGTTAGGTAGGCCAGGAATGGTTCTGTCCATGGGGCAATAATGGCCATTATTTCGTGGGATGAATGTGTTATTTCGGAGGCGGAGCCTCCGATTGTGTCAGAGAGTTCGGTATCGGGTATTTTGGCCGGGTCCGGACTGTTGTTACCGATGTCCCCTTCCCATGCTACGGATGGCTTGAAGAGCCTTTCTAGGAATATGTTGGGAGGGACCGCGTCGCGTTTTGCACCGATGCGGGCGAGGATATCTGCCGCCTAATTGTTTTCCCGAGCCACATGGTGAAATTCGAGCCACTCGAACCGAGCTGACATTTTTAGGACGACATTGCGATAAGCTGCCATTTTCGGATCCTTGGCATCAAAGTCTCCATTTATTTGGGATATCACGAGGTTCGAATCCCCGCGCACCTCTAGGCGTTGAATGCCCATGGATACTGCCATCCGGAGACCATGTAGAAGGGCCTCATATTCGGCTGCGTTGTTGGAGTCCGTATACATTATCTGTAGTACGTATTGAATTGAATCTCCTATTGGGGACGTCAAAACGACGCCAGCCCCCACACCAGCCAACATTTTGGAGTCGTTGAAGTGCATGAAACAGTTTGAATATGTGTCGTACTCCTTAGGGAGTTCGGCTTCCGTCCACTCGGCGACGAAGTCAGCCAAAACTTGCGATTTAATAGCTCGCCATGGCTTGTAAGTTATGTCGAACGGGAGGAGCTCAATGGCCCATTTGGCAATCCGGCCCGTTGCGTCACGGTAGTTTATAATATCGTTAAGTGGTACTTCCGAGGCTACCATTATCGAACACTCTTTAAAGTAGTGTCGCAGCTTCCGAGATGCCATAAATACCGCATACACTATCTTTTGATAATGCGGGTACCGTGATTTGCATGGAGTAAGGACAGTGGACACATAGTAAACCAGTTTTTGAAGGGGGAATGTGTGTCCGTCGCTTCTCATTCGACGACGAGTACTGTGCTTACTACTTGATGAGTTGCCGTAATGTATAATAGCATTGGTTCACCAATGGTTGGTGCGGCCAGGACTGGGTTTGTTGCCAATATGGCTTTTATTTCGTTGAGTCCGTCCGTGGCGGCATCCGTCCACTCAAAGTGTTCGGTGCACCAGAGGAGGCGATAAAGGGGTAATGCCTTTTCTCCCAAGAGGGAGATAAAGCGGCTTAGAGCCGCCACGCATCCAGTCAATTTTTGTATTTGTTTGAGGTCTGTTGGGATAGCCAACTGTGACAACGATCGGATTTTGGCCGGATTAGCTTCAATACCTCTACTAGAGACAATGAATCCCAGGAGCTTTCCGGCTGGTATGCCGAAAACGCATTTTTCCGGATTGAGCTTGATGTCATATGTTCGGAGGTTATCGAATGTGAGCCTCAAGTCGTCTACTAGAGTTTCGACATGCTTGGTTTTAACGACCATGTCATCTACGTATGCCTCCACTATTTTGCCGATCCGGTTTGCCAGACATGTCTGAATCATGCGCTGATATGTTGCGCCGGCGTTTTTGAGCCCGAAGGGCATTCTGTTGAAGCAGAATGGGCCGTATGGTGTGATGAATGCCGTTGGGGCTTGGTCTGGCTCTGCCATTTTAATTTGATGGTAGCCGGAGTATGCGTCGAGGAAACACAATGAATCGTGTCTTGCGGTGGCGTCGATGATTTGATCGATGCGGGGGAGGGGGAAAGGATCCTTTGGGAAGGCCTTCTTAAGGTCCTTAAAATCGACGCACAAGCGCCATGATTTGTCCTTCTTTGGTACCATCACCAGGTGTGCTAGCCAGTCCGGATGTTTTATGTCTCTGATGAATCCGGACTACAATAGCTTGGCTAGTTGCTCTCCCATGGCTTGTCTCTTGGGTTCGGAGAAACGCCGAAGAGCCTGCTTAACTGGCTTGAATCCTTTTAGGATATTTAGGCTGTGCTCGGCTAGCCTGCGTGGGATTCCTGGCATGTCTGAAGCGTGCCAGGAAAAAATGTCCCAGTTCTCGCGTAGAAACTCTCCTAGTGCGGCGTCGACATTAGGGTTTAATTGTGCCCCGACGGAAGCTGTTTTTGTACGGTCCGTTGGATGGACTTGGAATTTGACTATATTGTCCGCCGGTTTAAAGGAGGTGGACTTGGATCTTTTATCGAGTATTACATCGTCCCTGTTCACCGTGGAGCGCAGGGCAGTTAGTTCCTCAGCCGCTAGGGCTTCGGATAGTGCCTCGAGGGCCAGTGCGGCTGTCTTATTTTCGGCGTGGAGTGCTATGTTCGGATCACTAGCAAGAGTGATGATTCTGTTGGGCCCGGGCATTTTGAGCTTCATGTACACGTAATGGGGTATGGCTTGGAAGATTGTAAACGCCTCCAGCCCTAATAGAGCGTGGTATCCGCTGTTGAACGGAGCCACTTGGAATGTAATTTCTTCGGACCTGTAATTATCCGGCGTGCCGAATACCACATCTATTGTGGTTTTCCCAGCACAACGTGCTTCCCGACCGGGGATGATTCCCCTAAAGGTTGTGCTACTTTGCTCAATGCGGCTCCAGTCTATTTCCATCTTTTGAAGAGTTTCCTCATAGATGAGGTTTAATCCGCTGCCGCCGTCCATGAGTACCTTGGTGAGTCGAAAGCCGTCCATGATTGGACTGAAGGACCAGTGCGGCTAGTGCTCAGGCTGTTCGGAATTTGGGTTCGTCACTGGCATTGAACGTAATAGCTGTGTCACTCCAAGGATTTATTTCTGCTACGTGGAAGATTTCGGCCATGCTGCGGAGTGTTCGCTTGCGTCTATTATTTGATGCGAAGGTCTCAAAGACCATTAACACCATATTGTTGTCCACGGGATGGTGCTCTGTGGTATTCGGGAGGATTAGATCCTCACCACTTTTGGCCACCTGCCGGAGTATCCAACATGCTCTAAGGCTGTGCGTTGGAATTGCATCCGCTGTACTATGAATTTTGCAGGGTCCGTTGAGCCATCCCTCCAGTACGGTTCTTTGCCCCGTAGAGGGCTTTTGTTTTTTGGTAGTTATCCCAGGTGTATTGTGATAATGCACCCTTTTATTTCGGATTGGGTTTGTATTCAGGGCTAGATTATCCCAAAATTTTATTTTGGTTTTCCAGGCACTTTCCATCACACAGTACTTTAGTACTATGGACACCAAGTCGGCAAAGCATGTAATTTCGCGGCGACTTATGGCGTTGAGGATTCCCTTGTCCATGCAATTATTGCAGAAGAATGAAGTTGCGTCTTCCTTGCGGCAGTCCTTTATCCTGTTCATAACTAGGAAGAATCTGGCCCAGTAATGGTGTACTGTTTCTTTGGGCTCTTCCTTATTTGGGATAGATCTCTTATGTTTGGGTGGGTGGGTGCAATTGAACCCGACTCCTCACCCAATCTGAGACTCAGGGGCCAAGGAGTTTCCGAACTTGGAAGTTTGGATTCTTGGATGTTTTCCGATAAATCTAGCCTGCTGCCTGACTCTAGGTTCAGGCCTTGAGTGACGTCCTCCCCTCCGCGGGTATCCGTCTTGGAGGGATCGGGAATCCGGACATATCTAGTCCTTAAGATAGATGAAGGGTTGCCGCATTGTTCCTCCACCACTGCAACGTGATGGGTTACCTGGGGAGAGTTGATCTCTCTCAGATCGGGTTTAGGCCCCATCTGATCGTAGTCTGTAGCAACTCCCAGGGCGGCGATGCGATCCAAGAGCTCGTTTTGGGAAGAGAGCTCCATTGGATCTAACTGCTCGGCGAGTTCCGAGTTGATGTGAAGATTGCTTTCGATGACCCGAGAAGTCATCGTCGGCGCAGCGGCCGAACGGGCGGTCATAAGAAAACGACCTAGCCGGAGAGTTTGGCCGATAGCCAAAGCTCTCTCAGCAACAGTGCTGTCTTTAAAGACGGGATGAGACATCCTTCCTGGTGGCGACGGCGCAGCGGAACTCTCAAAGAAAGCACCAATGTCGGTGTCAAAACCGGCGGATCTCGGGTAGGGGGTCCCGAACTATGCGTCTAGGCCGGGTGGTAACAGGAGGCCGGGGACACAATGTTTTACCCAGGTTTGGGCCCTCTTGATGGAGGTAAAACCCTACGTCCTGCTTGATTAATATTGATGATATGGGTAGTACAATAGTAGATCTACCACGAGATCAGAGAGGCTAAACCCTAGAAGCAAGCCTATGGTATGATTGTATGCTGTGGTTGTTGTCCTACGGACTAAAACCCTTCGGTTTATATAGACACCGGAGAGGGCTTAGGGTTACATAAGGTCGGTTACAAAGGAGGAGATATCCATATCCGTATTGCCTAGCTTGCCTTCCACGCCAAGTAGAGTCCCACCCGGACACGAGACGAAGTCTTCAATCTTGTATCTTCATAGTCTAACAGTCCGGCCAATGGAGATAGTCCGGCTGTCTGGAGACCCCCTAATCCAGGACTCCCTCACTCTCTGTTCTCTTCTATTTGGTGTTCCTGTTTTCTGGCCGAAACCCGTTTCTTATATTCCTGGAGATCCGTAACTCCGATTGCGTTGAGATTTTAACATGATTTTTCCAGATATTTTTCTCGAGAGAAGCCACTAGTGAAACCTATGGCCCTCGGGTCTTCTTTCTCATAGATTTGCCTTTACAATCTACTTTTCTCTTGCATTTATTTTCAGATCTATTAAACCAAAAATACAAAAATACCTTGCTGTGTTTTATTTCTATTTATTTTATTTGTGATCTATCTTTCAATCTAATACAAATTTATTTCACGTCCGTTTGCCTATCTTGAGGCGCCGTACCCCGGAAGGATTTGACAACCCCTTTAACACATTGGGTTGCGAGGCTTTGTTATCTGTGTGCATGGTCTGTTTACGTTGTGTTTCTTGTTTCTCCTACTAGTTTGATTACCTTAGTTTCATATCCGCGGGAAATACCTACCGCCGTTGTGCTGCATCATCCCTTCCTCTTCGGGGAAATACCAACGTAGCTTCAAGCGACATCAGACGTATCAATCATGTGGTGAGGAAAGATCTAGGCACATATATCCAGTTGGATATGAGTGGTCATGAGTTATTATTGTTGACATCACCCTTGAGGTGAATATGTTGGGAGGCGAAACTATAAGCCCCTAGCTTTCTATGTGTCTGGTTGAAACTTTTTGTTCATGGGTATGCTGTGAGTGTTAGCAATCATAAAAGTTTAAATGATGGTTGAGTATGTGGACTAGCCAAAAGGCTCCGACATGTGTCCCTTCCTGAAAATATGATGAATTGTAGTTGCAAAGTTGACTGAGAACATAGTTTTTTGTTTTTCAATGAGGTTTATGCTTCATACTTCAAAGTTGTGATGACTTGTTACTTGTTCACGAGAACTTATATGATAAAAGTTGTGTGATAAAGCTTTATGTTAAAGTTCTTTGTTGTTATAATAATAAACATGATGCTTCTATGCTCGCATTTTGTTTTTCTCGACACCTCTCTCTTTAAGCATGTGGGCATGTTTTTCGATTTCGGTTTTTCGCTTGAGGACAAGCGAGGTCTAAGCTTGGGGAGTTGATAAGTCCATTTTGCATCATGTTTTCCTAATATTATTTATAACGTTTGATGCATAATAATGCTTTTTGGAGTAATTCTAATGCCTTTTATGTCATAATATGCAAGGTTTACACAAAGAGGGAGAATACCGACAACTGGAATTCTGGACCTGAAAATCTAACATCAGAGTTACCTATTTTGCACATCTCCAAATGAGATAAAAATTTACGGAGAACTATTTTGCAATATATGCCAAAAACCGGAGCAAATAACTACAGGAGGAGGCCCACCAAGTGGGCACAACCCACCTTGGCACGCCAGGCCCCCAGGCGTGCCCTGGTGGGTTGTGCCCTCCTCGGCCCACCTCCGGTGCCCATCTTCTGGTATATAGGTCATTTTGACCTAGAAAAAACATTAGAGTGGGACTTTCGGGACAAAGCGCCGTCGTCTCGAGGTGGAACTTGGGTAGGAGCACTTTTGCCCTCCGGTCACTACTAGGAAAATGCTTATACATAGAATTTTAGCAGTAGCGCCTGTTTGGGCACACACGCTTCTGGTATTACCAATAGCGCTGGCCAGAACATGCGCTACTGCTAGTGAGTAGTAGCAGCGCTGGTTGGTGCGGGCCGCGCTGCTGTTTAGCGGGCCGCCGGGGCCAAAGGGCAGGCCACTTAGCTGTAGCGTGTGTTTTGCGCCAGCGCTACAGCTAGTGGGCTTAGCAGTAGCGCTGGCCCATTGCCCGCGCTGTTGTTAAGCCCACTCCCTCTCCCCCTGCGCGCCCCTGGCCCGGCGTGCCTCATCTCTCACTAAAGCTCAATCACACTCTCCACACTCCTCCCTCTCAATCCCCCGCGCTTCGCCGTCGACCCGCATGCTGCTGTCCCCCGGGCCGGCCCTCCTCCCCGCTGCTTCGGCCGCCCTCGCCCGCGCCGGCCCTCCTCCTCGCTGGCCGCCATCCCCCGCGTCGGCCTCCTCCCCCGCCGTCCGCACCGGCCCTCCACCACCGTACCGAGAGGTACTCCTCCCTCTCCTTCCTCCTCCTCCCTCCCCCTAGCTAGTTATAGTTATTAGAGTAGTCATTTTGAATCCTATGTAGTTGAAAAAATGTAGGTTATTAGAATAATTAGGTATGAACCCTAGTTAATTCGTATGAACCCTAGGTTTTTAAATTTAGCTTGGTTTTAAAGTTAGGACAGAAATTTAGCTTGGTTTTTAATTAGGTGTAGTTAATAGAATTTAGGTGTTTTAGTTGTTTTAGGTGTAGTTAATAGAATTTTAGGTGTTTTAGTTGTTTTAGGTGTAGTTAACAGAATTGTAGGTATTTTTTTTAGTTAAAGCAATTGTTGTTATTTTTTTAGTTAAAGCAATTTTTCCTGTTATATGCAAATTTGCGGTGGACATGTCATATTTTGAACATGTCACATTTTGGACATATCATATTTTTCCGAGTGGCCTATGTTTTGCCAGAAATGTCGATTCGTTTACGTTCTGGCAAATTTCAGGCGCTCGATATGTCCTATTTTTAGCAAAGGTCATGCCAAATTTTGCTAAGTGTTTATTAATTTTGTTTTCATAATGAAGCATTTAGTTCTCGACGTCGACGATTCCTATCCCGCATCCTCGTCATCGACTCGGCGGAGGACTCCTGGTTGAGCCGAGGGGCCATGTCCGGGACTGGGCTCCGCCGGGCTGGTACTGGGTTGTGCTACCTTTTCGTGAGCGCAGCTTAGTGAGGAGCCAGCCCGTCATCGACCCGGAGCTTCTTTGGTGGCGGTCACGTGGGCCTGCATCGGTGGAGAGGCTTGAGTGCCCCGCGTAGGTGGTACAGCACCGTGTCACGGAGGAGAACGCGCACGTCCAGCGCTACTTGGTTGCATTGGTTGCATTGGCGAACGGCCGGTTCTCGAATACCTGGCAGATTATTTGGGGATCTCACCGGAGCTATGATCCGGTGATGGTTCCTTCTCTTTGGTTGTACACCATGGCCCACTGAACCTAGAGGAGCTATTATTCGAGATGTATTAGTGATATTATATGATGATCTTTGCTACAAACTACTATGTATGTATTCGATGATGGATTATTAATTACCTATTAGTTATTTGCTTATTCAGTGCAAAAGATGAGCGCAGTTTGTGCTACAAACTACTATATATGTATTCATGATGGATTATATGATGATGTTGCTACAAACTACTACAAACTACAAATTTTAGGTGTTTTAGTTGTTATATGATGATCTTTGCTACAAACTACTATATATGTATTCAATGATGTATTATTAATTACCTATTAGGAAATGTCTGACGACGAAAGGGAATTCGCTATGTGCGAGTACTGCGAAGATAAGCGCGGTCTGTGCGACAGGCCTCACTTGGTAGAAGGTCGGCGCTTCAGCATCAAGCTCCAAGAGACCTTCGATGTTGAAACGGTACGCAATGACGACAAGTGTTTTTTGTTATTTTTTGCACGACTTCTCTGGTTTTTCAAAGTGTAATTTCCGTCTTTTACAATTCAACTAGATTATCCCATGCCATTCAAGACCCTATGTCTTGGAAAAGACGGGGTTTGAAGATCATGAAAGAATAGAGATAAAGATAATTCAACTAAGGACCCATCATGGTTATGATTTTGCTATAAATCTATACAATTCTGTGAAGTCATCCAATTTTGGTTGCCTGAATTGGGAAGCCCTTTGCAAGGCGTATGATTTTCATGAGGGTATGCTTCTCACCTTCGATCTTGGTGATCCTGATATCAACGAAAATGATATTACCATTTGGGTCCTTGTTGACACGCTTCCAGTTCTACCGTTGTGTGAGTTTCTTAGACATGTTTACTAAGTAATTTATATTTTTTATTTCAAAATATTTGACAGTATATTTCCATTGACAGCTTATTTTCATTCTTTAAAAGATGTACGGAAAATGCTAGACAGAACCTACTACTACAATGATGAAGCACAATTAACTTATAAGGAGCAAGATGGTCTTATCGCATTTTTTACTGATATTGAGAATTACAATAGGTATTATCAAACTCCTCCACATTATGGTCAATACGTGCCACTAGTGCACGTGTTGAACTATGGTAACATCAATGGAGATATCATGGTAAGATTTTCTACTATTACGACATCCGTGCATCTTTTGCATAAATTCTTCCAAAACTAAACTATATTGCTAACTACAAAGTTATTAATATGTTTTTAAACAGAAAATCCCGATGGATTGTGTGCCTCATGTGATGTTGACGAGAGGCCGCGTTAATGTTATGAGCTTACGGCCACCACAACCAGGTCAGCCCCAGTATCCACATCACTCCTGTCCATACTGGATTTCTAAAAGCAAGGAAGCCATGATAATAGATGATTTCAAAAAAAAATTGAACCATCGTAGAGAGCTACTTGGAAGAAACATTGTGCGTAGGCCAAGACTTGGAGACAAGATGATCTCCGTTCTTTATTATGGAGAGTCAATTTTCCTTAATGCAGCGTCAATGCCTATCTTGTTTTATGATATTTTACCTAAGAGAGGGTAGAGTAGGTCCTATGAGAGGAGTAGGTCATAGCTAGAATGTGTTATTATGTGCTACAATGTGTTAGAGTTGATGATGATGATGATGAGGAGTTGTGATTATGACTAGTGACCAACTTGTTATATGATGTCTCATTGACGAACATTGTTTGATGGTGATGACAAGTGGTAATGAATATGCTATTTAAACATACTAGTTCTTGATGAGTTGTTATTGTATAAAAGATATATCTGTTTAAACATGTACAACGCCAAAATGCTAAAAAAACATAAAAGTTAGCAGTAGCGCTGGCCTAAAAATGCGCTACTAGTAGTTGAACTTACCAGTAGCGCTGGCCTTAAAATGCGCTACTAGTAGTTGAACTTACCAGTAGCACTGGCCTAAAAACACACTACTGCTACAAAATAGCTGTAGCGTCGTAGCAGTAGCGCTGGTGCCAGCGCTACAGGTAGCACAAAAACCGCTGGGGGAACTTCCCTCCTAGAGGGGGAAATCGTCGTCATTGTCATCACGAACAACCCTGTCATCTTTGGGAGGGCAATCTCCATCAACATGTTCAACAACACCATCTCCTCTCAATCCCTAGCTCAACTCTTGTGTTCAATCTTTGTATCGGAACCTTAGATTGGTACTTGTGGGTGACTAGTAGTGTTGATAACATCTTGTAGTTGATTACTAAATGATTCATTTGGTGGAAGATTATATGTCCAGATCTATTATGCTATTTAATACCCCTCTGATCTTGAGCAAGATTATCAGTTGTGAGTAGTTACTTTTGTTCTTGAGGTCACTGATGTCTAGTACACAACCTTCTTCTTGTAGACGTTGTTGGGCCTCCAAGTGCAGAGGTTTGTAGGATATTAGCAAATTTCCCTCAAGTGGATGACCTAAGGTTTATCAATTTGCCGGAGGCGTACGATGAAGATGGCTCTCTCAAGAAACCCTTCAACCAAATAACAAAGAGTCTCTTGTGTCCCCAACACACCCAATACAATGGTAAATTGTATAGGTGCACTAGTTCGGTGAAGAGGTGTTGATACAAGTGTAATATGGATGGTAGATATAGGTTTTTGTAATCTGAAAATGTAAAAACAGCAAGGTAACTAATGATAAAAGTGAGCGTAAACGGTATTGCAATGCTAGGAAACAAGGCCTAGGGTTCATACTTTCACTAGTGCAAGTTCTCTCAACAATAATAACATAATTGGATCATATAACTATCCCTCAACATGCAACAAAGAGTCACTCCAAAGTCACTAATAGTAGAGAACAAACAAAGATATTATTGTAGGGTACGAAACCACCTCAAAGTTATCCTTTCTGATCAATCTATTCAAGAGTACGTATTAAAATACAATGAAGCTATTCTTTCTGTTCAATCTATCATAGAGTTCGTAGTAGAATAACACCTTAATACACAAATCAACCAAAACCCTAATGTCACCTAGATACTCCAATGTCACCTAAAGTATCCGTGGGTATGGTTATACGATATGCATCACACAATCTCAGATTCATCTATTCAACCAACACAAAGGACTTCAAAGAGTGCCCCAAAGTTTCTACCGGAGAGTCAAGACGAAAACGTGTGCCAACCCCTATGCATAAATTCACGAGGTCACAAAACCCGCAAGATGATTACCAAAACATAGATCAAGTAGATCACGTGATATCCCATTGTCACCACAGATAAGCACATGCAAGACATATATCAAGTGTTCTCAAATCCTTAAAGACTCAATCCGATAAGATAACTTCAAAGGGAAAACTCAATCCGTGACAAGAGAGTAGAGGGGGAGAAACATCATAAGATCCAACTATAATAGCAAAGCTCGCGATACATCAAGATAATGCTGAATCAAGAACACGAGAGAGAGAGAGATCAAACACATAGCTACTTGTACATACCCTCAGCCCCGAGGATGAACTACTCCCTCCTCGTCATGGAGAGCGCCGGGATGATGATGATGGCCGCCGGAGAGGGATCCCCCCCTCCGGCAGGGTGCGGAACTCCCGATCTACGTTATGTTCTGGAGGTTTGGGAATTTATAGGAATTTTTGGCGTCGGGAACAAGTAACGGAGGTGCCTGAGTCGTCCACGAGATAGGGCGGCGCGCCCAGGGGGGTGGGTATCAGTGTCAAAACCGGCGGATCTCGGGTAGGGGGTCCCGAACTGTGTGTCTAAGTCGGATGGTAACATGAGGCGGGGGACACAATGTTTACCCAGGTTCAGGCCCTCTCGACGGAGGTAATACCCTACTTCCTCCTTGATTGATCTTGATGATATGAGTATTACAAGAGTTGATCTACCATAAGATCGGAGAGGCTAAACCCTAGAAGCTAGCCTATGGTATGATTGTTGTTGTCCTACGGACTAAACCTTCTGGTTTATATAGACACCGGAGGGGCTAGGGTTACATAGAGTCGGTTACAAGGGAGGAGATCTACATATCCGAATTGCCAAGCTTGCCTTCCACGCAAAGGAGAGTCCCATCCGGACATGGGACGAAGTCTTCAATATTGTATCTTCATAGTCCAACAGTCCGGCCAAAGCATATAGTCCAGCTATTCGAGGACCCCCTAATCTAGGACTCCCTCAATAGCCCCCGAACCAGGCTTCAATGACGATGAGTCCAGCGCAGATTGTTCTTTGGCATTACAAGGCGGGTTATCCTCCAAATCCTGAGTGCCTGTCGTAACGAGTTGTGTCCGGCCTCCCATGAATGTTGCACTCCTCGGCTTCTGTGCCTTAATAATGGCTATCATCCATTTGTCGAGCGAATGTGAGTGGTCAGGGTGTTTTTACATTTACCACCCTAACAAGGCAGATGAATCGTCTATTTAAATAGTCGGGGATCTTCAAATCTAGATCACACCACCTTCCCACAGCGAGTATCCATCGGAGCGTGCCCGGAAAAATCCATCCCATCATGGCCGGCCACTGCAGCTCCTCCTCTCGCCCCCGTAGCCCTAAGCCAGGTAGTTGGGAGAAGTGTTCTATTCCCCATAGCCAACTAGTAGAGTTGCAGACCCAGGGGTTTCTCCCTCCTGCGTACATGGTCCCCGTCCGAGCCGGACTAGCCACTTGTAATGGCGGGGAGCAAGCGGAAAGCTTTCCCAATCCATCCACGGGGGAGAGGGTATGCCTCGTCCCTTATTTATTGAGGGGACTCGGATTTCCAATCCATCCATTCCTCCGCGGGCTCCGTGAGTTCTATGGCCTCCAGCTGCATAACTTTACTCCTGCCTCCATATTACACATCACAAGCTACGTTGCCCTTTGTGAGCTATTTCTGGGCTGCGAAGCTCATTTCGAGCTATGGCAGAGGCTATTTTGCCTCGTGCCGCGTACACAGAAGGGGTCAATATTTCAAGTGGGCGGAGCCGAAATATGGCGCATCGCTGGGACCAGATACCTGTCCAGTACTCCGAAGAAGACATCCGAAGACTAGCCTTCGGAGTGGTTTTATATGGAGGAGGTTCCCCCCCAGACCCTATTCTGATGGGCCTTCCTAAGTTCAACAAAGCCCCTTTGAAGAAACGCCGTAGTTGGTGCCCTAGGAGCCCCTAGGAGGAAGATAACGGAGAAGTCCTTTACCTGATGAGCCGGATAAAGACACTGGCCGAATCAGGACTGACAATAATCGAGGTTATGTCAATATGTATAATGCGGGGGGTGCAGCCACTTCAATATCGGGGACAACCCATGTGGCACTTCAATGGAGAAGACGATGCCACCCGCTGCGTCCGTAAAGGTCCGTACTCTGCCGCCGCTCTAGCGAAAATACTGTCCGATTTATACAAGGGAGAGGAAGAGGAGTTCATCCGTATTAAGCCGCAGGATGGATTCTCCATGTACAACCCCCCAAACTGGGTGAGCTGCTGCTTTTTACTCCAAACCTTCCTGCTTTCTTTGTCATAAATATTTATCTTGCTATTTCATAGCAGGAACTACGAAATGTTGTGAGGGAGATTCACAACCCATCTCCACAGCCAGAGGACCCTGATCAGGCCCTCGATCCCGTACTCGAAGAAGATCTGGACATATTCGTGGAGCTCATCGACAAGACGTTTTATCAGTTAAGCTGCGACGGTGCCTTGGTGGACATCACCGCCGATTATCCTGGACTGCTCCCTGCATCACATGTAAGTAAAACCGGAGTCCCAACTTCCAAGAAGGATCCCCTTTTTCGCACTTCACCCACCGCACACGTATGGTGTCGTCCAGGGAAGGCCCTCGGGACGCCATGCCGAACCCGCGGTGACTCACCAACGAGGGGCACCGAAACCGGGTAGGCTTCAAAGGAAGGCGGTCAGGACTGAGATGCCGTCGCAGAGGTATGAAAAAGAACCTTGATCCATGGTTATTGTCTTTAAAATATAATAACATCTGTGGTTAAAACCAGGAAAAACGCTCGCCGGACCGTATCCGGAGAGCCTGCCGGCCATGCCTCGACCAGCCAGGCTCCAGAGCCGGACTTGGAGGCAGATGCTAACATGGGGACAACGCTGGATATTCCTCCTACCGAGGATGCGGATAGGCTGTCCGCTACCAATTCCAAAGTGGAGAGTGCCATACTCCGCGACCCCGGTTTTTCTGAAGAAGCGGTTGATGCATTCAACTCAGGGGACGCGTACATCCGAGCTGCTCAAAATGGTCTTGCTAGAGCCACGGACCAGTATGTAAAGGACATACGGGTAAGAAAAATTGATAATTATATATATACCAGTAGCCCCTAAGACATGAAACAGTTAGCACAACTGATTTAAGGATCATTATTTTCATAGGTTCTTACTGAGAAGAATACCCAGTTGTCTCAAGAGCTGGAGGAGTGCAAAGCCCAGTTACGGGCCGCAGTTGCCAAAATGGAGGAGTCCCAGAAGGCCCCATGTGGTAACACTTGTTCCTATCAGAAAGAACGAGATATACCAGTTAATATTTGGCTTGCATGCTAATCTAATCAATAGATTCTGCAGATGATCCCGGAGTGAATCCGGAGGAGTAACATGTTCAACGATAGCTGAAGGCTGGCGAGCGCGTGCTTACACAAGTCAGGCGGGAGAAAAACGATCTCCAAGATGCCAATACCCGGCTGGATATTGAACTGAAAGATGTTCGGGCCCAGCTGGCTGACTCCGTAAAGGAGAATAAAAGGTTTCGACGCGGCATTTTCAGTAAGTCCTTGAGTGAACTTCCATATAGTTCGGCAAAGAAACCAGCTAACAGAGCTATATCTGTAGGTATGCTGACGGGCTGTCCCGGAGAGGAGATGCCCGGGTCTATGGGAGATCTTCTGCCAGGGCTCTCACAACTGCACGAACAAGTTCGACAGGTGATGCAGGACCTTGCCCAGGCCTTGTGGCCATCCGCCTCCCTGCCAGGAGGCATGGGGGAGCTTGTAGAGATACTCAAGGGAGCGCGGTGGCGCTTCCGATTATGGAAGATATCTGCCTCTCGACAAGGTGCAAGGGAAGCCTGGGCCATGGTGAAGACTCGATATACCAAGGCTGACCCGAACCATATGGCCGAGGTCAGACCTATAGGGCCTGACAGGAAAGAGATCTCCCTCAGCTTGGTGTATGACCAAGTGAAATTAGCCACAAAGTATTCCCAACCGGATTATAGGCCAGACAGTCTGTTGGATGTTATAGAAGAAGAATTTAGTCAGTCTAAGTGACTGTGTACTTTGAGTGACATATAATGTCCCTAGTAGGATTGTAAATCATTTGTCATGGCGGACCTTTTCGCTTCGACCTCTGGACCCGACAGTCCGGAGTGTATCCGAATACCCGCTCAGTTATGTAAAAACCGGGGTACGCGTGGAAACCAGGCGTAGGGGTCATAAGTGCTTGAACAGACAAGTACCCAACTAGTTATCACTAGTAGAAAACGGAGCTTTAAAACCGGTTCGTAAGGGCCTTTAGTGCCGGTTCTGTAACCGGCACTAAAGTGTGGGCACTAAAGGCCCCCCCTTTAGTACCGGTTCGGCATGATCCGCCACTAAAGGCCCACCATGTGGCGTGAGCTCGCGCCATGGCATGGGGGACCTTAACACCAACCGGTACAAAAGGTTTTTTTGAATTTTTTTTAAAAACATTTGGAATTTTTTTTTGATTTTTTTTCGATTTTCAATTTTCTAAATTGAATTATTTGATGATTTAGTCTCTAATCACCCCTCTTAATTGCTCAAGTGTGGATCACTCATTCCAAATCGTCTAACTTCCCGGTCGATCACCCATCCTCTCACTCCCCCAGCCTGAGCACGCTTAACTTCGGAATTCTATTCCCCCTACTTTCCAAGTCTACACTTGTTGTTTTCCTGACAAATGTAAGCTATCAATCCTATCAACCCTCAGCAGTTTAGCTTGAGCATTAGGTCACTCGTTTCACCATTTTAGTTTGAAACTAGTATTCTAAAAAACAGTAATTATTTAGTAACACTAATAGTTCTTGAATAAGTTTGACCATAGTTTGACCACAGTTTGACCATAGTTTGACCACAATTTGACCATAGTTTGACCAGATTTGACCAAAAGTCAAAAAATTGAAATAATTATTTAGTAACACTAATATTCTTGAATAATTATGTAGTAACATTAATACTTCTTGAATAAGTAGTTTGACCATAGTTTGACAAAAATTAAAAAAACTGAAATTTGAGCATATCTTTTTTTCCTTTTGGAATTTGAGGATTCTAATAAATTGCAAATAGGTGGTAGGCGGTCAAAATCAAATGCGGATTTTTGTGCTGAATTTTTTGATATATTATATGTTTTTTTCCGACATAGTATGCAAAAGTTATAGCCGTTTTACATTTTCCCTACACTTTTTGCAAAACATGTCCAAATTTAAGTTTTCAAATTTTCATAACTAGTAGGTGTAGTAATATAACTACCTCTCGAAGGATTTTATTTTCTGAAGTTTTTATCATTTTCTTTTGATTTTTCAAAACTGAAATGGCGATACACGGGGGCGGGGGGGGGGGGGGGGGGTAGAGTTTGAAAATTGCCCTATAGTCCCGGTTTGTGTCTCCAACCGGGACTATAGGTCAGACCCCTTTAGTCCTGGTTCATGGCACGCACCGGTACTAAAGGTTATCCCTTTAGTACCGGTTTGTGCCACAAACCGGTACTAAAGGTGATCATGGGGCCCTGGCCTGACGCCAGCCTGCCACCACCCCTTTAGCACTGGTTCGTGGCACGAACCGGTACTAAAGGTTCAACATGAACCGGCATTAATGCATAGCCGTTCGAACCGGCACTAATGGTGCCATTAGCACCAGGCCAAAATCGAACCGGGACTAATGTGTCTCACAGTAGGTCCTTTTTCTACTAGTGTATGTTATATTACATGGGTAGTAAGAAACATCTTCCATGGAGAATAGTTCCGTTAAGGGTTCCTTTCCGTGGGTATGCCTGCATTAATGTGCATGTCCGAACTGCAACAAGAGACGCAAGATATAAACATCTGGGGGTATGTATTCTAATAAGTAAAAAAGTCATTCTTTGTTCGCCAACCGAATATTCCCTTAAGAACGCTAGCTTTCGGCTTCACCCAGTCTGAGGTACACGTCCGGCTGACCTAGCAGTAACAATCGCAGAGGTACTCCCCTTATGCCCTAGCCGAATTAACGGGAACGTAGGGAATAAACACAAGAGCCAGGCAGCCCAACTTGGCCAAAACTTAAGTCATATCGCTGCATATAATGGCAAAGAAAAGGTGCATGTGTAAAAATAACACATGTGCGGGGGGCATAAAGCCCAGATTATAATTATATTAAGCTTCTGTATAATAAGCCCCCAGGTATAATGAGCGCGCTTAATGCGTACAAATTGTGCAGTCAAGACACATTTTAACCTTTAAAGGCCGCGAAGAAAAGGAAGAAAGACAGAAAAATATAGATGACGAATATATAAAAAATTGACGGAGATAAGGAGACGAACACAGAGTCCGGCGCTAGGCGTAGAACCTTCGGAGTCTGGCCGCGTTCCATGGGTTTGGCTCGAGTCGATTGTCCGATGCATCCCGCAGACGGTACGCTCCACCGGTCAGAACTTTGTCAATAACAAAGGGACCTTCCCATTTGGGTTTGAGCTTGTCGTTTTTCTTCTCTAGTAGGCGTAGAACGAGTTCACCAACATTATAAGTTTTGGCCCATACTTCTCTGCTTTGATATCGTCGATCCTGTTGTTGATAGAATGCGGATCGGGCTTTTGCCACGTCACGCTCCTCCTCCAGGGCGTCCAAACTGTCCTGCCGATCTAGCTCGGCTTCTTTCTCTTCGTACATGCGCACGCAAGGTGAGTCATGAATGATGTCGCAGGGCAGTACCGCCTCTGCTCCTCGACCCAGTGCATATCTGATTCCTTCAAGGACCACACTAGTCCGGGATTAATGCCGCTCATTATAAGACCATTTGCTCGTTCGACTTGACCGTTAGTTTGAGGGTGATAGACGGATGCATAATTGAGCTTAATGCCCATGTTTCCGCACCAAGTGTTACCTCATCGGCTGTAAAGTTCAAGCCGTTATCGGTGATGATACTGTGGGGGACACCGTAGCAGTGTACAACCCTGGATATGAAATCTATCACTGGTCCGGATTTGGCCGTTTTAACTGGTTTGGCCTCTATCCATTTGGTGAATTTATCCACCATGACCAATAGGTACTTTTTCTTATGGCTTCCTCCTTTAAGGGGTCCGACCATATCAAGCCCCCAGACCGCGAAGGGCCAAGTAATGGGGATTGTTTGGAGAGCGGTAGGTGGCATATGGCTTTGGTTTGCAAAGAGTTGGCAACCGACGCAATGTTGAACGAGGTCCTGTGCGTCTGCTCGAGCTGTCGGACTGTAGAAACCTGTACGGAAGGCCTTACTTACAAGGGCCCGAGCTATGGCGTGATGGCCGCCGAGTCCAGCATGAATTTCTGCCAAAAGTTGCCGTCCTTCCTCCTCGGAGATGCACCTTTGTAGTAGTCCCGTAGCGCTTTTCTTATAAAGCTCTCCCTCGTGGACCTTGTAGGCTTTAGACCGCCGCACAATGCAACGTGCCTCGTTTTGGTCCTCAGGGAGTTCATGCCTATTTAGGTAAGCCAAGAAGGGTTCTGTCCACGGAGCGATGACGGCCATAATCACGTGGGCCGAAGGTGTTATCTCGGTGGCAGAGCCTCCGATTACGTCAGAGTGTTCAGGGTCTGGGGTTGTGGCTGGATCCGGACTATTGTTGCCGGTCTCCCCTTCCCACACCAGGGATGGCTTAAACAGCCTTTCCAGGAAGATATTAGGTGGGACAGGGTCGCGCTTACCGCCGATTCAGGCGAGGATATCTGCCGCTTGATTGTTTTCTCGGACCACATGGTGGAATTCCAGCCCCTCGAATCGAGCTAGCATTTTGAGGATGGCATTGAGATAAGCCGCCATTTTTGGGTCCTTGACATCAAAATCTCCATTTATTTGAGATATTGCGAGGTTTGAATCCCAGGCACTTCTAGGCGTTGAATGCCCATGGAGACTGCCATTCGGAGACCATACAACAGGGCCTCATATTCGGCTGCGTTGTTGGAGTCTGTGTATAATATTTGGAGTACGTATTGGACTTTATCTCCAGTTGGGGATGCCAGGACGACGCTTGCTCCCAGACCCGCCAGCATTTTAGAGCCGTCGAAGTGCATGATCCAATTGGAGTATGCGCCGTATTCTTTAGGGAGTTCGGCTTCTGTCCATTCGGCAACGAAATCGGCCAGTACTTGTGACTTAATGGGTCACCGTGGTTTGTATGATATGTCGAACGGGAGGAGCTCAATAGCCCATTTAGCAATCCGGCCTGTGGCATCGCGGTTGTTTATAATGTCGTTGAGTGGAACCTCGGAGGCCATCGTAATTGAACACTCTTGAAAGTAGTGTCGTAGTTTTCGGGATGCCATGAAGACCGTTTATGCTATCTTTTGCTACTGTGGGTACCGGGATTTGCATGGAGTGAGGACAGTAGATACATAGGATATTGGTTTTGAAGCGGGAACTTATGTCCGTCCATTTCTCGTTCGACGACGAGCACTGCGCTTACAACCTGGTGTGTTGCCGCTATATATAACAACATTGGTTCGCCAATATTTGGCATGGCCAAGACTGGGTTGCTAGCCAAGGCAGCTTTTATTTCTTCCAATCCGGCCGTAGCCACGTCCGTCCACTCGAAGTGCTCGGTGTGCCAAAGAAGGCGATAAAGATGTAATGCCTTTTCTCTCAATCGGGAGATAAAGCGGCTTAAGGCAGCCACACATCCAGTTAATGTTTGGATTTGCTTGAGGCTTGTTGGGATAGCCAACTGTGACAGAGCTTGGATTTTAGTCGGATTCGCTTCAATTCCTCTACTGGAAACGATGAAGCCCAAGAGCTTTCCGGCGGGTACGCCGAAAAAGCATTTTTCCGGATTGAGCTTAATGTCATATGTACGGAGATTGTCGAACGTGAGCCTCAAGTCGTCTATCAAAGATTCGACGTGTCTGGTTTTAATTACCACATCATCTACATATTCCTCCACTGTTTTACCGATTTGTGCCTCCAGGCATGTCTGAATCATGCGTTGATAGGTCGCACCGGCATTTTTGAGCCCGAAAGGCATGGTGTTGAAACAGAAGGGGGCGTATGGAGTAATGAATGCCGTTGCGGCTTGATCGGGCTCCGCCATCTTGATTTGATGGTATCCGGAGTATGCGTCGAGGAAACACAACGAGTCATGTCCCGTAGTAGCATCGATAATTTGATTGATGTGGGGGAGGGGGAAGGCATCCTTGGGCCAAGCCTTGTTAAGGTCCTTAAAATCGACACGTAGGCGCCAGGATTTGTCCTTCTTTGGTACCATCACCAGGTTTGCTAGCCAGTCCAGATGTTTTATTTCTCTAATGAATCCGGCCTCGAGTAACTTGGCTAGTTCTTCTCCCATGGCCTGTCCTCTGGGTTCGGATAAACGCCAAAGAGTTGGCTTGATCGGCTTGTATCCCTTTAGAATGTTTAGGCTATGCTCGGCGAGCCTGCGTGGGATGCCTGGCATATCTGAAGGATGCCAGGCGAAGATGTCCCAATTCTCGCGTAAGAACTCCCGCAGTGCGGCGTCTGTTGTGGGGCTCAGTTGTGCCCCGATGGATGCTGTTTTTGTAGGGTCTGTTGGGTGGACCTGGAATTTGACTATTTCGTCCGCTGGTTTAAAAGAGGTGGACTTGGGTCTTTTGTCGGGTATCACATCGTCCATGTCCACTGTAGAGCGCAGCGCAGCTGGTACTTCGGCCGCGAGGGCTTTGGATAACGCAGTGCCAGTGCGGCGGTTTTGTTTTCGGCGCGGAGTGCTATGTTCGTATCACTAGCTAGAGTGATGATTCCATTAGGCCCGGGCATCTTGAGGTTCATGTACCCGTAATGGGGTATAACTTGGAAGATCGTGAATGCCTCTCGCCCTAGAAGGGCGTGGTATCCGCTACTAAATAGAGCCACTTGGAATGTGATTTCTTCGGACCTGTAATTCTCCGGCGTGCCGAATACCACATCTAGTGTGATTTTTCCCGCACATCGTGCCTCCCAACTAGGGATGATTCCTCTGGAGATCATGCTGCTTTGCTCAATGCGGCTCTTGTCTATTTCCATTTTTCTAAGAGTCTCCTCATAGATGAGGTTTAATCCACTCCCACCGTCCATGAGTACATTAGTAAGCCGGAAGCCGTCCACAATTGGACTAAGGACCGAAGCGGCTGGAGCTCGGGCTGTGTAGAATTGAGGTTTGTCACTGGCATTGAAGGTGATGGCCGTGTCGTTCCATGGATTTATCGTTGCAACGTGGCAAACTTCGGCGAGGCTGTGAAGTGCCCGCTTGCGCCTATTGTTTGAGGCAAAAGTCTCAAAGACTGTCAGTACTATATTGTTATTTTCCATGGGAGGGTGCTCTGCGGTATTGTTGACAAGGAGATCCTCGCCGCTCCTGGCCACCTGCCGGAGTATCCAACATGCTCTAAGGCTGGTTGTTGGCATGGTATCCGATGTACTGTGAATTTTGCATGGCCCATTGAGCCATCCCTCCAATATGGTTTCGCGCCCCCTAGTGGGTTTTGGCTTCTTTGTAATTGGATTGGGTGACTTATTAGAGTACACCCTTTTTGTTCGGACAGAGGGTTTAGTTAGAGCCGGAGGATCCCAGAATTGTGTTTGGGTTTTCCAAGTGCTTTCCATCGCACAGTACTTCCTTACTATGGACGCCAAGTCAGCGAAGTGTGTTCGTGCAATTTTTGCAATAGAATGAAATTGCGTCTTCCTCGCGACAGTCTTTGAATTTGCTTATTGCAAGGACGAATCTGGCCCAATAGTGATGTATTGTCTCTTGGGGCTATTGTCTAATATGGGAAATATCACTTATGTGAGGGTGGGTGGGTAGATTTAAGTCCAAACCCTGACCCGGACTGAGACCCAAAGGAGTTTCCGAGCTTAGTAGTTCGGGCTCTGGGACGTTGCCCAATGGTACTAGCCCACTGTTCGATTCCAGGTTCGAAGATTGGGCCATGTCCTCCCGTAGACGGGTATCCTGCTCGGAGAGCTCGGGAATGCGGACATAGTTTGTCCTCCAAATAGAGGAAGGATCGCTGCATCGCTCCTTCACCACCGCTATCTGATGGGTAACCGGTGAAGAGTTAATCTCCCTTTGGTCGGGTTTAAGCCCGATCCGATCATAGTCCATAGCGACTCCCAACGCGGTGATGCGATCCAAGAGCTCGTTCAAAGAAGAGAGCTCCACTGGATCCATCTGCTCGGTGAATCCCGAGACGACGTGGAGGGTGTTTTTGATGACCCGAGAAGTCATCATCGGCGCGACGGCCAACGGGGCGGTCACGACGAAGCCGCCTAATCGGAGGGTTTGGCCTATAGCCAGGGCTCCCCCAGAGGTAATGTTGTCCCTGACAACAAGACGAGCCATCAGGCCTTATTGTGATGGCAAAGTGGAACTCTCAATGAAAGCACCAATGTCGGTGTCAAAACCGGCGGATCTCCGGTAGGGGGTCCCGAACTGTGCGTCTAAGGCGGATGGTAACAGGAGGCAGGGGACACAATGTTTACCCAGGTTCGGGCCCTCTTGATGGAGGTAAACCCTATGTCCTGCTTGATTGATCTTGATGATATGAGTATTACAAGAGTTGATCTACCACGAGATCAGAGAGGCTAAACCCTAGAAGCTAGCCTATGGTATGATTGTTGTTGTCCTACGGACTAAACCCTCCAGTTTATATAGACACCGGAGGGGCTAGGGTTACATAGAGTCGGTTACAAGGGAGGAGATCTACATATACGAATTGCCAAGTTTGCCTTCCACGCAAAGGAGAGTCCCATCCGGACACGGGATGAAGTCTTCAATCTTGTATCTTCATAGTCCAACAGTCCGGCCAAAGCATATAGTCCGGCTATCTGAGGACCCCCTAATCAAGGACTCCCTTAGTGGGCGCCCCCCCCCCCCACCCTCGTGGATGGCCCGAGACTCTTCTGGACCAACTCTTTTACTCCGGGGTCTTCTTTTGGTCCATAAAAAATCATTAAAAATTGGCACATCCATTGGACTCCATTTTGTATTCCTTTTTTGTAAAACTCAAATACAAGGAAAAAATAGAAACTGGCACTAGGCTCTAGGTTAATAGGTTAGTCCCAAAAATCATATAAAACAACATATAAATGCATTTAAAACATCCTAGATGGCTAATATAATAGCATGGAACAATAAAAAATTATAGATACATTGGAGACGTATCAAGCATCCCCAAGCTTAATTCCTGCTCGTCCTCGAGTAGGTAAATGATAAAAACATAATTTTTGATGTGGAATGCACCTAACATATTTATCAAAGTAATTCTATTTATTGTGGCATGAATTTTCAGATCCGAAAGATTCAAGAAAAAAGTTTAATATTGACATAAAATAATAATACTTCAAGCATACCAACTAAGCAATTTTGTCTTCTCAAAATAGCATGGCCAAAGAAAGCTTATCCCTAAAAAATCATATAGTTTGGCTATGCTTCAATTTCGTCACACAGAAATGCTTTCATCATGCACAACCCCGATGACAAGCCAAGCAATTGTTTCATAGTTTAGTAATCTCATACTTTTTTCAACTTTCACGCAATACATGAGTGTGACCATGGACATAGCACTATGGGTGGAATAGAATATAATGATGGGGGTTGTGTGGAGAAGACAAAAAGGAGAAAGTCTCACATTGGCGCGGCTAATCAAGAGGCTAGGGAGATGCCCATCAATCGATGTCAATGCAAGGAGTTGGGATTCCCATGCAACGGATGCACTAGAGCTATAAATGTATGAAAGCTGAACAAAAGAAACTAAGTGGGTGTGCATCCAACTTGCTTGCTCACGAAGAGCTAGGGCATTTGAGGAAGCCCATTGTTGGAATATACAAGCCAAGTTCTAGAATGAAAATTCCCACTAGTATATGAAAGTGACAACATAGGAGACTCTCTATCATGAAGATCATGGTGCTACTTTTAAGCACAAGTGTGGTAAAATGATAGTAGCATTGTCCCTTCTCTCTTTTTCTCTCATTTTTTTGTTATTTTTGGCCTTTTTTTATTTGGCATTTCTCTTTTTTTTTCTTTTTTTTTCTTTGTCCGGAGTCTCATCCTGACTTGTGGGGGAATCATAGTCTCCATCACCCTTTCCTCACATGGAACAATGCTCTAATAATGAAGATCATCACACTTTTATTTACTTACAACTCAAGAATTACAACTCGATACTTAGAAAAAAATATGACTCTATATGTGTGACGGCCCGAGACCGATGTGCCAGGTGTCTTCCAGTTATTCGCTGTTGTTGCCTTGTCTTTTGCTTGCGTGTCGCATCTTGTCATGTCATCATGTGCATTGCATCATCATGTCTTCAAAACATGCATTCGTCCGGGTTCCCCCACTTCCGTCCGTTGTCCGTTCTGAGCCCAGACACTCTTGCACGCGCCCGCGGCATGTCTGGAATATTATTTTATAAGTGGCCGTAAAATGTTCTCGGAATGGGATGAAAGTTGGCGTGTGGTCTTATTATAGTGTAGATAGACCGCCTGTCAAGTTTCATCGCATTCGGAGTTCGTTTGACGCCCCAACGATTAACTATAGCGGCAATATAGCCGGTCTAACGTCGGACGTTTTCGGCCTCCGGAAACTGCTGCCGGGCCCTCTCTCTCTCTCTCTCTTCTCTCCTCTCAGCCTCGCCACAGTCCACCTAGGCCCATGCCTACCCTCTCTGCACAGTGCATCGAACCCCTCAAGCGCGTCCGAAAGTTGTCCCGAACCCAACCCGGACTGTCGCCACCATTGTGTCCGGATCATCCCCAAGCATCTACAAAATGTCTGCGTTTTGTTTATTGGACTTCCTAACCTATTTCTTTCTCAGCCATCTGTTTTAGATCGAAGGGCTTCCATTAGTCTGCGTATAAACCCACTCACTATATAAACCTGAAACCCTAAATTCTAGCCCTCTTGTCCCATCGCGCCGCCACCTACCTTTCTTCCTCGGGATCCCTTCATTCCACTGATCCAATCCCACCAACCAGACTCCACCCGAGGCCTCCCCTCGATCCAACTCGTCTTCGCTCTCCTCGTCGACCAGGGAGACGAGCTCCTCCCGAGACCAGCAGATGAGCCCCCGTCGCGACCCTCTCCTTCTATTCCTTTTTCCCTACTGCTCCCTCTCCCTAATCTCCTCATCCCTCTGTACCTCAACAGGAGCTCCAGTGCCATGGCTGTTCTTCTCGCCGAGCTCCGTCAAGTCCGCCGCCCGCTGCCGTATTCCCTGCGAACCACGGCGAAGCCGCCGCCCCGGCCACCTTGCGCGACCTCCTGCCTCGTCCTTGTCTGCGCGGGAGACAAGCGACAGAGGCCGCACGCCAAGCTTCCCTGCCTCGCCCCACCTTTCTCGTCGCCGAAACCACACCAAGATGTCGTTCCTCCACTTCCTCTTCCAGCAGGACCACGAGACGTGTCCCCACCTCCTGCCGTGCCAAGCCTGCGTCCTCTCCAGCGCAGTGCCCGCCGCGACAAGTCCCACGCCGCCACTGCGCCCCTGTACGGAACCTACTGCTGCCCTGCATCAGTCCGTCGTCCCGCTCATGGACCTTCCTCACGCCCCGAAGCTAGTCCACGTTGACCCCATCGCCCGCCGGAGTCGCCGCCTCGCCAAGCTCCGTCGCCGCCGGTGGTCTTCGCGTCGAGGAGCCGGAGTTCACGCCCCTGCCCCGCATCGCGACTATGCCGTCTTCGCTGGTGGTCGAGCGAGCCGACCGCTCGCGTTGACCGCTCCTCCTCCCTTGTTCGATCCATCCAGCACCAAGGTGGCCCGGCCGAGCTCCAGCGCGTGGAAGGCCCAGCCAGATCCGGCTTGTCCAGCCGCATGCCAGCAGGCCTCTTCCACCAACCGGGCCAGCCCAATGTGAGCAGCGCTCCTGATTTCGGCCCAGCTCTATATTTTTCTGCCAGAACGATTTTTCCCTATTATCCCAAATTGCGCTGTTTTACAGAAAGGTCCCTCTTGATCATGCATATAATAACTCTCAAACCATGCATCATAAGTAAAAACTTTATATATGAAACTTGCTTAAAATTTCATCTAGTTTCATAATATGTCATTTTCATCCATGTTTTAAGTGATTAAATTGTTGTTTGTTTAAATTTGCTTAAATAACTTGTTAAAACGGTTTAATTCATAACTAAATAACCGTAACTCCGAGTTTAATAAACTTTATATGTAAATGGGGTGGAAAAATGCCTAGTTTATCATGGTGCACTCATCTTGCATGTTTAACAACTATAAAATTTGGTTTAGGGCAGAACAGTACCAAATCCATAAATATGCACATGAGGAGATTCCGGACTTGTTGTTTTGTTGTTCCGGCCTCATTTAAACATGCCTAAATGTTTAGTTTACTTTTGCTTTACCCTCTTGCCATGTTTAACAACATTTAATATTGTTGAGTACATAAACGAGATCGAACTAAATAACTTGTTGTGGTGTTTCGTCAATATGCAACTCATTGCATATTGAGCCCCACTTAATTTGTAGAATTGCTTGTGCACTTTGCCATGCCATGCCTCATTAAACCGGACATGCATCATACTTGTTTGTGCAACATGCCAAATTATCACTTCTATCTTTGCTTGCTAGATGCTCGCTCTTTTGCTATGCCTATGCTAGGATACCTACCACTTGCTTATCATGCCTCCCATATTGTCGAGCCAAGCCTCTAACCCACTTTGTCCTAGCAAACTGTTGTTTGGCTATGTTACCACTTTGCTCAGCCCCTCTTATAGCGTTGTTAGTTGCAGGTGAAGATTGGAGCTTCTTCCATGTTTGGAACATGGATATTTTGTTGGGATATCATAATATCTCTTATTTAATTAATGCGTCTATATACTTGGTAAAGGGTGGAAGGCTCGGCCTTATGCCTGGTTTTTTGTTCCACTCTTGCCGCCCTAGTTTTCGTCATATCGGTGTTATGTTCCCGGATTTTGCGTTCCTTACGCGGTTGGGTTATAATGGGAACCCCTTGATAGTTCGCCTTGAATAAAACTCCTCCAGCAAGGCCCAACATTGGTTTTACCATTCGCCACCTAGCCTTTTTTCCCTTGGGAGTCGCGCATCCCGAGGTTCATCTTTATTTTAACCCCCCCAGGCCAATGCTTGTCTAAGTGTTGGTCCAAACTGAGCGATGTCCGGAGCTACCAGGGGCAACTCTGGGCTGGCCCACCCGACGTCTGGCTCATCCGGTGTGCCCTAAGAACAAGATATGTGCAGCTCCTATCAGGATTTGTCGGCACATCTGGGTGGCTTTGCTGGTCTTGTTTTACCATTGTCGAAATGTCTTTTAACCGGGATTCCGAGCCTGATCGGGTCTTCCCAGGAGAAGGAATATCCTTCGTTGACCGTGAGAGCTTGTGATGGGCAAAGTTGGGACACCCCTGCAGGGATTTGAACTTTCGAAAGTCGTGCCCGCGGTTATTGGCAGATGGGAATTTGTTAATGTCCCATTGTAGAAAACCTGAAGTTGACCTTAATTAAAATACATCACCCGCGTGTGTAACCGTGATGGTCTCTTCTTGGCGGAGTCCAGGAAGTGAACACGGTGTTGGAGTTATGTTTGGCGTAGGTTGTTCTAGGATCACTTCTTGATCATAGTTGTTCGACCGTGCTTTTGCCTTCTCTTCTCGCTCTCATTTGCGTATGTTAGCCACCATATATGCTAGTCGCTTGCTGCAGCTCAACCTCATACTTTTTACCCTTCCTATAAGCTTAAATAGTCTTCATCGCGAGGGTGTGAGATTGCTGAGTCCCCGTGACTCACAGATACTTCCAAAACCAGTTTGCAGGTGCCGATGTTACCGAGCAGGTGACACGACCCAAACTCAGGAGGAGCTCGATGAAGATCTTGCCCTTTGTGTTGTTTCGTTCTAGTTGATCAGTAGTGGAGCCCAGTTGGGGTCGATCGGGGATCTGTGTAGCATTTGGGGCAGTCTTCTTTTATTTTGGCTCCGTAGTCGGGCCTTGATTGTAACTGGTTGATGTAATGCTTTATTCATGTATTGTGTGAAGTGGCGATTGTAAGCCAACTATGTATCTCTTTCCCTTATGTATTACATGGGTTGTGTGAAGATTACCTCACTTGCGACATTGCTTTCAATCCGGTTATGCCTCTAAGTCGTGCTTCAACACGTGGGAGATATAGCCTTCAGAGCCTTCCCCGACTTTAGGAGCCCCCTGCTTGATCGAATCGCTAGCGTTGTTGAGTCTAGAAAAAATGTTTTGAGTCATTTAGGATTATATATATTGGAGAGTTAGGACTTCTTTTTACTCCTCAGTCCCTTCGTCGCTCTGGTGAGGCATCCTAACGTAGAGTTTTGACTCTTCTCTTCTCAAATTTCACTAAATTTTTTTAGGATCACGCGGGTATCTTGGAATCGTTCTGATCAATTTGTTATGAGAACATTGTTCTTGGTGCCTCCTGACATTTAGGGGTTGTGGCAGTGTCCCGGGGAGTTGAGCTCCGACGTGTTGTCGTCACAATTTTATCGTTGCAGCTCTGGAATACCTGAGTTTAGTTTCGCCGACATCGAAATCTCTTTTATGTAGTTGTTGGTGAGATAACCTCGATGCCACCCAGTATTGGGGCGGGAGTTCGGGAGTATTGCCATAACTCGTATAACGGATGCTTTTCGAAGGTTGAGGTAAAGGATTTCCGAAGGTTTCTTGGTTATGTGTTGAAGGATGGATATAGCTGGATGTAGGATTTGTTAGTTTTGGGTGAGATATTATGCTTCCCCTGTATCCCCAACACCTGATTGCATAACTAGAAGGTTTCGGGAGTTTATAAGTGGGAATTCAAGTAGCTCTTAGGATATCTTTCCGACAGATGTATGATATGAAATTGGGGTTCAACGTCTAGTGGTCCGCCTATCCACAGTTGGTTTACAGTGGTCTCGTTGTGTCTTAAAGAGTCCTTGGCTATGCCGATTCGGGGACGCTTCGTATGTCATGTGCACTGCCTTGTACATGATGGTGCTATACGATCGAGCCCGTGTAGGCCCCACCACGAAAACTTTGGACGAAATTTCTTTCATATGTTTGTTCCGGCTTATTCTGCTAGCCAATCCTTTGTTTTGTTTTTTGAGTTGTGGTATTCGAGTTGCTTCAAAGTCAAATGTTGATTCCATACCTTTCTTAAGTGGTGTTCTCATATTTCTATGCGAATACTAATCCTTCTCGATCATCGAGTTTGTCATTTCAATTTCTTCTCAACCGGTGAGCTTCCCTTCAAGTGGATCCGTTCATTTTTGACATCCGCAAGATCACCTCTTGTTTTTTACCAACTTTGTTCGTTTCATCCGTCCTCAAGTTGCCTTTGTTTTTTCCCGCCCACCCACCCTTTTTCTTCAACGATTCAGATTTCTTGATCAATTATCATCTTATGGATGTGAAGTCTCTCCATTCTTTTCTGTCAATGTTCTTACCCGGTGATTCTCATGAAGATTCTAACGAAGCTTCTAGTTCATAATTCTTCGTTCTCTTTTATCCGATGAATTCAATTCAAGCTTTGTCAATTATATCCTTTCCTCGTTTCAAATACTTTCTCATGCCGGTACACCTCTTAATCATCCATTTCGCCCTATTCAATTATTCCGGAGTGCTAAAGATATCTCAGAAGGATCGTCTTGTCATTCAAGATCCGTTCAACCTATTTGGAGGATGTTTATCTCATTCAAGCCTTTTAATTCAACCGTTGCATTCTCTCTTTTAAATCATTCTACGGTGTTTCTTTTGAGTGGGCCCAAACCCACAGGTCTTTTTCCAGGATCTTACCCGGAGTTAGTCTCAAATTCATTTCAAAGATTGACCTAAAAATGATTTATCATCAGTCAAATGCCTTTCTCCAAGGTCGGTTAAATTCTTTTCATCGTTGGCTCAATCTCTTCGCTTTTGATTCTTTCGGAGTGTCTCAACAATTCATGATGGTGTTTCTCGTCATCATTCTCAACATTTGAAGACCGACGAAGAGATTCTCTTCAATCATATCCGTTCTCGTGAAGATTCACAATTCTAGCTTGATGCGATCCTCTCATAATTGTTTTCAATTGCGAGAATCCTTTTTCACCCATCCGGAGTAATTCAGGGTATTTTCAGTTTGATTCTCCAGAGCCCATCATCTCATAATTATTCATTCCCAGCTTTCAGTTATCGTTCTCCTAATCATACCGGTGCAAAGATCAAATATCCTCTAACCAGTTCTTGATCTCTTCGTTCTCATGTATCTAAATCCCCCTTAAGCTTCTTCGTTCATTTGCTAATTCTCCCCAGTGTTTCTTTATCTTTTCTTCGTTCATTTTCAATTCTTACGGTGGTTCATTCAAGATTTCTCTTCCTTCATTTATCATATCAATTTATCCGTTGTCACAATCCTATCGGTGGTTCGTTGAAGACTTTCTCAAGTTGGCGCTATATCTACCTAAATCCTTTCTACGAGAATAAATCGTATGCGATCCGTTGCTTGTCATCAATCTAAATTGGGGAAGGTTAAGCATAATGTAATTCTTATTCTTGTTTCTTCGAGTAAATTCAATTCTTGCTTTCCGGAGGTTCATCGAGTAAATCCATCTATTCATTGCAAGTCTTCGCCGTGTGTTTTTCAATTTCTCTTTCATTTTGATTGATCATTCTTTTGTTACCGAAGTTCTTCATGGAGGTTCTACATGATGTTTCATCTAAGATTTAATTCCTTTTCGAAGTGTTCATTGAGACTCTTTTCAGAGGAGCTCAATCATTCTTCATCTTGCAATCCGGAGTGCAATTCTTTCTACAGTATCATTGGAGGAGGTATTATGTCACTCTTGACAATTTGAGTTCATGTTTCATGATACAACAATTGTCAAGAATGTAGTTAAACCCACCAATTTCTTCGAGCATGAGCTCTTCTCATTCCATCAATCGCTTTGTTGGAGTTATCTTGGGTTATATTTCACCTAAAGCTTTCCCTAAGAATTGTTGCTAGTTATGGTGCTTATAAATCTCCCAAGTTCTTCATTTATCCTCCCGGTGAAATAAGTTTCTTGTCTCCTTATTCATATCAATCCAATCTTGTTTTCATTTATGGCAGGTTTTCACCTCAAGTTCTTGAGATATTTTCCATAAGCCCTCAACAAGCCTGTTCTTTTCTTTGTTGATTTCCCAACAACTCCGTTCAATCCTTCTTTTTATGGATGCTCTCCCAAATTCATTTCAGGCAGAACTTGTTGTCTTCTTCTCTGTTCTTTTGTTTCCATTCTTATATTTCTTCCGGAGGCATTGTGATGATGCTCTCTTCACTCATCATCTCGTATTGTGAAGTTCATGTTCTTTCTTTTGCTTATCCATCCAACCGGAGTGTCGTGTTTTCATTCGAGCTCTCTCATATTATCAAATTTTGACCCCCTTCTCAACCAGAGTGCTGTCTGAGATCTTTCTTACCCTCTTGTGCAATTCTTTCAATAGTTCCGAAGACAGTGTGTTGTTGATTTCATCAAGCATACTCTCTTCTTGTCAAGTTCTTATTCAATCCCTTCTCTTTTCAGTCGGAATGTTGCCAAAATTATATCATTATTTTTCCTTCTCTATCTTGTTTTAACCGGAGTGTCATTTTTATCTTTCCTCTTCTAACCGGAGTCTCATCCAAGTGCTTTCGTTTTGTAAAGTTTATATTCTTTACCTTCCATGTCCAACCGGAGTGTTGTCGTAATTGATCCTTATCGTTCCTGTACATCTCGTTTCAATCGGAGTTCTTGCATGTACCTATTGTCCATCGTAACACTTCTCTTATGTCCTTCAACCTACAAGGGTCTAGTAAGGTTCCTTGTTCCTCTTCCCTAACGGAGCTTTCAACTTTGTTCACCTTCATTGTATTCTTTTCTCAAATTTGTTCAACCTTTCAAGGTTCATTGGTTTCATTCATTTGTCAAACAAGCAACTTAGTTTTACCTCTTCTCTTCCTTTTCCGTTTCCTCCGATGCCATTCTAGATCTCGGGACGAGATCCTCTCATAGTGGTGGAGTGTTGTGACGCCCCGAGACCGATGTGCCAGGTGTCTTCCAGTTATTCGTTGTTGTTGCCTTGTCATTTGCTTGCGTGTCGCATCTTGTCATGTCATCATGTGCATTGCATCGTCATGTTTTCAAAACTTGCATTCGTTCGGGTTCCCCCACTTCTGTCCGTTGGCCGTTCTGTGCCCAGACACTCTTGCACGCGCTCGCGGCATGTCCGAAATATTATTTTATAAGTGGCCGGAAAATGTTCTCGGAATGGGATGAACGTTGGCGTGTGGTCTTATTATAGTGTAGATAGACCGCCTATCAAGTTTCATCACATTCGGAGTTCGTTTGACGCCCCAACGATTAACTATATGTTTCGTTCTAGTTGATCAGTAGTGGAGCCTAGTTGGGGTCGATCGGGGATCTGTGTAGCATTTGGGGTAGTCTTCTTTTATTTTGGCTCCGTAGTCGGGCCTTGATTGTAACTGGTTGATGTAATGCTTTATTCATGTATTGTGTGAAGTGGCGATTGTAAGCCAACTATGTATCTCTTTCCCTTATGTATTACATGGGTTGTGTGAAGATTACCTCACTTGCGACAGTGCTTTCAATGTGGTTATGCCTCTAAGTCGTGCTTCGACATGTGGGAGATATAGCCGCATCGAGGGCGTTGCAATATGAATGCCTCTGGCGGTGTACCGAGACATGCAATGAATCAAGAGTGACATGTATGAAATAATTATGCATGGTGGCCTTGACATAAATACGATGTCAACTACATGATCATGTGAGGCAATATGACTATGATGAAGTGTGTCATAATAAACGGAATGGTGGAAAGTTGCATGGCAATATATCTAGGAATGACTATGGAAATGCCATAATAGTTAGGTATGGTGGCTGTTTTGAGGAAGATATAAGGAGCCTTATGTGTGATAGAGCGTATCATATCACGGGGTTTGGATGCACCGGTGAAGGTTGCACCAACTCTCGAGGTGAGAAAGGGCAATGCACAGTACCGAAGAGGCTAGCAATGATGGAAAGGTGAGAGTGCGTATAATCCATGGACTCAATATTAGTCATAAAGAACTCACATACTTATTGCAAAAATCTACAAGTCATCAAAAACCAAGCATTACGTGCATGGTCCTAGGGGGATAGATTGGTAGGAAAAGACCATCGCTCGTCCCCAACCGCCACTCATAAGGAAGACAATCAAAGAACACCTCATGCTTCAAATTTGTTACACAATGGTTACCATACGTGCATGCTACGAGACTTGCAAACCACAACATATGTATTTATAAAGTTCACAACTACTCACCTAGCATGACTCTAATATCACCATCTTCATATCTCAAAACAATCATCAAGTATCAAACTTCTCATAGTATTCAATGCACTTTATATGAAAGTTTTTATTATATGCCTCTTGGATGCATATCATACTAGGACTAAATTCATGACCAAAGAAAATTACCATGCTGTTCTAGAAGACTCTCAAAATAATATAAGTGAAGCATGAGAGTTCATCTATTTCTATGAAATAAAACCACCACCGTGCTCTAGAAAGATATAAGTGAATCACTAGAGCAAATGACAAACTACTCCGAAAGATATAAGTGAAGATCAATGAGTAGTCGAATAATTATGCAACTATGTGAAGACTCTCTAACATTTAAGAATTTAAGATCTTTGTATTTTATTCAAACATCAAGCAAAAGAAAAGAAAATAAAATGACTCTCCAAGCACAACATATATCATGTGGTGAATAAAAATATAGCTCCAAGTAAAGTTACCGATGAACGAAGACGAAAGAGTGGATGCCTTCCGGGGCATCCCCAAGCTTAGGCTTTTGGTTGTCCTTTAATATTACCTTGGGGTGCCTTGGGAATCCCCAAGCTTAGGCTCTTGCCACTCCTCGTTCCATAGTCCATCGAATCTTTACCCAAAACTTGAAAACTTCACAACACAAAACATAACAGCAAACTCGTATCCTCCGTTAGTATAAGAAAATAAATCACCACCTAGGTACTGTTGTGAACTAATTATAAATAAATATTGGTGTAATATCTACTGTATTCCAACTTCTCTATGGTTCATAACCTCCATACAACTCATAGAGTCATCAAAATAAGCAAACAACACGTAGAAAACAGAATCTGTCAAAAACAGAATAGTCTGTAGTAATCTGTATCAAACGTATACTTATGGAAATCAAAAAATTATGAAATAAACTTGTGGACGTGAGGAATTTTTCTATTAATCATCTGAAAAAAGAATCAACTTAATATCACTCTCCAGTAAAACATGGTAGCTAATCTCATGAGCACTAAAGTTTCTTTTTACAGCAAGATCACAAAGACTTCACCCAAGTCTTCCCAAAGGTTCAACTTGGCACAAACACTAATTGAAACATAAAAAACACAATCATAAAAGAGTCTATATGAATTATTTATTACTAAACAGGAACAAAAAGCAAAGAACAAAAATAAAATTGGGTTGCCTCCCTACAAGCACTATTGTTTGACGCTCCTAGCTAGGCATGATGATTTCAATGATGCTCACATAAAAGATGAGAATGAAACATAAAGAGAGCACCATGAATAATATGACTAGCACATGTAAGTCTAACCCACTTCCTATGCATAGGGATTTTTTGAGCAAACAATTTATGGGAACAAGAATCAACTAGCGTAGGAAAGCAAAACAAGCATAACTTCAAGATTTTAAGCACATAGAGAGGAAACTTGATATTATTGCTATTCCTACAAGCATATATTCCTCCCTCATAATAATTTTTAGTAGCATAATGAATGAATTCAACAATATAACCATCACATAAAGCATTCTTTTCATGATCTACAAGCATAGAATTTTTATTACTCTCCACATAAGCAAATTTCTTCTCATTCAGAATAGTGAGAGTATCATAAGAAACTCGAATACTATAAATTGTTTCCATATTTAAAGAATAAAATTCAGAAAAAGGGTAATCATAGTTTTTTTTGAATGAACACTGTGAGGCAATAGCCCCACAGCCTTCTATTAAAACTTGGGCCCAAAAAGTACAAAGAAGTTCAGAGAAAACTAACTATGGGACAGGAGACCTACCTATACCTGTACAAATATACAAATATACAATAACGTATGCCACATGATTAAGGCAAAGCATTAATCCAGTCCAAGAGAAGTTGCTTGATCGAGGCCTTCATCCTATAGGAGTGCAGAGTAATGTCATGGATGAATTTGGCTTTCCATCTACCAAACGTTGGCCTAATATGCCTGAAGATCTTGTCATTCCTCGTGATCCAAATACTCCAGGCAGCAAGGTAAACTACCTCAAAGAAGAAGGGGTGGTTAAAGCTTCTCTTGGCAGGTAAGATGCATTCACGAGGAGCTAGCCCTGCATACCAGGTAATCTGCAGGTAATTCCAAACTCTTGTGCTGAAAGAGCATTGAAAAAATAGATGGTATCTGTCCTCATGCAATTGGGCCACACATAGCGGGCATAAATTGTCATCCTCCTCTGATCGCCAATGTGTTCTAAGCAACATATCCCTCGTATTGAGCCTATCATTAAGCATCAACCAAGCAAAAACTTTTATTTTCATAACACACTTGCTCTTCCATATCCATTTGCAGGGGTCATCATCAGGTAGGTTAGCATGGGCCATAATGTAAAAACTCTTAGCAGAGTATTGGCCATTACCAGGTGTCCAAGACCAAGTATCAGGTTCAAGAGGCCTCCTTTGCAAGGTTGATAGATCAGAATTTAGAGACACCAGTTCATCCATTGCTTCCTGGGATAAAGGCAATTGGAAGTAGGTTGAAATATCAAATTCCTCAATGAAATTTCTGACAGAAATCTTATCATCCAGTGTGAAGGAAAACAACCTAGGGAATCTCTCTTTAATTGGTTGGTGGCTTCCACCTAAGATCCATGTATCATGCCAAAAGAGAGAGCTGTTTCCATCATTGATTGTGATAATACAATGATTTCTATAAATGTCATTTAACTTCATGATATCCCACCACCAAAAGGATCCACACTGGAAAGTTGCATGGGGGACCACTCCATTATAGTAAGTGTCCCAGATCAAGGAAACCCATGGTATATCAGCCTTGCTATAGAACTTGTGTAGGTGTTTGGTGAGCAAGGCCTTATTCTGGATTGCAAGGTTTAATATACCCATGCCTCCCTTAGCTTTTGGTTTACAAACCATTGGCCAAGCAGCTAAAGATTGTTTAGGTGTATCAGAGTTTCCTCTCCATAAACATTGCCTCATTATTCTTTCTAACTAAGTAATGATAGCAGATAGCAAGCTAAGATTGCAAAGGAAATAAATTGGCAAGGAGGTAAGAATAGACACTAGCAGTTGCAATCTAGCCCCCTGAGAGAGGAGGGAGGAGCTAGCAGAGAGCCTTCTTTCCACTCTGTCCACCACGGGTACTAGGTCTTGCACCCTTGGCTTTGTGGTGCCCACAGGTAAACCTAGATAGGTGAAAGGAAGAGACCCAACCTGACATCCAAATATTGCAGCCAATCTGGTGGTTTCTTCCTGTGTGACATTAATTGGCAGAATGCAAGACTTCTGAAAATTGACTTTCAAACCAGTTGATTTGGAGAAGGCCAGCAACATTGCTTGAGAGCTAGAAGTTGGACTTCATCAGCTTGAATGATTAACAAGGTGTCATCTGCATACTGGACTATTGGAAAATCTGGGTCATTAGAAGGAATTGGGAGATGAAGTAGGCCCTGTTGCAGCATTTGGTTGACTACAGATTGGAGAAGGTCAGCACCAATGACAAACAGAAGAGGAGAAAGAGGGTCCCCTTGCCTAGCACCACGTTTGTAAACAAATTGTTTGCCAGACTATGACACTCAAAAAATTTTATTTGGTTTTCAGCAAAAACTTTGTGGTTTTTGAAAAGAGGCCATTTAAAATTTTCTAGAAAACCTTCCTCTTAAAAAAAAACTCCTTTGGCAAAGATTTTTATTTTTGTATCTTCTTCAAAATATGGTGTTTGATCATTTAAAACTCTTTCTCTGATGGTTTCCTTCTCAAAATATATTTTTGGAAATTATTCTTTTCTTACAAAAAGAACTCTGTGAATTTTGAGGATTTTCTTATCTTGAAAACCACCCATGGTTTTACCATGTCTCTTATAGTAAATCTTCTCAAAATCCCTCCCTCCACCTTTGAACAATCTAATTTCTCTATCTCAACAAGTTCAAACAAGTTTTGGATTTTATTTCAATTATTTTATCTCCCAAATCATTTCTGCCAATTATTTTGAGCCTAAGTGATTTTCAAAGCAAGTACCTTATTGCCTTTGAATTTTCACCTCAAACCAACTCCCCTGGATTGTCTTTAGTACCCACAACCTAGAACCATCTTGATCCACTCTTCTTCTTTTCAAAAATTTCAAATTTCACTCACTGCAAGTTTGGACCAGATCTGACAAATTTGATGAAATTCATATCCACACTTCTCCAAAAATTCCACAAAAAATCAGGCAGCCTCCTGGTGCAATGAGAGACCACCCCACCAAGTTTCAGCTCAAGGAAAAATCCCTAGATGCCTAGATCATTCTGTCGAACACCTTGCATGCACTGTTCTGTTCATCTTCAGTTAATTCAGAAATTCAGTGTCGTTTTTCCTTCGTCAGACTTCGTTCACGCGGCCACAGTGCGCCCTGGCGCGTTGCACGCAGCCTCTTCCCCTTGACCAACACCCCGCACGCACGCTTGGCCGATTCCTGGCGTCGGAGGCGACGAGCCTCGCCGGCATTGGAAGCTTCTGCGGTGGCTGCGCCTTCCGTGGCGGCCAGCGAGGGCCCGAGCCTGCTCGCCACGCCACCCGGTGCCGCCCAACGCCCCCTGGCTCTCCGCGTGTCCCTGTCATGCCAACGCACGCCCGTGGCACCGTCGCCGTGGCCCAGCAAGCACGGAACGTGCTCCCTGCCGCCGACGGGCTGCGCCACCCCGTTCTGTCAAGCTCGCCCTAAACACCCAAATCCTGGCTAGTTTAGCACCCAAACGGACCCAGTGAACCCCCACGACGGCACTCGACCCCTAAACCTCCCCGACCAATGCCCTGCGCCGTCGTAAACTTCGCCGGAGAACCCCGTTCTCGGCCACCGCCTCGGACCGCCTATAAAAAGGGGCCCCGAGCTCGCCCTCGAGCACGCACCATCACTACATCTCTCCAGCACCCCGCCAGGCCAACAGGGGGACCTCGAGGAGGTCTCCTCCCCCAGCTCCGGCCGCCCCGTTCCACCTCGGCCTCCACCTCGATTCGCTCCGGTGAGTCCGTCTCCGGCGCCCAAACCCCGTCAGTTACCCCCTCTAGCTACCAGAAGCCTAACCCCCTCCTCAATTTGATCTCCGCAGCTCTCTCCGACGAGGCCCTCGATCACCCGAACCACAGTCCGCCGGAGCAAGGCTCGCCGTCGACGTGGTACTCGCCGGCGACCACCACCACCACCAACCGACGCGGAATGGCACCCTGAACACGGAGGTACTCTCCGATCCCCCTGCCTCGCCGTGGATCGCCGACGGCGACCACCGCGGCTCTCGGGCACTGGCGAACTCTGCCGCCCCGTTTGAATATTCAAACCTGACGGGCGGGACCCGCCTGTCAGCCTCTCTATCCTGTCTGAGCGAAGCGTTTTCTGAAAACGTCTTCTGCCAAATGCGTTTTCCCGCTGGGCCGGCGCATTCTTATTCGAGTCGTTTTCTGTTTTTGTAAGCTAGCCCCTGGGAACTTTCTGTTTCATTACAGATGAGTCCCTGGATTAAAACCCTTATAACTTTTTAACAGAAAGGAATTTTTGACTGATTCTTTTTCTGTCCTCTTCAGATTTTTGTCTAGTTTTTTATCATATTTATTTGAAAAATATTTGGTATAATTTTTGTGCACCTCACGGTATTCACGATACCGTGTATATTTTCTTTATACCGTAGATACCGAAGGAGGTGACGGGACCGCAAACTTCACCGAGCTAGGCTCCGACTACTCCGAACCAGGCAAGCATGTTTGAACTTTTGATATGATGATTGTTTTGGCATGTTTGCATTAAGTGGTTTATGGTATGTTGATGAACATACCAACGAATGTCATGTTACCTGCAATGATGAGGCAAGTGAGTTTCGAAAATCCATGAGTGGATGGATGTGAGTATGCATGGCCATGTGTTGGCATGAGGATGGGTAAGATGGCAGTGTTGTAGCATGCCATGCTTATGCCAGACTATGTGACTTCAATGTCAACTCGTATCATTCCAGTTCCTTCCATTCTTCCTTCCTTGTACTACCACATGTTTTCCGCAAGGAATATGGCTTAGTAAGTTGTAAACCGCTTTCCTGGTACACACCAAAAAGGAGAGGCCGTGATGATGGTTCCATGGCCCTGGATTAAAGCCAGTCATCCGGTCAGGGGGCATGGGTGTTTCCGGTTGGGACCGAGAGGGGGGCACCCCTTAGAGCGCGCGTATATAAATTTGATCCCATGCTATTCGAGATTGTGATCTCCCCGTCTCAAAAGTTTTTCTTGGACGATGTCTAGGGTGATTCCTAGCATCGAGAGGTAGGATGGGTGTGTACTGGTTAGCTATGTTTTCTTCCGAAATACCGTAAACGGAACTAGTCCTTCGTGACTACGGAAATCCGTTGGCTGTGGGAAAAATTTTGTACAAACTCTGCAGAGTCATATATTCCTTCGAATCATCTATTCCATGTCCAAGTTCGATATTATCTTATCCTGACCAAATGTCAGTTTTGATGACAGAGACTCCGGTGAATCGCATGAGTGCTAAGTCCGGTTAAATGATTATTCCTGTGGATGGACTAACCCGTTTATTTTCATGAATTGAATTTTTATTATGAGTATTATTTACTTGTGAATAAAAGCCCTTTCTGCGACGTCGCTCAGACGTCCGACTGTGGCATTGTTATATTTTACTTTCAATAAAAGCCCTTTATGTGATGTCGCTCAGATGTCCGACTGTGGCTTTTCTTTTAAAGCCCTTTATGTGGCGTCGCTCAGACGCCCGACTGTGGCATTTCTTTTAAAGCCCTTTATGTGGCGTCGCTCAAACGCCCGACTGTGGCATTTCTTTTAAAGCCCTTTATGTGGTGTCGCCTAGACGCCCGACTACGGCGTGATTTATTTATTTATCTTCCTATCGAGGTGTCGCTTCAGACCCCGATTGGGTTTATAGTTATTTTGTTGGGTTTTCGAGCGGACTACCGCCAACTCCCTTTTTACCTGTCGTGTTTTTACGAATTAATGTGCCACTATTAAAAGCTAAACATGACGCATCCATGCATGCATTTGTTATATCTCACGTCCGAACTGTCTTGCGAGTACTTTCAAAGTACTCACCTGGCTTGTTGATTTGGCCAGATGCTGACGAAGGCGATCTCATGGATGAAGATTTTGATAGCGAGTCCGACGCCTAGAGGAATCCCAGTCAGTCTCGTACGACCCTGGATTTGGTCACTGTATTATATCCGCTTCCGCTACCAAATAAATTCATCGAGCCTCACCTCGACGCTCGATGAGATGCCAGTTTTAGAGTCTTGTATCTCTCTCCCCGCTGTGTTTTTCCACCACCGCCCTATCCTCGAGTCAGTAGTATGCCTCCACACCATTGTGTCATGTCCGCCATTATGTATAATTATTGGCGTGCTTGTAATAATTTGGTTGAGCAACCGTAGCTCGACCCTGTAATATATTTTATGCTACTGGCTTATTGTATCAAGAATTTGTCTACCGGTAAGGAGGATTTTTCTCATGCTGGACCCAAAAGATTGGTTTCTCAATAAATATTTTTATTGGAAAATCGGTCGTGACAAGCTTGGTACCAGAGCCAGGCTGACTGTAGGAAGCCACTAGGTGCGATCGCTAATTGGTTATTAGCATGATTGAGCCATTTCATATTTTCTTGCAATTGTAGTCATTTTCTGTCAGTCAGCATAAATTTATGATCTGACCATGCAGAATTTTTGCCTACTTTTGTAGATGGCCGACAACAGCTGCGAGTCTCAGACCTTCGCCAACGTGCCCGATGGGTTCGTCAAGCTTCTCTCCTTCATCGTTCAGTTCGCGATGGGGCCATCTGTGCGCCCAGTCTTCACACTCTGCCAGCACCGAGTCAACGACAGTCTGACCATGCACCAGGCCGCGGTGCAGTTCAAGGGAGGGCCTGGTGAGTTACGCTGCTTCCGGTTCTTGGGAAGAGCCATGCCTACGGAGAGGCATGCTATGCAGTTGGTAGCCCGCGAGGCGATAGCTCGTCTCAGGGATGTCCTCCCCGTGATGAAGACTCGTCGTTACCGTTATCTTCCATGCCATGTGCCTTACACCTGTCACTACGCATTCTCCTGCCCCAGAGGAGAACAAGACGAGGCTTTTGAGATGCTTATCGAGTATCTCCGGGCCCTGGAGGCAGCCTTCGACAACCTGGTGGACGACTTCGTGGCTGCCCGCATGGACTCAGTCCATGGCTATGCCGCCAACAGGAGGGACCTCCTACCCATCGCACCGCCACTGACTTTTGTCTCGTCCTCAGCATCTTATGCACCTACTCGTCGCCTGCCTTCTACCGAAGAATTCAACCAAGTCATTGCACCCACTCCAGCGCGCACTGCACCACCCTGCGCGCCCACTCCTATTCGTGTTGTTCCGCCCCTGGCGCCCGCTCCGTCCACCCAGCGCAACTCTACTCGTATGGAGCCTATCAATGAGGAGGAAGTCGAGTCCCCAGCCTCGTTACGCCTCACCCTTGGCAGGGCAAAGGAGGTCGTCAACATCTCCGCCTGAGTACGCTTAGCCGCCATGCAATGTACCGCTTTGTATGATATGTTTATATGTACATAAGTTGTGAGAAGTAGCCTGTTTGCGCATCATGTAGGATCTGGAGGAGTGCACTAGCCTAAATAATATGTCAGGATTATGTACGCATATCCTGAGTGATATATTGTACAATTACCGCCCGCGTGTAAGATATGTAATGAGCAGTCCTTCTCCGTGCGCAAATCGATATGTTTTTCTTAAGTAAGCTTGATTATTTAATTTTAATTGCCAGCTTTATGCATTTCTGGAATTGTTTTTGCGACTCTTTTCGCTTTTCTTATGGGTTTTACAAAATATATCCCCAGAGTGAAAAATGTCTCGTCCTTGGACTCGCTCCATGCTAACTCCACCAGAGGAAAATTATGATACACAACCCAGCAACAAGTTCGCACAGGGACAGCCAAGCCAACAGGACAGTGAATCGGCACTTTCACAAATGTGTCGCCTTTATGAGCAGAGTCAGCAACAACATCGGGAAATGATGAACCAAGTCATCAACATGGGAAATCAACATGGACAGTATCCGCAGCATTCCAAGTTATCTGAGCTACAGAATACACGTCCCCAAACATTTTCTCATACTGACAAGCCTCTGGAGGCCGAGGATTGGCTTCGAGATATGGAGAGAAAATTAATTATTGCAAAATGTTCAGATCTCGAGAAAGTACTATATGCTCCGCACTATCTCACAGGAGCAGTTGCATCATGGTGGGAGAATTTTCTGCACATGCACCCCAACGAAAATGATATAACCTGGGATGATTCCAAGGAAGGTTTCCGTGGTGCACACATTCCCAAGAGTATATTGAAAATCAAGAAGAGAGAGTTCGATGACCTCAAACAAAGGAACATGATAGTGTCAGAATACAACGGTCAATTTACTCTATTGTCTCGCTACGCCAATGAAGAACGTATGACTGAGAGCAAGAAGATGGAGAAATTCCTTGACGGTCTGGGGCCCGCGCTTAAATGCCAACTGGTCGTGCACACTTTTCCAGATTTTAAGACTCTAGTGGACAAAGGCATTACTCTGGAAAATGAGAGACGTAGCTTGGAGGATTTCCGCAAGCGAAAAAGAGACCAGACTACTCTTGCGCGCAACCACCGAAACAAGACAGATTTTCAGAAAAGTGGGACACACAAGCCTACGACAAACGTCTCATGCTCAACCAAGAATTTTCATGCAAGGGACAAGGAGTTCACATATCGCCCAGGCGTTACTTGCTACGCTTGTGGAGAAGAAGGGCACTATGCCAAACAGTGCCCCAAGCCAAGGAACTCGACCCCGAAGCCAAACAATGGTGGAAATAATTCAGCGCCCAAGCGCAACAATTTCAACCCCAACAACAACCACAGGAAGGGTCATCTAAATCACGTGACCAAAGAAGAAGCACAAAACGCTCCGGATATCGTACTCGGTACGTTTCCTGTCAACACAATACCTGCAACAGTTTTGTTTGATTCTGGAGCTTCTCACTCATTCATTTCGAAAAGTTTTGCTTTGCAAAATAATTTTTCGATGTTTCCCTTGGAAAAATCCATGATCATCAAGTCCCCTGGGATTCAGCAAGTTACTCAGAGTTACTGTCAGAATGTGGTTATTGAGTTTGAAGGATTGAAATTTTACGCCAATCTTATTGTGTTGGAAAATAAAGGACTGGATGTCATCCTAGGGATGGACTGGTTAACCACCAACAAAGGTTTTATTGACTGTTTCAACCGGACCGTAATTCTCACACACCACCACGGGAAGACAATAAAAGTATCAGCCAAGGAAAGAAAAATACCCCGGCAGCCGAGATTGAATAAGGTGGACATTTCTGAGTTAAACAAGGTTCCAGTGGTATGTGAATTTCCAGACGTATTTCCCGAAGAACTACCAGGCATGCCACCAGACCGAGAAATAGAATTCAGCATTGAGCTAGCACCAGGAACCACCCCCATATACAAGAAACCATACAGAATGGCACCATCCGAGTTGATTGAGTTGAAGAAACAAATAAAGGAATTACTGGACAAGGGATACATTCGAGCCAGCTCCTCACCTTGGGGATTACCAATTTTATTTGCCAAAAAGAAGGATGGAACACTAAGATTGTGCATAGACTACCGAGCACTTAACATGGTCACAGTCAAGAACAAATACCCGATGCCACGGATAAATGATTTATTTGATCAGCTCACTCAGGCCAAGGTATTCTCAAAGATTGACTTAAGGTCAGGATACCATCAATTAAAAGTGCGAATAGAAGATATCCCCAAAACAGCCTTCACCTCCAGATATGGACTATATGAGTTCACAGTTATGCCTTTTGGATTAACAAACGCCCCCGCATATTTTGTTCACCTCATGAACAAAGTATTTATGAAGTTTATGGACAAGTTCGTTGTGGTATTTATCGACGATATTCTGATATACTCCAAGACACCAGAAGAGCACGCAGAACATCTCAGGATTGTGCTAGGAGAACTCAGGAAACATCAATTGTATGCCAAGTTCAGCAAGTGCGAATTTTGGCTAAGACAAGTAGGCTTTCTAGGCCACGTGCTGACCCAAGACGGTATCGCAGTGGACCCGGAGAAAGTCAGGGCCATACTTGGCTGGAAGTCACCAGCCAGTGTAACGGACATACGAAGTTTCTTGGGAATGGCAGGATATTACCGCAGATTTATTGAAGGATTCTCCACCCTAGCCAAGCCAATGACGCAGTTACTCAAGAAGGACAAGAAGTTTGAATGGATAGAAGCCTGCGAAAAAAGTTTCCAAGAGTTAAAACGGAAATTAACAACAGCACCGGTATTAATTGTGCCAGACATACACAAGAATTTTGAGGTGTATTGTGACGCATCCCGAAAAGGCCTCGGGTGCGTGTTGATGCAAGAAGGCAAGGTTGTCGCATACGCTTCACGGCAACTCCGCAAGCATGAGGAAAATTATCCCACTCATGACTTAGAAATGGCAGCAGTCATTCATGCACTTAAGGAATGGGGGCATTTCTTACTTTGGAATCGATGTGAAATATACACGGACCATAAAAGTCTCAAATATATTTTCACACAGCCAGAACTAAACTTACGGCAACGACGCTGGTTGGAATTGGTAAAGGATTATGATGTTGGTATCCACTATCATCCAGGGAAAGCAAACGTAGTGGCCGATGCTCTTAGTCGAAACCCCGGCTCCGACGAAAATAGTCTGCAAAGCTTGAGACCTGAATTCCAACAAGAATTTGCCAAACTCAACTTGTTAATGATCGCGGAAGGCACCATATCAAACTTGGAAATAAAGCCCGGCCTTGTGGAAAGAATTAAAGAAGCTCAGCCTGGTCACCCCAGCATTGAAGGAATTAAAAGAAAGGTGAGTATGGGCAAGGCCTCGGAGCTCGTCATAGGCGATGATGGAATATTACGGTACGGAGACAGACTCTGCGTACCAAACATAGAGGACCTCAAACAGAAAATCCTAGCTGAAGCACACACCACCCCATATTCAATCCACCCTGGAGGAACCAAAATGTATAAGGATATTCAGGAAAGATTTTGGTGGCACGGTATGAAGAGGGACATAGCCACATTCGTTGCATGTTGCGATTCCTGTCAACGCATAAAAGTTGAGCATCAAAAACCAGCCGGACTACTGCAACCAAACAAAATACCTGAGTGGAAATGGGATGAAATAGGGATGGATTTTATTGTCGGACTACCTCGGTCACGACACGGGAATGACGCCATATGGGTCATCACCGACAGGTTAACCAAGGTGGCACACTTTATTCCAGTGAAGACAACCTACAACACTCAGAGGCTTGCCAGGATTTATCTCTCCCGTATAGTTTGTCTGCATGGAGTCCCGAAGACTATAATATCCGACAGAGGCACTCAATTTGTCTCGAGATTCTGGGATCATTTACAACAGGCTCTAGGAACTCAACTGGACTTCAGTACAGCCTACCATCCCCAGACTGATGGACAGACTGAACGTGTAAACCAAATTTTAGAAGACATGCTGAGAGCATGCGTCCTCACCTATGGAACCAGTTGGGAAGAAAGTCTGCCATATGCCGAATTCGCATACAACAACAGCTACCAGGCTAGCCTGCAAATGGCACCTTTTGAAGCCCTATACGGACAGAGATGTCGTACCCCGCTAAATTGGTCAGAGGCCGGAGACAGCCGTATCTTCGGCCCAGACATGCTCAAAGAAGCCGAGGAAAGGGTCAAGCTAATCAGGGACCGACTCAAGACCGCTCAAAGCCGACAGAAGAGTTATTACGATCAGAAACATCGTGGGGTCAATTTTGAACCCGGTGAATTTGTGTACCTACGAGTATCACCTATGAGGGGACTACAACGGTTTAAAATTAAGGGGAAGTTAGCACCAAGATTCATCGGACCATTCTGCATAGTGGCACGAAGAGGCACCGTAGCCTACCAGCTAGACTTACCCGAAGAATTATCCGATGTCCACAACGTGTTCCACTTTTCGCAATTAAGGAAGTGCGTAAGCAAACCAGAGAAGCAAGTATCCCATGAGAGCATTGACGTGCAACCAGACCTCACCTATTGGGAACGTCCAGTAAAAATATTAGAGGAGTCTGAAAGGAGAACCCGACAGAAAACCATCAAGTTTCTCAAAGTTCAGTGGAGCAACCACACCGAAAGCGAAGCAACCTGGGAAAAGGAGGATTTCCTTCCGACAGAGCACCCACACTTATTTAAGGATCAGCTGAAATCTCGGGGACGAGATTTTTCCTAAGGGGGTAGGTGTTGTGACACTCCAAAATTTTTATTTGGTTTTCAGCAAAAACTTTGTGGTTTCTGAAAAGAGGCCATTTAAAATTTTCCAGAAAACCTTCCTCTTAAAAAAAAACTCCTTTGGAAAAGATTTTTATTTTTGTATCTTCTTCAAAATATGGTGTTTGATCATTTAAAACTCTTTCTCTGATGGTTTCCTTCTCAAAATATATTTTCGGAAATTATTCTTTTCTTACAAAAAGAACTCTGTGAATTTTGAGGATTTTCTTATCTTGAAAACCACCCATGGTTTTACCATGTCTCCTATAGTAAATCTTCTCAAAATCCCTCCCTCCACCTTTGAACAATCTAATTTCTCTATCTCAACAAGTTCAAACAAGTTTTGGATTTTATTTCAATTATTTTATCTCCCAAATCATTTCTGCCAATTATTTTGAGCCTAAGTGATTTTCAAAGCAAGTACCTCATTGCCTTTGAATTTTCACCTCAAACCAACTCCCCTGGATTGTCTTTAGTACCCACAACCTAGAACCATCTTGATCCACTCTTCTTCTTTTCAAAAATTTCAAATTTCACTCACTGCAAGTTTGGACCAGATCTGACAAATTTGATGAAATTCATATCCACACTTCTCAAAAAATTCCACATAAATTCAGGCAGCCTCCTGGTGCAATGAGAGACTTCCCCACCAAGTTTCAGCTCAAGGAAAAATCCCTAGATGCCTAGATCATTCTGTCGAACACCTTGCATGCACTGTTCTGTTCATCTTCAGTTAAGTTCAGAAATTCAGTGTCGTTTTTCCTTCGTCAGACTTCGGTCACGCGGCCACAATGCGCCCTGGCGCGTTGCACGCGGCCTCTTCCCCTTGACCAACACCCCGCACGCACGCTTGGCCGATTCCTGGCGTCGGAGGCGACGACCCTCGCCGGCGTTGGAAGCTTCTACGGTGGCTGCGCCTTCCGTGGCGGCCAGCGAGGGCCCGAGCCCGCTCGCCACGCCACCCGGCGCCGCCCAACGCCCCCTGGCTCTCCGCGTGTCCCTGCCATGCCAACGCACGCTCGTGGCACCGTTGCCGTGGCCCGGCAAGCACGGAACGTGCTCCCTGCCGCCGACGGGCCGCGCCACCCCGTTCCGTCAAGCTCGCCCTAAACACCCAAATCCTGGCTAGTTTAGCACCCAAACGGACCCAGTGAACCCCCACGATGGCGCTCGACCCATAAACCTCCCCGACCAATGCCCTGCGCCGCCGTAATCTTCGCCGGAGAACCCCGTTCTCGGCCACTGCCTCGAACCGCCTATAAAAAGGGGCCCCGAGCTCGCCCTCGAGCACGCACCATCACTACACCTCTCCAGCACCCCGCCAGGCCAACAGGGGGACCTCGAGGAGGTCTCCTCCCCCAGCTCCGGCCGCCCCGTTCCGCCTCGGCCTCCACCTCGATTCGCTCAAGTGAGGCCGTCTCCGGCGCCCAAACCCCGTCAGTTACCCCCTCTAGCTACCAGAAGCATAACCCCCTCCTCAATTTGATCTCCGCAGCTCTCTCTGATGAGGCCCTCGATCACCCGAGCCACCGTCCGCCGGAGCAAGGCTCGCCGTCGACGTGGTACTCGCCGGCGACCACCACCACCACCAACCGACGCGGAATGGCACCCTGAACACGGAGGTACTCTCCGATCCCCCTGCCTCGCCGTGGATCGCCGCCGGCAACCACCGCGGCTCTGGGGCACCGGCGAACTCTGCCGCCCCGTTTGAATATTCAAACCTGACGGGCGGGACCCGCCTGTCAGCCTCTCTATCCTGTTTGAGCGAAGCGTTTTCTGAAAACGTCTTCTGCCAAATGCGTTTTCCCGCTGGGCCGGCGCATTCTTATTCGAGTCGTTTTCTGTTTTTGTAAGCTAGCCCCTGGGAACTTTCTGTTTCATTACAGATGAGTCCGTGGATTAAAACCCTTATAACTTTTTAACAGAAAGGAATTTTTGACTGATTCTTTTTCTGTCCTCTTCAGATTTTTGTCTAGTTTTTTATCATATTTATTTGAAAAATATTTGGTATAATTTTTGTGCACCTCACGGTATTCACGATAGCGTGTATATTTTCTTTATACCATAGATACCGAAGGAGGTGACGGGACTGCAAACTTCACCGAGCTAGGCTCCGACTACTCCGAACTAGGCAAGCATGTTTGAACTTTTGATATGATGATTGTTTTGGCATGTTTGCATTAAGTGGTTTATGGTATGTTGATGAACATACCGACGAATGTCATGTTACCTGCAACGATGAGGCAAGTGAGTTTCGAAAATCTATGAGTGGATGGATGTGAGTATGCATGGCCATGTGTTGGCATGAGGATGGGTAAGATGGTAGTGTTGTAGCATGCCAGGCTTATGCCAGACTATGTGACTTCAATGTCAACTCGTATCATTCCAGTTCCTTCCATTCTTCCTTCCTTGTACTACCACATGTTTTCCGCAAGGAATATGGCTTAGTAAGTTGTAAACCGCTTTCCTGGTACACACCAAAAAGGAGAGGCCGTGATGATGGTTCCATGGCCCTGGATTAAAGCTAGTCATCCGGTCAGGGGGCATGGGTGTTTCCGGTTGGGACCGAGAGGGGGGCACCCCTTAGAGCGCGCGTATATAAATTTGATCCCATGCTATTCGAGATTGTGATCTCCCCGTCTCAAAAGTTTTTCTTGGACGATGTCTAGGGTGATTCCTAGCATCGAGAGGTAGGATGGGTGTGTACTGGTTAGCTGTGTTTTCTTCCGAAATACCGTAAACGGAACTAGTCCTTCGTGACTACGGAAATCCGTTGGTTGTGGGAAAAATTTTGTACAAACTCTGCAGAGTCATATATTCCTTCGAATCATCTATTCCATGTCCAAGTTCGATATTATCTTATCCTGACCAAATGTCAGTTTTGATGACAGAGACTCCGGTGAATCGCATGAGTGCTAAGTCCGGTTAAATGATTATTCTTGTGGATGGACTAACCCGTTTATTTTCATGAATTGAATGTTTATTATGAGTATTATTTACTTGTGAATAAAAGCCCTTTCTGCGACGTCGCTCAGACGTCCGACTGTGGCATTGTTATATTTTACTTTCAATAAAAGCCCTGTATGTGATGTCGCTCAGACGTCCGACCGTGGCTTTTCTTTTAAAGCCCTTTATGTGGCGTCGCTCAGACGCCCGACTGTGGCATTTATTTTAAAGCCCTTTATGTGGCGTCGCTCAGACACCCGACTGTGGCATTTCTTTTAAAGCCCTTTATGTGGCGTCGCTCAGACGCCCGACTGTGGCATTTCTTTTAAAGCCCTTTATGTGGCGTCGCTCAGACGCCCGACTGTGGCATTTCTTTTAAAGCCCTTTATGTGGTGTCTCCTAGACGCCTGACTGCGGCGTGATTTATTTATTTATCTTCCTATCGAGGTGTCGCTTCAGACCCCGATTGGGTTTACAGTTATTTTGTTGGGTTTTCGAGCGGACTACCGCCGACTCCCTTTTTACCTGTCGTGTTTTTACGAATTAATGTGCCACTATTAAAAGCTAAACATGACGCATCCCTGCATGGATTTGTTATATCTCACGTCCGAACTGTCTTGCGAGTACTTTCAAAGTACTCACCTGGCTTGTTGATTTGGCCAGATGCTGACGAAGGCGATCTCATGGATGAAGATTTTGATAGCGAGTCCGACGCCTAGAGGAATCCCAGTCAGTCTCATACGACCCTGGATTTGGTCACTGTATTATATCCGCTTCCGCTACCAAATAAATTCATCGAGCCTCACCTCGACGCTCGATGAGATGCCAGTTTTAGAGTCTTGTATCTCTCTCCCCGCTGTGTTTTCCACCACCGCCCTATCCTCGAGTCAGTAGTATGCCTCCACACCACTGTGTCATGTCCGCCATTATGTATAATTATTGGCGTGCTTGTAATAATTTGGTTGAGCAACCGTAGCTCGACCCTGTAATATATTTTATGCTACTGGCTTATTGTATCAAGAATTTGTCTACCGGTAAGGAGGATTTTTCTCATACTGGACCCAAAAAATCGGTCGTGACATAGACACACCATTTAATAAGATGGAAGAAGATCCAGATGACAATAGCTCCTTAATCCATCCAATCCATTTTGCATCAAATCCCTTATATTTCAACATCAGCAGAATCAGGTCATGTTCAACAGTATCAAAAGCCTTAGCAAAATCCAACTTGATGATAAGGATGGGTCTTTTGGACTGATGGCACTGATGTAAATATTCCAAGCTCCAAGCAATGCAATCCTGAATAGACCTTGACTTAAGGAAGCCATATTGATTTTTATGGATGCATGTGAGGATGACTTTCTGCAGTCTATTAGCCAGAAGCTTACTCAGGAATTTCAGACAAGTATTTGTGAGAGAGATTGGCCTAAAAAGGGTAATCTTAGTCATGACATGTTTTATAAATATAATCATCACTACTTTTTATAGCATAAGTATCATCACAATAATTATCATAAGTAGCAACTTTGTTCTCATAATCATTTGGAACCTCTTTCGAAATAGTGGATTCTTCACTAAATAAAGTCATGACCTCTCCAAATCCAACTTTCATAATTATCGAAATAATATTCAACATCCTCCAAAATAGTGGGATCATTACTTACTAAAGTTGACACTCTTCCAAACCCACTTTCATCAATATAATTATCATAAATAGGAGGCATGCTTTCATCATAATAAATTTGCATATCAAAACTTGGGAGGTTAAAATATCATCTTCATAAACATAGCATCCCCAAGCTTGGGACAAACATTAATTGCAGCAAATAAATTCTCAAACATGACATTTTCATCAAACATAGCATCCCTAAGCATGGGCATTTTCATATCATAAGCATAATCACTCTCATCATTAATAGTATGGATATCACCAATATTGTAGCAACTATTATCATCACAATGAGTAGTAGGAGCAACATCATTTGAGAGGGATGCATTTTTACCTTTGCTTCTCCGTCTTTTCTTTTTCTTCTCCACATCATGTGTGGGTTTAATCCTCTTTTTGGAGCTCCTTATTAATGAGATTGGTTGAATAGAAGGCTCCTCCTCGTTACCTGATTCATCATAAGAAATAATAGGAGGATATTGGGAAGTCTCTTCCCTTCCATTAGTATTATCTTCATCTTCTATTTGTTTTCTTGTCTTTATGTAATTGGAAATATAAGGATTTTCAATGCAATTCACCGCATAATAAATATGGATTTCCTCTAGATCAAAATCAAGAACTTTATCAAGGGCAAATTCTGGAATATCCTTAGTTATACGTTTCATTTCTTCATAACCCAAAAGCAAACTAAGTTCATCATGATGCGCAAGGGAAATCAAGTCATCACAAATTTTGGACATGATTCGATCATGAAACAATTTGCATGGATATTTAAATGACCACGTTCGTTGCAAAGTTCACAAGGATGGCTAAGAAAATTTAAATTTTCAGCACAACATCTAGCCTTTCTTGCAACCATTTAGTTTCTAAATACTTATGCCTCTTGCAAAATCAATCTTCCCAATTTGGTGTGTACTTGCAAATTATATGCACTCCACAAAAATTAACATGCTTATAAGAGACATTTTCATCATGACTAGTGCAATCATCATTAGTACTATGGATATCCAAAGAGTTCGTACTAACAACATTGCAATCATGCTCATCATACAAAGATTTTGTGCCAAACATTCCAATGCATTCTTCTTCTAACACTTTAGCACAATTATCGGAATCCTTATTTTCATGAAAGACATTAAAAAGATGAAGCATATGAGGTACCCTCAATTCTATTTTTTCTAGTTTTGTTTTATAAAATAAACTAGTGATAAAACAAGAAACTAAAAGATTCGATTGCAAGATCTAAACATATACCTTCAAGCACTCACCTCCCCGGTAACAGCGCCAGAAATGAGCTTGATGTCTACTACACAACCTTCTTCTTGTAGACGTTGTTGGGCCTCCAAGTACAGAGGTTTGTAGGACAGTAGAAAATTTCCCTCAAGTCGATGACCTAAGGTTTATCAATCCGTGGGAGGCGTAGGATGAAGATGGTCTATCTCAAGCAACCCTGCAACCAAATAACAAAGAGTCTCTTGTGTCTCCAACACACCCAATACAATGGTAAATTGTATACGTGCACTAGTTCGGTGAAGAGATGGTGATACAAGTGCAATATGGATGGTAGATATATATAGGTTTTTGTAATATGAAAATGTAAAAACAACAAGGTAACTAATGATAAAAGTGAGCGTAAACGGTATTGCAATGCTAGGAAACAAGGCTTAGGGTTCATACTTTCACTAGTGCAAGTTCTCTCAAAAATAATAACATAATTGGATCATATAACTATCCCTCAACATTCAACAAAGAGTCACTCCAAATTTACCAATAGCAGAGAACAAACGAAGAGATTATTCTAGGGTACAAAACCACGTCAAAGTTATCATTTCGGATCGATCTATTCAAGAGTCCGTAGTAAAATAACACGAAGCTATTCTTTCCATTCAATCTATCCTAGAGTTCGCACTAGAATAATACCTTACGACACAAATCAAACAAAACCCTAATGTCACATAGTTACTCCAATGTCACCTCAAGTATCCGTGGGTATGGTTATACAATATGCATCACACAATCTCAGATTCATCTATTCAACCAATACAAAGAACTTCAAAGAGTGCCCCAAAGTTTCTACCGGAGAGTCGAGGCAAAAACATGTGCCAACCCCTATGCATAAGTTCATGAGGGCACGGAACCCGCAAGTTGATCACAAAAATATACATCAAGTAGATCATGTGATATCCCATTGTCACCACAGATAAGCACATGCAAGACATACCTCAAGTGTTCTCAAATCCTTAAAGACTTAGTCCGATAAGATAACTTCAAAGGGAAAACTCAATCCATTACAATAGAGTAGAGGGGGAGAAACATCATAAGATCCAACTATAATAGCAAAGCTCGCGATACATCAAGATTGTGCCGAATCAAGAACACGAGATGTGGTGGGCTCCTACTTCTATGACAAAACATCATGACATAAAATGGGCTTTTCGTCCTGGGCGGGCCGGATACGCAGCTGCATGACATTCTTTGGGCCGTCCATGATGGAAATAACCGTGGTAGAAGCGAGGGGGAGGAAAATTTTGGGGAGTTCCCGGTTACGGCGGGAGGTCGGGGGCCGAGCGATGTGCGTTTCTCTCGTACACGTACGCGCGTGTGTGCGAGGCGTTGGCTCTAACTGAACCCGAGCGAGGCATTCGGCTCTAACTGAACCCGAGCGATTGCACTGCAGGCTACGCGTTACTGAACCCGAGCGATCGATCGATGGCTGTTAACTGAACCCGATCGAGCGATTCCTTGGCTACTGCTGCTAACTGAAGTCGATCGATGCTACCTCTGGATGAATAGTGAGCGTTGCGGGGGGGGGGGGTTGGATGAATAGTTCCCGGTGGGGGTGGATGAACAGGACCCCGTGGTGTTGCATCTGGATGAACAGGACCCCGATCGATCGAGCCGGTTGGGGCTGGATGAACAGGACCCCGTCGAGGGCTGAATGAACAGGACCACCCCTTGGAGGGCAGGATGAAAAGTAGACGGTGGAGGGGTGCCCGTGGAGGGGTGGTTGAACAGGACCCCGTGATGTGGAGGGTTGGATGAACAGTAGACGGTGGAGGGGTGGTTGAACAGTAGCCGGTGGAGTAGCGCGCGGTGGAGGCTGGATGAATAGGAGCTCGTGGAGGCTGGAGGAGGTCGATGGTGGATGAACAGTAGCTCGTGGAGGCTGGAGGGGGTCGACGGTGGAGATGAACAGTATCCCGTGGAGTCCCGTTTTGTGGTACGCCACACCCCTCCCGATGAACAGGACCCCCGTTTCGACCGTAGCGCTCCAACACAAGTCAGTTTCCTCCGTTTTACGGTACACCACACCCCTCCCGATCAACAGGACCCCGTTTCGACCGTAGCGCTCCAACACAAGTTAGTTTCCTCCATTTTACGGTACGCCACACCCCTCCCGATCAACAGGACGCCCGTTTCGACCGTAGGAGATCCGTTTCCTCCGTTTTGCGGTACGCCACACCCCTCCCGATCAACAGGACCCCTGTTTCGACCGTAGGAGGTCCGTTTCCTCCGTTTTGCGGTACGCCACACCCCTCCCGATCAACAGGACCCCTGTTTCAATTGTAGGAGGTCCGTTTCCTCCGTTGTGCGGTACGCCAGGCCTCGTTTCCATCGCCTCTTCCGTCCAAGCCCTCCCGATGAACACGACCACGCATTCCGTTCCGACCCATGAACACGACGACGATGCTGTTTCTCCGTTCCAACCCAGCCATGTACACAAGCCCTCGCTGTACGTATGCGCGAGTAGGCGTTCGAGACCCCGCCCGTATGTACACATACGTGGCCGTATTTTCTTTCTTGCACCCTGGCCACCTCTACTACGACACGTGCGCGCCTCTACATCCACCAGTATATATGTACGTACACGTTCGCGACCAGAATGACAACGCTACGTACGCTTCGACCAGGTGGGTCCCGACTGTCAGGCACTTCCTTGCGTGCGAAGGAGTAGCTGGTGGGTCCCAGCAGTCAGGGGGGAAACGTTTTTTTCATGAAATACGGTGGCCCGTCCGGTGGGTCCCTGCTGCCAGGTGGAGGAATCATTATTTTCCGTGTAATAAGGAGGCACTTCCTTGCTGCCACTGTGGACCCAGCTGCCAGCCTCTCCACTGTGGACCACGTTGACCACGCCGCGCCGAGAGCACCAGGGCGGTGGACGACGGCAAGGCCTAGGAAGGGGACGACGCGGAGCCGGTGAAGACGCTGTTGTGGATGCCCATGCGGAGAGGAGTATCAGGGTTCACTCGTTCGGCTGCTGTGTGAGGCTGCCGTCGCCGCAGGGCCTGGCCAGCGGTGGGAATAGTAGGGGCGGTGAGGCCTCCGTGGCAGCACAGCCGGCCATGGGAGGCAGGAGCAGGCGGCACGACCGGCGCTACTTTGGGCGGCTGGGGCAAGAAGACCAGAGGTTGAAGAAGCACTACGGCCGTTGGATGGACATCGTACGGTCATTGGATCTAGAATCGTACATATTTACTAAGTTGACAAAGCCCTCCGTCCACGTCAACTTAGTAGGCCCACAAGTCAGCCTCCCACCAAGGTGGGTCCCAGCTAGCAGGGGGTATTCATTTTTTGTGCGTAATAAGGAGGCACTTCCGGTGGGTTCGAGCTGACAGCAGGGGGAACATTTTTTTCGCGAAATACGGTGGCCCGTCGGGTAGGTCCCAACAGTCAGGGGCAAACATTTTTTTTGCGATATACCCCGTGGTGTGGAGGGCTGGATGAACAGTAGACGGTGGAGGGTTGGTTGAACAGTAGCTGGTGGAGTAGCGCGCGGAGGAGGCTGGATGAACAGGAGCCCATGGAGGCTGGAGGAGGTCGACGATGGATGAACAGTAGCTCGTGGGGGCTGGAGGGGGTCGACGGTGGAGATGAACAATATCCCGTGGATTCCTGTTTTCCGGTAAGCCACACCCCTCCTAATGAACAGGACCCCCGTTTCGACCGTAGCGCTCCAACACAAGTCCGTTTCCTCCGTTTTGCGGTATGCCACACCCCTCCCGATCAACAGGACCCCCGTTTCGACCGTAGGAGGTCCGTTTACTCCGTTTTGCGGTAGGCCACACCCCTCCCAATCAACAGGACCCCCGTTTCGACCATAGGAGGTCCGTTTCCTCCGTTTTGCAGTATGCCACACCCCTCCCGATCAACAGGACCCCCGTTTCGACTGTAGGAGGTCCGTTTCCTCCGTTTTGCGGTACGCCACACCCCTCCCGATCAACAGGCCTCGTTTCCATCGCCTCTTCCGTGCAAGCCCTCCTGATGAACACGACCACGCATTCCGTTCCGACCCATGAACACGACGACGACGCTGTTTCTCCGTTCCGACCCAGCCATGTACACGAGCCCTCGCCGTACGTATGCGCGAGTAGGCATTCGAGACCCCGCCCGTATGTACACATACGTGGCCGTATTTTCTTTCTTGCACCCTGGCCACCTCTACTACGACACGTGCGCGCCTCTACATCCACCAGCATATATGTACGTACACGTTCGCGACCAGAATGACAATGCTACGTATGCTTCGACCAGGTGGGTCCCGACTGTGAGGCACTTCCTTGCGTGCGAAGGTGTAGCTGGTGGGTCCTAGCAGTCAGGGGGAAACTTTTTTTTCACGAAATACGATGGCCCATCTGGTGGGTCCCTCATGTCAGGTGGAGGAATCAATATTTTCCACGTAATAAGGAGGCACTTCCTTGCTGCCGCCGTGGACCGAGCTGCCAGCCTCTCCATGTACAGTCCACGTCCGATGGAAGTCGTTCCTTGACCATGTTGACCATGCCACGCTGAGAGCACCAGGGCGGTGGACGACGGCGAGGCCTAGGAAGGGGACGACGCGGAGCCGATGAAGATGCGGCAGTGGATGCCCACGCGGAGAGGAGTATGAGGGTTCACTCGTTCGGCTGCGGTGTGAGGCTGCCATCGCTGCAGGGCCTGGCCAGCGGTGGGAATAGTAGGGGGCGGTGAGGCATCCGCGGCAGCACAGCCGGCCACGGGAGGCAGGAGCAGGCGGCACGACCGGCGCTGCTTTGGGCGTCTGGAGCAAGAAGACTAGAGGTTGAAGAAGCACTACAGCCGTTGGATGGACATCGTACAGTCACTAGAGCTAGAATCGTGCATATTGACTTAGTTGACAAAGCCCTCCGTCCCCGTCAACTTAGTAGGCCCACAAGTCAGCCTCCCACCAAGGTGGGTCCCAACTAGCAGGGGGTATTCATATTTTTGTGCTTAATAAGGAGGCACTTCCGGTGGGTCCGACCTGACAGCAGGGGGAACGTTTTTTTCGCAAAATACGATGGCCTGTCGGGTAGGTCCCAGCAGTCAGGGGCAAACGTTTTTTTCGCGATATACTAGTGGGCATCCGGTGGGTCCCTGCTGTCAGGTGGAGGAATAATTATTTTCCGCGTAATAAGGAGGCACTTCCTTGCGGCTGCGTGGACCCAGCTGTCAGCCTCTCCACGTACAATATTCTTCTGATGGAATTCGGTCGTTGACCACATTGACCACGCCGCGCCGACAGCACCACGGCGGTGGACGACGGTGAGGCCTAGGAAGGGGACGACGCGGAGCCGGGGAAGACGCGGTAGTGGATGCCCACGCGGAGAGGAGTACAAGTGTTCAGTGGTTCGGCTGCACTGCCGTCGCCGCAGAATAACAGGGGGTGTGGGTGAGTGGAGTGGAGGGATGGCCTGGCCAGCGGTGGGAGTAGTATGGGGACGGTGAGGCCTCCACGGCAGCACAGCCGGCCACGGGAGGCAAGAGCAGGCGGCACGACCGGCGCTGCTTTGGGCGGCTGGAGTAAGAAGACCAGAGGTTGAACAAGCACTACGGCTGTTGGATGGACATCGTACGGTCAGTCAAGCTAGAATTGTGCATATTGACTAAGTTGACAAAGCCCTTCGTCCCCGTCAACTTAGTAGGCCCACTATACTGGGTCCCAGCTAGCAGGGGGAGTATTCATTTTTTTGTGCGTAATAAGGAGGCACTTCCTTGCATGCAAAGATATAGCTGGTGGGTCCGAGCTGTCAGCGGCGGTAACGTTTTTTTCACGAAATACAGAGGCCGTTTCGGTGGGTCCCAGATGTTAGGTGGAGGAAATCATTATTTTGCGCGTAATAAGGAGGCATTTCCTTGCGTGCGGACGTGGACCCAGCTGTCAGCCTCTCCACGTACAGTCCACTTCAGATGCATGTCTGTCGTTGACCACGCTCACTACACCATGCCGAGAGCACCAGGGCGGTGGATGACGGCGAGGCCTAGGAAGGGAACGACACGGAGGCAGGGAAGACTCGGCCGTTGTTTTTGTTTCCCACACGGAGGGGAGTACGACTGTACGAGGGTTTACTGGTTCGTCTTCCGTCGCTGGAGAATAACAGCAGGTGTGGGTGAGTAGAGGGATGGCTAGGCCAGCGATGGGAGTATGGTGGGGCAGTTAGGCCTGTGCGGCAGCACAGCCGGCCGCGGGGAGGAGGGAGCAGGCAGTCCCGCCGGCGCTTGTTTGAGCGGCTGGAGCAGGAAGAGCAGAGATTGAAGAAGCACGACGACCGTTGGATGGACATCCAACAATCACTGCTTGTGCGTCAACCTTTTTTTAGGAAAGCCTCAAATCTATGGAAAACAACATACAGCCCATCTGCCATTATTTCTAATAATTTTCAGCCCATTTGCTAATTCTTAAGGGTTTTTTGTAGCCCATATTCTTTTTGTGAGCATTACAGCCCAAATTGTGGCCACGGTTATAAAATTATACGAAAATTTGCATATTTCGGTGCGGTCCAAACTGTTTTTGATCCTGAAATTTTGACTCACATTCAAACTGATTTTAAAAATAAATGTATATCAATATAAAATCCAACAAATTCTCCACGCATAAAAATTAATGTAATTTAAAATCTTGAAATGAGAAAAAAGATATTTGAAACTAATTGCCGGTTTGATGTGTTTTAAAAATGTACAACCCATTTCTCATTACTGATGGGCCATTTTCTCAGCCAGCCGAATGAAAGCTCTCCTCGTCTTGAAAGATTTGCAGCCCAACAGGCCTGACAAAGCGACTTTCTTGGCAAATCACAAAAAAAACTGGGGTGTGGCCGTGGACCTAGCTGTCAACCTCTCCATGTACAGTACTCTTCCGATGGAAGTCGTTCCTTGACCACGATGACCATGCCGCGCGGAGAGCACCACGGCGGTGGACGATGGCGAGGCCTAGGAAGGGGACGACGGGGCAGTTGAAGCCCGCGCGGAGAGGAGTACGGGGGTTCACTGGTTCGGCTGCGGTGTGAGGCTGCCGTCGCCGCAGGGCCTGGTGAGCAGTGGGAATAGTAGGGGGCGGTGAGGCCTCCGCAGCAGCACAACCGTCCATGGGAGGCAGGAGCATGCGGCACGACCGGCGCTGCTTTGGGCGGCTGGAGCAAGAAGACCAGAGGTTGAAGAAGCACTACGGCCGTTGGATGTACATCGTTATTTTGCGCGTAATAAGGAGGCACTTCCTTGCATGCGAAGATATAGCTAGTGGGTCCGACCTGTCAGCGGGGGGATCATTTTTTAGTCCATTTGGTGGGCTGGGTGAAACAATGATGTAGCATCTATGCATCCTGTTTAAATCCCATTTCCATTTTTCTCGAAATCCGCTGACTTGCTGGGCTGGGTGAAAATATCATGTTGGGCTAGACGGAGAAATGTTATAAAAACATGAACACATGATCGCACGTCAGTAAAATCTTTGCAAGCTTATCTACGCAATCACTAGGAGTTAACTTGCCGAGTTATATATAAACAATTATTATTATTATTTTGTTAGAACTTTCAACTTACGAAATACAATATCATTTTAATTTGATGAGTTAATAGTACGTGGGGTATTATTATTTTTTAGGCTAGACGTGGGACAGTTGAGTTGGTTCTAGGGGAAAGTACTGGGAGAAAACTCAGTTTACATCAAAAAAGAAAGTGGGAGAAAATTCAGAGACCTGCTGGGTCCAGCTGAGGAGGGGAATATGTTGGGAGGAAGGAGATTCAAAGCACGGCAGCCGAGTGAACTAGTTTTTTTTACGGACAAGTGAACTAGTTTACATACGTAAGCAAATAGCCACTAAAAAAAGCAATCAGGTTAATGGGTTCTTAAAATAAATATTTCGGACAAAACAGATAATTACGACACATAGGCTAATGCATGAAACACTCAGATGATAAATGTGCTTATAAAGAGATAAAGTACAACATCTAGACCTTCCTGGCACGCTTGATCATGACGCTGCGGCTGTCCGTGTACTCGTCGGTTATGGGAAGCAGACGTGCCCTCATGTCCAAGATCTGCATGTACATGTCGTAGCATGCGTATGCGTCCTTGGCCGCGTAGGTTATGTAGGCTAGATTCAGAGGTACCTCCCACGTGTTCAGGTCGTCTTCTTTCATGTTGGCGTATCAGGGGTCGATGATGGTCTCAGCGAGGTCAACCACGGAGTCCTTCTCCTGCCCATTGCTGATGATATTGTATTGATTTTGGATGTCGACAAGCTTGTTGCACCAGATGTCCGAATCGTCGCGTTCTTCCTTCTCTCCACCGTAGCGAAGGTGCAGTCGGCGCTGCCGATGAAACGGGCGAATGCTCCAGAACCTGGTGCAGCCATAGGACTAAGGCGAGGCAGAGCTTCACCGAGTCCGTATCGTTGGTGTACATCACATTCAACTTGGTGCAGCCATAGGACTGAACGGCGAACTCAAAGGGGAACTCCTTGCTGAACTCCATATCCAGCAGGCTCACCCCTCGGATCGCCATTGGAGTCTCTTCGAGTGAACGAGTGTGTAGGCGGCGGCAGCAGTTCGTTTTTCATCTCCTGGGGAACTGGATTCAACAGTAAGCTGAGTGTGTACAGGAGACAACAGTTACTACCCCTCCCTCATCCGCTGCACGCCCAGCAGAAGATGGACCCTCAGCCACACGTCGGTTCACGAGCGGTTACGTATTGGTACTGTAATAACAGGAGTTAGTGGTCACTTTACTTAAATTTAATTAGCTCTAATAGAAATTTATACTTAAAACAAGCAATGCATTCGCTCATTCTATTAGTGCCACAGGATCAACATGCACAACAATTAGAATTATTATTCTCAGGACGCACACGATCAGCACATTTGTCGCACTTTCACAAAGATAATACTACCAAGTTTGAACTGTTTTTTATGGTTGTTGTCCTCTGCATCATCATGCCGTGTTTCCCAACTTGCAAGATTCAGAACCAACAAATAAGATCCAAATAGTAAGTACAACAAAGATGCCTACACATCTCATTCATTCCCAGCTTGCAAGATTCAGAACCAACAAATAAGATCCAAATAATAAGTACAACAAAGATGCCTACACATCTCATTGATTCCCAGCTTGCAAGATTCAGAACCAACAAATAAGATTCAAATAATCAGTACAACAAAGATGCCTACACATCTCACTGATTCCCAGCTTGCAAGATTTAGAACCAACCCATTAGAGCCTTTTGATAAAGTGAATATCGGGATTAAATCCATCTTCGCTAGCCATGTCATACAATTGAAGAACTTGGTGAATGCTCTTGACCGTCACAACATCTGTAGTTGAGTATTCCTGTTTGCATAGCACCAACCAGGAGAGCATGATTTCACTTTAATAGTGGCCTCCTTTACTCAACCTGCAGCTCCACTCGGATGAAGCCTGCCTGGACTTCCATGATTCAATTCATGCGCCTTTTTCTGTAGTTCACCTGAAATGAAGCAAAGATTGCATCATTCAGCTAGCAAGAAGTACTTGCTCTTGTGAGCTGGCAGGTTCTTCTTTAGTAGTTGCACTAAAATTGAGGAACATTAAGGTTGGCTGTCCGGCTCATGTAAGGTGCAACTATAATTTTGTTATCCTTTTGTGCAGTTCCACTAAAATAAAGTGCCATTATGGTGACAATGACGGCTCATCTTGCAAAGGCTAATAAAATGTTGCACGAGATTACCAGCAGAACTAGACGGAGATTTTGGAAACTCCAATCACCATTTTGTGCAGTTCCACCAAAATTGAGAGATGTTGCCCACGTGACATGTTAGTTGAACTGCACAAGACACTCATTCCAAAAAAAGTGTTTTGTGCAGTTCACCAAAAGTTCACGATAGCAACAAGGTGAAATGGATATCCCTATCTGCACAAAAAGATAGAAAGAAAACAGTTGCTGGTCAATAAGAATATACGAAACATATACAAAATGAAAAGAAGCATCTTAATTATGTTCATGGCAATCACGCAAGGACAGTAGAAATTTTAAAACGTCAGCAATGCTTCATGTTACCAGAAGCATTACGATCAACAATGAGATTCCTCAAATATGGGATTACTTTAATGGTGGCATTGCTTGTTTACAAGACACAGTAAATCAACAACAGCTAAAGAGTTGGTTTAAGGGCATGGGACCGTGGGGACACCAGGACACTCAGTAGCGTAAAGGAGCAACTTACTTATCATACTGGGGAAAACAACAGGAGTGCCATTTGTAACACAGTTTAATTGCATCTTATCACTGGAGGCATTAGATTAACAATAACACTGGTTAGACATGTCCATAAGGTAACAGTGTGATCGCTTCATTTTACATGCGCCCTTACATTAACAACAGCAAAAGGTTGGTACAAGGACATGCGACAGTGGACGCATCAGCACAATGTACCTACAAGGAGGCATAAAGTGGTGATGCCGAGTTTGTTCATGCTATGTGAGGGCAGCAAACCTAATCCTGGAGACCTTGTACTATCTGAGGGCAGCAAATCTAATCCTGGAGACCTTTTACTATGTGAGGGCAGGAAATCTAATCCTGGAGACCTTTTACTATGTGAGGGGAGCAAATCTAATCTTGAGACCTTTTACTATGTGAGGGCAGCAAATCTAATCCAGAGACCTTTTACTATGTGAGGGCAGCAAATCGAATCCTGGAGACCTTTTACTATGTGATGGCAGCAAATCTAATCCTGGACATACTATGTTGACTTGTCCACCAGCCGCCACTTCCTATCCCTTTTTCAACCATTAATAGATCTGTTCCTTATCCAGTTTGTACTGCGTTTTCCCATTATTTCCCTTTTCCGCCAAGAGACCGGTTGGGTATCCGGTCTCTACTACTTTCAGCATATTATTTCCTCTTTGAATCAAGTCCTAGATTCATGCTACAACTTTCCCCCCTTTCTTTGTTGTTTGAACAAAGCCCTAGATTCGAATGCATGAAGTAGCTTTACCTCTAATAATACTAAAAATTTAGGTGGCTTTGGAAGAGCTGATGGGAGTAGAAAAAGATGCACATGCAGACACGTGGGGAGCTGGGGCAGTAGAGCAAGGCCGCTTTCGAAGAACTTATACTTGAGGGTCGCCGGGATGTCGGCGGCGGCAGGTCGGATCTGCGGACAATACGGCAGGGAGGAAGAAGGGTCGGAGGACCTCCCGAGCCGGCGCTGTGTCAAAGAGAACGGCACGGGCAGAGGATCGGGCCCCTTCGGCAGCTATGGGTTTCCTCCCTCGGCGGCGATGACCGCGTGAACGATGCACCTTTTAGTCCTCTACACACACCAGCCGGATCTGTGACCACTGGTGAGCAGAGAGAAAATGTCATTACCGGTGTCTTGTTTATATCTGGAGAGGATGAGAGAATGAAGAGAGCAACCCTAGTAAAGCAAGCGCTCAGGCCCCTGCGTCCATATATAGTGGAGTGATTATCTTTTTTCTCTCCACAACAAGCGTTTCAATTTGTGTACGTGGCATTAAAGAAAAGAAACTCTCTATTTAAGGTGACTACTGTACGACTCCTACTTACTACTACTAGTAGTACTACAGTATTGTTCACTTATGCTCCCTGCCCCTCCATTCATTGAACAACCCCACAGGTGAATAAACATATAGTACTTACTGTATTTATATAGAACGAACAAGCTTGAACTATTTTCGCGTAGTTAAAAGTTGAGGGCGGGGCTTTTCCCGGGCAGTACGCGCGACAGTTTTCGGGTAGGCGGTTTGACAGAGAGGCGAGGAGGGTGAGCGAGTGGGGCTGTGCGATTTGACGGGGAGTTACTGCTGGAAAGACTTGTGATATGACCACTCACTATAGTCATGAATTACTGGCGCTCCGACCGGGGTGATGCCCCCCTTCCGTTCCGCGCTCTAATCTGGTGCATGACACGTCGACCCGGATGCTGGCTCTCCCACATGTCGGAGTAGTAAGAAGGAGCAAAGAATGATGCGGTATATACTAGTACTATACTACTCCCTCCGTTCCTAAATATAAGTCTTGGGAGAAGGCATGTAGTAAAATCAAGCTTCTCCTCGTTGTACGAGTTGACGCGACACATCATAGCACTGGCCCCACATGCTTGCCTCTAAACTTGGCTGAAAGACCTGAAGTGTACAATATATTTGCTGCAACCTCTAACATTTACCCACCACAAATTAAAATATATGTGGCCGTATGCATCATTCTGATGCAGAGGCCGGGGATTCCCCCCTTTTCGAAGAAAAAAACAAATTAAAATATATATTCCTGTCTTGACTAGATGAGCGTGCAAACTACAATCACCAGGGTGTTAGGTAGGGCCAGAAGACTATTTTAATTTTTTTTAAACTTCGAGACGGCCACATAGCATGGAGCCGACCCCAACGATTTTAAGTATACATGCACGGTACACGCTATCCTAGACTACTCTACACATGAAACTGCCACACGAGCGTCCGGGCTGCGCTTGGCTCTTTGCCTCTTCGGGAAGTCGAACAATGATGGAGTACTACTGCACTGGAGGAGTACTACAGTGCGCTTCTGGCCATCTGACACCGATTGAATTGCTGCATGTCCACCGCGTGCGGGAGGGAGAGCGTGTAGCGAAAGCTTCTCCTAGTCTTGCCAGCCACCACGCTCATGGGCGAAGGAGGGAAGCTCCTGCCTTTGCGTGTATGACAGGTGGGCCCGATATGTGTGTGGCCAACCTGTCATATAGCCAAACGCATGTGCAGTTAAGTCGGCAACGGAGAGGATAATCAAACTTCTCGTTGATGTACGAGTTGACGCGACACATCAAAGCACTACACTCGATATATTTCAATAATTTGCGTTTACCGATGCATTAATTACAACGCATGCATGCATGCCGTGACTCTCCTTTTGATACTTGCATGTGTTGATTTAATGCACCTTGAAGTAGTATAAAATATGTGACGGTAAAGCTTTGTAATACCCCGGCCCAAGTCGAGAGATGGTTGTGCACGAGGAGGGCGAGAACATGTAGACCGAACATGACCCAACGATGGAGCTCTCTAAGGTCTCGGTGGACCTCACCGTGCTCCACTGACCCTTGTGCCTCCGCCCCTTGACGCCTCCAGTGTATGAGGTTCGAATACACCTCGTCCGTTCGGCTGATTGAGCAAGGTGCAGGTTTCTTGATTGATGTGCCGTTCGATTGATTTCTGCAGTGCAAGGGAGGGCACCTGGCCTGCGTAGACTGCCGCATCGAGCGCCCCGGGAACCAGCGGCAGTGCCAGAAGTGCAAGCGCGGCGGTGGCTTCGACGTGCGGAACACGGCGGTGGACTCCGTCCTTTCGTCGGTGAGGGTGGACTACCCGCACGAAGGCTGTGGGCTCTACGTCACTTACCACAAGCTCGCTGATTACTAGAGCGTGTGTCCGCTCGCGCCCTGCAAATGCCCCGTGCCCATCTGCAGCTACGAAGGCCCGCCGCCGGCGCTCTACCACCACATCAGCACCGCGCATCCCATGCACGTGCACAGGATCCAGTATGGCAAGGTGCTCCAGCTCCAAGTGCCACTGTCGGAGCCACCACTCTTGCTGTTCATGGAGGAGGACCGCCGCGCATTTTTCTTGGTCGGCAGTGTGCTCGACATTGGCGCGCCTATCATCGTGTCGGTCGTCTGCATCAGAGCGGGGGCGTCCCCACTGCCGCACTACGTGGCCAAGCTGTGGGCGAACGGCCCGCCGGGGGAGCCAAAAGGCACGACCGACGTCTTCAAGGTGGAAATGGAGGTGACAAGCAGCAAGGATCCCGGCGACGTCGACATGCAGGAGCTGACCTTCTTGACAGTTCCGCCCAAGTTTCTGGCCGGGGCTAAGCTTGTCTCCCTCCACATTCAGATTGACAATCTCACGTCCTAAATGTTTCTACAGTGCCTTCTGTTTATCTTAGTAATATGCTAATATAGGGATTACCTTGGTCTACTTTAGCTTAAGAAATGGTGGGTTTTGGTGGCGATAAAAAATTATGTTTATCAATGCATTAATTGCAATGCATGCATGCATAAAGTACATGCATTGGTCAATTTTCTCTTAATACTTGCATGCAATGATTTAATGCACCTTGGAATCTGAACATGTGTTGGGGAATAACCAAATTGAGCCTTATAAAATGGAAAAACTAAAATTTTGAGATAATCCCTATAAAACCGGAAAGGAGAGAGTATAAAAAGAAGTACTCCATCCTGGAATAGTGCCGCACTTCGAAACTTGAACCGTCAATAAATTTTTAGCTTGCGTCTCGTCACATTCCAAATTACTCCATGCTATATTGATTTGCAAACCTGTTCACACCGATCACAACCTAAATGGTTTCCCACTTAGGAGCGTATTAGTACTCGGTTATAAATACTAGTATGCCAAGATGACTGCGCATTCCTCCTCAACTCCTCATCCACAAAAACAAACAAGCCATTCAGCATCCTTCCCTTGCATCTGCCATGGCCAGCGTGAGTTCTGGGTCGAAAATTGCCACCAGGGAGAGGCGAGCATGTAAGCGGAAGCACGAGAGATGTCCCGCCTTGCTGCAAGAGCAGCCGACATGTCCCGCCGTGCGGAAGTAGCAGCAAAGAGGTCCCGCCGTGCCGCTGAAGCAGCACGGAGGTCCCGCCGCACCGTCGATGCAGCAGAATGGTCCGGCCGCGCCGCAGAAGCAGTAGAGATGTTCCACCGCGCCACGTATGCGGCAGAGATGTCTTGCCGTGCCGCGGCGGCCTGGGAAAATTTCTCGCGTGCAGGTGACTACTGTTACAGGCGCATGCATGCGATCGTCCATGGCCAGATGGATCAGATCTCCCGTTTTGCGAGGTTGCAGGACGACATGAAATCCTTGTTTGAATAGGCTATCGGCACACTAAGGGAGAGCAATGAGAGGATACAGGCCGAGAGCGACCTGCTGAGGGAGAAGATCGTCCAAAGTGCAGACCAGCAGGAGGAGACCAGTGCCTTGTTCAAGAGGACCGGCATCATCGTCAAGAAACTTATGGACGAGAATGACATGCTCCGCAACGAGCGCCAAAGGCTGGTGGAGGAATCTGTGGATGTTCTCAAGCAGCATCTTGAGGACACGAAAGAGCTCAGCGCCGCTCGCCGCGGAGACTAGTTCCCACGGCCTGCAGCAACGCATTAAGAAAGTAGAGATCAGCGAGCCAGATCCTTGTCTTCCTTCCTCTTTTGCCCTTGTGTATTTAGGGCATAGCCGCATGTGGGTTTTTTAATTATCTTTCTAATTATGTAAGGCAATTAATCGTCCTTATCTTTTTGTGGAAGATCAATGTTGCGAGGCTGGAATGAAGAAAACTCTTACTGTGGTGACCCTGGCATTCCTGTTCTTCTAGTTGCTGCTGGGCTTCCTTCCGTTTCCTGGTTTCTTTTGATGTGATAATCGGTTTAGGATGTGGATTGTGTCATCGGTTGTAATGTTGGGTTCTAGCACGGATGTTTGGCCCTTGATGGCCTCTTCGGATGTTGCGATTTCAATCTGGTAGCTTTTAGTCCTTCCGGTTAGGCTGGAGTTGTGCTGAACTTCTTGTGAATTGTGGTGGTTTTCATTAATGATAATCGGAAGGGACAAGCCCTTCTTTGATCAAAAAAAAATTAATCATCCTTATATATTCATCAGTCTTGCTATAACTCGCAGTAGATGCTATATAGGTCCGTCGGATCTTACATCAAGATCCGTGCTTTCAGATTTTCTTTTTTCTCTCTTAAATCTCAGTCGAGTGAGACATAGCCACGCCATTAAACAGAGGCTCGGGCACCATTAATGGAGACCTTGGGAGAGAGGTGGACGGCAGATGGAGGTCAAAGGGCTCTCCTCCCGATGAGGACGCGTAGGGGTCTGATCGCACGCCTCTCGTACTACTCAAATAGCTACCCTGCACGGCGCCTCCTAGCTAATAAAAAATGGGGATGCGTGGCGGCACGTAAATGGTACAAGTAAGTAGAACGCCCACGATTTCAACAATACTTGTGTTTCCGATTGTAACGTGACAACATTTGTTCCAAAATGACTTTGTTGATTGTTAATGTGTGCGCCTTCGCAAATCGGACTGCAAATTTACCACATCATGTTGGTGCCATGTCATGGCACCAAGCCTAGTTTCATTATTTTCATGCGTGTTTTTGGATTTACAAGAATTAGAAAACTAAGTTTCTCAATGTTTCCAACCCTGCCACGACGCCCAGAATTTTGAATTTCATTCCCATTTCTTGCATGTGACCTAGAAATTTACCCGAGGACACACATGTGAGTTTTCAACCAACTTTGGTGCACTGGAACATGTGCTTGTATTTCAAATTTGAATTATGCACACAAACGTGACACGTTCCCTCCCAGAACCACGAGCCTTGTTGAGAGAAGCTCCGATTTGCAAGAAGCTTATACCAAAATTTGTTCCTATTCAGCCAATTTTTTTACCACGGCATGGTACTACCATCACATGACACCATGCCAAGTTTCATGATTTTGAAACCAAGTTTCTCAATGTTCTCGACCGAGCCACGATGCCCAGATGTTTGAATTTGATTCTCATTTTTTTCATGGGACCTAGAAATTCACCCGAGGACACAAATGTGATTTTTCAACAAACTTTGGTGCACGGGAGCATGTGCTTGTAGTTCAAATTTGAATTATGCACATTAAATGACCAAAAACTGAATTAATGTGTAAATAAGGCCAAACGAAGCCGGAATAATTCCGAAATTTAACAGGGCACTCATGTAGTTCTATGTTGCCTTTGTAAATAAACTCAAGGGGGACAACGTATATCGTTTCGCACTCAAAGAACTAGTAGAAAAAGGGTCAAACGTGAAGCACATTAGTGTCGTTTTGAATTTGAGCCGGCACTAATGTGTACATTAGTGCCGGTTCCAACGGCTAGCCGGGCCGCTCTCATTAGTACAGGTTCGTGGCGAACCTTTAACATTGGTTCATGCCACGAACCGGTACTAAAGTGAGTGGTGGCAGGATGTTGTCAGTCCGGGGCCCCTCCAGCACCTTTAGTACCGGGTCGTATCACGAACCGGTACTAAAGGTCGTCCTACATAGACCCTTCGTCCACCTAAGCTCACTCTGTTCTTCCCCTTTCCCCTCTCCTCTCTGTTCTTTTCCCTCTTCCTCTCAAGCTCATCACACATTTTGCCCAAGATTTGAAGGCCCCCATCCATTCAAATGATCACAAAGGTTAGCAACTCTTTCCTTTCATCTCTCATTGCTAGATTAGCTCGTGCAATGCTTTATATAGTGATTGATTTTTGAGTTTAGTAATTTGGGAGGAATTATATATATGTTCTAGTATTTGATTTATATGCAATTTGAGGTCAAAAATAACACTTAGTTTTGCATATGTAGGTGTGGTTTACTTAGTACCTTCTAAATCTCCGTCCTAACCACCGTCGATCGCTCGCAACGTCCCGTCGCTGGCACCACCTTGTGGTGAGCCTCTTGTTCATGAAGTTTTATATAAAAAATGATGTTTGTGTGATTTGGATATATAGTTACTCATATAATTATCTTACCCATACGTTGTTTGTTATGCATAGTGCCATGGTTTTGATATCCGTCCCCGTCGGCCCTCGTCCGGGTTATGATTCGGATGTGGTATATTCTCTTTTGAAACTATTCATTGCATTTCGTGTTTATGACAAATTATGCCCATCAAGTTGACATAGATATTTGTATGTAGGAGGTAGTTGAACCCGAAATTCCAACCGACCCTATTGTCGATAGGTTCAATTTAGTTGAAAGAGAAAACGAGGATTTGAAGGAAAAATTGAAAAGAATTGAGGGGGAGAAGATGGAATTGGAGTTGCATGTTGCCGATCTCGTCGATGATCACAAGATTAAGATGGAGAAAATGCGCTTGAAGATTAGAAAGATTAGAAAATATGCCATTCATAGTGAGGCTTGGTATCATTATGCTGTTGGATCAATTGTTACCTTAGTTGCGATCTTGATCGCATTTGTTGTTGCATTTAAATTCTTTAGCTAGAGAGTTATTTGTTTGTTGCATTGAAGTGTTGTATGCTCTTTATGTATGAACTTTATGTATTGTATTAATTTGATGTTTTCGGTGATGTGTATTGAAGATGAGCCGACAATGGATGTACGATGACCGATGCTGTGCCGAGTTCATTAATGGCGTGCGTACTTTTCTGCTTGCGGCTGAGGCAAACAAGCGAGCGGATGGTTTTATGCATTGTCCATGTGCTGGCTGTAAGAATGGTCGCAATTACTCTATGTCAAGAACCATTCACGTCCACCTGTTTGAGTCCGGTTTCATGCCCCACTATAATGTTTGGACCAAGCATGGAGAAAGAGGGGTTATGATGGAAGACAATGAAGAAGAAGAGGAGGGAAGAAGCTGAGCTGATAATGCAGGAAGAAGCTGAGCCGGCAATGCGGGAAGAAGCTGAAGAAGAGGCATCGGATGAGCCCGTTGATGATCTAGGTCGGGCCATTGCCGATGCAAAGAGAACCGCGCAAGTGATTTGGAGAAGAAGAAGTTGCAGTGCATGTTAGAGGATCACAAAAAATTGTTGTACCCGAATTGCGAAGGTGACAAGAAAAAGCTGGGCACCACACTGGAATTGCTGCAATGGAAGGCAGAGAATGGTGTATCTGATAAGGGATTTGGAAAGTTGCTGGTAGTGATAAAGGATATGCTTCCAAAGGACAACGAATTGCCCGAGAGTACGTACCAAGCAAAGAAGGCTGTCTGCCCTCTAGGGTTAGAGGTGCAGAAGATACATGCATGCCCTAATGATTGCATCCTCTACCGCCGTGAGTACAAGGATTTGAACACTTGCCCGGTATGCGGTGCATTGCGCTATAAGATCAGCCGCGATGACGCTGGCGATGTCGAGGGCGAGCGCCCCAGGAAGAAGATTCCTGCCAAGGTGATGTGGTATGCTCCTATAATACCACGATTGGAACGTTTGTTCCAAAACAAAGAGCATGCCAAGGCAATGCGATGGCACAGAGAAGACCGTAAGAAAGACGGAAATTTGAGAGTACCCGCTGACGGGTCGCAGTGGAGAAAAATCGAAAGAAAGTACGGGAAGGAGTTTGCAGATGACGCAAGGAATGTATGGTTTGGTCTAAGCGCAGATGGCATTAATCCTTTTGGGGAGCAGAGCAGCAACCATAGCACCTGGCCTATGACTCTATGTTTGTATAACCTTCCTCCTTGGTTCTGCATGAAGCGGAAGTTCATTATGATGCCAGTGCTCATCCAAGGCCCTAAGCAACCCGGCAACGACATTGATGTGTACCTAAGGCCATTAGTTGAAGAACTCTTACAACTGTGGAATGGAACAGGTGTACATGCGTGGGATGAGCACATGGGGGAAGAATTTGACCTAAAGGCATTGTTGTTCATGACCATCAATGATTGTCCTGCTCTAAGTAACCTTTCAGGACAGACAAACAAGGGATACCGCGCATGCATGCACTATTTGGATGATACCGACAGTATATATTTGGCTAATTGTAATAAGAATGTGTACCTGGGACATCGTCGATTTCTTCCGAGCAGGCATCCCGTAAGAAAGAAAGGCAAGCATTTCAAAGGTGAGGCGGATCACCGGACGAAGCCTCGCCACCGTACTGGTGCTGATGTACATGATATGGTCAAGGATTTGAAGGTGGTCTTTAGAAAGGGTCCTGGTGGACAACCTGTTCTGAATGACGCTGACAGACGCGCACCCATGTGGAAGAAGAAATCTATATTTTGGGACCTGCCCTATTGGAAAGACCTGGAGGTCCGCGCCGTAATCGACGTGATGCATGTGACGAAGAATCTTTGTGTGACCATGCTTGGCTTCTTGGGCGTGTTTGGGAAGACAAAAGGTACACCTGAGGCACGGGAGGACCAGCAACGTATGCAAGGAAAATACGGCATACATCAGGGTCATGCAAGCTACGCTCTTACCAAAGAAGAGAAGGAAATCTTCTTTGAATGCCTGCTTAGTATTAAGGTACCGTCTGGCTTCTCGTCGAATATAAAGGGAATAATAAACATGGCAGAGAAAAAGTTCCAAAACCTAAAGTCTCATGACTGCCACATGATTGTGACGCAACTGCTTCCGGTTGCATTGAGGGGGCTTCTAACGGAAAATGTTCGATTAGCCATTGTGAAGCTATGTGCATTTCTCAATGCAATCTTTCAAAAGGTAATCGATCCAGAAATCATACCAAGGTTAGAGAATGATTTGGTGCAATGTCTTGTCAGTTTCGAGTTGGTGTTCCCACCATCCTTCTTCAACATCATGACGCACGTCCTAGTTCACCTATGCGAAGAGATTAACATTTTGGGTCTTGTATTTCTACACAATATGTTCCCCTTTGAGAGGTTCATGGGAGTCTTAAAGAAATATGTTCATAATCGTGCTAGGCTAGAAGGAAGCATCTCCAAGGGCCATGAAAATGAGGAGGTCATTGAGTTTTGTATTGACTTTATTCCTGACCTTAAGCCGATTGGTGTTCCTGAATCGCGGCATAAGGGCAGACTGGATGGAAAAGGCATGCTAGGAGGGGAACAAATAATATGTATGGACGGACATTCTCTCACTGAAGCACACTACACAGTTCTACAGAATTCCGCCTTGGTGGCTCCGTATATGGATGAACACAAGAACTTGCTACGCTCCAAACACCCGGAGCGGTCTGATGACTGGATTACACGTGAACAAACCAGGAGTTTCGCCAGCTGGTTGCAGACACGTACCATGCATGACACCTCTATTGAAGATGACCTGTACTTGCTGTCCTAGTTACCGTCTTCGAATATAATGACTTTCAAAGGGTACGAGATAAATGGTAATACATTTTACACGATCGCCCAAGATAAGAAGAGCACCAACCAAAACAGTGGTGTCCGCTTTGATGCAGAAACCAAGATAGGAAAGGAAACATATTATGGTTATATACAGGACATATGGGAACTTGACTATCGACGTGGTTTGAAGGTCCCTTTGTTTCGGTGCAAATGGGTCAATATGACACGAGGCGGGGTAACGGAAGACCCACAGTACGGAATGACAACAATGGATCTCAACAATCTTGCGTATGCAGACGAACCATTCGTCCTAGCCAATGATGTGGCACATGTTTTCTATGTGAAGGACATGTCTACCAAGTCAAGAAAAAGAAAAGATAAGGAAGCGAATGCATCGTACGATGAGCCAAAGCGGCACATAGTACTTTCTCGGAAGAGAAACATCATGGGAGTGGATGACAAGACAGACATGTCAGAAGATTATGAAAAGTTTGATGAAATTGCTCCATTCACAGTGAATATTGACCCGAGCATCCCGTTAAATGATGAAGATTTTCCATGGTTACGGCGCAAAGGGACACACGCGAAGAAAAAGTTTCACACCCAAAGATCTGGGATGTGATCGGCTTCACTATCATCACTTTCTTCTGTGTTTCACACCCAGGAGGGAATCTATGTAATAGTTAGGTTAGTTATGTGTTTTGGCATTTGAAACGCGAAAAAAATTTATGTGCAAACAAATTCTTTCATGCATTTACTGATTTTTTAAGCTAAATGACCATGAACTTGAAAAGCATTTCAAATGAACTCAGAAAAGGTTGAAAGTTGGCATGGTATCATAATTTCACCCACATAGCATGTGCAAAAAAGTAGAGAGGGTTACCGCAAAAACTGGATGCACTTCGCGTACTAAATGGACAATCTCTTTTGAAGTATCAGGGTTTCGGACAAAAACTCATCCGTTACAATAGGAATTTCATTTTTTTAAATAACCAAAGCATTACCAAATTGAATATAATGATAAAACACACTAATATTAAACATAAGAAAAAAAGAATCACTGAAAAATCTCAAAGTTAAGTTATTCACAAACTAGTGATTCACACAAATTTCAAATAAATCAGAATTTAAACTATTCAAATTTGTAAACTACCGGTACTAACACAAAGTTTGTAATTTTTTGTACCTAAAGAAAAAAATATTCACAAAGAAACTCTAAATACAGCAAAAAAACAACTCAAACAAAAATAAATAAAGAAAAAAAAATAAGAAAAAAAAGCCCACCTACTGTGCCAGAGCGGCCTGCATACGACTAGAAACCCAACCTGTTGTTGGGCCAGGATGCAGGCTCGCAAAGGCCTAGTAGGCCCACAGGGCAGCACAGAACATTTAGGCCCAGTAGGCCTGCTTTGGAGAGGAGCTCGAGGGAGCTACCGCACTGGGGCTTATAAACCAGTGCGGACGCCCCTCGGCTAGCGAGGTGGGACTAAACATTTCGCACCGCACCTGCGCCAGCGCACCCCCTTTAGTGCCGGGTGGTACCACCAACCGGTACTAAAGGGGGGGCCTTTAGTACCGGTTGGAGCCACCACCCGGCACTAAAGGGGGTGCGGTTCCCGCCGCTTGGCCTGGCCAAAACAGGCCTTTAGTACCGGTTGGTGGCTCCAACCGGTACTAAAGGTCCATCCTATATAACTAAACACTTCAAAAATTTCAGTTTCTCCTCTACTTCTTCTCCTCTGCCCCGTTGCCCGCCACCCCCGTCTCCATAACCCTCGTCGCCGCCCCCGTCCCCGTCGTCGCCGCCCCGTCGTCCCCGTCCCCGTCGTCACCGCCGCGCCATCCCGGCCCGTCCCGCATCGTCCCCGTCCGTGTCATCGCCGCCCCGTCCCCGTCGTCGCCGCCCCGGCCCGTCCCCGTCGTCGCCACCCCGTCCCTGTCCCCTCGTCGCCATCCCCATCGTCGCCGCGCCCGTCGCCGTCCCCGTCGCCTCTCACCTCGCCGGTGAGCACACACACACACATACATTTTTCTAGTTTTTTAGTTATAGAAATAGTTATAAAAATGTTAGAAATTTTTCTTTTTAGTTATAGAAATAGTTAGTTATATAGCATTGTTAGAAATGTTATCGAAATGTTAGAATTGTTAGAAATTTTTCTGTTTTTTAGTTATAGAAATAGTTAAAAATAGTTAGAATTGTTAGAATTTTTCTATTATTTAGTTATAGAAATGGTTATGAAAAAGTTAGATATTTTTCTTTTTTTAGTTATAGAAATATTAGAAATGTTATACAAATGTTAGTTATATATATAGAAATGTTATAAATTTTTTTTCTATTTTTTAGTTATAGAAATATTAGAAATGTTATAGAAATGTTAGTTATATAGCATTGTTAGAAATGTTATAGGAATGCTAGTTATATAGAAATGTTAGAAATTTCAGTTATCAAAATCCAATCATTAAAAAATGTTACTTTTTGCGGGCATATAGCTAGTATTTGTTCTCGACGATGCCGAGCCCGCATCCTCGCCGTCGACCCGTCCGCGACGACGTCCGGCTGACCCATGTCCGGGACTGGGCTCCGCCGGGCTGGCACTGGGAGGTGCTGCCTAGAGGGGCGCACCGCTTGATGAGGAACCCGGCCCCGGGTCCCGTCGTCGACCCTTATCTCGTTTGTTGGCGTTCGCATGGGCCAGTTTCGGTGCGGAGGGAGCCGGCCCCACCGGAGGTGGTACGTCGCCGTGTTAGGGAGGAGGACGAGCATGTCCATCGCTACATGGTTGTGTTAGAGGGCGGCAGGTTCTCCAATACCTGGCAGTTTCTTCAGGGATCTCACTTCAGCTATGATCCTGTGAGGGTTCCTTCTCTTTGGGTGTCCACCGCCCGCGCCGCAGGAACCGCGAGTTTCTTCTGTAGTATTCAATCTTTATTAGCTACCTAGCCAGTGATGTACTCGATATATAATATTCGAGACGATGTATTCGAGATTATATATTATTCGGGACGATGTATTCGAGATTATATCTATTATTCGAGACGATGTATTCGAGATTATATCTATTATTCGAGACGATGTATTCGAGATTATATCTATTATTCGAGACGACGTATTCGAGATTATATTTGATGATGCTTATTATGTACTATGATTGATTCAGTTTTTCCTTATTAATTGATTGCATCCATGCATTGTAATTTGAATATATTTCTTTTGGATTAGTTAAACAAAACCTATGGTGGACAATACCGGTAGAGAGGGAGAAGAGGCCCTGTTCAATATCATACGCAATCCTCGTGGGCCAGATGATGATCAGAATGAAGAAGAATATGACGGCTCCGAATATCTAAACAACACCGGGGAGGGTGATATGATATTCGATCGCGACGACCGAATTGATGAAGTCGTGAACTATGAACATGACGAAGAAAATGTTGATCTTGAAACAACAAAGACCGGCGAGGTATATATATTTATATAAGCAGGCATCTGGTGATCATCACATGTTTTAAATGACTTGAAGATATATTAACGAATCGATCTTTCTTCTTTCAGCCATCCGGATCGAGCAAATCTTTAGGCAACAGGATGAAACGAGGCCCGAACAAAAAGTTGAAGGAGGGCGTAAATTACAATATCGAGGCAATCAGACCTAATGGCGAACCATTCGCGCCTAAGAAGATTGCGGACAAGTTCGTTCGTTAGTGCGGAGTTCTTGTGAAGGACCAACTCCCAATCTCCCTTCAAGAATGGAGAGAGCCATCAAAGCCACATCCAGGAGTTACTTTTGTCGACGACAGACAAAAACATTTGCTTTGGGAAACGCTCATGGAACATTTCACCCTACCAGATCATTTCACCAAAGCAGATGTGGAGAAAGTCAAGGACGCTGCTCTTAGGAAGATGGCGGTTGCATTGAAGAACCACAAGATTTGTGAATGGGCCAAGTACGTCAACGGAGGAAGGAAGACTCTTGTATTCGAGGGAACACTAGAGAACCAAAGTGCTCATTGGGACGATTTCATGAAATTCAAGGATTCGGAATTATCTAAGGAACGGTCAAGAATAAACAAGGCCAATGCCGCAAAAAAGGATAAGTTCCATAAGCTGGGGCCAGGTGGCTATGCGTGGGAATGCCTAAGTGGGATAAGTCTGAGAAAGAGATACTGGATGCAGGTGTCACTCCAGAAACATTGAGCTGGCCCCCCAGGTGCAAGGCTTGGTTCTATGTGCATGGGGGGGGAAGTTGGACCCGAAGACAGCAAAGTTTCCAAGAAGGCATGTCTGGACGGAGCCGAAGATAAGCTACTTGTTGCAATAGAAGAGGCTCGATCCGGGTTGTTCGAGCCCAACAGAGAGAACGACGAGCTTACGCGTGCCCTGGGAAATCCTGAACACCTGGGAAGAACACGAGGCATGGGCGCTATTCCGTGGTATGAGGGGTTTTCGGACTGGAACACCGACTATAGAACCCGTGCAAGAAAGAAGATTGCGGAGGAGAAGAAGAGGAAGATGGAGGAGGAGAAGAAAAGCTAGACTATGAACGCCTTCAAGGCCTAGAATCAGCGCACGCGGACTTGGCAATCAAATTCCAGCAGCAGCAGGAGCAGATCGACTCACTTAGCCAGCAAAGGGGGTCTCGGCAGCTAGCGGATGATCCACCAATGGATAGCACCGTCCCATCCAAGCCGAGAAGCAGCGTGGGTTCCGCCCCGGGCGACGCATTTCTGGATAGCTACCCAGTGGATGACATCATGGAGAACACTAACTTCGAGCTACACTTCAAAATGAAGAACATATCCATGAAGGTGGCGGATGCCCTTGCTTTTACAAATCCCCCCGAGGCAACCTTCCATTGCAACCCGATTCCAGCGGGCTATGCTCGTGTCTTGGTTGATGAGGTGGTGGACCAATATTCGGGGCTAGAGCTTGACATTCCTGGAGGTGACGATGAGCACACACTAGGAGAGGCCAACAATCGTATCATCCTATGGAGAAAGGATTGCATCATCTTTCGAAGGCCACCGACACCGCGTCATCCGACTCCTCGTCGCAGTCCGCCACCGAGTCAGCAGACTCCCGCTCCTCCAAGTCCACCAACGCGTCAGGCCACTCCTCCTCCAAGTCCGGCACAACTTCAGGCCACTCCTCCTCCAAGTCCGGCAAAGCGCCAGGCCACTCCTCCTCCAAGTCCGGCACAGCTTCAGGCCACTCCTCCTCCAAGTCCGGCACAGCTTCAGGCCACTCCTCCTCCTCCAACTCAGCCACGTCAGCTGTCTTTGCCACCTCAGTAATCATGGAAGAGAGCTGCCTCAGCTATGGTGCGTAGCGGTACAAGTCGAGGTAGTACTGCAGGTACAGGCGGAGGCAAGCGATTTCAATATGGTCCAAGCCTTGCGCCTCTTCCGCAGAGGCCTTACGACAAGTCCGAGGAGGAAAACATAGCCATATCAAGGGCCGAGGTGGAAGCCCATTTTGCACCGAAACTGCCACCGCCGCCAAGGGAGAAAGTGCCTGTGGAAAAGATTGACCACTTCATTCGTATGGCTAGACCACCAGCTCCCAAGCCTGTTGACACAGACTATGAGCGCCACCTCAGGAAGTTATATCGAGCACGTCTACAGAAAGAGGCGAGCTCGAGCTCGAGCAAATCAGCTGGCAAAAAATGCGGTAAAACCCTTCCCCAACTGGGAGAACAGGCGGCGCAATCAATCCCCCCACTTGTTGTGCCAAAAACACATGAGAGTAGGCGCGCCCAATATTATTGTGGGAAAACCGTTAACGTTCCCGGGGTGGGCGGTGTGGTAATAACCGAGGAGAATATTGCGCAGGCTGAATCGATTGGGATCACTGTTGGACAACTCCTCTATATCGAGCCCATGTCTTCGACTAGAGAGGAGGAAATAAAACAGAAATATGCCCGGGGCCAACCTTTGGTCGAGCCAGAGGAGGTCAATAAGCTCCCAACGAGAATGTATGCATTGCATCAATAGTACATGGACATTACCAAGATTTCCAATCGAGAGTCCCTCATGGTGAATGTCAACGAGGAGCATTACTACCATAAGAAAGCTGTGACCGTTGAGTATTCAGAACTTTTTCAGCTATACAATAAAGGTGCACTCGACAAATCTATTGTCAGTTGCTATTGTCTGTACGTGATTTCTTTTTGTATTTTAAGTCTCAAGCTAGCTGATCATTTTGATCAATCATTACCTGTAATTATCCTCACTATATTCTTTTCTATGGTATTATGCAGGATGAAGATTTATGAAATGAAAAAAGGTGGACGCTATGGCATTGGGTTCGTTGGCCCAAATACCATTAATGAATACACATGGAAAATAGATCCGTATCACGCAAAATGTGTAGAGGAAAGCATGCTACAGTTCTTCAAGGAACTCAAATACAATGAAGATATACTACTTCCTTACAACTTCTAGTGAGTCACACTGTCTTGTACTACAAATTATGTTTTTCCCTACTAGCTATAGCTACATGTTTTTGCTTAGATATGCCCGCTTAATTAAGACATGCAAACGTGTGTGCATGCAGATTTCATTGGATCTTGTTAATCATTAAAGTTGATGAAGGAACAGTTGAAGTACTAGACTCGCTACTTAAGAAAGCAAGTGACTACAGCATCATGAAGGGGATAGTCAACAGGTAATTTCAATCATTATTAACTATATCTCGGCCTATTTAATTAGTTCGTCATTTCCTGATAACAACTATTTAATAACCCATTTATTCATTTTCTTTGTCGGCGGGCAGGGCTTGGGCAAAGTTCATCAGGGTCACTCCAGGCCCATGGAAACAAAGTCTGAAATGGTATCGACCCAAGGTAAGTAATTAAGTAGTACTAGCTAGCTGCCATCTCTTTAATTATCATGCTTGATTAATTACTATCTAATCAAAATTCCATTCTCGTAAAGGCCCTGAAGCAGGCACTGGGGAATGATCTATGTGCATACTACGTTTGCGAGAACATTCGCATGATGGCATCCGAAAGGAGCTAATCTCAAAGACAGGAGTGGGTACAATATCGATTGTCAGAACACTATTCACAATTTTTACTCCATTATCGATATCTAGTCACACAACTAATACACATGCATATTGATCTCCTTCTTAACAGTTCAAAGAGGTGCGGGACAAGCTCCTAGCACAGGACCACATAGAAGCAATTCAAGAGGAAATAGCGGGATTTTTGCTCGACCAGGTCATAGATCCCAAAGGAGAATACTATTACCCGCTACCGCCCCCATGAACCACTTCCAATTGTTATCGTGCTCCGAAGGCACCAATTAGGAGAAACTGTATATATATATACATGTGTGTATGTACGTGTGAATTAATTAATGGTGGTTGTGAGACATTCGATGATATATATATATATATATTATGATCGGTTCTACTAGAAATTCTATTTATATATATGCATAACGTGTACAATATGTAGTATCGTAAAATACCAGCAAACAAAAAAGAATTAAATGGAAAACACAAAATTAAATGAAAAAGAAATCATAAACCCAAAACCCCCCCAACATTTTAATACCGGTTGGTGACACCAACCGGTACTAAAGGGCTCCCTGCCCCCGAAGCTGGATCGTGCCACGTGGTTGCCCTTTAGCACCGGTTCGTGCTGAACCGGTACTAAAGGGGGGGCCTTTAGTGCCTACATTTTAGCGTCGGTTACCAAACCGGCACTAAAGGGCCATACGAACCAGTGCTATTGCCCAGTTCTACACTAGTGAAGGTGGCACGTTCCCTCTCAGAACCACGAGCCTTCTTGAGAGAAGCTTGGGTTTGCAAGAAGCCTATACCAAAATCTGTTCCTGTTCGGCCAATTTTTTTTACCACAACATGGTAGTACCATGACATGACATCCACGCCAAGTTTCATGATTTTCAGACGTGATTTGGATTTACAAGAATTTTAAAACCAAGTTTCTCAATGTTCTCGGCCGAGCCACGATGCCCAGATGTTTGAATTTGATTCTCATTTCTTGCATGGGACCTAGAAATTCACCCAAGGACACAAATGTGATTTTTCAACCAACTTTGGTGCACGAGAGCATGTGCTTGTAGTTCAAATTTGACTTATGCACATTAAATGACTAGAAACTCAATTAATGTATAAAAAATGACAAACGAACCCGGAATAATTCCAAAATTTAACATGGCACTAATGTAGTTCTATGTTGCCTTTGTTAAACTCAAAGGGGGGGGCAGCGTAAATCGTTTCACACTCAAAGGTGGCACGTTCCCTCTTAGAACCACGAGCTTCCAAATCGGCCCAATTTTTTACCACAACATGTTAGTGCCATGACATGACACCATGCCAAGTTTCATGATTTCCAGATGAGTTTTGGATTTACATGAATTTAAAAATCAAAGTTTCTCGATGTTCTCGGCCGAGTCATGACGCTCAGATGTTTGAATTTCATTCTCATTTCTTCCATGGGACCTAGAAATTCTACCAAGGACACACATGTGATTTTTCAACCCACTTTGGTGCACCGGAGCATGTGCATGCAATTCATATTTAGATTATGCACATTAAAAGTCCAGAAACTCAATTAATGTATAAAAAGCCAAATGAACCCAAAATAATTCCAAAATTTAACAGGGCACTCATATAGTTCTATGTTGCCTCTGTAAATAAAATCAGGGGGGAGGCAGCGTATATCGTTTCGCACACAAAGTTGACACGTTCCCTCTCGAAACCACGAGGCTTGTTGAGAGAATCTCCGGTTTTGCAAGAGGCTTATACGAAAACATGTCCCAATTCAGCCAAAAATTATACGTATGAAAACAGGGTTTAGATTATCCCAAACATCTCGCTACCTAGACCAATAATGTACTATGATTTGAATTCAACATAAAATGGATACAAATATTTGAATTGGAGAGCGTATGGTACATGTAGTTCATAGTGAAATATGATTACTGCTATATGTATGTTTTTGTTATCAAGATAATATTTAAATTATTGTATAACTTGACAACAATCGTATTCAAATAAGGAAAATTGATTCAAATTTAGTCCATATGGTAGACGACAATATATATGTTCACATGGTGGAGTAAAATGTTCATATATGATGGAAGATCAAAATGTACGACTACATCAATTATAAACCGCAAGGTCACCTAACGATATATTCGAATTCAACATAACATGGATTCAAAAATTGAAATTCGAGATCATGGCATCGGTAATCATATAAAAAGGGACATTACTCTTTCTTTGGTGGGAATTGATTTGTTTTTTGTTCTTGTTGAGGGAAGTGCGAATCAATTTGGTACTGTGCGGGGTAATCTTGTTCTCCCGATTTTTTTTACATTTTTCTTGTAGTTTTTTCAATGGGATCTATAGCAATATAGTAAAAGGGGACATGACTCTCTTGTGTCTTGTATGAATTGTTTTTTTACACGTTAAGTTTGTTCTGCCCAACAAGGAATCCGCACCTTGTTATCCTGAAATTTTCAAGCTCGAGTATATTTTGTCTCACCTGCTTTGAAACTCCCGCTTCTTCAACCCGCGCCGCGCCTTGTTATCCCAAAATTTGGACGCGCGCGAGAACTCCCTCTCATCCGAAATCGCTCCCACAGCCCAGACACGCGAAATCCCCCTTCTACCCCTCAGCCGGAAATGAAGCTCCACGTCGCGGTGTCAAAACCAGTGGGGGTATGCTGGTAACTTACCCTACATTGGCTCCCCCCTAATCTTGGCTCCCCCCTCCCCCTTCGCCCCCCCATTCGTACACCGAGGCCGCCAAAACACGCGAAACCCCACGCTCCTCCGTCGGCCTCATGACCGCCACCCAGCCGGAGACTCCTCCCCGACCACGTCGTCCACCACAATAGCTCGCCGTCCCTCATCCACCGCATCGGACAAGGATCCGATGTCGATCTCGCCGTCCCGCCGGATCAGCCGCCCCGTCCTCCACCTCCAAGGAGCTGCCCCGATGTTCGCCTCTTCTATCGCGCCACCTCAATCCCCACAGCGTCGTCTTGACCTGCCCCACCGGAACCACAACACCCTCACCAATTCCTCTAAAAAAGCCGAGGCCAACTCGGCCCAACCAAGGAGGTTCTGCACTCAGCACTCCATTTTATCTTTTATTCGATCTCACGGGGCTGCCGGTGCTCGATACCGAGCAGACATGGCGTGTCTCCATCGACGGTTCCGTCGCCGGCCACATCATCCACGGCATCTCTCCCCCATGTCGTTGCTTCCTCGGCGGCGACTTCCACAACGGCACTAGCTGCAGCTGCTCCGGCTCTTGCTCGCACTGCGGCTCTGTTCTTGCTGTCGGTCGCGCTGCCGCACTGCTCCTGCTTTCGTTCGTTCCGCTGCTCTGCTCTTGCTCTCGCTTGCACTGCTGCTACTGTTGCATGACCTCCGGTGGCTACAGGAGTTGCTGCTTTAGCACTCGCTCGCGGTGCTACTGCACAACTTGCTCTCTGCTAGTGCATTCCCTGCTCGAGCGTCTGCTGATTTAGATCACTGCTTCTCTCCTACTAGTGCTCGAACACCCTAAACATCTATTGCAATGTTCTATTACTAGTTCAATCAGTTTTGATAGTAAAATTCAGTTTCGACTGTGAAGTTCATTTTCTTCAGTTAAGTTCAGAGTGAATAGTACTTACAGCATCTGTCGGAGCGGCCGTGGCACGGCTGATGCGTTTTACATCTAGCACTTTTTGGTGATGTATTTTACATCATCTATTGCAGATGATATTAGGGTCCCACTTCAGATTAACGTTGTCTGTCTTGTCATGCTTCAGCCTCGTCGCCGGACACCTTAGCGGAGCTGCTCCAACGACGGAACCGTTCATCACAGTGGAGCAGTACCATCGGCGCCGTTTCCAGAGGCCTAGGATCTTCTTCCCCGCCTCCGACAGTCACACCAGCATCATCCCCATTCTCCACGTCCAACCAATGATGCTGAGGTCCACAAGGCTATGCCAAAGAGGTTGTACACTCGTCGCATCACTTTGTTTCTCCATTGCTCTGTTCTTCCAATTCATGTGAGCCAAACACACAGGTTGACTGAAATCCTATGTTTCCAAATGCTCTGTTTTGCACGTGCATTCCTATCATATTCCTGTGTTTTTCCTGTCCCTGCGTTTATAGAATCCTCCAATTTTAAGGAGCCCTTACAGATTTACTTCATTTTCAGATAGGCGTCAAAGAAAACTCTGTGTGTTATGTCCTGCTCCTGTCGTGCCATCATCCACCCCACCTAAGGTGCACCATCGACAAAAGCGTTCACTGCAGTAGAGATCCCCCCTGCAGACTTCCTTTCGACGCCTCAGATCATCTTCCCCGTTGCCGGCAGCCACGCCAACCGCATTACCATCACCGACTGAGCAGATGACCCTAAGGACTACACAGTTCCGGAAGAGAGGTCGCAGTCTTTCGTATTTTCTTATGTTATACATCGGTTATTATTACCTGCTACTTTATCATTCAATCTTGAGTTTTGAATTGCCCATGGGTCTCATATCGAGCCAGCAACGAATAGTATCTGTCTACTATCTGGTTCATCTGTGGTCTTCTATGTGGTTCATGTTGGGTGGGCAACAAACAATAGATGATCCATTGTCTATCTTTTTAAACTGAAGCTATAATCTACCTGGTATCATTAGTTTTGGATCCATCCACTCGTTTGCTACCATCAGTCTTGATTTTTGAATGCACCCCTTAGGCCTTACAAAATCTAACTATTTTTTTATTATGCAAGTCAGATATTGTACACAATCATACTGAACATGTAGAGAAAAAGAAAAGACCGTTGCGTGCGAATATAATGTCATGCAGACGCCGCTCCATGGTGGGCGAAGTGCCCCCCCCCCCCCTCCTGCATTTCCAGATTGTATTCCAGAGGAAGATAACTGTTCAGATGGAGATTCAGAAGGAGCCGACCACGCCTGTTTACCACCTGAGGTGTTTGCTCTAACCTGGCATGCTGATGTTGGTCATATCATGCATATGTCGCCTTGCATTGCTTACATTATACATCTTATATGTCATCAGCTTAGTTTAGATTTGCTTTGTGTGAACGCCACCTGTTTGGTTTCTATATCATACTCCCACCATTCCTAAATATTTGTCTTTTTAGAGATATCGACAAGTGACTACATACGGAACAAAATGAGTGAATCTACACTCTAAAATATGTCTTTATACATCGGTATGTGGTAGTCCATTTGAAATCTCTAAAACGAACAATTATTTAGGAACGGAGGGAGTATATGGGAATTATGTAATGCCATCTTCTTTAGACAGGCATCATATACGTGAATCATGCAATGGCGCCATCCTATTTAGCCAGTCATCGTATATGTGAATTGTATCGTGCCATATTTTTTTCCATAATGTATTCCATTTGTCAACAAGTTTATACATTCGTCTACTCTTCCTGTGCATCAGCCATTTGAGTCGGTCATTGGAAAATCTGGAGTGAAAACAAGGTCTTCTGAGCAGTCAGTGCTACCTGTCGATGCAGATTTCTTGCTGGTTACAGATAGCTGCTCAAAGGAGGATTCAGAGAGAGATGACCGGTCGTATTCCACACCCCCCGAGGTGCATGCTCTAACTTGGCTGGGTTATATTGCTCATATCTTGCATTGCCATGCCATCTGCTTAGATTAGACATGCTTTGTGTGAATGCCTCCTGTTTGCTTTCTATGTCAGAGATGTGAATTATGCAATGCCATGTTTTTCAGCTAGTTATCATATATGTGAATTATGCACCGCCATGGAGCCAGGCATCATATATGTGAATTATCTCATGCCATCTTTTTTTTCATTACATATTCCATTTGTCGACAATCTATGTATATTGAACTACTCTTCATGTATTTCAGCCATTTGAGCCGGTTATGGAAAGATCTGGAGTGAAAACAAGGTGTTCAGAGCAGGCAATGGTACCTATTGAAGCATATATCTCGATGGTTACAGGGAGCTCCTTAGAGGAGGATTCAGAGATAGATGACCAGTCCTATATCCCACCTGAGGTGTATGCTCTAAGTGGCAATATTTATATTTCTCATATGATGCATATGGTGTCTTTCATTGCTTAGTTTAGACATCATATGCACACTATTGAATTCTATCTGCTTAGTTTAGAGATCATACAAGCGAGTGCCAGTTGCTTAGTTTAGACATCATATGAATCAATTATGTCAATTATATCATGCCATCCTGTATACTTAGACAACATGTATGTGAATTATTTCATCCCAACCTATTTTAGAAAGACATCATATAGTTTTGTCATGTCATCCTGTTTAGGTACTCATCATATGTTGAATTATGCCATTATATCCTGTTAAGTTATCCATCATATATATGAAACTGTGTCATGCTATCCTGTTTAGTTAGGCATCATATATGTGAAATTGTGTCATGCTGTCCTGTTTGGTTAGACAACATACATGTGAATTACCACATCTGTCTATCATACAATGTTTGTACGTTCAAATTCTTTTCTTGTTTACCAGCCATTTGAATTGGAGGGGGTGATGGTAGTATCTAAGGGAGAAAAAACCCGTTCTTCACAAAAGACAGTGCTACCCGTTGATGCAGATAGAACCATGGTTGTACTGGCCGACAAACTAGCCCCACCACACATAATCGAGACTCTTCCATATTGCACACTTACACCGTTGGGCAGAGAACCAGCTACAACCCATCTAACCGCAACCCCAGCGGATAGTAACCCACTTATAGTTGACAAAGCACCATGTCCAGCACAGAGTACCCCCACACGAGCAGTTTGTAAAGCTACTGCAGTGTGCAAAGCACGAAGACTACCACAACTAACCCAAACTCCACATTTAAAGCAGAAGAGCAACTGTTCTCAGGTCAGATTTCGTAGCTATGGTCCAAACTCCTTTGTTGTTGCATCACTGTATTTTCTCATACCAACTACTTTCGAATTTGAAGGATCCAACTGAAACTCCAATGGCGCAACAGGTATGATTTAAACCTATTTCTTTAACTGGATTGCTGTTCTAACTTCTTGCTCTATGTTGATTTCAGTTTAAGTTGCATAAACAGTTATGTTCTCATGTGATGCACATTACAAGTGCTGCCAATGCTGTGTAGTTTCTCACACTTATATATTCTATCTATGTTGATGTGTCTTAAAAATATATGAGTTGAACTGTGTCTCTATCTTGAATAGGGAACATAAACAAGAATGATATGGACAATACAGTGACCATAGTACATAGATATATGTTTGTTTCATGTTGTTATCCTGTCCACCTTACTACTGAACCGGTTTACCAAAATGAGTTTCGTATACTACAAGCTAAACCTATGATGTGTCTGCTTGTTTCTCTTGTAGTATGCAAACAGAATATTGGAGAAGAGCACCCCACTATGCAATGGTAGAGAAAGTAATGCAGATAAGGTTCAACATAGTGAGACAACCCTGTTAGTCTCCAAGAAAGGTGATAAAAACGATCTTGTAAATAGTGAGAAAACCCCACAGTCCTGCGTTGATGTAGTGTTCGAGTTACTGGCCAGTACCGCTGGCACAAGCTCTTCCAACTCGCTGCCTAAATCACTTCGGCTTCTTCAGTCTCAGCTACAAGCTGAAAGGCATCAGTCAGCTGTGCTGCGGTAAGAAGCCGAAGGCCTGAGGAAGTCCCTGCAGAATTCAGATGCGTACTTTCTTGTGCAATAGCAAGCGCTGGAGGATTTAAGCGCCAAACAAGAGAAAGTTAACAAGCTTGCTAAGCATCTTGCCAGCATTATGGGTACCCAGGATATTGTTTCTTGAGCTCTTCTGAAGTGGTTTCAGTTCTAGACTTGTTTTGCTGCGGCGTTTATATGCTGGTGTGTTCCCTATATTTGCACTGGTGGCGAACTTTGATGCCCAGTGGATGTAATATGTGTAATAGCCGTGATAGCCTAGCATAAGTTGCTCGCTTATTTATTTCCTTGTTTTGTTTATTTGTTTGCTTGTAGTCAGTGCAGTTCTTTTTCCGCGGTTTGCTAGTGGCTGCAATAACCTACTTTTTAAAACTAGGCCACAATAACCATGGGCTAATATTTACTGTAGTGACAGTGGGCCTCCTACGGGCCGCAGAAACAGTGGGCCTTCTACGGGCTGTAGAAATAGTAGGCCTTCTACGGGCCGTAGAAACAATGGGCCTTCTACGGGCCATAGAAACAATGGGCCTTCTACGGGCCGTATCATCAATGGGCCTTATACGGGCCGTATGATCGATTGGCCAAACATGGGCCAATAACAGGCCTCATTATGGCCGTAAACGGGCTAGAGTTGGAATCGTCCGCTCATGGGCCGACCATAATGGGCCATCATTAATAGGCCGTATTTGATGACGCTATGAAAATGGCCCAATGAATTAACGGACCACAAACGGGCCGATTGTAACCATGGGCTGAATTTGGCCCACAAGCAGAAAATGATAGTAACGGGCCGTAAGTAAATGAATGCTAGAAATGAGCCCAAGAATAAATCGGCTTTGAGAAGCCCGAAAGATAACATGGGCTAGAAACGGCCCAACGGAATAACGGGCCGTCATTGGGTATAAAGTGATACACTGTTCGTCACGGGCCAGTTTCACCACGGGCCGTTAATGGGTGTAAAGTGATACACTGTTCATTACGGGCTAGTTTCACCATGGTCCGTTAGTAGGCCAAGAGTTACATAGGGCCTCATATGGGCCGAAAGACGTCATGGGCCATACATGGGCGAGAGGGGAAAACAGGCTGGAATCATATTGGATGGCCCAGATGATGCTACTAGGCCTAATTCGGATAGGGCATAACGGGCCTTGGGTTAGCGGGCTGTAAATGGGCTATATTTGAACAGGCTGTTAACAGGCTTTCCATGGGCCGGCCCACCAGCTTTTCACCAAGTCAAACGGGTCGGCCTTTACACAGGAATGAGCCTCTGTTGGGCCGTGCCACGTGTCGACGTATCATAGGCGCCTATCTGACCCACTGATGAGCTGACACATGTTTCATCCGACCATTAAGAATTTTACACGTGGAAATTTCCCATTGGTCAGGGCTGTTAACGGGTTATCGGATCCAAAACCGGACCCGATAGCTTAACGGCATTCCGTTACGGTGGATGCCACGTGTCGGTCACCCTTGACGAAAGCACTTCTGTGACGCGCGATTTATCGTCATGGAAGTGGACACTTCCGTGATGATAATTTTGGTAATGTCATGGAACACTTCTACGACAGCACATGTATGACTATCTTGATTCTGTCATAAATTTGTCATGGATGTACATGCATGACAAAAAAAGCAACCTACTATGACAAACACGTATCATCACAGAAGTGTATTTTTTTTGTAGTGCTGGTACATACCCTTAGCCCCGAGGATGAACTACTCCCTCCTCGTCATGGAGAGCGCCAGAACGGGTCTAGATTGGTTTTCGGTGACTACAGAGGCTTGCGGCGGCGGAACCCGGTCTAGATTATGTTTTGGAGGTTTGGGTATTTATAGGAATTTTTGGCGTCGGGAACAAGTCCGGGAGGTGCCCGAGTCATCCACGAGATAGGGCGGCGCGCCCAGGGGGGTGGGCGCACCCCCCACCCTCGTGGACGGCCCGGGACACTTCTGGCCCACCTCTTTTACTCTGGGGTCTTCTTTTGGTCCATCAAAAATCGTCAAAAATTGGCACGTCCATTGGACTCCGTTTGGTATTCCTTTTCTATAAAACTCAAAACAAGGAAAAACAGAAACTGGCACTAGGCTCTAGGTTAATAGGTTAGTCCCAAAAATCATATAAAATAGCATATAAATGCATATAAAACATCCTAGATGGATAATATAACAGCATGGAACAATCAAAAATTATAGATATGTTGGAGGCGTATCAGTCACGGGAGAAGTCATGTTGCAAGTAATCATGTGAACTTGATATGTGTTCGATGTTTTGATGCTATGTATGTTGTAATTCCCTTAGCGGTGTCATGTGAACGTCAACTACATTCCACTTCACCATATTTGGACCTAAGGGAATGCATTGTGGAGTAGTTATTAGATGATGGGTTGCTAGAGTAACAGAAGCTTAAACCCTAGTTTATTCGCTACTTCATAAGGGACCAATTTGGATCCAAAAGTATAATGCTATGGTTAGATTTTATATTAATACTTTTCTCGTAGTTGCAGATGCTTGCGAGGGGGTTAATCATAAGTAGGAGGTTTTTTCAAGTAAGAACAACACCTAATTAAGCACCGGTCCACCCACATGTCAAATTATCAAAGTAGCGAAAACGAATCAAGCCAACATGATGAAAGTGATATTGTGAAATTCCCGTGAACCCTCAAGAATGCTTTGCTTATCATAAGAGACAGTTTGGGCCTGTCCTTTGCCACAAAAGGATCGGGTTACCTTGCTGCACTTTATTTACCATTACCGTTTCTTTCTCATTACAAATTATCTTGCTATCAAACCACTTGTTACCGACTATTTCAGTGCTTGCAGAAAATACCTTGCTGAAATCCACTTGTCATTTCCTTTTGCTCCTTGTTGGGTTCGACACTCTTACTTATCGAAAGGACTAAGATTTATCCCCTATACTTCTGGGTCATCAGGGATCCTAGCTAAGCTTGCTTGGATAAGGATGAGCCTACCTTTGTAAGACAGAGGCTTCCCTCTCGAGCCAACGATCCATTTCACGATCTTGTCAATTAATGGTTGGATGTCCTCTCTCCTCAGTTTATCATGATGAAGAGGGCTACATTTTGATAACCATTTTAACTAACTGGATGATATTCATTCAAATTAGGCGAATTTTGATATAAACACGGTCGGATTACATATAAAGATGACGGATTTCATATAAAGATGACGGATTTCATTACATTTACATCAACTAAGTGGTACTAGTCTGGCTCTAGATATATAATTAATACCTAATCTAAATGGTCGCTGGCGTCCGTTCCCTGTGTCCGGCCATGAGCCCTAAGAACTGAAGCTTATCCTTCTCCAGCTCTGCCTCGATGCTCTCCATCTCTGCCTTTGTAACCTTCGCCTCTGGAGCCCTGATACGTTCCAATGTACCTATAATTTTTCGTTGTTCCATGCTGTTATATTATCATTCTTGGATGTTTTATATTCATGTTATAGCAACTTTATATCATTTTTTGGGACTAACCTATTGACATAGTGCCCAGTGACAGTTGCTATTTTTCTGCTTGTTTTTAACTTTGCAAAATCCCTATCAAACGGAGTCCAAACGCAGTGAAACTTTTTGCAATTTTTTTTGGACCAGAAGAGAACTTGGGAGCCAAGGAAGTACCATAGGGGAGGCCCATGGGGCCCACAAACCACCAGGGCACGCCAGAGGCCCCTAGCGCGCCCAGGTGGGTGGTGGGGCCCATGGGAGTCTCCTCCACGGCCTCTCAGCTCTATAAATTCCTAGATATTCCAGAAACCCTAGGAGAGTCGACGATACACAATGTCAGCTGCCGCAAGTCCTAGAACAATGAGATCCAATCTAGAGCCCTATTCTGGCACTCTGCCAGAGGGGAACACGATCACAGAGGGGTACATCATCCTCATTGGTGCTCCTCTGATGATCCATGAGTAGTTCACCATAGACCTACGGGTCCGTAGACGGTAGATAGATGGCTTCTTCTCTCTTTTTGATTCTCAATACAATGTTCTCCTCGATGTTCTTGAAGATATATTTGATGTAATGAATTTTTGCTGCGTGTTTGTTGGGATCTGATGAATTGTGAGTTTATGATCTGATCTATATCCATGAATATTATTTGAGTCTTCTTTGATCTCTTATATGGATGACTATTTATAGCCTCGTATTTCTTCTCCGAAACTTTGGTTTGGTCTGGCCAACTAGATTGATTTTTAGTGCAATGGGAAGAGGTGCTTTGTGATGGTTACGATCTTGCGGTGTCCTCATCCAATGACAGAAGGGGTAACGAGGCACGTATATATCGTTGCTATTAAGGATAAAAAGATGGGGTCTATTCCTACATGAATAGATCTTGTCTACATCATGTCATCGTTCTTACTGCATTATTCTGTCTCTCCATGAACTTAATACAGTAGATGCATGCTGGATAGCGGTCGATGTGTGGAGTAATAGTAGTAGATGCAGGCAAGAGTCAGTCTACTAATATTGGACGTGATGCATATATACATGATCATTGACCTGGATATCGTCATAATTATTTGCTCTTCTATCCATTGCCCAACAGTAATTTGTTTACTGATACGTCTCCAATGTATCTATAATTTTTTATTGTTCCATGCTATTATATTATCTGTTTTGGAAGTTTAATGGGCTTTATTACGCTATTTTATATTATTTTTGGGACTAACCTATTAACTGGAGGCCCAGTGCCAGTTTCTGTGTTTTTGCCTATTTTAGTGTTTCGCAGAAAAGAAATATCAAACGGAATGAAACCTTCGCGATGATCTTTCTTGGACCGAAAGCAATCTAGAAAACTTGGAGTTAAAGTTTGGAATGCCATGAGGCGGCCACGAGGCAGGAGGGCGTGGCCCCACCCTCATGGGCCCCTCATAGCTCCACCTACGTACTTCTTCCGCCTATATATACTCTTATACCCTAAAAACATCAGGGGGAGCCACGAAACCACTTTTCCACCGCCGCAACCTTCTGTACCCGTGAGATCCCATCTCGGGACCATTTCTGGCGATTTGCCGGAGGGGGAAACGATAACGGAGGGCTTCTACATCAACACCATGGCCTCTCTAATTGAAGCTTGAGTAGTTTACCACAGACCTTCGGGTCCATAGTTATTAGCTAGATGTCTTCTTCACTCTCTTTGATTCTCAATACAAAACTCTCCTCGATGTTCTTGGAGATCTATTCGATGTAATACTATTTTGCGGTGTGTTTGCCGAGATCCGATGAATTGTGGATTTATGAACTTGATTATCTATGAATATTATTTGGTTCTTCTCTGAATTCTTATATGCATGCGAATTATCGGTTTAGTTTGGCCTACTAGATTGATCTTTCTTGCAATGGGAGAAGTGCTTAGCTTTGGGTTCAATCTTGCGGTGTCCTTTCCCAGTGACTGTAGGGGCAGCAAGGCACATACTTTATTGTTGCCATTAAGGATAAAAAGATGGGGTTTATATCACATTGCTTGAGTTTATCCCTCTATATCATGTCATCTTGCCTAATGCGTTACTTTGTTCTTATGAACTTAATACTCTAGATGCATGCTGGATAGCAGTCGATGTGTGGAGTAATAGTAGTAGATGCAGAATTGTTTCGGTCTACTTGACATGGACGTGATGCCTGTATTCATGATCATTGCCTTAGATACTTTCATAACTGTGCGCTATTCTATCAATTGCTTGGCAGTAATTTGTTCACCCACCGTAATACATGCTATCTTGAGAGATGCCACTAGTGAAACCTATGGCCCCCGGGTCTCTTTTTTATTATATTGCTACTCTTTTATTTTCATCGCATCTCGTTTACTATTTTGCAATCTTTACTATCTAATCTATACAACAAAAACACCACAAATATTTACTTTATCTTTATTAGATCTCACTTTTGCGAGTGGCCGTGAAGGGATTGACAACCCCTTTATCGAGTTGGTTTCAAGGTTCTTGATTGTTTGTGTAGGTATTAGGTGACTTGTGCGTTGTCTCCTACTGGATTGATACCTTGGTTCTCAAAAACGGAGGGAAATACTTATGGTACTTTGCTGCATCACCCTTTCCCCTTCAAGGGAAAACCAACACATGCTCAAGAGGTATCAAGAAGGATTTCTGCCGCCGTTGTCGGGGAGATCTACACCAAGTCAAGACATACCAAGTACCCATCATAAACTCTTCTCCCTCGCATTAAATTATTTGCCATTCGCCTCTCGTTTTCCTCTCCCTCACTTCTAAAACAATTTTCTAAAACCTTTTCCTTTTCTTCGCCCCTCTTCCGTTCGTATCTTGCGCTTGCCTCTTGTCTGTTTGTTCTTAGTGCGGTTTTTTGCTATCATGTTTGAAACTGGGGAGGTTATCATTAAAAAGGATAGTAGTAACAATGGGGGAAACTTTGATGCTTTTGATAATCCTCATGAAGAACCTACCATTTTGCACCCTAAAAACTTTTGGATTGGTAGTGGTAATATTATTGGAAAAGGAGTTATTCAAAATTTCTTTACGTGTCCTGGTACGTTGCCCACTATGGGTGGGTCTATTCTTCATAGAACTAGTAGTCTTGCCGATGTTATATCTTTGCTCGTGGTTGAACTTGAAATACTATTTATCCATATGCATCCTTGCATACAAAGGATTTTTCTATAATTTTCCAACATTGAGCATTCTTATGTTAAGCGAGCGGCTACCATCTTTTTAGCACGTGAGTTCAGATTTATAATAAGAGAGGCCAATGAAAATTTTGCGCATTATAGGGTGGATGCTGGCCGTCCCCCATAGAAGCAACCCTTTTTGATCAAGAATACATAATGCGTTTACGATCTTTAGATCATGTTGCTTATAATGAAAACGTTAGAAAAAATGTTCCTACCGATGTTCTAGTTGATCGGATTTCTGAACTCAATGATAATTTTTCTAATCAGAATAATGGGTTAGGTTTTTCTCTTGAACAAAGGCTCATGACTTTCTGCCAAAATAATGCTTATAATGATGAATTGGTTGTGCAATATGAGGGGCCAAAGGAGGAACCAATACCTCCCGAGCTTGATCTTGGGGACTTTTGTCGCATTAAATTTAGCCCTCTTGTTTACTTTTGCTTGCCACAAAGGAAACTTGATGCTGAACATAGGGAGTATGAGATGAGTTTTCGCGATTTGCCTTATCATTATTATGGCAATACCTATATCTATTCTTGTTTTTGTGCCTAGCAAGGGGCGTTAAACGATAGCGCTTGTTGGGAGGCAACCCAATTTTATTATTGTTCTTTGCTTTTTTCCTATTTAGTAATAAATAATTCATCATTCTACTGTTATGATTGTGTTTTTTATGTTTCAGTTAGTGTTTGTGCCATGTAAAGCCTTTAGGATCATCTTGGGTGACTGTTGTTTGATCTTGCTAATAAAAACAGAAAGTATGCGCTCATGAAAGTAATTATCATTTTTTACCAGGGAGCGATAAAATACCAATTCCAACTGCAGTACATCACTATAAAAATTCCTGAGGTCATCCTAATGTTTCAGAATTTTTGGAGTTCCCAAAGTATTCGAGCACTACAGATTGCTACAGACTATTCTGTTTTTGATAGATTCTGTTTGTCGTGTGTTGTTTACTTGTTTTGATGATTCTATGAGTAGTATCGGGGGTTATGAACCATAGAGAACTTGGAATATAGTAGGTTTAACACCAATATAAATACAGAATGAGTTCATTACATTACCATAAAGTGGTGGTTTATTTTCTTATACTAACGGAGCTCATGAGATTTTCTGTTGAGTTTTGTGTTGTGAAGTTTTCATGTTTTTGGGCAAAGATTTGATGGATTTTGGATTAAGGAGTGGCAAGAGCCTAAGCTTGGGGATGCCCAAGGCACCCCAAGGTAAAATTCAAGGACAACCAGAAGCCTAAGCTTGGGGATGCCCAAGGCACCCCAAGGTAAAATTCAAGGACAACCAGAAGCCTAAGCTTGGGGATGCCCCGGAAGGCACCCCCTTTTTCGTCTTCGTCTATCGCTTTACTTGATGGTATATTTTATTCACCACATGATATGTGTTTTGCTTGGAGCGTCTTGTATGATTTGAGTCTTTGATTTTTAGTTTACCACAATCATCCTTGCCGTACACACCTTTTGGGAGAGACACGCATGAATCGGAATTTATTAGAATACTCTATGTGCTTCACTTATATCTTTTGAGCTAGATAATTTTGCTCTAGTACTTCACTTATATCTTTTTAGAGCACGGTGGTGGTTTTATTTTATAGGAATTATTTATCTCTCATGCTTCACTTATATTATTTTGAGAGTCTTTTAGAACAGCATGGTAATTTGCTTTGGCTATAAAATTAGTCCTAATATGACGGGCATCCAAGATGGGTATACTAAAGACTTTCATAAAAAGTGCGTTGAATGCTATGGGAAGTTGATTCCTTATGATTGTTTAGAGTAGGAAGATGGTGATATTAGTCTTAACCTTCGCCGGTGCATCCAGACCCCGTGATATGATACGCTCTATCACACATCAGCCTCATTATATCTTCCTCAAAACAATCACCATACCTACCTATTATGGCATTTTCATTGTCATTCCGAGATATATTGCCATGCAACTTTCCACCATTCCATTTATTATGACACGCATCATCATTGTCATACTGCCTTGCATGATCATGTAGTTGACATTGTATTTGTGGAAATGCCACCTTCATAATTTTTCATACATGTCACTCTTGATTTATTGCACATCCCGGTACACCGCTGGAGGCACTCACATGGAGTCATATTTTGTTCTAAGTATCGAGTTGTAATTCTTGAGTTGTAAGAAATAAAGTGTGATGATCTTCATTATTAGAGCATTGTCCCAGTGAGGAAAGGTGGCACATCCCTAGCTTAGCCTTTGCTTGTCCTTGCATGATCGTCATGTCATCATGTCTAAATTTCATTTAAATTTGCAATGGGCACTACTAGGAAAAAGCTTAACAGTAGCGTTCGTTTTTTTTGCTACGAGTAGCGTAGGTACACGCACTACTGTTACGATGCTACAACTATTTTTTAGCAGTAGCCCTTGTTTTGCCCAGCGCTACGGGTAAATGATGATAGCAACAGCACTTGTTTTTTGCTAGCGCTACTGGTAAATGATGAAAGTAGTAGCGCATCCATGATACACCCACACTACTAGTAACGAATTAGGATTTAAAAAAAATATAAAAATCTACCTATTCCAGTTTAGACATGCATTTCAAACTACTCACATACATGCATTTCATAGTACGTACATTTTATACATACAGTCAATCATACATATCTGATATAGATAATTAATAAATATATATACACAATATACGCCACGCCTATAGGTCGTCGGTGTCGGCGCCTCCACAAGCCCGTGTTTGATGGTGTTGATGTCATCGTCATCGCCGCCGCTGTAGCACGCTGAGGATGTCGTCGTCATCGTCACCGCCGCGGCCCCATGTCAATGTCGTCGTCGTCGCCGCCGCAGCCCCGTGTCGATGTCGATGTCGTCGTCGTCGTCGCCGCCGCAGCCCCATGTCGATATCATCGTTGTCGCCGCCGCCGCAGCTTCAAGTCCATGTGTTCCCTACTAGGAACTCACAAATTCTGGAATTAAACAATGAACCAAGACCACTACTAGGAACTCACAAAGAGCCTAGAGCAGAGCACTAAGTAACAATAGCATAAACAAAAGCATATAGCAGCAGCATAGTATATATGAATTACAAGCAGTACCAAACAGACTAATCATAGAAATTGGGGAAAACCCAACTTAAGAAGGATACAGTTCTAGGCATGACAACAAGTGCAAGGAGATAAAGAATTCCAAGGCAGTATGAAATCTTATTATAGATTCTGAATACAAGCTTTTGAGGCAAATTGCAACAAGCAAAGGCTGTGCACCAAGTAGAAATAATTCCCAGGTCATTCACAAGATAGCAAGAAGGCATCAACAATAGCAGATGTATTACGGTCAGGTCATTTCAATTTAAGTCATAGTTGAAGATGTATTATTGCCATTGTACTAGTAATCATCAGCAGTAACAACACTTGGTGTGTCAATAAATAAGCATCAGAACCAACAATGATCTATCTAGCTACATAATGGTACTAGTATTACGGTCTATTTGACTAGCAGAAAAACAGAGTTGGTATAAAACATAACAGAGGGGAGTTTGTAGGTACCTGGGTTATAGGTAAATAGCTATAGGTAACCAATTTGATCCTAAGAAGTTAAGAGGAGAGGAACTCCATGGGAAGTATCATGTTTATAATGACACTACCTGCATCAGCTTTTCCCATGCTCTTTGTATGACTGATGAAGCACAAAGTTCTACCACAACACGATGCTCTCAAACAATTGCTGCAAAATATATTTGTTTAAACAGCAGGATCATCAGTGTTAGGTATCTCAAAGAATTTTTTAATGGTTCGAAATGACAATAATATGTAAACATAGACTACTGGCGAATTTGACCCCATTGTAAAATTGACGGAGATGTCAAAAAGACACAATGTACATATAAATTTGTTGAATATTATATACGATACTCTTTATAGCAGCAATGGTAGACACTTCTATAGGTGGATCGTGCATATCACTAAAATAATAAAGCACATCATTCTGATAAGTAAAACTGAATGCATGACTCTATAATATGCTCAATTTGGAGCATCGTTCCTTTTGTGATTTTCTTAAAATACCAAGGATTGTACATAGGATACTAACATTGGGGAGCCAAATACATCATTGGATCTAACAAAAAGAGCTACAAAATACGGAAAACTTGATGTTTCAGTGACTGGTGCCGGCAAATATTATGAGTTCTCAGCTTATTACCTTTTCGTGCAATGGAGGCCAGATATTGCACCCCCTGGCAATCGCTGAACTAAAAGCAAGCCTGCAAAAATAAGACACAAACATGGATAAATATTTCTATACTTGTAGTAATATAAATCAGAACATCCCACTATTATTGCAAGCCATGGAAGCATGGCATCCTCTGACTTCAAGATTGCATTCCCATCTGTGACTAATTCCAGCAGCAAACATTGCAAACAGGGAAGGTCACAGAATCTGAATTCATCCAATGAAACATGATACAAATCAATAGAACGTGGTGTTATGAGAGCATGGCCTCCACCAACAGTCACAGATTAACAACAAAACCCCACCAACAGCAAATCAGAGCATCACATTTCAGACTAGGCGTAACTAGGACCACACCATAAGCTATACACTGCAGACAGTAAGCATGCTGCGGTTGCCAACCGATCCGTGGATACAACCAAAAAGGGATGCCAACCTAGCAAGATGAAAATCGCACGCGCCACTGCATCTGACTGAGCAAACCACCACCTCGCGTCGAATATAGCATCTGACTGAACAAACCACCTCGGCCACATGACAGGTGTCCGTCAGAAACTCTACGCTCAGCTGCACAGAAACCCCACCCCACGCACCACGGGCGGAACCAGACCAGATCGGACGTGCAATCAAAGCTAGCCAAGCCGCTGCTACGCACGCACGCACGAGCAAGTGCGACACCCCCTACCGCTACCAGATCCAGTCGGACCGGAGCATAATGTACAGATCAGGGAGATGGGGGATGGGTGCATGCGTGCATACCTCGACAGTGGGGTTGCCGCGGCGGCGACTTGGCCGGGTCCTCGGGGTCGACAGACTCCGTCGCTTGGCTGAGCGAGACCGACGTCGACTCCTCTCCTCCACCATGGCATTTCCCCTCCCTCTCTCTCCGTGGTGGGACGGGATGGGGGAGGCGAGGTCGCGAAAGCGGCGCGCGGTGGCGGGGGTGCGGGAGGAGGCTCCTATCCCTCTGTGTGCTAGTACAGGTTGGGAGAGGAGAGGAGGTGGAAGGAGGCCGGCGGTGGAGGGGATCTGGATCGGTGGTGGATGGAGTGCGTGGAGTGGACGGTTGGTGGCATAGCAGCAGCGCGGTGTGTCCCACCTGTGCTACATCTATCCATCTAGTAGTAGCGCATATTTTATACCCGACGCTATTACTATTGTTTGTTGAGGGGTGTCGGTGTCAAAACCGGTGGATCTCGGGTAGGGGTCCCGAACTGTGCGTCTAAGGCGGATGGTAACAGGAGGCAGGGAACACGATATTTTACCCAGGTTCTGGCCCTCTTGATGGAGGTAAGACCCTACGTCCTGATTGATTAATATTGATGATATGTGTAGTACAAGAGTTGATCTACCACGAGATCGAAGAGGCTAAACCCTAAAAGCTAGCCTATGGTATGATTGTATGTTGTCTACGGACTAAAACCCTCCGGTTTATATAGACACCGAAAAGGGCTAGGGTTACACAAGGTTGGTTACAAAGGAGGAGATATACATATCCGTATTGCCTAGCTTGCCTTCCACGCCAAGTAGAGTCCCATCCGGACATGGGACCAAGTCTTCAATCTTGTATCTTCACAGTCCAATAGTCTGGCCAAAGGATATAATCTGGCTGTCCGGAGACCCCCTAATCCAGGACTCCCTCAGTAGCCCCTGATACAGGCTTTCAATGACGATGAGTCCGGCGCGCAGTATTGTCTTCGGCATTGCAAGGCGGGTTCCTCCTCCGAATACACCACGGAAGAATTTGAATACAAGGATAGTGTCCGACCCTGCAAAATAAGTTCCACATACCACCGTAGAGAGAATAATATTTCCACAAATCTGATCTGCTGACACGTTTTGGCAACACGACATTAGGTCATGGCCCGGTGATTATTCGAACCGTTTCCTTTAACTAGCCCCGCACATAACGCGAGGTAGTTTTCTGACATGTCTTGTCAAAGCAGAGATCGTGTCCCCTTATCACGGGATTCTCATCAATACGGGCGTGGGTAACCCAACCGCGCCTAGTTTTGTCCACCCATATAAAGGGATAAGGATTCACCTTTTCATCCACGCCTTCTTCCTCCTTTGCTCATCCATTTTCGCACACTCGAGCTCCAGCGTCCAAGTCCGCATTTCCCACCTCGACCTTCTCCAACCATGTCTGGAGCAGGAGGCAGGTGGATGGTCTCCTCCGTCACGGAGGGACACATCAAGAAGCTGAGGAGAGCCGGATACCTGCCCGATGACATCGCGCACCGGCTCCCAGATGAGGGGCAGCTCATCCCCACCCCCAGGCCCCATGAGAGGGTAGTGTTCCTTACCCACTTCCTCCGCGGACTGGGATTCCCTCTCCACCCAGTCGTTTGGGGGCTCATGTTCTACTACGGCCTGGAATTCCACGATCTGGCCCCGAACTTCATCCTCAACATCTCGGCGTTTATCGTCGTGTGCGAGGCCTTCCTCCGCATCAAGCCCCACTTCGGCTTATGGCTGAAGACCTTCAATGTCAAGCCGAAGGTAGTGAGCGGCCGCCAAGCGGAGTGCGGAGGCGCCATGGTGGGCAAGATGCCCAACGTCACATGGCTCGAGGGCTCCTTCTTGGAGACCATAAAGGGGTGGCAATCGGGGTGGTTCTACATCACCGAGCCGCGTGACCCTAAATGGGCAGCGGCCCCCGAGTTCCGATCTGGCTTCCCCCCGCGGCTCACCTCCAGGCAAGAGAAGGGCCTGTCCTAGGGTAATTCGGGGGAGCTGACCGGACTCCAAACATGTATTCAAAACATGGTGAACAAGAAGCTCAAACTTGTCAACGTAGTCCAGGTCATGCTCATCCGCCGGATCCTCCCGTGCCAACAATGGGCTTTCAACTTGCGGGAGTTCGACCTGGCCCAGCACCAAACTCTAAACAGGCTCTTCGACACATCACACGAAGATGCCTGGAGGTGCTATTCAAGAGTGTCGAGGTTCCCCCTCCCACTACCGAGGACCGCGGATTCTGCGCGAAGCGCCAAGCCAGCGTGGTAAGCTGTTTTACCTCTCACAGGATACTTGTTTTTCATAGTTTGACTCTATGCGGGATCTAAGCTCCCGTACCTTTCACAGGACTGGCAGGAGACTGCCGGACAGATCGACTGTCCCGCTCCTTTGCCCGAAGGCCCAGCATACGCTCTCCTGACGAAGATGCTGACTCCGGCTCCTTACACGGTGCCGGAGAAGACCAAGAAGGTCAAGGGAACCCGAAAGAGCTCCCTACGCCAGGCGTCATCGGACTCACCGTCCGATGACTCTGCGGCACACTCCACCCCCGAAGACGAGGAGGAAGAAGAAGATGCTCCCCCTATAGTTGGGGGAGACAAGAAAAGGAAGGCCGCCCCAACTGGGGAGGCTGGAGGGTCCAAGAAGGGAAGGACTCTCCTTCCGGACAGTTCCAATACCGTCGCCGAAGGCGAAGACGAGTGGTTGCCCAAGGCCAAGCCCCTGGGGAGGTCGTAAGTATTCGTATACCAGAGTAACTCATAGTATCCTTTTGTCGCACTGCTTCCCCTAATGTCGAATATGATTATGCAGGCTGCCACGAGCCCGTATCGATGTATCATCGGACGGCTCCCTGGGCTCGTCGGATATGGATAGCGATCCACTTCCGACCGCCACCTCCCCTTGCCCTGCGGACGACGCCGAGGTATTGCCTCAAGAGGCACCGGGTCGAGGGGAGACAGTCCCAAAGGCGCCGCAAGGCGACCTTCTGGACTCCGGGAGCAGAGGGAACAAGGCCCCTGAGGGCTCCGAGTTTGGCCCTCAGCCGAACACCGCGCCGGAACCTTCAGTGGTTCCGGACTCGGGCAGGCGGCCTCCTTCCAAGAGGGGTAAGACGCCTGTGCCGGTGACCTCTGTCCATCCAGAGGCGCCGTAAAATCAGCTGGGAGCTCTTAGCAGCGCTTCCATCAACGAGGAGCACCGTACTATTATGAGTGTGGTGGTCCAGAAGGTTCAGTCCGCCAAAAGCGGACTGACTGAAGCCTGTGCCAGCCTTCTAACAGGCTCTAAGGTAAGTGTTTAAAATATAGGAAAAATATTACCGCATAGACAGCAGCCCCTGATGCTCTGTTCGGTGTTCACAAAGAAAAGCCGAACAGAGGATCAAACAATATCGCAGGAGTCTAATATAAGTATGTCAATATGCGTATGCAGGCTTCGCTGCTAGCATCTGCCGCACTGACTGCGGAGGTCGCTGCACTGAAGCAGGACCTTAAAGGGTCCAAGGACGAGCTCGGCCTTGCCAAGAGGCAGCTCGAGGAGAACAAAGGTAAGTAATACCCAGTCTATGGATATGTATAAAAAGAATGCGATTGCAAAATGACAGGATCATCATGAATTTGCCAGGGGCCACGACCGAAGTGGCGACCCTGAGGCAGGCACTGTCCAAGCCGAAGATAAAGTGGCCAAGGAGCGCACCGAGCGGGAAAGGCAAGAGGCTCGGGTGGGCGAGGTGCAGCAAGAGCTCCAGGCTCTCGTGACGAAGCACGAGGCATTGGAGCTTGACTCAAAGACACGGGAGTCTGAGCTTGCCGCGGCCCTCGAGAGCGCAAAGAGTGCCAAGGATGAAGCCTAAAAGGCCCTCTAGGAGATTGACGCGATGAAGAAAATAGCGGCGGGTAAGGCATTCTATATGCAAAGCAAGCATGTGAAAGTAAATTACCTATTACTTACCCGAATCCGAAGCTCTCTAGGAGCATTCGCAGATTTGCCCCGCAGCGTGTCGGATGCCGCACAGTTTTACCAGGCCGAGGAGGGAAGCTCAACGGAGAAGCTGTTCTGGTCTCAGTATACTGGGACCGAACACCCGGTGCCTATGAGCGACCAGCTGAAGCAGCTGGTCGAGCTACACAAGGCGGCCGAACAGGCCATGAAGGGCTTTATAGTCCGGCTGTGACATGGCGACGCCCTTCCGAATAGCTACTTCGGCCTGGTGAGGCGGCTTGTGGATGCCTGCCCACAGCTGGAAGTCGTCAAGCGGTCCGTCTGTATCGAGGGTGCATGCCGGGCTTTCGCCCGCGTGAAGGTGCAATGGGCCAAGCTAGACGCCGTGAAGCTGATCAAGGAAGGACCGCCGTAGGGCAAGGAGCATCGCACCCCCGAAATTTATTATGAGGGTGTCTTGAAGGGTGCCCATCTTGTAGCGGACGAATGTTCAAAGGATGTAATATTTGAGTAAACTTGCTCGTGTGATCCTGTATGATGAAAACTTGTTTCATATGCTCTATGCAACGCTTGTTTGAATTCAAAATATTACCTTCTGTTTGGATGTTTATCCAATCTGAGAGATGGCTAGTCCTCGGCTTCTGCCCCCATGCCGCGAGTGTTGGGGTGTTCGGGATAAACCTGAGCACTCTTGTTCCCATTTTTGGGTCCTTCGAGGGAGGTGCTCAGCACAGCGAACAAGGCAACGAGACTAATAATGCTCCATCACTCTCACTTAGCCATAGAATTCTATAATTTTAAATTTTGGTTAAGCCCCTGGTATCCGGAAGGCCGAATTCGGGGCGCGATACACGCCTTTAAGCCGTACAGGACCGAATCCTCGCTCTAAGCAGCATAAGTCTTTAGGGACTCGAAACCTCACCGAATAGCGACCCGTCTCTCGCCTTATCATGACAGTCAGTTTTAGCTTTCTCTACTGAGGTGCTTAGCCCAGCAGAACCGGGGCACAATCGCAGTAGTTCTCCTAGTGCTACCTTAGCCAATAGAGCGGAATCTAAGGTACCAAAACATAGGAGCCGGGCAAACCCAACATTTGACCAAAGACATGATTCGGAGCTGATGCATATAATGCTATAAGTTCGGGGTGCCTCACTTGTGAAAGTGTTCGGACTTCTCACACCATATTGTGGGGTACTTAAGCCCCTGGTGTATTGGCCGTACCAAAGTGTATGGTTGCAAGGCGTCATTAATGAACACATATATATAAAACAAGAATGCAATGATAGTCGTAATGTTATGCATTGTTTATTCAACAAGGTGCGTTAAAGCAGGATGATACAGATAGTGCGATAAGCAAAAAGTAGTACTATGTCCCTTCCAAGGGCAAGCTGAGGAATTAAAGCAAATATTTCACTCGTTATCGTAATCCACCTGGGAGTTCCGTGGTGTGACGTAGCTTTCTGCCTCATTGGTTGCTACATCATTGATAACCCACAAGTATAGGGGATCGCAACAGCTTTCGAGTGTAGAGTATTTAACCCAAATTTATTGATTCGACACAAGGGGAGCCAAAGAATATTCTCAAGTATTAGCAGCTGAGTTGTCAATTCAACCACACCTGGAAACGTTTGGGGAATGTAGCAAAATTTTAAAATTTTCTCTGCATCACCAAGATCAATCTATGGAGTCATCTAGCAACGAGGGAGAGGGGAGTGCATCTACATACCCTTGTAGATTGCGAGCGGAAGCGTTCAAGAGAACGGGGTTGATGGAGTCGTACTCGTCGTGATCCAAATCACCGATGATCGAGCGCCGAACGGACAACACCTCCGCGTTCAACACACGTATGGTTGGGGAAGACGTCTCCTCCTTCTTGATCCAGCAAGGGGAAGGAGAGGTTGATGGAGATCCAGCGGCACGACGACGTGGTGGTGGAAGCAGCGGTGATCTTGGCAGGGCTTCGCCAAGCTCCAATGGAAGTGCAACTATCCCTAGGTGGTTTTGGTAATTCATAACAACATATAGCTCATTGAGCTAATGCTATTCCAAGATGATTATTTCAGGAAAGCTCAATGATTGGCATGGCATGGATGTGAAAGTGGAACCCTCAAAATGCTAAGGACAAAGGATTGGCTCAAGCTCAAAAGCTCAAGACTCTTCATTTTATATTTTAGTGATCCAAGAACACATTGAGTCTTTAGGAAAAGCCAATACTATTAAGGAGGGATGAGGTGTTGCTTAATGAGCCTCTTGCTTCATGTGCTTAGTGATATGCTCCAAAACCCTCAACTACTTTCCCATATCCACAGATGACCTAAACCCTAAGCCAAACTCGGTCCTACCGATTCTTCCTATCCGACGCCACCGAGTTTCACTTGTCATTAGCCATTGCCAAACCCTAGCAATTCGGTTCTACCGATAGGGATCTCGGTCTCACCGAGATGGGGTTGCAAACTCTCTGTTTCCCTTTCGTAACTTTTCGGTCCCACCGAAAGAGCGAATCGGTCCCACCGAGATTGCAATGTAAACTCAGTGTTTCCCCTTTGTAACTTTTCGGTCTCACCGAGTTCCACTTGGTCTCACCGAAAGAGCAAATCGGTCCCACCGAGTTTGCCTGACCAACTCTCTGGTTAGCTAATTACCAAATTCGGTCTCACCGAGTTTGTGTAATCGGTCTCTCCGAGATTACTTTATGCCCAAACCCTAACCATATCGGTCCTACCAAGTTGCATGTCAGTCCCACCAAAAATCACTAACGGTCACTAGGTTTACATTTTCGATCCGACCGAGCCTATTGATTCGGTCCCACCGAGATTGGAAAACTGTGTAATGGTTGGATTTTGTGTGGAGGCTATATATACCCCTCCACCTCCTTCTCATTCAGAGCGAGAGCCATCAGAACACACACATCATTCCAACTCATATGTTCTGAGAAAGAACCACCTACTCATGTGTTGAGACCAAGACATTCCATTCCTACCATATGAATCTTGATCTCTAGCCTTCCCAAGTTGCTTTCCACTCAAATCTTCTTTCAACCAAATCCAAATCCTATGAGAGAGAGTTGAGTGTTGGGGAGACTATCATTTGAAGCACAAGAGCAAGGAGTTCATTACCTACACACCATTTGTTACTTCTTGGAGAGTGGTGTCTCCTAGATTGGCTAGGTGTCACTTGGGAGCCTCGGACAAGATTGTGGAGTTGAACGAAGGAGTTTGTAAGGGCAAGCAGATCGCCTACTTCATGAAGATCTACCGCTAGTGAGGCAAGTCCTGTGTGGGCGTTGGCCATGGTGGGATAGACAAGGTTGCTTCTTCGTGGACCCTTTGTGGGTGGTTGCTTCTTCGTGGACCCTTCGTGGGTGGAGCCCTGTGTGGACTTGCGCAACCGTTGCCCTTTGGTGGAGCCCTGTGTGGACTCGCGCAACCGTTACCCTTCGTGGGTTGAAGTCTCCATCAACGTGGATGTAGGATAGCACCACCTATCCGAACCATGGGAAAAACATTCGTGTCTCCAATTGCGTTTGATTTCTCCAAACCCTTCCCTTTACATTCTTGCAAGTTGCATGCTTTACTTTCCGCTGCCTATATACTCTTTGCATGCTTGCTTGAATTATGTGATGATTGCTTGACTTGTCCTAAAATAGCTAAAATCTGCCAAGAACTAAAACTGGGAAAAGGTTAAGTTTTTATTTGGTCAAGTAGTCTAATCACGCCCCCTCTAGACATACTTTCGATCCTACAAGTGGTATCAGAGCTTTGGTCTCCATTTGCTTGATCTCCATAGCTTTTGGTGGTCATAGCCTTGGTTTCACAACCTAGGAGAGTAAGGCGTCTAGCGAGGGAAATTATCACCGTAGAGGTCCTTACTTTGATGGTACTAATTTTGCTAGTTGGAAGCATAAAATGAAAATGCACATTCTTGGACATAACCCCGCCGTTTGGGCTATTGTGTGCGTTGGTTTGCAAGGTGACTTCTTTGATGGGAGAGAACCGAACCGTGAAGCTACCGCGGATGAGTTGAAGATGTTGCAATACAATGCTCAAGCTTGTGATATTCTCTTCAACGGATTGTGCCCCGAAAAATTCAACAAAATCAGCCGCCTTGAGAATGCAAAGGAAATTTGGGACACTTTGATTGATATGCACGAAGGTACCGACTCCGTCAAGGAATCCAAGTTGGATGTGCTTCAAAGCCAACTTGACAAGTTCAAGATGAAGGATGGTGAAGGTGTCGCTGAAATGTACTCTAGGCTTGATCTCATCACAAATGAGATTGCCGGCTTAGGAAGTGAAGAGATGACCGATAGATTCATCATCAAGAAGATTCTAAGAGCCTTGGATGGAAAATATGATACCGTGTGCACATTGATCCAAATGATGCCAAATTACAAAGATCTCAAGCCAACAGAGGTGATTGGAAGAATTGTTGCTCATGAGATGTCACTTAAGGATAAAGAGGAACTTCACAACAAATCAAATGGTGCCTATAAAGCCTCATGTGAAGCCCCTACATCATCAAGTGAGAAACAAGACTTCAATGAAGAATTGAGCTTAATGGTGAAGAACTTCAACAAGTTCTACAAGAGTTGAAGCAAAGATAGAAGCTCCAAGTCAAGGTCCTACAATGACAAAAGATCTTCTAGTCGAGAGCGAAACTGCTACAATTGTGGAAGACCCGGACACTATTCCAATGAGTGTACGGCTCCCTACAAGAGAAGAGAAGATTCTCCAAAAAGAAGAAGCAAAGGATCACCACCAAGAGAGAGAAGGAGTAGAGATGATCGTTATGAACAAAGATACTCACGGAGAAGCAAGGATTCTAAAAGGAAGGAAAAATCATCAAGGAGCTACACAAGACGAAGACATCAAGCTCATGTTGGTGAATGGGTATCCGGCTCCGACTCCGACAGCCACTCCGAGAGAAGTTATTACTCCGGCTCCGAAGATACTCAAGATGAAGGTGTTGCCAGTCTAGCACTTGTGTCAACCAACTCCTACGACATATTTGACTCACCAAATGAAGGAATTGGAAGATGCTTCATGGCCAAAGGTCCTAAGGTAACACACCCCGAGTATGTTGATTTCAATAGTGATGAAGATGACTTGTTAGGTGATGATTTGCTTGGTGACAACTCTAGTGATGAATACTATGATGAAATGTCAATTAAACATGCTAATCAAGATAAAACGAATGACAATGATAAGGAGATGATTGAGGCCCTAACTAAAGAACTAAACACTCTTAAGTTAGCTCATGAAACCATCTTCGAAGATCATCGAGAACTTTTAAGAGCTCATGAGAAATTACGCTTTGAGAAGCTCAATCTTGAGCAAGAGCATGAGTTCTTAAAAGCAATCAATGATGATCTCCGCAAGAAAAGTTCTTCTTACATTGCCAAGCGTTTACTCTTATCTACTTACATGCCTCAAGTCAAGTCTAGTAACAAGAAAGATTCTTCCTCTAGCAGTAACAATGATCATGTTAAATCCAATATTGTTGCTTCTAGTAGTTCTCTTGATTCCACTAATGATTCTCTTAGCCAAGTTACACTTGAGCATGAAAATAGCTTATTGAAGGGAATTATAGAGAAAGGAGTGTACAAAAGCCTTGCCGGGAATAAGCAATTCGAGGAAATTGTGCGCAAGCAAGGAATGCACCGGAAGAATCAAGGTGTTGGTTTTGAGCGAAAGTTCAATGCCAATGGAGTTGAGTGGGAAGAAGATCAATACCCCAAGACAAAGTTTGTCCCTCAACAAGAGAAGTATACTTCTTTCAAGGGGACACAAGCTCAAGATGATCTTCCACCACAAGACTACGAGCAAAAAAGGGAAGGACAAGCTTCAAGAGGAAATTGATGCATTTGAAGAAGCTCCTAAGACCTTAGTCAAGTGGATTCCCAAGACTACTTCAAGTTCCACTTCATCAAGTACGACTACAACTCCAAGGATTCCCATCAAGATGATGTGGATCCAAAAGAAGAAGAACTAGAGAGTTCTTGAGGGTGACTCCGCCAACATACTTCACTCTTATCATTTTGGCAAGAACAAGTGCAATCAACTTCTACATCTTGCACTAGTTCAAGGAGTCACAAACCCTCTTGTTGGTAAGACAAGGGACAAGGTAACCTAAAAGTTTTCATGGACATCATCTTTTGTGTGCATCACTCTATGTCTATGGATATCCTTGTTAGTTCCTTGTGGGACTAACCCATGTAGGTATTGAAAGTGCAATTCACTCAAATGGATAGCTCCAAGAGATCTACATCAACATTGAGCATCCACATCTTCAATATCTACATGAAGTCATCATCAACAAAACCCAATGTTAGTTCATCCCTCTTAGGGGGGATATCACATCTAGGGGGAGCTTTACTCTAAGACTTGAACTAAAGCAACTCTAAAGATGTGAACACAACAATGCTTTATGTAAAAGTGGTAACCCCACTTAAGCTTAAACGATGACTATGACCTATGATCAAGTGATCTCACTTGACTCCTAAGTCAATATACTCATATATAGATGACCTAGTCATCGCAAATTGCTTGATAGATGCTAGAATTGGTTGTGCATGTCTTGTCACATATTTCATTTACCATCTTATTGTGTGAGCATGTTGGTTGCATATTTTACTCATTCGAGGACATCCACTTGTTGTTTTGATTGTTTGGTTTTATCGTCTTTTGCCAAGTGAATGGAAAATAATGCCTAAGAACCCCCCTCTAGCTATCTATGCTTTTCTCGTCTCAAACTCTATTCATGCTGCATCACAAAATTTGATCAAGTCAGATTCGAACCACTCTGTGTGAGGAGCGCTCGGAGTCCCCGATTCGTCATAGACTTAAACTTCCAAAACCTCTTTATGATTCTCGGTCTGACCAATACTCCACTTTCGGTCCTACCGAGATCATTAAGTTGATCTAGGTTTTCGATCTCGGTGCAACCGATTTGAACCTTTTGGTCACACCGAGTTTCAGTAACTGCACGCAGTTATGAATCTCGGTGCCACCGAGTTGTTCCACTCGGTCACACCGACAGGGTCGGGCTATATATAGTCACGGGAAAAATTTGGAAATTTCTCTGAACCCCTTCGCCCGCGCGATAGCCTGCTCTGCCCTCGTGGTCTCCGGATCGTCTTCTCGCCGCCAGCAGCCTCCAGTCGCTGGTCTCCGTCGCCGTCAACGGGACTTCTGCCCCGCCGTTGCCGTCGTAGCAAGTCCCCGCCGAACTAGGGTATGGACTTGATCTTTGTGCAATTCCTCAATCTGATTCCTAGCACATTGTGATCATATTGTTTCTAGCCACGTTTGATAAACTTCTATCCAGTCAAAATGCTCATAGATTAGGTTTGATTTGAAAATTCTAGGTTTAGGTTTCCGCCGAAACTGTCTCGGACCCACCGATTTGGCTTATGCCATTGCACAAGTGAGACTCGGTCTGACCGAGAATTACTTATCGGTGTGACCGATTTTTGAACTCAGTGAAACCCTAGCAGTCTCAGTGCCACCGAACTGTGACTCGGTCCTACCGAGTTCATTAGTTTAGGTTCCAAAACTGCTTCGGTATCACCGAGTTTGAAAATCGGTAGATCCGAGATGATTTCAGTGGGAAACTAAAACTAAGTTTTTGGATCATTCTTTTGCAAAAATCTCTGCATTTTGTGATGCTCATCCACTCTATCTCTTCTATAAACTATTCACAGGGTCAACAGTCAGTTTGCAGCATGTCAGACCAAAGTGATAGCCAGAACATGTCAGAGTAGCAAGTAGTGATGAGTGAGGGCACTAGTCCCTCAAGTTCTTCTAATGAAGGCAGCAGGAGAACTCCTAGCAATTTGCCAAAGGCTGCCACGAGACAAAGGAAGAAGAGGACTTCAGATTCCGAAGATGAGGACTATGTGGCAGAGGAAGAGGCCACTTCCAAGAGAGTTGAGCCAGCTCAAGGCATTAAGCCAGGCCTAAAAATCAAAAGGCCAGCAGGCAGGCAGCCCATGTCAAAGGCAAGAGCCTCAACAGAGAAGCCCACTCCCCAAGAGCCAGTTGCAGCTGAGGGCAAGAAAAGAAAGGAAAGGGTGAAGAAGACTGTGGCTAGAGTGCTTGGCAAAGCTTCCATCATGGAAGAGGAAGAAGAAGAAGAGGCAGCTGCACCAGCGCCCAAGGCACCCAAGCTTATGGGAGATGCCATAAAATCAGGGGGAGCTGCTTCCAAGGCCAAGACAGCTCCAAAGCCAAAGCCTAAGAGAAATACAAGGAGCATTCCTGCAGCTGAGAAGAACAAGGCCCCAGCGCCTGAGACAGTTGCTGAAGAAGAGGACGAAAATGTCCTGAGAAAGCTAAAGCCCAAGATCCCAGACCACAACGATGCTCATCCTGTGGCTGACGACATGAAGCTCAGGAGAGATTCAGGGCTGAGGAAATGGAGAGAAGCAGACCCATATGCTTCAAGGAGAAGGACTGCCGTGGACTACAGGTTTCACACCAAGGAGCAGCAGGATTTCTATGAGACTGTGCTGTTAGATAAGAAGCCCATTGTCTGTGATATGCGTTGGGTTGATTGGACATACATCAAGGACAATGAGGAACACTATCCTGGAGTGCAAGACAGCTTCATAGCTTGTGGAGTAGCGGACTTTGTTGGGCAAAAGCTCACAAAGTGGAACGAGGAGCTTATCATGCAGTTCTACTGCACGGCTCACTTTTATCCAGATGGGAGGATCACATGGATGTCTGAGGGTACAAGGTACCAGTCTACAGTGGCTGAGTGGGCACAGATCATAAATGCCCCAGAGGAGCAAGATGAAGACTTGGATATCTATGCCAAGAAGAAGATGGACCACAACTCCATGTCCAATATGTATAAGGAAATTCCCAATGAAGCACTTGATACCTTCAAGTTTGGCTCTATGCATTACCTTCTGTCAGGACTGCCTACGATCAATTGGATACTAAGGCACACCTTACTGCCCAAGTCTGGAGATCACAAGATGATCAGAGGCCATGCTATCAACCTGCTACATGTGTTTGATGTGCCTTAGAAGTTCAAAGTGATGAGCCTCATAGTGGAAACAATCAAGAGGACTGCAGCAGATCAGAAGAGGAGCTGCGGATATGCCCCTCAGATTCAGGAGCTCATAAACTCCAAGATGGGCACGGGCATATATCTATTGGACAAGGAACACCTGCGCATCCGTCTAGATTTTGAGAACAATGAAGTTGTGATGACTGAGAACGAGCCATCGTCTGCACAAGCATATGCAAAGAAGGAGAAGGCGAGGAAGGAGAAAGCTGCCAAGATGCCCACTCAAGAGGAGGCATCTGAATACTTCTTGAAGACCAAACAAGAGCAGCTTGGTTACTTGATAGCATCCACGCTAAGGATTGAGCAAAGTCTGGCCACCCTTACTCAGAATCAGCAGAGCCTAGAGAGAATCATGGAACAGAAGTTCTATGACTTGGATGTCAAGGTAACGGAAGTTCAGTCTGCAGTGGAGCAGCTCCAGGAGGACATGCAGGAGAGGAGAGGCAGGACTACTACTCATGCCTTTTCCAGAGTACCAAGAGGCCCGAGGTCATCTGCCGTGCCAGTTGCTGACACAAGAGCCACCACTTCAGCACTAGCTACAGCATCAGCTCCAGCATCTACTTCAGCTCCAACTCCAGCGACTACTTCAGCATCTACCGAAGCCTTCGTCCTTGGAGTGATCCGGACTCCACCACCACCTGAAGATCAAGCCTGAGCGTCGATCTAGTGCTATGCATTTTCTAGGAACTTTTTGGTAACTTGTTGCCAAAGGGGGAGAAGATGTATAGATCATAGGCTTCGAGAGAGAGAGTGTTGCTTTTCTCTCTTGCTTTATTTGGTGGTTTTTCGAACTTGTTTGCTTTTGAGTGTTGAGATACTACGTCATTATTTGTGAGACATTGATGATCATGTGTTTGATCATAAGCTACACTTAATGCTTGCTTAATGCTATTATCTTATCTATCTTATGTGATCATTCATTATTCTTGGTGATGAGTGCATGTATTTCATTCTTATCATTTTGAGCGCTCCACCAAGATGTATGTGACATGGAAGAGTAACCCACAACTCTAACTCTTTGTGCATTTGCAATCCAAAGCAAATTTTTAAATATGCACAAATTTAGGGGGAGCTCTTACTTATCACATACTTCTCAAAGCGACGATATATTTCATGATTATTATCTTTTGTCGAAGCTTTGATCTATATGTTGTCATCAATTACCAAAAAGGGGGAGATTGAAAGTGCAACTATCCCTAGGTGGTTTTGGTAATTCATAACAACATATAGCTCATTGAGCTAATGCTATTCCAAGATGATTATTTCAGGAAAGCTCAATGATTGGCATGGCATGGATGTGAAAGTGGAACCCTCAAAATGCTAAGGACAAAGGATTGGCTCAAGCTCAAAAGCTCAAGACTCTTCATTTTATATTTTAGTGATCCAAGATCACATTGAGTCTTTAGGAAAAGCCAATACTATTAAGGAGGGATGAGGTGTTGCTTAATGAGCCTCTTGCTTCATGTGCTTAGTGATATGCTCCAAAACCCTCAACTACTTTTCCATATCCACATATGACCTAAACCCTAAGCCAAACTCGGTCCTACCGATTCTTCCTAGCCGGCGCCACCGAGTTTCACTTTTCATTAGCCATTGCCAAACCCTAGCAATTCGGTTCTACCGATAGGGATCTCGGTCTCACCGAGATGGGGTTGCAAACTCTCTGTTTTCCTTGCGTAACTTTTCGGTCCCACCTAAAGAGCGAATCGGTCCCACTGAGATTGCAATGTAAACTCAGTGTTTCCCCTTTGTAACTTTTCGGTCTCACCGAGTTCCACTCGGTCTCACCGAAAGAGCAAATCGGTCCCACCGAGTTTGCCTGACCAACTCTCTGGTTAGCTAATTACCAAATTCGGTCTCACCGAGTTTGTGTAATCGGTCTCACCGAGATTACGTTATGCCCAAACCCTAACCATATTGGTCCTACCGAGTTGCATGTCAGTCCCACCGAAAATCACTAATGATCACTAGGTTTACATTTTCGGTCCGACCGAGCCTATTGATTTGGTCCCACAGAGATTGGAAAACTGTGTAACGGTTGGATTTTGTGTGGAGGCTATATATACCCCTCCACCTCCTTCTGATTCAGAGCGAGAGCCATCAGAACACACACATCATTCCAACTCATATGTTCTGAGAAAGAACCACCTACTCATGTGTTGAGACCAAGACATTCCATTCCTACCATATGAATCTTGATCTTTAACCTTCCCAAGTTGCTTTCCACTAAAATCTTCTTTCAACCAAATCCAAATCCTATGAGAGAGAGTTGAGTGTTGGGGAGACTATCATTTGAAGCACAAGAGCAAGGAGTTCATTACCTACACACCATTTGTTACTTCTTGGAGAGTGGTGTCTCCTAGATTGGCTAGGTGTCACTTGGGAGCCTCCGACAAGATTGTGGAGTTGAACCAAGGAGTTTGTAAGGGCAAGGAGATCGCCTACTTCGTGAAGATCTACCGCTAGTGAGGCAAGTCCTGTGTGGGCGTGGACCCTTTGTGGGTGGTTGCTTCTTCGTGGACCCTTCGTGGGTGGAGCCCTGTGTGGACTCGTGCAACCGTTGCCCTTGGGTGGAGCCCTGTGTGGACTCGCGCAACCGTTACCCTTCGTGGGTTGAAGTCTCCATCAACGTGGATGTAGGATAGCACCACCTATCCGAACCACGGGAAAAACATCCATGTCTCCAATTGCGTTTGATTTCTCCAAACCCTTCCCTTTACATTCTTGCAAGTTGCATGCTTTACTTTCTGCTGCCTATATACTCTTTGCATGCTTGCTTGAATTATGTGATGATCGCTTGACTTGTCCTAAAATAGCTAAAATCTGCCAAGAACTAAAATTGGGAAAAGGTTAAGTTTTTATTTGGTCAAGTAGTCTAATCACCCCCCCTCTAGACATACTTTCGATCCTACATCCAACGAGAGGGAGAGGTGTCATGAGGGGAGAGGGAGGCGCCAGGGACTTGGATGCGGCTGCCCTCCCTCCCCTCCACTATATATAGGGCCCCTAGGGGGGCGCCGGCCCTAGGAGATCCCATCTCCAAGGGGGGCGGCGGCCAAGTGGGGACTTGCCCCCCAAGTCAGGTGGGGCGCCCCCACCCCTAGGGTTTCCATCCCTAGGCGCAGGGGGAGGCCCATGAGGGGCGCTCCAGCTGACCAGGGGCTGGTTCCCCTCCCACTTCAGCCCATGGGACCCTCCGGGATAGGTGGCCCCGCGCGGTGGACCCCCGGGACCCTTCCTGTGGTCCCGGTACAATACCGGTTACCCCCGAAACTTTCTCGGTGGCCGAAACTAGACTTCCTATATACAATTCTTCACCTCCGGACCATTCTGGAACTCCTCGTGACGTCCGGGATCTCATCCGGGACGCCGAACAACTTTCGGGTTACCGCATACTAATATCTCTACAACCCTAGCGTCACCGAACCTTAAGTGTGTAGACCCTACGGGTTCGGGAGACAGGCAGACATGACCGAGACGACTCTCCGGTCAATAACCAACAGCGGGATCTGGATACCCATGTTGGCTCCCACATGCTCCTCGATGATGTCATCGGATGAACCACGATGTCGAGGATTCAAGTAATCCCGTATACGATTCCCTTTGTCAATCGGTACGTTACTTGCCCGAGATTCGATCGTCGGTATCCCAATACCTCGTTCAATCTCGTTACCGGCAAGTCACTTTACTTGTACCGTAATGCATGATCCCGTGACCAAACACTTGGTCACATTGAGCTCATTATGACGATGCATTACCGAGTGGGCCCAGAGATACCTCTCCGTCATACGGAGTGACAAATCCCAGTCTCGATCCGTGTCAACCCAACAAATACTTTTGGGGATACCTGTAGTATACCTTTATAGTCACCTAGTTACGTTGTGACGTTTGGTACACCCAAAGCACTCCTACGGCATCCGGGAGTTACAGATCCCATGGTCTAAGGAAATGATACTTGACATTGGAAAAGCTCTAGCAAACGAACTACATGATCTTGTGCTATGCTTAGGATTGGGTCTTGTCCATCACATCATTCTCCTAATGATGTGATCCCTTAATCAATGACATCCAATGTCCATAGTCAGGAAACCATGACTATCTATTGATCAACGAGCTAGTTAACTAGAGGCTCACTAGGGACATGTTATGGTCTATGTATTCACACATGTATTATGATTTCCGGATAACACAATTAGAGCATGAATAATAGACAATTATCATGAACAAGGAAATATAATAATAATCATTTTATTATTGCCTCTAGGGCATATTTCCAACAGTCTCCCACTTGCACTAGAGTCAATAATCTAGTTACATTGTGATGAATCGAACACCCATAGAGTCCTGGTGTTGATCATGTTTTGCTCGCGGAAGAGGTTTAGTCAACGGATCTGCGATATTGAGATCCGTATGTACTTTGCAAATATCTATGTCTCCATCTTGAACATTTTCACGAATGGAGTTGAAGCGACGCTTGATGTGCCTGGTCTTCTTGTGAAACCTGGGCTCCTTGGCAAGGGCAATAGCTCCAGTGTTGTCACAGAAGAGAGTGATCGGCCCCGACGCATTGGGTATGACTCCTAGGTCGGTGATGAACTCCTTCATCCAGATTGCTTCATGCGCTACCTCCGAGGCTGCCATGTACTCCGCTTCACATGTTGATCCCGCCACGACGCTTTGCTTGAACTGCACCAGCTTACTGCCCCACCATTCAAAATATACACGTATCCGGTTTGTGACTTACGGTCATCCAGATCTGTGTCAAAGCTAGCGTCGACGTAACCCTTTACGACGAGCTCCTCGTCACCTCCATATACAAGAAACATATCCTTAGTCCTTTTCAGGTACTTCAGGATGTTCTTGACCGCTGTCCAGTGTTCCATGCCGGGATTACTTTGGTACCTTCCTACCAAACTTACGGCAAGGTTTACATAACGTCTGGTACACATCATGGAATACATGATAGACCCTATGGCTGAGGCATAGGGGACGACACTCATCTTTTCTCTGTCTTCTGCCGTGGTCGGACATTGAGCTGAGCTCAATTTCACACCTTGCAACACAGGCAAGAACCCCTTCTTGGACTGATCCATATTGAACTTCTTCAATATCTTATCAAGGTATGTGCTTTGTGAAAAACCTATGAGGCGTCTCGATCTATCTCTATAGATCTTGATGCCTAATATGTAAGCAGCTTCTCCAAGGTCCTTCATTGAAAAACACTTATTCAAGTAGGCCTTAACACTGTCCAAAAGTTCTATATCATTTCCCATCAAAAGTATGTCATCCACATATAATATGATAAATGCTACAGAGCTCCCACTCACTTTCTTGTAAAAGCAGGCTTCTCCATAAGTCTGCATAAACCGAAACGCTTTGATCATTTCTGTCGGTGTTTTGGGAACGGGGGTCCCCAGACTTGCCTGCCTGCGGCGTGGCTCAATCGGGGGCCCAGCGCGGCCCATCTTCGTCAGCTCAAGCTCAAGACCCTCGCGATGGGCCAAGCCTCGTGGGGCGGATGACAGGAAGCTTCCTCAGAGGCAGCCTCATTAGGCAGGCTCGTGAGCTGGCGGAGAGATCAAGGCAGGGGTACCTCGCGAGGAAACCGTGACGCAAGCCATGACGATCGAGACCAGGTGGGCGCCAGGCAGGCGCCGGCCTGCGCAGTGTCCTTGTTTCCCTTTTGGTGCAAAGGGGGTAAGCACAGGCCAAGGCATCAGGCAATGGTTACTATTCCGGTGCAACGAGACCAAGACCAGTCGGACGGCAGGACGGAGGTCACCATGGAGCCCAAGACGGCGTCATCGTCAGTGCTTTTGGCAGCCGAAGACCACCTTTGGTCAGGATAACTTGTACTAGATGTTCCCCTTCGAAATGGCCAATTGTTGGCGCCCTTCCCGCCCATTATTTGGGGAGAGGCCCAGGGCCTCTATAAATAGAGCTAGCCACCACAGAGTAGAGACATCTAGACACCCCAAGAACATCGAGAGATCTAGTAGAACCCTAGTAGAGAGAGAGAGAGAGGCGATGAACTAACCCTAGCAGTTCATCGCACCAGCTCAAGAACACCTCTCATGAGGCTGTTCTTCCCTTGTACTGTCCATCATCAGCCCCAGAGGCAATCCACCACACCACACACTGGAGTAGGGTATTACACCACAACGGTGGCCCAAACCAGTATAAACCTCGTGTCTCTTGTGTTGTTGATCATTTTCATCTTAGTTCCCACGAGAGGATCACACGTAGATCGGTAGGGGAGAGATCTCCGCGCGCACCCCGGTGTTCAAACCTCAAGGGTCTGCCGGAACCCGAAACCCGACATTTGGCGCGCCAGGTAGGGGTGCGCCGGAATCTTCCTTCCGCTGTTCGCGTGTGATCTTCCGTCGTGTCCATGGCCGACGCTCGTCGGGCTCGCGCCGAGCGCCGGGCTGCGCACGCCGCTCACGTCGCCCTGAAGGCGCCCGTCGGCGGCCCCCCTCGTAGTTCCCCGTCACCCACTGCCAACACCTCCACCGGCCCGGCGGGGAACGAGTAGCAGGCCTCGTCCCAGCAACCCTCGGTGCGGCGGGATGGCCGCACCTCCACCACGTCGCTGACTCCAGCTGGCTCGTCGTCCCGCGCCCGTCACGCACCCATGGACGCGCATGCCTCACTGCTCTTGGCGCAGGAGCTCCTGCACTATCGCCCCGTCGATGACCTTTACGAGGACTGGCTCGCCCGCATCACCGAGCTCGTCAGTGCCATAGGGGGCTCCCCCTAGCGGTCCCTCTCGCTACCTCGCCTTCCATCCCGTGCAGGGGGCGAGGATCAGGAGGCGCCTCCGCCGCCTCCTCCCCAAGAAGGTGCCTTGGCTCCAAGGCGCGCAGCCCCAGGGCGAGACCCTCCATGTTCGGCGCCAGCGCAGCAAGAAGGGAGCTACCAGGAGATCCCACGTCCCCTGGAAGGTGCTCGCGCGCTCCCAGCGCCGGCACGCCAAGATCGCGCCCCAGTGTCTCCACGACAAAACCCCGCGCTTCTCCCAGTGGTGGCGCGTGGTGACCCGCAAGAACGAGTCCAGCACCAGCAAAGGGCGCCGGTGGCCACGGCGGGCTGCCTCGCCTTCACCCCCGAGCTGCGTGACGTCATATGGCCGGACAAGTTCAAGCCTGACCTCCCTCCCCGCTACGATGGCACAGCGGACCCCGTGGAGTTCCTACAGCTCTACGAGCTGGGCATCGTAGCCGCCAATGGAGATGAGAAGGTCATGGTGAACTGGTTCCCCATGGTGCTCAAGGACGGCGCCCGCACCTGGCTCCTGAACCTGGCTCCCGGCACGATCTCCTCCTGGAGCGAGATGCGCACCCGCTTCATCGCCAACTTCCAAGGCACTTGCGACCGGCCCCCAGCCGTGAGCGACCGGCGCCGCATCAACCAACAGCCAGGAGAAACCCTGCAGAAGTACATCCAGCGCTTCAACTACGCTCGCCTCAAGATCCCCAAGGTGACTGAAGAAGCCATCATCTCAGCCTTCTCCGACAGCGTGCGCGACGTCAAGATGAAGGAAGAGCTAGGAATCCATGAAGACCTGTGCACATCCCTGGAGCTGTTCAACTTGGCGACCAAGTGCGACAGGGCTGAGGAAGGGCGGCTCTCCCTCCTCGATCTCCCGGCAGCCGACCCGGAAGAAAAGAAGCTCAAGGCCAAGGACGTGAAGCGCAAGGGGGCTGCCGTGCTAGCAGCGGAACCGGACACCAAGTGAGGCAGGGATCAGCCTGAGTCATCTAAAGGGTGGACGGTACTGCGTTTACCACGACCTCCACACCCACAACACCAATGAATGTCAAGAGCTCAGAGCTGTGCGAGATGGGCGAATCGGACGATGCCCAGAGCGCAACGATGGGGGCTATGGCCGAGGAGGAGGAAGAGGCGGTGGATGATGGGAAGACCATGTCCTTCGCCAGGGATGGCGTGACCGCCCTCGCGAGGATCACTGGCAGGACCAGCCTCGCGAGGGAGGCTGGAGGGACTAGCCTCGTGAGGACCGTCCCCACGGCAATGCAGGCCTCCCTCCTCTGCTGCCTCCACCGAGGAGGAATGAAGACCAACACCAAGACGATGGGGTTGGGGGCTTCCAAGAGCCACATGCAATTGCTTGAATCCTGGGTGGCAACCAGGCCCCAGCCTCACAGCGCATCTTCAAGAAGTTTTCTCGCGAGGTGAATGCAGTCCTTCCCAAGCTTAAGGCCACGCGCCCTCTCAGGTGGTCTTCGTGCGTGATCACATTCAGTTCCGTAGACCAGCTCAAGTTTGCGGCAACGGCCGGAGTCCTCCCGATGCTTTGCTCCCCAGTCATCAGCAACGTACAGGTCACCAAGACCCTCATCGATGGCGGGGCAGGACTCAACATCCTGTCCGTCGAGACGTTCGACAATCTCCAAGTGCCATACGACCAGCTTCAGCCGACCAAGCCTTTATCAGGAGTCACTGATGGTTCCACTGTTCCAATTGGGCAAGTGCGCCTTCCGGTCACCTTCGGGCAACGCAACAACTACCGCACCGAGCTCATCGACTTCAACGTCGCTCACATCCGCCTGCCGTACAACGCCATCCACGGGTACCCAGCCCTAGCCAAGTTTATGGCAGTGACTCACCATGGTTACAATGTCCTCAAGATGCCAGGAAGCGGTGGATTCATCATCGTACCTTATGAAGAAAGGGACGCAATGTGCTCACTCGAGCGTGCGTTCCAAGCTGCAGCAATCGAAGACCCAGATCGCAGGAGCGGGAGGCCTCCCGAGGCGACCCTCAAGAAGAAGAAGACCTCACCTGGCCAGAGCCACAAGGAAGTAGGCACCTTTAGAGGTATTGCGTCAGGATTCGCGCCCGATCAGGGAGCGCCTCCCTCTCGTGCATAGGAAGGCGCGCCCGGCGCCCTCCTCAGGCAGGGCTCGGGGGCTCTTTCTTGGAGAGCCACCGACCTTGCCAAGGTCGCGGGGGAGGCGCTCGGGCACCACTTGGAGGGGTGCTTTCAGGCACGCTTTCCTCAGAAAGGTACAAGTCAAAGGAGACAAAACCCCCAGGAGTTCATCGCAAGGAACACCCAAGAGCTACAAGAGTCCAGAGTCATGTGCGGCAGCCGCCGCTTGCCTGCCATGGCCCCACATCCAGGCGAGGATGGAGGACTGCGCGTCTGCGTCGACGTACCACGGCTCAACCGAGCTGCGTCCCAGGAGCGCCTATGGCCTTCGTCCGTAGGGCACTGTGTGGGACCACCCCACAGCTACGTTCGCATGCCCTTCGGCCTGTCGAGCGCGGTCGCCGCACATCAGCGCCTGTTGAGGAGCATTGTGGAGGCTCAGGAGGTCAGGCATCGCGCGGTCCTGGTGGAGGTGGCGATGGTCCCCGAAGACCTGCACGTGCCGCCAAAGCCTCCCGAGGCCCCTAGGCCTAGGGGCTCATGAGGGTCGACATCTTCACTGCGCATCGCTCACTTCCTCAGCATCACTTCATCTTCAACAGCACCAGGTGACATCTTTCAGAGTTCTACTTTTAGCTGGGAGCGCCCACAGGGCTGCACCATTCCCAGGTCGCGTGGGTCCGTCCCCGCGGCATGTATCCATTTTGTTTATGCTCTTTATTTACCTTGTTGGGGGCGCCCCTCAGGCTGCATCATCCCCACACCGCTCGGGCCTGACGCAGCGGCGGTTGCTTTTACCTGCGCTTGCTTGAAATTGGATTTCCTCCTATGTGCTTAACATACCTGACCTAATCACCTGCTCAATCGACGCTTATTTGGAAGACCCGCTCGCTCTGGCATGGCGTGTGTGCACGGGTCCGTCCCTGCAGCGTTGATAAACCTGAGTGGTCGAGCTCTGGCCGCGGCAGCTCCGCACAGCGCCACCTCACCAGGCCCTCAGTGCCCTGACCGCTCCCTCGGAGTGACCATAGGTTGGCCAGCGACCGTAATGACAGGCCTTGTTTCTCCTCATGATTGGTGTGCAGGACCTACTCCAGGAGCAACATTGGGGGCATTGTGAGCTCTCTCTCCCTCTCTTCGGCACGGACCGCTTGCATGTTAAAAGGGGGGTACCTGAGCATCGCGACTCATGGGCTCCCACTGGCTCTCCAGCCCTCACCCCCTGGCCTTGACCCATGGCATCGCGACCTGTCAAACCAGCGGCAGATGAGCTCGCTCGAGGGCCGGGGCCTGAGGACGTAGAGCGTTAAGGAAAGTGTGGGGGAGTGGGAGGAAGCTCACGAGGGCCTAACCCAGCACTGCCTCGACCACCGCCTCTCGGGCCAGGCGCCTCCCCGAGGAACTACGTCGGACACACAAGATAAGCCGCGCCGTCGCAAAAGCTAGACCAACGCAGCGCTAAATCCCCGCCCAGTGCAACTCTGTCACGGCGACGCTACCTTCCTTTCTCTCCCACCAAGGATTGCTTGAGCGCTAAAGGGGACCTCCCGAGCATCGCGACTCGGGGGCTCTTACCAGACCTCGGGCCGCTCACCTCCTGGCCTTCATCACGGCATCACGACCTGGCATACCAGCGACGCCTGAAGCTTGTCTGGGGACTGGGACCTGTCAGCATAGAGCGCCAAGTCCTCGTGAGGATAGAAAGGGGGAGCTTACACGGAACAGAACGGACACCTCACACCAATTCATATTAAGGATATAGTAATTACAAAAGCACGCCAGACGCCTTACATACCCCCGCGGGGTGTTGCTTTAATTCCTTGCAGGGAACAAAAGGTGCTAACCCTAAGGAACGCTACTTACTAGCACCTCCCCAGGCGAAGCCATCATCAACAGTGGGCTGCCCAGTGCCGGCGCCAATCCCATCCAGATCAGTGGCGTCGGCGGCCCGATGCAGCTGCCTCACTCTGAGCGCGGCGCGAGCTCGGAGGCTCATAGCTGTCGTCTCTCATCTCCGGGGTCCCGAGGAGTTTGGGGGAGCCGCTGAAGCCCGCAGTCCCTCCGCTGCTGCCTGAGGAGCTGCAGGAGGACCAACGGATGGGGCTGGTCCTCGCCCATTCGTCACCACTGCCGCTTCCCTTAGGGCAGCATTCCAGCCGGCGTCCTTCTTCATCAAAGACCTTGAAGAACATCAAGGAGGCACCATCGTATTGAAGATGGATCACCAAGGTGCCATCCGTGCGACAGACCCGGGCAATCTCACCCCAGCTCCAGATCATGAAGACCTTGCCCGGAGTGACGATCGCAACCTCCGCTCCGGTTGCAGGGGTGCCACAGTCGGCGTGCTGCAGCCAGAGCTCCAGGGCCCCGCTCAGCGGCATCTCGAAGGCGAAGGAGGGAGGAAGGCGGATCCACGATGTTGGAGGCATGGCGGCATGAAGCACAAGCTCCGCGTGGACTCCAGGGGGGACGACGCGCACCACTGTGACTCGCCGGCGTCGGCGGCGACGCTGTCGATGTTGCCCGGCGCCCTCCCCCTAGGGCCTACGACACGGGCGTGCAAGGGCAGCGGAAACCCAGGCGGCGGCCACTCGTACCACGGCCTCGACACCACCTGCCAGGCGCCTTCGTCCCGGTGACAAAGGATTGGCCGCTTCTTTGGCAGGAGGGGGTTAGGTCCCTCTCTGGGGGCCTTTCCCTTCTCCTCAGCTGAAAACCGGCGGATCGGTGCCATTGGCGCAAGAGGAAGAAAGGATAAGGAAGAAGAAGAGGAAGGAGAATGAGAAAGGGGATCTAGGGCAAGACGGATGAGAGCGGGGCAAGTAAGCCTGGCCAGGCCCTCCCCCCTTTTTGTCAGTCATGAAGTTGCCGAGGCGTCATGGGAAGTGCAGACGCCCACGCCCACGCCCAATCAACCACGATGCGGTGCCCAAGGCCGCGGGCTGTTAGGGCCCACGGCGCTTCGCGCTTGCCCCTTCGCTTCTTTGCTAAGCCGAGCCCACGCACGCCTTGGGCCCTGGGCTACTGTCGGTGTTCTGGGAACGGGGGTCCCCAGACTTGCCTGCCTGCGGCCTGTGGCGTGGCTCAAGCGGGGGCCCAACGCAGCCCATCTTCGTCAGCTCAAGCTCAAGACCCTCGCGAGGGGCCAAGCCTCGCGGGGCGGACGACAGGAAGCTTCCTCAGAGGCAGCTTCATCAGGCAGGCTCGCGAGGAACCTGTGACGCAAGCCATGACGATCGAGACCAGGCGGGCGCCAGGAGGGCGCCGGCCTACACAGTGTCCTTGTTTCCCCTTTGATGCAAAGGGGGCAAGCACAGGCTAAGGCATCAGGCAAAGGTTACCATTCCAGTGCAACGAGACCAAGACTAGCCGGACGGCAGGACGGAGGTCACCGTGGAGCCCAAGACGGCATCATCGTCAGTGCTTTTGGCAGCCGAAGACCACCTTGGTCAGGATAACTTGTACTAGATGTTCCCCTTCGAAATGGCCAATTGTTGGTGCCCTTCCCGCTCATTATTTGGGGAGAGGCCCAGGGCCTCTATAAATAGAGCTAGCCACCACAGAGTAGAGACATCTAGACACCCCAAGAACATCGAGAGATCTGGTAGAACCCTAGCAGAGAGAGAGAGGCGATGAAATCACCCTAGCAGTTCATCGCACCAGCTCAAGAACACCTATCGCGAGGCTGTTCTTCCCTTGTGCTGTCCATCATCAGCCCCAGAGGCAATCCACCACACCACACACTAGAGTAGGGTATCACACCACAACGGTGGCCCAAACCAGTATAAACCCCGTGTCTCTTGTGTTGTTCATCATTTTCATCTTAGTTCCCACGAGAGGATCAGACGTAGATCGGTAGGGGAGAGATCTCCATGCGCACCCCGGTGTTCGAACCTCAAGGGTCTGCCGGAACCCGAAACCCGACAATTTCATTAAAGAGAATGTTCCAACTCCGAGATGCTTGCACCAGCCCATAGATGGAGCGCTGGAGCTTGCATACCTTGTTAGCATTCTTAGGATCGACAAAACCTTCCGGCTGCATCATATACAATTCTTCCTTAAGAAAGCCGTTAAGGAATTCCGTTTTGGCGTCCATTTCCCATATCTCATAATCATAGTATGTGGCAATTGCTAACATGATTCAGACGAACTTCAGCTTCGCTACGGGTGAGAAGGTCTCATCGTAGTCAACCCCTTGAACTTGTCGATAACACTTAGCAACAAGTCGAGCCTTATAGATGGTAACATTACCATCCACGTCCGTCTTCTTCTTAAAGATCCATTTATTCTCTATCGCACGCCGATCATCGGGCAAGTCTGTCAAAGTCTGTACTTTGTTTTCATACATGGATCCTATCTCGGATTGCATGGCTTCAAGCCATTTGTTGGAATCTGGGCCCGCCATTGCTTCTTCATAGTTTGAAGGTTCACCGTTGTCTAACAACATGATTTCCATGACAGGGTTGCCATACCATTCTGGTGTGGAACGTGTCCTTGTGGACCTTCAAAGTTCAGTAGCAACTTGATCCGAAGTACCTTGATCATTATCTTTAACTTCCTCTCTAGTCGGTGCAGGCACCAGGAACATCTTCCTGAGCTGCGCTACTTTCCGGTTCAAGAGGCAGTACTTCATCGAGTTCTACTTTCCTCCCACTTACTTCTCTTGAGAGAAACTCTTTCTCCAGAAAGGACCCGTTCTTGGCAACAAAGATCTTGCCTTCAGATCTGAGGTAAAAGGTATACCCAATTGTTTCCTTAGGGTATCCTATGAAGATGCATTTTTCCGACTTGGGTTCGAGCTTTTCAGGTTGAAGTTTATTGACATAAGCATCACATCCCCAAACTTTTAGAAACGACGGCTTAGGTTTCTTCCCAAACCATAATTCATACAGTGTCGTCTCAAAGGATTTAGACGGTGCCCTATTTAAAGTGAATGTAGCTGTCTCTAGAGCGTATCCCCAAAATGATAGTGGTAAATCAGTGAGTGACATCATAGATCGCACCATATCCAATAGAGTGCGATTACGACATTCGGACACACCTTTACGCTGAGATGTTTTGGGCGGCGTGAGTTGTGAAACGATTCCACATTTCCTTAAGTGCGTACCAAATTCGTGTCTTAAATATTCTCCACCATGATCTGATCATAAGAATTTTATCTTTCGGTCACGTTGATTCTCTACCTCATTCTGAAATTCCTTGAACTTTTCATCAAAAGGACATACCCATATCTACTTAAGTCATCAGTGAGAGTGAGAACATAACGATAGCCACCGCGAGCCTCAACGCTCATTGGACCGCACACATCAGTATGTATAATTTCCAATAAGTTGGTTGCTCGCTCCATTGTTCCGGAGAACGAAGTCTTGGTCATTTTACCCATGAGGCATGGTTCGCATGTGTCCAATGATTCGAAATCAAGAGACTCCAAAAGTCCATCTGTATGGAGCTTCTTCATGCGTTTGACACCGATGTGACCAAGGCGGCAGTGCCACAGATATATGGGACTATCATTATCAATCTTACATCTTTTGGTATTCACACTATGAATATGTGTAACATCACGTTCGAGATACATTAAGAATAAACCATTGACCAGTGGGGCATGACCATAAAACATATCTCTCATATAAATAGAACAACCATTATTCTCGGATTTAAATGAGTAGCCATCTTGTATTAAACGAGATCCAGATACAATGTTCATGCTCAAAGCTGGCACTAAATATCAATTATTGAGGTTTAAAACTAATCCCGTCGGTAAATGTAGAGGTAGCGTGCCGACGGCGATCACATCGACCTTGGAACCATTCCCGACGCTCCTGTTTTGAGTTACAAATATGAGAAACCGCACCGGTATCAAATACCCAGGAACTACTACGAGTACTGATAAGGTACATATCAATTACATGTATATCACATATACCTTTACTGTTGCCGACCTTCTTGTCCGCTAAGTATTTGGGGCAGTTCCTCTTCCAGTGTCCCTTTCCCTTGCAATAAAAGCACTCAGTCTCAGAATTGGGTCCATTCTTTGGCTTCTTCCCGGCAACTGATTTACCGGCCGCGGCAACTCCCTCGCCGTCCTTCTTGAAGTTCTTCTTACCCTTGCCTTTCTTGAAACTAGTGGTTTTATTGACCATCAACACTTGATGTTCCTTTTTGATTTCCACCTCCGCTGATTTCAGCATTGAAAGTACTTCAGGAATAGTTTTCACCATCCCCTGCATATTGTAGTTCATCACAAAGCTCTTGTAGCTAGGTGGGAGCGACTGAATGATTCTATCAATGACCGCCTCGTCTGGGAGGTTAATGTCCAGCAGGGACAAGCGGTTGCGCAACCCAGACATTTTGAGTATGTGCTCACTGACAGAACTATTTTCCTCCATCTTACAACTGTAGAACTTGTCAGCGACATCATATCTCTCGACCCGGGCATGAGCTTGGAAAACCATTTTCAGCTCTTCGAACATCTCATATGCTCCGTGTTGCTCAAAACAATTTTGGAGCCCCAGTTCTAAGCTGTAAAGCATGCCACACTGAACGAGGGAGTAATCATCAGCACGCGACTGCCAAGCGTTCATAACGTCTTGGTTCTCTGGGATGGGTGCTTCACCTAGCGGTTCTTCTAGGACATATGCTTTCTTGGCAGCTATGAGGATGATCCTCAGGTTCCGGACCCAGTCCGTATAGTTGCTGCCATCATCTTTCAGCTTGGTTTTCTCTAGGAACGCGTTGAAGTTGAGGTTGACATGGGCGTTGGCCATTTGATCTACAAGACATTTTGCAAAGGTTTTTAGACAAAGTTCATGATAATTAAGTTCATCAAATCAAATTATTTAATGAACTCCCACTCAGACAGACATCCCTCTAGTCATCTAAGTGATACATGATTCGAGTCAACTAGGCCGTGTCCGATCATCACGTGAGACGGACTAGTAATCATCGGTGAACATCTTTATGTTGATCGTATCTTCTATACAACTCATGTTCGACCTTTCGGTCTTTCGTGTTTCGAGGCCATGTCTGTACATGCTAGGCTCGTCAAGTCAACCTAAGTGTATTGCGTGTGTAAATCTGGCTTACACCCATTGTATTCGAACGTTAGAATCTATCACACCCGATCATCACGTGGTGCTTCGAAACAACGAACCTTCAGAACGGTGCACAGTTAGGGGGAACACTTTCTTGAAATTATTGTGAGGGATCATCTTATTTAATCTACCGTCATTCTAAGCAAATAAGATGTAAAACATGATAAACATCACATGCAATCAAATAGTGACATGATATGGCCAATATCATTTTGCTCCTTTTGATCTCCATCTTCGGGGTGCCATGATCATCGTTGTCACCGGCATGACACCATGATCTCCATCATCGTGTCTTCAAGAAGTTGTCTCGTCAACTATTACTTCTACTACTATGGCTAACGGTTAGCGATAAAGTAAAGTAATTACATGACGTTTATGTTGGCACACATGTCATAAATAAATTAAGACAACTCCTATGGCTCCTGCCGACTGTCATTCTCATTGACATGCAAGTCGTGATTCCTATTACAAGAACATGATCAATCTCATACATCACATATATCATTCATCACATCCTTTTGGCCATATCACATCACATGGCACCTGTTGCAAAAACAAGTTAGACGTCCTCTAATTGTGGTTGCAAGTTTTTACGTGGCTGCTATAGGTTTCTAGCAAGAACGTTTCTTACCTACGCCAAAAACACAATGTGATATGCCAATTTCTATTTACCCTTCATAACGACCCTTTTCATCGAATCTGATCCAACTAAAGTGGGAGAGACAGACACCCGCTAGCCACCTTATGCAACTAGTGCATGTCAGTCGGTGGAACCACTCTCACGTAAGCGTATGTGTAAGGTCGGTTCGGGCCGTTTCATCCCACGATGCCGCCGAATCAAAATAAGACTAGTAACGGCAAGTAAATTGACAAAATCAACACCCACAACAACTTGTGTTCTACTCGTGCATAGAAACTACGCATAGACCTAGCTCATGATGCCACTGTTGGGGAACGTAGCAGAATGTTAAAATTTTCTACGCATCACCAAGATCAATCTATGGAGTCATCTAGCAACGAGGGAGAGGGGAGTGCATCTACATACCCTTGTAGATCGCGAGCGAAAGCCTTCAAGAGAACGGGGTTGATGGAGTTGTACTCGTCGTGATCCAAATCACCGATGATCGAGCGCCGAACGGACGGCACCTCCGCATTCAACACACGTATGGTTGGGGAAGACGTCGCCTCCTTCTTGATCCAGCAAGGGGAAGGAGAGGTTGATGGAGATCCAGCAGCACGAAGACGTGGTGGTGGAAGCAGCGATGATCTCGGCAGGGCTTCGCCAAGCTCCAACGAGAGGGAGAGTTGTTACGAGGGGAGAGGGAGGCGCCAGGGACTTGGGTGCGGCTGCCCTCCCTCCCCTCCACTATATATAGGGCCCCTAGGGGGGGCCGGCCCTAGGAGATCCCATCTCCAAGGGGGGCGGCGGCCAAGGGGGGACTTGCCCCCCAAGTCATGTGGGGTGCCCCCACCCCTAGGGTTTCCAACCCTAGGCGCAGGGGGAGGCCCATGAGGGGCGCTCCAGCTGACCAGGGGCTGGTTCCCCTCCCACTTCAGCCCATGGGACCCTCCGGGATAGGTGGCCGCACCCGGTGGACCCCCGGGACCCTTCCGGTGGTCCCGGTACAATACCGGTTACCCCCGAAACTTTCTCGGTGGCCGAAACTAGACTTCCTATATACAATTCTTCACCTCCGGACCATTCTGGAACTCCTCGTGACGTCCGGGATCTCATCCGGGACGCCGAACAACTTTCGGGTTACCGCATACTAATATCTCTACAACCCTAGCGTCACCGAACCTTAAGTGTGTAGACCCTACGGGTTCGGGAGACAGGCAGACATGACCGAGACGACTCTCCGGTCAATAACCAACAGCGGGATCTGGATACCCATGTTGGCTCCCACATGCTCCTCGATGATGTCATCGGATGAACCACGATGTCGAGGATTCAAGTAATCCCGTATACAATTCCCTTTGTCAATCGGTACGTTACTTGCCCGAGATTCGATCGTCGGTATCCCAATACCTCGTTCAATCTCGTTACCGGCAAGTCACTTTACTTGTACCGTAATGCATGATCCCGTGACCAAACACTTGGTCACATTGAGCTCATTATGACGATGCATTACCGAGTGGGCCCAGAGATACCTCTCCGTCATACGGAGTGACAAATCCCAGTCTCGATCCGTGTCAACCCAACAAATACTTTTGGGGATACCTGTAGTATACCTTTATAGTCACCTAGTTACATTGTGACGTTTGGTACACCCAAAGCACTCCTACGGCATCCGGGAGTTACAGATCCCATGGTCTAAGGAAATGATACTTGACATTGGAAAAGCTCTAGCAAACGAACTACATGATCTTGTGCTATGCTTAGGATTGGGTCTTGTCCATCACATCATTCTCCTAATGATGTGATCCCTTAATCAATGACATCCAATGTCCATAGTCAGGAAACCATGACTATCTATTGATCAACGAGCTAGTTAACTAGAGGCTCACTAGGGACATGTTATGGTCTATGTATTCACACATGTATTATGATTTCCGGATAACACAATTAGAGCATGAATAATAGACAATTATCATGAACAAGGAAATATAATAATAATCATTTTATTATTGCCTCTAGGGCATATTTCCAACAGAAACTTAGTATCTGCAGCAAAGTGTTTAGTAGCAAAGTAATATGATAGTGGTGGTAGCGGCAACAAAAGTAAAGACAGCTAAAGTAATGTTTTTGGTATTTTGTAGTGATTGTAATAGTAGCAGCAGGAAAGTAAATAAGCGAGAACCAGTATATGGAAAACTCGTAGGCACCGGATCAGTGATGGATAATTATGCCGGATGCGGTTCATCATGTTACAGTCATAACATAGGGTGACACAGAACTAGCTCCAATTCATCAATGTAATGTAGACATGTATTCCGTATATAGTCATACGTGCTTATGGAAAATAACTTGCATGACATCTTTTGTCCTACCCTCCCATGGCAACGGAGTCCTATTGGAAACTAAGGGATATTAAGGCCTCCTTTTAATAGAGAACCGGAACAAAGCATTAGCACATAGTGAATACATGAACTCCTCAAACTATGGTCATCACCGGGAGTGGTCCGGATTATTCTCACTTCGGGGTTTCCGGATCATAACACATAGTAGGTGACTATAGACTTGCAAGATAGGATCAAGAACTCACATATATTCATGAAAACATAATAGGTTCAGATCTGAAATCATGGCACTTGGGCCCTAGTGACAAGCATTAAGCATAGCAAAGTCATAGCAACATCAATCTCAGAACATAGTGGATACTAGGGATCAAACCCTAACAAAACTAACTCGATTACATGATAAATCTCATCCAACCCATTACCGTCTAGCAAGCCTACAATGGAATTACTCACGCACGACTGTGAGCATCATGAAATTGGTGATGGAGGATGGTTGATGATGACGACGGCGACGAATCCCCCTCTCCGGAGCACCGAACGGACTCCAGATCAGCCCTCCCGAGAGGTTTTAGGGATTGGCGGCGGCTCCATATCGTAAAACGCGATGATTTCTTCTTTATGATTTTTTTCTCTCCGAAAGCAAATATATAGAATTGGAGTTGGCATCGGAGGTCATCCAGGGGGCCCACGAGGTTGGGGCGCGCCCTAGGGGGGGCGCCCCCCACCCTCGTGAGAAGGGTGTGGGCCCCCTGGTCTTCATCTTTGGCGAGGATTTTTTATTGTTTTTTCTAAGATGTTCCGTGGAGTTTCAGCTCATTCGGAGAATATTTGTTTTCTGCACATAAAACAACACCATGGCAATTCTGCTGAAAACAGCGTCAGTCCGGGTTAGTTCCATTCAAATCATACAAGTTAGAGTCCAAAACAAGGGCAAAAGTGTTTGGAAAAGTAGATATGACGGAGACGTATCAACTCCCCCAAGCTTAAATCCTTGCTTGTCCTCAAGTAATTCAGTTGACAAACTGAAAGAAAGAAAGAAAAACTTTTACAAACTCTGTTTGCTCTTCTTGTTGTAACTATGTCAAGCCAGCATTCAAGTTTTCAGCATAGATCATAACTAACCGCATTTGCAATAATTCTCAGGTCTCATGATTACTCATATATTTAGCAAAATCAACTAGCAAGTCATAATAATAAATCTCGGATGACAACACTTTCTCAAAACAATCATAATATGGTATAACAAGATGGTATCTCGCTAGCCCTTTCTGAGACCGCAAAACATAAATGCAGAGCACCTTTAAAGATCAAGGACTGACTAGACATTGTAATTCATGGTAAAAGAGATCCAATCATAGTCATACCCAATATAAATTAACAGTGATGAATGCAAATGACAGCTGTGCTCTCCAGCTAGTGCTTTTTAATAAGAGGGTGATGACTCAACATAAAAGTAAATGGATAGGCCCTTCGCAGAGGGAAGCAAGGATTTGTAGAGGTGCCAGAGCTTGGTTTTGAAATAGAGATAAATTGCATTTTGAGCAGTATACTTTCATTGCCAACATAGCAACTAAGAGATGGCGATATCTTCCATGCTAAACACATTATAGGCGGTTCCCAAACAGAATGGTAAAGTTTATACTCCCCCTCCACCAACAAGCATCAATCCATGGCTTGCTCGAAACAACGAGTGCCTCCAACATACATCAGGTCCCAGGGGGAGTTTTGTTTGCAATTAATTTTGATTTAGTTTGCATGAAGCATGGGACTGGGCATCCCGGTGACCAGCCATTTTCTCGTCAGTGAGGAGCGGAGTCCACTCCTCTTGAGAATAAACCGCCTAAGACGGAAGATAAGGACAGCCTTGGTTGATACATGAGCTATTCGAGCATACAAAACAGAATGTTTATTTGAAGGTTTAGAGTTTGGCACATACAAATTTACTTGGAACGGCAGGTAGATACCGCATATAGGAAGGTATAGTGGACTCATCTGGAATAACTTTGGGGTTTAAGGGATTGGATGCAGAAGCAGTATTCCCACTTAGTACAGGTGAGGGCTAGCAAAAGACTGGGAAGCGACCAACTAGAGAGCGACAACAGCCATGTACATGCATGAAAATTAATAAACATTGGATGCAAGCATGAGTAGGATATAATCCACCATGAACATAAATATCGTGGAGGCTATGTTGATTTGTTTCAACTACATGCGTGAACATGTGCCAAGTCAAGTCACTTAAATCATTCAAAGGAGGATACCACCCCATCATACCACATCATAATCATCTCAATAGCATGTTGGCACACAAGGTAAACCATTATAACTCATAGCTAATCAAGCATGGCGCAAGCAACTATGATCTATAATTGTCATTGCAAACATATTTATTCATAATAAGTTGAATCAAGAACGAGGGACTCATCATATTTACAAAAACAAAAGAGGTCGAGTTCATACCAGCTTCTCTCATCTCAGTCAGTCCATCATATATCATCATAATTGCCTTTCACTTGCACGACCGAACGGTGTGGATAATAATAAGAGTGTACGTGCATTGGACTAAGCTGGAATCTGTGAGCATTCAATAAACAGGAGAAGACAAGGCAATATGGGCTCTGGGTTAAATCAACAATAATGCATATAAGAGCCACTTCAACAATTTAATTATGGTCTTCTCCTACTGACCCCCAAAGAAAAGAAAAGAAATAAAACTATTTACATGGGAAAGCTCCCAACAAGCAAAAGAAGAACGCGAAATATTTTTGGGTTTTCTTTTTAATTATTACTACTACAGCAGAAAAATAAACTACTACTAATTTTCTTGGTTTTTCTTAAAGTTTAACAAACACACAAGAAGAAAGCATGAAAAAGAAAATAAACTAGCATGGATATTACAGTGAAAAAGTATGAGCACCGACATCTAGCAATGAGTGTGTGTGAACATAAATGTAATGTCAGTGAGAAATACATACTCCCCCAAGCTTAGGCTTTTGGCCTAAGATGGTCTATGGCCACGGCTGGCCTGGCAGATATCCATAATAATAGTTGTTAGGGTCGTACTGTGACGAGGAGGAATAGTTGGGATCATACTGTGATGAAGAAGAAGACTCCGACTGCCACTGGCTGACAGTCATCTCTGGATCACAAGAATAAACAGATTGTCATGGAGGCTCATCTTGTGGCTCCTGTCACTACAAAAAAAAGACACATCCGTGACATTTTGGGCCGAACGAAATTTTTTTCTATCATACATATGACACTTCTATGACGATAATTGTGACAAAACCCGGTATCATCATAGATGTGGTGGGCTCCTACTTCTATGACAAAAAATCATGACAGAAAATCGGCTTTTCGTCCTGGGCGGGCTGGAAACGCAGCTGCATGACATTCTTTGGGCCGTCCATGACGGAAAAAACCATGGTACAAGCGAGGGGGAGGAAAATTTCGGGGAGTTCCCGGTTATGGTGGGAGGTCGGGGGCCGAGCAATGCGCGTTTCTCTCGTACACGTACACACGTGTGTGCGAGGCGTTGGCTCTAACTGAACCCCAGCGAGGCGTTGGGCTCTAACTGAACCCGAGCGATTGCACTGCAGGCTACGCGTTACTGAACCCGAGCGATCGATCGATGGCTGTTAACTGACCCCGATCGAGCGATTCCTTGGCTACTGCTGCTATCTGAAGCTGATCGATGGGATGAATAGTGAGTGTTGCGGGGGGGGGGGGGGGGTTGGATGAACAGTGAGCGGTGGCATTGCCCTGGATGAACAAGACCCCGTGGTGTGGTGGAGGGCTGGATGAACAGTAGATGGTGGAGGGGTGCCCGTGGAGTGGTGGATGAACAGGACCCCGTGGTGTGGAGGGCAGGATGAACAGTAGACGGTGGAGGGGTGGTTGAACAGGACCCCGTGGTGTGGAGGCCTGGATGAACAGTAGACGGTGGAGGGGTGGTTGAACAGTAGCCGGTGGAGTAGCGCGCGGTGGAGGCTGGATGAACAGGAGCCCGTGGAGGCTGGAGGAGGTCGACGGTGGATGAACAGTAGCTCGTGGAGGCTGGAGGGGGTCGACGGTGGAGATGAACAGTATCCCGTGGAGTCCCATTTTGCGGTACGCCACACCCCTCCCGATGAACAGGACCCCCGTTTCGACCGTAGTGCTCCAACACAAGTCTGTTTCCTCCGTTTTGCGGTTCGCCACACCCCTCCCGATCAACAGGACCCCCGTTTCGACCGTAGGAGGTCTGTTTCCTCCGTTTTGCTGTACGGCACACCCCTCCCGATTAACGGGACCCCCGTTTCGACCGTAGGAGGTCCGTTTCCTCCATTTTGAGGTAAGCCACACCCCTCCCGATCAACAGGACCCCCGTTTCGACCATAGGAGGTTTGTTTCCTCCGTTGTGCGGTATGCCAGGCCTCGTTTCATCGCGTCTTCTGTCCAAGCCCTCCCAATGAACAAGACCACGCATTCCGTTCCGACCCATGAACACGACGACGACGCTGTTTCTTTGTTCTGACACAGCCATGTACACGAGCCCTCGTCGTACGTATGCACGAGTAGGCGTTCGAGACCCCGCCCGTATGTACACATACCTGGCTGTATTTTCTTTCTTGCACCCTGGCCACTGTACGTATGTGTACATGCTACGTGCGCGCCTCTACTACGACACGTGCGCACCTCTACTACGACATGTGCGTGCCTCTACATCGACCAGTATGTACATACATGTTCGCGACCAGAATGTCAACGCTATGTACGCTTCGACCAGGTGGGTCCCGACTGTCAGGCACTTCCTTGCCTGCGAAGATGTAGCTGGTGGGTCCCAGCAGTCAGGGGGCGATTTGTTTTTTTTTGCCTGGACGCACTTCCTTGCGTGCGAAGATGTAGCTAGTGGGTCCCAGTAGTCGGGGGGCTGGTGGGTCCCAGCAGTAAGGGGGCGAATCGTTTTTGTTTTTTTTGCCTGGACGCACTTCCTTGCGTGCGAAGATGTAGCTGGTGGGTCCCAGTAGTCAGGGGGTGAATCGTTTTTTTTTGCCCGGACGCACTTCCTTGCGTGCAAAGGTGTAGCTGGTGGGTCCCAGCAGTCAAGGGGGGAATGTTTTTTTCGCGAAATATGATGGACCGTCCGGTGGGTCCCTGCTGTCAGGTGGAGGAATCATTATTTTCCGCATAATAAGGAGGCACTTCCTTGCTGCCGCCGTGGACCCAGCTGTCAACCTCTCCACGTACAGTCCACGTCCGATGGAAGTCGTTCCTTGACCACGTTGACCACGCCGCGCCGAGAGCACCAGGGCGCTGGACGACTGCGAGGCCTAGGAAGGGGACGACGGGGAGCCGGGAAAGACGCGGCAGCGGAAGCCCGCGCGCGCGGAGAGGAGTACGAGGGTTCACTGGTTCGGCTGCGGTGTGAGGCTACCGTCGCCGCAGGGCCTGGCCAGCGGTGGGAATAGTAGGGGGCGATGAGGCCTCCGCAGCAGCACAACCGGCCATGGGAGGCAGGAGCATGCGGCACGACCGGCGCTGCTTTGGGCGGCTGGAGCAAGAAGACCAGAGGTTGAAGAAGCACTACGGCCGTTGGATGGACATAGTATGGTCAGTGGAGCTAGAATCGTTCATATTGACTAAAGTTGACAAAGGCCCCCGTCCTAGTCAACTTAGTAGGCCCACAAGTTAGCCTCCCACCATGGTGGGTCCCGGCTAGCAGGGGAAGTATTCATTTTTTTTGTGCGTAATAAGGAGGAACTTCCGGTGGGTCCAAGCTGACAGCGGGGGGAACGTTTTTTTTGCGAAATACGCTGGCCCGTCCGGTGGGTCCGAGCAGTCAGGGGGGAAACGTTTTTTCGCGAAATAAGGTGGCCCGTCCAGTGGGTCCCTACTGTAAGGTGGAGGAATAATTATTTTGCGCGTAATAAGGAGGCACTTCCTTGCGGCCGCCTGGACCCAGCTGTCAGCCTCTCCATGTACAGTACTCTTCCGATGAAAGTTGGTCGTTGACCATGTTGACCACGCCGCGCCGAGAGCACCAGTGCGGTGGTTTGAACAACGGCGAGGCCTAGGAAGGGGATGACGCGGAGCCGGGGAAGACGCAGCAGTGGAAGCCCGCACGGAGAGGAGTACGAGGGTTCACTGGTTCAGCTACGGTGTGAGGCTGCCGTCGCCGCAGAATAACAGGGGGTGTGGGTGAGTAGAGGGATGGCCTGGCCAGCGGTGGGAGTAGTAGGGGGCGGTGAGGCCTCCATCGCATCACAGCTGGCCACGGGAGGCAGGTGCACGAGGCACGACCGGCGCTGGTTTGGGCGGCTGGAGCAAGAAGACCAGAGGTTGAAGAAGCACTACGGCCGTTGGATGGACATCGTACGGTCACTGGAGCTAGAATCATGCATATTGACTAAGTTGACAAAGCCCTCCGTCCCCGTCAACTTAGTAGGCCCACAAGTCAGTCTGCCACTATACTGGGTCCCAGCTAACAGGGCGAGTATTCATTTTTTTTGTGCGTAATAAGGAGGCACTTCCTTGCGTGTGAAGATATAGCTGGTGGTTCCGAGCTGTCAGCGGCGGTAACGTTTTTTTCGCGAAATACTGAGGCGCTTTCGGTGGGTCCCAGATGTCAGGTGGAGGAATCATTATTTTGCGTGTAATAAGGAGGCATTTCCTTGCGTGCGGCCGTGGACCCAGCTGTCGGCCTCTCCACCTAAAGTCCACTTCAGATGCATGTTGGTCGTTGACCACGTTGACCAAGCCGCGCCGAGAGCACCAGGGCGGTGGACTACGGCGAGTCCTAGGAAGGGCACGACATGGAGGCAGGGAAGACTCAGCAGTTGTTTCCCACGCGGAGGGGAGTATGACCGTACGAGGGTTTACTAGTCCGTCTGCCGTCATCGGAGAATAACAGCAGGTGTGGGTGAGTAGAGGATGGCTAGGCCAGCGATGGGAGTACAGTGGGGCGGTGAGGCCTGCGCGGCAGCAGAGCCGGCCGCAGGGAGAAGGGAGCAGGCAGTCCCGCTGGCGCCTGTTTGTTTGAGCGGCTGGAGCAGGAAGAGCAGAGATTGAAGAAGCACGACGGCCGTTGGATGGCCATCCAATAGTCACTGCTTGTGCGTCAACCTTTTTTTTAGGAAAGCCTCAAATCTGTGGGAAACAGCATACAGCCCATCTACCATTATTTCTAATAATTTACAGCCCATTTGCTAATTATTAAGGTTTTTTGGAGCCCATATTCTTTTTGTTAGCATTACAGCCCATATTGTGGCCACGGTTAAAAAACTATACGAAATTTTGCATATTTCGGTGCGGTCCGAACTGATTTTAATCCCGAAATTTCGACTCACATTCAAACTGATTTTAAAAATAAATGTATATCAATATAAATCCAACAAATTCTCCATGCATAAAAATTAATGTAATTTAAAATCTCGAAATGAAAAAAAGATATTTGAAACTAATTGCCGGTTTGATGTGTTTTAAAAATGTACATCCCATTTCTCATTACTGATCGGCCATTTTCTCGGCCAGCCGAATGAAAGCTCTCCTCGTCTTGAAAGATTTGCAGCCCAACAGGCCTGACAAAGTGACTTCCTTGGCAAATCACAAAAAAAACTGGGGTGTGGCCGTGGACCCAGCTGTCAGCCTCTCACCGTACAGTACTCTTTCGATGGAAGTCGTTCCTTGACCACGTTGACCACGCCGCGCGGAGAGCACCACGGTGGTGGACGACGGCGAGGCCTAGGAAGGGGACGACGCGGCAGTGGAAGCCCGCGCGGAGAGGAGTACGAGGGTTCAATGGTTCGGCTGCGGTGTGAGGCTGGTGTCACCGCAGGGCCTGGCCAGTGGTGGGAATAGTAGGGGGCGGTGAGGCCTCCGCGGCAGCACAGCCGGCCACGGGAGGCAGGAGCATGCCGCACGACCGGCGCTGCTTTGGGCGGCTGGGGCAAGAAGACCAGAGGTTGAAGAAGCACTACGGCCGTTGGATAGACATCGTTGACCATGCCGTGCCGAGAGCACCAGGGCGGTGGACGACGGCGAGGCCTACGAAGGGAACGACACGGAGTCGGGGAAGACACGACAGTGGCTATCCACGCGGTGGAGAGTACGAGGGTTGACTGGTTCGGCTGCCGTCGCCGGAAAATAACAGGAGGTGTGGGTGAGTAGAGGGATAGACAGGCCAGGGATGCGAGTATGATGGGGCCGTGAGGCCTTCCCGGCAGCACTACCGGCTACGGGAGGCGGGAGCAGGCGATTCCGACGGCGCTGGTTTGGGCGGCTGGGGCAGGAGGATCAGAGACTGAAGAAGCACGATTGCCGTTAGATTGACATCTAACGGTCTGACGCTGGTAGAGTCGATTGTTGACTAAGTTTCTTTTTTGAGAAACCTTGTGTACGCATGAACTTAGTAGGCCCACAAGTCAGCCTCCAAATCTGTGGTAGACAATATAAAGCCCATTTGCTATTTTTTTATAATTTGCAGCCCATTTGCTAATTCTTAAGTAATTTATTATAGCCCATTTTCTGCCTAGGACCACAGTCAAAAAGTCCTACCTTATTTTGCATATTTTGGTGGAGTCCGAACTGTTGTAATCCCGAAATGATAAACATTTTTTAAAGAACTTATTGATTTGCCGAAAAATCGTTTTGTTTTTGTAAGCAAATAAGACATGGGACAAATTTAGTTGGTTTAAGGGAAAACCAGTGGTAAAAAAATCAGCGCTGGGTGGAAAAAAACAACAAAAATAAGGATGTATATATGAAAAGGGAATTTCATGTGTTTTCAATATAATGATACGTGTATACGAACTAGTAAAACTATAGGTAGAGCTTAGAAAATGGATGTAGGACATGCGTTTCAAGAGGAAAATAGAACTGGGCTGTGTGTTTGATTCAGTAATAAAACTGCCTGTGGTGTTGTAAGACAAAATATAACTAACGCTGGTGGGCCAGAGGCTAGTAGATACCTGCTGGATCTTTGTGCCCCATTGTCGTCATGGGCTGGGCCTGTTAACAACAAAACAACCTTGGCAATCTATAGCCCAGTTGAAACTTGCTCGACCTGAAAAAACAATATACGTGCTCAATAAACAAGAGAATTTTGCAAGTACAGACTGATAACTGGGATGCAGCACGGATATTGTTTTTTATCGTGATAATAAGTGCATGCACTTGTTTCGAAAAAATTGGAGAACTGGGAATTCGAACGGCGGGTGCTTATGCTACCCATCAAATAAAAATCAGGTGCCTGAAAATTCGTTTCGAAAAAAATGATTCAGCTTTTTATCCACGTCGACCCTCGGCATGATGGTTGGAAGCAAATGCAAGTTCATACCAAAAGATCGTTAACAACAATACCAACTTGCGGACGACAAGGTAGTACAACTACCAATACCAAACTAACTTATAATCTTTTTACTCCTGGACCTAGTGTTCGTCTGGTAGAAAATCTTGCAGAGGACCAGCTCCCGCTCCTTCTCTTGCTCCAGGTCCCCGAGGTGGTACTGGTGCATCACCTAGTTGGTCCTCTGCTGGTCGAAGTTCTTGTTGGTGTGCAGCACCAGAACCTTTTTTGCTGCCCGTCTGCCGGCCGTTGACCATCACCGGCATGGTATTGCCGGTCTTGTGCCACATCGCATGCATGCCGCACTCCGACTGTATCTTGTGACGCGTCCACGCGCCCCTTTTGAACGCCCTGGAATTCCGCTGGAAGAAATGCTTCCTTAGGCCACTCAGTATGATACCTGCAGTATTGTGGAATACAGGTTTTAGTGTACCTAGTTGGCATTTTTATAACATCTTTGGCATGCTGCAGTCACTTGTTTCACTTTTTATTAACTGTCTTGTAATTGCTTCACCAGGTCTGCATGTAAAAAGAAAAATAGAGCTATAAACAAAGGAATATGTTTGTGCAAGTAGACGGCCGATCGGTGTCTTACCTGGAAGTTTATCAGGTTGGGTGTAACATATGCCATGCTCGCTGTCGATGGTTGGTATGAACAAATCGATGAGAGACTGAAATCTCGCGCTGTCAGCACTCACTTTGGCCTCAAGTTTCTCAGGTTGGGCCAATCCTTCTTCGAATTTCATCGGTAATTCCAGAATACCTGAACACGCTGCCGGGATTCTTGTGTCACCTCACGCGCAGCGTGTTGTCACGTCAATTCAATGTGTGGACATGATGAATAATTTGACCGACGTATACTAGTACTGCTACTGTACTACTTGCTAGTCGTATTTAGTGTCACAATTTATACATAGGTTTAACTAACAAGTACGCACTAGAAGCCTAACTGATATATGTATATATATATATGGCTTCTGCACAACATCTCCATCATCATTATCAGTACATCCTACGCAGGTGAGTTAGGATGCACTTGATCCCATGAAGGTATCTATCCTTCAAACCAGGGAGTGCTTCAATTCTACTAGTACTACTACTAGGATATACCATCCTTCGGAGTGTAAATAGTTACACCGATGACATCTGGGTCTACCACAACAGGGCCCATATGTCAGTTAATGGAGGACAGAGGTGCGTAGGCGTATTTGCGGAAGCGTGCTCTACTAGCAAACATGATGGCAGTACTGGGTAAGGCTGATTTAGTAACACCAACACGCTGGTTCAGCTTATTAATTACGTGTCCCATCTGCTGCAGCGTGTATTGTCACTTCACTACAAAGACTAGTTGAATAGTTCTCTCTAACCGAGATGGGGAATAAATGGATCGCGAGGACTTCCTTTCTACAGTATCCCTATGCCTCATTTTGCTCCGTACCTAGTCACTTGTTGAAATCTGTAGAAAGACAAATACTCCTTATTTGAGAACGGAGGGAGGCTTTTACTCTGTACTACTCCCTCCGTTCCAAAATAGATGGCTCAACTTTGTACTATATTTGGGAACAGAGGGATTATCACCATATGGAGGGAACAGATGAAGCTTGAAATATGAACATATCAATGGGAGGGAGTAAGCCCCATGCATGCATGCATGCAACATGCAACACTCACACGTACACATGGACGCACGCAACACTCACGCACCCATGTGGCACACAGCACACGACACAACACACACGCTCACGCTCAAGTGCTCAACCTACTCCCTACGTCCGTGAAAGACTATACATTTAGAGATTTACACATTGACCAGGGCATAATTAACGCCCAAAAGTAGCAGGCTAATGTGTGCATGCGACCATTGAGATAAGAATATTAAATGAAGGTCGTTGCATGATGTAATTAAGGATAGACATGTAGCCTATACCTATAGCACAAGTTGGTGCATTAGTCAATCAATATCGATTTAGTAGATTAAAGGCTAAATGCATTGGAAGTGTAGATGTACATAATGTAGTACACTCTTTGTTGGAAGACCGAGGGAGGACATGTGCATGCACTCACATGCACAGCCAGGGCGGTTCACGCGGAAGGGTTGGACTCGTGTCGCGCCTGCATAAAGTTTTGTTTAACTAATTTCTTTGCTCTGATAACTTATAGGTGGGACCCAGAAACCAGGTGACAATTTAACCAGTCAACAAAGTGCCACGTCGACTATGTGGCCGGTCAGTAGGGTGCAATACGGTGCTCTACGATGAGCTAGTGATCGCATAATCACCGCAAAACTATATATAGTGACCATAAAGAGCGTACTATTACATACGTTGACCGCCTGTGTATTTTTCTCGTTTCAAATTAAGCCATATTAATCGGAAAGGACGCAGTATGGACTATTACTACTAGTACTAGTACTTCTTTGATGTGTCCCGTCAACTCGCCGAACGAGGAGAAGCTTGCTTACTACGCCTCTCCCTCGCCCATGCGCGCGGTGGTTCGTAGGACGAGGAGAGGGTTTTGATTACAGCACCCTCTCCCTCTCCCTCGCCCTCGCCCTCGCGGTGGACTTGCAGCAGTTCAATCGGTGTCAGATTGCCAGAAGCATATTGTACTGTAGTATCATCATTGTTGGACCTTCCGAAGAGGCGAAGAGCCAAGTGCAAGGTTCACACGAGTACGAACTGTTGAACCTCCCAAAGAGGCAAAGAGCCAAGCGCAAGGTTTTATAGGAGTTGTCGTCCTAGTAGGAGTGTACTAGTAAAACTATAGCGAACGATGCTACTGTATGATGCCGCCACGTCACGTATATCCAAAGTTGTGTCACCTTTTTTTCTCAAAGAGCGTGTTGGAGCCTGTGCAACAACCACACAAGTTGCATGTAGACATAACACATTTACTAGTAATAAATTCTAAAGGACAAATGCAAGTATGCCACACAAGTTCATCTCCAACTCATGTGATAAATTTGTGCAAGACTAGTCTACATATATTCATAGCGCTACCGTTCACAATTACCGTACTCCACTTACACGTTATCGATGGGCTACATGTCCTCCTCCAGGTTCCAGTCCGAGGTGTTCTTCATGGATGGCACGATCCATAGCGGTGGGCAACGGGAATCATTGTCGCTGCTTTCTAGTCTGGTTCCACACGATGGAGACTCATCCAAGCTGAAGCGGCATAAATCAGGGATAGCGTGTCCCAGCATGTCATTCATCCGGCGGTGCGCACTGAAGACACAACCATGCTTCATGAACGGCAGGCCTTCCGTGTCGTGCACGGAAGGTGGCATCCGCTTCACAATGGGGTAGCTGTCCTCAATGAAAAGCGAGTACTCTCCAAGAGTGTTCCTCGGCACCCACGTAGCATCACGGGGGTCGAACTCGGCGCCGTTCATCTGGTACACGCGACATCCCAGATCTGGACGCATGGTGACGTACATAGTCAAGGTCCATGCATAATAATGTTGTGCTCAAATGTGTCGGTCAGTAATACTGTGCAGCAAATAGTACTACTCCGGTATAGAGGAAGTAAAATAACCGGCTTATTGTATATAGCCACTCTTGGCTACATGGATGAGATAGTAAGACATGGAAAAACAAAAATGGTGGCAGCTAGTGGGTTCAAGTCTTCAAGGTCCTAGCTAGCTATACGCGTCCTCCAAGGTAAAAAGTACTCCTACTAGTACTACAAAGTATACTACTAGTACAACAATGAAAGAGAAGGCAAGAGGGTTAAAAAAATGGAATACCTGGGTAGACGGTGACGGTTCGATCGTGGTAGATTATGTGACCATGTTGCACATCAGTGGTACCATGGGTAACGACTGCTAAGATAGTTGATCCCAATATGCCAAAGTCAGCTACAAGGTTCCAGGTTAGACCAAATCGCGGATGCAAATGCACATCCAGGATCAGCAATCTTATTTTGATCGGGGGATGACTGGTCCCTGCAATATAATGCAGTACCGTTAGGGATGCAAATGATGGTTTGTGCATTCCGTTTGTAATCTCCCGTACCGTAGGATGTCAACCAGATGAAACAAGTCCCCTGGCTTGTCACCGCGAAGATGCGGCCTAGATGGCGCACGACGTCTTCGAACATGTAGGGATACAAATCTGCCGCCACCAACATGCGCCAGCCTCTGCCGTTACTGCCTCCTGCATTGATGGCAATCCTTATGTCGAACACCGCGATGAGATAGTAATCATCGTAGCCGCGTCGCTTTGTCGGCGGGTCCGCAATTGATATCTTCTTCAATCTCATGTAGGCATCATCATACGTATTCTTGCCCAGCCAGTCTGGAAGGCCGATCCCAATGGTGGAGAAGGGGTCTACCGGAACGGCCGCACTGCTGTGGATGTTATGCAAAATCATGGTGGTATCCGGCCGGAGGTATGCAAGCCAATCTTCGTTGGCACCGACCCAGACCTATATATAAGACAGTGGGCAGCGGAAAAATTATGGGATGGAAATGGAATAACTAAGTACTACATGATCAAACTCCATTACTGACCTTCTCATCGGACAAAATCCGACTACCTCTCAACGTCATCAACTCTAGCGGAGTCAACGTGCAACCATGGCCAGGGAGGGGTGGATTGTTCGAAGAATTGTCCCATAGAAGAACCTTCTCCTCGAGGACGCATGGAAGACCAACAAGCCTGGCCTTTTCCCAAGCCTTTTTAAGCAGCGTCTTGAAAAGTTGGTGCAGGAAGCATCGAGTCTTGTGGCGGTGAGGACGTCGGAGCGGCGTGCGATTTCTCCCAGAGAATCGTCGTCCAAGGTCTCCCAGCCCCGACGAGGAGGAGAACCGCCTGGCGAGTCCATGGGAGCAGCGACGAACTTCCTTCTCTTCGGGGGGAGGGGAACTGGTGAGGAGGAGATAAGAGCGTAGTAACCGCAGGGCCTTGTCCCTTCCAACTGTAGATCGTTCCTCAGCGAAGGGGTGAGGCTATTATTTACTACTCTAAATAATAGCACTAGTAAGAAATTTTTCGCACTAGGTAGTAGTTTTTGGTACCATGGAGTACTAGTACTAGCATTATGGAACGTTATGGGGTTGCATTATACTGTAAATAATAGCACTAGTAAGAAATTTTTGGCACTAGGTAGTAGTTTTTGGCGTGGATTAAGAAATTTTGGGTATGTTTTTGCCATTTTTTGTACACGCCAACTAGTGCCAAAAAACGCCGTACATTATGTGACGGAGGAGTACGTACTCGTACTGTAGCAGTACTAGTACTACTTTTCTCAACTACTCCTCAAAAAAGCACCCAATTAATGCTCTTGTTTTCCTCAAAAAAGTATGTTTACCAATGCATTAATTGCAATGCATGCATGCATAAATTACATTCATTGGTCAATTTTCTCTTAATACTTGCATGCAATGATTTAATGCACCTTGGAAACTGAACATGTGATGGGAAACAACCAAATTGAGCCTTATAAAATGGAAAAACTAAAATTTTGAGATGAGCCCTATAAACTGGAAAGGAGGGAGTACTATACTTCTAGTCTAGTCTTGTATAGTGCACCAGTTTTGAACTCTTGAATCTCAGTGCCAAGGAGCTACAGTTGGAAGTGGAGGGTACTACTATTATCTAGAACCATTGTTGTACTATCAATGCAGGGGAAGTACACCTGCGTAGTGGCCTAGTGGGTACTCTCGGTGCTCTACTCAGCCGCTCCTCTCACGTAGCTGGCCTACTCAGCCGCTCCTCTCACGCACACACTAGCAGCCTGTTTATCAGTGATGGTTACTGCGGGGCAGAACATTTGAGTTATTTGATACAGCAAGACTAGGCTTTTTGCTTCCATTTGTGGAGGTGTAATGGATCTCGTCGAACTTTGTTAGTAGTTCCTTCTTTATGAATGAGATGAAGCAAAGCTTTTGCCTCCGTTTCAAAAAAACACGTCAAGAGGAATTTCTTTTATAGTAGAGCCGATAATGGAGTGAAGTCCATGCATGCAACTCCACAAGCTACAGAGTAGTAGTAGAGCACTTTACGTACAGGGCCATATTGCACAGTTCCCAATACCCCGCCAGGCTTTTCCGGCTCCTCGGGCTTAATTGGGAGGCGCTAGTTTAAATATGCTACTAGCTGGAAGCTGCAAGCGAGGTGCTGCTAGGGCGAGCATGTGAGCCATGGGATGCTGGGAAGGAAAACCCGTTCATGTGGCTAGGCTGTCCAGACTCCAGTGCACCCAGATTGTGGGGCCGCACGTCCGTTTGACTTCAAAACTCAAACTACTCGTGTAAAATATTAGCTCGCAGCGAAGTGTAGAACTCCCTCCATTCCGAATTACTTGTCGCAGGTATGGATGTATCTAGATGTATTTTAGTTCTAGATACATCCATTTCTTTGATGTATCTAGATAGTATACTATTTAAAAAAAGGCCGCCGTGCGTTCGGCCGGGATCGAACCCACAAAATGAGGTATACACTCCCGCGACCACTAGTAGTACTCGTTGGAGTACAACACAACCTAGAATCGCCTTTTGTCGCTAGTAGTACGTACATTGTTCCTTACAAGAAACCCCTAAGAGCATGGTTAATAGTATAGCCAGCTGCTGGCTATAAGCCAGTTCCATGTCATCTACAGCCCATCTTATAGCCAACATGTAGTAGTAGTTTATTTCTTATAGCCCACTGACTCAGCTCTATTGTACTTGCTCTAATAATGTAAGAAACCACTAAAATGCCAAGAAACTACTACCACTTGCATACGTGTCAGACTTAAGATAAGACTACCTTATCAACCATTGTACTCCTCTTACCAACAAAAATCCTCGAGTGACCTCCTACCTCCGGCCCGTCCACCTAGTCATCCTCGGCCATGGGACGCAGCTACCGTCACCGGCAGAAGGCGAGGTCAAAACCGCCGGCGGTGCGGAGCCCATGTTGCGGCAGCCCGGATGCCAGATCCGCCCGGCACTCGCGGCCGCTAGCTAGCCAAGATAGGTCCGTCCAGCTGCTTGTCTGCAAGGTTTGCTAGCTGGATTGGCACGGCAGCACGGCAGCTTGCTCACGCGCGCCGCACTAAGGCCAGCCATCTGGCTCGAGCGAAGGCCAGCGCAGCGGCTTGCTCGCTCATGAGTCACGCTCGGGCCAGCCTGCCAACCCGTGCGGAGGCCAGCGCGGCGTCTCGCCCGTCCGGCGGAGCGGCGGCCAACTCGCTCATCACCAGCACCACCGGCGAACACGCATCAGTACTGTTTGAAGTAATGTTCAGGAAAAATAATGATTTGAGGGGGAATAATAGGATAGAAGGTCAGATGTGGGTCCCTCGTGTCAACGGTCAAACAAAATGTGTTGGTTTAAGCTGCCTCGTCAGCACGGACATGTGGGCCAACCTGTCATAAATGGGTTAAAACGAACCTAATCGGTAGGAGTACTAGGTAGTTTTTGGCGTGGATTAAGAAATTTTGGGTATGTTTTTGCTATTTTTTGTACAATAGATTCCTCCTAGGGCTGGTTGAAAGTGGTAGTTTTTTGTTAAATACTCTACATATTGTAAGTAGGAGTGGAAGTTAAGCTTTGGAAGCCAGTAAGCAAGGCCAGTTACGTAGTGCATATGTGTACATGATTGAAAGTAAATATCAACCATGAGTGACTAATATCTTGATGGAAAACTCGAAACTATGGAATACTAGGAAAAGAAATGCATGGTTGGAAATACTAGCAATGTTCATGTTCGTTGCAACGAATCACAATTAGAATAATACGTATTCACAAACTTGGTACAAAACACTCTAATTTTGATATACATATGCCACTAGAGATATATTATGTTTCAATTAGAATATATTCCTTGGGCTGTTTTGGTGAGGTCAGGGAGGGATGTGGTTGGTTTTAAGATACTAATTATGGGTTTTTCTGCAAATTTCTAGACAAGTGGAATGTTGGTGAGAAAAGGCAACAACTTACCTCACAATCGTTCGATGTAGATCTAATGATCAGAAACGACAGATGGCAAACACACCAGCATCACCAACTTAGTCTTGTGTAGGAGTACTAGCAAGATCCGTGCATTGCACGGAACATCAAGATGCATTTTTTTATAAAACACTTGTTGTTATTGACCCTTGTGGGAGTAATCCCATGTGTAAAAACTAATGATATCTCGAGAAATATGAGATAAGGTGAAGAGGAGTGGGGTGTGGTGGTGGTTGGTGGTCGGACTGAGCGGACCAGGCCAGTTTGTTCCAGAGGCATCCTTTATTAATTGCTCAACAATGAGGTTTTGTTGGAGATAAGGATGAATGAGGGAAGGCCTTATCTACAAATGTGGAGAGGGGTGCGGGTATCTTTTAGTTTAATTTCCATCCGTCAGATATAGATCGAATGGTCTATATTGCAAGATGGCACACGTACCATCATCACCAACTCGGTTTTTTATAAGAGAAGAAATATAAGTATGGAGATACAAACGTATTATCGATACTTGCTTCCGTAAACTAGCATCTACATTCTATTCAACGCCTTGACATGTGGGGCCTTAGCACAATGACTTCTCGACTGTGTAAAACGAAGATTTTTCCGTCGCCGACAAGGAGGGGGTGACGGCGGCGCGCTTTTTGGCTTGCTCTAGTCCTAGTAGTCATACTAGGTGGTCTAAGAACGTGTAGATTTATTCTTTTTCACGTCTCGGGTTCACCGTACTGCCACGACTGTTCATGAATAGACGGTAAGTTATTCACGGGGAAACCCTTGTTGAGTGTGTTTGCGAGAGAGAGAGAGAGTGCGTGTGTGATATTTTAGAGACTGAGGCAATGATAACCGATTCTTTGTGTCTATGTGTGTGGAGGATAGAGAGAGACATGTACATGGGGATTTGTGTTGTGTAACGTGGAGACACATATACATAATTAGAGAGTGAGTGTGTGAGATACACATGCAGACATGAGGAGAGATGAGGATCCAGGTAAATGGGTGTTTGTGCGTGTCTGTGCACGCGTTTGTGTGTGAGAGGCAGAGAGTGCATGTGGAGTAGAGAGACCACTGATGATGTAAACCTAGTATAAGGGAAGGGGGGATGGTGTGACATGTGTAGTAGCGAGATAGCACGGGTGCGGGCGGGGGGAGCATACTATTTGGAAGAGACATCGAGTGTGTGTGTGGGAGAGGGGTGTGAGAGCGAGAGAAAGAGAGAGCTAGCGACGGAGAGAGAGCGAGTGAGAGGAAGAGAGGGGGCGAGAGGGGTCGTTCGTGTCCATAAATGGCGTATAGATAGGGAGACAATGTTGATGTTGTCCGAAATTGGCCTATGAACGGAGACGCAAGGGAAGCAAGTCATCGTGTGTGTGATAGGGACTTCATGAGAGATCTAGAATAGATGGTGTAGAGAACAATGTGCGAAATCGAGAACGATTATACATTAGGGAGCTATGCAAAGAGTCACGACATATATGTATACGGGGAAAGAGCTGGGGCGGGTCCGCATGTGGGAGAGATAGAAAGAGGAGAGTGGTGCACAAGGAGACAAAGTGTTCTTGTTTGCCATGGGGGTGGTGTGTGAGGTGAGTGCGCGAGAACCACATAACTAGGGAGATAGACGTTTGGGGGTGACATTTTGTGTGTATGGGAAATATACACTCTACATAGTGCGTGTGCTTGGGTAAGAGAGATAGCGGGAGACCTAGAGAGTGAGGGAAGAGATGTGTGCATGCTCGAGAGACAAAGTGATAGAGACCTATGTAGGGGTCCGGACTTTACAAGAGAGAGGGGTGTTAATGTGCTCGTGTGTTGGTGTTTGGGGGAGGGAATGACTTCTCTCTCTATGTGTGTGTGTGTGTGTGTGTGTTTGGTGGGGGGGGGGGGTTGACTTCAGATAAAGAGTGAGGTGTCTATATTTGAGGGACTTTAGCGTAATTGAGATATTGTGCACTCATGGTTGGTCAATTTGTTTCATAGTTTGCACTATGAGATAACGATAGTTTTGAACATGCGTGATATACCTTGATGTACCAGAATTACAAACCTAAGATTGGAATTTTGGAATTCGACTCCATCATTAGCTTTTGTAATTCATTTAAACGAAGGTACATTTTTTAAGCCGGGATTTCGTGATTTCAAATTCATATATCAAACCTAGAGATATACACATACGGGCATGTTCAAACTTATAATCATCCACTTTATTCATACACATACACATTTTTGCTTTGCTGTATTTGGGATAAACACATTTGGAATTTCATTTGAATTGGACCGTATGATGGTATTTGCTTGTAGTAGCTCAATGATCCATATTTGAATTGAATGGACAATCTAAGTTTCGAGTTGGAGACATTGATTTTCAAAACTTGCACATTTTTTTGCGTGCAAAACAAAAAAATTGTCGGGCATGATATCATAGTCGGCCGTACGAGAGCAGAATACTTATAATTTTAGGTGCCAAAAGCTTTCAAACTTCCCGCTCACATCAAAATATCACGCGCCCGAAAGTTTAGCCCTGCGATATTCCTGTTTTACCCCTGCCACATGAACAGAAAAGGGCTACTTTGGTAACTCCATTGTTTTCCCCTCTTTGCCCCCAACATTTTCCCCCAGAGCCCCTCCCCTTCCCCTCCCCGACCCCAACCATGGCAAGCCGCCGAATCTAGTCCTCCACCGCAACGGTGGACCTCACACCCCGCCCGATCTACCTTCCGCACCTTGGAACCCCCAACTACCAACTCACCACTTCACCGGAGCCGCTTCAGCGACTGGCTTGTCCACCGCTCCAGATCTCCTTGACCGCCATCATGGTCCACCGCACCGGATCTGCTTAACCGGCGCCCTCGTCCACCACAGCGTAGGCCCTTCACTGACTCCCTCGTCCGCCCCTTCGCTGGCCCTTCATACAAGCCCTCGTCCGCCGCAATAGATCCCCCTCACTGAAAGCACTGTACAACGCGCCCGCCGAAGCCTTCGTCCACTGGACCGGACCCGCTCCACAGACGCCATATTCAACTCCACCGGCCCTGCTTTACCGACACAGCAGCCTCATCAGGTTATTTCGATTTGTACCCCTTTCGGTTTTTCTCTTTATCGTGCAACTGTTCACTTACCATAGATGAGCTTTCTTGTATGTCGACAGGCGCCGCAACCGTAGCACCAGAGCCGCTTCAGCGACGGCGACAACCGGCCCAAACTCAACCGCAACACGAGCACCATCGACGATCCTTAGCTATCAAGTATGACAACGATACCCATACGCCGCCGAGAATCAGGTACTATTATCCAACGATCGGCGCCTACGTTCACTTTTCTAGCATAAGCAGCGCACCTTTGAATTTCTTTAGGGCATCATTCAGTTTTTCATGAGATGTGTTATTCTGCTTGCACCTGTAGGGCCATACTGCTGGCAGTGAACATGTTACATGTGCTAAATTACATACCAGTGCACATATAGTTAATATGCTTTAGTTTTGTTCTGATGCCACCTGTTGGTTCCATCAGACTGCTTAATGTTCTCTATGCTTTATTACACATCAGCAAACTAGCATGTGGTTCCGCTGCTTTTTGTTCGTTTTACCCTACATTTTCTGATGCTAGCTATTACATCACTACTCCGAGCCTCTGTTCATTACTTGTTTGTGTGTTCTTGATCTTCCCAAGTTGCATGACTAATTTGATGCTTCTATTAATTAGGGAGATGCCAACCCCTTCAAGCAAAATATTTGTTCTTTTGGGGCTGGCACCTCGAACAAGCATAAAAATATAGGGAAGCAGATATGCTCCCTCCGATTCTATTTACTCTGCGCATAACTCTTGACCCGCATACCAAGGAGGGCACTGGTTTAATTTTTCTGGACTAATTTGCCAATTAATTAGGGCAGAGGCGGATGGGGCGGGGCACAAAAGGAAACTAGTGCTAGGAATCGGCAACGCGCAGACTAATATGAGAAAACTGAGAAAAAGTTATACGCAAAGTAAAAAGAATCGGAGGGAGTATTGTCGTGTATGCACACACCCTTCTTTCATTAGTTTAGATGAACCATTGATGATCAATTCGAACCAGTGCATGCGATTAAAATTAATTTTACCTAAATAGATGGTGCAGAATAAACTACAACAACTAGATTTACAACCACGGGATGCTGACGATATCTTCAAAGAACATTGCAACAGAAGCTAGGCTTCATAGCAACATATGGTAAGCCAGTGTGTTTTAGTACATGTGAAATGTAATGCAAGTGGGCTTCTTTCTTGGCTTGTGCCCTCAACATGTAATCCTACCGAATTACAAATAGTTCAGTTGTCTGCTTTGCTGTATTGCTTGATTCGAATGCTTATTTGTTGTTACGCTATACCTGAGTTGGACAATATGTCAGCAGTGCCTGTTGTACTATCATAAAGAAATGCATGCCTATTTCACTTGAGTTCTTAACTTTTCCTCTCAACTTCATCACAAGACTGTCTTCGTAGTTTATATGAGGCCACACTGTTAAGTGCTTTCTCAGATTATTTCAACTGCTTAGATGCCTTGGCAACTTAAATATAGTGGTTGTACACTCCCTTTCAACTAGGGATGTCAACTGGGTCCGGTTTAATCCCAATTGAAGTCCACTGGTGGTATGATAGTTCAAAAGAGTTTTTGTTTTTTGAGGAAAATGAACTACGGAGGTAGAAAAAACTAACTAGATGGGACTGGTGGATTTCTTTTATTTGCCACTTACATCCCAAGTTTCATCTTACCATTTTAATTTATTTTCGGCTGATGCTGCTTCGAACCATTTAAATATAGTTTGCCATGCTCGGCAATAATTCATCCGTCGTTTACCATGTAAGCTTACTGCCTGGATCGTACGATAACTATCTCTTACTGATGTCCAGCGGAAACCTTTCAGGATGCCGTTCACAGTAGGACACAATGTACAACCCCATAATCTATTTGTGGAAGCAGTGCGCCATCCATGTTACCAGATGGTAGCAGTTCAGAGGCAACACTGCCGGAGAGCAGTCTGAGCACAGATATTATAGTGCTTGAGGCTCTACTAGAGGTAGAAAGAGATGGTGTGGCTGCCATGAATGAGGTAATCTTTATCTTGAGGCTGGAAGTTATGGAATTAGCGGCACGCATTATGCAAGCAACCCAAGAATTGGAGGAAGTAACAATGTTGCATTTGAAGACGGAGGAGGTCCTGCTGTTTCTGCTATCTAAAGCCCAAGATAATCTCGGTTATTCTTTAGATACCAGTTGAAATTTTCATTAGATTATTGTACTTGCATGTTGTGTCATGTCTCTGAATGGATTATGTTGCAAGACCCCCTATGTTGTCCATGTGTTGTAATGATCCAAATTTTTTAGGCGAGGTAATCCTCAATACTTGTATGATTGACATAAGGTGAACTGTTTTTCGTGTGAGCATATTGTATTGGATGAAATAACTGTTTGACTCAGAGTGTATCCAACCTACTGACTTCGAAGATCACGGTATTTCTCAATCATAATCATATATAAAGGTGGAATAAATCTTTGTTGTGGTTTTGAAGAAATAAATAACAAATCGTATAATTATCTTTGGATATTCATAATCGAATACAAATTGGATTAGAATTTAGTTTGCCAGGTCCCAGGGCAAACGCGAATGCTAATTCTCCCATGTTTTGAATGAAGTGGCTAAACACCCACTATAATTTGTGGGCTGCCCAAGCAAGTGTTTGTGAGATGGAAATTACTGTCTACCCCTGACACTTGACATCCTTATCGACAGGATTTACACTGCTGTCGATAGGGGTAGACTAGTAACTTCAATCAGACATGACACGACGGCCTCTGAGCCCATTCAGACACGGTGGGTGCCAAACGTGGGCGGCAAAACACATTTGATTCAAGCTCGTCCGAAAGGCATGTGTCTCTTCCTCTATTTCCCCATTCATACATGGTGGGCGGCAAAACAAACTCTCCTCGTCCAAAATCGATGTAGGCTTATGTTTTAAATAGGGGCAGATGTGTAACTTCCATCAGACGTGACAAAACCGCCCTACCTGTCAGCCCCATTCATACACCGTGGGCGGCAAAACACCCTATCCTCGCCCGAAATAGTTACTGGCAAATATTTGGGAGATGCGAGATTACCGTCCTATCCCCAACCGACACGATGTCCGAAATTTTAAGTGGGGGATAAGTTCGTAACTTTCCCCCATTTCAGAGAAGCGTGTCCCAAAGTTTAAGATCCCCCTCCCCTCCATTTCCCCATTCATACACCGTCGGCGTCACGACAACCTCCGCACTGCGGCCAGCCTCCTCCGTCCGCCACCCCATCCTCCACCTTGTCGGAGCCGCTACCCCTACCCCATCGTCCACTACAAGAGATGGCTGTCTCTCATCCACGGCGCTGGACCAGGGTCCTTTCATCGCCTCCTCTCGCTTCATCGGCGCCGTCGTCCACCTTGCCATTGCCGCTCCTACAACCGCCTCATCCACGGCAACAGGATATATCTCCCGACCCGGCCGTCTGCCGTCTAAAGTCTTCTTCCCCGCCGCCGACAGCCATCGCACCCGTAGTGCCCTCAACGTATCAGCATAGGCCTACACGGCGTCGCAAGAGAGCTGGTACTCTTCCATATGTGCTTAAGTTATTGATCTCACCTGGAAAATAGATCATAATTTGTTTACTATACTTTTCTTGTCCGTACCAAATCGTAGTGGCTAGTTGAAAGCAAACATTGGTTGCGAAGTTGCTTTGTCCGGTTTACACCTTCAGATCCGCCATGGCACGGGCACTATACTCGTAAATCTTATGGTTTCCCCCCTTCATATTCACTACCATCATCGTAGGTGCTTCGTGTCATGCTAGCATTGCTCCTCAAGACCTCAACCCAAAGCTTACGTGTTGAAATACGAATCTGATATGATGCTAATATCACTAAAACAGAGAATGTTTAATTGGTCACCTAATGTTCCTATATCCGTTTCGAAAAGCATGTGCGCCACCCACTGGTCCAGCTAGTTCCACTTTCCTGATTTTTCTCTTGATGCTTAGGGTTTTCCCCTTTTATATACTCTACTATGATCTGCGTAGGTGCTTTCTGTCGTACTAGCATTACTTCACCCTTGAAGCTAAACAACACAACACTCAGAATTCGAAAGCTTAGTTGTTCAAATATGATTGTGATATGATACTGATATTAGTTAACCGACACATTTTGGTTAGCTAAAGGTCCCAGTTGAGTTTCCAAATGCATGTCGCGACATATAGAGAGACAACATAATTGCATTTCTTTGTCACTTGTTGACCGTACTTTCGTGTCCATACTGAATCTTAGTTGTTATTTCAAAGCAAGCATCGGTTGCTAACTACCCTTTGCGCGGTTTGCAACTTCAGATCTGCCATCCCACTGCCATGGTCAACACTGTACTCATCATGCTTATGTTTTCCCCATTTTATGATGACCACAATCAGCCTACGTGGTTCGTGTCGTAATAGCACTGCTCCACCCATCGAGCTAAACAAGCCTAGTTGTACAAATTCATATCCGATATTATTGCTGATATTAGTAAAACTGAGAGATGTTTAATTGGTTAGCTAAATGTTCCTACTTCACTTTCGAAATGCATGTGAGCCACATATGGAGAGACCGGAACGAATAGTATTTCTCTATGAGCTCTGGTTCATCATGGGTGGCCAACCGACATTGTATTAAAAGACTTGTAATATCTTCAATCTGCTTGCTCTTCTGCTCTTCTTTAAGATGATACTCTTCTCTTGCGGTCGACTGGTCAGGTCGAGTTGTTCTCCCTTAGTATATTTTGAATCTGTCAGGTCAGGTCAACTTGTTCTTCTTTACTATATGTTGAAGCTATCATCTACGAAGTGTCATCACTTCTGGAGCTCTCATATTTTGAGTAGTAGGCCACATTATATTAATGCACACAACAAATTACAGCATGCATGGCATATTTTAAAAGAATTTCAGAGATAGCACAAAGGGTTTTACAGGGAGGCAGTATTGGATTAGAATCACTTATGCATTACAAAGAAAATCTCACTTGTTTTTATGTTTTCATGCATGTCAGATATTGAACATTATCAAAATGAATATGAGAATGGGCGCACGAGAGGAATATTGCGGAACGATCCACTAGCTATCAAACTTGGCATGGTGGTGGATGGCCTATCTTATTCAACCATCAAGGTGCTTGCTCTAACTTTGCAAAGTTGTATTGGTCGCACATATTTTGCATCTGACCTCTTGCATTACTTCTACTTTGTTACACCATCTGCTTACTTTAAGCATCATATATGAGTATATGCCATACCTATCCATTTTCTGTACCTATTCCATGTGTCGTCACACTATGTTTTTCCAGTCAAATGTTGTTCTTTTGTAATAGGTGTCCAAAAGGAAGAGGGTGAGTGCAGGTCATCAAGGAGTACAAACTAGGTATTTGGAAAAGGTAGTGATACCTGTTAAATCAGATAGATCAGCAGCCATAGAAAACACAGGCCCAACTGTACCATACTTTACCCCTACTCCAGTGGCCAAACCCCTATTAGAACTGCTGGGAGCCCAGCGGCAGGTACTATCTATGATATCAATTCAAAATTTGAACTCCTAAATTTCTACTTGTTCCTTACCTTCTCTCTTGTATGAAAACTAATTTCAGATGAATCTCCTTGCTCAAAGGATCATACGATCCCAAAACAATAATGGGCTCTGCATTGCTCTTGTCAGTACCTCTCTCCCTTTTGCCTTGTGACGCTGTACTTAATTAATTGCTATTTGATTATGTATCATCAGTATGCACCTGAGCTTCCTTATCCTCTGTTTCTTCCAATATTATTTGTTCTATATTTACTCTTTGCAAAATGTAGAATAATGGCAACGCTTATAAAGAAATTTCTTTGGGGAATTTATTGAATTATCCTTGCATCAACATGGAGAAGGGCTTTGTCCAGCCCGTGTTAACATGTAATGTAAGTTCATCCTTCTCAAGCCTTCAAACTTTGTTCTAGTATAGATTAGGTTAGGCATCATTTCCTCCACTGCTGTTTGCTTTGCTGTTTACATCTGATTGGATGTTTGCAACAACTACCAGTTTCAAATTGTAGTTGTAAAAACATGTTCCTTATGAAGAAAAGATCCATTTATTTGCTTATATAATTGTGAAACCTGTTACGTTCTCCTTGTTTCTCTTTCAGATTCGTATCTCTTATGCCAGGCAGAACTTTAGGGAAGATAGTGAGCCAAACCATTTTGAGGACAGCGAGATGACCCCAAGGTCCTGTCTTGATGAAGACAGTGAGTTGAAGCTACTCACCAGCAGGTGTGAGACAACCTCTGTGCAGTCGCTGCCTCAATCAGTTCGACTTCTTCAGTCTCAACTTAAAGCGGAAAGGCTTGCTTCAGCTCAGCTCCGACTTGAAGTCAAAGATGCAATGAAGATGTCAGAGGACTGCCGTGTGCACCATCATGCCTTAAATCTAGTGTTGATGCATCTATCGTTGACACAACTGAGGTCTACTCAGCTTCTTCAGCTATTTGGGGAGGCCCAACCTGGCCAGGCCTAGTGCCTTCTGAAGTGCTCTCAGTTTTGTATATTTTTTGTCGGCGCGTTTATTTGCACTGGTGGCGAACTTTGATGCCCAGTGGATGTAATATGTGTGATAGCCATGATAGCCTAGCGTAAGTTGCTTGCTTATTTATTTCCTTGTTGTCTTGTTTATTTGTTTGCTTCTAGTCATTGCAGTTCTTTTTCTACGGTTTGCTAGTGGTTGCATTAACCTATTTTTTAAAACTAGGCCAAAATAACCATGGGCTAATATTTACTGTAGTGACACTAGGCCTCCTACGGGCCATAGAAACAGTGGGCCTTCTACAGGCCGTAGAAACAATGGGCCTTCTACGGGTCGTAGAAACAATAGGCCTTCTACGGGGCGTATCATCAATGGGCCTTATACGGGCAGTATGATCAATGGCCAAACATGGCCCAATAACAGGCCGCATTATGGCCGTAAACGGGCTAGAGTTGGAATCATCCGTTCATGGGCCGACCATAACGGGCCATCGTTAATAGGCCGTATTTGATGACGCTATGAAAATGACCCAACGTATTAACGGACCACAAACGGGCCGACTGTAACCACGAGCTGAATTTAGCCCACAAGAAGAAAATGACAGTAACGGGCCGTAAGTAAACGAATGCTGGAAATGAGCCCAAGAATAAATGGGCTCTGAGAAGGCCGAAAGATAACTTGGGCTGGAAACGGCCCAACGGAATTACGGGCCGTTAATGGGTATAAAGTGATACACTGTTCATCACGGGCCAGTTTCACCACGGGCCATTAATGGGTGTAAAGTGATACACTATTCATTACGGGCCAATTTCACCACGGGCCGTTAGTAGGCCAAGAGTTACATAGGGCCTCATATGGGTCGAAAGACGTCATGGGCCATACATGGGCCAGAAGTGAAAACAGAATGGAATCATATTTGATGGCCTAGATGACGCTATTGGGCCTTATTCGGATAGGGCGTAACGGGCCTTGGGTTAGCGGGCTGTAAATGGGCTATATTCGAATAGGCCGTTAATAGGCTTTCCACGGGCCGGCCCGCCAGCTTTTGACCAAGTCAAATAGGCCGGCCTTTACACAGGAATGGGCCTCTGTTGGGCCGTGCCACGTGTCGACGTATCATAGGCGCCTATCTGACCCACTGACGAGCTAACACGTGTTTCATCCGGCCAATAAGAATTTTACACGTGGAAATTTCCCATTGGTCGGGGCTATTAACGGGTTATCGGATCCAAAACCCGACCCGATAGCTTAACGGTGTTTCGTTACGGTGGATGCCACGTGTCGGTCACCCTTGACGAAAGCACTTCTGTGACGCGCGATTTATCATCATGGAAGTGGACACTTCCGTGATGATAATTTTTGTAATGTCATGGAACACTTCTACGATAGCACAGGTATGACTATCTTGATTCTGTCATAAATTTGTCATGGATGTACATGCATGACAAAAAAGCGAACTACTGTGACAAACACGTATCATCATGGAAGTGTATTTCTTTTGTAGTGTGTTCCGGGGCTGGTGCAGGATTCTTGTAAGCTTGGACGGTAGCCCACGTAACGAGGTATGGTCCTACAAAATTAAACAAAGAAGGAGCAGGCAGGATAATAGTCTCAGGATGATGTTTGTTAAATAACAATTGATATTTAAGCTCTCCTGCCCTATCTTAACAATAAAATCATGTGCCACCATACTTTTATGATCTAGATAAACATGGGGCAGCACCTTTTCTTCCTTCTCAGCATTCCTAATAGGTATGTCAAAATGTGAAGCTAGGCGTGTGGCATAGACGCCTCCAAAGATGGGACCTTTGGTACGGTTCATACTTAACCGTCTAGCAATAATACCGCCCATACTAAAAGTGTTATCACTGTATAAACCGTGGTGCAGAATAATTATATCAGGGATACTAAGGTTTCCTCTGTTTCTGCGTCCAATTAAACAACAACTAGCAAATAATGCAAAGTAACGTAAAACAAGAAAATGTATGCTAGTGATTCGTGCATCGGAAACCTTTCTAGTTTCTCCTACAGTGATAGTATCAATAAACCCAGCCACATCATCATGATGTGGTTCTTCTGTCTTGCCCTCAAAAGGGATTAAACAAATCCGATAGAAATCATAAAGTGACATCTCCTTATCCTCATCATATAAATGAAACTCCACCGTAGGTGGTGAGTTCCTAGAATGAAAATGAAAGTATTTATGAGTAAGAGATACTGATAGCATTGGTCGTGGAGGAAAGCGGTGAGGCCTGCATTGTGAGCCAATTCATGAAAATCTTCATAGATACCGGCTACTCTCAAGAAATCTTCAGAAGGACATTCACACGCCCGAATCTCCGCGATGCGCGGCAAATTATACTTAGGCTTCGGTGCCTTTTCCTTCGAGCTTTGGCTCGATGAGCCCCTCAAAAATCTCCTCATTATTTTTCTGAAATAATCTGAAATTCTTAGTAACTTCAAACAAAAATGAACCAACTTCAATAATATTGATAGCAACTACTCCTACAAGTGCCTAGAGCCTAAATCAAGCATTAGAACTACTTGGAACCATATAAATTTGACATGCAAGCTCAAGAACATGGTCACCTATGCAGCACAAATTTGCAAAGAATAAAGCACGAGAACAAAAACTAATTGGACCAATGGAGGAGTCACATACCAAGGAACAATCTACCCAAGCAGTTTTGCGAGAGGTGCTTTGAGCAAGGAGATCGAAAATCACAGCCAAAGTGGCTGGAACTTGTGCTTGAGATGGTTTTTTGGGTTTGTGTGAGACAGAGGAAGAAGATGGGTGCTGGGATAAGTGGAGGAGGGCCACCGTGGGCCCACGAGGCAGGGGGCGCGCCCTATAGGGGGGGCGCGCCCACCACCCTCGTGGCCAGGTGGCAGCTCCTCCCGCAGTAGTTTTTGCACAGTAAATCCTCAAATATTCCCGAAAAAATCATATTAAATTGGCATGGCATTCTGAGGACTTTTATTTTTGAGATATTTTTATATTGCACGGATAAGCCAGGAAACAGACATAAAATACTATTTTTACTTTATTTAATCTAAATAACAGAAAGTAAAAGTTGGGTACACAAGTTTGTGCTTCTAGTTTCATCCATCTCATGCTCATTAAAAGGAATCCACTAACAAGGTTGATCAAGTCTTGTTAACAAACTCATTCCGATAATCATGAAACCGGAGAAATTTCGAATAACACCAAGTTACCTCAATGGGGATATGCACATCCCCAATAATAAGAATATCATATTTCTTCTTGACAGTAGGAAGATGAAATTCAAAACCTCGAAATATAATCGATGGAATTTTTCCAATAGAATTGATACTATGAACTTGAGGTTGTTTCCTCGGAAAGTGTACCGTATGCTCATTACCATTAACATGAAAAGTGACATTGCCTTTGTTGCAATCAATAACAGCCCCTGCAGTATTAAGAAAAGGTCTTCCAAGAATAATAGACATACTATCATCCTCGGGAATATCAAGTATAACAAAGTCTGTTAAAATAGTAACTTTTGCAACCACAACAGGCACATCCTCACAAATATCGACAGGTATAGCAGTTGATTTATTAGCCACTTGCAAAGATATTTTAGTAGGTGTCAGCTTATTCAAGTCAAGTCTACGATATAAAGAGAGAGGCATAACACTAACACCGGCTCCAAGATCACATAAAGCAGTTTTAATATAATTTCTTTTAATGGAGCAAGGTATAATAGGTACTCTGGGGTGTCCAAGTTTCTTTGGTATTCCACCCTTAAAAGAATAATTAGCAAGCATGGGGGAAATTTCAGCTTCCGGTATCTTTCTTTTATTAGTAATGATATCCTTCATATATTTAGCATAAGGATTTGTTTTGAGCACATTAGTTAATCTCATACGCAAAAAGATAGGCCTAATCATTTCAGCAAAGCGCTCAAAATCCTCATCATCCTTTTTCTTGGATGGTTTAGGAGGAAAAAGCATGGGTTTCTGAACCTAAGGTTCCCTTTCTTTACCATGTTTCCTAGCAACAAAGTCTCTTTTATCATAACGTTGATTCTTTGATTGTGGGTTATCAAGATCAACAGTACGTTCAATTTCTACATCATTATCATTACTAGGTTGAGCATCATCATGAACATTATCATTAATATTTTCACTAGGTTCATGTTTATTACCAGATTGTGTTTCAGCATCAGAAATAGAAATATCATTTGGATTATTAGGTGGTTCAGCAATAGGTTCACTAGAAGTTTGCACAGTTCTATCATTTTTCTTCTTCTTCTTTTTATAAGAACGAGGAACATCAATATTATTTCTTTGAGAATCTTGCTCGATTCTCTTAGGGTGGCCTTTAGGATACCAAGGTTCCTGAGTCATTCTACCAGTTCTAGTAGCCACTCTAACAGCATAATCATTTTTCTTACTATTCATTTCATTAAGCACTTCTTTTTGAGCCTTAAGTACTTGTTCTACTTGAGTGGTAACCATAGAAGCATGTTTAAACATAAAGTTATCAAACTCATCCAAGCACTGACTAGCAATTTTAGTAGGAGGGACTTCAGCTTTATCATATCTATAGAGCGAATTTACCTTTACTACCTGTGTCGGGATATCGGGATCAGGAGGTTCTTCAGTAAATAAAGAATTAAGATCATATGTTTCTTCAACAGGCAGTGAATTAAGACCATGTATTTCTTCAATAGGAGGTAAATTCTTAACGTCTTCAGCTTTAATACCTTTTTCTTTCATAGATTTCTTTGCCTCTTGCATATCTTCGGGACTGAGAAATAGAATACCTCTCTTCTTTGGAGTTGGTTTAGGAATAGGTTCAGAAGGTGCCCAATTATTTTCATTTGTCAACATATTATTCAATAGAATTTCAGCTTCATCCGGTGTTCTTTCCCTGAAAAGAGAACCAGCACAACTATACAGGTAATCTCTAGAAGCATCGGTTAGTCCACTATAAAAGATATCAAATATTTCAGGTTTATTAAGAGGATGATCAGGCAAAGCATTAAGTAACTTGAGAAGCCTCCCCCAAGCTTGTGGGAGACTCTCTTCTTTAATTTGCACGAAGTTGTATATTTCCCTCAAAACAGCTTGTTTCTTGTGAGCAGGGAAATATTTAGCAGAGAAGTAATAAATCATATCCTGGGGACTACGCACACAACCAGGATCAAGAGAATTAAACCATATCTTAGTATCACCCTTTAATGAGAACGAAAATATTTTGAGTATATAAAAGTAACACGATCTCTCATCATTAGTGAACAGGGCAGCTATATCATTTAACTTAGTAAGATGTGCCACAACAGTTTCATATTCATATCCATAAAACGGATCAGATTCAACCAAAGTAATTATATCAGGATCAACAGAGAATTCATAATCCTTATCAGGAACACATATAGGTGAAGTAGCAAAAGCAGGGTCGGTTTTCATTTTATCTCTAAGTGATTCTTTGTTCCATTTAATTAATAACCTCTTAAGCTCATATCTATCTCTGCAAGCTAAAATAGCGGTAGAAGATTCCATATCAAAAAGATAGCCCTCAGGAATAACAGACATATTTTCATCATCACTATCATCATCGTATTCAGATTCAATAATTTCTTTTTCTCTAGCCCTAGAAATTTGTTCATTAAGAAATTCACTAAGGGGCACAGTAGTATCAGGCATAGAAGCAGTTTCATCATAAGTATCATGCATAGAAGAAGTGGCATCATCAATAACATGCGACATATCAGAACGAATAGCAGACGCAGGTGTAGGTGTCGCTAACTTACTCATAACAGAAGGTGAATCAAGTGCAGAGCTACATGGCAGTTCCTTACCTCCCCTTGTAGTTGAGGGATAGATCTTGGTTTTTGGATCTCTCAAGTTCTTCATAGTGTCCAGCAGATATAAATCCCAAGTGACTCAAATAATAGAGCTATGCTCCCCGGCAACGGCGCCAGAAATTAGTCTTGATAACCCATAAGTATAGGGGATCGCAACAGCTTTCGAGGGTAGAGTATTCATCCCAAATTTATTGATTCGACACAAGGGGAGCCAAAGAATATTCTCAAGTATTAGCAGCTGAGTTTTCAATTCAACCACACCTGGAAACTTAGTATCTGCAGCAAAGTGTTTAGTAGCAAAGTAATATGATAGTGGTGGTAGCGGCAAAAAAAGTAAAGACAGCAAAAGTAATGTTTTGGTATTTTGTAGTGATTGTAACAGTACCAGCGGGAAAGTAAATAAGCGAAAACCAGTATATGGAAAACTCGTAGGCACTAGATCAGTGATGGATAATTATGCCGGATGCGGTTCATCATGTAACAGTCATAACATAGGGTGACACAGAACTAGCTCCAATTCATCAATGTAATGTAGGCATGTATTCCGTATATAGTCATACGTGCTTATGGAAAAGAACTTGCATGACATCTTTTGTCCTACCCTCCCGTGGCAGCGGGGTCCTATTGGAAACTAAGGGATATTAAGGCCTCCTTTTAATAGACAACCGGAACAAAGCATTAGCACATAGTGAATACATGAACTCCTCAAACTATGGTCATCACCGGGAGGTCCCGATTATTGTCACTTCGGGGTTGCCGGAACATAACACATAGTAGGTGACTATAGACTTGCAAGATAGGATCAAGAACTCACATATATTCATGAAAACATAATAGGTTCAGATCTGAAATCATGGCACTCGGGCCCTAGTGACAAGCATTAAGCATAGCAAAGTCATAGCAACATCAATCTCAGAACATAGTGGATACTAGGGATCAAACCCTAACAAAACTAACTCGATTACATGATTAATCTCATCCAACCCATCACCGTCCAGCAAGCCTACAATGGAATTACTTACGCACGGCGGTGAGCATCATGACATTAGTGATGGAGGATGGTTGATGATGACGACGGCGACGAATCCCCCTCTCCGGAGCCCCGAACGGACTCTAGATCAGCCCTCCCGAGAAGTTTTAGGGCTTGGCAGCGGCTCCGTATCGTAAAACGCGATGGTTTCTTCTTTCTGATTTTTTCTCTCCGAAAGCAAATATATAGAGTTGGAGTTGGCGTCGGAGGGCATCCAGGGGGCCCACGAGGTAGGGGGCGCGCCCTAGGGGGGGGCGCCCCCAACCTCGTGAGAAGGGTGTGGGCCCCCTGGTCTTCATCTTTGGCAAGGATTTTTTATTATTTTTTCTAAGATGTTCCATGGAGTTTCAGGTCATTCCGAGAATATTTGTTTTCTGCACATAAAACAACACCATGGCAATTTTGCTAAAAACAGCGTCAGTCCGGGTTAGTTTCATTCAAATCATACAAGTTAGAGTCCAAAACAAGGGCAAAAGTGTTTGGAAAAGTAGATACGACGGAGACGTATCAATCATGTGTTCGGTAGTCATGCTGCCGGACAGGGTTTCCAGAGATTAAAGTCCTGAAAGAGAAAAATAACAAAGTGGGAAGCCCCTAGTGCAGTTTAGGCCGCGTCTTGGGGCGTGCCGTAGTTGTGCCCCCCTCCCCACCTGTGCCCATGGTATTTCGCCATTTGGCTGGGACAGGGGTGGGGGGCGCATTGCTACGCGAGCTCAGATCGTGCCAGGCGGTCTAGTTGCCGATTACTCCGAGCGCGCTGGAAGGTGTCCTGGTCTTGAAACGCCGAATAGGTGGATTGCCTTGAGAGGCTGCTCTGCGCTTCTGCTGCGAGGGTCGCAGTGTGCTCCTCCGTGCGGAGGGAGCGCTCTGTGTTTCCATTAACTGTGATGACCCCCCGAGGTCCTAGCATCTTGAGCTAGAGGTATGCATAATGCGGTACCACATTGAATCTCGCAAATGCGGTTCGCCCGAGCAGCGCATGATAGCCACTACGGAACGGGACTATATCGAAGATTAATTCTTCGATTCGGAAGTTATCCGGTGATCCGAAGACCACTTCCAGTGTAATTGAGCCTGTGCAACGGGCCTCTACACCTGGAATGATGCCTTTAAAGGTCATTTTTGTGGGTTTGATCCTTGAGGGGTCTATACCCATTTTGCGCACTGTGTCCTGGTAAAGCAGGTTCAGGCTGCTGCCGCCATCCATAAGGACTCGAGTGAGGTGAAATCCGTCGATGATTGGGTCTAGGACCAGTGCGGCGAATCCGCCATGATGGATACTAGTGGGGTGGTCCCTGCGATCGAAGGTGATCAGACAGGAGGACCATGGGTTAGCTTTGGGGCGACCGGCTCCAACGCATATACGTCCCTGAGCGCATGCTTCCGCTCCCTCTTGGTGATGTGGGTTGCATATATAATGTTCACCGTCCGCACTCGTGGGGGCAACCTCTTCTGTCCTCCGGTGTTCGGCTGCCGGGGCTCCTCTTCGTCATCGCTGTGTGACCCCTTATCTTTGTCTCCGGCAATTAACTTGTCGGCCTGCTTGAACACCCATCAATCCCTATTGGTGTCGTTGGCTGGCTTGTCAGGGGTACCGTGTATTTGACACGAGCGATCGAGTATGCAGTCCAAACTGGACGGGCCCGGAGTGCTTCTTTTAAATGGCTTTTTCCACTGACCGGGTTTAGAGCCTTTGAATCCGGCATTGACTGTCGTATCCTCAGTATTATTGCTGTTAATGCGGCGCTTATGTTTGTTGCGACGTGACCTGCCATTGCCGTCCTTGGTATCCGAAGTACCACGGTTCTTTGATATGTTATTGCTGCGAGCCAGCCTGCTGTCTTCTCCCGCACAAAAGCAGGTCATGAGTGTCGTGAGGGCTACCATAGATTTCGGCTTTTCCTGACCAAGGTGCCGGGCTATTCACTCATCGCGGATGTTGTGATTGAAAGCTGCTAGGGCCTCTGCATCCGGACAATCGACGATCTGAATTTTCTTTGTTAGGAACCGAGTACAGAATTGCCTGGCCGATTCTTCTGGCTGCTGAATTATGTGGCTCAAGTCATCGGCATCTGGTGGTCGCACATAAGTGCCATGAAAGTTGTCAAGGAATGCAGCCTCCAAATCTTCCCAACAGCTAATGGACTCTGCTGGCAAGCTGTTAAGCCAATGCCGCGCGCGGTCCTTTGAGATTTAGTGGGAGGTATTTGATGGCGTGTAAGTCATCACCGAGGGCCATGTGGATGTGGAGGAGGAAATCCTCCATCCATACCGCGGGATCTATTGTGCTGTCGTATGATTCAATATTTACGGGTTTGAAACCCTTTGGGATTTGATGATCCATTACTTTGTCTGTGAAGCATAGGGGGTGTGCGGCGCCTCTGTATTGGGCTATATCGCGACGCAGCTCAAATGGGTCATGCCCGCTGTGTTCGGCCTGGCCGGATTTACTTTTACTGTATCCGGCGTGACGTTTATCATCTCGCATAGTGGTGCGCTCTCGTGATCCGTAGATCGATCTTGCATGCTTTGCTTTGTCCTCCAATACGTCTCGCACGTCTAGCATATTTCCCCATGCCTTTTCGTTTGAATGATGTCGGGGTGCAGGCTGAGTTTTTGGCTGGAATGCCTCTCTATCACGGCCACGAGTTGGCCGATCAGCCGCGTCATACGCTTCTTCCTCTAGTCGGGGTAGCAACCTGCATTTTGTGTAACTCTTGGAGGGGCGTTCGAGTTTATATTCCTCGGCCGCGAGGACTTTAGTCCATCTGTCAGCTAGCAGATCTTGATCAGCTTGAAGTTGTTGCTGCTTTTTCTTAAGGCTATTTGCCGTGGCCATAAGCCGGCGCTTGAAGCGCTCTTGTTTGACGGGATCCTCCGGCACGGCGAATTCGTCATCGCCGAGGCTTGCCTCGTCTTCGGAGGGGGGCATGTAATTATCATCCTCCGCCTCTCCATCTGCCGCTCTCTCAGGATGGCTGGCTCCTCCGTCCTCCTGCTCTAAATCTTGCTGGAGGGGATTGATGTTGTCTTCAGCACTATCCGGAGTGTTATTATCTCTTGTGCCGGTATCACCACTTTTGCTTTGGTGGGACTTAGAGCGGCGCCGCTGACGTCGGCGCTTGGGTTGCTTCTTGGAGGGGTCATCCTCCACTATCTCATCGCCATTGCCTTCTTTGGGTGTGTCCGCCATGTATAGATCGTATGATGAGGTGGCTGTCCAGTGCCCTGTGGGCAGTGGTTCCTCTTCGTCTCCCGCATCGTCGTCCATACCGTCGATGTCTTCGAAGTGGAAGTCGAGCATGTCGGTTAAGTCATCGACAATGGCTACTAAGTGGGTGGTGGGTGGGCGGCGAATTTCTTCGTCACCTGCATCCCAATCCTGTCGGACATAGTTCGGCCAGGACTCTCCTCACAAGGAGAGAGACTTTAATGAACTCAGTATGTTGCCGAAGGGCGAGTGCTGAAAGATATCCGTGGAGGTAAACTCCATGATTGGCGCCCAACCGGATTCGATAGGAACGGGCGCAGGCGGTTCAGAGTCCGTGGCCGGAGAAGTATCCGGCAGTTTGACAACACGGCTCTCTTGAAGGGTAAGGTTGATATTCGGCTCGATCGCCGCTGAGGATAAGGCCACCGTGGTGGGGTCCATCCACCCGTCCATGGACGGCGCAACTAGCTCCGAATTAAAGGTCGAAGCGGCTGCCGGTGCGATTTCTTGAACATTGTCCGATGGCAGAGCTAAATCGTACTCATCGTGACCGCGTGACGAACAAGGCAGAGGCTCGAATCCGTCGAAGATCAAGTCTCCATGGACATCGGCCGTGTAGTTTAAGCTTCCAAACCTGACCTGGTGGCCAGGGGCGTAACTTTCGATCTGCTCCAGACAGCCAAGCGAGTTGGCCCGCAGTGCGAAGCCGCCGAACACAAAGATCTGTCCGGGAAGAAAAGTCTCACGCTGGACTGCATCGCTATCGATGATTGCAGGAGCCATCAAGCCTAACGGCGACGACACAGAGGAACTCTCAATGAAAGCACCAATGTCGGTGTCAAAAACCGGCGGATCTCGGGTAGGGGGTCCCGAACTGTGCGTCTAAGGCGGATGGTAACAGGAGGCAGGGAACATGATGTTTTACCCAGGTTCGGGCCCTCTTGATTGAGGTAAAACCCTACGTCCTGCTTGATTAATATTGATGATATGTGTAGTACAAGAGTTGATCTACCACGAGATCGAAGAGGTTAAACCCTAAAAGCTAGGCTATGGTATGATTGTATGTTGTCCTACGGACTAAAACCCTTCGGTTTATATAGACACCGGAAAGGGCTAGGGTTACACAAGGTCGGTTACAAAGGAGGAGATATACATATCCTTATTGCCTAGCTTGCCTTCCACGCCAAGTAGAGTCCCATGCAGACACGGGACGAAGTCTTCAATCTTGTATCTTCATAGTCCAATAGTCCGACCAAAGGATATAATCCGGCTGTCCGGAGACCCCCTAATCCAGGACTCCCTCAAGGGGGTATGGTGAAAATCATTTAGTAGCAGCGCAGGCTTTTTGTGCCTGCGCTCCTACTATGTCATACTAGTAGCGGATTTTTTCTGCCGCGCTACTACTAAGTAGCAATAGTGCGGGCCAAATAACCCATGCTACTACTAAATGTCTATCTAATGGGGTTTTCCTAGTAGCGAGGGGTTGAACAAACCCTAGCATCAAATTAAATCAAATCGGCTCAAGTAAAATCTATTTCAATGAACCCAAAATGCCCTTCACAAAAGTTCATCATTTTTGAATTGGTCTAGAACCTCTACCAAAAATGGAGCACACTTTTCTAGGACACTTTGGATTTTTGAATTAATTCATAAGTATTTGATTTTGGACATTTAAATCCTATACATATTTTGAAAATGTCCAAATAATCCTGAAAGTACTAGAGGGCTGATGGGAAATATTTGAAAGGTGCCTAAAATTATTTTCAGGATTTTACGAAGTGGTTTCGTATTTTTACTAAATCATAAACAACAGCAGAAAATAGAAAAAACAGAAACAAGAGACAGAGAGAGAGAGAGACTACCTGTGTTATCTGCGGCCTGCTACTGTAGCAGATGGACAGCCCAGCAGAGCCAGGCGCCAATCATCTTCTTCCTTTGCCAGAAGGACAACGGCGTGGCGCATGCACAGGAGGGCAAGCCACCTCCTGCTTCCACCTCCTGCTCCTTTTCCCCGCCCTCGACCGAGCGCCTAGAGACGCCACGCTCCCCTGGTTCCTCCCCACCTCTCCGCGCTCACTTTCCCCCACCTCTGTTCTCTCCCTCGCACGCAACCGAGCAAGCTCGTCGCCGCCGCCGCCAATTACCGCAGCCACAGCCAACCCCAAACCTCTCCGACACAACCCCGAGCTCCGACACGACGTCATCGTCCTCCCCGCCGACCCACATGATGCTGGACGCCCTGGAGCTCCCTCATCGACGCCATCTTCGTCCTTTGCACCGAAGGCCGTCGTCGACCGATTCGTCGTCACCAAGCCGTCCCCAAGCACGATGGGATCACCGACGACCTCGCTGTGAACTCCTCTATCGACCCCCCCTCCCCGTGCTCGATAGCCTAGCGTAGCCCCCATCTCCGTTGATGCCGAGACCTCGCCGGCGCTGGTCATGTCGCCGTCGCTGTTTTAGCTCGCCTCCGTCCAAGCTGAGGACACCACCGCGCTCAACGCATCTCTACGAGCCCGTAGCCAGCACCAGCTCCTCCCCACATGCCCTACAGCCACCTGCTTGAGCTCACCCGAGCTCCGGCCGCCGCCGCGAGCTCGACTCCGGCGAGCACACCGCACCCCGTCCGCTCCTCCCTGCACCATTTGATGCGGAAGAGCATGGGCTTCCTCCTGGTAGTCTCCCCGCATCTAAATGCAGCCCCTAGCACCGCCCAGCAGCAGCTCCGCCGCACGGAATGGTCGCCGCCGGCCAGAGTTTGGCAATGATGACATGGCGCGTCATTAGCAGTTAATCACCTGCTAATTAACCCCATGACCCACTTACAGACGGGCCCCACACCCTTAATTAACCTGGATCAGTTTCTGTTTAGGATTAGATTAAGTCTAGTGGGCCCCGGCTGTCAGATTTGACCTGCCCAGTCAGCATTGAGCTGGTCCCACTGGTCAGCCTCTATTCCTTCCTTGTCACACTGACGTGCGGGCCCCACAGGTCAGGATTGACCTGGACCGCCCCTGTTGTCTTGATGATGTCACAGTGACGTCATGCTGACACAGTTATACATTTTCTGGATTAAAATAAACCAGAAAATTCTAGAAAATAGTATAAACTTCTAAAAATCATAGAAATTCAACCGTAACTCCAAATGAAATAATTTATATATGAAAATCTATCTTAAAAATCCAATCTATCCATTGGTACTGGTTTTCATGCATGTTAGAACAACTTTTGGCTACTGTTTAGGAAAAATGAAATGAATGTCATTTAAATAACCATATGTGGAGTTTGAATTTGAACCTTGGGTTCAAACCAACTACACTTAATTGTGCTGCTAGTTGCATTAGGCCAAATCACATCATATTGCCATGTCATAATCATGCATCATAAGTGTTGCATCGCATTGATTGTGTTCCCTCTTGTTTGTCGGTGGTTGTTCCCCCTCAGTACACGTGGTACCGGCGATGAGATCGATGACACCGATGAAGAGCTATACTATCTTCAAAAGAGCCAGGCAAGCAAAATCCCCCTTGTTCATTCCGATACAATCCCACTCTCTCGCTTCTGCTCTTTTTTACTGCATTAGGACAACAACGATTCAACGGTTACATGCTGCGGTAGTTGAACCCCTTTCCTCTGCATGACCTGCCATTGCCACAGTAAATAGATGAAACCCACTAGCATGAGTAGGAGTTGTTTGAGCCTTGATGTGCGTACTCATTCATGCTTGTTGTCATGCCTGCTACTGCTTAGAGTTGAGTCAGGTCTGATTCATCGGGAATGAATTAGAATGTGGTGAACATGTCCTACTATTGAGAGCTAAGTGTGTGAACACGATTTGGTAAAGGTAGCGGTGAGAGGCCATGTAGGAATACATGGTGGGTTGTCTCATTGAAACCGTCCTCAGGAACTGAGTTCTGTGTCTGTGCTCCATGAATAGCTACTACCACACATTGGTCTCCGGGCACTCCAAGCTCTCTCGACTTATTAATCAACCTGATCACTGTCTAGGAGTTGCAACTAGTCTCTGGTGTTTGTAGGTTGTGTTAGTAGTCCACCAAGTGGCAGCCGGTATGGGTGGGCTTGGGACAGACTAGGCACCATGGCACGGTATACCAAGCGTAGATCCATCCGTCGAGGTGGGCTTGGGAACCCTGCACACATCATTTGGGGCTGTGAGCGACACCCCAGCCAGATCTCCTTGCGGATGGAACCCAAATAGGCGATAAACCTGGACTAGAGACTTGCGTGGTTAGTCAGGTCGTGGCCGACTCCCTCGCCAGGCTTCCGCTTGAAGGTTGCCGAGATACACGACGTGTACATGGTGGTAAGTGGCGAGAGTGTGTGTGAAGAAGTACACCCTTGCAGGGTTAACATGGTCTATTCGAATAGCCGTGTCCGTGGTAAAGGACTTTTGGGTTGCCTGTACAGTTCATAGACATGTGAAATTGGATACTCTAAAATGCACAAGATAAGCATGAGTGCTATGGATGGCGTTCTCGTAGGGAGACGGGAGCAGATCCATAGTGGAGTATTGATATGGTGAATATGTGGACTCCTGCGCGCCACCTCAAAGAGCTACTCGCAGTCGGAGTTCAGGATAGCCACCGAGTCAAAGCTGGCTTGCTGCAGTTAAACTCCACCATCCCCTTTGTTGATACTGGTGCATATGTACCTAGCTCTGATGCAAGTCTTTCTGGGTACATTTGTACTCATGTTTGCTTAATTTATGTCTTTGCAAAGAGACTTCAGTCTCGCTAGTAGTTCCGCGTGGACTTCGGCATTTAGCTTGTTACCTCAGCTACGATCTTGTACCCTTGAGAGGGTCTTGTAGATAGTCATGCTTATTAGCCTTTTTCTTTTGTAGTTGTCTGTACTCAAACAAGATAAGCTTCCGCATGTGCTTTTTGCTTGTATGACTTGAATGCTGGGTCATCAGACCCATGTTTGTAATATCTGGCTCTTCGGAGCCTAATGAATGAATACATTGAGTTGTAGAGTTTTGTTGTGATGCCATGTTGTATTTGCACATATCGAGCATATTGTGTGTATGATTTGAAATGCTTGGTATGTGTGGGATCCGACAACCTAGTTGTTTATCCTTGGTAGACTATCTTACAGGGAAATGTCTCCTAGTGCTTCCACTGAGCCATGGTAGCTTGCTACTGTTCCGGAACACTTAGGGTGGCCGGCATGTGGCCTTCTTCATTCCTGTGTCTGTCCCTTCAAGGAAATGTCACGCGGTGTCTACCGGAGTCCTGCTAGCCTGCTACATCCCGGATTCTCCGGAGTCCTGTTAGCCCAGCTGATACAACCCGGATTCACTCGCTCATGACTGGCACGTTCGTTGCTGGGTCATGTATGCATGTCCCTATAAGTTAGTGCCGCTTTGGGTTTACGACTAGTCATGTTGGCCCGGGTTCTCTGTCACATGGATGCTAGCGACACTATCATATACGTGAGCCAAAAGGCGCAAACGGTCCCGGGCCAGGTAAGGTGGCACCCGTGCGAATACCGTGGGTGAGGTTGGAAAGTGATATGATGTGTTACATGCTAGATCGGTGTGACTTAGGATCGGGGTCCTGACAAAAGGATGATGGAGACTATGATTCCCCCACAAGTCGGGACGAGACTCCGGATGAAAAAGAAAAAGAAAAAAGAGGCCATAAAAAAAGAGAAAGTCCCAAATAAAAAAATGAGAGAAAAAGAGAGAAGGGGCAATGCTACTATCCTTTTTTACCACACTTGTGCTTCAAAGTAGCACCATGATCTTCATGATAGAGAGTCTGCTATGTTGTCACTTTCTTATACTAGTGAGAATATTTCATTATAGAACTTGGCTTGTATATTCCAATGATGGGCTTCCTCAAAATGCCCTAGGTCTTCGTGAGCAAGCAAGTTGGATGCACACCCACTTAGTTTCTAGTTGAGCTTTCATACACTTATAGCTCTAGTGCATCCGTTGCATGGCAATCCCTACTCACTCACATTGATATCTATTGATGAGCATCTCCATAGCCCGTTGATACGCCTAGTTGATGTGAGACTATCTTCTCCTTTTTGTCTTCTCCACAACCACCATTCTATTCCAACTATAGTGATATGTCCATGGCTCACGCTCATGTATTGCATGACGATTGAAAATTTTTGAGAACATCAAAAGTATGAAACAATTGCTTGGCTTGTCATTAGGGTTGTGCATGATTTAAATATTTTGTGTGATGAAGATAGAGCATAGCCAGACTATATGATTTTGTAGGGATAGCTTTCTTTGGCCATGTTATTTTGAGAAGACATGATTGCTTTATTAGTATGCTTGAAGTATTATTATTTTTATGTCAATATTAAACTTTTGTCTTGAATCTTTCGGATCTGAACATTCATGCCACAATAAAGAAAATTACATTGGTAATTATGTTGGGTAGCATTCCACATCAAAAATTATGTTTTTATCATTTACCCACTCGATGACGAGCAGGAATTAAGCTTGGGGATGCTTGATACGTCTCCAATGTATCTATATCTTGATTGTTCCATGCTATTATATTATCTTTTTTGGATGTTTAATGGGTTTTATTATGCTCTTTTATATTATTTTTGGGACTAACCTATTAACCGGAGGCCCAGTGCCAGTTTCTATTTTTTTTGCCTATTTTAGTCTTTCGCAGAAAAGGAATATCAAACGGAATCCAAACGGAATGAAACCTTCTCGGTGATCTTTCTTGGACCGACAGCAATCCAGAAAACTTGGAGTTGAAGTCTGGAATGCCATGAGGCGGCCACGAGGCTGGAGGGCGCACCCAAGGGGGTAGGCGCGCCCCCACCCTCGTGGGCCCCTCATAGCTCCACCGACGTACTTCTTCCGCCTATATATATACTCTTATACCCTAAAAACATCAGGGGGAGCCACGAAACCACTTTTCCACCGCCTCAACCTTATGTACCCAGGATATCCCATCTCGGGACCTTTTCTGACGATCTGCCGGAGGGGGAAACGATCACGGAGGGCTTCTATATCAACACCATAGCCTCTCCAATAAAGCGTGAGTAGTTTACCACAGACCTTCGGGTCCATAGCTATTAGCTAGATGGCTTCTTCTCTCTCTTTGATTCTCAATACAAAGTTCTCCTCGATGTTCTTGGAGATCTATTAGATGTAATACTCTTTTGCGGTGTGTTTGGTGAGATCCGATGAATTGTGGATTTATGAACTTGATTATCTATGAATATTATTTGGTTCTTCTCTGAATTCTTATATGCATGATTTGATATCTTTAAAGGTCTCTTCGAATTATCGGTTTAGTTTGGCCTACTAGATTGATCTTTCTTGCAATGGGGGAAGTGCTTAGCTTTGGGTTCAATCTTGCGGTGTCCTTTCGAAGTGACAGTACGGGCAGCAAGGCACGCATTGTATTGTTGCCATCGAGGATAAGAAGATGGGGTTTATATCATATTGCTTGAGTTTATCCCTCTACATCATGTCATCTTGCCTAATGCGTTACTCTGTTCTTATGAACTTACTAATACTCTAGATGCATGATGGATAGCGGTCGATGTGTGGAGTAATAGTTGTAGATGCAGAATCATTTCAGTCTACTAGACACGGATGTGATGCCTACTTTCATAACTATGCGCTCTTCAATCAATTGCTCGGCAGTAATTTGTTGACCCACTGTAATACATGCTATATTGAGAGAAGCCACTAGTGAAACCTATGGCCCCCGGGTCTCTTCCTTATTATATTGCATCTCTTTTATTTTCATCGCATCTCGTTTACTATTTTGCAATCTTTACTTTCCAATCTATACAACAAAAATAGCAAAAATATTTACTTTACTATCTTTATTAGATCTCACATTTGCGAGTGGCCGTAAAGGGATTGAGAACCCCTTTATCGTGTTGGTTGCAAGGTTCTTGATTGTTTGTGTAGGTACTAGGTGACTTGTGCGTTGTCTCCGACTCGATTGATACCTTGGTTCTACAAAACCGAGGGAAATACTTACACTACTTTGCTGCATCACCCTTTCCTCTTGAAGGGAAAACCAACGCATGCTCAAGAGGTAGCATTTACCCACCGTATGCTATTTCCTCGAGAGAAGACACTAGTGAAATCTATGCCCCCCGGGTCTATCTTTTTTCATATTGTTTTCAGATCTATTATTCCAAAAAACCAAAACTACCTTGCCACACTTTTTGTTTGCTTACCTTATTTTGTGTTTTCACTATATCTATTTATCCAATCTCATTCAATTTTACCGTGGAGGGATTGACAACCCCTCTTACACATTGGGTTGCAAGTATTTGTTCTTTGTGTGCAGGTATAGTTTACATAGTGTTGCTTGGTTCTCCTACTGGATTCATAACCTTGGTTTCATAACTGAGGGAAATACTTGCGTAGCTGTGCTGCATCATCCCTTCCTCTTTGGGCAAATACGAACGCAAATTCAAGTCACGTGAAGCCCCGAGAAGAAAGTTGCTCGCCTCCACGTCACTGCCAAGCGGCTAATCTGCCGATGATGTTGAGCCCACCTACTGTGGCTTCTCTCGAATGGGAAGAGCAGTGGCCTTATTGGGACCCGAGCGGCGGCCACTTACCGTGCACTACTCTTCCTCGTTGTCGGCAATGTCGGTGGACGTCCCTGCTTCTTTGTCGTGGTGGCGAGGCGCGGCCTCGACGGTGTCCTCCTCCTCCTCGTCAGTCTCACCGAACACAACATCACCCGCCTCGTCGCACTCCTTGTAGGCAGCCACCACCTCTGCCACCCATTGGTGGTACTGCCAACGAGCGAGGCGTATCTCGTGGATGGAGCTGTAGGACTCAAGCAGCGCTTCCTGCTCCGCCAAGTTCGCATCCAGCGAGACAACTGATACTTCTCCAATGTGTTTATATTTTTTTATGATTGTTCCACGCAATTATAGTGTCCATCTTGGATGTTTTATATGCAATTATACGCTATTTTATATCATTTTCAGGGACTAACCTATTAACCCAGTGCCTAGTGTGAGTTGCAGTTTTCTACTTATTTTTGGTTTTCCAGGAAATCAGTACCAAAAGGAGTCCAAACGCTACGAAAATTTTTGACGATTTTTTATGAACAAGAGAGACCTTGGAAGCTTCAGGAGGGGCCTGTTGACTAGGTCAACACCCCTATCAGCAGAGACTGACAATGGGCAGGGAGGGCCAAGTCAGCAGGTTAGTGTTGACCTATTGACTAGTCAACTGGCCCATGGGGTCTAGCTGCCAGCGACCCACGGTTGCCTAGTGGCAGTCCACGTGGCAGTGACGCGCCGTTGTTTAGCTGTCGGCAACCAAATTGATGGTGGTGCGCATGGGAGGTGCTCAGGTTTCGGCTACAAAGGGCCTTTCGACGCGTGTGATGACGCGTTCGAATGTAGAGAACCAGCCGGACCATCTGGTGGTGGTGTTTGGACTCGGGAAGGCCGAAAACGTCGCCGGCGACGAGGTGGAGCGGTGACCGGAGTTGGGCGAGGCCGAAACCGAGGCTAGGGAGCATGAGAGAGAGCGTGAGTGTGTGCTTTGTGCTCCTGGGAACCCCAGGAGCGAGACGGCGAGCTCAGGCATGGGCTGCGGCAACGGGAGCACGCCAGCGAGGTCAACCGCGGCAGCGGGTACAACCTTGGCGGCAACTATGGCTACGACATGGACAATGAAGGGGAAGGGGTCGAGGGGGAAGCATTTGCTCACGAGGATACGGCCATGGAGGGTCTAGTAGGGTAAAGGAGGAAGACGAGGACACAGAGGTCATTGCGGTGGCTCCTGGCTCCAATGGATGGCACCAGGCGACAGTGCGGTCGACGGTGAAGCGGATGGACACGGTGGCATGGCGCGGTGAGGTCAGTGGGCGCGGCCGTGGCAAGCCATGGCGACGATGGCGTTCGGGATCGAGCGGAGGATGGAGAGAGGCAACGGGGAAGTGGATCTGGGGGGAGGGGGCAGCTAGGGTTCCAGGGGCGTGGGGCGACCTTTTAGCCGACAGGGGGTAGCAGATGGCCGCCACGACGACAGTTGAGGCCGTGGCAGCATGAATGCTAGCCACGGACCCCCTGACCCTGTAGCTAGGTAGATGACAAGGGGGGAGGCTAGGCCACCTGGGCCATGCGCTGCGGCCCAGTGGCACATGGTGATTTCCCCCTTTTTATTTTTTATTTTAGCTTTCTTTCCGTTTTCTTTTTATATTTTTTGTTTTGTATTTTCTTTAGCCACTATTTGGCTTTGTAAAAATATGGGAGTTGGCTCCATAAATACCATGCAATATTTGGCACTGCTATAAAATGGTTGGAGTAATATTTGAAAACATTTGATTTTGAATAAAAGCAAATGTATTAAAGTGGCTGTTTTAGCCAGTTTTTAAGGTGATACCTTTTGATTAAGCAGACAAGTGACCTAGTTTTTCTCGACCATAAATAACTATGGATTAATTGCCATCACATGAACTTTTTAGTTTTATTACCTTTGAATTTCTTAATTTCACTTATAATTTGATTTTGAATTCAAAGTGAAATTTGAAATGAGATTTGGATCAAAGGTGACCAAGCACTGTTTAGCAAAATGACTTAGCTTAATCAGAGAGGTTACTGTAGATCATTACACATGGGTGTTACAGACGGTTGGAGGAGAACGTGCTTATGTAGTCGTTTCCACCAACGACCACCAAGGCCCACGCCACCGAGCCCCTTTACCAGAGGGACCCACCCAGCGGGAGGCGAAGAGACCAAAATCGAAATCCATAGCCTTAATTGGTTTTCAGCCCTCTAAAATTAGGGAGCTTAGTGATATAGAGGATGAGATCATGGTAACTATCACTCGTACAACCACCTACCATTACTTTTTGAACAGCCGAGGGCCCGGTACATCACTACTTGTCGGGGATATCTAGCGACATATGCCAGGGGGTGTGAGGGAGTCCTAGATTAGGGGGTCTCCGGACAGCCGGATTATATCCTTCGGCCGGACTGTTAGACTATGAAGATACAAAATTGAAGACTTCGTCTCGTGTCCGGATTTGACTCTACTTGGCGTGGAAGGCAAGCTACGCAATACGGATATGGATACCTCCTCCTTTGTAACCGACCTTGTGTAACCCTAACCCTCTCCGGTGTCTATATAAACCGAAGGGTTTTAGTCCGTAGAACAACCACAACATACAATCATACCATAGGCTAGCTTCTAGGGTTTAGCCTCTCTGATCTCGTGGTAGATCTACTCTTGTACTACCCATATCATCAATATCAATCAAGCGGGACGTAGGTTTTTACCTCCATTCAGAGGGCCCGAACCTGGGTAAAACATTGTGTCCCCGGCCTCCTGTTACCATCCGGCCTATATGCACAGTTCGGGACCCCCTACCCGAGATCCGCTGGTTTTGACACCAACATTGGTGCTTTCATTGAGAGTTCCGCTGTGCCGTCGCCATCATGAAGGATGCCTCATCCCGTCTTTAAAGACGGCACTGTTGCTGAGGGAGCTTTGGCTATCGGCCAAACTCTCCGGCTAGGTGGTTTTCTTATGACTGCCTGTTCGGCCGCCACGCCGACGATGACTTCTCAGGTCATCAAAAGCAATCTTCACGTCAACTCGGAACTCGCCGAGCAGTTAGATCCAATGGAGCTCTCTTCCCTGAACGAGCTCTTGGATCACATCACCGCCCTGGGAGTCGCTACAGACTACGATCAGATTGGGCCTAAACCCGATCTGAGAGAGGTCAACTCTCCCCAGGTCACCCATCACGTTGCAGTGGTGGAGGAACAATGCGGCAACCCTTTATCTATCTTATGGACTAGCTATGTCCAGATTCCCGATGCCTCCAAGCCGGATACCCTTGGAGGGGAGGACGTCACTCAAGACCTAAACCTAGAGTCAGGCAGCGGGCTAGATTTATTGGAAAACCTCCAAGAATCCAAACCTCCGAGTTCGGAAACTCCTTGGCCCCTGAGTCTCCGATTGGGTGAGGATTCGGGTTCAATTCCACACACCCACCCAAACATAAGCGATCTATGCCAAATTAGGCAAGAGCCCGCAGAAAAAGTACACCATTACTGGGCCAGATTCCTCCTGGTCATGAACAGGATAAAGGACTGCCGCGAGGAAGACGCAATTTCATTCTTCTGCAATAATTGCACGGACAAGGGAATCCTCAACGCCATAAGTCGCCGCGAAATTACACGCTTTGCCGACTTGGTGTCCATGGTACAAAAGTACTGTGCGATGGAAAGCGCCTGGAAAACCAAAATAAAATTTTGGGATAATCCGACCCTGAATACAAATCCAGTCCAAAATAAAAGGGTGCATTATCATAATACACCTGGGTTAACTACCAAAAAGCAAAAGCTCCCTACAGGGCAAGGAACCGTACTGGAGGGATGGCTCAACGGACCCTGCAAAATTCATAGTGCAGCGGATGCAATACCAACGCACAGCCTTAGAGAATGTTGTATACTCCGGCAGGTGGCCAAAAGTGGTGAGGATCTACTCCTCCCAAATACCACAGGGCACCATCCCGTGGACAACAATACGGTGTTAACGGTCTTTGAGACCTTCGCGTCAAATAATAGACGCAAGCAGAAATAAATCCTCGGAGTGACACAGCTATTACCTTCAATGCCAGTGACAAACCTAAATTCTGAACAGCCCGAGCACCAGCCGCACTGGTCCTCAGTCCAATCGTGGACGGCTTTCGACTCACCAAGGTACTCATGGATGGCGGCAGCGGATTAAACCTCATCTATGAGGAAACTCTTCAAAAGATGGAAATAGACTGGAGTCACATTGAGCAAAGTAGCACAACCTTTAGAGGAATCATCCCCAGTCGGGAAGCACGCTGTGCTGGGAAAATCACACTAGATGTGGTATTCGGCACGCCGGATAATTACAGGTCCGAAGAAATTACATTCCAAGTGGCCCCGTTCAGCAGCGGATACCACACTCTGTTAGGGCGGGAGGCATCCACAATCTTCCAAGCCATACCCCATTACGGGTACATGAAGCTCAAAATGCCCGAGCCCAACGGAATCATCACTCTTGCTAGTGATCCGGACATAGCACTCCGCGCCGAAAATAAGACAGCCGCACTGGCCCTCGAGGCACTGTCCGAAGCCCTAGCGGCCGAGGAACTAACTGCGCTGCGCTCCACAGTGAACAGGGACGACGTGATACTCGATAAAAGATCCAAGTCCACCTCCTTTAAACCGGCGGACAAAATAGTCAAATTCCAAGTCCATCCAACGGACCCTACAAAAACAGCTTCCATCGGGGCATAATTAAACCCTGATGTCGACGCCGCACTATGAGAGTTCCTACGCGAGAACTAGGACATTTTTGCCTGGCACCCTTCAGACAAGCCAGGAATCCCACGCAGGCTGGCCGAGCATAGCCTAAATACCCTAAAAGGATTCAAGCCAGTCAAGCAGGCTCTTCGGCATTTCTCCGAACCTAAGAGACAGGCCATGGGAGAGGAACTAGCCAAGCTATTGGAGGCCGGATTCATCAGAGACATAAAACATCCGGACTGGCTAGCAAACCTGGTGATGGTACCAAAGAAGGACAAATCCTGGCACTTGTGCGTCGATTTTAAGGACCTTAACAAGGCCTGCCCAAAGGATCCCTTCCCCTCCCCCGCATCGATCAAATCATCGACGCTACCGCAGGACACGATTCATTGTGTTTCCTCGACGCATACTCCGGCTACCATCAAATTACAATGGCAGAGCCAGACTAAGCCGCAACGGCATTCATCACACCATACGGCCCATTCTGCTTCAACACAATGCCCTTCGGGCTCAAAAACGCCGGCGCAACATATCAGCAAAACAGTGGAGGCATACGTAGATGACGTGGTCGTCAAAACCAAGCATGTCGAATCTCTAGTAGACGACTTGAGGCTCACATTCGATAACCTCCGAACATATGACATCAAGCTCAATCCAGAAAAATGCGTTTTCGGCGTACCAGCTGGAAAACTCCTGGGATTCATTGTCTCCAGTAGAGGTATTGAAGCTAATCCGGCCAAAATCCGAGCGTTGTCACAGTTGGCTCCCCCAACAGACCTCAAACAAATACAAAAATTGACCGAATGCGTGGCTGCTCTAAGCCGATTTATCTCCCTCTTAGGAGAAAAGGCATTACCCCTTTATCGCCTCCTCCGGCACACCGAACACTTCGAGTGGACGGATGCCGCCACGGCCGGACTCAACGAAATAAAAAGCCATATTGGCAACAAACCCAGTCCTGGCCGCGCCAAACATTGGCGAACCAATGCTATTATACATTGCGACAACTCATCAAGAAGTAAGCGTAGTTCTCGTCGTCGAGCGAGAAGTGGACGGACACAAATCCCCCCTTCAAAAGCCGGTTTACTATGTGTCCACTATCCTTACTCCATGCAAATCATGGTACCCGCATTATCAAAAGATAGCATACGCGGTATTTATGGCATCCCGGAAGCTGCGACATTACTTTCAAGAGTGTTCGATAATGGTACCCTCGGAAGTACCACTTAACGATATTATAAACAACCGTGACGCGACGGGCCGGATTGCCAAATGGGCCATTGAGCTCCTCCCGTTCGACATAACTTACAAGCCACGGCGAGCTATTAAGTCGCAAGTTTTGGCTGACTTCGTCGCTGAGTGGACGGAAGCAGAACTCCCTAAGGAGTACGGCACATATTCAAACTGGATCATGCACTTTGACGGCTCCAAAATGTTGGCTGGTCTGGGGGCTGGCGTCGTTTTAACGTCCCCAACAGGAGATACAGTTCAATATGTTCTATAGATAATATATACGGACTCCAACAATGCAGCCGAATATGAGGCCCTTCTACATGGTCTCCGGATGGCAGTATCCATGGGCATTCAACGCCTAGAGGTGCGTGGGGATTCGAACCTTGCAATATCCCAAATAAATGGAGACTTTGATGCCAAGGATCCGAAAATGGCAGCTTATCGCAATGCTGTCCTAAAAATGTCAGCTCGGTTCAAGGGGCTTGAATTCCACCATGTGGCTCGGGAAAACAATCAGGCAGCGGATATCCTCACCCGCATCGGAAGGCTCTTCAAGCCATCCGTTGCATGGGAAGGGGACACCGGTAACAACAGTCCGGACCCGGCCAAAATACCCGATACCGAACTCTCTGACACAATCGGAGGCTCCGCCACCGAAATAACACATTCAGTCCACGAAATAATGGCCATTATTGCACCGTGGACAGAACCATTCCTGGCCTACCTAACTAGACAGGAACTTCCGGAAGACCAAAATGAGGCACGCTGCATAGTGCGGCGATCCAAGGCCTAAAGGGTCCATGAGGGAGAATTGTACAAGAAAAGCACTACCGGAGTCCTTCAAAGGTGCATCTCCGAAGAGGAAGGGCGGAACCTTTTGGCAGAAATTCACGCCGGACTCGGCGGTCATCACGCCGCAGCCCGGGATCTTGTAATCAAGGCCTTCCGTATAGGATTCTACTGGCCAACGGCCCGGGCAGATGCACATGACTTGGTCCAACGTTGCGCCGGTTGCCAGCTCTTTGCAAATCAAAGCCACATGCCACCCACCGCCCTCCAAACAATCCCCATTACATGGACCTTCGCGGTCTGGGGGCTTGACATCGTTGGACCCCTTAAAGGGGGAACCCACAAGAAAAAAATACTTATTGGTCATGGTGGATAAATTCACCAAATGGATAGAGGCTAAACCGGTTAAAACAGCCGAATCCGGACCGGTGATAGATTTCATATCCGGGGTTGTACACCGTTACAGGCGTCCGCCATGGCATCATCACTGATAACGGCACGAACTTCACGGCCTACGAGGTAAAACTCTGGTGCAGCAAAATGGGCATCAAGCTCGATTATGCTTCAGTCTATCACCCACAAACCAACCGTCAAGTCAAACGAGCAAACGGTCTTATAATGAGCGGCATTAAACCCAGATTAGTGCGTTCCTTAACGGAGTCTGACACGCACTGGGTAGAGGAGCTCGACTCCGTACTCTGGGGGCTGCGGACCATGCCAAATTGTAGTACCGGATATACACCGTTTTTATGGTGTACGGCGCAGAGGCAGTCTAGCCCTGTGACATAATTCATGACTCACCTCGAGTGCGCATGTACGAAGAAAGAGAAGCCGAGCTCGATCGGCAGGACAGTCTGGACACCTTGGAGGAAGAGCGCGACATAGCCAAAGCCCGTTCCGCATTTTACCAGCAACAGGCTCGCCGATACCAAAGCAGAGAAGTACGGGCCAAAACTTATAACGTTGGCGAACTAGTTCTACGACTGCCGGAAAAGAAAAAGAACAAGCTCGAGCCCAAATGGGAAGGTCCCTTCATTATCGATCAAGTTCTGACCGGTGGAGCGTACCGACTGCGGGATGCATTGACTAGTCGACTCCAGCCGAACCCATGGAACGTAGCCAGGCTTCGAAGATTCTATGCCTAGCACCGGAGTCTATGTTAGTCCCCTCCCTTTGTCCATTTTCTGCATATGCATCATCTGTCTTGTTTCCCTTTCTTTCTTTTTCTTATTATTTCTCTAGGCCTTCAAGGGTCACCTTGTGCCTCACTTGTACATTACAAATGCGCTAGCCGCACTCTCCATACCTGGGGGCTTCTTTCACAGAAGCTTAAATTATTTACCTGGGCCTCACGCCGAACACATGTGTTATACTTCCGCATGTACCTTTTTTCACCATTATATGCATCGATATGACTTAAGTTTTGGCAAAGCTGGGTTGCCTGGCTCTTGTATTTATGCCCTACGTTCCCGTTAATTCGGCTAGGGCATAAGGGGAGCACCTCTGCGATTGCTACCACCGGGTCAGCCGGATGTGTACCTCAGACTAGGTGAAGCCGAAAGCTAGCGTTCTTAAGGGAATATTCGGTCGGTGAACAAAATATGACTTTTATTTATTATCCATATTTGCACCCAGATGCTTTTTCTATGCTTCTTATCACAGTCCGGACATGCACTTTAGGGCATGCTTCCCAGGGAAAGGAACCCTTAACGGAACTATTCTCCCTAGAAAATGTTTCTTACTACCCATGTAATATGACATAACTAGTTGGGCACTTGTCTGATAAAGCACTAACGACCCCTACGCCTGGTCTCCACGCATGCCCCGGTTCGTACATAACCGAGAGGGTATTCGGATACACTCCGGACTGTCGGGTCCCGAGGTTGAAGCAAAAAGGTCTGCCACGACAGACGATCTACAATCCGGCTAGAAGGGCATTATACATGTCACTTTAAGTTACATAGTCAATTTGACTGGTTGAATTCCTCTTCAATACCATCCAAAAGGGCTGTGTAGTCTACAATCCTGTTGGCAATACTTTGCGGCCAATTCTACTTGGTCATACACTAAGCTCACAGGGATCTCCTTCCCATCGGGCCCCACAGGTCCGACTCCGGCCATGTGGTTCGGGTCAGCCTTCGTGTACCGTGTCTTTACGTACCATTGCCCAGGCTTCCCTGGCGCCCTGACGGCAGGCCGATATCTTCCATAATCGGAAGCGCCGCCGCGCTCGCTTCAGCTTTTCTGCAAGCTCTCCAAGGCCTTCGGGTATGGAGAGGATGGCCACAAGGCCTAGGCGATGCCTTGCATCACCTGCCGAACTCGTTCGTGCAGCTGTGAGAGCTCGGGAAGAAGATCACCCATTGAACCGGACATTTCCTCGGTAGGATGACCTGTTAGCATACCTACAAACATAACTCTGTCAGCCAGCTTCCTCGCCGAACTCTCTTTCAAAGTTCGTTCAAGCACTTACTAAATAGGCCGCGTCGAAGCCGCCGATTCTCCTTAACAGAGTCCGACAGTTGGGCACGAACATCTTTTAGTTCCACGCCCAGTTTGGTGTTGGCATCTAGGAGATCATTCTTCTCCTGCCTCACCCTCGTAAGCACGCTCTCACTGGCCTTCAGCTGGCGTAGGAGCTGTTGCTTATCCTATATGTCACTTATCGTTCGAAGGATATATTACCAGAGGGGGTTTCTTTGGGCTCCCCCGCCACGGCCAGTGTGGCCTGAAGTTGGGCTTTGCACTCTTCCAGCTCTTGGGACAGTTGAGTATTCTTTTCGGTAAGAACCTGCATAACAAGTGATCCTTAAATCAGTTATTCTAACTGTTTCAAGTCTCAGGGGCTACTGATATATATATTCACCAAATTTTCTCACCCGTATGTCTTTTACATACTGCTCCGTGGCTCTGGCTAGACCATTTTGAGCGGCACGGAGGTACGCATCTCCCGAGTTGAAGGCATCCAATGCCTGTTGGGAGAAACAAGCATCACGAAGAATAGTCCGGCGACGCCTGTGGTTCATGGCACTTTCCACCTCGGAATTGGTGGCAGACAGTTTATCTGCATCCTCTGTCGGAGGAGCCCCCTGCGCACTCCTCATTCCCGCCTCCGAATCCGGCCTTGGAGCCTGGCTGGTGGAGGCGGGATTAGTAGCCTCTACGGGTATAGTCCGGCGAGCGCTCTTTTTCCTGAAAAGAAGGCATGGGCGTTAATATGCCTCTGAGAATAATGTCTTGCAATAAGGACGGCGAGCCGTACTGCTGCGCCGGTGTCTCAATCCGGACTACGGGTCTTTTCAGCCTGCCTAGCCTCGCGGCCCCTTGTGGGCTAGTCGCCGCAGGCTCGGCCTTCCGCCTCGAGGACCTCCCCTGCAAAACACGGCTGTTATATGGCAATCAAAAACATGCAAGGATGGATCCCTTTTCAAAGTGCTGGGACTTTGGTCTCAGTCACCTGTGAGGCTGGAAGTAGCTCAGGGTAATCTGCTGTAATGGCCACCAAACCGTTGTCATTACTCGATTGGTAAAATACCCCATCGATCAGCTCCACAGATATGTCCGGATCCTCCTGGGAGGCCGGGTCAAGGGACCGTCCAGGATCGTCGGGTTCTGGAGGGGGCCCATTTATCTCCTTTACAGCCTGGCGCAGCTCCTGCGATGAAATCGCCAGACTGAATACTTAACTACGGGAATACGAAACGGATGGGCGAGAAAAAGTCTCCGCTTACCCAGCTCGGAGGATTGTACGAAGAAAATCCGCCCTGCGGGTTGACACGAAGGAATTCCTCCTCTTCTCCCTTGTACAAAGTGGATAAGATCTTTATTAGATCAGCAACCGATCCCGGCCCTTTGCGGCCGTGGCGGGTGGCGTCATCCTCCCCGTTGAAATCCCACATGGGGTGGCCTCTATATTGAAGCGGCTGCCCCCCGCATAATACATATGGCCATGACCTCGATCATGGTCAATCCGGATCGAGCTAAAAAACTTATCCGACTCATTAGGTAGAGAACGTCCCCTGTCATCTTCCTCCAGGGAGCTCCATGGACGCCAGCTCCGGCGCTTCTTCAAAGGGGTGTTGTCGAACTTAGGAAGGCTGATTCTAATAGGATCGGGGAGGGGCACGTCTTCTATATAAAACCATTCTGAAGGCCAGTCTTCGGACGTCTTCTTTGGGGTTCCGGACAGGTATTCGGTCCCGGCAATACGCCACACTTCGGCTCCGCCCACTTGATATATTGACCCCTTCTGAGAAACGGGGCACAAGGCAGAACGGCTTCTTCCACAGAGCGAAATGAGCCTCACAGCCCAAAAACAACTCGCAAAGGGCTACGAATCCCGCGATATGCAGCATGGAGGCAGGCGTAAGGTTGTGCAACTGGAGGTTATAGAACTCCAGGAGCCCCCGGAGAAACGGATGAATTGGAAATCCGAGCCCTCTTACCAAATAAGGGACAAGGCATACCCACTCTCCCTTGGAGGGATTGGGAAGGCTCTCCGCTTGCTCTCCGCCATTATAGGTAGCAAGCCCAGCTCGAACCGGGACCATGCACGCTGGGGAAGAAGTCCCTTGGATCGAAGCATCACTAATTTGCTGTGCGGGACGGAGCATCTCTCCCATTCTCCAGGCGTGGGGCTAGGGGAGCTAGAGGAGGAGCTGCGTCGACCGGCCATGATGGAATGGATCTCTGTCGAATGCGCTCCGATGAAGGCTCGCCAAGGGAGGATGGTGTGATTTGGATCTGAATCCTCGTCTTGTTAATAGGAAGCTCATTCACACAGCTAGGGGGAAAATGTAAAAACACCTGGCTCTTCACATTCGCTCGACACGTGGAAAGTGGCCATTATTGGGCGTGGAAGCCTAGGAGTGTAAAATTCACAAGAGGCCGGACACTATTTTGACAGGTACACGGAATTTAGAGAGGAACCCGCCCTGCAATGCCGAAGACAATACTGCGCGCCGGACTCATCGTTATTGAAGCCTGGTTCGGGGGCTACTGAGGGAGTCCTGGATGTGGGGGTCTCCGGACAAACGGATTATATCCTTCGGCCAGACTGTTAGACTATGAAGATACAAGATTGAAGACTTCGTCTCGTGTCCGGATGGGACTCTACTTGGCGTGGAAGGCAAGCTAGGCAATACGGATATGGATACCTCCTCCTTTGTAACCGACCTTGTGTAACCCTAACCCTCTCCGGTGTCTATATAAACCGAAGGGTTTTACTCCGTAGAACAACCACAACATACAATCATACCATAGGCTAGCTTCTAGGGTTTAGCCTCTCTGATCTCGTGGTAGATCTACTCTTGTACTACCCATATCATCAATATCAATCAAGTAGGACGTAGGGTTTTACCTCCATTAAGAGGGCCCGAACCTAGGTAAAACATTGTGTCCCCTGCCTCCTGTTACCATCCGGCCTAGACGCACAGTTCGGGACCCCCTACCCAAGATCCGCCGGTTTTGACACCGACAGTGTGGCTTATCATGGATGGGGACATGAGTACGTCCTCGGGCCCTGGAAGCGGGAGTGAGCGAGATCTCGAACAGCTATGAGTCTTACCGAGGTTCGAGGCTCTCCGTGGAAATAACAGCCCTAGTCCTGCTCTGCGGGGTCTCCACATGATGACTAATGTCAATAGGTGGCTACAAGGTTGCTCCTTGAGCTGTTGTGCTAGAGGAGGAAGAAGCGCAAAGCTAGCTCCTTTGCCTCTCTAGCTATGGGTGTGTGTATCTGCTTGAGTGCAGAACGCTTTGCATGGGTGAACCTCGGGGGTTTATATAGGCCTACTCCCAGGGGTACAATGGTAATCCGTCTAGGTGTAGGACCTGGATGTCAGTGTCTCTGGGCGCCGGGTTCTTCGCCGGCTGCTGGGACCTGCCGTCTGGTGGGTCCCGCCGGCTGCCGCAAACTCGGCCGATAGGTAAGGGCACGCCGTCTGCGGGCCATGCTGACTACCTTTTACTGTAGCCTCACCCTGGATGACGGAGGCCTTGTCGGGGGGCGCATGGCTACAGTCCCGCCGCCTGGCGGGCGCTTACTGTAGGCACACTCCGTCTCATCAGATTAGTGGCGCACAGACTCCGAGGGGAGGGAGGGCTGCCTGCTAGAGGTCGGCCCGCCCTCGAGGCCACCTGCTCGGGGTGCGCCGTCGTCTAATCGCTCGCGGACAGGTAGGGCCCGCCGCCTGCGGGCCGTATTGACCGCCCGTCGTGGGAGCATGGCCCTAGCTGACGTAGGTCGCGTCATGGGTTGCGTGACTACAGTGCCGCGCGGGGCGAGGGGCGTCTGCCTGGTACGCCCGCACTGTGGCTACGTTCCTCCTGGATTCGGGGGTGGCAGGTGGTCCTGTAGCCACGCCACGTCTCGTCGTAATAAATGGGTGCAAACTTTAAGGTGATGCAGGTCCGCCTGCTAGGTGTCGGCTCCCTGAGGCCGCCTTCTGAGAACACGCCGTCTTCTAGCAGCCGGCCTCCTGGACCAGCCGGCCCAGGGAGCCAGCCGTGCGTCCGGGAGGTGCGAGGGGCTTTGCTAGCCCCTATGTCTTAAAATGCTATCGGGTGCTGATGAGGTTATCCGTGGTCAATCCCTCCAACACAACTGACTAATTTGAAAAATGACATGAGCTATAATGGTCACCATGCATGCCCCGTGTAGAGAGGATGTATTCTTTCCTTGTGCATGACTCGCTGTGGGTATTGCGACGAGGCTGAATATAAATAGTCTGACAGCACATATCCCGGTGACAATACGGACCGCGGTGATACCGAGCTACATGTATCCGGGTTGGCTTGTCTACTATAAGACTTAACAGGACTGCTAAATCTCAGCCGACGATGACTTAATGAAGCCTCGGCCAATCCTATATTCGTGAGCTCTTAGGTGGAGATCTGTGCAAACTCTTCTTTTAATATATTTTTTATGTTGTGTCACTTCACTAACCAAGTCGATTAAGATCTAGCCACACCCAAGACTTATATATGGCAATCTTTTATTTCGTGTACAATTATTATGTGCTTCACACCCTCATTTCTAATCCTGGCTCGTGCCTTCACCCTCAATTAGGTGTAGCATTTTTGCCCCTAACACGGGATTAGTAAGAGGTTAGTGTAAAGGAGAGACCCGTAAGTATAGGATTTCCAGGGGAGGAGAGCGGAAGCCGGAAGGCAGAGCGGAAGGAGCATTGCTAATTTGGGCGCGTAAAGCTCTCCTGGCCTCCCACCATGACACCACACCGTACGTTCGCATGCATGTATGTATATATAGAGATAAGCGAGAGCCACGCCTCCTTCATCCTCACAACACAACACCATCTCTCCTCTCCTCTCCAAGAGCAGCAGCAATGGCGGCGGTGCAGAAGTACACGGTGGCGCTCTTCCTCGCCGTCGCCCTCGTGGCGGGGCCGGCCGTCTCCTACGCCGCCTACGCCCCCGGCGCCCCGGCCACACCCGCCGCCCCAGGGACCCAGCCCAAGGCGACGACTCCAGAGCAGAAGCTGATGGAGGATATCAACAATGGCTTCAAGGCGGCCGTGGCGGCCGCAGCCGGCGTCCCTGCGGCGGACAAGTACAAGACATTTGAGGCCACATTCAGCGCGGCCTCTAACAAGGCTTTCGCGGAGGTCCTCAAGGGCGCCGCCACCGGCCAGTACGCCGCCCAGTCCAGCTCAATGGCCAAACTCTCCAGCAGCCTCGAACTTTCCTACAAGCTCGCCTATGACAAAGCCCAGGGCGCCACCCCCGAGACCAAGTACGACGCCTACGTAGCCACCCTCACCGAGTCGCTCCGCGTCATCTCCGGCACCCTCGAGGTCCACTCCGTCAAGCCCGCCGAGGAGGAGGTCAAGGGGGTCCCCACCGGCGAGTTGAAGGCCATCGACCAGGTCGACGCCGCCTTCAGGAGCGCCGCCACCGCCGCCGACGCTGCCCCGGTCAACGACAAGTTCACCGTCTTCGAGTCCTCCTTCAACAAGGCCATCAAGGAGACCACGGGCGGCACATACGAGAGCTACAAGTTCATCCCCGCCCTCGAGGCCGCTGTCAAGCAGGCCTACGCCGCCACCGTCGCCGCCGCGCCGGAGGTAAAATTCACCGTCTTTCAGACCGCCCTGAGCAAGGCCATCAATGCCATGACCCAAGTCGAGAAGGATGCCAAGCCCGCTGCCGCAGCCACGGCCACCGCCACCGCTGGAGCCAGCGCGGGCGCCACTGCTGGTGGCTACAAAGCCTGAACTCGCCAACACTACACATCGAATCAATGAGCTTTATTAATCAAAGGTTTTGATTACAATCTTGCCTTAGAAAATCGGCAAGGAAAGGGGGATGTAATTAAGCCACAGGCATCTATGCCTTGACTCGCTCGGCGAGCGAATTTTCCTGATGCTTCCTTCTTTGTATTCGTTTCATGCAGCGGCGAATCGACCGCGTGTGCATGCGCCTGTATAACAATGAAATATATCCTTATGAAATGTCATCATATTCCATATGGCATATAGTACTTCCTCCGTTCTTAATATAAAAGCGTTTTGAGTCCCATAATATAAGAGAGTTTTGACATTGTGTTAAAAGCAACCATATATTATGGGACGGAGGGAGTATATCGGAGCGAGTTTAATGATGTCAAGTTTTATTTGATTAAGTTTTGTTTCGAAATACTAGCATAAAGCTTTTTTTTTTGCAACGAACTAGAAGCTTTATTCTATATCTATACCTATTAATAAATGGGCTATTGCTTCTTACCACCATTATTTTCGTCCGTTCGGTCCATCATAGGATTTTCGTCCGTCGGTGTAAAAAATAATGATTCGTTTCGTGTTTGGCACTTCGTCCCGCCTGTATGGGCCTCAGCCCCAACAGCCCAGCCAAGAAAATTATTTTTGTGTCCGTCCCTCAGGGCCTCGTGGTGGTAATAAAACAACCAAAAATTAACACCAGTCGGACTCGAACTCAAAAGCTCAAAGTGAGCTTTAAACCCCTAAACAAACTAGACCACTATAAACTTCTGATTACTAAATGTTGTGTCTTATTTATATATGTTCAATGTAGTTCTCTGTCGTGAGCTAGGATCTCTAACATGCAAGGAAATCGTGGGTGTATGTGGCCTGCCTGGTATCTAAACTTTGCATTGTGCATATTATGAAAGGAAATGATTGCCGGCTCAAAAAAAGTGCATAATTAAAGAAGTACGGATTGTGGCTTTGATTAAAAATTGTGGGCTGAAAAAAAGAGCCTTATTAAAGATGAGGGTTATGGTTGGAGTAAATTGAATGAAAAATTATGGGCATGAAAAAACTGCAAGGAATGATTGTGGGCTAGAAACAAAAATGCATAACAGTAAGAATTGTGGGCTGGATTAACTAAAGATTATGGTTGGAGTAAATTGAGTTAAAAATTGTGGGCATGAGGCGGACAATGCCTCAAATCTAATACTCAGCTCCTAGGCGAGAAGAAGATAGAGCAAACGGAACTCTCCACCCCCGTGAGATAAGTGGCACATTTTTGTTGCTATGAAAATATATATATATATTTAAAAATATATACCTGCTTGATCTACATGCAACTTCGATTAACCTTCACTCTGCCAAAACGGAAACACGACAGTGCAAGCCCAGCTGATGCTACTGCAAGCGGGGTGACACCGATGTAAAGTCGAGGTCCCCGTGCGTGGCCCTTAACTTTTTCATGTACGCACATGCCAGTCCTTCTTTCAGTGCTGCAAGCGTTTGGTTCCGAGTTGCGTATGTAATGTTTTTATTTAATAATGTTTTTGCTGCTATAAAAAATATATATATTCAAAAATATACCTACTTGATCTACATGCAACTTCGATCAAACTTCACTGTGTTAAATGGAAACACGACACTGCAAACCCGACTGATGCCACTGCAAGCGGGGCGTCACCGATGGAAGGCCGAGTGCCCAATGCATCTAGCCAGAAACACGTTAATGCAACACCAATCGCTCCTTTTTCTATTGAATATTCGGACCACCATGTTGCATAATCATGACACGGACGTTGCAAGGACAGTCATCGCTGCTACAAGTCGAATGAAAAACATTGCAAAGCCAACCACGTGAACCTGCAAAGATGACCAGCGTTGCTACAGATCAGACGCATGCCATTGCAAGGTCGTTTCGTGGTTAATGCGCAGCTCATATGAATTTCTCCTAGACATCGATGTGCACCTTCCTGCAGCTGCCATCTCACATTGTTCAGATGTCATCGTGCACCGTTGATGGATGTTTGCATGGACGTGATAGTTTTCACTTCATTGCAACGCTCGGGCATATGTGCTAGTAATGTATCAAAAGTCGTTACAATTTGCCTGGAGGGCCGCTGGATAAGAAAATCGGGGCTACGATCAAACAAACTCTAAGTGCCCTACGGTGTACATGCATGTTTGCACACTGATGAGCCGGGGAATTCAGGTTTCCCCCGACATCGGTAACCAAAATGGAAGTAAAGCTAGGGACTATATCCTCTAATTTTTGTAGGATAGGCGCGGCAACTGAACGAGTATTGTTGTCAGAAGACCAAAAGTCGACTAGCTCAAGGCAGTCTACCTGTATTATCAGATGCGAGTATCTCCGGAGGCGAGCAAAGATTACCCCTCCAGAAACGCCAGCAGCTCAGTGGTGAATAGATCCGAAACCCCTGGTAGTATTTTGCTCCATGTGGTAAGGACTAAGGAACGCCTAGTGAGAGCGGACTATGTTGGCGCCGCCTCTTTGCAGCGCCGCTCTTCTTCTAGCTCTTACAAACACACACATGGTGATGAACTCTATACACGCATGCACACACACATGCACGAAGGAAGAAAGACCAAAATGGCTTCACCAAGACAAACTTCCTTGATGCCCATCGTGGCTATACTGTGTATCCAGCCCTCACGGCTCTCTTTCTCATTCACCTGATCATCTTAAATACCAGTACAAAAGACTCACACACGCACTGGCCAACCGCCACACTCGGCTGCTAACTCCTACTAATCCAACTAACTTGCATGCATCCATGCACGCACCGGCCACTACTCCATTGTGATGGTTATCCACTAATGACCGAATCCACTCACAACTTCATGCACAAAGCTAGCCAACAACCTGGACACATCAAGTCAGCCAACCAACTGAATATGGCCCGACTAACTGACGGTGATCCACGCTCCTGTATGCATGCGGCTAACAATCTATGCATGTCAAGATTACTACTAACATTTTTCCTCCTAATCTTGACTTGCCTTCGCCAGAGTTGTCGCAGCTCCCGTCGTCTTTGTCGGCACGACCGTGACCCAGCCCGCGGACCCGACCTGGCGCAACGACGCCGGTCTCATCGCCACGGACCTGACCTGGCGCACTGACGCCGGTCCAACCATACTCCGTCACGTCTCCGGCGACATACGCCGAGCTCCTCCTCTGCCGGCGACACACGCCTGACGTCTCTCTGTACCCTGCACGTTCCGCGCGCACCCGACGTGTCCGACGAGACCGACCGCACCAGTGCGTCCCGCACGTCCCGCGCGCACACAACGCGCCCGACCGCACCGGACGCTCACCGCGCGCCGCCTCCCCGTCCGCCATGGCAGCCGCCAGCGACAAACGCCAGAAGGATGTAGCCGAACTCCAACACGAACTCAAGCACAACGGCGACATATGCCTCCCTCCCAACGTCAACCGCATGCTCGTACGCACTCCCGCTGTCCCGACGCGCCTGACGCATCCAATGCACACCCATAATACGCACCGGTCGCGCCCGGCTCGCTGTCGCGGCTTATTGTCCTGCGCCGCTGCAGTTTCAACCGCAGCGCAGCACCTCCACGCCGCGCCATCGCTGCCTCTGCGCCACCACGCAGGTCCGCCGCGGCCGCCGCGGCTCCGTGCCACGCGCCTCCACGGTTGTCGCGCCGAGCCGCCGTGACCTCTGCGCCACCACGCAGGTCCTCCGCGACCTCCTCGTCTCCGCGACCACCGTGCTCTTCGCGCGCACGACATCACACCGCACAGCCGCGGACTCGCGACGCGTCGCCGTCGCCACGCGCTCGCCGCACGCCGCAGCCGATGCCTCCATGTCGGCCGCGTACGCCACGTCCGCCGCGGACGCCACCGCGCGCCACGGCCGCCCCTTGACCTTGTGGCTCTGATACCAATTGTTGGCGCCGCCTCTTTGCAGCGCCGCTCTTCTTCTAGCTCTCACAAACACACACATGGTGATGAACTCTACACACGCATGCACACACACATGCACCAAGGAAGAAGACCAAAAGCTTTGCCAAGACAAACTTCCTTGATGCCCACCGTGGCTACATTGTGTATCCAGCCCTCACGGCTCTCTTTCTCATTCACCTGATCATCTTAAATACTAGTACAAAAGACTCACACATGCACTGGCCAACCGCCACACTCGGCTGCTAACTCCTACTAATCCAACTAACTTGCATGCATCCATGCACGCACGATCCGGCCAACACACCGGCCACTACTCCATCGTGATGGTTATCCACTAATGACCGAATTCACTCACAACTCCATGCACAAAGCTAGCCAACAACCTGGACACATCAAGCCAGCCAACCAACTGAATATGGCCCGGCTAACTCACCGTGATCCACGCTCCTGTATGCATGCGGCTAACAATCTATGCATGTCAAGATTACTACTAACAGACTACACCTCCAACCCGACCCTTCTTGGCATCCCCATTAATCCCACCGTCGTTGCTGATTGTCAGCCATCCTGGATTAGGTGGTCTTAAGCATTGATCTACTGGAGCTCTCGTGCGGCCAACTGGAAGGTCCATAAGTGACAAACTCTCATGCTCCTATTTTATCACTTGAATTGGATCATAGCCATCCTTGTCGTGTGTCCAACAATTTCACAATGACCAAATAGAGTGTATAATGATGATGATCTTGCACCTTTCGTCATCAGAGAAAATATCTACCATCAAGATATCTCTCGCCTATGTTTGTGGATATAGCCTCGATAAGGTGAAGTTGAACCGATCCTTTGCTGCAATCCAGAACTTCTTGGCATGCGTGCAACCTATGAGGGCATGCATCAAATCCTTCTTCATGGCTTTGCAAATATCACAGAGCCCAAGAAGTTTTATGTGTCTGTAATGTAGGGTGACCGAATCAGGAAAAGCATCTTTGTTTCCCGGGATACAGTACTGTACCTCCATACCATACTAGTATACAATTGTAGTGCATAAATTTTAGTCTACTACCTGCATGCTTCTTTATTGTTCTCTATTGTGTACATTTCAATACTGGAATGTCAGAGTGATTGTTCTCAGTTGCATATTTGCCTTCTTTAGGGCAACTCTAACTGATCGTCTAAAAGTTAAAGGAGGATCTGGCCAAGTAAAGTTAGAGGAGTAAACTTTTCCTTCTCTATAGATGGCCCCACCTTACCGATCCCCTAAACTTTAGTGGATTATTTTTTTTATAGATTTTGTGTTCTAGCCCCATAATCTTCAAACACTTCACAATGTATATCATAAAACATTGAAATTTTAAACATGCACAACATAACTGTCATAACATATAGTTTCATCATCGCAATTTTCAAATAAAAGCATGCATAGTTCATCCAAAAGACATCACTTCAAAACCAAATGTTTGATTCAAAATCACCACAAATATAACATGTATACATTGTGGATCGAGCCAACCAATGGCATGCACAAACTCAAACGGGGTGGTCGCCGAAGAAAACATCACCACCACCACCATCCTCTCGACCACCACCTCCACCACCACCACCATCCTCTTGGCCGCCACTACCACCATCATCCTCTGGGCCGCCGCCACCACTCCCTCGGCCACCACCACCATTCCGAAGAGAGGTTTACCCTTGGGTCAAGATCTCCCCACAAGTGAGCTCCCAATAATTTCCTATGGTTTCAGAAATAGTGTTTATATTCATGAACAAGATAGCACGTTCTTTGGCCTTCTTGGCATCACAAATCCTCTCCTCCTCAAGTGCAAGTCTACGCTCCTCCGCTTTTAACTTTCTCTCTTCGGCTGCCAACTTGGATTTCCATTTCTCATCCTCCAACACCTTGAGCTCATTCCACCTCGCCAGCTTCTCTTCTTTGCGTTCGACCGCCAACACCTTCTTGGCCTCAATCATGGCCACAAATACTTTGTATGTCCCACATAATCCATTTCTCTTCCTTCTGCCTTTTGCAATCTTTTTTTGTAGTGCCCAAGATGTGATTCTATCCCAATCACATGATTTATTCATGATTGGGGCACAACCACATTTCGACCGCATAGTAAGGTGGATATCAACATACCAAGTACTGAATATATGAGAATGCAAGATAAAGTCTTACACTTGCCACAAGCCACAACATGAATACATAAATACATCAATACAGAGCAATCATCACACAAAAGAGCAGGATCCGACTATGGATGAAATCAAATGAAGAGGAAGAACGACACCCACCCTGCTAATCCCAGGCTCCCCGACTCAGAACCTAACCCTTGATCGAAGAAGAAGAACTCCAAAAGCAAGCAAGCATCACTCTCACGTCAAAGCTTCGCATAACATGCACCTGCAACTATTGTTGTAGTAATCTGTGAGCCACAAGGACTCAGCAATCCCATTACCATGGCTATCAAGACTAGCAAAGCTTAATGGGTATGGAATGGATAAGTGGTGAGGTTGCAGCAACCGACTAAGCATTGTATAGTGGCTAAATTACAAGTACAAGAATAAGATGAGAAACTATGCAACGATCGCAAACTAGTAATGATCAAGAAGTGATCTTGAACTACTTATATTCAAACATAACCCCACTATGTTCTCTTCTCGAACTCACTCGAAAAGAGACGGTCATGGTTACACACGTGATTGGTTTATTTTAATTCGAAACTCGTGTCAAATTCTCTACAACCGGATATTAAAAATTCTCATCTGCCACATAACCGTAGGCATGGCTCTCGAAAGTTTAAACCCTGCAGGGGTGTCCCAACTTAGCCCATCACAAGCTCATGATCCACAGAGACAATCCTCCATCGTGGTACATATGATCAGACTCGGGATCCCAGTGCACAAGACATTTCGACAATGTTAAACAAGTCCAGCAAGACCTCCCGGCGTGCCGACACCCTGATAGTAGCCGCATGTTTCTCATCTCAGGCCACGACTGGATGAACACTATGTACGACAACCGAAAACCACAGGTGAAGGGGTGGCGCCGCAAGTGGCTCTGTTTTGGGACCAACACCATCAGCACTGCCCCCTGTATTATGTTGAAAGAATCTTCGGGGACGCAACCCCCTATGCTAATTAATTAATTATTAGGTTTAGTTATTATGTTGGTAAAATGGTAAAACCAATGTTGGGCCTTGCTGGAAGAGTTTTATTCAAAGCGAACTGTCAAGAGGGGCCCATAAAACCCTCATCATGTTAGGGACGCAAAATCAAGGAATATAACACCGGTATGACGGAAACTAAGGCGGCAAGAGTGGAACAAAACACCAGGCAAAAGGCCGAGCCTTCCACCCTTTACCAAGTATATAGATGCATTAATTAAATAAGAGATATTGTGATATCCCAAGATATCCATGTCCCAACATGGAACAACCTACAACTGCACCTGCAACTAGCAACGCTATAAGAGGAGTTGAGCAAAGCGGTAACATAGCCAAACAACGGTTTGCTAGGATGGTGGAAAAGTTTAGATGCTATCAGGGCAATTTGGGAGGCTTGATAAACAAGTGGTAGGTACCGCGACATAGTGATAGCATCGAGATAAGCAAAGCAAAGTAGTAGTGGTATCCAAGGTAACGGTCATCTTGCTTGAAATCCCGCTAGGAAGAAGACCGAATCCATGAACTAGACGAACCAACGTAGTCGAATGGATCCTCAGAATCACAACGTAAGCGTAACTATTGAGAAGAAACAACACCAGAAAGAAGGAAACAACACGGTAAACCAACAAGCATAAACATGGCATGATGCACAACCAAGTATGATGCATGTCCATTTAAATAAGGCATGGCATGGCAAAGTGCAACAAACAATACTACAAGTTAAGTGGAGCTCAATATGCAACGGGTTGCATATTTACGAAACACCCCATTCAATTATTTAGTTCACTCTTGTTTATGTACTCAACAATATTAAATGTTCTTAACATGGCAACAGGTGAAGCATGAGTGAACTATCTATCTAAGAAAGTTCAAATGAGGCCGTAAACAACAAACAACAATTCTGGTAAATCCCCACATGTTATTTAGCAATTTAATGCAAATGACAATTTTAAGCATTTTAAATGTTGTTATAATGATGCGGATGACATATACAAGTTTTATGCAATTTTGTGAAAACGTTGACATGAGCATGTTATGAAGCATTTGGTCACCTTTGCGGAACGAAGGGGGTGCCACGGCAAGGACAACAGAAATGGTGCCACGGAAACATTCCGATGATCCGACAACTCGTCGAGATGTCGGTGTAAAAGAAAGTGTGGAGGTGCGGAACATGCTAGAGATGGTGGGGTGATCCCGGTTACCGGGTTCCCACGGGTCTACGGCATGGCAAACGAGGAGGAACGTACAATGACAACCCGGGCACGGTGCAAACACGAGCATCTCATACAACACACATGCATTCGTCCACGGGTGTCGTCTCAGCGGTTATACCTTCGAAGCATGCATTTTAGGAGTAGATCTAGTTTGGAGCAGTGTAGAGGAAGTAGACGTTCTCCGGACGATCGTAGTGGAAGTAGTGGTACATGGAGACGTTAGAGGTACTTGCGATATTGGCGACGGTAATGGTACCCTTTATCTTGTTGAAATCACGGGGGTGGCGGTTGTTCACTCGACGGGTAGTCGTACATGGTGCGTAGAGGAACTTGTCGTCGAGGGACTTGACGTATCCAAGTGGCACCAGGCACACGTCCACTTTTAACACCACACGGGTGTACAGAGGCAAAACTTGGTGGTGCTACACATATGCGGTTGCCAGAGGATGGATGATGCCGGGTTGAGGCTGCGTCTTGGCGGTTCAACGAGGGTCGAATAGGAGCAGGGCGCAGCTCGTGATGGATGAGGAGAGCAGCCTGGAGGCAGTAGCAACGGTTGGTGGCGTGTGCAGGCGGCGGCGGAGAAGAGGGAGAGGAGTGAGGGAGTCCAGGATTACGGGGTCCTTGGGCGTCCGGGCTATATGACATGGGCCGGACTGATGGGCCATGAAGATGTAAGATAAAAAGTCTTCCCCCTTGTCCGTATGGGACTCTCCTTGGCGTGGAAGGCAAGCTTGGAGTGCGAACATGAAGATTCCTTTCTCTGTAAACCGACTCTGTGCAACCCTAGCTCCCTCTGGTGTCTATATAAACCGAAGGGTTTAGTCTGTAGAGGTAATCATAATCATACCGGCTAGACATCTATGGTTTAGCCATTACGATCTCGTGGTAGACCAACTCTTGTAACCCATGTACTCATCAAAGTCAATCAAGCAGGACATGGGATATTACCTCCTTCAAGAGGGCCTGAACCTGGGTAAACATCGTGTCCCTTGCCTCCTGTTACCCTCGACACTTAGACACACAGTTTGGGACCCCCTACCCGAGATCTGCCGGTTTTGACACCGACATTGGTGCTTTCATTGATAGTTCCACTGTGTCATCGTCGAAAGGCTCGATGGCTCCTTTGATCATCTACAATGATGTTGCCGGGAAGGAGATTTTCCTCCCTGGCCAGATCTTCGTATTCGGCGGATTCGCGCTGCGCGCCAACTCGGTTGGCCACCTGGAGCAGATCGACAGCTACGCCCCTGGTCACCAAATCAGTTGTGGAAATCTGGACTACGTCACTGATATCCGAGGAGACTTGATCTTCCAAGGGATAGCGGCCTCAACCACCGCTCCGGCCTTAGATCCGGAGCGCGTTAACAGGTCCGAAGACGGGAGTCTAGAGCCCGCCGGACTCTCTGCGGCCTTAGAGCCCAATGTTGAAAAACCGGGGAGAATAGCGTCTCCGGCAACCATTATAGAGCGGGACACTAACTCCGAACCATGGGAGTCTGCACCATGCGAGTTCGGCCAGGGACCCTTTGTCCCCGTCCAAACGTCGCTCTTAAACGAGGCTCTGGACTTAATGTGATCCCTCGTTATTACAGAGGAACCGCTTCCAAGTTATGCTCAAACCGGACTAAGGGCTGAAAACAGGGAATTTTGCTTCCCACCCACCACCCACTTCATAGCCACTGTCGAGGATCTTACCGACATGCTCGATTACGCCTCCGAAGACATCGACGGTATGGACGATGATGCCGGAGAGGAGCAGGCCCAAAACCCGCCGTTCACCGGACGCTGCACGTCCACTTCCTCATACGACGTATACATGGTGGACACACCTAAGGAAGGCAACGACAATGGTGACAAGAACCCAGTCGAGGATGAACCTCCTGAAATACCACCGAAGCGTCGACGTCAGCGACGCCGCTCTAAATCGCGTTGCGGAAAAGGCAGCAATACCCGCACCAGAGACAATGATACTCCAGAAAACGCCGATGACCAAGAAGACCCCATCGAACCAACATCTGAACAGGATGATCGGGAGGATGGGTAGGTCGACCCTGACGAGTAGGCAGGGAACGAAGACTCAGAAGATAGCAACTATCTACCACTTTCTGAGGATGATGTGAGCCTCGGCCACAAAGATTTTATCATGGCAGAGGAACCCCTCAAGCTCTTTAAGCGCCGACTAATAGCCACGGCAAGAAGCGTAAAAAAATAAACAACAAAAGCTTCAAGCTGTCCAAGATCTTCTCAACGACAGATGGACTCATGTCCTCGCAGCCAAAGAGTATGGCCTCGAACGCCCAACAAAGAGTTAACTGAAGCGTAAGTTGCTACCCCAATTTGATGATGAGGCGTTGGAGCCCATACCACCCGTGCGTAACGTGGCTGACAGACCCGATTGACCACCACATGGCCGCGGCAAAACGGCAACTCAAGCCGAACACTAGCCCGCATCACCTCGCCATAAAAGCAGAGAAACAACAACTCAGACATACACATATGACCTACAACATGACCTAGAAAATAGAGCAGGTCAGACTAGATCAATCTACGGATCGCGGGGGCGTGCCCCGACGCGAGAGGACGACTATCAAGCCAGGCGCGACAAGCATAACCACGCCCGGGCCGAAAACCATATACGCACGCCATCCGAACTGCGTCGTCACGTGGCCGATACAGAGGCGTCGCACACCCCCTGTGCTTCACCGATGAGGTAATGGAGCACCAGTTCCCAGAAGGGTTTAAACCCGTGAACACTGAATAATATGACAGCACAACAGACCCCGCAGTTTGGATTGAAGATTGTCTTCTCCACATTCACATGGCTCACGGTGATGGTCTACACGCCATCAAATACCTTCCCCTAAAACTTAAGGGGCCAGCTCGGCACTGGTTAAATAGCCTCCCAGAAAACTCTATTGGTAGCTGGGAAGACATGGAAGACACTTTTAGAGATAACTTCCAAGGACACCTATGTTCGCCCCCAGACGCCGACGACCATAGTCACATAATAAAGCAACCCGGGGAATCGGCTCCATAGCTCTAGACCAGGTTCTTAATAAAAAAGAACCAGATTGTGGATTGTCCGGACGCCAAAGCCCTTGCGGCTTTCAAGCATAGTGTCCGAGATGAGTGACTCGCCCGACACCACGGCCAAGAAAAGCCGAAGTCAATGGCAGCCCTCACTGCACTTATGACCTGCTTCTGTGCGGGAGAGGATAGCTGGCTTGCTCGTAGAAGCAATAGCACCAGCAACCCCGGAACCTCTAAGGTCAGGAACGGCAACGGCAAGCTAAGACGCAATAAACACAAGTGTCAAAACAATAACGAAGGAGCCCAACACACGACGGTCAAGTCGGATTCAGTGGCTCCAAACCCGGTCAACGAAAGAAGCCATTCAAGGCAAACAGAGATGGACCATCCAGCTTAGACGAAATACTTGATCGACCTTTCCAGATTCATGGCACTCCCGATAAACCTGCCAGTCATACCAACAGAAATTGTTGGGTCTTTAAGCAGGCCGGCAAGCTTAATGCCGAACACAAAGGAAAAGGGTCGTCAAGTGACGACGAGGACCAAGAGCCTCGTCAACCGAACACAGGGGTACTAGGTAATTTCCCCTCGAGGTAAAAATAGTGAATATGATATATGTCACACATATCCCTAGGAGGGAACGCAAACGCGCACTACGGGATGTCTACGCCATAGAGCCGGTCGCCCCAAAATTCAACCCATGGTCGGCTTGTCCGATCACCTTCGATCAAAAGGACCACCCAACCAGTATTCGTCACGGAGGTTCGGCAGCTCTGGTCCTCGATCCAATGATCGATGGATTCCACCTCATGCGAGTATTCATGGATGGCGACAGCAGTCTCAATCAACTTTATGAAGACACTGTCCGCAAAATGGGCATTGATCTGTCAAGAATCAAGCCACCAAAACTACCTTCAAAGGAGTAATACCTGGTGTAGAGGCCCGCTGCATGGGCTCAATCACGTAGGAGGTCATCTTCGGCTCGCCAGACAACTTCTGAAGCGAAGACTTAATCTTCGACGTCATACCCTTCCACAGTGGCTATCACGCAGTGCTCGGATGAACCGCTTTTGCCGCTTCAATGCGGTCCCACACTACACCTATTTGAAGCTCAAGATACCTGGTCCATGTGGTGTCATTACAATCAATGGAAACATGGAGCGCTCCCTCCGCACTGAGGAGCATACCGCGACCATTGCGGCCGAAGTAAAAAGCGGCCCTGTCAAGCCGCACACCTCATCGGCTATTCAGCCACTGGACTTCATCGTGCAAGGCCGGTCAGCCGGCAGTCCGGCAACTTCAGGGCTGGATTAGCAGCTTCGCCTCTGTCGACCGCCACGTACATTAAGCGAAATTCGTACCACGCGTACATAATTATGCACTCAAAATACCATGGGCATTGGCGCAGGCAATATACGGACAGGCCTATAACACGGTTCAACCTCACACGGCCTCCCCCTTTATCTAATCATCTTTTTCCGTTTTACCATGGGTGAATCAAAACCTACTCATTCTTCGGACTCACAAGGACACTCTCCGAGCCCGGTCCCATATACATAGCTAAAGATGATTCTTCTAAAGGATTCTTCCTTATTTGGGCGAAAGCGGTGTAGACGTGTGGCAGGAAAGTGCAAATCATTTTGCAGACCACAACTTTACTCAAGAACCTGTATAGAGCTTTTTCCCTTAGCCCTAGACCCCCGGCATGTAAAATGGCCTTGGTGATTATGGCACCTTCTGTAAGATTACGTTTTGACGTTTCAATCAGATTTTAGTGAACCAAAATTCTTATTCTGTATCATCTTTTACCTATAGACTTCATTCCGCCCATTAAGTTGTGTTACACCTCGGCACAAAATTGCCTAGGGGCTCTATAGAGCAACATATGTGTTGTCAAACAAAATTCCGAACAGCTTCACAACACAATTCGCCATCCCGAGTTCGACATTATATGCATCGGCTCCGAATCATGTCTTTGGTCAATAGTTGGGTCGCCCGGCTCCTTTGCTTGCTACCTTATGTTCCGTCTGATCGGCTAGGGTATTAAAGGGAGAACTACTGCGATTGTGTTTCTGGTTCGTCATGTTAAGCACCTCACTAGAGAAAGCGGAAAACTGACTGTCATGATGAGGCGAGAGCTAGTCAGCCACTCGGCGATTCATTACTATCCCTAGCGATTTTTCCGTATTACACGAAGGACCATTTCTGGGTCACATATGTAACGCATCCGCATCAAGGTAGCCGCATACATACCATGGGCTACCTAATAGACCCATTGTCAAACTCCTATAGCTAAGTGAGAGCAATAAAACCGAATAGTCTGATTGCCTGGTTCGTCGCACTGACACCTCCTTCAAGGACCAAGACGTTGGATTAAGTGTAGTCATGTGCAATCCCAAACACCCCAGTAGTATCTACATGGGGGTTGAAGACGACGACTAGGAACTATCAGATATAATAAACGACCGCACAAGAGGATAAAAACTTCTTCATCAAAGGAGTAAATATATTACGACATACATAGTTCATAATACAGACCCCCGGACAGTTCAGACTCTCTTATTCGAACACTATGTTCTTAGAGCATTGGCCCTCTACAAGGCGGGCACCCTTTAGCACATCCTCAAAATAGCGCTCTGGTGTGTTGTGGGCCTTGCTTTCAGGAGGACCCTCAACTACATGTTGACACGGGCGAAAGCTATGCGCACTCCTTCTATACAGGACCACCTCTTGACGGCATCAATCCGGGGCAACGCATCAACGAGGCGTCACATGAGGCTAAAGTAGCTATCCAGCATGGCCTCGGTCGGCCACACCCGTACTATGAAGTCCCTCATGGTTGCGCTGGACATTTTATGCAGCTCCGCCAACTGTGCCATCTGGTCTAGCAGAAGGGGGCGCTCCTGCCCCACAAACTGCGACCAGAAGAGCCTGTCCGTCGCGCACCCCTCTTGGGCCTAGAAGAAGTCGGCGGCGTTCGCAACACTCTTCGGAAGATCCACATATACGTCTGGAGAACTCCACAATTGATTAACCAAAGCATACACCGGGTCCCCAAATCTAGCCTGTAAAAGAAAGGGCTTACCAACCGCTATCTGTCTAGCTTGACGGATTTCCTCACACGCTGCACGGGATTCGAACCGTCCCTCTGAAGTGCCGTGAAGAGCCTTGGCCAGTTCGGTCCCCTTTGCCTTATTCTCCGATTCCACGGACTCGCACTTGGAGGTAGTGTCCTTGATATTTTTCTCCGCCTTGGTCACTCGTTCCTCAAAATGGCGTCGAGCGACATGTTTGGCCATTAAGTTCGCAGCCTCCTTATCAGCAGCTGCCTTGCTTACCCTTGCTTGCTCCTTGGCTTGAGCAAGCTCGCTCCTGAGGGTCTCCACCGCGGCGGAACCATCTGTACAAAAATGCACATTGCATCTTTTCAAGCATCCACAAAAGCACGAACATAAAGAGGCATACAGTAAGATGTATCTTATACCTTGCGCCTGGTCGAGCCGCTTGTTAACAAGGACTAGATCCTCATTGGCTCACTCTAGTTTCCATTAGAGTTTGGATATTTCCGCTGACTGGGTGGTTGCTGCTAACAGACAGGCCTGTTTTAAAATAAAAAAGCCTGTTACCACCTGACAACTGATTATCGATCCTCTGCTCGCTTTCCTTTTGAAAAGTCGAACAGAGTCTCAGGGGCTAATGTTTATATATAGGCATATTTCTCATAAAAATGACCAAAAACATTACATTGCGTACCTTGAAGCCTGCTAGCAGAGTGCAAAAGGCTTCGCTCAGCCCGCTCTTACCGTACTGAATCTTCTCAGCCACCGCACCCATCAGGATACGATGCTCATCCAGGACGGATGCACTTTGAAGTACATCCGCCATGGTATTCGGGGCCTCCAGATTAATGGATGTCGTCATTCTCCCCTCCTAGGTAGGGGGCCGCTCACCAGATTTCGGAGCCTTGTGGGTCCCCGGAATAGTATGCCGCTGGGGGATGGATTGACCAGGGCCAACGTCACTGGTCTTCGGGGGAGCCGTACCACCTAGTTCTTCGGCAGCCAAGCTATTGCCCTACGGCGCCATTAATTTTCCCTCCCGCGTCTCTTCAAGGACTAGGGAGGGCCTACGGGACGACACTTCAGCGTCATCCACCCTAGGCGGCGGGGAAGCTAGTGGAGACGATTCACTCTCCATCATCTCTGGCGGCAGATCCCCCGAGGATGAGGATAGCTGGGGGAGATCGCACGCCGGACTAAGAGATAGAACTTAGAGTTATTATCACAGTGCATAAAAGATTGAATGAACGTGATAAATCCCGGACTAATTACGAGATAGCCTGGGGCCTAGTTCGGCAATGATGCTTCGGGGCGACCTCGGCGTCTGACTCCGAGACATCGGGGAGGGTAATTTTGTCCCTTTTGGACGCCTCGGCTTCTAGATCTTCAGAGGTCGCCCTCTTTTTGCCCTTGCGGGGAGGATTTTCTTCTTCTTCCTCCTCCTCATCGTCGTTGTCGTCCTCATGAGTGGACTAGGCATCAACCTCTCCCGACACTATGCCCAATGTGCCCTCTTCTTTCTTCTTCTTCTTCTTCTTCTTCTTCTTGGCCCTCTTGGCCGATGCCTGGTATGGAGCCGGGACCAGCATCCTCATTAGTAGGGGACTGACCGAGTCTTCAGGAAGGGGAGCTGGACATCGGATTTGCTCTGCCTTCTTAATCTAGACCTGTTTAAGGATGGACCACTCAATACTTATCTTTTTGGGTTTGACAAAGTCAATTGGTGTTCGGAGGTTTAGGAACATACCTCGGAGGTTGATACGTCCATTTTACATCATGCTTTTATATCGATATTTATTGCATTATGGGCTGTCATTACATGTTATGTCATAATACTTACGCCTATTCTCTAGTATTTTACAAGGTTTACATGAAGAGGGGGAATGCCAGCAGCTGGAATTCTGGGATGGAAAAGGAGAAAATATTAGAGACCAATTCTGCACATCTCCAAAAGTCCTGAAACCCCACGAGAGTTATTTTTAGAATATATAAAAAATACTGAGCGAAGAAACTACCAAAGGGGGACCACCCACCATCCACGAGGGTGGGGGGTGCACCCCCTGCCTCGTGGGCCCCCTAGTGGCCCTCTGATGCCCATCTTCTGCTATATGGAGTCTTTCGTCCGAGAAAAAAATCATAAGCAAGCTTTCAGGAAGAAACTCCGCCGCCACGAGGCGGAACCTTGGCAGAACCAATCTAGGGCTCCCGGCAGAGCTGTTCTGCCGGGGAAACTTCCCACCGGGAGGGGGAAATCATCACCATCATCATCACCAACGATCCTATCATCGGGAGGGGGTCAATCTCCATCAATTTCTTCACCAGCACCATCTCATCTGAAACCCTAGTTCATCTCTTGTATCCAATCTTTGTATCCAAACCTCAGATTGGTACCTGTGGGTTGCTAGTAGTGTTGATTACTCCTTGTAGTTGATGCTAGTTGGTTTATTTGGTGGAAGATCATATGTTTAGATCCATTATGCATATTAATACCCCTCTGATTATGAACATGAATATGCTTTGTGAGTAGTTACGTTTGTTCCTGAGGACACGGGAGAAGTCTTGCTATAAGTATTCATGTGAATTTGGTATTCGTTCGATATTTTGATGAGATGTATGTTGTCATCCCTCTAGTGGTGTTATGTGAACGTAGACTACATGACACTTCACCATTGTTTGGGCCTAGAGGGAGGCATTGGGAAGTAATAAGTAGATGATGGGTTGCTAGAGTGATAAAAGCTTAAACCCTAGTTTATGAGTTGCTTCATAAGGGGCTGATTTGGATCCATATGTTTCATGCTATGGTTATGTTTACCTTAATACTTCTGTTGTAGTTGTGGATTCTTGCAATGGGGGTTAATCATAAGTGGGATTCTTGTCCAAGTAAGGACAGTAGCCAAGCACCTGTCCACCCACATATCAAATTATCAAAGTACAGAACGCGAATCATATGAACATGATGAAAACTAGCTTGGCGATAATTCCCATGTGTCCTCGGGAGAACTTTCGTTCATATAAGAGTTTGTCCAGGCTTGCCCTTTGCTAAAAAAAAGGATTGGGCCATCTTGCTGCAACTTATTTACTTTTATTACTTGGTACTCGTTACAAATTACTTTATCACAAAACTATCTGTTACCGATAATTTCAGTGCTTGCAGAGAATACCTTACTGAAAACCGCTTATCATTTCCTTTTGCTCCTCGTTGGGTTCAACACTCTTACTTATCGAAAAGGCTACGATAGATCCCCTACACTTGTGGGTCATCAAGTCTCTTTTTTGGCGCTGTTGCCGGGGAGTGAAGCGCCTTTGGTAGGTGGAATTTGGTAAGGAAAAATTTATATAGTGTGCTGCAATTTACTGTCACTTGTTACTATGGAACATAATCCTTTAAGGGGCTTGTTCGGGGTATCTTCACCCCGACCAGTAGAGAAAAGAGTTGCTCCTCAACCTACTGTACCTACTGAAAATGTTTACTTTGAAATTCCTTCGGGTATGATAGAGAAACTGCTAGCTAATCATTTCACAGGTGATGGAACATTACATCCCGATTTGCACCTAATCTATGTGGATGAAGTTTGTGGATTATTTAAGCTTGCATGTATGCCCGAGGATGTTATCAAGAAGAAGGTCTTCCCTTTATCTTTGAAGGGAGATGCATTGACATGGTTGAGACTATGTGATGATATTGGATCATGGAACTACCAATGATTGAAATTGGAATTTCATGAGAAGTTTTATCCTATGCATCTTGTTCATCATGATCGTAATTATATATATAATTTTTGGCCTCGCGAAGGAGAAAGCATCGCTCAAGCTTGCGGGAGGCTTAAGTCAATGTTATATTCATGCCCCAATCATGAGCTCTCAAGAGAAATGATTATTCAATTTTTTTGCTCGGCTTTCTCTCAATAATCGCTCCATGCTCGATACTTCTTGTACTGGACCTTTTATGATGAAGACCATTGGATTCAAATGGGATTTATTGGAAAGCATTAACACTACTAGGAAAAAGGCTATAGATAGGATTGACACTAATGGCGCACCAGGGAAGTAGTGCGCCACTACTATATACTAATGGTGCACCAGTTGGTGATGCGCCATTAGTGTGGAAGACACTAATGGCACACCAGAAAATAGGTGCGCCACTAGTGATAATTTTTTTATTATTTTTACATACATACTAATGGCACATCCTACCGAAGTGCGCCATTACTAGTTCTAACTAGTAATGGCGCACCAGACATGGAGTGCGCCAGTACTGAATTTTTTTTATTCTTTTTTTTTGCATAACTACTAATGGCGCACCGCCTCAAAGTGCGCCATTACTAGTTTAAACTACTAATGGCGCACCCTGTAGAAGTGCGCCATTAGTATATATTTTGATATCATGAATATTTTTAAATTTCATGGGCACTTTTTGATATCATGAATATTTTTAAATTTCATGGGCACTTTTGGATTCATGAATATTTTTTCAAATTTGATGATATTTTTTCATATTTGATATGATAAAATATTGAATATTCATGAGGACACTCGATCTCGATCCCCCTCCATCTCGATCTCGATTCCCCCTCCATCTCGATCTCGATCCCACCCGCGCCTCCTCTCCCCTCTTCATTTAAATAATAATAACAATAAAAAAAAAGTTCACCGCTCCACCGCCGCCACCGACCCACCGCACCCTCCCCCGCTCCACCGCAGCCGACAACCCACCGCACCCTCCCCCGCTCCACAGCCGCCGACGACCCACCGCACCCTCCCCCGCTCCACCGCCGCCGCCGACACCCCGCACCTTCCCCCAGCCCGCTCCACCGCCGCCGCCGACACCAGCACCCTCCCCCACTTTTCGAAGATATTTTTAAATAACAAATTTGATGATATTTTCAAATAAGAAATTTGATGATATCTTCAAATAACAAATTTGATGATATTTTCAATTAAAAATAAAAAACAAATTTGATGATATTTTCAAAAAAAATTGATGATATTTGATGATATCTTCTGTTCTAGTCCTCATGAAAATAACAAATTTGATAAAAAACAAATTATTAGATGCAACAAGAAATAATGAAAAAAATGTTACTAATGGTGCACCAGAGGAGGGTGCGCCATTGCTGTCAGAAAAAAAGTTACTAATGGCGCACCAGAGGAGGGCGCGCCATTGCTATCAGAAAAAAACTACTAATGGCGCACCAGAGGGTGGTGCGCCATTGCTATAGTGTCTAGCTGGATACCCCTTCGCCCGATCCCCCCTTCCCTCTCCCTTGCCAGATCCCCCTTCCCTCCCCCGCCGCGCCCGCTCCGACGACCCCCGCGCCCGCTCCACACCCGCTCCGGCTCCCCCACCCGCCGTCACGACTGCCAGCCCGACGCCGCGGCGCACCCAGCCGTCCGAAGCCTCCGCTGCCCCGCAGCCGGCACAGGAGCCCAGCAGCGCCTCCCTCCGCCGCCCCTACTGCGCCGCCGCCCGTCCTCCTCCGCCCGTAAGCCCCCCTCCTCCTCCGCCCGTCCTCCTCCGCCCGTAAGCCCCCCTCCACTCCAAATCCCTGACCCCTTCTTGTCTCGTCTCTACAGGTAGACCGTGCCGGCAAGCGACCAGGACGACGCCCGGAGAGGAGAGGAGGGCCTTCTCCTCACTGTGTAGCCGCCGACCTTGTCCTGCTCGAGGAGGAGGAGCAGGAGGGGCGCACCCAGCCACCACAGTCGCCGTAATCAAGGGCTTCTTCCACCTAGACCTCTAAATCCACGGCGCCGTCGTTCAGCCACCCAAGGTGAAGGTGCCACCAACTCCCCTCCTTGTTTCATTCGATCTAGCAGCCATGGATTTGGGTTCCTCAAGGCTGCCTAATTACTCTACCATGTGTTCCTACTACTAGCTCTAGCCATGGATTAGGGGCTAGTGTAGATGCAAAATAAGGTCAAATCCCTCTCGAATTTAGGTCAAATTAGGTTCAAATCCCACTGAAATTAGTATGTAAAGCTCACTGTTCTGAAGTTCTGATCAGTTCAGTACCTTAGTAAGCAATAACACAAGCTTGCTGCTAGTTCAGTACCTTTTGCTGCTAGTTCCTCAAGGAGTTCTTCTCAAAATTAGCTCAACAAGTTGCATCTAGCTTTTAGAAAGTTGTTTTGGCTTAAGAGGATAAGTTGTTGTATATACTGTCATAAAGTTCAGCAAGAACAGGGCATCAACAGTGCTACTCTAGTATCTAGTCGGGGAGGGACAAAATGGACAGGGCATCACTGTAGCTGTACTGCACAACAAACTATTAGTCTTAGGATTAACACTCCTCATATGAGATGAGAGGATTTTTTTAAATGGCTTTTCCCTCTAGCTAGATTTAAATGGCATCACTGTAGCTAGCAATTCAGATAAACCTGAATTGACTTTTCCAGTGCTGTATTTGTCCCCTTGGATTATTGTAAATTATATGTAGTGAAGCATGCAAATTGGATTTGCTATAGTCAACCAATTAATATTTGTCAGTTTTGAAAATTCAGTTTATTCGGTTACTGAAAATTCAGTTAATTCAGTTAGGCACACAAATTTCAGAACTTTTGTGTGCCCTAGTACTTGGTGTTTGTAGAAAATTCAGTTAATCCATCGAGGTGAGCACTGATGCTACAAAAAGAGAAGACATGTATGAGTTTGGAGAAAGTGCCAATTTGATTTTCAGTTGCTAGCTAGCTGTGATTTATTGTTTCAATTTGGATTCCAGAAATGTTACTGTGTGTTACTATGACCCAACTTTATCTGTACCATAGCATGCTACTATCAGTTATTTTTGAACATCAAATTCAGTCTGTATCTTGTGTTCTCTTTTTGTTCAAAATTTCTCAAACTCTGAATAAATAAAATTATTTGGAAATAAGCACATGAGTATCAACAATAATTGTTTCTTTCTGCTTGTATGAATGGAGTACAATACAAATTCAGGAACAAGGGACATTTTTTGCAATTGTGAACTCTCAATACTCAAGTCTGGAAGTGTTTACAAATTCAAAGAGTTCACATGACTACTGGTCAAATACTCTAGTGTATTTAGTGTAAATCTAGTCTGGAACTAGTAGAGCTCTTGTTGATTTGCAAATTCAGTTTAAATAAAAATTTGGTACATGACTACTGATCATGTATGAAAGATGTTGCTACTAGATGAGCACAAGAACTAATTAGTAGATTTTGATTTTGAATGATTTTGAATTTTTATGACTAGTGATCAGGTTTCAAATGATTTTGAATTTTTATGATTTTTATGCACATAGGTGAAGCCACTGACTACACTTCAGGTTCTACTCCTGGAACACTTCAAGAATTTTACTTCATAACTGGAGTATTTTGATGATATTGGGGGGTTTTGTCTCCGACCATCGTGTTGTGATGATATTGTGGGGTTTTGTGGGGTTGCAGCTGGATGGGGGTGGGGTAATGAATTTGCAGGTACCCTGAGAGGTCCTTGAGTTTGCCGGAATGTCGATTAACTTCCGTTCCATCAAATTCGGGTACTCCATATGTCCTATTTTCAGCAAAGGTCATGCTGAAATTTTCCGTGAATTTTAGCATGACTTTGCTAAAAATAGGACATATGGGGTACTTGCGACTAATGCATGGGCCGGGGTATCTTAGTACTTAGTTAAGTAGGATCAACTGCCCCGCCATTCTTGCTGCATTAAACCATAGGTGGCAATAGAGCCAAGTGATTAGGCCCAACTTAGAATTCTCGTTAGCATCGATAAACCCTAGATGATAAACCCAACATAGGTGGCAATAGAGCCAAGTGATTAGTGCCAAGTGATTAGGCCCAACCTAGGGTGCCTCGGCATCGATAAACCCTAAATGATGAAAACTTAACTTCGCTTCTATAGGGTGCCTCGGTGTCGATGAGAACCTAAATGATGTACGCTTAGGCTTTTAGGGTGCCTCCTCGTCGACCAAACCTAAATGATGAAAGCTTAGGCTTTTAGGGTGCCTCGACGTCGACAAACCCTAAATGATAGAACCTTGGCTTTTAGGGTGCCTCGGTGTCGATAAGAACCTAAATGATGAAAGCTTAGGCTTTTAGGGTGCCTAAGCATCGACAAACCCTAAATGATAAAAGCTTAGCTTTTAGGATGCCTCGGTGTCGACAAACCCTAAATGATGTAGTTTTGAATTATGAACGTAGGATATGTCGTCATCATCATCGGACGACGAAAGTCTCCCGACGGAGTGCGACTGGTGCCACGACGATCGAGGTCTGTGCGACATGCCTCACCTGGACGATGATCGGCGCTTCAGCATTAAGCTCGAGGAGACCTTCGAAGTTGAAATGGTACACAACGAAGACAAGTGTTATTTTCATAATTAAGCATGACTTCAACTATTTCAACGTGTAATTTTCATCTTTTACAATTCGAGTATAGCTTATCCCATGCCATGCAAGATGCTATGTCTTGGAGAGGATGGATTTTGAAGACCATGAAATTTCTGAAACAAAGAAAATTCACCTAAGGACTCATCACGACGTGGACTTTGAAGTAAATCTATATAATTCTGAGAGCGTAACCCATTTTGGTTGCAAAAATTGGGAAGCATTTTGCAAGATGTATGGTTTTGATGAGGGTATGCTTATCACCATGGATCTTGGTAATCCTGACATCAACCAAGACAATATGGACATTTGGGTCCTTGTTGATACGCCTCCAGTTCTACCGCTATGTGAGTTTCTCAAACATAGTTATTAGCTAATTTATATTGTTTATTTCAAAATAGTTGACAACTTATTTCCATTGACAGCTTATTTTTATTGTTCAAAGAATGTGCGGGAGATGGTAGACAAAACCCACTACACCGATGGCTCCGAATTAACAACTTACAAGGAGAAAAATCATCTGGTCAGATTTTGTACTGACATTGAGAATTACATTATCCACAAACAAACTCCTCAACATTATGGTAAATACGTGCCACTAGTGCATGTGTTCAACTACGGTAACTACCATGGAGATACCCTGGTAAGATTTTTACTATTACGACATCCGTGCATCTTTTGCATACTTCTAAAACTAGTACATCATTGCTAACTATGAAGTTATTACTATGTTTTTCAACAGATAATCGCAGAGAATTGTGTGCCTCATATGATGTATCAGAAAGGTAGTGTTAATGTTTTGAACATACAGCCAGGTCGTCCTACGAATCTCAACTGTCCATACGAGATTTCTAAAAGAAGTGGAGACATGAAAATCAAAGGATGGAAAAAATGTATGGACAGTCATAAGGAGCTTATTGGAAGCAAAAGGAAGCGAAGCGCAAGAATTGGAGACAGGATGTTCTCCATTCTCCATAATGGTGAGTCAGGGTCTATATTGTTTTATGCTATTTTAGCTTAAATAGGGTATTTAGGTCCTGCCTAATACTGATGATCATGTGCTAAGAACAATTAAGTAGGGTTGGTTCGATGACTATCAAGATGATGATCGCATGACTTGTTATGAATAACAAGTAGAAGTTGTATGATGATGATTAGTAGGACTTGTTAGGATTAGTATTACTTCCGACAAACTCGATACTCGCGGTCTCGAGACTTGTAATGTTTTATCTTTGTTCGGTCTTTTGAATTCGGAGACTAATATGATGAATTGTATCCGGAGACTAATCTTCTATTGTATTCGATGAATCTGATGTTGCTGTGTGCTACTGTCTATATTCTGTCAAATAATATATTTTGTAAAATGTGCAAAAATCAGAAAAGTAAAAAAAACCTAATATTCATACTAATGGCGCATCACTACAGAGTGCGCCATTAGTATGCCAAGTATACTAATGGCGCATCTACCCGCAGTGCGCCATTAGTGTGCCAAAGCACATGGTTAAATATGGCCCCTGGAAGGCACACTAATGGCGCATGGTGTTATATACTAATGGCGCACTGGATGGTGCACCATTAGTATACCAGATACTAATGGCGCACCAATGGTGCGCCATTAGTAAAAATTACTAGTGGCGTGCTACTAATGGCGCACCAGTGATGCGTCATTAGTAGGCAAAACTGGTGCGCCATTAGTAGGCCTTTTCCTAGTAGTGTAAATTCAACTTGGAAGATTGGGACCTCGACGTAGGTAAGGAGTCAGGTATAACACCTAAGTTTGATTGTGTTAAATCTTTTATGGATACTGATGTTTTCCGTGAATTTAGCATTAAATATGGACTTGACTCTGAGATAGTAGCTTCTTTTTGTGAATCCTTTGCTACTCATGTTGATCTCCCAAAGGAGAAGTGGTTTAAATATAATCCTCCCACCGAGGTAAAAGTAGTTGCACCTATTAAAGTTGAAGAAAATACTATCACTTATAATGATCCAGTTGTTCCTACTTCTTATATTGAGAAACCATCTTTCCCTGTTAGAATATAGGATCATTCTAAAGCTTCAACTGTGGGTAACAAAAGTAATATTAAGACACCTAAACCTGCTTAGAAAATTAAAGTTGAACCTAGTATTTCTATGGTTAAAGATCTCTTGGCCGATAATATTGATGGGCATGTTATTTACTTCTGCAATAAAGCTGCTGGAATTGCTAGACCTGATGCTAAAAATAAACATAGACCTGTTGTAGGCATGCCTTTTATTTCTGTTAAAATAGGAGATCATTGCTATCATGGCTCATGTGATATGGGTGCTAGTGCAAGTGCAATACCTCATTCCTTATACCAAGAAATTATGCATGATATTGCACCTGCTGAGATAGAAGAGATTGATGCTACAATTAAGCTTGCCAATAGAGATACTATTTCACCAGTTGGGATTGTTAGAGATGTTGAAGTCTTGTGTGGGAAAGTTAAATACCCTGCTGATTTTCTTGTTCTCGGTTCCCCACAAGATGACTTTTGTCCCATTATATTTGGTAGACCCTTCTTGAATACTGTTAATGCTAAGATAGACTGCAATAAGGATATTGTTTCTGTTGGTTTAGAGGATATGTCTAATGAGTTCAATTTTGCTAAATTTCGTAGACAACCCCATGATAAAGAATTGTCTAGTAAAGATGAAATTATTGGTCTTTCTTCTATTGCCGTGCCTCCTACGGATCCTTTAGAACAATATTTGCTAGACCATGAAAACGATATGTTTATGAATGAAAGAAGGGAAATAGATGAAGTATTCTTTAAACAGGGACCTATTTTGAAACACAACTTGCATATTGAAATCCTAGGGGATCCTCGTCCACCTAAGGGTGATCCCGTGTTTGAGATTAAAGCATTTCCCGATACACTTAAATATGCTTCTCTTGATGAAAAGAAGATATATCCTGTTGTTATTAGTGCTATCTTTCAGAGCATGAAGAAGAGAAATTATTGAAAACTCTAAAGAAGCACCGTGCTGCTATTGGATATACTCTTGATGATCTTAAGGGCATTAGTCCCACTCTATGTCAACACAAAATAAATTTGGAGAAAGACGCCAAACCAGTTATTGATCACCAACGACGGCTAAATCCTAAGATGAAAGAAGTGCTAAGAAAGGAAATATTAAAGCTGCTTGAAGCATGTATAATTTATCCCGTTGCTGATAGTCAGTGGGTAAGCCCCGTCGAGTGTGTCCCTTAGAAGGGAGGTATTACTGTCGTTCCTAATGATAAAGATGAATTGATTATGCAAAGAATTATTACAGGTTATAGGATGATGATTGATTTCTACAAATTAAATAAAGCTACTAAAAAGATCATTAACCTTTGCCTTTCATTGATCAAATGTTAGAAAGATTAACCAAACATACACATTTTTGCTTTCAAGATGGTTACTATGGTTTCTCTCAGATACCTGTGTCAGCTGATGATCAAGAAAAGACTACTTTTACTTTGCCTTTCGGCACCTTTGCTTATAAACGTATGCCTTTTGGTTTATGTAACGCACCTGCTACCTTTCAAAGATGCATGATGGCTATATTCTCTGACTTCTGTGAAAAGATTGTGAAGTTTTCATGGATGATTTCTCTGTTTATGGATCCTCTTTTGATGATTGCTTGAGCAACCTTGATCGAGTTTTGCAGAGATGTGAAGAAACTAACCTTGTCTTGAATTGGGAGAAGTGCCACCTTATGGTTAATGAAGGTATTGCCTTGGGGCATAAAATTTCTAAAAGAGGTATTGAAGTTGGTGCTATTGAAAAGATGTCGTGTCCCAAGGACATCAAAGGTGTAAGAAGTTTCCTTGGTCATGCCGGTTTTTATAGGAGGTTCATTAAGGACTTCTCAAAAATTTCCCGGCCTCTGACTAACCTATTACAAAAAGATATTCATTTTGTGTCTGATCATGATTGTGTAGAAGCATTTGAAATACTTAAGAAAGCTTTGGTTTCTACACCTATTATTCAACCTCCTGATTGGAATTTACCATTTGAAATTATGTGTGATGCTAGTGATTATGCTGTAGGGGCTGTTCTAGGACAAAGAGTTGATAAATAATTAAATGTTATTCAATATGCTAGTAAAACTCTAGACAATGCCCAGAGAAATTATGCTACTACTGAAAAGGAATTCTTAGCAATTGTATTTGCTTGTGATAAGTTCGAACCTTATATTGTTGATTCTAAAGTAAGTATTCACACTGATCATGCTGCTATTAAATATCTTATGAAAAGAAAGATGCTAAACCTAGACTTATTAGATGGGTTCTCCTACTACAAGAATTTGATTTGCATATTATTGATAGAAAGGGAGCTGAGAATCCCGTTGCAGACAACTTGTCTAGGTTAGAGAATGTTCTTGATGACCTACTACCTATTGATGGTAGCTTTCCTGATGAACAATTAAATGTCATAAATGCTTCTTGTACTGCTCCATGGTATGCTGATTTTGCTAATTACATTGTTGCTAAATTTATACCACCTAGTTTCACATACCAGCAAAAGAAAAAGTTTTTCTATGATTTAAGACATTACTTTTGGGATGACCCACACCTTTATAAAGAAGGAGTAGATGGTGTTATTAGACGTTGTATACCTGAGCATGACCAGGAATAGATCCTACGCAAGTGTCACTCCGAAGCTTATGGAGGACACCATGCTGGAGATAGAACTGCACATAAGGTATTGCAATCCGGTTTTTATTGGCCTACTCTCTTCAAGGATGCCCGTAAGTTTGTCTTATCTTGTGATGAATGTCAAAGAATTGGTAATATTAGTAGACGTCAAGAAATGCCTATGAATTACTCACTCGTTATTGAACCATTTGATGTTTGGGGCTTCGATTATATGGGACCGTTTCCTTCCTCTAATGGGTATACACATATTTTAGTTGATGTTGATTACGATACTAAGTGAGTAGAAGCTATTCCAACTAGTAGTGCTGATCATAACACCTTGAGGGAGTCCTGGATTAGGGGGTCTCCGGATAGCCGGACTATATCCTTTGGCCGGACTGTTGAAATATGAAGATACAAGATTGAAGACTTCGTATCGTGTCTGGATGGGACTCTCCTAGGCGTGGAAGGAAAGCTAGGCAATACAGATATGGATATCTCCTCCTTTGTAACCGATCTTGTGTAACCCTAGCCTCCTCCGGTGTCTATATAAACCGGAGGGTCTTAGTCCGTAGGACAACATACAATCATACCATAGGCTAGCTTCTAGGGTTTAGCCTCTCCGATCTCGTGGTAGATCAACTCTTGTACTACTCATATTATTAAGAATAATCAAGCAGGACGTAGGGTTTTACATCCATCAAGAGGGCCCGAACCTGGGTAAAACATCGTGTCCACTGCCTCCTGTTACCATCCGCCTTAGACGCATAGTTCGGGACCCCTACCCGATATCTGCCGGTTTTGACACCGACATTGGTGCTTTCATTGAGAGTTCCTCTGTGTCGTCATCATTAGGCTTGATGGCTTGTTCAATCATCGATAGCGATGCAGTCCAGGGTGAGACTTTTCTCCCTGGACAGATCTTCGTATTCGGCGGCTTCGCACTGCGGGCCAACTTGCTTGGCCATCTGGAGCAGATCGAGAGTTACGCCCTGGCCACCAGGTCAGGTTTGGAAGCTTAAACTAGACGGCCGATATCTGCGGAGACTTGATCTTTGACGGATTCAAGCCCCTGCCTAGTGCGCCACATGGTCACAATGAGCATTATTTAGCTCTACCATCGGAGAGTGTTCAGGAGATCGCACAGGCAACCGCTCCGACCCTCAATTCGAAACCAGTTGCGCCATCCATCGATGGGTGGATAGACCCCGCCATGGAGGCCGTATCCTCAGCAGCGATCGAGCCGAGTATCGACCTTACCCTTCACGAGAGCCGTGATGCCAAGCTGCCGGATCCTTCCCTGGTCACGGACTCCGAACCGCCGGCGCCCGTGCCTATTGAATCCGACTGGGTGCCGATCATGGAGTTTACCTCCGCGGATATCTTGCAGCGCTCGCCCTTCGGCAACATACTGAACTCATTAAGGTCTCTCTCCTTGTCAAGAGAGTCCTGGCCAAACTATGTCCGGCAGGATTGGGATGCGGATGATGACGAAATTCGCCGCCCACCCACCACCCACTTAGTAGCCACTGTCGATGATTTGACCGACATGCTCGACTTCGACTCCGAAGACATCGACGGTATGGACGACGATGCAGGAGATGAACAGGAACCACCGCCCACAGGGCATTGGACACCCACTTCATCATATGATGTATACATGGTGGACACACCCAAAGAAAACAACGACGAGGAACGGAAGGACGCAGCGAAGGGTTGTTCCCTCGAGAAGCAGTAAAAGCGGCGGCGTAAGCGCCGCTCCAAATCCTGCCTCGGCAGAAACAACGATCATATAGACCCAGCGTTAGAGCAGGGTGAACCATCGCCCGACCACGGCAACATGGAGAATCAAACCGAACAACCTGACTGCGTCAAAGATAACAGTCCGAACGACATCACACTGGATAGGCACCCGGAGCAACAGAATGCCCATCAAAGGGTTGTTGCCACTGCGAGGAGTCTGAAAAATAGAAGCAAAGGCTCAGGGCTGCACAAGACGCACTCGGAATCAGATGGAGTGAAGTACTCAACACTGTAGCGAAGTATGGCGGTAATCGCCACACCAAGAGCTACCCGAAGCGAAAGTTGCTACCTGAATTCGATGAGGAGGCCTTAGATCCCCCGCAATTAAAAAACAGAACAGCCATCCGGTCGGATAGATGACCTTGTGACCAACATAGAGCGGCAAACGACGCCGCACATAAGCAAGTACGCGATCCTCTTGAGGGCTCACATCAAAAGGACGGCGCAACCAGATCCATCTACGGACCACGCAAGCGCGCTCCTGCATGCAATGCAACACAACAAACATCCGAACACCACGGTACACCCAAATACAGGGGTGCCGCACACCCCCTATGTTTCACCGATGAGGTGCTGGACCATGAATTTCTAGAGGGATTCAAGCCCGTAAACATAGAGGCGTACGACGGAATGACAGACCCTGGGGTCTGGATTGAGGACTACATCCTCCATATCCATATGGCTCGAGGAGACGATCTCCATGCCACCAAGTACTTACCCCTCAAGCTCAAAGGGCCAGCTCGGCACTAGCTTAAAAGCCTCCCCGAAAACTCCATTGGAAGCTGGGAAGAGCTCGAAGACGCCTTTCGGGCAAATTTTCAAGGGACCTATGTCTGACCACCGGATGTAGACGATTTAAGTCATATAACTCAACAGCCCGGAGAGTCAGCCCAAAAGCTTTGGAACAGGTTCCTCACTAAAAAGAACCAAATAGTCGACTGTCTGGACGCCGAGGCCTTAGCAGCTTTCAAGCACAGCGTTCGAGACGGATGGCTCTCCAGACACCTCGGCCGAGAAAAGCCGAGAACAATGGCAGCATTAACAAGCCTCATGACCCGCTTTTGCGCGGGCGAGGACAGCTGGTTAGCCCAATGCAGCACCAGCGACCCAAGTACATTCAAAGTCAGGGACGGAAATGGGAAGTTGTGACGCAGCAAAAACAAGCGCCGGAATAAAGAAGACAGCCTGAAGAGCATGGTGGTAAACGCCGGATTCAGAAGCTCTCGGCCAGGTCAGCAAAAGCTTCCCTCCAAAGGCAACGGAGACGAACTGTCCAGCACGAACAAGATTCTGGACAAACTATGTCAGATCCACAGCACCCTCGATAAACCTGCAAATCATACTCACAGAGAATGTTGGGTCTTCAAGCAGTCTGGCAAACTTAACGCCGAACACAAGGGGCAAGATACACCAAGCGAAGACAAGGACGAGCCTCGCAAGCAAAGCACTGGGGAACAGAAGAAATTCCCACCAGAAGTCCAAACAGTCAACGTGTTACACGTGATAAAGGAGAGAAACAAAGAGGCACTCCTAGAGACACATGCCCCAGGGCCTATCATCGCGGAGTTCTGCCACTGGTCGTCCCAACCGATCACCTTTGACCATCGGGATTACTCGGCAAGTATCCGGCGTGCAGGATGGGCTGCCTTGGTATTAGACCCAATAATTGACGGATACCACTTCACACGAGTCCTGATGGACGGCGGCAGCAGTTTAAACCTGATATATCAGGACACAGTCCGCAACATGGGCATAGACCCAACAAAAATTAGCCATAGCAATACTACCTTTAAAGGAGTAACGCCAGGCCCAGAAGCCCATTGCATGGGCTCCATGCTACTAGAGGTTATATTCGGCCTTCCTGATAACTTCCGCAACGAAAAGTTAACCTTCCACATCGCCCCGTTCCAAAGTGGCTATCAAGCACTACTCGGACGCGAAGCTTTCGCTCGCTTTAACGCAATGCCGCATTACGCTTCCCTCATGCTTAAGATGCCCCGTCCACGCGACATCATTATAGTAAATGGAAATATTGAGCGCTCCTTGTGCGCCGAAGACAGTGCGTCTGCCTTGGCAGCCGCACACTAAACGGCCTCACCAACTAAAGCATTTGACAGGTCGTTACGACCACGGACGCGGATAGACGAGCCCGACGCAGCTATATGTAATTGATCCACGATTGATGGCCATACCCCTATTACAACACAAGGGACTCAACGCACGCAAACAAGTGGCAATTAGGCTCAAACTTTACTCATCTCGAATTGTACAAGGTTTCTTTGACATAACCTACCTTTTTGTGTGACAACTTTTCAACTAAGTTCCTCTCTTTTATAGATGACCATCATGCTACACCCATCCAGGATACGGCACAACGGAGACACAGGCGCAGACGTGCAGCATGAACCCATTCCAAGGATTCTTTTTAGATCAAGACCCTGTGTAAACATTTTTTACTGTCTCTTGTTGATACACATCCCCCGGATTCTCAGTACAATTGAGAAGGATGCTTACGTATTAGCATGTGGCCACGTCAGAATATTGCACGTACCTGGACACCAGGGGCTTATTACAAAGGGCACTGCTTAAGCCCGATTTCCACCATAAAGACCGGATACCTTAGGGAGTGTTCGGCGTCGGGAGTTTGGCCTTATATGCATTAGCTCTGAATCATGTCTTTGGTCAAATGTTGGGTTTGCCCAGCTCCTGTGTTATGCTGCCTTACGTTCCGCTCTATCGGCTAAGGCGGCACCAGGAGAACTACTGCGATTATGCCCCGGTTCATCCGGACGAGCACCTCAGTAGAGAAAGCCGAATATTGACTGTCATGATATAGCGTGAGACTGGTCAACCACTCGATGACCTAGCGGAATCTTCGGGATTCCTCCGCTTTAACGAAGGGTCGTTTCCCGGCCAGGCATGTATGCACCCCGAATTCGAATGAGTGCGGAGCCACCATGGGCTATATAGTAGCCCCACTGTCAAACTTCTCTGGCTAAGTGAAAGTGTTAAAGCATTATAGTCCGGTTGCCTAGTTCACTGCGCTATCATCTCCTTAATGGACCAAGACGTTGGATCAAGTGTGAACATGCGTCTTCTGCGAACACCCCCGCATTATATGCATGGGGGCTGAAGCCGACGACTGCAATCTTTCAGGTTATATACATATATACATAAACGGATGCATAGGAGGTATCATAGCACTTTTGGGCAAAAGTATAAATATAGCCTTACTAAATTCAATAAGACATTGTTTTTACAATGGGAATACATGTCATTCAAACATAATATTCTTCGAGCACTGAGCCTCTATCGAACGAGCGCCTTCAAGAACTTCTTCAAAGTAGTGCTCGGCAGCCACTCGGCCTATGGCCGAACCCTGTGCCGCAACAGTGGTGGCATCCAACTCCGCCCAGTATGTTTTGACACGGGCAAGGGCCATCCGTGAGCCTTCTATGCACGCCGACCTCTTTACAGCATCGATGCGTGGCACAGCGCCAAGGAATTGTTGCACTAAGCTAAAGTAGCTACTCAGCATTGGCCCTCATGGCCAGTCCAGATAATCTATGGAGCTCGGCCCAACCGGTCAATCGCTCATTCAGCAGCAGCAGACGGACTGGAGCGTGAAACTGTGACCAGAACAACTTCTCCACTTCAGGACCTTTCTGATCCTTGAAGTACTCGGTCGCATCCCCAGCAATCGCAGCCAAATCCATGTACTCATCCGCAAAACTCCATAGCCGGTCTAGAGGAGCATATTTTGGATCTCCGAACTTAGTCTGCAACAAGAAGGGCTTCCCAGAAACGATATCCGCAGCTTGATTCAGCTCCTCCTTCGTCGCTCTAATTTTGGAGCGGGCCTCCTTGGCAGCCACCCGGGCCTTCTCCAGGTCCGTCGCCTTCACCCGGTTTTCTTCTTCAAGAAGCCGGTAACGGTCATCAGTATCTTTTAACTCCACGGCCACCTTGGCAATTTTTTCTTTGCTCCCGCAATGTGCGGCCTGTTCGGCCCTTAACTCTTCGTCCGCCTTTAAAGCGGCCACATTACTACTGCTTGCTTGCTCCTTGGCTTGGGCAAGCTCCGCCCGAAGGGTCTCCACGGTGGCAGCTCCATCTGCAGTCACAACATATTAAAGATACTGGCATCATGCTGCTCTTACTATGTGAAATTCACCAGAAAAATCACCTACCCTGTGCCTCGTCAAGCCGCTTGTTAACAAGCACGATGTTGACATCTGCCGCATCCAGTTGCCGCTTTAGTCCGGCAAACCCATCAGTCCGGCTAGCCACCGGAGCTTCAACCACCTGCACAATAAGGCGGTCTAGTTATTACCTGGGACTACGATCCCCTGTTTGCCGCCGTTTTCGACGACAACCAGAGTCTCAGGGGCTACTATCTACACAGGGCACACCTAAAAATGTGTAGTACTATAAAAAATTTACATCATTTCACGTACCTCAAAACCCGTCAGTAGACTCATAAAGGCTTCATGCAACCCGCTTTCGGCAAACGAAATCCTTTCAATCACTGTACCCATCAACATACGGTGCTCTTCTGAGATAGTCGCTCGCTCTAGCAGATCCCTCAGTACGTCCGACCGCATACCAGATAGTGCCGGACTCTTTTGATTGCTTTCTTCAAGAGCCGGATAGTAGGGATTCGAGTGGCCATAGGATTACCTTCTGGCCTTGCCGGATCAGGAGAAACCCTTCGCGACGACACCTCGGGGTCGCCCGCCTCGTGAGGTGGTGTGGCAGGGGGAGGCGTTTCGCTCCCCATCATCTCTGGAAGAAGATCCCCTGAAGACGAGCTCTGCTGAGAAGGGCTAAGATCCGAACTGCAAGATAAATGCTTCGGTTATTTTCCTCAGAAGTAAGGTAGGATATCTTCACTATCAAGTACTTTTTGATTACTTATAGCTTGTTAGAGGGCTGATCCCACGCGGACACTGTGCGGCAAGAATACCCTCCGAGGCAGGACCCTCTGGCAGAGATTTCCTCTCCCGTTTGGAAACCTTAGTTTCCGGATCTTCAGGGGTAGTCCTCTTCCTTCCCCGGGGAGAGAGCATGTTAGATTCTGCCCCTTGGTTATCCTCCCTCGCGGAGGCACTCATTCCCTCGATTGGAATAGGTAGTGATGGAGGCCCGCTTTCTCCCTCTTCATTCCCCCCTTCATTTTCCTTTAAGGGCACTAGACATGGTGATGTCTCGAGCATCTTTTCCAGCACCGCATTGTCCAAGCCTTCAGGAAGGGGGCCGAACACCGGATCATCTTCGCCTTTGTTATCTAGTCCTGGTCAAAGAGCGATTCTTCAGAATGATGTCATGATAAATAAAACGACAATGTGTTCGGCCATGGGATTACTTACTTGGACAGCGGTGCGGTTGTTGCTTAGACCCACGTCCTCGGTAGTGTCCGGACACTATTTGGGGTCCGAAGAACAATTTTTACATCTCCTTGTGCGTCATGCCGAGGAAATTCTGAATAGTGCAAGGTCCTTCCGGGTTGAATTCCCACATGTGGAGGGGCCGGCGTTTGCAAGGATGGACTCGACGAACCAGCATAACATGCATTACCATAACCAGACTGAAATCTCCCTCAAAGAGATCTCGGATACAGCTCTGCTGTATTGGCACGTCCTTGGCTAGACCCCAGCTCAGCCCCCTGCTAATCCATGACATCAGTTGTGGTGGAGGGCGAAAGGTGGGGGAAGCTACCCACTTGGCACTTCGGGGAGCTATGATGTAAAACCACTCCTGTTGCCACAATCCGGACAACTTTGGAAAGAAACCCTTTGGCCATGGAGCGTCTGCAATTTTGCTTATTAGAGCACCTCCTCACGCTGCATACTGCCCCTCGAACATCTTCGGCTTCACATCGAAGGTCTTGAGCCACAGGCCGAAGTGAGGGGTAATGCGGAGGAAGGCTTCAAAAACGACAATAAATGACGAGATGTGAAGAAGGGAATCCGGGGCCAGATCATGAAAATCCAGCCTGTAATAGAACATAAGACCCCTAACATAGGGATCCAGAGCGAGGCCTAGTCCTCGAAGGAAGTGGGAGACGAACACAAAGCTCTCGTTGGGTTCGGGAGTAGGGACGACCTGCCCTCGGGCGGGCAGCCTATGCGAAATTTCAGCGGACAGATATCTGGCCTCCCTCAACTTCTTGATATCCTCCTCCATGATGGAGGAAGGAATCCACCGGCCTTGAAGGCTGGATCCGGACATGATTGAAGGTCCGAAGCACCTGACCTGGGCTTTGGGTGTTAGAACTCGAGGCGGCGGAAGGATTCGATTGAGCACGGGAGGCAAAAAAGTAAAAGCCTTGTCCCTTTATAAAGAGGGTGAATATCAAGCATCCTCCTTGTGGCCATTTGGGACTTTCCTAAGATCTAGGAGTGCTAGGCACGGTTGGGTTACCCACGCTTGTATTGATGAGAATCCCGTTATAAGGAGAACACGATCTCTGCTTTGACAAAACGTGTCAAGAAACCGCCTCGCGTTATGTGCAGGGCTGGTTAAAGAAAAACGGTTCGAATAATTACCGGGCCGTGGCATGATGTCATGCTGCCAAAACGTGTCAGCAGATTAGATTTGTGGAAATATTATTCTCTCTACGATGGTATGTGGAACTTATTTTGCAGGGTCGGAAACTATCCTTGTATTCAAACTCTTCTGTGGTGTATTCGGAGGAGGAACCCGCCTTGCAATGCCGCGAGCCGGACTCATCGTCATTGAAGCCTGGTTCAGGGGCTACTGAGGGAGTCCTGGATTAGGGGGTCTCCGAACAGCCAGACTATATCCTTTGGCCGGATTGTTGAACTATGAAGATACAAGATTGAAGACTTCGTCTCGTGTCCGGATGGGACTCTCGTTGGCGTGGAAGGCAAGCTAGGCAATACGGATATAGATATCTCCTCCTTTGTAACCGACCTTGTGTAACCCTAGCCTCCTGCGGTGTCTATATAAACCGGAGGGTCTTAGTCTGTAGGACAACATACAATCATACCATAGGGTAGCTTCTAGGGTTTAGCCTCTCCGATCTCGTGGTAGATCAACTCTTGTACTACTCATATTATCAAGAATAATCAAGCAGGACGTAGGGTTTTACCTCCATCAAGAGGGCCCGAACCTGGGTAAAACATCGTGTCCCCTGCCTCCTGTTACCATCCGCCTTAGACGCAAAGTTCGGGACCCCCTACCCGAGATCCACCGGTTTTGACACTGACACACCTCTATTAAGATTCTTAAAGAAGTTATTTTTCCGAGGTTTGGAGTCCCTAGATATTTAATGACTGATGGTGGTTCACATTTTATTCACGGTGTCTTTCGTAAAATGCTTGCTAAGTATGATGTTAATCATAGAATTGCATCTCCATATCATCCACAGTCTAGTGGTCAAGTAGAACTTAGCAATAGAGAGCTTAAATTAATTTTGCAAAAGACTGTTAATAGATCTAGAAATAATTGGTCCAAGAAACTTGATGATGCATTATGAGCTTATAGAACTGCATACAAAAATCCTATGGGTATGTCTCCGTATAAAATGGTTTATGGTAAAGTGCAACGTCTTGAGCTTGCGTTTGTTTTCCAGTTTAGGCGTAGAGAGGACGGTTATTTGCAACGGTGAATAACTAGAATCAAGGATCAACCTTTGAAGTGAAGGGGCATCTTGGATGATGAGTGCTACTTCTTGAGCTTGCGTTGGTTTTCCCCGAATAGGAGAGGATGATGCAGCAGAGTAGCGTAAGTATTTCCCTCAGTTTTTGAGAACCAAGGTATCAATCCAGTAGGAGGCCAAGCTCAAGTCCCTCGTACCTGCAAAAAACGATAGCTACTCGCAACCAACGCGATTAGGGGTTGTCAATCACTTCATGGTCACTTACGAGAGTGAGATCTGATAGATATAATATTTTTGGTATAAAGATGCAAAGTAAAAAGTAAAGGCAAAGTAAAAAGCGAAGCAAGATTAAAGTGATGGAGATTGATATGATGAGAATAGACCTGGGGGCCATAGGTTTCACTAGTGGCTTCTCTCAAGAGCATAAGTATTCTATGGTGGGTGAACAAATTACTGTTGAGCAATTGACAGAATTGAGCATAGTTATGAGAATATCTAGGCATGATCATGTATGTAGGCATCACGTCCATGACAAGTAGATCGAAACGATTATGCATCTACTGTTGGAGAACGTTGCAGAAAACAAAATTTTTCCTACTCGTTTCACCAAGATCCATCTAGGAGTTCATCTAGCAACGAGTGATTAGATGCATCTACGTACCTTGTAGATCGCGAGCGGAAGCGTTCAAAGAACGGGGATGATGTAGTCGAACACGACGTGATTCAAATCACCGATGATCAAGCACCGAACGGACGGTGCCTCCGCGTTCAACACACGTACGGAACGGATGATGTCTCCTCCTTTCTTGATCCAGCAAGGGGGGAAGAGAGGTTGATGAAGATCCAGCAGCACGACGGTGTGGTGGTGGATGCAGGGCGTCACAGTAGCAGGGCTTCGCCTATACTACGAGAGAGAGACGTAACGGGGAGAGAGGAAGCACCAAAGGCTGAGGTATGAAATCCCTCCTCTCCCCCACTATATATAGGAGGGCCAAGGGGGGGTGGTGCGCAGCCTAGGAGATCCAATCTCCTAGGTGCGGCGGCCAGGGGAGGGTTTCCCTCCCCCCCAAGGCACCTCGGGGTGCCTTCCACCACTTGGACTCCTCCGTGGTGGAAACCCTAGGCGCATGGGCCTAGTAGGGCTGGTGCCCTTGGCCCATATAGGCCAAGGCGCACCCCCTACAGCCCATGTGGCCCCCCGGGACAGGTGGCCCCACCCGGTGGGCCCCCGGGACCCCTCCGGTGGTCCCGGTACAATACCGATAACCCCGAAACTTGTCCCGATGGCCGAAACAGCACTTCCTATATATAATTCTTTACCTCCGGACCATTCCGGAACTCCTCGTGACGTCCGGGATCTCATCCGGGACTCCGAACAACATTCGGATTACTGCATATACATATCTTCATAACCCTAGCGTCACCGAACCTTAAGTGTGTAGACCCTACGGGTTCGGGAGACAAGCAGACATGACCGAGACGACTCTCCGGTCAATAACCAACAGCGGGATCTGGATACCCATGATGGCTCCCACATGCTCCACGATGATCTCATCGGATGAACCACGATGTCGAGGATTAATCAACCCCGTATACAATTCCCTTTGTCAATCGGTATGTTACTTGCCCGAGACTCGATCGTCGGTATCCCAATACCTTGTTCAATCTCGTTACCGGCAAGTCACTTTACTCGTACCGTAACGCATGATCCCGTGACCAACCACTTGGTCACCTTGAGCTCATAATGATGATGCATTACCGAGTGGGCCCAGTGATACCTCTCCGTTATATGGAGTGACAAATCCCAGTCTCGATCCGTGTCAACCCAACAGACACTTTCGGAGATACCTGTAATGCACCTTTATAGTCACCCAGTTATGTTGTGACGTTTGATACACCCAAAGCACTCCTACGGTATCTGGTAGTTACACGATCTCATGGTCAAAGGAAAAGATACTTGACATTGGAAAAGCTCTAGCAAACGAACTACACGATCTTTGTGCTATGCTTAGGATTGGGTCTTGTCCATCACATCATTCTCCTAATGATGTGATCCCGTTATCAATGACATCCAATGTCCATAGCCAGGAAACCATGACTATCTGTTGATCAACGAGCTAGTCAACTAGAGGCTTACCAGGGACATATTATGGTCTATGTATTCACACGTGTATTACGATTTCCGGATAATACAGTTATAGCATGAATAAAGACAATTATCATGAACAAAGAAATATAATAATAATACTTTTATTATTGCCTCTATGGCATATTTCCAACAGTCTCCCACTTGCACTAGAGTCAATAATCTAGTTACATTATGATGAATCGAACACCCATGGAATTCTGGTGTTGATCATGTTTTGCCCTAGGGAGAGGTTTAGTCAACGGATCTGCTATATTCAGGTCCGTATGTACTTTACAAATCTCTATGTCTCCATCTTGAACATTTTCACGAATGGAGTTGAAGCGACGCTTGATGTGCCTTGTCTTCTTGTGAAACCTGGGCTCCTTGGCAAGTGCAATAGCTCCAGTGTTGTCACAAAAGAGCTTGATTGGCCCCGACGCATTGGGTATGACTCCTAGGTCGGTGATGAACTCCTTCATCCATATTACTTCATGTGCTGCCTCCGAGGCTGCCATGTACTCTGCTTCACATGTAGATCCCGCCACGACGCTCTGTTTGCAGCTGCACCAGCTCACTGCTCCACCATTCAACATATACACGTATCCGGTTTGTGACTTAGAGTCATCCAGATCTGTGTCGAAGCTAGCATCGACGTAACCCTTTAGGACGAGCTCTTCATCACCTCCATAAACGAGAAACATTTCCTTAGTCCTTTTCAGGTACTTCAGGATATTCTTGACCGCTGTCCAGTGTTCCTTGACGGGATTACTTTGGTACCTTCCTACCAAACTTACGGCAAGGTTTACATCAGGTCTGGTACACAGCATGGCATACATAATAGAACCTATGGCTGAGGCATAGGGGATGATACTCATCTCTTCTATCTCTTCTGCCGTGGTCGGGCATTGAGCTGAACTCAATCTCACACCTTGCAAAACAGGCAAGAACCCTTTCTTGGACTGATCCATTTTGAACTTCTTCAAAATCTTATCAAGGTATGTGCTTTGTGAAAGACCTATGAGGCGTCTTGATCTATCTCTATAGATCTTGATGCCTAATATATAAGCAGCTTCTCCAAGGTCCTTCATTGAAAAACTCTTATTCAAGTAGGCCTTGATGCTGTCCAAGAGTTCTATATCATTTCCCATCAAAAGTATGTCATCTACATATAGTATGAGAAATGCTACAGAGCTCCCAATCACTTTCTTGTAAACGCAGGCTTCTCCATAAGTCTGTGTAAACCCAAACGCTTTGATCATCTCATCAAAGCGAATGTTCCAACTCCGAGATGCTTGCACCAGCCCATAAATCGAGCGTTGGAGCTTACACACCTTGTTAGCATTCTTAGGATCGACAAAACCTTCCGGCTGCATCATATACAACTCTTCCTTAAGGAAACCATTAAGGAATGCCGTTTTGATGTCCATTTGCCATATCTCATAATCATAGAATGCGGCAATCGCTAACATGATTCGGACGGACTTCAGCTTCGCTACCGGTGAGAAAGTCTCATCGTAGTCAACCCCTTGAACTTGTCAATAACCCTTAGCGACAAGCCTAGCTTTATAGATGGTCACATTACCATCCGCGTCTGTCTTCTTCTTAAAGATCCATTTATTTTCTATGGCTCGCCGTTCAACGGGCAAGTCAGTCAAAGTCCATACTTCGTTTTCATACATGGATCCTATCTCGGATTTCATGGCTTCTAGCCATTTGTCGGAATCCGGGCCCGCCATCGCTTCTTCATAGTTCGAAGGTTCACTGTTGTCTAACAACATGATTTCCAAGACAGGGTTGTCGTACCACTCTGGTGCGGAACGTGTCCTTGTGGACCTTCGAATTTCAGTAGGAGCTTGATCAGAAGTATCTTGATCATCAATAATAACTTCCTCTCTAGTCGGTGCAGGTGCCTCAGGAACATTTTCTTGAGTTGCGCCATTTACCGGTTCAAGAGGTAATACTTCATCAAGCTCTACTTTCCTCCCACTTACTTCTTTCGAGAGAAACTCTTTCTCTAGAAAGAATCCATTCCTGGCAACAAAGATCTTGCCTTCGGATCTGAGGTAGAAGGTATACCCATAAGTTTCTTTAGGGTATCCTATGAAGACGCATTTTTCCGACTTGGGTTCGAGCTTTTCAGGTTGAAGTTTCTTGACATAAGCATCGCATCCCCAAACTTTTAGAAACGACAGCTTAGGTTTCTTCCCAAACCATAATTCATACGGTGTCATCTCAACGGTTTCGACGGAGCCCTATTTAAAGTGAATGCGGCAGTCTCTAAAGCATAGCCCCAAAAAGATAGCGGTAAATCGGTAAGAGACATCATAGACCGCACCATATCTAATAAAGTGCGATTACGATGTTTGGACACACCATTACGCTGAGGTGTTCCAGGCGGCGTGAGTTGTGAAACTATTCCACATTTTCTTAAGTGTGTGCCAAATTCGTGACTCAAGTATTCTCCTCGATGATCTGATCGTAGAAACTTGATTTTCCTGTCACGTTGATTCCCAACCTCACTCTGAAATTCCTTGAACTTTTCAAAGGTTTCAGACTTGTGTTTCATTAAGTAGACATACCCATATCTACTCAAGTCATCAGTGAGGGTGAGAACATAATGATAGCCACCACGAGCCTCAACACTCATTGGACCGCACACATCAGTATGTATGATTTCCAATAAGTTGGTTGCTCGCTCCATTGTTCCTGAGAACGGAGTCTTGGTCATTTTTCCCATGAGGCATGGTTCGCACGCGTCAAATGATTCATAATCAAGAGACTCTAAAAGTCCATCTGCATGGAGCTTCTTCATGCGTTTGACACCTATGTGACCAAGGCGGCAGTGCCACAAGTATGTGGGACTATCATTATCAACCTTACATCTTTTGGTACTCACACTATGAACATGTGTAGTAATACGCTCAAGATTCATTAAGAATAAACCATTGACTATCGGAGCATGACCATAAAACATATCTCTCATATAAATAGAACAACCATTATTCTCGGATTTAAATGAGTAGCCATCTCGTATTAAACGAGATCCTGATACAATGTTCATGCTCAATATAGGCACTAAATAACAATTATTGAGGTTTATCACTAATCCCGTAGGTAAATGTAGAGGTAGCGTGCCGACGGCGATCACATCAACCTTGGAACCATTCCCGACGCGTATCGTCACCTCGTCCTTTTCCAGTTTTCGTTTATTCCGCAGCTCCTGCGGTGAGTTACAAATATGAGCAACGGCACCGGTATCAAATACCCAGGAGTTACTACGAGTACTGGTAAGGTACACATCAATCACATGTATATCAAATATACCTTTGGTGTTGCCGGCCTTCTTATCCGCTAAGTATTTGGGGCAGTTCCGCTTCCAGTGACCCTTCCCTTTGCAATAAAAGCACTCTGTCTCAGGCTTGGGTCCATTCTTTGACTTCTTCCCGACAGCTTGCTTGCCGGGCGCAGCAACTTCCTTGCCGTCCTTCTTGAAGTTCTTTTTACCCTTGCCCCTTTTGAACTTAGTGGTTTTATTCATCATCAACACTTGATGTTCCTTCTTGACTTCTACCTCTGCTGATTTCAGCATTGCAAATACTTCAGGAATGGTCTTTACCATCCCCTGCATATTGAAGTTCATCACAAAGCTCTTGTAGCTTGGTGGAAGCGACTGGAGGATTCTGTCAATGACCGCGTCATCCGGGAGATTAACTCCCAGCTGAGTCAAGCGGTTATGTAACCCAGACATAGTGAGTATGTGCTCACTGACAGAACTATTTTCCTCCATCTTACAGCTAAAGAACTTATCGGAGACTTCATATCTCTCGATCCGGGCATGAGCTTGAAAAACCATTTTTAGCTCTTCGAACATCTCATATGCTCCATGTCTCTCAAAACGCTTTTGGAGCCCCGGTTCTAAGCTGTAAAGCATAACGCACTGAACGAGGGAGTAGTCATCAGTACGTGTCTGCCAAGCGTTCATAGCGTCTTGGTTTTGTGGGACGGGTGGATCACCTAGCGGTGCTTGTAGGACATAATCTTTCTTGGCAGCTATGAGGATGATCCTCAGGTTCCGGACCCAGTCCGTATAGTTGCTGCCATCGTCTTTCAGCTTGGTTTTCTCTAGGAACGCGTTGAAATTGAATACAACGTTGGCCATTTGATCTACAGGACATATTGTAAAGATTTTAGACTAAGTTCATGATAATCAAGTTCATCTAATCAAATTATTAATGAACTCCCACTCAGATTAGACATCCCTCTAGTCATCTAAGTGTTACACGATCCAAGTCAACTAATCCGTGTCCGATTAACACGTGAGACGGACTAGTCATCGTCGGTGAACATCTCCATGTTGATCGTATCTTCCATACGACTCATGTTCGACCTTTCGGTCTCTGTGTTCCGAGGCCATGTCTTCACATGCTTAGGCTCGTTAAGTTAACCCTAAGTGTTTTTGCATGTGTAAAACTTCTTACACCCGTTGTATGTGAACGAAAGGATCTATCACACCCGATTAACACGTGGTGCTTCGAAGCGACGAACTGTAGCAACGGTGCACAGTTAGGGGAGAACACTTCTTGAAATTGTTCCAAGGGATCATCTTATTTACTACCGTCGTTTTAAGTAAACAAGATGCAAAACATGATAAACATCACATGTAATCAAATAATAATAGTGACATGATATGGCCAATATCACACAGCTCCTTTGATCTCCATCTTGGGGCTCCATGATCATCCTTGTAGATCGTCATACTCATCGACATATAAGTCGTGATTCCTTGTACAAGAACATGATCAATCTCATACATCACATATATCATTCATCACATCCTTTTGGCCATATCACATCACATAGCATACCCTGCAAAAACAAGTTAGACGTCCTCTAATTGTTGTTTGCATGTTTTACGTGGCTGCTATGGGTTTCTAGCAAGAACGTTTCTTACCTACGCAATGACCACAACGTGATATGACAATTGCTATTTACCCTTCATAAGGACCCTTTTCATCGAATCCGATCCGACTAAAGTAGGAGAGACAGACACCCGCTAGCCACCTTATGCAACTAGTGCATGTCAGTCGGTGGAACCTGTCTCACGTAAGAGTACGTGTAAGGTCGGTCCGGGCCGCTTCATCCCACGATGCCGCCGAATCAAGATAAGACTAGTAACAGCAAGCATATTGAACAAAATCAACGCCCACAACTACTTTGTGTTCTACTCGTGCAAGAGAACTACGCATAGACCTAGCTCTGATGCCACTGTTGGAGAACGTTGCAGAAAACAAAAATTTTCCTACTTGTTTCACCAAGATCCATCTAGGAGTTCATCTAGCAACGAGTGATTAGATGCATCTACGTACCTTGTAGATCGCGAGCGGAAGCGTTCAAAGGACGGGGATGATGTAGTCGAACACGACGTGATTCAAATCACCGATGATCAAGCACCGAACGGACGGTGCCTCCGCGTTCAACACACGTACGGAACGGATGACGTCTCCTCCTTTCTTGATCCAGCAAGGGGGGAAGAGAGGTTGATGAAGATCCAGCAGCACGACGGCGTGGTGGTGGATGCAGGGCGTCACAGTAGCAGGGCTTCGCCTATACTACGAGAGAGAGACGTAACGGGGAGAGAGGAAGCAGGGCTTCGCCTATATTACTGCATATACATATGTTCATAACCCTAGCGTCACCGAACCTTAAGTGTGTAGACCCTACGGGTTCGGGAGACAAGCTGACATGACCGAGACGACTCTCCGGTCAATAACCAACAGCGGGATCTGGATACCCATGATGGCTCCCACATGCTCCACGATGATCTCATCGGATGAACCACGATGTCGAGGATTAATCAACCCCGTATACAATTCCCTTTGTCAATCGGTATGTTACTTGCCCGAGACTCGATCGTCGGTATCCCAATACCTTGTTCAATCTCGTTACCGACAAGTCACTTTACTCGTACCGTAACGCATGATCCCGTGACCAACCACTTGGTCACCTTGAGCTCATAATGATGATGCATTACCGAGTGGGCCCAGTGATACCTCTCCGTTATATGGAGTGACAAATCCCAGTCTCGATCCGTGTCAACCCAACAGACACTTTCGGAGATACCTGTAATGCACCTTTATAGTCACCCAGTTACGTTGTGACGTTTGATACACCCAAAGCACTCCTACGGTATCCGGGAGTTACACGATCTCATGGTCAAAGGAAAAGATACTTGACATTGGAAAAGCTCTAGCAAACGAACTACACGATCTTTGTGCTATGCTTAGGATTGGGTCTTGTCCATCACATCATTCTCCTAATGATGTGATCCCGTTATCAATGACATCCAATGTCCATAGCCAGGAAACCATGACTATCTGTTGATCAACGAGCTAGTCAACTAGAGGCTTACCAGGGACATATTATGGTCTATGTATTCACACGTGTATTACGATTTCCGGATAATACAGTTATAGCATGAATAAAGACAATTATCATGAACAAAGAAATATAATAATAATACTTTTATTATTGCCTCTAGGGCATATTTCCAACATCTACTACTAGTACTCCACTCATCGACCGCTATCCAGCATGCATCTAGTGTATTAAGTTAAAAATAGAGTAACGCCTTAAGCAAGATGACATGATGTAGAGAGATAAATTCATGCAATATGAAATAAACCCCATCTTGTTATCCTCGATGGCAACAATGCAATACGTGCCTTGCTGCCCCTTCTGTCACTTGGAAAGGACACCGCAAGATCGAACCCAAAGCTATGCACTTCTCCCATGGTAAGAACTACCAATCTAGTTGGCCAAACCAAACGGATAATTCGAAGAGACTTGGAAAGATAACCAATCATACATAAAAGAATTCAGAGAATATTCAAATATTATTCATAGATAGACTTGATCATAAACCCACAATTCATTGGTCTCAACAAACACACCGCAAAAAGAAGATTACATCGAATAGATCTCCACAAGAGAGGGGGAGAACTTTGTATTGAGATTCAAAGAGAGAGAAGAAGCCATCTAGCTACTAACTATGGACCTGAAGGTCTGAGGTAAACTACTCACACTTCATCGGAGAGGCTATGATGATGTAGAAGCCCTCCGTGATGACGGCCCTCTTCCGGGAGAGCTCCGGAACAGGCCCCAAGATGGGATCTCGTGGATACAGAAAGTTGCGGCGGTGGAATTAGGTTTTTGGCTCCTCTTCTGATCGTTTGGGGGTACGTGTGTATATATAGGAGGAATAAGTACGTCAGTGGAGCACCGAGGGTCCCACGAGGAAGGGGGCGCGCCCTAGGGGGGGCATGGCCCCCACCCTCGTGACCTCCTCTTTGACTCCTTGGAGTAGGGTCCAAGTCTCCTGGATCACGTTCGGTGAGAAAATCACGTTCCCGAAGATTTTATTCTGTTTGGACTCCATTTAATATTATGTTTCTCCGAAACACTGAAATAGGCAAAAAAACAGCAATTCTGGGATGGGCCTCCGGTTAATAGGTTAGTCCCAAAAATAATATAAAAGTGGAAAATAAAGCCCAATATAGTCCAAATCAGTAGATAATATAGCATGGAGCAATCGAAAATTATAGATACGTTGGAGACGTATCAGGCATCCCCAAGCTTAATTCCTGCTCGTCCTCCAGTAGGTAAATGGTAAAAAAAGAATTTTTGATGCGGAGTGCTACTTTGCATAATTTCAATGCAAATCTTCTTAATTGTGATATCAATATTCAGATTCGAAAGATTCAAGACAAAATTTCATATTGACATAAAAATAATAATACTTCAAGCATACTAACAAAGCAATTATGTATTCTCAAAATAACATGGCCAAAGAGAGTTTTCCCTACAAAATCATATAGTCTGGCTATGCGCTATCTTCACCACACAAAGTATTTAAATCATGCACAACCCCGATGACAAGCCAAGCAATTGTTTCATACTCTAACATTTTCAAAACTTTTTCAATCTTCACGCAATACATGAGCGTGAGCCATGGATATAGCACTATAGGTGGAATAGAATGGTGGTTGTGGAGAAGACAAAAAGGAGAAGATAGTCTCACATCAACTAGGCGTATCAACGGGCTATGGAGATGCCCATCAATAGATATCAATGTGAGTGAGTAGGGATTGTAATGGAACTGATGCACTAGAGCTATAAGTATATGAAAGCTCAAAAAGAAACTAAGTGGGTGTGCATCCAACTTGCTTGCTCATGAAGACCTAGAGCAATTTGAGGAAGCCCATCATTGGAATATACAAGCCAAGTTCTATAATGTAAAATTCCCACTAGTATATGAAAGTGATAACATGAGAGACTCTCTACTATGAAGATCATGGTGCTACTTTGAAGCACAAGTGTGGTAAAAAGATAGTAACATTGTCCCTTCTCTCTTTTTCTCTCATTTTTTATATATTTTTTGGGACTTTTCTCTTTTTTATGGCCTCTTTTCTTTCTTTTTTATTTGGGCTTCTTTGGCCTCTTTTATTTATTTTTCGTCTGGAGTCTCATCCCGACTTATGGGGGAATCATAGTCTCCATCATTCTTTCCTCACTGGGACAATGCTCTAATAATGATGATCATCACACTTTCATTTTCTTACAACTCAACAATTACAACTCGATACTTAGAACAAAATATGACTCTATGTGAATGCATCCGGCGGTGTACCGGGATATGCAATATGACAATGATGAAATGTGTCATGAACGGAACGGTGGAAAGTTGCATGGCAATATATCTCGGAATGGCTATGGAAATGCCATAATAGGTAGGTATGGTGGCTGTTTTGAGGAAGGTATATGGTAGGTGTATGATACCGGCGAAAAGTGCGCGGTATTAGAGAGGCTAGCAAAGGTGGGAGGGTGAGAGTGCGTATAATCCATGGACTCAACATTAGTCATAAAGAACTCATATACTTATTGCAAAAATCTAGAAGTTATCAAAGCAAAGTATTATGCGCATGCTCCTAGGGGGATAGATTGGTAGGAAAAGACCATCGCTCGTCCCCGACCGCCACTCATAAGGAAGACAATCAATAAATAAATCATGCTCCGACTTTATCACATAACGGTTCACCACACGTGCATGCTACGGGAATCACAAACTTTAACACAAGTATTCTTTAAATTCACAACTACTCAACTAGCATGACTTTAATATTATCACCTCCATATCTCAAAACAATTATCATGCTTCAATCTTTTCTTAGTATTCAACACACTCAAAAGAAAGTTTCACAAATCTTGAACACCAAGCATATTATTATTAAGCAAATTACCATGCTATTAAGAGACTCTCAAAATAATTTAAGTGAAGCATGAGAGATCAATAGTTTCTTTAAAACAAATCCACCACCGTGCTCTAAAAGATCTAAGTGAAGCACATAGAGCAAAATTATTACTCTCAAAAGATATAAGTGAAGCACATAGAGCAAAATTACTTAGCTCAAAAGATATAAGTGAAGCACATAGAGCAAAACTACTTAGCTCAAAAGATATACGTGAAGCACATAGAGTATTCTATCAAATTTTAATTCATGTATGGCTCTCTCAAAAGGTGTGTACAGCAAGGATGATTGTGGCATACTAAGACACAAAGACACAAATAATACAAGACACTCCAAGCAAAACACATATCATGTTGGTGAATAAAAATATAGTTCCATGTAAATTACCGATGGAAGTAGACGAAAGAGGGGATGCCTCCCGGGGCATCCCCAAGATTTGACTTCTTGGTGTCCTTGGATTATCTTGGGGGTGCCATCGGCACCCCCAAGCTTAGGCTCTTTACACTCCTTGTTCCATAATCCATCAAAAAGAATTCACCCAAAACATGAAAACTTCACAACACAAAACTCAAAATAGAAAACTCGTGAGCTCCGTTAGCGAAAGAGAAACAAAAAACCACTTCAAGTTACTGTAATGAACTCATTATTTATTTATATTGGTGTTAAAACTACTGTATTACAACTTCTCTATGGATTATAAACTATTTTACTAACCATAGATTCATCAAAATAAGCAAACAACACATGAAAAACAGAATCTGTCAAAAACAGAACAGTCTATAGTAATCTGTAGCTAGCGCAAGATCTGGAACCCCAAAAATTCTAAAATAAATAGCTGGACGTGAGGAATTTATCTATTAATCATCTTAAAAAAGAATTAACTAAATATCACTCTTCAAATAAAAATGACAGCAGTTCTCGTGAGCGCTAAAGTTTCTGTTTTTTACAGCAAGTTCAACAAGACTTTCCCCAAGACTTCCCAACAGTTCTACTTGGCACAAACACTAATTAAACACAAAAAACACAACCAAAACAGAGGCTAAATAATTTATTTATTACTAATCAGGAGCAAAAAGCCAGGAATAAAAATAAAATTGGGTTGCCTCCCAACAAGCGCTATCGTTTAACGCCCCTAGCTAGGCATAAAAGCGAGGATAGATCTACGTATGGCCATCTTTGGTTTTAGAGAAAAAGAGAGCAAACTTTTTATCTATGGAATTAATATTTCTATTTTGACAGAGTACATGTCCATTAATGGTAGAAGAAAGATTAAGAATGTTGCGGAAATTGGCATCTAGGCTAGCTTTTATCTCTTTAATAGATTCGTTTTGGTAAGAAAGCAAGAGAGATGTGATTTCAGTTTTCTCATTAATGGGGTGCCCAAATATAGTTTTCGTGCTCTCATAGGTATCTATGGGGTCCCCTTCAAGAAAATCCCGCTCGAAAATAGAATCTGAAACTTGTTTGAACGAAGCGGGTAGCCCAACATATAAGCTTTTTAAGTAAACCTCAATTTGATATTGGGGTACATAGCTAGCCCGGATCCTTAACAGCCTATCCCAAGCATCTTTCAAAGATTCATCAAGTAAATAATGAAAAATTCCAGAATCATCTTCATCAAAATTACTAAGGTTCTCATTGATAACTCCGGCAAGTTGTTCTATAGCATTCCAAAGTATGAGTTTAGATAAGATAGCAGGATTGTCTAAAGCACTAGAACTTGGGAGAGAACCCCCAACTCTTTTTGGTTCTGACATGGCGAGGGAAAAGAGGCAAACAGAGAGGGAGGATAGAGAGAGAGAGAGGGCGAATAGAACTGCAAGGGTGAAGTGGGGGAGAGGAAAATGAGAGGCAAATGGCAAATAATGTAATGCGAGATATAGGGGTTGTGACGGGTACTTGGTATGTTAACTTTTGCGTAGACTCCCCGGCAACGGCACCAGAAATCCTTCTTGCTACGTCTTGAGCTTGCGTTGTTTTTCCCCAAAGAGGAAGGGATGATGCAGCAGAGTAGCGTAAGTATTTCCCGAAGTTTTTGAGAACCAAGGTATCAATCCAGTAGGAGGCCACGCTCAAGTCCCTCGTACCTGCACAAAACGATAGCTACTCGCAACCAACACGATTAGGTGTTGTCAATCCCTTCATGGTCAGTTACGAGAGTGAGATCTGATAGATATAATATTTTTGGTATAAAGATGCAAAGTAAAAAGAAAAGGCAAAGTAAAAAAGTAAAGCAAGATTAAAGTGATGGAGATTGATATGATGAGAATAGACCCGGGGGCCATAGGTTTCACTAGTGGCTTCTCTCAAGAGCATAAGTATTCTATGGTGGGTGAACAAATTACTGTTGAGCAATTGATAGAATTGAGCACAGTTATGAGAATATCTAGGCATGATCATATATATAGGAATCACGTCCGTGACAAGTAGATCGAAACGATTCTGCATCTACTACTATTACTCCACTCATTGACCGCTATCCAGCATGCATCTAGAGTATTAAGTTAAAAACAGAGTAACGCCTTAAGCAATATGACATGATGTAGAGAGATAAATTCATGCAATATGAAACAAACCCCATATTGTTATCCTCGATGGAAACGATTCAATACATGCCTTGCTGCCCCTTCTATCACTGGGAAAGGACCCCGCAAGATCGAACCCAAAGCTAAGCACTTCTCCCATGGCAAGAACTACCAATCTAGTTGGCCAAACCAAACGGATAATTCGAAGAGACTTGCAAAGATAACCAATCATACATAAAAGAATTGAGAGAAGATTCAAATATTATTCATAGATAGACTTGATCATAAACCCACAATTCATCGGTCTCAACAAACACACCGCAAAAAGAAGATTACATCGAATAGATCTCCACAAGAGAGGGGGAGAATTTTGTATTGAGATTCAAAGAGAGAGAAGAAGCCATCTGGCTACTAACTATGGACCCGAAGGTCTGAGGTAAATTACTCACACTTCATCGGAGAGGCTATGATGATGTAGAAGCCCTCCGTGATGACGGCCCTCTTCCGGCGGAGCTCCGGAACAGGCCCCAAGATGGGATCTCATGGATACAGAAAGTTGCGGTGGTGGAATGAGGTTTTTGGCTCCTCTTCTGATCGTTTGGGGGTACGTGTGTATATATAGGAGGAAGATGTACCTCGGTGGAGCACCGAGGGGCCCATGAGGCAGGGGGGCGCGCCCTAGGGGGGCGGCCCCCACCCTCGTGACCTCCTCTTTGACTCCTTGGAGTAGGGTCCAAGTCTCCTGGATCACGGTCGGTGAGAAAATCATGTTCCCGAAGATTTTATTCCATTTGGACTCCGTTTGATATTCTGTTTCTCCGAAACACTGAAATAGGCAAAAAAACAGCAATTCTGGGCTGGGCCTCCGGTTAATAGGTTAGTCCCAAAAATAGTATAAAATGTGGAAAATAAAGCCCAATGTAGTCCAAAACAGTAGATAATATAGCACGGAGCAATCAAAAATTATAGATACGTTGGAGACGTATCATAAAGCATGTCACTTACCTCTTGAATTAGAACATAAGGCATATTGGGCTATTAAAGAGCTCAACTATGACTTCAAACTTGCCGGTGAGAAGAGTATTTTTAACATTAGCTCACTTGATCAATGGAGAACCCAGGCCTATGAGAATGCCAAATTGTTTAAAGAAAAAGTTAAAAGATGGCATGACAAAAGGATACAAAAGCGTGAGTTTAATGTAGCTTATTATGTGTTGCTATACAACTCTCGTTTAAGATTTTTTTGCAGGAAAAATTCTCTCTAAATGGGAAGGTCCTTACGTCATCGAGGAGGTCTATCGTTCCGGTGCCATAAAAACCAACGACTTCGAAGGCACAAATCTGAGGGTGGTAAACGGTCAAAGAATCAAACATTATATCTCACATAATCCCATTGATGTTGAAAATAATGTTATTGAAACCGTAACCCTGGAGGAATACATAAGGGACTCTTTCCGGAACGTTTCAGACTCCAAAAAGGAATTGGTACGTGGTACGGTTAGTAAACGGACTCCAAAACAGTTCTAGTGGCAATTTTTCTCCGTTTTGAAATATTAAGAAAACAGGAAAATAAGAAGTAGTCCGGGAAGGACACGAGGCGTCCACGAGGGTAGAGGGTGCGCCCCCTACCTCGTGGGCACCTCGTGTGCTCTCCGGACTCCGTTTTCTTGCATGATACTTCTTATGGTCGGTAAAAATTCATTATATAATCTCCCGAAGGTTTTGACCACCATACCACACAAATATCCTCTGACCTTGTTTCGATCTATTTTTCTGACAGATCTATATCACCATGACGTCTCCAAGTGCCCCCAAGGACAAGTTCTTCGAGAAGGTCATCAACGCCCACCTCGCGGAAGTGATGCAACATCCTCAAACCATTGAGATGTGTGAGGGGTGTCTGCACATCCGCGATGTTGAGGGACCAAGGAGGACCGGAAGCGTGGAGACAAAGCTCGAGGCAATGGAGCAACAAGTTTTCAAGTGTCAGGAGATGGTGGAACGTGGACTCGACTCCAATCACATAATGATCACGGAGTTCACCAACAACCACAAGCTGGACGCCAAGGACATTGGGGAGGCCATCTTCAAGATTCATGAGAAAATCGAGCACCTCCAAGCCCAGATCTATGACTTGCAAAATCAAAACTGTGAGTATGAATATAGATTCAAGAGGATGAGTTTGGCTGCAGATTTAAGGATCCCAGAGACTCGATCATCCTTCTATGATGGTGAGCCTATGCCTTGGAAGAGGGACGACAAGCCTACATCATTAACAACTTCATCTCCTTCACCGATAAAACATATATAATCACATGGGTATGGGCACTCCCCTTGGCAACTGCCAAGCTTGGGGGAGTGCCCCGGTATCGTATCGCCATCACCTTTATCTTTACCATTTTTCTTAGTTCGATCCTTTTGGTAATATATTGATCTAGTAGAATAAAGTTTTAGTATGATCTAGTTTTGAGTTTTGCTTTATGATCCTCCTATGTAATCGAGTCCGTGAGCTATATATAATAAAGATTTGTGTTGAGTCAATAGCTTGATTATTTTGCTATGATCTTGAGGGAATAAAATAAAAGAGAAGAAATAAAAAGAAATAAAGGGATCATATGGATCTTATGGAGAGTAATGACTTCACATATAAAAAGTATGATGATTAAAAGTTGTTGAAAGTTGACAAACATAGTTTTGGTCATCATTGCAATTAATAGGAAGTAATAAAGAAAGAGAGGTTTTACATATAAATATACTATCTTGGACATATTTTATGATTGTGAGCACTCATTAAAGTATGATATGCTAAAAAGTTGATGTTGGACAAGGAAGAAAACGTAATGGGTTATGTTCTCTTGCATCTGAGATAAATTATATTGTCATGGATCATCCAACATGTTGAGCTTGCCTTTCCCTCTCATGCCAGCCAATTTCTTTGCACTAAGTAGAGATACTACTTGTGCTTCCAAATCTCCTTAAACCCAGTTTTGCCTTGGGAGTCCACCATATCTACCTATGGATTGAGTAAGATCCTTCAAGTAAGTTGTCATTGGTGCATGCAATAAAAAATGTGCTTTATAAATATGTATGATCTATTAGTGTGGAGAAAATAAACTTTATACGATCTTGTGATATGGAAACAATAAAAGCGACGGACTTCATAGTAAAGATTGATATCACAAGTGGCAATACAAAGTGACGTTCTTTTGCATTAAGATTTTGTGCATGCAACCATAAAAGTGCATGACAACCTCTGCTTCCCTCTGCGAAGGGCCTATCTTTTATTCTTGTCTGATACTTCATGCAAAGAGTCACGGTGATCTTCACCTTTCCTTTTTACATTTTATCCTTCGGCAAGCACAATGTGTTTGAAATATCCAGATATATATAGCTAATTGGATGTGAGTTTTCATGAACTATTATTTGTTGACATTACCCTTGAGGTAAAAAGTTGGGAGGCAAAACTATAAGCCCTATCTTTCTCTGTGTCCGATTAAAACTTCATACCCATAAGTATTGCGTGAGTGTTAGCAATCGTGAAAGACTAAATGATAGTTGAGTATGTGGACTTGCTGAAGAGCTCTTATATCGAGTCTTTCCGATGTTATGATAAATTGCAATTGCTTCAATGACTAAGATTATAGTTTGTTAGTTTTCAATCAAGTTTATAATTCATACTTGAAACTGTGAATGAATTGTTACTTTAGCATAAGAGATCATATGACAATATATATATATATATATATGTTGCTGTTCTAAAAATGATCATGATGCCCTCATGTCCATATTTTATTTTATCGACACCTCTATCTCTAAACATGTGGACATATTTTTCAATATCGGCTTTCTCTTGAGGACAAGCGAGGTCTATGCTTGGGGGAGTTGATACGTCCTTTTTGCATCATGCTTTTATATCGATATTTATTGCATTACGGGCTGTCATTACACGTTATGTCACAATACTTATGCCTATTCTCTCTTATTTTACAAGGTTTACATGAAGAGGGGGAATGCCGGTAGCTGGAATTCTGGGCTAGAAAAGGAGCAGATATTAGAGACCTATTCTGCAAATCTCCAAAAGTCTTGAAACTCCACGGGAGTTATTTTTAGAATCTATAAAAAATACTGAGCGAAGAAAGTACTAGAGGGGCGCCCTACCCCCTGGGCGCGCCCCCTGCCTCGTGGGCCCCTTGGTGGCCCTCTGATGCCCATCTTCTGCTATATGAAGTTTTTCGTCCGAGAAAAAATCATAAGAAAGCTTTCGGGAAGAAACTCCGCCGCCACGAGGTGGAACCTTGGCGGAAACAATCTAGGGCTCTGGCAAAGCTGTTCTGCCGGGGAAACTTCCCACCGGGAGGGGGGAATCATCACCATCGTCATCACCAACGATCCTCTCATTGGGAGGGGGTCAATCTCCATTGACATCTTCACCAGCAACATCTCATCTCACACCCTAGTTCATCTCTTTTATCCAATCGTATCCAAACCTCAGATTGGTACCTGTGGGTTGCTACTAGTGTTGATTACTCCTTCTAGTTGATGCTAGTTGGTTTACTTGGTGGAAGATCATATGTTCAGATCCATTATGCATATTAATACCCCTTTTATTATGAACATGAATATGCTTTGTGAGTAGTTACGTTTGTTCCTGAGGACATGGGAGAAGTCTTGCTATAAGTAGTCATGTGAATTTGGTATTAGTTCGATATTTTGATGAGATGTTTGTTGTCATCCCTCTAGTGGTTTTATGCGAACGTCGACTACATGCCACTTCACCGTTGTTTGGGCATAGAGGGAGGCATTGGGAATTAATAATTAGATGATGGGTTGCTAGAGTGACAGAAGCTTAAACCCTAGTTTATGAGTTGCTCCGTAAGGGGCTGATTTGGATCCATATGTTTCATGCTATGGTTAGGTTTACCTTAATACTTCTGTTGTAGTTGCGGATGCTTCTAATGGGGGTTAATCATAAGTAGGATTCTTGTCCAAGTAAGGACAGTACCCAAGCACCGGTCCACCCACATATCAAATTATCAAAGTACTGAATGCGAATCGTATGAACGTGATTTAAACTAGCTTGACGATAATTCCCATGTGTCCTCGGGAGCGCTTCCCTTCATATAAGAGTTTGTCCAGGCTTGTCCTTTGCTACAAAAGGATTGGGCCATCTTGCTGCACCTTATTTACTTTTATTACTTGCTACTCGTTACAAATTACCTTATCACAAAACTATCTGTTACTGATAATTTCAGTGCTTGCAAAGAATACCTTACTAAAGACCACTTATCATTTCCTTCTGCTCCACGTTGGGTTCGACACTCTTACCTATAGAAAAGGCTACGGTAGATCCCCTACACTTGTGTGTCATCAGAGGCTGGATGGTTGCAATCGATGCTGGTGTCGTCTGAAGATTTGGCCATGATTTCTGCTTCTTAAAAAGTAGCTTCTAGATCTCGTTGTGAGTTGTGTCGTAGAACCTTTGTAGGGTCCGCAGACCTTCCGGATTAAACTCCCACATTTTGGGGGCCGCCATTGGCAGGGAAGTACCCGGCGGATTAGCATCACTTGGATTACATCAGCAAGGGTAACGTCCTTCCTTGTCATGCTCTTGACGCGTTTCTGCAAACACAACACCTCAGGGACCGACCCCCAGTCCAGACCCTTGTCGGTCCAGGATTTGAGCCTTAGCAGGAGTCTAGAATTATTTTGAAGTGAAGGCCTCCGGAGAATCGAAAAGGAAAGAACTCACAAAATACTGTGGATGAGTATGAAATAATTCTCATAATTGAAAACAATTATGAGGATGGCATGAAGCTATAACCATGAATCTTCACGTGAACGGACAAGATTTAAGAGAAACACTTCTTTGGTCTTCAAAGCTGGGAATGACGACGAGAAATACCACCAAAATTGTTGAGATACTCCGGAAGAATGAAAAGAGGAAAGGTTGAACCAAATATGAGAAGAATTTGAAAGCGATCTTGGAGAAGGCATATGACTGATGGAAATTCATTCTTACATCACACTTTGAAAAGAATTTGAGAATAACTCCGAAATAATTAGAAGAGCTAGGTAAGATCCTGTGTATAAACCTATGGGTTAGGTCCCACTAAAAAGAAACACCATTCAAAAGGATTGTAGATGCATCAGAACAATTGAAAGATTTGAATGAGGTGATAGCCTCGAATTCATTTGATGGCAACCACGAATCTTCTGAGATGTCTTTAGCACTCCAGAATGATTAAATGGCGAGAGGCGAACGAGCAGGGGAAAACATTTTAGTCAAGGAAAAGAATACTATCAACACCGAAACACTTGAATTGAATCCACCAAAAAGAATACGAGACAAACAATGATTAACTAGACGAGAATTCACCGGTTGAGACAATTGAGGAAAGACTGAAGAGGCTCCGCACGAATGAAATTGATGCTCGAATAGAGGCTCATACTCTGGGAAGAAAAGGGGTGAGAGGGTAAAAAAACAAAGGCAACTTGGAACGGAGGACCAAGGAATAACTTGAATAGAAAAACACCAGTTGAAAAAATTGAAGAAAGAATGCAAAGGCTTCGAACGAGTAGGATGGATACTCGATTAAAGACTCTGGCTCCGAGAAGAAAAGGGTGGTTGGGTCGGAAAAAGAAAGACAACTTCAGACGACATTGTTTATCTTCGGACGGGGAAACAACGTCGTTGAGAAAGAACTGAGGACTGATCTTGCAAAAGACAAAGGGGGTCGAATCAACTCAAGGAGACGTGCGCTCGACAAAAAGTGGATGGACAACCAACAAGAAACACCTGTGTGACCCTAAAGAAAAATTTGAGTAGGAAGAGTAGAAGAATCCCAAACACCTACGTCAAGATTCCTCACCAGAGCGACAAAGGGACTGAGGACTAAAAAGAATTCCTACTCTCCGATATAACTAGACTCAGAAATCCATTTTATTCTCGACTCGACAACGACCAACTACGATAAATCAAGGGGGGATCCTATGGTCGGTCGAGGCCTTGATACCAACTTGTAGCGCCGAAGGTGCGATTCTATCCCAATCACGTGATGAATTCATGAGTGGGTCACAACTGCATTTCGACCGCATAGGAAGGTGGATATCATTACAACATACCATGTACTAAATAGATGAGAATACAAGATAAAGGCTTACACTCGCCACAAGCCACAACATGAATACATCAATGCATCAATACATAGCAATCATCATAGAGAAGAGCAGGATCCGACTACGGATGAAATCAAACGGAAAAGAAGAATGACATCCGCCCTGCTAATCCCAGGCTCCCCGACCCAGAACCTAACCCTTGATCGAAGAAGAAGAACTCCAAAAGCAAGCAAGCATCACTCTCACGTCAAAGCTTCGCATAACCTGCACCTGCAACTGTTGTTGTAGTAATTTGTGAGCCCCAAGGACTCAGCAATCCCATTACCATGGGTATCAAGACTAGCAAAGCTTAATGGGTATGGAATGCATAAGTGGTGAGGTTGCAGCAAGCGACTAAGCATTGTATAGTGGCTAAATTACAAGTACAATAATAAGATGAGAAACTACGCAACGATCGCAAACTAGTAATGATCAAGAAGTGATCCTGAACTACTTACATTCAAACATAACCCCACCGTGTTCTCTTCTCGAACTCACTCGAAATGAGACGGTCACGGTTACACACGCGATTGGTGTATTTTAATTCGAATCTCGTGTCAAGTTCTCTACAACCGGATATTAAAAATTCCCATCTGCCACATAACTGCGGGCACGGCTCTCGAAAGTTTAAATCCTGCAAGGGTGTCCCAACTGAGCCCATGACAAGCTCATGATCTGCATAGAGAATCCTCCATCGCGGGACATCCGATCAGACTCAGGACCCCAGTGCACAAGACATTTCGACAGTGGTAAAACAAGTCCAGCAAGACCTCCCGGCGTGCCGACACCCTGATAGTAGCCATGTGTTTCTGGTCTTAGGCCACGACCAGATGAACACTACGTACGGCAATAGATAACCCCAGGTGAAGGGGTGGCACCACAAGTGGCTTTGTTTTGGGACGAACACCATCAGCACCGCCCCCCTTGTATTATGTTGAAAGAATCCTCGGGGACGCGACCCCCTATGCTAATTAATTAATTATCAGGTTTAGTTATTATGTTGGGCAAATGGTAAAACCAATGTTGGGCCTTGCTAGAAGAGTTTTATTCAAAGCGAACTGTCAAGAGGGGCCCATAAACCCTCATCATGTTAGGGACGCAAAATCAAGGAACATAACACCGGTATGACGAAAACTAAGGCGGCAAGAGTGGGACAAAACACCAGGCAAAAGGCCGGGCCATCCACCCTTTACCAAGTATATAGATGCATTAATTAAATAAGAGATAATGTGATATCCCAAGATATCCATGTCCCAACATGGAACAACCTACAACTGCACCTGCAACTAGCAACGCTATAGGAGGGGCTGAGAAAAGCGGTAACATAGGCAAACAAGGGCTTGCTAGGATGGTGGAAAAGGTTAGAGGCTATCAGGGCAATTTGGGAGGCTTGATAAACAAGCGATAGGTAGCGTGACATAGCAATATGATGACACACAAGTATAGGGGATCAATTGTATCTCTTTTCGATAAGTAAGAGTGTCGAACCCAATGAGGAGCAGAAGGAAATGACAAGTAGTTTTCAGTAACGTAGTGTCTGCAAGTGTTGAAATTGTAAGTAGCGGAGTAGTTTGATAGCAAGATAATTTGTAACAAGCAAGTAACAATAGTAGTAATATGTAGCAAGGTATCCCAATCCTTTTGAGGCAAAGGACATGCCAACACAGTCTCCTATGATAATCAAAACATTCTTGATGGTAGACGGGAATTTCATCTAGTCACTGTCATCATGTTGGTTCGATTTGTGTTTGCTACTTTGACAATTTTATATGTCGCGCCACTTGAACAAACCTCCTCCTTATGATTAATACTCCCGCAAGCATCCACAACTACAAGAAAAGTTTAAGAATAAATTCTAGCCATAACAATAAACTTTGGGATCCAATCGGTCCCTTGGGGAATAGCGCATAAACTAGGGTTTAAGTTTCTGTCACTCTCGCAACCCACCATCTATTGCTACTCCACAATGCATTCCCTTAGGTACAAATATGGTGAAGTGTCATGTAGTCGACGTTCACATGACACCACTAAGGGAATCACAACATACATACTGTCAAAATATCGAGCACATATCAAGTTCACAAGATTACTTGCAACATGATTTCTCCCGTGACCTCAAGAACACAAGTTACTACTCACAAATGATAAACATGTTCACGATCAGAGGAGTATTAAATAGCATATTGGATCTGAACATATAATCTTCCACTAAATAAACCATATAGTAATCAACTACAAGATGTAATCAACACTTGTAGTCACCAACAAGCACCAATCTATAGTTCCGGTAACAAGATTGAACACAAGAGATGAACTAGGGTTTGAGATGAGATGGTGCTATTGAAGATGCTGATGGAGATTGCCCTCCCCAAGATGGGAGAGTTGTTGGTGATGGTGATGATGATGACGACGATTTCCCCCTCCGGGAGGGAAGTTCCCCCGGCGGAATCACTCTGTCGGAGGGCAAAAGTGCCCCTGCCCAAGTTCCGCCTCGAGGCGGCGGCGCTTCATCCCGAAAGTCCTCCTCTTATTTTTTTTTCTAGGTTAAAATTACTTATATACCAGAAGATGGGCACCGGAAGTGGGCCGAGGAGGCCACAACCCCACAAGGCGCGCCAGGGGGCCCTGGCGCGCCCAGGTGGGTTGTGCCCACATGGTGCCCTCCCTCTGGTAGTTATTTGCTCCAGTATTTCTTATATATTCCATAAAAATCCCTGTGAAGTTCTAGCTCATTTAGAGTTGTGCATAATAGGTAGCCTAACGTAGCTTTTTTAGGTCCAGATTTCCAGTTGCCGGAATTCTCCCTCTTGGTGTGTACCTTGTAAATTATGAGAGAAAAGGCATTAGAATTACTCAAAAAATCATTATTAAGGGTAAAACCATTATATAACAGTAAGAAAACATGATGCAAAATGGACGTATCAACGCCCCCAAGCTTAGACCTCGCTTGTAATCAAGCGAAAACTGAAATCGAAAAACATGTCCACATGCTTTCGGAGAGAGGTGTCGATAAAAACAAAATACGGACATAGAAGCATCATGTTGATTATTATAACAACAAAAAAAATTAAACATAGGACTTTTATCATAGAACTTTTATCATATACTTCTCATGAATAAGTAATAGTTCATTACACAATCGAAGTATAAAGCAAAAACTCTATTAGAAACCAACAAACTATGTTCCCAGTCAACTTTGCAACCACGACAACAAAATAGCCATGTATAGTCGCTTTTTATGGGATGCTCTTTGTATTCGTCTCTGAGCGCATGGACACTAGGAGACGAGAGACGCTTCCTAAGATGTTTACAAAGCGCCACAAATGTTTTCCTATAACTAGACATTTTTAAAAGAAATATGTATTTTTAATTAACGTAGAGACGATCTTTGAGACGTTTTAGTATGAGGTCTATCTGTGGCATTGAGAAAAACATTAAATAATCACAAAATTTTACACTTGTGATAGCTATTAAAATCAACCATGCTAAAATTTATACGCGCGATTGAGTAACTAGGTGAGGCCATAAGCTAATGCCGTCATTCCCCATTGGCCACCACCCGAGTACCTCTGCCTTTCCAGGGTTATTGGGGGGAGGGAGGTCTAAGTGCCTCAGTTTCGTCTCGTATATAGGTGAGGGTTAGAATTTTACAGTGGCATGTTGATGGTGGCGGTACTCTGTCTAGAAGAGATAAGGTTTACTGTCTACAACTGTTCCCATCTCGACGTGTCATGTACCACGGTGTCAATGACTAGATGACGTAGACCCTTGTTATACTTTTCTTGTCCTAATTTGTCTATTGCTTTTTTAATCCACGATCAACCTTTCCATTTCTCCCTGGCAGTTTGTCATCCAGACGTTGTACCAGCAAACCAACTATGAACCATAGCTATCTATACCTTTTCTATATCTAGATCTATATCTAGATCTATTCCTGCCTAGTAATAAAGCAAGGTGCGTTTCTCCAATTTTTCATCCATTCACCACCGAAATATTTTTTTATATCCCTGGTGATACTAAATTTTTGTGGTCCATCTGTTAGAAAAGAAAAAAACATTCTTGTCTAGAATTTCGTACATGGGCCCGCACGCGCAAAGGTCCAGAGAAGCCACCCATTTATATCCTGCCAACGTAGCTAGGAAAACCTTATTCATCGCACTGGGCGACATATAGCTGAAGCTTCGCATCGTTCGACCAAAGACTATTTTTCTATGTTCTTTTTCTACTTTTCCTTCCAAGTTGTTTTTTCCTTTTTCCCATAAATTTATTGTTTGTATTTTTTCAGAATTTATTTTTTTGTACAAATTTTCTTTAAACCTTCATAATTTCAAATTTTGTTCACATTTTCAAAAATATTTGGAACTTTAAATTTGTATTATCGTTCCAAATTTGTTAAAAGTTCAAAAAATGTTCACATGTCTTCGAAAGCGAATTCCAAAAAAGTTCTAGAATTTTAAAATAAATTGCATTTAAAAAACAGAAATATGTAAAAAATTCTTTTTTATTGAAATGTACACAAATTCAAAATAACGTTCGTGACTAAAAACACATTTTTGAAAATGGTTTCGATGCTCAAAGCAAGTTTCCATTTTCAAAAATTGTTCACAAATTCAAAAAATGTCGTTTCTCCGCCTTAAAAATGGTTCTTGTTTTTTTTAAATTGTGAATTTCAAAAAATCTTCCTGTTTTAAATTTGGTTTCCCTTTTTCCCAAAATTAATGATTTTTTCCTTTATTAAAAAAAGCAAGAGGTCACCACAAGCTCAACAAGGAGGCAGATCTGAGGAAGAAAAAAGGCACGAGTTGGATAGTGGCCACCACTCCGACCAACCCCACTACTATAAAGATCTCGCGGGCCAAACATGACCCGCTAGAACATTGCCGCTCTCCACTCTGTTGCCCCACTGTTGTGGAGACCGTTTTGATGGACACATCAATTATCTCTTCCGATGCTTCTCGCGAAAAAATCTCTCCTGTTGCCAGCACGGGCATATGTGCTAGTTACTAATAAAGTAATGTGCGTTTCTCCAAGTTTTTCATCCATTCACCACTGAAAGGAACTTTTTTGTATCCAAGGTGGTACTAAATTTTCAGGTGTCTATCTGTTAGAAAAGAAAAACAGTTTTGCGAGTAATTTCGTACGTGGGCTGCGCGCGCTGTGGCCCAACGAAGCCAGCCCTTTTATTTTTTGCCCACGTAGCTGGGAAACCTTATTTCCTACACAAGGCGACAAATAGTCGGAGTTTTTCATAGGACGCCAAAATTGGGCCGGCCCGTTTACCTTTTCCTTTGTTCTTTTTCTATTTATGTCCTTTTCATTTTATTTTCTTCTTCTTTCTCATTTTCCTTTCTCTTTCCTTTTTATGTTTTCCCTTTCATGTTTATTTCTATTTTTTCCTTTGTCATAAATTCATTTTTTTAGAATTTAAATTTTTGTTCAAATTTTTGAAAAATCTTCGTGATTTAAAATTTTTGTTCCCATTTTGAAAAATGTTTGAAACTTTAAATTTTTCTTCTTGTTCCAAAATTGTTCATAATTAAAAAAATGATCGATTTTTTATGTTTTCTTAAATTGTTTGAGATTTTCAAAAAAAAATTTCTTTAAAAAATGAAAAAATTGGAAAAATATTCATTTTCTATTAAATTGTTCAGAAATTCAAATTACAGTTTGTGTTTAAAACAAGCGCTTTCAAATTTTTTTTTCAATGTTCAGAACATGTTTCCATTTTCAAAAATTGTTAACATATTAAAAAAATATTTGTTTTCTTATAAAAGATTCATGTTTTCAAAAAATGTTCATGTGTTGCAAAAAATCTTCCCGTTTCATGTTTTGTTTGTCTTTTTCAAAAATTAACGAAACTTGCAAACTATCAGGATTTAAAAAAAATCCACGTTTGAAAGAATATTCAACAATTAGAATTATTAATTTATTTAAAAAATAAAAATAAAAATGTTTAGAATGTTACGCTACAATATGTTCTAAACATTCACGCTGGCCATTTGTTAGCACGAGCTGTTTGTTCGAGTGGCTATTAGCACGGGGGCCATTTTTTGAGGCCATGAATAGATAACGCCCACACGCCCGTACATCAGGCCTCCTACCTCATGGTTCCGCACGCCCCGTGTGACAGTAACCACGCACCCCGCAGTTGCCATGGTCCGGACATTCTTCCATGTTCGTTTAACTGCAGCTGCCATGTCGGACAACTATAATTGCCGTGGTTGCTCAACTGCAGCTGCCATCTCAGGTCAAGTGGCAGATGACATTTTTGGACAACTGCAACTGTTGCCATGTATTGTCTGGTTTACTGTAGTTGCCATGATTTGAAAAACTTTAGGGGTTGCCACCTACTAACACTAGGGAGCTAGCATGTATGGTCTGGTTTACTACAGTTGCCATGATTTGAAAACTTTAGGGGTTGCCACCTACTAACACTAGGAAGTTGCCGTGTAGCACTACAAAAAGACATGACAAAATAACATGTTTGGGTAAAGAGAGAGTTGCCATCTGCTTACAAGCACACTAGGGCAGTTGCCATGTACCCTGGAAAACACATGTCAACTGACATGTTCGGGTAAAAGAGAGAGTTACCATCTGCTTATAAGCACACTAGGGTAGTTGTCATGTATCCTGCAAAACACATGGCAACTGGAAGCTTTGTGTATGGGAGAGGAGACGGGCGTGTGGGCGTACTGATAAATGCTCACACACTAGCCTCCGTGCGTGAGTGAAAACTGATGTGTTGGCGAACTTCTAAATGGCCACACACCGATCCCTCTGTGTGGTGAAAACGGACGTATGGGCGCCCGAATGAATACCCACACACCAGCCTAGTCCTACGTTGCATCATAAACATGCCAAGATTCGTGCAACCACAAACGGACGTGGATACATGTGTGTGGGCGAGATGCAAACACCCACACGTGTGTGCGTTAGTGTTTCCGTATTATTTTGGGTCTCACTCTGTCTGCTTGGTGTATCAATGCACGAGCATTATATTTTTTATTCAATAATGTGGATATTACATTGGATGTGTACATCCATATATGTGAAATATCCATTTTCTCCGGAATTTTTTCCTCTTAACCAAATTTGGTTACCTAAACTAATTTCGCTTAACCAAATTTGACGCTGAAAATTATTCCTTTAACGCCTATATAAGCCTTCCCGCGCCCCCTCAAAAAATAAAAAAGCCTTCCCGCGTCTCTCTGTTTTTCTCTCCGTATAATCCCAGATATTTCCCCCACGCCTCCATCTCCCAACCTCCAGTCTCCAGATTCCAATCTACGCCGGGGTCATGCCCACCTCGCGCATTACCCATTCCCTCTCCCTGTGCGGTAGCAGCCCTACCCCGAAGCGCTGGCCTCCGCCGCTAACTCTGTCCACCATCGATTCCCTTTCTCGTCCATCGCAACCTCGGTAGTCCGAGCCCGTCGGCGTCCGTCGTCCTCACCGTCGCAATGCCGGGCTCCTCCTGATGTTGTCCTCACCGTCACCTAGCCGCATCCACTTTGGTGTCATACGCCACATAAAGATCTACCGCGTGTTCCGTCGCTACACCACCCCGCAAGCATCTTCAGCCTCCGGCCCGTCAAGCAGGTTATCCCTTGAATCCCATATCCTCTGCAGTTTTTACCATCAATCAATCAAATTAGCGGCGTGTGACATGTTCGGCTGCTTGCATGATTCACCCCGTTCCAGGGGCACCGAACCAACACCGGCCCTCGCGTGATTCGCCCTGTTTGTATGTGCAGCTCTAGGGCGTTCTGCTACCACCCTCCCCTGTCTGCTAGTGCTACATAGTCAACTTTTTTTGTGCGTTTATGTTGCGATCATCCCAGTACACAATCGATTGATTTTTTATATGTCAAACTATGCTGGCCTGTTATGCTGTTAGTTACTAACCTGTAACTAGTACTGAACTATGAACTTGTCATCTTGTAAGTGGTAATGTTCCATGCCAATGGGGGGAAGTTGTTCACTTCTGTTAACTTATTATTCGGTTGTATATTAGCTACTACTAGTAATTATTATGTACTGCTTGTTTTTTTGTCGTGCAGAAATGCAAACAAGAGACAATAAGTAAGACTGAATCTCCCCTAGGATTGAATTTTCTCCTTTTTTTGGAGTTCTTTTATGCCTCTCGGTGGATTTTTGGCTGATGACACATGTAATTTTTGGAGGAGCAGGGATATAATTCACGTGTTCATCTTGCGATTATGGTGGGTTAGGATGTTCATTCTGATTTTTATGGCAACAGATTCAAACGCCTCTTCCCGAATCTTGTGCCCCGCTATTTTAGGAGTATATAACCCAACCTATTGGATGGCCGACTCATGTCACCCTGTTCGCCTTGGTCGCCGCCACTTAAACACATGGTGGTGCACACCAGTGCAAGCACAGTGGCGGCTTCTCTTGCCTAGGTACACGTCGCATATCTGTTTCATCTTTTCGCTGGTTTGTGTACTTTTGCTCTCTTTTCACTCTGCCTGAGTACATGCTTTGTGATTAGCACACGCATCATAAGTATTACTAGCTTAGAGGACAGTTTTTGTTTCCTAGATTGTTATTTTTTACCACTGTAAGAAAAAAACATGAGGAAGGGGGTTCTTCTAATTCTCATTCTCATATGTCGTTGCATCAAGTTTTAGTTCTACAAGTATATGAACTGTTATTTCGTTGAAATTCAGACCTAATGGTGGGTGCATACAGTACAGAAAATTGTATACCTCCCTGATTCTTAATCTAAGCAGAAGGTTTATTAGGTATTGCGTGCAGGTTTGTGGGTACGGCACAGATTTGGAGGTTCAGCTCCTGCCTGCTTGTGCAAAAAGTTCATGATTTGCATCTCTAATATAACATGGTAAGTCGTTTTTATTCTTGATCTCTCCATTACTTATGTTCCATTTCATGGATGGAAGGAATTCCGATTTAATTTCACATGATGTTCAAATACATAAATACCTGATGTGCTGAATTGCTAACATACTGAGAAAATGCTATAGCTTGATGACTATGTAGTATAGTTCATTCAGAACTTAGTTCTGATGAAATGGGTCTTGTGGAGTATATTGGTTTCAATTACAATTGAGCATGATTTATTGGCAATATACTACAACACTACATTATTCCCAGATCAAAAATTACATTTTAGGCATAACTTTACGTGCAATGCAAGTCGGCAAACAGATGCGATTTTTTTCTTACTCCAGAACCACCTAGATTTTCTGTACTGATTTCCCCTTTTAATCTGTGGATTCTGATTTGAGAGTCGTTGTCCCCAAATCATTATAAAATTCTTGGTGGGTTTTTATGTATCCATCAACGACTTTAGTTTTCGTGAACATATTTGTTCAATAATTGAGCACATTTACCAGCAAGATAGATATGAAATTGCTAATGGACCGTATGATTGCTTTCACTAGCGAGATCAGGTGATAGCTAATTTCCTTCTATTGGTGAGCAAATTCAATGTTCTCTTATATCTTATCGACCCATAGAGAATTTTTCTTGATGTTCTAGTACCGCCTACTAATGTATTTTCAATGCATATTTTATAACATGCTATATAGCTTAGAGTGTGAAATATTGATTTTGTGCCTCTTGTGATTTTCAACTACTTAAGTCTGGTGAAATTTATGGTGTTGTGGAACTATTGAAGTTTGACTAAATTTTGTTATTCAACTTGCATTGCTCTTCAAAGCGTGTGTGCTACATGTTGTTGACATCCACGAATGCTTCTTATTTAATCATCATAGTATGTTTCAAATTAAGGCAAGCTCCAGCCCAACATAAGCAGTCCACCAATAAATTGAGTCAACCATGTTCTATAGATCTTATCTATGTCATCATATAGTTTGATTACCATATGCATCTTCTACCACTTTGAACAAATTTGTTATGCATCATTTGATTAATTACTGCATCTTTATTTGACATGCATATTATCAGATTTTTATCGCTAACCTTGCCAAAGTCGATCATATCAAAGAGAAGGTGACAATAATTATCATAACTCTCATTTATAAATTATTTTTGAAATACCAAATAATGACTGTGATTTGTTTATGTTTACTTACAACTGAAATTAAACTTGCGAAAGCACGTCTTGAAAAGTTTGATAAAGGCAATCAAGGCCTTGAAGAATCAACTTACGGAACCAACTATTCACTAACAAGGAAAGGCTTACACTAGTTTATTTGTGTCTGTGTGCATAAATTTTTTCATTACCATACAATGCCTAATTTTTGAACAAGTTTACTTACAGTTGCACTAAACCTCAAATGCAAAAGCACATGGTGGTCCAGAATCGGCAAATGCTCATGCTGGAAATAGCAGTGCGACCAAGTAAGGTGGTCCTGAACCAAGTGTATAACTTCCCACGTCACTAAGCATATCAAGAAAATACATTAGTAGGTTGTATCTTTGGTGAAGTATCTTGGTTTTTTAGGTCAAAAAGTGAGCCGACCACTCCAACACAACCTAAGACATTGGTGCTCCAAGACACCCTCAAGACATTTGTATGGTACATCTCTCAGAGGTTCATCAAAAGAGCATCTCATCTTGCACTAATCCAAATGCTTATGTTCTAAACTTCTCTTTGTTAATTTTTTCTTCCAGGGTAACTAAGATTTTAGAATTGGAAAGCATTGTAGGAGCAAGGAGCAACTACACAAGAATCAGTTTTTAAACGAATGTATATTATGTATAATTTATGGAAAGCTTAGTTCTAGTTTGTAGTATCTTCTCTTTAATTATTTACATCATGTCTGATTTGTTTTAGTTGTGAACTCCATACACTTTTAGTATTTGTATGTGTTCCTAGATTTGTTACAAAGGATGCTAATTGTGAGAATGGATTTCTACTAATGCAATTGGTGATGTGGATTGATGACTTTATATAGTGATATTTGATCAATCTACACATGCATCCCTATCATGATAAATTAACTCGATTTGAAATGAGCAATACAAAGTTAAATTAGTAATCAAATAACGATTAAAGTAAAATACTCCATTGACACAAAGAAGCTTATTCATATTTAGAGACGAATATGTCGTCTCAACATAACGTCTATAAGTAATGGGCCCACATGAGTAGAGTCGTGATACAAGTGTGTAGTAGAATGTCTCTATTTTCGTAGAGATGATTTTGAACGTCTCAATATAGCGTCTCATACCAGGTAGACACGCTAACCAAGCGTGCCTACATGTTTTGAGGCGGTCCGTAAGGAGACGCTCCAAGGACGCTTTACTAAATCGACTCTATTTTTACCTAGAGATGAAATAATGCGTCTCTAGCTATGAAATTGAACGTCTCTACACATAGTTTTTCCTGTAGTGAACTAAAATTCATCATCTCTTCAGGAGGGGTCACGTGTCGGAGCCTTTAGGAAAGTCTACATACTCAACATTCATATAGTCTTCTATGATTGCTAACACTCACCTTGTACCCATGAGCAAAACATTTCAACCGAACACATAGAAAGATAGGGTCTTATAGTTTCGCCTCCCAACATACTCACCTCAAGGGTGATGTCAACAATAATAACTCATGCTATCTATATCTGTCGGTGTCAAAACCGGCGGATCTTGGGTAGGGGGTCCCGAACTGTGCGTCTAAGGCGGATGGTAACAGGAGGCACGGGACACGATGTTTACCAAGGTTCGGGCCCTCTTGATGGAGGTAAAACCCTACGTCCTTCCTGATTATTCTTGATGATATGAGTATTACAAGAGTTGATCTACCACGAGATCAGAGAGGCTAAACCCTAGAAGCTAGCCTATGGTATGATTGTATGTTGTCCTACGGACTAAAACCCTCTGGTTTATATAGACACCGTAGGGGGCTAGGGTTACATAAAGTCGGTTACAAAGGAGGAGATATACATATCCGTATTGCCTAGCTTGCCTTCCACACCAAGTAGAGTCCCATCCAGACATGGGACGAAGTCTTCAATCTTGTGTCTTCATAGTCCAGCAGTCCGGCCAAAGGATATAGTCCGGCTGTCCGGAGACCCCCTAATCCAGGACTCCCTTAGTAGCCCCTGAACCAGGCTTCAACGACGATGAGTCCGGCGCGTAGTGTTGTCTTCTGCATTGCAAGGCGGGTTCCTCCTCCAAATACACCACGGAAGAGTTTGAATACAAGGATAGTGTCCGACCCTGCAAAATAAGTTCCACATACCACCGTAGAGAGAATAATATTTCCACAAATCTAATCTGCTAACAAGTTTTGGTAGCATGACATCACGCCACGGCCTGGTAATTATTTGAACCATTTTTCTTTAACCATCCCCGCGCATAATGCGAGGCAGTTTCCTTGACACATCTTGTCAAAGTAGAGATCGTGTTCACCTTATCACGGGATTCTCATTAATACAAATATGGGTAACCCAACCGTGCCTGTTGGTATGACTCCTAGATCTTAGGCAAGTCTCAAACAGCCACGAGGAGGACGCCCGATATCCACCCTCTTTATAAAGGGGACAAGGCTTTTTCTTTTTTCCCACCCACACTCAGTCGAATCCTTCCCCTGCCTCGAGCTCTAACACCCAAAGCTCAGGTCAGGTGCTTCGGACCTTCAATCATGTCCGGATCCAGCCTTCAAGGCCGGTGGATGCCTTCCTCTGTCACGGAGGAGGACATCAAGAAGTTGAGGGAGGCGAGATACCTGACCGCCGAAATTTCGCATAGGCTGCCCGCCTGAGGGCAGGTCGTCCCTACTCCCGAACCCAACGACAGCGTTGTGTTCGTCTCCCACTTCCTCCGAGGACTAGGCCTCGCTCTAGATCCCTTCGTTAGGGGTCTTATGTTCTATTACGGGCAGGATTTTCATGATCTGGCCCCGGATTCCCTTCTTCACATCTTGTCATTCATTGTCGTATGTGAGGCCTTCGTCCGCATTACCCCTCACTTAGGCCTATGGCTCAACACCTTTGATGTGAAGTCGAAGACGGTCGAGGGGCTGTACGCAGCGTGCGGAGGTGCTTTAATAAGCAAAATTGCTGACGCTCCATGGCCAAAGGGTTCCTTTCCAGAGGTGTCCGGATTGTGGCAACGGGAGTGGTTTTACATCACAGCTCCCCAAAGTGCCAAATGGGTAGCTGCCCCACCTTTCGCTTGGCCCCCCCCCACCACAACTGATGTCATGGATCAACCGGGGGCCGAGCTGGGGTCCAGCCAAGGACGTGCCAATACTGCAGAACCGTATCCGAGATCTCTTCGAGGGAGGTTTCAGTCTGGTTATGGTAATGCAAGTTATGTTGGTTCGTCGAGTCCAGCCTTGCAAATGCCGACCCCTCCGCATGTGGGAATTCAACCCAGAAGGACCGCGCACTATTCAGCATTTCCTCGGCATGACGCATGAGGAGATGTGCAAATCGTTCTTCGGACCCCAAATAGAGTGTCCGGACACCACCGAGGACGTGGGCCTAAGCTGCAACCACCCCGCTTCCCAAGTAAGTAAACCCATGGCCGTACACATTGTCCTTTTATTTATCAGACATCATTCTAAAGAATCGCTCTTGGACCAGGACTTTATAACAAAGGCGAAGATGATCCGGTGTTCGGCCCCCCTTCCTGAGGGCTTGGACAATCCGGTGCTGGAAAAGATGCTCGAGCCAGCACCTTGTCTAGTTCCCTCAATGGAAGATGAAGGGGGGAATAAAGAGGGCGAAAGCAGGCCTCCTTCGCTACCTCTGAAGATCTGGAAACTAAGATTTCCAAACGGGAGAAGAAATCTCCGCTAGAGGGTCCTGCCTCGGAGGGTAATCTTGCCGCACAATGTCCGCGCGGGGATTAGCCCTCTACCGAGCTGTAAGTAATCAAAAAGTACTTAATGGTGAAGATATCCTACCTTACTTCCGAAACAATAACCGATTCTTATAAATTGTAGTCCGGATCGCAGCCCTTCTCGATAGAGTTCACCTTCGGGGGATCTTCTTCCGGAGATGATGGAGAGCGAAACGCCTCCCCCGGACTCCCCAGTTCCAGAAGCGGGCGACCTTGAAGTGTCGTCGCAAAGGGTATCTCCGGATCCACTAGGGCCAGAGGAGAACCCTTTGGCTGCCCGGAATCCCCACTATCCGGCTCCTAAGGAGAGCGACAGCAAGGGTCCGTACGGTGTGCAGTCGGACGCGCTTAAGGATCTTCTAGGGCAAGCTCCCGTCTCAGAAGCGCATCGTACGCTAATGGGTGCGGTAATTGAAAGGATTTCATCCGCTGAAAGCGGTTTGCATGAATCTTTTATGAGTCTGCTGAAAGGCTTCGAGGTACGTGAAATAATGTGTGCTTTTAGCAGTACCGCATACATTAGGTATGCCCATGCGGATAGTATCCCCTGAGACTCTGGTTGTCGTCGAGAACGGCGGCAAACATAGGATCATAATCCCAGGTAATAACCAGACCGCCTTTATGCGCAGGTGGTTGAATCTCCGGTGGCTAGCCGGACTGATGGGTTTGCCGAACTAAGGCGGCAACTGGATGCGGCAGATGCCGACATTGTGCTTGTCAACAAACGGCTTGACGAGGCCCATGCTGAGTGTTTTTTTTGGTGATCGTCACATAATAAGAGCAGCATGATGCCAATATCTTTAATATGTTTTGACTGCAGATGGAGCTGCCACCGTGGAGACCCTTTGGGCGGAGCTTGCCCGAGCCAAGGAGCAAGCAAGGAGTAGCAATGCGGCCGCTTTAAAGGCGGCCGAAGAGTTAAGGGCCAAACAGGCCGCGCATTAAGAGAGCAAGGAAAAAATAGCCAAGATGGCTATAGAGTTAAAAGATGCTGCTGACCGTTACCAGCTTCTTGAACAAGAAAACCGGGTGAAGGCGACGGACCTGGGGAAGGCCCGGGTGGCTGCCATGGAAGCCCGCTCCAAATTAGAGCGACGAAGGAGGAGCTAAATCAAGCTACAGATATCATGTCTAGGAAGCCCTTCTTGTTGCGGACTAAGTTCGAAGATCCGAAGTATGCTCCTCTAGACCGGCTGTGGAGTTCTGCGGACGCGTACATGGATTTGGCTGCAAGTGTTGCTGATGTAGCCGAGTACTTCAAGGATCGGAAAGGCCTCGAAGTGGAAAAGCTGTTCTGGTCATAGTTTCACGCTCCAGTCCGTCTGCTGCTGCTGAATGAGCGATTGACCGGTTGGGCCGAGCTCCATAGGTTGTTCGGACTTGCCATGAGGTCCATTGTGGATCACCTGTGGCCGGGAGGGCCAAGGCCGAATAGCTACTTTAGCTTAGTGCAACAATTCCTTGATGTTGCGCCACGCATCAATGATGTAAAGATATCGGCATGCATAGAAGGTGCGCGGATGGCCCTTGCCCGTGTCAAAACATATTGGGCGGAGATGGAGGCCACCACTGTTGCGGCACAGGGTTCGGCCATAGGCCGAGTGGCTGTCGAGCACTACTTTGAAGAATTCCTTGAAGGCGCTCGTTCGATAGAGGCTCAGTGCTCGAAGAATATTATTTTCCAGTGACATGTAGTTCCATTGTACAAACAATGTTTTTCTGAATTAATCAAGGTTGTATTTATACTTTTGCCCAAAAGTACTATGATGCCTCCTGTGCGGCCGTTTATGTATATATGTATATAACCTGAAAGTTTGCAGTCGTCGGCTTCCGCCCCACGCATATAATGCGGGGGTGTTTGCAAAAGATGCATATCCACACTTGATCCAACGTCTTGGTCCGTTAAGGAGGTGATAGCGTAGCAAACGAGACAATCAGACTATATCGCTTTAACACTTTCACTTAGCCATAGGAGTTTGAGAGTGGGGCTACTATATAGCCCCTGGTACTTCTGCGCTCGTCCGAATACGGGGCGCGTACGTACATGACCAGGAAACGGCCCTTCATTAATGTGGAGGAATCCCGAAGATTCCGATTAGTCATCGAGTGGTTGACCAGTCTCTCGCTATATCATGACAGTCAGTTTTCGGCTTTCTCTACTGAGGTGCTCATCCGGATGAACCAGGGCACAATCGCAGTAGTTCTCCTAGTGCTACCTTGGCTGATATAACGGAACGTAAGGTACCAAAACGTGGGAGTCGGGCAAACCCAACATTTGACCAAATACATGATTCGGAGCTGATGCATATAGGGCCAAACTCGCGACGCCGAACACTCCCTAAGGTGTTTGGTCTTTATAACATATACCGGGCTAAACAATGCCCTTTATAAGAAACCCCATGTGTCCAGGTACATGCAAAATCCTGGCGTGGCCACATGCCCATAACACCGGCATCCTTTGTCGGTTGTGTGGAGTATCCGGAGGATGTGAGCAACAAGAGACAGTAAAAAAGGATTACGTAGGGCCTTAGTCTAAAAAGAAACCTTTGGGCGGGTCCCTGCTGCACGTCTGCGCCTGTGTCTCCGTTGTGCCGTGTCCTGGACGGGTGTAGCACGACTGTCACCTGCAAAAGGAAAGAACTTAGGTGAAAGTTGTTGTGCCAAAAAGAAGAGTGAATTATCAAAATTCTAGAGAGGCGTAGTTGAGCCAGGCTGGCCCTGATTACACGCAGGTAGCCCCTGGTATCGTTTTATGAGGGTTCGAAAACCAATCTCATGCATGTACGACAGAACGCCAGACTCGTCTAACCGTGTCCGTGGTCTTGACGACCTGCCATTTTTTCTGGTTGGTGAGGCCGTCTAGTGTGCGGCTGTTAGAGCCGCCACGTCATCTTCCGTATGTAAAGAATGGTTGGTTTTTCCGCTAACTGTAATGACGCCTCGTGGACCGGGCATCTTGATCTTGAGAAAAGCATAATGCGGTATTACATTAAAACAAGCGAAAGCCACCCTTATGATTAGTGCTTGAAAATCACTTCGGAATGGAGCGATATGTGAAAGTAAATGTTTCGCTTCAGAAGTTAGCGGGAGAACCGAATACCACCTTTAGTAGTAGAGAGCCCGTGCAGTGGGCCTCTTGGCCAAGTATTACTCCCTTGTAGGTAGCATTACTGGGGCTTATTTGTGTCAGGTCTATCCCCATTTTGTGGACTGTGCCCTTATATATCATATTTAGATCACTGCCGCCGTCCATGAGGACCCGTGCGAAATGGTACCCATTTATTATTGGGTCTAACACCAAGGCCGTCAGTCCTGACGCCGGATATGTGTATCGTGATCCCTGCGATCGAAAGTGATCGGGCAGGCTGACCAAGGGTTGGGCCTAGGGGTGATGGGCTCTATGGCGCGTGTGCATCGGAGTGCGTGATTGCCTCTCCTCTTTGTCACCTGGATCACGTTTACTCTTTTAACCTCTGGTGGGAACTTTTTCTGTCCTCCGGCGCTTTGCTGGCGAGGTTCATCCTCGTCTTCGCTTGGTGTCTCTTCCCCTTTGTGTTCGGCAATTAGCTTATCGGCCTGCTTGAACACCCAACATTCTCTGTGGGTACGATTTGCAGGTTTTGTCTGGGGTGCCGTGAATCTGGCAGAGTTTGTCAAGAATTTTTTTAGGCCAGATTGCCCTTCTCTACTGCCTTTGAAAGGCTATTTCCACTGATCTGGTCGAGAACCCCTGAATCTGGCGTTTACCGCTGTGTTATCTGGGCTACCTTATTTATTTCGACGCTTGTTTTTGTTGCGTCGTGGTTTACCATTGACATCCCTGAATTCGGATGTGCTTGGGTCACTGGTGCTGCTACGGGCCAACCAGCTGTCCTCACCCACACAAAAGCGGGTCATGAGGCTTGTTAGGGCTGCCATTGTTCTTGGTTTTTCTTGACCGAGGTGTCTGGCGAGCCATTCGTCTCCGACGCTGTGTTTGAAAGCTGCTAAGGCTTCGGCGTCCGGACAGTCGACAATTTGGTTCTTCTTGGGGAGGAACATGTTCCAAAGCTTTCGGCGGACTCTCCGAACTGTTGGATTATATGACTTAGATCGTCTGCATCCGGAGGTCGGACATAAGTCCCTTGAAAATTGCCCCGGAAAGCATCCTCGAGCTCCTCCCAACTTCCAATTGAGTTTTCGAGGAGGCTTTTCAGCCAGTGCCTAGCTGGCCCTTTAAGGTTGAGGGGCAAGTATTTAATGGCATGGAGATCGTCTCCACGAGCCATATGGATGTGGAGGATGAAGTCCTCTATCCAGACTCTAGGGTCTGTGGTTCCGTCGTACGCCTCTATGTTCACCGGCTTGAATTCCTCTGAGAATTCATGATCCAGCACCTCATCAGTGAAACATAAGGGATGTGCGGCACCCCTGTATTGGGATGCGCCATGGTGTTCGGACGGTTGTAGTATTCGGTGGTGGTTGTGTACCGTAGCGCCCTTCCTAGATCCATAGATAGATCAGGTCGCACCAGATTTTTGACGCAAGTTCTCACGTAGATCGTGTGTTGACTTATGCGTGACTTTGTTAGCCGCTCTATCGCGTTCATAGGGTGGTGGATCCGGCCGGTTGGCCGTATCGCTTTTCGGCTGTATGGGCACTAAGACCTCATCGTCAAATTCCAGTAATAGCTTGCTCTTTGGTTAGCTATTTGGATGGTAACATCCACCATACTTTGTTACTTTGTTCCGCTTGCTATTGAGCGTATTTTGTGCGACCTTGAGCCATTGCTTCTGTTTCTTCAGGCTTCTCGCTGTGGCAATAAGCCTTCTGCGGAGGTTCTCTAGCTCCAAGTGTGTTTCCGGGATGATGGGTGCATCTTCGTCCGGACTGTTTTCTTCCCTAGACGGGGATTGATGAGGCTTATCTTTGGCGTCATTGTGTTCGGACGTCGGATCCATACTATGTTTGCAGTTTGCGTCTTGATCGTGTTCTGCCACCGGGGTGGTGCAGTTGTCGTCTCTTCCAGAGTCGCGTGGACTATTATTATTGCTGTTCTTGCTATGGAGGGACTTAGAGCAGCGCCGCTGTTGTCGGCGCTTGGGTTGCTTCTTGGAGGTGTCATCCTCCTCTCTCTCATCGTCGTTGGCTTCTTTGGGGGTGTCCACCATGTATATGTCATGTGATGAAGTAGCGGTCCAGCGCCCTATGGGCGGTGGTTGCTCTTCGTCTCCTGCATCGTCGTCCATACCGTTGCTGTCTTCGGAGTCGTAGTCGAGCATGTCGGTTAAGTCGTCGCAATGGCTACTAAGTGGGTGGTGGGTGGGCAGCGAATTTCCTCATCGTCCGCATCCCATTCTAGCCGGACATAGTTCGGCCAGGGTTCTTCGGACAGGGAGAGAGACGTTAATGAATTTAGCACATCTCCGAAAGGTGAGTGCTGAAAGATATCTGCGGAGGTGAACTCCATGATCGGTGGCCCGTCAGTTTCGACATGCACAGATGTAGGCGGCTCGGAGTCCGTGGCCGGGGATAAATTCAGTGGTTTTGCGACACGGCTCTCGTATGGGGTGAAGTCAGTATCCGGCTCTATCGCCACTGAGAGTGCGGCCTCCATGGAGGGGTCCATCCCTCCGCTCTCGGATGGCGCGACTTGCTCCGGATTAAAGGCTGGAGTAGCTGCGGATGCGATCTCTCGAACACTGTCCGACGGTAGAGTTACGTCTTGCTCATCGTGACTGCGCGGGGCGTCCGGCTTGGGCTCGAATCCGTCGAAGGTCAAGTCTCCGCGGATATCGGCCGTGTAGTTCAAGTTTCCAAATCTGACCTGATGGCCAGGGGTGTAGCTCTCAATCTGCTCCAGATGGCCAAGCGAATTGGCCCGCAGTGCAATGCCGCCGAATATGAAGATCTGTCCGGGAAGGAAAGCCTCACCCTGGACCGCATCGCTAGCGATGATCGAAGGATCCATCAAGCCTAATGGCGATGACACAGTGGAACTCTCAATGAAAGCACCAATGTTGGTGTCAAAACCGGCGGATCTCGGGTAGGGGGTCCCGAACTGTGCGTTTAAGGCAGATGGTAATAGGAGGCAGGGGACACGATGTTTACCCAGGTTCGGGCCCTCCTGATGGAGGTAAAACCCTACGTCCTGCTTGATTATTCTTGATGATATGAGTATTACAAGAGTTGATCTACCACGAGATCAGAGAGGCTAAACCCTTGAAGCTAGCCTATGGTATGATTGTATGTTGTCCTACGGACTAAAACACTCCGGTTTATATAGACACCGGAGGGGGCTAGGGTTACATAAGGTCGGTTACAAAGGAGGAGATATACATATCCGTATTGCCTAGCTTGCCTTCCACGCCAAGTAGAGTTCCATCTGGACATGGGACGCAGTCTTCAATCTTGTATCTTCATAGTCCAACAGTCCGGCCAAAGGATATAGTCCGGCTGTCCAGAGACCCCCTAATCCAGGACTCCCTCAATATCCAACTGGACATATGTGCCTATATCTTTCCTCACAACATGTTGCTTGACATAGTAGAAAATCAAAGGAATAGAAGGAAAACTTTGACTCTCTGCATAAAAGTAAAAGATAGGCCCTTCGCAGAGGGAAGTAGAGGTTGCCATGCGCTTATTTGTTTGTATGCTCAACCCCTTAGTGCAAAAGAACGTCACGTTACATTGCCCCTTGTGATAGCGACCTTTATTATGCATTCTTTCGCTTTTATTCTTCACCATCACAAGTTCGTGCAACGCTCAATTTTCTCTTACACTAAATGATCTCACACTTTTAGAAGCAATTTTTATTGCCTTTTTGCACCGATGACAACTTACTTGAGGGATCTGGCTCAATCCCTAGGTAGGTATGGTGGACACTTGAAAATGAGATTTGGGTTTAAGGGTTTTCTATGCACAAGTAGTATCTCTACTTAGTGCGGAATTTTTGGCTAGCAAAGATAGGGGCAAGCACCACATGTTGAAGGATCTATGACAATATGACTTCTATGTGAATATAAGCATACATAAGTCATTAAGTTGTCTTCCTTGTCAAATGTCAACAATTTTGGCATAAAATATTTTGATGAGGGCTCACAATCACAAAAGATTTCTAGGATAGTATATTTATATGTGAATCTTCTCTTCCCTTATTAATTCCTTCATGAGTTGCACCATTGACTTGTGCTATGTTTTTCAATCTCTAATAAAAATTTGTACTTATACTTTTCCTTATGTGGTGCCATCACCTACCATAGGATTTGTATATAATATTATTGGTTTATTTCCTTCCTTTCATTTATTTCCTTTCTCTTGTTCTTTCTTTATTTCTTTTCTTTTATTTGCAACATGGAAATAAAGAAAGCAAAAACTCAAACTAAACTTTATTATATAACTTGCACACAATTACAAGGATAGATCACTAAGCAAACTATCAAAGAATAAAGGATCGAACTAAACTTTTATTCATCTAATGCAAAAGATCGAACTAAAATAAGAAAAAGTAATAAGATAGTGGGGTGATACTATACCGGGGCATCTCCCCCAAGCTTGGCGGAAGCCAAGGGGAGTGCCCATACCCGATATTCAATTCTCCTTTGGTGGTGAAGAAGATGATGGTGATGATGAAGTAGTATTCTCCAATATAACCATGAGTAAATCCTTCAAACCTTGGAACTCTCAAAGGGCTTGATGAACAAATTCACTATTTTTCTTCACCTCAGCCATTATGTGTTTATTCTCAGGGCCCCATGGTTTGGTTCCTGCATTGTTTTCTCTTGGCTGAGATATGTCCTACTTGGACAGTATGTGCCTACAAGGAGTGTTCTAGAACCCGTAATTGTGAATCAAATTATGAATTTTTTTTACGATGTAACCTGTGTAAGGGCCTCCTTGGTGGGATCTCTTCTTGCACTTCCAAGCTCACACTACAAAAAAATACACTTCTGTGATTGAACGTGTTTGTCACAGTAGGTCACATTTTCTGTCATGCATGTACATCCATGACAAATTTATGACAGAATCAAGATAGTCGTACCTGTGCTGTTGTAGAAGTGTTCCATGACATTACCAAAATTATCATCACATTAGTGTCCACTTCCATGATGATATATCGCGCGTCACAGAAGTGCTTTCGTCAGGTGTGACCGACACGTGGCATCCACTGTAATGAAACGCCGTTAAGCTATCGGGTCCGGTTTTGGATCCGATAACCCGTGAACAGCCCCGACAAATGGGGATTTTCCACGTGTAAAATCATCACTGGCTGGAGGAGACACGTGTTGGCTCACCGTCGGGACAGATGTCATCCACTCATTGGACCCAAAGCGCTTATGATAAGTCGACACGTGGCACGGCTGAACAGAGGCCCATGTAGGTTAAAAAGGCCGGCCAAGTCAAAGGCTCGTAGTACTTACTCAGGTACTAGTGGGCCAGCCCAATAACGGCCTGTTTAATAAAGGCCCATTTACGGCCCGAAGCCAGATCTGGCCCATTAATTGTTTGCTGAATATTTGGGCCCATTTATAGCCCGAAGCCAGATCTGGCCCATTAATTGTTCGCCGAATATTTGGGCCCAATTACAGCCTAGTGACTTTTGGCCTGTTAGAGGCCCGATTTACACATGGGCCCATTTTCGCCCGGTGTGACTTTCGGCCTGGGAATGGCCCGTGCTTCCCATGGGCCATATATGGTCTGACGGGATATCAGGCCCACTAACGGCCCGTTATAAAGGTGGCAACAATTAAGCCCAGCATGAATTTCGGCCTGTTAAAGGCCTTTGATGTCTGTACTAAGCTTTCTACCTCTTAAAGGCCCATCATATCAGTGGGCTAACTAAGGCCCGAGATATGTTTCAGCCTGGTAACTGCATGTGATATAACTGGGACCAAAAAGGCCCAGTCTACATTTCAACCTGCTGAAGGCCCGTCGACGACTAGTGAAAATTGAGGCCCACTATGCATTTCGGCCTGCTAAAGGCCCATGGTTTCATCTGGGCCGTAACAGGCCAGTACAATATTCAACCTGTTAATGGCCCAACGCCACCTGGGCCAAACTAAGCGCTTGGTCCGCAAAAGGCCCAACTAAAATATAGGTTGGTGCAAGTTGTGGGCCTCACGCAAAGTGTGAAGGCCCCAATCATTCGGGCCAAAGAAAGATGCAGGCCGGCCCAATTGTGGCCCGCTAAACACCAGCCCGTTACAGGCGAATGTTTCGGCCCGGTTGACTACATCTGATTTTTTTCAGATAACGAATGATGGCAGTAACTAGTAGGAATTAAGAACAAACCTACTCTATACAATAAAGAAATTACGGCATAGTAACTAAGAATAAACCTACACTATACAATAAACGATTTATGGTATATTACATCCAATGAGCAGCGAAGTTCGCCACGAGTGATCATAAATTGCAATGAAGAAGAAAATTACAAAAACCGGGCACCATTGCAGCATAACAAAATAATACTGAACTGAGACCACTTCCAAGACAGTTCAAGAAAGGTTAGCCTTGCACGGGAACTGCTGCGCAAGCTGCTGAGCAAGGCTGTGAGACCGGCCTAGCATGTCGGTCATAGCTTTCAGGTGTAGCTATTTAGCGATGAGGTTCTCATTGGTGTTCTCCGCAATCTTTCTTAGAGATAGGACTTCAAGTCAAAGTTGAGTTGCAGAACGCCTTTCTGCTAGAACTTGGGACTGAAGAAGTCGAACTGATTCAGACAACGAATTCTGTAAGCTTGTCTGACTACTTGTCTCAAGTAACTTTAAAACTTCATCAAGACAAGACTTTGGGGTTGTCTCACCATCTTCAAGATGTTTTGCCTTCTTTGCTGCAATATATGTTGGGTTTATCGCACAGCCTTCAGCAGACTTGTGCATGCCATCGGGCATATCACCCTGAAACAAAACAGAGAGATGATAGGTTTTGCATGTGTATAAACAAAGATGATAACTATGCTGTCAATTCCATCAAATTTCAAATTAGAAAATAAAGAGTAAGTTCAAAATATCAATAGCATAATTTGGCATTGTTCATAATGCGGGAAGCTTCACCACACTACTGGATTACCATGTCAACATAACAAGCATAGATGAAGGGCAAAGAAAATCATTGTATCTGTTTTGGTTAATGTGCATGGCATGTTGTTCATATCATCAGGTACATCAGTAAGATAAAACAGGAGATGACAGGGTGCAAACGTGGGCTGCTTCACCACACACTGGATTATACCCTACTAGGAAAAGGCCTACTAATGGCGCACCTAATTTGGCCATTAATGGCGCATTAGTGGTGCTCCATTAGTGCCACGCCATTAGTATATTTTACTAATGGCGCACCACTGGTGCGCCATTAGTATCTGGTATACTAATGGCGGACCTCAGATGCGCCATTAGTATATACAACAGTGCGCCATTAGTATGCCTCCCAGGGGGCCATGTATACCCAGGTGCTTTGGCATACTAATGGCGCACAACAACAAGATGCGCCATTAGTAACTTCGGCATACTAATGGCGCACTGTTCAATGATGCGCCATTAGTATCCTTTGGCATACTAATGGTGCACTGTGATGTGATGCGCCATTAGTATGAATATTAGGTTTTTTATTTTTTTTATTTTCTGTTTTTTGCACAGGTTACAAAATGTATAATTGGACAAAATATAGACAGCACACATCAACAACAGATTCATCGAATACAATAGAGGGACAGTTGATCTCTTGGCTAACAGCTAACAGCTAAAATCCTCTGGGGTATGACTTCAACCAGGACAGTTGATCTCTTGGCTAACAGCTAACAACAAAGAAGTGCCAATACAGCCAATTTACTGCCCTATAATGATTATAAGAACTAGAAATAAAAGATATATCATAGTACTGAACAGTTGAGCAGTTGCAGATCCATCTAATCATGTGGAAAGTCAGTGAGCAGTTGCAGATCCTCCATTGCCACCATCTAGTCACGAGGATTGGAGTCCTCCTCAGTCTTGACACTTAGCTTTTGCTTCCCCATGACCTGCAGATAGGTCACCAACATAAACCATTTGAAATGATTAAACAAGTGCACTGGAAGCAATCTAGATCAGCATACAAACATCCATCTTCGGCAACACTTGAAACGTAACTACTAAAACAATTATGAACCTAAGATAAGTCGAAGAATCTTACAAGGATAAAATAAGTTACATAAATTCATCAAAATAAAACACTACATCTTTGTTTCTAAACCAGAGAGCCAAGAGAAGAACTATAACAGATGTAGTTCTCTGCCTCAACATGCTGTAATAATATTATCTCTGTTGATCCATGTCCATCTGGGTTAATATGAAATGTAAAAAAATTGAATGAGCCAACTTGCTACATCATTACAAATGATTACTTGCTAAGAGAAACAAGTCAAAAAACAAAGCTGCATATAACCACCTAAACATTATGGTCAAGTACTAATTATCAAACTGGCATATCCACTTGTCTGCTACTCCTTATGTAATCAAATGCAAGACATTTTAGGTCACTTCACAGATTTAGTAGTTTGTAAGTAGAAGAATAGAAATTTGAAGAAAAAAATGGTGGATACGCACTGAGATCACGGCACATAACAGGTGTTCAAATCAATGGAAAGCACATGTATTTTGGAGATGGTACCATCCCTCTCTCAGAATAATCAGAGCCCAAAATTCCACATGTTGATCGATTGATATGCCAAACAGGGGGATCGGCTGAGGGGCTCACCGCGGTGCGGATGACGAGCTCGGGGAGGCCGGAGACGTCGAAGCAGCGAGGGCAACGCGGATCGACAGGGGAAGGCGCGCGGCGGCCGACGGGGAAGAAGCTCGGATCCGGCGATGTGGGGGCGCCCAGCTTGAACTGGTGGCCGTAGTCGATGCAGAGGGGAGCTGCGGAGCTCATGGACACCTTTCCATGTCGCGGATCCGGCGATGTGGTGGGTGAGGAGGTGCGGATCGACGAGATCCACCCATCATCATCACCCTTCTCGAGGTTCTTGACGCTTGGGTGATGCAGATGCGGTGCTGCGCCTCCTGCGGGCCCTTGAAGACGGCCTTGCCGGCCTTCATCGACGGCAGGCCCTTTGAGGGGAGGGGACCTCTAGCCAGGGAGGGGAGGGGAGGGGAGGTGGCGCCGGCGGCGGAGTGGATGCGGTCGCCAGCGGGAGGAGGTGGTCGTGGAGGAGGTGGTCGCCGCGGTCGAATGGATCTGGGATGTTGGGAGAGGGGAGAAGGAGAGGGTAGGGGCGCCGGCTGTGGAGTAGAGGGCGGCGGGGGCGGTGGGGGCGGCGGGTCGCCGATGGTGGCGGTGGGGGCGGCGCCAGATCGAGATCGGGGAGGGGGCGGCGGCAGATCGAGATCGGGGAGGGGGCGGCGGCGAGGAGATGGGGACGAGGGAGGAAGGGGCGACGGGGGGATCTGAGCTAGGGTTTGGCCTGCGGGTGGGGGTATCTCCTTTTCTTTTCTTTTCTTTTCTTTTTTCTTTTTCTTTAGATAGATGGATGGATGGATGTGGGATGGAGATATGGTTGGATGGATGGATGGACACCATGTCATCAATCCGTGGACAGAGTTATGATGGATGGATTGGTCCACTTACTAATGGCGCACCAACTCTAAATGCGCCATTAGTAATCCAGGTTACTAATGGCGCACCTTCTGGTGGTGCGCCATTAGTAGTTTTGCAAAAAAAACATACTAATGGCGCACTGTTCCACAGTGCGCCATTACTAGTTTAAACTAGTAATGGCGCATGGTGGAACAGTGCGCCATTAGTAGTTTTGCAAAAAAGGAATAAAAAATATAATAAAAAAAACAACATTAGTGGCGCACTTTCCGACAGGTGCGCCATTACTAGTTACAACTAGTAATGGCGCACTGTGTCTGGATGCGCCATTAGTATGTTTGTACAGGTGCACTAGTTGAAAAAAAAATTTGATACTAATGGCGCACCCTGGGCCAGGTGCGCCATTAGTAGTATCAACTCTAATGGCGTATCAGAAGGTGGTGCGCCATTAGTATATACTAATGGCGCACCGCTTGTCTGGTGCGCCATTAGTGTCAATCCCATCTATAGCCCTTTTTCTAGTAGTGATAGATCCACAAAAACTTGCATACATATAGGGAGTATTGAGTAATGTGCATGGTATGAATAAGGAATTTGGTTTTACAAGTAAAACCTAGAACTTACGGTTCTTGCGAACATGCATTTTGGTAGAAACAGCAAACTAAATAGCAGTAAACGATAGGGAGTATGAGCAAATTAAACAGTAGTTGAGGATAAAGGCTTTAGAAGGACTGACTTACATTATCAGTTAACACGGGCTTTATAATGCCCTTCTCCATGTCAAGGGAAGGATAACTCAAGAATTTCAGCACAAAATCTTCTTCATAAGCATTGCCTATACTCTACATTTTGTAGAGAGTAATTATAGATATGATAATACTGGAAGGGATAGAGGATAATGAAGATAAGATGCAGATTGATGCTACAGAATCAACTGCCAATCCCTGGAAGTACAAGCATTATAGGACAAAATGTACTGACAAGAGCAATGAGCTACACTTCTGCACTGGCATTGTTTGTGTATTCTACTTTTTGGTAAGATTAAATATAGATCTGATCTTTTTTAGTAAATGGTGGGTGAGGGAGATAAGATGCAGAATGCTACACAATGAACCAATCCCTCTTCCCATAATACAAGAGTGTTTTGAACACTGGTGTACTGTACAAAACGTTCCTATATTATGGGACGGAGGGAGTAGCTGTTAATGTAAGTACAGTGATAGACGACGTTCAGTCCTTACAAGAGGACTGCAGAGCTAAACCTCTTCAAAAGCATTGGGTTGATTCTAAATTTATGTAAGAGTCCATACAGATCTTATAATGTCCACCAAATGGACGATAATGAGGCTAACATGTGCAGTGATGCTACATAATCAAACAGCTATGAAAGTAAGTATGGTCATACAGGGCAAGAGGTACTCACAAGAGCAACGCAGTGTGTAGTATAGTTGCGAGATTCTGTGGTCCCTTGAGAACGAATGTTCTTCTGCTAATAGTTTTCGTACAAGTGAGACGTTAAGGCAAATGCAGAAATCTGGTTCAAATTGTGATGTGATATCATAGATAGTACCTTATGCTGCAGCCGAGACCAATGTGTAACAAGATTATTCTAGTCACCGTCGGATAAATGTAGCACCGGAGACTTTACAGAAATTTCGTTTAGAGGCTTGCCATCGAAGTGCGCTTGGCTCAGGTAGGAACGATACTTCATCAACGAGTGCTTGAAAAGCGCAAACAACCCTTGCTCGTCTTCACAATCCAGTTTGGTCCTCGCCTATTTAAAAGAATGAAATCTTGTGTCTTCTGTCAGCAGAAACATATGCAGTAATGACCATGAATAACATTAGTACATTACTTACGTGTAAGTTGCGTAGGAAGACTGGAAATTGTTCTGTGTCTGCGGTATAATCTTTCCATGAAGGAAAGATGCGCACAAAGTTCCTGACAACAATATAAGCTTTGTCTTCTAAACTGGGAAGAAATGGAACAGGTGTCCTATTTGCTGCAATTGGGGTTCTCTCTGGTTCAAAAAGGGATTTGGCAACTGTATTTGGCGTACTCTTTGCTGGAATGGGGGTTTTGCGTCGTAGAGCTAGTGCTATGTCAACTGGCATAATCATAATGTTTGCTACAGTTGGGGTTTGCTGAGTTGGGGCATCAGAAATGACCAGTGTAGTAGGGCTAGAGTCTGCTAGAGTTGGGGTGTTTTGTGGGTCAGGTGATATTGCAATTATACATAATGGGCTATTTGATTTATCAGGTGCCACTACCTTTTCGAAATACCTTGCTTGTGCTCCTCCACGATCAGCAATCGCCCTCTTCCTTTTGAACGTCTGATACACAAGAACAACATTTGAATGGATAAATATGGTATGATGATAGATGGAATATGTACTGAAAATGAATAGGCAGGCCGTATTCACATACACGATGTGTAAACTAAGCTAATGGCAGTTCAACAAAGTAGAAGCAATGGAAAGCATCAGTTGCAAGATATGTGCGACAAATATAACCTTGGAAAGTTAGAGCAAGCACCTTGATGGGTGAATAAGATAGGGCATCTTCCTCTGACTCCTCCACTAGGGAGCTACATTGACTTAAGTCTCCCTCTAGCTCAGAATCACTGTTAGGATCATATTCTGAGCATGAATCTGTAGATGGAGAGCGTTTGCATTGCATTGCATCCAGACATTATTTCGGTCCCATAATGCCAAGTTTGGCAGCCATGGCATTCTTCTGCTTTATTCTTTTCATGCATGCAAGCTCATAATCATTATGATGCTGTTCAGAATCCGAGATTCATGAAAACATAAAAAGTAGTCAGATTATCTATGGAATGCATTGCGGATTCAACTCGAAGAGTGTCTCCCTATAAACCCCTGCATATGCAAAGTTCAGCCCCAACCGTGCTGACCAGACCACACACGGAAATACAAACCCCTTATGTCTCTACAAAGGCAGACACATATTTCAAAACTGAAGTAGGAACATTAGAATTATATGAAATTCGTATTTGAACAAATAAACTAAGGAATTATGAGTGGCATAATGTTTAGCTTCAAGGGTGGAGAGTTGGTAGTGCGACACAAAGCAAGTAAGAAGATTGTATTCCATGTAAAAGATCGAATCCTATGTAAAAGCTGGAAATGACACTTTCTTTCTATACAGTGCAGTGTTCGTTACCCACACATGATGGAAGAGATCACATAGAGAAATACTATTCTCTCGTGTCTATGGTTGAAGTATTTAGAAACAGGGTGGTCCACCCTAAAAGAATATTGACAACAAATATGACAAGGCAAGCATAGATGTAGTGAATCAATCATTTACTTGTGAGATCACTAGGACAAGTATGCAGAATTGTAACTGCAGTAAGAGACCTTCCAAAATCTGAATCATGAAGTTTGTCTAGAACTTATTGGTTGCAACTAATCGACGTGAATAATTGGATATTATATTGAATGAGTAAGAAAGACAAGTAAAATTTTCAACTAACCAGGCTTGCGGTAGTAATCTGGGTCAATGTCACTACGACCAACAATCCAAAATGACTAGTGTCTGTTCCTAGGGCCAGAATTTTGAAAACCCTGTGAACTTTACAGGTACTAAAGATTATCGAAATACATCTGAACCATTAAGTGTAGGTAGCACTGAGCACACAACAAACCCTAATGACAGTCCTATGTAATGAGTAATGAATCGATTAGAAAATGGGTGTTGAGGACTTATCTCAGGATAAATCAGGTTGGCTTAGTGGGCGCTGCAAGCTGAGCCCTGAACAGACTGGGAAGGTAGGCACGGCGGCGTGCCCGGGCAGCGGTTACGCTATTGGGCGAGGGGCTCCTGACCTCCTGTTAGTCCGACATCTCCTCCTAGAGTCATGCCGTCCGGGGACGGTAAGTCGCCGGTGAGGCAGGCGGCTGGGGGCGAGTAGTGATCGGAAGCACGCAGCAGAATAGAGGGGAATCGGGGCCTGGGATGACCCAAAATCCCAGGGTGGGCCGGCCCACCATGGACACCCTGTAGAGATAGACAGCTGAGCGGCGAACATGCATTTTCGAAACTAATGTAGGAACATTTAGCTGACCAATTAAAGGAATCTTTTTTAATAATATCAGATTCGTATTTGAACGACTAAGCTTGTTTAGCTTGATGGGTAGAGCAGTGCTATTATGACACGAAGCACGTATTCTGATCGTATAGTTTGCTTCATGTTTGGCAGCCATTGTTTGCTTCAAACTAAGAACTAAATTCTAAGAGGTGAAAAGAAAGTAGAGTAACCAAGTTAAGATCTATTTTCTGGTTAAGATAAAAAAGTTGAGGAGATATGAAGTACCACCACTCTTGCGGCGCCGTGTAGGCATCTGGGGTGCGATGGCTGTCGATGGCGTTGAAGCAGATCTACGATGGTAGATGGGTGCATCGGGGGATAAGTCCCGTTGCGGTGGAAGAGAACACTACTAGGGAAAACCTTATACACAGAATCTTAGCAGCAGCACGGTACAAAAAGAAGCGCTACTGCTAATTATCAGCAGCGCGGGAACAATAGCAGTAGCGCAGCCTAGTGGAACCACGCTGCTATTAAAATCGACAGACAATACCCGCCACCCTAGATTTAGCAGCAGCGCGCTCTTGCGACCCGAGCTACTGCTAAGCGAATAGCTATAGCGAGGTGAGATACCCCACGCTACTACTGAGCGTGCCCACCCCACACCACACTGGCACACCGACCCCGATCGACCCCCACCCCACCAAACTCTCTCTCTATCTCCTCTCATCCACAGCCGCCGCCACACTCATCCACCCGGTGATCCCACCGGCCGGTGCCCTCGGCCCTCATCCCCTCCACCTTGCCCCACCTTCTATCCATCTATGTGCCCCTAGACTAGATCGAGCAGGCGGGCGCCGTTAGATCGGGACCGGTCATGCCCACGGCGGGGCATCTGGATCCGTGCCGCCGTTGATCTAGGACGCGACGTTCGGCTCCTTCTCCACATCCACGCCAAGGGTGACGAGGAGTGAGGGGGCTTCCTCGCCGCGCTCCCTCCCGGCGGTGCTCGGGGCTCCGACGAGCGGAGGTGTGCGGTGACAGGAGAAGCTCTGCTGCGACGCCCTGATGGCCATCAGCCATGGCCGTTATGGCTTCGCGTGCGCCCGCGAGCGGCTGCACATGGCTGGATGGTGCGCACGCGGCCGCCGACCTTCGACCTCTAGCATGCCGCACCCTAGTCCCGCCGCCGGTCCCAGGCCCACGGCCGCGCGCTGCCGCCCCTCTCCCTCCCTGACCCCCCAGCACCACAGCACCTCCCGTCCCCTTCTCCTTCCCAACCCAGTGGACGGCCAGAGGAGGAGGAGGAGGAGGAGCTGTCTTCTCCCACCCTCCCTTGCAGCAGTGATCCCTCTACAATGGAGACGGCGCCATCTCGCCGTGCACGCTCCCAATCTGGACGGTGGAGCAGAAGCCCGCGCCCCTCCTCCCCACCACGGCACATCCTCTCCAGGTCGCCAGATCCGGCTTATATCCATGCCGGCCATGGTACCATCGGAGAGCGATTTAGTGCTGACACTCTTGGTTCTATGGATTGAAATAGTCCAGTATACAGGTATGCATTAGAATTTAGTTATTGGTCATGGATTCATGATTCTCCCATGTGCATTTCAGTTTAGTCATAGCTATTTAAGTACAAAAGAACAAACGATCTGTAGACTAAAGTTCCTAAAGCAAAATTGTTATGGGATTCAGTTACTATATATACAAGTAAATGCTTAGTTAATGAAAAGAAAAGGTTGCTGCAGCACCTGTCCGAGGAAGTTTTTGGTTACCTGTCCCACCAATATACACACAACTTTTGGTTGTTAAAGCAAAACTATTATGGGATTAAGTTAATTTTAAGTTAACTACATGCAAGACTTCTTTTTTCAGTTGCCCGTCTGACCAAATTTTGAGAGATAGACTCATTATAGTGAATTGGCAAGAAAAGGTTTGCAAGTATTGATCATGCAGGTAGTTGCTGGTGGTTGTGTTGTAGCAGCTGCATTATCTGTGTTCCTGGAGAATCTTGATAAAACTCTAGTGCCGGGGTACTGATCCACGGGCACCTATGGGACCGGCGGACCGGGTCCCTTTCGGTTCGGCAGGGGCGGAGATCGTGCAAAGAGCAAATCGAGGCGAAGCACGCGAGCGATTTACCCAGGTTCGGGCCGCACGGATGCGTAAAACCCTACTCCTGCTTTGTGGTTTCTATTGATTTCTAGCTCGGGAGCGCGGAGTGCTACAGTACACACCAGCGGCTAGCAAGACCGAGCGTGAGTGTTCGAACTAGCTAACCCCCCTCTATGTTGCACACGGGCCTCCTTTTATATGCTCAAGGGGTCACCGACAGGTGGCAACGGAGGTAAAGGGCAAAAATGGAAAGGTGCTGTGGTAGGTACAGCTACCTGCTACAGTGTATCATACCTAACCCTGACGGCAGGGGACAAGGGCCTTAAATGCCCGTCTGTGTCGCCTAAACAGTGCGAAAAGGGACCGCCAGGGACGCCACCGTTCGCCACGATGGCGGTCTTGTCAGCGCCGCTTGCCACCGCACGCCCCTGGCTGCACAGCCTTCCGCCACGTACGCCTGGAAGGGCCCCAGAGCAACACGTTGGTGGATGTGCTGGAGCGCGGGCTTGGAGAGGTGGCTTTCCACGGCAAGCGCCTTGCCGCGGTTGTTGTCTTGTCACGCCCGGGAGCTTGTCGCTCACCGGGCCTTGCCGGGACGCGTAGCGCGCCGCGGCAAGTTCCTTGAAATGCCTTGGATGGCCTTCCCGGCAAGCTCCTCTTGCCGGGGTCTCGAGATGCTTTTGCTAGCCTTCCCGGCAAGCTCCTCTTGCCGGGGTCTTGTCTTCTTAGCTTGGACACTTTGTTCTTGAATGGCTCTAGAGGAACCACGGAGGATCTTGGCGGTCACCCGGCAAGCCTTGCCGCGGGATGCTGCGACTGCCCGTGCACAAGTTCGGGATACTAGGGTACCCCTACTCTAGTACACCGACATCTTGGATCCAAGGAACAAATGGTGATTGCTGAATTTGCTATCTTTGTTCATCATACCAAAAGTTTCATCAGTTATACTTTTGTATGTATGGTACTTGCATCCTGAACCACATGGTTTACTAATGGGAGTGTGGCTGTGTGATGACAAGTCCTCTCTATTTTTTTACTTTTCATGATTAGTAAAATCCTTGCAGCCGGTAGTCTTTGAAAGATTTTGCCCCTGTAATATCTACAATGCTGATTCTAGATTACTCTGCTAAGAGTTTAGTTGAGCATGGCTTGGGTGCTAATCTTGTTTGTCATTGATGCGTGCTAAACAGTAAGTGAACCTGTTAAATTTTGTAAGGATGCAGAAAACATGTGGACACATATATCTGCTATCTTATACTATTGTTGGTGCTTGGAGGCCTCACAGTGTGGTTCATGTCTAGCATACCTCGCTCTATGTGAATTTCTCGTCAATATAGAATGTTTGGCGATATAATCAGGTTTCTTGCTTGCGATATATCATGTTTCTCACTTTCTAAAATGAACCTTGGTGGTCTCAGAATATTGTCATGCAAATGTCATCAGTGATAGAGGCAATATTCACATGACAATATTTCTTGTTGTTGTATATAGGCTTGTAGGCATTTTGTTGTGGCATATATACTTACTCAAACCAGTTGGATATGGAATTTTCCCAGCTGCGCAGGGAGAACCAGATGCTCGTCCAGCGGCACAGGGATCTCATAAACGTAAGTATGCACATTTAATTGACTAATGAGTTCCTCAGCCTTACTCTATGCGAATATTTAACTTAGGAAATATGTTAAATTTCTACTCAAATGAATAGACAGTTTGGATGGTTATGTCTAACCAGCTGGTATGACTAGGAAAATAACTCATATTATTTGGTTCGTATAGCTGCACCTCTAAATTACAAACCTCTTTTTTGTAACCACTCTGTAATTGCCTTTAAATAAATTTATTGGTATTATATTGTTATCAATGTTACACAATTGCATGGCCTGTATTTTATGTCCATTTTAATCATTCTTAGGAAATATATGTGATCCTTTTTGGTCAAAAAATATATGTGATCCTTGCATAGAAACCAATATTAGGTTTTGTGGGTCTCAATTTCTCAAGATTACAAGGAGCATCGCAATTAAATGGTAGGAGTTTTGCAGCATAGTTGTTGATTTCGACTAATGTCTTTGACAGATTAAATCCATTTTCCTCTTTTGCATGATAGATAAATATTTTCCTCCTCATGTCCTGACTATCGAATGAAAGACAAAAACGTCTATTGGTCATTCCCTGGCAAAATCTACATTTCCCATATAATATTCATTTTGAGTGCTTAAAGCTACGTGTGATGTTGCCTTTTGTATACATAGCTATACCCACACTCATGCAATCATGTGTTTGCATCTTCTATAATGGTTGATTTGTTGCTTTAGCATGCTACTACTATTGACAAGATCTATCTGCCTTGAGGATTATCATCTGATTGAAACTTTGTGAAGTTTGATAGCGAGAATATGTATTATAGGGAGTCAGTGCAAGGCCGGCTTTCTTAGGTGATCATGTTGCGGTTGCATTATGTGATTTCACGAATATAAACTAAATGATATTGTTTGAGTTAATATACATATTCCTTGAACAACTTAGAAATGTATTTTCCTACTAAGAGAATAATGTAACACAGTAGGAAGAAAAGAAATGGAAGTCACTAGAAGTTTTCCTACTAAGAGAATAATGTATTTTCCTACTAAGAGAATTAATATACATATGCCTGGTGGTTGTTATGAAGTCGAAGAAGTTTTTTTAAGGAAACCCGCAAGGGAGAAATGGTAGTCACTAGAAGGGAACAGGTGCCTTTGTCGCGTCATTCTTCTTTCCAGGGTTGTGATTTTTTTAGCTGTCCACCATCACCCTATGGCAGATAATCATTTCTATTATGTGTTAATGCTTTCCTTTTAAACTACTTCAAAAAAACAAAGAAATTGGATTCTTTTAGCTATATTATCCTTTGAACATCTATATGAAATGATCTAAGTTTAAGTATATTTAGGTTTGAAGAAAAATAAAGGAAATTAATGTGAAAATTAGATATGTCCTATTACCTGGCAATATATAGTTCATCTAGGCTTGGTTGGCAATATATATTATCTAGACATTAATTTCATTTGTTTGTAGCTATTACATAGGCGATCTCTTGTTAATAGAAATCACTCACTTTTTTGTTTTCGTATATTTATTCCCGTAGCTACTGTACATATCAACATGCAAGGAAATATATGTCTGCTGAAATTTAATTTTATTTGTTCTTTGCTCTTTATAGAAATCTTGGGTTCATAAATGGGAGAAGCACATAAGGGAGAAGAAGATGATTGCAAGGATGGAGAGGGAGCAAATCATTTGGAGGGATAGAATGCCACTGTTTGGTGTTTTTATGCATTTTTGTTTGCTTTCAACTGTGTTTGCACTAGCTTGGAATAAGTGACTAGGCAATAAGTGTAGATATATGGATATGCTCTAATGCTCCTTGTTTAATATAAATCTTCAATTTGGAATGATGTGTAATGCTGCTGGTTTATTACAAATCTGGGCTTGTTTTAGTTGTTAGAACTGTATGCATAAACTGGAATTGATGGCTTTTTATTTCCTAATTAGTTAGTAGAAGCGTGGGGGTGAAATGGAGTGCTACTAGTATTCAGGATACTAGTAGCGTGCGGCACTATAGACGTGCTACTACTATTTCGTTAGTAGTAGCGCGGGTGACATCTGCGCTACTAGTAAAATATTAGTAGTAGCGCGGGTTTATCCCGCGCTACTACTAACTATTAGTTGTAGCGCAATACTAGTAGTGCGGGTACCCGCGCTACTAGTAGCCATTTTACCCGCGCTGCTAGTAGCCTTTTTCCTAGTACTGTCTCTTCAATCCCACTTTTATCAATTTTGGCACCAAGATCTACAAACTCCGAATTTTTAGAACACCTTCTAGGTAAAGGTGGCTCATCTTCAATCCCATCATTATCAAGATTCATATTGCAAAACAAAGATTTAATAGGAGACACATCAATAACTTTTAGATCTTCATCTTTATTTTCATAGAAACTAGAAGAACACGCTTTCACAAAGCAATATTTCTTAGCACGCATCCTAGCGGTTCTTTGTTTGAACTCATCAATGGAAATACTCATGGCTTTGAGAGACTAATTGATATCATGCTTTGGTGGAATAGATCTAAGTTTCAAAGAATCAACACCAAGAGAAATTCTATCAACGTTCCTAGCCAATTCATCAAATTTAAGCATTTTTTCTTCAAGCAAAGCATTGAAATTCTTTTGCGAATTCATAAAATCCTTAACACTAGTCTCAAATTCAGAGGGCATCTTATTAAAATTTCCATAAGAGTTGTTGTAGGAATTACTAGGAAACGGCTTAGAATTAAAATTACCTCTATACGCGTTATTACCAAAATTGTTCCTACCAACAAAATTCACATCCATAGATTCATTATTATTCTCAATCAAAGTAGACAAAGGCACATCATTAGGATCAGTAGGAGCACTCTTATTAGCAAACAATTTCATAAGTTCATCCATCTTTCCACTCAAAACATTAATTTCTTTAGTTGCATGCACTTTTTATTAGTAGATCTTTCGGTGTGCCATTGACAATAATTAACCATAATATTATCTTGGAGTTTGGTAGCTTCTCCTAAAGTGATTTCCATAAAAGTGCCTCCCACGACTAAATCGAAAAGATTTCTAGAAGCAAAATTCAACCCGGCATAAAAATTCTGTATAATCATCCAAAGATTTAAACCATGTGTAGGGCAATTACATATCATTAATTTTATCCTCTCCCAAGATTGTGCAACATGTTCATGATCAAGTTGCTTAAAATTCATAATATCGTTTCTATGAGAGATGATCTTAGCGGGTGGAAAATACTTAGAGATAAAAGCATCTTTGCACTTATTCCATGAATCAATAATATTTTTAGGCAAAGACGAAAACCAAGCTTTAGCCCGATCTCTAAGTGAAAACGGAAATAGCTTCAATTTAACAATAGCATTGTCCACATCTTTCTTCTTTTGCATATCACACAAATCAACAAAGCTATTTAGATGGGTAGCGGCATCATCACTAGGAAGGCCGGCGAATTGATCTTTCATGACAAGATTCAACAAAGCAGCATTAATTTCACAAGATTCAACACCGGTAAGAGGAGAAATCGGAGTACTAAGAAAATCATTGTTGTTGGTATTGGTAAACTCACACAATTTAGTGACAAGCAAGCAATCCAACACACAACCAAACAAGAAACAAGCAAAAAAGGCAAATAGGGAAAGAGAAGGGGAACGGAGAGAGAGGGTGAATAAAATACCAAGGGTGAAGTGGGGGAGAGGAAAACAAGAGGCAAATGTCAAATAATGTAATGCGAGGGATAAGGGTTAGTGATGGATACTTGGTATGTCTTGACTTAGCAACGACACCGGAAATGACTTGTTGTTGGGAGTGACATCTTGACTTGACTTGGTGTGAATCTCCCCGGCAACGGCGCCAGAAATCCTTCTTGCTACCTCTTGAGCACTGCGTTGGTTTTCCCTTGAAGAGGAAAGGGTGATGCAGCGAAGTAGCGTAAGTATTTCCCTTAGTTTTTGATAACCAAGGTATCAATCTAGCAGGAGGTCACGCTCAAGTCCCATGCACCTACACAAACAAATAAGAACCTCGCAACCAACGCGATAAAGAGGTTGTCAAGCCCTTCATGGTCACTTACGAGAGTGAGATATGATAGATATGATAAGATAATATTTTTGGTATTTTTATGATAAAGAGAAATAAAGATGCAAAGTAAAATAAACGGCAAAGGAAATAACTAAGTGTTGGAAGATTAATATGATGAAAGATAGACCTGGGGGCCATACGTTTCACTAGTGGCTTCTCTCAAGAGCATAAGTATTACGGAGAGTAAACAAATTACTGTGGAGCAATTGATAGAATTGAGCATAGTTATGAGAATATCTAGGTATGATCATGTATATAGGCATCACGTCCGCGACAAGTAGACCGACTCCCACTACAAAAAAATACACTTCCGTGATGATACGTGTTTGTCACAGTAGGTCGCATTTTCAGTCATGCATGTACATCCATGACGATTTTATGACAGAATCAAGATAGTCATACCTGTGCTGTCGTAGAAGTGTTCCATGACATTACCAAAATTATCATCACGGAAGTGTCCACTTCCATGACAATAAATCACGCATCACAGAAGTGCTTTTGTCAAGGGTGACCGACACGTGGCATCCACCGTAACGGAACGCCGTTAAGCTATCGAGTCGGGTTTTGGATCCGATGACCCGTTAACAGCCCCGACCAATGGGGATTTTCCACGTGTAAAATCATCATTGGCTTGAGGAAACACGTGTCGGCTCATCGTTGGGACATATGTCATCCACTCATTGGACAAAAGGCGCCTATGATACGTCGACACGTGGCACGACCCAATAGAGGCCCATTCCTGTGAAAAGGTCAGTAGGTTTGACTTGGTCAAAAGGTGGCGGGCCGGCCCATGTAAAGCCTATTAACGGCCTGTTTGCATATAGCCCATTTACAGCCCGCTAACCCAAGGCCCGGTACGCCTTATCCGAATTAGGCCCAGTAGTGTCATCTGGGCCACCCAATATGATTCCAGCCCGTTTTCACTTCTGGCCCATTTATGGCCCATGACGTCTTTCGGCCCATATGAGGCCCTATGTAACTCTTGGCCTATTAACGGCCCGTGGTGAAACTGGCCCGTAATGAAAAGTGTATCACTTTACACCCATTAACGGCCCGTGGTGAAACTGGCCCGTAATGAACAGTGTATCACTTTATACCCATTAACGGCCCGTTATTCCGTTGGTCCGTTTCCAGCCCATGTTATCTTTCGGCCTTCTCAGAGCCCATTTATTCTTGGGCTCATTTCCAGCATTCGTTTACTTATGGCCCGTTACTTTCATTTTCTGCTTGTGGGCCAAATTCAGCCCGTGGTTAGTGTAGGCCTGTTTGTGGTTCGTTAATACGTTGGGCCATTTTCATAGCGTCATGAAATACGGCCGATTCATGATGGCCCGTTATGCTTGGCCCATGAACGGACGATTCCAACTCTAGCCCGTTTACGGCATAATGCGGTCTGTTTGGCCCATGTTTGGCCAATCGATCATACGACCCGTATAAGGCCCATTGATTATACGGCCCGCAGAAGGCCCATTGTTTCTACGGCCTGTAGAAGGCCCAGTGTTTCTACGGCCCGTAGAAGGCCCACTATTTCTACGGCCAGTAGGAGGCCCAGTGTCACTACAGTAAATATTAGCCCATGGCTATTGTGGCCTAGTTTTATAAAATAGGTTATTGCAGCCACTACTAACCGCGGAAAAACAACTGCAATGACTACAAGCAAACAAATAAACAAGACAACAAGGAAATAAATAAGCAAGCAACTAACCCTAGGCTATCACGGCTATTACACATATTACATCCACTGGGCATCAAAGTTCGCCACCACTGCAAATATAGGGAACAAAGCAGCATATCATATACACTGGTTGTCAAAGTTGGTGGCCGGCGTAAATAAACGCCGCAGCAAAACAAATCCAAAACTAAAACCACCTAAGAAGATCTCAAGAAACAATATCCTGGGTACCCATAATGCGGGCAAGATGCTTAGCAAGCTTATTAACTTTCCCTTGTTTGGGGCTTAAATCCTCCAGCGCTTGATGTTGCACCAGAATATATGCATCTGAATTCTGCAGGGACTTCCTCAGTCCTTCAGCTTCCTGTCGCAGCACATCTGATCGATGTCTTTCAACTTGAAGTTGAGACTCAAGAAGACGAACTGATTCAGGTAGCGAGTTCGAAGAGCTTGTGCCAGCAGTAGTGGCCAGTAACTCGAACACTACATCAAGACAGGACTTTTGGGTTCCCTCACTGTCGTCAAGATAATTTTTATCAGCTTTCTTGGAGACCAACAGGGATGTCTCACTATCTTCAACCTTATCTGCATTACTTGCTTTACCATTGGATAATGCGGCACTGTTCTCCAATATTTTGTCTGCATTCTAAAAGAGAAACAAGCAGACACATCACATGTTTACCATGTTGTATATGAAACTCATTTTGGTAAATGAGTTCAGTAGTAAAGTGGACAGGATAACAGCATGAAACAAACATATATCTATGTACCATGGTCACTTTATGGTCTATATCATTCTAGTTTTTGTTGCCAAATCAAGATAGAGACATAGTTCAAATAATATTTGTTCAAGACAAAGCAGAATAGATAGAATATAAGTGTGGGTAACTATAGAGCAATAACAACACTTGAAATGTGCATGACATGAGAACATAACTGTTTATTCAATTGAAACTGAAATCAACATAGAGCAGGTTACAATAGTAAACCAGTTAAAGAAACAGGTTTAAAACATACCTGTTGCGCCATTGGAGTTTCAATTCCATCCTTCAAATTTGAAAATAGTTGGTATGAGTAAATACAGTAATGCAAGAGCAAAGGAGTATGAACCATAGTACAGAACCTGACCTAAGAACAAATCTTCTTCTCCTTTAAGCGTTGAGTTGGGATTCGGAGTGGTGGTCCTCGTGCTTTGGGCATTGTAGTTCCCTTACTAACTGCTCGTGTTTGGGTGCTGTCTGGTGGAGACGGTGCTGTGTCAACTGGAACTGGGTTACTATCTATCAGGGTTGGGGTTAGAAGGGGTGTAGCTGGTTCTCTGTCCAACTGGATAGCGGTACAATCTGCGAGAGTATGGGTTATGTGTGGTGGATCTGGTCCTTGGGCAAGTACAACCGTGGTTCTATCTGCATCAACTGGTAGCACTATCTTTTCTGAAGACCGTGTTGTTACTCCCTTAGATACTGCCATCACGCTCTCCAATTCAAATGGCTGATAAATAAGAAAAGTAATTGAAAGTATAGACATTGTATGATAGACAGGTGTAATGGATAGTGGGGAATAAAAGAGGGCATGAAATAATTCATATTTATGTTGTCTAACCAAACAGGATAGCATGACACAATTTCACATATATGATGGCTAACTAAACAGGATAGCATGACACAATTTGACATTATGATGGCTAACTATAAAAGATGGAAAGACATAGTTCAAAATATGAGACTATGTAAACAGGATGACATGACATAACTATATAATGTGTTTATTAAATAGGTTGGCATGCCATAATTCACATACATTCACGGATAGAATGCCATAATTCAAAATATGATGAATGTAAACACTAAACAGGATGAGATGATATAACTATATGATGTCTTTATTAAATGGGTTGCCATGCGATAATTTAGATGGATGATGTGTATGTACTATGTAAACATGATGGCATGATATAATTCAAATATATGATTTATATAGTAAGCAAGTAAGCAGATGGCAATCCATATATGATGTGAAAACTAAGCAATGCAAGACAAATGCATGACATGGGTAATATAACCCTGCCAAGTTTGAGCATAGACCTCTGGGGGGAAATAGGACTGGTCATCAGTCTCTGAATCCTCCTCTGAGGAGCTCTCTGTAACCAGCAAGATGTTTGCTTCAGCATGTTGCATTGTCTGCTCTGAATACCTTGTTTTCAGTCCAGATACTTCCATCACCGCTTCAAATGGCTGATGATTGGCTAAATAGCATGGCATTGCATAATTCACATATATAATGCCTTTGCAACAATATAGCATTGTATAATTCACATATATAATGTCTTGCAACAAGATGGCAATGCATAATTCACATATATGGTAATTAGACACTGAACTGGTGGCATTCACACAAAGCATGTCTAAACTAATCAAATGACATAGCAATGCGAGACACCATACGCACGATATGAGCAACATAACCCTGCCAAGTTAGAGCATACACCTCGGGAGGGGGGGAATAGGACTGGTCATCCGTCTCTGAGTCCTCCTCTAAGGAGCTATCCGTAACCAGCGAGATATGCGCTTCGTCAGATAGCATAGTCTGCTCTGAAGACCTTCTTTTGACTCCAGAAATTGCCATCACCGCGTCAAATGGCTGATGCACACTAAGAGCAGTTGAATGTACTAACATTGTTGAAAATGTAATATGTAACGAAAAAAGGATGGCCTGATATAATTTACATATAAGATGACTGGCTAAGCGGGATGGCATTGCAAAAATCACATATATGATGCCTGGCTAAACAAGATGGCGTTGCATAATTCACATAAACGATGAATAAACTAAACAGATGTCATTCGCACAAAGGATGTCTATACTAAGCAGATGACATATTTGATGTATAAAGTAAGCAATGCAAGACACCATATGCATGATATAACCAACATCAGCATGCCAAGTTAGAGCGAAGACCTCAGGGGGTAAATAGGAGTTGTCTTCTCCTTCTGAATCCCCCTCAGAACAGATATCTTCCTCTCGATTACAATCCGAAATGCATGGAGGGGGGCTGCCTTTGCGCCTACCATGGAGCGACGTCTGCATGAAATTTTATTGCCACGTAAGGCTCGTCTCTTTTGCTCTACATGTTCGGTTCCATTGTTTACAATAACTGTCATGCATAGGAATAAAACATAGTGAGATTATGTAAGGAGTGCATGCAAAAATCCAGAGTGATGGTAGCAACCTGTGGATAGACCCAAAACCAATAATAGCATGGAGATAATGGCTTAAGTTAAAAAATACAGATAATGGCTTCTTTACTGTTTGTTTCCCACCCAACATGAAACTCATAGTAGACACCAGAGACTAACCAGATAGTAGATAGATACTATTGATAGCAGCCCCGATATGTACGCCACAACCATTTAAAAACTCATGTTTGACCATTAATTTGGAGCTGACTCAGAGTCTAATCGGTGAACAGGATGGTAAAGTAGCATGTAATATTAAGCGATGCATAACGAAAGCAGACACGAAAGAGTGCGACCTCTCTTGCGGACCCGTGTAGTCCTTGAGGTCATCTGCTCAGTTGATGATCGTAATGTAGTTTTCATGGCTGCCAGCGGCGGGGAAGAAGATATAAGGCGGCGAAAGACAGTCTGGTGGCTGGATCCCTACTGTGATGGACCCTTCTGTCGTTGGAGCAGCTGAGCTGGGGTGGACGATGGCGCAGCAGGAGCGGGACAAACCACGCAAGGTTTTCTTTGAGAACTATCTGTAAGAGAAGTAATTCTGTAAGGGATCGTTTGAATTGGAGGATTCCAACAATGCAGGGATAGGAAATAGACAAGAATAGGATAGGAATGCATGTGCAAAACAGAGAATTTAAAAAACCAGGATTTCTGCCAATCTGGATGTTTGATTCACAACAATTGGAAGATCACAGGATGCAAATAAGCATGGTGAGATTAAGTCAAACCACAAGAAAATGTACGGTTATAATGCTATTATGCTACTATCTCTTAGTCTTGTGCTTCATGAATAGGAATTTGAAAAGGTGGACAAGTGAAAATTAAAATTCCTATGTTTTTCTTTCAAGGAGACACTAAAGGAACAAATCCGTGTGCTCAGTGGACAATATATATAACATGTAGTGTAAAAAAGAGATGCAACAAGTGTACAACCTCTTTGGCGAAGCCATGTCGATCTCAGCGTGATTGGGTTGGCCGGTGAGGATGCTCCGGCCGACTTTGCTGTCGGAGGAGGGTGTAACATCCCAAATTTTCAATTTGGAATGTTATACACTAGATCATATGCATATCATATTTTCTTGCATTTTGGTTGATCCTAGAAATTTCACGCAACTCAAGGACCCTCGGAGAGAGTTGGAGATTTCGTTATTTTCATATTTGAGAGTTCTCTCGAATTTTGAAAATAGGATCATTTGATTTATTTATTTTATCTTCAATAAATTTTCTGGTGTCAAAATATATGAGAGAGGGAATAATATGACTTTCCCAAATTTAGGAAAAATGAGGATATAATAAATAGATCAATTTTGCTTTCCGGTGTTTATTTGCATTTTATTTGGATAGGGAAAAATGCGCGTTTTCAAAAATTGCATTTTAGGTCCGGAGATAAGTTCATTTTGTTCGGCTCACTTTTAGGAGTCGGGGAAAATTTACTTTAGATTTTTCGGAGTTCGTTTAGATCCCTTTTTGTTTTTTTTTCTGCATGAGGAAACTATTTAAAAAAAATTGAGCAGCGCCTTGGGCCAAAGGCCCAAGCCAAGCCACCTACCGCCGCGCTCCCAGGCGCCAGGCGCCGAGCCAGGAGCCGGTCGGCCGCTGCCGCCTCTTGCTAGGACCGAATCCTTTTAGGATTCTAGGGCGCCCCCTTGTCCCTTCCCCTTATTTTGTTTTCTTTAGTCCTACTCCGTTTATTTTCTAGATCTTTCCTACTCCTATTCTAATTCCTTGTCCTCTACCCCAAGTAAACCCCTCCCCTCCCCAATATAAATACCCAAGCACCCCCCCTCTAAACACATCAAATCAAAGCTCTCCTCCACACCGCGCCTTGCACCGCCGCCGCGCCGCATCACACCGCGCCCTGCGTCACCGCCGCCGCGCCGCCTCACCCGCGCCGCCCCACACCCGCGCCGCCGCCGCACCTTGCCCACGCCGCCGCCCTACGCCGACGCCGCCGGAGCCCTCACCGGAGACCTCGCCAAGGTTGCCCCGCGCTACATCTATTCTTTTTCTCGGATCGTTTTCTTCTAATCGTTCCGATTCTTTTCTTCTCTAAACCGTTCCGGTTTTCTAGATCAGTTTTTCGATCGGTTTTCTTCTCCAAAACCCTAGATCGGATTCGTTTTCTTCTCCGATTTAGTTGCTTTGGACCGTTCGCCGGACCGTTCGTTCTAACGAACGTGATCACCGGATTCTTCTAGGTTAACGAACGTCCGTTCGTTTAACCGTTCTTCTTTTTCTTTTCGTCGGATTTATTCCGCGATCGCGATCTCAGATCCGATCTTCTTCCTAGTCTATTTTTCCGCTCGTTTATCGGAATCAGGTGATTCAAGCGCCTGGAGTTTCGTCTCGAAACCGCCGTTCCGTCTAATCAACTTGAACAAGCTTTTGTTACAGTAAAATTTTGACCTAGCTTCAACTTGCTAGAACCGAGTTGTTTTCTTCCGCCGTTTGTTTTTCGTTCTTTCTTGCAACCGGAGTTCTTAAGTTGAACTACCTGGTTCGATCTCTTGTTCGAGTTTCACCTGTGCATTAGATGAGTACTTATTGTATGCTTGTTGTTTGTCTGCGATAGATTACCCGGATTGCGCCGCTTGTTACTTCGAAACCGTAGGACTCGCGGATCATCAGCAAGGCAAGTAACACTTTGATCATACCTTTTCTACAACCCAGTTTTATTGCATTAGATCAATCCTCACACATTGCATGATTAGGATCTAATTAAATTGTGGGATGGGAAGTAGATGAGGTAGTACCTATTACCTGTATTATTATCAAACCTTTGGGAGTTACTCTACGTTTGCTTATATTGCCATGCTATGCTAGTAGACGTGGATTGGGTGAGTGATATCCATGACAGATGTGAGTTTATTAATTTTAATGGTTTATCTAAGGTGGCAACTTAAACACACATCTGGGTGGATTGAGGCACCTGATGTCTATCAGGACTTGCCTGTTTTTTTTGGACCGCCACCCAGGCTCAAAGGGATCATAAGATACTTCATGCTAGAAACTTCCGTGTGGAGCCACATGCTACTATGGGCTCTAGCATAGTTGACTAAGTTGTGCGAACTCTTACGGGGTGGACCAGCAGATGTAGGGGATGTAGGTGTACCGGTCTACCCCACATGTAAGGTGCTAGTGCTTCTGAAAGACTATGTCTCGGTCATCTGTTTCTCAAACACCATGTAGTGCGAGAAAACAAACGGAGGCGATCGAGTCATGTGGGGAAAAGTGCGCAACCTCTGCAGAGTAACAAACTAATCATGATTAGCCGTGTCCCCGGTTATGGACAACTTGAGTATCTAGTACTTGAATATCATTGTGAATCTCAACATGTTACTTCTAATTAATATTATTGGGTTTTAATTACTTTTAATTGGGATTGAGAATGCTGTCAACCATTCTCAATGTTTCACAACCACCATGATAGTAAATAAAATTTATTCCTTTGCAGTAGGGAAAAATTGGCTTTACGCAAAACTGTAACCATAGAGCTTTCCACCAGCCATATATGCATGTAGTATAGCTGTTTCATTCCATTACTCTCTATGTGTTACTTTGCCAGCATATTCCATGTGCTGACCCGTTTTCGGGCTGCAACGTTAATGTTGCAGACTTTTCAGACGACGATTGAGGTGCGTTTAGGTCGTGGTTCTATACTCAGTGATGCCGCTGGAGTTGATGGACCCATTTATCTTCTGAGTCTTCCGCTGTTATCGATATTATATGGCCTTCTGCCATATTTATTGTAATAAGTTCTTTTTGAGCCATCGATGTAATAAGTGTGTGATTGCAACTCTGCTATAAAACCTCGATGTACTGTGTGGTGTCAGCATTACCGATCCAGGGATGACACCGTAGCACAGTAGACGTGATCCATTCGGGTCAGGTCGCTACAGAGGGGAAGAAGATCTTAGGCGTCTGGAGATGGAGCCCGAGGTACTGCTCCGCTGTGATGGAGGGTTTCGTCGTTGGAGCAGCTCCGGTGAGTTGTACGACGCCGAGGCTGAAGCATGACAAGAGAGACAACGAACAACATTAACCTGAGTGGAATTCTAATAGTAGCTCCAATACATGATGTAAAATCACTAGTAGAAAACAGGGCTTTGGTCCAGGCCGGGTCAGCCCATTAGTCTAGGTTCAGTCCAGAACCGGGACCAATGTGGGCATTGGTCCCGGTTCGTGAGCCCAGGGGGCCGGTCGAGCCACGTGGGCCATTTGTCCCGGTTCATCTAGACCTTTTGGTCCCGGTTGGTGGGATGAACCGGGACCAATGGGCCTCGCTCCTGGCCCACCACCATTGGTCCCGGTTGGTGGCTTGAACCGGGACCAAAGGCTCCCCTTTAGTCCCGGTTCATGTCACCAACCGGGACCAATGAAGTGCCTATATATACCCCTCGCTCGTGAGCAGAGCACTCCAGTGCTCTGTTTTTCTCTGGCCGAGGGGGAGAGGGCTTGGTGATGCTCTAGCTCACCTCCTATGCACACAAGGTGTTCGATGGAATGCCCGAGCCACACTACTTAAGCTTTCTCCTCTCCAAGCTCGACCTCCAAGCTCCATTTTCCATAATATTTGTCTAGGTTTAGCGGTCCGTCACGCCCCGTCCCCGTCTTCACCGCCGTCGATCACCCGCGCCGAGCTCATCGCCGGCACCACCGTGGTGAGCCTCTTGTTCTTATCTTCTTTCTGAAAGGAAAAATATTCTTACTTGTATGTTTACATAGATACTTGTATTATTAGTTTCAATGTATGGTTTAATTAATTAGATGCTCTGGAGAGCTATATGTTGTTAGATGAGAACTATGTATGCACTTTGGTTTTAATGTGATGATGAACTTCTATTAATTTGGACACTTAATTATATATAATGCACGCAGATGAACCGACAATGGATGTACGGTGACAGACACACCTGCGAGTACATTAAGTGTTGGAGAACGTTGCAGAAAACAAAAATTTTCCTACGGTTTCACCAAGATCCATCTAGGAGTTCATCTAGCAACGAGTGATTAGATGCATCTACGTACCTTGTAGATCGCGAGCGGAAGCGTTCAAAGAACGGGGATGATGTAGTCGAACACGACGTGATTCAAATCACCGATGATCAAGCACCGAACGGACGGTGCCTCCGCGTTCAACACACGTACGAAACGGATGAAGTCTCCTCCTTTCTTGATCCAGCAAGGGGGGAAGACAGGTTGATGAAGATCCAGCAGCACGACGGCGTGGTGGTGGATGCAGGGCGTCACAGTAGCAGGGCTTCGCCTATACTACGAGAGAGAGACGTAACGGGGATTGAGGAAGCACCAAAGGCTGAGGTATGAAATCCCTCCTCTCCCCCACTATATATAGGAGGGCCAAGGGGGGGTGGTGCGCAGCCTAGGAGATCCAATCTCCTAGGTGCGGCGGCCAGGGGAGGGTTTCCCTCCCCCCCAAGGCACCTCGGGGTGCCTTCCACCACTTGGACTCCTCCGTGGTGGAAACCCTAGGCGCATGGGCCTAGTAGGGCTGGTGCCCTTGGCCCATGAAGGCCAAGGCGCACCCCCTACAGCCCATGTGGCCCCCCGGGACAGGTGGCCCCACCCGGTGGGCCCTCGGGACCCCTCCGGTGGTCCCGGTACAATACCGATAACCCCGAAACTTGTCCCGATGGCCGAAACAGCACTTCCTATATATAATTCTTTACCTCCGGACCATTCCGGAACTCCTCGTGACGTCCGGGATCTCATCCGGGACTCCGAACAACATTCGGGTTACTGCATATTCATATCTTCATAACCCTAGCGTCACCGAACCTTAAGTGTGTAGACCCTACGGGTTCGGGAGACAAGCAGACATGACCGAGACGACTCTCCAGTCAATAACCAACAGCGGGATCTGGATACCCATGATGGCTCCCACATGCTCCGCAATGATCTCATCGGATGAACCACGATGTCGAGGATTAATCAACCCCGTATACAATTCCCTTTGTCAATCGGTATGTTACTTGCCCGAGACTCGATCGTCGGTATCCCAATACCTTGTTCAATCTCGTTACCGGCAAGTCACTTTACTCGTACCGTAACGCATGATCCCGTGATCAACCACTTGGTCACCTTGAGCTCATAATGATGATGCATTACCGAGTGGGCCCAGTGATACCTCTCCGTTATATGGAGTGACAAATCCCAGTCTCGATCCGTGTCAACCCAACAGACACTTTCAGAGATACCTATAATGCACCTTTATAGTCACCCAGTTACGTTGTGACGTTTGATACACCCAAAGCACTCCTACGGTATCCGGGAGTTACATGATCTCATGGTCAAAGGAAAATATACTTGACATTGGAAAAGCTCTAGCAAACGAACTACACGATCTTTGTACTATGCTTAGGATTGGGTCTTGTCCATCACATCATTCTCCTAATGATGTGATCCCATTATCAATGACATCCAATGTCCATAGCCAGGAAATCATGACTGTCTGTTGATCAACGAGCTAGTCAACTAGAGGCTTACTAGGGACATATTATGGTCTATGTATTCACACGTGTATTACGATTTCCGGATAATACAGTTATAGCATGAATAAAGACAATTATCATGAACAAAGAAATATAATAATAATTCTTTTATTATTGCCTCTAGGGCATATTTCCAACATTAAGGGCGTCCATGAGTTTCTTGATGCGGCTGAGGCAAACAAGCAGAATGGTTTCATGTGTTGTCCATGCACTGAATGTGGGAATACGAGGTCTTACTCTAACCGGAAAATCCTTCACTCCCACCTGCTTTACAAGGGTTTCATGCCACACTATAATGTTTGGACGAGGCACGGAGAAATAGGGGTTATGATGGAAGACGGCGAAGAAGAAGAGTACGATGACAACTATGTGCCCCCTGAATACGGTGATGCTGCAACGGGGGGAGCTGGTGAAGATCAAGCACTACAAGAAATATGTCAACTTGTGATCACCACTATTGGTCACTGAAAGGTCATGGTTTTTCATTTGCGACCTTTTTGTGACCAAAAACAGAAGGTCAAAAGCTGGCAGTCATAAACTAACTATAGCGACCTTTCTTCTGGAATGGTCGAAGACGTTTACGACCAAAATAAGCCAATTGTTCTGTTTTGGTCACTAGCAACCTCCCCAGGCCACGTAGGCATCTAGCATGGCAAGCTGATGTGGCACAAGATTCAGCCCGGTCCAATTCGGTTTTCTACATGGGCCTAGCCCATTAATTCAGCCTTTCTATATATTTTTTTGCTGTCAATTTTTGGTCAGACTTCATGGGCCAAGCCCAACAATTCAGACTTTTATTTATTTCTTGGTCATGGCCTTTTAACATTTGTTTGGGCCTAGGCCATTATATTTTGTTGCTGGTCCCACCAATCAGATGGATACCACTTGTCATAATCTCACACATTAGACCCACGTGACAGAAAATTCAAAAGTGATTTCATAAGTGGGCTCCATGAATCAGGTTCATTTCACACGCTTTGAAACCACATAATGAATATTTCAAACAGAACATAACAAATGTAGTTCGTCAAAGAAGGATAAATAAGTCAACTACAATCTGTACATAGTCTATTACAATATTATTCAAATCTTTCCAGTCTATTACACATTAGACAGAACATATAACTCTTTGCTACACGGCTTAGAACTTCAAATATACTTCCTAGTTCACTTTGCTGGAGCTCTTGTAAATGAGAGGAAACACCATTTTCGGGTATGTTTGTAGAGGCTGAACCAAGGCATATAACAATAAACCAAAAGAGTTAGAAAAAAATAAAAACAAATATACAAAGCAGATAGGGACTAAATCCTGAAGTATATGTACATGTAACAACCACAACGAATAGCTAGTTAAGAGCAAAATAGAATAATCTTACAACAGAATATAACCACACGTCACCTCTATCTATTCTATGTGTATAAGTAAAGAAAATTATGTACCAAAAATTATATTATGGGACTGAGGGAGTAGTACATATGATTACTTTCAGGTTATAATTTTTCTTCACCTACAGTCTACTCCTATATTTAGGGAACCTTAGTCAGGTATAACTAGTGAGCATAGAACAAAATAAAACAAAATAAAGGTGTTGGCCATATAAGTGAAGACTATTCACGGCTTTTTAGAACGTACAATAAACCAACAAGGACTTACAAGTTGCAAATAATCAAAACTTAGTAGCCACTGAACCTTGCAAAACACATATTGTGGCATAGTTCATCGAAAAGAAAGATGATCGCAATAACAATTAACAAGATTGTGGTGGCCAGAAGACCACCATCACAGATGCATCTTAACAAGATTGTGATCGCAATAACAATAACAATTAACAAGATTGTGATGTACGCTATCAGGGAAGAGGGGGAGGGAGATGGAGGAGCTACCTGCCGCGATCGCAATGGAAGCAGAGGAGCAGACCCCTCCTGCCCCTCCCCCATGAGTAGGACAGGGCTGCCGGCTGGGCACGCCCCTACTCCTCCGCCTCCTTGATCAGGAGACCCCCTTCCCCTACTGCTGCTTGGCACGCCGCATCACTAGTCACCTCCTCATGCAAGAAGTAAACAATAAATAGACAGACGGTCAGTGAGGTACATTTTCACAGCAACAGAAGCTTAAAATTAACAGAAATACACACATCAAATGAAGTCACTAAGATACTTAAGTGCACCACATGGTGTAGAATTATGTGGTATATAATTGCAACACGTGAACCAAAAGACGAATAACATCATCACCAAGAGTTTCTGATGATAAGCATATCTCCGTACAAAAAAAGAACTAAGGGCACAGTGACTAAAGCATGCAGACCACAATATTCAAAGAAGAAGCAAGCGGGCAGTATGAGCTACCTACTGGCAAAGTATAAAACCTATATAGTATAAATGAATCAAGAAAACAAGAACTGACAATGAGAACTGCATACTAATGCACCAGATGATCAACATCAAGCGTAGTATATTCACATAAGTTTGCTTATTCGGTAAATTATTGTATACAAATAGCTTCAGTTGAAACTTATAAAAAGATTAAGCACTTTCAACTGCCAGATGTAGACCCATAGTCTGCATGTTGCAATGTGACATTCCTAGAAGCATACAGTTACAGAACAGAAGAAATTTTAGTTACCCAAGTACCCACGACACAACCCCACTACATCTGAAACGCCTCTTGCTAATCAATAATCCAAGACAAGAATTAATGCAATAGACATACAAGTATGGTAAGGTAACAGAAACAGGGGCAAAGCTAGTGGTTTGCTTAATCTTAGTTCAGTTACTTACATAGTTAAGGGGAAAGAGAAAATGAAATTCGTTATCCTACTTGTACAATTCATACCAACCATGCGATTTCCTTAACACCAGGACAGACAGTTACAGGAACAAGAGCTTGCTCCTGACTGCATGTGACGATCAATCTAACTAACTACATCCTCACTTGCATCAGTTCTATGACTACACAGCTACCATTGCTTGTATAATCTGCATGCAGGAAAAAGGTACTCCTCTCACAGAGCACACACCATCCATCCAATTAACTCAAGAGGCTAGATTCTATCGCCTTCCAGATTTCACGCGGGCACACAGCAGCCTCCGCAAAAAATGATCTAGGGCGCCAGATCTCAACTGGCGCATGGAAATCAAAGGCCTAACGAATAGGCCGCCAGATCCCGCGCGGATCGAGAGACGAAGGAGGGGAAGGGAACAGGGGGGCTCACCTCTGTCGCCGATGAGGAGGAGCTTGATGAGGTAGTCGTAGTCGGCCCAAGCCCTGCCCGGCGGCGCCGCCATCGCACCCTAACTCCTGGGCCTGTCAAAAAAACCGCGGCGAAATTAAAATCAGATCAACACGGCGAATGGGGGGCGAGGCGAACGGCGCGACGGACCGAGCGAGGCGGGGACGGCGTCGCGCGGGCGCGTGCTCCGATGTGGCGGCGGCGGTGGAGTAGAGAGCCCCGCGGGCGAGGGAGGCAGAGGAGCATCGGGAGGACCTCGGGCTTCTCTTCTGTCGTGCGCAGGCGTGGAGTGGCGGCGATGTGAGAGCCCCGCGGGCCGCGAGGTTGGTCGAGGACGAGGGAGATGAGGGGAGAGTGAGGGCAGCGGCAGAGGGGGGTGGCGGGGAGGTTCTGTGGGGTGGGTGGCGGCGATGAGGGGGATCTTCATCGGGGAAGAGGGGGGAGGGAGAGAAATAAAGAAAGAAAGGAGGCGGGGGGTGGATGGAAAACGGGGGAGAACAGAGCTAGGGTTTCGCCTCACGTGGGGTTGGTGGGGGAGGCGAGGGGTGAGGGCTGCCGTTGGATCCGGGAGGATCCAACGGTGTTTCGTGCATGATCCGCGTGTCTGGTCCACGGACCAATCAGAACACAATACAACATTATGACCAATTAAATTGGTCGTGATAGATTTAAAAATAAGATGTTAAAATCATGTAAGCTATTTTATGATCACAGAAATTCAAAAAAAATAAAAGACCTTCTCATTCTGTCACCAATTGTGATCTACCTTTCAGGAAAATAACAAACATAGAATGGCAAACAATGTTGCCTAAGAAAGTTTTCATTTTATTTGCACGAAAAAATCATTTTTCATTTTTTGAGTGCCCAAAATGAGTTTTTTGTGAAGAACCTACCAAATAATTGTTGCAAAATTGGACCAAATCAATTTTCTAAAATACTAGGACATATTTAATGCACAATTGACAAAATGGTTGGGTGTAAAAAGGTTTGATCCACCTCTCGTGAAAAAGACAAATTCCTGCCGATTCAGCTGGAAGCGGGTCCAATTTGAACTGTAGCTGCCTTGTAGTTTGCTCTTTATTTTTTCCAAAAATCATTTCTAGGTACATAAGTACCTATTTAATCAGAGAAACACCAAAAAATTCCAAGATTCAACCACTAGCTAGGAACGGTCATTCCCGCCGTTTTGACCGCATTTTGAAACGGGCATAAAAAATTCAAAAAAATCAAAAAAATTGGGAAACCTTCACATTGTGTCATCATATGTGACCAAGTTTTCAGGAAAAATAACAAACTTGTAATACGGTAATTATTTAAAAAAAAGTGTTCTCAGAAATGAGCTATCATTGGTGAAGATTCATGGATTTCAAGCCAAATGATCAATCTTATGGCCACATTCATGGCATAGTTTGTTCAAATAATCTCATATTGTGCACAAGGGTGCATATTGGAATGGCAAACAATGTTGCCTAAGGAAGTTTTCATTTTCTTTGGACGAAAAAACCATTTTCCATTTTTAGAGTGCCTGAAAGGAGGTTTTTTTGTGAAGGACCTCCCAAATAATTGTTGCAAAATTGGACCAAATAAATTTTCTCAAATACTAGGCCATATTTAATGCACAATTGACCAAATGGTTGGGTGTAAAAAGTTTTGATCCACCTCTCATGAAAAAGACAAATTTCCGCCGATTCAGCTGGAAGTGGGTCAAATTTGAACTGTAGCTACCTTGTAGTTTGTTCTTTATTTTTTTCAAAAATCATTTCTAGGTACATAAGTATCTACTTAATCATAGAAACACCAAAAAAGTTCCAAGATTCAACCACTAGCTAGGAACGGTCATTCCCGCCGTTTTGACCGCATTTTGAAACGGGCATAGAAAATTCAAAAAAAATCAAAAAATAATGTTTTTATCCACCTCTCGTGAAAAAGACAAATTTCCGCCGATTCAGCTGGAAGCAGGTCAAATTTGAACTGCAGTTGCCTAATAGTTTGCTATTTATTTTTTAGAAAAATCATTTCTAGTTACATAAGTACCTATTAATCATAAATACATGGTTTGGTGGCGATACGTCGAGGTTTGGGTGGTGGCCGAGGGCCCCAACTCTAGAGCGCGTAAACTCGCATGCCCGCCGCGTGGGCACCGCATGACCATGGTGTTGCCATGTGTTCTGGGCGGCCTAGGCATGTCTAGTGGGTTGGGCACTCCCGAGGTAGGTGCTAGGAAGAAAATTACAACATAAGATTCTCACGAGGAGACCGATCGATGCCAAGTGTTTGATTAGCTGTACGGGAAATGTACATGGCTAATGGGCGTGAGTTTTGGCTGAGGGTGATCAGTTACTAAGAAGACCGTCTTCACAAATTTTCAGCTCAAAAGGAGGAGCCTAGGTGGTACTTGCTTTGCAAACTACCACACTGGACATGACTATGAATGTTGAAGCTCGGCTCAAAATAATAAATGGATTGAGCTGGCATTTGGTGGAGGATGGTTATTTGGGCATAGGAAAGCACTGTAGAAAATGGATACTATTTGAACATGCCAAAGTGGTACTTCCTTCACAAACTGTTGTTCTGAACAGAATAGAAAAATGAATATTTTTGAATTATTTTTGAACTAGGCAAGGAAGGTTTTTACATATTTGACGAAGATATGGCCCAAAGAATTTATGAGATTTTTTTGGGAATTTTGGGAATCACAGAAATATAGGTTGCTTCACAGCCTAGGGCAAAAACTGCCACATGGACATGACACATAGGCAAAACTGATGAGATGGCGCCTAGTCATAGCAGCCCACCACAATTTACAAGGCTATGACCATCTATATTGGTCGTTAACAACTAGAAATAAGGTAGCGGACTAGCGATGTTTGCTTTATGACCATTTCCTCTAATGAAATTATGACCTTTCTGACCAAAATGGTCGTTATGGTTTAGGGTTTAGAGCCCCCCAGACAGCTTTTGACCAATTGGTCTAAAATGGTCATAAATTTATGACCAATTCTTTGAGGGTCACTGACAAAAGGTCATAAGTTGACATATTTCTTGTAGTGAAGAGGAACCAGACGATGTGCCCAATGATGCTGCAACGGGTGAAGGTGCTGAAGATCAAGAGGAACCAGACGATGTGCCCGATGATGATGATCTCCGCAGGGTCATTGTCAATGCAAGGACGCAATGCGAAAGTTAAAAGGAGAAGCTGAAGTTCGATCACATGTTAGTGGATCACAAAAAAGGGTTATACCCCAATTGCGAAGATGGCAACACAAAGCTCAGTACCGTACTGGAATTGCTACAGTGGAAGGCAGAGAATGTTGTGGCTGACAAAGGATTTGAGAAGCTACTGAAAATATTGAAGAAGAAGCTTCCAAAGGATAACGAATTGCCCGACAGTACATACGCAGCAAAGAAGGTCGTATGCCCTCTAGGATTGGAGGTGGAGAAGATACATGCATGCCCTAATGACTGCATCCTCTACCGCGGTGCATACAAGGATCTGAACGCATGCCCGGTATGCGGTGCATTGCGGTATAAGATCAGACGAGATGACCCTGGTGATGTTGATGGCGAGCCCGCCAGGAAGAGGGTTCCTACGAAGGTGATGTGGTATGCTCCTATAATACCACGGTTGAAACGTCTGTTTAGAAACGAAGAGCATGCGAAGTTGATGCGATGGCACAGTGAGAACCAAAAGAAAGATGGGAAGTTAAGAGCACCCGCTGACGGGTCGCAGTGGAGAAAAATCGAGAGAAAGTACTCGGATGAGTTTGCAAAGGACCCAAGGAATGTATGGTTTGCTTTAAGCGCGGATGGCATTAATCCTTTCAGGAAGCAGAGCAGCAATCACAGCACCTGGCCCGTGACTCTATGTATGTATAACCTTCCTCCTTGGATGTGCATGAAGCGGAAGTTCATTATGATGCCAGTTCTCATCCAAGGCCCTAAGCAACCCGGCAACGACATTGATGTGTACCTAAGGCCATTAGTTGAAGAACTTTTACAGCTGTGGAATGGAAATGGTGTACGTACGTGGGATGAGCATAGACAGGAGGAATTTAACCTTAAGGCGTTGCTGTTCGTGACCATCAACGATTGGCCCGCTCTCAGTAACCTTTCAGGACAGACAAACAAAGGATACCACGCATGCACGCACTGTTTAGATGACACTGAAAGTATATACCTGGACAAATGCAAGAAGAATGTGTACCTGGGCCATCGTCGATTTCTTCCGACCAACCATCAATGTCGAAAGAAAGGCAAGCATTTCAAAGGCGAGGCAGATCACCGGAAGAAGCCTGCCATGCGTACCGGTGATCACGTACTTGCTATGGTTAATGATTTACACTACGTAATGTTTGGAAAGGGTCCCGGTGGACTAGCTGTTCCGAATGACGCTGAGGGACACGCACCCATGTGGAAGAAGAAATCTATATTTTGGGACCTACCCTACTGGAAATACCTAGAGGTCCGCTCTTCAATCAACGTGATGCACGTGACGAAGAACCTTTGTGTGAACCTGCTAGGCTTCTTGGGCATGTATGGGAAGACAAAAGATACACGTGAGGCACGGGAGGACCTGCAACGTTTGCACGAAAAAGACGGCATGCCTCCGAAGCAGTATAAAGGTCCTGCCAGCTACGCTCTTACGAAAGAAGAGAAAGAAATCTTCTTTGAATGCCTGCTCAGTATGAAGGTCACGACTGGCTTCTCGTAGAATATAAAGGGAATAATAAATATGCCAGAGAAAAAGTTTCAGAACCTAAAGTGTCATGACTGCCACGTGCTATGACGCAACTGCTTCCAGTTGCATTGAGGGGGCTTCTACCGGAAAACATCCGATTAGCCATTGTGAAGCTATGTGCATTCCTCAATGCAATCTCTCAGAAGGTGATCGATCTAGAAATCGTACCAAGGCTAAGGGGTGATGTGGCGCATTGTCTTGTTAGTTTTGAGTTGGTGTTCCCACCATCCTTCTTCAATGTCATGACGCACGTCCTAGTTCATCTAGTCGACGAGATTGTCATCCTGGGGCCCGTATTTCTACACAATATGTTCCCCTTTGAGAGGTTCATGGGAGTCCTAAAGAAATATGTCCGTAACCACGCTAGGCCAGAAGGAAGCATCTCCATGGGCCATCAAACAAAGGATGTTATCGGGTTTTGTGTTGACTTCATTCCTGGCCTTAAGAAGATAGGTCTCCCTAAATCGCGGTATGAGGGGAGACTGACTGGAAAAGGAACTCTTGGAAGAGACTGAATAATATGCAGGGACGGATATTCTTGGTCTCAAGCACACTACACAGTTCTACAGAACTCTACCTTGGTGACCCCGTATGTCGATGAACACAAGAACAGTCTACGCTCCAAACACCCGGAGCAGTGCGACGACTGGATTACATGTGAACACATCAGGACTTTCAGCAGTTGGTTGGAAACACGTCTCAGAGGTGACAACACTGTTTGTGATGACTTGTACTTGTTGTCCAAGGGACCATCTTTGACTGTATTGACTTACAAAGGATACGAGATAAATGGGAATACATTTTACACGATCGCCCAAGATCAAAAGAGCACCAACCAAAACAGCGGTGTCCGCTTTGATGCAGCAACCGAGAGCGGAAATGACACATATTATGGTTACATAGTGGACATATGGGAACTTGACTACGAACCTGATTTTAAGGTCCCTTTGTTTAAGTGCAAATGGGTCAATCTGTCAGGCGGTGGGGTACAGGTAGACCCACAGTACGGAATGACAACAGTGGATCTAAAAAATCTTGGGTACACTGACGAACCGTTCGTCCTAGCCAATGATGTGGCACAGGTTATCTATGTGAAGGACATGTCTACCAAACCGAGAAAAAGAAAAGATAAGGAAGCGAATACATCATACGATGAGCCAAAGCGCCACATAGTTCTTTCAGGAAAAAGGGACATCCTGGGAGTGGACGGCAAGACAGACATGTCTGAAGATTATGAAAAGTTTCATGAAATTCCTCCCTTCAATGTCAAGGCTGACCCAAGCATCCTGATAAACAATGAAGATTATCCATGGTAACGGCGCAATAAGCAAATGACACAAGCGAAGAAAAAGTGAAGACTTTCTCCCACAACTATTATGATGATACCATGCCAACTTTGTAACACACGAACATGCTACCATTGTCCGTTTTGTACATGCAGATGCTATGTGGGTGAAATTATGATACCATGCCAACTTTCAACTTTTTCAGAGCTCATTTGAAATGCTTTCATGTCTTATGGTTCGGCCCTCGTAATACCATGACCATTAGTCCCTGGCCCATGCCAACTTTCAACTTTCTCAAACTAATGGCATTAACAGAAAGTTTATAATTTTGCTCCTCGCCCCTGGCCCATGACCATTAGTCCCGGTTTGTGCCACAAACCGGGACTAAAGGCTTGGTCCTCGTTGCGGGCAGAGTTTAGTCCCACCTCGCCAACCGAAGGGGGCTCACACCGGTTTATAAGCCCTTCCCTCTCTGCTTTGTTGAGCTCCTCTCAAAGTGAAAATAGATGCCCTAATAGAGAAAAGTTTAACCTAAATTCATAGTGAATTTCTCTGAAATTCATAGAAATTTACTATGAATTTAGGTTGAATTTTCTCTATAAGCGCATCTATTCTCATTTTTTAGTCAGTTAATCACAAACTTGTGATTCAAACAATTTTCAAAGAATTCCAATTTTAACTATTAAAATTTGAAAACTAATGGCACTAACAGAAAGTTTATAATTTTTCTAAAACTAATGGCACTAACAGAAAGTTTATAATTTTGCTAACCTAAAAGCAAACAGAATTAAAAATTAAAGCAAAAAACAAAAGAAAACAAATAATGCAAAAAACAAATCAAAAAAACAGGAAAAAAACTATTTTTATAGTAAAGTTAATCACAAAATAAAATGGCACTAATAGAAAGTTTATAATTTTTCTAAAACTAAAAGCAAAAAGAATAAAAAAATAAAGCAAAAAACAAAAGAAAATAAATAATGCAGAAAACAAAACAAAAAAACTGGAAAAAATAGCAACAATAAGTATTTTGTTGTAAGTACAAACAAAATAAAATAAATAAAGCAACAAAGAAAACAAAAAAAACAAAAAAAGTGTTTTCAAATTTGAAAACTAATGGCATTAACAAAAAGTTTATAATTTTTTTAAAACTAAAAGCATAAAGAATTAATAAATAAAGCAAAAAACAAAAGAAAATAAAATAAATAAAGCAACAAAAAACAAAACAAAATGCCACATACTGGGCCCCCACGGCCTGAATACGACTAGAAACCCATCAAAGGGCCAGGATTCAGGCCCGCAGGAGGCCCAGTAGGCCCACAGGCATAGCAGTGACAATTAGGCCCGTAAGCCTGCAATGGAGAGAAGCTCGAGAGGGGTGTGGTAGTGGGGCTTATAAACCACTACGCACCCCTCTCAACTAGCGAGGTGGGACTAAACTTTCGACGCCGCAGCCGCACAAGGCCTTTGGTCCCGGTTGGTGGCACCAACCGGGACTAAAGGGGGGCATTGGTCACGGTTCGTGGCAACCGTGACCAATGCCCCCTTTAGTCTCGATTGGTGCTACCAACCGGGACCAAAGGCCGCCGCTTCCCGCCCTTTGGGCTGCTGAAAAGAGGCCTTTCGTCCCGGTTGGTGGCACCAACCGAGACTAAAGGGGGGCATTGGTCATGGTTGGTGCCACGAACCGTGACCAATGCTCCGTCTATATATACAGCACTTGTGTGAAAATTTTGGTTTAGTTCTTCAATCCCGCCCTGACGACGCCGCCAGGCTGCCCCTCTGCTCGCCTCGCCGTCGCCGCCGTTGCCCCTGCCCCACCCCCGAGCGCGCCCTGCCTCGCCGTCGTCGCCGGCCGCCCGTCTGCCGCCCCCGAGCACCCCCTGCGCCGCCGAGCCCGTCCGCCGCCCCCAAGCACCCTCTGTGCCTCGCCGTCGCCGCCGTTGCCCCTGCCCCGCCCCCGAGCACGCCCTACCTCGCCGTCATTGCCGGCCGCCCGTCCGCCGCCCCCGAGCACCCCTGCGCCCCCGAGCCCGTCGCCCTCGCCCTCGCCGACCCCGAGCCCGTCCTCGTCGTCATCGCCCCCGACGCCGGCCGCCCGCGTCTCCTCCCTGATCCCTCCGAGAGAGGTAGCTACCGCCCCATCCTCCCCCTTCCTTCCTTCCCTGCTCCTTAATTTGCAAAATATTGATATGCATGATGTAGATGTATGTATGTATGTATGAGTTGGGGAGAATGTTTATAATTTTTGTTCATATATATTGTAGTTGTATGTATGATGAATTTTGATATTTTTTTGTTCATATATAATATAGATGTCTATGTATGTATGGAATGATATCGATGGATGTATGTATATAGAACATTCGTAGAAAATATGACGAATCCGATATGACCAATGTCCCCCTCCAGTTCACTCGGGAACACTAACTCTCTCGGAGAAAAAAATGTTATCGGGGAAAAAAATGTTATCGGGGTCGAGGGTCGTCGAACATGAGAGGAAGAAGAGGATAAAAAAGAAGAGGAAGAAGAAAAAAAGAGGTGAAGAAAGAATAGAGGAGCTTCTCCTCTATTCTTTCTTCACCTCTTTTTTTCTTCTTCGTCCTCTTTTTTTTATCGGGAACGAGGGTCGTCGAGGGTCGCCGAGCGGTAGAGGAAGAAGAGGATAAAAAAGAAGAGGAAGAAAAAAAAGAGGGGTCGACGGTCGCCTAGGGGTCGAGGGTCGAGAGGGGGTCTAGGGTCGCCGAGAGGGGAGAGGAAGACGAGGAGAAATAAATAAGAAGAAGAAAAAAGAAGAAAAAGAAGAGGAGAAGAAGAAAGGAATAGAGGAGAAGAAGAGAAAAATAGAATATATATTCTATTTTTCTTTTCTCTTTTCTCCTCTTTTTTTCTTCTTTTTTTTCTTCAACACGTGGGGGGGGGGGTCGAGAACGTCGGACATTCATGAGAGAGGCGAGGAAGAAGGGGAAGAAGAGGGAGAAGAAGAGGAGAGGAAGAAGAGGAAGTCTTCTCCTCTATTCTTTCTTCTCTTCTTTTTTCTTCTTCTTCCTATATGTATTAGTTTTTTTATTTAGGTTGTTAATTAGTAGATACTAGTCGCCAACCCGTGCATTCGCACAGGCTAGCTTTTTAATATAAGATATGAATATATGATATTATGAACTACATATAAATTTAGAGTCTAGTTTACTATTTAAGACACATGGGACTAATTTTTGTTTCCAATTGTTTTTGAGCATTTCCAGCTGACTCATTGATTGTTTATTTTTTAGGGTAGTGACTATTTAGTCCCGAAGCTTCATGAATTAGTACTTTTTTCATTCTGTAGTTATCTGTGGTTGTTCCATAATTAACCATGTATTTTGCAAATAAGTTCTACATTGTGTATTGACTAAGTGTAGACAAAAATCTTAGTTATTTCCCTTTTGTCAGTTGTGTATTGACTATTTTTTGCAAAAGTATTAATTGCTATATATATACAATATCAATCCGATTACAAAAAGAAGGCACACTCTTTTCGACATTCAAGTCTGGCCTTAACTTTAACCAATAAAATGTGGCTATGTCTCGTTAAAATTACATCATTAATAAATTCATAAAAAAGGATATTTGACATGTATAAAAAAGCCAAGTGAGAACCTAACAAATGCATGTGACTTTACTTAATATAACTAAGTTGAAAAAAGACAATAAATGCTAAATATCAGATTTTTTTTGCGGAGAGAAAATTTATTCTAATGAGCAGCAATGAATTTTAGAACAAATAAGTTCTACAGTAAGGTATCACATGAATGTTCTTACTTTGTGATAGATGCAAATGATCTCTGAAATAAAAAGTTATTTTTCAAAAGATTGCTTACTTCATGATGGATGTCAAAATATTGGTACACACACACTAAATCTGTATTTTTTTTCCAGATATCTCATTATCAAATCATATACTCTAGCTTAAAACATCAATAATTAGTGTACAACATGTTGTTAAGATAAACTCCACAAACATACGTCAAATAGGAATACATGAAGTATATGTATGGTAAGTATACCGATTGTAATGATGCAAACTCTACCAAATAGTTAAGCTAAACGGGTTTTAAAAAGAGATATACTGAAAAAATGTAGCATGGATTTTTTTATTTTAGTACAAATGATATTGTGAAATAATATTTGTAACTGAAACATCCATATTTTTATTACATGAAAAAAGATTCACTCATCTAACTGCATAGGAACATTAATTTGATAATCAGTGCATCAGTATAATGTTACTAATAGAGCTGAAGTAAAAACTTTCTAACAGAGTTGAAGTGTCCAACCAAAACTTATTAGAATACAGAAATTATTATTACAACAACATAGTTTGTACAGGAAGGTGTAGGTGTATGTTCCACTAAAAGTAATAATACATACATACTCAATTTTTTCCATTCCAGCAATTTCGTTGGCCTGAAAAGTAAACTAAAATAAAGTGTGCCATCTGTCCCCATAAGAATCCTCTGCCAACAAAACGATAGTACTTTGGACAATTATGAATGGTTGATCTAACCAAAAGTGTCATCTGCTGCAATAGACTGGAACATCGCCAATACCTTGCAAAACCGAAAAGGAAAATTTCTCACAATGGGCATGTACTTAGACCCGAGAAGCAAAGTATCAGCAAATTACATAAATTCAGAATGTAAAAACTGAGGTAGAAATCATATGCTAAAATCTTTTGAGATCTGCTAAGTTCTGATATGGTGACATTATATAAACATATGCTGAACTTCAAAGGAAGTACATAATTAGAAAAATAAAGTATCCATATCGATGCACAACAACTATATAAATCAGTTCTCACCTAAATTAAAATGCTCGCAAAGAGATGCTCTTAAAATCTTGAGTAGTTGGGTATCAGGTAAATGAAGGTAAATCAAAGAAAAACTAATAACTTATAAGCATTGATATTCTCTTTTTTCTAGTAAGCTTTCGTGAGACCTCCATACCATTATAGATACAGATGATAAACAAAAGGCAAGTATCTTGCAAAACTAATTAGATATATATTGTCAATGGCGATCAGAATTGCTATCCAGAGCATCGATGAACACATCCTGCAAAACAACATAATTCAATGTCATAGATAAGGTTTGTAAATATTCGAACACATAAAAATAACAATAAACTAAGGAAGCAACAACCATATCTGCATCTATTGTATATGTATGTGTGGTCCAAACATATCTAAAACTCCCATAATCAAATCCCATGCAGCAAAGCGAAATCATATCAGTCATGTTCTTAACTTCACATACAAAGTATCACATCAGGCGGCCCATGCAAAAATTACAGGAAGAGAAAGAACTAAACAAAAGGAATTCAAGTTCCTCTTACGTGCTTTGATCTGATGTGTTCCATTTATTGTTGGGAAACCTCGATATCAAGCAGTCAATCTTTTTCTCATCGAATGGAGAAGGCAGACACGCGGTAAGCAGCCATTGGATGGCAAGTTGAGAGCACTTTTGTGAGATCGTCGTGTCTGGCAGCAAGACTCTATCGTTAGAGGGGAGTATGAGCAGTCTGGGCAGCACTGTAGTGTATCTGTATGTACACATGATTTTGTGGTTGGAGACGAAGCAAACATAGGCTGCCACCGTCGGCGTAGCGCACAACCTGGATGATGCGGAGATCACGGAGACTTTTATCATCGGAGGGGACTACACGGATCCTAGGCAGTGCTGCTGTTGGTAAGTATATGCACGCATGATGAACTCCTGGTTGGAGACGAAGCAAACATGGGCTGCCGCCATCACCGTAGCACACAATGAGGATGATGCGGAGATCATGGAGAAGAATAGATCCTCAGATCACAAAGAGATGGTTATCAGCTGCGATTAAATTTAAACGACTCGCAAGGAAAGCCTTTTCCTTTGCATGTCTCTATAGGGGACGAGACTTGCCTGCTCCCCTCCCGTGTGCCCATCCATGCTCCCGCATACGTGGCTTGATTTGATTGGAACAAAATAAGGCCCGGCCCCACCCTTTTAAAATCAGGGGGAGATGATTAGATTAGAAAGAAAAAAGGAAAAAAGACAATCGTTGGATGAGGTGGGAACATGGATGGGAGCATGGAAAGGGAGCAGGCAAGCCGGATCCCTCTATAGGAGATCATTGAAAGTTAGTTTCCTTTTCTGTTTTTGCATGCATGCGTATACAACATTTTTTTAGGAAACCTTCTGCATGCCTTGCACGTTTTCAAGAGATAAACCAGGCCTGCTATTTTCATATAAAAGAGATAATTAAAGTTAGTTTCTTTTTTTTCATGCATGTAGGTAACCCATGTGAAAAAAAATTATTTATTGTAGGCCAACAAATATTTTTTTTCTGAAACTTTGCATCTAAAATTCTGAACGTGAGGTTTTGTATTGAGTCCATAGATAGATATATTATAGATCAATTTTTGGGGACTAAATCTGGCTGTTATAATTCGATCCCACTATATTTTTTTTGAGGAATCGATACCACTAAGAGTGGTGCTTGTGAATTTCTCAAAATTCTCCGATTAACGTGGCGCATGTATGGTAGTAGATCAAACCTGGATCAATCTATCCCTGTTGCGAGGAGTGCGAGCAGCGGAGTACCAGAGAAGCATAAGGCGGCTATTGCAGTAACCGATGACAACGTACCGGGAGGGGCAGTCGAGTAGTGGAAGCTTCATGGCGCAGGAAATAACAGGCTTGGTACACCATTGAAAGCCATGGACTGATCAATGTGGAGGCGTCCTTCAAGACGAACAGAGATATGGGTTGTCTTTCAGCGTAGGGGTAGCAAGGAATTAACGTGGAAATCTGGTGCAAGTTGTATAAAACATGGACTATATTTAATCTAGATCGTGGTGCAGTTGTAGAAAACATGGACTCTTTTCAAGAGAGAGACGTGAGAGTTTGATGGTGGGCCATTGTACAAAACTTGGACTCTTTTCAAGAGAGGGACGTGAGAGTGGGCCGTTATTAACTTGGTCGTGCAAGTTGGATGGTAGTAGTAGATAGATTGCTATTTTTTTCTTCTTATTTTTTTACAGCTGAGAAAAGCGCTTTTTTTTCTTAGGAGGATTTTATCGTTGGATCTACACCGTAATAATTCGGTCCCACGCTAGATGAACGGCCCGTAAAATCTAATTTACATGGGAATTTCTAGGAAGTCTGGAATTAGTATAGGTATATAGATAGATAGATTAATTTTGTTCATATATGTATGGATGCATGCTATATGTATGTATGTATGTATCGGGTATGTCGTTGTCGATATACCCCCTACCCGATAACTTCGACATGAGGGGGTTGAGAGGGGGTCTAGGGTCGCCGAGGGGTCGAGGGTCGTCGAACATGAGAGGAAGAAGAGGATAAAAAAGAAGAGGAAGAAGAAAAAAAAGAGGAGAAGAAAGAATAGAGGAGTTCTTCTCCTCTATTCTTTCTTCTCCTCTTTTTTTTTCTTCTTCTTCCTCTTTATTTCATCGGGAATGAGGGTCGTCGAGGGTCGCCGAGCGGTAGAGGAAACCCTAAATAGAAAGTATCGTTGGTGTGAGATACATGTGGCCGTCGGTGTCGGACACTACATCCACGTCCCACAAGTGGCGCGGGCTTTGACGCCCACGTCACTTGTGGGACGTGGATGTAGTGTCCGACACCGACGGCCACATGTATCTCACACCCACGATACTTGCTATTTAGGGTTTCCTCTACCGCTCGGTGACCCTCGACGACCCTCGTTCCCGATAAAAAAAGAGGAAGAAGAAGAAGAAAAAAAGAGGAGAAGAAAGAATAGAGGAGTTCTTACTCCTCTATTCTTTCTTCTCCTCTTTTTTTTTCTTCTTCCTCTTCTTTTTTTATCCTTGAAGCGTTGTCGAGGCCACCCCAAACCATAGAGAAGCAGCGTCGAGGCCACCCCAAACCCTAGAGAAGCAGCATCGAGGCCACTAATTACTATTAGTTCTACATTTGCCACTAATATATCCATCTGTCATGTTCGAATAATAATTGCCATGTTGTCATTATTTGTAGAAACTATGGACACCACCCGAGACGAAGTACAAGAAGAGTTGTTGGGGGACATAATCGCACGAGGAAGTGATGTCGTCGTCTCATTGTTTCTCAACAACACCGATGGTGTGGAAGCAGCTGGCTATGATTATGATGGCTCCGGTGACCTAATGCCGGTGCAAGAAGGAGACCGTGAGGACGGCTCCGGTGACCCAATGCCGGTGCAAGAAGGAGACCGTGATGACGTCTCCGGTGACCGAACCGAGTCCGGCCAGGTATATATATTAGTTAAGCTTCTGCTGACTAGCTAATTGATGCATTCATTGTTTTGGTATGTACACATATTAATTAAGTCTTTGTTCTTTTTTCTAGCCCTCCGGATCGAGCACAACTTCGGTAAAGAGACGAGGCCCGAAGAAAAAGTTGAGCTCGGATGAAAAGTTTGAGATCATAGCAATCGCGCCCGACGGCCAACCGATTCAACCCCTCCGGACAAAGAGCACATTTGTTGCTCAGTGCGGGATTTTGGTTACGGCCAAGATCCCGATCAGCATCCAGCAATGGTTAAAGCCGGCTACAGAAGACCCTGAGGTGTCTTATGTCAATGATATGCAGAAAAATGATATTTGGACTGAGCTGAAGTCAAATTTCACCCTACCGCCAGAGGAGGATCCAGAGAAGCCAGTTAAAGAGCAATTAATCAAGTCTTTTGCTCTTAAGAGGATGGCGGAACTATTCAGGAGGTGGAAGAAAGAGCTGAATAAGTTCGTCGAAAATAAAGAGACACCAGAATTCAAGGGCAGATATGAGAAGATCAGAGATCACTGGCCCGCATTTGTGGCCCACAAGACATCGGAAAAGAGTAAGAAGATGTCGGTGACAAACAAGCAAAATGCTGCGAAGAAGAAGCATCACCATCGCACGGGGTCAGGTGGGTACCTTGTAGCCCGGCCTAAGTGGGCCAAGACTGAGAATGATCTGGTTGATGAAGGGATCGAACCAGAGACAATTAACTGGCCAGACCGTTGCCGGACTTGGTTCTTCGGGGCTGGCGGAACCTTGGACCCTGTAACAGGGAAGTGCATTTGGACGAACGATCAAATGGACATACCAGTCAGGAAGCTTCAGTAGTATATCGAAGCAGCGCAGCAAGGGACGTTCTTTCCAAATAGAGAGAACGACGAGCTCACAATGGCCGTCGGGAATCCTGAGCACCCTAGACGGACACGAGGCACGCCAGGCTCCATTCCGTGGAAGGTTGGGTTTCCGGATGCACGCGGTTACAAATCCCAGGAGAGGAGGAAAAAATTGCAGCAGACCCAAATGCAGGCGCTGCAAGCAAGGGTACAAGCGATAGAGGAACGAGAAGCAAATCGCAGCAAACGTACTGCCGAAGCATCCCCCGAAGCTACCCCGCCATCTCAGCGGAGAAGCAGCGTGGCTTCCACCGAGCTGCTTTAGCCGGAGCATGCCTTGACGGCTCCTGCCAGCTATCCCGTGGATGCTATCACAGAGTCTCAAAATTGCCACCTTATGACGCAATGGATGAATTTTAAGGTCAAGGCGGCTGTTGGCTCTATTTATCCTACTGAACCCGGCGCAACTTTCCACTGCCGGCCGATTCCAGAAGGATATGCTAGGGTGATGGTGGATGAAATAACTGAGGGATTTGAGGACCTCCAGCTTGACCACCCTACCGGTGAAGGGGAGACTAGGCTGGGGTCTGCTCTGAACACTCCATGCCTATGGCGGAAGGAGCTCATCAACCTTCCGAACTGGACGCCTCCGCCTCCTCCTCCTCCGGCAAGTCAGGGCACTCCGCCTCCTCCACCGCCTCCTCCTCCGGCGAGTCAGGGCACCCCGCCTCCTCCACCGCCTCCTCCTCCAGCGAGTGACGATCAGGGCACTCGACCGGCTCCTTCTCCGGCGTGTGGCGGCACTCCACCTCCTTCTCCGCCTGCGCCGACGTGCCCGAGCAGCCAGCCTCCTCCTTCTCCGCCTCGTCAGCAAGGGCGGAAGAGACCTGCCGCCGCTCCAGCTGCTCCGGCGCGTCGTAGTCCTTCTCCTCCGCCTCGTAAGCAAGTAAAGAAGACAACCGCTCTGTCTTCTCTGCCGGTGTCTAGCAGTACAGCCAGAGGCGGGAGGACATACAGATTCGGTCCTTCTCTGAAGACTCCAAAGAAGTTACCATACGAGAGGACCCCGTAGGAGAACGCCGAGATCGCGCGAGAAGAATTGAGGAACTTCTTTGAAGGGGTGAAAGAAAAGAAACATCCACCTCCGAAGGAGAAGGTAGATCCGGTGAAAGCGAAGCGCGATCTGGCTGCCCTGACAAAACCACCCAAGTCTCCGCCGAAAGGAAACTATGAGCGCATTATTGGAAAGGAATTTGCCGAAGCGGAGCGGTTGGGAAGTACTGTCAGTGATCAATGGCTGAAAGAACGATGAGCTGGGAAACAAATTACCCAGCTCGGCGAACAAGCGAAGCAATCGTGCCCCCGCTCAAGGTGCCTAGCGACAACGTCGCTAATGATCCGAGGATGGTGCCCGGTTATAGCAATCTTGGTGATTACCTGCCCGACGATGTACATTATGAACCCATGGAGGTGCAGATACAAAGATACGAGTACGGGAAGCCTCTCGTCAAAGATGAAAGATCTCTATCAACGATGATGCGAAGATTGCATGATTGGTACATGAAAATCTGCAGAGACTCTGGGGGGAGGAGTACTTTGTATGTGAAACTTAAAAAGGAGCATGACCTCGTTGGAATTGAACTGTTTCATGTTCCATTTGAGGAGTTCTTTAAGTTTTTCAATCAATTGGCCCTCGATAAAACAAGGTCACCTGCTACTGTCTGTAAGTAGTACTACTTCTGTCATTAAGTCTCTCTATATAGCTCAGCTCTTTCATTGCATGTATTTATAATCATCTCACTATATTATGCAGATTGAAGATCGTCGAATTGAAGAAAAGACAAGTCGGTGATATTGGGTTCATTAACACATATCTCATAGATGCAACTCAGGTTAAATTTCATGCCGCAGATACCGAGGCCAACTTGCTACGATTGTTGGTAATAAATGAAAACAAAGATATAATACTCTTTCCTTACAACTTCAAGTGAGTGTTACTGTCTTGTGCGTATTCGGTTTCCCTTATATATTAGTCAAGGTTATAGTAATGTAATTGATGAGTTATGCATGTGTGTGTAGTTACCACTATATTCTCCTAGAGATTAAGCTTGAGCAGGGACTAGTAACTGTCTTAGACTCAAGACGAAAGATCCCCAGGACTATGCGGACATGACTCAAATGCTCGAGAAGTAAGTTAAATCGATCATTATCCACCATATCAGCAACTTTGTTCATTTCCTAATATATCAAGTAATTGTTTTCTTTGTCTGGCAGGGTTTGGAAAAAATTCTCCAAAAAAGCTCCAGGACTCCCGAAGAAGCTACAATTCAGACACCCGAAAGTAAGTACTATAGTAGCATGTTCCGCGCATCTCCTATTGATTTGGCATTCTTGCTTATTAGTTTGATTGACCTCTATTTCTTGTAAAGTGGTTGTGGCAGGAACAAAGGAATGATTTCTGTGGATACTACGTTTGCGAGTCCATCCGCCACACGGCCTGTGAGCGGGGCTACACTGACGAACAATATGAAGTACGTAAATAACAACATTCACAATTTTATTTTATTACCATCATTTGTGTTGAGTTTCATTCATTCATATATATATGTATTGACCCCCTTCTTCATATTAGATGTTTCGGAAGTGGGATGATCTCCTAGCACCAGCTCGCATGCGAGCAATTCAAGAGGAATTGGCGGCATTCTTTCTTGACCACATGATCGCTGAAGACGGAGAATAATATGTGGACCATGAGTCCGTATGATTATATTTGTAAGAGATAATTATTGTATATATGTAGCCAGTAGTTTCGGATAGATATACGAGAACTTGTTGTTCGACCAATCTCTCGGAGAAGGAGAGGTGGTCGATATCACTTCTCTCTATATGCATATATGTTCATGACGATCTTCTGTTTCCTTCGTTTGCTTACTAGCTAGCTAGCATGTCTAGTCCTCTCTATATGTATGTATAGTACGTAGCGTCGACCAAGCACGGACATAAGAGAGGACACTTCTCTCTATTAATTATAGCTAGCTAACACAATATATGAAACACCTAAATTAACCCCCCAAAACCCCCAAACCCCCCCCCCCTTCAAAAAAAACAAAAACCCCAGCCACAGAAATGATGACGCATGGATGCCTATTGGTCCCGGTTGGTGCCACCAACCGAGACCAAAGGGTCTCCTGCCTGGGCTCCGCGCACAGGCCACGTGGAGGCCCATCAGTCCCGGTTCTGGATTGAACCGGGACTAAAGGGAGAGGGCATTAGTACCGACCCTTTAGTCCCGGTTCAATAACCGGGACAACAGGCCCTTACGAACCGGGACAACAGGCCCTTACGAACCAGGACAACAGGCCCTTTTTCTACCAGTGAATACATAACCACAAAGTGCTAGAAGTAAAATACATCAGCCGCTCATCTCTGAACTTAACTGTAGAAACTGAACTTAACTGTCAAAATTGAACTTAACTGTCGAAACTGAACTTAACTGTCAAAACTGAATTTTGTTGTCGAAACTCAATTTTGCTGTCGAAACTGAACGAACTAGCAAGGTGAGGCTACATGTGGGTCGACTGACTTTTTCATCTCTGGTCAGTCAATTTTGCAGCCGTTGGATACGAAATCAAGGGCCTGTGGTTCATCTTCAACCTCCACCCCCTTAGCCGCCAGCCACCACCGGCCAAACAGCAGCCCCCCGCCGCCCCGCCCGCCCCGAAAACACTCCCCACCGCCGGTCCGCCGCCGCCCCGGCAATCCCTCTAGCCCCCCCTGTGCCGAGCTTTTTCTCCGGCGATCCCCACGCCACCGCCCCGCCAACGCCCCGCCACAGCCTGCAACCACCGCCCCCATCGTGAACCCTAAGATAGATAGTGGGGTACCTCTTCGGCGAGCCCCCCTCCCCGCTGCGGCTAGTTCTTCCTTCACCCCGGCGAGCCCACCCCCCACCCCCTGAAAATGAACTGACCCAAAAGTCGATTCAGTCGACTGAAGTGTAGCTAAATCGGAGTAGCATCGCAAGCAAGAGCAAGAGCAGCAACGCGAGCAAGAGCAATAGCAAGAGCAGACTAGGCATGCGACCGAGAGCAAGAGCAGAGCAGCAGCGCGCGCGAGAGCTAAAGCAACAGCAGCTCCTACTGATGTGGACGTCGTCGCCGAGGGATCGACGCCGTGGAGGAAGTGGCCGGCAACGCCGCCGTGGATGGAGTCACGTCGTGTCGGCTCGGGACCGAGCGTCGGCAGCACCGTGAGATCGAATCAAGAAGAAAATGTGGCGATTAGGCCGCAGCTTCATCCGAGGAAACAATGATGATGATGCTCTTCCGGTGGTGCAGGTGAAGACGACGGTGTGGGAATGGAGGTGGCGCGAAAGATGAGGGGAACGTCGGGGCAGTTCCTTGGAGGTGGAGGACGGGGTGGCTAAACCGGCGGGACGATGAGACCGACGACGGATCCTCATCCGATACGGTGGATGAGGGACGTCGAGGTTTTGCTGTGGACGACGTCATCGGGGAAGAGGCTCCGGCTGGGTGGCGGACGGACCAGGGTGTGAGGTTTCGTCGCGGGTTTTCGCGGCCTCGGTGTACGAATGGGTGGGCGGATGGGATGGCAGTGGGGAACCATGGCTTAGAGACGCGCTTGTCCGAAATGTGGGGTAAGTTAGGGAAGTACCCCCACCGATTTGAGGCGGTTCTTTCGATTCAGAGGTACCACGGGCATTTTGTGTGTCGGGATTTCATAGGAGGTGGAAGTTTTCGCGCGCGTTGTAATTTCGGAATAGCAAGGCGCGGGTTGAAATTTCTGAACAAGCCTAATGTGTACTGTACCAAATCAATGCGCACTACAAATGTCATTCAAAACTTTGAATTCATGTTATGTTCAATTAAAATATTTCGCTACGTGTATAATGCATGCAACCTACTACTCAAATGAACGTTTTAGTGCATTCCAGACGTATATACTACCACTTCAATATGAACGAAATTTGAATTCGTTTCTCTATTTGAATAAGATCTACAGTAATGATTGTTGTGAAGTCAAAGTATTTGAATTCGTTTCTCTGTTTTAATAAGATCTACGATCATCATTATTCTCAAGTTAAACCATCGTTTGTGTATTATCTTCACAGCACACCACATGATTAGTCTCGAGCTACATATGAACTATGTGTACTATATGAACTCGAACTAGATTTTTTTGAATCCATTTATTTTGATTTCAAGTCACATTACATTTCTAGTTCTAGCTAGATCTTCATAATCTAAACCATGTGTCATATGTATAATGTGTTTATCACATTATCTATGGTGCCCCGCCCCTACGCCTACAAGTATTTAGATGTGAGTTGCAAACACCACACATTACCACAAATTCAAATAAAATGTGAGAATGTTCGATATATAGTATTGTTTAGATTGTTCGATATTTAGTTGTAAGCTGCAAACGCCACACATTATCACAAATTCAAATAAAATGTGAGATTGTTTGATGTATAGTATGGTTTAGATTGTTCAGCATTTAGCTGTGAGTTGCAAACGCCATGCATTATCACATTATGGTATAACATGTGCACAGCACGTGTATCACCGCTATATTCATGCATGCAATGTTTAAAACACTATGATCTCCTATTCAAATATATGAATCCGCTTTCATATCAAATTATGATCTTTGTTAGTATCTTACACCCACACAATCCTCTAACCTTTGTAGATACCACTAACTTTCTCTCGTGCATGCACACGCCCTCCTCGCCCTCCCCCTCCCTCGGCATTCTATACACTGGGCACATTCATTTTTTTTCTTTAGGTCGTTCTCCCCGAGACTCCACAACTCCTTTCCGACACACACCGATTGATAAACCTCTCCAGCGATGCTTTCCTACAACATACACACACACCTTCAATCTCCTCCTTTATGTGTCCTTGCCTCATGTCTCTCATACGGTCAGACACACGTGTAAACTCTCGCCCCTCTTTTCATCGATCTCACAACCGCACACTCCTCCCCGTATCTAGCTAGTAGTTGGGCCTCTCGCACCACCTCCTAGCTCCATTCTCTCTGTCTATCCGTCTCGCAGGTCCTTATATGCCTCTTACAAATGGACGTACACCGACCGATCTCTCGCTATACATATAGCTAGCTAGGTCCTTATAACTCGCTTTTACCCACACACAGCAATCGATCTAGCTCATTAGTTGTGTCTCTCCCTTCCTCAGACAAAAATCAATTGATCTACCGATCTAGTTAGGTTTGCTTACTAAACACATGGTTCCCCTTCATCATCCATGGATGCGTCCCGACAAAGCTATCACACACATGCACACACAGAAACACATCCCCACTCTTATTGATAACATTGCAGTTCCACCCTCAGTTTGTCTAGTACGCCTCTCCCACCATCTTCGAGAAGCAACTCCATCACCCATCCAGCACTCTACCCCTCTCCCTCCCTCTCCCTCCCTCTCTCTCTCCTCTCTCTCTCTCTCTCTCTGTCCCATCATATTTCCCGTCCTTCAGTTATGTATGGATGTCGACCGATCTCCCTCAAGACATAGCTGGGTCTCTCCTTCTCAACACATATACGAGTCGTTCTACCTCTATAGTTAGGCCTCTGCCTACCCCTCCCCCCACCCCCTCCCCCCCACACACCGATACATCGAGCGCTCTAGTTATTTCTCCCTGCCACACACAAACTTGACATGTGCCCTCTAACGTTCCGGTAGGCCAGTCGCCCTATATCTTTGACTTGCACACACACACAATTTCGATGGCTCTCTTCATCGATCTCGCACCCACCCACTTGATCCTCTCTTCGACTCTATCGATAGCTATGACCCCTCCCTCTCTTATCGTGGATTGCCCGACCCTCTATGTATGATATGGATAGGCCTCCATTTCACACACATTGGATGCAAAATTTTGTTTGAGATGTCATCGACACATATTCCCACAAATAATTCACGAAATCAACCCCCCACCCCCACCCCAAAACAAAAAACACTCACGAACGCGGTTTGTATCTCTCACACACACCCACGTAGGCGGGGGACGTGAACGGAGAGAAGAGGTGCATGCACGGCGCACGTACTCCTGTCTCTTTCCCAACCACACCCGCACGGGTACACTATGGAGCTCATTTCTGTACGAAAAAGGCAGCCCACGTGGTAATTTGGCATGTGTACTGGTTGTCCACTTGGTGGAGGGAGGTTCGTCTACCACGGGTGAACAAACAAATTGTGACTTGACGTGTTATGTTAAAAAAGAGGCAAACCATGTGGGGCCTACCTTAGAGGCAAGGCTCTATACACTAGAGTACTTTTGATGTGTCCCATCAACTCACAGAACGAGGAGAAGCTTGCTTAGTACGCTGTCTCCCCCGTTCCTAAATATAAGTCTTTATAGAGATTTCACCATGAACCACATGCGGATGTATATAGATGCATTTTAAGTGTAGATTCATTCATTTTGTTCCGTATGTAGTGGAATCTTTACAAAGACTTATCTACTAGTAATAGCTAGCCCCCACTACTAGGAATTCTCTATCCTCTCCTTGAGCCACATCATCAAAATTGATGTAGCCGTTAGATGAAGTAAATCAGTCCATAATAGCCGTCTGATCTAGAGGTTGAGAGGCTAAGCACTAAGCCACATGCAAGCATGCAGAAATACCGTGGCACATGCATGTGAGTGGGTTTTAAATCACATCAACATGTCTGCATGCAAGCATGCATGTAAGTGAGCTTTTAAGTCCCGTTAACATGTCAAAAAGAAAAATATAATCCCATTATGCAGTAGGAGTTGGCTGATCTTTTTTCCTTACGTGCGATGATCTAAATGATGATGGGAGTTTATTTAGTTTGGCTACCACATTTGTCATGCGGTTATAGAGTTTTTTTAGTTCTATGAAATCAATAATTTTGCGCAGAGAGATATACCGCTGTTCCGCGGCAACGCGCGGGGACTCATCTAGTAATATTTAGGAACGGAGGGAGTACTATGTAAAGAGTTAGGTGTCGCACGGTGATAGTGTGAGGTGGGCCATGTAATCACTGAGCCTGCGTGTTTTCACTTCTCTTGCACGCCTCCGCTGTAAGAATAGAGAAAATTGTAATCTAGTAGTAGTACCTCCTTTCGCCGAAAGCATGGGACATCCAGCAGTCCTACCACCTCAGTAATAAAGACCAATGAGCCGTCAAATCACATAGACCCAGCAGTAACCATCACTCTTGCGCCAGTGAGAGGTCGTGTCCGTTCTGCCCGGGCATGAATGCGGCACCGATTCTTTGGAGCGGCGCTGACCGTTTCAGGCGGGAAGCGCACGCGGGCGATGGAGAGGCTTTGGGTGGGCCAGGCTGGTTAGGAGTGCGCGTGGCAGCTGTCCGCATGTCCCTACTGGACACGCCCAGAAACGAGAGGATGCACCAACTCTCGCGGCTAAAATCGTACACTACACAACATCTCTCTGTAGGAGTAGGTCGATTTGTCGCTCTCTCTAACACACACATGCTGTTAAACACACACACACGCGCGCGCGCGCGCGCCTGCACGCACACACATACGCACCTTGGTCCCATTGCACCTTCTAACTTGAGGTCTCGGGTACGATAACTACACTTGAGCATAATTTGTGCCAGGAGGATTCTTTGACTGGTCAAAATGTTTTCTAGGGTTTTCATGCTTCACACTCTCTCCAGTATATATACACGATGGAGCCTCAGCGCTTGTAGTTGCTCTCTTCACACTCTCTCACCCTCTCCCTCTGTTCCAGATTACTTGTCGCAGGTATGGATGTATCTATATGTATTTTAGTTCTAGATACATCCATTTCTTCGACGAGTAATTTGGAACGGAGGGAGTAGTTTCTCTCTTCACACTCTCTCGCCCTCTCCAGATCTATAAAAGACTTCGTTGGCCTCTCTCTCCCCTCACTACTGCTCACAGAGCCGACAGGATCCGTCCGCTGGGATGGGAAGGAGGCTTAACACTATCGCCGTCGGCGAGGGACTACCGGCACAGCTGTTCACTTTCCACCCAGTGGCGGCGCAGGAGGGCCTCCGACCCCTTCTTCTTCGCCGTCGTCCCGTCGCCCACCGAACCACACCCCAAGAACCTTAAAGTATAATTTACTTACTCCACATGCATTTGTCTAGATGCATGTATACCATGAATCTAGGACGTGGTTCGAAGAGGAAAGGAGTGGGGGAAAGTAGTGGGAAAAGTTGTATATAGCATGAATCTAGGATGTGGTTCAAAGAGGAAATGAAGGTGGAAAGTTTTATAGCATGAATCTAGGACGTGGTTCAAAGAGGAAACGAATGGGGGAAAGTAGTGGGGAAAGTTGTATCGCATAAATCTAGGACGTGGTTCAAAGAGGAAAGGAAGGGACAAGGCTATAGAGTTTGAGCAGGACTAGATTTGCTGCGATCACATACGGAAAGGTGTCTAAAGATAACAAAATTGGGACCAACACAAATATGCTCCTTTGTTGTTTGTTCTTTGTTGCAACAGACTGTGCATGACAACAGTACATCGGTAGATGCACATGGTGCTGGTGCGTCCACTGTCCCGTGCAACTCATTAGCTGTTGTTAATCTAAGGCCCTGTTTGGTTAAGAACTCCCTAGTCCCTACCTGCTTGGTTCCAGGGACTAAACATGGACTAGAGGTTATTAAATGACATGCTAAAAGACCATGTTACCCCTATTAATGAACTAATAGAGACAAGGTGCGATGCGTGATAGGGGCAACTGTTGGAAAAAGTACCAAAAAGACTCCCTCGGGGTCTTCTTTCTTTAGTCCCAAATGCCCACCTTTAGTCCCTAAAAGTCCCTCCTGTTTGGTTTAGATGGGACTGACACGGAGTTTTTTTAGTCCCTACACCAAAATGTCCCTATAAACAAACACCCTCTAATAATGCCACTGGAAAATTGATGCAATGCCACAGTTAAAAGCAAATTACATGTTTAACGAATTGTATAGTTAATATAATCTCTATGTTAATATTGATCAATGCCACCATTTGAGAAATGCTACTGTCTTGCTTTCTTTCCCATTTAGATAAGGTAGATGCTTCTTTGTGTTGGCTTCTGTGTCATCCACCGTTATTGACCACTAATTGTTTCCTTTGCACCTCTGTGTAAACAGGGTTTTCTACTTCACCTTGTTGCCATTATGACCTTTTGTTGCACTGCACAAAACACTTTCATTTTAAGAGTGTTTTGTGCAGTTCAACCAAAATGTCACACCGACAACGTTGCTTGATTGCTTGATCTTAGTGGAACTGCACAAGGGGAGATCTTACTTCCTATCCGTTAAGGCGAATTTGGTTAAGATCTTCTTCTTGTGAGTTGTTTGAATTCCGCATCATGAGAGGTCAGTACTAGCCTTCTTTCACATGATTATCCAATGTGCTTTCATATGTTGTGCTACTTGTACGATAATGTTGCTTGATTTTAGTGAACTGCACAAATGGAGACAAGACTTCCAATCTGTATTTGCACCGTAATATCCCATTGAGGTAAGATATGGATATTTCACAACTGTTGGCCTGTATTTTGCCACTTTCATCTGAAAATTAAGTTTAGTACTATACTTGTGCTCCCTAATTGACATGCCAAAAATATTACATTGAAGGCGAAGCTTGTATGTTATTGAACCAAGTGATGAAGGGGAAGAACAAGCGGAAGAAAAACAAAAATCAACTTCCGGTGCTGTAATGAAGCACTGGAACTGTGATGACACAAATAATGATATAGTTTTGCATCTTAATTTATTGCTATAGCTGGAACGAGCAATTGTTTTGCCACTGACTTGATGCCACTCTTAATGTAATATGTAATTATCTCAACTTGTGCAAACAGGGATCTTCTTTGAAGATACCATATATTTTAGTGGAACTACACAAGAAGATGTTGGAAGCATTAAACTAATCGCGGAGTATAGAGTAAGCATGGCCACCACCGTAGATAGCAACAGATGGTTCGGGAGAAGTGCTTCATCTGTATGCTCTACACAATAAGCCTCCTGACAAAGGTTGGTACTCGTCCACTGATTTCATCCATATGATTGAGCTTTGTCATCTCTATTGGTGTTGTGCTACTATTTAGATACTGTCATGAAAAAGTGGTATTGTCCTTGAGAAGTGCTTCATCTGTGCTGTTTTAAATATTTCCTTTCCTTTTTTTGAGCAAACAGGGATGCTAGCATTTAGTAGTCCTCTTGTCTTTGCACAACAGGATCATCTTCCTCTGAATAAGAATATGGAGTACGTGAAGTGACTAGTTCCGATTATGCCAGGATGAAGAAGCCTTGTCTATCTTCTCATCAGAAGGAGCAGTTGAAGGATGGTTACATTACTCCCCACATGACCAAACTAACTTCAGCTCAGAAGGACTGACAAATCTCCATCGTTTTGCTGTGATGCGCGAGTACAATGTTGTTCTAGGATTCTTTCTGGTGAGTTCCATTTTTCTAAAAGTGTGCTCTACATGGACCATGTATGTGCCTGTTGAAACTGTCAATTCATAGTACAGTTTGCTTTATACTAATCACTTTTTTGTATTTGTGCAAACAGGGGTGCTCAGCTTGATTTTGATGGGAACTGCATAAAATGTTCATGAATACATCGAATCATTCATTTCCACCACAAGAAAGGAGGTGCCGATAAGTTAAAGGCGTTCCAACATATAAGGGCAAAATCATACAAGCTACGCGCGAATTTTGTTGATTTTGGTGGAACTGCACAAAAAGAATAGCTAGTTTATTTAGCACGAGGTGCCATGTCAATGTCCGAACTGATGGCAAACCCTACCCATTCCACAATCGTAGGCATTTGATATTTTGGAATGGGACAACCTTGTCAAATTTTGCTCATTGATTTTAGCAAGACATGCGTTTGATATTTTCGAATGGGATGCCCTTTGCTGTCAACAGCGTCGATCACTTTTTTCTTTATTCTTTAGTTGTGAAGTAAATATTGCCTCTGACATGTGAGTCGCTGAGATGCATAATCATCGATTGTTTTGAATGTTCTCTATGAATTTCCAGGACTGTGTGTTTGATTGCAATGTACAGAAACGCTAAAAAGCTGCTCAAACTCTTTGTACTCCTTCTGTTCCTTTTTACTTTGCACATTCTGAAAGTGCATACTTTTTTGTATAAGATTGGTCAAAGTAGAGATACTTTGACTGCAAACAAAACTTGTATGCAGACTAGAAAGAACCGGAGGGAGTACATGTGAAACTGCTGCAAACGAGGTGATCACCCTGGGAATAATGCTAGTACGTATTGTTTTGCATGTTCATCTAATGCCAGTGATACAGGAATTTGAACTAATCGAAATAAATTCATTCATACACGGTCGGATTTCATATAAACTTGCCGGATTTCATTACATTTCATACATTCTTCAACTAAAAAGGGGTGCGCTGGAGGTATAATTAATTAACCGAAGCTACCCACCTGTGGCCCGCTGAGCCGAACAGAAGCTTCAGTGACTTAACTGCAGGTGCAGTTGCGTAACTGACATGTGGCCTGTTGGGCCCACGTGTCAGTCAGCCAACTGCACCACAAGTTAAGTAGAAGTAGCGATCTTCTCCAGGGCAGCACTCCGACTCCACGTCGCCGCCAAGAAGCTAACCGGCCGTCAATGGTCAACCGCCTAGCTTGGCTTCAACCGCAGGGTAGCAGGGGTGGCCTTACTTTGACCCGAGCGGCAGCGACCTACCGTGTTCTAGTATTCCTCGTTTTCTGTGTGGCGCGGCCTCCTTGGCAGTGGGGCGGGGCCTCGGCGGAGCCAGCGATGTCCTCTGCCTCGTTGTTGGCGGGGTGGGGCCTCGGCGGAGCCGGCGGTGTCCTCTGCCTCATTGTTGTTGGGGCAGAGACTCGGCGGAGCCAGCGGTGTCCTCTGCCTCGTTGTTGGCGCCGTGGGGCCTCGGCGGAGCAGGGCCTCGTCGATGCCAGCGAACTGGGGACTCGTCGGAGTCTGCATTGTCCTCTGCCTCGTCCTCGGTCTCGCCAAACAGCGCCTCACCCGCTTCATCGCCCTCTTTGCTAGCCTCTTTGTAGGCGTCCGCAGCCTTCGCCACCTGCATGCGGTACCGCCAGCGCTCGGGGCGGCCCTTGCGGGCGCAGCGTTACGAGTCGAGCAGTGCCTCCTGCTCCGCCCGCTCCATGGCGATCTGCTCCTCCACCTGCAGGTGCTCCTCGAGGAGATGGTGGTTGTAGGCAGCGTCAGCTTGTGCCTCCCGGAACTGCTCCTCACGCATCTGCCTCACCCTGTCCATATATTGGGCACGGGCCTCGCCGATGGTCATGGTGCAATGCACCAGCGAGGATGGCGCGGGGTACGGGGTTGGCGCCGGATCGTCGACTACCATGTTCTCCATTGGGACGTCGTCGTCCTCCGGTTGCCTACAGGCCAGCCGGTCGGCAGTAATGGCTGCCATCTCCTTGTGGTCCATCGTCTGCCTGTCCCGAAGAGCGCTGGAGCGCGAGGAAGCCATGGTGGGCAGTAGTGGTGTGGACAGGAGAAAGGGAACGGATGCGGATGATTGCGGCTATGGCCGGCGCAACAGGTTATATAGCAATGGTGGGCGGGCGGAGGGACGGACGTGTGGCGCCGGAGTAGCCGCCTCGGCAACCGCGTATCATTAATGTGGGCGGCAGATGGATGGACGGACGGCACTTGTGTCGTTTGAACGCAGAGCAATCGCGTGCACCGGGAAGCGGGGAGGGCGGCGCTGACTGTTTCGGGCAGAAAGCGCGCGCGGGCGAGGAGATGACTTTACTTGGAGGATGACAATGGGGACCCACGAGGTCCATAGTCTCACGTACGCAAGTGCCTCCTTATTATATATATATATATATATATATATATATATATATATATATAGGACTAATTTTCTATACTTCCGGGAGTATGTACTCCCATCTTCAATATACCCTGTAGACGCATTAATTATACCTCTATCATTCTCAATATACTTCGTTAAATATTCTAGGATACCCCAAGACGAGTTTTGTGGAAAAAATTATCATTTTTGATATACTTTTTGCAATATACCTTTTTCACATACGAACAAATCAGTATATATGTAAACCTTTAAAAATATGTAGACTCACATAATTTTTTTCATGAAAACCATTTTAAGGTATCTAGTAGTTAATAATGAAGTATATTAAAAATAATAAAGAGGTATAAAATGAGTTTCATGAATACTGATTATTATTTTTATTATTTTTTAACAAAGATGAATCTTTTATATCTTTTTATTATTTTTTAACATACTTTATTAGTAATTATTAGATACCCCAAAATGAGTTTCATGAAAAATTCAAGTGAGTCTATATATTTTTAAATGTTCACGTATATACTGATGTGTTTCTACGTGAAAAAGGTATATTATAAAAAATACGTCGCAAATGCTATTTTTTCAACAAAACTCGTATTGGGGTATCTTAGAATATTTAATGAAGTATGTTGAGAATAATAAAGTGGTATAATTAATGCGTATATGAGGTATATTGAGGATGAGAGTACATACTCCCAGGAGTACAGAAGAGGAGTCTTATATATATATATATAATTTATTTTGCTTCCTCCTGGTTTCCTGACATCACGATCCCACACCATTGTCAACCTATGTAGTACTCCCTCCTTTCCGGTTTATAGGGCTTATCTCAAAATTTTAGTTTTTCCATTTTATAAGGCTCAATTTGGTTGTTCCGCATCACATGTTCAGACTTCAAGGTGCATTAAATCATTGAATGCAAGTATTAAGAGAAAACTGACCAATGCATGAACTTTATGCATGCATGCATTGCAATTAATGCATTCGTAAACATAATTTTTTTGAGGAAAACAAGAGCATTAATTGGGTGCTTTTGCAAAATACAAAAAAATATTCCACCACTCATCATCTACCTTGGTTCGTGAGATTTTTGAATTGAGCCTTATAAACCGAAAAGGGGGGAGTAGTCAATAAACGAGAGAATTGCACAAGAAGCGGCCGACAGCTAGGACCAAGCAGCTCGAGCAGTATTTGTGTTTTAGCCCAGATATTAATTTTTCTCCTCTGAACAACAACGAAAACATCGCTGCAGGTATTAACTGGGCTGGTTGTGGCCCGTCTAGGCCAGGCCAGAAATCCGGCCCAGATATTAATTTTTTTCAAGCTGAAAATGGCTAGCCCAGCTATACTTTTTTTTAGGAATACCCAGGCAAGGTCAAGTTGTTATTCTCCGCCCCGCTGGGCCGCAAATCTTTCCTAGGAGGGATGCGTTAGGCTTAACAAGAAAATGGGCTTTAAGAAATAATAAATGGGATCTAATTATAAAAACTGGGCAGTAACTATAAAAAATGCACCAAACATGTGACTACTTTATAAAATATTATTTTTGGATATTGAAAATTTTAATTTCATTAATTGTTGCGAGTGCAATGTTTCGTTGGATTTTTACTTAATATAAATTTATACTGAAATTTTATTTAATATGACTAGAAATTTCAGGATAAAAATATTTCGGATCCCACCAAAATGTGGGAAATTTTATTGAATTCTGTTTTGAACGGTTGGTTGAAATGGGTTGTACTTTTAACAAACTGTAAATGGGTTGTAGTAATTCTATTAGAATTCAAAAATGGGCTACACATTCTTACAAATCTCAAATGGGCTATAAGTTCTCTACCACACACTTCTGGCCTGACTAAATTGATGCGTCCCCTAAAAACAGAGTTGACGCGTATGCAAGGCTTTGTCAACCTATAGTCAACACACGGTTCTAGCAACAGTAGCCGTTGGATGTCCATCCAACAGATGTCGTGCTTCTTCTTTAATCTCGGACATTCTAGCTTCACCCGCCCAAAAAATGATTCCTCCCCCTGACATCTGGGGCGCGCCGTTTCGGAAGCTGACCTGTGGGCTTACTAAGTTGACGTACCAAGGGCTTTGTCAACTTAGTCAATATAAACGATTCTAGCTGCAGTAACCATACGATGTGCATCCAAAGGCCGTCATGCTTCTTCAACCTCTGGTCTTCTTGCTCCAGCCGCCCAAAGCAGCGCCGGTTGTTCCGCCTACTCCTGCCTCCCGTGGCCGGCTGTGCTGCCGCGGAGGCCTCACCACCCCTACTACTCCCACCGCTGGCCAGACCATCCCTCCACTCACCCACACCCACTGTTATTCTACGGCGACGACAGGGTAGTCGAACCAGTGAACCCTCGTACTCCTCTCCGCGTGTGCATCCACTGTCGCGTCTTCCCTGGCTGCACGTCGTCCCCTTCCTAGGCCTCACCATCGTCCACCGCCCTGGTGCTCTCGGCCCGGCGTGGTCAACATGGTCAAGGAATGACTTCCATCGGACGTGGACTGTACGTGGAGAGGCTGACAGCTGGGTCCACGGCAGCCACAAGGAAGTGCCTCCTTATTACGCGCAAAATAATTATTCCTCCACCTGACAGCGGGGACCCACCGGACGGGCCACCGTGTTTCGTGAAAAAAATGATTCGCCCCCTGACTGCTGGGACCCATGAGCTACATCTTCGCATGCAAGGAAGTGCGTCCGGGAAAAAAACGATTCGCCCCCTGACTGCTGGGACACAGCAGCTACACCTTCGCACGTAAGGAAGTGCGTCCGGGTAAAAAAAAAACAAAACGATTCCCTCCCTGACTGCTGGGACCCACCAGCTACATCTTCGTAGGCAAGGAAGTGCCTGACAGTCGGGACCCACCTAGTCGAAGCATACGGAGCGTTGTCATTCTGATCGCGAACGTGTACGTACATACTGGTCGATTTAGAGGCGTGCACGTGTCGTAGTAGAGGCGCGCACGTGTCGTAGTAGAGGCGCGCACGTAGCATGTACACGTACGTACAGCGGCCAGGGTGCAAGAAAGAAAATACGACCACATATGTGTACATACGGGCAGGGTCTCGAACGCCTACTCGCGCATACGTACGGCCAGGGCTCATGTACATGGTTGGGTCGGAACGGAGAAACAGCGTCGTCGTCCTGTTCATGGGGAGGCAATGTAATGCGTCATGTTCATGGGGAGGCAACGGAATGCGTCGTGTTCATGGGGAGGCAATGGAATGCGTCGTGTTCATCGGCAGGCAACGGAATGCGTCATCTTCATCGGGAGGCAACAGAACGCGTGGGAGCCAACCGGCTGGGTCAGAACGAAATGCGTGGTCGTGTTCATCGGGAGGGCTTGGACGGAATAGGCGATGGAAAAGAGGCCTGGCGTACCGCAGAATGGAGGAAACAGACCTCCTACGGTCGACTCGGGGGTCCTGTTGATCGGGAGGGGTGTGGCGTACCGCAAAACGGAGGAAATGGACCTACTACGGTCAAAACGGAGGTCCTGTTGATCAGGAGGGGTGTGGCGTACCGCAAAACGGACGAAATGGACCTCCTACGGTCGAAACGGGGGTCCTGTTCATCGGGAGGGGTGTGGTGTACCACAAAACGGGACTCCACAGGATACTGTTCATCTCCACTGTCGACCTCCTCCAGCCTCCATGGGATCCTGTTCATCCAGCCTCCACCACGCGCTACTCCACCGGCTACTGTTCAACCACCCCTCCACCATCTACTGTTCATCCAGCCCTCCACACCACGGGGTCCTATTCAACCACCCCCCCATGGGCACCCCTCCACCGTCTACTGTTCATCTAGCCCTCCACACCACGGGGTCTTGTTCATCCAGAGGCAACGCCGCCGCTCACTATTCATCCAACCCCCCCTCCCGCAATGCTCACTGTTCATCCAATCGATCGGCTTCAGTTAGCAGCAGTAGCGAAGGAATCGCTCGATCGGGTTCAGTTAACAGCCATCGATCGATCACTCGGGTTCAGTAACGTGTAGCCTGCAGTGCAATCGCTCGGGTTCAGTTAGAGCCCAACGCCTCGCTCGGGTTCAGTTAGAGCCAACGCCTCGCACACATGCGCATACGTGTACGAGAGAAACGCGCATCGCTCGGCCCCCGACCTCCCACCGTAACCGGGAACTCCCCGAAATTTTGCTCGCCCTCGCTTCTACCACGGTTTTTTCCGTCATGGACGGCCCAAAGAATGTCATGCAGCTGCGTCTCCAGCACGCCTAGGACAAAAAGCCCATTTTCTGTCATGATATTTTGTCATAGAAGTAGGAGCCCACCACATCTATGATGATACCGGGTTTTGTCACAATTATCGTCATAGAAGTGTCATATGTATGACAGAAAAAAATTTCGTTCGGCCCAAAATGTCACGGATGTGTCTTGTTTTTGTAGTGTCCTGCCTGCATCGACCGCTATCCAGCATGCATCTAGAGCATTAAGTTCATAAGAACAGAGTAATCCTTTAAGGAAGATGACATGATGTACAGGGATAAACTCATGCAATATGATATAAACCCCATCTTTTTATCCTCGATGGCAACAATACAATATGTGTCGGTTCCCTTTCTGTCACTGGGATCGAGCACCGCAAGATTGAACCCAAGGCTAAGCACTTCTCCCATTGCAAGAAAGATCAATCTAGTAGGCCAAACCAAACTGATAATTCGAAGAGACTTGCAAATATAAACCAATCATACATAAAAGAATTCAGAGGAGATTCAAATATTTTTCATAGATAAACTAGATCGTAAACCCACAATTCATCGGATCTTGACAAACACACCGCAAAAGAATATTACATTGAATAGATCTCCAAGAGAATCGAGGAGAACTTTGTATTGAGATCCAAAGAGAGAGAAGAAGCCATTTAGCTAATAACTACGGACCCGTAGGTCTGAAGTAAACTACTCACACATCACTGGAGAGGCCATGCAATTGATGTAGAGGCCATCCGTGATCAATGCCCCCTTCGCCGGAGCTCCGGAAAAGGCCCCAAGATGGGATCTCTCGGGTACAGAAGATTGCGGCGTTGGAATTAGGTTTTTGTGGTGCCCCTGGAAGTTTGGGGGTACGTGGATATATATAGGAGGAAGAAGTACGTCGTTGGAGCAACGGAGGGCCCACAAGGGTGGAGGGCGCGCCCAGGGGTATGCGTTTCGTGACGGCCACTCCAAGTCTCCTAGATCACGTTTGTTGAGAAAATCACGTTCACGAAGGATTCATTTCGTTTGGACTCCGTTTGATCTTCCTTTTATTCGAAACCCGAAAATAGGCAAAAAAACAACAATTTGGGCTGGGCCTCCGATTAGCAGGTTAGTCCCTAAAATGATATAAAAGTGTAAAATAAAGCCCATTTACATCCAAAATAGATAATATAATAACATGGAGCAATCAAAAATTATAGATACGTTGGAGACGCATCAAGAGGCACGACAATAGACCGCATTAGGGCCTTCCCATAAAAGACAAATGTGGTTGCACTGGAAAAGCCCGGTTCGGTGGCACCTAGCCAACTTAATGACAGAATTTATCCCCAAAAATATAACTATAATGACTGATACTCCGATATCATCTATCAACCTATAATCCAAGTCATAGCAATAGCCAACAAATAATCCAAAGCTTAATATCGTCATATCAAAATACTCTGAGGACAGTATAACACTACTATCATGATGAATCCAAGAATGATAATACTACTACTCAAATATCAAGAACTAATTATCCAGCTATGATCCACATGTAAGTATCATCTCCATCATCATATATACTCCAAAACATAATATCAAGTAGCATCATGATGAAACTAACACTAGCCACTAATAATCCAAAGGCAACATGATATCCAAAGTAATACTCCAAAATAATACCAGATACCCTCATGAAGATCATCATAATAGCCACTAAGAATCCAAAGGCACATGTCATCCACATAATCATCAAAACATAAGTCCTAGAACTCCAAGCACTATCATGGCAATATCAAGATCAAAACAATACTCCGAGAAATGCCATGAACCAATCATACATAGCTAATGCAATACTTTAATCAAGTTCAAATAAATAAAACATGTCACTGCATTGCAATCATGCAAATGGAGGGTGTAGCTTGCCTGGGGTGAAGAAATCACCGGGATAAAGTGCGAGAAGCTCGCGGAAAGATTTGCCGGAAATAGTTCTCTCTCGGAGGGGCTGTTTACAAGCAAGGGTAAAAAGGTCATCTCCAGAATATTAACACATGATGAAGGTGATATCAACAGAACGGGCTCGATGAGACGAAGAAGTGGGCTTTGGAATCACCTCATTTGGAGTTGTGGGCAAAAAGATATAATGGTTTTTTTTGCCAGGGACCTATCTGTAGAGAAATCATTACAAACATGCCCTTGGCTGGAAAAACAGAAAGGGCACTTTGCGGAAATATGCCTTCTCCTCCGAAAAATGTATTCCTCGCTACAACAGAGAGAAAATACGCTTTTAGAATAGGAAAACATACTTTTCCTGAAGGAGAGGGAAAATATGCTTTCTGAAAACGAAAACGTAATAATGGGTTTGCGCCTCCACTTAATCCAGTCAGCAGGGTGTGGGGCCCGGCCTAGTCCCGCTGACACGCGGGGCCCGCAGCCAGCTGGTAGGGAGGGGGTCGTCTCCTTCTTCTCCTCGCTCTCGCCTGACGGAGCAGAGCAGGAGCTCGTCGCCGGCACTCGTCCCGGCTGTCTGGACCATCCCCGTCGATGCTCCGCACACCGGCGAGTTCAGGGAGATGAGGCGCTTCTGCCTGGGCCCTTCACGCTCGCCGAGGTGCACCGGCGAGAGAGCAGCCTAGGTCAGGGCGGACGAGGCTCTACGGGCTCCGGTGAACTCATGGCTAGAGGCCACCGGAGAAGGAAGGGGAGCGCTGGGTGGATCTAGGGTGGATGTGGAGTCCTCTAGTGGTGGAGGAAATGAGGGAGGTGCTCGGGCTTGAGCTAATTGAGCTCAGGGCAGATACGGCCACAGCAGGAATGGTGGCAATGGTGGCCACAGAGAGCTCCTCGAGCTCAAATGAGAAGTTGGGGAGGGGTCGTGGAATGCGGGGAGGCTGCTGGTTTGCTCGAAAGGCTCGGGGAAGGCCTATATATAGGCGGGGCGAGGAGGGGAGGCCATGGACGCGTCACCGTGGCTCGGGTGTCGCCGCTCGCTTCCGGCCACGCTCTGGCGATGACAGCGATCACGGGAGGAAGCAGGATCATAACGAGGGAGGTGCGGACAAGCAACAGTAGAGAAGAGGGTAGGAGGGGCCGAGGGGCACAGAGGATAAGTTGTCGAACGCCATTAAAGCCTTGTCGGCTACAGCTCGCTCGTGGGCGTGCGGCGACAAGCACCGACGGAGAAGCGGACGGAGGGGGAAATGGCTCCAGGAGGATGGCGACGACGCGGGGAACACGGTAGGTAGGCCTGTGCTCGCTGAGACGTCGAACAGATGAGGTGCCCGAGCAAGAAGTCGTTCTGTGCACGGCCAGTGTGTGCCAAAGTGGTGGTCACCGCGCGCACTGGTGCACACAGTGCCACATTGTTACCCAAATGGTGTCTGGGGTTTAGTCCTTCCTGGGTTGGTTCCAACTGCGGGGGTAGCTCGGTCAAAGACTCTATGGTGAAATGGTAAATGAGATCTGAAGTTTACTACATGTAAACTTGATCATGAAACAGTGGTCAACTGAGGTGAGGTTAGAGGTAAATGAGTTGTCTGGTAGGTTTATGTTAGGAAGGACTATAGTCCTGGTAATTATGGAGGGGTTTGGATCAAGGATTATTACAGTTACTTAACAACTGCATAAATTGGTCCAGAAACAAGAACATGAAGAAGCACTCACATGGTGCATCAACTTGAGCCCAACTTTGGCAAGTCTTGATGATTTGGTCATACAATGATGCTGTAAAAATTTCATACCAATTGTATTCACCAAAATGATACTTCCTTCACAGCTATCTTCACTGACCATAATCTTGCAATAATTCTAGAGAAATATTGGCTCAATGAATTGGTCCCAAATTTAGTGGAAAGAAGTTATTTTAGTAGGAGAATAGTCTGGTAATTTATCTGGATTTTTGAAGCAATATAAAATGCACTTTCTTCACAACCTGAAAATTTTACTAGAAGCAAAGATTTTGTCCTGTGCTCAGATAGATGATTGGATAGGGCTGAAATTTGTAGGAGTGAGATAATATGAGCACAAGAAGAGGCATGCAAAATTTCAACTCATTTGGATTCTCCTAGCTAGTACTTCCTTCAAAGTGGCTTTTGTCTGACAGAAACTTTGAACAATCACTAAGGAAGATTGGCTAGGCAAATAAAGTTGAACTTTGGCATGGCAATTATTTGGACATAAAAGAATGCCCAACAAGTTTGGGAGCAAACAATATAAGATATATGACACTTCCTTCACAAAGTGCCACTCTGGACAGAAAGGAAGAATAATTATTGGGGAATTATTCTTGGTATAGGACAGGAAAGTTTGGGCATATTTGAGAAATATATGACCCAAAGAAATTATGAGAATTATTTTGGGATTTTTGGATGGACAGAAATATAGGTTGCTTCACAACCTAGGGCACTTGAGGTTATTCCTTTTATAGAAAAAGGAATATTCCTGAGAAAAATAAATTAGGGTTGGTCAAGCAGTGGAGTGACATGATCTTGGCAAAGTTTTTAGGATGATGAGCCACTTGGGAGAGGAAGTGAAGATGATTTCCTAGGTGACAAGGCCATAGAACCACTCCAAAAAAGAAACATAGAGCAAAAACCAATAAATCAAAAAGAAAAAGAAAAGGGCCAAAAACCAGGTTGTTACAAGCAACTATGACCCCTACGCCCGGTTCCCATGCATACCACGATATATTCTGCCGTAAGGGTATTCGGAAACACTCCGCACCTTTGGGTCAAGAGGTCGAAGCGAAAAGGTTGGCCATCAAAATTGTTTTTATTATCCAGTTAGAAGGAAAGTACATAGTCACCTAGGACTCAAAAACTTCCTCCTCTATACCGTCCAACATGCGGTCAAATTTACAATCCTGTTGGGAGTATCTAGTAGCCACTTCTACTTGGCCATATACTAAACTAACGGGAATTTCTTCCCCATTTTACCCTACCTGTCCGATCCGGGCCATGTGATTCGGATCCAGCTTGGTATATCGTGTTTTTATCATGGCCCAGGGTTCTCGCGCACCCTCCCGGCAGGCCGATATCTTCCACTATCGGATACGCCGCCGCGCTCCCTTGAACAGCTCTACAAGCTTCTCCATACTCCCTGGAGAGGAGTCGGATGGCCATAAGGCCTTGGCTACACTCTGCATTGCCAGCCAAGCTCGCTCGTGCAACTGCGACAGCTCTTACAGAAGATCACTTGATGATCCGGGCACCTCCTCTTCGGGACAGCCCGTCAATATACCTGCAATCACTGCTATGTCAGCTACTGTTACTTCCGAACGTTTATAACATAAATGCGGTCACATACCGAATATGCCGCCTCGCAGTTTTTTGTTGTTCTTCATGGAGTCAGCTAGCTGAGCTCGCATGTCTTTCAGCTCGTCGCCCAGTTTGGTGTTCGAATCCTGGAGCTTCTTTTTCTCCTGAACGACTTCTGTTAACACACGCTCGCCCACTGCTAGCAGTTTTTGGCTCCGTGTTCTTCACCTCGAGCGGCGTCCAGCTGCTCCCGCAGTTGGTCTACCGATCCAATACAACGATAAGCAACCAGATTAGCATTATTAGTATACAATTATGACTTGTCGATGGAGGGAAACATTACCGGGGGATGCCTTCTTGGAATTCTCTAGTTCGGCATTTCCAACAGACAGCTGGCGCTAACACTTTTCTCGTTCCTGAGTTAACATGGTGTTCTTCTCCGTAAGCACCTGGTTGTACATTGATCCTTAAATCAGTTGTTTCAACTACTTTAAGTCTCGGGGGCTACTAGTATATGGTTATCATAGTCAGACAAAACAAACTTACCTGCACATCATTTAAATGCTATTTTGTGGCTCTCTTAAGCCCATCTCGAGCAGCTCGGATATATGCATCGGCAGAGTTGAAGGCGTTAAATGACTCTTCTGAAAAGCTAGGGTCTTGTAAAATGGCCTTCCGGCGCCGATGATTCATGGCGCTCTCCACTTCCGAGTTGGTGATAGATACATCATCCGAATCCTCCGCTGGAGGATAGTCCGGTGTCACCCCCGCTTCAGCCCCCGTCTTCATGGCAGGATGTGAATCCAGGTTGCAGGAAGTATGACCGGTCGGACCCCCGGATATAGTCCGGCACACCTTTCTCCTGATAAAGGGTAAACAGAAAGGTTACAGTTGGACGTGACTGCCAAGGTGCATACTTGCGAATTCATACCTCTTTGTTGAAGGCTCGGTTGTATCGTTCTTTGCCTTCCTCTTGAAATGCTTGCCTGGTATGGGGGCGCTCTCTTCGGAGACGCTCCTTGGGCAGCATGGTGCGCCGAACGCTTCCCCTTCTAAGCACAGGACAGTGCGGTGGGTAAGGAGGAATGAGAAAACTCTTTTGGATAAGGTGTCTTCTGATTACTTACGCGTGAAGGAGGAAGGAGGCCGATCCTGCTCGAACAGGGACCAGATCTGCAGGAGGAAGAAGACCTTGCGTTTGTAGCTTCGCTAATTGACTATGGGGCACGGAGCACCTCTCCCACTCGCCCCTCTCTATGTTGGAACAGGAAGAGGAGCTGGGAATGTTGGCCATGTTGGAATGCTTTTGCCTAGCAGTGCCTGAGGATTTTTCTCTGCGCGATGTTGAAAGGATATGAGATCCAATCTCTTTAAATAGACGCTCTTTCTTGCAGCGCTTGGGTGATATTTGCAAAAAATACCCTGACTATCCACATTCTCTCGACACGTGGAAGATGAAGTCGTAAATGCGAAGAAGCTGAGGGGTGCGGCGTTGAATTGAAAGCCGAACACCCTACTTGGAGGATGTCGGAGGAGGAACCCGCCTTACAATGCCGAACACAATCTGCGCGTCGAACACCTTGTCATTGAAGCCTGGTTCGGGGGCTACTAAGGGAGTCTTGGATTAAGGGGTCCTCGGGCGTCCGGCCTGTTAGCCATGGGTCGGCTGATGGGCTATGAAGATACGAAGATCGAAGACTGCACTCGTGTCCGGATAGGACTCTCCTTGGCGTGGAGGGCAAGCTTGACGACCGGATATGTAGATTCCCTTCTTTGTAACTGACCTTGTGTAACCCTAGATCCTTCCGGTGTCTATATAAACTGGAGGACTTAGTCCGGATAGGATACTCATTATCATAGCTATACAAGCTAGACCTCTAGGGTTTAGTCATTACGATCTCGAGGTAGATCAACTCTTGTAACACTCATATTCAACAATATCAATCAAGCAGGACGTAGGGTATTACCTACATAGAGAGGGCCCAAACCTGGCTAAACATCGTGTCCCTTGTCTCCTGTTACCATCGACCTTAGACGCACAGTTCGGGACCCCCTACCCGAGATCCGCCGGTTTTGACACCGACACGGGACTCCCCTCTGGTAGATTTTTGTTCCAGTATTTTTTATATTTTCCAGAAAAAATCTCCATTGATTTTCATCGCATTCCGAGAACTTTTATTTCTGCACAAAAACAACACCATGGTAGTTTTGCTGAAAACATCGTTAGTCCGGGTTAGTTCTAATCAAATCATACCAAAATCATATAAAACTATTGTAAACATGGCATGAATAGTTCATAAATTATATATACGTTGGAGACATATCAGCATCCCCAAGCTTAATTCCTGCTCGTCCTCGAGTAGGTAAATGATAAAAGAAATAATTTATGAAGTGTGAATGCTAGCAAGTGCATAAATTTGATCAATGATAGTTTCAATCACTTTTTCTAGCACCATTATATATCATTACAGTAGATAATCTCATAAAACTTCTCATGATCAAGTAACAAGCTATTCACATGTTAAAGTATAGATAATAAACTTTCTTGAGAACAAACAAACCGTGCTCTAAGTCATCAAACAATTGCAATTCATCTTATTTTCAGGAAGAGTCTATGTAAGAGCTTCGATTCAGCAAACTCCACATACTCAACTATCATTTAATCTTTCACAATTGATAATACTCATGTGATATTAATGGGTTCAAAGTTTTAATCAGACACAGAGAAAGATAGGGGCTTATAGTTTCGCCTCCCAACCTTTTACCTCAAGGGTAATGTCAACAATAATAATTTATGAAAACCTACATCCAAGTGGATATATATATCCAGATCGCTCCAACACAAAGTGCTTGCCAAAGGAAAAGTGTAAAAAGGAAGGGTGATGATCACCATGACACTTGTATAAGGGTAGAAGATAAAAGTAAAAGATAGGCCCTTTGCAGAGGGAAGCAGAGGTTGTCATGCGTTTTTATGGTTGGATGCACAAAATCTTAATGCAAAAGAACGTCACTTTATGTTGCCGCTTGTGATAAAGGCCTTTATTATGCAGTCCGTCGCTTTTATTTCTTCCGTATCACAAGTTCATATAAAGCTTATTTTCTTCACACTAATAGACCATACATATTTAGAGAGCAATTTTTATTGCATGCACCAATGACAACTTACTTGAGGGATCTTACTCAATCCATAGGTAGGTATGGTGGACTCTCATGGCAAATCTGGTTTAAGGAATGTTTGGAAGCACAAGTAGTATCTCTACTTGGTGCAAATAATTTCCCTCGCATGAGAGGGAAAGGCAAGCTCAACATGTTGGATGATCCAAGACAATATAACATTTCGGATATAGGAAAACATAACCCATTAAGTTGTCTTCCTTGTCCAACATCAGCCTTTTAGCATGTCATATTTTAAAGAGTGCTCACAATTGCAAAGGATGTCCAAGATAGTATATTTATATATTAAATCTCTCTTCCTTCAATATTCTTTCATGAATTATTCATGTGACCAATTCTGCATTTGCTAACTTTCAATAAGTTTACTACCTATACTTATTACTTGTGAAGTCATTACTCCCCATGTTATAAGCATATGAAATGTATATAGATTCAGATGTATGATATTCAATTCATTCAACCATTTACTCATAGGATATACATGAAGCGTGTGAGTAAATGACAAACTATTCCAAAAGATATAAGTGAAGAACACTGAGTAGTCAAATAATTAACTAGCCATGGGAGGATTATTTTTTATTCAAGATTTCATGTCCAATGATTTTATTCAAACAGCAAGTAAAATTGAAAATATGCTCCAAGCAAAACACATATCATGTGACGAATAAAAATATAGCTCCGAGTAAGGTATACCGGTAGTTCTGAAGACGAAAGAGGGGATGCCTTCCAGTACATCCCCAAGCTTAGGTGCTTGAGTCTTCCTTGAATATTACCTTGGGGTGCTTTGGGAATCCCCAAGCTTAGGGTCTTTCCACTCCTTATTCTCCTCATATCGATATCTCAACCAAAGCTTGAAAACTTCAATCACACAAAACTTAACGGAACTTCGTGAGATAGGTTAGTATGATAAAGAGTAAACCATTCACTTTGGTACTATTAAAGACAAGGTTCATAATTGTTCTCACACAATGCCTACTTTACCATATCATTTCTATAATTTATATTGAGACTATGCAATGAAAACAGAATCTGTCTGAAATAGAACATGTTTTCATGATCTGAACAGAAACCATACTTCTTCTACTCAAAAAATTATGAAATAAATTGGTGGACATGAGGAATTTTTCTATTAATCTTCTTCAAAAAGAATCAACTCAAGAGCACTCTTCTGTAAAAAATGACAGCTAATCTCGTGAGCACAAAGTTTCTGTTTTTACAGCAAGATCACATTAACTTTCACCCAAGTCTTCCCAAAGGTCTTACTTGGCACTTTATTGAAACAAAATCTATAAAACATGATTACTACAGTAGCTTAATCATGTAAACACACAAAAACAGTAAGGGTTAATATTGGTTTGTCTCCCAACAAGCGCTTTTCTTTAATGCCTTTTAGCTAGGCATGCTGATTTCAATGATGCTCACATAAAAGATAAGAATTGAAACATAAAGAGAGCATCATGAAGAATATGGATACCATATTTAAATATAACCCACTTCCTATGCCTAGATATTTTGTGAGCACATAATTTATAGGAACAAGAATCAACTAGCATAGGAAGGAAAAACAAGTATAACTTCAAAACTTTAAGCATATAGAGAGGAAACATGATATTATTGCAACTCCTACAAACATGTATTCCTCCCTCATAATAATTTTTAGTAGAATCATGAATGATTTCAACAATATAACCATCACATAAAACATTATTTTCATGATCTACGAGCATAGAAACTTTACTACTATCCACATAAGAAAAATTCTCCTCATTCGGAATAGTGGGAGCAAACTTCTTCTAAATCCACTTTAGATGATAGTATTATTCATACTCCAAAAGATATAAGTGAATTTCATGGACCATTCTACAATTAATATAGACTAACCAATATCCAAGCTCAAAATATATAAGTGAACCACAGGAAGCATTCTATAAAACCATACTCAAAATATTTAAGTGAAGCACAAAGAGCAATTCTATAAGATTATACTTAACAGATATAAGTGAAGCACATGGAGTATTCTACAAATCAATAAAGCGCTATCTCATACTAGCATGGTTCTTAACGGAAAAACAAAAACACAAAGGACACAAATTATGTGAACAAAACAAAAACCAAGGTATACCGGTAATTGTTGAAGAAGAAAGATGGGATGCGAACCGGGGCATCCCAAGCATAGATGCTTGAGTATCCTTGAAATCTTTACTTGGGGTTCCTTGGGCATCCCCAAGCTCGAGCTCTTGCCTCTCTTTATTCTTCTCATATTGATAGCTCCTCGATCTTCGAACACTTCATCCACACAAAACTCTAACAAAAACTTTGTGAGATCCATTAGTGTAATAAAGCAAATCACTACCTTTAGTTACTATTGCAAACTTATTCAAATTTCATATTAGAACTATATCTACTGCATTCCAACTTCACCATGGTTCATAACCCCCGATACTACCCATAGATTCATCAAAATAAGCGAACAACTCATAGAAAACAGAATCTGTCTAAAACAGGATAGTCTATAGTAATTTGGAAGTTTAGTAAACTTGTGTAACTCAAACAAATTCTAAAAAATATGACAATTTAAACAATTTATAGAGAAGTAATGTGCAAAAAGTTTAACACCCATTTGACTTTCTAGTAAAAAAAAGTAAAATCACGCGCTACAGCCAAAGTTTCTGTTTTTGTACTGTACATAGTAAACAAGCAATCTAATCATCCTAAAACCGAAGCATGGCACATTATTTTTATAATATAATGGATATATACAATGGGATAATTATTTTCATAGAAGCTTCCATGAATTGTTTTACATTGTTTCCATGAGCATGAACACAAGTGCTCAAGGTCGACCCTCATTTCTTCAATGCATAATCTTCCAATCAGTTCTCTTATTGAAAAACTTTTTAGGCAAAAGAGGCAAGTAAATTCTTTTTGTATTTTCATTATTTTAAATTTTTTTGTATGTTTCACCCAAAACTAAACAGAAAAAAGGAAAAAACTACTTAGTGAAGAAAGCAAACAAGCACACACGAGAATATCAACCCCACGGTATTGCTCCCCGGCAACGGTGCCAGAAACGAGCTTGATAATCCCCGAGTGTAGGGAATCATCATAGCAATTCCCAATGGTGGAAGTGATAAGTATGGAGTGTCGAACCCACAAGGAGATAAAGGTAAGATAAATATTCTCTCAAGTCCTATCTGCCACTGATACTACTCTATGTACAAGGAACGTTTGCTTCCAACCAGGAACGAGAAATAAAACTATGTTGTGGGTATGAAGAGGATAACTTTGCATGATATCGGAGAGCTAAAACATAAAAGTAGGTGCTGTTATCATAAAGTTAGAATATATGACTAAATATTACAGATAGCGAGTGTGGAATAATGATGTGTCGGTGTGCGGAATTATCCTAGGCAATTGTTAACAAGACCGGTAGTCGTCATTGCAATTTCATATGAGGGAGAGGCATAAGCTAACATACTTTCTCTTCTTAGATCATATGCACTTATGATTGGAACTCTAGGAAGCATCTGCAACTACTAAAGAACATTAAGGTAAAACCCAATCATAGCATTAACATATCAAGTCCCCTTTATCCCATACGCAAAAACCCCTTACTCGGGTTTATCCTTCAGTCACTCAAGCAACCCACTATAAGCGAATCATGAACATATTGGAACATCCTACAGTGGGAACCCCTCACTCTTGTGTGACACGGAGGGCACAATAGGACAGCATCAAAATAAAACATACAACTTGTACCAATCTAGATCATCAATGAACCCATAGACAAAGGAAATCTACTCAAAACATCATAGGATGGCAACACATCATTGGATCATAATATGTGGCATAAAGCACCATGTTCAAGTAGGGATTACAGCGGGATGCGAGAGAGTGGACCGTGTAAAAGAGATGAGGATGGTGATGTTGATGAAGACGATCACCGCGGCGATGATTCCCCTCCCGACGGCACTCCGGGGCCACCGAGAGAGAGGAGGAGAGGTTCTCCCCCTTGTGCTTCTGCCTCCATGCCCCCCTTGGACGGGGAGAGGTTCTCCCTCTGGTTCTTGGCCTTCATGGTGATGATGGCCCCTTCGGGATCCTCCTCCATAGCCTCTGGTGATGATGGCCCCCTCCGGCAGGGTGCCAGAGAGGGCCTAGATTGATTTCTCATGGCTATAGAGGCTTGCGGCGGTGGAACTTCCGATCTAGATTATTTTCTAGAGGTTTGGGCATTTATAGGAGAGGTTGGGGTCGAGAAAAAGTTAGGGGGCCCCACGGGAAGTCCACGAGGCACAGGGGCACGTCTAGGGGGGTGGGTGAGGGAGTCCTGGATTAAGGGGTCCTCGGGCTTCCGGCCTGCTAGCCATGGGACGGACTGATGGGCTGTGAAGATACGAAGACCGAAGACTGTACTCGTTTCCGGATAGGACTCTAATTGGCGTGGAAGGCAAGCTTGGCGGCCGGATATGTAGATTCCCTTCTTTGTAACCGGAGGACTTAGTCCGGATAGGACATTCATTATCATAGCCATACAAGCTAGACCTCTAGGGTTTAGCCATTACGATCTCGAGGTAGATCAACTCTTGTAATACTCATACTCATCAATATCAATCAAGCAGGACGTAGGGTATTACCTCCATAGAGAGGGCCCGAACCTTGGTAAACATCGTGTCCCTTGTCTCTTGTTACCATCGACCTTAGACGCACAGTTCGGGAGCCCCTACCCAAGATCCACCGGTTTTGACATCGACATTGGTGCTTTCATTGAGAGTTCCACTGTGTCGTCGACAACAAGATCGATGTCTCGCCTGGTTTTCAAGGATAATATCACCACCGGAGGAACGCTGGCTACAGACCAAACCCTCCGGCTGGGCGGCTTTACCATGACCGCCCGTTCGACCATTAAGCCGACGATGGCCTCTCGGGTCATCGAAAACCCCATTTGTCTCGACTCTGAATACTCCAAGAAAATTGATCCAGCGGAGCTTTCGTCTTTGAACGAGCTCCTAGATCGCATCGCCGCCCAAGGGGTTGCTACAGACTATGATCGGATCGGGCTTAAACCTGATCTGAGAGAAATCAAATCTCCGCCGATCACCCACCAGATAGCGGTAGTTGAGGAACGGGTCGATAACTCTTCCTCCATATTAAGGACGGACTATGTCCAGATCTCCGGTCTTGAAGAGCCGGACACCTACTCGCGAGGTGAAGCATACTTCCCTTCGAACATAGAATCGGATGACGGGCCTAAGAAATCAGCGGACATCCTGGAGCCCGATCTGTTAAGTTCGGAAGACCTTCAAACGCCGGATCCAAAACTGGGGCAGGGTTCAGATTTAAATCCACCCACACACCCGAATACAAGCGCTCTCACAAGTATAAAACAACAGTCTCAAGAAACAGTCCACCAATTCTGGGAAAGATTCCTTCTTGTCAAAAACAAGATTAAAGATTGCCGCGATGAGGAAGTGATCTCAGTGTTCCGCAACAATTGCAGGGACGAAGGAATCGTCAACGCAATTAACCACCGTCGCATCCTACACGTCACTGACTTGGCAACCATCGTACAGAAGTACAGTGCAATGGAAATGATGTGACCATTGACCGTTCTGTTACATATACGTTGCAGGTTGGTGATTTCTGTATGGAGGTACCGTCGACAGAACCGAAGGAAGAAGAGTTGAGACCAACCTTCAGGACCCCTTGTACGTGGATTCAAATCGGTTCTCTACCAATCCGTATTGGTTCAGTTATGCAGTCAAGTTTGTCTGGTCCTGCTATTTTAAAGCGTTGAATTTAGTCCAAAAGGATCTAAACGGATCAAGCAAGGAGAGGTAACCAGGCTAGGGTCAAATTGCTACGTGAAGTTCCTTTTATTTTTGGAGTCCGAAGATTGCATGCATGGAGTACTAGTTTTTTGGCCGTGAGTCTCTAGTTTTGTTAGGTAGGAAATCCTATGCGATCAATGTGGCCGGAATATTTTATTTGGTAATTAGAGTTTGTTAGAATCTATAGTTGGCACCATATGTGCGTGTTGCCTATATAATGGGCTGGCTACAGCCGTGTATAAGGGGGTTTTTATTTGGAGTGCACCAAAATCGCATCATGTTGGGATGCACCAAAATTATATTTGTTTGCTGATCTGCCAGGGGTTTGAGAGCTGCTGCACGTAGGGATTAATCTGATTGATTCTGTATGTAAGTTTTTATTCTTTAGTCTTCTTGCATATTGCTTGATCCAAAGAACCGATCTGCTACTTCGTCGTCTATTTCTGCTATTACGAGAATTGTTCGTCGTGGTTCGTTGTTGATTTTCTTGTACCGTGAAAGATTGGGCCAACGAATGACTCACCGTCTTGTCGGGTCACATCAAGTGGTATTCAGAGCAAGGTTTATCACCATAAAAAAATTTCTCTTTGGTTCTTCGGGTTGATCCACTTGAGTTGTTACAATGGTGAATTCACAGAAATCAAATTCAAGTGTGCATGGTGCACATGAAGGAGATGCGGAAGACGAGCTGCCCTTGCCCACCTATGAGACGAGTGTTGCGCCGGCTATCGTGCTAGGATTGGAGGCAACTCGTGACTATGTGCTGAATCTAGTGGGGAGGCGCATCAACAAGGTTGAGGAAAGTCTAGGAAAAAAGATTGCTGATTTGACTGAGGCCGTTCATCGATTGAGACCACGTTCACCACCTAGTGATGGGTCTTCTGCACCGCGTCGTCATCAGCAATTATCTGGACAGCGGTTAGGCGAACAAGTTTGCAACAATGGTGAACATCAAGACCATCAGTCTGAGGGGGCTGGTAGCTATTACGAGCCTGTGCGGCGTGCTTATAACCATCATGGAGGTGGCCTACACCATGGGGGAGGACATGAACATCCGCGACGCGCCTACGAAGATGATGGTATTGGAAGAATAAAAATTTCCATACCGTCATTTAGCGGCAAAGACAACCCAGATGATTATTTGGAGTGGGAGATGCGCGTGGATCAGATTTTTGATGGACATTAGTACACCGAGGAGAAAAAAGTTCGTGTTGCATCTATTGAGTTCACGGGCTATGCTTTAATATGGTGGAACCAACTATGTCGCGTGGGAGGACGTCCGGACTCTTGGAATCAGATGAAGAATATCATGAAGAGACGCTTTGTTCTGGAGCACTTCACTAGGACCTTGTACACACGCTTGCAACAACTTCGGCAGGGTAACTCTAGTGTTGAAGAGTATTATAAGGAGATGGAAATATTGTTGATTCGCACAGGGATAGAGGAGCAACAAGAGGCTACAATGGCACGGTTCATGCAAGGTCTGAAATCTGAGATCCGAGACCGTGTCGATATGGTTGAATATACGGGACTACAAGGATTATTACACCATGCCATTCGAGCGGAGCCACTATAAGAAATATGTCAACTTGTGACCACCACTATTGGTCACTGAATGGTCACAAATTTCCATTTGTGACCTTTTTGTGACCAAAAACATAAGGTCAAAAGCTGGCCATCATAAACTGACTATAGCGACCTTTCTTCTGGAATGGTCGAAGACGTTTATGACCAAAATACGTCTACTGTGGCGTTTTGGTCACTAGCAACCTCCCCAGGCCACGTAGGCATCCAGCGTGTTAATCTGACGTGGCACAAGATTCAGCCCGGTCCAATTCGATTTTCTACATGGGCCTAGCCCAACAATTCGGCCTTTTTAATGTATTTTTTCTATCAATTTTTGATCAGCTTCATGGGCCAAGACCAACATTGCGGCCTTTTTTATTGTTGGGTTGTGGCCTTTTTGTCTAAACGAATTTAGTTTTTCTTTTTTTCCCAAAAGAAGGGTCAACTAGTCAGATAAGTGGGTCCACTAGTCAGATGTGTCCCAATTGTTAGGCTCTGGTAACAGGTTTCCATTTGTCAGGTAAGTGGGTCCCATCTATCAGACTCATATTCTTCATATTTCAAGCAGTATTTAGATTGGCAGAGACAAAAACACACACAATACTTAAACAAGAGCAACCAGATCACATAATACAGGCTCTATCCGTGCCATTACAAAGGGCCATGTATAATACAATACTTTACAAGCTCTACAAGTGTAATATAGTACTACTTCACAAGCTCCTGGACTCGCTGGACTCTCTCATATTTCTATGCAACTTCAACAGGACAAAAACATCAATAGTCAGGGTTGGAACCATAGTCAGATGAACAACACGCCGGACTCGCTCGACGGTGATAGTCAGGGCTGAGACCAAACAAAACAGCAACATGGCTTCATCTGTCATCCTGTTACATGAATCAGAGAAGAATGAGAAAAACTGGGGCAAATATATTATGAACAGACCATTCAAGAAAAGGACATGTATTTAGAATGATAACACAAATTCAGCTAGTACCATGCTTTTTGTTGTCGAGCTAGTTAAAATGAGATAGTAGTTCATATAAGAAACAAAGACACAATACGAATATGCATGGCACATATGCAGGTTGTGCAAAAAACTGCACTACAACACATTGCGCCTGAAACAAAATACCATTCTACTATCACGACCATACATTCAACTGGCAAGATCTAACAATACTCGTCAGCACATGCATACTAACATCACAAAGGCAGGAGAGAATAAAGGGAACCAAGGAAGATACCTGTGGATGATAGTGTCGATGATGATCTGGATTGAGTTAGCATTGATGAGGAAGTGGATGGTGTCCATGGTGTGCTTTAGATGCACACAGCCATGAGCTTCTTGCCGTTGTTGCATCCGTTGCTCGATGATGGGTACCAATGCATCCAAGTAGAACAAAACCACCAACATTAACCCACAGCTTCAAGTACAAGCAAGTATATATCAAGTGAAAGTGAAAACAAGTTGAGAAAAACACTGTAAATATCTATTTCATGTCATGCAATATTCAAACCGAATAAACCTATACATACGAAGGTGAAATATTACAAAGAAAGCACTCATCGGGTAGCATGCATACAAAATCTCTATGTTGGCAGTAGTAAATACTCTCTGTGTTAGCAGTAGTAAAACTCATGCAGTACCAAGTTAACAACTTTGAGTCAGAAAAGCTAGAACTGTCTCTTAAGAGAGACCAGAACTTAGAATTAAGGCACATATCATATTCTGAACAGCATCAGCACCATGGTAGTAACAATTAACAGTAGTAGGACATCAATGGGGCACAACTTATTTAACTACAGACAGATGGACAGACAATTACCTTCTCGAGGCAGGGGCGAGCATCCTTGAAGTCGAGGAAGATGAGCGTGAGGGCGACGCTAATGGCGCTCCAGGACATGTTGAGGCCGAGCAGCAGCGCCACAAGCATGCCCAAGGTGATGGTGTACATGCCGAAGGTGATTTTCTCCCCAGATTCAGTGCATGGAACAGCTCCCTTCCGTTCCCAACAGCAGCAAGGTACTGGTGCTACTGCCGTGCGAAGAAAAATCTTGTAAGCATGATAGAAGGCTGGGATGGCAGGAAGTGAAAATCATGTCTAACAACATGAGCAGAGCACTAGTTACAAGCATGATAGAAGGCTGGGTGAAGAATATACAAAACTGAACGGATCAATTCAATTCAATTCAAAGGTAGTTTTGCAGTAGCAACAAGCATTAAAACAAGCTACTCTTGTTACTATAGAGTAGTTCAGTACTATAGTTCAGTACCATATGCCTACAATCAGACACAAGCTTCAGTACAGTCAAAGTGTAATTACAAATAGGATTAAGAATCAAACTTGTTACTCATGGGATCGTGGCACAGAGCGTTCAGTAAAGAGTATAACACAAGCTACACTTATAAACACATGCTTCAGTTCAGTGCAGAAATAAACAAGCCTCAGATTGTGAGCAGCAGTGTTAGATTGTTTACCTTGAGAGTTCTTCTTCTCCCACCTCCCCATCCTGCACAAAAGCCACCCTCCACCTGACCAAATCAAGCTTTCAGTTCAACATTCAACTACACAGAGAGGAGACAAATCGATCCGAGATGAACAAGGTAATAGGATACATTACCTCCTGTCATCCACGGGGACGCCCTCATAGTGGCACGTGCCTTGTCAAATGGGATGAGGTCCCCGACAAACTCCGGGACGACGTCCTCACTGGCCTTGGCCTTGGCAGCCACCATCCAAGTCGGGCGCATCTGTTAAATGAAAGACACTTGAACACAAGTCTAGGAGCTAGAATCAGAATCTACATTGAACTAGATAGGAGACTAATTCAACGGCCCATAACACAGAATTGTCAAGTCACGAGCAGTTCCAACGGAGATGCACGCAAGGTACATTTAACTCCGGAATGCGGCACGAGATAAACAAGACAAGCAGAAGCTCTAGTAGCATGGCATCGTAACTGAAGAAGCTAATGCACAGCATGCCAATTGCCAAGGAGATGCATCAGTTAGTTAATTAGCTGCAAGTTTTAGTTAGAGTCTGAAATCCCCTGAAACTTGCAATCGATAAGCCACAACCACCTATGCACATGCTAGTGAGAAGCAGCAGCAACAGCGGACCCATCTGAACCTTCACAAAATCTCAACATCTTCACAAAATGGCACATAAACTAGTCGCTGCAATTCAGAAAATAACGGAATTAACAAAAAAAAGCAAGTATTGACATCAATTTTCTATTCTTTATACAGCTACCAATCAACTCTGAACCAACTCTTGCAGGATTTCAAAAGGGGCCATGAGTATTAAGCAAGATTTACAAAACAATTTGGGTGCACAAGAAAATCAATGAAAGGATCTCTGCACATTGGTGTTCATGTCTGCACTACAATAGCACCATCTGAGATGAAATTTTGCACAAGAGCAGGATCGTTGAACACAATCAAGAATAAATGGCATTCATGTGCCAGATAACAACACAACCAATAGCGCATCTATCTCAAAGTGCCAAGCCTTCACTAGTTAACCCAGGGACAGACCTAACGAAATTTCTGAAAATAAACTAGTGTTGGTAACATGTGAGATGCAGAGGGTGGTAACGGAGGAAGTGGAGAACAGGGTCACGTCGACGTCTGCCGAAGAAGGGGTACGAGAACTGGCTCGCAGTGGAAACGGAGTGGAGAAAGGGCCTCTGGCGGCTGGTCCTAGCGCTCGGTGTGCTCGGGCGGAACCCGTCTAGGTCCCGCCGGAGATGCGCCGTTGTCGACGACCACCGCAGAAGCAAGCTCCAGTGTGGTGTGGTGTGCCGCGCCACACCGATCCGGCCGGCCTCCATCGCGCAGGTGGATCCCGATGCGGCCGACCTCCATCGCACAGGTGGGTGCGGATCCGGCGCCGCCATCGCCAGAACTGGTGCGCCCCATCCATCCATCCATGGGTGGGCGCGGGTAGGTGGGTGGATCCGTGGAAGAGGGGGTTTCCATGGGTGAATGGACGAGATGAGGAGGGAGGTCGGTCGGCGGCGGGGGTGGGGATGGAGAGGACGAGGAGACGAGGTCGCCGATGGGGTGGGGATCGACGGCGGCGGCGGAGATTGGAGAGGAATCGGGGGTTGGGGAAGGGGAGCAGTTTGTGGGCAGCTCCGCGGGGCCCGGCCGTCGCGAAGCTGAGGAAGGGGTCGTCGTGGAAGGGCGCGGCGGCCGGGGACGGCGGTGAGGTGGGTTGGTTCGGGCCGTAGATCGAGATCGATATCTGAGGGAGGGAGAGGGCGGCGGCTATGGGTGCGTAGGGGAGAGAGGGGAGCGAGAGGACGAGTGGTGCGGGTTGTGTTAGGGTTAGTTGGGTGAGACGGTGAGGGGGTCAAGTTTGCCGTTGGATCCGGGACGATCGGACGGTTTAGATCGTCTACGGTAGGGTGATCCAGGGGAGACGTCCTTATTGGTTGGAGACTACCAACAATATTTAAAATATAGTCTCTAAGTGATAAAAACAAATGGGTTTATGAAACAACTACCAACAATATTTCACAAAATGGAACCATTAAAATTTTCACTCAAGTTATACCACATTTTATGGATGATAACCAACTTGTATGCATTTTCTTTGGACGAAAAAACCATTTTCAATTTTTCAAGTGCCCAAAAGGAGGTTTTTTATGAAGGACCTCCGAAATAATTGTTGCAAAATTGAACCAAATCATTTTTCTAAAATACTAGGACATATTTAATGCACAATTGACATAATGGTTGGATGTAAAAAGTTATGATCCAACTCTCATGAAAAAGACCAATTTCCGTCGATTTAGTTGGAAGCGGGTCAAATTTGAACTGCAGGTGCCTCATAGTTTGCTATTTGTTTTTTCCAAAAATCATTTCTAGGTACATAAGTATCTATTTAATCAGAGAAACACCAAAAAATCCAAGATTCAACCACTAGCTAGGAACGGTCATTCCTACCGTTTTGACCGCATTTTGAAACGGACATAAAAAATCAAAAAAATCAAAAAATTGGGAAACCTTCGCCTTGTGTCATATGTGGCCAAGTTCCCAGGAAAAATAACAAACTTGTAATACGGCAATTATTTTTAAAAAGTGTTCTCAGAAACGAGCTATCACGTGTGGAGATCAATGGCTTTCAAGCCAAATGATCAATCTTATGGCCACATTCATGGCATAGTTTGTTCAAATGATCTCATATTGTGCACAAGGGTGCATATTGGAATGGCAAACAATGTTGCCTAAGGAAGTTTTCATTTTCTTTGGACGAAAAAACCATTTTCTATATTTTGAGTGCCCAAAAGGAGGTTTTTTGTGAAGGACCTCCCAAATAATTGTTGCAAAATTGGACCAAATCATGTTTCTAAAATACTAGGCCATATTTAATGCACAATTGACAAAATGGTTGGGTGTACAAAGTTTTGATCCACCTCTCGTGAAAAAGTCAAATTTCCCCGATTCAGTAGGAAGCGGGTCAAATTTGAACTGCAGTTGCATCATAGTTTGCTATTTATTTTTTACAAAAATCATTTCTAGGTACATAAGTACCTATTTAATCATAAATACATGGTTTGGTGGCGATACGTCGAGGTTTGGGCGGTGGCCGAGGGCCCCAACTCTAGAGCGCATAAACTCGCATGCCCGTCGCGTGGTCACCGCGTGACCATAATGTTGCCATGTGTTCTGGGCGGCCTAGGCATGTCTAGTGGGTTGGGCACTCCCCAGGTTGGTGCTAGGAATAAAATTACAACATAAGATTCTCATGAGGAGACCGATCGATGCTCAAACATGAATTAGCAGCCAAGTGTTTGATTAGCGGTACGGGAAATGCACATGGCTAATGGGCGTGAGTTTGGGCTGAGGATGATCATCTACTAAGGAGAATGTCTTCACAAATTTTTAGCTCAAAAGGAGGATCCTAGGTGGTACTTGCTTTGCAAAGTACCACGCTGGACAAAAATATGAATGTTGAAGCTGGGCTCAAAATAATGAATGGAGTGAGCTGAAATTTTATGGAGGATGGTTATTTGGGCATAGGAAAGCATTGTAGAAAATTGATACCATTTGGACATGCCAAAGTAGTACTTCCTTCACAATGCTCTTCTATGGACAGAAACTTGGGAAACTAGTGAGAGAGATTGGATGAATGAAATGAGCTCAAAATTGGTGTAGGTAAGTTACTTAGGTATGGTCATGCGCTGGTAAATTTTCAGATCATTTGGGTAAGCCTAGCTAGTACTTACTTCACAAAGCTTCTCTCGAGGTAGAAACTTTGAAAATTTCCCGAGAAAGATTTACTAGGAAAATTGAGCTGGATATTATCATGTGGCAATGATTTGGGTATGGAAGAGTGCCCGAAAAGTTTGAGGGTAATAGGAGGGGTCTATATAACACTTGCTTTGCAACGTGCCAATTTGGCCATAAAATATAAATTGAACCTTGGCTCACATAGATGATTTAACTGAGCTGCAATTTGGAGGAGGGTGATAATTTGGGCATATGAAGGAACTGTATAAATTTCATGTCATTTAGAGATATAAAAAAGGTACTTCCTTCACAATGCTTCTAGGTGGACAAAAACTTTGGAAATTTTCCGAAGAAGATTTGCTAGGCAAATGGAGCTGAATTTTGTCATGCGGTAATGATTTGGATAGGAAAGAGTGGCTAAAAATTCCGAGGGCAATCAAGAATATATAAATAGCACTTCCTTCATAAAGTGTTGTTGTGAACAGAATAGGAAAATGAATATTGTTGAATTAGTTTTGAACTAGGCAAGGAAGGATTTTTACATATTTTATGAAGATATGCCCCAAAGAATTTATGAGATTTTTTTGGGAATTTTGGGAATGATAGAAATATAGGTTGCTTGACAACCTAGGGCAAAAACTGCCACATGGACATGACACATAGGCAAAACTGATGAGATGGCGCCTAGTCATCACAACCCACCACAATCTACAAGGCTATGACCATCTATATTGGTCATTAACAACTAGAAATAAGGCAGCGGACTAGCACTGTTTGCTTTGTGACCATTTCGTGTAAGGAAATTACGACCTTTCTGACCAAAATGGTCGCAATGGTTTAGAGTTTGGAGCCCCCTGAACAGCTTTTGAACAATTGGTCTAAAATGGTCATAAATTTATGACCAATTCTTCAAGGGTCACTGACAGAAGGTCATAAGTTGACATATTTCTTGTAGTGAGCAACAAGTAAAGCGTCGTGGTGGTCATGATAATTTCTCAAACTCGATGCGACATAATTTTCAGCGAGAAGGTGGTGGTAACAACGGTTCCAAATCAGATTCTAAGCCGGCTACCAAGGAAGTGTCTCAATCCAAGGTTGAATCGTCTCATGCTTCTAACTCGTACTAGTGATATTGTGTGCTTCAAGTGTGGTGGCAGGGGGCATAAGAAGTTTGAGTGTCCTAATGAGAGGAGAGTTCTCACAGAAGAAGGATACATGTCTGCGAGTGATGAAGAAAAAAATACTGACATGTCTAGTGAGAAATCTGAAGATGATGAAAAAGTGACTGCCAGTTTTGAAGCGGCAGAAGCATACCCATCATTAATGGTGCAACGAGTGCAAGAACATCGTATTAAGGATAAGGGGCAGCGATGGAATATTTTTCAGTCTGAATGTAAGATCAACAACACCAATTGCAAACTGATAATAGATGGTGGAAGCTACACCAATGCAGTCAGCAAAGGGTTGGTTGATGCTTTGGGGTTGCCTGCATGGAAGCACCGGCAACCCCACCGTGTCGAGTTGTTGTATCATACTGGGAAGTCGAAGGTTACTCATAAGGTGCGCATCAAATTCTTTGTTGGTGATTATACTGATATGGTGATATGTGATGTCATACCAATGCAAGCATGCCACTTATTATTGGGAAGGCCATGGCAATATGACCATAACGCAACACATGAAGGTCGAACCAACACATATTCGTTTTGGGATGCTGGAAAGCGATGTCTGCTACGACCAATGTTTGGCAATACAATCAAGGTGGATGAACATGTTCCATTGAAGAAGAAGATTGCGAAGGCTGATCCGAAACCGAGGACGGTTTCTTTGAAGAGGAAGGGGATGATGTGACCATTGACCGTTCTGTTACATATACGTTACAGGTTGGTGATTTCTGTATGGAGGTACCGTCGACAAAACCAAAGGAAGAAGAGGTGAGACCAACCTTCAGGACCCCTTGTACGTGGATTCAAATCGGTTCTCTACCAATCCGTATTGGTTCAGTTATGCAGTCAAGTTTGTCTGGTCCTACTATTTTAAAGTGTTGAATTTAGTCCAAAAGGATCTGAACGGATCAAGCAAGGAGAGGTAACCAGGCTAGGGTCAAATTGCTACGTGAAGTTCCTTTTATTTTTGGAGTCCGAAGATTGCATGCATGGGGTACTAGTTTTTTGGCCGTGAGTCTCTAGTTTTGTTAGGTAGGAAATCCTATGCGATCAATGTGGCCGGAATATTTTATTTGGTAATTAGAGTTTGTTAGAATCTATAGTTGGCATCATGTGTGCGTGTTGCCTATATAATGGGCTGGCTACGGCCGTGTATAAGGGGGTTTTTATTTGGAGTTGAGATAAAAACAGAAATCGCATCATGTTGGGATGCACTAAAATTATCTTTGTTTGCTGATCCACCAGGGGTTCGAGAGCTGCTGCACGTAGGGATTAATCTGATTGATTCTGTATGTAAGTTTTTATTCTTTAGTCTTCTTGCATATTGCTTGATCCAAAGAACCGATCTGCTACTTCGTCGTCTATTTCTGCTATTACGAGAATTGTTCGTCGTGGTTCGTTGTTGATTTTCTTGTACCGTGAAAGATTGGGCCAACGAACGACTCGCCGTCTTGTCGGGTCACATCAAGTGGTATTCAGAACAAGGTTGATCAGCGTAAAAAAAATTCTCTTTGGTTGTTCAGTTGATCTACTTGGGTTGTTACAATGGTGAATTCACAGAAATCAAATTCAAGTGTGCATGGTGCACATGAAGGAGATGCGGAAGACGAGCTGCCCTTGCCCACCTATGAGACGAGTGTTGCGCCGGCTATCGTGCTAGGATTGGAGGCAACTCGTGACTATGTGCTGAATCTAGTGGGGAGGCGCATCAACAAGGTTGAGGAAAGTCTAGGAAAAAAGATTGCTGATTTGACTGAGGCCGTTCATCGATTGAGACCATGTTCACCACCTAGTGATGGGTCTTCTGCACCGTGTCGTCATCGGCAATTATCTGGACAGCGGTTAGGCGAACAAGTTTGCAACAATGGTGAACATCAAGACCATCAGTCTGAGGGGGCTGGTAGCTATTACGAGCATGTGCGGCGTGCTTATAACCATCATGGAGGTGGCCTACACCATGGGGGAGGACATGAACGTCCGCGACGCGCCTACGAAGATGATGGTATTGGAAGAATAAAAATTTCGATACCGTCATTTAGCGGCAAAGACAACCCGGATGATTATTTGGAGTGGGAGATGAGCGTGGATCAGATTTTTGATGGACATCAATACACCGAGGAGAAAAAAGTTCATGCTGCATCTATTGAGTTTACGGGCTATACTTTAATATGGTGGAACCAACTATGTCGCGTGGGAGGACGTCCGGACTCTTGGAATCAGATGAAGAATATCATGAAGAGACGCTTTGTTCTGGAGCACTTCACTAGGACCTTGTACACATGCTTGCAACAACTTAGGAAAGGTAACTCTAGTGTTGAAGAGTATTCTAAGGAGATGGAAATATTGTTGATTCGCACAGGGATAGAGGAGCAAGAAGAGGCTACAATGGCACGGTTGATGCATGGTCTGAAATCTGAGATCCGAGACCGTGTCGATATGGTTGAATATACGGGACTACAAGGATTATTACACCATGCCATTCGAGCGGAGCAACAAGTAAAGCGTCGTGGTGGTCATGATAATTTCACAAACTCGATGCGACATAATTTTCAGCGAGAAGGTGGTGGTAACAACGGTTCCAAATCAGATTCTAAGCCGGCTACCAAGGAAGTGTCTCAATCCAAGGTTGAATCGTCTCATGCTTCTAACTCTCGTACGAGTGATATTGTGTGCTTCAAGTGTGGTGGCAGGGGGCATAAGAAGTTTGAGTGTCCTAATGAGAGGAGAGTTCTCCTCACAGAAGAAGGATACATGTCTGCGAGTGATGAAGAAAAAAATACTGACATGTCTAGTGAGAAATCTGAAGATGATGAAAAAGTGACTGCCAGTTTTGAAGCGGCAGAAGCATACCCATCATTAATGGTGCAACTAGTGCAAGAAAATCGTATTAAGGATAAGGGGCAGCGATGGAATATTTTTTAGTCTGAATGTAAGATCAACAACACCAATTGCAAGCTGATAATAGATGGTGGAAGCTACACCAATGCAGTCAGCAAAGGGTTGGTTGATGCTTTGGGGTTGCCTGCATGGAAGCACCGGCAACCCCACCGTGTCGAGTGGTTGTATCATACTGGGAAGTTGAAGGTTAGTCATAAGGTGCGCATCAAATTCTCTGTTGGTGATTATACTGAAATGGTGATATGTGATGTCATACCAATGGAAGCATGCCACTTGTTATTGGGAAGGCCATGGCAATATGACCATAACGCAACACATGAAGGTCGAACCAACACATATTCGTTTCGGGATGCTGGAAAGCGTTGTGTGCTACGACCAATGTTTGGCAATTCAATCAAGGTGGATGAACATATTCCATTGAAGAAGAAGATTGCAAAGGCTGATCTGAAACCGAGGACGGTTTCTTTAAAGAGGAAGGGGATGATGTGACCATTGACCGTTCTGTTACATATATGTTACATGTTGGTGATTTCTGTATGGAGGTACCGTCGACAGAACCAAAGGAAGAAGAGGTGAGACCAACCTTCAGGACCCCTTGTACGTGGATTCAAATCGGTTCTCTACCAATCCGTATTGATTCAGTTGTGCAGTCAAGTTTTTCTGGTCCTGCTATTTTAAAGCGTTGAATTTAGTCGAAAAGGATCTGAACGGCTCAGTCAAAGATACATGGATTCAAATCGGTTCTCTACCAATCCGTATTGATTCAGTTATGCAGTCAAGTTTGTCTGGTCCTCCTATTTTAAAGCGTTGAATTTAGTCCAAAAGGATCTAAACGGATCAAGCAAGGAGAGGTAACCAGGCTAGGGTCAAATTGCTACGTGAAGTTCCTTTTATTTTTGGAGTCCGAAGATTGCATGCATGGAGTACTAGTTTTTTGACCGTGAGTCTCTAGTTTTGTTAGGTAGGAAATCCTATGCGATCAATATGGCCGGAATATTTTATTTGATAATTAGAGTTTGTTAGAATCTATAGTTGGCACCATATGTGCGTGTTGCCTATATAATGGGCTGGCTACGGCCGTGTATAAGGGGGTTTTTATTTGGAGTTGAGATAAAAACAGAAATCGCATCATGGTGGGATGCACCAAAATTATCTTTGTTTGCTGATCCGCCAGGGGTTCGAGAGCTGCTGCACGTAGGGATTAATCTGATTGATTCTGTACGCAAGTTATTATTCTTTAGTCTTCTTGCATATTGCTTGATCCAAAGAACCGATCTGCTACTTCGTCGTCTATTTCTGCTATTACGAGAATTGTTCGTCGTGGTTCGTTGTTAATTTTCTTGTACCGTGAAACATTGGGCCAACGAACGACTCGCCGTCTTGTCGGGTCACATCAAGTGGTATTCAAAACAAGGTTGATCAGCGTAAAAAAAAATTTCTCTTTGGTTCTTCAGTTGATCTACTTGAGTTGTTACAATGGTGAATTCACAGAAATCAAATTCAAGTGTGCATGGTGCACATGAAGGAGATGCGGAAGACGAGCTGCCCTTGCCCACCTATGAGACGAGTGTTGCGCCGGCTATCGTGCAAGGATTGGAGGCAACTCGTGACTATGTGCTGAATCTAGTGGGGAGGCGCATCAACAAGGTTGAGAAAAGTCTAGGAAAAAAGATTGCTGATTTGACTGAGGCCGTTCATCGATTGAGACCTTGTTCACCACCTAGTGATGGGTCTTCTGCACCGTGTCGTCATCAGCAATTATCTGGACAGCGGTTAGGCGAACAAGTTTGCAACAATGGTGAACATCAAGACCATTAGTCTGAGGGGGCTGGTAGCTATTACGAGCCTGTGCGGCGTGCTTATAACCATCATGGAGGTGGCCTACACCATGGGGGAGGACATGAACGTCCGCGACGCGCCTACGAAGATGATGGTATTGGAAGAATAAAAATTTCCATACCGTCATTTAGCGGCAAAGACAACCCGGATGATTATTTGGAGTGGGAGATGAGCGTGGATCAGATTTTTGATGGACATCAGTACACCGAGGAGAAAAAAGTTCATGCTGCATCTATTGAGTTCATGGGCTATGCTTTAATATGGTGGAACCAACTATGTCGCGTGGGAGGACGTCCGGACTCTTGGAATCAGATGAAGAATATCATGAAGAGACGCTTTGTTCTGGAGCACTTCACTAGGACCTTGTACACATGCTTGCAACAACTTAGAAAAGGTAACTCTAGTGTTGAAGAGTATTATAAGGAGATGGAAATATTGTTGATTCGCACAGGGATAGAGGAGCAAGAAGAGGCTACAATGGCACGGTTGATGCATGGTCTGAAATCTGAGATCCGAGACCGTGTCAATATGGTTGAATATACGGGACTACAAGGATTATTACACCATGCCATTCGAGCGGAGCAACAAGTAAAGCGTCGTGGTGGTCATGATAATTTCTCAAACTCGATGCGACATAACTTTCAGCGAGAAGGTGGTGGTAACAACGGTTCCAAATCAGATTCTAAGCCGGCTACCAAGGAAGTGTCTCAATCCAAGGTTGAATCGTCTCATGCTTCTAACTCTCGTACGAGTGATATTGTGTGCTTCAAGTGTGGTGGTAGGGGGCATAAGAAGTTTGAGTGTCCTAATGAGAGGAGAGTTCTCCTCACAGAAGAAGGATACATGTCTGCGAGTGATGAAGAAAAAAATACTGACATGTCTAGTGAGAAATCTGAAGATGATGAAAAAGTGACTGCCAGTTTTGAGGCGGCAGAAGCATACCCATCATTAATGGTGCAACTAGTGCAAGAACTTCGTATTAAGGATAAGGGCCAGAGATGGAGTATTTTTTAGTCTGAATGTAAGATCAACAACACCAATTGCAAGCTGATAATAGATGGTGGAAGCTACACCAATGCAGTCAGCAAAGGGTTGATGGAGGCTTTGGGGTTGCCTGCATGGAAGCACCGGCAACCCCACCGTGTCGAGTGGTTGTATCATACTGGGAAGTTGAAGGTTAGTCATAAGGTGCGCATCAAATTCTCTGTTGGTGATTATACTGATATGGTGATATGTGATGTCATGCCAATGGAAGCATGCCACTTATTATTGGGAAGGCCATGGCAATATGACCATAACGCAACACATGAAGGTCGAACCAACACATATTCGTTTCGGGATGCTGGAAAGCGATGTGTGCTACGACCAATGTTTGGCAATACAATCAAGGTGGATGAACATGTTCCATTGAAGAAGAAGATTGCAAAGGCTGATCCGAAACCGAGGACGGTTTCTTTGAAGAGGAAGGGGATGGTGTGACCATTGACCTTTCTGTTACATATACGTTACGGGTTGGTGATTTCTGTATGGAGGTACCGTCGACAGAACCAAAGGAAGAAGAGGTGAGACCAACCTTCAGGACCCCTTGTACGTGGATTCAAATCGGTTCTCTACCAATCCGTATTGATTCAGTTATGCTGTCAAGTTTGTCTGGTCCTGCTATTTTAAAGCGTTGAATTTAGTCCAAAAGGATCTGAACGGCTCAGTCAAAGATACATGGATTCAAATCGGTTCTCTACCAATCCGTATTGATTCAGTTATGCAGTCAAGTTTGTCTGGTCCTGCTATTTTAAAGCGTTGAATTTAGTCCAAAAGGATCTGAACGGATCAGTCAAAGAGAGATAACCAGGCTAGGGTCAAATTGCTACGTGAAGTTCCTTTTATTTTTGGAGTCCGAAGATTGCATGCATGGAGTACTAGTTTTTTGACCGTGAGTCTCTAGTTTTGTTAGGTAGGAAATCCTATGCGATCAATGTGGCTGGAATATTTTATTTGGTAATTAGAGTTTGTTAGAACCTATAGTTGGCACCATATGTGCGTGTTGCCTATATAATGGGCTGGCTGCGGCCGTGTATAAGGGGTTTTTTATTTGGAGTTGAGATAAAAACAGAAATCGCATCATGTTGGGATGCACCAAAATTATCTTTGTTTGCTGATCCGCCAGGGGTTCGAGAGCTGCTGCACGTAGGCATTAATCTGATTGATTCTGTACGCAAGTTTTTATTCTTTAGTCTTCTTGCATATTGCTTGATCCAAAGAACCGATCTGCTACTTCGTCGTCTATTTCTGCTATTACGAGAATTGTTCGTCGTGGTTCGTTGTTGATTTTCTTGTACCGTGAAAGATTGGGCCAACGAACGACTCGCCGTCTTGTCAGGTCACATCAAGTGGTATTCAGAACAAGGTTGATCAGCGTAAAAAAAATTTCTCTTTGGTTCTTCAGTTGATCTACTTGAGTTGTTACAATGGTGAATTCACAGAAATCAAATTCAAGTGTGCATGGTGCACATGAAGGAGATGCGGAAGACGAGCTGCCCTTGCCCACCTATGAGACGAGTGTTGCGCCGGCTATCGTGCTAGGATTGGAGGCAACTCGTGACTATATGCTGAATCTAGTGGGGAGGCGCATCAACAAGGCTGAGGAAAGTCTAGGAAAAAAGATTGCTGATTTGACTGAGGCCGTTCATCGATTGAGACCATGTTCACCACCTAGTGATGGGTCTTCTGCACCGTGTCGTCATCGGCAATTATCTGGACAGCGGTTAGGCAAACAAGTTTGCAACAATGGTGAACATCAAGACCATCAGTCTGAGGGGGCTGGTAGCTATTACGAGCCTGTGCGGCGTGCTTATAACCATCATGGAGGTGGCCTACACCATGGGGGAGGACATGAACGTCCGCGACGCGCCTACGAAGATGATGGTATTGAAAGAATAAAAATTTCGATACCGTCATTTAGTGGCAAAGACAACCCGGATGATTATTTGGAGTGGGAGATGAGCGTGGATCAGATTTTTTATGGACATCAGTACACCGAGGAGAAAAAAGTTCATGCTGCATCTATTGAGTTCACGGGCTATGCTTTAATATGGTGGAACCAACTATGTCGCATGGGAGGACGTCCGGACTCTTGGAATCAGATGAAGAATATCATGAAGAGACGCTTTGTTCTGGAGCACTTCACTAGGACCTTGCACACACGCTTGCAACAACTTCGGCAAGGTAACTCTAGTGTTGAAGAGTATTATAAGGAGATGAAAATATTGTTGATTCGCACAGGGATAGAGGAGCAAGAAGAGGCTACAATGGCACGGTTCATGCATGGTCTGAAATCTGAGATCCGAGACTGTGTCGATATGGTTGTATATACGGGACTACAAGGATTATTACACCATGCCATTCGAGCGGAGCAACAAGTAAACCATCGTGGTGGTCATGATAATTTGTCAAACTCGATGCGACATAATTTTCAGCGAGAAGGTGATGGTAACAATGGTTCCAAATCAAAGAGAGGTAACCAGGCTAGGGTCAAATTGCTACGTGAAGTTCCTTTTATTTTTGGAGTCCGAAGATTGCATGCATGGAGTACTAGTTTTTTGGCCGTGAGTCTCTAGTTTTGTTAGGTAGGAAATCCTATGCGATCAATGTGGCCGGAATATTTTATTTGGTAATTAGAGTTTGTTAGAATCTATAGTTGGCACCATACGTGCGTGTTACCTATATAATGGGCTGGCTACGGCCGTGTATAAGGGGGGGTTTTATTTGTAGTTGAGATAAAAACTGTTGGGATGCACCAAAATTATCTTTGTTTGCTGATCCGCCAGGGGTTCGAGAGCTGCTGCACGCAGGGATTAATCTGATTGATTCCGTACGTTAGTTTTTATTCTTTGGTCTTCTTGCATATCGCTTGATCCAAAGAACCGATCTGCTACTTCGTCCTCTATTTCTGCTATTACAAGAATTGTTCGTCGTGGTTCGTTGTTGATTTTCTTGTACCATGAAAGGTTGGGCCAACGAACGACTCGCCGTCTTGTCGGGTCACATCAAGCGCCTGGAAAACTCAAGCAGCTCATTGGGAATCATCGGTCCCCACTCAACCCTTCATTCAGGCGAAAAGGGCGCACCCTTGCAACACGCCCGGTTCAATCGTAAAGAAATACAAGTCCAGTATGGGGCGCGGAACCGTTCTGGAAGGATGGCCAGCACATAGCCTTAGAGCATGTTGGATACTCCGGCAAGTGGCCAAGAGCGGCGAGGATATCCTCACCAAGAATAACCCAGAACAACACCCCTAGAGGACAACGACCCCAAAGTACTGACGGTCTTCGAGACATTCGGCTCGAACAATAGGCGCAAGAGAGCACTACGCGGACTCACCGAATTCTGTCAAATAGAAGCAATGAACCCTTGGAACGACACGGCTATAACTTTCAATGCCAGCGACGAACCAAAATACAGGACAGTCCGAGCACCAGCCTCCTTGGTCCTCAGTCCAATTGTGGACGGCTTTCGGCTAACCAAGGTCCTTATGGACGGCGGCAGCAGACTAAGCCTCATCTACGAAGATACACTCCACAAAATGGAAATAGACAGGAGCCGCATTGAGAAAAGCAGCACGACCTTCCGAGGAATTATCCCCAGTCGGGAGGCGCGATGTGCGGGAAAAATAACACTCGACGTGGTATTCGACACGCCGGAGAATTATCAGTCCGAAGAAATAACCTTTCAAGTGGCCCCTTTCAACAGCGGGTATCACGCCCTCTTAGGGCGAGATGCATTTATGTGCTTCCAAGCGGTACCCCGTTACGGATACATGAAGCTTAAGATGCCTAGGCCCAACGGTATAATCACTCTAGCTAGTGATCCGGACATAGCACTCCGTGCCGAGAATAAGACCACATCCTTGGCCCTCGAGACGTTATCTGAAACCCTCGCGGCCGAAGAACTAGCAGAAGAAATCCACGATGGACAGGGATGATGTCGTCCTAGACAAACGACCCAAATCCACCTCCTTCAAACCAGCAGAAGAAATAGTCAAATTCCAAGTCCATCCAACGGAGCCCAAGAAGACAGCATCCATAGGAGCACAATTTGATCCAACGGTTGACGCCGCACTATGAGAATTCCTACAAGAAAATTGGGATATATTCGCTTGGCACCCTTCTGATATGCCAGGAATCCCACACGAGCTGGCCGAACACAACCTCAATATATTAAAAGGATATAAATCGGTCAAGCAAACACTGCGGTGCTTTTCCGAACCAAAACATCAAGCTATGGGGGAGGAGCTAGCCAAATTAATTGAGGCCGGATTCATCAGAGAAATAAAACATCCGTACTTGCTGGCAAACCTGGTGATGGTACCAAAGAAGGACAAATCTTGGCGGTTGTGCGTCAATTTTAAAGACCTCAATAAGGCTTGCCCTAAGGATCCCTTCCCCCTCCCCCGCATTGATCAAATCATTGATCCTACCATAGTACACGACTCATTGTGTTTCTTGGATGCATATTCCGGATACCATCAAATCAAAATGAAGGAGTCCGATCAAGCTGCAACAACATTCATTACCCCATATGGGCCATTTTGCTTCAACACCATGCCCTTCGGGCTCAAGAACGCCGGCGCCACATACCAACGCATGATTCAAACATGCCTGGAGAAGCAGATCGGTAGGACAGTTGAAGCTTACGTGGACGATGTCATCATCAAAACCAGGCGCGTTGAAACATTAATAGACGACTTACGTCTCACATTCGATAACCTCCGCGTGTATGACATCAAGCTCAATCCGGAAAAGTGCGTTTTTGGTGTCCCCGCCAGAAAACTGATGGGCTTCATCATTTTCAATAGAGGAATTGAAGCAAATCCAGCCAAAATCCGAGCTTTGTCGCAATTGGCTACGCCAACCAACCTTAAACAAGTTCAAAAACTCGCGGGTTGCATGGCAACTCTAAGCTGCTTCATCTCGAGATCAGGAGAAAAGTCACTACCACTCTATCGCCTTTTACGGCGAACCGATCACTTCGAGTGGACGGGCGCGGCAACAACCAGACTGGAGGAACTAAAAACCCTTCTTACGAACAATCCAATCCTGGATGCACCAAATGCCGGTGAGCCGATGTTATTATACATATCGGCAACACATCAGGTGGTGAGTGTCGTACTCGTCGTTGAACGAGAACAGGACGGACATAAATTCCTGCTTCAGAAGCCAGTATACTACGTATCCACTATCCGTACACCATGCAAATCCCGGTACCCCCATTATCAAAAGATAGCATACGCAATCTTCATGGCATCCCGAAAGCTCCGTCACTACTTCCAGGAGTGTTCAATTACGGTGGCTTCCGAAGTACCACTCAATGACATTATAAATAACCGCGATGCCACGGGTCGGATTGCCAAATGGGCCATTGAGCTCCTCCCATTCGACATTACATACAAACCATGAGGAGCTATTAAATCCCAAGTACTGGCTGACTTCATCGCCGAATGGACAGAGACCGAACTCCATAAAGACTACGGCACATATTCCAATTGGGTTATGTATTTCGATGGCTCCAAAATGCCGGCAGGGCTAGGAGCGGGCGTCATTTTAACGTCCCCTACTGGAGATGTTGTTCAGTATGTACTCCAAATACTATACATAGACTCCAATAACGAAGCCGAATATGAGGCCTTATTACATGGTCTCCAGATGGCCGTCTCCATGGGCATACAACACCTAGAAGTGAGCGGGGACTCAAACCTTGCAATATCTCAAATAAATGGAGACTTCGATGCCAAAGATCCGAAGATGGCAGCTTATCGTAACGCAGTCATAAAAATGTCGGCCCGGTTCCAAGGGCTCGAGTTCCATCATGTGGCTCGAGAAAGTAATCAAGCGGCGGACGTTCTTGCTCATATCAGCGCCAAGCACGACCCTGTCCCACCTAATATCTTTCTGGAAAGGGTTTTTAAGCCATCCGTGGTGTGGCAGGGGGAAAACGGCAACACTAGTCCAGATCCGAACATAACCCCAGATTCCGAAATCACCGACATCATCGCAGGCTCAACCACCGACATAACACCATCGGCGCATCTCATCATGGCAGTCATTGGCCCATGGACCGAACCCTTCCTGGCCTACCTTAACAGGAAGGAGCTTCCTGAGGACCAGAATGAGGCCCACTGCATTGTCCGACGTTCGAAGGCCTACAAGTTTCATGATGGAGAACTCCATAAGAAAAGCTCTACCGGAGTGCTTCAAAGATGCATCTCCGAGGAAGAGGGGCGGAAGCTCTTGGCTGAGATTCACGCCGGGCTTGGCGGTCACCACGCCGTAGCTCGGGCCCTTGTTAGCAAGGCCTTCCGTACAGGGTTTTATTGTTCGACGGCCCGAGCAGATGCACAGGACCTTGTCCAACATTGCGTCAGATGCCAACTCTTCGCTAATCAAAGCCATATGCCCCCCACAGCCTTACAAACAATCCCCATCACTTGGCCTTTTGCGTTCTGGGGACTAGGTATGGTCGGACCCCTTAAAGGAGGAAGCCATAAGAGAAAGCACCTGCTGGTCATGGTGGATAAATTCACAAAGTGGATAGAGGCCAAACCAGTCAAAACGGCCGAAGCGGGGCCAGTAATATATTTCATATCCGGCATGGTACACCGTTATGGTGTCCCACACAGCATAATAACCGATAATGGCTCTAATTTCATAGCCGATGAAGTGAAAACTTGGTGTGCTAATCTCGGTATTAAACTTGATAATGCCTCGGTCTACCACCCGCAGACAAATGGTCAAGTCGAACGGGCGAATGGTCTTATTATGGGAGGAATCAAAACCTAGACTAGTGCGGTCTTTGAAAGAATCAGATAAGAACTGGGTGGAGGAACTTGACTCTGTACTCTAGGGGCTGCAGACTATGCCCAACCGCACTACAGGATATACACCTTTCTTCATGGTGTACAATGTAGAAGCAGTGTTACCCTACGATATTATTCATGAATCACCTCGAGTGTGCATCTACGAAGAGAGAGAAGCCGATCTTGATCGGCAGGACAGCCTAGATGTCTTGGATGAGGAGCGCGACGTTGCAAAAGCTCGTTCCTCATTTTATCAGCAACAGGCTCGCAGGTATCAAAGCAGAGAAGTGTGGGCCAAGACTTATAACGTTGGTGAACTCGTTCTACGCCTGCCGGAGAAGAAAAAGGACAAGCTCAAGCCCAAGTGGGAGGGTCCCTTCATCATTGACGAAGTTCTCACCGGAGGAGCGTACCGCCTGCGTGATGCGTCAGACAATAACCTGGAGCCGAACCCCTGGAATGCGGCCAGACTACAACGATTTTATGCCTAGAGCCAAACTACTGTGTTCATCTTCTCCCTCCAGTTATTAACGTTATTTTTCCCTCTCTTTGTTTTTTATCTTTTTCTTTCGTTTTTCTCTTTAGCCTTACGGTTTCAGTACGGCAGGACCGTCCTTACCTGATTACACCTCTGCATATGTACGTGCATTATACCTGGGGACTTCTCGTACAGAAGCTTGCTATTATTGTTTGAGCATCAGGCTCACCACATATGCGTTCTTCCATATGTACCATTTCTTCGCCACTATATGTATCGATATGACTTAAGTTTTGGCCAAGCTGGGTTGACTGGCTCCTGTGCTTATGCCCTACGTTACCGTTAGTTCGGCTAGGGCATAAAGGGAGCACCTCTACGATTGTTACTCCCGGGTCATCCGGATGTGTACCTCAGACTAGGTGAAGACGACAGCTAGCACTCTTAAGGGAATATTTGGTCGGCGAATTAAAGATGTTTTTGCATTCACTTCATTGTGAAACCCCAGAAGTTACTTACTCTGCGGTTTTTTCAATCACAGTTAGGACATGCACATTAAACGCATGCCCACCCAGGGAAAGGAACCCTTAACGGAACTATTCTCTCTGGAAGATGTTTCTTACATAATGTAATATAACATAACTAGTCGGATACACATTGTCTATTCAAGCAACTATGACCCCTATGCCTGGTTCCCATGCATACCCCAGTATATTCTGTCGTAAGGGTATTCAGAAACACTCCGCACCTTCGGGTCCAGAGGTTGAAGCAAAAAGGTCGGCCATGAAAATTGTTTTTATTATCCAGTTAGAAGGAAAGTACATAGTCATCTAGGACTCAAAAACTTCCTCCTCTAACCGTCCAATAGGCGTTCTAATTTACAATCCTATTGGGAGTATCTAGCAGCCACCTCTACTTGGCCATATACTAAACTAACTAGAATTTCTTCCCCATTTGACCCTATTGGTCCGACCCGGGCCATGTGATTCAAATCCAGCTTGGTATATCGCATTTTTATCATGGCCTAGGCTTCTCGCGCACCCTCCCGACAGGCCGATATCTTCCACAGTCAGATACGCCACCGCGCTCCCTTGAACAGCTCTACAAGCTTCTCCATACTCCCCGGAGGGGAGTCGGATGGCCATAAGGCCTTGGTTACACTCCGCATTGCCAGACGAGCTCGCTCGTGCAACTACGACAGCTCTTGCAGAAGATCACTTGATGATTCAGAAACCTCCTCTTCAGGATGGCCCGTCAATATAAGTGCAATCACTGCTATATCAGCTATTGTTACTTCTGAACTTGTTGTGGAATTGTCACGGTAGATATCCTAGTGTGAGGACTTAGTCGTGAGGCCAACGCATCTATGTGGTAGCTTGAGAGGGGTTGAGGGGAGTTGAGAGATGCAACACAAGACATGGGTTTAGACAACTTCGGGCCTCGTGAATCACCATCCGGCAACAACCATACATGCTGTTTGTGGCTAGGTCTCATTATCATCACGAGGGAGTCGCCGTAAACCGGCTCTCCTAGTTATGTCTAGCCTTAAGATTACTTTCTCTCTCCCCTCTCTTGGGGTGCCCTGCCCCTCCTTATATATGTTTAAGGGGCGGCTTACATGACTGGTCCAATTAGGATTAGGATTACTCTATTACAAGTAGAGTCCTAGTCTTGCTTCCTTTGTAGCAGAATATTCCTTATGCCTTTCCTCTTAATCCGGCCCATCATAACATGAGCCGGCCTTTTGGGCTCTGGGACTTGTCATCCATCTGAAACACCCGCCGGGTCACCAATGAGTCTTCAGGCTCGTGAGTCGTCACACCAGTGAACCACCAGACACGTTAGTCACCAATCCTTTGGCGGGTTACCAATGAAACGCCAAATCCGGCCGGGTCATACCGCGGGGTATATCCCCGACATTATCCCCTAGTTTAATTTGGATTTATCCATGTTAAACAGATCCTATAAACAAAACACAAGAACAAATTTTAACCTGTTGTGCTCCGGTTTAAATATTCTTGCAAGCCAGCACCTGAACATCCTTAAGTCCTTGTCATTTCCTTCTTCTAGAAAACCCGGGTGAATAGAACAGGTTAATAATCATTTTTCTTGTAGAAGAAAATATTGTAAATAAAGAATCCATTTGAGTCAGCCTGCAATGCTCCGACTTGACAAAAATATTGGTCTTCAAATATTCAACTGATAGAACTTGCCGATTTATGATTACCATCATTGCCAGGTTATAAAAACTAATGATTCCGGGTCATGAATGTTGCCAACATCGGTTCATGATTGTTGATGACGCCGGGTTATGATTGTTGTATAGACCGGGTCATGATGATTGGTGACGCCGGGTCAATCTGGTTTGCTCAAAACTAAGAATTTGAAAATATTTCTCCCTTATATCCGTGTTACCTGTAGCCCCCAAGTCTTGAGCAGATCAAAGTTATGGCTTAATACTTACTTCAATATAAATGACCACTTTGAAGAAATCCGTGTTGTTCATCCCAATCGCTTGTAAAACCCTAAATATTCCATATATGTAGCCCCCTAGTGCTGGGTTGTCATGCTTTGCAGCAACCTGGGACTTGTAATTGCCTTATACTCATGAAAACTTGAACCAGTGTAGCCCCCAAGGGTTGGGTCATTATGCAATAATGAGCAGGGACTTCGTAGATGTAGAGTTGAGCAGCAACGTGTAGCCCCGAAGGGCCGGCATAGTAAGATAATACTAAGTTGGGACTTTATATATACTTCATTGAAAATAATATCATATGATGTAACCCTTACCATGGGGCTTGAACCCATGTCCATAAGGTTAAAAGCTTTGTACTCTACCAACTGAGTAGTGGACCTTTCAATATAATGGATTAAGGCTTGTGTACCTTGAATTTTTGATAGGAGCAATTGGTTGCCCCCAAGGGCCAGCTCATTCTGATGTGATGAGTCGGGTCTTCAATAAGGCAAGTAAAAAATGACCTTGCATTAGCCCCCAAGTGCTATGGTGCATGCTGACAGTGACATGGGACTTGCATATTTGATGTAATCTCAACTTGAATAATGTAACCCCCAAGTGCCGGGTCGTAAGCCTGCAGCGACTCGGGACTATTCCTTTCATTGTAGAATAAATCATATCCATTGATAAATAATAGCCATTGCGCTGAAGCGACTTTGAAAACCTTAATCATAATACTGGTTATTGATAACCATAATAAAAATCCAGCCATGTTGGCTATTAAAGATTTGAATAATATAACCCGGCCTGAAAAACCGATTCCTGCAATATAAACCAGTATATCCATGCACATATGATGCATGATATGATGATGTAATGATGATGCAATGTATGATGCAATATATGATGATGCAATGTATGATGCAATATATGATGATGTAATGATGATGCAATGTATGATGATGTATGCGTATGATAACATAATACTTCAATGAAACTAGCATGATAGCCACTGGAGTATCCTCGCTTTCTGTAAGCCGACTCTCACATGACCCAATCGATGTTTTAACCTGGATAAGTTCAGATATGACTTATCGAGAGTACACGAGGTCGGAGTAGCATCAAGCAAACAGGCAGGTTTAACCAAGTTTCAATGAAGGCGGCTTAGTAGCCTGGGTCTATCCTGACTATCTGTAAGTCGTGCTCTCACATAACAGCCGGCGTTTTAACCTTAACAAGCTCATGATCTTTGGTGAATACACCATAAAAGATTGATTGTTAAGAGTTCAGCGGGTCAATCAGGATTACCTGATGAAGAAGCAGCTGGTATACAGGTAGGATGATCCCGGAAAGGTTATGTCCTCTTTGGTGAATACACCTATGTTTGAACAAGATAACCTGGAAACTTTGGTGAATACACCTGGTGTTCCAAGCTAGTCAAGAGGGTAGTAATGCTATGTTCTCTTTGGTGAATACACCTATGTTTGAACAGGAAGCCCCCAAGTGACATATTCGTGAGTTGTGCTTGCCGGGTACCTATGTTTGAGTTGTGCTATGCATCCAACTCTCTTTGGTCCCTGTAATTTTTCTGAGAACTCGAACTTGCGAGAGATTAATTCTTTTAAACCAGGACTTTAAACCGGATATTGAGAGCTTCAGAACTTTGTGGGAGATAGTTTCCTCTTAAACCGGATTTTGAACTGGATATTGAGAGCTTCAGCTCTGTGTGGGAGACAGTTTCCTCTTAAACCGGATTTTGCACTGGATATTGAGAGCTTTAGCGCTGTGTAGGCGACGGGATTTCCCTTGAACCGGATTGTAAAGCGGAAGCATCGTTGTGAGCCAGAATTTTTGTGATGGCCTTTTAAATTTTCATAGTAGTAATCTCCGGGACCAGGTTATCTTCCCTCCAATGACCCGAAGTTCTTGAATTCACTGAAACCGGCAATTTCTGCCGAGACATGTCATTGTAGCCCGCGAGAATTAAGACGACTCGAGGAGTTGTCTTGAGATTCTCCATTTTTGACCGTGATATAAACCGGTATGAATCATTCAACAGCTCAGTGATATAACTTATCCTGATATGTTAAGTCAGAAATTATCCACCGCGGAGTTGATGGTCACCGCAATACTCATTGTATATCCTTGGCGTTAATAACGCGATGTGAATCCACGGAAACTTCAGGTCGACCATGGCAGGTTATAAACGACCCCATATGATTTGTGTCAGTAATCCGGCCAACGGTTCATCCCAGCTGGTTGTTGAAATTACCCAAAATGCAGTGATGGCGACTTGTACGCCTATCCATTGAGCCATTCGATGGAGGCGAAGGCTGATAATATACGATGATTTTCTCAGAATGATTGGATTAAACTGGACCACCAGAGCGGTGACTTATTTGCACTCAATAAGTAGCTCATGCAGATAGGGGTGGCTCCGGCGTGTTGCTGTAGACGTGGGAGTCGGCCGGTAAAGACGACCGCAGCATCAGACGCGACACAGACAAACGAGTTGGCCACTGTGTTGTAAGCTAGTGCGAATGGGTGAGTCGACCGTATGTTGATGCGGACCGGACTGCAAGGACGGCGGTTTGCACATGTGCTTGAGCAGCATGACACGGACAAACACTAATACAGAATCATACTGGCACGCTCGGTAACCGTGATATAATACCACCTTTTGTAATGAATAATTATCCTACATGTCAAAATAAACCAAAGTAATTGTTCTTTTTGACAAAAACAATATGTGCCAATACAAAAATAGACGTAGATGGATATCACCTGATATGTTCGGATGATGGATGATCTGTTCAACGCGATAGAGGCGGCTCAGGCAGACCGGCGACTCAATATAGCCCCAGCGGCTCATCACAGCAGAGGCGGCTCAACGCGACCCCGGTGGCTCAACATAGAAGCGACACGGAGGCATCACCATGGCAGCGGCTCAGAAACTGCAGCGGCAGCATGTTTGCGACGGTGGAGGTGGCGACTCTCGGAGTGGCAGCGGTAAGTCACAGAAGCCGCAGAGCAGACACAGAGGCGGCGGCGGCCCGCAGTTGGTGACGTGTGGCTGGCCCGACGATAGCGGGTCACAACCGTGCCGCGTGGTGAAGGTAGCAAGCCTCTCGTGGGGAATAGCTTGACGAGGCCCCGGGAAGCAGAACGAAACGACCATAATGGCCGCTCTCAGGTGGCCGCGGCTCTGTCTCGGAGAAAAAATCTGTATCCCTTGCGTAAAAACCTCCCAGGCATCAGCACAAATTCAATCCAAGGTTTCTTCCAAGCCCTTCCTTCCTTGTTCTCATTTGTTTGTAGAATAAAGCCAGAAACACTCGGAGCCATTCTGTCAGTTTCTGGGACAGATTCGGCCATGTTTTTTGAGGCACATCTTTTTTCACTAGAGCTACTCTCCATACAGGTGAGTATGCTCGAATACTGGTTCAGTACCGAGTGCAACTTGGCCCACGTCTGAATTGTTAGTGAGAAAACAGGCTGGGAATGATCCGTCACCCGTCGCGGCTCATCACGAAGCCACTCAGACGGCTGTCAGCGCGGAAGGTAGGCGATGACAGAAACAGCTAAAACAGCAGGCCCGGGCGTCACGGGCGCGTGGAAAGTGACACGGAACTGCGGCTTAAGCCCGGCAGCTTGGTGCACGCGAGCTGCAACAGAAGCACACCGGCGAGGTAAAACGGCGACTTAAAATGCGGCGGTGGATCAAGACCACAGTAGCGGGGCGGCTCAAGGCGCGGCGGGTCGATGCGGGAGTTGCAGGGGCGACGCCGGTGGAGGCAGCAGCTCACAAGCGGGGGCGGCCCGAGTCCTACTCCGGTAGGGGCCGCGGTGGCTCTTGGTGGAAAAAACGAGGCCGACGGTTCAGAGACGGAATCCGACGGGAGCGGCAGCTCACGGCGAGGCAGTGCTGCAGGCAGGGTGGCTTGAAGCGGTGGTAGCGCGTGGAGTAGATCTGAGGCGCGAGCCAGGGCGGCTGTATGCGGAGTGAAGAAGAGGCGCACCTGAGGCGTCAGTGAGTTGGAGAGGTGCCGGTCTAGCAGGGCCACGCGGACGGGCAGCAGTCAGATACGCGCCCGGCAATGGCGGTTCAGAGATGTAAACGGAAGCCGAGATCTAGCCCGTGGCCTCGTCCATGCTTGGTGTTGACTTGTCAAACCGATCAGGTGTTGGAATCCTGTATGTTCCCGCAAGGCAAATCATGCTATTTTTCTTCTTTAATTCTTGACTTAATCTCCTGTAAGATTCCTTGTAGCAATCAGAGTTGACCAAAGAAAACCGATTTGGCTTCACGTGATATGCTAGTCGAGAAGTACACCTGTCTTTGAAACCATTACGCTGTGATGCTTGATGCGATGGAAACAATTTGACCGTCTCGGCAAATCCTAATTATTTTTATCCGTATAGATGGAACTCTTTTTGTACTTGGCCTCTTGCAGCGGTACTCTTGAAATTGATTTAGCTCCGGACCGACGGAGCGCTAGGTCGCACGCGACGGCACACAGATTCAGCCCTAATTTTTTCTTAAACTCAAAGCTCATATATTATCAATCTGAAACTTGAAGTTGATACAGATCATTCCAAAGAGGCTGTTCTTTATCCAGAAAGTGACCAGCTCCTCGATCCCTGGGAGAGATCCCTCCAAGAACTCAAACACCATCGTGCGCAGGCCCACGGTGGGCGCCAACTATCGTGGAATTGTCACGGCAGATGTCCTAGTGTGAGGATTTAATCGTGAGGCCAACGCATCTATGTGGTAGTTTGAGAGGGGTTGAGCGGAATCGAGAGACGCAACACAACACATGGGTTTAGACAGCTTCGGGCCCCGGGAAAATCCATCCAGCAACAACCCTACATGTTGTTTGTAGCTAGGCCTCATTATCATCATAAGGGAGTCACCGTAAACCGTCTCTCCTAGTTATGTCTAGCCTTAAGATTACTTCCTCTCTCCCCTCTCTTGGGGTGCCCTGCCCCTCCTTATATATGTTGAAGGGGCGGTTTACATGACTAGTCCTATTATGATTAAGATTACTCTATTACAAGTGGAGTCCTAGTCTTGCTTCCTTTGTAGGAGAATATTCCTTATGCCTTTCCTCTTAATCCGGCCCATCATAACATGAACCTGTCTTCTGGGCCTTGGGCCTTGTCATCCATCCGAAACACCCGCCGGGTCACCAATTAGTCTTTAGGCTCGTGAGTCGTCACACGAGTGAACCGCCAGACACGTGAGTCGCCAATCCTCTGGTGGGTATCCAATGAAATGCGAAATCCGACCGGGTCATACCGCGGGGTATATCCCCGACAGAACTATTATAACATAAATGCAGTCACATACTGAATATGCCGCGTCGCAGTTTTTTGTTGTCCTTCACGGACTCAGCTAGCTGAGCTCGCACGTCTTTCAGCTCTTCACCCAGTTTGGTGTTTGAATCCTGGAGCTTCTTTTTCTCATGAACAACGTTTGTTAACACACGCTCGCCCGCTGCTAGCAGTTTTTTTGCTCTGTGTTCTTTGCCTTGAGCAGCGTCCAGCTGCTCCCGCAGTTGGTCTAATGATCCAATACAATGATAAGCAACCATATTAGCATTATTAGTATACAATTATGATTTCTCGATGGAGGGAAACATTACAGGGGGATGCCTTCTTGGACTTCTCCAGTTCGGCATTTGCAACAGACAGCTGGCGCTCACACTTTTCTAGTTCCTGAGTTAACATAGTGTTCTTCTCCGTAAGCACCTGGTTGTACGTTGATCCTTAAATCAGTTGTTTCAACTACTTTAAGTCTCGGGGGCTACTGGTATATGGTTATCACAGTCAGACAAAACAAACTTATGTGCACATCTTTTAAATGATGTTTTGTGGCTCTATTAAGCCCATCTCGAGCAGCTCGGATATACGCATCGGCAGAGTTGAAGGCGTTAAATGACTCTTCTGAAAAGCCAGGGTCTTGTAAAATGGCCTTGCGGCGCCGATGATTCATGGCGCTCTCCACTTCCGAGTTGGTGACGGATACATCATCCGAATCCTCCGCTGGAGGACAGTCCGGCGTTACCCCCGCTTCAGCCCTCGTCTTCATGACAGCATTTTTGCAGGAAGTATGACCGGCCGGACCCCCGGATATAGTCCGTGTAACGCCCCGGATACAACTTTCCATATTCGTAACTCCGACTCTTGCCTTTTCTGGAGATGCGATATGAGATTCCCTTCATGGTTGGGTTTTTGTCTTCGTTTTGCATTTTGTTTTATCATGCATTTCATACCATTTCATCTTGTGCATCACATTTGCATTCATGTTCGTCTCATGCATCCGAACCTTTTCCCCGTTGCCCGTTTCGCAATCCGACACTCCCACATGCACCGGCGCACCCCTCTTGTCTCTTTTCGTGAGCGGATGTTAAACGTTCTCGGAATGGACCAAGATTTGCCAAGTGGCCTTGGTACACCATCGGTAGACCGCATGTCAAATTTCGTTCCATTTGGAGTCTGTTTATACTCTAACGGTTAACCGGGTAACCACGAAGGCCTCTTGTGTGTTGCAGCCCAACACCCCTCCAAAATGGCCCAATAACCCATCTAAACCACTCCCATGTCCTCCGTCGTCGGATCACAATCGTGTGGGCGAAAACCGCACCTCATTTGGACACTCCTACCTCCATCTACCTATATAAATGTCTCCCCGTCCAAATTCGCGGTCTAACCCTAGATCCACTCCTCCCTGCGCCACCGGACATATCCGTCCATCATTGGACGCGTCCACCGCTGCCGCCACATCGCCCCGGCCAATCTTGGGGCGCCACGTCTCCTCCGCCGTCGCTCCTAGCCAACCAGAGGCCGCCACCTTACCCCGCCGGCTCCCCTCCATCGTGCCAGGCCCGTGGGGCCCAGCTTCAGCCCGCCTGCCCTGGGTCGCCCCGCCGCCGCGAGCCCGCATCACCTCACACGCTGCTCGCTCGTCTCCGCCGGCCGCCACCGCTGCAGCTTCCCGCCGGCGACCTCCACTGCGCCGCCTCGCGCGCCTCGCTGCCCCGCTCGCCCCCGCACGCCGCCGCCTACGCGTCGCCGCCCGCACGCCGCCTCCTCCTCCACCGCGCGCCACCCGGCTCCCTGCTGCGCCCCGCCGCACGCCCCGCGGCCTCGCCGCCCCATGCCTTTCAGCGTCGCCGCCTGGCCTGCCACCGGCGAGCATCACCACCGCCTCGCCAGGTCACGCCCTCGTTGCCTCCTCCCTCTTCTCGCCCTGCTCACGTCTCTCCCTCATGGACCCCTCTCTCTCTTTCACGTAGGATCTGCCACCGCTCTGCGTGCTCCGGCGACCCTGCGCCATCTCTGGCAAACTCCGGCCAGATTCGCCACCGCATCGTTTTCCATTCAAGCCCGAGGTTGACTTCGTTTTCCTCTCAGTCCCAGTTTTAGCATATTTTGTGTGCATGTTCATGAGGTCGTATCTCCATGCTCGGTGGTCCAAATCATGCATATGATATATCAAAATGTTCACTGAGAGATGATCTTCATTTCATTCCATTGTGGCATGCTTGTTTGAGTTCATCTTGATGCCCTAATCATTGATGCAAGAGTGCTATAAAATGTTTACTGCTGCTCCTTATCAGTTTATGGTGATTTGTCATTTTTTTCACATTTGACGTGTGCATCATATGGGCATGAGCTCAACATGTGTTTTGAACTATGTCATGCCATCTTTACAGTGGAGTTTGTCTTGCATTTGTTTGATCAATGTGGTGACTAGCACAAGCATGCAAACTAGGCTTCGTGATATTGCTATTTTCAAGGACTTAGGATTTTGCCAAGTCTTTTGCCTGTTGTTATTTTGATGCCATGTAAACTTGATGCTACAGTGATATCCATGCTTGTTTTAAGTTACTTCAGTAAGGATGTTCTGAACATATGGTTATGCTCTATCCATCCATGCCCCTGTTTGAAATTATGGTGTGCTGTAGCATGTCTTGTTCTTGCTCCACTTTTGCTATAAAATGTTCCTGGCAGAATGTTAACATGTTAATCAATTTTGCCATGGTTGTTGCTAGTGATCCATGCATCCTATGAACTTGCTCTTGTCTTGGTTAGCTTCACGAACATGCCGTGTTGCTGTTGGTATGCTTGTTTTGTCATGCAATGCTTTATCGTGAGTGGTTTGAGCTCGCAAAGTTGCCTTCATAAGTCTGAAACTGTTAATAAAACTTGTTATGTTTACATGGGTGCCATCATATCTTCTGTTCTTTGTTGGCTCGTGATCAGTAAGGGACTTTTGTTCTATGCTTTTAGTAGATTCATTCCATGCCTTTGTTTGCTACGATATGTTCCTGTAGCATGTTGTTTGCTAGTTCTAAACATGGCTTCCTAATGTTATTTCTGGCATGTTAGTTTTTTTCACCAAGTCTGTGAAGCTGATATGTTTTGCAGTTTTGCCATGCTTGTTTGAACCTGTTCTAGTGTGATTTAGCCATAGCTCGGTGTTCATGTTTTGTCAAGAATCTTGTGTACATCACTACCATATGCTTTGTTGTTATGTTGGAGTGCAGTAGCTTACTTTCTTGTTGCATGCTAAGTAGCATCGTGCTGTTAATTATAGTTTTGCACCATCCTTGTTTTGCTTGCCATTTGCAAACCGTGCATCCGTTTCCGGTGATCTCTAAATCAATTTCAACTGAAATCATATCATCTTTCCAGCGGCACACTTGGTTTGCCAAGTTGATTCCTTGATCATTCTTTCCCTTCCGGAGTACACATATGCATTGCGTATCATATCTTGCATATCATGCCATGTTTTGCATCATGTTGCTTGCGCATTGCATCGTGATTCATTGTTTTTCCATTGCTTGTGTTCTTTCTTTGGGTAGAGCCGGGAGACGAGTACATGGCCGATGAACCTGTTGAGTACATTAACGAGGATCAAGCTTTCGACAACTCTGAGAACTTTGCAGGCAAGATGATCATACCCTCGAAATCACTTCTATCTTTGCTTGCTAGTTGCTCGCTCTATTGCTATGTCGCGCTACGTACCACTTTCTATATCATGCCTCCCATATTGCCATGTCAAGCCTCTAACCCACCTTCCTAACAAAGCGTTGTTTGGCTATGTTACCGCTTTTGCTCAGCCCCTCTTATAGCATTGCTAGTTGCAGGTGAAGACGAAGTTTGTTCCATGTTCGAACATGGATATATTGGGATATCATTATTATATCTTATTTACTTTAATGCATCTATATACTTGTTAAAGGGTGGAAGGCTCGGCCTTATGCCTGGTGTTTTGTTCCACTCTCGCGCCCTAGTTTCCGTCATACCAGTGTTATGTTCCTTGATATTGCGTTCCTTACGCGGTTGGGTGTTATGGAAACCCCTTGACAGTTCACTTTGAATAAAACTCCTCCAGTAAGGCCCAACCTTGGTTTTACCATTTGCCTCACCACCACCTACTTTTCTCTTGGGAGTCGCGCTCCCGAGGGTCATCTTTATTTAACTCCCCCTGGGTCAGTGCTTCTCTAAGTGTTGGTCCGAACCGAGTAGACTGCGGGGCCACCTCAGGGAAACTTGAGGTTTGGTTTTACTCGTAGGATGTCTCATCCGTTGTTTCCCTGAGAACGAGATATGTGCAGCTCCTATCGGGATTGTCGGCACATCGGGCGGCTTTTCTGGTCTTGTTTTACCATTGTCGAAATGTCTTGTAACCGGGATTCCGAGTCTGACCGGGTCTTCCTGGGAGAAGGAATATCCTTCGTTGACCGTGAGATCTTGTGATGGGCTAAGTTGGGACACCCCTGCAGGGTTTGAACTTTCAAAAGCCGTGCCCGTGGTTATGGGCGGATGTGAATTTGTTAATATCCGGTTGTGCAGAAGATGGCACTTAACTTAATTAAAATGAATCAACCGCGTGTGTTGCCGTGATGGTTTCTTCTCGGTGGAGTCTGGGAAGTGAACAGGGTCTTGTGTTATGCTTGAACATAAGTAGTTTGAGGAGCACTTGTTGATCACTTCTAGTTCATGACCGTTGTGTTGCTTCTCTTCTCGCCCTTATTTGCGTAAGTTAGCCACCATATATGCTTAGTGCTTGCTGCAGCTCCACCTCACTACCCTTTCCTACCCATAAGCTTAAATAGTCTTGATCTCGCGGGTGTGAGATTGCTCTCGTGACTCACAGATACTTCCAAACAGTTGCGGGTGCCAATGATGACAGTGCAGGTGACGCAACCCAGCTCAAGTGGGAGCTCGATGAAGATCTTGTTTGCTGTGTTGTTTCGTTTCCTGTTGATCAGTAGTGGAGCCCAGTTGGAACGATCGGGGATTTAGCATTTGGGGTTGTCTTCCTTTATTTTGGTTCCGTAGTCGGACCTTGTTTGTATTCTGGATGATGTATGGATTATTTATGTATTGTGTGAAGTGGCGATTGTAAGCCAAGTCTTTATCCCTTTCTTATTCAGTAAATGGGATGTGTGAAGATTACCTCTCTTTCGACAAGCCTACCATGCGGCTATGCCTCTAAGTCGTGCCCCGACACGTGGGAGATATAGCCGCATTGTGGGTGTTACAAGTTGGTATCAGAGCTCACCCTCGCGGTTAGACGGATGTTTGCGGACAGGTGCGCGGTCATGTTGTCAATGACGTTTTTGACCCGTCGTGGCACACGACATGGCACATGTACCGGACTGGAAGCACATATGTATGTGCCAAGAGGGAACGTTCCTGTGGACCGATGAGGACGTCGGTTCCTCTGAGTGGGGGTGTATGTGATAGCCTGGCTTATTATGGATGATAGACTGCTCATATCAATAAGGAATTCCTTCTTTTCCGGAAGCCCATTCGGACAGAACTCCAAAGTTAAGCGTGGTTAACTTTGAGTAATTTCAGGATGGGTGACCGATCGAGAAGTTGCTCCCGGGTGCGCATGAGTGAGGACAAAGTGCGCAGAAAAGACTAGTATTGATCTGCGGGGCCAGTCTAGATCCCACCAGTAGTAACGACCACCGGCGGGTGTGTCCGGGGCGTTACAGTCCGGCACACCTTTCTCCTGATAAAGGGTAAACGGAAAGGTTACAGTTGGACGTGACTGCCAAGGTGCATACTTGTGAATTCATACATCTTTGATGAAGGCTCAGCCATATCGTTCTTTGCCTTCCTCTTGGAAGGCTTGCCTGGTATGGGGGACGCTCTCTTCAGAGACACTCCTGGGGCAGCATGGCGCGCCGAACGCTTCCCCTTCTAAGCACAGGACAATGCGATGGGTAAGGAGGAATGAGAAAACTCTTTTGGATAAGGTGTCTTTGGATTACTTACATGCGAAGCAGGAAGGAGGCCGGCGATAATGGGTACATATGTACTGTCGTAGCTCATTTGATAAAATACTCCATCTTCAAGCTCCACAAATATGTCCGGATCTTCCTCATATCCGGGGTCCAGATCCTGGTTGCGATTCTCCGGCTGAGGGGCAGGGTCATGGATCCCCTCGACGGCCTTTCTCCATTCCTGTTATGAGTAAGATAAGACGATGCCTGTCAAGAATGATTTAGGGAAAAGAATAAAAGAAGTGGAGCTGAACCTTACCCAGCTGGGAGGATTATACATGGAAAACCCGTCTCTGATTTGGAGACGGGTGAACTCCTCCTACCATTTATAAAGCTCGGCCAGTATTTTGGCCAGGGTGGCAGGAGTCTTTGGGCCCTTTAGGCCATAGCGTGAAGCGTCGTCTTCTCCGTTATACTACCACATGGGCAGCCCTCTGTATTGAGGCGGCTGGACCCCCCACGTTATCGAAATCGCCATCACCTCAGTTACTGACTTACTGACAATTCGGACTGGGCAAGCATCTTAATCTTGCCCAGCAGCAGGCTGATCTCTTCGCTATCCTCTTCCTCGAGGCTCTGAGGATGCCAGCTATGGCGTTTTCTTCAGCGGAGCGTTTGAAAACTCGGGCAGGCCCATGCGAACAGGGTCGGGTAGAGCAATGTCGTCAATGTAGAACCATTCGGACGGCCACTCTTCGGGAGCTTTATTTGGCGTGCCCGGTGATGTGCCACACCTCGGCTCCTCCCACATTGGAAATTGACCCCCCTTGATTGCGAGGGACGAGGCAGAACAGTCTTATCCACAAATCGAAATGGGCCTTGCAACCCAGGAATAGTTCGCATAAAGCGACATAGCCCGCGATGAGCAGAACGGAGGCCGGAGTAAAATTATCTAGCTGGAGGCCATAGTACTCCATAATCCCTTGAAGGAATGGGTGAATTGGGAACCCCACGCCCCTCAGCAGATAGGGGATGAAGCACACTCTTTCTCCTGCAGGCGGATTGGGGAAATCCTTCGCCTGGGTTTTCCATTGAAGGAGGCCGATCCTGCTCGAACAGGGACCAGATCTGCAGGAGGAAGAAGCCCTTGGGTTTGCAGCTTCACTAATTGACTGTGGGGCACGGAACACCTCTCCCACTCGCCCCTCTCTAGGTTGGAACGGGAAGAGGAGTTGGGAATGTTGGCCATGTTGGAATGGTTTTGCCTGGCAGTGCCTGAGGATTTTTCTCCATGTTATGTTGAAAGGATATGAGATCCAATCTCTTTAAATAGACGCTCTTTCTTGCAGGGCTAGGATGATATTTGGAAATACCCTGACTATCCACATTTGCCCGACACGTGGATGATGAAGTCATAAATGCGCAGAAGCCGAGGGGTGCGGCGTTGAATTGAAAGCCGAACACCCTACTTGGAGGATGTCGGAGGAGGAATGTAACACCCACGATGCGGCTATATCTCCCACGTGTCGGAGCATGACTTAGAGGCATAAACGCATTGTAGGCATGTCGCAAGAGGGGTAATCTTTACACATCCCATGTACTGAACAAGAAAGAGATAAAGAGTTGGCTTACAATCGCCACTTCACAAAACATATAAATATAGCATTACATCATCCAGAATACAATCAAGGTCCGACTACGGAACCAAAATAAAGACAACCCCAAATGCATAAGGTCCCCGATCGTCCCAACTGGGCTCCACTACTGATCGTCTGGAAAGGAAACATAGTAACGTCCCGAATCCTCGTCGAACTCCCACTTGAGTTCGGTCGCATCCCCTGGACTGGCATCATCGGCACCTGCATCTGGTTTTGGAAGTAAACTATGAGTCATGGGGACTCAGCAATGTCACACCCTCGCGATCAAGACTATTTAAGCTTATGGGTAGGAAAAGGTAGTGAGGTGGAGCTGCAGCAAGCACTAGCATATATGGTGGCTACCTTACGCAAATGAGAGTGAGAAGAGAAACAAAGCACGGCCGAGAAGCTACAAAGATCAAGAAGTGATCCTAAAACTACTTACGTTCAAGCATAACACGAGACCGTGTTCTCTTCCCGGGCTCCGCCAAAAAGAGACCATCACAGCTACACACGCAGTTGATTCATTTTAATTAAGTTAAGTGGTAGGTTTTCTTCAACCGGATATTAACAAATTCCCATCTGCCCATAACCGCGGGCACGACTTTCGGAAGTTCAAAACCCTGCAGGGGTGTCCCAACTTAGCCCATCATAAGCTCTCACGGTCAACGAAGGATATTCCTTCTTCCAGGAAGACCCGATCAGACTCGGAATCCCGGTTACAAGACATCTCGACAATGGTAAAACAAGACCAGCAAAGCCGCCCGATGTGCCGACAAATCCCGATAGGAGCTGCACATATCTCGTTCTCAGGGCACACCGGATGAACACTACGTACAACTAAAACGAACCCTCAAGTTTCCCCGAGGTGGTGGTGCAAGTGCCTCTGTTTTGGACCAACACTGAGAGGTGCACTGGCCAGGGGGTTTAAAATAAAGATGACCCTTGAGTCCGCGGATCCCAAGGGAAAAAGTCTTAGGTGGCAAATGGTAAAACCAAGGTTGGGCCTTGCTGGAGGAGTTTTATTCGAGGCGAACTGTCAAGGGGTTCCCATTATAACCCAACCGTGTAAGGAACGCAAAATTAAGGAACATAACACCGGTATGATGGAAACTAGGGCGTCAAGAGTGGAACAAAACACCAGGCATAAGGCCGAGCCTTCCACCCTTTACCAAGTATATAGGCGCATTAAAGTAAACAAGATATAATAGTGATATCCCAACAATAAACATGTTCCAACAAGGAACAAACTCCATCTTCACCTGCAACTAGCAACACTATAACAGGGGCTGAGCAAAGCGGTAACATAGCCAAACAACGGTTTGCTAGGACAAGATGGGTTAGAGGTTTGACATGGCAATATGGGAGGCATGATATAGCAAGTGGTAGGTATCGCGGCATAGCAATAGAGCGAGCAACTACTCAACGGGTTCCTCGATCACGAACTCGTCTCCCGGCTCTACCCAAGGCAAGAACACAAGCGAAGGAATACACAATCAACTACAGTGCAAAGCGCAAGCAACATGATGCAAAACATGGCATGATATGCGTGATGTGCTATGCAATGCATTTGCATGTCCCAGAAGGAAAATATTGAACCAGGCCTCAACTTGGCAAACCAAGTGCACCGCTGGAAAGATGAGTTGAATTCGGTTGAAATCGATATAAAGATCACCGAAATCGGATTCACGGTTTGCAAATGGCAAGCAATACAATAATGGCACTATTCTGCGATTAACAGCACGATGCTATCTAAAATGCAACAAGAAACTAAGCTATTGCACTCCAACATAGCAAGAAAGAACATGACATTGATCTACTCAAGATGCTTGACAGAAGATGGAACACTGAGCTACGAGTAATACACACATGAGCGGGTTCAAACAGGCATGGCAAAAGTGCAAAAGATATCAGCTTCACAGATTTAGTGAAAATACTAACATGTCCGGAATTAACATCTGGAAGCAATGTTTAGAGCAAGATATCAACACGCTACAGGAACAGAACATAACAATACAAGGCATGGCATGAATCTACTCAAAGCATATAACAAAAGTCCCTTAATGACCATATGCCGAAAAGGATTAGACGATATGATGGCACCCATGTAAACATAGCAAGTTTCGTTAACAGATTCAGACTTTGCAGAAAACTGGACATGGCATAAACAGAATTACGAAGGCATGTTTGCGAGCTCGATTCACTCAACACAAGGCATTGCATGACAAGCTAAGCATACTACCAGCAAGAAGGCATGTTCATGAAGCTAACCAAAGCAAGAACAAGTTCATATCATGCATGGATCAACTACAACAACCTCGGCAAAATTGATTAACACGTAAACAATCTGCCAGGAACATTTTATAGCAAAAGTACAGCAAGATTGAGTCATGCTAGGGTACTCCATAAATGCAAACAGGGACATGGATGGATAGAGCATAACCATATGTCAAAATCATCCTTACTGAACATGCTCAAAATAAGCATTGATCACTCTGTAGCAACATGAATACATGGCATAAAAATAACATCAGGGAAATGACTTAGTGAAATTCTAAGTCCCTGAAATCAGCAACATCACGAGAGCTACTTTGCATGCATGTTCTGGCCACCACATTGATCACAAAAATACATGGCATACACCTCTGTAAAGATGGCATGGCATAACCCAAAACACATGTAGATCTCAAGTCCATATGCAGCACACAATAATCATGGCAAAAATGACAAATGCTCAAGATCTGTTAAGAAACAGGAACTAACATTTTATAGCACTCTTGCATCAACAATTTTGGCATCAAGATGGATTCAAATAAGCATGGTGCAATGGAACAAAATGAAGAGGACATCCTAACGAACATTTTGATATACTGCACGCACGAAACAGAGCTACAGATGAGGAGTTATGATGCAATGAACATGGCTATAAAATGAGAGGGGAAAAGACTTGGGGAAATTTGACCTCGCACGAAAATCTCAGATCTAGGGTTACTGTAGCACTGTGCGTGAACCGAGGATGAACTGAGGTCTCACCGGAGTTGGACGGGGTGACGGTGGCCGGAGCTTGCCGGATCCGCTCGCCGGATCGGGGCCGCGGTGGAAGAGTTGGGCGGTGGCGAGCTCAACGATGTCGTCGGCGAGGCGGGCCGAGCGCGCGGCCGGGTGGTGAGGCGGGCCGAGCGGCAAAGGGCGGCGCCGGCAAAGTGCAGTGCAGCGGTGCGGTGGCCGGAGCGGCGTACACGGGCGGCGCGAGGAGGCGGCGGCGGTGCGCGGGCTCGCACAGGCCGGATCCGGGCCCCGTGGGCCGCGCGGTGGTGGGAGGCGGTGGCGACAAGTGGCGGCTCACGATTGGGAGAGGGAGGCGGCGGCGGACCTGTCCGGCGCCGGCGGACGCGTCCGGTGGCGGCGGGAGGAGCTAGACTAGGGTTTCGCCCGAATTTCGGAGAGGGAGGTCTTTTTTAGGTAGAGGGAGCTAGGAGAGTCCAAATGGAGTGCGGTTTCCGGCCACGCTATCGTGAGCGAACGACCGAGAGGATGGAGGGGGTTTGGATGGGTTTTGGGGGCACTTCGGAGGGGTGTTGGGCTGCAACACACACGGGGCCTTTACGGTTCCTCGGTTAACCGTTGGAGTATCAAACGAACTCCAAATGGCATGAAACTTGACAGGCGGTCTACCGGTGGTGTACCAAGGCCTCTTGGCAAATCTCGGTCCATTCCGAGAAAGTTTAACACCCGCACACGAAAAGAGGCAAAAGGGGGCGCCGGAGGACATAGGAGTGTCAGATCGCAAAACGGACAACAGGGAAAATGGTCGGATGCATGAGACAAACACGTATGCGAATGAGATGCACATGATGACATGATATGCAATGCATTACATGGACAAAATGCAAAAATGAAGACAAAACCCAACCACGAGGGAATATCATAACTTAGAGCCGAAAATGGCAAGAGTTGGAATACAATTATGGCAAGTTACATCCGGGGCGTTACAACACTCCACCACTACGAAAGGATCTCGTCCCGAGATCTAGGACTGAAAGAACTCTGGATATTCCAAACGGAGGTGGTCCGTGTGTTCTCAGGTGGCTTCTCGGTCGGAATGGTGTGACCACTTCACTTTCAGAAATTTGATAGACTCGTTGGGAGTCTTGTGCTCAGTTTCTTCAAGAATAGCAACGGGATGCTCATGATAAGACAGGTCTTCTTGGAGATCAATCTCTTCGAAGTTTATGGTGCGGTCAGGAGTCTTGAAACACTTGCAAAGGTGAGACACGTGAAACACGTCATGCACATTTGCAAAGTTGGACGGAAGCTCAAGTTGATAGGCGAGATCGCCTCTTTTGCCAATGATCTTGAAAGGACCTGCGTATCTAGGGGCAAGCTTCCCTTTGATACTAAAGCGATGAGTACCTTTCATTGGAGAGACGCAGAGGTAGACATGGTCTCCGATCTTGAAAGCCAAGTCACGATGCTTGCTATCATAGTAAATCTTCTGGCGTGATTGTGCGGCTTTGAGATTTTCACGAATGACTTTGCACATTTCTTCAGCCTCTATGATCAAGTCGTTGCTAAGAAGTTGGCGTTCACCAGTCTCTGACAAGTTAAGAGGAGTACGACAGTTTCTGCCATAGAGAATCTTGAATGGGGCCTTGCCCGAACTCGCTTGGAAGCTATTGTTGTAGGAGAACTCGGCATATGGAAGACAATCTTCCCACTTCATACCGAAAGAAATGACACAAGCCCTGAGCATATCTTCAAGAATTTGATTTACTTACTTGACTTGGCCACTAGTTTGAGGATGAAAGGCTATGCTGAAGCGAATGTTGGTGCCCATGGCCTTCTGAAAGGAGTCCCAGAACTTAGAGGTAAAGATGCTTCCACGATATGAAGATATCAACTGCGGAATGCCATGCAAGGAGACAATCCTGGAGGTATATAGCTCTGCCAATTGAGCTGCTGTGATAGATTCTTTGATAGGAAGAAAATGAGCCACTTTAGTAAGCTTGTCGATGACAACAAAGATAGCATCATTGCCACGCTTGGACTTGGGAAATCCAGTCACGAAGTCCATCTCAATATGGTCAAACTTCCATTCTGGAATGGCAAGAGGTTGGAGGAGACCAGCTGGCCGTTGGTGTTCTGCTTTCACTCTTCTGCAGACATCACATTCATTCACGAACTGAGCAATCTCGCGCTTCATTTGAGTCCACCAATACGACTGCTTGAGGTCATGGTACATCTTTGTACTTCTAGGGTGAATGGATAGGAGTGAATTGTGAGACTCGTTCATAATGACTTTACGAAGGTCACCTTTAGGAACAACAATTCGATCGTCGAAGAAAAGAGTATCTTTGTCATCAAGGCGATAACACTTGTACTTGGGTTGGCTCTTGGCAATCCCATTCTTCACCTTCTTCACCATTGCATCAAGAAGTTGAGCCTCACGAATCTGATCTTCCGGAGTAGGAGAGACTTGGAGCTTGGCAAGGAATCCTTGAGGAACAACATGGAGATTAAGTTTGCGGAAAGCTTCACAAAGACCCGGTTGGAAGGGCTTGAGAATCAAACTGTTGTAGTAAGCCTTCCTGCTCAACGCGTCTGCAATGACATTGGCCTTGCCTGGAGTATATTCAATACTCGGATTATACACATGAATCATTTTGACCCAACGAGTCTACCTGAGGTTGAGGTTGGGTTGAGTGAAGATGTACTTGAGGCTCTTATGATCAGTGAAGATGTCCACTTTCCTTCCCAACAAGAGATGTCTCCATGTTAAAAGAGCATGGAAAACTGCCGCCAACTCGAGGTCATGAGTGGGGTAGTTCTTTTCGTTGGGCTTCAACTGGCGAGAGGTATATGCCACAACTTTCTTCTCTTGCGTTAACACAACACCGAGACCTTGCAGGGAGGCATCACAGAAAACTTCGAATGGTTTGGATTCATTAGGAGGAGTCAGAACTGGAGCTGTGACTAACTTCTCTTTCAGGGTGTCGAAAGTGATGTCACATTCAGGCGTCCGTACATACTTCACATGCTTCTGGAGGAGGTTGGAAAGTGGCTTTGCAATCTTAGAGAAATTCTCAACGAATCCTCAACAATAGCTTGCAAGCCCAAGGAAACTGCGGAGCTGCTTCACATTCTGAGGCGGTTCCCAATTCACAATTGCAGACACGTTCTCAGGATTCACAGCTATGCCCTTGGCTGAGATGATATGCCTAAGGTAGAGAACCTCACCGAGCCAAAAGTCGCACTTTGAAAACTTTTCATAGAACTGATGTTCTCTGAGTTTGTCGAGAACCAATCTCAGATGCTTGGCATGATCCTCCTTGTTCTTGGAAAAGACCAAAATATCATCGAGATACACCAAGACGAAATCATTTGTGTAGGGGTTGAAGATGAAGTTCATCATGTGAGAGAATGTTGGAGGAGCGTTGACAAGGCCGAAAGACATGACAGTGTATTCATAGGAACCATAGCTTGTTCTGAATGTTGTCTTGGGGATATCTTGTTCACGAATGCGAATCTGATGATAGCCCATACGGAGGTCAAGCTTGGAGAATACTTGAGCACCCTTGAGTTGTTCGAAAACCTCATTGATGTTGGGAAGTGGGTACTTGTTCTTTATGGTCATCTTGTTCAATGGACGGTAGTCGACACAAAGTCGGCCCGTGCCATCTTTCTTCTTGACAAAAAGAACACCACAACCCCATGGAGAAGAACTTGGTCGGATCAGACCCATACGCTCTTGTATATCGAGTTGTTTCTTCAGCTCCTTCAACTCTTCTGGTCCAAGCTTGTAAGGATGTTTGCAAGCAGGTTCCATGCCTGGCTCAAGATCGATGACGAATTCAACTGGCCGATGAGGAGGCATTCCTGGAAGCTCTTCTGGAAAAACGTCTTGATATTCACAAATGACTGGAATCTGAGAGATGGCATTCAACTCGCCCTTCTCATTGAGAGAAAACAGTCGAATGGTATCATCACGAGTGGCATAGATGATCACATCCTCAGACGAGTGTGTCAATTGAATCTGTCTGGCAGCACAATCAAGCTGAGCCTTGTGCTTAGAAAGCCAGTCCATGCCGAGAATTAGATCAATATCCGAGTCACCAAGAACAATAGGAGAAGACAGAAACTTATAGTCGCCCATCTTGACAGACACATCCAGAACGCAATTGTTAGATGTCATTTGCTTGCCCGGGGACAGAATCTTCAACGAGAAAGGAATATTTTCGGTCACAAACTCATGCTTGGCAACAAAAGGTCTTGAAATGAAAGAAAGCGAAGCACCAGTGTCAAAAAGAACTTTTGCAGGAATATCTTTAACAGGAAGATTACCCATGATCACTTCTAAAGAGTCCTCTGCCTGAGCTGAGTTCATCATGTTGACCTTAGCATGCTTGGGATTATGCTTGACCACTGCATTGCTGGCAGATCTCACAGGAGGAGGAGGCGGAAGGCGCCTCTGGTTGAAGCATTTGTTCGCATATTGCCCTTTCTGCTGACACCTGTTGCACGTAACCTCTGAGAGCGGACGGTGATACGGAGCACTTGACCTTGGAGCATGAGACGAAGCTTTGTTCTAATAGCCTGGGTTGGGTGGGTGGGAAGATCCATTGCCACCTTTACTTTTTTGCTGATAAGGCTGACGGAACGAAGGAGGGGGAGGCAACCAGAACTTTTGCTGCTTAGCTGCCACTTGAGTGGAAGAAGAAGAAGGAGTTGCATCCCTGACTCTCTTCTTAGATGCATCGCACTTGAGCTGACGGCCTCTTGCTTTAGTGCCATGTTGTAGAAATCATCATACTTGGTCGGCTCAAAAAGCATGAGAGCTAGTTGCAGATCTTCTCTGAGGCCACCTCTGAATTGATAAATCATGCTCTTCTCATCAGGGACGTCTTGTTTAGCGAAGCGAGCGAGCCTCTGAAACATGATCTTGTATTGGTTAATAGACATACTGCCTTGCTTCAGGTTGCGGAACTCCTCACGCTTACTCTCATCAACACTTTGAGGAATGTGGTGAGCTTTGAAGTCTTGGCGGAAATCATCCTAGGTAATCACACGACCTCCTTTGGAATCTTTGTATTGTTGATACCACTCAGCAGCTTGGTCTTTGAGTTGGAACGAAGCAAACTTGACAAAGTCCTCAGGCCTGACATTGCTATACTCAAAATGTTTGCAGATATCCACGAGCCAATCATCCGTGTTTGTGGCCTCGACACAGTTACTGAAAGACTTCGGCTGGTTTGCGAGGAACTGGTTGAGGGTAGCAAACTGAGCTTGATTGTTGCCATGGCCTTGATTTCCTTGGTTGCGCTCTTGCAAGAGTTGCATAAGCATCTGCGTGTTGGTGTTGGTAGCGGCCATGACAGCTTGCCATGCCTCCGGAGGTGGAGGTGGTGGCGGTGGTTCCGGATTCTGATGCATTGGAGGTGCCATCCTGAAGAGGTTGACATCTGTTAGCATCTTGACAGACCTATATTCAAGATGAATCAATGGATCGAAATTGCAACATGTAGCCTTAGAATTCAAACAAGAATGAACGAATGAATTCCAAAGTAAATCATCACACTTCCATAAATTGAGAAGCCACTTGGATAAAGGTAGAAGAATAAAATCAACAAGGTACGGATATGAAGAAATAATTGGTAAGGATTACCCAATCACGAACCAAATATTTGCAGAAGAAATACTAGAGCTACATGAATTCCCACCTATGAAACTCCCGAAACTTTCTGGCTATGCAATTAGGTGTTGGGATACAAGGGAAGCATAATATCTCACCCAAAACTAGCAAATCCTACATCCAGCTGTATCCATCCTTCAACACATAACCAAGAAACCTTCGGAAATCATTTACCTCAACCTTCGAAAAGCATCCGTTATATGAGTTATGGCAATACTCCCGAACTCCCGCCCTAGTATTGGGTGGAGTCAGGATTATCTCACCAACAACTGCATAAAGGAGATTTTCGATGTCGGCGAACTCAGGTATTCCAGAACTGCAACGATAAAATTGTGGCGACAACACCTCGGAGCTCAACTCCATGGGACACTGCCACGACCCCTAAATGTCAGGAGGCACCAAGCACAATGTTCTCGTCACAAAACCATCGCAACAATTCCAAGATACCTGTGTGATCCTAAAAAAAATCATGAAATTTGAGGAGAGAAGAGTCAAAACTCTACGTCAGGAAACCTCACCAGAGCGACGAAGGGACTGAGGAGTAAAAAGAATCCTACTCTCCGATATATATAATCCTAAAAGACTCAAAACATTTTTCTAGACTCAACAACGCCAGCGATTCGACCAAGCAGGGGTGTTGGGGATATAGTTATCAGTTATGACCTGCCTAGGAGGGGCCGGGTCAGCCCCAATGGCGGATTACACAAGAAGCCCAGTAAACATTAAGATGATACTTTATCAAATCTTATAGAAGGCCCAAAGTCCTAGAGGCGGCTTAATGCCCAATATTGCAAACCGCAGTATATAAGGAAAGACATGTAAAGAAAGGCATGTAAAGGGAGTCACCGAGCCGGACACGATTATGAGCCGGCCGGGACTCTGTAGGCCACCAGGCGTCACCCGTGTATATAAGGGGACGACCCGGTGGTGGCTTAGGGCAAGAAACAGGAAATCGATAACCAAGCCAGCGAGTTAAGCCTCTTGGTGATCGACCCCAGCAATACCAACACAACTAGACGTAGGCTTTTACCTTCATCGTAAGGGGCCGAACTAGTATAAAACCTCTTGTGTCCTTTGTCCCGATCAACCCCTTTAAGCTTCCTAGTTGCGATGGCCCTACGACTAAGTCCTTTTGCTAGGACATCTGTCGTGACAATTCCACGACAGTTGGCACCCACCGTGGGGCCGGCGCACGGTGGATTTGAGTTCTTGAAGGGCAACTTCGAAGGGCTCAAGGGATACGCTGTGGGGCGGATGACCAAGAGTCGTCGTGGCAAGCTCTACATCGACGACGAAGGCTGGGGCCCCAAGGCCGGCTCAATTGAGTACGGGTACCGGGTCCCCTTCGGCGGAATTCACGTCTTCATCGATCGGATCGGCGAGTCAGGCCCTGAGCCGGACGTCCACACCAACCCCATCGAAACGGCTCGGCGCGCGAGGACCTCCCGTGTTCAATCTGTCGTGAAGCATGCCTTCGTAGGCTGCGTCCACGGTGGTGAATACTCTGAAAGATCGATGGAGGGCGGTGAGACGGCCGTCTGTTCTGACACTGCATCATCAACGGGCGAGACGGACTCTTTGTACCAGCTTCAGGATGGCATGCTCGGGGGCTGTTCCGATGGCAGCAGTATTTCGGACCCCCTTGAGCCGCCGAATTGGGCCGGAGTCTTCATGGCAGGGACACAGCCCGGGCAGAACTCCACAGCAGCAGCGGCAACAGCTACCAGGTCGGCTGCAGCCGGGTCAGGAGACCCCGCGCGCCCCCGGCTCAGATTCTAATGGACCTCATGGATAAAATGACGACTCTGTTGACTACCATGGTAGAGCCGGCGGATAAAGCCCAGCATGACGCAGAGGTGGCACGCGTACGTGAAGAGGTGGTGCAAGCTAAAGAAAATCAAGCGGAGACCTTCCGGCTCTCGGTGGATCTGAACGCATTAAATGAGTTCATGAGGAGAAGGCATCAGAAAACTCAGTCACGTCTACCTCTGATGCTCGATCCTAGGAACCGTTTTCATACACCCGGAGCTGGGGGAAGCAACCCACCGGAGGCAAATCGGATCACGACACCCAGCGCGCCGGTCCAACCGCGTGCCATGGAACCACCTCGTGTAGTTACCGCTCCACCTCATTACGTACCAACGCCGCCGGGTCACTTCTCCAATCCCTTGGAAAACCTCATTGCAGCGCCGGCTTGTTTGGCGGCTCTCCCGATGGAAGGTGACTCACCGGCGGTAGTCGAAACGCGAAGGGTGAGAGAACTTCAAACAACTCTGGCACAGCAGGATGCATACTCCTATAGTCGAGACATGATCCATTCAACTCCTCGCCCGAGCCGGAGCCCAATCTACAGTAGGCACATGGATTCAGCTGACATGCCAAGCAATGCTCAACGCCGCAACCGACTGCACAGGTATGAGCCAGTGTAGGCTGGAGCCATTAACTTGGCGGATCAGGAGAGGATCCGACAAGAGTAGGAGCGAGCGGTTCAACTAGCAGCACAGCGGGCGGCTCATCAGACCTTTCCGGCTTATCCAGCAACCTCAGTTGAGGCAGGGGTGGCCACAAGAACCGGAGGTGTCCCTTGCCTGGTGCCGGCCATACGTAATGAGCATTTGCCAAAAGACTTCAAGGGGCCCCGTAAGGTGCCTAATTACACAGCCGACTTACAGCCTGGGGCTTGGATTCAGAGTTATGAGATGGTTATGGAGTTTTTGGAGGTCAGCGACGCGGCAATGGCCAAGTATTACACTGCGATGTTGGATGGAACAGCTTGTACTTGGTTGAAGGGGTTGCCACCCAATTCTATCGGCTCATGGGCGGAGTTGAAGGCCCGGTTCATCCAGAACTTCAAAGACACGTGTAAGCATCCTATGTCGATTGTGGACCTGACTAATTGTAAGCAAGAGGACGGTGAGTCTACAACCCATTGGGTGCGCCAGGTCAAGGAGATAATACATTCGTTTGATAAGATGGATGTCGGCTCAGCAGTCTTGATGTTGGAGAAAAATTGCCGTTTTGAACCTCTGAAGTAGAAGTTGGGGCGGCTCAAGCATGACTGCAATGACATGGGCCAGCTGATGGCGGCTCTCGTCAAGTATGCTGATTCTGATAGTACCAAAGACCCGGTGTCTGACGAAGAAAAGACAGCGAAGGGAAAGAATAACGGCAACGGCAAGGGTCACCAGCATAACCCGGCAAATCAAGGAGGTAATAAACGTAAGGTTGATGAGTTTTTCGCTAACACCAATGCGCAGGGCGGAAATCAATGGCGCAAGGGCACGCAACCCCCTCGTTCGGGCGGGTCAGGTCCCACCCTTGAGCAACTATTGAGTGAGCCTTGTCCAAGGCACGGCACCCGGGAGAAGCCAGCCACCCACCTGTGGAAAGATTGTACAATCATGAAGGCGTTTAAAAATTCAAACGCGTTTGATGGAGGTCATGGCCCAAGTGGCGGTTCAGGTGGAGGCGGTTGCCATGGCCCAGGCGCCGGTTCAGGTGGAGGAGGATTTCACGGTCAGGGCCATCCTGGTAACCTAGGAGGATATAATCCACAACCCGGCCAAGGTAATCAGCAGCAACTGTACGGATATCAAAGCAACCCAAAATAGCTGAATAGTGGGCAATACCATGTGTTCACCACTAGTTTATGTAAGAGGGACCAGAAGCTTCACAAGAGGGTCGTCAATGTCGTTGAGCCGGTGATTCCACGTTACTTACGTTGGCTAGAGCAGCCTATTGTGTGGAGCAGAGAGGATCACCCACCCAGGGTTGATAATCCGGGTCACTTGGCCTTGGTAGTGGTGCCTCAGGTTGGTGGATATAAATTCACTAAGGTTCTCATGGATGGAGGCAGCATCATCAACATCCTCTACTATGAGACGTTCCGCCGGATGGGGTTGACTGATAAGAGTCTTAAACAATCCAACACTGTTTTTCACGGTGTGGTACCTGGCAAGTCGGCATACCCAGTTGGTAAGATTGAAATGGAAGTAGCCTTTGGAGATGAGTATGACTCCAGAGCAAAAAAATTAACCTTTGAGGTTGTTAAGATCAAAAGACCATATCATGCTCTGTTTGGACGGCCGGCTTATGCCAAGTACATGGCTCGACCGTGTTATGTATATTTGCAGCTCAAGATGCTGGGTTATAAGGGCACCATTACAGTACATGGGAGCCGGAAAATAGCCTTGGAGTGTGAAGAAGGTGATGTTGCCTATGCTGAGTCTGTTTGTGCAATAGAGGAGTTACAGTTTTACAAGGATCACGTTGACCCGGCAAACATGACGTCGTTAAAGAAACCAACAACCGAGCATGAGCCGGAGTTGAAGTTCAAATCAGCTGATGACACCAAGATGGTTGACTATGTGCCTGGCGACTCATCCAAGTAGTTCATCATCAGTGCAAACTTGGATCCAAAATAGGAAAGCACGCTCATCGAGTTCATCCGTAAGAACCGGGACATTTTTGCATGGAAACCTTCCGACATGCCGGGTGTCCCGAGGGAACTCGCTGAGCACACTCTCAATATTGATCCAAAGTTTAAACCTGTTAGACAGTTTCTCCAACGGTTCAATGAAGAAAGGCGCAAGGCCATTGGAGAAGAGGTGGCCCCGCTCTTGGCGGCCAGGTTCATTGTAGAAGTTTTTCACCCAGAGTGGTTAGCCAACCTGGTGCTTGTACTAAAAAAGAATGGCACCTGGCATATGTGTGTGGATTACACCGATTTAAACAAGGCTTGTCCGGCTGACCCTTTTCCCCTCCCCCGTATTGATCAGATCATCGATGCTACGGCGGGTTGCGCATGTTTGAATTTCTTGGAAGCTTATTCAGGTTATCATCAGATCAAGATGGCAGTCGAAGATCAGGAGAAGACGGCTTTTATCACTCCTTTCGGAGCTTTCTGCTATGTGTCTATGCCTTTTGGGCTTAAGAGTGCCCAGGCGACTTACCAACGGTGTGTGCAGAATTGTCTTCATGATCATATTGGGCGTAATGTTCATGCTTATGTGGATGATATAGTGGTAAAATCCAGGAAAGAGGAACCTTGGTCGCAGATCTGAAAGAGACCTACGATAATCTCCGGATCTACAAAATGATGCTTAACCCGGCTAAGTGTGTTTTTGGAGTCCCAGCCAGCAAGCTCTTGGGTTTTTTGGTGTCCAACAGAGGTATTGAAGCTAACCCGGAGAAAATCAAGGCAATTACATCCCTGGCCAAACCAACATGCATCAATGACGTTCAACGGCTGGCGGGCCGTGGTGCTGCTTTGAGCCGGTTCATAAGCCGGTTAGGGGAGAAGGCGACGCCTTTGTATCAGATGATGAAGAAAACAGATGATTTTGTTTGGAGCGATGCTGCAAACTCTGCTTTTGAAGATCTGAAGACACAGTTTGCTGAGCCGCCAGTCCTTGCTGCTACAGTTGAGAAAGAGCTGCTGTTGTTGTATGTAGCTGCCAACTCACGAGCTGTTAGTGTGGCGATTGTGGTAGAGCGGAAGGAGGTTGGCAAGGAGCATCCGGTTCAACAGCCGGTTTACTATGTCAGTGAGGTGTTAATTGAATCCAAACAACGATATCCACATTGGCAGAATCTCGTATATGGGGTGTTCATGGCGAGCCGGAAGCTTAAACATTATTTTCAGGGTCACCCGATCACTGTGGTTACCTCTGCTCCTTCCGTAGACATCATTCAAAACAGAGAAGCCACTGGACGAGTCGCCAAGTGGGCCATTGAGCTTGGGTCTCATGGGTTGAAGTATGTACCACGCATTACGATCAAGTCTCAAGCACTGGTTGATTTTATTAATGACTGGACAGAGATGCAGATGCCGGAAGACAAACCAGACAACACATATTTGACTATTCACTTTGATGGGTCCAGACAACTGGAAGGCTCGGGGGCTAGAGTTGTTTTAACCTCCCCTCGAGGTGATAAATTTTGTTATGTGTTGCGGCTGATCTTTCCGTGTACTAACAACGAGGCGGAATATGAAGCTTTGCTCCATGGTCTTTGAGTGGCCAAAGAGATGAGCCTGAGCCTGGTCCGGTGTCTTGGCGACTCAGATTTAGTGGCTCAACAAGTCTCATGTAAGTGGGATTCCAAACATCCTCTCATGGTGGCTTATCGCAGGGAAGTTGATGCTGTTGCAGGGCATTTCAAAGGTTATCACGTGGAGCACATTGACCGTAGGAAGAACGAAGCGGCTGATGCTTTAAGCCGGTTGGGGTCTCAGCGTAAGCCGATGCCACCGAACACCTTTTGGATGTTTTGCATAACCCGTCTGTCAAGTTACCCACGAAAGAAGATCTAGCCGTTCCTGACCCAGAGGCGTAGTTGGTGGTGGCTCTTCATGTCATCCCAGATTGGACAGTGCCATTCTTGGCTTACATGACCTGGGGAGAGTTGCCAGCGGATGAGACCCTGGCTCGACAGATAACCCGGCAGTCTAAGTCAATGACGATCTCTGATGGAGAACTATACCATCGCAGCGTCTCTGGAGCGTTTTAGTGGTGTGTTTCCCCTGAAGAAGGCCAAGAAATACTTCGTGAGATCCATGATGGCGATTGTGGTCATCACGCCGGGTCAAAATCTCTGGTTGCCAAGGCTTTTTGTCACGGTTTTTACTGGTTGACGGGTCACGCTGATGTAGAGGATCTGGTCAGCCGATGTGATGGATGTCAAAAGTTCGCACTACGAGCACATGTGCCAGCTCAAGGGCTCCGGATGATTCCAATCACTTGGCCGTTTGCGGTCTGGGGGCTTGACATGGTGGGACCTTTCAAAAGGTTTAAGGATAAAAAGACACATCTTTTAGTAGCAGTTGATAAATTCAAAAAGTGGGTTGTGGCAGAGCCGGTGAGTAAGTGTGATGCGGCCATGACAGTTCAGTTCATGAAAAAGGTGATCTTCCATTTTGGTTTTCCACACAGCATTATCACTGACAATGGCACTAATTTATCCCAAGGGGCTATGGAGGAGTTTTGTCAACGCGAGCATGTTCGGCTTGATGTTTCTTCCATAGCTCATCCTCAATCTAATGGTCAAGCTGAGAGAGAAAATCAGGAGATTTTAAAAGGTCTCAAGCCCTGGCTTATGGTTCCCTTACAGCGAATGCCGGGTTGTTGGGTAGAGGAATTACCCTCGGTGTTGTGGAGTATCAACACCACACCTAACAGGTCTACAGGTTACACACCTTTCTTCATGGTGTATGGAGCAGAAGCAGTGTTGCCTAGTGCATCCGTCATGACTCGCCCCGTGTGGCGGCTTATGTTGAAGCTAATAATGAACAAGCCAGATAGGATGCACTCGACTTGTTAGATGAAGAAAGAGATTTAGCAGCGGCTCGACCAGCAATTTATCAACATGACCTGCGCCATTATCACAGCCGCCGGGTTAAGTCCAGGACTTTTCAGGAAGGCGACCTGGTGCTCCGGCTCATCCAGGATCTGTCAGATGCACACAAGTTATCCCCACCTTGGGAAGGACCCTTTGTGGTCAGCAAGAACTTAAACAACGGGTCATATTACATCATTGACGTTCGAGAGCACAAAGACTCACGTAAGTCGGAGGAGGAGAGCCGCCGGCCGTGGAACATTGCTCAACTTCGTCCATACTACACCTGAGCCACCGGCTCTCATCATGTACATACTTTAACATTGTATATACCATGATAAGTAATAAAGCAGGACCATCGGTCTCTTTTCTTTTCAAAGATTACACATCTTTGTTATTTCTTATTTTCAAATGACTATTAAGGAGCTGATCATATTTGAATCAAGTCTAACATTTTTTTCCGTCTTATGATCGTATTCGAATCTAGCTGCAACTATCATGGTCACTTGGGGGCTTCTTGTTCAAACATAGGTCGTATTCGAACCAAAGAGAACATAGCTGTCGTAACCCTCTTGATCGGCTCAAGGCCAAACTCACTAGGGGGCTTGTTGATCTTATCAGAATCATAGCTTAACCCCTTTTGGGTCCGACTTGGATCGTATTCGAATCAGGGTCGTTAAAAACTTCTCAAGGTCATATGGGGGCTTCCTGTTGAAACATAGGTCGTATTCGAACCAAAGAGAACATAGCTGTCGGTACCCTCTTGATCGGCGCAACGCCAAAGCCACTGGCGGCTATCTGGTTGTATTCGAACCTTAGCTTAACCCCTTTGGTCTGGTTTACTGATCGTATTCGAATCAGAAACCCCCAACCTTTAAATACAAGGTTAAATCATACTTGTTGCCTGTTATTTGCTTTTTACTTTTTTTGTTGTTGTCTCAATTTCACAAATAATTAGCATGATCTTCTTCGCCGGCTGGACTATTTGACAACAAAGCCACCAAGGTATGATGATCATTAAGTATTCAGAAGCATTGACTTCTCAAAAAGATTGAGTTATCAACTTCATTACCCGGCTTATTTAAACCAGTGGTCTAAGGATCAAAGGTACAAGTATGGCTATTGTTTATACGCAATTGCCTGCTGCATTAACCAAAGGGTTAGTTTCATCCTTGTTCTCTTTTAGTATCTATTTCTGTTTTCTATTATGGTAAACATATTGGCTATAAGCCGGGTGTTTTAACCCGTTCGGTACTAAGCCGCCAAGCCAGGTTTTTCTCTTGTATTTACAGGAATAGAGCTGAAGTGTTACAGGGACAACCATAAATATGATGCATATATTGACATCAGGAAACACAGAATCACATACAAGTGTTTTATGCGCGATGGTATAAGCAAAGCATGCAGTGTTTTCATAGCTAAACTATTACAAGGCTTTTACAAGCCCATGAAGATGGTTATTGCTCATCCCTCGCCGGTTCACCGCCCTCTGTTGACTGGAAGCTGGGTTTTAACCAGTCAAAACCATTCACGGCGACAAATTCTGCTTCTTCGTCAATCAGGCCGACCGGGTCAATTTCCGGGGCAAATGCATTTTCACGAACATGCGGGATTAAATCTGTCACCTTGTATGAGGGAGTTTCCATCTTCTTATTTTCAACATCAAAACCCGGCTGATACTTGTCGATGTTTGTTTCATCTCCAAGAATAGTCGCCTGAGGTCGGACTCCGCGCACGCAAGCCATGAAGTCATCTTGCTCAAAGGGAGATATGTCTTCCTTCACGGTAGGATATCCTCTGGCCACGTCTGCCGAGTCTAGATCTGGCACCCAAGCCTTGGAGCGGCCCAGGGCAGTCAAAGCTCCGGCCCTCGCACAGGAGCACTTCACTTCTTGAAACCTGGCGGGTAGGATTGACAGTTTCTTTAAGACGTCGTTGAGCCAGTTGGGTCCTTGATTGGCAGGAGAGATGGCTGCAACTGCCCGTTGTGTGCCAATATACAGTTGCTCCACTAAGGTATACACTGCTTTTAGTTTAATCACATGATCTTGGCTCAGATTCTTGCTTCGTGGGCCTGCACATATTTTATAAACAAAGTAAGCTGGCGGCTTATATTCCAGATCAGTAAAAAGTACACAAGATCTAAGATAGACGGCTTACCACAGATGGCGGCCACCATTTGAGACACACGGCCCTTTAAACCGTTCAGCTCTGTTGAAACCTCTTCAAGGGCTGCTTCAGCCTTCTCGGCGCGTTGTGTCAGAAGCGTTTTTCCTCTGCCCAGGTTTTCTTCTTGGCAGTGAAGCTGGTCTTTAAATTTTCCGTCTCAGAGAGACTTATTTGCAATTTGGAGTTAGCAAACTTGATTTCTGCCTCCTGACCTGCTAGCCGGGTCTTCGCATCAGTCAATTGCGTGTTCAGTTCAGATAAGGCATTCTGCAAAAAACGTACTCAGATGAGTCAAGATTTCGCTTAAAGTTCAAAAATCAAGATTCAAGTCTCAAGTACTTTACAAAAAACCACTTGACACTTGGGAGCTAATGTATGCCAAAACAATTTCTTATGACTCTAAAGACATACTTTAAGTCCCAAGTACTTTACAAAGTAACAACACTTGGCACTTGGGGCTAATGTATGCTATCCAGCAAGTTTCTCAAGGTTAAGACGGATTATGAAGTTCTCTGAATACGGTAAAATTCAATTTAAAGTACCGGCTCATTTATGATCAAAATGAACCGGCCCTTGGGTACTACAGATGAAGCTTTGTTCAATTTTATTGAACTGAAGAAATGTTTCAAAGGTAAGCGTCTTGGCCTATATTATAAAGTCTGCAGATCATTTCAGTTCTCTCATATTCTGAAGACTTGGGGGCTGGCGGAATATAGATAAGCCAGAAGAACCTAACTTGTATTTCAGCGCAACTGTTTGACCATTTCGATCTCTGAGTCGCGACTAGAGTGCACATGACTGAGATAGCCGGATAAAATATCATTGGCATTCAGATGATCATAATGTGCAACATCAAAGCGCACTTTCTGTCTCTCCAATGCCTCTTGTTTCGCCGTGTGGCGAGCCAACACGGTAGGATTCCCCGGCTCAATAAAGCGGCTCCCAGTGATCAAAACGTCTTGCGCAGACGGTGATGGCGGGTTGGCTGAACTTGATGGTCCAGTTGCGGAAGGATTCACGGTGGTGTCATCAAACGACGGCTCAGGAGGATTTGCTTCTGCATTGACAGGTGGGTCTTCTGGAGTTTCCATTGATGGAGGAGAAGGTGGCCTTGCCGGTTCAGGAGCAAGGACTGGCGGGTCTTCCACCGGTTTGGTCACCTTGGCCTTCTTAGACTTAGCTTGGCCACTAAGTGAAAGATTATAGGACTGTCAGTATAAAGAGACAATTTGAAAAACACGGAAGACAAAGGATTTTTTCTTACCTAGGGGCAGTCTTGAAGGCCGGAAACTGGGTTTGAGACGAGTCGCAGGAAGAGCGAGATACCTCCTGCAAAGATAATACAAAGTAAGTAATACAAGGAAGGACATCCATTAACAGAAAGTGGAAGACAAAGAAATAAACATCATTCTGGCGTTTTTGTTGAGTTTGTTGAAGAACAACAACCAGTTCGTCTTTGGTCCGGGCTTGACGGCGGCTCTCATGTTGCTGCTTTTTCAAAAGAAATTGAGGGTCCAGATAAGCCAAGGGTGTGAAAACCTTACTTTTCGGGTTACGACTCAAAGTTCCTGTCTTGGTAAATGGGCTGACTCGGAGGAAATAGTTCCCTCTTCTTCCACGGCCTGACTGGCCCAGTGTCGTCCTGGTAATGATCAGTGTTAATAAGATTATCAAAAAGTTGGCCAAGGGAGTCAAGGGCTACCTCCGACTCAGAAGTATCATCGAATTTCATCATATCTTCAGTGGTGCTCTTCTTCTTCTTTTTGGACCTCCGGGTCGCTTTCTTGGCATTTATGGCGGCGACTCTTGCTTTCTTGGCAGCTTCGTGGTCATATTAACTTTCCAGAAGTCAGATCTAGCCTGCAGATAGGTAAAAACAAGATGAAAGGTCAGACAAGTATTAAACAATACGGCTGGGAAAAATACAAAGGAGAGAGATCAGAGTGTCCTTACTTCTGGCGCCTGGTTAAGCTTGCAGAGGGGGTTTAATCCGACGATACTGCAGTCTTCGTATTTTCCGTTCACCAGAAGGGTTGACATTGAGACAATATCTTCTTCCGTTAACTGAACGGAGCTGTGACGAGGAGAGTCATTTGGGCCTCCACCATACTCGTACATCAATTTTGATTGACGGTTTAGAGGGATAACCCGCCATGAGATCCAGCAGCGGGTCAGATCAACTCTGGTTAACCCATTCCCCAACAAAGCATTAATCCTTTTGATGGATGCTATCAACTTCTTGCGTTCAGTAGCAGTGAGTTTGTCAGGAAGTGCAAATTTGAGTCAAGACGCTCCGAGCGATAACCCGGCAGGGGATGTTCGTTTGCTGGTGAGGTATCTTGACAATAAAACCAAGTCTGATTCCAGTCTTTGGTATGACTTGGCAATACTATGAGGGGGAAGCCAGCGCCCTGCCGACGCTGAATTGAGATGCCTCCAAGCTCCAAGCTAAGGCCGTTGGTGCACTCGTTTTGCCGGTTCAGATAAAAATATTCTCTAAAGAGGTCCATGGTCGGCTCTTCACTACTAGGCAAAAGCCTAGAAGTAGCGCGGGTTTTAGGTATATCAGTAGCGCGGGTGCCCGCGCTACTGATACGATGCTACAGCTAATAGGTAGTAGTAGCGCAGGTGCCACCCGCGCTACTACAACGTCCAATAGTAGTAACGTGGATACCACCGGCGCTACTACTAACTAGTAGTAGCGTAGTCCTGGACCCTCGCTACTGCTAACTAATTAGGAAATAAAAAAATAAATTCCAGCCATGGCTTCTACTACTAGGCATCATCGTCCTCTTCATCCATGGCCGATGCTGATCCTGGAGTGGTTGAAGTCATCCATGGTGTCGGGTGGTGGGTGTGACATATGCCAACGGGTGGCTTATCTTTGTGGGAACCAGTAAGACATTGCCGGTGCCTGGAAGCGGGATGAGGCGAAGACATGCACGCCGGCGGATCTTACCCAGCTTCGGGGCTCTCCGAGGAGATAACACCCCTACTGCTGCTCTGCGGGGTCTCCGCATGCTCACTAGATGAATCGAGTAGCTACACGACGCTCCTTGAGCTGTTTTTGGGGGGAGGAGGAAGAAAGGGCATGGCTAGCCTGCTTCTTCTCCTTGTATGATGTCTAGAACTAGCAGGGGGTCCAACACTTTGCATGGGTGCTCCGGGGGGTTTATATAGGCCTACCCCCCGGGGGTACAATGGTAATCCGGCTGGGCGCGGGGCCCAGCCGTCTGTGACTGTGCTCGCCGTCTTCTGCGCTGGCTGGTGGGGCCCGCCGGCTGGTGGGTCCCGCCGGCTGCCAACTCCTTGGTCGACAGGCAGGCCCCACTGTCCGGGCCCAGGTTGGCGGCTGGTCACTGTAGCCTCATCTTGTTGACGTGAGCTTCATCGTGGTAAGCGCGGCTACAGTACCGCCGCCCATCGGACGATCATTGTAGCCTTACCGCGTCTTGTCTCCTAAATGGGGCATCTTCTTCGAGGGAGGCGGCAAGCCGGCTGCGGGGAGCCGGCTCCGTCTGGGGCCGGCTGGTTGGAAGCATGGCCGCCTTCAGCCGTCTCTCTGCTCTAAGGGGCCCACCGCCTGTGGGCCACGCTGGCGGCCCGTCGTGGGTGAGGCCAGGGTCAACATGGCAACAGTGCTGCGCCGGACGGGTCATGCCTACCCCGTACGGCGCACTGTGCCAGGCGTGCCCCGTGATTCGAGGGTGGCAGGCTCTTCTGTAGCCACGCCCCGTCGCACCGCCGTTAGGTGGGTGCAAACTTTGTGGGTACGGTCTTGACTGCTTTACGGGGAGCCGGCTCGTAGGAGTCGGCCTTCTCACAGCCGGCTTCTTGGAGTCGGCCCTCTCATGAGGGCTAAAGTCGGACCGCCTTCCGAAAGCAGGCCTTGATCGTAGCCGGCTAGGGGAAGGCGGCCCCATGTCTTGGGTTCTTGAGAGCCGGGCTGGCTCGTAATTTTCTCAGAAGTGCCAGGGGAGGCCGGCTAGGCTACCCATGGCTATTTACTCTGACACATGGAGATGGTGCTTCCCCATCCAACTCTTCTCCACACCTCTCATTTGCTGCTACAAAAAAGAGACAAGGATTAGAAGAGGAAGAGAGAGATAGAGAAGAGTAGGTGCAGCAACTCACCAGTGGCCGCCGGAGTTGGAGCCGAAACCCTAGATGAAGCCATGGGTTGCGCCTATCAGAGATCTAGCCATCGTCATGGGCGACGCTCTACTGGATCTTCCTCTCCTTCCAGCAGCGGAGGAGGAGGAGGAGGAGGAGGACGAGGAGGAAGGAGAGGCTATGGTGGAAGAGAAGGTCGCTGGATTTGAGGGAGACGTTGCGGCGCGAGGCCGACAGTTGCCGTGGAGGAGGAGACGCACATGTGCAGGAGCGCCATGGAAAGAGAGAGAGGAGGAGGAGAGGGACGGGGGAGAGGAGTGATTTGGATGAGGAGATGGGGATTTCGGGGCTGTTAAAATACCCAATACTTAGTAGTAGCGCAGGTTTTTACCCCTCGGTACTACTATGGCATGTCCCCGGGGGGCACGGTAGAGACCGCTTAGTAGTAGCGAGGGATAAAAACCCATGCTGCTACTATCAACTTAGTAGGAGCATTGGTTTATAACCCTCGCTACTACTATCGCATGTCCCGGGGGGCACGGTAGAGACCGCTTAGTAGTAGCGAGGGTTAAAAACCCGCGCTACTACTATCAACTTAGTAGTAGCGAGGGGTAAAAACCCGCGCTACAAGTAAGTAGCAGTAGCGAGGGGTATAAACCCGCGCTACTAGTTAGCGTATGTGTATAAGCTTTTCCCTAGTAGTGCTTCCTGAAGGTACACTTCGCAGAGCACTTGGAAGTTGCAGATATTAGATATGGAATTGGGCCCGATATCTTGAGGGTGGAGATTGAAAAAGTGGAGGACATCTCTGAAGAACTTTGAGCCGGGTGGTGAGAAGCCACAGTTCATATAGTTAGTAAAAACAATTACTTCACCGTCTCTTGGATTGGGCCGTTCTTCGTCCGGGTTAGGGGCATGGTAAGACACGACGGCTTTTCCTGGCAAAAATCCTATGGAAAAGAACTCCTTCAAAAGTTCCTCGGTTACGGTTGAGGGAACCCAGTTGCAGATGGTTGGCGCTTTGGACGGCACGATGGTCAAAAACGAACAGAAAGAAAGGTAACATGCCGGTACAATTCAATGGTGAAATTAACAGTTAAATGATGATAATACAGGGAAGTAATGGCGACTTAATTAAGGGCTAATGTCATATAAGGAAAAGTAAGCAGGCACAGTAAGCCGCCATGACTACAGATATTTGAGAAAGCAAAATTCAGCTAAGTGTTGAGACAAACAAGTTTCCTAACTGCTTGGTATTATTCTAGATCAAATGGCTATTCAAAATGGGAAAAAATCTAGACCTAAAAAAGTTTAGTGCAGATAAATCTGTGAAGTTCTAATGAGATCTTTGAACCAGAGAAAGGGATCTGTGGGCATCAAGAGTAAGCGCAAAAACACTACCGCACAAGCATATATATCTTTTTGGATCAAGAAGAGGCCTGCAGTGGAAGAACTACGAAGAACTGCGATGAACTATGAAGAACACGAAGAAGTCTGGAAACCCTAATGCGGATCGGAGAAGCGAAAAGGAGAACACTTACAACTACGGATCTTCTGCGGAGGTCGCCGTCGTTCTCTGGACCGATTCGGGTTGATGCAGCGGCCAAGGTCGACGGTGACGGAGGATGTCGGGGATATACCCCGCGGTATGACCCGGCTTGGCTTGGCGACTCACCAGAAACCTAGCTGGAGCTTGGCGACTCAGTGGCGATTCGCCCGGACATGGCGGTTTACATGTAACCCGCCGGGACATTATGACTGACTTGAGATCCGGCGGGCGGATCAGATGGACGACAAGGTCCAAGGCCCAGAAGGCCAGCTCATATTATGGTGGGCCGGCTTAAGAGGAAAGGGATGATGAATATTTCCTTTACGAGGAAGCAAGACCCAGACTTGTATTCAACTTGTAAGAAAGGATAGACTAGTCCTAGTCCTACTAGGACTCCACATGTAACCCGCCCCTTCAACATATATAAGGAGGGGAAGGGCTCCCCAAAAAGGGACAGGAAATAATCTCTAGGGCTAGACACAAAGAGCTGGCTTACCGGTGACTCCCTCATGATCATAATAAGACCTAGCCACAAACAGCATGTAGGGTTATTACCGGATGATGTTACCCGGGGCCCGAAGCTGTCTAAACCCTTGTCTTGTGTTGCGTCTCTCGATTCTGCTCAACCCCTCTCAAGCTACCACATAGATACGTCGGCCCCGTGACTAAGTCCTCACACTAAGGACATCTGCCGTGACAATTCCATGACAGTTGGTGCCCATCGTGGGGCTCGTGCACGGTGGTGTTGAGTTCTTGGAGGGATCTATTTTAGAGATCGAGAAACTCGCGATTGATTGATGAAGAAGAGCGGGCATGGAACAATCGCATGAGCCACCAGATTACCTTGGGAGAGCCGGCAAGTTTATCGTTCGGAAATCAAAATTATGGTTAACTTTGGATATGACAGATGCGAGATTCATGAGACACGGATAGATTTTTTAGGGTTTCTTGTGCGCCACCCCACGCGTTGTTCGGTGACCCATTGAATCTGAAGGGCAGATCGTTTTTCTGGAGTCGAGACCGGACAGGAATTTGCTACAAGTCATCACACTGCAGTCGTTTTAATTGCAGAGAAGTTGTACGAGGGGCAGTCGTTGTCGCTGCTACAGCTCGTATCAAGTACCGACGAGAATTGAGATGGAAGAGATTAGTGTTCCGTTCGAGGAACCGCCGGGATCAAAACTCGTTTCCCAAGACAAAGCTTGCAGGGTGCACTACGGACTCCCAAGAAACTTCCCTTTTTTATTTCACACATGTGTGCACAAGAAGACAAGCGACCATACCTTTTTTACATATGACGTGGAGGAGGGAAGACAGCCACAGCCAATTCATACCTTTACTACTAGTCTGACTCCAATTAGACACAGTTTACCAAGGCCGTCATGAAATTCTACTGCAGATTCAATCTGTGTGGCCGACGTGTGTGATTGCTGCTATGTCCTCCCGTCCATATGCGGCTGTCCGGGTCCTGAGGAGGCTGAGATCTGTACTTCTCAGGTGGGCTCAAGACCAACTCCCAAGGCGACCTGGGCCCTGACGAATTTGTCACAGTCGCTCAATGCCTGGGTCATGTGATTATGTAGCCTCGTGACCTGCTGCATGATGCCAGGGTATTGATCAATTACAAAGTAAGTCATATCACATCAGTCAAATGACAAGTGTTGAACACGTCAAGCCAAACTACAAAAAGGTTTAATGGATCAATTACCACTACGGGAAAAAAGAAATCAGCGGCAAATGTGTGACACTGACATGGGATGCTCGTATGGTGAAGGAGTCAACTGCTACTAGCAGTAGCAGCACATGAAGGCTAAAATACTAGCACATGCGTGCTGCTGTTTGACCTGCACTCACTTCGACCTCGCTTCGGTCTTATGCGTCCGCTCTGCCGAGCCACCGCTACGGCCCTTTGCTGTTTCAAATCACAACCAACTATCACCGTTGATGAGTTCAAGAACCTGTTGAAGGGACATGTTTGAAGAATTATGATTACATACGCTGTTGTTGAGGGTGTTTTCTTTTGCCTCGCCTGGTGCTTCATCCGCGTTGCCGAGCCGCCTTTCTCTTGAAATCGATGAGACAGTAACCCGCCGGCACCCCTGTCAAGCAGGCATCCTTTGCCTCTGCCGTGTTGAGCCGCCGAAGCTATGTTGAGTCGTCGGTCTGGTTGAGCCGCCTCTATCGCGTTGAATGGATCATCCGTCATCTAGACAAATCAGGTGATATCCATCCAGTTTACTTTTTATTAGTATTTGTTAATTTTTTATGAAAACAACCACTCTGCCTTATTGTGTTGTTATACACAGGTAAATTATTCATTACAAAAGTATGGATATACCGCGGATATGGAGCATGCGCCAGCATCATTTTTATTGTCATTCGTCTGTGTCGCGCAATTTCACGGACACGCGTGTAAGCCGCCGCCCCTGCGGTCCGGTCTACATCAGCGCGCCAGACGACTCGCCCATCCGCGCCGCCTTACAACGCCAGACGACTTGCCCGTCCACCCTCGCGGCCGGCGCACACGTCTGCGCCGGCTTACAACACGGAGGACAACTTGCTCGTCCGCATCGTCTTACAACACCGCGGCCGACTCATATGTCTGCTCCCGTGGCTGACTCAGCCGTGATTGATTTCAGCTTCACCATGGTGGTCGTCAACTCCGTGGTGATAATTACTCACCTGACGCATCAGGTGAAATCCACCCAGTATATTTTATATTATATATTGCTTTCTTTAAAAGAGCAATTACTCTGGCTTGCAAGTTCTCCAGTGTAGGATATGTTATATCACTGAGATGTTGAATGACTCATACCGGTTTATATCACGCTCAAATATGGAGAGTCTCAAGCCAACTCCTCGAGAAGCCTTAAGACTCGGAGGCTACAATGACATTAATCGGGAACTCCGGGTCATTGGAGGGAATGATAACCCGGTTCCGGAAGACACCGCCATATTGATGAAAATTTAAAGACCGTCAGAAAATTGTCGGTTCAAAATAAAGATTTCGGTTTAAAATCCGGTTCAAGAGACATCTCTCTCCTGCAAAGCTTTGAAGCTCTCACATCCGGTTCAAAATCCGGCTCAAGGTAGATTTATCTCTCACAAAGTTTTGAAGCTTTTTCCGGTTTAAAGTTCCGGTTTAAAAAGAATTAATCTCTCGCAAGTTCGAGTTCTCAGAAAAATTAAAGGTTGCCAAAGAGAACTTGCTGCCATGATGTGCGGTTCAAACATGGATATCCTGCCTTACGGCTTACCTTATTATGGTCACTTGGGGGCTTCCTGTTCAAACATAGGTCATATTCGAACCAAAGAGAACATAGATGTCGTAACCCTTTTCATCGGCGCAAAGCCAAACTCACTAGGGGGCTTCTTGATCGTATCTGAATCATAGCTTAACCCCTTTTGGGTCTGACTTGGATCGTATTCGAATCAGGGTCGTTAAAAACCTCTCAAGGTCATTTGGGGGCTTCCTGTTCAAACATAGGTCGTATTCGAACTAAAGAGAACATAACTGTTGGTACCCTCTTGATCGGCGCAACGCCAAAGCCACCGGGGGCTACATGATCGTATTCGAATCCTAGCTTAACCCCTTTGGAACGGTTTACTAATCGTATTTGAATCAGAAACCTCGATTTTTATTTGGTTTAAGTTTTTGCAAACAATCTTTTGGGTTTTGATAATTTTTGCTCATATCTGAAGCATATAAGTGTGGTTTCGTTTAAACCCGGCTTGGCTTTGGACGATAAGTCACCAGCATGTGACAATCATCATATATTTGGAAGTATTGGCTTTTAAAGATTGGGTTATCACCCTTACTGCACAGGTCATGTAAACCGGCAGTACAAATTCAATATCACAGTGGTTATATGTGAGGTATTATGACCCGCCCCACGGTAAAACGCCATGGGTTCTTGTGATCTACTTGTGTGCAGGGAAAACTACATTTGGGTGGTTACCCGCCCAGGCTCTTGACGTTAAGTCGCCATGGCATATGTTGTTTAAACTCTGTACAGGATTTGCAGAATTATGACTTATATAAATGCTTCGGTCCAAGCTCATCACTGAAATTGGTGTCTCAAAAGGGTTATCAATTATTGATTTTCTCAAGGGCTTTAGGCCACCGAGTTACAAAAATTCCGGCTTACAATGAATGCGCATTAAGTCGTCATCGCCCAAGAGCCACCAGGTATTTAAACTCCGGATTTACTTGTCAACCGATGAGGTATTCAAATCTTTAATAGCCAAAACTGGCTAGATTTTCATGATGATATTGAATGATTGAGATTTTCATAACGGATTATATTATTCAAATCTTAAATAGCCAACATGGTTGGATTTCTATTGTGATTATCAATAACTAGTGTTATGATTGAGGTTTTCAAAGTTGCTTTTGCGCAACGGCTATTATTTTTTATCAATGGGCATGATTTATTTTTCAATGTAGGAAATAGTCCCGAGTCGCTGCAGGCTTACGACCCGGCACTTGGGGGTGCATTGTTCAAATCGAGATTACATCAAATATACAAGTCCCACGACACTGCCAGCATGCACCATGGCACTTGGGGGCTAATGTAAACTCATTTTTTGCTCAACTTATTGAAGACCCGACTCATCATATTCTAAATGAGTCGGCCCTTGAGGGCTACCAATTGCTCCTGTCAAAAATTCAAGGTACGCAAGCATTAATCAATTATATTGAACGGTTCACTATTCAGTTGGTAGAGTACAAAGCTCTTAACCTTGTGGACGTGGGTTCAAGCCCCATGGTGGAGATTATATTATATGATATTATTATCAATTATATACAAAGTCCCAGCTCAGTATTATCTTATTAAGCCGGCCCTTGGGGGCTACACATTGCTGTTCAAGTTTACATGGTTATATCTACAAAGTCCCTGCTCATTATTGCATAATGACCCCGACCCTTGGGGGCTACACTAGTTGAAGTTTTTATGAGCATAAAGCAATTTCAAGTCCCAGGTTGTTGCAAGCATGAAAACCCGACACTTGGGGGCTACATATATGGAGTATTCAGTTTTTACTAGTGACTGAGATGAACATGGATTATCTTCAAAGTGGCAGTAATTATATGGAAACAAGTCTCAAATCATCACTTTGTTTCTACTCAAGAATTGGGGGCTACAGGTAATATGGATATAAGGGAGAAAAAATCTTCAAAATTCTTAGTTTTCAGTAAATCAGATTGACCTGGCGTCACCAATAACTATGACGCGGCGTCGGCAACAATTATGAGCCGATGTTATCAATATTTACAAGCCAGATATTTTGGCAATGATAAACCGGCAAGTTCGACAAGCCGGTTGAAAGTCAGATGAGTTTTGTCAAGATTAATATTTTTTAAACCGGCGCTTTGGAAGCTGATTCAAGTGCATTATTTATTACAATATTTCTTTATAAGATACAATGTCCACAAATTGGTTCTGAAGCTGGCTTATTGACCCGGATTTCTCAAAAGAAGTATGTGGATTTTTGCATTAGCAAGGTTTGGACATATCTGTTAAAAGAGATTTTCTATAAGATCTTTGAGTATGCATCTAGGAGGAAGATACAAGGACTTAAAAATGATCAGGTGCCGGTTCAGGAAAATATTTAACCCAGAGCACAACCTATCAAGTTTGTTCCTGTGTTTATTTTATAGGATCAATTTAACATGGATAAATCCAAATTAAACTGGGGGCTAATGTCGGAGATATACCCCGCGGTATGACCCGACCGGAATCATGACCCGGCCGGGCTTGGCGACTCACCAGAAACCTGGCTGGAGCTTGGCGACTCACTGGCGATTCGCCCGGACATGGCGGTTTACATGTAACCCGCCGGGACATTATGACTCACTAGAGACCCGGCGGGCGGATCAGACGGACGACAAGGTCCAAGGCCAGAAGGCCGGCTCATATTATGGTGGGCCGGCTTAAGAGGAAAGGGATGACGAATATTTCCTTTATGAGGAACCAAGACCCGGATTTGTATTCAACTTGTAAGAAAGGATAGACTAGTCCTAGTCCTACTAGGACTCCACATGTAACCCGCCCCTTCAACATATATAAGGAGGGGCAGGGCTCCCCAAAAAGGGACAAAAAATAATCTCTAGGGCTAGACACAAAGAGCCGGCGACTCCCTCATGATCATAATAAGACCTTGCCACAAACAACATGTAGGGTTATTACCGGATGATGTTTCCCGGGGCCCGAAGCTGTCTAAACCCTTGTCTTGTGTTGCGTCTCTCGATTCCGCTCAACCCCTCTCAAGCTACCACATAGATACGTTGGCCCCGCGACAATGTCCTCACACTAAGGACATCTGCCGTGACAATTCCACGACAGAGGAGAAGCGCGACGGCGGTGAGGCTCGAGCAGCAGGAGGGTTGCGAGAGGAAGAAGACGGAGAGATAGAGAAGAATGAGGAAGGCCGAGGCGTGCCTATTTATATGGAAAAATGTGAACATATGGGCATGAAAATCAAGGAAGAGATGAATAATGGTTATCCAACTACACAGATGCCTCGATTCTCGGAAGACATTAAAGGTGAAGATCTGTTGGACATGACGTCATAAAAGTTTTTTGCGTTTTCAAGAGATGACGTCATGGCGGGTTACAAAAACTTCTACGAGGATAAGAAGATGGGTTTTGTCTAAGTATTGAAGATTGACAAAGAACAAAGTTCAAAGTCAACTTGGCGCCTAATGTTGGGGATATAGTTATCAGTTATGACCCGACTTGGAGGGGCCGGGTCAGCCCCAATGGCGGGTTACACAAGCAGCCCAGTAAACATTAAGATGATAGTTTATCAAATCTTATAGAAGGCCCAAAGGCCTAGAGGCGGCTTAAGGCCCGATATTGAAAACCGCCGTATATAAGGAAAGACTTGTAAAGAAAGGCATGTAAAGGAAGTCACCAAGCCGGACACGATTATGAGCCGGCCGGGACTCTGTAGGCCACTAGGCGTCAACCCGTGTATATAAGGGGACGACCCGGTGGCGACTTAGGGCAAGAAACGGGAAATCGATAACCAAGCCGGTGAGTTATGCCTCTTGGTGATCGACCCCAACAATACCAACACAACTAGACGTAGGCTTTTACCTTCATCGTAAGGGGCCGAACTAGTATAAAACCTCTCGTGTCCTTTGTCCCGATCAACCCCTTTAAGCTTCCTAGTTGCGATGGCCCTACGACTAAGTCCTTTCGCTAGGACATCTGCCGTGACAATTCCACAACAAGGGGGCTCCTAAGTCGGGGAAGGCTCTGATACCAACTTGTAACACCCACGATGCAGCTATATCTCCCACGTATCGGAGCACGACTTAGAGGCATAATCGCATTGTAGGCATGTCGCAAGAGGGGTAATCTTTACACATCCCATGTACTGAACAAGAAAGCGATAAAGAGTTGGCTTACAATCGCCACTTCACACAGTATATAAATATAGCATTACATCATCCAGAATACAATCATGGTCTGACTATGGAACCAGAATAAAGACAACCCCAAATGCATAAGGTCCCCGATCGTCCCAACTGGGCTCCACTACTGATCGTCTGGAAAGGAAACATAGTAACGTCCTGAATACTCGTCGAACTCCCACTTGAGTTCGGTCGCATCCCCTGGACTGGCATCATCGGCACCTGCATCTGGTTTTAGAAGTAAACTGTGATTGACGGGGACTCAGCAATCTCACACCCTCGCGATCAAGACTATTTAAGCTTATGGGTAGGAAAAGGTAGTGAGGTGGAGCTGCAGCAAGCACTAGCATATATGGTGGCTACCTTACACAAATGAGAGCGAGAAGAGAAGCAAAGCACGGTCGAGAAACTACAAATATCAAGAAGTGATCATGAAACTACTTACGTTCAAGCATAACACGAGACCATGTTCTCTTCCCAGACTCCGCCGAAAAGAGACCATCACGGCTACACACGCAGTTGATTCATTTGAATTAAGTTAAGTGTCAGGTTTTCTACAACCGGATATGAATAAATTCCCATCTGCCCATAATCGCGGGCACAGCTTTCGGAAGTTCAAAACCATGCAGGGGTGTCCCAACATAGCCCATCACAAGATCTCACGGTCAACGAAGGATATTTCTTCTTCCAGGAAGACCCGATCAGACTCGGCATCCTGGTTACAAGACATCTCGACAATGGTAAAACAAGACCAACAAAGCCGCCCGATGTGCCGACAAATCCTGATAGGAGCTGCACATATCTCGTTCTCAGGGCACACCGGATGAACACTACGTACAACTAAAACCAACCCTTAAGTTTTCCCGAGGTGGCGGTGCAAGTGGCTCTGTTTTGGACCAACACTGAGAGGAGCACTGGCCCGGGGGATTAAAATAAAGATGACCCTTGAGTCCGCGGAACCCAAGGGAAAAAGGCTTAGGTGGCAAATGGTAAAACCAAGGTTGGGCCTTGCTGGAGCAGTTTTATCCAAGGCGAACTGTCAAGGGGTTCCCATTATAACCCAACTGCGTAAGGAACGCAAAATGAAGGAATATAACACCGGTATGACGGAAACTAGGGTGGCAAGAGTGGAACAAAACACCAGGCATAAGGCCGAGCCTTCCACCCTTTACCAAGTATATAGGTGCATTAAAGTAAACAAGATATAATAGTGATATCCCAACAATAAACATGTTCCAACAAGGAACAAACTCCATCTTCACCTGCAACTAGCAACGCTATAAGAGGGGTTGAGCAAAATGGTAACATAGCAATATGGGAGGCATGATATAGAAAGTGGTAGGTATCGCAGCATAGCAATAGAGCGAGCAACTATCAAGCAAAGATAGAAGTAATTTCGAGGGTATGGTCATCTTGCCTGCAAAGTTCTCTGAGTGGACGTAAGCTTGATCCTCGTAAGCATACTCAACGGGTTCCTCGATCACGAACTCGTCTCCCGCCTCTACCCAAGGCAAGAACACAAGCGAAGGAAAATACAATCAACCACGGTGCAAAGCGCAAGCAACATGATGCAAAACATGGCATGATATGCGGGATGTGGTATGCAATGCATATGCGTGCTCTAGAAGGAAAAGATTGAACCAGGCCTCAACTTGGCAAACCAAGTGCGCCGCTGGAAAGATGAGTTGAATTCGGTAGAAATCGATATAAAGATCACCGGAATCGGATGCACGGATTGCAAATGGCAAGCAACACAATAATGGCACTATTATGCGATTAACAGCACGATGCCATCTAAAATGCAACAAGAAACTAAGCTACGGCACTCCAACATAGCAACAAAGCACATGACAGTGATCTACTCAAGATACTTGACAAAAGATGAACAGTGAGCTACGACTAAAACACACAAGAGCAGGTCCAAACAAGCATGGCAAAAGTGCAAAAGATATCAGCTTCACAGACTTAGTGAAAATACTAACATGCCAGGAATTAACATCTGGAAGCAATGTTTAGAGCAAGCAAACAACATGCTATAGGAACATATCATAGCAAACAAAGCAATGGCATGAATCTACTAAAAGCATAGAACAAAAGTCCCTTACTGATCATGAGCCAAAAAGGAACAGAAGATATGATGGCACCCATGTAAACATAGCCAAGTTTCGTTAACAGATTCAGACTTGGCAGAAAACTGGACATGGCATAAACAGAATTACGAAGGCATGTTTGCAAGCTCGATTCACTCAACACAAGGCATTGCATGACAAGATATGCATACTACCAGCAATAAGGCATGTTCATGAAGGTAACCCAAGAAAGAACAAGTTAATAGCATGCATGGATCAACTAGAACAACCTCGGCAAAATTGATTAACACGTAAACAGTCTACCAGGAACATTTTATAGCAAAAGTAGAGCAAGATTGAGTCATGCTAGCATACTCCATAAATGCAAACAGGGACATGTATGGATATAGCATAACCATATGTCAAAATCATCCTTACTGAACATGCTCAAAAGAAGCATGGATCACTCTGTAGCAACATGAATACATGGCATAAAAATAACATCAGGGAAATGACTTAGTGAAATTCTAAGTACCTGAAATCAGCAACATCACGAGAGATACTTTGCATGCATGTGCTGGCCACCACATTGATCACAAAAATACATGGCATACACCCCTGTAAAGATGGCATGGCATAGCCCAAAACACATGTAGATCTCAAGTCCATATGCAGCACACAATAATCATGGCAAAAATGACAAATGCTTAAGATCTGTTAAGAAACAAGAACTAACATTTTATAGCACTCTTGCATCAACAATTTGGGAATTAATATGGAGTCAAACAAGCATGGTGCAATGTAACAAAATGAAGAGAACATCCTAACGAACATTTTGATATATTGCACGCACGAAACGGAGCTACAGATGAGGAGTTATGATGCAATGAACAGGGCTATCAAATGAGAGGGGAAAAGACTTAGGGAAATTTGACCTCGCGCGAAATCTCAGATCTAGGGTTACTGTAGCACTACGCGTGAACCGAGGCTGAACTGAGCTCTCGCCGGAGTTGGACGGGGTGACGGTGGTCGGAGCTTGCCGGATCCACTCGCCGGATCGGGGCCGCGGTGGAAGAGCTGGGCGGCGGCGAGCTCAACGAGGTCGGCGGCGAGGCGGGCCGAGCGCGCGGCCGGGCGGCGGGGGTGCAGCGGCGAAGGGCGGCGTTGGCGAAGTGCAGTGCAGCGGTGCGGCGGCCGGAGCGAAGGACATGGGTGGCGCGAGGAGGCGGGCGGATGGACCAGGCGGCGGCGGCGCGCGGGCTCGCGCGGGCCGGATCCGGGCCCCGCGGGTCGCGCTGTGGTGGGAGGCGGAGGTGACATGTGGCGGCTCACGATTGGGTGAGGGAGGCAGCGGCGGACGTGTCCGGCACCGGCGGACGCATCCGGTGGCGGTGGGAGGAGCTAGACTAGGGTTTCGCCTGAATTTCAGAGAGGGAGGTCTTTTATAGGTAGAGGGAGCTAGGAGAGTCAAAATGGAGTGTGGTTTTCAGCCACACGATCATGGTTGAACGACCGAGAGGATGGAGGGGGTTTGGATGGATTTTGTGGCCACTTTGGAGGGGTGTTGGGCTGCAACACACACGAGGCCTTTACGGTTCCTCGGTTAACCGTTGGAGTATCAAACGAACTCCAAATGGCACGAAACTTGACAGGCGGTCTACCGATGGTGTACCAAGGCCGCTTAGAAAATCTCGGTCCATTCCAAGAAAGTTTAACCCCCACACACGAAAAGAGGCAAAAGGGGGCACCGAGGGACATAGTAGTGTCGGATCGCAAAACGGACAACGGGGAAAATGCTCGGATGCATGAGATGAACACGTATGCGAATGAGATGCACATGATGACATGATATGCAATGCATGACATGGACAAAATGCAAAAAAGAATACAAAACCCAACCACGAGGGAATATCATGACTTAGAGCCGAAAATGAAAAGAGTTGGAATACAATTATGGCAAGTTACATCCAGGGCCTTACAAGGAACCCGCCGTGCAATGCCGAAGACAATCTGCGTGCCGAACACCTCGTCGTTGAAGCCTGGTTCAGGGGCTACTGAGGGAGTCCTGGATTACGGTGTGTCCGAACGTCGTAACCGCACTTTATTAGATATGGTGCGATCTATGATGTCTCTTACTGGTATATAAAGAATACAAATCCAGGATTTTGTAGCAAAGGACAAGCCTGGATGAACTCTTATATAAAGGAAAGCGCTCCGAAGGACACATGGGAATTATCGTCAAGCTAGTTTTCATCGTGCTTATATGATTCACGTTCGTTACTTTGATAATTTGATAAGTGGGTGGACTGGTGCTTGGGTACTGCAGTAACACCCACGATGCGGCTATATCTCCCACGTGTCGGGGCACGACTTAGAGGCATAACCGCATGGTAGGCATGTCGCAAGAGGGGTAATCTTTACACATCCCATGTACTGAATAAGAAAGGGATAAAGAGTTGGCTTACAATCGCCACTTCACACAATACATAAATATAACATACATCATCCAGAATACAATCAAGGTCTGACTACGGTGCCAAAATAAAGAAAGACAACCCCAAATGCTAGATCCCCGATCGTCCCAACTAGGCTCCACTACTGATCAACAGGAAACGAAAACAACACAATGGACACGATCTTCATCGAGCTCCCACTTGAGCTCAGTTGCGTCATCTGCACTGGTATCATCGGCACCTGCAACTGTTTGGAAGTATCTGTGAGCCACGAGGACTCAGCAATCTCACACCCGCGAGATCAAGACTATTTAAGCTTATGGGTAGGATAGGGTAAAGAGGTGGAGCTGCAGCAAAGCACTAAGCATATATGGTGGCTAACATACGCAAATAAGAGCGAGAAGAGAAGCAAAGCACGGTCTTGAACTAGAAGTGTTCAAGAAGTGATCCTGAAACTACTTACGTTCAAGCATAACACAAGAACCGTGTTCACTTCCCGGACTCCGCCGAGAAGAGACCATCACGGCTACACACGCGGTTGATTCATTATAATTAAGTTAAGTGTCAAGTTCTCTACAACCGGACATTAACAAATTCCCATCTGCTCATAACTGCGGGCATGGCTTTCGTAAGTTCAAACCCTACAGGGGTGTCCCAACTTAGCCCATCACAAGCTCTCACGGTCAATGAAGGATATTCCTTGTCCCAGGAAGAACCGATCAGACTCGGAATCCCGGTTACAAGACATTTCGACAATGGTAAAACAAGACCAGTAAAGCCACCCGAATGTGCCAACAAATCCCGATAGGAGCTGCACATATCTCGTTCTCAGGGCACATCAAATTGTCCAAGATTCCGGTAGGCCAACCCAGAGTTGCCCCTGGTGGCCACCGGCTGCTGACAGGTTGGACCAATACTCAAAGGAGCACTGGCCCGGGGGTTTAAAATAAAGATGACCCTCGGGCTCCGGAAACCCGAGGGAAAAAGGCTTAGGTGGCAAATGGTAAAACGAAGGTTGGGCCTTGCTGGAGGAGTTTTATTCAAAGCGAATTGTCAAGGGGTTCCCAGAACACCCAACCGCGTAAGGAACGCAAAATCAAGGAACATAACACCGGTATGACGGAAACTAGGGCTGCAAGAGTGGTCGAACGGACGTAGTCGAACGGATCCTCACAAACGCGACATTATCGGAACTAACCCGAAGAAGCAACACCAGAAAGAAGCAAGCAACATAGTAAACAACCATCACATAACATGGCATGATGCACAATCAAGTATGATGCATGTCCGGTTTAATGAGGCATGGCATAGCAAAGTGCACAAGCAAAACTACAAGTTAAGTGGAGCTCAATATGCAACGAGTTGCATATTGACGAAACACCACATGACTTATTTAGTTCACTCTCATTTATGTACCCCAAAATATTAAATGTTGGTTAGCATGGCAAGAGGTGGAGCAAATGAAAACTACCTATCTAGGCAAATTTAAAAGAGGCCGGAACAACAAACAACAAGTCCGGAAACTCTTCATGTGCATATTTTAGGATTGGCACTGTTCTGCCCTAAACCATATTTTAGAGTTGTTTAACATGCAAAGTAAAGTTACCACGTTAAACTAGGCATTTTCCACCCCATTTACATATAAAGTTTATTTAAAATGGAGCTACGGTTATTTTGTTATGAAATAAACCAATTTAACATGGCGGTAGGCAAAAAAATATTCAGACACCATTTTAAACATGGATGAAAGTGGCATATAATGAAAGTAGACACAATTTTAAGCATTTTTCTTATATAAAACATTTTACTCTGATGCACCATTTGTGAGTTATTATATACATGAAGTATAGGGTCCAATCTGTAAATATGCAGTGCACTGGAAAATTGGACAAAATCGCATGCAAAGAAAAAAAATACACTGGGCCGAAAACGCTGGGTGCTGGGGTGCTCACTAAGGGCCAAAGCCCATCTAGGAAGCAGTGGCCGTGGGCTGGCTGGAAGCATGGAGTTGGGGCCAGCGGCGCGGTCAACGCGAGCCCTGGTCGTTCCAGAGGAAGCAGAGGTCAGTGGCAGGGACGAACACGCTCAGGCGAGGGCGCTCGTCCAAGGAAGCTGCAGCAGAGGGGCGATGCAACTCCTGAGAAGGGGAGGCCTGTGGACAACGGGGAAACAGGCGGATCTGGGTGCGGGGACGAAGCTCCAGCGGCGCGGGAACATGGGCGGGACAACGAAGAAGCTCCAGGGTGGCTGGACGGGACTTGGGGGCACTGGCGACAGGATTCAGGGGACGGGACAGAGGGGGTGCGAGCGAGGCTCTCATCGAGGTCGTCCGGGAAGCAGAGCAGCGGCGCGACGCAGAGCAGCAGAGGGACTTGCGGCGAAGCTCGGTTCCTCGTCTCGCTGGAAGACGAGCGGGACGGCGGCGGCCGGCGCTCGTTCATGAGCAGCAGAGATCGAAGGTTAGAGGGGGGACCAGAGAAACATGGAGAAGGGGCGCGAGGAGACGGCGACCTGCTGGCTTCGGTCGGCGCGGACTAGGAGAAGGCAGGGCCTCGGGCGAAGGGCGGTGAGGACGGTCTGCTGGAGCATGTTTGGGGAGGAGCAGGGGCACGCAAGGAGCTGCTGTTGGTCATGGTCGTCGGCGGGGACGAGGCCTTGGGCACGAGATCGGCGAGCGACGCTGGTTTCCTCAGTTAGAAGGAGGGAGGATTCAAAGGGAGCCATGGGAGGGCTTTGGTTGGTGGGGATCGATGGATTGGGTGAAAGGGGAGATCGAGCAAAGGAGGGGAGCTCGCTGGTTGGGTGAGAAAAGATCTGGGAGGATCCCGAGGTGGGGTTCGAGTGCGGCGGCGGGGAGGATGGGACAAAAAGCCAAGGTTTTAGGGTTAGGAAAATAGGTCTATATATATATAGAAAATGAGGGCTAAGTTTGGACCCTCCGATTAAATCGGACGGTCGAGAGAAAAATAGGCTAGGGAGTCCAAAAAGAAAAACGGAGATGTTTTGTATATGTTTGGGGATGATCCGAATACAACGGTGACGACTCCTCAGTTCGGGTCTAGGATAGCTTTCGAACCCGCGTGCGAGGAGGGCGGCAGGCTGACGAGAGAGGTTAGGTTGGGCCTGGCGGTAGGTAGAGGACTGTGTAGAGGGGCTTGGGCTGAGTGGAGAGGAAAGAAGGCATCCCGGCAACCGTTTCCGGAGACCGAAAACATCCGACGTTAGACCGGCTATAATGCCGCTATAGTTAACCGTTGGGGTATCAAACAGACTCCAATTGCGATGAAACTTGACAGGCAGTCTATCTACACTACAATAAGACCACACGCCAACTTTCATCCCATTCCGAGAAATTTTTTTGGCCACTTATAAAATAATATTTCGGACGTGATGCGGGCGCGTGCAAGGGTGTCTGGGCTCGGAACGGACAACGGACGGAAGTAGGGAAACCCGGACGGATGCAAGTTTGAAAACATGAAGATGCAATGCACATGATGACATGGAAAGATGCAACACGCAAGCCAAAGACAAGGCAACAACAACGAATAACTTGAAGACACCTGGTGCATCGGTCTCGGGGCGTCACAACACTCCACCACTACGAGTGGATCTTGTCCCGAGATCTAGGATGGCACCGAAGGGAAACGGAAGAGGAAGAGAAGAGGTAAAACAAAGTTGCTTCTTTGACAAATAAGTGAAACCAATGAACCTTGAGAGGTTGAACAAATTGAAAGAGAGAAAGAATACAACGAAGATGAACGTAGTTGAAAACAGTCCGTTAGAAAAGAGGAACAAGGAATATTGCGAAAACCTTGAGGTTAAGTGTCAAGATAGATATTGAAACCACTCTGATTAAAACAAGATAGAGAAAGAATAAGAATGATATAATTTGGACACCACTCCGACTGTAAATGGCAGGATTTGAAAATGATCTTGACAAAATGAGAGGATAGTTGATGAGATCGACAACACACTGCCTCCGGAACTATTGGAAGAATGGCACAAGGGGTAAGAAAGATTTCAGACAGCACTCTGGTTGACAAGGGAGGTAAAACTTGACAAAATGGGAAGAACTTGAAAAGAGGGCACGACACTCCGGTTGAATGGATAAGCACGAAAAGAACATGGTCCTCACAATCTGAGATGATGACTGAAGAGAGCAACATCACTATGCCTATGGAACGAAAGAATAGAAGTTGAATCGTTGGCAAGGAAAGAATAGAGAAGAAAATGACAACCTCTGCCACAAATGAGCTTCGAAAAGAACCCTTCCAAGAAAATTATGACCGAGTTATTGGAAAACCAACAACGAAACGAATAAGCTTGTAGTGGGCTTATGGAAAACTTCTCAAAATTGAGGCGAAATTCTGCCACTACGCAAACAATAGATTAGATTGATATCAACAAGGAGACGAGAAACATATTTCACCGGGAGGATAAAAGAAGAACTTGGGTCATTTATAAACACCATAAATGGCAACAATCCTTAGGGAAGCTTTAGGTGAAATATAACCCAAGATAACTCCAATGAAGAGATTGGTGGATTTGAAATATCTCATTCTTGACAACATGTGAATCATGAAACACGAAAGAAATTATCAAGAAAGACATAACACCACCTCAAAAGATAAGGTAGAAGGAATTGCACTACGGAATGCAAGATGAAGAATACTTGAACTCCTCGAAACAAAATACGTGTCGAGCACCATGTTTATTTGAGAGTATAGCTTGGTGGAACATAACTTTGAGAGAAAACTTGAAGAACAATTCAAGAATGAAAAGAATCCTTGACGAACCACCATGTAGAAAACTCTCGAATAACTCTAGATAGATAAAAAAGGCCAAAAAGAAAGTAAGCTTGAAAAGAATAAGATGAATCCTTGCATTGATTAGATGGAGCTTCGCGACAAGATAATTGAGAGACCTTGGAACTCCGAGAAAAATATGAAGCACTTGAACCGAGAATTTACTCATCGTGAACTAACTCCAGAAGAATGAATCCATCAGTTGGATGAAACACGAATAATAATTATGTTATGTGTATCCTTCACCAATTTAAATTGATGACAATCAACGGATTTGGCATACTGCTTATTCTCGTAGAAAGGATTAAGATTGATATAGCGCAAACTTGAGAAAAGACTTCAATGAAACACCATTAGGATTTCAAAGAACGAATGAATTGATATGATAACCAAGGAAGAGAACTCTTGAACGACACCGTAAGAATTTAAAATGAATGAAGACAAGATAAGGAAACACCGGGAAGAATTAGAGAATGAATGAACATACTTGAGGGAATTTAGATACATGAGAATGAATAGATCACGAGCTGATTAGAGAATACTTGAATGATGCACCGGTAGGATTTGGAGAACGAAAGCTGGAAGCTGGAATGATGGCCTTCGGAGAATCAAACTGAAAAGACTCCTGAATTGCTCCGGATGGTTGAAAAGAATTTTCACAATCGAAAAAAATTATGAGAGGATGGCATAAAACTTGAACTTCGCGTCTCTGAGAGAAACATATAAGATTTGGAGGAAAAACTCTTCTTCGGTCTTCAAATGTTGATAATGATGATGAGAAACACCACCTTGAATTGTTGAGGCACTCCGGAATGAAAATTAGAAAGATTGAACCAACGATAAAAGAATTTGAAAGTGATATTGTAGAAAGATATTTGACTGATGATAATTCATTCTTACATCAAAGTTTGAGATTAATTTGAAAAGCTCCGGGAGAATTAGAAGAGTTAGGTAAGATCCTGGGAAAAGACCTGTGGGTTAGGGCCCACTCAAAAGAAACACCGTTGAAGAGATTTCTTGAAAAGAGAGATTGCACCGGTTGAATTAAATGGCTTGAATGAGATACCAATCTCGAAAGAGCTTGAACGAATGCTGAGTGGACACACAAATCTTCAAGATATCTTGAACACTCCGGAACAATTGAATAGCAAGCGGGGAATGATTATGAGGTGTACCGGTATGGGAAAATATTTGAAACGAGGAAAAGGGATATGATCCACAGAGCTTGAATTGAATCCACCAGATAAGAAAAGAATGAAGAATGATAAACTAGTAGAGCATCTTCATGAGAAAACACTGGGTGAGAACGGTGACTGAAAAGAACGAAGAGACTTCACATGAATAAAATGGATATTTGATTAAGAAATCTAAGTCCTTGAAGAAAAGGGTGGGATGATGGGAAAAACAAAGACAACTTCGGACGGATGAAACAAACACCGTTGAGAAACTTAGAATTGATCTTGCGGATGTTGAAATGATCGGATCCACTTGAAGAGAAACACGCCGATTGAAAAGGATTGACATGACAATCTCGATTATCATAAGGGATTGGTATTCACATAGGAGTATGAGAACACCATTTCGAAAAAGGTATGGATTCAACACTTGGCTTCAAAGAAACTCGAATACCACAATCAAAACAAAAAACAAAAGGATTGGCTTGCAGAATAAGCTGGAACAAACATATGATAGATATTTCGTCCGAAGTTTTCGTGGTGGGGTCCACACGGGCTCGATCATACAGCACCAACATGTACAAGGCAGTGCACATGACATACGAAGCGTCCCCGAGTCAGCATAGCCAAGGACTCTTTAAGAAACAACGAGAACACTGTAAAACCAACTGTGGATAGGCGGACCACTAGACGTCGAACCCCAATCTCGTATCATGCATCTATCAGAAAGATATCCTAGGAGCTACTTGAATTCGCACTTATAAACTCCGGAAACTTTCTGCTTATGCAATCAGGTGTTGGGGATACAAGGGAAGCATAATATCTCACCCAAAACTAGCAAATCCTACATCCAGCTGTATCCATCCTTCAACACATAACCAAGAAACCTTCGGAAATCGTTTACCTCAACCTTCAAAAAGCATCCATTATACGAGTTATGGCAATACTCCCGAACTCCCGCCCCAGTACTGGGTGGCGTCGAGGTTATCTCACCAACAACTGCATAAAAGAGATTTTCGATATCGGTGAAACTTAGGTATTCCAAAACTGCAATGATAAAATTGTGACGACAACACCTCGGAGCTCAACTCCCCGGGACACTGCCACAACCCCTAAATGTCAGGAGGCACCAAGAACAATGTTCTCATCACAAAACCATCGGAATGATTCCAAGATACCCTCGTGATCCTAAATATTTTTTTGTGAAATTTGAGGAGAGAAGAGTCAAAACTCTACGTCAGGATGGCCTCACCAGAGCGACGAAGGGACTGAGGAGTAAAAAGAATCCTACTCTCCGATATATATAATCCTAAGACTCGAAACATTTTGTTCTAGCCTCAACAACGCCAGCGATTCGATCAAGCAGGGGGCTCCTAAGTCGGATGGCTCTGATTACCAACTTGTAACACCCACGATGCGGCTATATCTCCCACGTGTCGGGGCACGACTTAGAGGCATAACCGCATGGTAGGCATGCCGCAAGAGGGGTAATCTTTACACATCCCATGTACTGAATAAGAAAGGGATAAAGAGTTGGCTTACAATCGCCACTTCACACAATACATAAATATAACATACATCATCCAGAATACAATCAAGGTCCGACTACGGTGCCAAAATAAAGAAAGACAACCCCAAATGCTAGATCCCTGATCGTCCCAACTTGGCTCCAGTACTAATCAACAGGAAACGAAAACAACACAACGAACAAGATCTTCATCGAGCTCCGACTTGAGCTCAGTTGCATCATCTGCACTGGTATCATCGACACCTACAACTGTTTGGAAGTATCTATGAGCCACGAGGACTCAGCAATCTCACACCCACGAGATCAAGCTTATTCAAACTTATGGGTAGGATAGGGTAAATAGGTGGAGCTGCAGCAAATCACTAAGCATATATGGTGGCTAACATACGCAAACAAGAGAGAGAAGAGAAGCAAAGCATGGTCGTGAACTAGAAGTGATCAAGAAGTGATCCTGAAACTACTTACGTTCAAGCATAACACAAGAACCGTGTTCACTTCTCGAACTCCGCCGAGAAGAGACCATCACGGATACACACGTGGTTGATTCATTATAATTAACTTAAGTTTCAAGTTCTGTACAACTGGGCATTAACAAATTCCCATCTGCCCATAACCGTGGGCATGACTTTTGAAAGTTCAAACCGTGCAGGGGTGTCCCAACTTAGCCCATCACAAGCTCTCACGGTCAACGAAGGATATTCCTTCTCCCAGGAAGACCCGAGCAGACTCGGAATCCCGGTTACAAGAAATTTCGACAATGGTAAAACAAGACCAGCAAAGCCACCTGAATGTGCCCACAAATCCCGATAGGAGCTGCACATATTTCATTCTCAGGGCACACCAAATTGTCCAAGATTCCGGTAGGCCAACCCAGAGTTGCCCCTGGTGGCCACCGGCTGCTGACAGGTTAGACAAACACTCAGAGGAGCACTGGCCCGGGGGTTTAAAATAAAGATGACCCTCGGTCTCCAAAAACCCGAGGGAAAAAGGATTAGGTGGCAAATGATAAAACCAAGGTTGGGCCTTGCTGGAGGAGTTTTATTGAAAGCAAACTGTGAAGGGGTTCCCATAACACCCAATCTCGTAAGGAACGCAAAATCAAGGAACATAACACGGTATGACAGAAACTAGGGCGGCAAGAGTGGAACAAAACACCAGGCATAAGGCCGAGCCTTCCACCCTTCACCAAGTATATAGATGCATTAAAGTAAATAAAGTATATTGTGATATCCCAACATATCCATGTTCCAACATGGAACAAACTTCAACTTCACCTGCAACTAGCAACACTATAAGAGGGGCTGAGCAAAGCGGAAACATAGCCAAACAACGGTTTGCTAGGAAAAGGTGGGTTAGAGGCTTGACATGGCAACATGGAAGGCATGATATAGCAAGTGGTAGGTATCGCAGCATAGCAATAGAGCGAGCAACTAGCAAGCAAAGATAGAAGTGATTTCGAGGGTATGGTCATCTTGCCTGAGATCCCGGAAGGAAGAAGAACGAGTCCATGAAGAAGACAAATGGACGTAGTCGAACGGATCCTCACAAACGTGACGTTATCGGAACTAACCCGAAGAAGCAACACCGGAAAGAAGCAAACAACATAGTAAACAACCATCACATAACATGGCATGATGCCCAATCAAGTATGATTCATGTCCGGTTTAATGAGGCATGGCATGGCAAAGTGCACAAGCAAAACTACAAGTTAAGTGGAGCTCAATATGCAACGAGTTTCATATTGACGAACCACCACATGACTTATTTAGTTCACTCTCGTTTATGTACCCCAAAATATTAAATGTTGGTTAGCATGGCAAGAGGTGGAGCAAATGAAAACTACCTATCTAGGCAAGTTTAAAAGAGGCCGGAAGAACAAACAACAAGTCTGGAAACTCCTCATGTGCATATTTTAGGTTTGGCACTGTTCTTCCCTAAACCATATTTTAGAGTTGTTTAACATGCAAAGTAAAGTCACCATGTTAAACTAGGTATTCTCCACCCCATTTACATATAAAGTTCATTTAAAATGGAGCTAAGGTTATTTAGTTATGAAATAAAGCATTTTAACATGCCAATGGGCAAAAATATGCAAACATCATTTTAAACATTTTAAACATGGATGAAAGTGGCATATAATGAAATTAGACACAATTTTAAGAATTTTTCATATATAAAACATTTTAATCCGATGCACCATTCATGAGATATTATATGCATGAAGTATAGGGTCCGGTCTATAAATATGCAGTGCACTGGAAAATTGGACAAAATCGCAGGCAAAGAAAAAAAATACACTGGCCGAAAACGCTGGGCGCTGGGGTGCTCACCAAGGGCCAAAGCCCAGTTAGGAAGCAGTGGCCGTGGGCTGGCTGGAAGCGTGGAGTTGGGGCCAGCGACGCGGTCAACACGAGCCCTGGTCGTTGCAGAGGAAGCAGAGGTCAGCGGCAGGGACGAACACGCCCAGGAGAGGGCGCTCGTCCAAGGAAGCTGCAACAGAGGGTTGATGCAGCTCCTGAGAAGGGGAGGCCGGTGGACGACAGGGAAATGGGCGGATCTGGGCGCGAAGACGGAGCTCCAGCAGTGCGGGAACTTGGGCGGGACAGCGAAGAAGCTCTAGGGCGTCATGGGACATGGGGGCACTGGCGACAGGATCCAGGCGACGAGACAGAGGGGGCGCGAGCGAGGCTCTCGTTGAGGTCATCCGGGAAGCAGAGCAGCAGCGCGACGCAGTGCAACAGAAGGACTTGCGGCGGAGCTCGGTCCCTCGTCTCACTGGAAGACGAGCGGGACGGCGGCGGCCGACGCTGGTTCATGAGCAGCAGAGATCGAAGGTTAGAGGGGAACCAGAGAAACGGGGAGGAGGGGCGCGGGGGGAGGGCAACCTGCTGGCTTCAGTCGGTGCGGACAAGGAGAAGGCAGGGCCTCGGGCGCAGGGCGGTGAGGACAGTCTGTTGGAGCATGCTTGGGGAGGAGCAAGGGCACGCGAGGAGCTGTTGTTGGTCATGGTCGTCGGCGGGGACGAGGCCTTGGGCACGAGATCGGCGAGCGGCGCTGGTTCCTCGGTCAAAAGGAGGGAGGATTCAAAGGGAGCCATGGGAGGGCTTTGGTTGGTGGGGATCGATGGATTGGGTAAAAGGGGAGATCGAGAAGAGAAGGGGGGCTTGCTGGTTGGGTGAGAAAGGATCTGGGTGGATCCCGAGGTGGGGTTCGAGTGCGGCGGTGGGGAGGATGGGACAAGAAGCCTAGGTTTTAGGGTTAGGAAAATAGGTCTATATATATAGAAAATGAGGGATATGTTTGGAACCTCCGATTAAATTGGACGGTCAAGAAAAAATAGGCTATGGAGTCCAAAAAGAAAAACAGAGATGTTTTGTAGATGTTTGGGGTGATCCGGATCCCACGGTGACGACTCCCCGTGTCAGGTCCGAGATAGCTTTCGGACGCGCGCGCGAGGAGGGCCACGGGCTGACGAGAGAGGTTAGGTTGGGCCTGGCGGTAGGTAGAAGACTATGTAGAGGGGCTTGGGCTGAGAGGAGAGGAAAGAAGGCAGCCCGGCAACCGTTTCCGGAGACCGAAAACATCCGACGTTAGACCGGCTATAATGCATCTATAGTTAACCGTTGGGGCATCAAACAAACTCCAAATGCGATGAAACTTGACAGGCGGTCTATCTACACTATAATAAGACCACACGCCAACTTTCATCCCATTTCGAGAACATTTTTCGACCACTTATTAAATAATATTTCAGACGTGCCGCGGGCGCGTGCAAGGGTGTCTGGGCTCGGAACGGACAACGGACGGAACTGGGGAAACCCGGACGGATGCAAGTTTGAAAACATGCAATGCACATGATGACATGGCAAGATGCTACGCGCAAGCGAAATACAAGGCAACAACAGCGAATAACTGGAAGACACCTGGCGCATCGGTCTTGGGGCGTCACAAATGCCCTTCCTTGGACAAGCACCCCACTTATGATTAACCCCTCTCGCAAGTATCCGCAACTAAGAAATAAGAATTAAGGTAAACCTAACCATAGCATGAAACATATGCATCCAAATCAGCCCCTTACGAAGCAACGCATAAACTAGGGTTTAAGCTTCTGTCACTCTAGCAACCCATCATCTACTTATTACTTCCCAATGCCTTCCCCTAGGCCCAGAAAATGGTGAAGTGTCATGTAGTCTACGTTCACATAACACCACTAGAGGAAAGAGAACATACATCTCATCAAAATATCGAACGAATACCAAATTCACATGACTACTTATAGCAAGACTTCTCCCATGTCCTCAGGAACAAACGTAACTACTCACAAATCATATTCATGTTAATATGCATAAAGGATCTGAACATATAATCTTCCACCGAATAAACCAACTAGCATCAACTACAAGGAGTAATCAACACTACTAGCAACCCACAGGTACCAAACTAAGGTTTTGAGACAAAGATCGGATACAAGAGATGAACTAGGGTTTGAGAGGAGATGGTGCTGGTGAAGATGTTGACGGAGATTGACCCCCTCCCGATGAGAGGATCAATGGTGAAGACGATGGTGACGATTTCCCCCTCCCGAAGGGATGTTTCCCCGGCAGAACAGCTCCGCCGGAGCCCTAGATTGGTTCCGCCAAGGTTCCTCCTCGAGACGGCGGTGCTTCGTCCCGAAAGCTTCCTTCTTATTTTTTCCAGGGCAAAAGACACCATATATCAGAAGATGGGCATCGGAGGGCTGCCAGGTGGCCCACGAGGTAGGGGGCGCGTCTAGGAGGGTGGGGCGCGCCCCCCACCCTCGTGGACGGTGGCTAGCTCCCCTCTGGTGCTTTCTTCGCCCAATATTTTTAATATATTCCAAAACTGACTTTCGTTGAGTTTCAGGACTTTTGGAGTTGTGCAGAATACGTCTCTAATATTTGTTCCTTTTCCAGCCCAAAATTCCTGCTGCCAGCATTCTCCCTCTTCATGTAAACCTTGTAAAATAAGAGAGAAAAGGCATAAGTATTGTGACATAATGTGTAATAACAGCCCTTAATGCAATAAATATCGATATAAAAGCATGATGCAAAATGGACGTAGCAACTCCCCCAAGCTTAGACCTCGCTCGTCCTCAAGCGGAAGCCGATATCTAAAAATATGTCCACATGTTTAGAGATAGAGGTGTCGATAAAATAAAACACGGACATGAGGGCATCATGATCATTCTTAAAACAACAACATATATATTGTCATATGATTTCTTATGATAAAGTAACAATCAATTCACAATGTCAAGTATGAATCAGAAACCTCATTGAAAACTAACAAACTATAATCACAGTCATGGAAGCAATTGCAATTTATCATAACATCGGAAAGAGTCAATATAAGAGCTTTTCAGCAAGTCTACATACTCAACTATCATTTAGTCTTTCACAATTGCTAACACTCATGCAATACTTATGGGTATGGAGTTTTAATGGGACATAAAGAAAGATAGGGGCTTATAGTGTTGCCTCCCAACCTTTTACCTCAAGGGTAATGTCAACAATAATAGTTTATGTTAACTTACATCCAATTGGATATATATATATATATATGGATCTTTCCAACACATAGTTCTTGCCAAAGGATAAAGTGTAAAAAGGAAAGGTGAAGATCACCATGACTCTTTGTATAAGGCATAAGACAAAAATAGAAGATAGGCCCTTCGCAGAGGGAAGCAGAGGTTGTCATGTGCTTTTATGGTTGGATGCAAAAAAATTTAATGCAAAAGAACGTCACTTTTTATAGCCACTTGTGATAGGGACCTTTATTATGTAGTCTGTCGCTTTGATTTCTTCCATATCACAAGCTCGTATAAAGCTTATTTTCTCCACACTAATAGATCATACATATTTAGAGAGCAATTTTTATTGCATGCAACAATGACAACTTACTTGAAGGATCTTACTCAATCCATAGGTAGATATAGTGGACTCTCATGCCAAAACTGGGTTTAAGGATATTTGGAAGCACAAGTATTATCTCTACTTGGTGCTAAGAATTTGGCTAGCATGAGGGGTAAAGGCAAGCTCAACATGTTGAATGATCCATGACAATATACTTTATATTGGATATAAGAAAACATAACCCATTACGTTGTCTTCCTTGTCCAACATCAACTTTTTAGCATGTCATATTTTAATGAGTGCTCACAATCGTAAAAGATGTACAAGATAGTATATTTATATGTGAAGACCTCTCTTTCTATATTACTACCTATTAATTGCAACGATGACCAAAACTATGTTTGTCAACCCTCAACAACTTTTATTCATCATACTATTTATATGTGAAGTCATTACTCTCCTTAAGATCCATATGATCTCTTTATTTCTTTTTATTCTTTCCTTTTCTTTTATTACCTCAAGATCATAGCAAGATAACCAAACCCTCGACTCAAGACTAATTTTTATTATATATAGATAATGGACTCGATTACATAGATAAGGATCATAAAGCAAAACTCAAAACTAGATCATACTAAAACTTTATTCTACTAGATCTAGATATTACCAAAAGGATCGAACTAAGATAAACGGTAAAAATAGAAGTGTGACGGTGATACGATACCGGGGCACTCCCCCAAGCTTGGCAGTTGCCAAGGGGAGTGCCCATACCCATGTATTTATGTCTCTTTCTTCGAAGGAGGTGATGATGGAGTTGATGATGATGTAGGCTTGTGGTCCAACATCGAACGTAGGAGGTACTCCAACTTACGAATAATGCCCTTGAGTGCAGTGATATGCTGTTGCAATAGAATATTTTCACGAGTTAGATACTTGTTCTACACCCAAACTATTTCAATCATCTTGAAAGTTTCAATTTCAGTAGGCGTAAGAAGATTGTATTGAGGTTAAAGGATGTCTTCTTCTTTTGCTACCGGAGCTTGATCCTCCACGACCTTCTTGATCCTATGACCCTGGTTGATCTCCCCAGGTTCTTCTCTCTTCACATCTATCTTCATTAGCCACGCATCATCACATGCTTTGTTGGAGGAGGGAGACGACATGATGCCTAGCCTTGAAAACTCTAGCAGAAAACAACTCGAAACAAAAACAGGAGATATTTGTGTGGTACGGTGGTCAAAACCTTCGGGAGATTATATAGTGAATTTTTACCGACCAAAAGAAGTATCGTGCAAGAAAACGGAGTCCGGATGGCACACGAGGTGCCCACGAGGCAGGGGGCGCGCCCTCAACCCTCGTGGATGCCTCGTGTCCTTTCCGGATTACTTCTTATTTTCCTATTTTCTTAAATACTCCAAAACGGAGAAAATTGCTATTAGAACTGTTTTGGAGTAGGTTTATTTACCGTACCACATACCTATTCCTTTTCGGAGTCTGAAACGTTCTGGAAAGTGTCCCTTATGTACTCCTCCAGGGTTACGTTGTCAATAACATTGGTTTCAACATTTATGGGATTACCTGAGATATAATGTTTGATCCTTTGACCGTTCACCACCTTCGGATTCGTGCCTTCGAAGTTGTTGATTTTTATGGCACCGAAACAATAGACCTCCTCGATAACGTACGGACCTTCCCATTTAGAGAGAAGTTTTCCTGCAAAAAATCTTAAACAAGAGTTGTATAGCAGAACATAATCACCTACATTAAACTCACGCTTTTGTATCCTTTTCTCATGCCATCTTTTAACTTTTTCTTTATACAGTTTGGCATTCTCATAGGCCTGGGTTCTCCACTCATCAAGTGAGCTAATGTCAAATAGTCTCTTCTCGCCGGCAAGTTTGAAATCATAATTGAGCTCTTTAATGGCCCAATATGCCTTATGTTCTAGTTCGAGAGGTAAGTGACATGCCTTTCCATAAACCATTTTATGCGGAGACATACCCATAGGATTTTTATATGCAGTTCTGTGGGCCCATAATGCATCATCAAGTTTCTTGGACCAATTCTTTCTAGATCTATTAACAGTCTTTTGCAAAATTAATTTAAGCTCTCTATTACTCAGTTCTACTTGACCACTAGACTATGGGTCGTAGGGAGATGCAATTCTAGGATTAACATCATACTTAGCAAGCATTTTACGAAAAGCACCATGAATAAAATGTGAACCACCATCAGTCATTAAATTGAAAGAAATATTTCCTAGAGGCAATAATAAAGTTGTTATTTATATTTCCTTATATCATGATAAATGTTTATTATTCACGCTAGAATTGTATTAACAGGAAACTTAGTACATGCATGAATACATACACAAACAGAGTGTCACTAGTTTGCCTCTACTTGACTAGCTCATTGAATCAATGATGGTTATGTTTCCTAACCATAGACATGAGTTGTAATTTTATTAATGGGATCACATCATTAGAGAATGATGTGATTGACTTGACCCATTGCTTTAGCTTAGCACGATGATCGTTTAGTTTGTTGCTATCGCTTTCTTCATGACTTATACATGTTCCTATGACTATGAGATTATGCAACTCCCGAGTACCTGAGGAACACTTTGTGTGCTACCAAACGTCACAACGTAACTGGGTGATTATAAAGGTTCTCTACAGGTGTCTCCGATGGTACTTGTTGAGTTAGTATAGATCAAGATTAGGATTTGCCACTCCGATTGTCGGAGAGGTATCTCTGGTCCCTCTCGGTAATGCACATCACTATAAGCCATGCAAGCATTCTGACTAATGAGTTAGTTACGGGATGATGCATTACGGAACGAGTAAAGAGACTTACCGGTAACGAGATTGAACTATGTATGAGGATACCGACGATCGAATCTCGGACAAGTAACAAACCGATGACAAAGGGAACAATGTATGTGGTTATGCGGTTTGACCGATAAAGATCTTCGTAGAATATGTAGGAGCCAATATGAGGATCCAGGTTCTGCTATTCGTTATTGACTGGAGATGAGTCTCGGTAATGTCTACATAGTTCTCGAACCCGTAGGGTCCGCACGGTTAAAGTTTGGTGACGATAGGTAATATAAGTTTATGTGTTTTGATGTACCGAAGGTAGTTCGGAATCCCGTATGTGATCATGGACATGACGAGGAGTCTTGAAATGGTGGATACATAAAGATTGATATATTGGAAGCCTATATTTGGACATCGGAATAGTTCCGGGTGAAATCGGGATTTTACCGGAGTACCGGGAGGTTACTAGAACCCCCCGGTAAATGTATGGGCCTTATTGGGCCATAGTGGAGAGAGAGAGAGGAGACCAGGGCAGGCCGCATGCCCCCTCTCCCTCTGGTCCGAATTGGACTTGGAGGGGGCGGCGCCCCCCTTTCCTTCCTCCCTCTCTCCCCTTCCTTCTCTCCTAGTACAACTAGGGAAGGGGGGAACTCTACTCCCGGTGGGAGTAGGACTCCTCCTGGCGTGCCCTACTAGGGCTGGCCGGCCTCCCCCCTTGCTTCTTGATATACGGGGGCAGGAGGGCACCCCAAGACACACAAGTTGATCAGTTGATCTTTTAGCCGTGTGCGGTGGCCCCCTCCACCATAATCCACCTTGGTCATATCGCAACGGTGCTTAGGTGAAGCCCTCTGTCGGTAGCATCATCATCACCGTCATCACGGCGTTGTGCTGATGGAACTCTTCCTCGAAGCTCTGCTGGATCGGAGTTCGTGGTACGTCACCGAGCTGAACGTGTGCTGAACTCGGAGGTGTCGTATGTTCGGTACTTGGATCGGTCGGATCATGAAGACGTTCGACTACGTCAACCACGTTCTCATAATGCTTCCGCTTACGGTCTACGAGGGTACATAGACGATACTCTCCCCTCTCGTTGCTATGCATCACCATGATCTTGCATGTGCGTAGGAAAATATTGAAATTACTACGTTCCCCAACATAAATATCTAGGGACTCCAAACCTCGGAAAAAACAACTTATTTAAGCATCTTAATAGAGGTGTTATGATCATCACTACTAGTTCGAATAGCTTCTACCCACTTAGTAATGTAATCAACAGCAACTAAAATATGTGTATAGGCATTAGAGGAAGGAAACGATCACATATAATCAAAGCCCCAAACATCAAATGGTTCAATAACAAGTGAATAGTTCATAGGCATTTCTTGACATCTACTAATATTACCAATTCTTTGACATTCATCACAAGAGAAGACAAACTTACGGTCATCTTTGAAGAGAGTAGGCCAGTAAAAACCGTATTGCAATACCTTATGTGCTGTTCTATCTCCAGCGTGGTGTCCTCCATAAGCCTCAGAGTGACACTTGCGTAGGATCTGTTCATGTTCATGCTCAAGTACACAATGTCTAATAACACCATCTACTCCTTCTTTATAAAGGTGTGAGTCATCCCATAAGTAATGTCTTAAATCATAGAAAAACTTTTTCTTTTGCTGGTATGTGAAACTAGGTGGTATAAATTTAGCAACAATGTAATTAGCATAATCAGCATAGCATGGAGTAGTACGAGAAGCATTTATGACAGCTATTTGTTCATCAGGAAAGCTATCATCAATAGGTAGTGGGTCATAAAGAACATTCTCTAACCTAGACAAGTTGTCTGCAACAGGGTTCTCAGCCCCCTTTCTATCAATAATATGCAAATCAAATTCTTGTAGCAAGAGAACCCATCTAATAAGTCTAGGTTTAGCATCTTTCTTTTCCATAAGGTATTTAATAGTAGCATGATCAGTGTGAATAGTTACTTTAGAATCAACAATGTAAGGTCTGAACTTATCACAAGAAAATACAACTGCTAAAAATTTCTTTTCAGTAGTAGCATAATTTCTCTGGGCACTGTCTAGAGTTTTACTAGCATATTGGATAACATTTCATTTTATATCAACTCTTTGTCCTAGAACAGCACCTACATCATAATCACTAGCATCACACATAATTTCAAAGGGTAAATTCCAATCAGGTGGCTGAACAATAGGTGCAAAAACCAAGGCTTTCTTAAGTATTTCAAATGCTTCTACACAATCATCATCAAAGACAAAAGGAAACTTTAATGAACCTCCTATAAAAAACGGCATCACCAAGGAAACTTCTTACACCTTTGAAGTCCTTAGGACACGGCATCTTTTCAATTGCATCAACTTTAGCTTTATCAACTTCAATACCTCTTTCAGAAACTTTATGGCCCAAGACAATACCTTCATTAACCATAAAGTGGCACTTCTCCCAATTCAAGACAAGATTAGTTTCTTCACATCTCTACAAAACTCGATCAAGGTTGCTTAAGCAATCATCAAAAGAAGTTCCATACACGGAGAAATCATCCATGAAAACCTCAACAATCTTTTCACAGAAGTCAGAGAATATAGCAGTCATACATCTTTGAAAAGTAAGAGGTGCATTACATAAACCAAAAGTCATAAGTCTATAAGCAAAGGTACCAAAAGGGCAAGTAAAAGTGGTCTTTTCCTAATCCTCTTTCGACACAGGTATTTGAGAGAAACCAGAATAACCGTCTAGAAAGCAAAATGTGTATGTTTGGATAAGCTTTCTAGCATTTGATCAATAAAAGGTAAAGGGTAATGATCTTTTCTAGTAGCTTTATTTAATTTGCGGAAGTCATTTACCATTCTATAACATGCAACAATTCTTTGTGGGATCAATTCATCTTTATCATTAGGAACAATAGTAATACCTCCCTTCTTAGGGACACAATGGACAGGACTTACCCACTGACTATCAGCAACCGGATAAATTATACCTGCCTCCAGAAGCTTTAGTATTTCATTTCTTACCACTTCTTTCATCTTAGGATTCAACCGTCGTTGGTGATCAACAACTGGTTTAGCTTCTTTCTCCAATTTTATTTTTTGCTGGCATAGAGTGGGACTAATGACCTTAAGATCATCAAGAGTATATCCAATAGCAACATGGTGCTTCTTCAGAGTTTTCAATAATCTCTCTTCTTCCTTCTCTGAAAGGTTAGCACTAATGACAACAGGATATATCTTCTATTCATCAAGATAAGCATATTTCAGAGTACCTGGTAATGGTTTAAGGTCAAACACGGGATCACCCTTGGGTGGAGGAGGATCCCCTAAGATTTCAATAGGCAAGTTATGTTTCAAAATAGGTCCCGGTTTAAAGAATACTTCACCTATTTCCCTTCTTTCATTCATAAACATATCACTTTCATGCTCTAGCAAATATTTTTCTAAAGGATCATTAGGAGGCATGGCATGCTACAAAAAAATACACTTCCGTGATGATACGTGTTTGTCACAGTAGGTCACGTTTTCTGTCATGCATGTACATCCATGAAAAATTTATGACAGAATGAAGATAGTCATACCTGTGCTGTCGTAGAAGTGTTCCATTACATTACCAAAATTATCATCACAGAAGTGTCCACTTCCGTGACGATAAATCCCGCGTCACAGAAGTGCTTTCGTCAAGGGTGACCGACACGTGGCATCCACCGTAACGGAACGCCGTTAAGCTATTGGGTCCGGTTTTGGATCCAATAACCCGTTAACAGCCCCGACCAATGGGGATTTTCCACGTGTAAAATCATCATTGGCTGGAGGAAACACGTGTCGGCTCACCATTGGGACAGATGTCATCCACTCATTGGACCCAAAGCACCTATGATACGTCGACACGTGGCACGGCCCAATAGAGGTCCATTCATGTGAAAAGGCCAGCCCGTTTTACTTGGTCAAAAGGTGGCGGGCCGGCCCATGGCAAGCCTGTTAACGGCCTTTTCGCATATAGCCCATTTACAGCCCGCTAACCCAGGGCCCATTTACGGCCTATCCGAATTAGGCCCAGTAGCGTCATCTGGGCCGTCCAATATAATTCCAGCCCGTTTTAACTTCCGGCCCATGTATGGCCCATGACGTCTTTCGGCCCATATGAGGCCCTTATTACTCTCGGCCCATTAATGGCCTGTGGTAAAACTGGCTCGTAATGAACAGTGTATCACTTTATACCCATTAACGGCACGTGGTGAAACTGGCCCGTAATGAACAGTGTATCACTTTATGCCCATTAATGGCCCATTATTCCGTTGGGCCGTTTCCAGCCCATGTTATCTTTCGGCCTTCTCGGGGCCCATTTATTCTTGGGCTCATTTCCACATTTGTTTACTTACGGCCCGTTACTGTCATTTTCTGCTTGTGGGCCAAATTCAGCCCTTGGTTACAGTCGGCCCGTTGGTGGCCCGTTAATACGTTGGGCCATTTTCATAGCGTCATCAAAATATGGTCGATTAACGACGGCCCGTTATGGTCGGCCCATGAACGATTTCAACTCTAGCCCATTTACGGCCATAATGTGGTCTGTTATTAGCCCACGTTTGGCCAACCTATCATACGGCCCGTAGAAGGCCCATTGATGATACGGCCCATAGAAGGCCCATTGTGTCTACGGCCCGTATAAGGCCCATTGTTTCTATGCCACGTAGAAGGCCCATTGTTTCTACGGCCCTTAGAAGGCCCATTATTTCTATGGCCCATAGGAGGCCCGTGTTAACTACAGCCCGTGGGCGTCAAAGTTCGCCACCAGTGCAAATATAGGGAACACCCTACACTATACAAAAATAGCTTGCTGTTTTCTTCAGCCGGTGGCTGCATGTTAATAACAAATTTTGTATCACACCAAAACAAATTACAACTATAAAACAAAAGGAAGGTTGGCATAAAGGTTAACAGTCTAGAAGATAAATGCACCACGAGAAGTTTAGAAGCTCAGTTCATTCGACCCGACTGTTATGTTTTCATGCTGTATTGTCCGATGGAGCACAATAACCTTCGCCTTCAGTTCTCCTAGGCTCCTGAACAACATAGCAAATGTCTGATAGTCTGGTTTCAAAACCATGCATATCTTGACAACATTGAACAATGTCTCTCCTTGTTTCACAAAGGGTCTTTGTTAGGGAATGGACTTGTGTCTGGAGCGCAGATACAACATTGTTTTGAGCTTGCATATCTTGATCATGAGGCAGTTTGGACGAGATTGCCTTAACAACCAAGCTAGTATTACGCAGGAACGTGCTTTTGGCACTGTTAGTGGATAGGTACTGACCCACTGCAGCAAGAGCTAACATTGCGGTTATAGTTGCCTTGCCACCTTTAGAAGGTGGCCGTTCCACCATTTTTTCCATAGCTCGCTGAAAAGTTGTGATTTTACATTAGTAGTACCAGAACAGAAGATATTAAGGAGGCACCAAAACCAAACAAAATAGCTCTGGTCTATATACAGAACTTTTTCTCATGAACCCATGTAAAATAATAGTTATATTTTATTGCAAAGTACATAATAAAACCAGGTTCCAAACATATGACCATGTACCATCGCTAATGTATTGTCTATTTATTCACATTGTATTGAGGGCTAAGGATAAAGGGAAGAAGTTTATAATACGGTAAGCATAGTATGACATCATTCATATCAGAAAACAACTGAGAGCAGACAAACAGGCAATTGTAACGTTGTGTGGGAAAGTCCAGCACGGAACTAGATTACAGGTCAAGATCAAAGGAACACCACTCCTCTCTTTTAAACCTTGTAAGGTGCGATGATACGCTAAGACAATTGTGTATTAAATTGAAAAGAGTAATAGACATTGGCTACAAACCATGCAGTTTAAGGCACAAGTCAGAGTAAGTAGTAGTTAAAAGTCATGAGGATTAAGGACTTACAACAACGGCTTTGACTGGTGTAGCCATGCTCTTCTTCTTGCTGGCGTGACAGTCCTTGAAGATTTCCACAACATTTGGTTCAGGTAATTTTTGGTCCTTGCGGGCTTTCCTCTGCATTTGGAACAAGTCAATATAGATCTCATAATATGGTACAACGAAAAGAGTGAAACAGCAACAAATTACAAGAGCCTCGTAGTGTGCAATATAGCTACGAGATCCTTTTGTCTGTTGGAATTTCACTTTTGTACGGTTGGCCTTGTTCTTTGAACAGTTCACCTACAAGAAGATAGATTTGTGTGGCACATGCGTAAATAGGACTTCAACATGTGATCTGATCACATATATATATATATATATATTGTACCTGATATTTTGGATCGGACCAGTGTTTAACGAGGCCTCCCCAGTCTTCATCAGATATATTTTCCACTGGAGATGTTTGGGCAAGTTCACTATTAGCTTGCCTTGAAAGTGAGTTTTCCTCAAGTTATAACGATACTGTCGCAGAGCAGACTTGAAAACATGGGTGCAAACTTGTCTGGTTGCATCATCTTGGCTATCCAACTTGAATCTCATATGTTGAAAATTATGGGAGTCTCATTATCAGCAACCTAGAAAGTATTGGACAGAGCAAGACGATATTACTAGTTTCCATACATAACCATACTTACAAATAAATGGTCGTGGAAGGTGTTGAACTGGGTTTCGTCTTTGTCATTCCTGTACTGAATCCATGTTGGGAGGATACATACATGACACCTAACAGCAACCGCTGCCTCTGATACTAACTTGGTTGACTCTGTAGCATCACGCGGCCTTTTTGAACCTGCCTTAAAACGGATCTCCATTCTTCCTCCTCTAGATTTAGTTAACCTATTGAGCATTATCCCTGATGTTTGTTTCCTCTTGCGCCTAGGTGCTAGTCCAACAACAAACATAGGAAGTGTTCGTGTACATCAAACTGTGAGACTACATATGAAGAAGCATGCAACTGTGACTTGACTCCAGCAACTACCTTCTCGTTGTTGAAGCTCACAAAGTTCATCTGATCTTGCCAACTCATCTTGTGTCAAGAGTGCTTCGGAAGTAGTGTCAAGTGGCAAGGGACCATGGGAACGTGCTGCTAGCTGAGTTGACCAATGAGTAAATCGTGAAGCCGGTGGTACTGTGGAAGGTGTTGCAACAACTAGGGTTGTTTCTGCTTGTTTGGTGGCAGCTATTTGTTTCTGTTTGGCTTGTTCTGCAGCTCGTGTAGCACGGGATACCCTGTCGGTACAATTTTCCACTGGACTTTGACCTTCTATTGCACCATCAGTACCAGCAGAATCTGCAGGATTGTTCCGCTTCCCTTTCCCTGTCGTTTTGTCTTGCTTCCTCTTTCTCTATGCCATGTTAAGTCAAGCCGACAAGAAAAATGAATAAAAATTTATTTCTTCAGAACAAATGTACTTTGATGTAAGAACATGGCTGATCGACAGATATTGTATGTTCTAGAAACAGGAACATGTGTCTTAGTCACAAGTATAATGTGTAAAGTAAGTAGATGAAATTCAAGAAAATTAGAAGCAATACAAGCTAGACATCATACATAACATGCAACCACATATAACAATGCCAAGTTAGAGGGAGCACCTGTGATGGTGCACTAGGGGAGACGTGCTCATCACCAAGACAGCTACGTTGAGTGTCTATGCATGTGTTGTCTTGGAAATCATCGTGGGGGGATCGAGGAGTAGAATTGTAGAGGCCCTCCATTTGGAAGGAGCACCTTCATCCATTGCCTGTCTAACTTCCTTCCGCTTTATTGATTTTGAATTGTCAAGTAAAACCGACAAGAAAAAGCAATAAAATTCACTCTTCAGAACTCATTCGTGCATGATACTGACAATCACTACTTTGATGTAAGGCAAACACATGATTCCAGGATGGAATAATACGAAAAACAGGACGACATGGCATATTCACAACTGTCTGTGTAAACTAAGCAGAAACCATTTAACCAAATAAGAAGCAATGCAAGCTAGACACCACGTGAAAGATGCAACCAATATAACTCTGCCAAGTTAAAGTGTCCCATCATAAATGGCATTTCAACAAATTAGAAGCAGCATATGCTATAAATCATATCAAAGATGCAACTAATATCACACTGCATATACTGAAGGTGTCTCGTCATATTGATTTATGTGGGATACAAAAAAACAATAGTTTTATGTGAGGACATGCTTAATAGATAGATGTATACTATGTACTAAATACAGGAAGGCATGTCACATTAACAGGTATAATGTATAAGCTAAGCAGAATAGCACATGCAGTTTAACCAGATTGGAAGAATTACAATCTAGACACCATATGCAACATGCAACCACATATCGTGCTGCCAAGTTAGAGCAAGCACCTGCGATGCTAGTGTAGGGGAAATGCGGTAATCAACTACATAGCTATGTTCACTATCTTCATCTAGCCTTGTTGTTTCTTGAGAATCATGTCGGGAGGCTGACACTGCATTCTTTAAATGAGGGGTAATCCACTTTCCTGACTGCCTCAACATAAGTGATTGATGAGGGATACACAAGAACATTAGTTTGATGTAAGAACATGGTTAATACACATATGTACTAGTATGTACCAAAAATAGAAAGGCATGTCATATTCAAAGGTATAATGTGTAAGCTAAGCAGATGCAATTTAACCAAATTGGAAGCAATACAAGCTAGACATCCGGCTGGAGTGGTGAGCATGATCATCTAGGACCTGAGAGCCTGGTGGGAGGCGGGCTGCTTTTTCCACCATCGCGGCTTTTTAGTTGGCTTCCAGGTGATGCCTCTCTTTGCTGGGCTTGTCACTGGCTCGGCCAGTGCCCTGACTAGCTATTTGTCTTCTGGTGCTCACGGGATGGTGGTTCATGTAAAAAAATATCTTTCCTTATCTTAATAAAGACCGACTTCGGCCTTTCGAATAAAAGCTAGACACCATATGGAACATGCAACCACATATGACACTGCGAAGTTAAAGCAAGCACCTAGGGTGGTGGTTCATTGCGAGCGAGGTCATCAACTCTAGAGCTACGTTTACCGTCTCCATCTCTGCTGACACTACACCTATTATAACGCTGAAACGTGTCTGGCCTATCCGCGTACGACGGTGGAGCTACTTCTCTCTTTTCGTTTTTGCTTCTCTCATAGCAGAAGAGTCTGAAATACCCTTGCATAAAAACACAGTAGTGAGAGTATGGGTGAAGTGTGTGCAGAACTAGTGCACTGTAAAAGTAGCAGATAGCAGGTGGCTGAAAAATAAATGACGGGATACATATGATATCTGTACAACATTGCATGGCAAACAAAATTAGATTCTACTCCGTATGATTTCATAATATATGAGCACAGGAAATGCAGGTACTCCTCCACCACACCACCACATGTGGTCATATCAAGATAACAGTCGACTGAAAATAAATAGGTCAGTCGATTTTTTTTAATGAACCGTCCGATCTATAAAGAACCGGCAGATGGCCTTTGAGGGAGTCCTGGATTAGGGGGTATCTGGACGGCCGGACTATATCCTTTGGCCGGACTGTCGAACTATGAAGATACAAGATTGAAGACTTCGTCCCATGTCCGGATGGGACTCTTCTTGGCGTGGAAGGCAAGCTTGGCAATTCAGATCTGTAGATCTCCTTCCTTGTAACTGATTTTGTGTAACCCTAGCCCCTCCGGTGTCTATATAAACCTGAGGGTTTAGTCCGTAGAGAGGACACACAATCATACCATAGGCTAGCTTCTAGGGTTTAGCCTCTTCGATCTCGTGGTAGATCAACTCTTGTACTACTCATATTATCAAGAACAATCAAGCAGCACGTAGGGTATTACCTCCATCAAGAGGGCCCGAACCTGGGTAAACATCGTGTCCCCCGCCTCCTGTTACCATCCGCCTAGACGCACAGTTCGGGACCCCCTACCCGAGATCCGCCGGTTTTGACACCAACATTGGTGCTTTCATCGAGAGTTCCACTGTGCCGTCACCGTAAGGAAGGATGCCTCGTTTCGTTGTTAAAAACAATATTACCGCCGGGGGAGCCCTGGCTGTCGGCCAAACTCTCCGGCTAGGAAGTTTCATCATGACTGCCCGTTCGGCTGCTGCACCGACGATGACTTCTCGGGTCATCGAAAACATCCTCCACGTCGGCTCGGAATTTGCCGAGCAGATGGATCCAATGGAGCTCTCATCCCTAAACGAGCTCTTGGATCGCATCGCCGCCTTGGGAGTCGCTACGGACTATGATTGTATGGGGCTTAAACCCGATCAAAGAGAGATTAACTCTCCACCAGTCACCCATCATATTGCGGTGGTGGAGGAACAATGTGGCGATTCTTCCTCTATCTTGAGGACTAACTATGTCCGGATTCCTGAGCTCTCTGAGCCGGATACCAGTTTACGAGAGGACATCACCCAAGCCTTGAACCTAGAGTCAGGCGGCGGGCCAGACTTATCGGGCAACATCACGGAACCCGAACTTCCAAGATTGGAAACTCCTCGGCCCCTGGTTCTCAGATCGGGTAAGGGTTCAGATTCAAATCCACCCACCTACCCAAACATAAACGATCTTTCCCACATCAGGAAAGCGCCCCAGGAAACAGTACATCATTATTGGACCAGATTCCTCCTTGTGATGAACAAGGTTAAGGACTGTCGCGAGGAAGACGCAGTCTCATTTTTCCGCAATAATTGCACGGACAAGGGAATCCTTAACGCCATAATTCGCCGTGACATATCATGCTTCGCTGACTTGGCGTCCATACTACAAAAGTACTGTGCGATGGAAAGCGCAGGAAAACCGAAACGAAATTTTTGGGATAATCCGGCTCCAAATATACACCCGGTCCGAAGTAAAAGGGTGCACTATAATAAGTCACCCGATTTAATTACAAAGAAGCAAAAACCCTCTATAGGGCGTGGAACCGTATTGGAGGGATGGCTCAATGGACCCTGCAAAATTCATAGTACAGAGGATACCATACCAACACACAACCTTAGAGCATGTTGGGTACTCCGGCAGGTGGCCTAAAGTGGTGAGGATCTTCTCATCCCAGATGCCACAGAGCACCATCCCGGGGATAGCAATACGGTATTAACAGTCTTTGAAACCTTCGCATCAAATAATAGGCGCAAGAGAACACTCCGCAGCCTTGCCGAAATCTGCCACATGGCAGCAATAAATCCATGGAGTGACATGGCTATTACCTTCAATGCCAGTGACGAACCTAAATTCCGAACAGCCCGAGCACCAGCTGCACTGGTCCTCAATCCAATTGTGGACGGCTTTCGACTCACCAAAGTACTCATGGACGGCGGCAGTGGATTAAACCTGATCTATGAGGAAACTCTTCAAAAAATGGAAATAGACTAGAACCGCATTGAGCAAAGCAGCACAACCTTCAGAGGAATCATCCCCAGTCGGGAAGCACGCTGTGCTGGGAAAATCACACTAGATGTGGTATTCGGCACGCCAGAGAACTATAGGTTCGAAGAAATTACATTCCAAGTGGCCCCGTTCAGTAGCGGATACCACGCCCTTTTAGGGCGGGAGGCGTTCACGATCTTCCAAGCCATACCACATTACGGGTACATGAAGCTCAAAATGCCCGGGCCCAACAGAATCATCACTCTCGCTAGTGATCCGGACATGGCACTCTGCGACGAAAACAAAACAGCCGCATTGGCCCTCCAGGCATTATCCGAAGCCCTTTCGGCCAAGGAATTAACTGCGCTACGCTCCATAGTGGACAGGGACGACGTGATACTTGACAAGAGATCCAGGTCCACCTCTTTTAAACCAGCGGATGAAATAGTCAAATTCCATGTCCACCCAACGGACCCTACAAAAACAGCCTCCATCGGGGCACAGTTAAACCCCACCATGGACGCCGCACTACAAGAGTTCCTGCGCGAGAATTGGGACATATTCGCCTGGCACCCCTCAGACATGCCAGGAATCACACGCAGGCTGGCCAAGCACAGACTTAATATTCTAAAGGGATTCAAGCTGGTCAAGCAGACTCTTCGGTGTTTCTCTGAACCTAAGAGACAAGCTATGGGAGAGGAACTAGCCAAGTTATTGGAGGCCGGATTCATTAGAGAAATAAAACACCTGGACTGACTAGCAAACCTGGTGATGGTACCAAAGAAGGACAAATCCTGGCGCCTATGTGTCGATTTCAAGGACCTCAACAAGGCTTGCCCAAAGGATCCCTTCCCCCTCCCCTGCATCGATCAAATTATCGATGCTACCACAGGACACGATTCATTGTGTTTCCTCGACGCATACTCCGGCTACCACCAAATCAAGATGACGGAGTCCGACCAAGCCGAAACGGCATTTATGACACCATACGACCCCTTCTGTTTCAACACAATGCCTTTTGGGCTCAAAAACGCCGGTGCAACATATCAGCGCATGATTTAGACATGTCTAGAGAAACAGATCGGCAAAACAGTAGAGGCATACGTAGATGATGTGGTCGTCAAAGCCAAACACGTCGATTCTCTAATAGATGACTTGAGGCTCACATTCGACAACCTCCGAACATACGACATCAAGCTCAATCCAGAAAAATGCGTTTTAGGTGTACCAGACGGACAGCTCCTGGGTTTCATTGTCTCCAATAGAGGAATTGAAGCTAATCCAGCCAAAATCCAAGCTCTGTCACAGTTGGCTATCCCAACGGACCTCAAACAAATCCAGAAATTAACCGGATGTGTGGCGGCTCTAAGCCGCTTTATCTCCCGCTTAGGAGAAAAGGCATTACCCCTTTATCGCCTCCGTCGGCGCACCAAACACTTCGAGTGGACGGACGCTGCCACATCCGGATTGGAAGAAATAAAAGCCATACTGGCAACCAACCCAATCCTGGCCGCGCCAAACATCGGCGAACCAATGCTGTTGTACATTGCAGCAACTCATCAGGTTGTAAGCGCAGTGCTCGTCGTCGAACGAGAAACGGGCGGACATAAATTCCCCCTTCAAAAGCCGGTTTATTATGTGTCCACTGTCCTCACTCCATGCAAATCACGGTACCCACATTATCAAAAGATAGCCTATGCGGTCTTCATGGCATCCCGAAAGCTGCGCCACTACTTTCAAGAGTGTTCAATTACAGTAGCCTCGGAAGTGCCACTTAATGATATTATAACCAACCGCGACGCCACGGGCCGGATTGCCAAATGGGCCATTGGGCTCCTCCCGTTCGACATAACATACAAACCCCGGCGAGCCATTAAATCGCAAGTATTTGCCGACTTTGTCGCCGAATGGACGGAAGCCGAACTCCCTAAAGAGTACGGCGCATACTCCAATTGGATCATGCACTTCGACGGCTCCAAAATGCTGGCCGGTCTGGGGGCTGGCATCGTCCTGACGTCCCCAACCAGAGATACAGTTCAATACGTACTACAGATACTGTATACAGACTCCAACAACGCAGTCGAATACGAAGCCCTATTACATGGTCTTCGGATGGCAGTTTCCATGGGCATTCAACGCCTGGAGGCAGAGGCGGACCACGGAAAAAAATTAAGGTGGGCGAAGTCTCACTAAGATTTTTTTTATGCGAATCAAAGATTCAATACACACTAACAATACACAGTACGAACGAATAACCAAATACAATGGAAATGTAGACATGTCTCAATAGGAAAACAACCTAAAACATACCGATAATGAAGCTTTTAATGGCGTGTAGAAGACCCAGGCAATGGCAGTGCCCTACCTTCCTTCTGAAAATCTTCCTTAATTTTATCAAGATCAATACTTTTCAAGATCGCTCGCTCAATGTAACACATCATCAAGTCATTAAGCCAGCCATCAGACATCTTGCTGCGCAACTCAGTCTTGATGATTCTCATTGATGAGAAGGCTCTTTCAACTGTTGCTGTCGCTAATGGTACTAGAAATGCAAACTCAATGAGGCGATAAACAACAGGAAACATGACATGCCTTTCAAGTTCAACCATCTTTTTAGCTAGGCTTCCAATATCATGACAAGCTCTAAATTCCTCAATTCTTCTCATATGGATAATGAATAGCTCGAGGTTATCAACTATATGTTCACGTTCATAATCTGAGAAATCCTCATAATAAATCTATGTGAGTCTAGCAAGCTTATTCACATTGAACCTAGAACAAAATGATCAAAAAGCACATAGACACTTCAAAAGCTTAAACACGTACCTAATAACCACGACCATTTGTTCTTTCACCGATATATCATGGTACTCATCAATAAGGACAGAGAAAAGACAATCACCCATCTCTTCTTTGATTGCTTTGGTGACCGCATTTGCACAATGGGAAATAAGGATTTTTTGAATTTTTCCGGAAGCCATTTGGGCATTCTTAGGGCATAGCTCATCAAATGCAACCTTCACTTCTCGAGTTCTTTCTTTCACCCAATCAAGTAGCTCCAAAAAATTCCCCTTGTTCAAAGAAGAAGTGGATTCATCGTGTCCACGAAATGGTTCACCTTGCAATGGTGGATAACTTACAATGGCCAAAGATGTATCCACATGAGTTTCATACTTGACTAGTGAACCTTTGTTGTAAGTTGTAGCTTTATTTTTCACACTTGCCCTTTGATTTTTAAAATCATCACATGCTGTTTTTGAAATATTGTGGATGCTACATGGCCCACCAACATGTTTACGGAATGCTCTGACCGCATTTTTCCAACAGTCAAAACCCAATTTGGAGAAAACATCATGCCCAAATTTATCATCCATTCGGTCATGCTTAAAAAGATAACAATAGAAGCAATATGCCTTACGCTTATCCACACTATATTCCAACCACTCAAAATCCTTATACCATTGTGGCCGGAAGCATCTTCCATCTCTATTTGGGGGGAAAGTGCAACTAGTTGGTTGAGTTGCACCCATTCGGATATAAGCAAATCTAACATCATCTCTAATGTTGGGGGCAAAACTATCAAGTGGAATGCGAAGGCCTGGATCACCGTTTATGTAATCTTGACTAAAAATAGTTATACCTTCAACCCCGTGAACTTCAACATTCTCTTCCACTATAGCTTCGACCGAATCTGTAGTTTGTTCTTCCACTTGTTCGGTTGGCATAAAATTTTCATGCTCTTCTTCCATGGAAGTCACTTGATCTTGATGATTGACATTTGCTGAAATATTGACACTTTCGTGGGTGCTTGGATTTGTTTGTGAGTTGCTGCCACTACCAAGCACTTCAAAATACTTTTTCAAATCTGCAATGAGAAGATTAATATATCACTAAAATATGGTTGAATTTAAGGCTGTTCAAAATTGCTACAAAATTTCAGAAAAATGAGAAATTACCTCTTCCTCTTTTCTTTGGATTTACTAGTCCCTTTCCCTTTCCTTCCATCTTCTAGCAATCTAGACAAAACTGTTGGGCATCTTATTTGTCAGTGCCTTTCTATCCATGAAGAATTGACACTTTGACAGAAGAAAAAACGCTACTACCCATCAAAGTTCAGAGTTCGGACAGGCACATGTACAGGTACGATGTGTTCAATAACTGAATATGCAGGATTCAATTAGTATTTAGTACAGACTCGGCTGTGTCAAATGACACAGCTAGCTACTAGTCTTTTGACATCTAAACTGAATATGCAGGACTCAATTAGTACAGAGTACAGACTCGACGTGTTCAGTCAGATGAATGCTAGACTTGGTCTCACCTGAATCCCAAACCCCGACTGTGGCCGTCGCCTGCTAGAGCCGCCATTGAAGCCGCCGCGCCGCTGGAGTTGCCGTCGGAGCTGCTGCTGAAGCCGCCTCCGGAGCCGCCGCTTGCTGCTGTCGTCGCTTGCTATGCTGCTGGAGCCGCTGCCCTCCAAGGCTCCAAGCCCCCAGCCTTCCGCTGCCCGCGAACGCCTGGTGCCCTAGTCCTCGCGACCGCCAGGTAAGTCGCCGCCTCCACGCAAGCTAGGTTTGGGTCTCAGGAAGGGATATAGCAGAGGAGTGGGCAGGGACGGAGCATGGACTGCGTGGTCATGGCTGGGTCGTTCGTTTTCTTTTTTAGGTGGGTGGGACCAGAGGGGATGTGGGGTCGTGGGCAGAGGGCGCTCAAGCCAGCTGCGGTCGAGGGCTCGAGGCCACCGTTGGCTGCCTGGCTGTGGTCGAGGACTGGAGGCTCGAGCGGCCGAGTGATAGATACATACGTATAATTTTTTTTGCCAATAATCAAGGTATGGCAGGTGCCAGACCTCGCCCACCGGAGCGCTCCGCCACTGCCTGGAGGTGCGTGGGGATTTGAACCTCGCAATATCCCAAATAAATGGAGACTTCGATGCCAAGGATCCGAAGATGGTGGCCTATCGCAATGCCGTCCAAAAGATGTCAGCTTGGTTTGAGGGGCTCGAATTTCACCTTGTGGCTCGGGAAAACAATCAGGCGGCGGATATCCTCGCCCGCATCGGCGGAAAACGCGATGTGGTCCCCCGCAACATATTTTTGGAGAGGTTATTTAAGCCATCTGTGGTATGGGAAGGGGACACCGGTAACAATAGTCCGGACCCGGCCAAAATGCCCGATACCGAACACTCTGACATAATCAGAGGCTCTGCCACCGAAATAACACCTTCAGCCCACGTAATAATGGCCATCATCGCCCCGTGGACAGAACCATTCCTGGCCTACCTAACTAGGCAGGAACTTCCCGAGGACCAAAATGAGGCACGCTGCATAGTGCGGCGATCTAAAGCCTACAGGGTCCATGAGGGAGAGCTGTATAAAAAAGCACTACCAGAGTCCTTGAAAGGTGCATCTCCGAAGAGGAAGGGAGGAAGATTTTGGCAGAAATTCACGCCGGACTCGGCGGCCACCACGCCGTAGCCCGGGCCCTTGTAAGTAAGGCCTTCCGTACAGGTTTTTATTGGCCGACGGCCCGGGTAGATGCACAGGACTTGGTCCAACGCTGCGTCGGTTGCCAGCTTTTTGCAAACCAAAGCCACATGCCACCCACCGCTCTCCAAACAATCCCCATTACCTGGACCTTCGTGGTCTGGGGGCTTGACATGGTTGGACCCCTTAAAGGGGGAACCCATAAGAAAAAATACTTACTCGTCATGGTGGATAAATTCACCAAATGGATAGAAGCCAAACCTGTTAAAACGGCCGAATCCAGACTGGTGATAGACTTCATATCCGGGGTTGTACACCGTTATGGCGTCCCCCACAGCATCATCACTGACAACGGCACGAACTTCACGGTCGGCGAGGTAAAACTCTGGTGCAGCAACATGGGCATTAAGCTCGATTATGCCTCTGTCTATCACCCACAAACTAACGGCCAAGTTGAGCGAGCAAATGGTCTTAGCATGAGCGGCATCAAACCTAGATTAGTGCGGTCCTTAAAGGAGTCTAACACGCACTGGGTAGAGGAGCTCGACTCCGTACTCTGGGGGCTGCGGACCACGCCGAATCGTACTACCGGATACACACCCTTCTTTATGGTGTACGGCGCAGAGGCGGTTCTGCCCTGCAACATAATTCATGACTCACCTCGAGTGCGCATGTATGAAGAAAGAGAAGCCGAGATCGATCGGCAGGACAATCTGGACACCCTGGAGGAGGAGCGCGACGTGGCAAAAGCCCGTTCCGCATTCTATCAGCAACAGGCTCGCAGATACCAAAGCAGAGAAGTACGAGCCAAAACTTATAATGTTGGCGAGCTAGTTCTACGCCTGCCAGAGAAGAAAAAGATCAAGCTCGAGCCCAAATGGGAAGGTCCCTTCATTATTGACCAAGTTCTGACCGGTGGAGCATACTGTCTGCGAGATGCATCGAATAATCGACTTGAGCCGAACCCATGGAACGCAGCCAGGCTCCGAAGATTCTACGCCTAGTGCCGGACTCTATGTTCGTCTCCTTCCTTTGTCCATTTTTTGCATATACATTATCTGTCTTTTTCTCTTTCTTTCTTTTATTCTTTCTCAAGGCCTTCAAGGGCCAACTTGTGCCTTGGTTGTACACTATTGACGCGCTAACCGCGCTCATTATACCTGGGGGCTTCTTACACAGAAGCTTAATTATTTATCTGGGCTTCATGCCCCGCACATGTGTTATTCTTCCGCATGTACCTTTTCTTCACCATTATATGCATTGATATGACTTAAGTTTTGGCCAAGCTGGGTTGCCTCGCTCTTGTATTTATGCCCTATGTTCCCGTTAATTCAGCTAGGGCATAAGGGGAGCACCTCTGCGATTGTTACTGCCGGGTCAGCCGGATGTGTACCTCAGACTGGGTGAAGCCGAAACCTAGCGTTCTTAAGGGAATATTCGGTCGGTGAACAAAAGATTATTTTTATTTATTTTCCATATGTGCCCCCAGATGTTTTTGCCTGCGTCTCCTCTCGTAGTCCGGACATGCACTTTAGGGCATGCGTACCCAGGGAAAGGAACCCTTAACAGAACTATTCTCCCTGGAAGATGTTTCTTACTACCCATGTAATATAACATAACTAGTTGGGTACTTGTCTGTTCAAGCACTAATGACCCCTACGCCTGGTTTCCACGCATACCCCGGTTCTTATATAACTGAGCAGGTATTCGGATACACTCCGGACTATCGGGTCCCGAGGTTGAAGCGAAAAGGTCCGCCACGACAAATGATTTACAATCCGGCTAGAAGGCATTATACATGTCACTTTAGTTACATAGTCATGTAGACTGACTTAATTCCTCTTCTATACCATCCAACAGGCTGTCTAGCCTACAATCCTGTTGGGAATACTTTGCGGCTAATTCTACTTTCCCATAGACTAAGCTAACGGGGATCTCTTTCCCATCGGGCCCCATAGGTCCGACCTCGGCCTGGGTATACCGCGTCTTCACCATGGCCCAGGCTTCCCTGGCACCTTGACGGCAGGCCGATATCTTCCATAATCGGAAGCGCCGCCGTGCTCCCTTAAGCTTCTCCGCAAGCTCTCCAATGCCTGTTGGCAGGGAGACGGATGGCCACAAGACGGAGGTTGCGGTGGACGACTACGTCGGGGTATCGGCTCCGGCGTGATGGAGGAGGGCGGCGGTTGATGGGTGGAATGGGGTGGCGTACGGAGGATGCCGGGGTTTCGCCACTGGTGGAGAGGTAGTTTTTGCGCCCACGGAGTACGAATGGGGAATCGGACGGGTGGGCGGGGGAGGGGACGCGCTTGTTTGGTTTAGCCTACTCGATTGATCTTTCTTGCAATGGGAGAAGTGCTTAGCTTTGGGTTCAATCTTGCGGTGTCCTTTCCCAGTGACAGTAGGGGCAGCAAGGCACGTATTGTATTGTTGCCATCGAGGATAACAAGATGGGGTTTATATCATATTGCATGAGTTTATCCCTCTACATCATGTCATCTTGCTTAAAGCGTTACCGTGTTCTCTTGAACTTAATACTCTAGATGCATGCTGGATATAGCGGTCGATGTGTGGAGTAATAGTAGTAGATGCAGGCAGGAGTCGGTCTACTTGTCTCGGACGTGATGCCTACATAAATGATCATAGCAAGATATTCTCATAACTATGCTCAATTCTATCATTTGCTTAACAGTAATTTGTTCACCCATCGTAATACTTATGCTCTCGAGAGAAGCCACTAGTGAAACCTATGGTCCCCGGGTCTATCTTCCATCATATTAATGTTCCAATACTTAGTTTTTTCCTTTGCCATTTATTTTACTTGCATCTTTATTTCTCTTTATCATAAAAATACCAAAAATATTATCTTATCATATCTATCAGATCTCACTTTCGTAAGTGACCGTGAAGGGACTGACAACCCCTTTATCACATTGGTTGCGAGGAGTTTATTTGTTTGTGTAGGTGCAAGGGACTCGTGCGTGGCCTCCTACTGGATTGATACATTGGTTCTCAAAAACTGAGGGAAATACTTACGCTGCTCTGCTGCATCACCCTTTCCTCTTCAAGGGAAAACCAACGCAGTGATCAAGAGCTAGCAAGAAGGAATTGTGGCACCGTTGCCAGGGAGTCTACGCAAAAGTCAACATACCAAGTACCCATCACAAACCCTTATCTCTCACATTACATTATTTGCCATTTGTCTCTCGTTTTCCTCTCCCCCCACTTCACCCTTGCCGTTTTATTCGCCCTATGTCTCTCCATCCTCCTCCTCTTTCTCTATTCGCCTCTTTTTGCCCGTCTCTTGTTTTCTTGTGTGTTGGATTGCTTGCTTGTCACGATGGCTCAAGATAATACCAAATTGTGTGACTTTACTAATACCAACAACAATGAATTTATTAGCACTCCAATTGCTCCTCTTACCGATGCTGAATCTTGTGAAATTAATGTTGCTTTGCTGAATCTTGTCATGAAAGATCCGTTTTCTGGCCTTCCTAGTGAAGATGCCGCTACCCATCTAAACAAATTTGTTGATTTGTGTGATATGCAAAAGAAGAAAGATGTGGACAATGATATTGTTAAATTGAAGCTATTTCCTTTTTCGCTTAGAGATCATGCTAAAGCTTGGTTTGCGTCTTTTCCTAAAAATAGTATTGATTCGTGGAATAAGTGCAAAGATGCTTTTATCTCTAAGTATTTTCCTCCCGCCAAGATCATCTCTCTTAGAAACGATATTATGAATTTTAAGAAACTTGATCATGAACATGTTGCACAAGCTTGTGAGAGGATGAAATTAATGATACGTAATTGCCCTACACATGGTTTGAATTTATGGATGATTATACAAATATTTTATGCCGGATTGAATTTTGCTTCTAGAAACCTTTTAGATTTGGCCGTGGGAGGCACTTTTATGGAAATCACTTTAGGAGAAGCTACTAAACTCCTAGATAATATTATGGTTAATTATTATCAATGGCACACCGAAAGATCTACTAATAAGAAAGTGCATGCGATAGAAGAAATTAATGTTTTGAGTGGAAAGATGGATGAACTTATGAAATTATTTGCTAATAAAAGTGTTTCTTCCGATCCTAATGATATGCCTTTGTCTACTTTAATTGAGAATAATAATGAATCTATGGATGTGAATTTTGTTGGTAGGAATAATTTTGGTAACAACACGTATAGAGGAAACTTTAATCCTAGGCCGTATCCTAGTAATTCCTCTAATAATTATGGTAATTCCTACAACAATTATTATGGAAATTTTAATAAGATACCCTATGATTTTGAATCTAATATTAAAGAATTTATTACTTTGCAAAAGAATTTCAATGCTTTGATTGAAGAAAAATTGCTTAAGATTGATGAGTTGGCTAGGAAAGTTGATAGAATTTCTCTTGATATTGATTCTTTGAAACTTAGACCTATTCCACCTAAGCATGATATCAATGAGTCTCTCAAAGCTATAAGTATTTCCATTGATGAGTGCAAAGAAAGAACCGCTAGGATGCGTGCTAAGAAAGATTGCTTTATAAAAGCATGTTCTTCTAGTTTCCATGATAATAAAGATGAAGATCTAAAAGTTATTGATGTGTCCCCTATTAAATCTTTGTTTTGTAATATGAATCTTGATAATGATGGGACTGAATATGATCCACCTTTACCTCGAAGGCGTTCCAAAAATTCGGAGTCTTTAGATCTTGATGCTAAAATTGTTAAAAGTGGGATTGAAGAAGTCAAAACTTTAAATACCGATGAACCCACTATTTTGGATTTCAAGGAATTTAATTATAATAATTAATCTTTGATAAATTGTATTTCCTTGTTGCAATCTGTGCTAAATTATCCTCATGCTTATAGTAAAAATAAAGCCTTTACCAAACATATCGTTGATGCTTTAATGCAATCTTATGAAGAAAAACTTGAGTTGGAAGTTTCTATCCCTAGAAAACTTTATGATGAGTGGGAACCTACTATTAAGATTAAAATTAAAGATCATGAATGTTATGCTTTGTGTGATTTGGGTGCTAGTGTTTCCACGATTCCTAAGACTTTGTGTGATTTGCTAGGTTTCCGTGATTTTGATGATTGCTCCTTAAACTTGCACCTTGCGGATTCCACTATCAAGAAACCTATGGGAAGAATCAATGATGTTCTTATTGTCGCAAATAGGAATTATGTTCCCGTAGATTTTATTGTTCTTGACATATATTGCAATCCTTCATGTCCTATTATTCTTGGTAGACCTTTCCTTAGAACGATTGGTGCAACTATTGATATGAAAGAAGGGAATATTAGATTCCAATTTCTGTTAAGGAAAGGCATGGAACACTTCCCTAGAAAGAAAATTAAATTACCATATGAATCTATTATGAGAGCCACTTATGGACTGCCTACCAAAGATGGCAATACCTAGATCTATCTTCGCTGTTATGCCTAGCTAGGGGCGTTAAACGATAGCGCTTGTTGGGAGGCAACCCAATTTTATTTTTTATTCCTTTCTTCTTGCTCCTGTTTAGTAATAAATAATTTATCTAGCCTCTGTTTTGGTTGTGTTTTTTGTGCGTAATTAGTGTTTGTGCCAAGTAGAACCGTAGGGAAGACTTGAGGAAAGTATTTTTAATCTTGCTGTAAAAAACAGAAACTTTAGCGCTCACGAGAATTGCTTTCATTTTTATTTGGAAAGTGCTATTTAGTTAATTATTTTTGCAGATGAATAATATATAAATTCCTCACGTACACAAATTTATTTTAGAATTTTTGGGTTCCAGATCTTGCCTTAGCTACAGATTAGTACAGATTGTTCTGTTTTTGACAGATTCTGTTTTTCGTGTGTTGTTTGCTTATTTTGATGAATCTATGGCTAGTAAAATAGTTTATAAACCATAGATAAGTTGGAATACAGTAGGTTTAACACCAATATAAATAAATAATGAGTTCATTACAGTACCTTGAAGTGGTGTTTTGTTTTCTTTCGCTAACGGAGCTCACGAGATTTTGTACTTTAAGTTTTGTGTTGTGAAGTTTTCAAGTTTTGGGTAAAAGATTTGATGGATTATGGAACAAGGAGTGGCAAGAGCCTCATCTTGGGGATTCCCATGGCACCCCAATATAATCTAAGGACACCTAAAAGCCAAAGCTTGGGGATGCCCCGGAAGGCACCCCCTCTTTCGTCTACTTCCATCGGTAACTTTACTTGGAGCTATATTTTTATTTACCACATGATATGTGTTTTGCTTGGAGAGTCTTGTATTATTTGAGTCTTTATTTGTTAGTTTTCCACAATCATCCTTGCTGTACACACCTTTTGAGAGAGACACACATGATTCGGAAATTGTTAGAATACTCTATGTGCTTCAGTTATATCTTTTGAGTTATATAGTTTTTGCTCTAGTGCTTCACTTATATCTTTTAGCGCACGTTGGTGGATTTGTTTTATAGAAACCATTGTTCTCTTATGATTCACTTAGATTATTTTGGGAGTCCTACAAAACAGCGTGGTAAATTGCTTTAATTATGTTAGGCATTCAAGATTAATAAAAAAATTCTTATGGGTGTGTTGAATACTATGAGAAGTTTGATACTTGATAATTGTTTTGAGATATGGAGATGCTGATATTAGAGTCATGCTAGTTGAGTAGTTGTGAATTTGAGAAATAGTTGTGTCAAAGTTTGTGATTCCCGTAGCATGCACGTATGGTGAACCGTTATGTGATGAAGTCAGAGCATGATTTATTTATTGATTGTCTTCCTTATGAGTGGCGGTCGGGGACGAGCGATGGTCTTTTCCTACCAATCTATCCCCCTAGGAGCATGCGCATAATACTTTGCTTTGATAACTTGTAGATTTTGGCAATAAGTATATGAGTTCTTTATGATTAATGTTGAGTCCATGGATCATACGCACTCTCACCCTTCCACCATTGCTAGCCTCTCTAATATCGCGCACCTTTCGCTGGTATCATACACCCACCATATACCTTCCTCAAAACAGTCACCATACCTACCTATTATGGCATTTCCATAGCCATTCCGAGATATATTGCCATGCAACTTTCCACCGTTCCGTTATTATGACACACTTCATCATTTTCATATTGCTTGCATGATCATGTAGTTGACATAGTATTTGTGGCAAAACCACCATTCATAATTCTTCATACATGTCACTCATGCATGATTGCACATCCCGGTACACTGCCGGAGGCATTCACATAGAGTCATATTTTTTTCTAAGTATCGAGTTGTAATTCTTGAGTTGTAAGTAAATAAAGTGTGATGATCATCATTATTAGAGCATTGTCCCAAGTGATACGCGCGTTGATATGCCTAGTTGATGTGAGACTATCTTCCCTCTTTTTGTCTTCTCCACAACCACCATTCTATTCCACCTATAGTGCTATGTCCATGGCTCATGCTCATGTATTGCGTGAAGATTGAAAAGGTTTGAGAACACAAAAAGTATGAAACAATTTCTTGGCTTGTCATCGGGGTTGTGCATGATTTAAATACTTTGTGTGGTGAAGATGGAGCATAGCCAGACTATATGATTTTGTAGGGATAACTTTCTTTGGCCATATTATTTTGAAGAGACATAATTGCTTAGTTAGTATGCTTGAAGTATTATTATTTCTATGTCAATATTTAACTTTTGTCTTGAATCTTTCGGATCTAAATATTCATACCACAATTAAGAAGAATTACATTGAAATTATGCCAAGTAGCATTCCACATCAAAATTTCTGTTTTTATAATTTACCTACTCGAGGACGAGCAGGAATTAAGCTTGGGGATGCTTTGATACGTCTCCAACGTATCTATAATTTTTGATTGTTCCATGCTATATTATATCATGTTTTGGACATTATTGGGCTTTATTATACACTTTTATATTAGTTTTGGGACTAACCTATTAACCGGAGGCCCAACCCAGAATTGATGTTTTTTTGCCTATTTTAGAGTTTCGTAGAAAAAGAATATCAAACGTAGTCCAAACAGAATGAAACCTTCGGGAACGTGATTTTCGGAACAAACGTGATCCAGAGGACTTGGAACCTACGTCAAGACATCAACCAGGAAGGCACGAGGTAGGGGGGCGCGCCTTCCCCCCCCCCCCCAGGCGCGCCCTCCACCCTCGTGGGGGCCATGTTGGTCCACCGACGTACTTCTTCCTCCTATATATACCTACGTACACCCAAACTACTAGATACAGAGCCAAAACCCTAATTCCACCACCTAAACTTTCTGTATCCACGTGATCCCATCTTGGGGCCTTTTCCGGAGCTCCACCGGAGGGGGTATCGATCACGGAGGGCTTCTAAAAATCAACACCATAGCCTCTCCGATGAAGTGTGAGTAGTTTACTTCAGACCTTCGAGTCCATAGTTATTAGCTAGATGGCTTCTTCTTTCTTTTTGGATCTCAATACAAAGTTCTCCCCCTCTCTTGTGGAGATCTATTCGATGTAATCTTCTTTTGCAGTGTGTTTGTTGAGACCGATGAATTGTGGGTTTATGATCAAGTTTATCTATGAACAATATTTGAATCTTCTTTGAATTCTTTTATGTATGATTGGTTATCTTGGCATGTCTCTTCGAATTATCAGTTTGGTTTGGCCTACTAGATTGATCTTTCTTGCAATGGGAGAAGTGCTTAGCTTTGGGTTCAGTCTTACGGTGTCCTTTCCCAGTGACAGTAGGGGTAGCAAGGCACGTATTGTATTGTTGCCATCGAGGATAACAAGATGGGGTTTATATCATATTGCATGAGTTTATCCCTCTACATCATGTCATCTTGCTTAAAGCATTACTCTCTTCTCTTGAACTTAATACTCTAGATGCATGCTAGATAGTGGTCGATGTGTGGAGTAATAGTAGTAGATGCAGGCAGGAGTCGGTCTACTTGTCTCGGACATGATGCCTATATACATGATCATACCTAGATTTTCTCATAACTATGCTCAATTCTATCAATTGCTCAACAATAATTTGTTCACCCACCGTAATACTTATGCTCTCGAGAGAAGCCACTAGTGAAACCTATGGCCGCCGGGTCTATTTTCCATCATATTAATCTTCCAATACTTAGTTATTTCCTTTGCCATTTATTTTACTTGCATCTTTATTTCTCTTTATCATAAAAATACCAAAAATATTATCTTATCATATCTCACTTTTGTAAGTGACCGTGAAGGGATTGACAACCCCTTTATCGCGTTGGTTGCGAGGAGTTTATTTGTTTGTGTAGGTGCGAGGGACTCGTGCGTGGCCTCCTACTGGATCGATACCTTGGTTCTCAAAACTGAGGGAAATAATTACGCTGCTCTGCTGCATCACCCTTTCCTCTTCAAGGGAAAACCAACGCAGTGCTCAAGAGGTAGCAATGGTGTGCCTGCCATCCTGCAATATAGGCGTCTGATTTATATCTGGCGGATAGGAAAGAAACTATGACAATTTTGCAAAAAGGTACCCACACCCCTCTCCATATTTGCAAATAAGGCCTTCCCTCGTTCATCCTTTTCTCTCACAAGATAAACTAGTCAAACAAATGCATCTTGATGTTACGTGCAACGCACGGGCATCTTGCTAGTAAGAATGAAAACAAACGACAAAAAAATATTGGATGGTGGTTCGAAGTCATGACCGTGGGCACGGCGGACAATCTAGCCTTGTATTGGTATGCTGAGCCGTCTGTTTTAACACACAGGAGCTGGCGTGGTGATTATACACACACGCACGCATGCACATGAACTGCATACACGCAACACTCACACGAACACATGCACCCATGCACGCACGCAACACTCACACGTACACACACAGCCATGCACGCACGCAACACTCACACGCACACACGCATGCATGCATGCACACACCAGTACACCACACGACCAACACACACTCTCAAGCTCAAGTGCTCAACCTACACGTGCGTGCGCACACATAAGGCCCTCACAGACACATACACAACTTGGTGATTCCCGCGCACGGGGTGGAGTCTTGTCGCGCCTGCCTAAATTTGTGTTTATTGACCTTTTCCCAATGCGAACTGACAGGTGGGACCCACAAGGAACATGGTCAATTTATCTAGTCAACATGGTGCCACGCAGACTATTTGGCCGGTCAACAGAGTGCAATCCGATGCTGAACCGTGAGCAAGTGACCGTATAATAACCGCAAAACGTATATAGTGACCGTAATCAGCTTATTCTGAAGTTCGGTGAACGTATTACGCTTTTCTCTCTGTAGGCCCTCCAAAACTACATCTCTACACGTTCTCGCATGTTACATCTAACAACTATGCAATACAACACTACTACTACACTCTAACACAATAAATCATAGTATGTGTTTTTAGTTTTACTAGATATCATATTGTTACTTAATTATTCAGTTTGCATACATTAAAATTGCCTTCGAAATGTATGGCCAGTATCATATACCACGCAGGAAAAATCCCGCCCTTTCTTGTTTAATCGGGTTTGTATCGATGGATCGTGCGAAACAGCAAAACTATAGTACTATATACAGTACAAGTGACAGTTCACTGGGCCGTCGTGTCATGTACTCCTCCGTCATAAGAGTGGAGCACTCGCTTTCATAAATCTTCTAGTCCCTTTCACCGACATGTGGGGCATAAAGCTACCGGGTCCACGTGCCATACTGGAATGCAGTGCAGAGCAGCCGGGGTGAAGCACCCAGTCATGGCATCGGCGTTGTAATGAGCACTGAGGCGTCAAATCACAAAGCTGCACTTTTCCCGCAGTTAAGTTGGAGGGCTGAAGTAATAGTGCTAAAAAAAGAAGTTCGAGGGACGAAGCAACCATCATTTCACTCGTTCCTAAATCCACTTCTCCCTCATCTTCTTCAAGTTAACCATGTGTTGCTTCTGTCGTTGTTCTGCCTCATGTGGAAAGAGGATTGGCTTGGTAAAGGACTGACACGTGGGACTGCATGTTAGCAAACCGCCAGGACAACGTCCTCTAAAAATAAGAAACCTCCCCCGCCATCCGCACGTCAAAATCACCTCCTTTTTACTAATCTTGATTCTATAATTTTTTTGATTAATATAACTGAGATTTGTATAGATAGCACACAGGAGCAAAACCAAGTGGTATGGTTAAGGGCATCCACAATGTGTAGCCAAATGTGAAAATAGCTTTTGGCATCATGGGAACCATTGTGGACAGTGTTGTCAAAGCCAAAAGGATGGAAATGAAGCTCCCTGATTGATTGATTGAAGGAATAGAAATATGCAACATATCTCCTCTTTCTCCCGTGCTTGGATGCATGTACAGTATAGAGGACAGAGTCTACTCCCATGTCCCTTCTATCACAAATCACAAAGCACGGATGAAGCAACCATCATTTCACTCTTCGCTGACTCCGTTTCTCCATTGTCTTCTTCGAGAAACCATCTCACCGCACTAAGCTGGACGGACGACGCTATTGTGTATGAGTAGTACTAGTACATTTATGCGTCCTTTGGTTCAATGGACTTCCTGGATGCAAATAAGGCGGTTGTCTCGGCTTGCAGGCGGCACTTGCGAATGACTTACCGTGGTCTCCCTCAATGGTGTTCTCCATCGAATGCACTTCGCCAAACCACAACGTTCGAGATATCATCGACGTCACCGCAATGGGGAAGGAAGTCAAATATAGTTACTACCTCCATGTTTTGTACACAAGGCCAGTATATCAAAATTACAATTTGCAAAAGGGCACTAACACTAATCGAGGCAAAATTGATGGGGTTTTCCTCGTACTAGCAACCAAGGACATTAATATCCCCTGCATGCATGCGGAAGTGAGAAGGTTGGTTTGCATGGTGCTGCATTAATCAAGCGATGAGGAGTGAGATGGTTAGCTCTTTGGGATTTGGAGAAAAAAATACGCATTAATTGACATGTGAAACGAGGATTTGTATCGATTAATCCCGCGAAGGAAAACCCCGCCTTTCTTTTTTAAAACTAGTACTCCTAGTACGTAGTACTACGTACCTATCCTGTTTGGCTCTAGGCCATGCATTGCCATACTTCGCCACACATTTTTGCCAAGCTTCCCTAAAGTTTTCAAAATGAAAAGGAGGTACACTTGCGCACGGCTGTCGCGGTCGCACCGCACCCTCACACGGTCGCTCCTGCACGACGCGGTCGCACCGCACCGTCACATCCACAGTCGCTCCTGCACGTCACAAACCCAACCAAGCGAACACACCCTCACGGACACGTGCTGTCGCATGTGAACAAACCAAACTCAGCAATCCTACCGCTGACACATAGTTTTCGTTCATAGAGTATGTTTATGCAACCGCATGTTGGGGAGTATCCGTACGACCCATCCGGTGGTCTATTGGGGAAGAAGAAGAGGTGAGGAAGAAGGGTTAGGAGACGTAGGATATTCATCCAACCGCCTGAAATGGTAGACTGACCCAAGTCAGGCGACTTGCATAACAATATATGTTTTTACACAGCAAAAGATCCATAAAAACAACAACATAAAGAAAAAGTATCACTGCTAGCGGAAAGAGACGGCCTCGTCATCTTTGGCTGCCAGCGCGAACCAGCCGTAGCTGCGGCATGTGTCTCCGCATTGTGGTTGTCCTGGGCCTCCAGCTACTCGTTCACGTGGAGCTTGCAGGCGCTCTGCACAGATGACAGCACCGCGCGGTTCAAGTCGAGGACGTCCGGTTCCGTCTGCAGGAGGGCCTCGATGGCAGCGGCATCCGCGCGCTCCGCGTCGAGTCGAACCTTCTCCGCCCGGTTCAAATCCAGGACGTCCGGTTCCGCCTGCAGGAGGGCCTCGATGAGAGCGCCATCCGCACACTCCGCGTCGAGTTGAGCCTCTGCCGCCCGGTTCAAGTCCAGGACGTCCGGTTCCGCCTGCAGGAGGGCCTCGATGGCAGCGGCATCCGCGCGCTCCACCTCAAGTTGAGCCTCCGCTGCCTGGTTCACATCCACGACATCCGGTTCTGCCTGCGGGAGAGCCTCAACGACAGCGGCATGCACGCACTCCGTGTCGAGTTGAGTCTCTGCCTCCCGGTCCTCCTTTAGTATCGCCAGGTTGAACCGCTGGTCTGCCTGCACCATGGGGGACTCGGACGCCAGCACGAAGTCGACATCCATCGTCTCATACCCATCGGGGGGCCTTCTGCGCCGCGACCTCCGTCATGAACATTGGATTGGCTTCCTCCTCCTCGTAGCTTGGCTCCAGAGAACTCAAGGATTGGCCTGCCGCAAAGCGAGCTTGGGAATGGATGTCTCTGGCGCCGACCGCCGCCGCGATTTCTGCGCGTCGCTCCGGCGTTAGCATCTTGTAGTACGTGATCTTCCGGCGCACCATGGCTTTCTGGTGAACTAGGGGACGCTTGATACGGGCTAGGGGATCGAAAGGTGGGGGAAGGGGCTGGAGATTAGGTGTGGTTTTACGGTTGTGGCTGGCATAGGCCGAGCAGCGAAGGTTCTGGTGTGAATAGTGGTTCCAGTGACGATCGGTCAATCTGTTTTGACTGTACATCGCTCTTGTCACGCTCGCGTTGCAGCCCGGCACGCTGGACCCTCCACGTCGTTCACCGAATGGAACGCGCTTCGTCTTGCGTTTTCGCTCACTTGTGGGACCACAGTTGAGAGCAAACCGACGTCCCTCCCCCTCCCCTCCCGCGTCATTTTATGCGGAGTAAATAAAAACAGAGGGAGTATACTACGGATGAGGATCCCCTAACGTGGCCGAACCCATTGAGTAACTGACATGCGGGGCCTAGCAAGCATGGGGTCTGCCAGTAAGTGACCGAAAGGGAGGGTAAGGAAGGGATACGTATGTGAAAGGGCTTCCAATGATATAATTTTCACATTATACATCTCATGTACTATTAATCTTGTCAATAGTCAAATGCGGTTTTGAAAAACGCATTAGAGCATGGTTAATAATATAGCCAGTCGATGGCTATAAGGAACTGCCATGTCATCTATAGCCATCATCTATTATATGCACTCATACAGTAGTGTGGGCTATAAGGTTGGCTATTTCCCGCAAAAAAATTATAAGGTTGGCTATTGTATTAGTACTTTTTTCCATCTCCTCTCCATCTCTTTCTTCATATTTATTGTACGTATTTAACTAGGAATGCTTATATAGGTAGGCTCTTGCATGAGAGCTCACTCCCCTTACTTATTCACATCTCTCTCCTCAACGTAGGCCCTATATAAATGGAAGGAGGGAGTACAACTATGAGCATTGCATACTCTAGTACAGATGTTGTCAGTACTCCACTAGTACTATTGGACAGGGAGCTTAAAAAAGTTACTATTGGACTGGCTATACGTGGCGAAATCCTAGTAGGAAGAGCATGCGCGAGAACAAGCACATTCACGTGGTTGAAAACAAATTGGAAACCATCTCGAGTACAAATCTAGGAGTACGTACGAATCTAACAATATTGATTGAGCGTTGTTGAATGTTGATACTTTATTTTATCAAAGTAGAGATACTTTGACTACACATAAAACTTATATGTAAACTAGAAAGGATAGGAGGGAGTATATTGTATGTTCAAAAACGAAACGAACATTGAATACCCTTTATATATGATTTGCGGATGTTATGATCATCAGTTCAAAATTTTGAATCCGCCTTAGGTATCACACATGCCCCGACTCGTTCTCTCTCGATTTCATCTCGGGGTCCGGAGATTGATTGAAAGAGGACTAGGGTGGGTCCAATACGTTCATTTCGAACATACAATATACTCCCTCTAATCCCCACAGACCCCCCCACGGGTCATTTCTATCATAGAAAGAGACCAAATCTTTATCTCCTTGCACAACACGCAATTGATCTATGAACGTCAATCGATCTCGTCAACATGTGTCGGGGCATGAACCGAATGGGATGTCAAAACAAAGATGCGAAGCGACACGTAGTGGAGGCAAAGTGAAACTTCAAACAAACCGTTTGTTTGTATGCATGTCAGACAAATTACAAATAAACATTGGAAATACAAGCATGGTCTAGGCCCACATGCGAATGATACTCGAAGGAATGTTCAAATGAGGCATGCGGGAGGATGGACTCGACCGAAGGGCGACATGATCGATGGAGAAGAGGGTTGGAGAGGAATGAGAAATAAGCAAATGCCACATGATTATACTTCAACGGCTCAAATAAACAATAAGTTGTCTCACTTGGCCTACATAGTGAAAGGCCTAATGCGCAACCCGGAGCACTGACGCTCGAATATGGCCGGGGAAACAGTGAAACCGACATGTGGGGCACACCTGTCGGGACGACGTAGCACAAACTAGTCCAACGGAGGAGCTGGCCCACGACCTCCTTGCCACCGGCAACCATTCATGTGGGTCGTGGGGGCCAACAACGTGGCGCAGCTCCAGCACCGCCTCTGGACACCGCGACCGCGGTGAGCGACACGCTCATTGTCGCTAGACACGATCATATTGCTTTTTCAATGACATGCGTCGATCGCATGTGAGCAAAGGGCATCTCCAACGTTGCCACGACCGCAGCTGACTACCCTGGCACATCAAAAACCCTCCTCCCTCGTGCCGTCATGCGGTGCATTCCCAGCCGGCGCCAGCTGCCCGCATTCATGTCGTCCATCCGTATGCCGTTGTTAAGAGGCTCAGTGCCCGAGGAACCAACTCCGGCGACTTAATGACGCACCAGGACACTTGGCCTCACCGGAATGCGCTACTTAAAGCGGCAACGCCCAGCTAACCTCCACACCATAGCGCATCGTCCTCCTACCTGGCACCACATCCGCCATGACCGCAAGCACGAACGCTCTGGGGGAGAGCTTGTCTTCGGGGATGGAGCTCGAGGTCGCCGCCCTCGCTCAAGTAGCCGCACAAGCGGTGGCCGCTGGCGGCCGACGACGGGAGCACCATCAGCGATGTGTCCTACTTGCCGCCATCCAACGTCCGGCAAAACCGAGGTCGGGGACTCCTACGAGGATGAGTAGGGCATGGGAGGCGGCAGGGCATGGTGTGCCAACTGGCCGGTCCGTATCCCATGTTCTACTTTTCCTCGCCGGAGACCGCACCTTCACTTCACGGGTCTTGAACCCTGCCCCCGTACATGGAGATCGTAGATGGAGGACGTCAGTCGCCGCCGTAGAATAGGTTTAGGGTCGGGTTTCTTTTATTTTTCTGTCCTACAAAAGTTCAAAATGTAATGAAAATCTGCCGTGTTTGCATTAATCTCGGCCGGTGTATATGAACTTTCACAATAATATAGTATATTGTAGGAGTACTAGCAAGATGCTTGTGTGTTGCACGGAAGATCAAGATCTTGTGGGAGAAAAGGATGAACGAGGGAAGGCCTTGTCTGCAAAAGCACATTCACGCATTTCACATCTTTCTACATCTACGGGAACCTATGAAATGGTTAACGTAAATTGCCTCTCTCTCTCCTCTCTCCTCCCCTGATTTTCATGGTGGTGGGCCCCCCTCCCCCCAATCTACAATCAACAGCTCACACGTTTCACATTATGTTAATTACGTAACTGGGACTACGTAGGTGTAGCATTACTCGTCCTAAAAACCCAACTAAGCCAACCTCCTAGCATATCGCGCGGGAAAAGACCCGGCCGCGCCGTTTTAGTCAGGATTACCGGATTACTAGTAGTAGTATCGATGGATCGCGCGAAGCAACAAGTTTTTTTAGGGGCCGAAGCACCTAGTTTAAAAGGAAAAAAGGTGGTACACTCACAGCAACCCTGTCGCGGTTGCATTGCACCCCACACATGTTCAGTCCTCCACACGGTTTACGCAAACGAAACGTGCTTCGGCTTGCCTCTTAACTGACACGTGGGACTGCAATTGGAGAAACCGACCATGTGCCAAAGTCCCCCCGCCCACCGTGCGAAAATCCTCCCCCCCACCCATTAATTCCCCCCAAATCCTAGATTCAACCGCCCTTCAGTCAACTAGCCAATAATATTCCCAAAACCCCCCTCCCCCCGTCCCCCTCCACTCCATTCGCTCCACCAAAGCCGCCCTCCGTGCCACGCCGATACGTCAGCGTCGCGGTTCGTCGAGGGGATGCACGGCGATCCTCTCGCTCCCACAATACGCTCTCGTAGACTGTCGTCCTCTAGCCGCGCCGCCACCGCTGGTGACGTTCTTGTGGAGGCGCACGGCGGTCAGCGCCGCCACCGCTGGCGACATTCGTGTGGAGACGCACGGCGGTCAGCTTCTTCCACGGTATGCACATTCTAGACTTAGGCCCCATGCATGTCGGTGTAGCACTGAATGTTAGCTAATAGACGCTGTTAATCTCATTGTTTGCCGAAGTATTTTACAGTCAATATGCTCTGCTTAAGAAGGTTCCTTGCCCAGTTCTGCACTCAATCTTCTTAGCTGATACGGCATGCCAAGGCCGATTAGTTGCTAAAATATCCTGCCATATATTTATTGTGACGTATATTGCCATGGTCTAGTAGCCAATCTGTTAGGTGAAATAGCTCTACATCATTTTATACTCGATCTTTGTTGTTGCGATGGCCTTCGATAGTTCGATGGTTGTGTGCTCGGCCTCATTGACTGCTGAAACAGCCTGCCATAATTTAGGACTCAAATATTTTTGCTGAATTAGCTTTACATATATTTCGTTACTTAGAGATGCTCGTCCAAATATCTTGACATAGCTTTAGACATCGACCTAGGTATTTTCTTTTGGACTTCATAAAAAAGCATATATTTTTTTCCTGTAATATCTAGTAGAAGAACTAATTTTTATGTCTAACAGATGGACATGACTTGGATAACTTCTTCTCGAAGATTCTCCACAGCATATGTCGAGGGGGTTGAAAACTTCATGAACTTTATCAAAGCTGAGTACGGTGGTCCGAAATCAGATGTGCTCTGCCCGTGTAGCAGTTGTATGATACGTCTCCGTCGTATCTACTTTTCCAAACACTTTTGCCCTTGTTTTGGACTCTAACTTGCATGATGTGAATGGAACTAACCTGGACTGACGCTGTTTTCAGCAGAATTACCAAGGTGTTATTCATGTGCAGAAACAAACGTTCTCGGAATGACCTAAAACTTCACGGAGCAACTTTTTGGAAAATATGAAAAATTCCTGCAAAAGATGAAGGCCAAGGGGCCCACCACCTGTCCACGAGGGTGGGGGCGCGCCTACCCCCCTAGGGTGCGCCCCCTACCTCGTGGGCCCCCTGGTGCCTCTCTGACTCCAACTCCAACTCCATATATTGTGTTTCGGGGAGAAAAAAATCAGAGAGAAGAATTCATCGCATTTTACGATACGGAGCCGCCTCCAAGCCCTAAAACCTCTCGGTAGGGCTAATCTGGAGTCCATTCGGGGCTCCGGAGAGGGGAATCCATCGCCATCGTCATCATCAACCATCCTCCATCACCAATTTCATGATGCTCACCGTCGTGCGTGAGTAATTCCGTCATAGGCTTGCTAGACGATGATGGGTTGGATGGGATCTATCATGTAATCGAGTTAGTTTTGTTAGGGTTTGATCCCTAGTATCCACTATGTTCTGAGATTGATGTTGCTATGACTTTGCTATGCTTAATGCTTGTCACTAGGGCCCGAGCCCCATGATTTCAGATCTAAACCTATTATGTTTTCATCAATATATGAGTGTTCTTGATCATATCTTGCAAGCCTATAGTCACCTATTATGTGTTATGATCCGTTAACCCCGAAGTGACAATAATTGGGATACTTACCGGTGATGACCGTAGTTTGAGGAGTTCATGTATTCACTATGTGTTAATGCTTTGTTCCGGTTCTCTATTAAAAGGAGGCCTTAATATCCCTTAGTTTCCGTAAGGACCCCGCTGCCACGGGAGGGTAGGACAAAAGATGTCATGCAAGTTCTTTTCCATAAGCACGATGACTATGTTCGGAATACATGCCTACATTATATCAATGAACTGGAGCTAGTTCTGTGTCACCCTAGGTTATGACTGTTACATGATGAACCGCATTTGGCATAATTCTCCATCACTGATCCATTGCCTACGAAATTTCCATATATTGTTCTTCGCTTATTTACTTTCCCGTTGCTATTGCTATCATCACTACAAAATAACAAAAACATTACTTTTACTACTGTTACCTTTTGCCACCGTTACCACTACTATCATATTACTTTGCTACTAAACACTTTGCTGCAGATAGTAAGTTTCCAGGTGTGGTTGAATTGACAACTCAGCTGCTAATACTTGAGAATATTCTTTGGCTCCCCTTCTGTCGAATCAATAAATTTGGGTTGAATACTCTACCCTCAAAAACTGTTGCGATCCCCTATACTTGTGGGTTATCATTGTATGAATTCAGTTACAAGACCCCAGTCAACTGTGCAAAATCATCTACACTTGTATGGGATGTCGGTCACATATACTAGGTGGGTTCATCATGGTGAAGCTGTGAACGGCAATGTTATTGACTACGTGGAAGCAGCAGATCACCATCTCGATTTTCTTGATGCTCAGGTGGAAGAGGAGGAGGAGGTGGTAGTGGCGGAGCCAGTGAGTTTGACCAACATTCCGTGAACTTACACCTGCAGAAGAAAAATGGTGGGCCGGCATGTTGGAACAATGCAACATGGCTAGCACCCTAGGAAATAAGCTATCAGTATTCTCAGCTATGGTCACCTTTCTTCAGGTGAAGATATCTGAGCGGATGACCAACAAATCATTCGATGTGATGTTGGCTGCTTTCCGCAAAGCTTTCCCAGATGCGTTTGAGCTGCCACACACCTACAGTAAAATGAAGAATTTCCTTCGTGCAGTTGGAATTGGATATGATATGATCCATGTTTGTAAGAATAATTGTGTTCTGTTCTGGAAGGATTATGCCAACTTAAGTGAATGCCCGAAATGCAAATCATCAAGATGAAAAGATGGCGATGCTATGAAGAGGATTCCTCATCATGTTCTAAGACATTTTCCAATTACACCAAGATTGCAGAGGTTGTTTCATGATGCTGAAACAAGAGAGGATGTACTGTGGCATTCTAGGAACCAGGAGTACAGATATCAAAATGTAATGAGCCATCCATCACATGGTAGTGAGTGGAAAAGCTTCAATCAGAAGCACGAAAAGTTTGCTGCTGACCCGAGAAACATTAGACTTGTCTTAGCTTCAGATGGATTTAACTCATTTGGCCACCAGAGCGCCACATATAGCATGTGGACAGTGCTTGTTATCCCTTACAACATGCCTCCAAATGTCTGCACCAAAGAATCAAACTACATGATGGCCTTGCTCATCCCAGGTCCAAAAAGTCCTGGAAAGGATTTTGATTTGTGCATGGAGCCTCTTGTGGAGGAACTTCAACAGCTATGGAGGGGTGTTCTCACTCGAGACCTATATAGCAGCCCACCAGCTGATTTCTTTCTGCACGCTGTTATAATTTGGTGCATCCATGATTATCCGGCTTTGGGAACTATGTCAGGGCGAATGCCACATGGTTACCATGCATGTGTTCGCTGGGACAGGAATCCGCTATCATATGCAATACTTAGAAAGATCTATTACATTGGACACCACCGTTTCCTTGCCAAGGACAAGCCGCATCCTAGAAAATACCGAAGACATGTGTTCAATGCAAAGCATGAAAACTGTGATGCGCCAAAGAGGCTCACTGCCGATGAGATGCAAGTGGAATTAGAGAAGGTCAGGCATATTACACTAGGAAACCATCCTGATAATGGTAGCGAGAAAAGGAAGCGTGGCAAGGCAGAAGAGAGATTATTGTTTACCCGTAGGTCCACTTTTTGGGACTTGGAGTATTGGAAAGATTTGGATCTGCGGCATAATCTTGATTTGATGCACATCGAGAAAAATATATGTGACAACATTATCGGCACACTTCTTAATATTGAAGGAAAGACGAAAGATACCTTAAAATCTAGGATTGATTTGACACACCTGGGTAGCAGACAGGATTTGTAGGTGCAAGATGAAGGTAAACCACGGGATATAGCACCAGCTGTGTACGTCTTAGACAAGGTAAAAAGAAAAGAATTCTGCGAGGTCATGTCACGTGTGAGATTCCCACATGGATTTTCTTCCAACCCTGAAAGGAGAGTCAGTGCAGGTGGAAACAAGGTACAAGGGTTGAAAACTCATGACTGCCACGTCCTACTTCAAAGGGTTTTACATGTTATCCTTAGAGGATTGGGCCGCCCTGACTTATACAGAGCAGTTGCAGAGTTGGGACAATTCTTCAAGGAACTCTGCAGTAGAAATATCGGGATAGATGCTTTGGAGCGTCTTAGAGACAATATACCAACTATCATATGCGACCTTGAGAAGATATATCCTCTAGCCTTCTTTGATGTGATTGAGCATTTGGCTGACCATCTACCTGATCAGGCACTACTTAGAGGTCCAGTACAGTATGGCTGGATGTACCCTATTGAAAGGTGGCTAGGCACTTTCAAGGGCTATGTTAGGAACATAGCTAGACCCGAGGGTTCCATTGCAGAGGTCTACATTGCGACATAAGCGTTGACATTCTGCTCAAAATACAGTGAAATAGCTGATCAGCTTAGCAAAGAGGTGGATGGAGACATTCTCGGGCTCAATGTTTTCGATTATTCTGTTCGAGTTACAAGGAAGAGTCGACAAGGGGACAAACCTAAAGATTTGGACAAAATGGTTTCGTTTGTGTTGAATAACTTTCCTGAGATACTACCTTATATCAAGTAAGTGCCAAGTACTGCAGCTTATACATCTTAATCTACTAAACTTGCAGCACATTCTTATATATTTAGATGTTTGACGCGATCACTATGTTGTGTGGCATCTACTACTGCCGCAAAATCAAAGAAACATTGACAAACTGGTTATGGGAGGATTTGCGAAATGGTTCAAGTGCCATGTAAGCTTTTGAATTGCACTGTCAGTTTTTTTAATATATTGAGTACATAAGATGATCAGCTTGTCTATTTTCTAGCCATAGGTTAAGAAGATGCGGGATGATGGGCAGGTAGTTGATGATGCCCTTTACTCACTAGCAATGGGTCCTGATACTCGGGTAAGACATTATGAATCTTGCGTTGTTGGAGATGTGCGCTACAACACCCTTGCACGAGACGAAGGCAGGAAGACACAAAACAGTGCCATCATGAGCACGGATACGTATGACAAAGAGACAACTGAAATGTATGCTAACATAACATACATTTTTCAGTTGCAGTATATCTACAGTTTCGAGGATCATCGATGTGTGGTTCTATTGTGCTTTCGTTGGTATAACCTGTTTTCCAGGATCACAAAACCCAGAGCTGATGATTATTTCAAATCCATCAATGTCAAGGTTGCATACCAAACCAACGAGCCTTTTATTTTGGAAAATCAAGCAACACAGATATTTTTCTTGGAAGACACATTTCCATGTAGCAATGACTGGAGAGTATTGCAAAGGTTTGAGCAGAGGAATTTGTTTAATGAAGTTGCACAACAAGATGATGCTTACACTACTCCTAATGTACAAGATAACATAGATGTTCCTAATATCTTTGAGAACCATCACGTCAATGACGCCGGTGAAAAGATTGCCTGTCGTGTTGTGGAAATACAAGAGTTGATCAAGAAGAAGCAACGTTCGAGGACGTTGAGGACGAAGAAGAAGATGACACCATGGGGAATTATGATTCAGACTGATACACATGGCGAAGATGTTGACGCTGCTGCTGCGAATGATGATTACATTGCTTTTGTCGTATTTGCCTGTGAGAAGACGTTTTTTATCTACTATGTGGAATTGTGTTTGCTATGACAACTGAAACCTGATGAACATGTTTGTTTAGTATTTTCCTGTGAGAACATTACTTGTTATGTATGCTGATTTGTGTTTGGTGATTGTATGCTAACTAAAACATGATGACATTGTTGTTTAGTTGTACTCATATTTGGCTGTGAAACTTAAATTTGGTGACATAGTTTGCTGTTGGACTGCAATTTGCTCGACGTCTTCGAATGAGAACAAAGCTGACCCAACAGGTCCTCTGCAAATTTATTTATTTATTACCAAAAGGGCCTCTGCTATTTATTTATTTATGAGCAAAAGGGGATACCCCCTGATTTCCGTTAATAGAAATCGTTAGATGTTCACAATACTACGCCCAGCCTGCTACACAGGTTTCATTCATTACTAGTTTCAGCAAAGTTCTCATGTCATAGCCACTGAATACATCATGAGTGCTACATACACTGCAAATAAAGAGGCAATCATCCTACAGAGCACATCGATTTTTCCCATTATCTTCACAAGCTCTTTCATCTCCTCATTGTTGTCAAGGACGTTCAGCAGCTGTTGCTTGGCCATGATCAGAGGAACTGCATCTTTAACCTTCTGCTCTGCATCTTCCTCTTCTATTGTTCCTTCCGTTACTTGTCCAACACCCCAACCTGCTAGTATTGGGATTCCTCGTCTAACCAAATAATTAGCGTAGTTGCACTCCCCCACATCAGCAACTTCCCAGAAATACAAATCACACGAATCTTCCCTTTTTTGCACGAATCAAATTGGAAGATCATCAACCAAACTATTAAAAATCAGCAACTGGAAGCAGCAGAACAACACTTAAACATATTATTACCCCATGATTCGGGCATTTGTAGAAGACTCAGCCAGGGTTGAGGATTGTGGTTGAGACGCGATGGATGACTCTGTGTGATTTGCAGCAGTGGCACCACACCAACGGCACCGGGTTGCGATGAGCAACCGGCTACGGTGCGTGTGCCGGCGGGGGTGTGATGAGACCCACAGGCAATGGTACGGGTGGCGACTTGGCGCATATTTGGTTGTTGCCTGCTGAATAGCAGGTGGATGAGCAGCCAGCGGACATGGTTGCTGTGGCCAGAGCTTCTGATGCTAGGCAGTGTAAGTAGAGAAGAGGAGAAGCGAATATTGGATACGTCAATTTCATTACTTGTAGAGTAGCATAGCACCATATATAGTCATAGTCTAGGTTTGGATTCGAACCAGCTATAAGACCACGTCTCTCTTGTTTCTAAAACTCAGCAACGTCTCTTTACTAGTACACTAGCTTGTTTTGTACGCCTTCTCAAGTCTTTGATTCCTCCACCTGACATCTGGGACCCACCGGAAGGGCCTCTGTATTTCACGAAAAAAACGTGCCACCCGCTGACAGGTCAGACCCACAAGCTATCTTCACACGCAAGAAAGTGCCTCCTTATTACGCACAAAAAAATGAATACTCCCCCTGCCAGCTGGAACCCAACATCGTGGGAGGCTGACTTGTGGGCCTACCAAGTTGACGGGGACGGAGGGCTTTGTCAACTTAGTCAATATGAACGATTCTAGCTCCAGTTACCGTACGATGTTCATCCAATGGCAGTAGTGCTTCTTCAACATCTGGTCTTCTTGCTCCAGCCGGCCAAACCAGTGCCGGTCGTGCCGCGTGCTCCTGCCTCCCGTGGCCGGCTGTGATGCCAGGGAGGCCTCACGTCCCCTACTACTCCCACTGCTAGCTAGGGCATCCCTCTACTCACCCACACCCCCTGTTATTTTGCGGCGACGGCAGCCTCACACCACAGCTGAACCAGTGAACCCTCGTACTCCTCTCCGCGTGGGTATCCACTGTCGCGTCTTCCCTGGCTCCGCGTCGTCCCCTTCCTAGGCCTCACCGTCGTCCACCGCCTTCGTGCTCTCGGCGCGGCATGGTCAATGTGGTCAACGACCGACTTCCATCGGAAGAGTACTGTACGTGGAGAGGCTGACAACTGGGTCCACGGCCGCAGCTGGGTCCATGGTCACAGCCCAGTTATCTTGTGATTTGCCAAGTAAGTCGCTTTGTGAGGCCTGTTAGGATGCAAATCTTTCAAGACGACGAGAGCTTCATTCGGCTGGCCAAGAAAATGGCCTATCAGTAATGAGAAATGGGTTATACATTTTTAAAACACATCGAACCGGCAATTAGTTTCAAATTTCTTTTTTTTCATTTGGAGATTTTAAATTGCATTGATTTTTATGCGTGGACAATTTCTTGTATTTTATATTGATATATATTTATGTTTAAAATCAGGTTGAATGTGACTTGAAATTTCGGGATTAAAAACAGTTCGGACCGCACCAAAATATGCAAAAATTCGTATAATTTTTTAACCGTGGCCACAATATGGGCTGTAATGCTAACAAAAAGAATATGGGCTCCAAAAAACCTTAAGAATTAGCAAATGGGCTGTAAATTATTAGAAATAATGGCTGATGGGCTGTATGATGTTTTCCACAGATTTGATGCTTTCCTTAAAAAAAGGTTGACGCACAAGCAGTGACTGTTGGATGTCGATCCAACGGCCGTCGTGCTTCTTCAAACTCTACTCTTCCTGCTCTAGCCGCTCAAACAAGTGCCGGCGGGACTGCCTGCTCTCTCCTCCCCGCGGCCGGCTATGCTGCCGCGCAGGCCTCACCGCCCCACCGTACTCCCATTGCTGGCCTAGCCATCCCTCCACACCCACACCTGCTGTTATTCTCCGGCAACGGCAGACGACCAGTAAACCCTCGTACAGTCGTACTCCCCTCCGTGTGGGAAACAACTGTCGAGTCTTCCCTGCCTTCGTGTCATTCCCTTCCTAGGCCTCGCCGTTGTCCACCGCCCTGGTGCTCTCGGCGCGGCCTGGTCAACGTGGTCAACGATCGACATGCATCTGAAGTGGACTATACGTGGAGAGGCTGATAGCTGGGTCCACGGCTGCACACAAGGAAATGCCTCCTTATTACGCGCAAAATAATGATTCCTCCACCTGACATCTAGGACCCACAGAAAGGGCCTCTGTATTTCGCGAAAAAAATGTTACTGCCGCTGACGGCTTGGACCCACCAGCTATACTGTCGCATGGAAGGAAGTGCCTCCTTATTACGCACAAAAAAATGAATACTTCCCCTGCTAGCTGGGACCAAGTATAGTGGTAGGCTGACTTGTGGGCCTACTAAGTTGACGGGGATGTAGGGCTTTGTCAACTTAGTCAATATGCACGATTCTAGCTCCAGTGACTATACGATGTCCCTCCAACGGCCGTAGTGCTTCTTCAACCTCTGGTCTTCTTGCTCTAGCCACCCAAACCAGCGCTGGTCGTGCCTCGTGCTCCTGCCTCCCGTGGCCGGCTGCGATGCGGCGGAGGCCTCACCGCCCCCAAATACTCCCATCGCTGGCCAGGCCATCCCTTTACTCACCCACACCCCCTGTTATTCTACAGCGACGGCAGCCTCACACCGCAGCGAACCAGTGAACCCTCATACTCCTCTACGCGTGAGCATCCACTGCCGCGTCTTCCCCGGCTCCGCGTCGTCCCCTTCCTAGGCCTCGCCGTCGTCCACCGCCCTGGTGCTCTCGGCGCGGCATGGTCAATGTGGTCAAGGAACGACTTCCATCAGAAGAGTACTATACGTGGAGAGGCTGACAGCTGGGTCCACGGCAACCGCAAGGAAGTGCCTCCTTATTACGCGGAAAATAATTATTCCTCCACCTGACAGCAGGGACCGACCGGACGGGCTACCATATTTGGTGAAAAAAATGTTTCCCCCCTGAGTGCTGGTACCAACCGGACGGGCCACCGTATTTCGTGAAAAAAACGTTCCCCCCGCTGTCAGCTCGGACCCACCAGAAGTGCCTCCTTATTACACGCAAAAAAATGAATACTCCCCCTGCTAGTTGGGACCCACCTTGGTGGGTGGCTGACTTGTGGGCCTACTAAGTTGACGGGGACGGAGTGCTTTGTCAACTTAGTCAATATGAGCGATTCTAGCTCTAGTGACCGTACGATGTCCATCCAACGGCCGTAGTGCTTCTTCAACCTCTGGTCTTCTTGCTCCAGCCGCCCAAAGCAGCGCCGGTCATGGCGCATGCTCCTGCCTCCCATGGCCGGATGTGCTGCCACGGAGGCCTCACCGCCGCCTACTACTCCCACTGCTGGCCAGGCCTTGCGGCGACGGCAGCCTCACACCGCAGCCAAACCAGTGAACCCTCGTACTCCTCTCCGCGCGGGCTTCCACAGCCGCATCTTCCCCGGCTCCGCGTCGTCCCCTTCCTAGGCCTTGCCGTCGTCCTCTGCCCTGGTGCTCTCGGCGCGGTGTGGTCAATGTGGTCAAGGAATGGCTTCCATCGGACGTGGACTATACGTGGAGAGGCTGTCAGCTGGGTCCACAGCCGCAGTAAGGAAGTGCCTCCTTCTTACGCGCAAAATAATTATTCCTCCACCTGACAGCGGGGACCCACCGGACGGGCCACCGTATTTCGTGAAAAAAGCTTTTCCCCATGAATGCTGGGACCGACCAGCTACATCTTTGCACGCATGGAAGTGCGTCTGGGCAAAAAAAACAATTCGCCCCCTGACTGCTGGGACCCACATTCTACATCTTTGCACGCAAGGAAGTGCCTGACAGTCGGGACCCACCTGGTCGAAGCGTACGTAGTGTTGTCATTCTGGTCGCGAATGTGTACGTACATACTGGTCGATGTAGAGGCGCGCACATAGCATCTACACGTACGTACAGCAGCCAGTGTGCAAGAAAGAAAATACGGCCACGTGCGTACATACGGGTAGGGATTCGAATGCCTACTTGCGCGTACGTACGGCCAGGGCTCGTGTACATGGCTGGGACAGAATGGAGAAACAGCTCATCGTGTTCATGGTGAACCAACCGGGTGGGTCGGAACGGAATGCGTCGTCATGTTCATCGGGAGGGCTTGGAGGGAACAGCCGATGGAAACAAGGCCTAGCGTACCACAGAACGGAGGAAACGGCCTTGTGTTCGACCGGCCACGGTCAAAACAGGGTACTATTCATCGGGAGGGGTCTGGCGTACTGCAAAACGGAGGAAACGGACCTCCTACGGTCGAAACAGGGGTCCGGTTGATCGGGAGGGGTGTGGCGTACCGCAAAACGGAGGAAACAGACTTGTGTTGGAGCGCTACGGTCGAAACAGGGGTCCTGTTCATTGGGAGGGATGTGGCGTACCGCAAAACAGGACTCCACGGGATACTGTTCATCTCCACCGTCGACCCCCTCCAGCCTCCACGGGCTACTGTTCATCGACCGTCGACTTCCTCGAGCTTTCACCTGCGACTATTCATCCACGGGCTCCTGTTCATCCAGCCTCCACCGTGCGCTACTCCACCGGCTACTGTTCGACCAGCCCTCTCCACGGGCTCCTGTTCAACCACCCCTCCACGGGCTACTGTTTATCCAGCCCTCCACCATCTACTGTTCATCCAGCCCTCCACGGGGTGGTCCTGTTCATCGTGCCCTCCACGGGGTCCTGTTCATCCAGCCCCAACCGGCTCGATCGATCGGGGTCCTGTTCATCCAGAGGCAACACCACGGGGCCCTGTTCATCCACCCCCACTAGGAACTGTTCATCCAAACCCCCCAGCAACGCTCACTGTTCATCCAGAGGCAGCATCGATCGACTTCAGTTAGCAGCAGTAGCGAAGGAATCGCTCGATCGGGTTCAGTTAACATCCATCGATCGATGGCTCGGGTTCAGTAACGCGTAGCCTGCAGTGCAATCGCTCTGCTTCAGTTAGAGCCCAATGCCTCGCTCGGGCTCAGTTAGAGCCCAACGCCTCGCACGCATGCGCGTGCGTGTATGAGAGAAACGTGCATCGCTCGGCCCCGACCACCCACCGTAACCGGGAACACCTCGATAGTTTCCTCGCCCTCGCTTCTACCACGGCTTTTTCCGTCATGGACGGCCCAGGAAATGCCATGCACGTGCGTCTCCGGCCCGCCTAGGACGAAAAGCCCATTTTCTATCATGATTTTTTGTCATAGAAGTAGGACCCCACCACATCTATGATGATACCAAGTTTTGTCACAATTATCGTCATAGAAGTGTCATAAGTATGATAGAAAAAAAATCATTCGGCCCAAAATGTCATGGATGTGTATTTTTTTGTAGTGGCAATAGAAGCAAGACCAATAATGTCAGGACCCCGATTCGAAGTCACATCGATCTAGCCGGTAACACTTCATATCACATTGCGGCCTCACGCACGGTATCCCCACGGGTATCGCCTTACCATGGCCCGGGACCGTTTGCGCCTTTTGGCTCACGTATATGATAGTGTCGCTAGCATTCATATGACAGAGAACCCGGGCCGACATGGCTAGTCGTGAACCCAAAGCGGCACAGACCTATGGAGACAGGCATACGTGAATCACATCGAGCATGTCGATCATCAGCGTGTGAATCCGGGCTGTAGCACTGGGCTAACAGGACTCCGGGGAACCCGGGCTGTAGTAGGCTAGGCAGGACTCCGGATTTCACCACGTGACATTTCCCCGAAGGGACAAACATAGGAACGAAGTGAAACACATGCCGGCCAGTTAAGTGTCCTGAGCAGTAGTGCTGGGCTAGTAGGACTCCGGTGAACCAGGCTGTAGCGGACTACTATGGCTCGAGGAACACTAGACTACATTTCCCCATAAGAAAGGCTGCCAAGGATAAACAATTAGATTGTCGGATCCCACACATACCAAGCATTTCAATCATACACACAATACGCTCGATATGTGTAAATACAACATGGCATCACAACAAAACTCTACAACTCAAGTACTTTATTTAAAGGCTCCAGAGAGCCATACATAACATGTTCATACAGGTAGGGGTCACATGACCCGACACTCAAGTCATACAAGCATACAAGAACATGCGGAAGCAAATAGTCTGAGTACAGACACTAGAAAGAAAGAAGGCTTCTCGAAACCTGTCTATCCGCATAGGGCCCTCCATGGTCAGGATCACCACCTGGGTGGCAAGTCACTCATCGACGTCGAGATCTACATAAAACCCATCGGAGGGGGCGGTGTTGTCATCTGAAAACAGTAATTAAACAAACATGAGTACAAAGGTACTCAGCAAGTCTTACATCAGAACCTACTATACATGCTCATTCTCAAGAAGGTAGTGGAGTTATTGCAGCAAGCCAGCTTTGACTCTTGGCTAAGCTATCCTACGGGACACCACTAGTAAAATAGTTTTCGCACACGAGTCCACTAATCACCAACACAATACTCCACCGGGGATCCTCCCTCGTCATCCTACGAGAGAGCCATCCTCGGTACTCACACTTATCTTGAGTCTTTTAGTAGTATCCATTAACTTGTCTATGAACTGTATAGGCAACCAAGTAGTCCTTTACTGCAGACGCGACTATTCGAATAGATGATGTTAACCCTGCAGGGGTGTACTTCTTCATACATGCTCTCACCACTTACCGCCGTTTACACGACATGTAGTTGGCAACCTTCAAGCGGAAGCCCAACGAGGGTGTAGGCCACGGCCTACCTAAACACTCAAGTCTCTAGTCCAGGTTTATCGCCTATCCAGGTTCCATCCACAGGGAGTCCGGCCGAGGTTTCCACATACGGCCCCGAACGATGTGAACAGGGTTCCCGAGACACCAAACGGGTGACTCGGTACACCGTGCCACGGTGTATCTACCGCAACATAGCCCACCCCTAGGGTCAGCGCTACGCATGGCTGCCAACACATAACCTACAAACACAAGAAACTAATTGCAAATCCTGGACAGAGTACTAGAGTGATTAAGAAGCCGAGACGGTCCATTGGTTTCGGGCCCAATGTATGGTAGTAACTGAATCTTAAATCACACATACAGATCTCAGTTCTCAGGGACGGCCTCAATGAAACAACCCACCATGTACTCCTACATGGCCTCTCATCGATACCTTTACCAAAACATGTCCAACACATCCCTCACATTACCGACATAATCACTTCACTCTAGCCCATCACCTAGATGAACCAGACCTGACACAACTCTAAGCATAGCAGGCATAGCAAGGTAGGAAATACAGACATGGCTCAATCAACTCCTACACATGCTAGTGGGTTTCATCTAGTTACTGTGGCAATGACAGGTCATGTAGAGGATAAGGGTTCAACTACCGTAGCACACAACAGTTTGAAACGATGTTGTCTTAATGCAGTAAATGAGAGCAGAGGCGAGAACATGGGATTGTATCGATATGATCAATGTGGCTGCTTGCGTGATGGAGCGGTAGTAGGGTACTGCCCTTCAGTTGGATACTCAGAGATATCCTCGGAGGCAGAACCTACCACGAGGGACACACTGAACATAATCAACACATGACAATATGCAACAATATGATGCATGCTATGACATGGCAAAATGATGTGTCCTGCCTAATGCAATGTGAAAAAAGTTGAAATGGGTCCATTTGAACCAAAGATTCAAATGGAAGTTAAAGTTCTTATGCATAATAAGTGTGTTAGCTTGTTTCACCTAAACAGCAAGGTTAAAGTGGTTTGTCATGCATGAAACCATTACATATGGTTATATTGAATTTTTATGATCATTTTTCATATATAATTTGTTTGATTTGGAGCTATGGTTGATTTTATATGATTTTTAGAAGTTTTGGCTATTTCCTGGAATTTCCTATATAAAAATAAATCCAGAAAATGAATAATTGCGTCAGCACTGCGTCACTGTGACGTCAGCGAGTCAAAGGCGCCAGGGCCAGTCAAACCTGACTGGTGGGCCCCGTATGTCAGTGTCTCAGCTAACTAACAGAGCTAAGTTAGTACTAATTAACTGTCAGTGGGGCCTGGGCCCACATGTCAGTGACCTAAACTAACTAAAATTAGTTAATACTAATCCTAAACTAATTAACAGGTCGGCCCCACCTGTCATAGGCTCAGGGGGGAAGACAACTTGGACCCACACGTCAGTCCACGGGACAAAACGTGGTCAACTCGCCGGCGGCTTGACGCCGGCGACGACAGACGGGGCGGAGGGGCTCGGGTTTTGCCCACAATCGACCAAATCGAATGCGGTTTCATCCAACGAGTAGCTGGGAGCAAGCCGCGGCGTTTGCAGGCAGTGGGTGGAGCTAGGGTGGCCGGAAACATCGCCGGCAACGAGTTTGGCGGCGGCCGGAGCTCGGGTGAGCTCGGACCCGTCGCTAGGAGGCAAGGCGAGGCACGGGCGTGGTGTGTTGTGCTCCTAGGGATGTGGTGAAGTTAGTGGACTAAGTGGCGTGGCCGTGGCATGGCCGGAGCCTCGTCGACGACGAGCTCCGCGGCGGCGCGTGCGGGCGAACTCCGTGTGCTCGTTGTGGTGCACGAGAAGGAGAGCGGAGAGGATAGGGAGGTGGCTAAGCTCACGGCGGTTGTGACGGAGTTGACGGCGAGGTCGGAGATGAGCCGGAGCAAGCGGGGCGGCGGAGGCGATCTGGCCGGTAGGAGGTTGAAGACGAGCTCGGTGACGACGCTCAGGGGCCTCCGGCGGGGCGTGGCTCGGTGGGACGGTCGAGGAGGGAGTGGCGGAGCTTCAGGACACAGCGGGGCAGTGCGAGGATGACGGTGGACCTGGGAACTACGGTCGCGTGGCTACGGCAGCGTCGCCATGGCTTCCGGGAGTGAGGAAGAGAGCAGGGGGGAGGAATGAGGTGTCCAAGGGGTCGGGGTGCCGCCGCGGACGCGTTTCGAGGCATCACGCTGGCGCGGGCGACGGCAGGCAGGCAGAGAGGTGGCGTGGCGAGCTCCTGTGCTCGCCGTCGAGCACCTGCTCGCCTCGCTGGCTAGGCGAAGCAGCTGCGTGGAGCGGCTGCTGGGCCGGGCCAGCTAGGTGGGCCGGCTGGTGGGCTTCCAGGTAAGCTCTAACTCGCTTTCTCTTTTCGGTTTTGCTTTTATTTATTTCCTGCTATGTGTATTGAAATAGAATAAGTACTATTTCATTTCCAAAAACTCTGGAAATATTCAGAGGCACATTTGGGAAAATTCTCAACTGCCTAAAAATGCTTCCAAGATTATTTGAGCACTTGAAAATATTTATAGCATTTAAATGCCCAAATTCAAATACTTATGGCTTGTTCAAAAATCCAGAATGGCTCCATAAATTGCAAGACCATTTTTGGCAGAGGTTTTAGTCAAGACCAAAAATGGTGGGCTTTTATGAAGGGCATTTTGGGTTCATTGAAATTCCAATTGTTGGAAATTAGCATTTTCAGGGGGGTGTTGGGGTTGATTAGGCCCCATTTCAAGTTTAAAAGAAATTTAAACATGATGCACATGTTCATCCAATCCTAATGCATGACTAAAAGCAGGGATGTGACAACTCACCCCCACTCAAAAGAATCTCATCCAGAGATTTAGGATCCTCCGGGAAGAAGGTGGGGTACTCGAGTCGAAGACGATCCTCCCTTTCCCAAGTGGCTTCTTTCTCGGAATGGTGTGACCATTGAACCTTGAGATACTTGATATTATGGCGTCGAGTGGTACGCTCGGCTTGATCAAGGATACGAATGGGATATTCCCGATATGAGAGGTTATCTTGTAGATCAAGCGTTTCGTGGTCCACTCCACGGATAGGATCCACGAAGCAATGCCTGAGTTGAGAAACGTGGAAGACATCGTGAACTCTGGAAAGATGCGAAGGTAGTTCCAATTGGTAGGCAACTTCTCCTCGTTTGGCAAGAATGCGAAAGGGTCCAATGTAACGAGGAGCCAATTTGCCTTTGATACTGAAATGATGGGTTCCCTTTAACGGAGTAACCCGAAGGTAAGCCTTCTCGCCGACTTCATAAGTCATGAGCTTATGTTTACGATCATATTGGCTCTTTTGACTAGATTGGGCTGTTTTCAATTTCTCACGAATAACGCGAACCTGCTCTTCTGCTTCCTGAATCATATCCGGGCCAAAGAGTTGTCTTTCCCTGGTTTCTGACCAGTTAAGAGGCGTTCGACATTTTCGTCCATAGAGAACTTTGAAAGGAGATTTGCCCAAGCTAGCTTGATAACTATTGTTATAAGCAAACTCCGCGAATGGAAGGCATTTCTCCCAACCCATTCCGAATGAGATGACAGAAGCTCGGAGCATATCTTCCAAAATTTGATTGACTCGCTCTACTTGACCACTTGATTATGGATGGAAGGCGGTGCTAAAAGAGAGATGAGTTCCCATAGCAATTTGGAAACTTTCCCAAAATCGAGAGGTGAAGAGAATCCCACGGTCTGAATTAATTTCCAATGGGACATCATGAAGATATACTATTCGGGAGATGTATAAATCAGCTAGCTGGCTAGCAGTGATACTATCACGAAGAGGTAGAAAGTGGGCTACTTTGGAAAGACGGTCGATCACGACGAAGATGGCATTATTCCCTCTCTTGGTCCGGGGAAACCCAGTAATGAAATCCATACTGATTTTATCCCATTTCCACTCAGGAATAGCCCAAGGTTGAAGGGTGCCAGCAGGCCGTTGATGCTCTGCTTTAACACGACGACAGACGTTGCAGCTAGCAATGTATTGAGCAATTTCTCTCGTCATCCTAGTCCACCAAAACCTCTGGTGTAGGTCTTGATACATCTTAGTCCTACCGGGATGAATGGTGAGAGGGGATTCATGAGCTTCCTTAAGGATCAGCCGCCTCAGGTTTCGTGCCTTGGGAACCACTAAGTGGTTTCCAAAGTATACGATACCCTGATCATCAACGGAGAAACAATTTGCGACTCCTTTCTTAATGTTTCTCTTAATATGGGAGATTCGCAGATCTACCTTCTGTGCCTCGATGATCTGATCCGTAAGGGTAGGTTTCACCACCAGGGTGGATAGGAATCCTCGAGGAACAATGTGAAGATTAAGCTTACGAAATTCCTCATGGAGAAGTGGTTGACTTTGTTGTAACACCAGGTTGTTACAATAGGATTTACGACTTAGTGCATCAGCCATGACTTTGGCTTTGCCCAGGGTGTAAGTTATTCCTAAGTCGTAATCCGAGATCAACTCGACCCAACGTCGTTGTCTGAGATTCAAATCCGGTTGGGTGAAGATATATTTCAAACTTTGGTGATCGGTGAAGATCTCGCAACGATTACCGAGAAGGTAATGTCGCCAAGTTTTGAGTGCATGGACTACAGCTGCAAGCTCTAGATCATGTGTGGGATAATATTCCTCATGTGGGTGTAATTGCCGTGAAGCATAGGCAATTACCTGACGATCTTGCATGAGTATGCAACCTAGTCCTTGTCGCGAGGCGTCGCAATAGATAATAAAGTCCTTGGAGAAATCTGGTGGTATCAGTACGGGAGCAGATGTGAGGCGTCTTTTCAGTTCCTGAAAGCTGAACTCGCACTGTGGGGTCCACTCGAACTTTCTATCTTTCTTGAGGAGTTCAGTTAGAGGTTTAGCAACCTTGGAGAAATTCTCGACGAAGCGGCGGCAATAGCTCGCTAAGCCAAGGAAGCTCCGAACTTGCTTGACCGTGTCAGGTGGAGTCCAATCAAGGACGGCTTGAACTCGCTCGGGATTGACAGCAATACCCTTACCAGAGATTACATGGCCTAAATAGGTCACTTCTGGCAACCAAAATTCACACTTGGAGAATTTGGCATAAAGGCGATGCTCTCGAAGTTTCGTCAACACCAGCCTTAGATGTTTGGAATGTTCCTCTTCATTCTTGGAGTAGATGAGTATGTCATCGAGGTAAACTACGACGAATTTATCCAAATACTCCATGAAGATCGAGTTCATTAACCGAGAGAAAGTGGCTGGGGCATTGGTTAAACCAAAGGACATATCGGTGTACTCGTATTGGCCATAACAAGTAACGAAGGCCGTTTTGGGAATGTACCCATTTCTGATTTTGATTTGATGGTAGCCCAACCTCAAATCCATCTTGGAAAAGACTGAGGATCCAGTGAGTTGATCATACAGATCGTTGATCCTGGGAAGCGGATACTTATTCTTGGTAGTGACCAAGTTGACAGGTCGGTAATCTACAACCATCCGATCTGTTCCATCTTTCTTCTTGACGAAGAGGATGGGGCAAGCCCAAGGAGAGGAACTAGGATGGATGAAACCCTTTTTCAAGGACTCATCGAGTTGGTTCTTAAGCTCGGCTAGTTCTAAGGGTGCTATCTTATAGGGTCTTCTAGAAATTGGAATGGTTCTTGGAAGAAGGTCTATCACAAACTCGACATCCCTGTCAGGTGGAACACCTGGCTGTTCTTCTAGAAAGACATCCGGAAAGTCCCGGACTACCAGAATATCTTCAAGGTCTGGAAGGGGGTTGGCATTTAGGGAGTAAAGCTGGCGCTTGGCCACTCGAGTTAAGACATTAACTGTCTTGCCTGATGGGTGAGTAAGTTGAACGGTTCTAGTGGAACAATCAATCTTAGCGTAATGAGCTGACATCCAGTCCATATCCAAGATGATGTTAATGTCCGAGGACTTGAGAGCTATTAAGGATGCAAGGAAGACAAGTCTATCAACAAGAATTTAGTTCCCATGGCTTACTCTAGAAGTTTGGCATTTGGAACCCGGAGTTTGAATTACCATGGAAGTGGGCATGTCACAGAATGTCGTGTTATGCAATCGAGCATAGTTCTCGGATATGAATGAATGAGATCCTCCAGTATAAAAAGAACAGATGCCGGATGGCAATTAACAAGGAGCGTACCAAGGACGATGTTAGGATCCTCATGAGCTTTCTTGGCTGAGACATAGTTGACATGGCCACGTGCAGTGGTGACCGGCTTGGCGTAGAATGCCTTTCCCGCTGGCTTTCCACGACCAACGGACTTTCTAGACTGATTGGGGTTGTTGTTCTGGGGACACTCTCGACTATAGTGACCCGGCTCTCCACACTTGAAACATGTCACAACATTGGGGCGTGGAGCAGCATTAGCAGCGGGGCCACCATAGGGCTTGGACGGTGCAAACTGCTGGTTGGGACGAGGCGCCTCAAAGGATGGCCTCGGAATGAACCTGGGTGGCAGTGCCGTGCTTGGAATCCACACCCGGCGCTTCTGTGATCCAGAGCCGGATGAAGAGCCAAAATGACGGGAGTGCTTGCATGAAGCGTCATAATCAGACTGGCCTGTCACAGCACTGATGGCTTTATTGACCAACTTCTGAAAGGAGGTGCACTCGTGCAGACGAAGATCGCGGCAAAGCTCAGGGCTAAGCCCCTTGCGGAACCTTGCCTGCTTCCCAAATATCGTGCCAGATTCCCAAATTCACGACTATATGCATCCACAGTCAGTCTTCCTTGGGTGAAATTGCAGAACTCTTCCCTCTTGCGATCTATGAGACCTTCCGGGGTGTGATGCTCACGGAAAGCCTCACTGAATTCAGCCCAAGTAGTGATTTGGCCGACCAGGCGCATAGCTTCAAAATTTTCCCACCAAAGACTAGGAGGGCCTTCGAGGTGATAGGCAGCATAAGTAACCTTATCAGCTTCAGCTACGTTGGCAGAATGTAGCTTGTGGTGTGATGCTGTGAAGCCAGTCATCCGCGTCGAGGGGCTCGACGGAATGGTTAAACTTTGGTGGGTACAACTTGATGAAGTCATTGATTGACTCCAAGTCATTTCGCTGATGGCGTGTAGTGTTCCGCTCAATCCGCTCCAGCAAGCGGTTAGTCTCACGCTTGTTTCTTTCTGCCTCCAGCATCACTTCAGCCAGAGAAGGCGGGTGAGGCAGATTTTCACCCCTAACTGCACTGGCTTCCCCCTACTCTGGGGCAGCAGGGTTGCTGCGGGTGTTGACCATCCTAGGAGAAAACAAGACAACGGCTTAGATAAGGATGACACAACTTAGCAAGGAAGTGCAGAATGTAATGGATAACACGGAATGCAGAGATGTTCATCCGTATGTCATGGTAATATAGAACTGCCATATATATACCAACGGTCATACACACCATACATAGTTTAGTACAAGCCCAGGATATAGTACAAGTATGATAAAAGACGTTACATCTCATCGGAGGCATTCCAAGCTCCTATACATTATTTTTCTACACCTCCGGAATTGATTACACATAAAGTCATATTCCACAAGTCACGCAGGACAGTGGAGATACAACTATTACAATACTAGTGATACTACTACTAACTCAGAAAGCTCCGTAGTAGTCCTCGTAGAAGTCACCTCCATAGCCTGGAAGTTCAACGTGATCATCCGGGAACAGACGGTCCTGAGGAGCTTGTGGACCAAAGGGGCTAGGATGAGGTCTTGGACCAACAAATGGTGGCCTGCGGGGACCACGGGGTGGGGTGATGCCTCCCACATCATGCCAATCCACCATGTCTTGCACAGCAGATCTCACAGGATACAGATCCCTCGTATCCATACATCCAGCTTGCACAGCAGGTGCAAACCGAGTCAAAGTGGCCCAATGATCAGCACGGGTGTTGAAAAGCTCCAGTCTCAAGGCCCGATTCTCTCGGTCCTTATCCTCGAGCATCTCGGCAGTGGTGCGAGTTAGTGAGTCCTCACGTGTGGAGTCAGAATAGATAGCCTGGAGATACCCTTGCGCTCCCGAGAGTGAAGCTGGCATATAAGGAAAGTCGGTGTTCTGAAGCAGGCCAGTCCGGACTCGCATGATGGTCATCATGGAATAGGCAGCATCCTACACAGCCATCTCAACAGTAACCCCGAGTCCATAGGAACAGTGGGGGGGCTCGGTAGATCCTGGATAAGAAGGAAATATCCTGACAGTGCAGAAATATTGGCTTTGATTAAAGTCTCGGAATTGCTCCTCGACAGTGTATTCGGGATACCAACGGTAAACGTCTCGATCATTACCCGGACAAACATAGCAGTATGACCTGGCACATCGAGGCACCGGGTCAGGCGAACCACTTGGTTTTGAGCATGAGTGGCCATCTGAAAGCGCAACCACAATGCAAAGACATTAGAATTTCTAGGGAAAATTGGACAGCATAACAGCAGTAAATGCTCAGAAAAAGATTTGAGACATCCACAACAGTTTGCAATACCTCTCAACAACATCATATCAAGGTTCTGATTCAACTGGCAACATACTAAAAGTAGTAGAAACTGTATTGAGGCTTGTAACAACAATCCTATAAGCTACTACGGATTAGTAACACGTGAACCTGATATAAGAAGAGAGCCTAGTCCTTAACCCACGTTGAATGAGAAGATAATGACTCAGATCAGAGGGCATAAGGTAAAGGAGTAAAAGAGCCTTACATTCCCTCCCACAATCAATTCCCCTACATATAGCTAAAGCATTTCTAGACTCGACATCGACCAGTTTGGCTCAACGAACCTACAGGCAGTCCAGCTCTGATACCAACGCTGTCAGGACCCTGATTCCAAGTCACATCGATCTAGCCGGTAATACTTCATATCACATTGCGGCCTCACACACGGTATCCCCACGGGTGTCGCCTTACCATGGCCCGGGACCATTTGCGCCTTTTGGCTCACGTATATGATAGTGTCACTAGCATCCATATGACACAGAACCCGGGCCGACATGGCTAGTCGTGAACCCAAAGCGGCACAGACCTATGGAGACAGGCATACGTGAATCACATCGAGCATGTCGGTCATCAGCGTGTGAATCCGGGCTGTTTCACTGGGCTAACAGGACTCCGGGGAACCCGGGCTATAGCAGGCTAGGCAGGACTCCGGATGTCACCGCGTAACATTTCCCCGAAGGGACAGACATAGGAACGAAGTGAAACACATGCCGGCCAGTCAAGTGTCCTGAGAAGTAGTGCTGGGCTAGCAGGACTCCGGTGAACCGGGCTGTAGCGGACAACTATGGCTCGAGGAACACTAGACTACATTTCCCCATAAGAAAGGCTGCCAAGGATAAACAACTAGATTGTCGGATCCCACACATACCAAGCATTTCAATCATACACACAATATGCTCGATATGTGTAAATACAACATGGAATCACAACAAAACTCTACAACTCAAGTACTTTATTTAAAGGCTCCAGAGAGCCATACATAACATGTTCGTACAGGTAGGGGTCACATGACCCGACACTCAAGTCATACAAGCATACAAGCACATGCGGAAGCAAATAGTCTGAGTACAGACACTAGAAAGAAAGAAGGCTTCTCCAAGCCTGTCTATTTGCATAGGGCCCTCCATGGCCAGTATCACCACCTGGATGGCAAGTCACTCATCGACATCGAGATCTACATAAAACCCATCGGAGGGGGCGGTGTTGTCGTCTGAAAACAGTAATTAAACAAACATGAGTACAAAGGTACTCAGCAAGTCTTACATCAGAACCTACTATACATGCTCATTCTCAAGAAAGTGGTGGAGTTATTGCAGCAAGCCAGCTTTGACTCTTGGCTAAGCTATCCTACAGGACACCACTAGTAAAATAGTTTTCGCACACGAGTCCACTAATCACCAACACAATACTCCACCGGGGATCCTCCCTCGTCATCCTACGAGAGAGCCATCCTCGATACTCACACTTATCTTGAGTCTTTTAGTAGTATCCATTAACTTGTCTATGAACTGCATAGGCAACAAAGTAGTCCTTTACTGCAGACGCGGCTATTCGAATAGATGATGTTAACCCTGCAGGGGTGTACTTCTTCATACATGCTCTCACCACTTACCGCCGTTTACACAACATGTACTCGGCAACCTTCAAGCGGAAGCCCAACGAGGGTTTTGTCCACGGCCTACCTAAACACTCAAGTCTCTAGTCCAGGTTTATCGCCTATCCAGGTTCCATCCGCAGGGAGTCCGGCCGAGGTTTCCACATACGGCCCTGAACGACGTGAACTGGGTTCCCGAGACACCAAACGGGTGACTCGGTACACCGTGCCAAGGTATATCTACCGCAAAATAGCCCACCCCTAGGGTCTGCGCTACGCACGGCTGCCAACACATAACCTACCAACACCAGAAACTAACTGCAACTCCTGGACAGAGTACTAGAGTGATTAAGAAGCCGAGAGGGTCCATTGGTTTCGGGCCCAATGTATGGTAGTAACTGAATCTTAAATCACACATACAGATCTTAGTTCTTAGGGACGGCCTCAATGAAACAACCCACCATGTACTCCTACATGGCCTCTCATTGATACCTTTACCAAAACATGTTCAACACATCCCTCACATTACCGACATAATCATTTCACTCTAGCCCATCACCCAGATGAACCAGACCTGACACAACTCTAGGCATAGCAGGCATAGCAAGGTAGGAAACACAAACATGGCTCAATCAACTCCTACACATGCTAGTGGGTTTCATCTAGTTATTGTGGCCATGACAGGTCATGTAGAGGATAAGGGTTCAACTACCGTAGCACACAGCAGTTTGAAACGATGTTGTCTTAATGCAGTAAATGAGAGCAGAGGCGAGAACATGGGATTGTATCGATATGATGAATGTCGTTGCTTGCCTGATGGAGTGGTAGTAGGGTACTGCCCTTCAGTTGGATACTCGGAGATATCCTCGGAGGCAGAACCTACCACGAGGGACACACAGAACATAATCAACACATGACAATATGCAACAATATGATGCATGCTATGACATGGCAAAATGATGTGTCCTGCCTAATGCAATGTGAAACAAGTTGAAATGGGTCCATTTGAACAAAAGATTCAAATGGAAGTTAAAGTTCTTATGCATAATAAGTGTGTTAGCTTGTTTGACATAAACAGCAAGGTTAAAGTGGTTTGTCATGCATGAAACCATTACAGATGGATAGATTGAATTTTTCCGATCATTTTTCATATATAATTTGTTTGATTTGGAGCTATGGTTGATTTTCTATGATTTTTAGAAGTTTTGGCTATTTCCTAGAATTTCCTATATAAAAATAAATCCAGAAAATGAATAATTGCGTCAGCACTGCGTCACTGTGACGTCAGCGAGTCAAAGGCGCCAGGGCCAGTCAAACCTAACTAGTGGGCCCCATCTGTCAGTGTCTCAGCTAACTAACAGAGTTAAGTTAGTACAAATTAACTGACAGTGGGGCCTGGGCCCACATGTCAGTGACCTAAACTAACTAAATTAGTTAATACTAATCCTAAACTAATTAACAGGTCGGGCCACCTATCATAGGCTCAGGGGGAAGTAAACTTGGGCCCACACATTAGTCCGCGGGTCAAAACGTGGTCAACTCGCCGGCGGCTTGACGCCGGCGACGACAGAGGTGGCGGAGGGGCTCGGGTTTTGCCCACAGTCGACCAAATCGACTGCAGTTTGGTCCTACGAGTAGCTGGGGGCAAGCCGCGGCGTTTGGTGGCAGTGGGTGGAGCTAGGGTGGCCGGCGACGAGTTTGGCGGCGGCCGGAGCTCGGGTGAGCTCGGAACCATCGCTAGGAGGCAAGGCAAGGCACGGGCGTGGTGCGTTCTGCTCCTGGGGATGTGGTGAAGTTAGTGGACTAAGTGGCGTGGCCGTGGCATGGCCGGAGCCTTGTCGACGACGAGCTCCGCGGCGGCGCGTGCGGGCGAACTCCGTGTGCTCGCTGTGGTGCACGAGAAGGAGAGCGGAGAGGATAGGGAGGTGTCTAAGCTCACAGGGTTGCGACGGAGTTGACGGCAAGGTCGGAGACGAGCCGGAGCAAGCGGGGCGGCGGAGGCGATCTGGCTGGCAGGAGGTTGAAGACGAGCTTGGTGAAGATGCTCGGGGGCCCCGGCGGGGCGTGGCTCGGTGGGACGGTCGAGGAGGGAGTGGCAGAGCTTCAGGACACGACAGGGCGGTGCGAGGACGACGGTGGATGTGAGAACTACGGTGGCGTGGCTGCGGCAGCGTCGGCAGTGGCAGAGCTTCAGGACACGACAGGGCGGTGCGAGGACGACGGTTGATGTGATAACTACGGTGGCGTGGCTGCGGCAGCGTCGGCCATGGCTTCAGGGAGCGAGGGAGAGAGCAGGGGGAGGAATGAGGTGTCCAGGGGGTCGGGGTGGCGCTGCGGAGGCGTTTCGAGGCATCATGCTGGCGCGGGCGACGGCAGGCAGGCAGAGAGGTGGCGTGGCGAGCTCCTGTGCTCGCCGTCGAGCACCTGCTCGCCTCGCTGGCTAGGCGAAGCAGCTGCATGGAGCGGCTGCCGGGCCGGGGCAGCTAGGTGGCCCGGCTGGTGGGCTTCCAGGTAAGCTCTAACTCTCTCTCTCTTTTCTGTTTTGCTTTTACTTATTTCCTGCTATGTGTATTGAAATAGAGTAAATACTATTTCATTTCCAAAAACTCTGGAAATATTCAGAGGCACATTTGGGAAAATTCTCAACTGCCTAAAAATGCTTCCAAGATTATTTGAGCACTTTAAAATATTTATAGCATTTAAAATGCCCAAATTCAAATACTTATGGCTTGTTCAAAAATCCAGAATGGCTCCATAAATTGCAAGACTATTTTTGGCAGAGGTTTTAGTAAAGACCAAAAATGGTGGGCTTTTATGAAGGGCATTCTGGGTTCACTGAAATTCCAATTGTTGGAAATTAGCATTTTCAGGGGGGGTGTTGGGGTCGATTAGGCCTCATTTCAAGTTTAAACGAAATTTAAACATGATGCACATGTTCATCCAATCCTAATGCATGATTAAAAGCAGGGATGTGACAAATAACTTCATCTTTACTAGGCAATTCTTTATAATGGGGTTGTCTATGAAATTTAGCAAAATTAAAATCATGAGACATATCCCCCTAAACCAACAGAAACAATATCCTTTTTGCAGTCTATCTTAGCATATCCTTTTTGCAGTCTATCTTAGCATTAGCATTAACAGTATTAAAGGTACCGAAAGGGCAAGTAAAAGTTGTCTTTTCTTGATCCTCTTTTGATACAGGTATTTGAGAGAAACCAGAATAACCATCTAGAAAGCAAAAATGTGTATGTTTGGACAATCTTTCTAGCATTTGATCAATAAAAGGTAAAGGGTAATCATCCTTTTTAGTAGCTTTATTTAGTTTACGGAAATCAATTACCATTCGATAACATGTAACAATTCTTTGTGGGATCAATTCATCTTTATTATTAGGAACAACAGTAATACCTCCCTTTTTAGGGACACAATGGACAGGGCTTACCCACTGACTATCAGCAATGGGATAAATTATACCTGCCTCCAGAAGCTTTAGTATTTCTTTTCTTACCACTTCTTTCATCTTAGGATTTAACCTTCGTTGGTGATCAACAACCAGTTTAGTGTTTTTCTCCAATTTTATTTTGTGCTGACATAGACTGGGACTAATGCCCTTAAGATCATCAAGAGTATATCCAATAGCAGCATGGTGCTTCTTCATAGTTTTCAATAATTTCTTTTCTTCATGCTCTGAAAGGTTAGCAATAATAATAACAAGATATGTCTCCTTTTCATCAAGATAAGCATATTTAAGAGTATCCGGTAAATGTTTAAGCTCAAACACGAGATCACCCTTAGGTGGAGGAGGATCCCCTAAGATTTCAACAGGCAAGTTGTGCTTCAAAATAGGTCCCAGTTTAAAGAATACTTCATCTATTTCCCTTCTTTCATTCATAAACATATCATTACCGTGGTCTAGCAAATATTGTTCTAAGGGATCACTAGGAGGGATGGCAATAGAAGCAAGACCAATAATTTCATCTTTACTAGGAAATTCTTTATCATGGGGTTGTCTACGAAATTTAGCAAAATTGAACTCATCAGACATATCCCCTAAACCAATAGTAACAACATCCTTATTGCAGTCTATCTTAGCATTAACGGTATTCAAGAAGGGTCTACCAAATATAATGGGACAAAAGTCATCTTGTGGGGAACCAAGAACATGAAAATCAGTAGGATATTTAACTTTCCCACACAAGACTTCAACATCTCTAACAATCCCAACTGGTGAAATAGTATCTCTATTGGCAAGTTTAATTGTAACATCTATCTCTTCTATCTCAACGGGTGCAATATCATGCATAATTTCCTTGTATAAGGAATGAGGTATTGAAATCGCACTAGCACCCATATCACATAAGCCATGATAGCAATGATCTCCTATTTTAACAGAAACAACAGGCATGCCTACAACATGTATATGTTTATTTTTAGTATCAGGTCTAGCAATTCTAGCAGCTTCATCACAGAAGTAAATAACATGCCCATCAATATCATTGGCCAAGAGATCTTTAACCATAGCAACACTAGGTTCAACTTTAATTTGCTCAGGGGGTGTAGGTGTTCTAGCATTACTCTCACGAACCACAGTTGAAGCTTTAGCATGATCCTTTATTCTAACAGGGAAAGGTGGTTTCTCAATATAAGCGGTAGGAACAATAGGATCAACATTATAAGTGATAGTATTTTATTCAACTTTAATAGGTTCAACTACTTTTACTTCAATGGGAGGATGATATTTAAACAACTTCTCTTTAGGGAGATCAACATGAGTAGCAAATGATTCACAGAAAGAAGCTACTATCTTAGAGTCAAGTCCATATTTAGTGCTAAATTCATGAAAAGCATCGGTATCCATAAAAGATTTAACACAATCAAACTTAGGTGTTATACTTGACTCCTTACCTTCGTCGAGTTCCCAATCTTTAGAGTTGTGTTTAATTCTTTCAAATAAATCCCATCTGAATTCAATAGTCTTTAGCATGGAGCGATTATTGAGAGAAAGTCGAGCATAAAAATTTTGAATAATAATTTCTCTTGAGAGCACATTTTTGGGGCATGAATATAACATTGACTTAAGCCTCCCCCAAGCTTGAGTGATACTTTCTCCTTCGCGAGGCCAAAAATTATATATATAATTACAACCACGATGAATCAGATGCATAGGATAAAACTTCTCATGAAATTCCAATTTCAATAGGTTGTAGTTCCATGATCCAATATCATCACATAGCCTAAACCATGTCAATTCCTTTCCCTTCAAAGATAAAGGGAAGACCTTCTTCTTGATAACATCCTCGGGCATACCTGCAAGCTTAAATAATGCACGGACTTCATCCACAAGATTAGGTGCACATCGGGATGTAATGTTCCATCTCCTGCAAAAGGATTAGCTAGCAGTTTCTCTATCATACCTGAAGGAATTTCAAAGTAAACGTTTTCAGTAGGTTCAGTAGCTTAAGGAGCAACTCTTTGCTCTACTGGTCGGGGTGAAGATACCCCAAACAAGCCCCTCAAAGGATTATTTTCCATAGTAACAAGTGACAGTAAATTTCAGCACACTATATAAATGTTTTTTCTTACCAAAGGTGCTTCACTCCCCGGCAACGGCGCGAGAGAATAGTATTGATGACCCACAAGTATAGGGGATCTATCGTAGTGCTTTCGATAATTAAGAGTGTCGAACCCAACAAGGAGCAGAAGGAAATGATAAGCAATTTTCAGTAAGGTATTCTCTGCAAGCACTGAAATTATCGGTAAGAGATAGTTTTGTGATAAGGTAATCTGTAACAGGTAACAAGTAACAAAAGAAAACAAGGTGCAGAAAGGTGGCCCAATCCTTTTTGTAGCAAAGGACAAGCCTGGACAAACTCTTATATAAAGGAAAGCACTCCCGAGGACACATGGGAATTATCGTCAAGCTAGTTTTCATCATGCTCATATGATTCGCGTTCGTTACTTTGATAATTTGATATGTGGGTGGACCAGTGCTTGGGTACTGCCCTTCCTTGGACAAGCATCCCACTTATGATTAACCCCTCTCACAAGCATCCACAACTACAAAGAATAATTGAGGTAAACCTAACCATAGCATGAAACATATGGATCCAAATCAGCCCCTTACGAAGCAACGCATAAACTAAGGTTTAAGCTTCTGTCACTCTAGCAACCCATCATCTACTTATTACTTCCCAATGCCTTCCCCTAGGCCCAAACAATGGTGAAGTGTCATGTAGTCGACGTTCACATAACACCACTAGAGGAAAGACAACATACATCTCATCAAAATATCGAACGGATACCAAATTCACATGACTACTTATAGCAAGACTTCTCCCATGTCCTCAGGAACAAACATAACTACTCAGAAATCATATTCATGTTCATAATCAGAGGGGTATTAATATGCATAAAGGATCTGAACATATAATCTTCCACCGAATAAACCAACTAGCATCAACTACAAGGAGTAATCAACACTACTAGCAACCCATAGGTACCAATCTGAGGTTATGAGACAAAGATCGGATATAAGAGATGAACTAGGGTTTGAGAGGAGATGGTGGTTGTGAAGATGTTCATGGAGATTGACCCCCTCCCGATAAGAGGATCGATGGTGATGACGATGGTGACGATTTCCCCCTCCCGGAGGGATGTTTCCCCGGCAGAACAGCTTCGTGAGAACCCACAAGTATAGGGGATCAATTGTAGCCTCTTTCGATAAGTAAGAGTGTCGAACCCAATGAGGATCTAAAGGTAGAACAAATATTCCCTCAAGTTCTATCGACCACTGATACAACTCTACGTACGCTTAACCTTTGCTTTACCTAGAACAAGTATGAAACTAGAAATACTTTTTAGGTGTTGTTGGATAGGTTTGCAAGATAATAAAGAGTGCGTAAATAAAAAGTAGGGGCTGTTTAGATGAATACAAAACTAAGTTAGTTTTAGTAAAGAGCTTGTTGTCACAAAAGAAAGTTATTTGTCCCTAGGCAATCGATAACTAGACCGGTAATCATTATTGCAATTTTATATGAGGGAGAGGCATAAGCTAACATACTTTCTCTACTTGGATCATATGCACTTATGATAGGAACTCTAGCAAGCATCCGCAACTACTAAAAATCATTAAGGTAAAACCCAACCATATCAATAAAGTATCAAGTCCTCTTTACTCCTATTGGGGATATTACTACTGGGCGTAAACCGGCCTATCTGGGCCGGGCAAACTTCATCAGTAGTTAAGTATGTTAAAGCCCATGAACGTAGATGAGGGTTCAAGACCCATAATCGGTTGAGAGCCTGTAGCCGTAAACCGGCGTCAATGTGTAACTTGTATTGTAAGTTAGGAATAAGCAGAGACCGAACCGGACACATCTATGAGCCGGTGTTGGGACTCTGTAAACCGACAGGCGTCACCCATGTATATAAGGGGACGACCCAGCAGCGGTTCAAGGGGACAGACACAACTCAAGACATAGGCGAAGCTTGTTTGCTCCCTAGTCATCGAAACACCCATCAATTCCATCACAACTAGACGTAGGCTTTTACCTTCATTGAAGGGGCCGAACTAGTATAAACTCTCTAGCGTCCTTGTGTCCGCTTTAACCCCTTCAAGCTAACCTGTCGCGATGGCTCCATGACTAAGTCCTTTCTCTAGGACATCTGCCGTGACAATTCCACGACAGTTGGCGCCCACCGTGGGGCTATCGCACGATGGTTTCCGGTTCTTGGAGGGCCGCTTTGAAGGACTCGAGGGTTACGCTATAGGCCGGATGACTAAGAGTCGTCGCGGCAAGCTCTACATCGACGACGCAGGCTGGGGCCCCGAGGCCGGCTCAATTGAGTACGGGTACCGGGTCCCCTTTGGTAGCATTCACGTTTTCATTGGCAAGATCGGAGAACCGGGCCCTGAGCCGGACATCTGCATCGATCTCGTCGAGACGGCTCAGCGTGCGCAATCCGCCCAGGTTAAACCGCCCATGAAGCATACATTCGTGGGAGTGATCCATGGAGGAAGTCATGAGGACAGATCGGAGCTTCGCGGGGTGACTGTCGTTTGTTCCGGTGACGAATCTTCGGCCGGAGAAACCGAATCTCTTTATCAGCTACAAGATGGCCGAATTGAGAGCTGTTCCGATGACGACAGTATTCTGGACCCCTCCGATCTGCCTAACCGGGTTGGAATATTCATGACCGGAACACAAGCAGCGCTTCATTCTTCGACAGCCGCGGGAACGGCTGCCGGGGCAGGAGGCCCTGTGCGCCCGCCGGCTTAGGTTCTATCAGAACTATTTGATGCATTGGCTGTGCTTATGGCGGAAGTTAATCCGCCAGATCAGGACGTTCACAACACGGAGATTGCAAAGGTAAAGGAACAAATCACCCAGGCCAAGACGGATCTGGCAGCTGAGGATACCAGGATGGCCGCAGAGCGGGCCGCTTTAGACGCACAGGCCTACAGGCTTATGTTGGACCAGAGCACGTCACATGAAGTCATGAGGAGGAAGCACCGATCCCGCTTACCTCCGGTTTTCGAGGCCAGAGACCTTTTCAACACTCCAGGACCAGGAGCCGGCAATCCGCTGGAGGGGAACCGGGCAGAAGCCCCTGGGACCGGTGCGCCGGTTCAGCCCCGTCAGATGGACCCACCTCGTCAAAACACCGTTATACCTCAGGATGCTTTAACACCTCCGGGTCACTACTCCAACCCAATGGACAATCTTGTTGCCGCTGCTGCACGACTGGAGGCCATTCCAATTGAAGGTGACTCGCCGCAGGCAGTAGAGACGCGACGGGTCAAGGAACTTCTGAGGACAGCTTTGGCCCAACAGGAAGCGTACTCGTACAGCCGCGACCGGATCCACTTGACCCCCCGTCCAAGCCGGAGCTATAGCACACATATGGATGAGCTAGCAGTGTCGAGTAATGAACGACGTGGAGCACCCCGTGGCAACAACCCGACGGGTGGTGCTGATGACGCTCAGGAAGTGGTGAACCGGGCCCGAGCGCGCAGGGAGGCCGAGTTAGCCACACAGCATCAGGCTCGGTAGCTCACGCCGGTTCGTCCAACCATCTCGATCGAACCTGGTGTTACTTCTAGTTCTTTGGGGGTGCCTTGCCTTATTCCCGCTTTACGCAATGTGCGCCTGCCCAAGGATTTCAAAGGCCTGCGCAAGGTACCAAATTACACGGCGGATGAACCGCCAGAGACATGGGTGGAGAGCTATGAGATGGCCATGGAGATGCTGGATGTGGATGACATGGCGTGTGCGAAATACTTCACCATGATGCTTGAAGGAATGGCCCAATTACGAGCCCGGTTTATCAACAATTTCAAGGATACCTGTAAACAGCCTATGTCGATAGTGGACTTAGCTGCATGCGTCTAGGAGGAAGGAGAATCAACGACTCATTGGGTGCGCCGGATTTCACAAGTGTTGCATTCCTCAGACCGCATCAATGCTGCACCGCAGTATTAACCCTAGAAGGCAACTGCCGGTTTGGGCCCCAGAAGTTGAAATTGGGACGGATGAAGCGTCATTGCACTGACATGGGGACCCTCATGGCCGCTTTGGTAAAATATGCTGATTCAGATAATACCAAGGATCCCGAATCTGATGATGACAAGACAGGGAAAGGGAAGAAGAACAACAGCTCCAAAGGTCAGCAGCATCACTGGGTAGGCAATGGCGGAGGAGGCAAGCGTAAAGCGGATGGTAACATGGATTTTGTGGCTAATACCAACGCACAGGACAATGGCCAGCGACACAAGGGCAGGCCGAAAAATCATAGTGGAGCACCCAACCCTAACCCAAACCGCCTGAACTATCTGCTAAGCCAGCCTCTCCAAGACTTGGGACGAAGGAGGAGCCAGCAAACCACCTTTGGAAGGATTGCTTTATTATGCAGGAGTTCAAGAATTCTAGTAATTTCCGGTATGATCACGGATCTGGCAGTGGCTCAGGGTCCGGGCCGGGTTACGGTGGAGGAAGTTCCGGTTCAGGATTTAATGGTAATCCGGGCGGGCATAATGGTCAAAATAGTCAGAACAACCAGGGTGGTTACAACCAACAGCAGCAATAGTCAGGTTACCAGAGCAACCCAAAGCAATTGAGTAGTGGGCAGTACCATGTCTTCACCACTAGCTTGGACAAGCGGGACCGGAAGGTTCAGAGGTGGGCAGTCAACTCTGTTGAACCGGCCATACCCCGTTATCTACGTTGGTCTGAACAACCAATCATATGGAGCAGAGCGGATCACCCACCCCAGGTCGATAATCCGGGTTAGTTAGCTCTGGTGGTGGCGCCTCAGGTGGGAGGTTATAAGTTCACCAAGGTGCTCATGGATGGAGGGAGTAGCATTAACATCCTGTACTATGAGACCTTCCATCGTATGGGACTAACAGATAAGAATCTCAAACCGTCTAATAAAGTGTTCCACGGTGTAGTGCCTGGCAGATCAGCATATCCCGTTGGTAAGATAGCTCTCGAAGTGGCCTTTGGGGATGATCATGATTCCAGGTCGGAGACGTTGACGTTTGAAGTGGTGAAAATCCAAAGTCCATATCATGCCCTGTTTGGGCGACCGACATACGCCAAGTTTATGGCTCGGCCCTGTTATGTGTATTTGCAGCTCAAGATGCCGGGTCACAAGGGGACAATAACGGTTCACGGAAGCCGCAAAATCGCTTTGGAATGCGAGGAAGGAGATGCGGCTTATGCAGAGTCGGTTTGTGCCACCGAGGAGTTGAAGTACCATAAAGACAATGTTGATCCGGCGGACATGACTCCGTTGAAGAAGCCAACTACGGAGCATGATCCGGCCCTGAAGTTCAAATCGGCAGCAGAAACTAAGCTTGTTGACTTCGTACCTGGCGATTCATCCAAGCAGTTCAGCATTAGTGCCAACTTGGATCCGAAATAGGAAAGCACGCTCATCGAGTTCATCCGTGAGAATCGGGACATTTTTGCATGGAAGCCCTCTGACATGCCAGGTGTACCGAGGCAACTCGCTGAGCACACCCTTAATGTGGATCCTAAATACAAACCGGTGAAACAGTTCCTCCACCGGTTTAACGAAGAAAGACACAAGGCGATTGGAGAAGAGGTAGCCAGGCTCTTAGCAGCTGGCTTTATTATTGAAGTTTTCCACCCTGAGTGGCTTGCCAATCCAGTGCTGGTCCTTAAGCAAAACGGCACCTGGCGCATGTGTGTGGATTACACAGATCTTAATAAGGCTTGTCCAGTAGATTCTTTTACCCTCCCCCATATTGATCAAATTATTGATGCTATGGCGGGTTGTGAGCGTTTAAGTTTTTTGGATGCGTATTCTGGCTACCATCAGATCAAAATGGCAGTTAAGGACCAGGAGAAGACAGCATTTATAACTCCCTTTGGAGGCTTCTGCTATGTGTCTATGCCCTTCGGGCTCAAGAGTGCCCAGGCAACTTACCAACGGTGCGTACAAAATTGTCTTCACAAGAAGATTGGCCGTAATGTACATGCTTACGTGGATGATATCGTGGTTAAATCCAGGGAGAAGGAGACTCTGATTGATGATTTGAGACAAACCTTTGATAACCTGAGAACATACAAGATGATGCTTAATCCGGACAAGTGTGTCTTTGGTGTACCGGCGGGCAAGCTATTGGGTTTTCTAGTGTCCAACAGGGGAATTGAGGCTAATCCGGAGAAGATCACGGCTATCACCTCCCTGGCTAAACTGAAGTGTATCAATGATGTTCAACGCCTGGCAGGCCGGATTGCTGCGCTAAGCCGGTTTATCAGTCGCCTGGGTGAGAAGGCAATCCCTTTGTATCAGATGTTGAAAAAGACGGATCCGTTTATCTGGAGTTCTGCTGCTGATGAAGCATTTGAGCACTTAAAGCGGCAGTTGGCCAATCCGCCTGTGCTCGCCGCTCCCATTGACAAGGAGCTGTTGCTGCTAATGTTCGGGCGGTCAGCATATCTATTGTGGTGGAGCGAAAAGAGGCAGGTAAGGAGCATCTGGTTCAACGTCCGGTCTATTATATCAGCGAGGTGCTCATTGAATCCAAGCAAAGGTATCCGCATTGGCAGAAGCTGGTGTATGGAGTTTTTATGGCAAGCCGGAAGCTTAAACAATATTTCCAAGGGCACTCAATTACGGTAGTCAGTTCTGCACCTTTGGGAGATATCATCCAGAACCGGGAAGCAACTGGCCGGATTGCAAAGTGGGCCATAGAGCTGGGGCCGTACGGTTTGAAGTATGTGCCTCGGACAGCAGTTAAGTCTCAAGCACTTGTTGATTTCATCAATGATTGGACGGAAATGCAAGCACCTGAAGAAAAGCCGAATCATACGTATTGGACCATCCATTTTGACAGATCCAGGCAGTTGGAAGGCTCGGGGGCTGGAGTTGTATTAACTTCCCCATGAGGTGATAAGTTTTGTTATGTTCTCCGTTTAATGTTCCCTTGTACTAACAATGCAGCTGAGTATGAAGCCTTGCTCCATGGTCTCCGGATGGCTAAGGAGATGAATCTAAGTCGAGTTAAGTGCTTCGGGGACTCAGACCTTGTGTCTCAGCAAGTGTCTGGCACTTGGGACTCCAAGGACCCACTCATGGAAGCATATCATCGTGAGGTAGATATTGTTGCAGGTTATTTCAGAAGCTATCAGGTGGACCACGTGGACCGGTGGAAAAATGAAGCGGCGAACGCTTTAAGACGGCTGGGCTCTCAGCGCAAACCGGTCCCGCCCAATGTTTTTCTCGATGTGCTGCACAACCCGTCGGTGAAGATCCCTGGTGAAGAGGATTTGGCTATTCCTGATCCGGAGGCTCAATTGGTGGCAGTTCTTCATATTATTCCGGGTTGGACGCTTCCTTACCTGGCGTACAAGAACCGGGGCGAGTTGCCAGAAGATGAGATTCTGGCCCGGCAGATAATCCGGCGATCCAAGTCCATGGCTGTCATCAACGGTGAGTTGCATCATTGCAGTGTATCAGGAGCTTTTCAACGTTGCGTGTCTCCTAAAGAAGGCCGTGAAATTTTGTGTGAGATCCACGAAGGAGATTGTGGTCACCACGCCGGTTCAAAGTATCTGGTGGATAAAGCGTTTCGCCATGGTTTCTATTGGTTAACTGCTCATGCTGATGCGGAGGATCTGGTCAGACGATGTGATGGTTGCCAAAGGTTTTCAAGACGTGCTCATGTACCGGCTCAAGAATTGAGAATGATTCCAATTACTTGGCCGTTTGCGACTTGGGGGCTGGATATGGTTGGGCCTTTCAAAAGGTCCAAAGATAAAAGACCCACCTCATGGTGGCGGTTGACAAATTTACAAAGTGGGTGGAGGCAGAACCTGTTAGCAAGTGTGATGCGGCCATGATGGTTCAGTTCATCAAAAAGGTGATTTTCTGGTTTGGCTTTCCACACAGTATTATCACAGATAATGGTACCAATTTGTCCAAGGGTGCTATGAAGGAGTTCTGCGAACGGGAGCACATCCGGCTCGACGTTTCATCAGTGGCACATCCCCAGTCCAATGGTCAAGCAGAAAGAGCTAATCAAGAGATCTTGAAAGGCATCAAGCCCCGGCTCATGGTTCCTTTGCAGAGAACGCCGGGTTGTTGGGTAGAAGAATTACCATCTGTGTTATGGAGCATCAATACAACACCCAACAGATCAACAGGATACACACAGTTCTTCATTGTTTATGGAGCGGAGGCGGTTCTCCCCAGTGATATCCGTCATGATTCACCTCGTGTCACGGCTTATGTTGAAGCAGACAACGAGACAGCACGGAAAGATGCTTTGGACCGGTTGGATGAAGAGCGTGACATCGCAGCCGCCCGATCGGCGATTTACCAGCAGGATCTTCATCGTTATCACAGTCGCCGGGTCAGAACCAGAGCCTTTCAGGAAGGAGATTTGGTGCTTCGGCTCATCCAAGATCAGACTGATATGCATAAGCTATCCCCACCTTGGGAGGGGCCTTTCGTGGTCAACAAGAATCTGCACAACGGGTCCTACTATTTGATCAATATTCGAGAGCATAAGGACTCACGTACATCAGAGGAGGAGACCAACAGGCCGTGGAATATAGCTCATCTTCGGCCTTACTATACCTGAGCCATTGGCTATACTTATGTACATATTACGACAATGTATATATTATGATTAAGTATAATAAACCGGAACCTCAGCTTAAGCGGGGTATCTGTTCTTTTACATCATGTGAGGTTACACGGAGTTGCTCTAAAGTGGCCTCCGGTTTACCCCTTGAGTTCGCTTTGCTAAAAGCATCGTGTTATATCACTTGGAGGATTGGTTGTGTCCGAACCAATACCATGCCTCTTGATAGGCGAGAGCCACCAGATCACTTGGGGACTTGGTCATGTCTGAACCAGTCATGCCTCTTGATCGGCCTAAGGCCACAGAATCACTTGGGGGCTTGGTCGAACCCGAACCATGACCACGCCATTTGGTCGGCATAAATGCCACAAGAATCACTTGGGGACCTCGCTAACTAGAACCATAGTTACACCTAATGGGAGCTTGGTCGCGTTTGGCCATGGTAACGCCATTTGATCAGCTTAAATAAATCTTTTTTGGCAAACGTTTTTGTCGTTGCTTTTGCTTCATACTTTTCTTTGAAGGGGTTTTTTTGCTTTTTATTGTGTTCTTTAAACCGACAAAGTTTTTTAACCAATCAATTGATGGAACACAGTTCACGTCAATCCGGAGACTATTTGTCCGGTTTGATCCTTGTTGTTAACATTCTCTTATGGAGTAACACGGTGTTTATTATAACCCGGCACGGTTTACATGGTAACCAGCGTCATATACATATACAGGAGTTGTTATTTCCTCCAACAGTGTGGGTTTGCAAAACTCTGCTTCAAGGTTGGCCAAGCCAACTTCACACTCAACGGTGGCAGGTATTATGTATCTCAAAATTTTGATCATATACTTAAAATTTTGTTTTGGATGTTTTGACTTTATATATACAGACATCATATTCCGCCTGACGGTACAACCGCGGTGGCACTTAACGAATTTCTTATTTCAGAAAGTGTTTTGGAAAGTTCATTACCACAGGAAGCACAAGTTATGCACGAAGGCATATCAACATCAAAGGTATCAGCTAGCCTATTACAAGGCAACATGGTGCCCATAATAACATAATTGTTTTTCACAAAGGAGAGGCAGTTTTAAAGCCGGCTTCCGGTTTAAGCTTGGCCACCAGCCTGGCCTGATGGTTGTGGGTCATCCTGCGCCGCTTCAGCTTCCGTTTCTCTACCCAGTGGCTGGAAACCCACAGTTGTCCAGTCGATTCCCATTAATGCTTGAAAAACAGCTTCGTCATGGATTAGCGAAGACGGGTCAATATCGGGAGCGTAAGTATACTTACGGATTGGAGGGATCAGATTTTCCGATTCATGGATTGGTGCAGCTATTCACTTGTTTTGGTTGTCATATTGGGCTTGATAATGAGACAAATCTGCTTCCTCAGCCAGTTGACAAGCTAGCGGACGTACCTCCCGGTTTATGGCTCGCAAATCCTCTTCACCAAATTCTGACCCGTCTTCCTTCAAGCTAGGATAACCCTGAGCCGCTTCAATAGGATCAAAATTCGGCACCCAGGCTTTTGCCCGGATTAAAGCATTGATTGCACCGGTTCGAGCAGCAGATTTCTTCAGCTCTTCAATCTAGGCAGGAAGTACTGACAGTTTCATTAGAGTATCCTGAATCAAACTGGGCGCCGGTTTGTTATGAGGCGCGGTACAGATGATCCGCTGGGCACCAGTATACAATTGTTCAACAAATGTATAGGTGACTTTCAATTTCTTCTGCACATCTGACCCCAAGTGACCAATGCGTGTCCCTGAAATACCATAAAGGGTTAATAAACCGGCGACTCTGTAAGAAGGCAGAGCCAATTCAGGAGGCAAGCTGGCTTACCAAAGATAGCAGTGGTCATGGCATGAACGTGCCACTTTATGCTGGTCAGTTCATCCGTCACTGGTTTTAGTGCAGCCTCGGCATCCTCTGCTCGTTTGATCAAAGCGGACTTTTCAGTGGCCCAATCCACCTGTTTCTTCTTGAAGTTCTCCTTAAGTTGTTCAATGGCGCTTAAAGCACTGGCCAATTCCTCTTTTGCTTTGGAGGTTTCAGCCTATTGGGTTTTCAGCTTTCCTTGAAGATCGATGACTTGGTTTTCTTTCGCCTTCAGCTCTACCTGCAGGCATACAGATATATGTTTCAACAACTCGGTAGAAGGATTCAAGTACCAACCACATAACAAGTTATGCGCTTAGCACTTGGGGGCTAATGCATATTCGATCTTCATCTTTTAAATTGTTTACAAAGTCCCAAGATCAATACAAGCATTCAACTTGGAACTTGGGGGCTAATGGCTATTTGATTATATGTATTCTGATGCGGCAGTTTCAATTACTTAAAGTACCGGTTTAACTACGCTAAGTTGAACCGGCCCTTGGGGGTTACATCAGCAAATTTCAAAGCATGAGGATTAATATTATTAAGTCTCGGTTTGAAAGAATATTTCAAACCGGCCCTTGGGGGCTAGGACTGTTAGCAAGAATGGAAGCATACAAGCAGGAAGGAGCATATGGAAGTTACCTCATATTTATCTTTCATCATATTAACAAGACCGGCTTCGTAGTCACGGCTGGTATACAGCCGGTTCAGATAGCCGGAATGGATATCTTGGGCATTCAGAGCAGTGTAAGTCGTCAGATCAGCGTCCCACTTTCCTTTGCCAAAAGCAGCAAATTCTTCTTTGGCAGAGCATTTGGATAAAGCGACAGGATTGCTTGGCTCAGTATGGCCAGTGCCAGTAATGACAACCTCATCATCCTTGGTACCGCCGGTTTGCACTGAGTTGTTGGCTTGTCAGTAGGTTTTGCTGGACCGGTGGAGCTTTCAATCCGGATGGAACCTGTGGGCTGATGGATAGGACCTGAGGCATCAGTAGGTCTCTCTTCAGCAATAAGATCATCATCTGGCTGCGGTGGATCATTGGGAATATCCTCAGGAATAGCCGCTTCAAGATTGGAGATTTTGCCTGGTTCAAGAATGACATCTTCTTCGGCCGCTTTGTCCAGGCGGGCCTTCTTGCTTGGCCTAGGTTTGGCCCTGAGAAGAATAACAAAATTAAATACAGCATATGTTCTAAAGCAATGTACTGCAAACATCAAAATAAATATAGCTTACCCAAGCACCGTTTTGAGCGGTGGAAGCTGAGTAGCCGATGACTCGCCAGAAGATGAGTGGGAAATAACCTGGTAATCGGAGTCAGACGGATTAAGAGGTTGACGAAAGAAGCCCGCTTTAGGACAAGCACTGACAAGCGAATTAGAGACCTCGGAATGACGTTTCCGAACTGGACTGTTCGGTAAACCGGCGGAGGTAACTACCTGGCCGCTGTGCCGGGTGGTGCGGCGAGCTTCGTGTTGTTGAGTCTTCATAAGAAGTTCAGGATCCAAATAAGCAAGAGGATGAGAAAAATTTAACTTTTTGGTTTGCCTGGCGGATTTTTTGTGAAGGCAAAGTTTCTGAATCGGAAGAGAGAATAATTACCTCTGCAACATCCGCGTGGCTGGCTTCGGCATCATCCTGACAAATATCATCATCAATAAGACGCATGAAAAATAAACCAAGTGAGTCAAGCTCTACCTCAAAGTCCGGATTATCCACCTCATCATCAGGGGTCGGATAAGAAGATGAAGTGGTTCTTTTCCTGTGAGCAGTCTTCTTCACAGCTTTAGTCTTTTGCCGGGTTGCTCTTTCCGGTTTGTCTGGTTTCTCTGGTTTCTCCTGCGGTAGCTTTTTGCTCCAAAACGGATCATCGCCCTGATTATGCAGACACTGATATTAAAAAACAATGACCAGACATATCAATAACAGATTCAGCAAAGAGAAAGATCAAAGTCTTACAGCCGGCGGTTTGTTGGTAGCACAGAAGGGAAGCAGGCCGGTTCTAGCGCAGACGTGTTCCGGTTCATTCAGTATCTTACGCACAGCCTCTGTGATTTCTTCACCAGAGAGCTGGAGCTTTGAGTGTCGCAGTGGGTCATCAACACTATCAGTATACTTGCACATCAAACCGGAGCGGTGACTAAGGGGCAGTATGCTCCATGATATCCAATAGCGAGCGAGATCAACCCCTGTTAAATCGTTGGCCATAAAGGCTCTGAGCTTTGACAGCTGGGGAGCATATTTGCTTCTCTCCTGGGCAGTCAATCTTTGAGGAAAAGGATGTGTATTGCTGAGCTACTCCAGACGAAAGCCATGCAAGGGATTCTCACCAGCCGGGGAGGTGTCTTTGCAGTAGAACCATGTCTGATTCCACTCCTTGGGATGACTGTGCAGCTTGGTGTGAGGGTATGTAACCTCCTTCCTTTTCTGAATAGCCATGCCACCCAACTCCGTATTAGAGCCATCAGTAAACTCAGTACGGCGGTTTAGATGGAAAAGATCTCTGAATAATTCCACTGTGGGCTCCTCTTGAAAGAACACCTCATAGAGCACTTGGAAGTGGCACATATTTGTAATAGAGTTGGGGCCAGTGTCTTGCGGATGGAGTTGGAAATCAGCTAAAACATCCCGGTAAAATTTTGAACCGGGCGGCTTAAAGCCCCAGGCTAAGTGATCTACAAAAACAACAACCTCTCCTTCTCGAGGTGTGGGAGGGCATTCTTTGCCAGGAGCCCTCCAATGGATGGTATCTTTGCTGCCTAAGGCGCCAATCAGGACTAAATCATCCAGTTGATCCTCTGTGATGTGAGAAGGAACCCAATTGCACTCATAGACTTGCTTGGCCATGATAGAATCTACAAGGTAGAAGATCCCGGTTCAAAAATACATTTGAGCAAGGTACGTTGGTATGGGTAATGTTAAACCGGAGACAGAACTATCTGAACCGGAGTTTCATGAAGCAACCAACATCTGGCGGTTCAACAAGGGGACTAATGGTATATACCGATTTGTCAAATTTTTCTACAAAGTTAAACCGCCTGGTCTAAGCATTGAACAGTCAAGACTGCAGATGAGTAAGTACGCAAAAACAGATTTCACAAGATTATACTACAGCTTTGGATCTGGAGCATGTTTATAAAGGAGATCAATATTCAAGGCCCAAAAGGAGCAGTGCCGAATCAATAAGCGAAGGTACGGATAAGATCTATGGTCTTAATATGCGAAAGTGAAAACAGAGGATAAAAACTACTGCTACAACAGAGCGAAGATTCACAGACTCGTCTAAGGATCTATCATATGAACAAGAAGCAAGCGATGAACGCTAGAGAACAGGGAAACCCTAGAACAGATCTATGATGAAAAGGATAGAAGACTTACCGGAGTTGAGGAAGAAGTGGAAGGTCGCCGCGGTGCTCTGGTACGCTCAGGGTGATGCAGCGGCCAAAGTTGGTGCAAAGGTCGACGGCGGCGGCGGAGCTCCGAAGCTGGGCGACGCGAGGAAGATGAAGCAGAAGGGCACGAAGGGGAAAAAGAAATGACCCTTCGGTCATATTTATAAAGCCAGGGGACATGGGTCAGGCGCGAAAATCAAGGGGCCGCAAGTTTGGAAACAGAGTTGTCGCCTCGATTATCGCAGATCTATTAAACAAGAAGGTATTGTGAATAGTTTCTTTATGACAGATAACGTCACGCCGGTTTACAGCAACCAGAGAAGATGACATCACGTCGGTTCATCAAACTACAAGAAGATGTTGAAGATGAAGTTTTTGCTAAGGATTGACATGAACCTGTTCAAATCAATCTGGGGCCTAATGTTGGAGATATTACTACTGGGCGTAAACCGGCCTATCTGGGCCGGGTTAACTTCATCAGTAGTTAAGTATGTTAAAGCCCATGAAGGTAGATGAGGGTTCAAGACCCATAATCGGTTGAGAGCCTGTAGCCGTAAACCGGCGTCAATGTGTAACTTGTATTGTAAGTTAGGAATAAGCAGAGACCGAACCGGACACATCTATGAGCCGGTATTGGGACTCTGTAAACCGACGGGCGTCACCCATGTATATAAGGGGACGACCCGGCAGCGGTTCAAGGGGACAGACACAACTCGAGACATAGGCGAAGCTTGTTTGCTCCCTAGTCATCGAAACACCCATCAATTCCATCACAACTAGACGTAGGCTTTTACCTTCATTGAAGGGGCCGAACTAGTATAAACTCTCTAGCGTCCTTGTGTCCGCTTTAACCCGTTCAAGCTAACCCGTCGCGATGGCTCCACGACTAAGTCCTTTCTCTAGGACATCTGCCATGACAATTCCACGACAACTCCCATATGCAAACAACCTACTTACTCGGGTATGTGCTTCTGTCACTCATGCCACCCACCATAAGCAAATCATGAATGTATTGCAACACCCTACAATGGGGATCCCTCACGCTTGTGCGACACGGAGAGCACCATAGGACAGCACCAATAATAAAACATGCAACTAAAACCAATCACGATCATCAATTAACCCATAGGACAAAACGGATCTACTCAAACATCATAGGATAGCCATACATCATTGGAAATAATATATAGCATTGAGCACCATGTTTAAGTAGAGATTACAGCGGGTAAAAGAGGGGTTACACCGCTGCATAGAGGGGGGAAGAGTTGGTGATAACGGCGATGAAGTTGTTGGTGAAGATTGCGGTGGCGATGATGGCCCCGGTGGCACTCCGGTGCCACCAGAAGCGAGGGGGATAGAGCCCTCCTTCTTCTTCTTGTTCCTTGACCTTCCCCCTAGATGGCCGAAGGGTTTACCCTCTGGTCCATGGTCTCCATGGACTAGGAGGGGCGAGAGCCCCTCCGAGATTGGATCTGACTTTCTATCGAGTAGGTAAATGATAAAAAAAGATATTTTTTGATGTGGAATGCTACCTAGCATAATCTTGATCATGTATCTAATCATGGCATGAATATTAAGACATGAGTGATTCAAAGAAATAGTCTATCATTTGACAATAAGACAATAATACTTCAAGCATACTAACCAAGCAATTATGTCCTCTCAAAATATCATAGCCAAAGAAAGCTCATCCCTACAAAATCATATAGTTTGGCCATGCTTCATTTCTGTCACACAAAATTCTCCCATCATGCACAACCCTGATCAAAAGCCGAGAAATTGGTTCATACTTTTTAATGCGCTTCAGCCTTTTCAACCCTCACACAATACATGAGCGCAAGACATGGACATAGAACTATAGGTGGAATAGAATATGATGGTGGAGGTTGTGTAGAGAAGACAAAAGGAGAAAGTCTCGCATCAACGCTGCTAATCAACAGGCTATGGAGATGCCCATCAATTGATGTCAATGTGAGGATTAGGGATTGCCATGCAACGGATTCACTAAGAGCTATAAGTGTATGAAAGCTCAAACTGGAAACTAAGTTGGTGTGCATCCAACTTGCTTGGTCATGAAGACCTCGGGCATTTGAGGAAGCCCATCATCGGAATATACAAGCCAAGTTCTATAATGAAAATTCCCACTAGTATATGAAAGTGATAAGTCAAGAGACTCTCTATATGAAGAACATGGTGCTACTCAGAAGCACAAGTGTGTTAAAAGGATAGTAATATTGCCCCTTATCTCTTTTTCTCTCATTTTTTGTTTTTTTTGTTTTTTTGGTGGGCTTCTTTGGCCTCTTTTTTTATTTGGGCTTCTTTGGCCTCTTTTGTTTATTTGGGCTTCTTTGGCCTCTTTTTTTTAAAGTCCGGAGTCTCATCCCGACTTGTGGGGGAATCATAGTCTCCATCATCCTTTCCTCACTGGGGCAATGCTCTAATAATGATGATCATCACTCTTTTATTTACTTACAACTCAATATTACAACTCGATGTCCAGAACAAAGTATGACTCTATATGAATGTCTTCGATGGTGTACTAGGATGTGCAATGATCTAGCGTAGCAATGACATCAAAAAAAGGATAAGCCATGAAAACATCATGGTAGCTATCTTATGATCATGCAAAGCAATATGAAAATAAATGCTCAAGTCATGTATATGATGATGATGGAAGTTGCATGGCAATATATCTCGGAATGGCCATGGAAATGCCATGATACGTAGGTATGGTGGCTGTTTTGAGGAAGATATAAGGAGGCTTATGTGTGATAGAGCGTATCATATCATGGGGTTTGAATGCACCAGCGAAGTTTGCACCAACTCTCGAGGTGAGAAAGGGCAATGCACGGTACTGAAGAGGCTAGCAATGATGGAAGGGTGAGAGTGCGTATAATCCATGGACTCACATTAGTCATAAAGAACTCATATACTTATTGCAAAATTTTATTAGCCCTCAAAGCAAAGTACTACTACTCATGCTCCTAGGGGATAGATTGGTAGGAAAATACCATCGCTCGTCCCCGACCGCCACTCATAAGGAAAGCAATCAAAGAACACCCCATGCTTCAAATTTTTCACACAACGTTTACCATACGTGCATGCTACGGGACTTGCAAACCTCAACACAAGTATTTCTCAATTTAACAATTACTCAACTAGCACGACTCTAATATCACCACCTTTATATTGCAAAACTATTGCAAGGAATCAAACATATCATATTCAGTGATCTACAGGTTTTATGTAGGATTTTATGACTAACCATGTGAATGACGAATTCCTGTCATCTCTCTAAATAGATATAAGTGAAGCAAGAGAGTTTAATTCTTTCTACAAAAGATATGCCCACGCTCTAACAAATATAAGTGAAGCAAAAGAGCATTCTACAAATGGCGGTTTTCTATGTGAAGAGAAACAGGCAATCCAAACTTCAAATGATATAAGTGAAGCACATGAAGCATTCTATAAATCAACCAAGGACTATCTCATACCAGCATGGTGCATAAAATAAAAGTGAAAACTAAATGCAAAAGACGCTCCAAGATTTGCACATATCACATGAACGAAACAAATCCAAAACATACTGATACTTGATGAAGAAAGATGGGATTCCTTCCGGGGCATCCCCAAGCTTCGACGCTTGAGTATCCTTGAATATTTACTTGGGGTGCCTTGTGAATCCCCAAGCTTGAGCTCTTGACTCTCCTCCTTCTCCTCACATCGAGACCTCCTCGATCTTCGAACACTTCATCCACACAACACTCAACAGAAAACTCGGTAAGATCCGTTAGTATAAGAAAGCAAATCACTACTCTAATACTATTGCAAACCAATTCATATTTTCTTTGTGCACTGTAGATACTGTAATATAACTTTTCCATGGATTAATCCACTGATAGAAATCGATAGTTTCATCAAAACAAGCAAACAATGCATCCAAAACAGAATCTGTCTTAAACAGGACAGTCTGTAGTAATCTGAGCATTCACCATACCTCTGGTACTCAAACAATTCTGCCAAAATTAGGACAAATAAACAAATTGTACAGAAAGACAGTGCAAAAAGTTTCAGAACCATTTGACGTTCCAGTAAAAAATGTAAAATCGCGCACTACAGCCAAAGTTTCTGTTCTGCACCGCACAAACCAACAAGCAATGTAAACATCCTAAAGGAAAATCTTGGCACATTATTATTATAATACAAAGGAATTTTACAAGGGGATAATTATTTTTGTTGAAAAGTTTCTGTAATAAAGGGTCACAAAGTTTCCATGTCCATGAACAAAGTTCAAGGCTAGCTCCCATTTTAACAATGCTCGTCTTTCTCACTTTCGCTTTTCTTTTTGAAAAAGTTTTAGGTTCCCCCCTTTATTTTTTATTTTTAAACTTTATAAAAGCACTAAACAGAAATAAATGACTCTCTAAAACTTCTGGGTTGTCTCCCTGGCAGCGTTTTCTTTAAAGCCATTAAGCTAGGCATAAGGTGCTCAAGTAATGGAACCACCCGGATCCCAAGGTATATCAAAGCCAATTTGAATTAGCAATGATTTGGCATTTAGTAGTGAGCACAAAGTAACATATATCATGCATCAATGAAGTCTAACTCTCTTCCTATGCATCGGCATGTCATCAAAGAACAATTCATGCACACATAGTAAAGGCTAATGCATAGTATAAACAGTTTCTTGCAATTTTATCGTGTTGGAAACATAGAGAGGTGGAGATGTAGTTCCTCTCTCATAATAATTGCAAGTAGGAGCAGCAAGCACATGCATATTACATTCAACAAAATCATCATGTGCAATGGTAAAACGCAACCCATCAATATAATCCTTAATAAGGGCAAACTTCTCCGATATAGTGTAGTTTGGAGAATTCAAAAAGATAATAGGACTATTATGTGTGGGTGCAATAGCAACAATTTCATGTTTAACATAAGGAACTATAGCAAGTTCATCACCATAAGCATCATTCATATTGGCATCATGGCCACAAGCATAGCAAGCATCAAGTTCATCAAAAACGGGTATTTCAAAAGAATCAACGGGGTCATAACAATCATCATAGCAATCATCCTTCGGTAAGAACAAAGGGACAATAAATAATGTATGAGTTGGAGAGTTACTCTCATTGGAAGGTGGGCACGGGTAGCTAATCCGATCTTCCTCCTTTTGTTCTTCGCTCTCCTCATCATCTTTTTCATCCAATGAGCTCACAGTTTCATCAATTTCTTCTTCCATAGACTCCTGCAAAATATTAATCTCTTCTTGGACAGCCGAGACTCTCTCAATAAAATCATCAATATCGGAATTTAATTCATAATTCTCATAGCAATATTTAAGTATAGAAAAAAATTTAGGTCTGTAAACAGCATCATCAAGATTTTCACTCTTTAAACAACGATTCAATTTCATAAGCACCCATAAAAGCAACGAATTCTTCTATTTGTTCCACATCATAGTAATCATATATACCATTAGCATAAGAAGCCAAGGTTTTATCATCATCAAATTTGCATGAAAAGGGAAGGTGTGCAGCCTTCATCCTAGAGCAACAAGTATAATCATATCTCAAGCATAGTTCCCGAGCATACCAATGCAACATATGAATTTGATCCAATAATAGTTTCCCTTTTTGAGTCAAGCGATAATCCCTAAAGTATTCACATTGATCCAACGTGTCTCCCATTACATAATTGAATGAGGTTTTATTAGGATTACCAAAGTAGTACATAATATTTTTCACATAACCAGCATCGAGGGTTTTAGGAGGTTCCCCGTCTCCATGAGTAGCAAGTACACCTAATTTTTTTGGTATTTTGTGTTCCATATCTGTAACTAAAGATAGAGAACAACTTAGAACAACAAATAAAAATTACTTAGTGATAAAGTAAACAAGCATACACGAGAATATTCACCCCACGCTATTGCTCCCCGGCAACGGCGCCAGAAAAAGATCTTGATAACCTACAAGTATAGGGGATCAATTGTAGCCTCTTTCGATAAGTAAGAGTGTCGAAACCAATGAGGAGCTAAAGGTAGAACAAATATTCCCTCAAGTTCTATCGACCACCGATACAACTCTACGCACGCTTAACGTTCGCTTTACCTAGAACAAGTATGAAACTAGAAATACTTTGTAGTTGTTGTTGGATAGGTTTGCAAGATAATAAAGAGCGCGTAAATAAAAAGTAGGGGATGTTTAGATGAAGACACAACTAATTTAGTTTTAGTAAAGAGCTTATTGTCACACAAGAAAGTTATTTGTCCCTAGGCAATCGATAACTAGACCGGTAATCATTATTGCAATTTTATATGAGGGAGAGGCATAAGCTAACATACTTTCTCTACTTGGATCATATGCACTTATGATTGGAACTCTAGCAAGCGTCCGCGACTACTAAAGATCATTAAGGTAAAACCCAACCATAGCATTAAAGTATCAAGTCCTCTTTACTCCCATATGCAAACAACCTACTTACTCGGGTATGTGCTTCGGTCACTCACGCCACCCACCATAAGCAAATCATGAACGTATTGCAACACCCTACAGCGGGGATCCATCATGCTTGCGCAACAGGGAGAGCACCATAGGACAGCACCAATAATAAAACATGCAACTCAAACCAATCACGATCATCAATTAACCCATAGGACAAAACAGATCTACTCAAACATCATTGGATAGCCATACATCATTGGGAAATAATATATAGCATTGAGCACCATGTTTAAGTAGAGATTGCAGCAGGTAAAAGAGGGGTTACACCACTGCATAGAGGGGGAAGAGTTGCAGATGACGGCAGTGAAGTTGTTGGTGAAGATTGCGGTGACGATGATGGCCCCAGTGGCACTCCGGTGCCACCGGAAGCGAGGGGGAGAGAGCCCCGCTTCTTCTTCTTCTTCCTTGACCTTCCCCCTAGATGGGACAAGGTTTTCCCCTCTGGTCCATGGTCTCCATGGAGTGGGAGGGGCGAGAGCCCCTCCGAGATTGGATCTGTGTCGGGGGTTGGGTGCGACATATGCCAAGGGATGGCTTATCATGGTGGGGGCGAGTAGAACGTCGCCGGTGCCCGGAAACGGGATAAGGTGAAGGCATGCACGTCGGCGAATCTTACCCAGCTTCGGGGCTCTCTGGGGAGATAATACCCCTACTACTGCTCTGCGGGGTCTCCGCATGATCACTATGGTAAAGTGTGTACATGGTTGCTCCTTGAGCTATTTCCTGGAGGGAGGAGAAGGCTAGGCTAGCTCTCTCCTTCCTATATGATCTGGTCTAGTGCTAATGGATTCAAACCCTTTGCATGGGTGCCCTGGGGGGTTTATATAGGCCTACCCCCCAGGGGTACAACGGTAATCCGGCTGGGCGCGGGCCCAGCCGTCAGTGTCTTCGGCCTCCGTATTCTCTGCCGACTGCTGGGGCCCGCCAACTGGCGGGCCCCGCTGACTGGTCCGGTACGGCGCCGACAGGCCGTGTCCACCGCTGGCGGTTCTTGCCGGCTAGTGATTACTGTAGCCGTGCTTCTAATGACGCGGGCTTGGTCATGGGGTCGTGGCAACAGCCCCGCCGCCTGGCGGGCGATCACTATTGCCACGCCCCGTCATTCCTGGTTAATGGCGCGTGGGCCCCGGGGGAGGGGCTGGCCGACTCTCGGGGGCCGACTCCCAACGAGTCCGACTGGTGACGCTCTCGCCGTCTTCTGGGCTCCCGCTGACTGGTGGGGCCCGCCACCCCAGTGTCGTATAGACAAGCCGTCGTGGGTGCGGGATTCTGTCCACTGATGCTGATGTCAAGGCCGGCATGGCAACAGTGCCGCGCCGGACGGAGATATCCACGGGTACGGCGTACTGTGGCCATGCCTGCCTCGGGAATGGGGTGGGAATGGGCTTTACTTTAGCCACTCCCCATCCCGTCCCTCTTGATGAGGGCATGGGGTTTGTTGGAGTCGCGGGCCGGCTCCCCAAGGCCGTCTTCTCTAGAAGTCGTCAGTCAGGAGTCGGCTCATCTTGAAGTCATCCCCGGGACTCGGCCGAGAGTGGGCAGTCGGTTGCCTTGCCGCCGACTTCTCAGAAGGCGGCTCTTCGTCCTGGGGTCTTAAGGGGCGCAGCCTGCCCAATGTCTTGAAAGGTTCAGGGACTCGGGTTATCCTACCCGCGGCCCATTACTCCGACAGTATTCCACGAAGCTGATGAGGCGCCACGAACAATCGGCCGAGGAGTCTCAGAAGTTTCTCTTTCCGGGTGCCCGAGACATGGATCTTGCTTGATTTCTGCCAGACCGACTAGAAGGAGTCGGACTCGCTCAACTCTGACTTGTACAATATTTCAGATGCCGCGGCGGGATCCAAGTGGCGTGCTAGCTAAGCTTCCAGGCCGCCGCTCGTTCCGGGCCTGTCACGTGGCAACACGCGGCCGGGCCAGTTTGCCTACCCACGCGCGTGACGGGACAGGCCCACAGGCGGGGCCTGCCATTACCGCGCCTCGACGCATGAGCGGATCCGCTGCGGCCCGAGCAGACGGTTGGGATTCCCGCGAAGTTACTGTGTGCAGTAACTTTGACGTGGAAATGTGGGGGTCGCGGGGTCGTGGGCGCAGTAAATCCCACGACCGCCCCCTCGGCTTCGTAGCCCATGAGGCTATAAGTAGGGGGAGGAGGGGGTGCGTCAGAGCAGGCGCGCTCCTCCTCCACGCTACTCCTTGCTCTTCTTCTTCTTCTTTCTCTCACCGCCGTGCGCCCAAGCTTTGCCGAACGCCGCGGCGATCCACTCACGATGAGCTCTTCCTCCGCCGCCGCGCCTCCCTCGGTGCATTCCGGCACCTGGGATGGCTCAGAGGTTCACGACGACCACATCGAGTTCCTCTGCAAGACTCGTCGGCTCCCCAGCGAGGATTATGTGCGGGTACGCCTTGCGCCGAGGGGGGAGATCTCTCCGGCGCCGGAGGAGGGCGAGCGGGTTATCTTCCGCTCGCACTGCCTGCGCGGCCTGGGGCTGCCGGCGAGCAGCTTCTTCCGCTCTTTTCTGGAGTTCTACGGCCTCCAGCCACACCACTTCATGCCCAACACGGTGGTGCTGCTGTCCGCTTTCGTTGCCCTGTGCGAAGGCTTCCTCGGAGTCCTCTCCACCATCGAGCTCTACTGGGAGTTCTTCTACTCCAAGCTCGGCACCCAGGCCGTAGGCGTGCCAGCTTAGTGCGGCGCGTTCATCGCCATGCGGAGGTCGGGGGCCGACAACCCCTTCCCCAGCATCAAGCTGATAAAGTCGGTGAAGATGTGGCAGCGATCGTACTTATACGTGAAGAGCGTCTTCGCGAAGGGCGATTGGGTCAATCTGCCGGCTTTTGCAGTCGGCCCGCCAGCTGGGAGGCTGCCCAACTGGTCGTATCGGGCCAAGTCGCTGACGCTCGCGGGAGCCGGCACTGTCATGCGACTCCGAGTGCTGACGCAGTCCGAGGGCCTGACTGGTCCGGATCTGCTGGCCGCCTTCGTGGCGTGCCGAGTTCTCCTGCTCCAAGGTCGCCCCCACATGATATACCAAATGAGCGGGCACCGTGACCCGAGTCGGATGTGCACCAAGGACATGCCTCATGAGGAGGTGGCCTACATGGTGAACTACCTCTCGGACAGCAAGCTCCTGGAGGATTGGTGATTCGGCAAGCAGCCGTACTCTCGCGCCAACCCCCGCCCACAGTGAGTTGCCTTTTTCTTTCTTTCTTTGAATTGTCTTCTTTCTTGCCGAGTTTGTCTTGTCCGACCTGACCAGTCGGCTTTGGTCAGAATCCCCTCCTCCATCCACCAGCCGGCACCGCAGGGCCGCCCCGTGAGTTCCTCACTGACCGGGCGGAGAGTGACGTTGACGACCCCAATCTTGGGGCGGCGGCTTTGGAAGATGACACCGAGGGAGGAGGCGGCCCGCGGCTCGGGGCCAGTCCAGAGGACTGGCCTGATGATGAGGAGGAGGTCGCCCCCCGCCACCGGCCAGGAGTCGGCCATCCCAGCGCGGGCTCCTCTGCCGCACCGGGCGCTCCAGGTGGTGGGAAGAAGTGCAGGGCCGCGCCGACCTTGTTCGGCAATCGGCCGAAGAAGCCCAAGAGGTCGGCCGCAGCGACCAAGCGGGACGAGGCGGCCGCGAAGGCCATCCGCTTCTGCAAGGAAGTAAAGAAGCCACCACTGGTCTCCGCGTGAGTATTCCATCTTAACGCTTTATTCCTTCTTTGTGGATTTTGTCTGAGTCTTTTACTTGCTTCCCTCGCTTCAGGGCTCCCCTCACTCTTGAGAGGGTTGTCGCCTTCTCCGTCATGGGGTCGGCGGAGACGTCCGCCACCACTCGGCGGTTTGACCCCGCCGCCGACCTCCGGGAGGCGACGGAGCGGAACACGCAGGAGAAGCGCAACGAGGAAGAGGTCGCCCGCCTGGAGAAGGTGGAGGCCAAGAAGGCGGAGGCCTCCGCCAAGAAGAAGCTGGCGGAGGCCGAAGCCGCTGTCGTGGCGAAGCGGCAGGCTGAGGAGGCCGCGCACCACCAATCGGCGGTGTTCGTCACCCCGCTGAACTCTGGGCCGCCGCCTCCGGAGTTCACGGGGCAGACTAGGGAAGCCGGCGGCGAGAACCCCATCATGGAGAGGGAAGGCGGCGACACCTCCATGCTAGACGTGATCGTTCTGCCGCCACCTCCACCACCGTCTGGGAGCGCGCAAGGCAAACAGCCGGCGGACCCACCGGTGCCGCTAACTGAAGATGAGGCCGGGGCGAGGATACTCCTTCAAGTCGGCTCGCCAATGCACCGCCATCTTGAGAAGGCGACTTCGGCGCCACGCCCCATGGAGACCGGCACCGCCAGCTCGGTGATCCCAGACGCCGAAGCGACGAGCGCCGCGCCCATTGGGTGGGTCGAGGAGGCGGCACGGGCCCGCTGAACCAGGCGCTTATGGACGTCCAGACGAAGCTGCGAGCTGCGCGCGACGCCATCCAGAACTACACCAAGGCGTACCTGGCATCGCGGGCAGCCGTCCGGGTATGCTTTCTCTTTTGTCCTTGTTTTCTTGTTCCTCTCTGTGGGGGCGTGCCAGCGCACCCACTGGGTGTAGTCCCCAAGTTTCGGGCCGGCTGCTGAGCAGGCGGCCCGGAACTCCAATTGGTGAGTTCCGGGTACTAACTTTTGTCTGAAATACTTGTCGTAGGACTATCACAACCTCCGTGTCACCGCCTTCAACCCCAATGTTGAAGAGCTAGGCAAGCGGACCGCCGACTTGTCGAAGAGCCGGAGTGAGTCCTTTTTCTTCTTTGCGGGGGCGCGCTGGTGCACCCGCGGGCTGTAGTCCCCAACATTCGGGCCGACTGCTGAGCAGTCGGGCCGGATCTCCCCAGCGACCTTCTTTGTTGACGACTTAATGCCTTCCTTCTTCTTTCTCTTCAGAGGCCAACGCCGCTCTTCAGCAGCAGCTGAGCGAGGCCAACTCCGCGTTGCGCGCCAAGGGGGAGGAGTGCGGCAAACTCGCCGCAGAGCGCGATCAGCTGGCTGCACAATTGGCAGAGCAGCAGGATCTACTCAAGAAGATGCAGAAGGAGGCGGAAGAAGCGGAGACTGCCCTCCTGGCCGAGTTCACAAGCGAGCGCTCCTCCTGGTCTGACAAGGAGGCATTGCTGGCCTCCGGGTTCCACGAGATTGAGGACATCGTTGATGGTGAGTTTCTTTACTTTTTTTCTTCGAGCTACCGACTATAGGTCGAGCCGACTCCTGATTTTTGACTTGCTTCTTCATTCTTTTCGTCTTGGCAGACTTCTTCCCTGGCCACTCGCAGGCCGCCATCCAAGCCATCGAGGCTGACCGTGAAGGGCGGAGGGCGAAAGGCGCAGAGATCGCCGCCGACGCCCCCCGAACCCTTGACGAGCAGCTCTTGAGCATCGAGGCTCGCCTTCGGCCGGCTCACCGGATGCTGCGCCGGCTTCAATGTGTCGGCGCCCAGGCAATCGCTGCCCTGTGGCCGGACATGCAGTCTCCGCGCACCCCTAGCCGGACTGCCGACTGGTTGGTGGTCGCGGCTGGCCGTCTTGAGGCCTGGAAAGGTTCCTCGGCCCGGGCTAGAGCGCGCCGAGACTTGGAATTCGTCAAGGCATGCTATCCGGGGCTGGACCTAGACCGGCTGGCCACACTCCGGTTAGAGGCCCAGCCGGAGCTGGCATCCGCGAAAGACGCCCTCGTCAAGCGCGCCGCAGCGACCGCCGAGTACACCGACACCAGCATCTTCGTCCCTGAGCGGGCTGAAGATGGTGAGGAGGTACCTCCGGAGTGGTTTGGGATGAACTCAGACTACGGCGAGGACTCAGCGGAGGTGATCGGCTCCAGCGTCGAGGAGGAAGGCGAGGCGGGGGACGGAGGCGAGGCGGAGGCACCAGAAGACGGAGCGGACGGCCAGCCTCAGCTCGACTGCGCCTCCAGCAATGAGCCGCCTGCGACCGAGCCGACTGCCGCCGGAGGCGATCAAGCCGAGACTGCCCAGCCGGCCGCCCCAACGCCTGACACCGCCATCTCCTCCGAACCTCCGAATCCGTCTGCCGCATCTTAGGCTGCCGCCTTATATTTATTTTATCTGCTTTAGTAGTCTCTGAAGAACTTGTTAATTCACACAATTCCACCCGCGGGGTGTATTTTGAACTTCTGCTCGAAGATTCGGCCAAGGGCTTATGTTATGTAAATATTTATCCGAATTCTATCTATTCCTGCTCATTGCTCCTTTGGCTTTTTCCTTTGCCGCCTTCCCTTAGTTGCCGCCTTGCCAGTCGGACAGCCGCTCTGCGGACTGCCGCTGGATCAAATGCTTGGCTACTTTTGGGAAGGCAAGTACTTAGCCATTTTAGAGTTTTTTAGCAAGTTGAATAGAAGGCAACGAGCCGATCGCTCAATAGTCAGTTTGCGAAAAAAGGCTGGAAGCCGGCTTAAACTATGATTTATGCTTTGAGTCCTTAGCCAATTTTCATGCGAACGCCCATTCTACCTTACTCCTGCCCACCAGACAGTCGCTCTACAAACTGCGGCTTCTGACAGGAGATGGCTTAGGCGCCACACACTACTTGTCCGGCCGCAGGAAGCATTTCATAGCGCAAGGCGGCAAGTCCCCGGACCGACTAGTCGGACCCGGTGCCAAGCGGCATAACAAAGAGTAACATACTCGTAGGCATAATTCTTATCATATAGATAAAAGAGGGCAGTCCCCGAGCTCGTCTCGGGGGGCCCGAAGTCTTGGTACTTTAATACAAAAGGTAGCATGGTACACACTGCATCAACTGTAAAATCTTCGGAGGAGATTTGCATTCGATGGCCGCTCTGTCTCTTTGCCGGAGTCATCCCTCTTGCGTGCTCGGGGCTTCTGAGCGTCAATCAGGTAATAGGAGTCGTTGCCCAGCACTTTGCTGATGATGAAAGGGCCTTCCCAAGGCGCCGACAGCTTGTGCTGGCCGGCCGTTCGCTGGATCAATCGGAGCACAAGGTCGCCCTCTTGGAAAGATCTCGGCCTGACCTTCCTGTTGTAGTATCGGCGCAGGCTCTGCTGGTAGATGCTGGACCGGCTGAGTGCCAACAGCCGGCCCTCTTCCAGCAGATCGACGCTGTCTTGATGTGCTTCTTCTGCTTCCTCCTCGGTGTACATGGTGACTCGCGGGGAGTCGAATTCTATGTCCGTTGGGATGACGGCTTCAGCACCGTAGACGAGGAAGAAAGGCATGAAGACGGTTGACTTTTTTGGAGTCGTGCACAGACTCCAGAGGACGGCTGGCAACTCATCGAGCCAGCAGCCAGCCGAGCGCTCCAGGGGCTCGATTAGTCGGGGCTTGATGCCGGACATGATGAGGTCGTTTGCTCGCTCCACCTGGCCGTTTGACTGCGGATGGGCAACGGACGCTAAGTCCAGTCGGATGCCCGGTGTCGCGCAGAAACGAGCCAAGGCGCCTTTGGCAAAGTTTGGGCCGTTGTCGGTGATGATGCTGTGTAGTATGCCGTACAGAATTGTGATGTCGGAGACGAAAGTCATGGCAGTCGGACCATTCAGTTTCTTGATTGGCTTCGCTTCTATCCACTTGGTGAACTTGTCCATCGCGACAAGTAAGTGAGTTAAGCCACCTCATGCCGTCTTGAATGGTCCCACCATGTCTAGGCCCCAAACGGAGAAGGGCCAGGCAATGGGGATGGTCTTGAGTGCAGAAGCCGGCTGATGTGGCTTGGAGCGGAACTTCTGGCACCCTTTGCATTTTTGGACCAACTCCTTGGCCTCTTCTAAGGCAGTCGGCCAGAAGAAACCATGTCGAAAAGCTTTGGCGACGAGTGCTCTTGAAGCCGCATGGTGGCTGCACTCGCCTTGATCGATGTCTTTGAGAATCGCTTGGCCTTGCTCTGGCTCTACGCAGCGCTGGTAGACACCAGTGACGCTGCACCTGACCAGCTCTTTGTTGACTATGGTGTAGGCTGCCGCTCGGCGTTGTACTTGCCGAGCTGAAGTCTCATCAGTCGGCAGCTCTTTGCTCACCAGGAATTTGAGGATGGGCTGGGCCCATAAGGGTGCTGCTATTTCTTCGACTGCCAGAACTGCGACTTGAACGAGGGCGGCTGGGCCGGGAGGCGGCGGGCTGGGGTCAGTGACCTCTTGCTGGATTAATGAAGTCCCCGGGCCGACTGGTGCAGCCCTCGGGCCGATCTCTGGAGTCTTCGGGCTGGCAGCCACAGTCCCTGGGCCGGGCTCTGCGGTCCCTGGGTCGGCTTCGACTGTGGCAGCTTGGGAGCCATCTGCTAAAATCCTCGTGCCGTCTGTTGGGGCTCTGGAGTCATATCCGACTTCTTCGGGGGAGTTGGCACAAAGATGGAGTCTGATTCTGGCGAAGGCTTGACAGACGGCTTGAGGAGGCGCTGAAGGGCGACGCCGGATGGTATTGCTTGGCGGGTAGAGCCGATTCGTGCCAGGGCATCTGCTTGGTCGTTGTCGTTTCTTGGCACATGGAGGAACTCGCACCCCTCGAAATATCCACTGAGTTGCTGCATGAGGAAATGGTAACTCGCCATGTTTGCATCTTTGGCGTCCCAGTCGCCGGACGACTCCTGGACCACTAAGTCCGAGTCGCCATAACACAGGATCCGGCGAATGCCAAGTTCTTTGGCAAGCCGGAGCCCGTGAATGAGCGCCTCATATTCGGCGACGTTTTTGGAGGCGGTGAAGTGGATTTGCAGTGCGTATTTGAGCTTGTCGCCTTTAGGAGAAGTGAGGACAACGCCGGCTCCCAAGCCGGTGCGCATCTGTCAGGACCCCGATTCCAAGTCACATCGATCTAGCTGGTAACACCTCATATCACATTGCAGCCTCACGCATGGTATCCCATGGGTGTCGCCTTACCATGGCCCGGGACCGTTTGTGCCTTTTGGCTCACGTATATGATAGTGTCGCTAGCATCCATATGATAGAGAACCCAGGCCGACATGGCTAGTCGTGAACCCAAAGTGGCACAGACCTATGGAGACAGGCATACATGAATCACATCGAGCATGTCGGTCATCAGCGAGTGAATCCGGACTGTAGCACTGGGCTAACAGGACTCCGGGGAACCCGGGCTGTAGCAGGCTAGGCAGGACTCCGGATGTCACCGCGTGACATTTCCCCGAAGGGACAGACATAGGAACGAAGTGAAACACATGCCGGCCAGTCAAGTGTCTTGAGCAGTAGTGCTGGGCTAGCAGGACTCCGGTGAACCGGGCTATAGCGGACTACTATAGCTCGAGGAACACTAGACTACATTTCCCCATAAGAAAGGCTGCCAAGGATAAACAACTAGATTGTCGGATCCCACTCATACCAAGCATTTCAATCATACACACAATATGCCCGATATGAGTACATACAACCTGGCATCACAACAAAACTCTACAACTCAGGTACTTTATTTAAAGGCTCCAGAGAGCCATACATAACATATTCATACAGGTAGGGGTCACACGACCCGACACTCAAGTCATACAATCATACAAGCACATGCGGAAGCAAATAGTCTGAGTACAGACACTAGAAAGAAAGAAGGCTTCTCGAAGCCTGTCTATCTACATAGGGCCCTCCATGGCCAGGATCACTACCTGGGTGGCTAGTCACTCATCGACATCAAGGTCTACGTAGAACCCATCGGAGGGGGCGGTGTTGTCGTCTGAAAATAGTAATTAAGCAAACATGAGTACAAAGGTACTCAGCAAGTCTTACATCAGATCCTACTATACATGCTCATTCTCAAGAAGGTGGTGGAGTTATTGCAGCAAGCCAGCTTTGACTCTTGGCTAAGCTATCCTACGAGACTCCACTAGTAAAACAGTTTTCGCACACGAGTCCACTAATCACCAACACAATACTCCACCGGGGATCCTCCCACGTCATCCTACGAGAGGGCCATCCTCGGTACTCACACTTATCTTGAGTCTTTTAGTAGTGTCCATTAACTTGTCTATGAACTATATAGGCAACCAAGTAGTCCTTTACCGCGAACGCGGCTATTCGAATAGTTTTATACCCTGCAGGGGTGTACTTCTTCATACACGCTTTCACCACTTACCGCCATTTACACGACATGTACTCGGCAACCTTCAAGCAGAAGCCCAACGAGGGTGTCGGCCACAGCCTACCTAAACACTCAAGTCTCTAGTCCAGGTTTATCGCCTATCCAGGTTCCATCCGCAGGGAGTCCGGCCGAGGTTTCCACATACGTCCCCGAACGATGTGAAAAGGGTCCCGAGACGCCAAACGGGCGCCCGGCATACCCGGCCACGGTGTATCTACCGCAACATAGCCCACCCCTAGGGTCAGCGCTACGCACGGCCGCCAACACATAACCTACAAACACCAGAAGCTATTTGCAACTCCTGGACAGAGTACTAGGGTGATTAAGAAGCCGAGAGGGTCCATTGTTTTCGGGCCCAATGTATGGTAGTAATTGAATCTTAAATCACACATACAGATCTCAGTTCTTAGGGACGGCCTCAATGAAACAACCCACCATGTACTCCTACATGGCCTCTCATCGATACCTTTACCAAAACATGTTCAACACATCCCTCACATTACCGACATAATCATTTCAGTCTAGCCCATCACCCAGATGAACCAGACCTGACACAACTCTAAGCATAGCAGGCATAGCAAGTTAGGAATCACATACATGGCTCAATCAACTCCTACACATGCTAGTGGGTTTCATCTAGTTACTGTGGCAATGACAGGTCCTGCAGAGGACAAGGGTTCAACTACCGTAGCACACATCAGTTTGAATCGCGTTGTCTTAATGTAGTAAACAAGCGCAGAAGCGAGAACATGGGTTTGTATCAGAATGATCAATGGGTTGCTTGCCTGATGTAGTGGTAGTAGGGTACTGCCCTTCAGACGGATACTCGGGGTTATCCTCGGAGGCAGAACCTACCACGAAAGACACACCGAAACATAATCAACACATGACAATATGCAACAATATGATGCATGCTATGACATGGCAAAATGAATGTGTCTTGGCCTAATGCAAGCTAAAACAGAAAGGAATGAACTCATTTGAATCAAGGATTCAAATGTTAGTTCATTTAACATAGCCTTATTAGTGCATTATATTATTTTTCTTAAACAGCAAGGTTAACTTGTTTTGTCATGCATGAAATCATTACAGATGGATAGATTGAATTTTTCTGATCATTTTTCATATATAATTTGTTTGATTTGGAGCTATGGTTGATTTTCTATGATTTTTAGAAGTTTTGGCTATTTTCTGGAATTTCCTATTAAAGAATAAATCCAGAAAAGGATTTACTGCGTCAGCATTGCATCAGAGTGACGTCAGGGTCACCGGCCCGTCCAGGTCAAGCCTGACCAGTGGGGCCCACGTGTCAGTAGTTAATTAACTAACTAATTTTTGATTAGTGCTAATCTAAGTTAATTAGCTGGGCGGTCCCACGTGTCAGAGACTCAGGGGAGGTCAACCTGGGCCCATACGGGGTCAAACAGGGTCAAACTCGCCGGTGTTTAGCCGCCCGCGAGGCCAGACGCGGCGGAGCAGCGCGGGTTTTGCACTCCGGCGACCAAAAGGATGGCAGAGACCATCTACGTGATGCGGGGAGTGAGCCGCGTCGAGTGGTGGAAGTGGGTGGAGCTGGGGTGGCCGGAAACGACGCCGGCGTCGAGCCTGGCGGCGCCGAAGCTCGGGTGAGCTCGGACTCATCGCCAGGGGGCACGGAGAGGCGCGTGGGTTAGTGCGTTGAGCTCCTGGGGGTGCGGTAGGGCTAGTGGACAGGGTGGCGCGGCCATTGGGTGGCCGGAGCCTCGTCGGCGACTTGCTCCGCGGCGGCCCGTGTGGGTGAGCTACGTGCAGTCGCTATGGGGCTCGAGAGAGGGAACGGAGAGGGTGGGGAGGTAGCTGAGCTCAACGGGGTCACGTCGAGGCAGTCGGCGAGGTCGGGGACGAGCTGATGCGGCGGGGACGGCGAGGGGGATCTCCGGCGACCGAGGTTGAAGACGAGCTCGGTGCAGCGTCTCCGGGGCGAGCGAGCGCTCGGGGATGGGTCGGGGCGAAGCAGTGGACGACGCAGAACTTTTTGGCACGACGAGGCAACGAGTGGACGGCGGTGGCTGCGGGTTTCACGACGGCGCGGGCACGGCTGCGTCGGCCATGGCGTCGAGGAAGCGAGGGAGAGAGGCAGGGGGAGAGTGGAGCGGTCGAGGGGTCCAAGGGGTCTGCGTGGCGCTCGTAGACGGCGTCCGGGCGTCGGCAAAAGTACGAGGTGGCCGGCGTGTGGCTGCGGGCACCGGCCACGCGCCTCTCGTCCTCCTGGCGAGAGGAGGAGGATGACTGGCAGTGGCCAGTGGGCTGGGCCGAGCTGGTGGGCTAGGTGGGCTGCGCCAGGTAAGTCTCTGTTCTCTCTCTCTTTTTCTATTTTCATTTATTCTATTATTTCTGTAACCTCAGGGCTTTATTAAAAATGCCAGGGCATTTCCAAAAATCATAAAATTAATCATGGCTACTGCTTAGAATATATCCAACAGCAAGCATTTTAGTTTATGATTATTTGAGCATTTAAAACATTTTATAGCATTTAAATGCCCAAATGCAAATATTATAAGAATTAATCCAATGACCTTAAGATGTCCTAGAAAAATGTGCACCATTTTTGTCAAAGGTTTTAACCCAAAACAAAAAGGGTGGGCTTTTTACAAGGGCATTTCAGGTTCATTGAAAAAGTTTTTAGTAAACCCTAGTTGTTCCAAGGGGGTGCTGGGGGTTCTGTCATCCCCATTTCAGTTTTCTAGGAATTTAAACATGATGCAACACTCTAATGCTTGAACTAGCTAGGGTGTGACACCATGTTGGAGCCGTCGAAATGCATCCGCCAATGGGTGGAGTCGGGCGCTAGTGGTAGGTACTGGGTCTCGGCCCAGTCGACGAGGAAGTCGGCCAGTGCCTGTGACTTGATGGCGGTGTGGGGCTGGTAGTAGATGGTGTAAGGAGCCAACTCTATGGCCCATTTGGCCACTCGACCAGAAGCATCTAGGCTTCTGATGATCTCGGCAAGTGGGGCCGTGCAGACCACATTGATTGGATGCTCTTGAAAGTAAGGCTTCAACTTCTTGGCGGCAAAGTGCACGCCATAGCACATCTTCTGGTAGTGGGGTAGTTCTGCTTGGAGGTCGACAGCACTTCGCTCAGGTAATATACCAGTCTCTGGACAAGTAGTGCCTTGCCTTCCTCCTTGCGTTCCACTACAATGACTGTGCTGACTACCCGGCTAGTGGCGGCGATGTACAGGAGCATGGGCTCCTTAGGAGTCGGAGCCGCCGGAACGGGTGGAGTAGTCAACATCTTCTTCAACTAAAGAAAGGCTTCGTCCACCTTGTGGTTCCACTCGAAAAAAGTGGTTTTCTTCATGAGCTGGTATAAGGGGAGAGCTTTCTCGCCCAGCCGACTGATGAATCAGCTGATGGACGCCAAACAGCCAGTGAACTTTTGCACGTCCAGCAGTCGGCTGGGTACCTCCATCCTCTCAATGGCCTTGATCTTTGCAGGGTTGCACTCTATGCCGCGTTCAGAGACCAGGAAACCAAGGAGTTGGCCGGCTGGTACTCCAAAGACGCACTTCTCAGGGTTGAGCTTGATCTGGAATCGGCGCAGGTTCTCAAAGGTTTCCTTGAGGTCTTCCAGCAGTGTTCCATGCTTCTCCGTCTTCACCACCACATCATCCACGTAGACGTGGGCGTTTCTGCCGAGTTGCTTGAGGAGGCATTTCTGCATGCAACGCTAAAAGGTGGCGCCGGCATTCCTTAAGCCGAACGTCATGGTTAGATAGTAGAAAGCTCCAAATGGTGTGATGAAGGCGGTCTTCAGTCTGTCAGCCGGGTTTAGCTTGATCTGGTGATATCCTAAATATGCATCCAAAAAGCTCAGCAGCTCGCATCCGGCCGTGGATTCTATCACCTGATCGATTCTTGGCAAAGCAAATGGGTCCTTGGGGCAAGCCTTGTTGAGGCTTGTGTAGTCAATACACATTCACCACTGCTTGTTCTTCTTTAGTACCAGGACCAGGTTGGCTAGCCATTCTGGAAATAACACCTCCATAATGAAGCCGGCTGCTAGGAGTCGGGCTATCTCTTCTCCGACAACTCTTCTCTTTTCTTCTGATAAGCGGCGCAAGGGCTGCCTGACTGGCTTTGCATCAGATCGGACATGTAACTTGTGCTCGGCGAATTCCGTTGGTACACCTGGCATGTCTTTGGGGGACCATGCGAAGATGTCCCGATTCTCACGGAGGAAATCGACAAGCTCGCCTTCCTATTTGCTGTTGAGGTTTGCGCCTACGACAGCGTACCTCTCTGGGTGCTCCGGATCCAAGGGTATCTTCTTTGTCTCTTTGGCCGGCTTGAACGAACCCTCAGCCTCCGACTCCTTGGGGTTGGGCCACACCTCTGGCTGCTTGCCGGCCATCGTCACAACCTGGTCAAGGAGCCGCTTCTCGGCCGCGATCACCAGGGATTCGGCCAACCGACTACTCTCAGCCGCACAGGCAGACGACTTCCGGTAGTCGCCGGCTACGGTCAGAATCCACTTGGAACTAGGCATCTTCATATTGTGGTAGGCGTAGTGGGGGACCACCATGAACTTGGCCAAGGCGGGTCGGCCAAGTAGTGCATGGTATGGGCTCTCAAGATCCACCACCTCAAACCAAACCGATTCTCGGCCGAAGTGATCTTTGTCTCCAAAGAGGACGTCCATCAGGATCTTGCCGATTGGTGAGCAGGAAAGGCCAGGAACAATGCCGTGGAACACAGTCCGGCTGTTCTAAAGTTGTCTTTGCTTGATTCCTAACTTCTCCATGGTATCCTTGTATAGGATGTTGATGCTGCTGCCTACGTCTATCAAAACTCGCGAGAAACGAGCAGCTCGCCTATCCGTGGCAAAGGTGGCATCCAAGACCAAGGCATAAGAGCCCGGACTTGGCATCACCTCTGGGTGATCAGCCCTGCTCCAGCTGATAGGCTTCTCGGACCAGTGCATGAATTCTGGTGTCTCTGATGCTACTACATTCACCTCTTGCTGCTGCAGCCGCCTCCTGCGTCGATCATCAGCCACGCTGGTAAATATTACGTAGGCTCCATGCTCTTCGGGTTACTCGTCTTGTACTACGCCGACTGGCCTGACTGCCGGCTGCTGGAGCGGAGGCGGAGGCTGCTGCCCAGCAGGCGGGGGAGCCAATAGGTCGTCTCCTTTGGCGATCCTGGTGAGCCAGTGGCACTTCCGGGTGGTGTGATTCGACGGCTTCGCGCCGCTGTGGAACTTGCAAGGACCATCCAGAGTCTGCTCATATGAGAAAGCCGGCAACCAGTTGGGCTTGCCGCCTTTCTGTCGCTTGGGTGGAGGCTGCCCATCCGGCTGCTGGTCCTCGACTGTCGCCACCTGCCGGCTACTGGAAGCCGACTGTGGGGCCTTGCGCATGTGGTCGTTCTGCTGTTGTTGCCGACTGGCGTCTCCAGCCGGAGTTCTAGGAGCCTGAGGGGCCACTTTGCCAGTCGCACTAACTTGAATCTCCGCCTTCATGGAGGAGTCGGCCGTGGCATACTTGTCTGCTACGATCAGCAGCTCGTCGAGGGTCTCTGGCTCGTCGCAGAGGAGCTTGTGCTTGAGGAGGGTGCCTTCTCTGCACCCGGCGGTGAAGTACTTGATAGCCTGCACCTCGTGCACGCCCTCACAAGAGTTCCGGAGCTCGGCCCAACGCGTGAGGTAGTCGCGAGTCGACTCGTTGGGGCCTTGCACGCACAAGGAAAGCTGACGAGGCTTGGGAGGACGCTTGTACGTGCTTGTGAAGTTGCGGACGAATGCATCGGTGAAGTCGACCCAGCTGTTGATGCTGCGAGGCTTCAGGCTATTTAGCCATGTCCGGGCCATGCCCTGGAGCATGAGCGGAACGTATTTTACGGCAACACGCTTGTTGCCGTTCGCTATGCTGACGGCCGTGGAGTAGTCAACCAGCCAGTCCTCCGGCTTCACGGAGCCGGTATACTTGGGCGTGTCTCTCGGGAGCGTGAACCCTTTGGAAAAGGGCTCGTCTCGAATGCAGGGCCCGAAACAAGGCGGACCCAACTCATCTTCTTCTTCCAGCACCAGGGATCGGTGAAGTCGGTCGATCCGGTGACGGGCGTCGTTTTCTCCGACTCCCTCTCGGCGGCCAAGGCGGTCGCCGAGAGTCGGATGGTCAACAGGCGGCGGGGAGACTCGCCTTTCCTTGCAAGGAGGAGGAGGCGGACAGTCGCCCCGTCGTTCCACTGCTCTCGGGCGGCCATCTTGGTCGCGCTCTATGGTAATGCGAGTCCGACTGTGGCTGACAGCCGGCTCCTTGTCCTTCCTTCCTCGAGCACCGCCAGTCGGCGTCCGAGACGTCGCGCCTTGATCTCGGCATGGAGGCGGGTCCTCGTTTTGTCGCTGTGGCGCCTCTGTGCGGCAGCCGGCCTCACTCTGTGCGGTAGCCGCGTCGAGGAGCCGCTGGACTCGCTCCGTCATCAGGCGGCGCTCTTCACCCTCGAAGTTGTCCAGCTCGTCCGCCACCGCCTGGGCGGCTCGAATATTCTCCGCAGGCGTGGCGTACACAGGGTGATTTGCCCCGAAAAGGTTGGTGATGGCCACGCCGCGCTGCTGGACCGCACCTAGGCGGCTGGGCCCAACTGGGGCTGGCGAGCCACCCACAGCGCGATCCATCTCACGCTGGTAGGCTTCTGACAAGCGTCTCATACTAGCCAGCTTCTTCGCGCCTTCGACGAGCTGAAGGCGGCGCGCCTCCAACGTCTCCGCGTCAGTGTCTTCCGGAATGGGCGCAGTCAGGTCTTGCAATGTCGCGCCAAGTGGGTCATGCGGTCCTCCGCCGGGATGCTCGTCATGACTGATGACGAGCACCTCTGTGACAGTGCTTCCGTCGCTCTCCGCGCGAGGGAGCGGCTCGTCGTAGACCACCATGTTGGTGGGGAACGCATCGAGTGACGCGGTGTCGGAGTCGACCAGCATCGGGTCGGTGGAGCCTACAGACTCCAAGTCCACGGTAGGCTCGCCGGTGACGTGGAGTTGGTCAAGGAGGACCGCGAGGAGGCTCTCGGGGCCGCCCGTGCCTGCGTCGGATGCAGGCTCGTCGGAGAGGCGAACCTCGCCGACAAGATCGGCGAGGCAGCTGGCTGCGCAGGCGATCTTAGCACCGTGCAGCGCGTCGGCGCAAACTTCGTCTGGCGTGCCGGGCTGGCTGCGCTCGCCAGGGAGGAAACGGGTTCCCGTCCAGAACAGGTCTCCGGACGACGGTGCACCAGGCCCCATGGTGGGCGCCAAATGTCGGGGGTTGGGTGCGACATATGCCAAGGGATGGCTTATCATGGTGGGGGCGAGTAGAACATCGCCGGTGCCCGGAAACGGGATAAGGCGAAGGCATGCACGCCGGCGAATCTTACCCAGCTTCAGGGCTCTCCGGGGAGATAATACCCCTATTGCTGCTCTGCGGGGTCTCCGCATGATCACTATGGTAAAGTGTGTACACGGTTGCTCCTTGAGCTATTTCCTGGAGGGAGGAGAAGGCTAGGCTAGCTCTCTCCTTCCTATATGATCTGGTCTAGTGCTAATGGATTCAAACCCTTTGCATGGGTGCCCTGGGGGTTTATATAGGCCTACCCCCCAGGGGTACAATGGTAATCCGGCTGGGCGCGGGCCCAGCCGTCAGTGTCTCCGGCCTCCGTCTTCTCTGCCGACTGCTGGGGCCCGTCAACTGGCGGGCCCCGCCAACTGATCCGGTACGGCGCCGACAGGCCATGTCCGCCGCTGGCGGGTCTTGCCGGCTACTGATTACTGTAGGCGTGCTTCTAATGACGCGGGCTTGGTCATGGGGTCGTGGCAATAGCCCCGCCGCCTGGCGGGCGATCACTATTGCCACGCCCCGTCATGCCTGGCTAATGGCGCGTGGGCCCTGGGGGAGGGGCTGGCCGACTCCCAACGGGTCCGACTGGTGACGCTCTCGCCGTCTTCTGGGCTCGCGCTGACTGGTGGGGCCCGCCGCCCCAGGGTCGTACAGACAAGCCGTCGTGGGTGCAGGATTCTTTCCACTGATGCTGATGTCAAGGCCGGCATGGCAATAGTGCCGCGCCGGACGGAGATCTCCGCGGGTATGGCGTACTGTGGCCATGCCTGCCTTGGGAAAGGGGTGGGAATGGGCTTTACTGTAGCCACTCCCCGTCCCGTCCCTCTTGATGAGGGCATGGGGTTTGTTGGAGTCGCGGGCCGGCTCCCCAAGGACGGCTTCTCTGGAAGTCGTTAGTCAGGAGTCGGCTCATCTTGAAGTCGTCCCCGGGACTCGGCCGAAAGTGGGCAGTCGGTTGCCTTGCCGCCGACTTCTCAGAAGGCGGCTCTTCGTCCTAGGGTCTTGAGGGGCGCAGCCTGCCCGATGTCTTGAAAGGTTCAGGGACTCGGGTTAGCCTACCCGCGGCCCATTACTCCGACAATCTATCTCTCTGTCTCTCTCTGTTTCTGCGTTCCCAGATCTGGCCTTTCACCGTTTCTTATATTCCCGGAGATCCGTAACACCGATTGGGCTGAATTTTGGACACGATCTCTATCCAAATATTAGCTCTCTTGCGGCGAAATAAGGGGACCAACCACCTTACGGGCTGGCCACGAGGGCCCAGGGTGCGCCTGACCCCCTGGGGCGTGCCCCCTTGCCTCGTGGCCCCCTCGGGCATCGTATCGCGTTGATTCTTCCTCCCAAAAATCACATATATTCCCAAAAAAAAGTCCGTCAGTTTTTATACTGTTTGGACTCCGTTTGATATGGATTTTCTGTGAAAAAAACATGTAATAAACAGGAACTGGCACTGGGCACTAGATCGATATGTTAGTCCCAAAAAATAGTATAAAATGTTGCCAAAAGTATATGAAAGTTGTATAATATTGGCATGGAACAATCAAAAATTATACATATGACAGAGACGTATCACTCTGCTGGAGCCCTAGATTGGTTCCGCCAAGGTTCCGCCTCGAGACAGCGGCGCTTCGTCCCGAAAGCTTCCTTCTTATTTTTTTCCAGGGCAAAAGACACCATATATGATAAGATGGGCATCGGAGGCCTGCTAGGTGGCCCACGAGGCAGGGGGCGCGCCCCCTACCCTCGTGGACGGTGGCTGGCTCCCCTTTGGTGCTTTCTTCACCCAATATTTTTCATATATTCCAAAACTAACTTTCGTGGAGTTTCAGGACTTTTGGAGTTGTGCAGAATAGGTCTCTAATATTTACCCCTTTTCCAGCCCAGAATCCAGCTGTTGGCATTCTCCCTTTTCATGTAAACCTTGTAAAATAAGAGAGAAAAGGCATAAGTATTGTGACATAATGTGTAATAACAGCCCATAATGCAATAAATATCGATATAAAAGCATGATGCAAAATGGACATATCAAGCCTCAACACTCATCGGACCGCATACATCAGTATGTATTATTTCCAACAAGTCAGTTGCTCGCTCCATTGTTCCGGAGAACTGAGTTTTAGTCATCTTGCCCATGAGGCATGGTTTGCAAGCATCAAGTGATTCCAAAAGCCCATCAGCATGGAGTTTCTTCATGCGCTTTACACCAATATGACCTAAACGACAGTGCCACAAATAAGTTGCACTATCATTATTAACTTTGCATCTTTTGGCATCAATATTATGTGTATCACTGTGATCGAGATTTAGTAAACCATTTACATTGGATGTAAGACCATAGAAGGTTTTATTCATGTAAACAGAACATCAATTATTCTCTGACTTAAATGAATAACTGTATCGCAATGAACATGATCCAATCATATTTATGCTCAATGCAAACACCAAATACCATTTATTTACTTCCAATACTAATCCCTAAGGTAGAGGGAGTATGTGATGTAATCTTATCAACCTTGGAATCATTTCCAACACACATCATCACCTCGCCCTCAACTAGTCTTTGTTCATTTTGTAACTCCTATTTTTTGTTACTAATCATAGCAACTGAACCGGCATCAAATACCCAGGGGCTACTATGAACACTAGTAAAGTACACATCAATAACATGTATATCATATATACTTTTGTTCACTTTGCCATCCTTCTTAGCCACCAAGTATTTGGGGCAGTTCCACTTCCAGTGTCCATTTCCTTTGTAGTAGAAGCACTCGGTTTCAGGCTTGGGTCTAGCTTCAGGCTTCTTTATGGGAGTGGCAACTTGCTTGCCATTCTTCTTGAAGTTCCCTTTCTTTTCCTTGCCCTTTTACTTGAAACAAGTGGTCTTGTCAACCATCAACATTTGATGCTTTTCTTGATTTCTACCTTCACCGATTTCAGCATCACGAAGAGCTCAGGAATCGTTTTCATCATCCCTTGCATATTATAGTTCATCATGAAGTTCCAGTAACTTGGTGATAGTGACTAGAGAACTCTGTCAATCACTATCTTATCTGGAAGATTAACTCCCACTTGATTCAAGCGATAGTAGTACTCAGACATTTTGAGCACATGCTCACTGTTTGAGCTATTCTCCTCCATCTTGTAGGCAAAATACTTGTCAAAGGTCTCATATCTCTCGACTTGGGAATGAGTCTGAAATACCAATTTCAGCTCTTGGAACATCATATATGCTCCGTGGAATTCAAAACATTTTTGAAGTCCCGGTTCTAAGCCGTAGAGCATGGTGCACTAAACTATCAACTAGTCATCATACCAAGCTTGCCAAACGTTCATAACATTTGCATCTGCTCCTGCAATAGGTCCGTCACCTAGCGGTGCATCAAGGACATAATTCTTCTGTGTGGCAATGAGGATAGTCCTCAGATCATGGAGCTAGTCTGCATCATTGCTACTATCATCTTCAACTTATTTTTCTCTAGGAACATATTAAAATTCAAGGGAACGATAGCACGGTCCATTGATCTACAACAACATAGACATGCAAAATACCATCATGTACTAAGTTCATGATAAATTAAAGTTCAATTAATCATATTACTTAAGAAATCCCACTTAGATAGACAACCCTCTAGTCATCTAAATGATCACGTGATCCAAATCAACTAAACCATGTCCGATCATCACGTGAGTTGGAGTAGTTTTCAATGGTGAACATCACTATGTTGATCATATCTACTATATGATTCACGTTCGACCTTTCGGTCTCAGTGTTCCGAGGACATATCTGCATAAGCTAGGCTCATCAAGTTTAACCCGAGTATTATGCGTGTGCAAAACTGGCTTGCACTCGCTGTATGTGAACGTAGAGCTTATCACACCCGATCATCATGTGGTGTCTCGGCACAGCGAACTGTAGCAACGGTGCATACTCACGGGGAACACTTATACCTTGAAATTTAGTGAGGGGTCATCTTATAATGCCACCGCTGTACTAAGCAAAATAAGATGCATAAAGCATAAACATCACATGCAATCAAAATATGTGACATGATATGGCCATCATCATCTTGTGCCTTTGATCTCCATCTCTAAACCACCGTCATGATCTCCATCGTCACCGTCTTGACACCTTGATCTCCATCGTAGCATCATTGTCGTCTCGCCAACTATTGCTTCTATGACTATCGCTACCGCTTAGTGATAAAGTAAAGCAATTCCATGGCGATTGCATTTCATACAATAAAGCGACAATCATAAGGCTCCTTCCAGTTGCCTATAACTTCTACAAAACATGATCATCTCATACAACAATTTATATCTTATCACGTCTTGACCATATCACATCACAACATGCCCTGCAAAAAAAAGTTAGACGCCCTCTACTTTGTTGTTGCAAGTTTTACGTGGCTACTACGGGCTTCTAGCAAGAACCGTTCTTACCTACGCATCAAAACCACAACGATTTTTTGTCAAGTGTGTTGTTTTAACCTTCAACAAGGACCGGTCGTAGTCAAACTCAATTCAACTAAAGTTGGAGAAATAGACACCCGCCAGCCACCTGTGTGTGAAGCACGTCGGTAGAACCAGTCTCATGAACGCGGTCATGTAATGTCAGTCCGGGCCGCTTCATCCAACAATACAGCCGAATCCAACAATACCGCCGAATCACAGTAAGACGTTGGTGGTAAGCAGTATGACTATTATCGCCCACAACTCATTGTGTTCTACTCGTGCATATAACATCTATGCATAGACCAGGCTCGGATGCCATTGTTGGGGACGTAGTATTTCAAAAAAAATCCTACGATCACGCAAGATCTATCTAGGTGATGCATAGCAACAAGAGAGGAGAGTGTGTCCACGTACCCCTGTAGACCGAAAGCGGAAGCGTTTAGTAATGCGGTTGATGTAGTCGAACGTCTTCCCAATCCAACCGATACAAGCACCGAACGTACGGCACCTCCGTGTTCAGTACACATTCAGCACGATGACGTCTGTCATGATCTTGATCCAATTGAGGACGAGGGAGAGTTCCATCAGCACGACGGTGTGGCGACGGCGATGATGAAGTTATCAACGCAGGGCTTCGCTTAAGCACTACGACGATATGACCGAGGTGTGTAACTGTGGAGGGGGGCACCGCACACGGCTAAGAGAAGACTTGGTGTGCCTTTGGGGTGCCCCCCTCCCATGTATATAAAGGAGGGGGGAAGAGGAGGTCGGCCCAAGGAGGGCACACCAAAGGGGGGAGTCCTACTTGGACTCCCGGTCCAAGTAGGATTCGCCCCCCCCCCTTTCCTATTCCAACTAGGAGAAGGAGGGAAGGAGGAAGAGGGGAGAAGGAGAGAGGGGAGCGCCGCCCCTCCTAGTCCAATTCGGACTAGCCATGGGGGGGCGGCCACCCCTTGAGGCCCTTCTCTCCTTTCCCCTAAAGCCCATTAAGGCCCATTACTCCCCGGGGGGTTCCGGCAACCTATCGGTACTCCGGAAAATACCCGAAACACTTCGGAACCATTCATGTCTCCGAATATAACCTTCCAATATATCGATCTTTACCTCTCGACCATTTCGAGACTCCTCGTCATCTCCGTGATCTCATCCAGGACTCCGAACAAACTTCGGTCGTCAAATCACATAACTCATAATACAAATCGGCATCGAACATTAAGCGTGCGGACCCTACGGGTTCGGGAACGATGTAGACATGACCGAGACACATCTCCGGTCAATAACCAATAGCGGAACCTGGATGCTCATATTGGCTCCTACATATACTATGAATATCTTTATCGGTCAAACCGCATAACAACATAGGTTGTTCCCTTTGTCATTGGTTTGTTACTTGCCCGAGATTCGATCGTCGGTATCATCATACCTGGTTCAATCTCGTTACTGGCAAGTCTCTTTACTCATTCCATAATGCATTATCCCGTAACTAACTTATTAGTCACATTGCTTGCAAGGCTTATAGGGATGAGCATTACCGAGAGGGCCCAGATATACCTCTTCGATACACGGAGTGACAAATCCTAATCTCGATCATGCCAACTCAACAAACACCATCGGAGACACCTGTAGAGCATCTTTATAATCACCCAGTTACGTTGTGACGTTTGATAGCACACAAGGTGTTCCTCCGGTATTCGGGTGTTGCATAATCTCATTGTCAGAGCAACATTTATAAGTCATGAAGAAAGCAATAGCAATAAAACTAAACGATCATTATGCTAAGCTAATGGATGGGGCTTGTCCATCACATCATTTTCTAATGATGTGATCCTGTTCATCAAATGACAACACATGTCTATGGTCAGGAAAGTTAACCATCTTTGATTAACGAGCTAGTCAAGTAGAGGCATACTAGGGACATTCTGTTTTGTCTATGTATTCACACATGTACTAAGTTTCCGGTTAATACAATTCTAGCATGAATAATAAACATTTATCATGATATAAGGAAATATAAATAACAACTTTATTATTGCCTCTAGGTTATATTTTCTTCAGATATTACTCAATAATCCTTAGTCATTATGTGCAAAAGTACTAAAGGTAAAGTACTTCCCTAATGGGAGCTTATTACAGGCAACTCATAAAAAGGGGGCATCATTTACGTGATAGAGTATTATGAAGGGTTTAGAGACCTTCAAACTGGGGTACATTTGGTGAATTGGGACATGAGAGAAAGTGAACATCTAGAGGGATCCCTCTGTCCGAAGCAGTGCAGATAGAATGGTAATTACTCAGCGTGGGCATACTGTCCTGACTACTGTCAATGATCTCATCGACCCCACAAATGGAAGTTGGGACGAAACTTTAATTAAGTCTATCTTCAACCTTGTTGACGTCCGCGTGATTTTGGAAATCCCACTTAACTTCAAAGCCTTTGAGGATTTTATAGCTTGGCATCCAGATCGAAAGAGGAGTTTTTTCAGTCCGCTCAGCTTATCACACTCAATGGATTCGAACTTTCCGGGCACATGCAAATGTGTTAGTGCAGCCAGGAAGGTCTAGCACACTAGCAGTATGGAGTACACTATGGAAACTCCAAATTCCACGTAAAGTTCAAATTTTCTGTTGGCGAGCACTCTCCATGGAATTTTGCCTCTAAGATCCATAATCACTAACAGGCATATTGGGTCAGATGGAGCTTGGCCTATATGCCACCGAGCGACCGAGGATGTAAAGCACCTTCTCTTTGAATGTTCCCATGCGACTGAGCTCTGGTCAAGCCTAGGGATATTGGATTATATCAATGAAGTGAAAATGGTTGATCGCTCTGGGTCGATCATCCTGGAACATATTCTCTTAGATCCAGCAAGACAAGTGGCGCTCAAACCCAACCTGGATGTGAAGCAACTCATTGCGGTTGGAGGATGGTACCTTTGGTAGATTCGACGCGAGATTATTCATAATGGTTCTCCCCGCCTCCTTTCAAATCGCCCATGTCGATTATGCCTATAGCTAATAATTTTCATCAAGAAAATGCAAATAATATTATAGCGTGCAAGTTAGATGGAAGAAACCGGAGCCCAGGTATGTAAAACTAAATGTTGATGCAGCGTTCTATATAACAGAAGGAGTAGGAGCCACTGCAGCGGTGATCAGGGATGCGAATGGATCCTTTCTAGCTGCTCAATGTATCTATATTCCTTATACATCTAGCATGGTTACGACCGAGGCGATATCAATGCGGAATGGTCTGAACTTTGCAAGCTCGCTAGGTTTCACGCGGATGGAGGCGGAATCGGACTCATTGATAGTAATTGAATCTTGTGATGGCCAGACAAGATGGTGGGATGAAATTGCTGCAATTTTCGCTGAATGTGTAGACATTTCGTTTCTGATTGGGAAGGTCAAATTCAAGCATTGTTATCGTAGCTCAAACCTAGCGGCGCATGTGCTAGCAAATTACAGTTATTGTAATAAAATTTGTAATGTTTGGACGGACGACCCGGGCTGCCTTGTGGTCGGGCCAGGAAAACTGGTTTCCAGTAAAAAAAAATCATGTGTTGATCAAGGTTTATTTTTTGGTTTCTGCTTTTTCTTTTGGTGGGGCCAGGAAAACTGGTTTCCAGAAAATATCAGATTTCTTGGATTTTTTCGGCCTGAAATTTTCAAAGGAAATTCAAGTTCAAGAAAAATTCACATCAAAATGTACTATATTTGATAGTCTAAACAAATGTATTCTGTTTGACACATAATTGGAACAAAACTGGTCCTCGTCCAAGTGGTCAGCACTATTCGCCTTCTTCTACCGTAGGTCGCGATTTCTAATGCTGCGTGCTACGCCGCTCGGCATGAATTTTTTTGTTTTAACCTGAATAACATTCCTGGTGGCTATTAAACGCTCATGACATTTTTGTTATTCCTGTATAAGCTTCCCATTCGATCAAGAAAGTAACCGTGTTCATCCTAAAAAAAGGTAACTGGAACAAACAAAGTCTTGATTAATCCTATATATAGAGTTAGTCTAAATCCAGAAAGTAATCGGAAGAAGATGGTGGCGACGAGCGAGCGAGCGGAAGCTGTGATGCATGGCCTCATGCAAGTACCATCAGCCGGTCCTCGATCGCGGCCTGCGCGCGCAGCTCTCGTGCTCATGGCCTCTCGATCACCCACCTGGCCACCTCTCGTGGTCGATCATGGTCGCGGCTCGCGCGCGAAGCTCTCTCGTTGCCCGGGCGGTCTCTGTGCTGTATAAAAAGCTAGCGATCATGGACATCAGACCACCCAGAGCTACCGATCCTCTTCCTCCCTCCACGGACATCTGCTCCATCCAGCAGCTAGCTTGCAATGGCACCTCAGCGGCAGCAGCAGCACAAGGCCGCCGTGATCGCGCTCTTCCTGCTGTCCGCCCTCGTGGCTGCGCCCGCCGTTGCTGCTTCCAGGCCCGAATCCGGCGGCTACGCACCCGCCACGCCCTCCGAGGCCGCGACGCCGGCTGAGCCCGCCGCCAGCACGCCCGCCAAGAAGGCGGCAGGCTACACTGACTCTACGCCGGCCGATTCCTCAGCCAGCACGCCCGCCGAGGCGGCGACGCCCGCCAAGAAGGCGGGAGGCTACACTGACTCTACGCCGGCCGAGTCCTCAGCCAGCACGCCCGCCGAGGCGGCGACGCCCGCCAAGAAGGCGGGAGGCTACACTGACTCTACGCCGGCCGAGTCCTCAGCCAGCACGCCCGCCGAGGCGGCGACGCCGACCAAGGCCGCCGCCAGCACGCCCGCTGAGAGGGGGACGCCGACCGAGGCCGCTGCCAGCGCGCCCGCCGAGGCGGGGACGCCGACCGAGGCCGCCGCCAGCACTCCCGCTGATGGGGGAACGCCCGACAAGGACGCGGCGGGCTACACTGACACTACGCCGGCCGAGCAGCCCGCCGCCGATGGCACTAAGGTCAAGGTGCCGGCCGGGGAGGGGAAGGCGACGACCGTCGAGCAGAAGTTCATCGAGAAGGTGAACCAAGCGTTCAAGAAGGCTCTGGACGCGGCCAACGCGGCGGCGCCCGACGACAAGTTTTCGGTGTTCGACGCCGCCTTCAACAGGGAGATCAAGCAGTGCCTCGCCGGCATGAGTGCCAAATTCATCGCCATGATCGACCGCGCCTTCAAGATAGCGTACAACTCCGCCGTCGCCGCCACCAACGCGCAGGAAAAGTTCTCCTGCTTGGTGCTCACCCTCACGGAGGCCCTCCGCTTCATTGCCGCCACCCTGGACGCCCACGCCATCAAGCCAGCCATCGAGGAGGTGGTTGCCGGAGGCATGAAGGCCACGGCCGGCGCGACGCAGGTCATCAAGAAGCTCGACAAGGTCATCAAGTTAGCCTCCGCTGCTGCCAAAGAAGCTCCGAAAGCCGACAGGATCCTCGTGTTCCAAGCCGCCCTCAACAAGGCCATCAAGGACCAGATGGGCCCCGGCTACGACGGGAGCAAGACGACCTCCGATCTCGACGCGGCGTTCAAAAAGGCCGTCGACTCCGCCGCCACCTCCAAGCCCGAGGCTAAGGACACCGACGTCGCGGACGCCTTGGCGAAGTCCATCACCACCATTGCCGATGCCACCAAGGATGGCGCCGAAACTGCTACCGCGCCCGCCGCAGAAGCCGGCTACAAGGCCGCCGACAAATCCGCTGCCGAGCCCGCTGCCGAGCCAGCTGCCGAAGCCGCCGATAAATCCGCTGCCGAGCCCGCTGCCGCGCCAGCTGCCGAAGCCGCCGATAAATCCGCTGCCGAGCCCGCTGCCGCGCCAGCTGCCGAAGCCGCAACCGCGCCCGCTGCCGAAGCCGCTACCAAGCCCGCGGCTGATGAATCCGGTTACAAGGCCAAGGCCGAAGCCGCTCCCGAGCCTGCAGCAGAATCCGCTACCAAGTCTGCTGCCAAGCCCGCTGCCGATGCCGCTGCCGAGCCCGCTGCGGAAGCGGCTACCAAGCCCGCAGATGGCAAATCCGGCTACAAGGCCGCCGCCGCCGATGCCGCGACCAAACCTGCTACCGCAGGCGGCTACAATCTGTGAGCTGCTGGCGCTAGCTAGCTTTTCCCTTTCCCTTCGTCCACGCATTTAGCCGCGCGATCGACACAGTGCCATCGGTATAATAATTTCTTTTGTAATTTCTGTCTAGCATTTATGTGATGGTGCATTGCATTGATGGATAATATGCAATCCCCATGATAAGTCAGGTTAAGTCCCTGTCAGCCGTGATAAATCTTCAGTTATGCTAATATATATAGTTGGACTGGTTTATTTTTCAGCTATATTCAAAAGAAATTCACCATCTGTTCTTAGGCTAGTCACAGTGGAAGTAAGTTAGATAGTAACATAACACACTCCAAGATAATTTTGCTTATGTGACATGTAGTTAATGAGGAAAGAGGTGTTTAGATCACTGTTACGGGTGTGTCTAGGGCAAACCTAGCTATTGCACATCTAAGTGAGTGAATCAAATATAAAGAGGAAAAAAAGAAAAAAGAAATTATCCACACAAATCTCGACGTAAGATCAATGCCATAGGATTTAGCTGTGCAATACTTATGACACATCTAGATGTGCTTTAGCAAAACTGTTACTGTAACATAGCGTTTTCCGAGAAAAAGATGAGTCTACAAGCTAATAAATGAAGTCATTTATGCCACTATTATTAGGTTACTTTGCATTATGAAAGTAATAACTTAGACTAGTGTCATATGCATAAGAAATTACACTGGAGCACCCGAGGTGCTCCACCCATGCACATTTGTACCGTAGCTGCCCATTTAGATTCGGACCGATCCAATTCAATGGCTGTATTAATCTTTGTATCCATGAAGCACTTGTTCGTAAACATCTCGTATATGCATGTGGTCTCCTACGAGCTGGCCCCACCTGTAAGATTGGTTATGTTCTATCAATGGCCCACACTGCCGCATTGAAGGCCACCGCACTCTGCAGCATATCTACCCCGCCTGTCCACTGTTCCTCTTCCTCATCCTCTTTCCGTCTCTTCCTCATCCTCTTTCCGTTCCCCACTTCATCTCTCCCAGGTCTAAACTTCTCGAGCTCCCTGTTCCGGCGAAATGTGTGCCTCATCCTCGACCTACCAGTCACTCGTGCCCACACTACCACCCACTCGTTGCCGCCCCTCCGGACGAAGCTCCGCTGCCATATCACCTCCAGCCGGCGACGGATTCGACCTCCTACCCCGCACAGGAACATCGATGGATTCGGGTGCGAGCCGGTCACTGCAGATCCGGCATGGGCTGAGACTTTGGGGATGAAGGTCGGCGACTATGCAAGGATCCTCGGTGGTTTGGTGTTGAGTCTTTCCTCGTATTTTCTCTCTGTAAATTTTTGTTTCTCAAATTTTCTCTCTGAGGTGTTGAGATCGTTTTTTCTTTCCTTGTTTTTTCTCTGAAAATTTTCTTTCCTCAAAATTTCTCGCTGAGGTTTTCTGTTTTTTCGTCAACTCTGACACCATTGGGTATGCAACGGCGGCGGCCAGCAGCAGAAGTACGCAACGCTAGCCGCTGGGGCAGCGACTTCCTGTGGCGACGAGAAGCGAGCAGCAGCTGCAGTAAAGAAGGAACTACTAACAAAGTTCGACGAGATCCATTACACCTTCACAAATGAAAGCGAAAAGCCTAGTCTCGCTGTATCAAATAACTCAAATGTTCTGTTCCTGCAGTAACCGTCGCTGATAAACAGGCTGTTAGTGTGTGCGTGAGAGGAGCGGCTGAGTAGGCCAGCTATGTGAGAGGAGCGGCTGAATAGAGCACCGAGAGTACCCACTAGGTCACTACGCTGGTGTACTTCCCCTACATTGATAGTACAGCGATGGTTCTAGAGAACAGTAGTACCCTCCACTTCCAACTGTAGCTCCTTGGCCCTGAGATTCAAGAGTTCAAAACTGGTGCACTATACTAAACTAGACTAGAAGTACAGTACATCGCACTACTAGTTGAGAAAGTAGTACTAGTACTGTTACAGTACAAGTACGTACTCCTCCGTCATATAATGTAAGACGTTTTTTGACATTAGTTGGCGTGTACAAAAAATGGCAAAAAAATACCCAAAATTTCTTAATCCACGCTAAAAACTACTACCTAGTGCCAAAAATTTCTTACTAGTGCTATTATTTACAATATAATGCAATCCCATAACATTCCATAATCCCTTTCTTTCAAAAAAATCACTTCTGGAGGGAAGATTGCTATCTCCACGCGAGCTTCTCATAGGCCAGCGCCACCGCATGCAGTCATGTGAGAGAGAGGGAGACATCCATGCAGCATGCAGAGAGAGGAGAACGCGGGCGGACAACCAATGGGCTGCATGGGGCATTTATAGCTGCTAACTCCTCCCATCCATGCACCAGGGGTATTTCCGTCCATAAAGCATGCAGCGAGCCCCTGCCTTGGTATCCGGGTCTGCTCTTATGCGCAGAGTAACGATCTACAGTTGGAAGGGACGAGGCCCTGTGGTTACTACGCTCTTATCTCCTCCTCGCCAGTTCCCCTCCCCCCGAAGAGAAGGAAGTTCGCCGCTCCTCCCATGGATTCGCCAGGCGGTTCTCCTCCTCGTCGGGGCTGGGAGACCTTGGACAACGATCCTGTGGGAGAAATCGCACGCCGCTCCGACGTCCTCACCGCCGCAAGACTCGGTGCTTCCTGCACCAACTTTTTCAAGACGCTGCTTAAACAGGCCATGCTTGTTGGTCTTCCATGCATCCTCGAGGAGAAGGTTCTTCTATGGGACAATCCTTCGAACAGTCCACCGCTCCCTGGCCATGGTTGCACGTTGACTCTGCTAGAGTTGCCGACGTTGAGAGGTAGTCGGATTTTGTCCGATGAGCAGGTCAGTAATGGAGTTTGATCATGTAGTACATAGTTATTCCATTTCCATCCCGTAATTTCTCCGCTGCCCACCGTCTTATATATAGGTCTGGGTCGGTGCCAACGAAGATTGGCTTGCATACCTCCGGCCGGATACCACCATCATTTTGCACAACATCCACAGCAGTGCGGCCATTCCGTTAGACCCCTTCTCCACCATTGGGATCGGCCTTCCGAACTGGCTGGGCAAGAATACGTATGATGATGCCTGCATGAGATTGAAGAAGATAGAAATTGCGGACCCGCCGACAAAGCCACGCGGCTACGACGATTACTATCTCATCGCGGTGTTCGACATAAGGATTGCCATCAATGCAGGAGGCAGTAACGGTAGAGGCTGGCGCATGTTGGCGGCGGCGGATTTGTACCCGTACACGTTCAAAGACGTCGTGCACCATCTAGGCCGCATCTTCGCGGTGACAAGCCAGGGGACTTGTTTCATCTGGTTGACATCCTACGGTACGGGAGATTACAAACGGAATGCACAAACCATCATTTGCATCCCTAACGGTACTCCATTATTTTGCAGGGACTAGTCATCCCCCGATCAAAATAAGATCGCCGATCCTGGATGTGCATTTGCATCCGCGATTCGGTCTAACCTGGAACCTTATAGCTGACTTTGGCATATTGGGATCAACTATCTTAGCAGTCGTTACCCATGGTACCACTGATGTGCAACATGGTCACATAATCTACCACGATCGGACCATCACCATCTACCCAGGTATTCCATTTTTTAACCCTCTCGCCTTCTCTTTCATTGTTGCACTAGTAGTATACTTTGTAGTACTGGTAGGAGTACTTTTTACCTTGGAGGACGTGTATAGCTAGCTAGGCCCTTGAAGACTTGAACCCACTAGCTGCCACCATTTTTTTTCCATGTCTTACTATCTCATCCATGTAGCCAAGAGTGGCTATATATAATAAGCCGGTTATTTTACTTCCTCTATACCGGAGTAGTACTATTTGCTACACAGTATTACTGACCGCCACATTTGAGTACAACATTATTATGCATGGACCTTGACTATGTATGTCACCATGTGTCCAGATCTGGGATGCCGCGTGTACCAGATGAACGGCGCCGAGTTCGACCCCCCGTCATTCTACGTGGGTGCCGAGCAACACTCTTGGAGAGTACCCGCTTTTCATCGGGGACAGCTACCCTATTGTGAAGCGGGTGCCACCTTCCGTGCACGACACGGAAGGCCTGCCATTCATGAAGCATGGTTGTGTCTTCAGTGCGCACCGCCGGATGAACGACATGCTGGGACACGCTATCCCTGATTTATGCCGCTTCAGCTTGGATGAGTCTCCATCGTGTGGAACCGGACTAGAAAGCTGCGACAATGATTCCCGTTTCCCAACGCTATGGATCGTGCCATCCATGAAGAACACATAGGACTAGAACCTGGAGGAGGACATGAAGCCCATCTATAACGTGTATGTGGAGTACGGTAATTGTGGACGGTAGTGCTGTGAATATACGTAGACTATTCGTGCACAAATTTATCACATGAGTTGGAGATGAACTTGTGTGGCATACTGGCATTTGTCCTTTAGAATTTATTACTAGTAAATGTGTTATGTGTACGTGCAACTTGTGTGGTTGTTGCACGGGCTCCAACACGCTCTTTGAGAAAAAAAGGTGGCACAGCTTTGGATATACGTGATGTGGCGGCATCATACAGTAGCACCGTTTCCTATAGTTGTACTAGTACACTCCTACTAGGACGACAACTCCTATAAAACCTTGCGCTTGGCTCTTTGCCTCTTCGGGAGGTTCAACAGTTCGTACTCGTGTGAACCTTGCACTTGGCTCTTCGCCTCTTCGGAAGGTCCAACAATGATGATACTATAGTACAATATGCTTCTGGCAATCTGACACCGATTGAACTGATGCACGTCCACCGCGAGGGCGAGAGCGAGGGAGAGGGCGTTGTAGTCAAAACCCTCTCCTTGTCCTGCGAACCACCGCGCACGTGGGCGAGGGAGAGGCGTAGTAAGCAAGCTTCTCCTCATTTGGCGAGTTGACGGGACACATCAAAGCAGTACTAGTACTACTAGTAGTAGTCCATACTGCGTCCTTTCCAATTAATATGGCTTAATTTGAAACGAGAAAAATACACTGGCGATCAACGTGTGTAACAGTACGCTCTTTACGGTCACTATATATAGTTTTGTGGCGATTATGCGATCACTAGCTCATCGTAGAGCACCGTATTGCACCCTACTAACCGGCCACATAGTCGACGTGGCACTTTGTTGATTGGTTAAATTGTCACCTGGTTTCTGGGTCCCACCTGTCAGTTGGCAGAGTAAAGAAATCAGTTAAACAAAATTTTACGCGGGCACGACACGAGTCCAACCCTTACGCGCGAACCGCCCTGGCTGTGTATGTGAGTGCATGCATGTGTCCTCCCTCGGTCTTCCATCAAAGAGTGTACTACATGATGTACATCTACACTTCCAATGTGTTTAGCCTTTAATCTAAATCGATATTGATTGACTAATCCACCAACTTGTGCTGTAGGTATAGGCTACATGTCTATCCTTAATTACAGCATGCAACGGCCTTCATTTAATCTTCTTATCTCAATGGTCGCATGCACACATGAGTCTGCTACTTTTGGGCGTTAATTATGCCCTGGTCAATGTGTAAATCTCTAAATGTATAGTCTTTCACGGACGTAGGGAGTAGGTTGAGCACTTGAGCGTGAGCGTGTGTGTTGCGTCGTGTGATGTGTGCCGCATGGGTGCGTGAGTGTTGCATGCGTCCATGTGTACGTGTGAGTGTTGCATGTTGCATGCATGCATGCATGCATGGGGCTTACTCCCTCCCATTGATATGTCCATTTGGCTATAGATTTCAACAAGTGACTAGGTACGGAGCAAAATGAGTGAAGTGAGCGTAGAGGCATAGGGATACTGTAGAAAGGAAGTCCTCGCGATCCATTTATTCCCCATCTCGGTCAGAGAGAACTATTCCACTAGTCTTCGCAGTGAAGTGACAATACACACTGCAGTAGATGGGACACGTAAATAATAAGCTGAACCAGCGTGTTGGTGTTACTAAATCAGTCGGTTATGTTTGGTAGTCTCAATTCATTGAAAGCATGCACATCCCACATATCTTATTGGTTGATATGCCACAAAACAAAAAAAGAGAAGGGAGTTAATGTACGGTGCCTAAGTGTTTTGGGATTATTTGGTTTTCGTAAGGTGACTTACACACCTAGACGGAGGGAGTAGTAGAATTGATATTGAATGCACCTTCTTCCCCGTCTTCCACTCTTCTCCCTCCTCTCTTCTTCTTCCTCCTCTCTTCCCCATCGTCGGCCGCATACCATTTACCCCCGCTCACTGCTCGCCCGCCCGCGCCATCTTCCTTGGTAGCTCACGCGTACCATATCCCCCTGCTCACTGCTCGGCCACATGAGGAGAAGCTTCTTCACTCGCCCGCCCGAATCCACTTCCCCGCTGGCTCGCAGGCACCAAAAACCCCAATGGCCGAACCGACCGACACGCAGAGCCGCGATTGGAATTCCCTCCCCGATGTTCTCTTGGAGCAGATCTGTAGTCGTATGGACCTACTTAGCACCGTCCGTCTGGCCGCATGCTCGGTGTCTTTGTACCGTCTACTTGTCTGCAACCGGTCGGCTATTTTCAAGACACCCTGCTTGCTGATGCCCGATCCTCGAAGGTGGCCCATACATCGACTTGACGATCCTACGGAGGTTGCCGTGGTGCCCCGCGACATGCTACCACAACCCGTCCACCTGTCCTTCATGCGCGGCCACTACTGGGCAGGCATGAAGGCCAACTGGATCGTCCTCATCCACCACACCGGTAGTCCGTGGCGTCTCATGGATATATACACCCAGCGAGAGATCACCCTTCCATCATTGGATACCGCCGCCATCGAGCCTCGCGGCCCTCCGGACACTCCTGCCTACTACGCACAAGACGCGTCAAGCTTTTGGCTCGACCTGTGTTTGCAGAAAGCTGTAATCTGCGAAGTGCCCACACCATCAGAAGACTACATGGATTACAAGCTCATTGCCTTGTTCAACAAGGGATTAGTCTATCTGGAATCCGGTCGCCATACATGGTTATGGGTCATCATCAATCCTGTTGAGGAAACATTTCTGTCTGATGCTATAGTGCATGATGGCATCGTTTACGCGGTCGACGCACAGATTGGCTACCTATATTGGTGGAATCTATCGTCATGTAATTGTTCTATCTGATCTCATCTTTACCTTATGAATACGACTGCATGTTCATTTGTTACAAATTTAGAATGCATAGCATGTCTATAACCACATCGTTGCTATATGTTCCTCTCATTTCCTAGATTTTTATGACCACACATGTTATTGTTAGAGTTGATATGAGAACAATTAGCATCTAATGATTGTTAGAATACATATTATGAGCATAACATCATGATTGCTATATGTTACTCTCGTTTACAAGATTTTTATAACAACGCATGTTATTGCTTAGAGTTGATATGAGAACAGTAGTAGTAAGTGCTATGATAGAATATGAGTAGGCGCTGTCATAGCTGTTTTCCTCTCATTGTTACATGATGTTTGAACCATGACATATTGCTAGAATATGAAATCCATTGGCTTATTTTTTTAACTTGGGGTATGATTATGACCACGGCATTGCAAGTCTCTGTCTATGATATGTGTCACTGTTATAATAATCTTAATTCCACACATACTCTGAACATGATTGTTTATTTTTGTCCTTTTGGTCTCCAATTTGAATTGTTGCAGCAGACGCAAATGCGCTGGCCTTCATGATTCCAGGACCTGGAATCATACCAGCCGATGGGTGGTGGTTTATCGCTCATTCAGCTGATGGCGGTCATTTGATGCTCATTCGCACGTACCAAATTGACCAAACCATTACATCAAACCACATGCAGTATAATGTGTGGGGCGTTCGTGACATTGATGGCTATGGCTACTTCGTGTTCGAGAAAGATCCCAGCTCCGTTGGGCCAGGCGTATTCAACTGGAGGCGGGTTTACAGCCTCGGCAACCACTCCTTGTTCCTCGGCCTCAACTATCCGATCATCCAACCAATCATCGATCATATCACCGGCAATGATTATTGTGCTACGCAACTTCCATTCGCGAGGGGGGGCTGTGTTTACAAATCATACCATGGGTTTCATGAATCACCATATCCAGTGATTCGTCGACATAGCTTGTTGCCAGATAATCTTCAGTGTGTGAATGGCATCAAGCTTCCATGCGATGGATGGCTTTTGCAAACCCGACATGCGGCGATGTGGTTCATGCCAATAGCAAATATGCACAACTTGATTCGTGCTGATATCTAGACTGAGCCATGTATTCTGCTGCTGTAGGACGACCCTCTTTTGTTGGATATTATGTACTGTTGTTACTTTGAAGCACTCCTCTGGTTTGAAGGATAGATACCTTCCTGGGATCAAGTGCATCCTAACTAACATGCGTAGGATGTACCGATAATGATGATGGAGATGCTGTGCAGAAGCCATATATATATATATATATACATCTGGGCTATTCTGTTACGCGTAACAGAATATTATTCTGTTACCCTTCTTGAACTGATGAATCCGAGCGGTTGTACTGATTCTGTCATTTCGTTGAACTGATCATTTTTTTATTAAAAGAGCAAATAAGAGCCCCCTCCTCTCTCTCCCCGTTGAGCCAGCTACTTGTGGCGGATCCCTGCACCCGCCTGCCTCCCTCCTGGCAACCCAAGCCATACCCCAGTCGCGGTGATGGGCGCCGGGGCACGGGCGACGGCGGCGGCGCTACCACTGGAGCTCGTATGGTGGAGAGAAGTGTGGCGTGGGTGCGTACATGCGCTAAGCTGGAGCAGAGGCGCCCTGCAGCGGGCGGCGCCGGGGCGAGGAGGGTCCGCAGCGAGCTCCGGCCGTAGAGGGCGCAGCGCGCCCCAAGAGCACGCGCAGAGCTGGCCGGAGGAGAAGGCGGCCACGCGTGGCGCCGGTGTCCGCCTCAGCGCCAGCAGCACGGACGAAGAAGCTACCACCTACAAGTAGCACCAAGCGAGAAATCAGCAGAGAGAACTCAAGCGAAGGCACAAGGAATACCCGCGTGGTGGGGGAGAGCGCGAGGGCCGAGGGGGAGGCCGCCATTTCCAGCCGGGGGGCGGGTCGAGCTGCTGGTGGAGTCGCCGTGTTCCGCTCCCCTCCTCCTCCTCCTTCCCCTTTGTACTAGTGGCAAGGCACCGATCTGTGATGTGGTTGAAAGGATTGAGTGACCACTCAACTGATTTCGTTTACCTTGCCATCTTAGGAAGGGAAGGGCAGAGCAGGTCCTGCCGGAGTGGGAGGGGGCGGTGGCCACCACCACCACCGTCCGTCCAGGTTCACCTCAGTCGGCGGCAATTGTAGCCATGTTGCCCATGTGCCCATCCTTGACGTCTCTCAAAGATCAGTCTCTATGCTCTGTCTTTTCTGCACAATATAGGAAAGGTCATCTAGTTCTGCATGAACTAGAGCCTGCACCATAATCTTGGCCATCTCACGGCATGTCTGAATTTGTTCATTTATCTTATGTAAGATGCCAAGACGAGGTTCCAGGCTAGTGTTGCTAGCAGGAACCATAGAGTTGGCGACATATGGCAGAATCTAAAGAGCGGCTGAAGCTGAATCTTCTGTGCTTAAAGTGCAATTTACAGGAAGGACTGTTCCAAAATTCATGAACCTAAAATGGAACATGAAATGGGAGCTGAGGAGATTCCGTTGCTAATTAATTATCTCACACTATGTTATTGCTGGTGGAGCTACTATAGCAGTAGTATTTGATCAGGGGCGAACGGTAGTTACTACTGTATTTGACATCAGACTCAGCACCATACGAGCTATAAAATGGTAGCTCATATTCAGGGAAACTTTCGTGGTAGGTGTGCAACAAAATTTCACAAAGAATTGTCAAATGCGAAACTTTCATAGAGGTCAAAGATTTCAGTTCAATGTCTACACAGAGCTATCGAAATATGAAACTTAGTCATGTTGAACGTTTCCTCAAATTCGCAACTGGTGAAGACTAATTTGAAATATGGTGAGACCCTTCGTGTTGCTTTCCCGTCAGAAAAAACAGAGTACTGGAACTGATGTCCATATGTGTTTCTGCTGAGCGTGTTTCGTAGACTAAAATTTACACTTTTTTGGGTACGCCTTTTTCTCATAACTTTTCGATGGTTTACGGTATCATAGTCCTCGAACTTGCATGGTTTATTTCATTGATATGAATGATATTTATTTTAAAACAATATGTTTTGTGTGTTTCTTTTTTTGAACTCATTTTTTTGCAATGATGTTTTGAACTTCTCGCGTTTTGCAACTTGGACTTTTACCATTTGAATTTCCATGGGTTTTTCTTTTGTTTGAGCTTTTTTCCAAACTTATCTGAGACGTCATGTTTGAACATACAACTTTTGTAGTTGTGAACTTATCGTTTTTCCATTTATTAAGTTGCTTTTTTCCTCCGAACATTTACTGGTACAATTTTTTTTTGCAAATTTATTGTCCCTTGAGTAAGAACAGATGCAATTTTTAATTTTAATTTTATGGTACTTATGGTACTAGAGAGTTTGTACTTCTTAAAAAATAATCACTCGATGTTCTTTTAGTTTTATTTTTTAATTTTCTTTCTCATCCTTATCTTTACTGACGGTGTAATCACCATCGTACCTTTATGGTTTATATAGTTGAACGGACTTACATTTTTACCATTCCCTTCTTTTTAAAACTTATATGTTTTCTTCTCCAAACTTCCTACCTGTCGAGAATTAGAACTTATTTCTTTTTACATTTGTACTTCCAAGTGTCTTTAATTCCATATTCACTATTTTACTTTGTTTTACCTCATCAAACAGGCGCACAACACATTTGAAGAAACAAAATACGAATCTTTGAAACACTAGGGGTATAACCACTGCACATGACTTCATGTGTGCCTTCATCATAGAAAAATATACTGAATATCGCTAAGTTCTAAGGTTGAACAAATGAATCATACAGAATATTGTGAACACGCCGCATTTTCTCACTAAAACAAACTTCTGTACTTGCATACAACCCTCTTTAAACTTGGACGACACCTAGTGCTCAACTTGGACGATGAACAGTTCTCAACTCGAACGGAGGAGGTAGTCATTGCTTTTTAACCATGAATGCTTCTAAAGACACTGGGAATTGCTTCAAAATTGCTTTTATACTTTTTAACACAAGGGTTCTCTCAGCTGGGCCAAGAAGCAATGCATACATAATATTTTTATTCTGCAAGAACGAAGCACTCCAATAATTAACAACTAATCTGTTAGTACATGCAGAACAATTTCAGTTTTGAGAACAAACTTCCATTGATATGTTAATCTCTCAATCTGTATAGAGGACAGGATGGTTCAAGGATTAGCATTGGCATTATTGGAAACCATGGCCTTTAATGAAATGGTTCAAGGATCACTCTCAGTCAGCCCCATTGCTACTTGTGCTACAGAGAAGATGAATATAAAGCGGATGGTGACTCATCAATTTTTCTTTATGATATATAGAAACTTATGGAATTTTAAAACTTGCACTAACGATATTTAGGTGATATATCTAAACTTTACAGGATTCTGAAGAAATCCGCTGCAAATCATTACTTATTTAGGTGATATGTCTGAAGTTACAGAGTAATATCGAACTACAGTGGACAGACCAACAACATAAATCCTCAAGCAAAGCTCACAATCTCCATGGAAGATGCCTATGAATTCACCATGCAAGGGCATCCCACTCCCCCGCTCTATCTGCCCCCACTCCCTGCACACACACACACAAAGCAGAGAGAGGATGAGAGGGAGATGACTGAGGCGGATCGAGGACAGAGCAAAAGGGGCCTGCACGTACCTCTTCTCGTGACCGGCTGGGTAGCGTGCTGTTGTACTGACGAGGCAAAGGTCCAAATATATCGCCTAAATAAGTTCAAAGAATATTACAAAAACAAGTAGGCAACAAAGAGAAAAGTCATGTATGGCTATCAGGCAGAACTTATATATATATAGGACTAGTAAGGGTCTCAGGAATCGACTACATTATTTCAGTCAACTCGATCTTCATCAGTACTAGAATGACTGGACAAGAAGTTTAGATTTGTAGTAGCACACACACCAAACTTATAGAATTTTTCTTCAACGTTTTTAGGTAATTGCATCGGTACTAGTATAATTGGAAAAGTATTTCAGATTTGTAGAAGCGCACACACGAAACTTACAGAATTTGATGGAAATGCACGAGTTCTGATTTATCAATACATAGTTGTCGGGACCCCGATTCTAAATCACACCGATCTAGCATGTAACATCTCATATCACTTTGCGGCCTCACGCACGGTATCCCCACGGGTGTCGCCTTACCATGGCCCGGGACCGTTTGCGCCTTTTGGCTCACGTATATGATAGTGTCGCTAGCATCCATATGACAGAGAACCCGGGCCGACATGGCTAGTCGTGAACCCAAAGCGACACTAACCTATGGGAACAGGCATACATGATTCACATCGAGCGTGTCGGTCAGCAGCGTGTGAATCCGGGCTGTAGCACTGGGCTAACAGGACTCCGGGGAACCCGGGCTGTAGCAGGCTAGGCAGGACTCCGGTTGTCACCGCGTGACATTTCCCCGAAGGGACAGACACAGGAACGAAGTGGAACACATGCCGGCCAGTCAAGTGTCCTGAGCAGTAGTGCTGGGCTAGCAGGACTCTGGTGAACCGGGCTGTAGCGGACTACTATGGCTCAAGGAAGCACTAGACTACATTTCCCCATAAGAGAGACTACCAAGGATAAACAACTAGATTGTCGGATCCCACACATAGCAATACACGTCACCCGTACGCATAACATGCAAGTATGTGTTGTACAACATGGCATCACAACATAATGCAAACTCATATAGATAAAGGCTCAGAAGAGCCGCATAGCATAAATACAAACAGGGGTCACATGACCCATCATTCAGAGCATACAAGCAACGGAAGCATTACATGTCTGAGTACAGACAACTACAAAAGAAAAGGGCTGAGAAGCCTAACTATCTACAAGACCCTCCCAAAGGTACAAGATCGTAGCTGAGGTAACAAGCTACTCGTCGAAGTCCAAGCGGAACTACTAGTAAGGCAGATGTCTCATCTGCAAAACAAAAATAGAGCAAACGTGAGTACAAAGGTACTCAGCAAGACTTACATAAGATCCTATCATATATGCATTTGTATCAAGAAGGTAATGTGGGGTTTAGTTGCAGCAAGCCAGCTTTGACTCAGTGGCTATCCTGTTCTACGACAACGAGAAACTTCTTTGAGATGAGGCAGCGCACACGAGTCCACTAATCACCACATCAATACACCACTATGGATTCATCCTCGTCTCCCTACGAGAAGGCCATCCATAGCACTCACACTTGTCTTGAGCATTTTAGAGTATCCACTTTAAGTTGTCTATGTACCACGTAAGCATCCAAGAAGTCCATAACCGAGGACACGGCTATTCGAATAGATCATGGTAACCCTGTAGGGTGGTACTTCATCACACACGCTCTCACCACTTATCACCATATACCCGTCATGTATCTCGGCAACCTTCAAGCGGAAGCCTGGCGAGGGTGTCGGCCACGACCTAACTAACCACGCAAGACTCTAGTCCAGGTTTATCACCTATTTGGGTTCCATCCGCAAGGAGATCCAGCCGGGGTGTCGCTCACGGCCCCAAACGATGTGAGCAGGGTTCCCAAGCCCACCATCCGGGTGCCACTTGGTACACCGTGCCACCTGTGCCTAGTCTGTCCCGAGCCCACCCTGCCGGGTGCCACTCGGTAGAAAAATAGCACTACCTACAAACACCAGAAACTATTTGCAACTCCTGGACAGAGATCAAGTTGATTAATAAGTCGAGAGAGCTTGGAGCGCCCGGAGCCCAATGTGTGGTAGTAGCTAGTCATTGGACGACTTACACAGAACTCACTTCTTAAGGACGGTCCCAATGAGACAACCCACCATGTACTCCTACATGGCCTCTCACCGCTACCTTTACCAAATCGTGTTCACACGCTTAACTCTCAGCACTAGAACATATCATAGCACTCCAATTCATTCCCGATGAATCAGACCTGACACAACTTTAAGCAATAGCAGGCATGGCATGGCAAGAACACAACATGGCTCAATCAACTCCTACACATGCTAGTGGGTTTTAACTATTTACTGTGGCAATGACAGGTCATGCAGAGGAATGGGTTCAACTACCGCAGCATAAAGTAGCAGTTGAATCGTTGTTGTCCTAATGCAATAATGAGGACAGAAATGAGAGAGTAGGATTGTATCGGAATGAACAAGGGGGGGGGGGGTTGCTTGCCTGGTAGATCAACAAGGAAAGCACTGCTCCTCAGACAGGTACTCTAGAACGGTCTCCGGAGCAGTACCTATCGAGAAGGAACGGTGTCGACAATCAATACACAAGCATATGCAACAATATGATGCACGAACATGGCATGAAGATGTGATATAGTTTGAGCTAATGCAACTAGCATTCATTTGGTTAAAGTCCATATGAACTAAAGATTCAAATGCAACTCCAAAATAAGCTCTTAAATATGCCATAAGTGTGTTTTCACATATACAACATGTATAGGTTGGTTTGTCATGCATGAAAATGGTACAGATGGATAGATTGAATTTTTCTGATAATTTTTCATATATAAATTAATTCAATCTGAGCTACGGTTGAATTTCTTTGAATTTTTGAAGTTTTGAACATTTCAGGAATTTCTTGATTTATTTTAATATCAGAAAATGAATAATTGCGTCAGCATGATAGTGGCATGACGTCAGCAAGTCAATCGTGGCTGACCGGTCAAACCTGACGTGTGGGGGCCACACGTCAGTGTCATGGTTAATTAACAGAGGTTAATTAATTTTTAAACTAATCCTAACAAGAAATTAGCAGGGCCGGGCCCCACCTGTCAGTGGCTAAGCTAATTTAGCTAGGATTAGTTAATCCTAATCTAGATTAGTAGTAGGGCGGCCCCACCTGTCATTGAGCCAGGGGAGGTCAAACCCCCTGGTCAACTGGGGCTAACGCACCGGCGTTTAGCCGGCGGCGGTAGCAGACGCGGCGGAGGGCGCGGGATTCGCCCTCCGGCGACCATTCCGGCGGCGGAGACCACGGGCGAGGAGCTGAGGCTCGCCCGCATCCAGGGCGGCATGCAGCAGCAGCGGGGATGGCCGGAGCTCACCGGAGCGAAGCTCGCGGCGGCGGCCGGAGCTCGGGCAAGTGCGGGCACGTGGTTCCAGCGCACGGGAGAGCTAGTTAGGGGCTGCGTTGGACTTGTCGTTGCTCCAGGAGCACGCCGGAGGCACAAGCTTGAGCGGAGATGCACGGTGGTTGCCAGAGCAACGACCATGGCGGACGGCGGCGCTCGGTTACGGCGGCTGGCACGACTAGAGGGCGTAATCGAGCTCGGGGAGAGGGGGTTCCGATGCAGGAGCTCACAGTGGTTGCAGAGGCGTCGACATGGGCTCGGGGGAGGCTTGGAGTAGAAGGCATGGCGGTGGCGATCTCCGGCGGCCGTGCAGAGAAGATGAGCTCGATGACGAGGCTTCAGGGCGTCCGGGGTCATGTGGTTTGGCGTAGAGGTGCGCGGCAGCGAGGCGGAGCTCGTGGACTCGAAGGAGGGGCGAGAGGGAGGCTGTGGCTGTGTCGGCGTGAGGCGGCACTTTGGGCGTGGGGAGAGGGAGGAATCCAGGGGAGGAGGGAGAGCGAGGGGGAGGGAGAGAGGTGCGGGGCGTCGTGGCGACGTTGCGGGCGATCCAGGCGACGAGGGGAGAAGCAGGAGGTGGCGGAAGACATGGCCGCGGCATGCGTCGTGCCTGGCTTCTCCTCTGCCTACTAGCAAGAGGTAGAAGACGGGGTTGCCCCTGGTGGGCTGGGCCGCCAGGTGGGCTGGCCAGCTGGGCCGCCAGGTAAGGCCAGGTAAGCCTTTCCCTTACTTTGTTTTCTTTTCTATTTTTCTGACATTTGTTTTGATTTAATAAAAATACTAAATCATTTTATTTAATTCTGACAATTTTTGCAGGGGCCTAAGGGATTATTCCAAAGCCCCTCACCAAAATTTAGAATTATTGGACAATATTATATATATATATAATGTTTATCCAATGCAAATAATTACTGGATTAATTCCAAATGGCCAAAATAAATATTTATGAGCCCCTAAAAATATTGGTTTGAATTTTACCTCTGCCCAATATTTCCAAAGAGAGACATGAACATTTTCTTGGACCTTTTTGGAGATATTTTTATCTGGGTCATTTCCAGAAATGATTCTGAGGGTTTTACAAATCCCCATTTCAAATTTAAATGGAATTTAAACATGATGCACAAATGGCTAGCTGGTCTAGGACATACCAGAACTAGGGATGTGACAACTCGCCCCCACTCGAAGAAATCTCGTCCCGAGATTCAGGAGTCGGCGGAAAGAAAGTGGGGTACTCAAGTCGAAGACGATCTTCACGCTCCCAAGTAGCTTCTCTCTCGGAATGATGAGACCACTGAACCTTGAGAAACTTGATGTTATAACATCGGGTGACAGGCTCTGCTTGATCAAGGATGCAAACAGGGTACTCTCGATAAGTGAGGTTATCTTGGAGATCAAGCGTTTCATGGTCCACTCCGCGGATGGGATCCGAGAAGCAACGCCTGAGTTGAGAGACGTGGAAGACATCATGAACTCGAGAAAGATGTGGTGGTAGTTCCAACTGGTAGGCAACCTCTCCTCGTTTAGCGAGAATGAGAAAGGGACGAATGTAACGAGCAGCCAACTTGCCCTTGATACCGAATCGATGGTTACCCTTTAGAGGAGTAATCCGAAGATAAGCCTTATCGCCAACTTCATAAGCCACTTCCTTATGACTACGGTCATACTGGCTCTTTTGACGGGATTGGGCTGTTTTCAAATTCTCACGAATGATGCGAACTTGCTCTTCTGCCTCCTGGATCATATCCGGTCCAAAGAATTGTCGTTCACCGGTTTCTGACCAGTTCAAAGGTGTCCGACATCTTCGTCCATACAGAACCTCAAAAGGAGCTTTCTTGAGGCTGGATTGATAGCTATTGTTATAAGCAAACTCGGCAAAAGGAAGACACTTCTCCCAATCCATATCGAATGAGATAACACAAGCTCTAAGCATGTCTTCAAGAATCTGGTTGACCCTTTCCACCTGACCACTTGATTGAGGGTGGAAAGCGGTACTGAAAGAAAGATGGGTGCCCATGGCAGTTTGGAAACTCTCCCAGAAATGAGAAGTGAAAAGACTACCACGGTCTGAATTAATCTCTAGTGGAACACCATGAAATGATACTATTCGAGAAATATATAAGTCAGCGAGCTGACTAGCAGTGATACTCTCTCGAACGGGTAGGAAGTGAGCCACTTTGGAAAGACGATCAATGACTACGAAGATAGCATTATTCCCTCTCTTGGTCCTGGGAAAACCGGTGATGAAGTCCATACCAACTTTATCCCATTTCCACTTAGGAATAGCTAAAGGTTGAAGAGTGCCAGCAGGTCTCTGATGCTCTGCCTTCACGCGACGACAAACGTCACAGTTAGCAATAAATTGAGCAATTTCTCTCTTCATCCTAGTCCACCAGAACCTCTGGCGTAGGTCCTGATACATCTTAGTACTACCGGGATGAATCGTGAGAGGAGATTCATGCGCCTCCTTAAGGATTAATTGTCGAAGATGTTGATTCTTGGGAACCACCAAGCGACTCTCAAAGAAAACAACACCACGATCATCTATAGAGAAACTACCACCAACTCCTTTGTTAATGTTTCTCTTGATTCGGGAAATTCCCGTATCCTGCTTCTGAGCAGAGATGATTTGATCCACAAGAATAGGTTTCGCCACCAAGGTAGAAAGGAATCCGTGAGGACCAAGGTGGAGGTTAAGCTTACATAATTCCTCATGGAGAAGTCGTTGGCCCTGCTGCAACATGAGATTGTTGCAATAGGACTTACGACTTAGCGCATCAGCCATGACATTCCCCTTGCCTGGGGTGTAGATAATCCCTAAGTCGCAATCTGAGATCAACTCCAACCAACGTCTTTGCCTAAGGTTCAAATCTGGTTGGGTGAAGATATACTTGAGACTCTGGTGATCGGTGTAAATCTCGCAACGTTTACCAAGAAGGTAATGTCGCCAGGTCTTAAGTGCATAGACTACGGCTGCAAGCTCTAGATCATGTGTAGGATAATTCTCCTCATGTGGATGCAACTGTCGAGATGCATAGGCAATCACATGGCGATCTTGCATAAGAATGCAACCTAGTCCCTATCGTGAGGCATCACAATAGATAACAAAGTCCTTAGTGAAATCCGGTGGCACAAGTATGGGAGCAGAAGTCAGGCGTCTTTTCAGTTCCTGAAAACTGTACTCACACTATGGGGACCACTCAAACTTTTTATCTTTCTTGAGAAGTTCCGTGAGAGGTTTGGCCGCTTTGAAGAAGTTCTCAAGGAAGCGGCGACAATAAATGGCTAGACCAAGGAAACTCCTAACTTGCTTAACTGTTTCAGGCGGAGTCCAATCAAGAACGGCCTGAACTCTTTCGGGATTGATAGCAATGCCCTTACCAGAGATTACGTGGCCGAGATAGGTCACTTCTGGCAACCAAAATTCGCACTTGGAGAACGTGGCATAAAGGCGGTGCTCTCTGAGTTTTTCTAGCACAAGTCTAAGATGTTCGGCATGATCTTCCTCGTTCTTCGAGTAAATAAGAATATCATCGAGGTAAACCACGACGAACTTATCTAAGTACTCCATGAAGATCGAGTTCATCAAGCGAGAGAAGGTAGCTGGAGCATTAGTTAGACCGAAGAACATGACGGTGTACTCATACTGGCCATAACGAGTGACAAAAGCCGTCTTAGGAATGTCCCCATTTCTGATCTTTATTTGGTGGTAGCCTAATCTCAAATCCATCTTGGAAAAGACTGAGGATCCAGCGAGCTGATCATACAAGTCGTTGATCCTGGGGAGCGGATACTTGTTCTTTATCGTGACCAAATTAACGGGACGATAATCTACAACCATCCGGTTCGTACCATCCTTCTTCTTGACGAAGAGAACGGGGCAAGCCCAGGGAGAAGAACTAGGACGGATGAAACCCTTTTGCAAGGATTCATCGAGTTGTTTCTTAAGCTTAGCTAGTTCTAAGGGTGCCATCTTGTAAGGTCTCCTAGAGATTGGAGCGGTTCCTGGGATAAGATCTATTACAAATTCTACATCTCTGTCAGGTGGAATACCTGGCAGTTCCTCTGGAAAAACATCCGGAAAGTCATGGACTATCGGGATATCTTCAAGGTCTGGAAGAGGGTTGGCATTAAGAGAATAGAGCTGACGCTTTGCAACTCTAGTGGAAACGGTGACTATCTTGCCAGATGGGTGTGTAAGCTAAACAGACCTTGTGTAACAATCAATCTTGGCATAATGAGCTTTCATCCAGTCCATACCCAAGATGATGTTAATATCCGTAGACTTGAGGGCTATAAGTGACGCAAGGAATACAAGTCTGTCAACAAGGATTTCATTACCATGGCTTACACTAGAAGTTTGCCATTTGGATCCAGGAGTTTGAATTACTAGTGGAGAGGGAATATCACAAAAGGATATGTTGTGCAAGCTGGCATAACTTTCAGAAATGAAGGAATGAGATGCTCCGGTATCAAACAGAACCGAAGCTGGATGACAGTTGACAAGGAGTGTACCAAGAACAACATCCAGATCATCATGAGTGTATTTAGCTGAGACGTGATGCACACATCCACGTTTAGTGGGAGCTGACTTGACACTAATCATCTTGCGTGATGGCTTACCACGGCCAACAGACTTCTCAGGCTGGGGTGGAGCATAGTTGGTTTGAGAGCAGTCACGGGCATAGTGTCCTGGCTCCCCGCATGTGAAACAAGTCACTGAAGTAGGACGTGGACCCGCATTGACAAGCGGTCTACCAATAGGCTTGGGTGGAGCATGTAACTGAACTGGGTGATGCGCCACACAAGATAGCCTCGGTGAATATCTGGGTGGAGGAGCGGAGTTCAGAACCCAAATCCGGCGCTTTTGCGAACTAGAACCGGAGAAAGGAACCAAATCACGGGTGTGCTTACGGGACTCCTCGTAAGTGAGCTGAGCTGTCTCTGCATTAATGTCCTTGTTCACAAGAGCCTGGAATGTATTGCAATGGTGCAAGTGGAGATCTCGACGCAACTTGGGGTTGAGACCCTTCCGGAACCTGGCCTGCTTCTTAGCGTCTGTGGACACTTCTTCTGTAGCATAGCGGGCAAGGTTCTCAAATTCTCTACTATAAGCATCAACAGCCATCTTACTCTGGGTGAAACTACAAAACTCTTCTCTCTTGCGGTCAATGAGGGCTTGAGGAATGTGATGCTCGCGAAAAGCCTCAGTGAAATCTTTCCAGGTAGGTATCTGGCCAGCTAGAAGCATAGCCTCATAGTTCTGCCACCAAAGACTAGCAAGACCTACCAGGTGATATGCAGCATAGGTGACAAGGTCACCTTCAGCTACGTTCGCAGAGCGCAGCTTGTGTGTGATACTATGTAGCCAGTCATCTGCATCGAGTGGTTCAATGGAATGATGGAAGGTAGGTGGTTTCAGACCGATGAAGTCTCGGATGGACACAAACTCTTTGCACTGGGGTGCGGTGTTCTCCTCGATACGTGCTAACCAGCGGTTAGACTCATGCTTGTTCCTCTCCATCTCTAACATGAACTCTGTCAACGAAGACTGGTTGAGAGGATCCTCATCCCTACCATCTCCGTGGTTCCGGCTACGAGCAACAGAACTTCGGTTAACTGACGACATCCTGAAGAACCAACCAAGGAAAACAAGGATGGATTCAGCATCATGATAAGAATGTAGATTATAGTATGAGAAAAATACTATCTCTTGAACTCCTAGGACAATTCCGGTAGCATAACGGCAGTAAAATGCTCGAAATGAGACATTCTGCAAAAGACGGGGTAGCACCATACTCAACATCATTACTCAAGGTTCTGAGATATTGCTAAATAGGTTACACCGGAGGTACTCAAACTGGGATATGACTCTGATCTGCCAATCCTAAGGGACTACGGAGTAGTAACACGTGATCCTGATAGACGGAAGAGAAAGCCTAGTTCCTTAACCCCGTAGGAAAGATAGGACGACTCAGATCAGAAGGCATGAGGCATAAGGAGTAAAAAGAGCCTTACGTTCCCTTCCACAATCAATTCCCCTATATAGCTAAAGAATTTCTAGACTCAACTTCGACCGGGTTGGCTTGGTAATCCTACAGGCAGTCAGGCTCTGATACCAAAGCTGTCGGGACCCTGATTCTAAGTCACACCGATCTAGCATGTAACACCTCATATCACTTTGCGGCCTCACGCACGGTATCCCCACGGGTGTCGCCTTACCATGGCCCGGGACCGTTTGCACCTTTTGGCTCACGTATATGATAGTGTCGCTAGCATCCATATGACAGAGAACCCGGGCCGACATAGCTAGTCGTGAACCCAAAGCGGCACTAACCTATGGGAACAGGCATACATGATTCACATCGAGCGTGTCGGTCAGCAGCGTGTGAATCCGGGCTGTAGCACTGGGCTAACAGGACTCCGGGGAACCCGGGCTGTAGCAGGCTAGGCAGGACTCCGGTTGTCACCGCGTGACATTTCCCCGAAGGGACAGACACAGGAACAAAGTGGAACACATGCCGGCCAGTCAAGTGTCCTGAGCAGTAGTGCTGGGCTAGCAGGACTCCGGTGAACCGGGCTATAGCGGACTACTATGGCTCAAGGAAGCACTAGACTACATTTCCCCATAAGAGAGACTGCCAAGGATAAACAACTAGATTGTCGGATCCCACACATAGTAATACACGTCACCCGTACGCATAACATGCAAGTATGTGTTGTACAACATGGCATCACAACATAACGCAAACTCATATAGATAAAGGCTCAGAAGAGCCGCATAGCATAAATACAAACAGGGGTCACATGACCCATCATTCAGAGCATACAAGCAACGGAAGCATTACATGTCTGAGTACAAACAACTACAAAAGAAAAGGGCTGAGAAGCCTGACTATCTACAAGACCCTCCCAAAGGTACAAGATCGTAGCTGAGGTAACAAGCTACTCGTCGAAGTCTAAGCGGAACTACTAGTAAGACAGATGTCTCATCTGCAAAACATAAATAGAGCAAACGTGAGTACAAAGGTACTCAGCAAGACTTACATAAGATCCTATCATATATGCATTTGTATCAAGAAGGTAATGTGGGGTTTAGTTGCAGCAAGCCAGCTTTGACTCAGTGGCTATCCTGTTCTACGACAACGAGAAACTTCTTTGAGATGAGGCAGCGCACACGAGTCCACTAATCACCACATCAATACACCACTATGGATTCATCCTCGTCTCCCTACGAGAAGGCCATCCATAGCACTCACACTTGTCTTGAGCATTTTAGAGTATCCACTTTAAGTTGTCTATGTACCACGTAAGCATCCAAGAAGTCCATAACCGAGGACACGGCTATTCGAATAGATCATGGTAACCCTGCAGGGTGGTACTTCATCACACACGCTCTCACCACTTATCACCATATACCCGTCATGTATCTCGGCAACCTTCAAGCGGAAGCCTGGCGAGGGTGTCGGCCACGACCTAACTAACCACGCAAGACTCTAGTCCAGGTTTATCACCTATTTGGGTTCCATCCGCAAGGAGATCCAGCCGGGGTGTCGCTCACGGCCCCAAACGATGTGAGCAGGGTTCCCAAGCCCACCATCCGGGTGCCACTTGGTACACCGTGCCACCTGTGCCTAGTCTGTCCCGAGCCCACCCTGCCGGGTGCCACTCGGTAGAAAAATAGCACTACCTACAAACACCAGAAACTATTTGCAACTCCTGGACAGAGATCAAGTTGATTAATAAGTCGAGAGAGCTTGGAGCGCCCGGAGCCCAATGTGTGGTAGTAGCTAGTCATTGGACGACTTACACAGAACTCACTTCTTAAGGACGGTCCCAATGAGACAACCCACCATGTACTCCTACATGGCCTCTCACCGCTACCTTTACCAAATCGTGTTCACACGCTTAACTCTCAGCACTAGAACATATCATAGCACTCCAATTCATTCCCGATGAATCAGACCTGACACAATTTAAGCAATAGCAGGCATGGCATGGCAAGAACACAACATGGCTCAATCAACTCCTACACATGCTAGTGGATTTTAACTATTTACTGTGGCAATGACAGGTCATGCAGAGGAATGGGTTCAACTACCACAGCATAAAGTAGCAGTTGAATCGTTGTTGTCCTAATGCAATAACTGAGAGCAGAAGCGAGAGAGTAGGATTGTATCGGAATGAACAAGGGGGGGGGGTTGCTTGCCTGGTAGATCAACAAGGAAAGCACTGCTCCTCAGACCGGTACTCTGGAACGGTCTCCGGAGCAGTACCTATCGAGAAGGAACGGTGTCAACAATCAATACACAAGCATATGCAACAATATGATGCATGAACATGGCATGAAGATGTGATATAGTTTGAGCTAATGCAACTAGCATTCATTTGGTTAAAGTCCATATGAACTAAAGATTCAAATGCAACTCCAAAATAAGCTCTTAAATATGCCATAAGTGTGTTTTCACATATACAACATGTATAGGTTGGTTTGTCATGCATGAAAATGGTACAGATGGATAGATTGAATTTTTCTGATAATTTTTCATATATAAATTATTTCAATCTGAGCTACGGTTGAATTTCTTTGAATTTTTGAAGTTTTGAACATTTTCTGGAATTTCTTGATTTATTTTAATATCAGAAAATGAATAATTGCGTCAGCATGACAGTGGCATGACGTCAGCAAGTCAACCGTGGCTGACCAGTCAAACCTGACGTGTGGGGGCCACACGTCAGTGTCATGGTTAATTAACAGAGGTTAATTAATTTTTAAACTAATCCTAACTAGAAATTAGCAGGGCCGGGCCCCACCTGTCAGTGGCTAAGCTAATTTAGCTAGGATTAGTTAATCCTAATCTAGATTAGTAGTAGGGCAGCCCCACCTATCATTGAGCCATGGGAGGTCAAACCCCTTGGTCAACTGGGGCTAACGCGCCGGCGTTTAGCCACTGGCGGCAGCAGACGCGGCGGAGGGCGCGGGATTCGCCCTCCGGCGACCATTCGGGTGGCGGAGACCACGGGCGAGGAGCTGAGACTCGCCCGCATCCAGGGCGGCATGCAGCAGCAGCAGGGATGGCCGGAGCTCACCGGAGCGAAGCTCGCGGCGGCGGCCGGAGCTCGGGCAAGTGCGGGCGCGTGGTTCTAGCGCACGGGAGAGCTAGTTAGGGGCTGCGTTGGACTCGTCGTTGCTCCAGGAGCACGCCGGAGGCACAAGCTTGAGCGGAGATGCACGGTGGCTGCCAGAGCAACAACCATGGCGGACGGCGGCGCTCGGTTACGGCGGCTGGCACGACTAGAGGGCGTAATCGAGCTCGGGGAGAGGGGGTTCCGATGCAGGAGCTCAGAGTGGTTGCTGAGGCGTCGACATGGGCTCGGGGGAGGCTCGGAGCAGAAGGCACGGCGGTGGCGATCTCCGGCGGCCGTGCAGAGAAGATGAGCTCGATGACGAGGCTTCAGGGTGTCCGGGGTCGTGTGGTTCGGCGTAGAGGTGCGCGGCAGCGAGGCAGAGCTTGTGGACTCGAAGGAGGGGCGAGAGGGAGGCTGTGGCCGCGTCGGCGTGAGGCGGCGCTTTGGGTGCGGGGAGATGGAGGAATCCAGGGAAGGAGGGAGAGCGAGGGGGAGGGAGAGAGGTGCAGGGCATCGTGGTGACATTGCGGGCGATCCAGGCAACGAGGGGGAGAAGCAGGAGGTGGTGGAAGACGTGGCCGCGACATGCGTCGTGCCCGGCTTCTCCTCTACCTACTGGCAAGAGGAAGAAGACGGGGCTGCCCCTGGTGGGCTGGGCTGCCAGGTGGGCTGGCCAGCTGGGCCGCCAGGTAAGGCCAGGTAAGCCTTTCCCTTACTTTGTTTTCTTTTCTATTTTTCTGACATTTGTTTTGATTTAATAAAAATACTAAATCATTTTATTTAATTCTGACAATTTTTGCAGGGGCCTAAGGGATTATTCCAAAGCCCCTCACCAAAATTCAGAATTATTGGACAATATTATATATATATAATGTTTATCGAATGCAAATAATTACTGGATTAATTCCAAATGGCCAAAATAAATATTTATGAGCCCCTAAAAATATTTGTTTGAATTTTACCTCTGCCCAATATTTTCAGAGAGAGACATGAACATTTTCTTGGACCATTTTGGAGAAATTTTTATCTGGGTCATTTCCAGAAATGATTCTAAGGGTTTTACAAATCCCCATTTCAAATTTAAATGGAATTTAAACATGATGCACAAATGGCTAGCTGGTCTAGGACATACCAGAACTAGGGATGTGACAATAGTTTTATGGAAATGCATGAGTTAACTTCTTCGAGGCACTATCTGAACATGGTGAAGACTAGCAAATGTAAGGATAGGCAGAGAACACTTAGTATTGAGCTTTTTTCCAAGTATGTGTTGAACTGATATATGTTTTGTCAATGAACTGTTGTAGTATAGGTACTAGAGCTACCAGCATCTTCCTATATATCATGATAAAAAGCCAACAAACATGCATACTAGAGAAAATTGAACTAACAATAGAAGAAATTTATACTTTTTTGGGACTGATATCATGTAATACCTCATCCAGAAAGCATGCCAAGCGAAACGTTTATTTTTTTAGTTGAAGAACTAGAAGTCTTGCAGCACAAGAGGCACGACATGGTGCTATTAACTAACTTACAGAGATCCTTTCTGCTTTGTAGTAGTACCTGAGGTTACAAGGGTCAGAAATTTACCATTTGACGGCCCTCACGCCACCAGCAGCGCTGGAGGTGACCTCCTGTCTCCTGCTGTCAGCGGGGATCAAGAGCTGGATCAACGGGGAAGAAGGTGGCAGGAGCACCTTGTCCATCCGGTCTCTCATGCGAGGGCAGTGCTCGACGTCGAGGTGCAGGGCACCGAAGGAGACGGTCACGCGATGAGGAGGAGCAGGATGGGGCAGAAGTGGTTGTTGCCGACGCTCCGCCCTCCGCCGGCGACCCCCCCTGCAGTGTGTCGTGGGAGGTGGGAGGAGGAGCCATGGCGCGTCGCCATAGGTGGAGGCTCTATGTTTATGTTGATAGTACCATAATATCATTGCACAGTAGTGGTTGTCAACTGAATCTTGCAAGTCCAAACAAAACCATAGTTGAACTTAGACCTGACAAAAAAGAATAAACTCGCACTGACAAATGGATGAATTTCATGTAGAACACCTTTCTCCTTTAGACGGTTGATTAATGCCACACATGGACAAGACAGTGTGCCAAGAAATCAAATTGCACAAGTCAGAAGACACAAATTAACACCACGATAGCCGCCCTAGACCACGGAATGGATGGAAGCACAAGACGATAAAATAAAATAAGAATTGGCTTGAACTTAAACCAAAATGATAATTGAACTGAACTAAAATTACATACTGGACTGAATTAAAATAAGAAACATATAGAAAAATTAAATTGTATAAACACAAGCATTTTCAGCAATCAAATTTTCCTCTTGAATATGTAGAGGGACACACCTTGTTTTGTCTATCAGATTCCTACATCTAGGCAAAGAAGTGGGTATAGGACAAGGTACATCAGCCCAAATTTTTGTACTTCTCGTTGCATTGCTTTAGTTTGGTTCCAAGAACACTATGCTGTAGTTCCAGTTGCAGACCTGGTCATCACGGCGTGCAGGGACCATGGAGGAAGAGGATCTGGAGCAGAAGCTCTCACACGATGAAGTTGTGGACGGCGCCGAGCATGTCGGTGGACGCTTGTTCGGAGAAGTTGTAAAATATCTGCAGAACTGAAGGATATGCTTTTTGTATTATCTCTAATAACAATGAACAAAGTATTTAGAACTGACGCATATATGATACTTGATCAATACTAAAATGGACAATATTTGTTAAGTTTCTATGTATGAACCTACCAACTTTCTAAACATGAACTTCTCCCTAGGGTTATTCTTCGGAATTGAAAAATGTGCAGGCAGAGCACATGTATTAGTAATAGTTATATCGAGAGGGTTTACTTCAACCCCTACATTTTTCATTCATTAATAACTATCAGTAACTTGTTATTCATCAGTACTAGTATGACTGGACAAGAAGTGCAAATTTGTAGCAGCACACAGATTGAACTTGCATAATTTTTGTTTGAACTTTTTTAGGTGATATATCTAAACTTACATAATTTTGAAACATGTACTGATGATATTTTTGCGCGCACACCCAACTATCCTATGTTTTTTCATGAATTTACAAAATAATACAAACCAAACTAATAATGAGTTTAGTACAGAAAACAAGTCTCTTCTCTAGGCATTAAGACAAATACCTGTCGAACAACAAGCACAAGACAACAGTGCCGCTTGAGGAGCAGGGGAAGAGGGACAGTACAAACAAGTGCAGCTCAATGATACCATATGCTGCAGAACAAATTTGCCACTTGGGACTGAAGAAAGAAATCACACAAGATGAGCTGAAAATCATAATAGAATGACCATAGCTACAATATGAACTGAATATATACCAGAGGAGCATGAACATCCAGGGGGAGGTGTGGAAAGGTTGAGATGGGCACCTCCCGAGCTGCGGCATCGAACGGCTTGGCACTGTGTTGTTGAACGATCCGGGGTGGCAGCGGTGAACGGAGGGCAAGTCGGGTTGGTGGTTGTCGCGCTGGAGATGGACATCAGGGACGCTGCAGTAGAAGAAGTGGGTCACACCGGCGACCTGCGGCTATGCGTGTAGGTGGTTTGCTGGTAGACTGGAGCCGGGGGAGATGGGAAACAGGGTGGCGGCTGGAGCCAGCGACTGCAAAGAGTGGTTGGGGATTGATGATGAGATCAAGAGGAGATGGGGGCGACGGAGGCTTGTGAAGCAGCGGCGGCGCCAATGCGGCCGGCAACCAGGAGGTTGTGTGCGGGGCAGAAGCACGGTGGAAGCAGCGGGGAGGTTGGCCAGGCGGCGTGGTGGAAGCACGGGGGTGGCGCTCCGGTGGGAGCAGCGGGGAGGCGGGCTGGTGGCTCGGTGGAAGCAGAGGGGCGACGCCAGCGACAGGTAGAAGCAGGGGTGAAGTCGGCAGCGCGTGGAAGCAGGGAGGCTGGGCCCGGCGGCCTGCGGCGGGTGGGAGCAGGGGCTGGAGCCAGCGGTGGGTGGAAGCAGCGGGGAGGCGGTGGGGAGTGGGTGGGCTTTTTCTCTGTTTCGTGCCACATCATAGAAGCACCAGAATGTGCAAAATGGATCGGGCCTCTATAAGGGCCTGATGGTAACAGAATAATATTCTGTTACTAGTAACAGAATAGCCCTGTCCTATATATATATGAGTTAGGCTTCAAGTGCCTACTTGTTAGTTAAACCTATGTATAAATCGTGACACTAAATACGACTAGTAAGTAGTATAGTAGCAGTACTAGTATAATTCGGTCAAATTATTCATCATGTCCACACATTGAATTGACGTGACAACACGCTGCGTGTGAGGTGACACAAGAACCCCGGCGGCGTGTTCGGATATTCTGGACTTCAGATTTGGAGTACCACTTATCTGTCGAAATCTTTCATCATTCACTTAAAACAGTCGATTGATCATACATTGAGTACCATATAACTGGAGTTACCGATGCAAGTCGAAGAAGGATTGGCCCGTGCTGCCGGCTGGCATCAAGTTCGATCCCATGGATTAGGAGTTGATCGAGCACCTTGAGGCCAAAGTTAGTGCTGACAGCGTGAGATTTCAGTCTCTCATCGATTTGTTCGTACCAACCATCGACAGCGAGGACGACATATGTTACACCCAACCTAAGAAACTTCCAGGTAAGACACCGATCGGCCGTCTACTTGCACAAACATATTCCTTTGTTTATAGCTCTATTTTTCTTTTTAGACGCAGACCTGGTGAAGCAATTACAATTTGACAGTTAATAAAAAGTGAAACAAGTGACTGCAACATGCCAAAGATGTTATGAAGATGCCAACTAGGTACACTAAAACCTGTATTCCACAATACTGCAGGTATCACACTGAGTGGCCTAAAGAAGCATTTCTTCCAGCGCAATTCCAGAGCGTTCAAAAGGGGCGCGTGGATGTGTCGCAAGATAGAGTCGGAGTGCGGCATGCACGCCATGTGGCACAAGACCGGCAATACCTTGCAGGTGATGGTCAACGGCCGGCAGACAGGCAGCAAAAAAGGTTCTGGTGCTGCACACCAACAAGAACTTCGACCAGCAGAGGACCAACTGGGTGATGCACCAGTACCACCGCGGGGACCTGGAGCAAGAGAAGGAGCGGGAACTGGTCCTCTGCAAGATTTTCTACCAGACGAACACTAGGGCCATGAGTAAAAAGATTATAAGTTAGTTTGGTATTGGTAGTTGTACTACCTTGTCGTCCGCAAGTTGGTATTGTTGTTAATGATCTTTTGGTATGAACTTGCATTTGCTTCCAACCATCATGCCGAGGGTCGACGTGGATATAAACTGAATCATTTGTTTTGAAATGAATTTTCAGGCACCTGATTTTTATTTGATGGGTAGCATAAGCACCCGCCGTTTGAATTCCCAGTTCTCCGTTTTTTTCGAAACAAGTGCATGCACTTATTATCACGATAAAAAAACAATATCCGTGTTGCATCCCAGTTATCAGTCTGTACTTGCAGAATTCTCTCATTTATTGAGCACGTATATTGTTTTTTTAGGTCAAGCAAGTTTCAACTGGGATGTAGATTGCCCATGGTTGTTTTGTTTTTAACAGGCCCAGCCCATGACAACAACGGGGCACAAAGATCCAGCAGGTATCTACTAGCCTCTGGCCCACCAGCGTTAGTTATATTTTGTCTTACAACATCCGTAGGCAGTTTTTTTACTGAATCAAACACACAACCCAGTTCTATTTTCCTCTTGAAATGCATGTCCTACATCCGTTTTCTAATCTCTACCTATAGTTTCACTAGTTCATATACATGTATCATTATATTGAAAACACATAAAATTCCCTTTTCATATTTACATCCTTATTTTTGTTGTTTTTTCCCACCCAGCGCTGATTTTTTTTACCACTGGTTTTCCCTTAAACCAACTAAATTGTCCCATGTCTTATTTGCTTACAAAAACAAAATGATTTTTTTGGCAAATCAATAAGTTCTTAAAAAATGTTTATCATTTCGGGATTACAATAGTTTGGACTCCACCGAAATATGCAAAATAAGGTTGTACTTTTTGACCGTGGTCCTGGGCAGAAAATGGGCTGTAATAAATTACTGAAGAATTAGCAAATGGGCTGCAAATTATAAAAAATAGCAAATGGGCTTTATGTTGTCTGCCACAGATTTGGAGGCTGACTTGTGGGCCTACAAATTCATGCGTACACAAGGTTTCTCAAAAAAGAAACTTAGTCAACAATCGACTCTACCAGCGTCAGACCGTTAGATGTCAATCTAACGGCAATCATGCTTCTTCAGTCTCTGATCTTCCTACCCCAGCCGCCCAAACCAGCGCCGTTGGAACCGCCTGCTCCTGCCTCCCATGGCCGGCAGTGCTGCCGGGAAGGCCTCACGGCCCCATCATACTCGCATACCTGGCCTATCTATCCCTCTACTCACACACACCTCCGGTTATTTTCCGGCGACGGCAGCCGAACCAGTCAACCCTCGTACTCTCCACTGCATCGGCAGCCACTGCCATGTCTTCCCCGGCTCTGTGTCGTTCCCTTCGTAGGCCTTGCCGTCGTCCACCGCCCTGGTGCTCTCGGCGCGGCGTGGTCAACGATGTCCATCCAACGGCCGTAGTGCTTCTTCAACCTCTGGTCTTCTTGCCCCAGCCGCCCAAAGCAGCGCCGGTCGTGCCGCATGCTCCTGACTCCCGTGGCCGGATGTGCTACCGCGGAGGCCTCACCGTCCCCATACCACTCCCACCGCTGGCCAGGCCATCCCTCCACTCACCCACTCCCCCTGTTATTCTGCGGCGATGGCAGCTTCACACTGCAGCCGAACCAGTGAACCCTCGTACTCCTCTCCACGTGGGCATCCACTGCCGCGTCTTCCCCGGCTCCGCATCGTCCCCTTCCTAGGCCTCGCCGTCGTCCACCGCCGTGGTGCTCTAGGCGCGGCGTGGTCAATGTGGTCAACGACCGACTTCCATCGGAAGAGTACTGTACATGGAGAGGCTGACAGTTGGGTCCACGGCAGCCGCAAGGAAGTGCCTCCTTATTACGCGCAAAATAATTATTCCTCCACCTGACAGCAGGGACCCACCGGACGGGCCACCAATATTTCACGGAAAAAACGTTTCCCCCCTGACTGCTGGGACCCACTGGACGGGCCACCGTATGTCACAAAAAAAAGGTTTGCCCCTGACAGCTGGGACCCACCGGACGGACCACAGTATTTCGCGAAAAAAATGCCCCCCCGCTGTCAGCTCGGACCCACCGGAAGTGCCTCCTTATTACGCACAGAAAAATGAATACTCCCCCTGCTAGCTGGGATGTGGGCCTACTAAGTTGACGAGGATGGAGGACTTTGTCAACTTAGTCAATATGAACGATTCTAGCTCCAGTGACCGTACGATGTCCATCCAACAGCCATAGTGCTTCTTCAACCTCTGGTCTTCTTGCTCCAGCCGCCCAAAGCTGCGCCGGTCATGCCGCGTGCTCCTGCCTCTCGTGGCCGGCTGTGATGCCGCGGAGGCCTCACCGCCCCCTACTACTCCCACCGCCGGCCCATGCTATCCCTCAACTCACCCACACCCCTTGTTATTCTGCAGCGACGGCAGCATCCTGCCGCAGCCGAACCAGTGAACCCTCATACTCCTCTCCGCGTGGGCATCCACTGCCGCGTCTTCCCCGGCTCCGCGTCGTCCCCTTCCTAGGCCTCGCCGTCATCCACCGCCTTGGTGCTCTCGGCGCGGCGTGGTCAATGTTGTCAACGACCGACTTCCATCGGAAGAGTACTGTACGTGGAGAGGCTGACAGCTGGGTCCATGGCCACAGCCCAATTTTTTTGTGATTTGCTAAGTAAGTCGCTTTGTCAGGCCCGTTGGGCTGCAAATCTTTCAAGACGAGGAGAGCTTCATTCGGCTGGCCGAGAAAATGGCCCATCAGTAATGAGAAATGGGCTGTACATTTTTAAAACACATCAAACCGGCAATTAGTTTAAAATATCTTTTTTTCATTTCGAGATTTTAAATTACATTAATTTTTATGCGTGGAGAATTTGTTGGATTTTATATTGTTATACATTTATTTTTAAAATCAGTTTGAATGTGAGTCGAAATTTCGGGATTAGAAACAGTTCGGACCGCACCGAAATATGCAAAATTTCGTTAATTTTTTAACCGTGGCCATAATATGGGCTGTAATGCTAACAAAAAGAATATGGGCTCCAAAACAAACCTTAAGAATTAGCAAATGGGCTGTAAATTATTAGAAATAATGGCAGATGGGTTGTATGCTGTTTTCCACAAATTTGAGGCTTTCCTAAAAAAAGGTTAACACACAAGCACTGACTGTTGGATGTCCATCCAACGGCCGCCGTGCTTCTTCAATCTCTGCTCTTCCTGCTCCAGCCGCTCAAACAAGCGCCGGCGGGACTGCCTGCTCCCTCCTCCTCATAGCCGGTTGTGCTGTCGTGCAGGCCTCATTGCCCGACCGTACTCCCATCGCTGGCATAGCCATCCCTCTACTCACCCACACCTGCTGTTATTCTCCGGTGACGGCAGACGAACCAGTAAACCCTCATACAGTCGTACTCCTCTCTGCGTGGGAAACAACTGCCGAGTCTTCCCTGCCTCCATGTCGTCCCCTTCCTAGGCCTCGCTATCGTCCACCGCCCTGGTGCTCTCGGCGCGGCGTGGTCAACGTGGTCAACAACCGACATGCATCTGAAGTGGACTATACGTGGAGAGGCCGACAGCTGGGTCCACGGCTGCACGCAAGGAAATGCCTCCTTATTACACGTAAAATAATGATTCCTCCCCTGACATTAGGGACCCACCGAAAGGGCCTCTGTATTTCCCGAAAAAACGTTACTGCCACTGACAGCTCGGACCCACCAGCTATATCTTCGCACGCAAGGAAGTGCCTCCTTATTACGCTCAAAAAAATGAATACCCCCCTGCTAGCTGGGACCCACCTTGGTGGGAGGCTGACTTGTGGGCCTACTAAGTTGACGGGGACGGAGGGCTTTGTCAACTTAGTCAATATGCACGATTCTAGCTCCAGTGACTGTACGATGTCCATCCAACGGCCGTAGTGCTTCTTCAACCTCTAGTCTTCTTGCTCCAGCCGCCCAAACCAGCGCCGGTCGTGCCTCGTGCTCCTGCCTCCCGTGGCCGGTTGCGATGCGGCGGAGGCCTCACCGCCCCCTACTACTCCCACCGCTGGCTAGGCCATCCCGCTACTCACCCACACCCCATGTTATTTTGCGGCGCCGGTAGCCTCACACCGCAGCAAACCAGTGAACCCTCGTACTCCTCTACGCGTGGGAATCCACTGCCGCGTCTTCCCCGGCTCCGCGTCGTCCCCTTCCTAGGCCTCGCCTCGTCCACCGCCCTGGTGCTCTTGGTGCGACGTGGTCAACGTGGTCAAGGAATGACTTCCGTCGGGCGTGGACTGTACGTGGAGAGGCTGACAGCTGGGTCCACGGCCGCAGCAAGGAAGTGCCTCCTTATTACGTGCAAAATAATTATTCCTCCACCTGACAGCGGGACCCACCGGATGGGCCACCGTATTTCACGAAAAAACGTTACCCCTGACTGCTGGGACCAACCAGCTACATCTTCGCACTAAGGAAGTGCCTGACAGTCAGGACCCACCTGGTCGAAGCGTATGTAGCATTGTCATTCTGGTCGCGAACGTGTACGTACATACTGGTCGATGTAGAGGCACGCACATGTTGTAGTAGAGGCGCGCACGTGTCGTAGTAGAGGTGCGCATGTAGCATTTACACGTACGTACAGCGGCCAGGGTGCAAGAAAGAAAATACGACCACGTATGTGTACATACGGGCGGGGTCTCGAACGTCTACTCGTGCATACGTACGGCCAGGGCTCGTGTACATAGCTGGGTCAGAACGGAGAAACATCGTCGTCGTCGTGTTCATGGGGAGGCAACGGAATGCGTCGTGATCATGGGGAGATAACGGAATGCGTCGTGTTCATCGGGAGGGCTTGGACGGAACAGGCAATGGAAACGAGGCCTGGCGTACCGCAGAACGGAGGAAACGGCCTTGTGTTTGACCGGCCACGTTCGAAACGGGATCCTGTTCATCGGGAGGGGTCTGGCTTACCGCAAAACGGAGGAAACGGACCTCCTACGGTTGAAACGGGGGTCCTGTTGATCGGGAGGGGTGTGGCGTACCGCAAAATGGAGGAAACAGACTTGGGTTGGAGCGCTACGGTCGAAACGGGGGTCCTGTTCGTCGGGAGGGCTGTGGCGTACCGCAAAATGGGACTCCACGGGATACTGTTCATCTCCACCGTCGACCCCCTCCAGCCTCCACGAGCTACTGTTCATCCACCGTCGACCTCCTCCAGCCTCCACCTGTGACTGTTCATCCACGGGCTCCTGTTCATCCAGCCTCCACCACGCGCTACTCCACCGGCTACTGTTCAACCACCCCTCCACCGTCTACTGTTCATCCAGCCCTCCACACCATGGGGTCCTGTTTAACCACCCCTCCACGGGCACCCCTCCACCGTCTACTGTTCATCCAGCCCTCCACACCACGGGGTCCTGTTCAACCACCCCTCCACCGTCTATTGTTCATCCAGCCCTCCACACCACGGGGTCCTGTTCATCCACCCCTCCACGGGCACCCCTCCACCGTCTACTGTTCATCCAGCCCTCCACCACACCACGAGGTCCTGTTCATCCAGAGGCAACGCCACCGCTCACTGTTCATCCACCCCCCCCCGCCGCAACGCTCACTGTTCATCCCATCGATCGGCTTCAGTTAGCAGCAGTAGCGAAGGAATCGCTCGATCGGGTTCAATTAACAGCCATCGATCGATCGGGTTCAGTAACGCGTAGCCTGCAGTGCAATCGCTCGGGTTCAGTTAGAGCCCAACGCCTCGCACACACGCGCGTACATGTACAAGAGAAACGCGCATCGCTTGGCCCCCGACCTCCCACCGTAACCGGGAACTCCCTGAAATTTTCCTCCCCCTCGCTTCTACCACGGTTTTTTATGTCATGGACGGCCCAAAGAATGTCATGCAGCTGCGTCTCCGGCCCGCCCAGGACGAAAAGCCCATTTTCTGTCATGATTTTTTGTCATAGAAGTAGGAGCCCACCATATCTATGATGATACTGGGTTTTGTCACAATTATCGTCATAGAAGTGTCATCTGTATGACAGAAAAAAAAAATTGTTCGGCCCAAAATGTCATAGATGTGTCTTTTTTTGTAGTGTCCTGGCCCGCCGGCGGAGGGTCTGGATATCGAGAAGGGGATGAAGCGAAACCAAGACCAAGATTCGGAAAGAAGAAGAAAGGGCAGGGATGAGAGGCAAATGATGTACCCGTGCCGGGCTGGGAAGAAGTAGCCCTTTCCTCGCCAACATTTGGCGCCGAGGTGGAGCCGCCGGCGCCGAAGTTCTCCTCCTCCTACGTGTGCATGGGCTTGGTGTTTGACGCCCTTGCCAGAGACGCCCCTCAGGGTGGCGTGGTCGATGGGGGCGGCGCATCAGGGGTGGCCCTCAGTGGCTCCTCCTGCTGCCGCCCTCCTCCTGCGATCTCGGCAAGGTCAGCGCCAGTGACTCACACCCCCCAACACACACGTCGATGAGGGGCGAGTGGCGAACTTACGCTTGGGGCTAGTCCGGTGGCTGCTGTCCGGGCTGCTCGCCACCACTAGTGGCGCCCTTGAGGTGCCCACCGAGGGTTGGCCGCCCACCGAGGACCTGGCCCTCTTCACCCTCTGGGCCAGTGTCTCCGCATCCATCCCAAGATGAAGACAAGTAAGGGAAATAAGCACGGCCCAAAGGAACGGAGATGATAAAAGTTGAGGCACTTACTCATCCTCTGCTTCTTCTTCCGCTGCCTTCCTCTTCCTCCTCGGGCTGAGAGACCCGAGGTCGAAGAAGACCTCCGTGTCATCACCTGCAGGAGGAGGGGAAGCAGGTGGAGTGGGGAACGCTTGGACAAAGAAGAGGTAGATGATTTCTTCTTCGCCACCGCGGCCTTCACCAATTTCTTCGCCGCCGCGGCCCACGTTTGGCGCGCGGACGTCTCCTGGGCTTGCCGGGGTTGCACGGCCCTGCCGGGCCGAACCGGCTCGCCAGAGCTGGCCTGCCGCAGGACTCGCCCTTTCCCCGCGGCTGGGGGCTCGGCAGCTTCAGACTCCTCCTCGGACGACTCGTCGTCGTCGTCTTCAATATGAGGGGCCCCGGTGCCGGCGCTGCTGGCCTCCCCAGCGGACTCCGCCCACCGGGCGAGCTACCTCTCCTCTGCGGCCGCCGCGGCTTTGTCCTCCATGCCGCCGGCGCTGCCGGCCTCCTTGGCGAGCTCCGCCTCCACCGCCCTAGCGGCGATGTAGTCCAGCTCTGCCTGGGTGGTGTCCTGGATGAGTCGCGGCTCATCGCAGACGTACTTCTCCTCCAAGGTGTCGAAGAACTCCTGTACTCGATCCTCCGATGGCTCGGCCCAATTTGGGATGAGGCCATGCGCGCTGAACTCCGTCATCATGGAGATGATGTCGTTTCGGCGCGAGTTATTACTCAACGGGACCACCCCCGCCGGCAACCCAAACAAGGGCCCCTTGGCGACCTTGCCGGCCTTGGCGGCCTTGCCGGACCTCTCGGCTCTGCCGTCGCGGCTCACGTCGAGCTGAAACAGCCGCTGGCAGAAGTGAGCATGCGCCAACACCGTGAAGTTGTGGTCGAGGCCGGGGCAAAGCCTCATGATATCGGCCGCATTCGTGAAGAGCCAGGCCGGCCTCCCCTTGCTGTGTAGCGGAGTGATTCGGCGGCGGATGAAATCCGCCCTGATCATCTCAAGGGTGAGCCCGGCCTTGGTGAGGCGAAGAATCCTGGTGGTGGCGACCGTGAGCTTCGTGTTGTCGGCATCGACACTGCTCCAGTCGTTTCCTCGAACCGACGGCGCCTGGCGAACCCGGCATAATTCTTGTGGATCCTCCTCTTCAATCCAGCACCACCGGCCCCGCCAGTCCTCCCACCTCTCCTTCTAAGCGCCCTCCAGGTACATCCCCTTGGACCTCAGGATCCAGGCGACACAACCGGAGATGGCGCCTCCCTGCTGGATCCGAGGGAAGAAGTAGTGGCGCAAGACCGCCGTGTTGGGATGCACTCCGGTGAAGCCCTCACAGAGATGGGCGAAAATAGCCATGCACGCCACAGCATTTGAGGTGAAATCCAGGAGGTGGAAGCCGAAGGTATGCATGATGTCATTGAAGAAATCGGATAAGGGGGGGCAGAGGCCGCAGGAGAAGTAATCGACGAAGAACGGGTGCCGATTCAGGGCGGCTTTGCCGTAGTTGGCGGGGATGACGCGTGTGGCAGGATGCCTTGTTGTTTCTCCCCCCGTCTTGACCCCCCCACAGCGGCCTAAAGTTGTCCCAGAGGTGGGCCGCGTCGACCATCGAGGGAAAGTAGGCGAGCTCCGTCTGCCGCGTCGCCAACTCATTCTCCGGGGGCTCCGCCCCTCCGGCGTCCTTGGCCGCTCCCTTAACCTTGCTAGTCTTGGGTGCCATGGCGGCTGCGGAAGGTGGAAGGGAAAGGGCAGCGAGAACACGGCGACAGCGAGCGAGAGTAGGGTCATGAGGAGGAAGAAGGAAGGGACGGCGGTTCCGAGATTGGAGAAGGCACAGGGGTAAATGAGCAGCGCGCCCTCAGTCGCTCCTTTTTACGGGGAAGGCGCGGGCCGCCTCTTTACCATGATGTGATGCATGCATGCGGAAACCGCCCCACGCATGACCCCCATGTCACGCACGACCCTCCACGTCGTGCATTCAAAGCTGGTCCTGGGGAAGCGCAGCGGACGAGAAGTTACTGCAGTAAAATCCGCCCCACCTGCCCACGCACCGTTATGGGCCTAGCCCAACAACGCGACGCGCCTATGTGTCATCCATGCCCGGGGGATCCTGTCGGTGTACAAAAGTAGGGGCTCTTCTTTTGACCACTTTACTTGTGCACGGGCAGTCAGAGCTGCGCGCCATGGCCACCCTTAGAAGGGCAGAGGAGGGAAGCTGGAGAGAAGCCAAAACACGAGGCAACCAAGGCAACGCCAAGACCAGAAGCGCAGGAGAGCAAGAGGGCGAGGCGGACTCCCTCGGAAAGATCCTTGTCGAGGCAGCTTCCGCAGCCCCAACAAGAGCCTTGCCGGGGCAACTAGCCCGATGCCAGCGGAGCAAGCCACCCTTGAGCCCACAGGCTCCGACCCAACCAACTACATTGGAAGCAGGGCTCAGGAGGCGCCTCTGTGGTGGCATGCAAATCTTTTTCAAGATCATAAACATGTGAGATCAGATGAGGGCCAGAAGACGGCGACCCTCGGCGGGATCCTAGCCAAGGAAATCCACAAGACCCACGGCAAGACCCTTACGGGGGACAACTCAACACCACAGCAACACCCTTGCCGGGCCCCTGACAAGACCCTTGCCGAGGGCATCAAGAGGGCCACTGCCAGGCCCGTGCCAGCCAAGACTCCACCACCGTCGCCAAGTAGCTGCTAGCTCAACTAGCTGGGCAGGCACATGCGTGGCGACGGGCGGCCTCTACACCGATTCAGCAAGCACCTGCGTGGCGGCATGCGACCCTTCATGAAGGCTCCACCACCGCGCCAGCCCAACAGCCAGCCAACGTGGTGCCATGATGCCTCATCAGCTCAAACGCATGTCGAGGCCAGACGAGGCGGCGACAGCTGGGACGTGCTTCCCTGGCGTCCCCGATAAAGCAAGGAGGGCACGTCGGCAGCGCATTAAATGCGTTTGTCCGACGGGCTAGAGGATAGGCTTGTCGACTGTAGACCTTTCCACCGCCTGTGTGCCACTGTGGCAACCCCTTTTTCCTATAAAGGGAGGTCCGAGGCGACCAGGAGGGGGATTCGGCTCTTTTGGGCAAAGTTGCACCCCGTAGCTAGCTCAAGAACACAAGAACACTCAAATACATCCACCAAAGCAGGACTAGGGTATTACGCATCTTTGCGGCTCGAAGCTGGGTAAACGATCTGTGTGCTTCCTATCAGACCCGCTCTTCGCACAACCTCGCGCCCACCAACCGTAGTAGGGATCCCAGTGACCCCATAGGTGTCATTTCCACCGACAATATATTTTAATTTGTGGTGGGGTAAATGTTAGAGGTTGCAACAAATATATTGTACACTACGGGTCTTTTAGCCAAGTTTAGAGGCAAGCATGTGGGGCCAGTGCTATGATGTGTCGCATCAACTCATACAATGAGGAGAAGCTTGATTTTACTAATACACGCCTTCTCCCTCGCCCATGCGCGCGGTGGCTCATAGACGAGGACATGCTTTTGCTTACTACAACAAGCTGTCCCTCCCGCACGCGGTGGATGGACATGCAGCTATTGATTTGATACTGTAGAAGTAGTAACATCATTGTTCGTCTTCTCGAAGAGGCGAAGAGCCAAGCACAACCCGAAAGTGGCAGTTGCGAACGCTCGCATGGTAGTCTTTGTGTAGGGGTAGGGCATGGTGCGGAACCTCGGAGCATGCATATAGCCAGGCTCTTGCATGAGACAAAATTGCTATGTAACTAGGCTATCATCCCACTATTGTAGTACTTGCTAGTATAGCACTGTAAACCATAAAGGAGTATTTTCCTTTCTAGAGATTTCAACAAGTGACTACACCCTAAATGAGTACATATGGAGCAAAACGAGTGAATCTACACCGTAAATAAATACGTAGTTCTCTCGTTTTCTTCTCCACCTTGGTCACGGTGCACAATATTGAGTATATGACTAGCTGCTCTATCTACATGCGGGACATCAAAGCATCCAGGCCCGCGTGCCATCCACCAAATCACAGCGAGGTGCTACAGTCGAGACTCAGCGGTCACCCTGGTGTGGCCGTCATGACCCGTCATATCACAAAACCCACATCTTTACTAACAGTAGTAAAGTGGCCTCGAAGTTGGATTGGACGAAGCAACCATCATTTCACTTGAACGCTCGTTGAAGCCCTTTGTCCCCTTTCTTGAAGAAAACCTCACTCCAGGCTACTCACTTTTGCCATTTTTCTTCTGTACCGACGAAGGAAAGGTGGTGAATCAGTGATGCTACTATATTTTCATTCCAAGAATCTTCTTTTTGCGAAGCATCAACCGATTCTCACAGTCTATTGTTTTCATGTTTTCATTGCGATTGTGGTTTCCTTCCGATAGCTTTTTGTTTGTCAGCTCATTGATGGATCCTCGAGCACTAGGCAGAGTGTTGCCGGCGGACAACCCACTCGAGACAGAGATCTCCAGGAAACAAGCACCGACCAACGAGTTGACCATGTTAGCGGGCCAACCCATGGAGACGAAGAACTCCAAGAAACAAGCGCCGGCCAAAGATTTGACGACGTTGGCGGACGAACTCCTCAAAGAAAGCTGGAAGAACAGCAAGGGCCCCACCATGCCTGACCCAGAAACTCTAATGGCCACCTATGAGAGGCTCAAGGCCGAGTTTGAGGAGATAGTCGCTGTTGAGAAGCAGTATTTCCCTGGCAAGGCGATGGCCCCCATCGAGGACGAGGAGATGGCCCCTGGAGGGATGGGATCCCCCGGTGAGGTCACAAGGTAAAAAAATAATGTCTTACCATAGTTGTGGTTTTCGATTATTTGCGATGTGCTTTCTAATATGTTAGGGTTGTGCAGGTGCCGGTGGACGTAGTTGATGATTCCGATGTCGCGGTCCGTCCTGTGGACAATGCCCCAGAGATCATTTTCAATGTCGTGGTCCGTCCTGTGCACATCGCCCTGGAGATCAATTCCGATGTCGTTGTCCCTCCTATGGACATAGCCCTAGAGATTGATTCCCATGTCGCGATCCATCCTATGGACATCACCCCAGAGATCAATTCCCATGCCATTGTCTGTGCTGTGGTCATTGCCCGAGAGATTGATGACAAGAAATAGTTGGTCGCGCTAATCCTTCAGGGTAGTTTGCATTGTGTTTAATCACTAGAACGATGCGTGTTATCAAACCATCTTAGGGCTAGTGCACTGTCTTATGTGGGCGGCAGTTGCTACTTTTGTTTGATAGTGAATCATGCAAACCCTCTCTGAGTTATGGAAACAGTTGTATCCTCACTAGCTTTCGATGTAATATATGGCATTCTTAGATGTAAGTTTGAACAGTTTATCATATCAGCAGGGCTTGTTTGATGATTCTTGGTGTTAGTAGGCTAGCTACTATGCGAGATATAGTACTTGCAAAACACTCATCGAAGAGAAACATTGGGGCTGATGAGCTCGTGGTACGCTTATAGGTCTGATCCGTCGTCGATCAGCCAAGAGCCCAAGCTCCTAAAATTGTAGGCTTAGCGATCGATTAGACAATAGTCCTCAATTATACATTAATTCACATCAAACTCGAAGAGTTGGTTCACAGATACATTCAGGCCTCTTTTGGTTCATAGGGTAGGAAAATCGTAGCAATAGGAAAGTCATAGGAAATGAGATGACATGTATCTTAAATCCTATGAGTAGGAATAGGAAAGGAGATGCCCTTTGATTCACATCATATGATTTTTCCATTGAGTCTAGGATAATGTTTATTTTCCTATGAAATGTGGAGGATAGGAAGAATTCCTCCATAGGAATATGATTCCATTCCTATAAACCAAAGGGCTCTACAGAAATTTTTCCTATAGAAATCCTATCTTATGAAATTCCTACAAGATTCCTATAAACCAATGGAGGCCTCACATTAATAGGCAGCAAAATTGGCACGTACTTGTAACATGCGTGAATGTGTAATTTTTTTGTTGGAAGCATGAATGTGTAGTGACGTCGTACTTTCGAAGTGGCTACGGAGAGTGTGTACGTGTGCTAGAGGGGTTGTCGGGTGGATAGAGATCTAGACAGAGAGAAAGACCCTCTTTGTACTCCTAATCGTTAGATTGACAAAGGATATTTTTTGAGCACACAAAATCATAGCAGTACAGAGACGTACTCCCTCCGTTCCAAAATAGATGACTCAACTTTGTACTACTAACTTTGAAACGGAGGGAGTATAAATCCTAGGCGGGCTAGTTTTGCCTAGTGGGTTTCAATGATATGACGTGGTACAGTGACGTCTAGTCTTTGCGTGCGGTAGCAGTATTGCGGGTACAGTAAGCTTTCTTGAAGAAGCGGAATTCAACGAAGTCATGATGGTTCCTTCGTCCGACCAACTTAAAGTGGGAATGGTTGGGCCTGCGCTACGACCGGGGTGGACCAGGATAATTTTGTGCATGGCAGGTGGACCAGGATGGTCAACATCCCACATGTCGGTGAATGAAAGTATTCTTTCCAATACAGAGGACGAGCAACGAGTATTCATTGTTTATTTTTTATGAAAGCTAGTGTATCCACTGCTACGACGGAGGAGTGTGAAACAGGGCAGCCCAGTGAACTTGGCATCTGCACAACTCCCTCCTTCCTCATGTAATATTACCATAGTGTTGACTATAAGGTTGGCTATAAGGTTACAATTTTTTATCACTTTCTCTCTATCTATTTCCTCTGAGATGTTTTTTACCTTCCTTTTTTAGACACAATTGTTTTTTATACCTCTTTTTTATAATTTGTTTTTTATACATAGGAGCATGTGTAGAGATGGGCTCTTGCAGAACCCACTCCTTGACTGTGTCAATGCCTCTCTCTCATCCACATAAGCGGGCTTATAGCACTAGTACTACTTGCTATGAATGCGGGAAGCTGGCGTCTGAGGGGGGAGCGTGCGCGGGAGGGGGAGGGGTTTTCTGGTGGGCCAGGGCGGTCAAAAGCGGGCTTGGAAGCGGTTCGGACACCCGCATGGCCCACCTCACATTATCACCATATATTTCTTGGAGTCCATGCCCAGTGGGGGGGGGGGGCGATCTCTTCTCCCTCCCCCGGATCTCTCTTCTCAGGCGATGCCCGCCGAGCGATTAGAATTCAGCTATCGACAGTTTATTCAATTGCAGTCCCACGTGTCTGTGAAAATGCAAGACAACGTGTGTCCCCTCTGGTGAGCAGCGTGCGATCCGGACTGTCAGGGGTGCAACACGAACGCGATGCATATGATCGAGGCGTAAGTGTGCCGCCTTTTCCTTTTGAACTTGCAAAGCGTAACATTTTCGTGTGATCGATCGATAGAAATCCATAACAAAATGACGAGGGCGGGGCTTTCCAGCGCGTTAGGCGGGCTAGTTTGAGTGATATGACGTGCTACAGTGCCATTCACTTGCTCCATTTTTATGTAAGCAAGAGTCAACACTCTTACGTGGAGGAGTGCAAAACACGGTGGATCTGATTTTGATCGAGGGATAATTGTTCCCTACGAAATAATGGAGCACTATTAGCGATTATAGCATGATAGTAAGGGCATCTCCAGTGCTGGCCCACAAATTTACACCAGCATCTGTCCGAGGATACTGATGCCAGAGGATACCATCCAATGCCGCCCGCATATCTTTCGACAACTATATGAACTAACCGGACAAAATTCGTGCAAACAAAGCAAATTTGAAATTAATTGAATGAAATTCATTACATTTCGAAAACTTTTCCTATAAATGGGATGAAATTCATCAAATATTTTGCACAGACTATACTAAAACCTACTGTAAACCTAATCTAAACGATCGTCGGCGCCCGACCACCATGTCCGGCCATGAGCCCCGAGAACGCCGGCCATTGCCTTTGCCTCCTCCTCATCCGCTTCTGCTTTATCCAGCTCTGCCTCTATAACCTCCTCCTTCGGAGCACAAGGTTCTGAAGATTTCCGCCTCCATGTTACCGTCAAGCGGCTAATCGGCCGCCAATGTTTACCCCACCAAGCTTGGCGTCTACTGAGTGGAGGAGCGGTGGCCTTCCTGGGACCAGAGCGGCGGCGGCCTACCGTGTACTACTCTTCCTTGCTGCCAGCTGCGCCCATGCATGTGCACCGGCTTCGTGGTTGTGGCGGTGGAGGGCGGCCGGGGGGCAGCAGGCAATTTCATTCGTCTGCTCCTGCAACAATACATCCAAGAGAGCCTTGGAGCGCGCCCGGAGCGGAGCCGCCGATGTCCTTCGTCTGCTCCTGCGACAATACGGCCAAGAGAGCTTTGGAGCGCCAGGAGGCCATTGTTGGAGTGGTGCCGACAGAAGGAAGGGACCGGAGGAGAATGAGTGTGGGTCTTTGGCTATGTCTGGGAGCTGGGGCTCAAGTTAATATAGTGGGCGAATTGCAATGAGCTGCGACAGACAGATGGACGGCTGGCGCTGGAGTAGGCTCGTCGGCAGCCGCGTGTCATTAATGTGGGCGGCGGACAGAAGGATGGCCGTGGTGTCGTTAACTCGAAGCAGTCTCTTGCATCGGGATGCCGCGCGGGTGGCGCTCTCTCGGCCGTTGCGCTGCTACAATGCCGGCACTAGTGAGAGGTCGCGTCGGGCCTGAATGTGGATGCTGCTTCAGTGACTTAACTGCAGGTGCAGTTGGGTCACTAATATGTGGGCCCAACATGCATCTGGTCCGCATGTCAGTGACACACCAACTGCACCTGCAGTTAAGTCCCATGAATGCATGGATGACGAGCCTTTGAAGCGTATGTGGCACGTATTGACAACCAGGCATCCATGAAACTGCTCTTGTCGCCAGCTAGCCTTCAACGACGACCATTAGACACCACAAAACCACGCATAACTTACGAATAATGGACGAATCGATCAAAACACACTCATGTGCAGTGGCACTATGATCGGTTGCTCATGATACATATATAGGTACCATAGTACCCTCTCTAGCTAGGTTGTTTTATAGATTGTCGTTGTGATGGATGATATACATGAGCAAGGCGCCGAGTCACGTCGTCTCATCGTGTGCAGAGCCATGGCTAATGTCGAGCAGCTCGGCGACCAAGCACGAGTATGACCATTGGTGTTCAGCCAAGTGAATACATGCTCGGTGTTTGCGGAGGCCGCCAGCAAACATCCTGGTTTTTAAATTCTAGTAAATCCAAAACTCGTCTGAAATTCATGAACCTTGGCATGCTATTATGCAGCGGCATCAACATGTCGTGGTAAAAAATTTGTCCCATTTGGGGCAGGTTTGGGTATATTCTTCTCACAAACCAGAGCTTCTCACAAAAAGCATGATGGTTTCAGTTGGGAATGTCCCACCTTTCGGGACAAAATGATATCCATTGCCTCTTATTGCTTCCAAAAATTTTCTCGTGTCAAGATAGAACAACAGGAGTGTTGTGTCAATTTTTGTGATTTTTCGGGGTTCTTTTGGACATTTTTATGCATTAACTGAGTTTTCAATGCATTTATGTGCATAATTCAAATTTGAACTACATGCACATGCTCCAGCGCATATAAATTGGTCGAAAAATCAAATATGTGTCCTTGGGTGCATGCTTAGGTTCCATGCAAGAAATGGGAATGAATTTCAAACACCAAGGCACCGTTGATTGTCGGCAAAACATTGAGATGCCCGGTTTTTAAATTCTAGTGAATCCAAAACTCGTCTGAAATTCATGAAACTTGGCATGCTATCATGGAGTGGCATGAACATGCCGTGGTAAAAAATTTGCCCCATTTGGGGCACGTTTGGGTATATGCTTCTCACAAACCAGAGCTTCTCACAACAAGCATGATGGTTTGGGTAGGGAACGTTCCACCTTTGGATATGAAACGATATCCATTGCCTCTTATTGCTTCCAAACAATTTCTAGTGTCAACATAGAACAACAGGAGTGTTGTGTCAATTTTTGTGATTTTTCGGGGTTCTTTTGGACATTTTTATGCATTAACTGAGTTTTCAATGCATTTATGTGCATAATTCAAATTTGAACTACATGCACATGCTCCAGCGCATATAAATTGGTCGAAAAATCAAATATGTGTCCTTGGGTGCATGCTTAGGTTCCATGCAAGAAATGGGAATGAATTTCAAACACCAAGGCACCGTTGATTGTCGGCAAAACATTGAGATGCCCGGTTTTTAAATTCTAGTGAATCCAAAACTCGTCTGAAATTCATGAAACTTGGCATGCTATCATGGAGTGGCATGAACATGCCGTGGTAAAAAATTTGCCCCATTTGGGGCACGTTTGGGTATATGCTTCTCACAAACCAGAGCTTCTCACAACAAGCATGATGGTTTGGGTAGGGAACGTTCCACCTTTGGATATGAAACGATATCCATTGCCTCTTATTGCTTCCAAACAATTTCTAGTGTCAACATAGAACAACAGGAGTGTTGTGTCAATTTTTGTGATTTTTCGGGGTTCTTTTGGACATTTTTATGCATTAACTGAGTTTTCAATGCATTTATGTGCATATTTCAAATTTGAACTACATGCACATGCTCCAGCGCATATAAATTGGTCGAAAAATCAAATATGTGTCCTTGGGTGCATGCTTAGGTTCCATGCAAGAAATGGGAATGAATTTCAAACACCAAGGCACCGTTGATTGTCGGCAAAACATTGAGATGCCCGGTTTTTAAATTCTAGTGAATCCAAAACTCGTCTGAAATTCATGAAACTTGGCATGCTATCATGGAGTGGCATGAACATGCCGTGGTAAAAAATTTGCCCCATTTGGGGCACGTTTGGGTATATGCTTCTCACAAACCAGAGCTTCTCACAACAAGCATGATGGTTTGGGTAGGGAACGTTCCACCTTTGGATATGAAACGATATCCATTGCCTCTTATTGCTTCCAAACAATTTCTAGTATCAACATAGAACAACATGAGTGTTGTGTCAATTTTTGTGACTTTTCGGGGTTCTTTTGGAAATTTTTATGCATTAACTGAGTTTTCAATGCATTTATGTGCATAATTCAAATTTGAACTACATGCACATGCTCCAGTGCATATAAATTGGTTGAAAAATCAAATATGTGTCCTTGGGTGCATTGTAACATCCCAATTTTCAATTTGGATGTTATGCATAGGTCATCATATGCATATCATATTTTATTTGCATTTAGTTGTGATCCTAGAAATCTTAAGCAACTCAAGGACCCAAGGAGAGAGTTGGAGGTTTCACATTTTTTTCATATTTGAATTTTTCTCAAATTTGAAAAGAGGATCAATTTGATTTTAACATTTTTCTCTCCGATTATTTCCAAAAATAAAAATAAATGAGAGAAGATAAAATGACTTCTTCAAAAGAGAGGGATATTGGAGGAGAAATTTAAAATCAAAATATTATATTTATTATTATTATTTGATTTTATTTGCTATTTTATTTGAAATTAGAAAAAGATGCATTTTTGAAAATTGCATTCTTAGGCCACAAAAATGTTCAGCTTGTCCTAAATATTAGGTTTGGACAGTGAAAATCATTTCCGGTATTTTTAGAATTTTTATTTTATTTTATTTTATAAGGATTTTTTTCTTTGAGGCAAAATTTATTTCATGTAAAAAAAATTCGTCGCCTGACTCGGGCGAAGGCCCAGCTGAGCCAGGTCGGCCGCAGCGACCGCTGCCTTCATGTGCAGGAGGAGTCCCGCCACCCGATGCCGCCGAAGTCCGAGCCAGACTCCAGGTCTCCGCCGCGCCCCCTCCTCCAAGAAGCCCACCCGGCCCCCTTTATAACCTGCCCCGCCCCGCCGCCTCCTCGCGCCGCAGTCACGCCTCGCCGCGTGTCGCTGCCAACCGCCGCCGCTGCCATGCGCCGCCTCGCCACCCATTGCCGTTGTTCGCCGCCGGATGAGATCGTTGACTGGTAAAAACCGTCGGTTCACCATTTTATTTTCGTTTTTTCAGTTTAAGATCGGTTTTGTTTTAGATTGATTTTTTTAGGTTTTCGTTATTTCGCGAGCGTTCACTGGTTTGTTAGTTTTAACGGACTATTTTCGTTCATTTAGTTCTATTAGCGGACGTTCGTCCGATAGATTTTTTTCTTTTTATTTTAATTTTCGGCCATGGACCTATCCATGAATACTTTTATCACAGATCAGTCCCTGAACTTCGAACCCTCATTACTTTTTGCACGTTTGTCCAAATCCAGTGAAACCAACGCCAAAATCTTCGTCTTGTTCCCCTCTTTCCAGATAACCAACTTGAACATGATTTTGACAATTTAAAATTTGGTTTCAAGAAGATTTGAATTCGAACTTAATTTGATTGTAGTTTATGATTCGTAACTCCGATTCGATTGATTCTTTTTGCAAACCGGAGCCCTTCAGTTGAACTTTTAGTTTAAACCTTTTCTCTTGAGTTTTACCATTGCATCTTATGCTTGATTGCTTATGTATGCTATTGTTTGTTCACGATAGAGTTTCCGGAGTGCGAAGCATGCTACTATGAGTCACTAGGGTTTTCAGATTGTTAGCAAGGCAAGTAACACTTTGATCATATCCCTTTATTACCCAGTTTGTATGCATTAGTTTCAATCCTCAAAACACTGCATGGTTAGGACTTGATAACATGTGGGTATTGGGAAGTAGTTGATGAGGTAGAACCTATTGTCTTGCATTCAAACCTGGGGAGTTACTATGTATGCTTATACTGCTATGATATGCTCGTAGACGTGGTTTGGATTTGAGAGTATTCATGATAGATGTGAGAGATTACTATTAAATAAGGTTTAACTTAAGGTGGCTACTTTAATACACATCTAGGTGGATTGGTTTGTGGGCACCTGGGGAACCCAGTGTTGTCCAAGGAGATCCCGGGGAATCCGTGTGATCATCCTATGGTTTGCCACCCAGGCTCGAAGGGATCATTATGTTACTCATGCTGAAAACTTCCGTGTGCAGCCACAAGCCATTATGGGCTCTGGCATAGTTGAGTATGTTGTGTGATCTCTTATAGTGCTAGACTAGCAGATGTAGGGGATGTAGGTGGTACTATCTACCCGTCGTAACGAGCTAACGCTTCTGAAAGACTGTTTCTCGGTCATCCGTTTCTCAAACATCATGTAGTGCGAGAAATCCAACGGAGGAGATCAAGTCTTGAAAAGTGCACAAACGCCTACAAAGTGTACAAACTAATCATGGTTAGCCGTGTCCCCGGTTATGGACATCTTGAGTATCTGGTGCTTGAATTATTATGTTGATCTCATCACTCTACTTAATTAATTTGTTGGGTTATTGATTATTATTTTGGTATTGAGATAGGGTTACCATTCTCAATGTTTATCAACCAACTTTGTAGTTAAATAAAATATATTTCTTTCTTGTAGGGAAAAAGTAGCTTTATGCAAATGATAACCATAGAGCCTCCACCAGCCATATATGCATATAGTTATAGCTGTTACATGTTCATTGCTCTATAGTGTTATTTTTCCAGCATATTCCATGTGCTGACCTACACAGGCTGCAACGTATTATGTTGCAGAGTTTTCAAATGAAGAGTAAGGTGCCCTAGGTCGTTGGCATGCACTCGGCTATGCCGTTGGAGTTGATGGACTCATTTACCTTCGAAGCTTTCGCTGTTATATTATTTAGATGGCCTTCAGCCATATTATTGTAATAGTTCTCTTTTGAGACATTCGATGTAATAAGGGTGTGATTGAACTCTATTACAAATCCTCGAGTACTGTGTGTGTCAGCATTACCGATCCAGGGATGACACTTATGCACAGAGATTTGACCGTCTGATGTCGGATCGCTACAAGATGGTATCAGAGCACACGCTGACTATAGGACGCGACCACTAAGATAAGCCATAGGACCTTCTTCTCTACTCATTTCTCACTCTTCTCCATTTTCTACTCTATATATGGCAGACCCAAGGAACAAGTTTGCTCAACCGGATGACGACACCCCTTTCGGACGACACTTGAAGGAAGTCACTAAGTACCTAAGAATCGGAATACCAAGCTTCACCGAGACTTACACCGCCACTTTACCAGAAGAGGAGCCTTGGATGATTCGAGTACATGTTCCAGGAAGAACATTCACGCTAGTTACTAAGCCCATAGAGTTTTCCTTTGATGCACCAACCTGAAGTCTAGGAAACAGCATGGCATCCCACATAGCCATGGGACGCATCGGCTAAGTATACCACAAGGATATTAAGGACACCATCTACCAGATATGCGGACGCCGAGATGAGTAATGGGAGATGATTTGCACCAGGAGGGATAAATCCATTGCCGCCTACATCCAGGAGTTAAACCAGCACATTTGTCGTCAGGAGAACCAGATGTGCGCCAACATGATAGACATGAAGAAGTTGATGACTAGGAACATGGAGCTAGAAGAGGAACTCAAGTCTACACATGATGGATATGAAGAGGAAATTGCACTACTACTAGAGAAGAATGAAGACCTAAAGAAGAAGCTAGGAATATTCATGGGAGATCCCAAACCAGAGGAGGACAACCACCCCGAAGACTACATCATCATTGATGACACCGACTCCGACCCTGATAGTGATGATGATTATGAAGATGAAGCTGGAGCAGATATCATGGAGTCTTCCACCGATCAAAGTTTCTAGTCGACCACCATATCAGTAGTATTTCCCCATGTATATACAAATAGTCTGAGTATCTTGTAACGGTAGCTTAGACCGACTGTATGCTCTTGTTTTGAATTGAGTGGTGTGATAATGAATGTGTTTTGTCTCATGTGCATATGGGTAGTGATTTCTCTTTAGACTTCACTCTATTCTATTCTCACTCCTCTAAACCTATCATATGCCTCCGAGACGTGACCCCGGATTTGTCTTCCCACCGGAGCTCACTCGGTTGATCCAATAGTAGAATGCCTTGATGCAGCTACTAGTCCAGAACCAAGGCAACAACAACAACAACAACAACCCATCGCCAGCACCTCCAGTTGACAACTTAGCCCGTTTTCTGAGGTTGAATCCGCCGGTGTTTTCCAGTAGCACCAAGCCAATTATTGCTGATGACTGGCTCCGCAGGATAGGAAGGGAGATGACCACCGCAGGTCGCACAGATGCTGAGAAGGTGTGCTTTGCCGCACACCAACTGGATGGACCCGCAGCCTCATGGTGGGAGAATTACACAGTTACGTTCCTCCCCATAGCAAATGTCACTTGGGATCAGTTTCAACAAGCTTTTCGCACAACACATGTCTCAACTAGAGCAATGAGTATGAAGAAGTATGAGGTTCGCAACTTACGCCAGGGAAACCGTACTGTGGCACAGTATGTGGATGAGTTCAGCAAGTTAGCCCGTTATGCCCTAGATGATGTGGCCATAGATGCCACGAAGCAAGAGAAGTTAATGGAAGGGCTGAATGATGAGTTGAATATGCAGTTGATGGTGCCAACATTTGCCAACTACCAGGAGTTGGTAGATAGGGCTCTTATGATAGAAGGCAAGCAGCAACAGATAGAGAGCCGCAAAAGGAAGTATGGACAGGGGAAGTATAATTCTGGAGCTCAGCAAAAGCCTCGCTTTACCCCTAACTCGGGAGAATACACCCGTAACCATGGAGGCCATGCATACTCATAATGGAGGAAGCTCACATAACCACAGTGGCCCCAAGAATGGAAATGGGAATGGAGCAAGCAGCAGCCAGAATCGTTGCAACCCAGCAACACCCGCTAAGAAGGACCTGAGTCATGTCACCTGTTACAAGTGCGGGAAGACTGGACACTATGCCAATGATTGTTCTGAGTAGAAGAATGGCAATGGAAATGGAAACTCTGGGAAGAAGCCCAATCCCTTCACCAGAGGTCAGGTGAACCACATCAACGTGGAGGAGGCTGAAAATCAGCCTGACGCTGTGATATGTCCATTTTGCATCATGCTTTTATATTGATATTTATTGCATTATGGGCTATAATTACACAATGTCACAATACTTATGCCTATTCTCTCTTATTTTACAAGGTTTACATGAAGAGGGAGAATGCCGGCAGCTGGAATTCTGGGCTGGAAGAGGAGCAAATATTAGAGACCTATTCTGCACAACTCCAAAAGTTCTGAAACTTCACGGGCGCACATTTCACAATATATAAAAAAGATTGGGCGAAAGAAGTACCAGAGGGGGTCCACCCACTGTCCACGAGGGTGGGGGCGCGCCCTACCCCCTGGGCGTGCCCCCCTACCTCGTGGGCCCCCTGGCAGCCTTCAGATGCCCATCTTTGGCTATATGAAGTCTTTCATCGGGGAAAAAAATCATAAGTAATCTTTCGGGAAGAAACTCCGCCACCATGAGGCGGAACCAATCTAGGGCTCCGACGGAGTTGTTCTGCCAGGGAAACTTCCCTCCGGGAGGGGGAAATCGTCACTGTCGTCATCACCATCGATCCTCTCATCAGGAGGGGGTCAATCTCCATCAACATCTTCACCAGCACCATCTCATCTCAAACCCTAGTTCATCTCTTGTATCCAATCTTTGTCCCAAAGCCTCAGATTGGTACCTGTGGGTTGCTAGTAGTGTTGATTATTCTTTGTAGTTGATGCTAGTTGGTTTATTCGGTGGAAGATCATATGTTCAGATACTTTATGCATATTAATACCCCTCTGAATATGAACATGAATATTATTTGTGAGTAGTTACGTTTGTTCCTGAGGACATGGGAGAAGTCTTGCTATAAGTAGTCATGTGAATTTGGTATTCGTTCAATATTTTGATGAGATGTATGTTGTCTTTCCTCTAGTTGTGTTATGTGAATGTCGACTACATGACACTTCACCATTGTTTAGGCTTAGAGGAAGGCATTGGGAAGTAACAAGTAGATGATGGGTTGCTAGAGTGACAAAAGCTTAAACCCTAGTTTATGAGTTGCTTCGTAAGGGGCTGATTTGGATCCATATGTTTCATGATATGGTTAGGTTTACCTTAATACTTCTTTTGTAGTTGCAGATGCTTGCAATAGGGTTTAATCATAAGTGGGATGCTTGTCCAAGGAAGGGCAGTACCCAAGCACCAGTCCACCCACATATCAAATTATCAAAGTACCAAACGCGAATCATATGAATGTGATGAAAACTAGCTTGACGATAATTCCCATGTGTCCTCGGGAGTGCTTTCCTTTATATCAGAGTTTGTCCAGACTTGTCCTTTGCTACAAAAAGGATTGGGCCATCTTGCTTCACCTTATTTACTTTTATTACTTGTTACCTTTACAAATTACCTTATCACAAAACTATCTGTTACCGATAATTTTAGTGCTTGCAGAGAATACCTTACTGAAAACTGCTTATCATTTCCTTCTGCTCCTCGTTGGGTTTGGCACTCTTACTTATCGAAAGGACTATGATAGATCCCCTACACTTGTGGGTCATCAAGACTCTTTTCTGGCACCGTTGCCGGGGAGTGAAGCGCCTTTGGTAGGTGGAATTTGGTAAGGAAAAATTTATATAGTGTGCGGAAATTTACTGTCGCTTGTTACTATGGAACATAATCCTTTGAGGGGCTTGTTTGGGGTATATTCACCCCGACCAGTAGAGAAAAGAGTTGCTCCTCAACCTACTGAACCTACTGAAAATGTTTACTTTGAAATTCCTTCGGGTATGATAGAGAAACTGCTAGCTAATCCTTTTACAGGAGATGGAACATTGCACCCTGATTTGCACCTAATCTATGTGGGTGAAGTTTGTGGATTATTTAAGCTTGCAGGTATGCCCGAGGATGTTATCAAGAAGAAGTTCTTCCCTTTATATTTGAAGGTAAAGTCATTGAAATGGTTTAGGCTATGTGGTGATATCGGATCATGGAACTACAACCGATTGAAATTGGAATTTCATCAAAAAATTATCATATGCATCTTGTTCATCGTGATCGTAATTATATATATAATTTTTGGCCTCGCGAAGGAGAAAGCATCGCTCAAGCTTGGGGTAGGCTTAAGTCAATGTTATATTCATGCCCCAATCATGAGCTCTTAAGAGAAATTATTATCCAAAATTTTACGCCCAGCTTTCTCTCAATAATCGCTCCATGCTCGATAGTTCTTGTATTGGTTCTTTTATGATGAAGACTATTGAATTCAAATGGGATTTATTGGAAAGAATTAAACACAACTTTGAAGATTGGGATCTCGACAAAGGTAAGGAGTCAGGTATAACACCTAAGTTTGATTGTGTTAAATCTTTTATGGATACCGATGTTTTCCGTGAATTTAGCACTAAATATGGACTTGACTCTGAGATAGTAGCTTCTTTTTGTGAATCCTTTGCTACTCATGTTGATCTCCCTAAGGAGAAGTGTTTTAAATATAATCCTCCCATTGAAGTAAAAGTAGTTGAACCTATTAAAGTTGAAGAAAAGACTATCACTTATAATGATCATGTTGTTCCTACTGCTTATATTGAGAAACCACCTTTCCCTGTTAGAATAAAGGATCATGCTAAAGCTTCAACTGTGGTTCGTAAGAGTAATACTAGAACACTTACTCCCTTTGAGAAAATTAAAGTTGAACCTAGTATTGCTATGGTTAAAGATCTCTTGGCCGATAATATTGATGGGCATGTTATTTACTTCTGTGATGAAGCTACTAGAATTGCTAGGGCCGATACTAAAAATAAACATAGATGTGTTGTAGGCATGCATGTTATTTCTGTCAAAATAGGAGATCATTGCTATCATGGCTTGTGTGATATGGGTGCTAGTGCAAGTGCAATACATCATTCCTTATACAAAGAAATTATGCATGATATTGCACCTGCTGAGATAGAAGAGATTGATGTTACAATTAAACTTGCCAATAGAGACACTATTTCACCAGTTGGGATTGTTAGAGATGTTGAAGTCTTGTGTGGGAAAGTTAAATACCCTGCTAATTTTCTTGTTCTTGGTTCCCCACAAGATAATTTTTGTCCCATTATATTTGGTAGACCCTTCTTGAATACTGTTAGTGCTAGGATCGATTGCAAAAAGGATGTTGTTACTATTGGTTTGGGGGATATGTCTCATGAGTTTAATTTTGCTAAATTTGGTAGAAAACCCCATGATAAAGAATTTCCTAGAAAAGATGAAATTATTGGTCTTGCTTCTATTGACATGCCGCCTAATGATCCTTTAGAACAATATTTGCTAGACCATGAAAATGATATGTCATGAATGAAAGAAGGGAAATAAATGAAGTATTCTTTAAACAGGGACCTATTTTGAAACACAACTTGCCTGCTGATATCCTAGGGATCCTCCTCCACCCAAGGGTGATCCCGTGTTTGAGCTTAAACCTTTACCTGATACTCTTAAATATGCTTATCTTGATGAGAAAGAGATACATCATGTTATTATTATTGCTATAACCTTTCAGAGCATGAAGAAAATAAATTATTGAAAACTCTGAAGAAGCACCATGCTGCTATTGGGTATACTCTTGATGATCTTCAGGGCATTAGTCCCACTCTATGCCAGCACAAAATAAAATTGGAAAAGTATGCTAAACCGGTTGTTGATCACTAACGACGGTTAAATCCTAAGATGAAAGAAGTGGTAAGAAAAGAAATACTAAAGCTTCTGGAGGCAGGTATAATTTATCCCGTTGCTGATAGTCAGTGGCTAAGCCCTGTCCATTGTGTCCCTAAGAAGGGAGGTATTACTGTTGTTCCTAATGATAAAGATGAATTGATCCCAGAAAGAATTGTTATAGGTTATAGAATGGTAATTGATTTCCGCAAATTAAATAAAGCTACTAAAAAGGATCATTACCCTTTACCTCTTATTGATCAAATGCTAGAAAGATTATCCAAACATACACATTTTTGCTTTCTAGAAGGTTATTTTGGTTTCTCCCAAATACTTGTGTCAAAAGAGGATCAAGAAAAGACAACTTTTACTTGCCCTTTCGGTACCTTTGCTTATAGACGTATGCCTTTTGTTTTATGCAATGCACCTGCTACCTTTCAAAGATGTATGACTGCTATATTCTCTGACTTTTGTGAAAATATTGTTGAGGTATTCATGGATGATTTTTTCTGTATATGGAACTTCTTTTGATGATTGCTTAAGCAACCTTGATCAAGTTTTTCAGAGATGTGAAGAAACTAATCTTGTCTTGAATTGGGATAAGTGCCACTTTATGGTTAATGAAGGTATTGTTTTGGGGCATAAAATTTCTGAAAGAGGTATTGAACTTGATAAAGCTAAAGTTGATTCTATTGAAAATATGTCGTGTCCTAAGGACATTAAAGGTATAAGAAGTTTCCTTGGTCATGTCGGTTTTTATAGGAGGTTCATTAAGGACTTCTCTAAAATTTCTAGGCCTCTGACTAATCTCTTACAAAAAGATGTTCCATTTGTCTTTGATGATGATTGTGTAGAAGCATTTGAAATACTTAAGAAAGCTTTAATTTCTGCACCTATTGTTCAGCCTCCTGATTGGAATTTACCATTTGAAATTATGTGTGATGCTAGTGATTATGTTGTCGGGGCTGTTCTAGGACAAAGAGTTGATAAGAAATTAAATGTTATCCAATATGCTAGTAAAACTCTAGACAGTGCTCAAAGAAATTATGCTACTACTGAAAAAGAGTTTTTAGCGGTTGTATTTGCCTATGATAAGTTCAGACCTTATTTAGTAGATTCTAAAGTAACAGTTCACACTGATCATGCTGCTATTAAATATCTTATGGACAAGAAAGATGCCAAACCTAGACTTGTTAGATGGGTTATCTTGCGACAAGAATTTGATTTGCATATTATTGATAGAAAGGGAGCTGAGAACCCTGTTGCAGACAACTTGTCTAGGTTAGAGAATGTTCTTGATGACCCACTACCTATTGATGATAGCTTTCCTGATGAACAATTAGTTGTCATAAATGCCTCTCGTACTGCTCCATGGTATGCTGATTATGCTAATTATATTATTGCTAAATTTATACCACCTAGTTTCACATACCAACAAAAGAAAAAGTTCTTCTATGATTTAAGACATTACTTTTGGGATGACTGCTACCTCTTGAGCACTGTGTTGGTTTTCCCTTGAAGAGGAAAGCGTGATGCAGCAAAGTAGCGTAAGTATTTCCCTCAGTTTTTGAGAACCAAGGTATCAATCCAATAGGAGGTCGCGCACAAGTCCCACGCACCCACACAAACAAATAAATCCTCGCAACCAACGTGATAAGGGGTTGTCAATCCCTACACGGTCACTTACGAGAGTGAGATATGATAGATATGACAAGATAACATTTTTGGTATTTTTATGATAAAGATGCAAAGTAAAATAGAAAGCAATAAAAATAACTAAGTGTTGGAAGATTAATATGATGGAAAATAGACCCGGGCGCCATAGGTTTCACTAGTGGCTTCTCTCAAGAGCATAAGTATTTACGGTGGGTGAACAAATTAATGTTTAGCAATTGATAGAATTGAGCATAGTTATGAGAATATGTAGGTATGATCATTGTCGGTGTCAAAACCGGCGGATCTCGGGTAGGGGGTCCCGAACTTTGCGTCTACGCGGATGGTAACAGGAGACAAGGGACACGATGTTTTTACCCAGGTTCGGGCCCTCTCGATGGAGGTAAAACCCTACTCCTGCTTGATTAATATTGATGATATGGGTAGTACAAGAGTAGATCTACCACGAGATCAAGGAGGCTAAACCCTAGAAGCTAGCCTATGGTATGATTGTTCTTCGTCCTACGGACTAAAACCCTCCGGTTTATATAGACACTGGAGAGGGCTAGGGTTACACAGAGTCGGTTACAATGGTAGGAGATCAACATATCCGTATCGCCAAGCTTGCCTTCCACGCCAAGGAAAGTCCCTTCCGGACACGGGACGAAGTCTTCAATCTTGTATCTTCATAGTCCAGGAGTCCGGCCGAAGGTATAGTTCGGCTATCCGGACACCCCCTAATCCAGGACTCCCTCAGTAGCCCCTGAACCAGGCTTCAATGACGACGAGTCCGGCGCGCAGATTGTCTTCGGCATTGCAAGGCGGGTTCCTCCTCCAAGTACTTCATAGAAGATTTTGAACAGAAAGGTAGTGTCCGGCTCTGCAAAATAAGTTTCCACATATTGCCATAGAGAGAATAATATTTACACAAATCTAATCTGCTGACGTATTCCGTAGCGTGACATCACACCACGGCCAAGTCTTTATTCGAATCTTTTTATTGTCCCACCTCAACGCGTTTAGCGAGGCGGTTTCCTTGGCACGTATTGTCAAAGCAGAGATCGTGTCCCCTTATTCTAGGATTCTCATCAATACGGGCGCGGGTAACCCAACCGCGCCATTGATTACGGCGCTTGGAAGATAAGCGAGTTTTACCAGGCTGGCGGGGACGCATAGTCGCGTCCTCCCATATAAGGGGATAAGGATCCACCTTTTCATCCACGCCTTCTTCCTCCTTTGCCTATCCATTTCTGTGCACTCGAGCTCCAGCGCCCAAGTCCGCACACCCCACCTCAACCTTCTCCAGCCATGTCCGGAGCGGGAGGCAAGTGGATGGTCTCCTCCGTCACGGAGGGACACATCAAAAAACTGAGGAAGGCCGGATACTTGTCTAACGACATTGTGCACCGGCTTCCCGAAGAGGGGCAGCTCATACCCACCCCTAGGCCCCATGAGAGGGTGGTGTTCCTCCCCCATTTCCTCCGCGGACTGGGCTTCCCTCTCCACCCATTTGTCCGGGGGCTCATGTTCTACTATGGCCTGGATTTCCACGATCTGGCCCCGAACTTCGTCCTCAACATCTCGGCGTTTATCGTCGTGTGCGAGGCTTTCCTCTGCATCCGCCCCCATTTCGGCCTATGGATCAAGACTTTCAATGTCAAGCCAAAGGTGGTGCGCGGCACCCAGGCGGAGTGCGGAGGCGCCATGGTGGGCAAGATGCCCAACGTCCTATGGCTCGAGGGCTCCTTCGTGGAGACCCTAAAGGGGTGGCAATCTGGGTGGTTTTACATCACCGAGCCGCGCGACCCTGCATGGGTCGCAACCCCCGAGTTCCGATCTGGACCCCCTACGCGGCTCACCTCCTGGAAAGAGACGGGCCTGTCATGGGGTAAAAAAGGAGAGCTGACCGGACTCCAAAAATGCGTCCAAACCCTGGTGGACAAGAAGCTCAAACTTGTCAACGTAGTCCAGGTTATGCTCATCCGCCGGATCCTCCCGTGTCAACGACGGGCTTTCAACCTGTGGGAGTTCGACCCGGCGCAGCACTGAACTCTGAGCAGGCTCTTCGACACGACGTACGAAGATGCCTGGAAGGTGCTTTTCAAGGGCGCCGAGGCCCCCGCATCCGCTACCGAGGATCGCGGATTCAGCACGCAGCGTCATGCTAGTGCAGTAAGCTGTTTTTACCTTTTACAGGGTATTAGTTTTTCATAGTTTGACTCCATGCGGGATCTAAGCTCCCTTACCTTTGACAGGATTGGCAAGAGACGTCCGGACAGATCAACTGTCCGGCTCCTTTGCTTGGCGAAGCTGCTGGTTCCGGCACCCTATGTGGTGCCGGAGAAGAAGGCCACAGGGACTCGAAAGAGTGCCCGGCGCCAGGAGGTGTCGGATTCATCATCCGACGACTCCAAGACGCACTCCTCCCATGAAGACGAGGAGGAGGAAGAAGAGACCTCTCCCCCTCCAGCGGGGGGAGGGAAGAAAAGGAAGGCCACCCCAACTGCGGAGGCCGAAGGGTCCAAGAAGGGGAAGACACTTCCTCTGGACTACTCCACCAACGCCGACGACGGCGAAGAGGAGTGGCCGCACAGGGCCAAGCTCCTAGCGATATCGTAAGTATTCGGACACCAGAGCAATTCATAGTATTCCTTTCTTGCACAGCTCCTCCTTACGCCGAATATTACTATGCAGTCCGCCCAAGGCCAGCCTCGACGAGTCGTCGAGCGGCTCCCTGGATTCGTTGGATGTGAATTCACTTCTGCCCGCCACCTCCCCCCACCCTATGGACGACGCCGAGGTGCTGTCCCAACAGGATCCAAGCCAGGAGGAGGTGGTCCTGGAGGCGCCACAAGGCGACCTCCTGGACTCCAGGCGCAAAGGGGATAAAACCCCCAAGGGCTCCGAGTCCGGCCTTGAGCCGGACACCGCGCCGGAACCTTCAAAGGTTCCGGACTCCGGTAGGCAGCCTCCTTCCAAGAGGAGCAAGCCTACCGAGCCGGTGACCTCCGTCCAACCGGAGGCACCGGACAATTTGCTGGAGGTGCTTAACGGCACCACCATCGACGAGGAGCACCGCACTATTATGAGTGCGGTGATCCAGAAGGTTCAGTCCACCAAGAGCGGACTGAGTGAAGCCTATGCCAGCCTTCTAACAGGCTTTGAGGTAAGTAAAGAATATGTAAAAATATTACCGCATAGACAGTAGCCCCTGATGCTCTGTTCGGCGTTCGGAAAGAAAAGCCGAATAGAGGATCTAATAACATTCGTAGGAGTCTAATATAATCAAGTCAATATGCGTATGCAGGCTTCACTGCTGGCCTCCGTCGCACTGACTGCGGAGGTGGATACGCTGAAGCAAAACCTCGCGCGGTCTGAGAACGAGCTCGGCCATGCCAAGAGGCAACTCGAGGAGAAGGAAGGTAAGTAATACCTTGCGCAAGTATATAGAGAAGTTGTGGTTGCAAAAAATGACAGGATCAACGTGCTATTATAGGGGCCACGGCTGAGGTGGCAACCCTTAAGAAAGCGCTGTCCGAGGCTGAAAATAGAGCGACCGCGGAGCGCACAGAGAGAGGGAAGCAGGAGGCGCAGGTGGAGGAGGTGCAGAAAGAGCTCCAGGCTCTCGTGAAAAAACACAAGAGTTTGGAGCTTGACTCAAAGACGCAAGCGTCCGAGCTTGCGGCAGCCCTCGAAAGCGCGAAGTCTGCCAAGGCCGAACCCAGAAAGCCCTCCAAGAAATTGAAGCAATGAAGAAGATAGCGGCGGGTAAGGCATTCATTATGCAAAGCAAGCACGTGGAAGTGAATTACTTGTTACTTACCCGAGTCCGGAGCTCTCCAGGAGCATTCGTAGACTTGCCCCGCAGTGCGTCTGATGCCGCCGCCTACTACCGAGCCGAAGAGGGGAGTTCTACAGAGAAGGTGTTCTGGTCTCAGTATGCTGAGGCCGGACACCTAGTGCCTTTGAGCGACCAGCTGAAGCAAATGGTCGAGCTCCGCAAGGTGGCCGAACAGGCCATAAAGGGCCTCATAGTTCGGCTTTGGCCTGGAGAGGCTCTACCTGGGAGCTACTTTGGGCTGGTGAGGCGGCTGGTGGATGCCTGTCCACGGCTTGAAGTAATCAAGCGCTCCGTCTGCATCGAAGGTGCCCGTAGGGCGCTTGCCCGTGCTAAAGTGCACTAGGGCAAGATGGATGCGGAGAAGCTGGTGAAGGATGGGCCGCCGCCGGGCAAGGAGCATCGCGTCCCGGAAGCGTACTATGAGGGTGTCCTGAACGGTGCCCGCCTTATAGCGGATGAATGCTCCAAAGATGTAATTTTTGAGTAAACTCGCATTTGTGATCCTGTACGCTGAAAACTTGTTCATATGTGCTAAGCAACGCTTTTGAATTTAAAATATTACCTTCTGTGCGGCCGTTTATCAATTTTGAGAGATAGCAAGTCGCCGGCTTCTGCCCCCATGCCACGAGTGCTGGGGTGTTCGGGATAAACATGAGCGCTCTTTTTCCCATTCTTGGGTCCTTCGAGGGAGGCGCTCAACACAACGAACAAGGCACTCGGACTATAATGCTTGAACACTCTCACTTAGCCATAGAATTCTATAATTTTAAATTTCGGCGAAGCCCCTAGTGTTCGGAAGACTGAGTTCGGGGCACTATCCACGCCTAGGCCGGACAAAGACGACTCCTCGCTCTAAGCGGCATAAGTCTTTAGGGACTCGAAAACCTCTCGAACAGCGACTAGCTCTCGCCTCATCATGACGGTCAGTTTTAGCTTTCTCTACTGAGGTGCTTAGCCCAGCTCAACTGGGGCACAATCGCAGTAGTTCTCCTATTGGTACCTTAGCCGATATAACGGAACGTAAGGTACCAAAACATAGGAGCCGGGCAAACCCAACTATTGACCCAAGACATGATTCGGAGCCGATGCATATAATGCTATAAGTTCGGGGTGCCGCACTTGTGAAAGTGTTTGGACTTCTCACACCGTATTGTGGGGTACTTAAGCCCCTGGCGTATTGGCCGTACCAAAGTGTATGGGTGCAACATGTCATTAATGAACATATATTCGTAAAAAAGAGTAACGCAATAATAGACGGAAGCTATGCATTGTTTATTTAAAAAAGCTGCGATCAAAGCGGAATGATACAAATAGTGCAATAAGAAAAAGATGGGACTATTTAACATGTCCTTTCCAGGGGCGAGCTATGGAATGGTATGTGAAACAGGTATACTGCTCGTTATAGAGACCACCTTAGAGTTCCATAGTGCGGCGTAGCTTTTTGCTTCCCTGGTTGTATCGTTTGTGCGGCAATTTTTACTGCCGGACAAGCCATCCGAAGAATGGAATCCTGAAAATAAGAGAAAATTAAGAAATCGGCAGCCCCTAGTGCGGTTTAAGCCGCGTTTCGGGCGTGCCGTGATGGTGCCCCTCCCCCTGTGCCCATGGTATTTCCAGAGCGTAGTTATGTACGCGCAACACTGGTTTTCGCAAGTTCGCGAGGGCTGGGGTTGGGGCCGCATTTCTACGCTTGCTCGGAACGTGCCAGGCAGTCTTGTTGTAGGTTACTCCGGGCACACTTGACGGTGTCCAGACGTTTAATGGCCGGACTGGAGAATTGCCTTGAGAGGCTGCTTTGTACTTCCGCTGCGATAGCCGCCGTATGCTCCTCCGTTCGAAGAGAGCGTTCAGTGTTTCCATTGACCGTGATGACTCCTCGAGGGCCTGGCATCTTGAGCTTGAGGTATGCGTAGTGCGGCACCGCATTTAACTTGGCAAATGCGGTTCGCCCGAGTAGTGCGTGATAGCCACTGCGGAACGGGACTATGTCGAAGATTAACTCCTCGCTTCGGAAATTATCCGGAGATCCGAAGACCACTTCAAGTGTAACTGAGCCTGTACAGTTGGCCTCTACACCTGGTATGACACCTTTAAAGGTCGTTTTAGTGGGTTTAATCCTCGAGGGATCGATGCCCATTTTCCGCACTGTATCCTGGTAAAGCAGGTTCAGGCTGCTGCCGCCGTCCATAAGGACTCTAGTGAGGTGAAATCCGTCAATAATTGGGTCTAGAACCAATGCGGCGAATCCGCCATGAGGGATGCTAGTGGGGTGGTCCCTTCGATCAAAAGTGATCGGGCAGGAAGACCATGGGTTGAACTTTGGGGCGACTGGCTCCATCGCATATACGTCCCTTAGCGCACGCTTCCACTCCCTCTTGGGGACGTGGGTTGCGTATATCATGTTCACCGTCCGCACTTGTGGGGGAAAACCTTCCTGTCCACTGTTGTTCGGCGGCCGGGGCTCCTCCTCGCCATCGCTATGCAGCCCCTTGTCTCTGCTTTCGGCATTTAACTTGCCTGCCTGCTTGAACACCCAACAATCCCTGTTGGTGTAATTGGCTGGTTTTTCGGGGGTGCCATGTATCAGGCATGAGCGGTCGAGTATTCGGTCCAAACTGGACGGGCCCGGAGTATTTCTTTTGAATGGCTTTTCTGCTGACCGGGTTTAGAGCCTCTGAATCCGGCATTAACTGCCGTATCCTCAGTATTGTCGTTGTTAATGTTGCGCTTTTGCTTGTTGTGACGCGACCTGCCACTGCTGTCCTTGGTATCTGAATTACCAAGGCTCTTAGTCATGTTATTGCTACGAGCTAGCCAGCTGTCTTCTCCCGCGCAAAAGCGGGTCATAAGTGTGGTGAGGGCTGCCATTGATTTCGGATTTTCCTGTCATAGGTGCCGTGCAAGCCACTCGTCGCGGATGTTATGCTTGAAGGCTGCTAGGGCCTCTGCGTCCGGACAGTCGACGATTTGATTTTTCTTGGTTAGGAACCGTGTCCAGAATTGTCTGGCCGATTCCTCTGGCTACTGAATTATGTGGCTAAGGTCATCGGCGTCTGGTTGTCGCACATAAGTGCCCTGGAAATTGTCGAGGAATGCGGTTTCCAGGTCCTCCCAACAACCAATTGATTCTGCTGGCAAGTTGTTAAGCAAATGCCGAGCTGGTCCTTTAAGCTTGAGTGGGAGGTATTTGATGGTGTGTAGGTCATCACCGCGGGCCATGTGGATATAAAGGAGATAGTCCTCGATCCATACCGCAGGATCTGTTGTGCCATCGTATGATTTGATGTTCACAGGTTTCAAAATCTCGGGGATTTGATGATCCATTACTTCATCTGTGAAGCATAGTGGGTGTGCGACGCCTATGTATTGGGCTATATCACGACGCAGCTCAAACGAGCTTTGTCTACTGTGTTCGGCCCGGCCGGATTTACTGTATCCGGAGTGATGATTACCGTCTCGTGCCGTAGGGCGCCCACGCGATCCGTAGATCTATCTTGTTTGCCTTGCCTTTTCCTCCAATATATCTCGCAGGTCTGGCGCATTTTCCCCCGTGCCTTGGTATTTTTTGAGCGGCGCCAGGGTGCGGCTTGAGTGGAGGGCCGAGAGGCCTCTCTGTCGCGGCCACGGGGTGGCCGGTCGGCCGCATCATGCGCTGGTGATGTAGGTTTAGGTGCTTCCTCCTCTAATCGGGGTAGCAACCTGCACTTTGGGTAGCTCTTAGAGGGGCGTTTCAGTTCATACTCTTCGGCCGCAAGGACTTCAGTCCATCTGTCGGCTAGCAAATCTTGATCAGCTGTAAGCTGTTGCTGTTTTTGATTGAGGCTGCTCGCCGTGGCCATAAGCCTGCGTTTGAAACGCTCTTGATCGACGGGATCCTCTGGCACGACAAATTCGTCATCGTCGAGGCTTGCCTCGTCTTCGGAGGGAGGCATATAATTATCGTCCTCGACCTCTTTGACTGTCGCTCTCTCATGAGGGCTGGCTTCTCCATCCTCCTGTGCTGAATCTCCCGTGCTGGAATCACCGTTTTTGCTTTGGCGGGATTTAGAGCGGCGCCGCTGACGCCGACGCTTAGGCTGCTTCTTGGAGGGGTCATCCTCCGCTGTTCCATCGCCATTGCCTTCTTTTGGGGTATCCACCATGTATATATCGTACAACGAGGTGGCTTTCCAGTGCCCTATAGGCGCTGGTTCTTGATCGTCTCCTACATCGGCGTCCATACCGTCGATGTCTTCGGAGTCGAAGTCGAGCATGTCGGTTAAATCATCGACAGTGGCTACGAAGTGGGTGGTGGGTGGGCTTTGAATTTCTTCATCATCCGCATCCCAACCTTCCTGACCATAGTCCGGCCAGGGCTCTCCTGATAAAGAGAGAGACTTTAGTGAATTCAGAATATCGCCGAAGGGCGAGTGCTGAAAGATGTCCGCGGCGGTGAACTCCATGATCGGCGCCCAATCGGGTTCGATTAGTAGGGGCGCGGAGGGCTCAGAGTCTGGAGAGGAGTGCGGCTCCTTGGAGTCACGGGCTTCACAGAGAATAGGGCTGGTGTTCGGCTCAATCGCCGTAGAGATTGCAGCCCCCGAGGCGGTGTCCAACCACCCATCCTTGAATGGCGCTGTTGGCTCCGAATTAAGGGTCGGAGCTGATGCGGGTGCGGCCTCCAGGGTACTGTTCGGCGGCAGAGCTAGATCATGCCCATCGTGACAGTGCGGCGCGCTCGGCTGCGGCTCAGATCCGTCGAAGATCAAGTCTCCGCGGTCATCCGCTGTGTAGTTTAAACTTCCAAATCTGACCTGACGGCCAGGGGCGTAGCTTTCGATCTACTCCAGATGGCCAAGCGAATTGGCCCGCAGTGCAAAGCCGCCAAATACGAAGATCTGTCCGGGGAGAAAAGTCTCACCCTGGATCGCATCGTCGTTGATGATCAGAGGATCCATCGGGCCTAAAAGTGACGACACAGAGGAACTCTCAATGAAAGCACCAATGTCGGTATCAAACCCGGCGGATCTCGGGTAGGGGGTCCCGAACTGTGCTTCTAGGAGGATGGTAACAGGAGACATGTGACACGATGTTTTTACCCAGGTTCGGGCCCTCTCGATGGAGGTAAAACCCTACTCCTGCTTGATTAATATTGATGATATGGGTAGTACAAGAGTAGATCTACCACGAGATCAAGGAGGCTAAACCCTAGAAGCTAGCCTATGGTACGATTGTTCTTCGTCCTACGGACTAAAACCCTCCGGTTTATATAGACACCAGAGAGGGCTAGGGTTACACAGATTCGGTTACAATGGTAGGAGATCTACATATCCGTATCGCCAAGCTTGCCTTCCACGCCAAGGAAAGTCCCTTCCGGACACGGGACGAAGTCTTCAATCTCGTATCTTCATAGTCCAGGAGTCCGGCCGAAGGTATAGTCTGGCTATCCGGACACCCCCTAATCCAGGAATCCCTCAATCATGTATATAGGCATCATGTCCGAGGCAAGTAGACTGACTCCTGCCTGCATCTACTACTATAACTCCACACATCGACCGCTATCCAGCATGCATCTAGAGTATTAAGTTCATAAGAACAAAGTAACGCTTTAAGCAAGATGACATGATGTAGAGGGATAAACTCATGCAATATGATATAAACCCCATCTTGTTATCCTCGATGGCAACAATACAATACGTGCCTTGCTACCCCTACTGTCACTGGGAAAGGACACCGCAAGATTGAACCCAAAGCTAAGCACTTCTCCCATTGCAAGAAAGATCAATCTAGTAGGCCAAACCAAACTGATAATTCGAAGAGACTTGCGAAGATAACCAATCATACATAAAATAATTCAGAGAAGATTCAAATATTGTTCATAGATAAACTTGATCATAAACCCACAATTCATCGGTCTCAACAAACACACCGCAAAGAAGATTACATCGAATAGATCTCCACAAGAGAGGGGGGACTTTGTATTGAGATCCAAAAAGAGAGAAGAAGCCATCTAGCTAATAACTATGGACCCGAAGGTCTGAGGTAAACTACTCACACTTCATTGGAGGGGCTATGGTTTTGATGTAGAAGCCCTCCGTGATCGATGCCCCCTCCGACGGAGCTCCGGAAAAGGCCCCAAGATGGGATATCGTGGATACAGAAAGTTACGGCGGTGGAATTAGGTTTTGGCTCGGTATCTGGTAGTTTGGGGGTACATAGGTATATGTAGGAGGAAGGAGTACGTCGGTGGAGCAACATGGGGCCCACGAGGGTGGAGGGCGCGTCTGTGGGTAGGCGCGCCCCTACCTCATGCCCTCCTGGTTGATGTCTTGACGTAGGGTCCAAGTCCTCTGGATCACGTTCGTTCCGAAAATCACGTTCCTAAAGGTTTCTTTCCGTTTGGACTCCGTTTGATATTCTTTTTCTGTGAAACTCTGAAATAGGCAAAAAACAGCAATTCTGGGATGGGCCTCTGGTTAATAGGTTAGTTCCAAAAATAATATAAAGTGTATAATAAAGCCCAATAATGTCCAAAACAGAATATAATATAGCATGGAACAATAAAAAATTATAGATACGTTGGAGACGTATCAAGCATCCCCAAGCTTAATTCTTTCTCGTCCTCGAGTAGGTAAATGATAAAAACAGAATTTTTGATGTGGAGTGCTACTTGGCATAATTTCAATGTAATTCTTCTTAATTGTGATATGAATATTCGGATCCGAAAGATTCAAGATAAAAGTTCAATATTGACATAAAAATAATAATACTCATACTAACTAAGCAATTATGTCCTCTCAAAATAACATGGCCAAAGAAAGTTCATCCCTACAAAATCATATAGTTTACTCATGCTCCATTTTCGCTACGCAAGAATGCTCTCATCATGCACAACCCCGATGACAAGCCAAGCAATTGTTTCATACTTGAGTAATCTCAAACTTTTTCAACTTTCACGCAATAGATGAGTGTGAGCCATGGATATAGCACGATGGGTGGAATAGAATATAATGATGGGGGTTATGTGGAGAAGACAAAAAGGGAGAAAGTCCCACATCAACGAGGCTAATCAATGAGCTATGGATATGCCCATCGATTGATGTTAATGCAAGGAGTAGGGATTGCCATGCAACGGATGCACTAGAGCTATAAATATATGAAAGCTCAACAAAAGAAACTAAGTGGGGGTGCATCCAACTTGCTTGCTCACGAAGACCTAGGGCACTTGTGGAAGCCCATTGTTGGAATATACAAGCCAAGTTCTATAATGAAAAATTCCCACTAGTATATGAAAGTGACAAAACAAGAGACTCTCTATCATGAAGATTATGGTGCTACTTTGAAGCACAAGTGTGGTAAAAAGGATAGTAACATTGTCCCTTCTCTCTTTTTCTCTCATTTTTTTGGGCCTTCTTCTTTTTTTATGGCATTTCTCTTCTTTTCCTCACTTGGGACAATGCTCTAGAAAATGATGATCATCACACTTCTATTTATTTACAACTCAATACTAGAACAAAGTATGACTCTATATGAATGCCTCCGGCGGTGTACCGGGATATGCAATGAACCAAGAGTGACATGTATGAAATAATTATGAATGGTGGCTTTGCCACAAATACTATGTCAACTACATGATCATGCAAAGCCATATGACAATGATGAACATGTCATGATAAACGGAGCGGTGGAAAGTTGCATGGCAATATATCTCGGAATGGCTATGGAAATGCCATAATAGGTAGGTATGGTGGCTGTTTTGAGGAAGATATAAGGAGGTTTATGTGTGAAAGAGCGTATCATATCACGGGGTTTGGATGCACTGGCGAAGTTTGCACCAACTCCCAATGTGAGAAAGGGCAATGTACGGTACCGAAGAGGCTAGCAATGATGGAAAGGTGAGAGTGCGTATAATCCATGGACTCAACATTAGTCATAAAGAACTCACATAATTATTGCAAAAATCTACAAGCCATCAAAAACCAAGCACTACGCGCATGTTCCTAGGGGGTAGATTGGTAGGAAAAGACCATCGCTCGTCCCCGACGGCCACTCATAAGGAGGACAATCAAAGAACACCTCATGTTTCAAATTTGTTACATAATGTTTACTATATGTGCGGGACTTGCAAACTTCAACACAAGTATTTCTAAAATTCACAACTACTCAACTAGCACAACTTTGATATCACTACCTCCATGTCTCAAAACAATCATCAAGCATCAAACTTCTCTTAGTATTCAACACATTCATAAGAAAGTTTTTTACTAGTCTTGAATACCTAGCATATTAGGATTATTTAAGCAAATTACCATGCTGTTTAAGACTCTCAAAATAATATAAGTGAATCATGAGAGAATAATAGTTTCTATAAAACAAAACCACCACCGTGCTCTAAAATGATATAAGTGAAGTACTAGAGCAAGAACTATATAACTCAAAAAGATATAAGTGAAGCACATGGAGTATTCTAATAATTTCCGAATCATGTGTGTGTCTCTCAAAAGGTGTGTGCAGCAAAGATGATTGTGGTAAACTAAAAATAAAATACTCAAATCATACAATATGCTCCAAGCAAAACACATATCATCTGGTGAATAAAAATATAGCTCCAAGTAAACTTACCGATGGAAGTAGACGAAAGAGGGGATGCCTTCCGGGGCATCCCCAAGCTTTGGATTTTATGTGTCCTTAGATTATCTTGGGGTGCCATGGGCATCCCCAAGCTTAGGATCTTTCCACTCCTTGTTCCATAATCCATCAAATCTTTACCCAAAACTAGAAAACTTCACAACACAAAACTTAAAGTAGAAAATCTCGTGAGCTCCGTTAGCGAAAGAAGACAAAAGACCACTTAAAGGTACTGTAATGAACTCATTATTTATTTATATTGGTGTTAAACCTACTTTATTCCAACTTCTCTATGGTTTATAAACTATATTACTATCCATAGATTCATCAAAATAAGCAAACAACACACGAAAAACAGAATCTGTCAAAAACAGAACAGTCTATAGTAATCTGTAGCTAGCGCAAGATCTGGAACCCCAAAAATTCTAAAATAACTTTCTGGATGTGAGGAATTTATCTATTAATCATCTGAAAAAATAATTAACTAAATAGTACTTTTCAAATAAAAATGACAGCAGTTGTCTTGAGCGCTAAAGTTTCTGTTTTTTACAGCAAGATTAAAAAGACTTTCCCCAAGTCTTCCCAACGGTTCAACTTGGCACAAACACTAATTAAACACAAAAAACACAAAAAAAACAGAGGCTAGATAAATTATTTATTACTAAAAAGGAGCAAAAAGCAAGGAATAAAAATAAAAATGGATTGCCTCCCAACAAGCGCTATCGTTTAACGCCCCTAGCTAGGCATAAAAAAAGGATAGATCTAGGTATTGCCATCTTTGGTAGGCAATCCATAAGTGGCTCTCATAATAGATTCATATGGTAATTTAATTTTCTTTCTAGGGAAGTGTTCCATGCCTTTCCTTAACGGAAATTGGAATCTAATATTCCCTTCCTTCATATCAATAATTGCGCCAATCATTCTAAGGAAAGTTCTACCAAGAATAATAGGACATGAAGGATTGCAACCTATGTCGAGAGCAATAAAATCTACGGGCACATAATTCCTATTTGCAACAATAAGAACATCATTAATTCTTCCCATAGATTTCTTAATAGTGGAATCCGCAAGGTGCAATTTAAAGAGCAATCATCAAAATCACGGAAACCTAGCAAATCACACAAATTCTTTGGGATCGTGGAAACACTAGCACCCAAATCACACAAAGCATAGCACTCATGATCTTTAATTTTAATTTTAATAGTAGGTTCCCACTCATCATAAAGTTTTCTAGGGATAGAAACTTCCAACTCAAGTTTTTCTTCATAAGATTACATCAAAGCATCAACGATATGTTTGGTAAAGGCTTTATTTTGACTATAAGCATGAGGAGAATTTAGCATGGATTGTAACAAGGAAATACAATCTATCAAAGATCAATTATCATAATTAAATTCCTTGAAATCCAAAATAGTGGGTTCATTGACATTTAAAGTTTTGACTTCTTCAATCCCACTTTTAACAATTTTAGCATCAAGATCTAAAGACTCCGAATTTTTGGAACGCCTTCTAGGTAAAGGTGGATCATATTCAGTCCCATAATTATCAAGATTCATATTGCAAAACAAAGATTTAATAAGGGACACATTAATAACTTTTAGATCTTCATCTTTATTATCATGGAAACTAGAACAACATGCTTTTATAAAGCAATCTTTCTTAGCATGCATCCTAGCGGTTTTTTTTGCACTCATCAATGGAAATTCTCATGGCTTCGAGAGACTCATTGATATCATGCTTAGGTGTAATAGATCTAAGTTTCAAAGAATCAACATCAAGAGAAATTCTATCAACGTTCCTAGCCAACTCATCAATCTTAAGCAATTTTTCTTCAATCAAAGTATTGAAATTCTTTTGCGAAGTAATAAATTCTTTAACATTAGATTCAAAATCAGAGGGCATCTTATTACAATTTCCATAAGAATTGTTGTAGGAATTACCATAATTATTATAGGAATTACTAGGATACGGCCTAGGATTAAAATTACCGCTATACGCATTGTTACCAAAATTATTCCTACCAACAAAATTCACATCCATAGATTCATTATTATTCTCAATCAAAGTAGAAAAACGCATATCATTAGGATCAGAAGAAACACTTTTATTAGCAAACAATTTCATAAGTTCATCCATCTTTCCACTCAAAACATTAATTTCTTCTATCGCATGCACTTTCTTATTAGTAGATCTTTCAGTGTGCCATGAGAATAATTAACCATAATATTATCTAGGAGTTTAGTAGCTTCTCCTAAAGTGATTTCCATAAAAGTGCCTCCCGCGGCCGAATCTAAAATATTTGTAGAAGCAAAATTCAATTCAGCATAAAAAATTGTATAATCATCCACAAATTCAAACCATGTGTAGGGCAATTACGTATCATTAGTTTCATCCTCTCCCAAGCTTGTGCAACATGTTCATGATCAAGTTGCTTAAAATTCATAATATCGTTTCTAAGAGAGATGATCTTAGCGGGAGGAAAATACTTAGAGATAAAAGCATCTTTGCACTTATTCCATGAATCAACACTATTTTTAGGCAAAGACGAAAACCAAGCTTTAGCACGATCTCTAAGAGAAAAAGGAAATAGCTTCAATTTAACAATATCATTATCCACATCTTTCTTCTTTTTCATATCACACAAATCAACAAAGTTGTTTAGATGGGTAGCGGCATCTTCACTAGGAAGGCCAGAAAATGGATCTTTCATGACAAGATTCAGCAAAGCAGCATTAATTTCACAAGATTCAGCATAGGTAAGAGGAGCAATCGGAGTGCTAATAAAATCATTGTTGTTAGTATTGGTAAAGTCACACAATTTGGTATTATCTTGAGCCATCGTGACAAGCAAGCAATCTGACACACAAGCAAACAAGAAACGGGCAAAAAGAGGCGAATACAGAAAGAGAGGGAGGAAGGAGAGAGATGGTGAATAAAACGGCAAGGGTGAAGTGGGGGAGAGGAAACGAGAGGCAAATGGCAAATAATGTAATGTGGGAGATAAGAGTTTGTGATGGCTACTTGGTATGTTGACTGTTGCGTAGACTCCCCGGCAACGGCACCAAAAATGGCTCTTTGTCGAGAGTCAAATCTTGACTTGTCTTGCGCGAACCTTCCCTGGCAACGGCGCCAGAAATCCTTCTTGCTACCTCTTGAGCATTGCGTTGGTTTTCCCTTGAAGAGGAAAGGGTGATGCAGCAAAGTAGCGTAAGTATTTCCCTCAGTTTTTGAGAACCAAGGTATCAATCCAGTAGGAGGCCGCGCACAAGTCCCTCGCACCTACACAAACAAATAAATCCTCGCAACCAATGCGATAAGGGGTTGTCAATCCCTACACGGTCACTTACGAGAGTGATATCTGATAGATATTATAAGATAATATTTTTGGTATTTTTATGATAAAGATGCAAAGTAAAATAGAAAGCAATAAAAATAACTAAGTGTTGGAATATTAATATGATGGAAAATAGACCCAGGGGCCATAGGTTTCACTACTGGCTTCTCTCAAGAGCATAAGTATTTACGTTGGGTGAACAAATTACTGTTGAGCAATTGATAGAATTGAGCATAGTTATGAGAATATCTAGGTATGATCATGTATATAGACATCACGTCCGAGACAAGTAGACCGACTCCTGCCTGCATCTACTACTATTACTCCACACATCGACCGCTATCCATCATGCATCTAGAGTATTAAGTTCATAAGAACAGAGTAACGCTTTAAGAAAGATGACATGATGTAGAGGGATAAACTCATGCAATATGATATAAACCCCATCTTGTTATCCTCGATGGCAACAATACAATACGTGCCTTGCTGCCCCTACTGTCACTCGGAAAGGACACCGCAAGATTGAACCCAAAGCTAAGCACTTCTCCCATTGCAAGAAAGATCAATCTAGTAGGCCAAACCAAATTGATAATTCGAAGCGACTTGCAAAGATAACCAATCATACATAAAAGAATTCAGAGAAGATTCAAATATTGTTCATAGATAAACTTGATCATAAACCCACAATTCATCGGTCTCAACAAACACACCGCAAAAAAGAAGAAGATTACATCGAATAGATCTCCACAAGAGAGGGGGAGAACTTTGTATTGAGATCCAAAAAGAGAGAAGAAGCCATCTAGATAATAACTATGGACCCGAAGGTCTGAGGTAAACTACTCACACTTCATCGGAGGGGCTATGGTTTGATGTAGAAGCCCTCCATGATCGATGCCCCCTCCGGCGAAGCTCCGGAAAAGGCCCCAAGATGGGATCTAGTGGATAAAGAAAGTTACGGTGGTGGAATTAGGGTTTTGGCTCGGCATCTGGTAGTTTGGGGGTACGTGGGTATATATAGGAGGAAGGAGTACGTCGGTGGAGCAATGTGGGGCCCATGATGGTGGAGGGCACGCCTGGGGGGTAGGCGCGCCCCCTACCTCGTGCCCTCCTGGTTGATGTCTTGACGTAGGGTCCAAGTCCTCTGGATCACGTTCGTTCCGAAAATCACATTCCCGAAGGTTTCATTCCATTTGGACTCCGTTTGATATTCTTTTTCTACAAAACTCTGAAATAGGCAAAAAAACAGCAATTCTAGGCTGGGCCTCTGGTTAATAGGTTAGTCCCAAAAATAATATAAAAGTGTATAATAAAGCCCAATAATGTCCAAAACAGAATATAATATAGCATGGAACAATCAAAAATTATAGATACTTTGGAGACGTATCAATGACCCACACGTTTATAAAGAAGGAGTAGATGGTGTTATTAGACGTTGTGTACCTGAGCATGAACAGGAACAGATCATACGCAAGTGTCACTCCGAAGCTTATGGAGGACACCATGCTGGACATAGAACTGCACATAAGGTACTGCAATCCGGTTTTTATTGGCCTACTCTCTTCAAAGATGCCCGTAAGTTTGTCTTATCTTGTGATGAATTCCAAAGAATTGGTAATATTAGTAGACGTCAATAAATGCCTATGAATTATTCACTTGTTATTGAACCATTTGATGTTTGGGGCTTTGATTATATGGGACCGTTTCCTTCCTCTAATGGGTATACTCATATTTTAGTTGCTGTTGATTACGTTACTAAGTGGTTAGAAGCTATTACAACTAGTAGTGTTGATCATAACACCTCTATTATGATGCTTAAAGAAGTTATTTTTCCGAGGTTTGGAGTCCCTAGATATTTAATGACTGATGGCGGTTCACATTTTATTCATGATTCTTTCCGTAAGGTGCTTGCTAAGTATGATGTTAATCATAGAACTGCATCTCCATATCATCCATAGTCTAGTGGTCAAGTAGAATTGAGTAATAGAGAGCTTAAATTAATTTTGCAAAAGACTGTTAATAGATCTAGAAAGAATTGGTCCAAGAAACTTGATGATGCATTATGGGCCTATAGAACTGCATATAAAAATCCTATGGGTATGTCTCCGTATAAAATGGTTTATGGTAAAGCATGTCACTTACCTATTGAACTAGAACATAAGGCATATTGGGCCATTAAAGAGCTCAATTATGATTTCAAACTTGCCGGTGAGAAGAGGCTTTTTGACATTAGCTCACTAGATGAATGGAGAACCCAGGCTTATGAGAATGCCAAACTGTTTAAAGAAAAGGTTAAAAGATGGCATGACGAAAGGATACAAAAATGTGAGTTTAATGTAGGTGACTATGTATTGTTATACAACTCTCTTTTAAGATTTTTTGCAGGCAAACTTCTCTCTAAATGGGAAGGTCCTTACATTATCGAGGAGGTTTATCGTTCTGGTGCCATAAAAATCAACAACTTCGAAGGCACAAATCCGAAGGTGGTAAACGGTCAAAGAATCAAACATTATATCTCGGGTAATCCCATAAATGTTGAAACTAATGTTATTGAAACCGTAAGCCCGGAGGAATATATAAGGGACACTTTCCAGAATGTTTCGGACTCCGAAAAGGAATAGGTATGTGGTACTGTAAGTAAACCGACTCCAAAACAGTTCTAATAGCAATTTTTCTCCGTTTTGGAATATTTCAGAAAATAGGAAAATAAGAAGCAGTCTGGGAAGGACACAAGGCGTCCACGAGGGTGGAGGGCGCGCCCTACCCCCTGGGCGCGCCCCCTGCCTCCCCCCTGCCTCGTGGGCACCTCGTGCGCTCTCTGGACTCCGTTTTCCTGCACGATACTTCTTTTGGTCGGCAAAAATTCATTATATAATCTCCCGAAGGTTTTGATCACCGTAACACGCAAATATCCTCTATTTTTGTTTCGAGCTATTTTTCTGACAGATCTAAATCATCATGACATCTTCAAGCGCCCCCAAGGACAAGTTCTTCGAGAAGGTCATCAACCCCTACCTCGCGGAGGTGCTGCAACACCCTCAAACCAGTGAGATGCGTGAGGGGTTGCTGCACATGCGCAATGTTCAGGGACCAAGGAGGACCGGAAGCGTGGAGAGAAGACTCGAAGCAATTGAGCAACAAGTTTTCAAGTGCCAGGAGATGGTGGAACGTGGACTCGACGCCAACCACATAAGCTAGATGGCAGGAACATTGGGGAGACCATTGCTACCTCTTGAGCTTGCGTTGGATTTCCCCGAAGAGGAAAGGATGATGCAGCAGAGTAGCATAAGTATTTCCCCCAGTTTTTGAGAACCAAGGTATCAATCCAGTAGGAGGCCATGCTCAAGTCCCTCGTACCTGCACAAAACGATAGATACTCGCAACCAACGCGATTAGGGGTTGTCAATCCCTTCACTGTCACTTACAAGAGTGAGATCTCATAGATATAATATTTTTGGTATTTTTGGTATAGAGATGCAAAGTGAAAAGTAAAAGGCAAAGTAAAAAGCAAAGCAAGATTAAAGTGATGGAGATTGATATGATGAGAATAGACCCGGGGGCCATAGGTTTCACTAGTGGCTTCTCTCAAGAGCATAAGTATTCTACGGTGGGTGAACAAATTACTGTTGAGCAATTGACAGAATTGAGCATAGTTATGAGAATATCTAGGCATGATCATGTATATAGGCATCACGTCCGTGACAAGTAGACCGAAATGATTCTGCATCTACTACTATTACTCCACTCATCGACCGCTATTGTGACGCCCCCGGTTTGACCGTACACTAATCATGCACGCAAATGTGTACGATCAATATCAAGGACTCACGGGAAGATATCACAACACAACTCTACAAATAAAATAAGTCATACAAGCATCATATTACAAGTCAGGGGCCTCGAAGGCTCGAATACAAGAGCTCGATCATAGACGAGTCAGCGGAAGCAACAATATCTGAGTACAGACATAAGTTAAACAAGTTGCCATAAGATGGCTAGCACAAATGGGGATACAGATCGAATGAGGCGCAGGCCACCTGCCTGGGATGCTCCTAACTACTCCTGGTCGTCGTCAGCGGGCAGCACGTAGTAGTAGGCACCTCCGGTGTAGTAGGAGTCGTCGTCGAAGGTGGCGTCTGGCTCCTGGGCTCCAACATCTGGTTGCGACAACCAGGTAGAAGGGATAGGGGGAAAAGAGGGAGAAAGCAACCGTGAGTACTCATCCAAAGTACTCGCAAGCAAGGAGCTACACTACATATGCATGGGTATCAAATGGAATAAGTGTATCATATGTGGACTGAACTGCAGAATGCCAGAATAAGAGGGGGATAACTAATCCTTTCGAAGACTACGCTTCTGGCAGCCTCCGTCTTGCAACATGTAGAAGAGAGTAGACTGAAGTCCTCCAAGTATCATCACGTAGCATAATCCTAACCGATGATCCTCCCCTCGTCGCCCTATGAGAGAGCGATCACCGGTTGTATCTGGCACTTGGAAAGGTGTGTTTTATTAAGTATCCGGTTCTAGTTGTCATAAGGTCAAGGTACAACTCCAAGTCGTCCTGTTACCGAAGATCACGGCTATTCGAATAGATTAACTTCCCTGCAGGGGTGCACCACATAACCCAACACGTTCGATCCCATTTGGCCGAACACACTTTTCTGGGTCATGCCCGGCCTCGGAAGATCAACACGTCGCAGCCCCACCTAGACCAACAAAGAGGTCAGCATGTCGGTCTAAACCTAAGCGCCCAGGGGTCTGGGCCCATCGCCCTTAGCACACCTGCACGTTGCGTGGGCGGCCGGAAGCAGACCTAGCCTAGTAGGCGTTCCAGTCCAATCCAGCGCGCGCCGCTCCGTTGCTGACGTCACGAAGGCTTCGGCTGATACCACGACGTCGAGTGCCCATAACTGTCCCCGCGTAGATGGTTAGTGTGTATAGGCCAGTAGCCAGACTCAGATCAAATACCAAGATCTCGTTAAACGTGTTAAGTATCTGCGAACGCCGACCAGGGCCAGGCCCACCTCTCTCCTAGGTGGTCTCAACCTGCCCTGTCGCTCCGCCTCAAAGTAACAGTCGGGGGCCGTCGGGAACCCAGGCCCACCTCTACCGGGATGGAGCCACCTGCCCCTTCAGCCCCCATCTCCGAACAGCATCACAAGTAATGTAACAGTATAAAGTGTATAGTATATGCCCATGATCACTTCCCGAAGTGATCACGGCCCAGTAGTATAGCATGGCATACGGACAAGAGTGTAGGGCCACTGATGGAACACTAGCATCCTATACTAAGCAGTAGGATAGCAGGTAATGGTAACAACAGTAGTAGCAAGGACAGGCTATGCATCAGGATAGGAATAACGGAAAGCAGTAACATGCTACACTACTCTAGCGCAAGTGGTATCAGAGCAGAGTAGGCGATATCTGGTGATCAAAGGGGGGGCTTGCCTGGTTGCTCTGGCAAGAGAGAGGGGTCGTCAACACCGTAGTCATACTGGGTAGCAGCGGTATCGGTCTCGGTGTCTAGCGAGAGAAGAGGGGGAAGAAACAATAAATATAATGCAAGCATATGCATAGTGATGCATGACATGACAAGTAACGGCGTTAGAGGTGCCCTAACGCAGTAGTAGGTGATACCGGTGAAGGGGGATGACATCCGGGAAAGTATCCCCGGTGTTTCGCGTTTTCGGGCAGAGGAGCCGGAGGGGGAAAGTTGCGTGTTCGCTATGCTAGGGATGCGTGGCGGATAAACGGGCTGCGTATACAAATTTGTCTCGTCGTTCTGAGCAACTTTCATGTATAAAGTATTTTCATCCGAATTACGGATTAAAAGATATGATTTTCTAAAGATTTAAATCATTTTCTGATTTTAATTATTTATTTAAACCCAACATTATCCAGAACAGTGAATGATGACGCAGACATGACATCAGAGTGATGTCAGCAGGTCAACTGGTCGGTTGACCAGTCAAACAGACAGGTGGGTCCAGTGGGACCCACATGTCATTGTCTGTTAACTAATTAACCAGGTTAATTAGTTTAGTTAAGAGATTAGTTATGTTAATTAACAGTAGTTAATTAGTTTAATTAGTTATTAGGTTAATCTAATCAAGATTAGTTAAGTTAATTAATTTAATTAACCAATTAATTAATTAATATATTTTTATTATTTCCTTTTAATCTTTTTTTATAAACGTTCCAGGGGCTAGGCCCCACATGTCATTGGGTCAGGGGGCCTTAGCGGGCGCCGGCGCACAGGTGCGGATGCGGGTGCTGGGCGCTGCCCGTTTGGGCGCACGCCCACGTTACCAGGGGGTGCTGGCCACGGCGGGGCACTGGCCACGGCAGGGCGCCGGAGCAGCACGACAAGGGGGCGCGCAGCGCAGGCGCGCACGGCCAAGGCAAAAGGCAGGAGCGGGAGGGGCTGCGGTGGCACGGGATGGCCCAGGCGGGCGCGTGCGGGCGTTTATGCCGGCCACGGCAAGCGAGCGGCGCAGGCGAGGCGCGTCGGGACGGGGCGACGGGCGCAGCCAAGCGGAGCGGCGCGCGGCCAGGGCGCGGCGCGGCAGCGGTGAGCGCGGGGCCGGAGCGCACGCGGGGTGGAAGCCGCGGCCAAGGGCATGGCCGAGTGGCAGCGGGCGTCGGTGGAGGCCGGGGAGGGCCGTTGCGGAGGGGGACGGGGACGCGCGACGGAGTGGAGGAGGATGGCGAGGTGGCGGCGTCCTGGCGTGGGGGGGCGGCGAGCTCCGGGCGCGTGGCGTCGTCGAGCGGCGTCGGCCTCCTCTGGATCCCGATCCAGATCGGGAGAGAGGAGGGGGGCGTCATGGGGAGAGCGGGGGTGGGGTAGGTTAGGGTTTCGGTCGTGGGGGGGATTAGTAGGCTAGGGCGCGGGGTGGGCCGCCCCACTCGGGCGGCTGGGACCAGCTGGGTCACTGGCTGGGCCGAGGTCCAGTTGGCCACGAGGCCCTTTTTTTGTTTTTTTGTTTAATTTTCTTTTATGTATTTTGTTTCTTTTTTGTTTTACTTTGTTCCTCCTTAATTTTAGCTTTGTAAAGTACAAAATGACCACTAAATTAGTACTACCACTAAACCCACTACCATATAAAGTTTAGTCCCTAAATAGGATAGCTTAACATTTTATTAATTATAAAAGGCATTTCAATAATTGTTTTGCTACTTTTTTATTCGCTTTAGAGTATTTAAAGATTTTATAACAGTGGGGTTTCTTCACCAATATTTAAAATGGATTATTTGAATCACCCCGAACATTTTATTTTTAATATTTCATAACTTTTAATGTTTGCTTGATTTTGAATTTGAAATCGAACCGTTTTCGAACTAACGCGAGATTAGCTACGGTAATCGAGGTGACGTGGCATCATTAGCAGAGGTTACTGTAGCTTGATTACCCGGGCGTCACAGCTATCCAGCATGCATCTAGAGTATTAAGTTAAAAACAGAGTAATGCTTTAAGCAAGATGACATGATGTAGAGAGATAAATTCATGCAATATGAAATAAACCCCATCTTGTTATCCTCAATGGCAACGATGCAATACATGCCTTGCTGCCCCTTCTGGCATTGGGAAAGGACACCGCAAGATCGAACCCAAAGCTAAGCACTTCTCCCATGGCAAGAAAAACCAATCTAGTAGGCCAAACCAAACTGATAATTCGAAGAGACTTGCAAGGATAACCAATCATACATAAAAGAATTCAGAGAAGATTCAAATATTATTCATAGATATACTTGATCATAAACCCACAATTCATCTGTCTCAACAAACACACCGCAAAAAAGAAGAAGATTACATCGAATAGATCTCCATAAGAGAGGGGGAGAACTTTGTATTGAGATCCAAAAAGAGAGAAGAAGCCATCTAGCTAATAACTATGGACCTGAAGGTCTGAGGTAAACTACTCACACTTCATCAGAGAGGCTATGGTGATGTAGAAGCCATCCGTGATGACGGCCCTCTCTGGCGGAGCTCCGGAACAGGACCCAAGATGGGATCTCATGGATATAGAAAGTTGCGGCGGTGGAATTAGGTTTTTGGCTCCCTCTCTATTCATTTGGTGGTACGTAGGTATATATAGGAGGAAGAAGTACGTCGGTGGAGCTTCGGTGGGCCCACGAGGGTGGGGGGCGCGCGTGGGGGTATAGGGCGTGCCCCCCTACCTCGTGCCCACCTTGTAGCTTCCTTGGCATAGGGTCCAAGTCTCCTGGGTCATATTTGGGAAGAAAATCACGTTCCAGAAAGGTTTATTCCATTTGGACTCCGTTTGATATTCCGTTTCTTCGAAACACTCAAATAGGCAAAAAACAGCAATTCTGGGTTGGGCCTCCAGTTAATAGGTTAGTCCCAAAAATAATATAAAAGTGGAAAATAAAGCCCAATATAGTCCAAAGCAGTAGATAATATAGCATGGAGCAATCAAAAATTATAGATACGTTGGAGACGTATCAGGCATCCCCAAGCTTAATTCCTGCTCGTCCTCGAGTAGGTAAATGATAAAAAGAGAATTTTTGATGCGGAGTGCTACTTGGCATAATTTCAATGCAAATATTCTTAACTGTGGTATGAATATTCAGATTAGGAAGATTCAAGACAAAAGTTCATATTGACATAGAGAATAATAATACTTCACGCAAACCAACAAAGCAATTATGTTTTCTTAAAGTAACATGGCCAAAGAAAGTTCATCCCTACAAAATCATATAGTTTAGTCATGCTCCATTTTCGTCACACAAGAATGCTCTCATCATGCACAACCCCGATGACAAGCCAAGCAATTGTTTCATACCTTAATAATTTCAAACTCATAAACTTTCACGCAGTACATGAGCGTGAGCCATGGATATAGCACTATGGGTGGAATAGAATATAATGATGGCGGTTATGTGGAGAAGACAAAAAGGAGAAAGTCTCACATCAACGAGGCTAATCAATGGGCTATGGAGATGCCCATCGATTGATGTTAATGCAAGGAGTGGGGATTGCACTGCAACGGATGCGCTTAGAGCTAGAAATGTATGAAAGCTCAACAAAAGAAACTAAGTGGGTGTGCATCCAACTTGCTTGCTCACGAAGACCTAGGGCACTTGAGGAGGCCCATTGTTGGAATATACAAGACAAGTTCTATAATGAAAATTCCCACTAGTATATGAAAGTGATAACTCAAGAGACTCTCTATATGAAGAACATGTTGCTACTTTGAAGCACAAGTGTGGAAAAAAAGGGATAGTAGCATTGCCCCTTTTTATTTATTTTCTTTTTTTGGCCTTCTTTTTTTCTTTGGCCTTTCTCTCTTTCTTTTTTTTGGGACAATGCTCTATTGAATGATGATCATCACACTTCTATTTATTTACAACTCAATGATTACAACTCGATACTAGAAAAAAAGTATGACTCTATATGGATGCCTCCGGCGGTGTACCGGGATATGCAATGAATCAAGAGTGACAAGTATGAAAAAATTATGAACGGTTGCTTTGCCACAAATACTATGTGAACTACATGGTCATGCTAAGCAATATGACAATGATGAATGCGTCATGATAAACTGGATGGTGGAAAGTTGCATGGCAATATATCTCCGAATGGCTATGGAAACGCCATAATAGGTAGGTATGGTGGCTGTTTTGTGGAAGATACAAGGAGGTTTATGTGTGAAAGAGCATATCATATCATGGGGTTTGGATGCACCGGCGAAGTTTGCACCAACTCTCGATGTGAGAAAGGGCAATGCATGTTATCGTAGAGGCTAGAAATGATGGAAGGGTGAGAGTGCGTATAATCCATGGACTCAACATTAGTCATAAAGAACTCATATACTTATTGCAAAAATCTACAAGCCATCAAAAACCAAAGTATTACGCGCATGCTCCTAGGGGGATAGATTGGTAGGAAAAGACCATCGCTTGTCCCCGACCGCCACTCATAAGGAGGACAATCAAATAACACCTCATGTTTCAAATTTGTTGCATAACGTTTACCATACGTGCATGCTACGGGACTTGCAAACTTTAACTCAAGCACTTATCAAATTCACAATTAATCTACTAGCGTGACTTTGATATTACTACATCCATATCTCAAAACAATTATCAAGCATCCAACTTTTCTTAGTATTCAACACACTCAAAAGAAAGTTTCACAAATCTTGAATACCAAGCATGTTATTATTAAGCAAATTACCATGCTATTAAGACTCTCAAAATAATGTAAGTGAAGCATGAGAGATCAATAGTTTCTTTAAAACAAATCCACCACCGTGCTCTAAAAGATCTAAGTGAAGCACATAGAGCAAAATTATAGCGCTCAAAAGATATAAGTGAAGCACATAGAGCAAAACTACTTAGCTTAAAAAGATATAAGTGAAGCACATAGAGTATTCTATCAAATTCTAATTCATGTATGGCTCTCTCAAAAGGTGTGTACAGTAAGTATGATTGTGGCACACTAACAACCAAAGACACAAATAATACAAGACGCTCCAAGCAAAACAGATATCATGTTGGTGAATAAAAATATAGCTCCAAGTAAATTACCGATGGAAGTGGACGAAAGAGGGGATGCCTTCCGGGGCATCCCCAAGCTTTGACTTTTTGGTGTCCTTGGATTATCTTGGGGGTGCCATGGGAATCCCCAAGCTTAGGCTCTTTCCACTCCTTGTTCCATAATCCATCACAAGAATTCACCCAAAACTTGAAAACTTCACAACACAAAACTCAATAGAAATCTCGTGAGCTCCGTTAGAGAAAGAAAACAAAAGACCACTTCAAGGTACTGTAATTAACTCATTCTTTATTTATATTGGTGTTAAACGTACTGTATTCCAACTTCTCTATGGATTATAAACTATTTTACTAGCCATAGATTCATCAAAATAAGCAAACAACACATGAAAAACAGAATCTGTGAAAAACAGAACAGTCTGTAGTAATCTGTAGCTAATGCAAGATCTGGAACTCCAAAAATTCTAAAATAAATTTCTGGACGTGAGTAATTTATCTATTAATCATCTGCAAAAAGAATTAACTAAATAGCACTTTCGAAATAAAAATGACAGCAGTTCTCGTGAGCGCTAAAATTTCTGTTTTTACAGCAAGCTTAAGAAGACATTCCCCAAGTCTTCCCAACGGTTCTACTTGGCACAAACACTAATTAAACACAAAAAACACAACAAAAACATAGGCTAAATAATTTATTTATTACTAAACAGGAGCTAAAAGCAAGGAATAAAAATAAAATTGGGTTGCCTCCCAACAAGCGCTATCGTTTAACGCCCCTAGCTAGGCATAAAAGCGAGGATAGATCTAGGTATTGCCATCTTTGGTAGGCAATCCATAATTGGCTCTCATGATAGTTTCATATGGAAATTTTATTTTCTTTCTTGGAAATTTTTCCATGCCCTTTTTAATGGAAATTGAAATCTAATATTCCCTTCCTTCATATCAATAATCGCACCAACCATTCTAAGGAAAGGTCTACCAAGAATAATAGGGCAAGAAGGATTGCAATCTATATCAAGAACAATGAAATCTACGGGCACATAATTCCTATTTGCAACAATAATAACATCATTAATCCTTCCCATAGGTTTCTTAATAGTAGAATCCACAAGATGCAAGTTTAGAGAGCAATCATCAAAATCGCGGAAATCTAGCAAATCACACAAAGTTTTGGGGATAGTGGAGACACTAGCACCCAAATCACACAAAGCATAAAACTCATGATCTTTAATTTTAATTTTAATATTTGGTTCCCATTCATCATATTGTTTTCTAGGGATAGAAACTTTCAACTCAAGTTTTTCTTCATAAGATTGCATCAAGGCATCAACAATATGTTCGGTGAAGGCTTTCTTTTGACTATAAGCATGTGGAGAATTTAGCATGGATTGCAACAAGGAAATACAATCAATTAAAGAGCTACTTTCATAATTAAATTCTTTGAAATCCAATATAGTGGGTTTAGCAACATCTAGATTTTTATTTCTTTCAATCCCACTTCCATCAATTTCATCATAAAGATCTAAATACTCTAAGTTTTTAGAACGCCTTCTAGGTAAAGGAAGATCATATTCAGTTTCATCAAGATTCATATTGCAAAACAATGATTTGATAGGAGACACATCAATAATTTTTAGATCTTCATCTTGCTTTTCATAGGAATTGGAAGAACACGATTTAATAAAGGCATCTTTGGAAGCACGCATCCTAGCGGTTCTTTCCTTGCACTCATCAATGGAAATTCTCATGGCTTTGAGAGACTCATTGATATCATGCTTAGGAGGAATAGATCTAAGGTTTAAAGAATCAACCTCAAGAGAAATTCTATCAACGTTCCTTGCCAAATCATCAACTTTAAGCAATTTCTCTTCAAGCAAAGCATTAAAATTCTTTTGTGAATTCATAAACTCTTTAACACTATTCTCAAATTCAGAGGGCATCTTATTATAATCTCCATAAGAGTTGTTGTAGGAATTCCCATAATTATTAGAAGGATTACTAGGATATGGCCTAGGATTAAAATTCCCTCTATAAGCGTTGTTACCAAAAATATTCCTACCAACAAAATTCACATCCATAGATTCATTGTTATTCTCAATCAAAGTAGACAAAGGCATATCATTAGGATCAGAAGAAACACTCTTAGTAGCAAATAATTTCATAAGTTCATCCATCTTTCCACTCAAAACATTGATTTGTTCTATCGCATGCACTTTTTTATTAGAAGATCTTTCAGTATGCCATTGAGAATAATTAACCATAATATTATCTAGGAGTTTAGTAGCATCTCCTAAAGTTTTTTCCATAAAAGTGCCTCCCGCGGCCGAATCTAAAAGATTTCTAGAAGCAAAATTCAATCCGGCATAAAAAATTTGTATAATCATCCACAAATTCAAACCATGAGTAGGGCAATTACGTATCATTAATTTCATTCTCTCCCAAGCTTGTGCAACATGTTCATGATCAAGTTGCTTAAAGTTCATAATATCATTTCTAAGAGAGATGATCTTAGCGGGAGGGAAATACTTAGAGATAAAAGCATCTTTGCACTTGTTCCAAGAATCAATACTATTTTTAGGCAAAGACGAAAACCAAGCTTTAGCACGATCTCTAAGCGAAAAAGGAAATAGCTTCAATTTAACGACATCATTATCGACATCTTTTTTCTTTTGCATATCACATAAATCAACGAAGCTATTCAGATGAGTAGCGGCATCATCACTAGGATGGTCGGCGAATTGATCTTTCATAACAAGATTCAACAAAGCAGTATTGATTTCACAAGATTTATTGGCAAGAGGAGCAATCGGAGTGCTAAGGAAATCATTATTATTGGTATTGGTGAAGTCACACAATTTGGTAGTATCTTGAGCCATCACGACAAACAAGCAATCCAACACACGGTCAAACAAAAAGGCAAGCGAGAAAAAGGCAAATGGAGAAAGAGAAGGAGAAGGAGATTGGGAAAGAGAGGGTGAATAAAACGGCAAGGGTGAAGTGGGGGAGAGGAAAACGAGAGGCAAATGGCAACTAATGTAATGCGAGAGATAGGGATTGTGATGGGTACTTGGTATGTTGACTTTTTGCGTAGACTCCCCGGAAACGGCGCCAGATATTCTTCTTGCTACCTCTTGATCTTGTGTTGGATTTCCCCGAAGAGGAAAGGATGATGCAGCAGAGTAGCGTAAGTATTTCACTCAGTTTTTGAGAACCAAGGTATCAATCCAGTAGGAGGCCACGCTCAAGTCCCTCTTACCTGCACAAAACGATAGCTACTCGCAACCAACGCGATTAGGGCTTGTCAATCCCTTCACGGACACTTACGAGAGTGAGATCTGATAGATATAATATTTTTCGTATTTTTGGTATAGAGATGCAAAGTGAAAAGTAAAAGGCAAAGTAAAAAATCAAAGCAAGATTAAAGTGATGGAGATTGATATGATGAGAATAGACCCAGGGGCCATAGGTTTCACTAGTGGCTTCTCTCAAGAGCATAAGTATTCTACGGTGGGTGAACAAATTACTGTTGAGCAATTGACAGAATTGAGCATAGTTATGAGAATATCTAGGCATGATCCTGTATATAGGCATCACGTCCATGAAAAGTAGACAGAAACGATTCTACATCTACTACTATTACTCCACTCATCGACCGCTATCCAGCATGCATCTAGAGTATTAAGTTAAAAACAGAGTAACGCTTTAAGCAAGATGACATGATGTAGAGAGATAAATTCATGCAATATGAAATAAACCCCATCTTGTTATCCTTGATGGCAACGATGCAATACGTTCCTTGCTGCCCCTTCTGTCACTGGGAAAGGACACCGCAAGATCGAACCCAAAGCTAAGCACTTCTCCCATGGCAAGAAAAAACAATCTAGTAGGCCAAACCAAACTGATAATTCAAAGAGACTTGCAAACATAACCAATCATACATAAAAGAATTCAGAGAAGATTCAAATATTATTCATAGATAGACTTGATCATAAACCCACAATTCGTCGTTCTCAACAAACACACCGCAAAAAAGAAGAAGATTACATCGAATAGATCTCCACAAGAGAGGGGGAGAACTTTGTATTGAGATCCAAAAAGAGAGAAGAAGCCATCTAGCTAATAACTATGGACCTGAAGGTCTGAGGTAAACTACTCACACTTCGTCGGAGAGGCTATGGTCATGTAGAAGCCCTCCGTGATGACGGCCCTCTCCGGCGGAGCTCCGGAACAGGCCCCAAGATGGGATCTCGTGGATACAGAAAGTTGCGGCAGTGGAATTAGGTTTTTGGCTCCCTCTCTGTTCGTTTGGTGGTACGTAGGTATATATAGGAGGAAGAAGTACGTCGGTGGAGCTTCGGTGGGCCCACGAGGGTGGGGGCGCGCCTGGGGGTATAGGGCGTGCCCCCCTACCTCGTGTCCACCTCGAAGCTTCCTTGGCGTAGGGTCCAAGTCTCCTGGGTCATATTCGGGAAGAAAATCACGTTCCAGAAAGGTTTATTCCATTTGGACTCCGTTTGATATTCCGTTTCTTCGAAACACTGAAATAGGCAAAAACGACAATTCTGGGTGGGCCTCCAGTTAATAGGTTAGTCCCAAAAATAATATAAAAGTGGAAAATAAACCCCAATATAGTCCAAAACAGTAGATAATATAGCATGGAGCAATCAAAAATTATAGATACGCTGGAGACGTATCAACCATCTTCAAGCTTCACGAGAAAATCGAGCACCTCCAAGCCCAGATCTATGACCTGCAAAACCAAAATTGTGAGTATGAATATAGATTCAAGAGGATGAGTTTGGCTGCAGATTCGAGGATCCCGGAGGCTCCATCATCCTTCTATGATGGTGAGCCTATGCCTTGGAAGATGGACGACAAGCCTACATCATCAACTACTCCATCACCACCACCTCCGAGGAACTGAGTATTGGGTATGGGCACTCCCCTTGGCAACTGCCAAGCTTGGGGGAGTGCCCCGGTATCGTATCACCATCACACTCCTATCTTTACCGTTTTTCTTAGTTCGGTCCTTTTGGTAATATCTTGATCTAGTAGAATAAAAGTTTTAGTATGATCTAGTTTTGAGTTTTGCTTCATGATCCCTCTATGTAATCAAGTCCATGAGCTATATATAATAAAGATTAGTGTTGAGTCAAGGGCTTGATTATTTTGCTATGATCTTGCGGGAATAAAATAACAGAGAAAAAATAAAAAGAAATAAAGAGATCATATGGATCTTATGGAGAGTAATGACTTCACATATAAAGAGTATGATGAATAAAAATTGTTGAGAGATGACAAGCATAGTTTTGGTCATCGTTGCAATTAATAGGAAGTAATAAAGAAAGAGAGGTTTTCACATATAAATATACTATCTTGGACATATTTTATGATTGTGGGCACTCATTAAAATATGACATGATAAAGAGTTGATGTTGGACAAGGAAGACAACGTAATTTTTTTGACAAAGGATGAATTTTATTGACTCAAAATGAAGCATCAAGAAGATACAAAACACGATGAGCATACACCCGGCCTCTGCATAACTAGGATGCACACAGCCAATACCAACTCAAGCACACAAAAAACCACGCCGACAACAAGCAAAGTCATTTAAGACCAAAGCTAATACATAGGCGAAAAAAACCCTGAAGCGATCAGATCTACGATCGACAAACTAGAACAATGTCCATATCCGCACCAACCATCTCATGACACACGTTGACGACAAGGTTCGTCAACAGCAACGCCTTCTAGAAGGGAGTGACACTCAAGTGTCGCCATCGCTGGATCCAACCACAAGGCCAGAATCTAGATTTTCAACCTGAAGAATCAGTCCGAACATACCCGAGCAATGCCTTCAACAAGGTTAGGAAATACATCGCCATTGCCAGATATAACCACTCGGGTCTGACCGAGGTTTTCTCCCCGGAGTTCAAGACTGGGTACTCGAGTAGGACCGCCATCGAAGTCACTAATGTGTTGTCGCCACCACTTTTTCACGATCCCGGCAGCTACATGCGATGAGCACCGTCACTGCACAACCATCCCTCTCCATCCAGTTATTGTTCATAATTTATATCTCACCGCAGTCAACCATCGGATCAGAAGAGATGAACCCTCCCATAGACCATTCGATGACCACCGCCTTCGTGGAGCCATAGGAAATCACTGCAGTATGTTTGCAGTCACCTTCATCTGGCTGATCAAATCTAAATCACCATGTCATGGACCGTTTCGCCACCGGTTGACCACCGCATGCGCGGAAGGCCAGCACCTCGACAGCGCGGAAGGCCAACCACGCCGCGCCTCGTCGCCCGGTGCCGCCTGCTGCTGCCGCGCATCGCCGCCGTCGCCCGCTGCCGCTTGTAACGCCCCGATACCGATGGGTTGAAAGTTTGCATGTGGTGTTGTTATGTTGCAGGTAGGCCGCCTGCCAAGTTTCATCACATTCGGAGTTCGTTTGATAGCCCAACGGATAACTATAGCGACATTATAGTCGGTCTAACGTCGGATGTTTTCGGTCTCCGAAAACAGATGTCGGGCCCTCTCTCTCTCTTCTCCCCCTCGCAGTCTCGCCACATCCCACCTAGTCCATCCCCCTTCCCCTCTTCGCTTCTGGAGTTGTCCGATGCGACCGCACGGTCCGAAACCCTCTCTGCACAGTGCATCGAATCCCTCACGTGCGCGTCCGAAATTGTCCCGGACCCGACCCGGGCAGTCGTCACCGTTGGGTCTGGATCATCCCCAAACGTCTACAAAACATCACTGTTTTCTTATTTGGACTCCCTAGCTATTTTATCCGGGATCGTCCGATTACGATCGGAGGGTTCCGTTAGCCCCTAACCTAACCCAGCTGCATATATAATGGGCAACCCTAAGGATCCTGTCCCATCCTTTCCATCGATCCAATCCATCCCCGCCGCCACTCTCTTTGCTTTCAGTGCCCAACCAACCAACAAACCGTTCCAAAAATCCATCCCCACCAATCGCTTGCCCGAGCCCCGTGCTCCTCCATCCCGCCTCGTCGGCCGACGACCGGCGCCATCGCCGGCGACCCCGAGTTAAGCGACCGCGCCCTGTATCCCTTCCTCCCTGTGCTTCACTCTCTCACATCTCTCGGTCTCGTCTTCGCCAGGGAACGGAAGGAAGCTGCCATGGCCTGGGCTCGGCCTCGAGATCCCATCGCCACCGTCTTCGGCAGATACTGCCCCGCGACTTTGCCCGCTAGTCGCCCGGCACCCCTCGCCGGTGAGACCTCGCTATTGCGCACCCCGATTCTCTCTCTCTCTCTCTCTCTCTCTGTGGCCGCTCTGACCTCCCCTGCTCTCCTTTTTTTTCCTCTATGGACAGAAGCAGGAGCTTCCACGGCCGCCCCGCCATCTCTAGTGTCGCATCGTCGCTCCCAACATCAGCTCCGCCTGCAGCCACGACCGCACCGCGCCTCCACGCATCTCGAGTCTCACCCCGCACCCTGGATCCGGACATTCCGAGTCTCCCATTCCCGCTGGGCCTCGTCTTCCCCCTCCCGCGCCGTCGTCTTCTCTGCATCAAGCCGCGTCGCTGCGCCAAGTTCTTATCCGGCCGTCTGTCCTGCTTCACCGTCCTTCACCCGTCCCTGACGCCCTGGAGCCCGTCACCACGGCAAGCTCCGTCGCCTCCCCTCGCTCCAATGCCGCCGCTGCTCTGCTTCATGTCGAGCGGAGGGCCACGCCGCAACCTTCCAGCCTCGCCTCGCCCGGGTTCCGCGTCCCCTGCTCGACCACCCCGGCTGCGTATGGTCTAGCGCCGCAACTCCTTGTCGTCCGGCTCATCCCGCCTCCTGCAGGCCTCCCCGTAGCCTGCCGGAGCCCCAGCGTCACCGCCATGTAACGCGTCGGCCTCGACCCCTTCCTTCTTCCTTGTCCTCGTTCAAGCTGAACGAGCACACGAGCAGCGCAGCCATTGACCACTTCGTCAACCGGCCTCTCGAGCCAGATCGTGAGGCCCGGCCTCCTTTGACCCAGCCGGCCTGCCTTGGCCTCCTCACCGACTGGGCTGCAGCCCACAGGGTGAGCTGCCCCACTCTGCACTATTGGGCCTTTGCATAGTTTCGGCCCATGCGTGTTTTTTTCCCTGTTGTGTTTTTGCTTTTATTCCAGGAGACTGCCAGTTTACAGTTTAGTCCCTAGTCTTCATGCATATTATACCTCATGATCTATGCATCATATGTAAAAACTCCTAATATGAAAAATGCTTAGAATTGCATCTAGTTCCATAATATGTCATTTTCATCCTTGTTTAAAATATTTAAAATGCGGTTTGATTAATTTTGCCCCTATGCCATGTTAAAATGATATATTTCATAACTAAATAACCGTAACTCCGAATTTAATAAACTTTATATGTAAATGGGGTGGAATTTTGCCTAGTTTAACATGGTCTACTTGTTTTGCATGTTTATTAACTCTAAAATTGCGTTTAGGGCAGAACCGCACCAAATCAAAAATATGCTATGGGGATTTACCGGAATTGTTGTTCGTTGCTTCCGGCCTCATTTAAACTTGACTAGATAGGTAGTTTTACTTTGCTTCACCCTCTTGCATATTGTGCTCCACTTAATTTGTAGGATTGCTTGTGCACTTTGCCATGCCATGCTTCTTTAAACCGGTCATGCATCATACTTGGTTGTGCATCATGCCATGTTCATGTGTTGGTTGTTTACTATGTTGTGTGCTTCTTTCCGGTGTTTGCTTCTTCGGGTTGGATTCAATAACGTCGCGTTGGTGAGGATCCGTTCGACTACGTCCGTTTGTCTTCTTCATGGACTCGTTCTTCTTCCTTGCGGGATTTCAGGCAAGATGATCATACCCTCGAAATCACTACTATCTTTGCTTTGCTAGATTGCTCGCTCTTTTGCTATGCCAATGCTACGATGCCTACCACTTGCTTTAAAGCCTCCCAAATTGCCATGTCAAACCTCTAACCCACCATGTCCTATCAAACCGTTGTTTGGCTATGTTACCGCTTTGCTCAGCCCCTCTTATAGCGTTGTTAGTTGCAGGTGAAGATTGAAGTATGTTCCTTGTTGGAACATGGAGTTGTTGTTCCTTGTTGCAACATGTATACTCGTTGGGATATCACTATATATATTATTTAATTAATGCATCTATATACTTGGTAAAGGGTGGAAGGCTCGGCCTTATGCCTGGTGTTTTGTTCCACTCTTGCCGCCCTAGTTTCCGTCATATCGGTGTTATGTTCCCGGTTTTTGCGTCCCTTACGCGTTTGGGTAATAATGGGAACCCCTTGACAGTTCGCCTTGAACAAAACTCTTCCAGCAATGCCCAACATTGGTCTTACCATTCGCCACCAAGCCTTTTCTTTTCCCTTGGGGGTCGCGCGCCCAAGGGTCATCATTATTTTAACCCCCCCGGGCCAGTGCTCCTCTGAGTGTTGGTCCAACCGAGCGATGTCCGGGGCTACCAGGGGCAACTCTGGGCTGGCCTACCCGACGTCTTGCTCATCCAGTGTGCCCTGAGAACGAGATATGTGCAGCTCCTATCGGGCTTTGTCGGCACATCTGGGTGGTGTTGCTGGATTAGTTTTAACTTGTCGAAGTGTCTTGTTGTACCGGGATACCGAGTCTGATCGGAATGTCTCGGGAGGAGGTCTATTCGTTCGTTGACCGTGAGAGCTTGTGATGGGCTAAGTTGGGACACCCCTGTAGGGATTTGAACTTTCGAAAGCCGTGCCCGCGGTTATGGGCAGATGGGAATTTGTTAATGTTCGATTGTAGAAAACCTGAAGTTGACCTTAATTAAAATGAATCAACCCCGTGTGGTACCGTGATGGTCTCTTTCCGGCGGAGTCCGGGAAGTGAACACGGTTGTTGGAGTTATGCTTGACGTAGGTTGTTCTAGGATCACTTCTTGATCATAGTTTCTCGATTGTGCTTTGCCTTCTCTTCTCGCTCTCTTTTGCGTATGTTTAGCCACCATATATGCTAGTCGCTTGCTGCAGCTCCACCTCATACCTTTACCTTACCCATAAGCTTGAATAGTCTTGATCACGAGGGTGTGAGATTGCTGAGTCCCCGTGGCTCACAGATACTTCCAAAACCAGCTTGTAGGTGCCGATGAGTCCGTGCAGTCGACGCAACCAAGCTCAAGGAGGAGCTCTATGAAGATCTTGTCCTTTATGTTGTTTCGTTCTAGTTGATCAGTAGTGGAGCCCAGTTGGGGTCGATCGGGGACCTTTGTCGCATTTGGGGTTCTTCTTTTATTTTGGCTCCGTAGTTGGGCCTTGATTGTATTTGGATGATGTAATGTTTTATTCATGTAATTGTGTGAAGTGGCGATTGTAAGCCAACTATGTATCTCTTTCCCTTATGTATTACATGGGTTGTGTGAAGATTACCTCACTTGAGAAATTGCTTTCAATGCGGTTATGCCTCTAAGTCGTGCTTCGACATGTGGGAGATATAGCCGCATCGAGGGCGTTACAAGTTGGTTTCAGAGCCTTCCCCGACCTTAGGAGCCCCATTGCTTGATCGTTTTTAGCGGCCGAGTTGTGTCTAGTAAAATGTTTTGAGTCATTTAGGAATTATATATTGGAGAGTTTAGGAATTCTTTTTACTTCCCAGTCTCCTCATCGCTCTGGTAAGGCATCCTGACGTAGAGTTTTGACTCTTCTCTTCTCAAATTTCACTAAAAAAAATTTAGGATCACGCGGGTATCTTGGAATCGTTCCGATGGTTTTATGACGAGAACATTGTCTTGGTGCCTCCTGTCAGGGGTTTTGTGGAAGTGTCCCGGGGAGTTGAGCTCTGAGGTGTTGTCGTCATAATTTTATCGTTGTAGTTCTGGAATACCTGAGTTTAGTACGTCGACATCGAAAATCTCTTTTATGCAATTCGTTGGTGAGATAACCTCGACGCCACCCAGTACTGGGGCGGGAGTTCGGGAGTATTGTCATAACTTGTATAACGGAAGCTTTTCGAAGGTTGAGGTAGACGATTTCCGAAGGTTTCTTGGTTATGTGTTGAAGGATGGATACAGCTGGATGTAGGATTTGCTAGTTTTGGGTGAGATATTATGCTTCCCCTGTATCCCCAACACCTGATAGCATAACTTGGAAAATTTCGGGAGTTTCATAGGTGGGAAGTCAAGTAGTTCTTAGGATATCTTTCCGACAAATGTATGATATGAAATTGGGGTTCGACGTCTAGTGGTCCGCCTATTCACGGTCGGTTTTACAGTGGTCTCGTTGTGTCTTAAAGAGTCCTTGGCTATGCCGACTCGGGGACGCTTCGTATGTCATGTGCACTGCCTTGTACATCATGGTGTTGTACGATCGAGCCCGTGTAGGCCCCACCAAGAAAACTTCGGATGAAATCTCTATCATATGTTTGTTCCGGCTTATTTTGCAAGCCAATCCTTTGTTTTTGTTTTGAGTTGTGGTATTCGAGTTTCTTCGAAGTCAAGAGTTGATTCCATACCTTTCCTAAACGGTCTTCTCATATTTCTATGTGAATACTAATCCTTCTTGATAATCGAGATTGTCATGTCAATCCTTTTTAACCGGTGTGCTTCTCTTCAAGTGGATACGATCATTTCAACTTCCGCAAGATCAATGATCAGTTCTTCTCAACGGTGTTTGTTTCATCCGTCTCCAAGTTGCCTTTGTTTTTCCCACCCACCCACCCTTTTTCTTCGAGGACTCGGATTTCTTTATGAAATATCCATTTTATTATGGAGGTCCCTCCGTTCTATTTCCTTCATGTTCTTATCCGGTGATTCTCATGAAGTTACTAACGGAGCTTCTAGTTCATCATTCTTCGTTTCTTTTATCTTCTCCGGTGGTTTCAAGTCAAGCTTTTGGTGTTGATCATATCCCTTTCCTCGTTTTCAATGCTTTCTCATGCTGGTGCAATTCTCAATCTTTCACCTCTCGCTATTCAATTGTCCTGGAGTGCTCAAATTTTCTCAAAAGGTTCGTCTTGTCATTCAAGATTCTTTCAAGATCTTTCGAGGATGTTATCTCATTCAAGTCATTTAATTCAACCGATGCGACCTCTCTTTTAAATCATTTCAACGTTGTTTCTTTTGAGTGGGCCCTAACCCATAGGTCTGTTCCCAGGATCTTACCTGACTCTTATTTTCCCTGGAGCTATCCTCAAAGTTCTTGTCAAAGTTTGACGTAAGAATGATTCATCATCAGTCATATGTATTTCTCCTAGATCTTTCACAATTCTTTTCATCGTTGGCTCAACCTCTTCGTTTTGATTTGTCCGGAGTGTCTAAATAATTCTTGGTGATGTTTCTCGTCATTTTGAAGACCGAAGAAGAGTTTCTCTTTAATCATGCTCCATTCTCTTCAAGATTCGTGATTCTAGCTTGTTGCCATCCACTCGTAATTGTTCTGATTGTGAGAATTTTTTTCACCTATCCGGAGCATTTCAAGATTCTTTTCAGTTTGCTTCTCCGGAGTCCATCATCTCAGAGTTTATTCATCTCAGCATTCAGCTATCATTCAGAAATTTTACCAGTGCATCAAGTGATCTCTAATCAGCTCATGATCTCTTCGCTCTCATGTATCTAAATTCTCTCAAGCGTCTTCGTTCATTTGCTTAATTCTTCCCGGTGTTTTCTTTAGGTTTTATTCGTTCTTTTTCAATTCTTATGGTGGTTCTCCAAAGATTTCTTTTCCTTCATTATCATATCAATTTATTCGTTGTTTCAATCCTTCCGGTGGTTCGTGGAAGACTTTCTCAAGTTTGCGTTGTATCTATCTTAATCCTTTCTACGAGAATAAGTAATATGTCAAATCCGTTGATTGTCATCAATTTAATTGGTGAAGGATAAGCATAATGTAATTCTTATTCTTGTTTCATCGAGTAAATTCAATTCCTTATTCCAGAGCCTCATCAAAATTCTCGGTCGAACTTGTTTCATCTTTTCTTTTCTGGAGTTCCAAGCTTTTCCGCCTTATCTTGTCGCGAAGCTCCATCTATATCATTGCAAGGCTTCACCTTGTGTTTTCAACTACCCTTTCTTTCCGTTTGATCATTCTTTTGTTTTACCAGAGTTCTTCAGGAAGGTTTTACATAATGGTTCATCAAGGATTTTATCCCTTCTTGAAGTTTTCATCGAGATTCTTTTCCGAGGAGCTCAAGTTTTCTTCATCTTGCTAACCGGAGTGCAATTCTTCCTTCCGTATCAATAGAGGTGGTATTATGTCATTCTTGATAATTTGAGTTCATGTTTCATGATTCACATGTTGTCAAGGATGAGATATTTTAAATCCATCAATCTCGTCAATTGAGTTATCTTGGGTTATAGTTCACCTAAAGTTTTCCCTAAGGATTGTTGCTATTATGGTGCTTATAAAGGACCCAAGTTCTTCATTTATCCTCCCGGTGATATAAGTTTCTCATCTCCTTGTTCATATCAATCCAATTCTGCTTCCCGTGAGTGGCAGGTTGTCACCTCATAATTTGAGATGTATTCCATAAGACCATATCAAGCTTATTCCTTTCTTTGTTGGTTTTCCAACAACTCCGCTCGACCCGTTTCCTAAGGATGCCTTCTCAAGCTCTTTTGTGGCATAAGATGGCATTTTCTTCTCCATTCTTTTCCAATTATCTATATTCTATTCTTTCGTTCCGGAGGCATTGTGATGTTGCTTTCTTCAACCATCATCTTGTTTCATCAAAGATCATGTTCTTCTTATGATTGTCCATTTAACCGAAGTATCGTGCCCTCTTTTCAAGTTCTCTCATCTTATCAAATTTTGCTTCTCTTTTCTACCGGAGTGCTGTCCAAATTTGTTCTTCCTTGTTCCTCTTTCTTAATGGAGTGCTTTCAACTTTGTTCATCTCTGTTGTTTTTCTTTCTTTCAAGTTATTCAACCTTTCAAGGTTCTTTGGTTTCACTCGTTTGTCAAAGAAGAAATTTGTTTTACCTCTTCTCTTATCTCTTCCGTTGTCCCTCCGGTGCCATTCTAGATCCCAGGACGAGATCCTCTCGTAGTGGTGGAGTGTTGTAACGCCCCGAGACCGATGTGCCAGGTGTCGTCCAGTTATTTGTGGTTGTTGCCATGTCATCTGCTTGCGTGTTGCATCTTATCATGTCATCATGTGCATTGCATCATCATGTTTTCAAAACTTGCATCCGTCCGGGTTCCCCAGTTCCGTCCGTCGTTCGTTCTGAGCCCAGACACACTTGCACGTGCCCGCGGCATGTCCGAAATAGTATTTTATAAGTGGCCGGAAAATGTTCTCGGAATGGGTTGAAAGTTGGCATGTGGTGTTGTTATGTTACAGGTAGGCCGCCTGCCAAGTTTCATCACATTCGGAGTTCGTTTGATAGCCCAACGGATAACTATAGCGACATTATAGTCGGTCTAACGTCAGACGTTTTCGGTCTCCGAAAACATATGTCGGGCCCTCTCTCTCTCTCTTCTCCCCCTCGCAGTCTCGCCACAGCCCACCTAGTCCATCCTCCTTCCCCTCTTCGCTTCCGGAGTTGTCCGATGCGACCGCACGGTCCGAAACCCTCTCTGCACAGTGCATCGAATCCCTCACGTGCGCGTCCGAAATTGTCCCGGACCCGACCCGGGCAGTCGTCACCGTTGGGTCCGGATCATCCCCAAACGTCTACAAAACATCACATTTTTCTTATTTGGACTCCCTAGCTATTTTATCCGGGATCGTCCGATTACGATCGGAGGGTTCCGTTAGCCCCTAACCTAACCCAACTGCATATATAATGGGCAACCCTAAGGATCCTGTCCCATCCTTTCCATTGATCCAATCCATCCCCGCCGCCACTCTCTTTGCTTTCAGTGCCCAACCAACCAACAAACCGATCCAAAAATCCATCCCCACCAATCGCTTGCCCGAGCCCCGTGCTCCTCCATCCCGCCTCATCGGCCGACGACCGGCGCCATCGCCGGCGACCCCGACTTAAGCGACCGCGCCCTGTATCCCTTCCTCCCTGTGCTTCACTCTCTCACATCTCTCAGTCTCGTTTTCGCCAGGGAACGAAAGGAAGCTGCCATGGCCTGGGCTCGGCCTCGAGATCCCATCGCCACCGTCTTCGGCAGATACTGCCCCGCGACTTTGCCCGCTAGTTGCCCGGCACCCCTCGCCGGTGAGACCTCGCTGTTGCGCACCCCGATTCTCTCTCTCTGTGTGTGTGTGTGTGGGCGCTCTGACCTCCCCTGCTCTCCTTTTTTCCTCTATGGACAGAAGCAAGAGCTTCCATGGCCGCCCCGCCATCTCTAGTGTCGCATCGTCGCTCCCAACATCAGCTCCGCCTGCAGCCACGACCGCACCGCGACTCCACGCATCTCGAGTCTCACCCCGCACCCTGGATCCGGACGTTCCGAGTCTCCCATGCCCGCCGGGCCTCGTCTTCCCCCTCCCGCGCCGTCGTCTTCTCTGCATCAAGCCGCGTCGCTGCGCCAAGTTCTTGTCCGGCCGTCTCTGTCCTGCTTCGCCGTCCTTCACCCGTCCCTGACGCCCTAGAGCCCGTCACCACGGCAAGCTCTGTCGCCTCCCCTCGCTCCAATGTCGCCGCTGCTCTGCTTCATGTCGAGCGGAGGGCCACGCCGCAACCTTCCAGCCTCGCCTCGCCCAGGTTCCGCGTCCCCTGCTCGACCACCCCGGCTTTGTATGGTCTAGCGCCGCAACTCCTTGTCGTCCGGCTCATCCCGCCTCCTGCAGGCCTCCCCGTCGCCTGCCGGAGCCCCCGCATCGCCGCCATGTAACGCGTCGGCCTCGACCCCTGCCTTCTTCCTTGTCCTTGTTCGAGCTGAACGAGCGCACGAGCAGCGCAGCCATTGACCACTTCGTCAACCGGCCTCTCGAGCCAGATCACGAGGCCCGGCCTCCTTTGACCCAGTCGGCCTGCCTTGGCCTCCTCACCGACTGGGCCGCAGCCCACAGGGTGAGCTGCCCCACTCTGCACTATTGGGCCTTTGCATAGTTTCGGCCCATGCGTGTTTTTTTCCCTGTTGTGTTTTTGCTTTTATTCCAGGAGACTGCCAGTTTACAGTTTAGTCCCTAGTCTTCATGCATATTATACCTCATGATCTATGCATCATATGTAAAAACTCCTAATATGAAAAATGCTTAGAATTGCATCTAGTTCCATAATATGTCGTTTTCATCCATGTTTAAAATATTTAAAATGCGGTTTGATTAATTTTGCCCCTATGCCATGTTAAAATGATTTATTTCATAACTAAATAACCGTAACTCCGAATTTAATAAACTTTATATGTAAATGGGGTGGAATTTTGCCTAGTTTAACATGGTCTACTTGTTTTGCATGTTTATTAACTCTAAAATTGCGTTTAGGGCAGAACTGCACCAAATCAAAAATATGCTATGGGGATTTACCGGAATTGTTGTTCGTTGCTTCCGGCCTCATTTAAACGTGACTAGATAGGTAGTTTTACTTTGCTTCACCCTCTTGCCATGTTAACAACATTTAATCTTGTTGGTTACCTAAACGAGAGAGAACTAAATAGGTCATGTGGTGTTTTCTTCAATATGCAACTCCATTGCATATTGTGCTCCACTTAATTTGTAGGATTGTTTGTGCACTTTGCCATGCCATGCTTCTTTAAACCGGTCATGCATCATACTTGGTTGTGCATCATGCCATGTTCATGTGTTGGTTGTTTACTATGTTGTGTGCTTCTTTCCGGTGTTTATTTCTTCGGGTTGGATTCGATAACGTCGCGTTGGTGAGGATCCGTTCGACTACGTCCGTTTGTCTTCTTCATGGACTCGTTCTTCTTCCTTGCGGGATTTCAGGCAAGATGATCATACCCTCGAAATCACTACTATCTTTGCTTTGCTAGATTGCTCGCTCTTTTGCTATGCCAATGCTACGATGCCTACCACTTGCTTTAAAGCCTCCCAAATTGCCATGTCAAACCTCTAACCCACCATGTCCTATCAAACCGTTGTTTGGCTATGTTACCGCTTTGCTCAGCCCCTCTTATAGCGTTGTTAGTTGCAGGTGAAGATTGAAGTATGTTCCTTGTTGGAACATGGAGTTGTTGTTCCTTGTTGGAACATGTATACTCGTTGGGATATCACTATATATATTATTTAATTAATGCATCTATATACTTGGTAAAGGGTGGAAGGCTCGGCCTTATGCCTAGTGTTTTGTTCCACTCTTGCCGCCCTAGTTTCCGTCATATCGGTGTTATGTTCCCGGTTTTTGCGTCCCTTACGCGGTTGGGTAATAATGGGAACCCCTTGACAGTTCGCCTTGAATAAAACTCTTCCAGCAATGCCCAACATTGGTCTTACCATTCGCCACCTAGCCTTTTCTTTTCCCTTGGGGGTCACGCGCCCAAGGGTCATCATTATTTTAACCCCCCCGGGCCAGTGCTCCTCTGACTGTTGGTCCAACCGAGCGATGTCCGGGGCTACCAGGGGCAACTCTGGGCTGGCCTACCTGACGTCTTGCTCATCCAGTGTGCCCTAAGAACGAGATATGTGCAGCTCCTATCGGGATTTGTTGGCACATCTGGGTGGTGTTGCTGGATTAGTTTTAACTTGTCGAAGTGTCTTGTTGTACCGGGATACCGAGTCTGATCGGAATGTCTCGGGAGGAGGTCTATTCCTTCGTTGACCGTGAGAGCTTGTGATGGGCTAAGTTGGGACACCCCTGCAGGGATTTGAACTTTCGAAAGCCGTGCCCGTGGTTATGGGCAGATGGGAATTTGTTAATGTTCGGTTGTAGAAAACCTGAAGTTGACCTTAATTAAAATGAAACAACCGCGTGTGTTACCGTGATGGTCTCTTTCCGGCGGAGTCCGGGAAGTGAACACGGTTGTTGGAGTTATGCTTGACGTAGGTTCTTCTAGAATCACTTCTTGATCATAGTTTCTCGATCGTGCTTTGCCTTCTCTTCTCGCTCTCTTTTGCGTATGTTTAGCCACCATATATGCTAGTCGCTTGCTGCAGCTCCACCTCATGCCTTTACCTTACCCATAAGCTTGAAAAGTCTTGATCACGAGGGTGCGAGATTGCTGAGTCCCCGTGGCTCACAGATACTTCCAAAACTAGCTTGCACGTGCCGATGAGTCCGTGCAGTCGATGCAACCAAGCTCAAGGAGGAGCTCTATGAAGATCTTGTCCTTTATGTTGTTTCGTTCTAGTTGATCAGTAGTGGAGCCCAGTTGGGGTCGATCGGGGACCTTTGTCGCATTTGGGGTTCTTCTTTTATTTTGGCTCCGTAGTCGGGCCTTGATTGTATTTGGATGATGTAATGTTTTATTCATGTAATTTTGTGAAGTGGCGATTGTAAGACAACTATGTATCTCTTTCCCTTATGTATTACATGGGTTGTGTGAAGATTACCTCACTTGCGACATTGCTTTCAATGCGGTTATGCCTCTAAGTCATGCTTCGACACGTGGGAGATATAGCCGCATCGAGGGTGTTACACCGCTGCTGTGCCCCGCCTCGCCGCCCGTTGGCGTTGACCGCCGCCGACCGATACCAGGATGGCTCCACCTGCCCCTTCAGCCCCCATCTCTGAACAGCATCACAAGTAATGTAACAGTATAAAGTGTATAGTATATGCCCATGATCACTTCCCGAAGTGATCACAGCCCAGTAGTATAGCATGGCAGACGGACAAGAGTGTAGGGCCACTGATGGAACACTAGCATCCTCTACTAAGCAGTAGGATAGCAGGTAATGGTAACAACAGTAGTAGTAAGGACAGGCTATGCATCAGGATAGGATTAACGGAAAGCAGTAACATGCTACACTACTCTAGTGCAAGTGGTATCAGAGCAGAGTAGGCGATATCTGGTGATCAAAGGGGGGGCTTGGCTGGTTGCTCTGGCAAGAGAGAGGGGTCGTCAACACCGTAGTCATACTGGGTAGCAGCGGCGTCGGTCTCGGTGTCTAGCGAGAGAACAGGGGGAAGAAACAATAAATATAATGCAAGCATATGCATAGTGATGCATGACATGACAAGTAACGGCGCTAGAGGTGCCCTAACGCGGTAGTAGGTGATACCGGTGAAGGGGGATGACATCCGGGAAAGTATCCCCGGTGTTTCGCGTTTTCGGGCAGAGGAGCCGGAGGGGGAAAGTTGCGTGTTCGCTATGCTAGGGATGCGTGGCAGATAAACGGGCTGCGTATTCAAATTCGTCTCGTCGTTCTGAGCAACTTTCATGTATAAAGTATTTTCATCCAAATTACGGATTAAAAGATATGATTTTCTAAAGATTTAAATCATTTTCTGATTTTAATTATTTATTTAAACCCAACATTATCCAGAACAGTGAATGATGACGCAGACATGACATCAGAGTGATGTCAGCAGGTCAACTGGTCGGTTGACCAGTCAAACAGACAGGTGGGTCCAGTGGGACCCACATGTCATTGTCTGTTAACTAATTAACCAGGTTAATTAGTTTAGTTAACAGATTAGTTATGTTAATTAACAGTAGTTAATTAGTTTAATTAGTTATTAGGTTAATCTAATCAGGATTAGTTAAGTTAATTAATTTAATTAACCAATTAATTAATTACTATATATTTTTATTATTTCCTTTTAATCTTTTTTTATAAACGTTCCAGGGGCTAGGCCCCACATGTCATTGGGTCAGGGGGCCTTAGCGGGCGCCGGCGCACAGGTGCGGATGCGGGCGCTGGGCGCTGCCCGTTTGGGCGCACGCCCACGTTACCAGGGGGTGCTGGCCACGGCGGTGCACTGGCCACGGCAGGGCGCCGGAGCAGCACGACAAGGGGGCGCGCAGCGCAGGCGCGCACGGCCAAGGCAAAAGGCAGGAGCGGGAGGGGCTGCGGTGGCACGGGACGGCCCAGGCGGGCGCGTGCGGGCATGGATGCCGGCCACGGCGAGCGAGCGGCGCAGGCGAGGCGCGTCGGGACGGGGCGATGGGCGCAGCCAAGCGGAGCGGCGCGCGTCCAGGGCGCGGCGCGGCAGCGGTGAGCGCGGGGCCGGAGCACGCGCGGGGTGGAAGCCGCGGCCAAGGGCATGGCCGAGCGGCAGCGGGCGTCGGTGGAGGCCGGGGAGGGCCGTTGTGGAGGGGGACGGGGACGCGCGACGGAGTGGAGGAGGACGGCGAGGTGGCGGCGTCCTGGCGTGGGGGGGCGGCGAGCTCCAGGCGCGGAGCGGCGTCGAGCGGCGTCGGCCTCCTCTGGATCCCGATCCAGATCGGGAGAGAGGAGGGGGGCGTCGTGGGGAGAGCGGGGGTGGGGGTAGGTTAGGGTTTCGGTCGTGGGGGGGATTAGTAGGCTAGGGCGCGGGGTGGGCCGGCCCACTCGGGCGGCTAGGACCAGCTGGGTCACTGGCTGGGCCGAGGTCCAGTTGGCCACGAGGCCCTTTTTTGTTTTTTTTTGTTTAATTTTCTTTTATGTATTTTGTTTCTTTTCTGTTTTACTTTGTTCCTCCTTAATTTTAGCTTTGTAAAGTACAAAATGACCCCTAAATTAGTACTACCACTAAACCCACTACCATATAAAGTTTAGTCCCTAAATAGGATAGCTTAACATTTTATTAATTATAAAAGGCATTTCAATAATTGTTTTGCTACTGTTTTATTCGCTTTAGAGTATTTAAAGATTTTATAACAGTGGGGTTTCTTCACCAATATTTAATATGGATTATTTGAATCACCCCGAACATTTTAGTTTTAATATTTGATAACTTTTAATGTTTGCTTGATTTTGAATTTGAAATCGAACCGTTTTCGAACTAACGCGAGATTAGCAACAGTAATCGAGGTGACGTGGCATCATTAGCAGAGGTTACTGTAGCTTGATTACCCGGGCGTCACAGCTATCCAGCATGCATCTAGAGTATTAAGTTAAAAACAGAGTAATGCTTTAAGCAAGATGACATGATGTAGAGAGATAAATTCATGCAATATGAAATAAACCCTATCTTGTTATCCTCGATGGCAACGATGCAATACGTGCCTTGCTGCCCCTTCTGTCACTGGGAAAGGACACCGCAAGATCGAACCCAAAGCTAAGCACTTCTCCCATGGCAAGAAAAACCAATCTAGTAGGCCAAACCAAACTGATAATTCGAAGAGACTTGCAAAGATAACCAATCATACATAAAAGAATTCAGAGAAGATTCAAATATTATTCATAGATATACTTGATCATAAATCCACAATTCATCTGTCTCAACAAACACACCGCAAAAAAGAAGAAGATTACATCGAATAGATCTCCACAAGAGAGGGGGAGAACTTTGTATTGAGATCCAAAAAGAGAGAAGAAGCCATCTAGCTAATAACTATGGACCTGAAGGTCTGAGGTAAACTACTCACACTTCATCGGAGAGGCTATGGTGATGTAGAAGCCCTCCGTGATGACGGCCCTCTCCGGCGGAGCTCCGGAACAGGCCCCAAGATGGGATCTCATGGATATAGAAAGTTGCGGCGGTGGAATTAGGTTTTTGGCTCCCTCTCTGTTCGTTTGGGGTACGTAGGTATATATAGGAGGAAGAAGTACGTCGGTGGAGCTTCGGTGGGCCCACGAGGGTGGGGGCGCGCCTGGGGGTATAGGGCGTGCCCCCTACCTCGTGTCCACCTTGAAGCTTCCTTGGCGTAGGGTCCAAGTTTCCTGGGTCATATTCGGGAAGAAAATCACGTTCCAGAAAGGTTTATTCCATTTGGACTCCGTTTGATATTCCGTTTCTTCGAAACACTGAAATAGGCAAAAACGACAATTCTGGGTGGGCCTCCAGTTAATAGGTTAGTCCCAAAAATAATATAAAAGTGGAAAATAAACCCCAATATAGTCCAAAACAGTAGATAATATAGCATGGAGCAATCAAAAATTATAGATACGCTGGAGACGTATCAACCATCTTCAAGCTTCACGAGAAAATCGAGCACCTCCAAGCCCAGATCTATGACCTGCAAAACCAAAATTGTGAGTATGAATATAGATTCAAGAGGATGAGTTTGGCTGCAGATTCGAGGATCCCGGAGGCTCCATCATCCTTCTATGATGGTGAGCCTATGCCTTGGAAGATGGACGACAAGCCTACATCATCAACTACTCCATCACCACCACCTCCGAGGAACTGAGTATTGGGTATGGGCACTCCCCTTGGCAACTGCCAAGCTTGGGGGAGTGCCCCGGTATCGTATCACCATCACACTCCTATCTTTACCGTTTTTCTTAGTTCGGTCCTTTTGGTAATATCTTGATCTAGTAGAATAAAAGTTTTAGTATGATCTAGTTTTGAGTTTTGCTTCATGATCCCTCTATGTAATCAAGTCCATGAGCTATATATAATAAAGATTAGTGTTGAGTCAAGGGCTTGATTATTTTGCTATGATCTTGCGGGAATAAAATAACAGAGAAAAAATAAAAAGAAATAAAGAGATCATATGGATCTTATGGAGAGTAATGACTTCACATATAAAGAGTATGATGAATAAAAATTGTTGAGAGATGACAAGCATAGTTTTGGTCATCGTTGCAATTAATAGGAAGTAATAAAGAAAGAGAGGTTTTCACATATAAATATACTATCTTGGACATATTTTATGATTGTGGGCACTCATTAAAATATGACATGATAAAGAGTTGATGTTGGACAAGGAAGACAACGTAATTTTTTTGACAAAGGATGAATTTGTTTGACTCAAAATGAAGCATCAAGAAGATACAAAACATGATGAGCATACACCCGGCCTCTGCATAACTAGGATGCACACAGCCACTACCAACTCAAGCACACACAAAACCACGCCGACAACAAGCAAAGTCATTTAAGACCAAAGCTAATACATAGGTGAAAAAAACCCTGAAGCGATCAGATCTACGATCGACAAACTAGAACAATGACCATATCCACACCAACCATCTGATGACACACGTTTACGACGAGGTTCTTCAACAGCAACGCCTTCAAGAAGGGAGTGACACTCAAGTGTCGCCATCGCTGGATCCAACCACAAGGCCAGAATCTAGATTTTCAACCTGAAGAATCAGTCCGAACATACCCGAGCAATGCCTTCAACAAGGTTAGGAAATACATCACCATTGCCAGATATAACCACTCGGGTCTGACCTAGGTTTTCTCCCCGGAGTTCAAGACTGGGTACTCGAGTAGCACCGCCATCGAAGTCACTAATGTGTTGTCGCCACCACTTTTTCATGATCCTGGCAGCTACATGCGATGAGCACCGTCATTGCACAACCATCCCTCTGCATCAAGTTATTGTTCATAATTTATATCTCACCGCAGTCAACCATCGGATCAGAAGAGATGAACCCTCCCGTAGACCATTCGATGACCACCGCCTTCGTGGAGCCATAGGAAATCACTGCAGTATGTTTGTAGTCACCTTCATCTGGCTGATCAGATCTAAATCACCATGTCATGGACCGTTTCGCCACCGGTTGACCACCGCATGCGCGGAAGGCCAGCACCTCGACAGTGCGGTCCACAACCAGCAAAGAGGCACATGCACACCAGCACCGCATCCGATTGGATCTGACGCTGGCCTAGGCAGCGAGATGACGTTGGCATACTAAAAACCCGATCCAGCAGCTGCGAAACCACGACACCCAAGACCCCAGTCGCTGGCGCACGCACACATCCTGGTGCCACCTGCATCGGTGGCAGGCCGATCTGCAAATCTTGATTAAGACGCTCACAGATCAAGGACGTTGCATGTCCAAGCTGCTGCAGCAGCACCGCACCGGAGGACAAGACTCCAATGAAGCCACGAGTCTCCGGATCACTGACGCTGCCGGCCTCTGTTCCGCCGTCGGCCATGCGCAGACCAACGGAAGCGTTGCCACCACATGCCCACCACGCCCTCCATCTTTGACGGCAGGGCGCCGCCGCCGTTGCCGCGGAGCCGGCGACGACGGCGGCGGGGAGAGATCGAGGATGAGGGTTGTTGGCTAGATCTCGTATCGCCTCTGGAGTCGCCCAAGCAGGCGACCCGGGAGGCGTTTACAACATAATGGGTTATGTTTTCCTATATCCAAAATAAAGTATATTGTCGTGGATCATCCAACATGTTGAGCTTGCCTTTCCCTCTCATGCTAGCCACACTCTTTGCACCAAGTAGAGATACTACTTGTGCTTCCAAATATCCTTAAACCCAGTTTTGTCATGAGAGTCCACCATATCTACCTATGGATTGAGTAAGATCCTTCAAGTAAGTTGTCATGTTGCATGCAATAAAAATTGCTCTCTAAATATGTATGATTTATTAGTGTGGAGAAAATAAGCTTTATATGATCTTGTGATGTGGAAGCAATAAAAGAGACAGACTGCATAATAAAGGTCCTCATCACAAGTGGCAATATAAAGTGACGTTCTTTTGCATTAAGATTTTGTGCATCCAACCATAAAAGCACATGAAAACCTCTGCTTGCCTCTACGAAGGGCCTATCTTTTATTCTTATCTTATACCTTATATAAGAGTCATGGTGATCTTCACCTTTCCTTTTTACATTTTATCCTTTGGCAAGCACATTATGTTGGAAAGATCCATATATATATATATATATATAACCAATTGGATGTAAGTTATCATGAACTATTATTGTTGACATTACCCTTGAGGTAAAAGGTTGGGAGGCAACACTATAAGCCCCTATCTTTCTCTGTGTCCGATTAAAACTCCATACCCATAAGTATTGCGTGAGTGTTAGCAATTGTGAAAGACTAAATGATGGTTGAGTATGTGGACTTGCTGAAAAGCACTTCTATTGACTCTTTCCTATGTTATGGTAAATTTCAATTGCTTCAATGACTGAGATTATAGCTTGTTGGTTCGCAATGAAGTTTCTGACTCATACTTGAAATTTTGAATGAATTGTTACTTTAGCATAAGAAATCTTATGACAATATTTATATATGTTGCTGTTATAAGAATGATCATGATGCCCTCATGTCCGTATTTTATTTTATCAACGCCTCTATCTCTAAACATGTGGACATATTTTTCGATATCGGCTTTCGCTTGAGGACAAGCGAGGTCTAAGCTTGGGGGAGTTGATACGTCCATTTTGCATCATGCTTTTATATCGATATTTATTGCATTATGGGTTGTTATTACACAATATGTCACAATACTTATGCCTATTCTCTCTTATTTTACAAGGTTTACATGAAGAGGGAGAATGCCGGCAGCTGGAATTCTGGTCTGGAAGAGGAGCAAATATTAGAGACCTATTCTACACAACTCCAAAAGTCCTGAAACTTCACGGGAGCATGTTTCAGAATATATATAAAATATTGGGCGAAAGAAGTACCAGAGGGGGGCCACCCACCGTCCACGAGGGTGGGGGACGCGCCCTACCCCTAGGCGCGCCCCCTGCCTCGTGGGCCCCCTGGCAGCCTTCTGATGCCCATTTTTGGCTATATGAAGTATTTCGTCGGGGAAAAAATCATAAGCAAGCTTTCGGGAAGAAAATCCACCGCCACGAGGCGGAACCTTGGCGGAACCAATCTAGGGCTACGGCGGAGCTGTTCTCTCGGGGAAACTTCTCTCCGGTAGGAGGAAATCGTCACCGTCGTCATCACCATCGATCCTCTCATCGGGAGGGGTTCAATTGCCATCAACATCTTCACCAGCACCATCTCATCTCCAACCCTAGTTCATCTCTTGTATTCAATCTTTGTCCCAAAGCCTCAGATTGGTACCTGTGGGTTGCTAGTAGTGTTGATTACTCTTTGTAGTTGATGCTAGTTGGTTTATTCAGTGGAAGATCATATGTTCAGATCCTTTATGCATATTAATACCCCTCTGAATATGAACATGAATATTATTTGTGAGTAGTTACGTTTGTTTCTGAGGACATGGGAGAAGTCTTGCTATAGGTAATCATGTGAATTTGGTATTCGTTCGATATTTTGATGAGATGTATGTTGTCTTTCCTCTAGTGGTGTTATGTGAACGTCAACTACATGACACTTCACCATTGTTTGGGCCTATAGGAAGGCATTGGGAAGTAATAAGTAGATGATGGGTTGCTAGAGTGACAGAAGCTTAAACCCTAGTTTATGAGTTGCTTCGTAAGGGGCTGATTTGGATCCATATGTTTCATGCTATGGTTAGGTTTACCTTAATACTTCTTTTGTAGTTGCGGATGCTTGCAATAGGGGTTAATCATAAGTGGGATGCTTGTCCAAGGAAGTGCAGTACCCAAGCACCGGTCCACCCACATATCAAATTATCAAAGTACCAAACGCGAATCATATGAACGTGATGAAAACTAGCTTGACGATAATTCCCATGTGTCCTCGGGAGCGTTTTCCTTTATATAAGAGTTTGTCCAGGCTTTTCCTTTGCTACAAAAAGGATTGGGCCATCTTGCTGCACCTTATTTACTTTTATTACTTGTTACTCGTTACAAATTACCTTATCACAAAACTATCTGTTACCAATAATTTCAGTGCTTGCAGAGAATACCTTACTGAAAACTGATTATCATTTCCTTCCGCTCCTCGTTGGATTCGACACTCTTACTTATCGAAAGGACTATGATAGATCCCCTACACTTGTGGGTCATCACGCTGTGATTGGTAAGTTTTTTATTAAGTCATTTACCGCTCTTGTTCTTTTTGACAATGGTGCATCACATTCATACATATCAAGGGGATTTGTGGACAAGTTTAAGTTGCTAACCTTAGCCCTTAGGTCGCCCATGTTAGTAAGCTCACCAGGAGCAGAGTATATGGCTAGCCGATGGTGTGATCGGTTACCATTAACCATTGGTAGCCATGTTTTTCCTCAGACCTAATAATTTTGGAGTCACAAGGGTTGGATATAATACTAGGCATGGATTGGTTATCGTAGTATGGAGGAAACATCGACTGTGCTAGTAGTCAATTTTACTCACCACCCGAAGGGAAAGAGGATCAAGTATGTATCTAGGCATACGCCAAGGAGGACCCAAGTAAATTCCCTCTCAGGAGTTGTTCAGGAAGAAGTGCATGTTGTGAAGGATTACCCAGATGCATTTCCAGAGGAACCAGCAGGCATGCCGCCAAATCGAGACATAGAGTTTTTAATAGAGTTGTTGCCAAGCACCGAACCAATATCGAACAGACCGTACCGGATGCCCACTAATGATTTGGAGGAAATTAAGAAACAGATCAAGGAGTTACTGGAAAAAGGATATATCCGACCAAGTTCATCACCATGGGAGGCCCAGTGCTCTTAGTTGAGAAGAAGGATGGATCTTTCATAATGGTTGTTGATTATCGTGCGTTGAATGAAGTGACGATCAAGAACAAGTACCCACTACCCATGATCAATGATTTCTTTGACTAGTTGCAGGGAGCCAAAGTATTCCCCAAGATCGATCTTCGATCAGGATACCACCAGTTGAAGATCCGAGAACAGGATATACCTAAGACAGCTTTTATGACAAGGTATGGGCTATATGAGTACACGGCCATGTCTTTTGGACTGACTAACGCCCCTGCCTATTTTATGAGTATGATGAATAAGGTGTTCATGGAGTTTTCGGATAAGTGTGTTTTGTGTTCATTGATGAAATTTTGGTGTACTCGAAGAATGAAGAGGAACACAAGGAACATCTGTGATTAGTGCTCGAGAAGCTCAGGGAAGATCGGCTATATGCCAAGTTCAGCAAATGTGAGTTTTGGTTGAAGGAAGTTGGATTCCTTGGACATGTTATATCAGGAGAAGGTATAGCAGTAGACCCTACCAAGGTTCAGTCTGTCACTGCGTGGTTGGCACCCACCTTAGTTGGAGCGATCCGCAGTTTTCTGGGACTCGCAGGACATTATAGGAGGTTCATTGAGAATTTTTCCAAGATTGTGAAACCCATGACAGAGTTGTTGAATAAGGACACCAAGTTCAAATGGATCAAATAATGTGAAGCCAGTTTTCAGGACTTAAAGAAATGTTTGGTTATGGCCCAGTGCTAATTCTTCCGAATATACGCAAGGATTTCCAAGTTTATTGCGACGCTTGTCGCCTAGGACTTGGAGGTGTACTTATGTAGGATGGAAGAGTTGTTTCTTATGCTTCACGTCAGCTTTGACCTCACGAGTTGAATTATGCTACGCATGATTTGGAGTTAGCAGTCGTAGTGCATGCGCTCAAGACATGGAGACACTTTCTTATTGGAAACCGTTGGGATGTGTACATGGACCATAAGAGTTTGAAGTATATTTTCACGTAGAAGGAGCTAAATCTCAGACAGGGGAGATGGTTGGAGCTCATAAAGGATCAACATATGAAGTTGCATTATCATCCAGGAAAGGCCAATGTCTTAGTAGACGCTTTGAGCCGCAAGAGTTAGGTCAATACCCTCTTAAGCGGAGGATTGCCGCAGGAGTTAATTAGTTGGCGATCTCAAGGAACTTCGATTGAGATAGTTCCAAGAGGTTTCGCTGCAGCAATGGAGGTTCAGTCCACATTATTGGGAAAGATTCGAGAAGCTGAGAAGGATGATAAGGAAATTGCTGAGATAAAGGAGAGGATGAGCAAAGGAAAAGCCAAGGGTTTTCATGAGGATGAGCATGATGTTGGAAATATGCCCTAGAGGCAATAATAAAAGCATTATTATTATATTTCCCTCTTCATGATAATTGTCTTTATTCATGCTATAATTGTGTTATCCGGAAATCATAATACATGTGTGAATAACAGACACCAACATGTCCCTAGTAAGCCTCTAGTTGACTAGCTCGTTGATCAACAGATAGTCATGGTTTCCTGACTATGGACATTGGACGTCATTGATAACGAGATCACAACATTAGGAGAATGATGTGATGGACAAGACCCAATCCTAAACATAGCTTAAAGATCGTATAGTTCCTTTGCTAGAGTTTTTCCAATGTCAAAATATCTTTTCCTTAGACCATGAGATCTTGTAACTCCCGGATTCCGTAGGAGTGCTTTGGGTATACCAAACGTCACAATGTAACTGGGTGACTATAAAGGTAGACTACGGGTATCTCCGAAAGTGTCTGTTGGGTTGACACGGATCAAGACTGGGATTTGTCACTCCGTATGACGGAGAGGTATCACTGGGCCCACTCGGTAATGCATCATCATAATGAGCTCAAAGTGACCAAGTGTCTGGTCACGGGATCATGCATTACGGTACGAGTAAAGTGACTTGCCGGTAACGAGATTGAACGAGGTATTGGGATACCGACGATCGAATCTCGGGCAAGTAACATATCGATTGACAAAGGGAATTGTATACGGGGTTGCTTGAATCCTCGACATCGTGGTTCATCCGATGAGATCATCGTGGAGTATGTGGGAGCCAACATGGGTATCCAGATCCCGCTGTTGGTTATTGACCGGAGAGTCGTCTCGGTCATGTCTACATATCTCCCGAACCCGTAGGGTCTACACACTTAAGGTTCGGTGACGCTAGGGTTGTAGGGATATGTATATGCAGTAACCCGAATGTTGTTCGGAGTCCCGGATGAGATCCCGGACGTCACGAGTTCCGGAATGGTCCGGAGGTAAAGAATTATATATAGGAAGTGCTGTTTCGGCCATCGGGACAAGTTTCGGCGTCACTGGTATTGTACCGGGACCATCGGAAGGGTCCCGGGGGTCCATCGGGTGGGTCCACCTGCCCCGGGGGGCCACATGGGCTGTAAGGGGGTGCGCCTTGGCCTACATGGGCCAAGGGCACCAGCTCCAAGGGGCCCATGCGCCTAGGGTTTCCAAAGGGGAAGAGTCCCACAAGTGGAAGGCACCCCTAGGTGCCTTGGGGGGAGGGAAACCTCCCTTGGCCACCGCCCCCCTAGGAGATTGGATCTCCTAGGGCTGGCGCCCCCCCCCCCTAGGCCCTCCTATATATAGTGGGGGAAGGAGGGCTTTTTCATCCATGCCTTTGGTTGCCTCATTCTCCCTCTCCAACACCTCCTCCTCCTCCATAGCGCTTGGCGAAGCCCTGACGGAGTACTGCAGCTCCATCACCACCACGCCGTCGTGCTGCTGCTGGAGCCATCTTCCTCAACCTCTCCTTCCCTCTTGCTGGATCAAGAAGAAGGAGACGTTACGCTGACCGTACGTGTGTTGAACGCGGAGGTGCCTTCCGTTCGGTGCTAGGATCTCCGGTGATTTGGATCACGTCGTGTTCGACTACCTCATCCCCGTTCTTTGAACGCTTCCGCTCGCGATCTACAAAGGTATGTAGATGCATCCGATCACTTGTTGCTAGATGAACTCATAGATGGATCTTGGTGAAACCGTAGGAAAATTTTTGTTTTCTGCAACGTTCCCCAACAGTGGCATCATGAGCTAGGTCTATGCGTAGTTCTCTTGCACGAGTAGAACACAATTTGTTGTGGGCGTTGATGTTGTCAACTTTCTCGCCGCTACTAGTCTTATCTTGCTTCAACGGTATTGTGGGATGAAGCGGCCCGGACCAACCTTACACGTACGTTTACGTGAGACCGTTTCCACCGACAAACATGCACTAGTTGCATAAGGTGGCTGGCGGGTGTCTATCTCTCCCACTTTAGTTGGAGCGGATTCGATGAAAAGGGTCCTTATGAAGGGTAAATAGAAGTTGACAAATCTCGTTGTGGTTTTCACGTAGGTAAGAAAACGTTCTTGCTAGAACCCTATTGCAGCCACGTAAAACTTGCAACAACAATTAGAGGACGTCTAACTTGTTTCTGCAGCAAGTGCTTTGTGATATGATATGGCCAAAGTTGTGATGAATGATGAATGACATATATGTGATGTATGAGATGTTCATGCTATTGTAATAGGAATCACGACTTGCATGTCGATGATTATGACAACCGGCAGGAGCCATAGGAGTTGTCGTTATTTTTTGTATGACCCGCGTGTCATTGAGAAACGCCATATAAATTACTTTACTTTATTGCTAAACGCGTTAGCCATAGTAGTAAAAGTAATAGTTGGCGAGAAACTTCATGGAGACACGATGATGGAGATCATGATGATGAAGATCATGGTGTCAAGCCGGTGACAAGATGATCATGGAGACCCAAGATGGAGATCAAAGGAGCTATGTGATATTGGCCATATCATGTCACAATTATTATTTGAGTGCATGTGATGTTTATCATGTTTAGCATCTTGTTTACTTAGAACGACGGTAGTAAATAAGATGATCCCTCATAATAATTTCAAGAAAGTGTTCCCCCTAACTGTGCACCGTTGCGACAGTTCGTTGTTTCGAGGCACCACGTGATGATCGGGTGTGATAGATTCTAACGTTCACATACAACGGGTGTAAGACAGATTTACACATGCAAACACTTAGGTTGAATTGACAAGCCTAGCATGTGTATAGACATGGCCTTGGAACACAGAAGACCGAAAGGTCGAGCATGAGTCGTATAGAAGATACGATCAACATGAAGATGTTCACCAACGTTGACTAGTCCGTCTCACGTGATGATCGGACACGGCCTAGTTGACTCGGATCATGTTATACTTAGATGACTAGAAGAGGGATGTCTATCTAAGTGGGATTTCATTGAATAATTTGATTAGATGAACTTAATTATCATGAACTTAGTCTAAAATCTTTACAATATGTCTTATAGATCAAATGGCCAACGTTGTCCTCAACTTCAACGCGTTCCTAGAGAAAACCAAGCTGAAAGACGATGGCAGCAACTATACGGACTGGGTCCGGAACCTGAGGATCATCCTCATAGCTTCCAAGAAAGATTATGTCCTACAAGCACCACTAGGTGATCCACCCGTCCCACAGAACCAAGACATTATGAACGCTTGGCAGACACGTGCTGATGACTACTCCCTCGTTCAGTGCGGCATGCTTTACAGCTTAGAGCCGGGGCTCCAAAAGCGTTTTGAGAGACACAGAGCATATGAGATGTTCGAAGAGCTGAAAATGGTTTTTCAAGCTCATGCCCGAATCGAGAGATATGAGGTCTCCGACAAGTTCTTCAGCTGTAAGATGGAGGAAAATAGTTCTGTCAGTGAGCACATACTCACTATGTCTGGGTTACATAACCGCTTGACTCAGCTGGGAGTTAATCTCCCGGATGACGCGGTCATTGACAGAATCCTCCAGTCGCTTCCACCAAGCTACAAGAGCTTTGTGATGAACTTCAATATGCAGGGGATGCAAAAGACCATTCCTGAGGTATTTGCAATGCTGAAATCAGCAGAGGTAGAAGTCAAGAAGGAACATCAAGTGTTGATGGTAAATAAAACCACTAAGTTCAAGAAGGGCAAGGGTAAAAAGAACTCCAAGAAGGACGGCAAGGAAGTTGCCGCGCCTGGCAAGAAAGCTGCCGGGAAGAAGCCAAAGAATGGATCCAAGCCCGAGACTGAGTGCTTTTATTGCAAGGGAAGTGGTCACTGGAAGCGGAACTGCCCCAAATACTTAGCGGACAAGAAGGCCGGCAAAACAAAAGGTATATGTGATATACATGTAATTGATGTGTACCTTACCAGTACTCGTAGTAGCTCTTGGGTATTTGATACCGGTGCAGTTGCTCACATTTGTAACTCAAAGCAGGAGCTGCGGAATAAGCTGAGACTGGCGAAGGACGAGGTGACGATGCGCGTCGGGAATGGTTCCAAGGTCGATGTGATCGCCGTCAGCACGCTGCCTCTACATTTACCTACGGCATTAGTTTTAAACCTCAATAATTGTTATTTAGTGCCAGCTTTGAGCATGAACATTGTATCGGGATCTCGTTTAATTCGAGATGGCTACTCATTTAAATCCGAGAATAATGGTTGTTCCATTTATATGAGAGATATGTTTTATGGTCATGCTCCTATGGTGAATGGTTTATTCTTAATGAATCTCGAGCGTAATGCTACACATATTCATAGTGTGAGTACCAAAATATGTAAGGTTGATAATGATAGTCCCACATACTTGTGGCACTGCCGTCTTGGTCACATAGGTGTCAAACGCATGAAGAAGCTCCATGCAGATGGACTTTTAGAGTCTCTTGATTATGAATCATTTGACACGTGCGAACCATGCCTCAAGGGTAAAATGACCAAGACTCCGTTCTCAGGAACAATGGAGCGAGCAACCAACTTATTGGAAATCATACATACTGATGTGTGCGGTCCAATGAGTGTTGAGGCTCGCGGTGGCTATCATTATGTTCTCACCCTCATTGATGACTTGAGTAGATATGGGTATGTCTACTTAATGAAACACAAGTCTGAAACCTTTGAAAAGTTCAAGGAATTTCAGAGTGAAGTTGAGAATCAACGTGACAGGAAAATCAAGTTTCTACGATTAGATCGTGGAGGAGAATACTTGAGTCACGAATTTGGCACACACTTAAGAAAATGTGGAATAGTTTCACAACTCACGCCGCCTGGAACACCTCAGCGTAATGGTGTGTCCGAACGTCGTAATCGCACTCTATTAGATATGGTGCGATCTATGATGTCTCTTACCGATTTACCGCAATCTTTTTGGGGCTATGCTTTAGAGACTGCCGCATTCACTTTAAATAGGGCTCCGTCGAAATCCGTTGAGACGACACCGTTTGAATTATGGTTTGGTAAGAAACCTAAGTTGTTGTTTCTAAAAGTTTGGGGATGCGATGCTTTTGTCAAGAAACTTCAACCTGAAAAGCTCGAACCCAAGTCGGAAAAATGCGTCTTCATAGGATACCCTAAAGAAACTGTTGGGTATACCTTCTACCTCAGATCCGAAGGCAAGATCTTTGTTGCCAAGAATGGATCCTTTCTAGAGAAGGAGTTTCTCTCAAAAGAAGCAAGTGGGAGGAAAGTAGAACTTGATGAAGTATTACCTCTTGAACCGGAAAATGGCGCTACTCAAGAAAATGTTCCTGAGATGCCTGCACCGACTAGAGAGGAAGTTAATGATAATGATCAAGATACTTCTGATCAAGCTCCTACTGAAATTCGAAGGTCCACAAGGACACGTTCCGCACCAGAGTGGTACGGCAACCCTGTCTTGGAAATCATGTTGTTAGACAATGGTGAACCTTCGAACTATGAAGAAGCGATGGCGGGCCTAGATTCCGACAAATGGCTAGAAGCCATGAAATCTGAGATAGGATCCATGTATGAAAACGAAGTATGGACTTTGACTGACTTTCCCGTTGAACGGCGAGCCGTAGAAAATAAATGGATCTTTAAGAAGAAGACAGACGCGGATGGTAATGTGACCATCTATAAAGCTCGGCTTGTCGCTAAGGGCTATCGACAAGTTCAAGGGGTTGACTATGATGAGACTTTCTCACCGGTAGAGAAGCTAAAGTCCATCCGAATCATGTTAGCAATTGCCGCATTCTACGATTATGAGATATGGCAAATGGACGTCAAAACGGCATTCCTTAATGGTTTCCTTAAGGAAGAATTGTATATGATGCAGCCGGAAGGTTTTGCGATCCTAAGAATGCTGACAAGGTGTGCAAGCTCCAACGCTCGATTTATGGGCTGGTGCAAGCATCTCGGAGTTGGAACATTCGCTTTGATGAGATGATCAAAGCGTTTGGGTTTACGCAGACTTATGGAGAAGCCTGCGTTTACAAGAAAGTGAGTGGGAGCTCTGTAGCATTTCTAATATTATATGTAGATGACATACTTTTGATGGGAAATGATATAGAACTCTTGGACAGCATCAAGGCCTACTTGAATAAGAGTTTTTCAATGAAGGACCTTGGTGAAGCTGCTTATATATTAGGCATCAAGATCTATAGAGATAGATCAATACGCCTCATAGGTCTTTCACAAAGCACATACCTTGATAAGATATTGAAGAAGTTCAATATGGATCAATCTAAGAAGGGGTTCTTGCCTGTGTTACAAGGTATGAAATTGAGCTCAGCTCAATGTCCGACCATGGCAGAAGATATAGAAGAGATGAGTGTCATCCCCTATGCCTCAGCCATAGGTTCTGTTATGTATGCTATGCTGTGTACCAGACCTGATGTAAACCTTGCCGTAAGTTTGGTAGGAAGGTACCAAAGTAATCCCGGCAAGGAACACTGGACAGCGGTCAAGAATATCCTGAAGTACCTGAAAAGGACTAAGGAAATGTTTCTCGTTTATGGAGGTGACGAAGAGCTCGTCGTAAAGGGTTACGTCGACGCTAGCTTCGACACAGATCTGGATGACTCTAAGTCACAGACCGGGTATGTGTATATTTTGAATGGTGGGGCAGTAAGCTGGTGCAGTTGCAAGCAGAGCGTCGTGGCGGGATCTACATGTGAAGCGGAGTACATGGCAGCCTCGGAGGCAGCACATGAAGAAATATGGGTGAAGGAGTTCATCACCGACCTAGGAGTCATACCCAATGCGCCGGGGCCAATCAAACTCTTCTGTGACAACACTGGAGCTATTGCACTTGCCAAGGAGCCCAGGTTTCACAAGAAGACAAGGCACATCAAGCGTCGCTTCAACTCCATTCGTGAAAATGTTCAAGATGGAGACATAGATATTTGTAAAGTGCATACGGACCTGAATGTAGCAGATCCGTTGACTAAACCTCTCCCTAGGGCAAAACATGATCAACACCAGAATTCCATGGGTGTTCGATTCATCACAATGTAACTAGATTATTGACTCTAGTGCAAGTGCTAGAGTTTTTCCAATGTCAAAGTATCTTTTCCTTAGACCATGAGATCGTGTAACTCCCGGATTCCGTAGGAGTGCTTTGGGTATACCAAACGTCAAAATGTAACTGGGTGACTATAAAGGTAGACTACGGGTATCTCCGAAAGTGTCTGTTGGGTTGACACGGATCAAGACTGGGATTTGTCACTCCGTATGACGGAGAGGTATCACTAGGCCCACTCAGTAATGCATCATCATAATGAGCTCAAAGTGACCAAGTGTCTGGTCACGGGATCATGCATTACGGTACAAGTAAAGTGACTCGCCGGTAACGAGATTGAACGAGGTATTGGGATACCGACGATCGAATCTCGGGCAAGTAACATATCGATTGACAAAGGGAATTGTATACGGGGTTGCTTGAATCCTCGGCATCGTGGTTCATCCGATGAGATCATCGTGGAGTATGTGGGAGCCAACATGGGTATCCAGATCCTGCTGTTGGTTATTGACCAGAGAGTCGTCTCGGTCATGTCTACATATCTCCCGAACCCGTAGGGTCTACACACTTAAGGTTCGGTGACGCTAGGGTTGTAGGGATATGTATATGCAGTAACCCGAATGTTGTTTGGAGTCCCGGATGAGATCCCGGATGTCACGAGGAGTTCCGGAATGGTCCAGAGGTAAAGAATTATATATAGGAAGTGCTGTTTCGGCTATCGGGACAAGTTTCGGGGTCACCTGTATTGTACCGGGACCACCGGAAGGGTCCCGGGGGTCCACCGGGTGGGTCCACCTGCCCCGGGGGGCCACATGGGCTGTAAGGGGGTGCGCCTTGGCCTACATGGGCCAAGGGCACCAGCCCCAAGGGACCCATGCGCCTAGGGTTTCCAAAGGGGAAGAGTCCCACAAGTGGAAGGCACCCCTAGGTGCCTTGGGGGGGAGGGAAACCTCCCTTGGCCGCCGCCCCCCCTAGGAGATTGGATCTCCTAGGGCCGGCGCCACCCCCCTAGGCCCTCCTATATATAGTGGGGGAAGGATGGCTTTTTCATCCATGCCTTTGGTTGCCTCATTCTCCCTCTCCAACACCTCCTCCTCCTCCATAGCGCTTGGCGAAGCCCTGACGGAGTACTGCAGCTCCATCACCACCACGCCGTCGTGCTGCTGCTGGAGCCATCTTCCTCAACCTCTCCTTCCCTCTTGCTGGATCAAGAAGAAGGAGATATTACGCTGACCGTACGTGTGTTGAATGCGGAGGTGCCGTCCGTTCGGTGCTAGGATCTCCGGTGATTTGGATCACGTTGTGTTCGACTACCTCATCCCCGTTCTTTGAACGCTTCCGCTCGCGATCTACAAAGGTATGTAGATGCATCCGATCACTCATTGCTAGATGAACTCATAGATGGATCTTGGTGAAACCGTAGGAATTTTTTTTTCTGCAACGTTCCCCAACACATGAAACTTTATGGTTTGAGGATCGTGTATATGTGCCTAATAATGCAGAGATCAGGAAGTTAATACTTCAGGAACACTACTAGGGAAAACCTTATACATAGAACCTTACTAGTAGCGAGGGACAAAAACAAGCGCTACTGCTACTTACTAGTAGCAAGGATTTATAACCCTCGCTACTACTAAGTTGATAGTAGTAGCGCGTGTTTATAACCCTCGCTACTACTAAGTGGTCTCCACCGTGTCCCCGGGACAATGCCTTAGTAGTAACGAGGGATATAAACCCGCGCTACTACTATGTTGATAGTAGTAGCGCGGGTTTATACCCCTCGGTACTACTAAGTATAGGGTTTTTAAGAGCCCTGAAATCCTCATCTCCTCCCCCAAATCCCTCCTCTCTTCCGCCACTCTCTTCTCTCTCTTTCCATACGCTCTCACATGGACCTCTTGCCCATGTGCCCCTCCTCCATGGCGCTAAAAGAGGCCACCGCCTTGCGCCACCGGGGCCTAGGAGCTCGCCAGTCTTCCACCGGCGTCTAGGAGGCTGCCGCCTCGCGCCACCACACTGGAGCACCTCGCCACCGGTGACTAGCCCCGCTGCTCCCTCCATCACCTTCCTCTCTCCCTCGGTTTTCCTTTTCTCTCTCTCTCCCTCTAATTTGACTCACCCTCATGTCCATGCCCGTTCAGGTCGTCGCCATGGACGACCAGGAGCTATCTGGCATGGTCGGGAAGAGGAGCCCCATGCCGTTGCCTTGCTCTTTCATAGAAACGGGCCCTCTCCAACAGCTACCGTCGGATCTAGTCTGCCGCTGTCCGTTCATGCCTCCGGCAACCCCAACCATCGCTAGATCGAACCACTTCTGCCATTGACAACACGCAAGAGATCGAGATTTTTTTTGTTTTTGAAAGTAATAGTAGTAGCAGGGGGTATAAGAATTGCTACAGATAATTGAGCAGTAGCGTTGTCTGCAACGCAAGCTACAGCTAACCATGTATAGCAGTAGCGTGTGTCAACACGCGCTACTGCTACCAGTTAGCTGTGGCGCCGTATCAATAGCGCGGGAACCCGCGCTACTGATACACCCAAAACCGGCGTTGTTGCTAGGCTTTTCCCTAGTAGTGTAAGCTCATGACTCGCCATAATCGATACACCCCGGAAACACCAAGATGTATTTGGATTTGAAGGAATGTTTCTGGTGGACAGGTATGAAGAAGGATATTGTCTAGTATGTAGCAATATGTGGCGTATGTCAGAGAGTGAAGGCAGAACATCAGAAGCCAGTAGGATTACTATAGCCTATGTCAATACCAGAATGGAAGTGGTATAAACTTGGCATGGATTTCATCACCGGATTACCTAGGACACAATCGGGATATGACTCTATCTTGGTAGTAGTTGATCGCTTGACCACAGTGGCTCACTTTATTCCCGTGAAAACCAATTATACAAGCGCGAAGTTGGCCAAGATATATATATGATGAGGATCGTATGTTTGCATGGAGTTCCAAGGACCATCGTATCAGATAGAGGGACACAGTTTACCTCGAAGTTTTGGAATCAGCTGCACCAGACTTTGGGTACCAGGCTAGAGTTTAGTACAGCCTTTCAACCGCAGATAGATGGACAAACCAAGAGAGTCAACTAGATTCTGGAAGACATGGTGAGAGCATGTGCGCTATATTATGGATCTAGTTGGGATGATAATTTGCCTTACGCATAGTTCTCATACAGCAATAGCTATCAGGCTAGTTTGAAGATGGCCCCTTTCGAAGCTTTGTATGGAAGAAGGTGCAGGACACCGTTGATGTGGGATGAAGTAGGAGATCGTCAGTTGTTTGGACCAGATTTAATTAAGGAGTCTTAAGAGAAGGTTAAGTTGATTCGAGATAGACTGAAGGTAGCTCAGTCCAGGCAGAAGAGTTATGCCGATACAAAACGCAAGGAGGTAGTCTATGAAATTGGAGATAGAGCATATCTTCGTGTGTCACCACTGTGAGGTGTTAAACGATTTGGAGTTAAGGGAAAGTTAGCCCCGAGATTTGTAGGACCATATCGAGTTCTAGAACGTATGGGAGAAGTGGCCTACAAGTTGGAGTTACCCGAAGGATTGCTAGGAGTTCATGATGTGTTTCACGTCTCCTAGTTGAAGAAGTGCCATGGGGAGATGGCCGACATTCCTCTAAGAGATATAGTGCCCCTGGAGGCAATTCAATTGGATAGTGACCTAACCTACGAGGAGAAACCCGTCAAGATTCTCGAGTTTGCCAGCCGGGTTACACGCAGCAAGGTTATAAAGTTTTGCAAAGTTCAGTGGAGCCATCATACCGAGGAAGAAGCCACCTGGGAGCGAGAAGAAGACCTACGGAAGGACCACCCACACCTATTTTCTAGCCAACCCGAATCTCGAGGATGAGATTCATCTTAAGGGGGTAGGTATGTAACATCCCAATTTTCAATTTGGATGTTATACATATGTCATCATATGCATATCATATTTTATTTGCATTTGGTTGTGATCCTAGAAATCTGAAGGAACTCAAGGACTCAAGGAGAGAGTTGGAGGTTTCACATATTTTCATATTTGAATTTTTCTCAAATTTGAAAAGAGGATCAATTTGATTTCAATATTTTTCTCTCCAATTATTTCCAAAAATAAAAATAAATGAGAGAAGATAAAATGACTTCTTCAAAAGAGAGGGATATTGGAGGAGAAATTTTAGAATAAAATTATTATTCTTCTTTATTATTTGAATTTTATTTGCTATTTTATTTGAAATTAGAAAAATATGCATTTTTGAAAATTGCATTCTTAGGCCAGAAAAATATTCACCTTGTCCTAAATATTAGGTTTGGACAGTGAAAATCATTTCTGGTATTTTTAAAAAAAATATTAGGATTTTTTCTTTCAGGAGAAATTTATTTTATTTAAAAAAATTGTCGCCCAACTGGGCCAAAGGCCCAGCCGACCCAGGCCGGCCGCAGCCGCCGCCACCTTCCTCCGCGGGAGGAGTCCTGCCGCCCAACACCGCCGGAGTCTGAGCCAGACTCCGGGTCTCCGCCGCACCCCCTCCACCAAGAAGCCCCCCCGACCCCATTTATAACCTACCCCGCCCCGCCTCCTCCTCACCCCGCCCCGCCAACCGCAGCAGCCGCCACCTCCTCGCCGCCGAAACCACGCCGCACCTCGTCGCCCGGCGCCACCTGCTGCTGCCGCGCATCGCCGCCGTCGCCCGCTGCCGCTTGTAACGCCCCGATACCGATGGGTTGAAAGTTGGCATGTGGTGTTGTTATGTTGCAGGTAGGCCGCCTGCCAAGTTTCATCACATTCGGAGTTTGTTTGATAGCCCAACGGATAACTATAGCGACATTATAGTCGGTCTAACGTCGGACGTTTTCGGTCTCCGAAAACAGATGTCGGGCCCTCTCTCTCTCTCTCTTCTCCCCCTCGCAGTCTCGCCACAGCCCACCTAGTCCATCCTCCTTCCCCTCTTCACTTCCGGAGTTGTCCGATGCGACCGCACGGTCCGAAACCCTCTCTGCACAGTGCATCGAATCCCTCACGTGCGCGTCCGAAATTGTCCCGGACCCGACCCGGGCAGTCGTCACCGTTGGGTCCGGATCATCCCCAAACGTCTACAAAACATCACAATTTTCTTATTTGGACTCCCTAGCTATTTTATCCAGGATCGTCCGATTACGATCGGAGGGTTCCGTTAGCCCCTAACCTAACCCAGCTGCATATATAATGGGCAACCCTAAGGATCCTGTCCCATCCTTTCCATCGATCCAATCCATCCCCGCCGCCACTCTCTTTGCTTTCAGTGCCCAACCAACCAACAAACCGATCCAAAAATCCATCCCCACCAATCGCTTGCCCGAGCCCCGTGCTCCTCCATCCCGCCTCGTCGGCCGACGACCGGCGCCATCGCCGGCGACCCCGAGTTAAGCGACCGCGCCCTGTATCCCTTCCTCCCTGTGCTTCACTCTCTCACATCTCTCAGTCTCGTTTTCGCCAGGGAATGGAAGGAAGCTGCCATGGCCTGGGCTCGGCCTCGAGATCCCATCGCCACCGTCTTCGGAAGATACTGCCCCGCGACTTTGCCCGCTAGTCGCCCGACACCCCTCGCCGGTGAGACCTCGCTGTTGCGCAGCCCGATTCTCTCTGTGTGTGTGTGTGTGGGCGCTCTGACCTCCCCTTCTCTCCTTTTTTTTCCTCTATGGACAGAAGCAGGAGCTTCCATGGCCGCCCCGCCATCTCTAGTGTCGCATCGTCGCTCCCAACATCAGCTCCGCCTGCAGCCACGACCGCACCGCGCCTCCACACATCTCGAGTCTCACCCCGCACCCTGGATCCGGACGTTCCGAGTCTCCCATGCCCGCCGGGCCTCGTCTTCCCCCTCCCGCGCCGTCGTCTTCTCTGCATCAAGCCGCGTCGCTGCGCCAAGTTCTTGTCCGGCCGTCTCTGTCCTGCTTCGCCGTCCTTCACCCGTCCCTGACGCCCTAGAGCCCGTCACCACGGCAAGCTCCGTCGCCTCCCCTCGCTCCAATGCCGCCGCTGCTCTGCTTCATGTCGAGCGGAGGGCCACGCCGCAACCTTCCAGCCTCGCCTCGCCTGAGTTCCGCGTCCCCTGCTCGACCACCCCGGCTTTGTATCGTCTAGCGCCGCAACTCCTTGTCGTCCGGCTCATCCTGCCTCCTGCAGGCCTCCCCGTCGCCTGCCGGAGCCCTAGCGTCGCCGCCATGTAATGCGTCGGCCTCGACCCCTGCCTTCTTCCTTGTCCTCGTTCGAGCTGAACGAGCGCACGAGCAGCGCAGCCATTGACCACTTCGTCAACCGGCCTCTCGAGCCAGATCGCGAGGCCCGGCCTCCTTTGACCCAGCCGGCCTGCCTTGGCCTCCTCACCGACTGGGCCGCAGCCCACAGGGTGAGCTGCCCCACTCTGCACTATTGGGCCTTTGCATAGTTTCGGCCCATGCGTGTTTTTTCCCTGTTGTGTTTTTGCTTTTATTCCAGGAGACTGCCAGTTTACAGTTTAGTCCCTAGTCTTCATGCATATTATACCTCATGATCTATGCATCATATGTAAAAACTCCTAATATGAAAAATGCTTAGAATTGCATCTAGTTCCATAATATGTCGTTTTCATCCATGTTTAAAATATTTAAAATGCGGTTTGATTAATTTTGCCCCTATGCCATGTTAAAATGATTTATTTCATAATTAAATAACCGTAACTCCGAATTTAATAAACTTTATATGTAAATGGGGTGGAATTTTGCCTAGTTTAACATGGTCTACTTGTTTTGCATGTTTATTAACTCTAAAATTGCGTTTAGGGCATAACCGCACCAAATCAAAAATATGCTATGGGGATTTACCGGAATTGTTGTTCGTTGCTTCCGGCCTCATTTAAACTTGACTAGATAGGTAGTTTTAGTTTGCTTCACCCTCTTGCCATGTTAACAACATTTAATCTTGTTGGTTACCTAAACGAGAGAGAACTAAATAGGTCATGTGGTGTTTTCTTCAATATGCAACTCCGTTGCATATTGTGCTCCACTTAATTTGTAGGATTGTTTGTGCACTTTGCCATGCCATGCTTCTTTAAACCGGTCATGCATCATACTTGGTTGTGCATCATGCCAAGTTCATGTGTTGGTTGTTTACTATGTTGTGTGCTTCTTTCCGGTGTTTGCTTCTTCGGGTTGGATTCGATAACGTCACTTGGTGAGGATCCGTTCGACTGCGTCCGTTTGTCTTCTTCATGGACTCGTTCTTCTTCCTTGCGGGATTTCAGGCAAGATGATCATACCCTCGAAATCACTACTATCTTTGCTTTGCTAGATTGCTCGCTCTTTTGCTATGCCAATGCTACGATGCCTACCACTTGCTTTAAAGCCTCCCAAATTGCCATGTCAAACCTCTAACCCACCATGTCCTATCAAACCGTTGTTTGGCTATGTTACCGCTTTGCTCAGCCCCTCTTATAGCGTTGTTAGTTGCAGGTGAAGATTGAAGTATGTTCCTTGTTGGAACATGGAGTTGTTGTTCCTTGTTGGAACATGTATACTCGTTGGGATATCACTATATATATTATTTAATTAATGGATCTATATGCTTGGTAAAGGGTGGAAGGCTCGGCCTTATGCCTGGTGTTTTGTTCCACTCTTGCCGCCCTAGTTTCCGTCATATCGGTGTTATGTTCCCGGTTTTTGCGTCCCTTACGCGGTTGGGTAATAATGGGAACCCCTTGACAGTTCGCCTTGAATAAAACTCTTCCAGCAATGCCCAACATTGGTCTTACCATTCGCCACCTAGCCTTTTCTTTTCCCTTTGGGGTCACGCGCCCAAGGGTCATCATTATTTTAACCCCCCCGGGCCAGTGCTCCTCTGACTGTTGGTCCAACCGAGCGATGTCCGGGGCTACCAGGGGCAACTCTGGGCTGGCCTACCTAACGTCTTGCTCATCCAGTGTGCCCTGAGAACGAGATATGTGCAGCTCCTATCGGGATTTGTCGGCACATCTGGGTGGTGTTGCTGGATTAGTTTTAACTTGTCGAAGTGTCTTGTTGTACCAGGATATCGAGTCTGATCGGAATGTCTTGGGAGGAGGTCTATTCCTTCGTTGGCCGTGAGAGGTTGTGATGGGCTAAGTTGGGACACCCCTGCAGGGATTTGAACTTTCGAAAGCTGTGCCCGCGGTTATGGGCAGATGGGAATTTGTTAATGTCCGGTTGTAGAAAACCTGAAGTTGACCTTAATTAAAATGAATCAACCGCGTGTCTTACCGTGATGGTCTCTTTCCGGCGGAGTCTGTGAAGTGAACACGGTTGTTGGAGTTATGCTTGACGTATGTTGTTCTAGGATCACTTCTTGATCATAGTTTCTCGATCGTGCTTTGCCTTCTCTTCTCGCTCTCTTTTGCGTATGTTTAGCCACCATATATGCTAGTCGCTTGCTGCAGCTCCACCTCATGCCTTTACCTTACCCATAAGCTTGAATAGTCTTGATCGCGAGGATGCGAGATTGCTGAGTCCCCGTGGCTCACAGATACTTCCAAAACCAGCTTGCACGTGCCGATGAGTCCGTGCAGTCGACGCAACCAAGCTCAAGGAGGAGCTCTATGAAGATCTTGTCCTTTATGTTGTTTCGTTCTAGTTGATCAGTAGTGGAGCCCAGTTGGGGTCGATCAGGGACCTTTGTCGCATTTGGGGTTCTTCTTTTATTTTGGCTCCGTAGTCGGGCCTTGATTGTATTTGGATGATGTAATGTTTTATTCATGTAATTGTGTGAAGTGGCGATTGTAAGCCAACTATGTATCTCTTTCCCTTATGTATTACATGGGTTGTGTGAAGATTACCTCACTTGCGACATTGCTTTGAATGCGGTTATGCCTCTAAGTCGTTCTTCGACACGTGGGAGATATAGCCGCATCGAGGGTGTTACACCGCTGCTGTGCCCCGCCTCGCCGCCCGTTGGCGTTGACCGCCGCCGACCGGTACCATTGACCGGTAAAAACCGGCGGTTCGCCGATTTATTTTTGGTTTTTTGGTTTAAGATCGGTTTTGTTGTAGATCAGTTTTTTTAGGTTTTCGTTGTTTAGCGAACGTTCACCGGTTTGTTGGTTTTAACGGACGATTTTTGCTCATTTAGTTCAATTAGCGGACATTCGTCTGATAGATTTTTTCTTTTTATTTTAATTTTCGGTCAGGGACCTATCCGCGAATACTTTTATCACAGATCAGTCCCTAAACTTCGAACCCTTGTTACTTTTTTCTCGTTTGTCCAAATCTAGTGAAACCAACGCCAAAATCTTCGTCTTGTTCCCCTCTTTCCAGATAACCAACTTGAACATGATTTTGAAAATTTAAAATTTGGTTTCAAGCAGATTTTAATTCGAACTTCTTTTGATCGTAGTTTATGTTTCGTACCTCCAATTCGATTGATTCTTTTTGCAAATCGGAGCTCTTCAGTTGAACTTTAAGTTTAAATCTTTTATATTGAGTTTTACCATTGCATCTTATGCTTGATTTCTTATGTATGCTATTATTTGTTCACGATAGAGTTTCCGGAGTGCGAAGCGTGCTACTACGAGTCACTAGGGTTTTCAGGTCATCAACAGGGCAAGTAACACTTTGATCATACCCCTTTATTACTCAGTTTTTATGCATTAGTTTCAATTCTCAAAGCACTGCATGGTTAGGACTTGATAACATGTGGGTATTGGGAAGTAGTTGATGAGGTAGAACCTATTGTCTTGCATTCGAACCTGGGGAGTTACTACGTATGCTTATACTACTATGCTATGCTCGTAGACGTGGTTTGGATTTGAGAGTATTCATGATAGATGTGTGAGATTACTGTTAACTAAGGTTTAACTTAAGGTGGCTACTTTAATACACATCTAGGTGGATTGGTTTGTGGGCACCTGGGGAACCCAGTGTTGTCCAAGGAGATCCCGGGGAATCCGTGTGATCATCCTATGGTTTCCCACCCAGGCTCAAAGGGATCATTGTGTTATTCATGCTGGAAACTTCCATGTGCAGACACAAGCCATTATGGGCTCTGGCATAGTTGAGTATGTTGTGTGATCTCTTACAGTGGTAGACTAGCAAATGTAGGGGATGTAGGTGGTACTATCTACCCGTCGTAACGAGCTAATGCTTCTGAAAGACTGTGTCTCGGTCATCTGTTTCTCAAACATCATGTAGTGCGAGAAATCCAATAGAGGAGATCGAGTCTTGTGGGGAAAAGTGTGCAAACCTCTACAGAGTGTACAAACTAATCATGGTTAGCCGTGTCCCCGGTTATGGACATCTTGAGTATCTGGTGCTTGAATTATTATGTTGATCTCATCACTCTACTTAATTAATTTGTTGGGTTATTGATTATTATTTTGGGATTGAGATGGGGTTACCATTCTCAATGTTTATCAACCAACTTTGTAGTTAAATAAAATATATTCCTTTGTTGTAGGGAAAAACTAGCTTTATGCAAATGATAACTGCTACCTCTTGAGCACTGTGTTGGATTTCCTTGAAGAGGAAAGGATGATCCAGCAAAGCAGCGTAAGTATTTCCCTCCGTTTTTGAGAACCAAGGTATCAATCCAGTAGGATGCTACGCGCGAGTCCCTTGTACCTGCACAAAACAAATAACTCCTCGCAACCAACGCGATAAGGGGCTGTCAATCCCTTCACGGTCACTTACGAGAGTGAGATCTGATAGATATGATAGGATAATATTTTTGGTATTTTTATAATAAAGATGCAAAGTAAAATAAAAGCTAAGGAAATAACTAAGTATTGGAAGATTAATATGATGAAGATAGACCCGGGGGCCATAGGTTTCACTAGTGGCTTCTCTCAAGAGCATAAGTATTTTACGGTGGGTGAACGAATTACTGTTGAGCAATTGACAGAATTGAGCATAGTTATAAGAATATCTAGGTATGATCATGTATATAGTCATCATGTCTGAGACAAATAGACCGACACCTGCCTACATCTACTACTATTACTCCACTCATCGACCGCTATCCAGCATGCATCTAGAGTATTAAGTTCATGAAAATAGAGTAATGCTTTACGCAAGATGACATGATGTAGAGGGATAAATTCATGCAATATGATAAAAAAACCATCTTGTTATCCTCGATGGCAACAATACAATACGTGCCTTGCTGCCCCTACTGTCACTGGGAAAGGACACCGCAAGATTGAACCCAAAGCTAAGCACTTCTCCCATCGCAAGAAAGATCAATCAAGTAGGCCAAACCAAACTGATAATTCGAAGAGACTTGCAAAGATAACCAATCATACATAAAAGAATTCAGAGAAGATTCAAATATTGTTCATAGGTAATCTTGATAATAAACCCACAATTCATCGGTCTCAACAAACACACCGCAAAAAGAAGATTACATCGAATAGATCTCCACAAGAGAGGGGGAGAACATTGTATTAAGATCCAAAAAGAGAGAAGAAGCCATCTAGCTAATAACTATGGACCTGAAGGTCTGAGGTAAACTGCTCACACTTCATCGGAGAGGCTATGGTGTTGATGTAGAAGCCCTCCGTGATGGATGCCCCCTCCGGCGGAGCTCCGGAACAAGACATTCATATCTGAAAGTACTCTCAAAATACACAACACAAAACACAATTCACAACCTACAAATACTGACAACCCTACGCTCCTCCTGACAATTCAGAACCTGCCCGACTATTGGGCTGGGGGGCGGCCCCCTCCTATTCCTCGGTGGCATACAGCCGCCCCGTGAGACGATGTGAATGGCGAGGGAGATGATGGTGGGGAAGCGTCATCGGGCCAACTGCTTTTCTCCTCTTGCAGTTGGGTTCGGTCGACGAAGACTCCACCGGCTCGCTCTGGCAGGACACCCTCACAAACGGCACCCTGTAGATGCTCGATCCTTCAATCTCTGGTGGATGCTCCATCTGGGATCGATACTCCCACCACCGCTCCCTCACGGTCGAATTTGGCGAATCTGTTTGCTCCATGGCCCAGAGGAGCAGCTCTATGTACTCCAGCGCGACTCCCTCCGGGAGTATCGCCGCCTTTTCGCTTTGTTGCAGATATTTGGCCATGGATGTCGCCGTGGCTGCTAGTTGGTCCTTGTTGTCAAACCAACACTGTATCTCCAACATCCTAGCTAGCTTCACAGGGTCGCCATCTGTGATCCTCATGTATCGGTTGTACTCCTCCATCGATCTACTTCTCCACAACACCTTCACTCGCCGGCGGTGGTTTTCGAATGGAAGAGGAGAGGAGCAGCGCTGGTTTTGGATTAGAACGTGAGAGGAGCGACGCTGGTTTTGGACTGGAACAGGAGAGGAGGGGTGGTGGTTTTGAAATGGAAGAGGAGAGGAGCGGCGCTGCATTTAGATTGGAACAGGAGAGGAGCGGCGGTGGTTTAAGAGGAGAAGAGCGGAAGAGCGGTGCTGGTCTTGGAAGTATTTTTTTGTTGTTTTGTGTATTTTGGGTCAAACTTTGACCACGTACTGTATTTGACAAGCAAAATGTGAATGCATGTCACCAAAAATTGTATCGTTTGGTTCATATCTGAATGTACTTTCAAATTATATTATTTTTGCAACGTATAACATATATTTTATGTGCGAAAATCATGGTCAATTATGACCCAGCATAAAAGGGAGACTAGGTAATGTGGGGTCGCTTTCTTAATTGAAGGGTAAATTGATTTTGATTTTGATCCAGTCACAGCGCGCCGGCCCTCTCGTCCAATCCTAAATCGCTGCCGCACGCTCCTCTCCCTCTTCTCCATTGCAAAACCACCTCCTCTCCTCTCCATCATCTCCATTCCAAAACCACTGTCTCACATCTCCCTCTTCTCTATTGCAAGACCACCATCTCTCCTCCGTTTTCTAGACGCTTTGCTCCATGGCGCGGGCGCAATCCATGGATACAAAATTAGTATACTGTATACTATTTAAAAGTCAAGGGCGGGGCTTTTCCTGCGCGGTAGGCGGCGGGGCAGTTCCGCCTAGTCGGTTCGATAGAGACGCGAGAAGACGAGGGACTAGGCTACTGCAAATGTAGGGTTGTGTGATTTGACAGCGAGTTACTGCTGGACAGGTGGGGCCCCGTGATTTGACTTGCCATTATAATTTTAACTGCGACGCTACGACCGGCGTGAGTCTCCCGATTCCTGACCACCTCCATACAGGTGCCTCTCCCAATGCTCCACCATGTAGTAGAGGCTGGCTCCTGCATGAGAGCCCACTTCTCCACTTTTTCCTTGCCTCTCTTTCCTCCACATATGCAAAAATGCCATGTAAAGCGCACTATTGTACTTACTTTTACTTGCTCCTACAGGTGCTTAAGCTTGACACATAGGCATAAAGTCTGATGTGGCAAGTTAATCAAGAAGAGAGACACTAGTTCGGTGACCCAAGGAAGAAACGGTGCTAAGCGCGTGTACCTAGGTGAAACACAATTTTGAGTCAATAGCTAATTGAATGAAGCAAACTTAGCAACACCATTTCATTGGAAGAGGTCACTCCTTGGTAAATGCAATAAATACTAGTACTCCCTGTGTCCCATAATATAAGAACGTTTTTGGCACTACACTAGTGTCAAAAACATTCTTATATTATGGGACGGAGGGAGTATGAAGAAAGAGATAGAGAGGAGTAAAAAATACACTTATAGCCAACCTTGTTGTAGTACGAGTGACTAAGTGATGACTATGTATGACATGCCAACATCAGATAGCCTAACGCACCGTGTTAAATCTCCAAGGGCGCGACCGCGCGAGCGACGCGGCGGTCGTGGTAGGCACGACCATGATACGGGCTGCTGGCAGCCCTTGGATCTGAGATCAAACGGTCGCATGCTAAGTTGCTGAAAATTTGCAGAATAACCCTCCAGGATAGGATATTCACCCATAGGTCTAGAATCACGCCATGCAACCGTTCGATCTCAGATCTAAGGGCTCTCGGAAGCCCGTACCATGGGAGAATGGAAAGCCACTACCCTGTCATTCGCACGCTGGCAGTTCGCTCCTACTCATCCCCGCACGTCCTTCAATACTACGGCGGTTCGCTCCTAGTCATCCCGTCCATTCACATTACGGTAGTTCCACTAATCCTAACCCTCCTCCCAAATCCATGGCGTCCCAAATCTCCACGAATGGTAGTGAGTACAAGGTTAGAACCATCACCGGTGATGAGTTCGACGTCATCTACACCCGTTCTTCCACGACGGTGAAAGGATGCCTTTCTCGCTTCAGACGCATGTTCGAAAACTCAAATGATGAGTGGGTCGCTGGGCTAGATGTTGAGTACACCACAGTCCTCAGACCAGAGAAGGATCTAAAGGACGAAAAGAGGAAGAAGCCCGTCGTGATCTAGGTTTGCGTGCATGACTTATGCTTGGTCTACCACATATGCCATGACGACGTTGAGTGCTAGGATTTTAAGGACTTCCTCGAGAGCAACCTAGTCAAATTCGTTACTGTAGAATTTAAGAATGACAGGGATGTCCTGCGTCGGATAGGTCTCGTTGTAGACAACCCCTTCGACCTCCAGAAGAATCGGCTGGTGTCCTCTTGTCAGCCTTCATTGCTGACCCTGGCAGGAGCCATGGTTCATCCTTCGTACGGTAAACTGGAGAAACCTCCATACACGTTTCATCATCATGCATGGCAGCGGAATGTACTAGATATAGACCACATCCACTACGCTGTAATGGATGGCTACCTTTGCTTCAATATCTACAAGGGTTGGATGAAGAGCAACAGCCAAGTGTGCGGTTCAAGCAAAGAAGTATCGGCCAAGAGGAAGAGGGACAAGGAAGAAGTCGAGGACGTGGACGAGGACTCCGGGTAAGGTGGCAGCGTTGTTGCTCATGGTGGTTCTAATGCAGTGTCTACCGGAATAGTTGCAATGTTTAATTTCAAGTGTGCTTAATTTAATTTGAGGGGTGTGTTGTACTGAGCCCCCAGCAGAACTATGTTATGTTTCTTCTTGTTACTTTAACTCTTCTGTAGATACATACTAGTATTTCTTACATTTCATATTTTAGTTGGTATAGTACTACCACTCGTTTCTTCACATTATATATGTACAATATATATGGCCAACATCATATAGCCAGCAGTTTAGTTTTCAAAGAATTTCAGGGTGCTTAGTTTTGTCAAAGAATTCCAGGATGCTTAGAGGGTGCTTGGATCCAAGGGACTTATTTTAGTCTGACTAAAAATAGTCTATTTAAGAGGCTAAAGTTCCAAGCACCCCTGACTAAAGAGGGTCTAAAACTAGTCTTGAGACTAAAAAAATTAGTCAGGGGTACCCCTACTAAAATGTGGATTAGTCCTCTCTCTACTCATTTAACTCCTCTCCTTTAACACAGGCGAGTTCTGGATTGGAGGGTTTGGAGGATAATAAATGCTCATTAACTTGATTTTAGCCTTTTTAGTATTTGGATCCAAGCATGGGTGAGGCTAGCATGTTTTAGTCCCACTACTTTTAGTCATGGGACTAAAACGTATCCAAGCACCCTCTTAGTTTTATTTGAGGGGTGGGTTGTGCTGGACACCATTATTGTGACTAACCTTTTTAATAGTACTATATGCATAATTTGGCGACGAGTGTTCTCTATATGTACCACCTTTTTTTTAATTTCAAGTTTTGCTCCATGGCGCAATCCATCGATACTACTGCTGTAAAAAAGTATACATTTTTTAAAAGGCTAGAGGGCAGGGCAGTCTAGCTTGGTCGGTTTCACGAGAGGCGAGGGCCTTTGTGATTTGATGGCTCATTACTGCTGGAAGGCGGGGCCTTGTGATTTGAGTGCTCGTATAAATGCGTCAACGACCTGGTCGAGGAGGAGCAAAGAACCGTGCGGTATACTCAAGTTTTCCACTGGAGTAGTACTGCGACGGAGGAGCACGAAACACGGCAGCCCAGTGCCATATGGCGATAAAAAATGATCTAATTTGCTAGTCATCTCATTGTTAGCATTGTTCTATTCATTCCCTCAAAAAAACATTGTTCTATTCATGCCTCGCAGAGAACGTGACACGTGCGGCGAAACACCCGAAGCAAAAGATGAAACATAGGAGCAAACGAAGAAGGAAGATTATCACCCCAAATGATCTAATTCGCCGCGGAGTCGTAACTGCTTCTTCATTGCCTCCACGACCTCCATCTCCTTGCGCGTCTCCTCCGCCATCTTCATCATTGTGTCCATGACGCGGCATTTCTCGACGCGAGCCTTCATCATCTGTTCCACGGCCATATTACGTACCTTGACAGCACCCGGGTGCTCGATGCGGAGCTTCGCCAACTCTTCCTTCTGTTCCATGGCAAGGGCCTGCAGCATCTTCATCGAGGAACTACTATTCTAATGCAGCTTCTTCCAGCCGGCGTTCTTCTCCTTCAACAGGTCGATCTCGTGGTAGAGCTTCGCATTGTCCTCCCGAAGTCGCAGGATTTCGCCGGTCGCCTTCTTCTCCGAGGCAATGCTCTTCTTCAGTAGCATCACCAAGCAGGCGGTCAACTCCCCCTGCTGATTGAGCCCAGCGGGCATGTCGTCGAGGCTCTCCTTCAGCAACTCCATCAAGCCTTGGATGAACTCCTTCTGCTTATTGAGCTAATCGGGCATGCCGTCGAGGGATAACGACTCCAGCTTCGCCGGCTCAGCATGTTCGCCTCCGCGGCTAGGGCGCTCCTGGGAGCCATCGCCTGCCCGTGAGAGATCTTTCGAGGTCTCTGCGTGGCGGCGAGCCCTCTCTTTTTTTTCTGCAGCCTTGGTTGCCGCTCCCTTGTTACGAGTAGTTCTCGACCTAGAGCTCTGCTCACCAGCCATGGCAACGACAGACGAAGAAGAAGCACTTATGAGGAGGAAAGGTAGAGTGATTTTCGGTTAGGTAGTTCCCCTTTTTATAACCTAAGTACTAGCACTAGTACTAATACCTGCATAGTGGGAACACATTCAGGTTTGGTACGTACTACTAGTAGGTGTGAGCAGGCTTTCGAATGTGATGGGAACAAGGTAAATATTAATTGATGGTTTTGGTTTCGAGGCCCGAAACGGCTCCCGATGAGTTTAGCGGAACATAAATTTCAAGTACTACACTGCTCAAATGTGTAAATATTATGTTACTGTCAAAAATTGGCACAAAATACGAAGGAGACCAATGGAAGTACTACTAGCAACCCACGATTTAACTACTCGCATGCGCACAGTGGAGTAACAACGTCTTTCTTCCGCCCTCACGTCCACTCAATTTGCATGCGCTGTATTAATTGACCATCAATGAAGTGAACGACTTTACATGCGTCAAATTATCACATGGGGTGGATCTTGGTACAAAATTGCGTCCGCCCGTGTACCCACGTGTGCGTGCGAGGAATGAGTGCGTGCATGGCGTGCGTGCACATCTTCGCTTCATGCATGTACCGCCAGTATGGCTCAGGGAGGACGAGTACATTCTTCTGGAACCAGCAGCACATCACTGTGATCAATCCACGCAAGGAGGTCGCGACAACACCTACACATGTGCCATGTGGCTTCATGAACTATAAGAGAGACACTGTGTAGCGTGCCATTGGTATTCTAATTTACGTGTTTTGCACATACTCGAAGTACTAGTAAGGTACACGTGCATTACATGCATCAGATTTTGCAACCAAATTATGAATAAATACCACACTATAGCATGTAAGCTCTGAGTCATATATGCCTGATGTAGCCCTTCGTTTAATTCTTATAGTTAATCTCATTCAAAATCAATTAGTTTTTTATAAAAAAGCTAAGAACGCGGGAATAGGAAAAACATGGGATTATAGTGGAATTTCGTCTTGAATCCTACAGGATTGTACGAGTGTTTGATTGTGCATAGAAAAAACGCAGAATTATTTCAAAGAGGTTTGAGTGGATGGATTGTTTCCTATGAAATCTAGTGCAAATGAATCATATGGAAAAATTCCTATGGTTTACAATCCTACGAATCAAACAACCAAGATAGGAAAAATTCCTAATGATTAGAATCCTCCAAAATTCCTTTGAGAATCCTTTGAATCAAAGAAGCCCTTAATCTATTTTATGATTCATGGAATTGTGCATTGTAAAACATAAAGTAAAAACAAATAATGGCAATTCAACTAGAAAAAAGTTTGGGCAGTTATGATATGGAAGATTCTAGAACAAAAGAGAACCACTGTTGTTTTGAGGTTTGTGCATTATGCTTAAGTTCAACCATGGAGTCTGCTAGATTGTACATGTGGCAAAATCCAGTGGGGGCTAGAAGATCGTGCGATGGGCCGAGTGGAGGGAGACTATGAAGGAATGCACAAGTCCGAGATCGATATTTAGAGAGAGGGGGCGAACACGTGCGCTGATGCGCGCAGTAGCTGAGCCATGAAAAATAAATGAGCTAGGGGGGCAAGCATTGCTAATCCTTTACGAGGAGGGTCAATTCATGAACTTAAACCATTTTTAGCAGCAATTGTCTAATGATCACATTCATATTAGCCTTGATATATAGTGATGTTAGGGGGAGGGGCAGGGCCCTTACTGCCCCCTGTCTTTGCCATTGTGCACGCGTCTGAGAGATGAAGCGGAAGGCATGGATGATGAGAGGGGGACATTGGATACATAATTAATGTGGGTGTATTAGCTATATATGTTAATCCTATATAGAGAGGTATAGATTGATCAATGTGGGCGTGGGAAAGAGGGTGAGACCTCACTGGATATATCTATTGGTCGGTTTGTGTGGAAAACTATGAAAGACCTAGCTATATACACACATACATAGAGGAACATCGATCGTTGCGCATGCACGCGTGAGAGATAAAGAATGCCCGATATGATGGAGAGGGGGATGTCTGTTGGTGTGTGCCTTCATGGGAGACCGACCTGAAGAAAAAGATTGCATGCGTGTGATGGATAATGCCGACTGGTAGTGTGTGTGCATGCATGCACGAGAGAAAGTTAGTGGTACAATTATAAAGAGAAGACTACTGTGTGGGTGTAAAAGAATAGCTGAATAGGTGAGGTCACAATCAATGTAAAGTTGAATTCAAATATTTGAATAAGAGATCCTGATGTTTGAAAACCATGCATGCATGAATATAACGGAGATCTGCGCGGTGTGGTTTGGAAACGAGCATGTTGTAATGTATACACATTGAACAAGGTCAGACTGATTTGAATTTGAGATACCGATGGCAGACATCATTTGGCCATGTCGCATCCGTGCATGGACACACTATTCTAATTGGAGATGATGGGCGGCTTTTGCATCACATATCTATATCTATACCCCTATATATATATTATATTTTTTATTTTTTATATTGTGTGCGGGTAACTTTAACTTTGAAAGATGGTCGTTGGATGAGGTGAATCCGATGGTCCAAAGATGGAAAATTTGAGCACTACTGGCCGTTGGATATCATCTAGATTCCACCAGATTTCGCCACATGTATAATCTAGAAGACTCCATGGTTGAACTTAAGCATAATGCACAAACATCAAAACACAAGCACTTCTTATTTGTTCTAGAATCTTCCGTATCAGAATTTCCCAAATGTTTTTCTACATGATTTGCCATTATTTGTTTTTACTTTATGTCTTACGACGCACAATTCCATGAATCTTAAAATAGATTAGCTTTCTTATAAAAACTAGATGATTTTGAATGAAATGAACTATAAGAATTAAACGAACATCTACATCATGCATATATGACTCAAAGCTTGCATGCTATAATGTGGTATTTATTCATAATTTGGTTGCCAAATCTCATGCGTGCAATGCACGTGTACCTTACTCTAGTCTAAATGGTGTTTGTGTGTGTTGTGCATGTTGAGGTGCAAATTGTCTTTTTTTGGGGTACACTTTAAGCTTGTTCTTCCGAAATTTCAAGTCGCGCCTGGTTATGCCGAAAATTCCAAGCTAGCGTCTCTGTCTATCGTGCTGCGAAACTCTCGCCTCTTCAACCCGCGCCTTGTTAGCCCGAAATATTTAAGATATATCTTTGTCTCGTTGTGCTCCGACAACTCCCTCCATCTCAACCCGCGCCTTGCTATTCCAAAATTACAACACGCGCGAAAACTCCCACCTCTTGTGAAATCCCGACACACAAAATGCCCGTGGTACCCCTGAACCGAAAGAACTGCCTCAAATCGGTGGGGGTACTTTCGTAACTTACCCCACATTTCGGACAACCACGTCTCTAAGCCATGGTTCCCCACTGCCATCCCATCCGCCCACCCATTCATACAACGAGGCCGCGAAAACCCGCAACGAAACCCCACACCCTGCTCCGTCCGCCACCCAGCCGGAGCCTCTTCCCCGACGACATCGTCCACAGTAACACCTCGACGTCCCTCATCCACCGTACCGGATGAGGATCCGCCGTCGATCTCATCGTCCCGCCGGTTCAGCCACCCCGTCCTCCACCTCCAAGGAGCTGCCCCGACGTTCTCCTCGTCTTTCACGCCACCTCCATTCCCACACCACCGTCTTCACCTGCACCACCGGAAGAGCATCATCATCACTGTTTCCTCGGATGAAGTTGCGGCCTAATCGGCGCCACGAAGAGGTTGTACACTAATCGCCACATTTTCTTCTTGATTCGATCTCACGGTGCTGCCGGCACTCGGTCCCGAGCCGACACGGCGCGGCTCCATCCACGGCGGCGTCGCCGGCCACTTCCTCCACGGCGTCGCTCCCTCGGCGACGACGTCCACATCAGTAGGACCTGCTGCTGCTTTAGCTCTCGCTCGCGCTGCTGCTCTCCTCTTGCTCTTGGTTCCTGTAGGATCTAGAAGTAGATGTGTCTAGAGGGGGGTGATTAGACACTTAGTGCTAAAGTTGCAATTTTTAAACTTTTTCGGTTTAAGTGGAGTTTAGGCACAATTTCAGCACACACAATACATATCAAGCAAGCATGCAAAGAGTATATGAGCAGCGGAATGTAAAGCATGCAACTTGCAAGAATGTAAAGGGAAGGGTTTAGAGAAATCAAACGCAATTGGAGACACGGATGTTTTTCCCATGGTTCGGATAGGTGGTGCTATCCTACATCCACGTTGATGGAGACTTCAACCCACGAAGGGTAACGGTTGCGCGAGTCCACACAGGGCTCCACCCAAGGGTAACGGTTGCGCGAGTCCACACAGGGCTCCACCCACGAAGGGTCCACGAAGAAGCAACCACCCACAAAGGGTCCACGAAGAAGCAACCTTGTCTATCCCACCATGGCCATCGCCCACACAGGACTTGCCTCACTAGCGGTAGATCTTCACAAAGTAGGCGATCTCCTTGCCCTTACAAACTCCTTGGTTCAACTCCACAATCTTGTCGGAGGCTCCCAAGTGACACCTAGCTAATCTAGGAGACACCACTCTCCAAGAAGTAACAAATGGTGTGTAGGTAATGAACTCCTTGCTCTTGTGCTTCAAATGATAGTCTCCCCAACATTCAACTCTCTCTCATAGGATTTGGATTTGGTGGAAAGAAGATTTGAGTGGAAAGCAACTTGGGAAGGCTAGAGATCAAGATTCATATGGTAGGAATGGAATATCTTGGTCTCAACACATGAGTAGGTGGTTCTCTCTCAGAACATATGAGTTGGAATGGTGTGTGTGTTCTGATGGCTCTCTCCTCGAATGAGAAGGAGGTGGAGGGGTATATATAGCCTCCACACAAAATCCAACCGTTACACAGTTTTCCAATCTCGGTGAGACCGAATCAATAAACTCGGTCGGACCGAAAATGTAAACCTAGTGACCGTTAGAGATTTTCGGTGGGACTGACATGCAACTCGGTAGGACCGATATGGTTAGGGTTTGGGCATAACGTAATCTCAGTGAGAGCGATTACACAAACTCGGTGAGACCGATTACACAAACTCGGTGAGACCAAATTTGGTAATTAGCTAACCAGAGAGTTGGTCAGGCAAACTCGATGGGACCGATTTGCTCTTTCGGTGAGACCGAGTGGAACTCGGTGAGACCGAAAAGTTACAAAGGGGAAACACTGAGTTTACATTGCAATCTCGGTGGGACCGATTCGCTCTTTCGGTGAGACCGAAAAGTTACGAAAGGGAAACAGAGAGTTTGCAACCCCATCTCGGTGAGACCGAGATCCTTATCGGTAGAACCGAATTGCTAGGGTTTGGCAGTGGCTTATGACAAGTGAAACTCGGTGGCGCCGGATAGGAAGAATCGGTAGGACCGAGTTTGTCTTAGGGTTTAGGTCATATGTGGATATGGGAAAGTAGTTGAGGGTTTTGGAGCATATCACTAAGCACATGAAGCAAGAGGCTCATTAAGCAACACCTCATCCCTCCTTGATAGTATTGGCTTTTCCTATGGACTCAATGTGATCTTGGATCACTAAAATGTAAAATGAAGAGTCTTGAGCTTGAAGCTTTAGCCAATCCTTTGTCCTTAGCATCTTGAAGGAGTTCCCACAACCTTTAATCCATGCCACTCCATTGTTGAACTTATCTGAAACATGCTAGATAGAAATGTTAGTCCAACAAGAGATATGTTGTCATCAATTATCGAAACCACCTAGGGAGCACTTGTGCTTTCAATCTCCCCCTTTTTGGTAATTGATGGCAACATACATCAAAGCTTTAGATAAAGATATAAAGAACAGCAAGTAAAGCTTTGGAAGGACATGTAACAAGCATAGGCTCCCCCTACATGTATGCACTCATGTAAATATGAAATATAGAGACATGTGAGAGCATAACCATGACAGAGTAGGCAATGTGTTACATGCATCTTGGCCATATGCATCAGAGCAAAAGATTATCAGGGAAAATACCTTCATGCTCATGAGTCCTTCTTGCAAACAGTATGTACATAAGCAAGAACTCCTCATACTCATGATTTTGATGCATATACTTACCTTGTGGTCTTGAGTTGGCTTAGGATGGAATGAACCTGCACAAACAAGGTTAGATAACATAGGTACGTCCACTAGCCAGAGCAAACAAAAGAAACCACAAGAATACCAAGACTGGGATGACATGTAGAGAGTGAGTACAAGGTACCACATTGGATTCAACATGTCCCCAAGAATAAAGATATGCAATGAATTTGACTGATTTCTTTCCCTTAGGTGTCTTGCTCCCCCTGAATCTTACATGGGACATTGGGAGAAGATAGAAACAGAAAATCAGAGCTGAAAGATATGAATAGAACTTAATTCAAATGAGTTCATATGAACATGTCTTTCCCCCAAAAATACATGTGGCATCTCTCCTCTTGAACATCAAGCATCTGGGATCCTTGAGTATTTTCTCTCCCTGGAAATCTCTCTCTCCCCCTTAACAACATCTGGGATCCTTGAGACTTTCTCTCCCCCTTGAGGTCTCTCTCTCCCCCTTAATACTTTCTCTCGCAGGTTTGGTCCTTGAGACATCTCTCCTCTGATGTGATCTCTCTCTCCTACAAGCTTTGATGTGATCTCTCTCTCCCCCTTTGACATCAATTTCCAAGAAGGTTTTTCCTGGAATCCGTCGAATAGGTTTGGTCCTTGAGATTCAGTACCAAGCAGGGAATAAAACTGTGATGCTTGTAGAGGACAAGATTCATTGAGTGGAGCTGGATCAGAAGAAATGTAGAACAAGTGGCAAACAATTTTTCTGATTGCAAAGTCAGTGGCACCGAGTGGCATATTTCGGTGGTACCGAAAAGATTCGGTTGGACCGAAAATTGCAAGTCGGTGAAACCGAGTTTACACAGAGAAAAACACTTGTCACCTCAGCTCACTAGACAAGTAAGATCTCACAAAGATTTGCAATGAATTAGCTGAAAGATTTGCAAGGAATTTGATGCAGAAATATGCAGAACAAAAACCAAAAAGAAAAGAGTGAAAGTTTCTAGATGAAGTTTTTTTTTGTGTTTAGAAGAGAAGGAAACAAATATGCAAGGGACAAATGCAATAACTCAGAAAAGAACACAAGAGAACTTCATCTAGAATTGGGCGGTGACATAGTCACCTATGTTACAGTATATTGACTTAGGAGTCAAGTGAGAACACTTGATCATAGGTCATACTCATCGTTTAGGCTCAGAATGGGGTTACCATTTTTCGTTTAAGCATCTTGATGTATTCACATCTTGTTGAGTTGCTTTGACTCATGTCTTGGAGTAAAGCTTCTCTAAGATGGAATAACATACCTTGGGTGGTGATGTGGTTCTTGCTCATGTAGTTGAACTTGTGTGGGTACTCAAGGTTGATGTAGCTCATCGAGAGTTGGGGGCACCATTTGGAGTTTGAGTTCATCTACCTACATGGGTTAGTTCTTGCAAGGAAAAGCACTTGTATATCCAAAAATGACAATCATGAAGCTTAATATAGAATTTGTCAAAGGATATGGTTGTATGGTTTTGTGCTTCCTTGTCTTCAACCACTATTGTGTAGAGTCTTGGTGATGTAGAGATTGCTCAAGATATGAGTGAGTCGCAATCTCATGGAATTAGATTCAACCAAGCACCTACATGGGTTAGACAACATGCAAGGTGCAATTATATCCAAGACATAAGATAGTTATCATAAGAGATATATCATGGATTAGTCATAAGCTCATGTCTTGCATGTATCCAATGGAGCTTCTACTCCAAGTTCGAAGCATCAATGATGTTCAATTCTCCTCTCAACCTGCAAAACACTTTCTCATCAAGCGGTTTAGTGAATATATTCACTAATTGCTTGTCGGTTCGAACATGCTTAAGATTGATGTCACCCTTAGCAACATGATCTCGAATGAAATGATGACGAACTTCAATATGCTTAGTTCGAGAATGTTGTACAGGATTATGACCAATTTTGATAGCACTTTCATTGTCACAAAGCAGTGGAACATGTTTCACATAAATCCCATAATCTTTAAGAGTTTGGGTCATCCAAAGTAATTGAGCGCAACATGAACCAGCGGCAATGTATTCCGCTTCGGCAGTGGATAAGGATACCGAGTTTTGTTTCTTGGAAGACCAAGACACAAGAGATCTACCAAGAAATTGACAAGTGCCCGAAGTGGACTTTCTATCAACCTTGTCTCCGGCATAATCCGAGTCAGAATAGCCAACAAGATCAAAAGAAGACCTCTTAGGATACCAAATGCCAAAATTTGGTGTATGGATTAAGTATCTCACTATCCTTTTCACAGCCTTAAGATGACAATCTTTAGGAGCAGCTTGATATCGTGCACACATGCACACACTTAGCATAATATCGGGACCTGAAGCACATAGGTATAACAATGAACCAATCATAGAGCGATAAACCTTTTGATCAACCAGTTCACCATCTTTGGTCAAATCATTATGTCCACTGGTAGGCATGGGTGTAGAAATACCTTTGCATTCTTGCATATTGAACTTCTTGAATAAGTCCTTGGTGTACTTTGTTTGAGAGACAAATGTACCTTCCTTAGTTGGCTTGATTTGCAACCCGAGAAAGAATTTGAGTTCACTCATCATAGACATCTCAAACTTCTCTGACATTAGCTTTCCAAACTTTTCACTAAAGAGAGGGTTAGTTGAACCAAATATGATATCATCAACGTAAATTTGGCATACAAATATTTCTCCATTAACCCTTTTAGTGAAAAGAGTAGAATCAATTTTACCAATTTCAAAACCACTTGTAGTAAGGAACTTGGTCAAGCATTTATACCATGCTCTAGGAGCTTGTTTAAGACCATAAAGAGCTTTGTGAAGTTTGTAAACATGATTTGGTTTCTTAGGATTGACAAAGCCGGGAGGTTGTTTGACATAAACTTCCTCCTCTATTTCACCATTGAGAAAAGCACTTTTAATGTCCATTTGGTACAAGGTGATATTATGGTGATTAGCATAGGCAAGTAAGATGCGAATGGACTCAAGTCTAGCAACGGGAGCATATATCTCACCATAGTCTATACCTTCGACTTGTGTGTACCCTTGGGCGACGAGACGTGCTTTGTTGCGAACCACTTGTCCATCTTCATCTTGCTTGTTGCAAAACACCCATTTGGTACCAATGATGTTGTGGTTGTTGTCGGGCTTCTCAACCAATTTCCAAACTTGGTTTCTCTCAAAATTATGTAGCTCTTCATGCATAGCATTTATCCAATCCGGATCTTCCAATGCTTCTTCAACCTTCATTGGTTCAATGCTAGAGATGAATGAATAGTTTTCACAAAAGTTAGCTAAACGAGTTTTTGAGCGAGTGATTCTCCCGGTTTGTATATCATTGAGGATTTGCTCGACGGGATGATCTTTGGCAATTCTTGCTCGAACTCGTGAGAGCTTTTGCTTGGGTCTTCGTTGAACATCTTCTTCATCTTGTTCTTCTTCTTCTTGGCCTTCTTCATTGTTGACGTCGTCGTTCTCTTATCGTGGTGGAGAAGGAGGTTGTTGATGTTCATCTTGACGTACTTCCTCGTTTTCTTCATCTTGGTGTGTCCCACTTGTGGATGCTTCTGTGTCGATTCTTGGTTCACCTTGTCGTGAAGTAGAAGCTTCCACTTGGACGGATGAAGTACTCTCCTTCACCTCCGTTGGACGAATTTTGCCAATGGACAAGTCTTGAATTGCTTCTGAAGGGTCTTTGTCTCCTACATCAATTGGCAATTGCTCTACTTGCGAGCCATTAGATTCATCAAACTTCACATCTACCATCTCTTCAACCTTTCGGGTGAAATTGTTGTAGACACGGTAAGTGTGAGAGTTTGAGCCATAACCAAGTAGAAAACCTTCATGAGATTTAGGAGCAAACTTTGAACGATGATGCTTATCAAGAATGTAGCACTTTGAGCCGAATACTCGAAAGTATCCAACTTGAGGCTTGTTACCGGTGAGGAGCTCGTATGCCGTCTTGCCGAGTAGCTTGTGAAGATATAAGCGATTTGTTGTGTGACATGCTGTCTCAACCGCTTCTGCCCAAAAGTGCTTTGGCGTCTTGTATTCATCAAGCATTGTTCTTTCCATTTCGATGAGCATCCGGTTCTTCCTCTCAACAACTCCATTTTGTTGAGGTGTGTACGTAGCCGAGAACTCGTGTGAAATCCCTTCTTCGTCAAGAAAGGTGTCCACATTTGCGTTCTTGAACTCCGTTCCGTTGTCACTCCGAACCTTCTTGATCTTCACATCAAACTGATTTTGGGCATTCCTAGCGAAGTTTCTGAAGATCTTCTGGACCTGCGACTTGTCATTAAGAAAGAACACCCACGTAAATCTTGAAAAGTCATCAACTATAACTAGACCAAAAGAATTTCCACCCAGACTCTTGTAGCTCGAGTGGCCTCCTTGTGGTCATGATGTTCTTCACGGGATGTCTTCCTCCAACCTGTTTACCTGCTTGACAAGCACTGCAAAGTCTATCCTTATCAAATATGACATCGTTAACTCCAAGGATATGATTTCCTTTAATAAGCTTGTCAAGATTTCTCATGCCAACGTGACCTAGTCGTCTATGCCACAACCAACCTTTTGAGGATTTAGCAACAAAGCAAGTTTTAGGTTGTGCCTTTTTAGAGAAATCGACAATGTAAAGATCACCTCTACGCATACCCGTAAAGACCATTTTATGATTGTCTCGACGAAATACTTGGCAATCTACCTCAGTAAATAGGACATTCAAACCGAAATCAGCAAGTCTAGACACTGAAAGTAAGTTGTAGCCAAGAGATTCAACGAGCATGACATTTTGAATGGAACTATCATGTGAGATGGCCACCTTACCAAGGCCAACCACTTTACCCTTTGAATTATCACCAAAGGTGACATATTTTCGAGGGCCGTCATTTTCAGCAAGCTCACGAAACATCTCTTCATCTCCGGTCATATGATCAGTACATCCACTATCAAGAACCCATTCCTTTCCTCCTGATTCATATCCCCGAAGATTTGCCATAAGACCAAAGTGTCTCATTGCATCATCAAGATCCAAGTCACTATCATCATCATCATAATCTTCGTGTTCATCATGATCTTGTGACTCATCATTTCCTAGAGAGGGTAATTCATTAGATAAACGACCATCAAAGTGGTTACTTTTATGAATTCTTATAGCTTTGAATATGATATCATTAATGATTCCAACATCTCCTTTAGCATGCTTAAGATTGGCAAGTTCAAAAATACATTTACCAAAACTAGGATCACTAGAATTCATCTTACTCAAGGCAATAGATTCATGGAGAATTTCATCCAAAGTTTTCAAGGAATAATTGGGAAATTGTTCCTCAAGAAATTTCCATATGGTATAGGCACAATTGTGAGTAGGCAAACTAGCAATCAAATTTTTGGGCAATCCTCTAATGATGAGCTCAATAGTTCTAAGATTGCGAATCATGTCAATATCATCATCTAGGGTAGGATGCAAAGGATCAATATGAGGTGCACAAGGGCTAGCAATATACTTGTTCAAATGATATTGATTGAAGATTACAAGCATCTCATTTTTCCACTCATGGAAATACTCTCCATCAAGAATAGGCACTCTATGTCTAAGACTCCCTAATGTAGACACATCCATCTTCCTCCAATGGTGATTAAACCAAGGCAATGGAGACCAAAGCTCTGATACCACTTGTAGGATCTAGAAGTATATGTGTCTAGAGGGGGGTGATTAGACACTTAGTGCTAAAGTTGCAATTTTTAAACTTTTTCGGTTTAAGTGGAGTTTAGGCACAATTTCAGCACACACAATACATATCAAGCAAGCATGCAAAGAGTATATGAGCAGCGGAATGTAAAGCATGCAACTTGCAAGAATGAGAAGGGAAGGGTTTAGAGAAATCAAACGCAATTGGAGACACGGATGTTTTTCCCGTGGTTCGGATAGGTGGTGCTATCCTACATCCACGTTGATGGAGACTTCAACCCACGAAGGGTAACGGTTGCGCGAGTCCACACAGGGCTCCACCCAAGGGTAACGGTTGCGTGAGTCCACACAGGGCTCCACCCACGAAGGGTCCACAAAGAAGCAACCACCCACAAAGGGTCCACGAAGAGGCAACCTTGTCTATCCCACCATGGCCATCACCCACACAGGACTTGCCTCACTAGCGGTAGATCTTCACGAAGTAGGCGATCTCCTTGCCCTTACAAACTCCTTGGTTCAACTCCACAATCTTGTCGGAGGCTCCCAAGTGACACCTAGCCAATCTAGGAGACACCACTCTCCAAGAAGTAACAAATGGTGTGTAGGTAATGAACTCCTTGCTCTTGTGCTTCAAATGATAGTCTCCCCAACACTCAACTCTCTCTCATAGGATTTGGATTTGGTGGAAAGAAGATTTGAGTGGAAAGCAACTTGGGAAGGCTAGAGATCAAGATTCATATGGTAGGAATGGAATATCTTGGTCTCAACACATGAGTAGGTGGTTCTCTCTGAAAACATATGAGTTGGAATGGTGTGTGTGTTCTGATGGCTCTCTCCTCGAATGAGAAGGAGGTGGAGGGATATATATAGCCTCCACACAAAATCCAACCGTTACACAGTTTTCCAATCTCGGTGGGACCGAATCAATAAACTCGGTCGGACCGAAAATGTAAACCTAGTGACTGTTAGAGATTTTGGGTGGGACTGACATGCAACTCGGTAGGACCGATATGGTTAGGGTTTGGGCATAACATAATCTCGGTGAGACTGATTACACAAACTCGGTGAGACCGAATTTGGTAATTAGCTAACCAGAGAGTTGGTCAGGCAAACTCGATGGGACCGATTTGCTCTTTCGGTGAGACCGAGTGGAACTCGGTGAGACCGAAAAGTTACAAAGGGGAAACACTAAGTTTACATTGCAATCTCGGTGGGACCGATTCGCTCTTTCGGTGAGACCGAAAAGTTACGAAAGGGAAACAGAGAGTTTGCAACCCCATCTCGGTGAGACCGAGATCCTTATCGATAGAACCGAATTGCTAGGGTTTGGCAGTGGCTTATGACAAGTGAAACTCGGTGGCGCCGGATAGGAAGAATCGGTAGGACCGAGTTTGGCTTAGGGTTTAGGTCATATGTGGATATGGGAAAGTAGTTGAGGGTTTTGGAGCATATCACTAAGCACATGAAGAAAGAGGCTCATTAAGCAACACCTCATCCCTCCTTGATAGTATTGGCTTTTCCTATGGACTCAATGTGATCTTGGATCACTAAAATGTAAAATGAAGAGTCTTGAGCTTGAAGCTTTAGCCAATCCTTTGTCCTTAGCATCTTGAAGGAGTTCCCACAACCTTTAATCCATGCCACTCCATTGTTCAACTTATCCGAAACATGCTAGATAGAAATGTTAGTCCAACAAGAGATATGTTGTCATCAATTATCAAAACCACCTAGGGAGCACTTGTGCTTTCAGTCCCCTACCTAGTCTGCTCTTGCTATTGCTCTTGCTCGCGCTGCTGCTCTCGCTCTTGCTCTTGCTTGCGATGCTGCTCCGATTTAGCTACACTTCACTCCGATGCTGCCAGGGTGAAGGAAGAACCAGCCGCAGCAGGGAGGGAGGCTCACCGGAGAGGTACCCCACTATCTATCTTAGGGTTCAGGATGGGGGCAGTGGTCGCCGGCGGTGGCGGGGCATTGGCGGGGCGGTGGCGTGGGATCGCTGGAGAAAAAGCTCGGCACGGGGGGGGGGGGCTAGAGGGATGGTCGGGGCGGCGGCGGACCGGCAGTGGGGAGTGTTTTCGGGGCGAGCGGGGCGGCGCACCGCTGGCCGCGGGCGGCGAGGGGCTGCTGTTTGGCCGGCTCAAGGGGGTGGAGGTTGAAGATGAACCGCAGGCTCTTGATTTCGTATCCAACGGCTGCAAAATCGACTAACCAGATATGAAAAAGTCAGTCGACCGACGTGTAGCCTCACCTTGCTAGTGCATTCAGTTTCGATAGCTAAATTCAGTTTCGACAGCAAAATTCAGTTTCGACAGTTAAGTTCAGTTTCGACAGTTAAGTTTAGTTTCGACAATTAAATTCAGTTTTGACAGTTAAGTTCAGATATGAGCGGTTGATGTATTTTACATCTAGCACTTTGTGGTTATGTATTTTACGTCATGTATTGGAGATGCTATTATAATTCCACTCAGGTTAACGTTGTTCGTTGTCTCTCTTGTCCTGCTTCAGCCTCGGCGTCGTACAACTCACCGGAGCTGCTCCAACGAAGAAACCCTCCATCACAGCGGAGCAATACCTCAGGCTCCATCTCCAAACGCATAAGATCTTCTTCCCCTCCTCCGATAGCCAAGTCAGCTGGAGCATCCTCACCGGCCAACCCAATCACGCTGAGATCGACATGGCTTCGCCAAGGAGGTTGTACACTTGTTGCATCTCTTTTTTACTCTACATGTTATATATATTGTCCACTGAGCACTCGTAGTAACGGGAAATACGATTATTTTATCCTACTATATGACAAGCAGTGAGGTACCAAGAAACTTAGCTATCCGTTATGGACTCTCTTGAATGCCATCATTATTTATCTCTGCGCGTTTGAGCTGTGCATTTGTCGGTGGGCCTGGGAGTTGAGCTAGTATGGCAGTGGCCTGGGTCCAAAGTAATAGAACTAGCACAAAAACATTTTTTTTAGTGTAGGATTTTCCTTGCTCAAGGCTGCCTACTAGAATCGCCAGTGCTTGAAAGGAAAAGTGAATGAAAAACATCGGAATTGGAAAGTTTCCTATGGTACTACTTTTCATGAATTTGGTGCAAAGGAAAACTGTAGGATTTGTTCCTTTAGTGTCTCCTTGAAAGAAAAACCGTAGGAATTCTAATTTCCACTTCTCCTCCTTTTCATATTCCTATTCATCAAGCACAAGACTAAGAGATAGTAGCATAATAGCATTATAACCGTACATTTTCTTGTGGTTTGACTTAATCTCACCATGCTTTTTTGCATCCTGTGATATTCCAATTGTTGTGAATCAAACACCCAGATTGGCAGAATCCTGTGTTTTTAAATTCTCTATTTTGCACATGCATTCCTATCCTATTCCTGTCTATTTCCTATCCCTGCATTGTTAGAATCCTCAAATTCAAACAAGCCCTTACTCAATTAATTCTGTTACAGATATGTGTCAAAGAAAACCTTGTGTGGTTTGTCCTGCTCCTGCGGCGATGTGTTCCACCCCAGCTCAGCTGCTCCAACGACGGAAGGGCTCACCACAGCAGGGATCCGCTCTCCAGACTGTCTTTCGCCGCCTCAGATCTTCTTCCTCGCCGCCGGCAGCCACGGCAACTGCATTACCATCATCAACTGAGCAGATGACCTTCAGGACTACACGGGTCCGCAAGAGAGGTCGCACTCTTCCGTGTCTGCTTACATTATGTGTCGCTTAATATGATGACATGCTACATTATCGTCATGTTCACCTATTAGACTCCGAGTCAGGTCCAAAATAATGCTGAAACTTGAGTTTTTAAATGGTTGTGGGGTACATATTGGGGCAGCAATCAGTACTATTTGTCTACTATCTGGTTAATCTCCGGTGTCTACTATGAGTTTCATGTTGGGTGCAAACAAACATTAAAGGAGCCATTATCTGTATTTTTTAACTAAAGCTATTATCTGCCTGCTATCATTGGTTTTGGGTCTATCCATAGTTTGCTACCATCACTCTGGATTTGTGCATGCACTCCTTACATAATCTCACTATGCTTTATTCCTATGCATGCCAGTTATTGTACACAATGGAACTGATCATCTAGAGCAAAAGAGACGAGCCTTGCGTGGCAATAAAATTTCATGCAGACGTCATTCCATGGTGGGCACAAAGGCAGCCCCCCTCCACCCATTTCAGATCGTAATCAAGAGGAAGATAACTGTTATGAGGGGGATTCAGAAGGAGAAGACCACTCCTATTTACCCCATGAGGTCTTCGCTCTAACTTGCCATGCTGATGTTGGTAATATCATGCATATGGTGCCTTGCATTGCTTACTGTATACATTAAAGATGTCATCTTCTTAGTTTAGACATGCTTTGTGTCAATGCCATCTGTTTAGTTTCTTTATCGTATATGTGAATCATGCAATGCCATCTTGTCTAGCCAGGCATCATATATGTGAATTTTGCAATTGCACCCTGGTTAGCCAATCATCTTATATGTGAATTATATCATGCCATCATTTTTTTATTACGTGTTAAATTTGTCAACAATTTTAGTACATTCAATTACTCTTCCTGTGCATCAGCCATTTGGCATGGTCATGGAAAAATCTGGAGTGGAAACAAGGTCTTCAGAGCAGACAATGCTATCTGACGAAGTGCATGTCTTGCTGGTTACCGATAGCTCCTCAGAGGAGGATTCAGAGACAGATGACCAGTCATATCCCCCCCCCCGAGGTGCATGCCCTAACTTGGCAGGGTTATGTTGCTCATATCGTGCGTATGGTATCTTGCATTGCTATGTCATTTGCTTAGTTTAGACATGCTTTGTGTGAATGCCACCTGTTTAGTGTCTAATTACCATATATGTGAATTATGCAATGCCATCTTGTTGCAGGACATTATATATGTGAATTATGCAATGTTATCTTGTTGCAAGGCTATGTATGTGAATTATACAATGCCATGCTGTTTAGGCAAGCGTCATATATGTGAATTATATCATGCCGTCTTTTTTTTTATTTCTCATTGCTTTTGTCGACAATGTTTGTATATTCAACTGCTCTTCCTGTGCATCAGCCATTTGAATTGGTGATGGAGAAATCTGGAGTGAAAACAAGGTCTTCAGAGCAGACAATGCTACCTGCTGAAGCAGATATCTTGCTAGTTACAGATAGCTCTTCAGAGGACGATTCAGAGGCAGATGACCAGTCCTATTATCCCCCTGAGGTGTATGCTCAAACTTGGCAGGGTTATATTACTCATATAATGCATATGTTGTATTGCAATGCTTAGTTTTTACATCATATACACAATATTGAATGCCATCTCCTTAGTTGACACATCATATATGCGATTGCCCTCTGCTCACTTCCTTAGTATATAAATCATATATTTGAATTATGTCATGCCATGATGTTTACATAGACAGCATGTATCTGAATTATGGCATGCCAACCCATTTTCTAAAGACATAATATAGTTATATCATCTCATCCTGTTTACATAGTCATCATATTTAAATTATGTCATTCTATCCGTGAATTATATCATGCCATCATGTTTCCATCGATGGCATGTTTGTGATTTATGGCATGCCAACCACTTTAATAGACACATCGTATAGTTATATCATGTCATCCTGTTTACATAGTCATCATATTTTGAAGTATGTCATTCTATCCTGTTTAGTTAGCCATCATACATGTGAAATTGTGTCATGCTATCCTGTTTAATTAGCCATCATATATGTGAAATTATGTCCTGCTATTCTGTTTGCTTAGACAACATAAATGTGAATTATTTCATGCCCTGTTTTCTTCCCTACTATCCATTGCACCTGTCTATCTTACAATGTCTGTACATTCAATTACTTTTCTTGTTTATCAGCCATTTCAATTGGAGGGAGTGATGGCAGTATCTGTGGGAGTAAAAACACGGTCTTCAGAAAAGATCATGCTACCTGTCGATGCAGATAGAACCACAGTTGTACTTGCCCAAGAACCAGCCCCACCACACATAACCCACACTCATGCAGATTGTACCCCTAACCAGTTGGACAGAGAACCAGCTACACCCCTTCTAACCCCAACCCTAGCAGATAGACACCCAGTTCCCATTGACACAGCACCGTCTCCACCACAGAGCACCCAAACACGAGCAGTTAGTAAGGCAACTGCAGTGCCCAAATCACGAGGACCACCACTCCGAACCCGAAGTCAACGCTTAAAGCAGAAGAAGAATTATTCTCAGGTTAGGTTCCGTAGCTATGGTTCATACTACTTTGCTCTTGCATCACTGTATTTACTGATACCAACTAATTTCAAATTTGAAGGATGCAATTGAAACTCCAATGGCGCAACAGGTATGTTTTAAACCTGTTTCTTCAACGTGTTTGGCTGTTTGTTGTTGTAACTTGCTCTATGTTGATTTCAGTTTCAATTGAATAAACAGTTATTTTCTCATGCCATGCACATTACAAGTGTTGTTATTGTTGTGTAGTTTCCCACACTTATATTCTATCTATGCTGCTTTGTCTTAAATAGATATGATTCGAACTGTATCTATCTTGATTTGGAAAACATAAACTAGAATGATAGAGACCATACAGTGACCATACTACATAGATATATGTTTGTTTCATGCTGTTATCCTGTCCACCTTACTACTGAACTGGTTTACCAAAATGAGTTTCATATACTACATTGTAAACATGAGATGTGTTTGTTTGTTTCTCTTTTAGAACGCGGATAAAATATTGGAGAAGAGTACCCTGTTATGCAATGGTAAAGGAAGTAATGCAGATAAGGTTCAAGATAGTGAGACATCCCTGTTGGTCTCCAAGAAAGCTGATAAAAACTATATTGAAGACACTAAGACAACCCCAAATTCATGTCTTGATGTAGTGTTCGAGTTACTGGCTACCACTGCTGGCACCAGCTCTTCGAACTCATTGCCTGAATCAGTTCGACTTCTTGAGTCTCAACTTCAAGTTGAAAGACATCGATCAGATGTTATGCGATAGGAAGCCGAAGGACTGAGGAAGTCCCTGCAAAATTCAGATGCATACTTTCCGGTGCAACAGCAAGCGCTGGAGGACTTAAGCGCCAAATAAGAGAACGTTAATAAGCTTGGTAAGCATCTTGCCAGCATTATGGGTACCCAGGATATTGTTTCTTGAGCTCTTCTGAAGTGGTTTCAGTTCTAGACTTGTTTTGCTGCGGCGTTTATATGCTGTTGTGTTCCCTATATGTGCACTGGTGGCAAACTTTGATGCCCAGTGGATGTAATATGTGTAATAGCCGTGATATCCTAGTGTAAGTTGCTTGCTTATTTATTTCCTTGTTGTCTTGTTTATTTGTTTGCTTGTAGTCAGTGCAGTTCTTTTTCTGCGGTTTGCTAGTGGCTGCAATAACCTATTTTTTAAAACTAGGCCACAATAACCATGGGCTAACATTTACTGTAGTGACACTGGGCCTCCTATGGGCCGTAGAAACAGTGGGCCTTCTATAGGCCGTATAAACAGTGGGCCTTCTACGGGCCGTAGAAACAGTGGGCCTTCTACGGGCCGTAGAAACAATGGGCCTTCTACGGGTCGTATCATCAATGGGCCTTCTATGGGCCGTATCATCAATGGGCCTTATACGGGCCGTATGATCGATTGGCCAAACATGGGCCAAACAGACCACATTCTGGCCGTAAACGGGCTAGTGTTGGAATCGTCCGTTCATGGGCCGACCATAACGGGCCATCATTAATAGGCCGTATTTGATGACGCTATGAAAATGGCCCAACGTATTAACGGACCACAAACGGGCCGACTGTAACCACGGGCTGAATTTGGCCCACAAGCAGAAAATGACAGTAACGGGCCGTAAGTAAACGAATGCTGGAAATGAGCCCAAGAATAAATGGGCTCTAAGAAGGCTGAAATATAACATGGGCTGGAGACGGCCCCACGGAATAACGGGCCGTTAATGGGTATAAAGTGATACACTATTCATTACGGGCCAGTTTCACCACGGGCCGTTAATGGGTGTAAAGTGATACTTTTCATTACGGGCCAGTTTCACCACGGGCCGTTAATAGGCCAAGAGTTACATAGGGCCTCATATGGGCCGAAAGAAGTCATGGGCCATACATGAGCCAGAAGTGAAAACGGGCTGGAATCATATTGGATGGCCCAGATGACGCTACAGGGCCTAATTCGGATAGGGCGTAACGGGCCTTGGGTTAGCGGGCCGTAAATGGGCTATATGCGAACAGGCCGTTAATAGGCTTTACATGGGCCGGCCCGCCACCTTTTGACCAAGTCAAACGGACCGGCCTTTTCACAGGAATGGGCCTCTGTTGGGCCGTGCCACGTGTCAACGTATCATAGGCGCCTTCTGTCCAATGAGTGGATGACATCTGTCCCGACGATGAGACGACACGTGTTTCCTCCAGCCAATGATGATTTTACATGTGGAAAATCCCCATTGGTCGGGGCTGTTAATGGGTTATCGGATCCAAAACCCGACCCAATAGCTTAACGGCGTTCCGTTACGGTGGATGCCACGTGTCGGTCACCCTTGACGAAAGCACTTCTGTGATGCACGATTTATCGTCATGGAAGTGGACACTTCTGTGATGATAATTTTGGTAATGTCATGGAACACTTCTACGACAGCACAGGTATGACTATCTTGATTCTGTCATAAATTTGTCATGGATGTACATGCATGAAAAAAAAAGCGACCTACTGTGACAAACACGTATCATCACGGAAGTGTATTTTTTTGTAGTGTCATACATGTCCACTCCCACGATGTCTCCTTTTCTTGAAAGAACTATGTGGCACTTTGGCTCATCGTATGATGTATTCGCTTCCTTATCTTTTCTTTTTCTTGGTTTGGTAGACATGTCCTTCACATAGAGAACATGTGCCACATCATTGGCTAGGACGAGTGGTTCGTCTGTGTACCCAAGATTGTTCAAATCCACTGTTGTCATTCCTTACTATGGGTCTACTTGTACCCCGCCTCCTGACAGATTGACCCATGTGCACTAAAACAAGGGACCTTAAAATCATGTCCATAGTCAAGTTCCCATATGTCCACTATGTAACCATAATATGTGTCCTTTCCCCTCTTGGTTGCTGCATCAAAGCCGACACCACTGTTTTGGTTGGTGCTCTTTTGATCTTGGGCGATCGTGTAAAATGTATTCCCATTTATCTCGTACCCTTCATAAGTCAATACATTTGAAGATGGTCCCCTGGCCAACGAGTACAGCTCATCAGAAATAGTGTTGTCACCCATGAGACGTGTTTGCAACAAACTGCCGAAAGTCCTTATGTGTTCACATGTAATCCAGACATCACACTACTCCGGGTGTTTGGAGCGCAGAATATTCTTGTGTTCATCGACATACGGGGTCACCAAGGTAGAATTCTTTAGAACTGCGTAGTGTGCTTGAGACCAAGAATGCTCGTCCCTATATATTATTGAGTCCCCTCTTAGCGTGCCTTTTCCAGTCAGTATCCCCTCATACCGCGATTGAGGGAGACCAATCTTCTTAAGGTCAGGAATGAAGTCAACACAAAACCCAATGACATCCTCTGTTTGATGGCCCGTGGAGATGCTTCCTTCTGGCCTATCGTGGTTATGAACATATTTCTTTAAGACTCCCATGAACCTCTCAAAGGGAAACATATTGTGTATAAATAAAGGGCCCAGAATGACAATCTCGTCGACTGGATGAACTAGGACGTGCATCATGATATTGAAGAAGGATGGTGGGAACACCAGCTCGAAACTGACAAGACATTGCGCCAGATCACTCCTTAACCTTGGTAGGATATCCGGATCGATCACCTTCTGAGAGATTGCATTGAGGAATGCACGTAGCTTCACAATGGTAAATCAAACGTTTTCCGGTAGAAGCCCCCTCAATGCAACCGGAAATAGTTGCGTCATAATCACGTGGTAGTCATGAAACTTTAGGTTCTGGAACTTTTTCTCTGCCATATTTATTATTCCCTTTATATTCGACGAGAAGCCAGACGGGACCTTCATACTGAGTAGGCATTCAAAGAAGATTTCCTTATCTTCTTTGGCAAGAGCGTAGCTGGCAGGACCTTCATACTACTTTGGAGGCATGCCGTCTTTTTCATGCACACGTTGCTGGTCCTTCCGTGCCTCCGGTGTATCTTTTGTCTTCCCATACACGCCCAAGAAGCCTAGCAGGTGAGGGAGTCCTGGACTAAGGGGTCCCCGAGCGTCCGGCCTGTTGGACATGGGCCAGACTGATGGGCTGTGAAGATACAAGACCGAAGACTCTCACCTGTGTCCGTATGGGACTCTCCTTGGCGTGGATGGCAAGCTTGGTGTTCGGATATGAAGATTCCTTTCTCTGTAACCGACTTTGTACAACCCTAGTCCCCTCCGGTGTCTATATAAACCGGAGGGTTTAGTCCGTAGAGGCAATCATAATCATATAGGCTAGACTTTTATGGTTTTAGCCATTACGATCTCGTGGTAGATCAACTCTTGTAATACTCATATTCATCAAGATCAATCAAGCAGGAAGTAGGGTATTACCTCCATAGAGAGGGCCCGAACCTGGGTAAACATCGTGTCCCCTGTATCCTGTTACCATCGACCTTAGACGCACAGTTCGGGACCCCCTACCCAAGATCCGCCGGTTTTGGCACCGACATTGATGCTTTCATTGAGAGTTCCGTTGTGTCATCATCAGAAGGCTCGATGGCTCCGTCAATCATCTACAACGACGTAGCCCTGAGGGAGGTCTTTCTCCCCGGCCAGATCTTCGTATTCGGCGGCATCACGTTGTGGGCCAACTCGCTTGGCCATCTAGAGCAGATCGACAGCTACGCCCTTGGCCATCAGGTCAGGTTTGGAAGCTTGAACTACGTTGCCGATATCCGCGGTGACTTGATCTTCGACGGATTTGAGCCCACGGCAGCCGCTCCCTGCCACCGCGATGAACATGACCTAAATCTGTCATCAGATCATGCTCAGGAGATAGCGCCTGTAAGTGCTCCGGCCCTAGATTCGGAGCAGATTGCGCCATTCGAAGACGGGAAGCTCAACCCCGCCATAGAAGCAGCAGAATCAGCGGTGTTGGAGCCGCACACAGACCCAACCTCGAGCAGGATCGGCGTCACTGGAACCCCGGATTTGTCTCCGACCACTGGTTCCGAACTACGCGCATCCGCGTCTGCTACCTCTTGAGCACTGCGTTGGTTTTCCCCGAAGAGGAAGGGATGATGCAGCAAAGTAGCGTAAGTATTTCCCTTAGTTTTTGTGAACCAAGGTATCAATCCAGTAGGAGGCTACACGCGAGTCCCTCGTACCTGCACAAAACAAATAAATCCTCACAACCAATGCAAATAGGGGTTTTCAATCCCTATAAGGCCACTTACGAGAGTGAGATCTGATAGATATGATAAGATAATATTTTTGGTATTTTTATGATAAAGATGCAAAGTAAAATAAAGGCAAAGTAAATAACAAAGGAAATAACTAAGTAGTAGGAAAGATCAATCTAGTAGGCCAAACCAAACTGATAATTCAAAGAGACTTGCAAACATAACCAATCATACATAAAAGAATTCAGAGAAGATTCAAATATTATTCATAGATAGACTTGATCATAAACCCACAATTCATCGGTCTCAACAAACACACCGCAAAAAGAAGATTACATCGAATAGTTCTCCACAAGAGAGGGGGAGAACATTGTATTGAGATCCAAAAAGAGAGAATAAGCCATCTAGCTACTAACTATGGACCTGTAGGTCTGAGATAAACTACTCACACTTCATCGGAGAGGCTATGGTGTTGACGTAGAAGCCCTCCGTGATCGATGCCCCCTCCGGCAGAGCTCTGGAACAGGCCCCAAGATGGGATCTCATGGGTACAGAAAGTTACGGCGGTGGAATTAGGGTTTTGTCTCCGTGTCTGATCGTTTGGGGGTACGTGGATATATATAGGAGGAAGGAGTACGTCGGTGGAGCCACAGGGGGCCCACGAGGGTGGAGGGCATGCCAGGTGGGGGTGGGTGTGCCCCCCTACCTTGTGCCCTCCTATTTCCTTTCTTGACGTAGGGTCCAAATCTCCCGGGTCTTGTTCGTTGAGAAAATCACGTTCCCGAAGGTTTCATTCCGTTTGGACTCCGTTTGATATTCCTTTTCTTCGAAACCCTAAAACAGGCAAAAAAACAGCAATTCTGGGTTGGGCCTCCGATTAATAGGTTAGTCCCAAAAATAATATAAAAGTGGATAATAAAGCCCAATAATGTCCAAAACAGTAGATAATATAGCATGGAGCAATCAAAAATTATAGATACGTTGGAGACGTATCAAGCATCCCCAAGCTTAATTCCTACTCGTCCTCGAGTAGGTAAATGATAAAAACAGATTTTTTGATGCGGAGTGCTACTTGGCATAATTTTAATGTAATTCTTCTTAATTGCGGTATGAATATTCAGATCCGAAATATTCAAGACAAAAGTTCATATTGACATAAAAATAATAATACTTCAAGCATACTAACAAAGCAATTATGTCTTCACAAAATAACATGGCTAAAGAAAGTTATCCCAACAAAATCATATAGTCTGCCTATGCTCTATCTTCACCACACAAAATATTTAAATCATGCACAACTCAGATGACAAGCCAAGCAATTGTTTCATACTTTTGACATTCTCAAAACTTTTTCAATTTTCACGCAATACATGAGCGTGAGCCATGGATATAGCACTATAGGTGGAATAGAGTGGTGGTTGTGGAGAAGACAAAAAGGGATAAGATAGTCTCACATCAACTAGGTGTATCAACGGGCTATGGAGATGCCCATCAATAGATATCAATGTGAGTGAGTAGGGATTGACATGCAACGGATGCACTAGAGCTATAAGTATATGAAAGCTCAAAAAGAAACTAAGTGGGTGTGCATCCAACTTGCTTGCTCATGTAGACCTAGGGCATTTTGAGGAAGCCCATCATTGAAATATACAAGCCAAGTTTTATAATGAAAGATTCCCACAAGTATATGAAAGTGCTAGCATGAGAGACTCTCTACTATGAAGATCATGGTGCTACTTTGAAGCACAAGTGTGGTAAAAGGATAGTAACATTGTCCCTTCTCTCTTTTTCTCTCATTTTTTACTTGGGCCTTTTCTCTCTCTTTTTTATGGCCTCTTTTTTTCTTTCTTTTTTTATTTTTCGTCCGGAGTCTCATCCCGACTTGTGGGGGAATCATAGTCTCCATCATCCTTTCCTCACTGGGACAATGCTCTAATATGATGATCATCACACTTTTATTTTTCTTACAACTCACCAATTACAACTCGATACTTAGAACAAAATATGACTCTATATGAATGTCTCCAGTGGTGTACCGGGATATGCAATGACTCATGAGTGACATGTATGAAAGAATTATGAACGGTGGCTTTGCCACAAATACGATGTCGACTACATGATCATGCTAAGCAATATGACAATGATGGAGTGTGTCATAATAAACGGAACGGTGGAAAGTTGCATGGCAATATATCTAGGAATGGCTATGGAAATGCCATAATAGGTAGATATGGTGGCTGTTTTGAGGAAGGCATATGGTGGGTGTATGATACCGGCGAAAGGTGCGCGGTATTAGAGAGGCTACCAAAGGTGGAAGGGTGAGAGAAGTGTGTATAATCCATGGACTCAACATTAGTCATAAAGAACTCATATACTTATTGTAAAAATCTACAAGTTATCAAAGCAAAGTATTACGCGCATGCTCCTAGTGAAGGAAATATGCCCTAGAGGTAATAATAAAGTTATTATTTATTTCCTTATATCATGATAAATGTTTATTATTCATGCTAGAATTGTATTAACCGGAAACATAATACATGTGTGAATACATAGACAAACAAAGTGTCACTAGTATGCCTCTACTTGACTAGCTCGTTAATCAAAGATGGTTATGTTTCCTGACCATGAACAAAGTGTTGTTATTTGATTAACGAGGTCACATCATTAGTTGAATGATCTGATTGACATGACCCATTCCATTAGCTTAGCACCCGATCGTTTAGTATGTTGCTATTGCTTTCTTCATGACTTATACATGTTCCTATGACTATGAGATTATGCAACTCCCGTTTACCGAAGGAACACTTTGGGTACTACCAAACGTCACAACGTAACTGGGTGATTATAAAGGAGTACTACAGGTGTCTCCAAAGGTACATGTTGGGTTGGCGTATTTCGAGATTAGGATTTGTCACTCCGATTGTCGGAGAGGTATCTCTGTGCCCTCTCGGTAATGCACATCACATAAGCCTTGCAAGCATTACAACTAATATGTTAGTTGTGAGATGATGTATTACGGAACGAGTAAAGAGACTTGCCGGTAACGAGATTGAACTAGGTATTGGATACAAGTAACATACCGATGACAAAGGGAACAACGTATGTTGTTATGCGGTCTGACCGATAAAGATCTTCGTAGAATATGTAGGAGCCAATATGGGCATCCAGGTCCCGCTATTGGTTATTAACCGGAGACGTGTCTCGGTCATGTCTACATTGTTCTCGAACCCGTAGGGTCCGCACGCTTAAGGTTACGATGACAGTTATATTATGAGTTTATGCATTTTGATGTACCGAAGGTTGTTCGGAGTCCCAGATGTGACCACGGACATGACGAGGAGTCTCGAAATGGTCAAGACATAAAGATTGATATATTAGAAGCCTATGTTTGGATATCGGAAATGTTCCGGGTGAAATCGGGATTTTACCGGAGTACCGGGAGGTTACCGGAACCCCCCGGGAGCTATATGGGCCTTAGTGGGCTTTAGTGGAAAGGAGAAAGGGGCAGCCCAAGGTGGCTGTGCGCCTCCCCCCTTCCCCTAGTCCTATTAGGACTAGGAGAGGTGGCCGGCCCCCTCTCTCTCTTTCCCCCCTCAAGGAATCCTATTCCAACTAGGATTGGGGGGAATCCTACTCCCAGAGGGAGTAGGACTCTCCTGGCGCGCCTCCTGTGGCCGGCCAGCCTCTCCCCCCTCTAGTCCTTTATATACAGAGGCAGGGCACCCCAAAGAACACACAAGTTGATCCACGTGATCTATTCCTTAGCCGTGTGCGGCTCCCCCCAGCCACCATAGTCCTCGATAATAATGTAGCGGAGTTTAGGCGAAGCCCTGCTGCTGTAGTACATCAAGATCGTCACCACGCCGTCGTGCTGACGGAACTCTTCCCTGCCACTTTGCTGGATCGGAGTCCGGGGATCGTCATCGAGCTGAACGTGTGCTCGAACTCGGAGGTGCCGTAGTTTCGGTGCTTGATCGATTGGATCGTGAAGACGTACGACTACTTCCTCTACGTTGTGTCAACGCTTCCGCAGTCGGTCTGCGTGGGTACGTAGACAACAATCTCCCCTCTCGTTGCTATGCATCACCATGATCTTGCATGTGCGTAGGAAATTTTTTGAAATTACTACGAAACCCAACAGTGGCATCCGAGCCTAGGTTATTTATGTTGATGTTATATGCACGAGTAGAACACAAGTGAGTTGTGGGCGATATAAGTCATACTGCCTACCAGCATGTCATACTTTGGTTTGGCGGCATTGTTGGACGAGACGACCCGGACCAACATTACGCGTACGCTTACGCAAGACTGGTTCCCCCGACGTGCTTTGCACATAGGTGGCTTGCGGGCGACTGTCTCTCCAACTTTAGTTGAACCAAGTGTGGCTACGCCCGGTCCTTGCGAAGGTTAAAACGGAGTCTATTTGACAAACTATCGTTGTGGTTTTGATGAGTAGGTGAGATTAGTTCTTGCTTAAGCCCGTAGCAGCCACGTAAAACTTGCAACAACAAAGTAGAGGACGTCTAACTTGTTTTTGCAGGGCATGTTGTGATGTGATATGGTCAAGGCATGATGCTAAATTTTATTGTATGAGATGATCATGTTTTGTAACCGAGTTATCGGCAACTGGCAGGAGCCATATGGTTGTCGCTTTATTGTATGCAATGCAATCGCGATGTAATGCTTTACTTTATCACTAAGCGGTAGCGATAGTCGTGGAAGCATAAGATTGGCAAGACGACAACGATGCTACGATAGAGATCAAGGTGTCGCGCCGGTGACGATGGTGATCATGGCGGTGCTTCGGAGATGGAGATCACAAGCACAAGATGATGATGGCCATATCATATCACTTATATTGATTGCATGTGATGTTTATCTTTTTAGGCATCTTATCTTGCTTTGATTGATGGTAGCATTATAAGATGATCTCTCACTAAATTATCAAGAAGTTTTCTCCCTGAGTATGCACCGTTGCCAAAGTTCGTCATGCCCAGACACCACGTGATGATCGGGTGTGACAAGCTCTACGTCCATCTACAACGGGTGCAAGACAGTTTTGCACACGCAGAATACTCAGGTTAAAACTTGACGAGCCTAGCATATGCAGATATGGCCTCGGAACACGGAGACCGAAAGGTCGAGCGTGAATCATATAGTAGATATGATCAACATAACGATGTTCACCATTGAAAACTACTCCATCTCACGTGATGATCGGTTATGGTTTAGTTGATTTGGATCACGTGATCACTTAGAGGATTAGAGGGATGTCTATCTAAGTGGGAGTTCTTAAGTAATTTGATTAATTGAACTTAAACTTATCATGAACTTAGTACCTGATAGTATCTTGCTTGTTTATGTTGATTGTAGATAGATGGCTCGTGTTGTTGTTCCGTTGAATTTTAATGCGTTCCTTGAGAAAGCAAAGTTGAAAGATGATGGTAGCAATTACATGGACTGGGTCCGTAACTTGAGGATTATCCTCATTGCTGCTCCGAAGAATTACGTCCTGGAAGCACCGCTGGGTGCCAGGTCTGCTGCTGGAGCAACACCAGATGTTATGAACGTCTGGCAGAGCAAAGCTGATGACTACTCGATGGTTCAGTGTGCCATGCTTTACGGCTTAGAATCGGGACATCAACGATGTTTTGAACGTCATGGAGCATATGAGATGTTCTAGGAGTTGAAGTTAATATTTCAAGCAAATGCCCGGATTGAGAGATATGAAGTCTCCAATAAGTTCTATAGCTGCAAGATGGAGGAGAACAGTTCTGTCAGTGAGCATATACTCAAAATGTCTGGGTATAATAATCACTTGATTCAGATGGGAGTTAATCTTCCAGATGATTGCGTCATTGACAGAATTCTCCAATCACTGCCACCAAGCTACAAGAGCTTCGTGATGAACTATAATATGCAAGGGATGAACAAGACTATTCCCGAGCTCTTCGCAATGCTGAAAGCTGCGGAGGTAGAAATCAAGAAGGAGCATCAAGTGTTGTTGGTTAACAAGACCACTAGTTTCAAGAAAAAGGGCAAAGGGAAGAAGAAGGGGAACTTCAAGAAGAACGCAAGCAAGTTGCTGCTCAAGAGAAGAAACCCAAGTCTGGACCTAAGCCTGAAACTGAGTGCTTCTACTGCAAGCAGACTGGTCACTGGAAGCGGAACTGCCCCAAGTATTTGGCGGATAAGAAGGATGGCAAGGTGAACAAAGGTATATGTGATATACATGTTATTGATGTGTACCTTACTAGAGCTCGCAGTAGCACCTGGGTATTTGATACTGGTTCTGTTGCTAATATTTGCAACTCGAAACAGGGACTACGGATTAAGCGAACACTGGCGAAGGACGAGTTGACGATGCGCGTGGGAAACGGTTCCAAAGTCGATGTGATCGCGGTCGGCACGCTACCTCTACATCTACCTTCGGGATTAGTATTAGACCTAAATAATTGTTATTTGGTGCCAGCGTTGAGCATGAACATTATATCTGGATCTTGTTTAATGCGAGACGGTTATTCATTTAAATCAGAGAATAATGGTTGTTCTATTTATATGAGTAATATCTTTTATGGTCATGCACCCTTGAAGAGTGGTCTATTCTTATTGAATCTCGATAGTAGTAATACACATATTCATAATGTTGAAGCCAAAAGATGCAGAGTTGATAATGAAAGTGCAGCTTATTTGTGGCACTGTCGTTTAGGTCATATCGGTGTAAAGCGCATGAAGAAACTCCATACTGATGGAACCACTTGATTATGAATCACTTGGTACTTGCGAACCGTGCCTCATGGGCAAGATGACTAAAACACCGTTCTCCGGTACTATGGAGAGAGCAACAGATTTGTTGGAAATCATACATACCGATGTATGTGGTCCGATGAATATTGAGGCTCGTGGCGGATATCGTTATTTTCTCACCTTCACAGATGATTTAAGCAGATATGGGTATATCTACTTAATGAAACATAAGTCTGAAACATTTGAAAAGTTCAAAGAATTTCAGAGTGAAGTTGAAAATCATCGTAACAAGAAAATAAAGTTTCTACGATCTGATCATGGAGGAGAATATTTGAGTTACGAGTTTGGTGTACATTTGAAAAACTGTGGAATAGTTTCGCAACTCACGCCACCCGGAACACCACAGCGTAATGGTGTGTCCGAACGTTGTAATCGTACTTTACTAGGTATGGTGCGATCTGTGATGTCTCTTACAGATTTACCGCTATCGTTTTGGGGTTATGCTTTAGAGACGGCCGCATTCACATTAAATAGGGCACCATCAAAATCCGTTGAGACGACACCTTATGAACTATGGTTTGGCAAGAAACCAAAGTTGTCGTTTCTTAAAGTTTGGGGCTGCGATGCTTATGTGAAAAAGCTTCAACCTAATAAGCTCGAACCCAAATCGGAGAAATGTGTCTTCATAGGATACCCAAAGGAGACTGTTGGGTACACCTTCTATCACAGATCCGAAGGCAAGACATTCGTTGCTAAGAATGGATCCTTTCTAGAGAAGGAGTTTCTCTCGAAAGAAGTGAGTGGGAGGAAAGTAGAACTTGACGAGGTAACTGTACCTGCTCCCTTACTGGAAAGTAGTACATCACAGAAAACCGTTTCAGTGACACCTACACCAGTTAGTGAGGAAGCTAATGATAATGATCATGAAAATTCAGATCAAGATACTACTGAATCTCGTAGATCAACCAGAGTAAGATCCACGCCAGAGTGGTACGGTAATCCTGTTCTGGAAGTCATGCTACTAGATCATGATGAACCTACGAACTATGAAGAAGCAATGGTGAGCCCAGATTCCGCAAAATGGCTTGAAGCCATGAAATCTGAGATGGGATCCATGTATGAAAACAAAGTATGGACTTTGGTTGACTTGCCCGATGATCGGCAAGCAATTGAGAATAAATGGATCTTCAAGAAGAAGACTGACGCTGATGGTAATGTTACTGTCTACAAAGCGCGACTTGTCGCAAAAGGTTTTCGACAAGTTCAAGGGGTTGACTATGATGAGACTTTCTCACCTGTAGCGATGCTTAAGTCTGTCCGAATCATGTTAGCGATTGCCGCATTTTATGATTACGAAATTTGGCAGATGGATGTCAAAACTGCATTCCTGAATGGATTTCTGGAAGAAGAGTTGTATATGATGCAACCGGAAGGTTTTGTCGATCCAAAGGGAGCTAACAAAGTGTGCAAGCTCCAGCGATCCATTTATGGACTGGTGCAAGCCTCTCGGAGTTGGAATAAACGCTTTGATAGTGTGATCAAAGCATTTGGTTTTATACAGACTTTTGGAGAAGCCTGTATTTACAAGAAAGTGAGTGGGAGCTCTATAGCATTTCTGATATTATATGTGGATGACATATTACTAATTGGAAATGATATAGAATTTCTGGATAGCATAAAGGGATACTTGAATAAAAGTTTTTCAATGAAAGACCTTGGTGAAGCTGCTTACATATTAGGCATTAAGATCTATAGAGATAGATCAAGACGCTTAATTGGACTTTCACAAAGCACATACCTTGACAAAATTTTGAAGAAGTTCAAAATGGATCAAGCAAAGAAAGGGTTCTTGCCTGTGTTACAAGGTGTGAAGTTGAGTAAGACTCAATGCCCGACCACTGCAGAAGATAGAGAGAAAATGAAAGATGTCCCCTATGCTTCAGCCATAGGCTCTATCATGTATGCAATGATGTGTACCAGACCTGATGTGTGCCTTGCTATAAGTTTAGCAGGGAGGTACCAAAGTAATCCAGGAGTGGATCACTGGACAGCGGTCAAGAACATCCTGAAATACCTGAAAAGGACTAAGGATATGTTTCTCGTATATGGAGGTGACAAAGAGATCACCATAAAAGGTTACGTTGATGCAAGCTTTGACACTGATCCGGACGATTCTAAATCGCAAACCGGATACGTGTTTACATTAAATGGTGGAGCTGTCAGTTGGTGCAGTTCTAAACAAAGTGTCGTAGCGGGATCTACATGTGAAGCGGAGTACATAGCTACTTCGGAAGCAGCGAACGAAGGAGTCTGGATGAAGGAGTTCATATCCGATCTAGGTATCATACCTAGTGCATCGGGTCCAATTAAAATCTTTTGTGAAAATACTGGTGCAATTGCCTTGGCAAAGGAATCCAGATTTCACAAAAGGACCAAGCACATCAAGAGACGCTTCAACTCCATCCGGGATCTAGTCCAGGTGGGAGACATAGAGATTTGCAAGATACATACGGATCTGAATGTTGCAGACCCGTTGACTAAGCCTCTTCCACGAGCAAAACATGATCAACACCAAGGCTCCACGGGTGTTAGAATCATTACAGTGTAATCTAGATTATTGACTCTAGTGCAAGTGGGAGACTGAAGGAAATATGCCCTAGAGGCAATAATAAAGTTATTATTTATTTCCTTATATCATGATAAATGTTTATTATTCATGCTAGAATTGTATTAACCGGAAACATAATACATGTGTGAATACATAGACAAACAAAGTGTCACTAGTATGCCTCTACTTGACTAGCTCGTTAATCAAAGATGGTTATGTTTCCTGACCATGAACAAAGTGTTGTTATTTGATTAACGAGGTCACATCATTAGTTGAATGATCTGATTGACATGACCCATTCCATTAGCTTAGCACCCGATCGTTTAGTATGTTGCTATTGCTTTCTTCATGACTTATACATGTTCCTATGACTATGAGATTATGCAACTCCCGTTTACCGGAGGAACACTTTGGGTACTACCAAACGTCACAACGTAACTGGGTGATTATAAAGGAGTACTACAGGTGTCTCCAATGGTACATGTTGGGTTGGCGTATTTCGAGATTAGGTTTTGTCACTCCGATTGTCGGAGAGGTATCTCTGGGCCCTCTCGGTAATGCACATCACATAAGCCTTGCAAGCATTACAACTAATATGTTAGTTGTGAGATGATGTATTATGGAATGAGTAAAGAGACTTGCCGGTAATGAGATTGAACTAGGTATTGGATACCGACGATCGAATCTCGGGCAAGTAACATACCGATGACAAAGGGAACAACGTATGTTGTTATGCGGTCTGACCGATAAAGATCTTCGTAGAATATGTAGGAGCCAATATGGGCATCTAGGTCCCGCTATTGGTTATTGACCGGAGACGTGTCTCGGTCATGTCTACATTGTTCTCGAACCCGTAGGGTCCGCACGCTTAAGGTTACGATGACAGTTATATTATGAGTTTATACATTTTGATGTACCGAAGGTTGTTCGGAGTCCCAGATGTGATCATGGACATGACGAGGAGTCTCAAAATGGTCGAGACGTAAAGATTGATATATTGGAAGCCTATGTTTGGATATCGGAAGTGTTCAGGGTGAAATCGGGATTTTACCGGAATACCGGGAGGGTTACCGGAACCCCCCGGGAGCTATATGGGCCATAGTGGGCCTTAGTGGAAAAGAGAAGGGGCTGCCCTAGATGGGCTGCGTGCCTCCCCCTTCCCCTAGTCCTATTAGGACAAGGAGAGGTGGCCGTCCCCCTCCTCCTCTTTTCCCCCTCCGAGGAATCCTAGTTGGACTAGGATTGGGGGGGGGGAATCCTACTCCCAGAGGGAGTAGGACTCTCCTGTGCCCTCCTCCTTGGCCGGCCAGCCCTCCCCCTTGGCTCCTTTATATACGGAGGCAGGGGACACCTCTAGACACACAAGTTGATCCACGTGATCTATTCCTTAGCCGTGTGCGGTGCCCCCTGCCACCATATTCCTCGATAATACTGTAGCGGAGTTTAGGCGAAGCCCTGCTGCTGTAGTTCATCAAGATCGTCACCACGCCGTCGTGCTGACGGAACTCTTCCCCGACACTTTGCTCGATCGGAGTCCGGGGATCGTCATCGAGCTGAACGTGTGCTTGAACTCGGAGGTGCCGTAGTTTCGGTGCTTGATCGGTTGGATCGTGAAGACGTACGACTACTTCCTCTACGTCGTGTCAGCGCTTCCGCAGTCGGTCTGCGTTGGGTACGTAGACAACACTCTCCCGTCTCGTTGCTATGCATCACATGATCTTGCGTGTGCGTAGGAAATTTTTGAAATTACTACGTTCCCCAACAGTGGCATCCGAGCCTAGGTTATTTATGTTGATGTTATATGTACGAGTAGAACACAAGTGAGTTATGGACGATACAAGTCATACTGCCTACCAGCATGTCATACTTTGGTTCGGCGGTATTGTTGGACGAGACGACCCGGACCAACCTTACGCGTACGCTTACGCGAGACCGGTTCCCTCGACGTGCTTTGCACATAGATGGCTTGTGGGCGACTGTCTCTCCAACTTTAGTTGAACCAAGTATGGCTACGCCCGGTCCTTGCGAAGGTTAAAACGGAGTCTATTTGACAAACTATCGTTGTGGTTTTGATGCGTAGGTGAGATTGGTTCTTGCTTAAAGCCCGTAGCAGCCACGTAAAACTTGCAACAACAAAGTAGAGGACGTCTAACTTGTTTTCGCAGGGCATGTTGTGATGTGATATGGTCAAAGCATGATGCTGAATTTTATTATACGAGATGATCATGTTTTGTAACCGAGTTATCGGCAACTGGCAGGAGCCATATGGTTGTCGCTTTATTGTATGCAATGCAATCGCGATGTAATGCTTTACTTTATTACTAAACGGTAGTAATAGTCGTGGAAGCATAAGATTGGCGAGACGACAACGATGCTACGATGGAGATCAAGGTGTCGCGCCGGTGACGATGGTGGTCATGATGGTGCTTCGGAGATGGAGATCACAAGCACAAGATGATGATGGCCATATCATATCACTTATATTGATTGCATGTGATGTTTATCTTTTTATGCATCTTATCTTGCTTTGATTGACGGTAGCATTATAAGATGATCTCTTACTAAATTATCAAGAAGTGTTCTCCCTGAGTATGCACTGTTGCGAAAGTTCTTCGTGCTGAGACACCACGTGATGATCGGGTGTGATAGGCTCTACGTTCAAATACAACGGGTGCAAAACAGTTGCACACGCGGAATACTCAGGTTATACTTGACGAGCCAAGCATATACAGATATGGCCTCGGAACACGGAGACCAAAAGGTCGAGCGTGAATCATATAGTAGATATGATCAACATAATGATGTTCACCGATGAAACTACTCCATCTCACGTGATGATCAGACATGGTTTAGTTGATTTGGATCACGTGATCACTTAGAGGATTAGAGGGATGTCTATCTAAGTGGGAGTTCTTAACTAATATGATTAATTGAACTTAAATTTATCATGAACTTAGTACCTGGTAGTATCTTGCTTGTTTATGTTGATTGTAGATAGATGGCTCGTGCTGTTGTTCCGTTGAATTTTAATGCGTTCCTTGAGAAAGCAAAGTTGAAAGATGATGGTATCAATTACACGGACTAGGTCCGTAACTTGAGGATTATCCTCATTGCTGCACAGAAGAATTACGTCCTGGCAGCACTGCTGGGTGCCAGGCCTGCTGCTGGAGCAACACCAGATGTTATGAACGTCTGGCAGAGCAAACCTGATGACTACTCGATAGTTCAGTGTGCCATGCTTTACGGCTTAGAATCGGGACTTCAACGACGTTTTGAACGTCATGGAGCATATGAGATGTTTCAGGAGTTGAAGTTAATATTTCAAGGAAATGCCCGAATTGAGAGATATGAAGTCTCCAATAAGTTCTATAGCTGCAAGATGGAAGAGAACAGTTCTGTCAGTGAGCATATACTCAAAATGTCTGGGTATAATAATCACTTGATTCAATTGGGAGTTAATCTTCCAGATGATTGCGTCATTGACAGAATTCTCCAATCACTGCCACCAAGCTACAAGAGCTTCGTGATGAACTATAATATGCAAGGGATGAACAAGACTATTCCCGAGCTCTTCGCAATGCTGAAAGCTGCGGAGGTAGAAATCAAAAAGGAGCATCAAGTGTTGATGGTTAACAAAACCACTAGTTTCAAGAAAAAGGGCAAAGGGAAGAAGAAGGGGAACTTCAAGAAGAACGGCAAGCAATTTGCTACTCAAGAGAAGAAACCCAAGTCTGGACCTAAGCCTGAAACTGAGTGCTTCTACTGCAAGCAGACTGGTCACTGGAAGCGGAACTGCCCAAAGTATTTGGCGGATAAGAAGGATGGCAAGGTGAACAAAGGTATATATGATATACATGTTATTGATGTGTATCTTACTAATGCTCGCAGTAGCACCTGGGTATTTGATACTGGTTCTGTTGCTAATATTTGCAACTCGAAACAGGGGCTACGGATTAAGCGAAGATTGGCTAAGGATGAGGTGACGATGCGCGTGGGAAACGATTCCAAAGTCGATGTGATCGCGGTCGGCACGCTACCTCTACATCTACCTTCAGGATTAGTATTAGACCTAAATAATTGTTATTTGGTGCCAGCGTTAAGCATGAACATTATATCTGGATCTTGTTTGATGCGAGACGGTTATTCATTTAAATCAGAGAATAATGGTTGTTCTATTTATATGAGTAATACCTTTTATGGTCACGCACCATTGAAGAGTGGTCTATTCTTATTGAATCTCGAGAGTAGTGATACACATATTCATAATGTTGAAACCAAAAGATGCAGAGTTGATAATGATGGTGCAACTTATTTGTGGCACTGCCGTTTAGGTCATATCGGTGTAAAGCGCATGAAGAAACTCCATACTGATGGACTTTTGGAACCACTTGATTATGAATCGCTTGGTACTTGCGAACCGTGCCCCATGGGCAAGATGACTAAAACACCATTCTCTGGTACTATGGAGAGAGCAACAGATTTGTTGGAAATCATACATACAGATGTATGTGGTCTGATGAATATTGAGGCTCGTGGCGGATATCGTTATTTTCTCACCTTCACAGATGATTTAAGCAGATATGGTTATATCTACTTAATGAAACATAAGTCTGAAACATTTGAAAGGTTCAAAGAATTTCAGAGTGAAGTGGAAAATCATCGTAACAAGAAAATGAAGTTTCTACGATCTGATCATGGAGGAGAATATTTGAGTTACGAGTTTGGTGTACATTTGAAAAATTGTGGAATAGTTTCGCAACTCACGCCACCCGGAACACCACAGCGTAATGGTGTGTCCGAACGTCGTAATCGTACTTTACTAGATATGGTGCGATCTATGATGTCTCTTACTGATTTACCGCTATCATTTTGGGGATACGCTCTAGAGACGGCCGCATTCACATTAAACAGGGCACCATCAAAATCCATTGAGACGACGCCTTATGAACTATGGTTTGGCAAGAAACCAAAGTTGTCGTTTCTGAAAGTTTGGGGCTGCGATGCTTATGTGAAAAAGCTTCAACCTGATAAGCTCGAACCCAAATCGGAGAAATGTGTCTTCATAGGATATCCAAAGGAAACTATTGGATACACCTTCTATCACAGATCCGAAGGCCAGACTTGTGTTGCTAAATTCGGAAACTTTCTTGAGAAGGAGTTTCTCTCGAAAGAAGTGAGTGGGAGGAAAGTAGAACTTGACGAGGTAGCTGTACCTGCTCCCTTGTTGGAAAGTAGTACATCACAGAAAACTGTTTCTGCGACACCTACACCAATAAGTGAGGAAGTTAATGATAATGATCATGAAACTTCAGAACAAGATACTACTGAACCTCATAGATCAACCAGAGTAAGAGCCGCACCAGAGTGGTACGGTAATCCAGTTCTGGAAGTCATGCTACTAGATCATGATGAACCTACGAACTATGAAGAAGCGATGGTGAGCCCAGATTCCGCAAAGTGGCTTGAAGCCATGAAATCTGAGATGGGATCCATGTATGAGAACAAAGTATGGACTTTGGTTGACTTGCCCGATGATCGGCAAGCAATTGAGAATAAATGGATTTTCAAGAAGAAGACTGACGCTGACGGTAATGTTACTGTCTACAAAGCTCGACTTGTCGCGAAAGGTTTTCGACAAGTTCAAGGGGTTGACTACGATGAGACTTTCTCACCCGTAGCGATGCTTAAGTCTGTCCGAATCATGTTAGCGATTGCCGCATTTTATGATTATGAAATTTGGCAGATGGATGTCAAAACTGCATTCCTGAATGGATTTCTGGAAGAAGAGTTGTATATGATGCAACCGGAAGGTTTTGTCGATCCAAAGGGAGCTAACAAAGCGTGCAAGCTCCAGCGATCCATTTATGGACTGGTGCAAGCCTCTCGGAGTTGGAATAAACGCTTTGATAGTGTGATCAAAGCATTTGGTTTTATACAGACTTTTGGAGAAGCCTGTATTTACAAGAAAGTGAGTGGGAGCTCTGTAGCATTTCTGATATTATATGTGGATGACATATTACTAATTGGAAATGATATAGAATTTCTGGATAGCATAAAGGGATACTTGAATAAGAGATTTTCAATGAAAGACCTCGGTGAAGCTGCTTACATATTAGGTATTAAGATCTATAGAGATAGATCAAGACGCGTAATTGGACTTTCACAAAGCACATACCTTGACAAAATTTTGAAGAAGTTCAAAATGGATCAAGCAAAGAAAGGGTTCTTGCCGGTGTTACAAGGTGTGAAGTTGAGTAAGACTCAATGCCCGACCACTGCAGAAGATAGAGAGAAAATGAAAGATGTTCCCTATGCTTCAGCCATAGGCTCTATCATGTATGCAATGCTGTGTACCAGACATGATGTGTGCCTTGCTATAAGTTTAGCAGGGAGGTACCAAAGTAATCCAGGAGTGGATCACTGGACAGCGGTCAAGAACATCCTGAAATACCTGAAAAGGACTAGGGATATGTTTCTCGTATATGGAGGTGACAAAGAGCTCACCGTAAAAGGTTACGTTGATGCAAGCTTTGACACTGATCCGGACGATTCTAAATCGCAAACCGGATACGTGTTTACATTAAACGGTGGAGCTGTCAGTTGGTGCAGTTCTAAACAAAGCGTTGTAGCGGGATCTACATGTGAAGCGGAGTACATAGCTGCTTCGAAAGTAGAAAATGAAGGAGTCTGGATGAAGGAGTTCATATCTGATCTAGGTGTCATACCTAGTGCATCGGGTCCAATGAAAATCTTTTGTGACAATACTGGTGCAATTGCCTTGGCAAAGGAATCCAGATTTCACAAAAGGACCAAACACATCAAGAGACGCTTCAATTCCATCCGGGATCTAGTCCAGGTGGGAGACATAGAGATTTGCAAGATACATACGGATCTGAATGTTGCAGACCCGTTGACTAAGCCTCTTCCACGAGCAAAACATGATCAGCACCAAGGCTCCATGGGTGTTAGAATCATTACAATGTAATCTAGATTATTGACTCTAGTGCAAGTGGGAGACTGAAGGAAATATGCCCTAGAGGCAATAATAAAGTTATTATTTATTTCCTTATAATCATGATAAATGTTTGTTATTCATGCTAGAATTGTATTAACCGGAAACATAATACATGTGTGAATACATAGACAAACTTAGTGTCACTAGTATGCCTCTACTTGACTAGCTCGTTAATCAAAGATGGTTATGTTTCCTGACCATGAACAAATGTTGTTATTTGATTAACAAGGTCACATCATTAGTTGAATGATCTGATTGACATGACCCATTCCATTAGCTTAGCACCCGATCGTTTAGTATGTTGCTATTGCTTTCTTCATGACTTACACATGTTCCTATGACTATAGATTATGCAACTCCCGTTTACCGGAGGAACACTTTGGGTACTACCAAACGTCACAACGTAACTGGGTGATTATAAAGGAGTACTACAGGTGTCTCCAAAGGTACATGTTGGGTTGGCGTATTTCGAGATTAGGATTTGTCACTCCGATTGTCGGAGAGGTATCTCTGGGCCCTCTCGGTAATGCACATCACATAAGCCTTGCAAGCATTACAACTAATATGTTAGTTGTGAGATGATGTATTACGGAACGAGTAAAGAGACTTGCCGGTAACGAGATTGAACTAGGTATTGGATACCGACGATCGAATCTCGGGCAAGTAACATACCGATGACAAAGGGAACAACGTATGTTGTTATGCGGTCTGACCGATAAAGATCTTCATAGAATATGTAGGAGCCAATATGGGCATCCAGGTCCCGCTATTGGTTATTGACTGGAGACGTGTCTCGGTCATGTCTACATTGTTCTCGAACCCGTAGGGTCCGCACGCTTAAGGTTACGATGACAGTTATATTATGAGTTTATACATTTTGATGTACCGAAGGTTGTTCGGAGTCCCGGATGTGATCATGGACATGACGAGGAGTCTCGAAATGGTCGAGACGTAAAGATTGATATATTGGAAGCCTATGTTTGGATATCGGAAGTGTTCCGGGTGAAATCGGGATTTTACCGGAATACCAGGAGGGTTACCGGAACCCCCCGGGAGCTATATGGGCCATAGTGGGCCTTAGTGGAAAAGAGAAGGGGATGCCCTAGATGGGCTGCGCGCCTCCCCCTTCCCCTAGTCCTATTAGGACTAGGAGAGGTGGCCGGCCCCCTCCTCCTCTTTTCCCCCTCCGAGGAATCCTAGTTGGACTAGGATTGGGGGGGGGGGAATCCTACTCCCAGAGGGAGTAGGACTCTCCTGCGCCCTCCTCCTTGGCCGGCCAGCCCTCCCCCTTGGCTCCTTTATATACGGAGGCAGGGGACACCTCTAGACACACAAGTTGATCCACGTGATCTATTCCTTAGCCGTGTGCGGTGCCCCCTGCCACCATATTCCTCGATAATACTGTAGCGGAGTTTAGGCGAAGCCCTGCTGCTGTAGTTCATCAAGATCGTCACCACGCCGTCGTGCTGACGGAACTCTTCCCCGACACTTTGCTGGATCGGAGTCCAGGGATCGTCATCGAGCTGAACGTGTGCTCGAACTCGGAGGTGCCGTAGTTTCGGTGCTTCATCGGTTGGATCGTGAAGACGTACGACTACTTCCTCTACGTCGTGTCAGCGCTTCCGCAGTCGGTCTGCTTTGGGTACGTAGACAACACTCTCCCGTCTCGTTGCTATGCATCACATGATCTTGCGTGTGCGTAGGAAATTTTTGAAATTGCTACGTTCCCCAACAGGTATGGTGTTCCTCAACAATGGAAGCACTTCGCAGCGCTTCCAGTAGAGTATCCGGTGCCTCTGGTTGGACAGAGGTCACCGGCGGGATGGGCACACCTCCTTCTGACGAAGGAGGCCACTTGCCGAATTCCGGAGCCTTATGGGTCTCCGGGGCCGTATTTGGCTGGGGTCCAAATTGGACATGGCCCCCATCGCCAGTCTCGATGGGATTCGCTCCCCCATGTGTCCGGCGGCCGAGGTTTCGCCCTCTGGCACCGCCCTGACGGCCTCCTGCATCTCTCCCTGGCCTGGGATCCTTCGGGGCAACACCTCCGTGTCATCCATGGCCCTGGGAGAGGAGGCCGCCGGAAGGGACCCGCTGTCCATCACCTTCGGGTCCAGCGAGTTCCCCGAAGATGAGGATCGCTCGAGGTTGGAACGAGCCGGACTGCAAGTGCGTGATTCAACATGTTAAAATTATGAAGTAAAAAGGCTGATACATGAATGCGTCTGGGTCTTTGGATACTCACTATTCGGCCAGGGGCTTATCCCGGGGTCGCCGTTCTGGGCTGCTATCGATGTCCCACACGGAGTTATCCGCAAGGGAGACCTTTCCCTTCTTGGACGCATCTACCTCCAGATTTGTGGAGGCTACCCTCTTCTTCCTTCCCCCCTCGGGGGGGGGGGTTGCTTTCTTCCTCCTCCTCCTCCTCCTCGTCATCTTTGGCGGCGGACGAGTGAGTTTCGGCGTCTTCGGACGCCATGTCCGAAGTGCCCTTGTGACGAAGGCCACCTCTGGTCCCCTTGGCCTTCTTCTTCGGCACCTTGTAGGGCGCCGGAACTAGCATCTTCGTCAGAAGCGGGATGGATGGTTCTTCGGGCAGTGGAGCCGGACACTAAATCCGCTCCGCCTTCATTTTCCAACCCTAAAAAAACAAATAGGGAAGTTTAGACATCCTCCTTGAGTAAGAAAGTAAAGGATACACCTTGAAATACGGAAAACTTACTAAACTAGCGGGATGGGCCAGGTCGTGCCCACGGTCCTCGGTCGTCTTCGGCCATGTCTCGTTGGCCTTGAAGAGCACCTTCTAGATATCTTCTTGCGTAGTTCCGAAGAACCGTTGCAAGGTCTGGTACTCGGCTGGATCGAACTCCCATAGATGGCAAGCCCGGCTCTGGCATGGAAGGATCCGGCGAACTAGCATCACCTGGATCACATTGACAAGCTTGACGTTCTTGTCCACCATGCTCCTGATGCGCATCTGAAGCGCTGTCAGCTCGTCCGATGAAGACAAATCCAGGCCCTTCTGTTGCCAGGTGTAGAGGCCCGCTATACGGGCTCAATCACACTGGAAGTTTTCTTCGGATCCCTGGACAACTTTCGAAGCGAAGAGTTGATCTTAGACATCGTCCCCTTCTGCAGTGGCTATAATGCACTACTCGGACGAACCGCATTCGCTCGCTTCAATGCGGTGCCACACTATGCTTACCTCAAGCTCAAGATGCCCAGACCACGCGATGTCATAACAGTTAATGGAAACACGGAGCGCTCCCTCCGTGCCGAGGAGCACACTGCTGTCCTAGCAGCAGAAGTACAGAGCGGCCTTTTCAAGTAGAACCTTAATTCGGCGGCCAAGCTCCCGCACACAGTCAAACGAGTCCAGACTACTCTGCAGCATGACAGTCCAGCTCATCAAGAGCTCGACTAGCAATTTGGCATCCATCCTAGTCCTGACCAAACAGCGGTGTTCGTACTGCGCGTACATAACTACGCACTCAAAATACCATGGGCATAGACGGAGGCATAACTAGATTATGGTCCATAATACAGCTCGAACTCCCCTGGACACACATACTCTCACATCTTCTTTCATCCTTTTCAGGTTTATTTTCTACAGGCCTTTTCTGATGGCCTAATCATCGGTCCTTTCGAAGGATAGATACACCAAGACGGTAAGAAGCATTGACGTATAAGGGAACCTCTAGGTGGCCTTTTTAATGATTACTATACCTGTTTTCAGGACCCGCACGCAGCTCTCCCTTGGTCGTGGCATGTTAAATAGCCATGTTGCTTATCGCACTACCTGTACAAATATGCTTTGACGTAGTAATCAAATTATAATGGAATCAGTTCGCGGCCCAACTTTTACGGCCCTAGCTTACTACTTCATTTTTTCTTGATAATCTTATCAATTGCATCCGAACACTTTGGTACGCCTTAATTCGCCAGGGGCTTTACTACGCTCCATTCTATGGCAACAAAGTCCGAACAATTCACAACCTGCCCGACTATTGGGCTGGGGGGTGGCCCCCTCCTATTCCTCGGCGGCATACAGCCGCCCCGTGAGACGATGTGAACGGCGAGGGAGATGATGGCGGGGAAGCGTCGTCGGGCCAACTGCTTTTCTCCTCTTGCAGTTGGGTTCGGTCGACGAAGACTCCACCGGCTCGCTCTGGCAGGACACCCTCACAAACAGCACCCTGTAGATGCTCGATCCTTCAATCTCTGGTGGATGCTCCATCTGGGATCGATACTCCCACCACCGCTCCCTCACGATCAGATTTGGCGAATCTGTTTGCTCCATGGCCCAGAGGAGCAGCTCTATGTACTCCAGCACGACTCCCTCCGGGAGTATCACCGCCTTTTCGCTCTGTTGCAGATATTTGGCCATGGATGTCGCCGTCGCTGCTAGTTGGTCCTTGTTGTCAAGCCAAGACTGTATCTCCAACATCCTAGCTAGCTTCACAGGGTCGCCGTCTGTGATCCTCATGTATCGGTTGTACTCCTCCATCGATCTACTTCTCCACAACACCTTCACTCGCCGGCGGTGGTTTTTGAATGGAAGAGGAGAGGAGCAGCGCTGGTTTTGGATTAGAACGTGAGAGGAGCGACGCTGGTTTTGGACTGGAACAGGAGAGGAGGGGTGGTGGTTTTGAAATGGAAGAGGAGAGGAGCGGCGCTGCATTTAGATTGGAACAGGAGAGCAGCGGCGGTGGTTTAAGAGGAGAAGAGCGGAAGAGCGGTGCTGGTCTTGGAAGTATTTTTTTGTTGTTTTGCATATTTTGGGTCAAAGTTTGACCACGTACTGTATTTGACAAGCAAAATGTGAATGCATGTCACCAAAAATTGTATCGTTTGGTTCGTATATGAATGTACTTTCAAATTATATTATTTTTGCAACGTATAACATATATTTTATGTCCGAAAATCATGGTCAATTATGACCAAGAATAAAAGGGAGACTAGTTAATGTGGGGTCGCTTTCTTAATTGAAGGGTAAATTGATTTTGATTTTGATCTAGTCACAGCGCGCCGGCCCTCTCGTCCAATCCTAAATCGCTGCCGCACGCTCCTCTCCCTCTTCTCCATTGCAAAACCACCTCCTCTCCTCTCCATCGTCTCCATTCCAAAACCACTGTCTCGCATCTCCCTCTTCTCTATTGCAAGACCACCGTCTCTCCTCCGTTTTCTAGACGCTTTGCTCCATGGCGCGGGCGCAATCCATGGATACAAAATTAGTATACTATATACTATTTAAAAATCAAGGGCGGGGCTTTTCCTGCGCGGTAGGCGGCGGAGCAGTTTCGCCTAGTCGGTTCGATAGAGACGCGAGAAGACGAGGGAGTAGGCTGCTGCAAACGTAGGGTTGTGTGATTTGACAGCGAGTTACTGCTAGACAGGTGGGGCCCCGTGATTTGACTTGCCATTATCATTTTAACTGCGGCGCTACGACCAGCGTGAGTCTCCCGATTCCTGACCACCTCCATACAGGTGCCTCTCCGAATGCTCCACCATGTAGTAGAGGCTGGCTCTTGCATGAGAGCCCACTTCTCCACTTTTTCCTTGCCTCTCTTTCCTCCACATATGCAAAAATGCCATGTAAAGCGCACTATTGTACTTACTTTTACTTGCTCCTACAGGTGCTTAAGCTTGCCACATAGGCATAAAGTCTGATGTGCCAAGTTAATCAAGAAGAGAGAGACTAGTTCGGTGACCCAAGGAAGAAACGGTGCTAAGCGCGTGTACCTAGGTGAAAAGACAATTTTGAGTCAATAGCTAATTAAATGAAGCAAACTTAGCAACACCATTTCATTGGAAGAGGTCACTCCTTGGCAAATGCAATAAATACTAGTACTCCCTGTGTCCCATAATATAAGAACGTTTTTGGCACTACACTAGTGTCAAAAACATTCTTATATTATGGGACGGAGGGAGTACGAAGAAAGAGATAGAGAGGAGTAAAAAAATACACTTATAGCCAACCTTGTTGTAGTATGAGTGACTAAGTGATGACTATGTATGACATGCCAACATCAGATAGCCTAACGCACCGTTGTTAAATCTCCAAGGGCGCGACCGCGCGAGCGACGCGGCGGTCGTCATAGGCGCGACCATGATACGGGCTGCTGGCAGCCCTTGGATCTGAGATCAAACGGTCGCATGCTAAGTTGCTAAAAATTTGCAGAATAACCCTCCAGGATAGGATATTCACCCATAGGTCTAGAATCACGCCATGCAACCGTTCGATCTCAGATCCAAGGGCTCTCGGAAGCCCGTACCATGGGAGAATGGAAAGCCACTACCCTGTCGTTCGCACGCTGGCAGTTCGCTCCTACTCATCCCCGCACGTCCTTCAATACTATGGCGGTTCGCTCCTAGTCGTCCCATCCATTCACATTACGGTAGTTCCACTAATCCTAACCCTCCTCCCAAATCCATGGCGTCCCAAATCTCCACGATTGGCGGTGAGTACAAGGTTAGAACCATCACCGGTGATGAGTTCGACGTCATCTACACCCGTTCTTCCGCGACGGTGAAAGGATGCCTTTCTCGCTTCAGATGCATGTTCGAAAACTCAAATGATGAGTGGGTCGCTGGGCTAGATGTTGAGTACACCATAGTCCTAGGACTAGAGAAGGATCTAAAGGACGAAGAGAGGAAGAAGCCCGCCGTGATCCAGGTTTGCGTGCATGACTTATGCTTGGTCTACCACATATGCCATGCCGACGTTGAGTGCTAGGATTTTAAGGACTTCCTTGAGAGCAACCTAGTCAAATTTGTTACTGTAGACTTTAAGAATGACAGGGATGTCCTGTGTCGGATAGGTCTCATTGTAGACAACCCCTTCGACCTCCAGAAGAATCTGCTGGTGTCCTCTTGTCAGCCTTCATTGCTGACCCTAGCAGGAGCCATGGTTCATCCTTCGTACGGTAAACTGGAGAAACCTCCATACACGTTTCATCATCATGCATGGCAGCGGAATGTACTAGATATAGACCACATCCACTACGCTGCAATGGATGGCTACCTTTGCTTCAATATCTACAAGGGTTGGACGAAGAGCAACAGCCAAGTGTGCGGTTCAAGCAAAGAAGTATCGGTCAAGAGGAAGAGGGACAAGGAAGAAGTCGAGGACATGGACGAGGACTCCGAGTAAGGTGGCAGCGTTGTTGCTCATGGTGGTTCTAATGCAGTGTCTACTGGAATAGTTGCAAAGTTTAATTTCAGGTGTGCTTAATTTAATTTGAGGGGTGTGTTGTGCTGAGCCCCCAGCAGAACTATGTTATGTTTCTTCTTGTTACTTTAACTCTTCTGTACGTACATACTAGTATTTCTTACATTTCATCTTTTAGTTGGTATAGTACTACCACTCGTTTCTTCACATTATATATGTACAATATATATGGCCAACATCATATAGCCAGCAGTTTAGTTGTCAAAGAATTTCAGGGTGCTTAGTTTTGTCAAAGAATTCCAGGATGCTTAGAGGGTGCTTGGATCCAAGGGACTTATTTTAGTCTGACTAAAAATAGTCTCTTTAAGAGGCTAAAATTCCAAGCACCCCTGACTAAAGAGGGGCTAAAACTAGTCTTGAGACTAAAAAAATTAGTCAGGGGTACCCCTACTAAAATGTGGATTAGTCCTCTCTCTACTCATTTAACTCCTCTCCTTTAACACAGGCGAGTTCTGGATTGGAGGGTTTGGAGGATAATAAATTCTCATTAACTTGATTTTAGCCTTTTTAGTATTTGGATCCAAGCATGGGTGAGGCTAGCATGTTTTAGTCCCACTACTTTTAGTCATGGGACTAAAACGTATCCAAGCACCCTCTTAGTTTTATTTGAGGGGTGGGTTGTGCTGGACACCATTATTGTGACTAGCCTTTTTAATAGTACTATATGCATAATTTGGCGACGAGCGTTCCTTATATGTACCACCTTTTTTTAATTTCAAGTTTTGCTCCATGGCGCAATCCATCGATACTACTGCTGTACAAAAGTATACATTTTTTAAAAGGCTAGAGGGCAGGGCAGTCTAGCTTGGTCGGTTTCACGAGAGGCGAGGGCCTTTGTGATTTGACGGCTCATTACTGCTGGAAGACGGGGCCTTGTGATTTGAGTGCTCGTATAAATACGCCGACGACCTAATCGAGGAGGAGCAAAGAACCGTGCGGTATACTCAAGTTTTCCACTGGAGTAGTACTTGTTGGAAATATGCCCTAGAGGCAATAATAAATTAGTTATTATTATATTTCCTTGTTCATGATAATCGTTTATTATCCATGCTAGAATTGTATTGATAGGAAACTCAGATACATGTGTAGATACATAGACAACACCATGTCCCTAGTAAGCCTCTAGTTGACTAGCTCGTTGATCAATAGATGGTTACGGTTTCTTGACCATGGACATTGGATGTCGTTGATAACGGGATCACATCATTAGGAGAATGATGTGATGGACAAGACCCAATCCTAAGCCTAGCACAAAGATCGTGTAGTTCGTATGCTAAAGCTTTTCTAATGTCAAGTATCATTTCCTTAGACCATGAGATTGTGCAACTCCCGGATACCGTAGGAGTGCTTTGGGTGTGCCAAACATCACAACGTAACTGGGTGGCTATAAAGGTACATTACAGGTATCTCCGAAAGTGTCTGTTGGGTTGGCACGAATCGAGACTGGGATTTGTCACTCCGTGTAAACGGAGAGGTATCTCTGGGCCCACTCGGTAGGACATCATCATAATGTGCACAATGTGATCAAGGAGTTGATCACGGGATGATGTGTTACGGAACGAGTAAAGAGACTTGCCGGTAACGAGATTGAACAAGGTATCGGGATGCCGACGATCGAATCTCGGGCAAGTATCGTACCGCTAGACAAAGGGAATTGTATACGGGATTGATTAAGTCCTTGACATCGTGGTTCATCCGATGAGATCATCGTGGAACTTGTGGGAGCCAACATGGGTATCCAGATCCCGCTGTTGGTTATTGACCGGAGAACGTCTCGGTCATGTCTGCATGTCTCCCGAACCCGTAGGGTCTACACACTTAAGGTTCGATGACGCTAGGGTTATAAAGGAAGCTTGTATGTGGTTACCCTAGGGCGCCTGCCCCTCCCCTTGCCCCTATATATAGTGGAGGTTTTGGGGCTGCACATGACACGAGATGAGTTCCTCTCCTCTAGATGACGCAGCCCTGCATCTCTCCTTCCTCCTCTCCCGCGGTGCTTGGCGAAGCCCTGCAGTATAGCCACGCTCCTCCATCACCACCACGCTGTTGTGCCGCTGCTGGATGGAGACTTCCTCAACCTCTCCCTCTCTCCTTGCTGGATCAAGGCATGGGAGACGTCGTCGGGCTGTACGTGTGTTGAACACGGAGGTGCCGTCCGTTCGGCACTAGGATCTCCGGTGATTTGGATCACGACGAGTACGACTCCCTCAACCCCGTTCTCTTGAACGCTTCCGCATAGCGATCTACAAGGGTATGTAGATGCACTCTCCTTCCCCTCGTTGCTAGTCTCTCCATGGATAGATCTTGGTGACACGTAGGAAAATTTTGAATTTCTACTACATTCCCCAACAGTGGCATCATGAGCTAGGTCTATGCGTAGTTTCTATGCACGAGTAGAACACAAAGTAGTTGTGGGCGTTGATTTTGTTCAATATGCTTGCCGTTACTAGTCTTATCTTGATTCGGCAGCATCGTGGGATGAAGCGGCCCGGACCGACCTTACACGTACTCTTACGTGAGACTGGTTCCACCGACTGACATGCACTAGTTGCATAAGGTGGCTAGCGGGTGTCTGTCTCTCCCACTTTAGTCGGATCGGATTCGATGAAAAGGGTCCTTATGAAGGGTAAATAGCAATTGGCATATCATGTTGTGGTTTTTGCGTAGGTAAGAAACGTTCTTGCTAGAAACCCATAGCAGCCACGTAAAACATGCAAACAACAATTAGAGGACGTCTAACTTGTTTTTGCAGGGTATGCTATGTGATGTGATATGGCCAAAAGGATGTGATGAATGATATATGTGATGTATGAGATTGATCATGTTCTTGTAATAGATGATCATGGAGCCCCAAGATGGAGATCAAAGTAGCTATATGATATTGGCCATATCATGTCACTATTATTTGATTGCATGTGATGTTTATCATGTTTATACATCTTATTTTCTTAGAACGACGGTAGTAAATAAGATGATCCCTCATTAAAATTTCAAGAAGTGTTCTCCCCTAACTGTGCACCGTTGCTACAGTTCGTCGTTTCGAAGCACCACGTGATGATCAGCTGTGATAGATCCTTATGTTCACATACAACGGGTGTAAGACAGTTTTACTCATGCAAAACACTTAGGGTTAACTTGACGAGCCTAGCATGTGCATAGACATGGCCTCGGAACACAGAAGACCGAAAGGTCGAGCATGAGTCGTATAGAAGATAGGATCAACATGAAGATGTTCACCGATGTTGACTAGTCCGTCTCACGTGATGATCGGACACGGCCTAGTTGACTCGGATCATGTAATCACTTAGATGACTAGAGGGATGTCTATCTAAGTGGGAGTTCATAAGATGAACTTAATTATCCTGAACATAGTCAAAAGATCTTCGCAAGTTATGTCGTAGCTCGCGCTTTAGTTCTACTGTTTAGATATGTTCCTAGAGAAAAATTAGTTGAAAGTTGATAGTAGCAATTATGCGGACTAGGTCCATAAACTGAGGATTGTACTCATTGCTTCATAGAAGGCTGATGTCCTTAATGCACCGCTCAGTGTGCTAAACCTCGAACATTGTCTGTGGATGTTGCGAACATCTGACATACACATTTTGATAACTACGTGATAGTTCAGTTAAACGGTTTAGAATTGAGGCACCAAAGACGGTTTTTGGAACGTCGCGAAACATATGAGATGTTTCGAGGGCTGAAATTGGGATTTCAGGCTCGTGCCCACGTCAAAAGGTATAAGACCTCCGACGATTTTCTTAGCCTACAAACTAAGGAGAAAAGTTCAATTGTTGAACTTGTGCTCAGATTGTCTGAGTACAACAATCGCTTGAATTGAGTGGGAGTTGATCTTCCAGATGAAATAGTGATGGTTCTCCGAAGTCATTACCACCAAGCTGCTAGAGCTTCATGATGAACTATGATATATCAGGGACATATATGATGATCCTTGAGATATTCGCGATGTTTGACACCGCGAAAGTAGAAATCAAGAAGGAGCATCAATTGTTGATGGTTGGTGAAACCACTAGTTTCAAGAAGGGCAAGGGAACAAAGGGATACTTCATGAAACGGCAATTCAGCTGCTGCTCTAGTGAAGAAACCCAAGGTTGAACCCAAACCCGAGACTAAGTGCTTCTGTAATAAGGGGAACAACCACTGGAGCAGAATTACCCTAGATACTTGGTAGATAAGAAGGCTGGCAAGGTCGATAGAAGTATATTGGATATACATTGTGTTGATGTGTACTTTACTAGTACTCCTAGTAGCACCAGGGTATTAGATACCGGTTTGGTTGCTAAGTGTTAGTAACTCGAAACAAAAGGCTACGGAATAAACGGAGACTAGCTAAAGGTGAGCTGACGATATGTGTTGGAAGTGTTTCCAGGGTTGATATGATCAAGCATCGCACGCTCCCTCTACCATCGAGATTGGTATTAAAACCTAAATAATTGTTATTTGGTGTTTGCGTTGAGCATAGACATGATTGGATTATGTCTATCGCAATACGGTTATTCATTTAAAGAGAATAATGGTTACTCTGTTTATTTGAATAATACCTTCAATGGTCTTGCACCTAAAATCAATGGTTCATTGAATCTCGATCGTAGTGATACACATGTTCATGCCAAAAGATATAAGATAGTAATGATAGTACCACCTACTTGTGGCACTGCCACGTAAGTCATATCGGTATAAAACGCATGAAGAAGCTCCATGTTGATGGATCTTTTGGCTCACTCGTTTTTGAAAAGTTTGAGACATGCGAACCATGTCTATTGGTGTATATGCATGAAGAAACTCCATGCAAATGGACCGTTTGGACTCACTTGATTTTGAATCACTTGAGACATGCAAATCATACCACATGGGCAAATGACTGAAAGCCTCATTTTTCAGTAAAATGGAACTAGAAAGCAACTTGTTGGAAGTAATACATTTTGATGTGTGCAGTCCAATGAGTGCTGAGGCATGTAGTGGATATCATTATGTTCTTACTTCACAGATGATTTGAGTAGATGTTGAGTATATTTACTTGATGAATCACGAGTCTGAATTATTGAAAGGTTCAAGTAATTTCAGTGTGAAGTTGAAAGATCGTCGTGACAAGAGGATAAAATGTCTATGATATGATCATAGAGATGAATATCTGAATTACGAGTTTGGCACAGAATTAAGACATTGTGGAAATTGTTTCACAACTAATACAGCCTGGAACACCATAGTGTGATGGTGTGTCCGAACATCATAACTGCACCCTATTGGATATGATGCATACCATGATGTCTCTTATCGAATTACCAGGATGGTTTATGGGTTAGGCATTAGAGACAACCACATTCACTTTAAATAGGGAACCACGTAATTCCGATGAGATGACACCGTATGAACTATGGTTTAGAGAAACCTAAGCTGTCATTTCTTAAAAGTTTGGGGCTGCGACGCTTATGTGAAAAAGTTTCAGGCTGATAAGCTCGAACCCAAAGCAGATAAATGCATCTTCATAGGACACCCAAAACAGTTGGGTATACCTCATGTCTCAGATTCGAAAGCAATAAAGGATTGTTTCTAGAATCGGGTCCTTTCTCGAGGAAAAATTTCTCTCGAAAGAATTGAGTGGGAGGATGGTGAAGACTTGATGAGGTTATTGAACCGTCACTTCAACTAGTGTATAGCAGGGCACAAAGAGTTGTTCCTGTGGCACCTACACCAATTGAAGTGGAAGCTTATGATAGTGATCATGAAACTTCAGATCAAGTCACTACCAAACCTGGTGGGATGACAAGGATGCGTACTACTTCAGAGTGGTACGTGATCCTGTCTTGAAAGTCATGTTGCTAGACAACAATGAACCTATGAGCTATGGAGAAGCGATGGTGGGCCCGGATTCCGATAAATGGCTCGAGGCCATAAAATCCGAGAGAGGATCCATGTATGAAAACAAAGTGTATACTTTGGCAGAACAGCTCGATGGTCGTAAGGCTGTTGAGTGCAGATGGATTTTAAAAGGAAGACGGACAATGATGGTAAATGTCACCATTAAGAAAGCTCGACTTGTCGTTAAGATGTTTTCCGACAAGTTCAAGGAGTTGACTATGATGAGACTTTCTCACTCGTAGCGACGCTAAGAGTCTGTTGGAATTATATTAGTGATTACTGCATTATTTATGAAATCTTGCAGATAGGATGTCAAAACATTGTTTCCTCGACGATTTTCTTGAGGAAAGGTTGTATGTGATACAACCGGAAGGTTTTGTCAATCCTGAAAGATGCTAATAAGTATGCAAAGCTCCAACAATCCTTCTAAGGACTGGAGTAAGCATCTCGGAGTTGGAATGTATGCTTTGATGAGATGATCAAAGATTTTGGGTTTATACAAAGTTTATGAGAAACTTGTATTTCCAAAGAAGTGAGTGGGAGCACTATAGAATTTCTGATAAGTATATGTTGACATATTGTTGATCAGAAATGATGTAGAATTTCTAGAAAGCATGTAGGGTTATTTGGAAAGTGTTTTTCAATGGAAAGCCTGGATTAAGCTACTTGAACATTGAGCATCAAGATCTATAAGGATAGATCAAAACGCTTAATGGTACTTTCAAATGAGCACATACCTTGACATGATCTTGAAGGTGTTCAAGATGGATCAGTCAAAGAAGGAGTTTTTGCCTGAGTTGTAAGGTATGAAGTTAAGACTTAAAGCTCGACCACGGCAGAATAGAGAGAAAGGACGAAGGTCGTCCCCTATGCTTAAGACATAGGCTCTACAGTATGCTATGCTGTGTACCGCACCTGAAGTGTGCCTTGCCATGAGTCAGTCAAGGGGTACAAGTGTGATCCAAGAATGGATCATAGGACAGCGGTCAAAGTTATCCTTAGTAACTAGTGGACTAAGGAATTTTCTCGATTATGGAGGTGATAAAGAGTTCGACGGAAAGAGTTATGTCGATGCAAGATTAACACCTATCCGGATAGCTCTGAGTAGAGATGTCGGATACGTATAGTGGAGCAACAATTTAGAATAGCTCCAAGTAGAATAGTTATTTGGAATAGCTCCAAATAGAACGTGGTAGCTACATCTAGGAGATGACATAGAGATTTGTAAAGCACACACGGATCTGAAAGGTTCAGACCCGTTGACTAAAACCTCTCTCAGAAGCAACATGATCAAACCCAGAACTCATTGAGTCTTAATCACATGATGATGTGAACTAGTTTAGTGACACTAGTAAACTCTTTGGATGTTGGTTACATGGCGATGTGACCTGTGAGTGTTAATCACATGGCGATGTGAACTAGATTATTGACTCTAGTGCAAGTGGGAGACTGTTGGAAATATGCCCTAGAGGCAATAATAAATTAGTTATTATTATATTTCCTTGTTCATGATAATCGTTTATTATCCATGCTAGAATTGTATTGATAGGAAACTCAGATACATGTGTGGATACATAGACAACACCATGTCCCTAGTAAGCCTCTAGTTGACTAGCTCGTTGATCAATGGATGGTTACGGTTTCCTGACCATGGACATTGGATGTCGTTTATAATGGGATCACATCATTAGGAGAATGATGTGATGGACAAGACCCAATGCTAAGCCTAGCACAAAGATCGTGTAGTTCGTATGCTAAAGCTTTTCTAATGTCAAGTATCATTTCCTTAGACCATGAGATTGTGCAACTCCCGGATACCGTAGGAGTGCTTTGGGTGTGCCAAACGTCACAACGTAACTGGGTGGCTATAAAGGTACATTACAGGTATCTCCGAAAGTGTCTGTTGGGTTGGCACGAATCGAGACTGGGATTTGTCACTCCGTGTAAACGGAGAGGTATCTCTGGGCCCACTCGGTAGGACATCATCATAATGTGCACAATGTGATCAAGGAGTTGATCACGGGATGATGTGTTACGGAACGAGTAAAGAGACTTGCCGGTAACGAGATTGAACAAGGTATCGGGATGCCGACGATCGAATCTCGGGCAAGTATCGTACCGCTAGACAAAGGGAATTGTATACGGGATTGATTAAGTCCTTGACATCGTGGTTCATCCGATGAGATCATCGTGGAACTTGTGGGAGCCAACATGGGTATCCAGATCCCGCTGTTGGTTATTGACCGGAGAACGTCTCGGTCATGTCTGCATGTCTCCCGAACCCGTAGGGTCTACACACTTAAGGTTCGATGACGCTAGGGTTATAAAGGAAGCTTGTATGTGGTTACCGAATGTTTTTCGGAGTCCCGGATGAGATCCCGGACGTCACGAGGAGTTCCGGAATGGTCCGGAGGTAAAGATTGATATATTGGACGAAGGGTTTTGGAGTCCGGGAGTGTTCCGGAGGTACCGGGTGATGACCAGCATGACCGAAAGGTGTTTCGGGAGCCCCGGCAAGTGTTGGGGGGCTTCATGGGCCAAGGGAAGGGGGCAAACCAGCCCACTAAGGGGCTGTGCGCCCCCCTCACCTAATCCCACGTGACCAGGGGGTTTGGGGCGCCCCATCTAGGGTTCCCACCTCCTGGCTTGGGGGCCAAGTCACCCAAGGGGTAGATCCCATCTGCCCTGGCCGCTGCCCCCCCTAGGGGAAACCCTAGGGCGCCTCCCCCTCCCCTTGCCCCTATATATAGTGGAGGTTTTGGGGCTGCACATGACACGAGATGAGTTCCTCTCCTCTAGATGACGCAGCCCTGCATCTCTCCTTCCTCCTCTCCCGCGGTGCTTGGCGAAGCCCTGCAGGATAGCCACGCTCCTCCATCACCACCACGCCGTTGTGCTGCTGCTGGATGGAGACTTCCTCAACCTCTCCCTCTCTCCTTGCTGGATCAAGGCATGGGAGACGTCGTCGGGCTGTACGTGTGTTTAACGCGGAGGTGCCGTCCGTTCGGCACTAGGATCTCCGGTGATTTGGATCACGACGAGTACGACTCCTTCAACCCCGTTCTCTTGAACGCTTCCGCATAGCGATCTACAAGGGTATGTAGATGCACTCTCCTTCCCCTCGTTGCTAGTCTCTCCATGGATAGATCTTGGTGACACGTAGGAAAATTTTGAATTTCTACTACGTTCCCCAACAGTACTGCGACGGAGGAGCACAAAACACGGCAGCCCAGTGCCATATGGCAATAAAAAATGATCTAATTTGCTAGTCATCTCATTGTAAGCATTGTTCTATTCATTCCCTCAAAAAAACATTGTTCTATTCATGCCTCGCAGAGAACGTGACACGTGCGGCGAAACACCCGAAGCAAAAGATGAAACACAGGAGCAAACGAAGAAGGAAGATTATCACGCCAAATGATCTAATTCACCGCGGAGTCGTAACTGCTTCTTCATCTCCTCCACGACCTCCATCTCCTTGCGCGTCTCCTCCACCATCTTCATCATTGTGTCCATGACGCGGCATTTCTCGACGCGAGCCTTCATCATCTGTTCCACGGCCATATTACGTACCTTGACAGCACCCGGGTGCTCGATGCGGAGCTTCGCCAACTCTTCCTTCTGTTCCATGGCAAGGGCCTGCAGCATCTTCATCAAGGAACTACTATTCTAATGCAGCTTCTTCCAGCCGGCGTTCTTCTCCTTCAATAGGTCGATCTCGTGGCAGAGCTTCGCATTGTCCTCCCGAAGTCGCAGGATTTCGCCGGTCGCCTTCTTCTCCGAGGCAATGCTCTTCTTCAGTAGCATCACCAAGCCGGCGGTCAACTCCCCCTGCTGATTGAGCCCAGCGGGCATGTCGTCAAGGCTCTCCTTCAGCAACTCCATCAAGCCTTGGATGAACTCCTTCTGCTTATTGAGCTAATCGGGCATGCCGTCGAGGGATAACGACTCCAGCTTCGCCGGCTCAGCATGTTCGCCTCCGCGGCTAGGGCGCTCCTGGGAGCCATCGCCTGCCCGTGAGAGATCTTTCGAGGTCTCTGCGTGGCGGCGAGCCCTCTCTTTTTTTTCCGCAGCCTTGGTTGCCGCTCCCTTGTTACGAGTAGTTCTCGACCTAGAGCTCTGCTCACCGGCCATGGCAACGACAGACGAAGAAGAAGCACTTATGAGGAGGAAAGGTAGAGTGATTTTCGGTTAGGTAGTTCCCCTTTTTATAACCTAAGTACTAGCACTAGTACTAATACCTGCATAGTGGGAACACGTTCAGGTTTGGTACGTACTACTAGTAGGTGTGAGCAGGCTTTCGAATGTGATGGGAACAAGGTAAAGATTAATTGATGGTTTTGGTTTCGAGGCCCGAAACGGCTCCTGATGAGTTTAGTGGAACATAAATTTCAAGTACTACACTGCTCAAATGCGTAAATATTATGTTACTGTCAAAAATTGGCACAAAATATGAAGGAGACCAATGGAAGTACTACTAGCAACCCACGATTTAACTACTCGCATGCGCGCAGTGGAGTAATAACGTCTTTCTTCCGCCCTCACATCCACTCAATTTGCATGCGCTGTATTAATTGACCATCAATGAAGTGAACGAATTTACACGCGTCAAATTATCACATGGGGTGGATCTTGGTACAAAATTGCGTCCGCCCGTGTACCCACGTGTGCGTGCGAGGAATGAGTGCATGCATGGCATGCGTGCACATCTTCGCTTCGTGCATGTACCGCCAGTATGGCTCAGGGAGGACGAGTACATTCTTCTGGAACCAGTAGCACGTCACTGTGATCAATCCACGCAAGGAGGTCGCGACAACGCCTACACATGTGCCACATGGCTTCATGAACTGTAAGAGAGACACTGTGTAGCGTGCCATTGGTATTATAATTTACGTGTTCTGCACATACTCGAAGTACTAGTAAGGTACACGTGCATTGCACGCATCAGATTTTGCAACCAAATTATGAATAAATACCACACTATAGCATGTAAGCTCTGAGTCATATATGCCTGATGCAGCCCTTCGTTTAATTCTTATAGTTAATCTCATTCAAAATCAATTAGTTTTTATAAAAAAGATAAGAACGCGGGAATAGGAAAAACATGGGATTATAGTGGAATGTCGTCTTGAATCCTACAGGATTGTACGAGTGTTTGATTGTGCATAGAAAAAACGCAGAATTCTTTCAAAGAGGTTTGAGTGGATGGGATGTTTCCTATGAAATCTAGTGCAATTGAATCATATGGAAAAATTCCTATGGTTTACAACCCTACGAATCAAACAACCAAGATAGGAAAAATTCCTAATGATTAGAATCCTCCAAAATTCCTTTGAGAATCCTTTGAATCAAAGAAGCCCGTAATCTATTTTATGATTCATGGAATTGTGTGTTGTAAAGCATAAAGTAAAAACAAATAATGGCAATTCAACTAGAAAAAAGTTTGGGCAGTTATGATACGGAAGATTCTAGAACAAAAGAGAACCACTGTTGTTTTGAGGTTTGTGCATTATGCTTAAGTTCAACCATGGAGTCTGCTAGATTATACATGTGGCAAAATCTGGTGGGGGCTAGAAGATGGTGCGATGGGCCGAGTGGAGGGAGACTATGAAGGAATGCACAAGTGCGAGATCGATATTTAGAGAGAGGGGGCGAACACGTGCGCTGATGCGCGCAGTGGCTGAGCCATGAAAAATAAATGAGCTAGGGGGCAAGCATTGCTAATCCTTTACGAGAAGGGTCAATTCATGAACTTAAACCATTTTTAGCAGCAATTGTCTAATGATCACATTCATATTAGCCTTGATATATAGTGATGTTAGGGGGAGGGGCAGGGCCCTTACTGCCCCCTGTCTTCGCCATTGTGCACGCGTCTGAGAGATGAAGCGGAAGGCATGGATGATGAGAGGGGGATGTTGGATACATAATTAATGTGGGTGTATTAGCTATATATGTTAATCCTATATAGAGAGGTATAGATTGATCGATGTGGATGTGGGAAAGAGGGTGAGACCTCACTGGATATATTGATTGATCGGTTTGTGTGGAAAACTATGAAAGGCCTAGCTATATACACACATTCATAGAGGAACATCGATCGTTGCGCATGCACGCGTGAGAGATAAAGAATGCCTGATATGATGGAGAGGGGGATGTGTGTTGGTGTGTGCCTTCATGGGAGACCGACCTGAAGAAAAAGATTGCATGCGTGCGATGGATAATAACGACTGGTAGTGTATGTGCATGCATGCACGAGAGAAAGTTAGTGGTACAATTATAAAGGGAAGACTACTGTGTGGGTGTAAAAGAATAGCTGAATAGGTGAGGTCACAATCAATGTAAAGTTGAATTCAAATATTTGAATAAGAGATCCTGATGTTTGAAACCCATGCATGCATGAATATAACGGAGATCTGCGCGGTGTGGTTTGGAAACGAGCATGTTGTAATGTATACACATTGAACAAGATCAGACTGATTTGAATTTGAGATACCGATGGCACACATCATTTGGCCATGTCGCATCCGTGCATGGACACACTATTCTAATTGGAGATGATGGGCGGCTTTTGCATCACATATCTATATCTATACCCCTATATATATTATATTTTTTATTTTTTATATTGTGTGCGGGTAACTTTAACTTTGAAAGATGGTCGTTGGATGAGGTGAATCCGATGGTCCAAAGATGGAAAATTTGAGCACTATTGGCCGTTGGATATCATCTAGATTTCGCCATATGTATAATCTAGAAGACTCCATGGTTGAACTTAAGCATAATGCACAAACATCAAAACACAAGCACTTCTTATTTGTTCTAGAATCTTCCATATCAGAATTTCCCAAATGTTTTTCTACATGATTTGCCATTATTTGTTTTTACTTTATGTCTTACAACGCACAATTCCATGAATCTTAAAATAGATTAGCTTTCTTATAAAAACTAGATGATTTTGAATGAAATGAACTATAAGAATTAAACGAACATCTACATCATGCATATATGACTCAAATCTTGCATGCTATAATGTGGTATTTATTCATAATTTGGTTGCCAAATCTCATGCGTGCAATGCACGTGTACCTTACTCTAGTCTAAATGGTGTTTGTGTGTGTTGTGCATGTTGAGGTGCAAATTGTCTTTTTTGGGGGGTACACGTTAAGCTTGTTCTTCCGAAATTTCAAGTCGCGCCTTGTTATGCCGAAAATTCAAGCTAGCGTCTTTGTCTATCGTACTGCGAAACTCTCGCCTCTTCAACCCGCGCCTTGTTAGCCCGAAATATTTAAGATATATCTTTGTCTCATTGTGCTCTGACAACTCCCTCCATCTCAACCCGCGCCTTGCTACTCCAAAACTACAACACGCGCGAAAACTCCCACCTCTTGTGAAATCCCGACATGCGAAATGCCCGTGGTACCCCTGAACCGAAAGAACTGTCTCAAATCGGTGGGGGTACTTTCGTAACTTACCCCACATTTCGGACAACCGCGTCTCTAAGCCATGGTTCCCCACTGCCATCCCATCCGCCCACCCATTCATACACCGAGGCCGCGAAAACCCGCAACGAAACCCCACACCCTGCTCCGTCCGCCACCCAGCCGGAGCCTCTTCCCCGACGACGTCATCCACAGTAACACCTCGACGTCCCTCATCCACCATACTAGATGAGAATCCGTCGTCGATCTCATCGTCCCGCCGGTTCAGCCACCCCGTCCTCCACCTCCAAGGAGCTGCCCCGACGTTCTCCTCGTCTTTCGCGCCACCTCCATTCCCGCACCACCGTCTTCACCTGCACCACCGGAAGAGCATCATCATCAATGTTTCCTCAGATGAAGTTGCGGCCTAATCGACGCCACCGAAGAGGTTGTACACTAATCGCCACATTTTCTTCTTGATTCGATCTCACGGTGCTGCCGGCACTCGGTCCCGAGCCGACATGGCGCGGCTCCATCCACTGCGGCATCGCCGGCCACTTCCTCCACGGCGTCGCTCCCTCGGCGGCGACGTCCACATCAGTAGGACTTGCTGCTGCTTTAGCTCTCGCTCGCGCTGCTGCTCTGCTCTTGCTCTCGGTCCCCTACCTAGTCTGCTCTTGCTATTGCTCTTGCTCGCGCTGCTGCTCTTGCTTGCGATGCTGCTCCGATTTAGCTACACTTCACTCCGATGCTGCCGGGGTGAAGGAAGAACCAGCCGCTGCGGGGAGGGAGGCTCGCCGGAGAGGTACCCCACTATCTATCTTAGGGTTCAGGATGGGGGCGGTGGTCGCCGGCGGTGGCGGGGCATTGGCGGGGCGGTGGCGTGGGGATCGCTGGAGAAAAAGCTCGGAACGGGGGGGGCTAGAGGGATGGTCGGGGCGGCGGCGGACCGGCAGTGGGGAGTGTTTTCGGGGCGAGCGGGGCGGCGCACCGCCGGCCGCGGGCGGCGAGGGGCTGCTGTTTGGCCGGCTCAATGGGGTGGAGGTTGAAGATGAACCGCAGGCCCTTGATTTCGTATCCAACGGCTGCAAAATCGACTAACCAGATATGAAAAAGTCAGTCGACCGACGTGTAGCCTCACCTTGCTAGTGCATTCAGTTTCGATAGCTAAATTCAGTTTCGACAGCAAAATTCAGTTTCAACAGTTAAGTTCAATTTCGACAGTTAAGTTTAGTTTCAAAAGTTAAATTCAGTTTCGATAGCTAAGTTCAGATATGAGCGGCTGATGTATTTTACATCTAGCACTTTGTGGTTATGTATTTTACGTCATGTATTGGAGATGCTATTATAATTCCACTCAGGTTAACGTTGTTCGTTGTCTCTCTTGTCCTGCTTCAGCCTCGGCGTCGTACAACTCACCGGAGCTGCTCCAACGAAGAAACCCTCCATCACAGCGGAGCAGTACCTCGGGCTCCATCTCCAGACGCATAAGATCTTCTTCCCCTCCTCTGACAGCCAAGTCAGCTGGAGCATCCTCACCGGCCAACCCAATCACGCTGAGATCGACATGGCTTCGCCAAGGAGGTTGTACACTTGTTGCATCTCTTTTTTACTCTACATGTTATATATATTGTCCACTGAGCACTCGTAGTAACGGGAAATACAATTATTTTATCCTACTATATGACAAGCAGTGAGGTACCAGGCAACTTAGCTATCCGTGATGGACTCTCTTGAACGCCATCATTATTTATCTCTGCGCGTTTGAGCTATGCATTTGTCGGTGGGCTTGGGAGTTGAGCTAGTATGGCAGTGGCCTGGGTCCAAAGTAATAGAAGTAGCACAAAAACATTTTTTTAGTGTAGGATTTTCCTTGCTCAAGCCTGCCTACAATAATCGCCAGTGCTTGAAAGGAAAAGTGAATGAAAAACATCGGAATTGGAAAGTTTCCTATGGTACTACTTTTCATGAATTTGGTGCAAAGGAAAACTGTAGGATTTGTTCCTTTAGTGTCTCCTTGAAAGAAAAACCGTAGGAATTCTAATTTCCACTTGTCCTCCTTTTCATATTCCTATTCATCAAGCACAAGACTAAGAGATAGTAGCATAATAGCATTATAACCGTACATTTTCTTGTGGTTTGACTTAATCTCACCATGCTTTTTTGTATCCTGTGATCTTCCAATTGTTGTGAATCAAACACCCAGATTGGCAGAATCCTGTGTTTTTAAATTCTCTATTTTGCACATGCATTCCTATCCTATTCCTGTCTATTTCCTATCCCTGCATTGTTAAAATCCTCAAATTCAAACAAGCCCTTACTCAATTAATTTTGTTACAGATATGTGTCAAAGAAAACCTTGTGTGGTTTGTCCTGCTCCTGCGGCGATGTGTTCCACCCCAGCTCAGCTGCTCCAACGACGGAAGGGTTCACCACAGCAGGGATCCGCTCTCCAGACTGTCTTTCGCCGCCTCAGATCTTCTTCCCCGCCGCTGGCAGCCACGGCAACTGCATTACCATCATCAACTGAGCAGATGACCTTGAGGACTACACGGGTCCGCAAGAGAGGTCGCACTCTTCCGTGTCTGCTTACATTATGTGTCGCTTAATATGATGACATGCTACATTATCGTCCTGTTCACCTATTAGACTCTGAGTCAGGTCCAAAATAATGCTGAAACTTGAGTTTTTAAATGGTTGTGGGGTACATATTGGGGCAGCAATCAGTACTATATGTCTACTATCTGGTTAATCTCCGGTGTCTACTATGAGTTTCATGTTGGGTGCAAACAAACATTAAAGGAGCCATTATCTGTATTTTTTAACTAAAGCTATTATCTGCCTGCTATCATTGGTTTTGGGTCTATCCATAGTTTGCTACCATCACTCTGGATTTGTGCATGCACTCCTTACATAATCTCACTATGTTTTATTCCTATGCATGCCAGTTATTGTACACAATGGAACTGATCATCTAGAGCAAAAGAGACGAGCCTTGCGTGGCAATAAAATTTCATGCAGACATCGTTCCATGGTGGGCGCAAAGGCAGCCCCCCTCCACCCATTTCAGATCGTAATCAAGAGGAAGATAACTGTTATGAGGGGGATTCAGAAGGAGAATACCACTCCTATTTACCCCATGAGGTCTTCGCTCTAACTTGGCATGCTGATGTTGGTAATATCATGCATATGGTGCCTTGCATTGCTTACTGTATACATTAAAGATGTCATCTGCTTAGTTTAGACATGCTTTGTGTCAATGGCATCTGTTTAGTTTCTTTATCGTATATGTGAATCATGCAATGCCATCTTGTCTAGCCAGGCATCATATATGTGAATTTTGCAATGCCACCCTGGTTAGCCAGTCATCTTATATGTGAATTATATCATGCCATCATTTTTTTATTACGTGTTAAATTTGTCAACAATTTTAGTACATTCAATTACTCTTCCTGTGCATCAGCCATTTGGCACGGTCATGGAAAAATATGGAGTGGAAACAAGGTCTTCAGAGCAGACAATGCTATCTGACGAAGTGCATGTCTTGCTGGTTACCGATAGCTCCTCAGAGGAGGATTCAGAGACAGATGACCAGTCATATCCTCCCCCTGAGGTGCATGCCCTAACTTGGCAGGGTTATGTTGCTCATATCATGCGTATGGTATCTTGCATTGCTATGTCATTTGCTTAGTTTAGACATGCTTTGTGTGAATGCCACCTGTTTAGTGTCTAATTACCATATATGTGAATTATGCAATGCCATCTTGTTGCAGGACATTATATATGTGAATTATGCAATGTTATCTTGTTGCAAGGCTATGTATGTGAATTATACAATGCCATGCTGTTTAGGCAAGCGTCATATATGTGAATTATATCATGCCGTCTTTTTTTGTATTTCTCATTGCTTTTGTCAACAATGTTTGTATATTCAACTGCTCTTCCTGTGCATCAGCCATTTGAATTGGTGATGGAGAAATCTGGAGTGAAAACAAGGTCTTCAGAGCAGATAATGCTACCTGCTGAAGCAGATATATTGCTGGTTACAGATAGCTCTTCAGAGGACGATTCAGAGGTAGATGACCAGTCCTATTATCCCCCTGAGGTGTATGCTCAAACTTGGCAGGGTTATATTACTCATATAATGCATATGTTGTATTGCAATGCTTAGTTTTTAAATCATATACACAATATTGAATGCCATCTCCTTAGTTGACACATCATATATGCGATTTCCCTCTGCTCACTTCCTTAGTATATAAATCATATATTTGAATTATGTCATGCCATGATGTTTACATAGACAGCATGTATCTGAATTATGGCATGCCAACCCATTTTCTAAAGACATAATATAGTTATATCATCTCATCCTGTTTACATAGTCATCATATTTAAATTATGTCATTCTATCCGTGAATTATATCATGCCATCATGTTTCCATCGACGGCATGTTTGTGATTTATGGCATGCCAACCACTTTAATAGACACATCATATAGTTATATCATGTCATTCTGTTTACATAGTCATCATATTTTGAAGTATGTCATTCTATCATGTTTAGTTAGCCATCATACATGTGAAATTGTGTCATGCTATCCTGTTTAATTAGCCATCATATATGTGAAATTATGTCCTGCTATTCTATTTGCTTAGACAACATAAATGTGAATTATTTCATGCCATGTTTTCTTCCCTACTATCCATTGCACCTGTCTATCTTACAATGTCTGTACATTCAATTACTTTTCTTGTTTATCAGCCATTTCAATTGGAGGGAGTGATGGCAGTATCTGTGGGAGTAAAAACACGGTCTTCAGAAAAGATCATGCTACCTGTCGATGCAGATAGAACCACGGTTGTACTTGCCCAAGAACCAGCCCCACCACACATAACCAACACTCATGTACCCCTAACCAGTTGGACAGAGAACCAGCTACACCCCTTCTAACCCCAACCCCAGCAGATAGACACCCAGTTCCCGTTGACACAGCACCGTCTCCACCACAGAGCACCCAAACACGAGCAGTTAGTAAGGCAACTACAGTGCCCAAATCATGAGGACCACCACTCTGAACCCGAAGTCAACGCTTAAAGTAGAAGAAGAATTGTTCTCAGGTTAGGTTCCATAGCTATGGTTCATACTACTTTGCTCTTGCATCACTGTATTTACTGATACCAACTAATTTCAAATTTGAAGGATGCAATTGAAACTCCAATGGCGCAACAGGTATGTTTTAAACCTGTTTCTTCAACGTGTTTGGCTGTTTGCTATTGTAACTTGCTCTATGTTGATTTCAGTTTCAATTGAATAAACAGTTATGTTCTCATGCCATGCACATTACAAGTGTTGTTATTATTGTGTAGTTTCCCACACTTATATTCTGTCTATGCTGCTTTGTCTTAAATAGATATGATTCGAAATGTATCTATCTTGATTTGGCAACATAAACTAGAATGATATAGACCATAGAATGACCATACTACATAGATATATGTTTGTTTCATGCTGTTATCATGTCCACCTTACTACTGAACTGGTTTACCAAAATGAGTTTCATATACTACATTGTAAACATGAGATGTGTTTGTTTGTTTCTCTTTTAGAACGCGGATAAAATATTGGAGAAGAGTATCCTGTTATGCAATGGTAAAGGAAGTAATGCAGATAAGGTTCAAGATTGTGAGACATCCCTGTTGGTCTCCAAGAAAGCTGATAAAAACTATATTGAAGACACTGAGACAACCCCAAATTCCTGTCTTGATGTAGTGTTCGAGTTACTGGCTACCACTGCTGGCACCAGCTCTTCGAACTCATTGCCTGAATCAGTTCGGCTTCTTGAGTCTCAACTTCAAGTTGAAAGACATCGATCAGATGTTATGCGATAGGAAGCCGAAGGATTGAGGAAGTCCCTGCAGAATTCAGATGCATACTTTCAGGTGCAACAGCAAGCGCTGGAGGACTTAAGCGCCAAACAAGAGAACGTTAATAAGCTTGCTAAGCATCTTGCCAGCATTATGGGTACCCAGGATATTGTTTCTTGAGCTCTTCTGAAGTGGTTTCAGTTCTAGACTTGTTTTGCTGCGGCGTTTATATGCTGTTGTGTTCCCTATATTTGCACTGGTGGCGAACTTTGATGCCCAGTGGATGTAATATGTGTAATAGCCGTGATATCCTAGTGTAAGTTGCTTGCTTATTTATTTCCGTGTTGTCTTGTTTATTTGTTTGCTTGTAGTCAGTGCAGTTCTTTTTCTGCGGTTTGCTAGTGGCTGCAATAACCTATTTTTTAAAACTAGGCCACAATAACCATGGGCTAATATTTACTGTAGTGACACTGGGCCTCCTACGGGCCGTAGAAACAGTGGGCCTTCTACGGGCCGTATAAAAAGTGGGCCTTCTACGGGCCGTAGAAATAGTGGGCCTTCTACGGGCCGTAGAAACAATGGGCCTTCTACGGGCCGTATCATCAATGGGCCTTCTATGGGCCGTATCATCAATGGGCCTTATACGGGCCGTATGATCGATTGGCCAAACATGGGCCAAACAGACTGCATTCTGGCCGTAAACGGGCTAGAGTTGGAATCGTCCGTTCATGGGCCGACCAAAACGGGCCATCGTTAATAGGCCGTATTTGATGACGCTATGAAAATGACCCAACGTATTAACGGACCACAAACGGGCCGACTGTAACCACGGGCTGAATTTGGCCCACAAGTAGAAAATGACAGTAACGGGCCGTAAGTAAACGAATGCTGGAAATGAGCCCAACAATAAATGGGCTCTAAGAAGGCCGAAAGATAACATGGGCTGGAGACGGCCCAACGGAATAACGGGCCGTTAATGGGTATAAAGTGATACACTGTTCATTACGGGCCAGTTTCACCACGGGCCATTAATGGGTGTAAAGGGATACTGTTCATTACGGGCCAGTTTCACCACGGGCCGTTAATAGTCCAAGAGTTACATAGGGCCTCATATGGGCCGAAAGACGTCATGGGCCATACATGAGCTAGAAGTGAAAACGGGCTGGAATCATATTGGATGGCCCAGATGACGCTACTGGGCCTAATTCGGATAGGGCGTAACGGGCCTTGGGTTAGCGGGCTGTAAATGGGCTATATGTGAATAGGCCGTTAATAGGCTTTACATGGGCCGGCCCGCCACCTTTTGACCAAGTCAAACGAGCCGGCCTTTTCACAGGAATGGGCCTCTGTTGGGCCGTGCCACATGTCAACGTATCATAGGCGCCTTCTGTCCAATGAGTGGATGACATCTGTCCCGACGATGAGACGACACATGTTTCCTCCAGCCAATGATGATTTTACACATGGAAAATCCCCATTGGTCGGGGCTGTTAATGGGTTATCGGATCCAAAACCCGACCCGATAGCTTAACGGCGTTCCGTTACGGTGGATGCCACGTGTCGGTCACCCTTGACGAAAGCACTTCTGTGACGCACGATTTATCGTCATGGAAGTGGACACTTCCGTGATGATAATTTTGGTAATGTCATGGAACACTTCTACGACAGCACAGGTATGACTATCTTGATTCTGTCATAAATTTTTCATGGATGTACATGCATGACAAAAAAAGCGACCTACTGTGACAAACACGTATCATCACGGAAGTGTATTTTTTTGTAGTGTCATACATGTCCACTCCCACGATGTCTCCTTTTCTTGAAAGAACTATGTGGCGCTTTGGCTCATCGTATGATGTATTCGCTTCCTTATCTTTTCTTTTTCTCGGTTTGGTAGACATGTCCTCCACATAGAGAACATGTGCCACATCATTGGCTAGGACGAATGGTTCATCTGTGTACCCAAGATTGTTCAAATCCACTGTTGTCATTCCTTACTATGGGTCTACCTGTACCCCGCCTCCTGACAGATTGACCCATTTGCACTAAAACAAGGGACCTTAAAATCATGTCCATAGTCAAGTTCCCATATGTCCACTATGTAACCATAATATGTGTCCTTTCCCCTCTTGGTTGCTGCATCAAAGCGGACACCACTATTTTGGTTGGTGCTCTTTTGATCTTGGGCGGTCGTGTAAAATGTATTCCCATTTATCTCGTACCCTTCATAAGTCAATACATTTGAAGATGGTCCCCTGGCCAACGAGTACAACTCATCAGAAATAGTGTTGTCACCCATGAGACGTGTTTGCAACCAACTGCCGAAAGTCCTTATGTGTTCACATGTAATCCAGACATCACACTACTCCGGGTGTTTGGAGCGCAGAATATTCTTGTGTTCATCGACATACGGGGTCACCAAGGTAGAATTCTTTAGAACAGTGTAGTGTGCTTGAGACCAAGAATGCTCGTCCCTATATATTATTGAGTCCCCTCTTAGCGTGCCTTTTCCAGTCAGTATCCCCTCATACCACGATTGAGGGAGACCAATCTTCTTAAGGTCAGGAATGAAGTCAACACAAAACCCAATGACATCCTCTGTTTGATGGCCCGTGGAGATGCTTCCTTCTGGCCTATCGCGGTTATGAACATATTTCTTTAAGACTCCCATGAACCTCTCAAAGGGAAACATATTGTGTATAAATACAGGGCCCGGAATGACAATCTCGTCGACTGGATGAACTAGGACGTGCGTCATGATATTGAAGAAGGATGGTGGGAACACCAGCTCGAAACTGACAAGACATTGCGCCAGATCACTCCTTAACCTTGGTAGGATATCCGGATCGATCACCTTTTGAGAGATTGCATTGAGGAATGCACATAGCTTCATAATGGTTAATCAAACGTTTTCCGGTAGAAGCCCCCTCAATGCAACCGGAAATAGTTGCGTCATAATCACGTGGCAGTCATGAAACTTTAGGTTCTGGAACTTTTTCTCTGCCATATTTATTATTCCCTTTATATTCGACGAGAAGCCAGACGGGACCTTCATACTGAGTAGGCATTCAAAGAAGATTTCCTTATCTTCTTTGGCAAGAGCGTAGCTGGCAGGACCTTCATACTACTTTGGAGGCATGCCGTCTTTTTCGTGCACACGTTTCTGGTCCTTCCGTGCCTCCGGTGTATCTTTTGTCTTCCCATACACACCCAAGAAGCCTAGCAGGTGAGGGAGTCCTGGACTAAGGGGTACCCGAGCGTCCGGCCTGTTGGACATGGGCCGGACTGATGGGCTGTGAAGATACAAGATCGAAGACTCTCACCCGTGTCCGGATGGGACTCTCCTTGGCGTGGATGGCAAGCTTGGTGTTCGGATATGAAGATTCCTTTCTCTGTAACCGACTTTGTACAACCCTAGTCCCCTCCGGTGTCTATATAAACCAGAGGGTTTAGTCCGTAGAGGCAATCATAATCATATAGGCTAGACTTTTATGGTTTTAGCCATTACGATCTCGTGGTAGATCAACTCTTGTAATACTCATATTCATCAAGATCAATCAAGCAGGAAGTATGGTATTACCTCCATAGAGAGGGCCCGAACCTGGGTAAACATCGTGTCCCCTGTATCATGTTACCATCGACCTTAGACGCACAGTTCGGGACCCCCTACCCAAGATCCGCCGGTTTTGACACCGACATTGATGCTTTCATTGAGAGTTCCGTTATGTCATCATCAGAAGGCTCGATGGCTCCGTCAATCATCTACAACGACGTAGCCCTGAGGGAGGTCTTTCTCCCCGGCAAGATCTTCGTATTCGGCGGCATCACGTTGTGGGCCAACTCGCTTGGCCATCTAGAGCAGATCGACAGCTACGCCCATGGCCATCAGGTCAGGTTTGGAAGCTTGAACTACGTTGCCGACATCCGCGGTGACTTGATCTTCGACGGATTTGAGCCCACGGCAGCCGCTCCCTTCCACCGCGATGAACATGACCTAAATCTGTCATCAGATCATGCTCAGGAGATAGCGCCTGTAAGTGCTCCGGCCCTAGATTCGGAGCAGATTGCGCCATTCAAAGACGGGAAGCTCAACCCCGCCATAGAAGCCGCAGAATCAGCGGCGTTGGAGCCGCACACAGACCCAACCTCGAGCAGGATCGGCGTCACTGGAACCCCGGATTCGTCTCCGACCACTGGTTCCGAACTACACGCATCCGCGTCTGCTACCTCTTGAGCACTACGTTGGTTTTCCCCGAAGAGGAAGGGATGATGCAGCAAAGTAGCGTAAGTATTTCCCTTAGTTTTGAGAACCAAGGTATCAATCCAGTAGGAGGCTACACGCGAGTCCCTCGTACCTGCACAAAACAAATAAATCCTCGCAACCAACGCAAATAGGGGTTGTCAATCCCTATAAGGCCACTTACGAGAGTGAGATCTGATAGATATGATAAGATAATATTTTTGGTATTTTTATGATAAAGATGCAAAGTAAAATAAAGGCAAAGTAAATAACAAAGGAAATAACTAAGTAGTAGGAAAGATCAATCTAGTAGGCCAAACCAAACTAATAATTCAAAGAGACTTGCAAACATAACCAATCATACATAAAAGAATTCAGAGAAGATTCAAATATTATTCATAGATAGACTTGATCATAAACCCACAATTCATCGGTCTCAACAAACACACCGCAAAAAGAAGATTACATCGAATAGTTCTCCACAAGAGAGGGGGAGAACATTGTATTGAGATCCAAAAAGAGAGAATAAGCCATCTAGCTACTAACTATGGACCCGTAGGTCTGAGATAAACTACTCACACTTCATCGGAGAGGCTATGGTGTTGATGTAGAAGCCTCCGTGATCGATGCCCCCTCCGGCAGAGCTCTGGAACAGGCCCCAAGATGGGATCTCGTGGATACAGAAAGTTACGGCCGTGGAATTAGGGTTTTGGCTCCGTGTCTGATCGTTTGGGGGTACGTGGATATATATAGGAGGAAGGAGTACATCGGTGGAGCAACAGGGGGCCCACGAGGGTGGAGGGCGTGCCAGGTGGGGGTGGGTGTGCCCCCCTACCTCGTGCCCTCCTGTTTCCTTTCTTGACGTAGGGTCCAAATCTCCCGGGTCTTGTTCGTTGAGAAAATCACGTTCCCGGAGGTTTCATTCCGTTTGGACTCCGTTTGATATTCCTTTTCTTCAAAACCCTAAAACAGGCAAAAAACAGCAATTCTGGGTTGGGCCTCCGATTAATAGGTTAGTCCCAAAAATAATATAAAAGTGGATAATAAAGCCCAATAATGTCCAAAACAGTAGATAATATAGCATGGAGCAATCAAAAATTATAGATACGTTGGAGACGTATCAAGCATCCCCAAGCTTAATTCCTGCTCGTCCTCGAGTAGGTAAATGATAAAAACAGATTTTTTGATGCGGAGTGCTACTTGGCATGATTTTAATGTAATTCTTCTTAATTGTGGTATGAATATTCAGATCCGAAATATTCAAGACAAAAGTTCATATTGACATAAAAATAATAATACTTCAAGCATACTAACAAAGCAATTATGTATTCTCAAAATAACATGGCTAAAGAAAGTTATCCCAACAAAATCATATAGTCTGCCTATGCTCTATCTTCACCACACAAAATATTTAAATCATGCACAACCCAGATGACAAGCCAAGCAATTGTTTCATACTTTTGACATTCTCAAAACTTTTTCAATTTTCACGCAATACATGAGCGTGAGCCATGGATATAGCACTATAGGTGGAATAGAGTGGTGGTTGTGGAGAAGACAAAAAGGGATAAGATAGTCTCACATCAACTAGGCGTATCAACGGGCTATGGAGATGCCCATCAATAGATATCAATGTGAGTGAGTAGGGATTGACATGCAACGGATGCACTAGAGCTATAAGTATATGAAAGGTCAAAAAGAAACTAAGTGGGTGTGCATCCAACTTGCTTGCTCATGAAGACCTAGGGCATTTTGAGGAAGCCCATCATTGAAATATACAAGCCAAGTTTTATAATGAAAGATTCCCACTAGTATATGAAAGTGATAACATGAGAGACTCTCTACTATGAAGATCATGGTGCTACTTTGAAGCACAAGTGTGGTAAAAGGATAGTAACATTGTCCCTTCTCTCTTTTTCTCTCATTTTTTACTTGGGCCTTTTCTCTCTCTTTTTTTATGGCCTCTTTTTTTATTTTTCGTCCGGAGTCTCATCCCGACTTGTGGGGGAATCATAGTCTCCATCATCCTTTCCTCACTGGGACAATGCTCTAATATGATGATCATCACACTTTTATTTTTCTTACAACTCACCAATTACAACTCGATACTTAGAACAAAATATGACTATATGAATGCCTCCAGTGGTGTACCGGGATATGCAATGACTCATGAGTGACATGTATGAAAGAATTATGAATGGTGGCTTTGCCACAAATACGATGTCGACTACATGATCATGCTAAGCAATATGACAATGATGGAGTGTGTCATAATAAACGGAATGGTGGAAAGTTGCATGGCAATATATCTCGGAATGGCTATGGAAATGCCATAATAGGTAGATATGGTGGCTATTTTGAGGAAGGCATATGGTGGGTGTATGATACCGGCGAAAGATGCGCAGTATTAGAGAGGCTACCAAAGGTGGAAGGGTGAGAGAAGTGCGTATAATCCATGGACTCAACATTAGTCATAAAGAACTAATATACTTATTGCAAAAATCTACAAGTTATCAAAGCAAAGTATTACGCGCATGCTCCTAGGGGGATAGATTGGTAGGAAAAGACCATCGCTCGTCCCCGGCCGCCACTCATAAGGAAGGCAATCAAAAAATAAATCATGCTCCGACTTCATCACATAACGGTTCACCATACGTGCATGCTACAGGAATCACAAGCTTCAACACAAGTATTTCTCAGATTCACAACTACTCAACTAGCATGACTTTAATATCACCATCTCCATATCTCAAAACAATTATCAAGTATCAAACTTATCATAGTATTCAACACACTCATAAGAGAATTTTTGTTATTAATCTTGTGTACCAAGCATATTAGGATTTTAAGCAAATTACCATGCTATCTAAGACTCTCAAAATAATCTAAGTGAATCATGAGATATCAATAGTTTCTATAAAACAAATCCACCACCGTGCTCTAAAAGATATAAGTGAAGTACTAGAGCAAAATTATATAACTCAAAAGATATAAGCGAAGCACATAGAGTATTCTAGCAAATTCCAAATCATATACGGCTCTATCAAAAGGTGTGTACATCAAGGATGATTGTGGTAAACTAACAAGCAAAGACTCAAATCACACAAGATGCTCCAAGCAAAACACATATCATGTGGCGAATAAAAATATAGCTCCAAGTAAAGTTACCGATAGAAGTAGACGAAAGAGGGGATGCCTTCCGGGGCATCCCCAAGCTTTGGCTTTTAGGTGTCCTTAGATTATCTTGGGGGTGCCATGGGAATCCCAAAGATTAGGATCTTTCCACTCCTTGTTCCATAATCCATGAAATCTTTACCCAAAACTTGAAAACTTCACAACACAAAACTTAAAATAGAAAATTCCGTGAGCTCCGTTAGCGAAAGAAAATAAAAGACCACTTCAAGGTACTGTAATAAACTCATTATTTATTTATATTGGTGTTATACCTAATGTATTCCAACTTATCTATGGTTTATAAACTATTTTACTAGCCATATATTCATCAAAATAAGCAAACAACACACAAAAAACAGAATCTGTCAAAAAACAGAACAGTCTGTAGTAATCTGTAGCTAGCGCAAGATCTCGAACACCAAAAATTCTAAAATAAATTTATGGACTTGAGAAATTTATATATTAATCATATTCAAAAAGAATTAACTAAATATCACTTTACAAATAAAAATGACAGAAGTTCTCGTGAGCGCTAAATTTTCTGTTTTTTACAGCAAGTTCAACAAGACATTCCCCAAGTCTTCCCAACGGTTCTACTTGGCACAAACACTAATTAAACACAAAAAACACAACCAAAACAGAGGATAGATAAATTATTTATTACTAAACAGGATAAAAAAGCAAGGAATAAAAATAAAATTTGGTTGCCTCCCAACAAGCGCTATCGTTTAACGCCCTTAGCTAGGCATAACAAGCAAGAATAGATCTAGGTATTGCCATCTTTGGTAGGCAATACATAAGTGGCTCTCATAATAGATTCATAAGGTAATTTAATTTTATTTCTAGGAAAGTGTTCCATGCCTTTCCTTAATGGAAATTGGCATCTAATATTTCCTTCCTTCATATCAATAATTGCACCAATCGTTCTAAGGAAAGGTCTACCAATAATAATAGGACATGAAGGATTGCAATCTATGTCAAGGACAATAAAATCTACAGGCACATAATTCCTATTTGCAACAATAAGAACATCACTAATACTTCCCATAGGTTTCTGAATAGTGGAATCCGCAAGGTGCAAGTTTAGAGAGCAATCGTCAAAATCGCGGAAACCTAACAAATCACACAAAGTCTTTGGAATCGTGGAAACACTAGCACCCAAATCACATAAAGCATAGAATTCATGATCTTTAATTTTAATTTTAATAGTTGGTTCCCACTCATCATAAAGTTTTCTAGGGATAGAAACTTCCAATTCAAGTTTTTCTTCATAAGATTGCATCAAGGCATCAACGATATGTTTAGTAAACGCTTTATTTTGACTATAAGCCTGAGGAGAATTTAGCACGGATTGCAACAAGGAAATACAATCAATCAAAGAGCAATTTCCATAGTTAAATTCCTTGAAATCCATAATAGTGGTTTTAGCAACATCTAGGGTTTTAATTTCTTCAATCCCACTTTTATCAATTTTAGCATCAAGATCAACAAATTCCGAATTCTTAGAACGCCTTCTAGGTAAAGGTGGATCATATTCAGTCCCATAATTATCAAGATTCATATTGCAAAACAAAGATTTAATAGGGGACACATCAATAACTTTTAGATCTTCATCTTTATTTTCATACCAACTAGAAGAACACGCTCTTATAAAGGCATCTTTCTTAGCACGCATCCTAGCGGTTCTTTCTTTGCACTCATCAATGGAAATTCTCATGGATTTGAGAGACTCATTGATACCATGCTTAGGTGGAATAGATCTAAGTTTCAAAGAATCAACATCAAGAGAAATTCTATCAACGTTCCTAGCCAAATCATCAATCTTAAGCAATTTTTCTTCAATCATAGCATTAAAATTCTTTTGTGAAGTAATAAATTCTTTAATATTAGATTCAAAATCAGAGGGCAGCTTATTATAATTTCCATAAGAATTGTTGTAGGAATTACCATAATTATTAGAGGGATTAGTAGGATAAGGCCTAGGATTAAAATTTCCTCTATACGTGTTGTTACCAAAATTGTTCCTACCAACAAAATTCACATCCATAGATTCATTATTATTCTCAATCAAAGTAGACAAGGGCATATCATTAGGATCAGAAGAAACACTCTTATTAGCAAATAATTTCATAAGTTCATCCATCTTTCCACTCAAAACATTAATTTCTTCTATCGCATGCACCTTTTTATTAGTAGATCTTTCAATGTGCCATTGACAATAATTAACCATAATATTATCTAGGAGTTTAGTAGCCTCTCTTAAAGTGATTTCCGTAAAAGTGACTCCTGCGGCCGAATCTAAAAGATTTCTAGAAGCAAAATTCAATCCGGCATAAAAATTCTGAACAATCATCCACAAATTTAAACCATGAGTAGGGCAATTACGTATCATTAATTTCATTCTCTCCCAAGCTTGTGCAACATGTTCATGATCAAGTTGCTTAAAATTCATAATATCGTTTCTAAGAGAGATGATCTTAGCAGGAGGAAAATACTTAGAGATAAAAGCATCTTTGCACTTATTCCATGAATCAATACTATTTTTAGGCAAAGACGAAAACCAAGCTTTAGCACGATCTCTAAGCGAAAAAGGAAATAGCTTCAATTTAACAATATCATTATCCACATCTTTCTTATTTTGCATGTCACACAAATCAACGAAGCTATTTAGATGGGTAGCGGCATCTTCACTAGGAAGGCCGGAGAACAGATCTTTCATGACAAGATTCAGCAAAGCAGTATTAATTTCACAAGATTCAGCATCGGTAAGAGGAGCAATCGGAGTGCTAATAAAATCAGTGTTGTTGGTATTGGTGAAGTCACACAATTTAGTATTATCTTGAGCCATTGTGACAAGCAAGCAAACTAACACACAAGCAAACAAAAAGCAAGTGGACAAAAAGAGGCAAATAGAGAAAGAGAGGGAGGATAGAGAGAGAGGGCGAATAAAACGGCAAGGGTGAAGTGGGGGGAGAGGAAAACGAGAGGCAAATGGCAAATAATGTAATGCGGGAGATAAGGGTATGTGATGGGTACTTGGTATGTTGACTTTTGCGTAGACCTCCCCGGCAACGGCGCCAGAAATGGCTCGTTGTCGGGAGTCAAATATTGACTTGCGCGAACCTCCCCGGCAACGGCGCCAGAAATCCTTCTTGCTACCTCTTGAGCACTACGTTGGTTTTCCCCGAAGAGGAAGGGATGATGCAGCAAAGTAGCATAAGTATTTCCCTTAGTTTTTGAGAACCAAGGTATCAATCCAGTAGGAGGCTACACGCGAGTCCCTCATACCTGCACAAAACAAATAAATCCTCGCAACCAACGCAAATAGGGGTTGTCAATCCCTATAAGGCCACTTACGAGAGTGAGATCTGATAGATATGATAAGATAATATTTTTGGTATTTTTATGATAAAGATGCAAAGTAAAATAAAGGCAAAGTAAATAACAAAGGAAATAACTAAGTAGTAGGAGATCAATATGATAAAGATAGACCCGGGGGCCATGGTTTCACTAGTGGCTTCTCTCAAGAGCATAAGTATTCTACGGTGGGTGAACAAATTACTGTTGAGCAATTGACAGAATTGAGCATAGTTATGAGAATATCTAGGTATGATCATGTATATAGGCATCACGTCCGAGACAAGTAGACCGACTCCTGCCTGCATCGACTACTGTTACTCCACTCATCGACCGCTATCCAGCATGCATCTAGAGTATTAAGTTAAAAACATATTAACGCCTTAAGCAAGATGACATGATGTAGAGGGATAGACTCATGCATTATGAAGAAAACCCCATCTTGTTATCCTCGATGGCAACAATACAATACATGCCTTGCTGCCCTTACTGTCACCGAGAAAGGACACCGCAAGATTGAACCCAAATCTAAGCACTTCTCCCATTGCAAGAAAGATCAATCTAGTAGGCCAAACCAAACTGATAATTCGAAGAGACTTGCAAAGATAACCAATCGTACATAAAAGAATTCAGAGAAGATTCAAATATTATTCATAGGTAGACTTGATCATAAACCCACAATTCATCGGTCTCAACAAACACACCACAAAAAGAAGATTACATCGAATAGTTCTCCACAAGAGAGGGGGAGAACATTGTATTGAGATCCAAAAAGAGAGAAGAAGCCATCTAGCTACTAACTATGGACCCGTAGGTCTGAGATAAACTACTCACACTTCATCGGAGAGGCTATGGTGTTGATGTAGAAGCCCTCCGTGATCGATGCCCCCTCCGGCAGAGCTCCGGAACAGGCCCCAAGATGGGATCTCGTGGATACAGAAAGTTACGGTGGTGGAATTAGGGTTTTGGCTCCGTGTCTGATCATTTGGGGGTACGTGGATATATATAGGAGGAAGGAGTACATCGGTGGAGCAACAGGGGTCCACGAGGGTGGAGGGTGCGCCTGGTGGGGGTGGGCGCGCCCCCTACCTCGTGCCCTCCTGTTTCCTTTCTTGACGTAGGGTCCAAGTCTCCCGGGTCTTGTTCGTTGAGAAAATCACGTTCCCGAAGGTTTCCTTCCGTTTGGACTTCGTTTGATATTCCTTTTCTTCGAAACCCTAAAACAGGCAAAAAAACAGCAATTCTGGGATGGGCCTCCGATTAATAGGTTAGTCCCAAAAATAATATAAAAGTGGATAATAAAGCCCAATGATGTCCAAAACAGTAGATAATATAGCATGGAGCAATCAAAAATTATAGATACGTTGGAGACGTATCAGCATCCGCTGAGCCTGATCAGGCGCCGATTATCGAATTCAGCGCCACGTACATCTTCCGGCACTCACCTTTGCGCGATGTGCTAAACCCATTAAAAACCCTCTCCTTAGCAGGGGACTCACAGCCGAATTATATCCGGTTTGAACTGGGGGCTGATGACGGGGAATTTCGCATCCCACCCACCTCCCACTTAATAGCCACTGTCTAAGACTTAACCAACATGCTTGATTACGGCTCCCAAGACATCGACGGTATGGACGACGATGCCGAAGAGGAGCAGGCCCAAAACCCGCCATTTATCGGGCACTGGACGGCCACCTCCTCATATGATGTATACATGGTGGATACACCCAAAGAGAATAACGGCGATGACAAAGAAGACCTAGTGGAAGATAAACCTACTGAGATACTGCCAAAGCGCTGACGACATCGGCGCCGCTCTAAGTCACACAGTGGAAAAGACAGCACTACCGGCACCGAAGAAAACAACACTCTAGACGATGCTGAAGACAATGAAGACCCCGTTGAGCCAACTTCCGAACAAGATGAACGGGAAGATGGGTGAGTCAGCCCTGATGAACAGGCCGTAAACAAAGACTCGAAGGACAGTAATTATCTTCCGCTCTCCGAGGACGAGGTGAGCCTCAGAAATGAGGATTTTATCGTGCCTATGGAACCTCTCGAGCAGGAGCGCTTTAAGCGTCGGCTAATAGCCACTATAAGGAGCCTCAAGAAGAAGAAGCAGCAGCTTCAAGCTGATCAAGATCTGCTCTACAAAGATGGACTAATATACTGGTAGCTGAGGAATACGGCCTCGAGCGCCCAACCAAAAGTTACCCGAAGCGCAAATTGCTACCTCAATTCGATGACGAGGCGCTGGAGCTTGTACCATCAGCGCACAATGCGGCTGACCGACCACCACGTGGCCGGGACAAAGCGGCAACTCAAGCCGAACACCAGCCCGTAATACCTCACCGTAAAGGTAGAGATAAAACAGCTCGGGGATATACATATGACCTGCGGCAGGATCTAGACAGTAGAGCAGGACATACCAGATCGATCTACGGATCACGGGGGCGTGCCCTGACACACGACGATAGCTATCTATTCGGACGCGACAAGCCTAATCACGCCCGGGCCGAATGCCGCAGATGGACTCCATCCGAGCTATGTTGCGATGTGGCCCGATTTAGAGGCGCCGCACACCCCCTCTACTTCACTGATGAAGTAATGAGGCATGAATTCCCCGAAGGGTTTAAACCCGTGAACATCGAATCATACGACGGAACAACAGATCCCGCGATATGGATTGAAGATTTTCTTCTCCATATTCACATGGCCCAGGGTGATGATCTTCACGCCATCAAATACCTCCCACTAAAACTCAAGGGACCATCTCGGCACTGGTTGAACAGCCTGCCTGAAAACTCCATTGGCGGCTGGGAAGACTTGGAGGATGCCTTCCACGATAACTTCCAAGGTACATACGTCCGCCCTCCGGATGCCGATGATTTGAGCCATATAGTTCAATAGCCTGGAGAGTCAGCCAGGAAATTCTGGACTAGGTTCTTAGCTAAAAAGAACTAGATCGTCGACTGTCCAGATGCCGAAGCCCTAGCGGCCTTTAAGCATAGCATCCGCGATGAATGGCTCGCCCGACACCTCGGCCAGGAAAAGCCGATGTCCATGGCAGCCCTCACGACACTCATGACCCGCTTTTGCGCGGGCGAGGATAGCTAGCTAGCCCGTAGCAATAATACTGCAAGCAAACCTGGCACGTCCAAAGCTAGGAATAGCAACGGCAAGCCCCGACGCAACAGACACAAGCGTCGAAGCAACGGTGATCATACCGACGACACGGCGGTCAATGCCGGATTCAGTGGCTCCAAGTCCGGCCAGCGGAAGAAGCCATTTAGAAGGAACAATCCGGGCTCATCCAGCTTGGACCGCATACTCGATCATCCATGTCAGATACACGGCACCCTAGATAAGCCAGCTAATCATACCAACAGAAGTTGTTGGGTCTTTAAACAGACCGGCAAGTGAAATGTCGAGAACAAGGAGAAGGGGTCGCAAAGTGAGGACGATGATGAGGAGTCCCGTCCATCGAACATAGGGGGACAGAAGAAGTTTCCTCCTCAGGTTAAAACGGTGAACATGATATACGCTACCCATATCCCCAAGAAGGAGCGCAAACACGCACTCAGGGACATCTATGCGATAGAGCCAGTCGCCCCAAAATTTAACCCATGGTCATCCTGCCCGATCACTTTTGATCGCAGAGACCATCCGACCAGTATCCGTCATGGCAGTTCAGCCGCACTGGTCCTTGACCCGATAATTGATGGATTCTACCTCACGCGAGTCCTCATGGACGGTGGCAGCAGCCTCAACCTGATCTATCAGGACACAGTGCGCAAAATGGGCATCTATCCATCAAGGATCAAGCCCGCAAAAACTACCTTTAAAGGGGTTATTCCAGGTGTAGAGGCCCGCTATACGGGCTCAATCACACTGGAAGTTTTCTTTGGATCCCCGGACAACTTTCGAAGCGAAGAGTTGATCTTCGACATCGTCCCCTTCCGCAGTGGCTATAACGCACTACTCGGACGAACCGCATTCGCTCGCTTCAATGCGGTGCCACACTATGCTTACCTCAAGCTCAAGATGCCCAGACCACGCGATGTTATAACAGTTAATGGAAACACGGAGCGCTCCCTCCGCGCCGAGGAGCACACCGCTGTCCTAGCAACAGAAGTACAGAGCGGCCTTTTCAAGTAGAACCTTAATTCGGCGGCCAAGCTCCCGCACACTGTCAAATGAGTCCAGACTACTCTGCAGCAGGACAGTCCAGCTCGTCAAGAGCTCGACTAGCAATTTGGCATCCATCCTAGTCCCGACCAAACGGCGGTGTTCGTACTGCGCGTACATAACTACGCACTCAAAATACCATGGGCATAGACGGATGCATAACTAGATTGTGGTCCATAATACGGCTCGACCTCCCCTGGACACACATACTCTCACATCTTCTTTCATCCTTTTCAGGTTTATTTTCTACAGGCCTTTTCTGATGGCCTGATCATCGGTCCTTTCAAAGGATAGATACACCAAGACGGCAAGAAGCATTGACGTATAAGGGAACCTCTAGGTGGCCTTTTTAATGATTGCTATACCTGTTTTCAGGACCCGCGCACAGCTCTCCCTTGGTCGTGGCATGTTAAATAGCCATGTTGCTTATCGCACTACCTGTACAAATATGCTTTGACGTAGTAATCAAATTATAATGGAATCAGTTCGCGGCCCAACTTTTACGGCCCTAGCTTACTACTTCATTTTTTTCTTGATAATCTTATCAATTGCACCCGTACACTTTGGTACGCGTTAATTTGCCAGGGGCTTTACTACGCTCCATTCTATGGCAACAAGGTCCGAACACTTTTACAGTACAGTTTGGCGCCCCAAATTTCAGCATTATATGCATTGGCTCCGAATCATGTCTTTGGTCAATAGTTGGGTTGCCCGGCTCCTGTGCTTACTACCTTACATTCCGCTCTATCGGCTAGGGTAGTAAAGGGAGAACTATTGCGATTGTGTCCTAGTTTATCCGGATGAGCACCTCAGTAGAGAAAGCCGAAAACTAACTGTCATGATGTGGCGAGAGCCGGTCAGCTGTTTGGAGGTTACAAATCTTTTGTGATTTTTTCCGCACTATGTGACAAATCGGTCTTTACCCGGTCGGGTGTTTACAGCACCCTAGTTCGGACTCACGAACACCAGGGGTTGCGCCTAAATTTCTATTGTCAAACTCCTATGGCTAAGTGAGGGTGATAAAGCCACATAGTCTGATTGCCTGGTTCGTTGCGCTAAATACCTCCTTCAAAGACCAAATTTTTGGATAAAGAGTGTTTTAGATTCATCCCGAACACCCCCTACTACCTACGTGGGGCCTGAAGCCGATGACTGGCCAAATCTCAGACTTAATAAAATGGCCGCACAGGAGGTAAAATTTTAAATAATAAATAGCAAAGCATTATATTACATATCATCCTTGTTTTCATCATACAGGGCGGGATATCATGAATGTATTCATTCAAAAATAATGTCTTTTGCCTTTATACAATACGAGATCCCTTCAGGACATCTTCAAAATACCGCTCGAGCGTGCGGTGCTCCTTGCCCGTGGGCGGTCCTTCGGTCGCGAGCTTGACAGCGTCCATCTTCTCCCATTGTATCTTGACACGGGCGAAGGCCATCCGCACACCTTCTATGCAGACCGATCGCTTGATGGCATCAAGCCGAGGCCAGGCATCGACAAGCCGCTTCACGAGCCCGAAGTAGCTGCTGGGTACGGCTTCGGCAGGCCATAGCCGGATTACCAAATCCTTCATGGCTAGTTCGGCAAACCTATGCAGCTCGACCAGCAGTTTTAGCTGATCGCTAAAGGGCACCGGATGTTCTGGTGCAAGGTATTGTGACTAGAACAGCTTCTCCGTTGAGCTCCCCTCTTCGGCTCAGAAGAATTCCGCAGCGTCAGAAACACTGCGCAGCAGATCCGCGAACGCCCTGGAGAACTCCAAATCTGGGTCAGTAAGAGATACCTCTTCTTCACATACTTGCTTTGCATAATAAAAGCCTTACCCGCCACGATTTTCTTGGCCTCTTGGATTTCCTGGAGGCGCCTTGGGCTTCGGCCTGGGCCTCTTGTGCACTTTGGCGGGCCTTAGCGAGATCGGACTCTTAGTCCGCATTCTGGCGCTCCAAGGACTCGCATTCCTTCACGGCGTCCTGGAGCTCCTGCTGGACCTTACCAACCCTGGCCTCATGCTTTTCATGGGCGGCTTGTTCCTTTGTCGTTCTCTCCTCGGCCTCGGCCAGCGCCTTCTTGAGGATCTCCACCTCGTTTGCCGCCCCTACGAAAATATCATGGCACTGTGGTCAACACAAAAACATTCATCCTTTCCGGACATGCACAAGGTCATTGCATACCTTTATTGTCCTCCAGATGCTTTTTCGCATGACCGAGCTCTTCCTCGGTCTGCTCCAGCCTCTGCTTCAGTCCGAAGACTTCGGCAGCATGAGAAGTCACGGCTACCAGCGATGCCTGCTTATTCACATAGACATATATGGTTAGTCTCCTGCGAAAAACTATTTGATCCTCTGTTCGGCTCTTCTTTCCGAACACTGGACAAAGTCTCAGGGGCTATTGTCTATACTGTGACTTTCTTTTTACATAATTGCATTGCTTACCTCAAAGCCTGTTAGAAGGCTTGTGCAGGCTTCGGTCACTCCGCTATTCGCGGACTGAATCTTCTCAATCACCGCACCCATGAGGGTATTGAAGGAAATATGCCCTAGAGGCAATAATAAAGTTATTATTTATTTCCTTATAATCATGATAAATGTTTGTTATTCATGCTAGAATTGTATTAACCGGAAACATAATACATGTGTGAATACATAGACAAACAAAGTGTCACTAGTATGCCTCTACTTGACTAGCTCATTAATCAAAGATGGTTATGTTTCCTAACCATGAACAATGAGTTGTTATTTGATTAACGAGGTCACATCATTAGTTGAATGATCTGATTGACATGACCCATTCCATTAGCTTAGCACCCGATCGTTTAGTATGTTGCTATTGCTTTCTTCATGACTTATACATGTTCCTATAACTATGAGATTATGCAACTCCCGTTTACCGGAGGAACACTTTGGGTACTACCAAACGTCACAACGTAACTGGGTGATTATAAAGGAGTACTACAGGTGTCTCCAATGGTACATGCTGGGTTGGCGTATTTCGAGATTAGGTTTTGTCACTCCGATTGTCGGAGAGGTATCTCTGGGCCCTCTCGGTAATGCACATCACATAAGCCTTGCAAGCATTACAACTAATATGTTAGTTGTGAGATGATGTATTACGGAACGAGTAAAGGGACTTGCCGGTAACGAGATTGAACTAGGTATTGGATACCGACGATCGAATCTCGGGCAAGTAACATACCAATGACAAAGGGAACAACGTATGTTGTTATGCGGTCTGACCGATAAAGATCTTCGTAGAATATGTAGGAGCCAATATGGGCATCCAGGTCCCACTATTGGTTATTGACCGGAGACGTGTCTCGGTCATGTCTACATTGTTCTCGAACCCGTAGGGTCCGCACGCTTAAGGTTACGATGACAGTTATATTATGAGTTTATACATTTTGATGTACCGAAGGTTGTTCGGAGTCCCGGATGTGATCATGGACATGACGAGGAGTCTCGAAATGGTCGAGACGTAAAAATTGATATATTGGAAGCCTATGTTTGGATATCGGAAGTGTTCCGGGTGAAATCGGGATTTTACCGAATACCGGGAGGGTTACCGGAACCCCCCGGGAGCTATATGGGCCATAGTGGGCCTTAGTGGAAAAGAGAAGGGGCTGCCCTAGATGGGCTGCGCGCCTCCCCCTTCCCCTAGTCCTATTAGGACTAGGAGAGGTGGCCGTCCCCCTCCTCCTCTTTTCCCCCTCCGAGGAATCCTAGTTGGACTAGGATTGGGGGGGGATCCTACTCCCAGAGGGAGTAGGACTCTCCTGCGCCCTCCTCCTTGGCCGGCCAGCCCTCCCCCTTGGCTCCTTTATATACGGAGGCAGGGGACACCTCTAGACACACAAGTTGATCCACGTGATCTATTCCTTAGCCGTGTGCGGTGCCCCCTGCCACCATATTCCTCGATAATACTGTAGCGGAGTTTAGGCGAAGCCCTGCTGCTGTAGTTCATCAAGATTGTCACCACGCCGTCGTGCTGACGGAACTCTTCCCCGACACTTTGCTGGATCGGAGTCTGGGGATCGTCATCGAGCTGAACGTGTGCTCGAACTCGGAGGTGCCGTAGTTTCGGTGCTTGATCGGTTGGATCGTGAAGACGTACGACTACTTCCTCTACGTCGTGTCAGCGCTTCCGCAGTCGGTCTGCATTGGGTACGTAGACAACACTCTCCCGTCTCGTTGCTATGTATCACATGATCTTGCATGTGCGTAGGAAATTTTTGAAATTACTACATTCCCCAACAGTGGCATCCGAGCCTAGGTTATTTATGTTGATGTTATATGCACGAGTAGAACACAAGTGAGTTGTGGATGATACAAGTCATACTGCCTACCAGCATGTCATACTTTGGTTCGGCGGTATTGTTGGACGAGACGACCCGGACCAACCTTACGCGTACGCTTACGCGAGACCGGTTCCCTCGACGTGCTTTGCACATAGATGGCTTGCGGGCGACTGTCTCTCCAACTTTAGTTGAACCAAGTATGGCTACGCCCGGTCCTTGCGAAGGTTAAAACGGAGTCTATTTGACAAACTATCGTTGTGGTTTTGATGCGTAGGTGAGATTGGTTCTTGCTTAAAGCCCGTAGCAGCCACGTAAAACTTGCAACAACAAAGTAGAGGACGTCTAACTTGTTTTTGCAGGTCATGTTGTGATGTGATATGGTCAAAGCATGATGCTGAATTTTATTGTATGAGATGATCATGTTTTGTAATTGAGTTATCGGCAACTGGCAGGAGCCATATGGTTGTCGCTTTATTGTATGCAATGCAATCGCGATGTAATGCTTTACTTTATTACTAAATGGTAGTAATAGTCGTGGAAGCATAAGATTGGCGAGACGACAACGATGCTACGATGGAGATCAAGGTGTCGCGCCGGTGACGATGGTGGTCATGACGGTGCTTCGGAGATGGAGATCACAAGCACAAGATGATGATGGCCATATCATATCACTTATATTGATTGCATGTGATGTTTATCTTTTTATGCATCTTATCTTGCTTTGATTGACGGTAGCATTATAAGATGATCTCTCACTAAATTATCAAGAAGTGTTCTCCCTGAGTATGCACCGTTGAGAAAGTTCTTCGTGCTGAGACACCATGTGATGATCGGGTGTGATAGGCTCTACGTTCAAATACAACGGGTGCAAAACAGTTGCACACGCGGAATACTCAGGTTATACTTGACGAGCCAAGCATATACAGATATGGCCTCGGAACACGGAGACCGAAAGGTCGAGCGTGAATCATATAGTAGATATGATCAACATAATGATGTTCACCGGTGAAACTACTCCATCTCACGTGATGATCGGACATGGTTTAGTTGATTTGGATCACGTGATCACTTAGAGGATTAGAGGGATGTCTATCTAAGTGGGAGTTCTTAAGTAATATGATTAATTGAACTTAAATTTATCATGAACTTAGTACCTGATAGTATCTTGCTTGTTTATGTTGATTGTAGATAGATGGCTCGTGCTGTTGTTCCGTTGAATTTTAATGCGTTCCTTGAGAAAGCAAAGTTGAAAGATGATGGTAGCAATTACACGGACTGGGTCCGTAACGTGAGGATTATCCTCATTGCTGCACAAAAGAATTACGTCCTGGAAGCACCGCTGGGTGCCAGGCCTGCTGCTGGAGCAACACCAGATGTTATGAACGTCTGGCAGAGCAAAGCTGATGACTACTCGATAGTTCAGTGTGCCATGCTTTACGGCTTAGAATCGGGACTTCAACGACATTTTGAACGTCATGGAGCATATGAGATGTTTCAGGAGTTGAAGTTAATATTTCAAGGAAATTCCCGGATTGAGAGATATGAAGTCTCCAATAAGTTCTATAGCTGCAAGATGGAATAGAACAGTTCTGTCAGTGAGCATATACTCAAAATGTCTGGGTATAATAATCACTTGATTCAATTGGGAGTTAATCTTCCAGATGATTGCGTCATTGACAGAATTCTCCAATCACTGCCACCAAGCTACAAGAGCTTCGTGATGAACTATAATATGCAAGGGATGAACAAGACTATTCCCGAGCTCTTCGCAATGCTGAAAGCTGCGGAGGTAGAAATCAAAAAGGAGCATCAAGTGTTGATGGTTAACAAAACCACTAGTTTCAAGAAAAAGGGCAAAGGGAAGAAGAAGGGGAACTTCAAGAAGAACGGCAAGCAAGTTGCTGCTCAAGAGAAGAAACCCAAGTCTGGACCTAAGCCTGAAACTGAGTGCTTCTACTGCAAGCAGACTGGTCACTGGAAGCGGAACTGCCCAAAGTATTTGGCGGATAAGAAGGATGGCAAGGTGAACAAAGGTATATATGATATACATGTTATTGATGTGTACCTTACTAATGCTCGCAGTAGCACCTGGGTATTTGATACTGGTTCTGTTGCTAATATTTGCAACTCGAAACAGGGGCTACGGATTAAGCGAAGATTGGCTAAGGACGAGGTGACGATGCGCGTGGGAAACGGTTCCAAAGTCGATGTGATCGCGGTCGGCACGCTACCTCTACATCTACCTTCGGGATTAGTATTAGACCTAAATAATTGTTATTTGGTGCCAGCGTTAAGCATGAACATTATATCTGGATCTTGTTTGATGCGAGACGGTTATTCATTTAAATCAGAGAATAATGGTTGTTCTATTTATATGAGTAATATCTTTTATGGTCACGCACCATTGAAGAGTGGTCTATTCTTATTGAATCTCGAGAGTAGTGATACACATATTCATAATGTTGAAACCAAAAGATGCAGAGTTGATAATGATGGTGCAACTTATTTGTGGCACTGCCGTTTAGGTCATATCGGTGTAAAGCGCATGAAGAAACTCCATACTGATGGACTTTTGGAACCACTTGATTATGAATCGCTTGGTACTTGCGAACCGTGCCTCATGGGCAAGATGACTAAAACACCGTTCTCTGGTACTATGGAGAGAGCAACAGATTTGTTGGAAATCATACATACAGATGTATGTGGTCTGATGAATATTGAGGCTCGTGGCGGATATCGTTATTTTCTCACCTTCACAGATGATTTAAGCAGATATGGTTATATCTACTTAATGAAACATAAGTCTGAAACATTTGGAAGGTTCAAAGAATTTCAGAGTGAAGTGGAAAATCATCGTAACAAGAAAATAAAGTTTCTATGATCTGATCGTGGAGGAGAATATTTGAGTTACGAGTTTGGTGTACATTTGAAAAATTGTGGAATAGTTTCGCAACTCACGCCACCCGGAACACCACAGCGTAATGGTGTGTCCGAACGTCGTAATCATACTTTACTAGATATGGTGCGATCTATGATGTCTCTTACTGATTTACCGCTATCATTTTGGGGATACGCTCTAGAGACGGCCGCATTCACATTAAACAGGGCACCATCAAAATCCGTTGAGACGACGCCTTATGAACTATGGTTTGGCAAGAAACCAAAGTTGTCATTTCTGAAAGTTTGGGGCTGCGATGCTTATGTGAAAAAGCTTCAACCTGATAAGCTCGAACCCAAATCGGAGAAATGTGCCTTCATAGGATATCCAAAGGAAACTATTGGATACACCTTCTATCACAGATCCGAAGGCAAGACTTGTGTTGCTAAATTCGGAAACTTTCTTGAGAAGGAGTTTCTCTTGAAAGAAGTGAGTGGGAGGAAAGTAGAACTTGACGAGGTAACTGTACCTGCTCCCTTGTTGGAAAGTAGTACATCACAGAAAACTATTTCTGCGACACCTACACCAATAAGTGAGGAAGTTAATGATAATGATCATGAAACTTCAGAACAAGATACTACTGAACCTCGTAGATCAACCAGAGTAAGAGCCGCACCAGAGTGGTACGGTAATCCAGTTCTGGAAGTCATGCTACTAGATCATGATGAACCTACGAACTATGAAGAAGCGATGGTGAGCCCAGATTCCGCAAAGTGGCTTGAAGCCATGAAATCTGAGAAGGGATCCATATATGAGAACAAAGTATGGACTTTGATTGACTTGCCCGATGATCGGCAAGCAATTGAGAATAAATGGATTTTCAAGAAGAAGACTGACGCTGACGGTAATGTTACTGTCTACAAAGCTCGACTTGTCGCGAAAGGTTTTCGACAAGTTCAAGGGGTTGACTACGATGAGACTTTCTCACCCGTAGCGATGCTTAAGTCTGTCCGAATCATGTTAGCGATTGCCGCATTTTATGATTATGAAATTTGGCAGATGGATGCCAAAACTGCATTCCTGAATGGATTTCTGGAAGAAGAGTTGTATATGATGCAACCGGAAGGTTTTGTCGATCCAAAGGGAGCTAACAAAGTGTGCAAGCTCCAGCGATCCATTTATGGACTGGTGCAAGCCTCTCGGAGTTGGAATAAACGCTTTGATAGTGTGATCAAAGCATTTGGTTTTATACAGACTTTCGGAGAAGCCTGTATTTACAAGAAAGTGAGTGGGAGCTCTATAGCATTTCTGATATTATATGTGGATGACATATTACTAATTGGAAATGATATAGAATTTCTGGATAGCATAAAGGGATACTTGAATAAGAGTTTTTCAATGAAAGACCTCGGTGAAGCTGCTTACATATTAGGCATTAAGATCTATAGAGATAGATCAAGACGCTTAATTGGACTTTCACAAAGCACATACCTTGACAAAATTTTGAAGAAGTTCAAAATGGATCAAGCAAAGAAAGGGTTCTTGCCGGTGTTACAAGGTGTGAAATTGAGTAAGACTCAATGCCCGACCACTGCAGAAGATAGAGAGAAAATGAAAGATGTTCCCTATGCTTCAGCCATAGGCTCTATCATGTATGCAATGCTGTGTACCAGACCTGATGTGTGCCTTGCTATAAGTTTAGCGGGGAGGTACCAAAGTAATCCAGGAGTGGATCACTGGACAGCGGTCAAGAACATCCTGAAATACCTGAAAAGGACTAGGGATATGTTTCTCGTATATGGAGGTGACAAAGAGCTCACCGTAAAAGGTTACGTTGATGCAAGCTTTGACACTGATCCGGACGATTCTAAATCGCAAACCGGATACGTGTTTACATTAAACGGTGGAGCTGTCAGTTGGTGCAGTTCTAAACAAAGCGTCGTAGCGGGATCTACATGTGAAGCGGAGTACATAGCTGCTTCGGAAGCAGCAAATGAAGGAGTCTGGATGAAGGAGTTCATATCCGATCTAGGTGTCATACCTAGTGCATCGGGTCCAATGAAAATCTTTTGTGACAATACTGGTGCAATTGCCTTGGCAAAGGAATCCAGATTTCACAAAAGGACCAAACACATCAAGAGACGCTTCAATTCCATCCGGGATCTAGTCCAGGTGGGAGACATAGAGATTTGCAAGATACATACGGATCTGAATGTTGCAGACCCGTTGACTAAGCCTCTTCCACGAGCAAAACATGATCAGCACCAAGGCTCCATGGGTGTTAGAATCATTACAATGTAATCTAGATTATTGACTCTAGTGCAAGTGGGAGACTGAAGGAAATATGCCCTAGAGGCAATAATAAAGTTATTATTTATTTCCTTATAATCATGATAAATGTTTGTTATTCATGCTAGAATTGTATTAACCGAAAACATAATACATGTGTGAATACATAGACAAACAAAGTGTCACTAGTATGCCTCTACTTGACTAGCTCATTAATCAAAGATGGTTATGTTTCCTAACCATGAACAATAAGTTTTTATTTGATTAATGAGGTCACATCATTAGTTGAATGATCTGATTGACATGACCCATTCCATTAGCTTAGCACCCGATCGTTTAGTATGTTGCTATTGCTTTCTTCATGACTTATACATGTTCCTATAACTATGAGATTATGCAACTCCCGTTTACCGGAGGAACACTTTGGGTACTACCAAACATCACAACGTAACTGGGTGATTATAAAGGAGTACTACAGGTGTCTCCAATGGTACATGTTGGGTTGGCGTATTTCGAGATTAGGTTTTGTCACTCCGATTGTCGGCGAGGTATCTCTGGGCCCTCTCGGTAATGCACATCACATAAGCCTTGCAAGCATTACAACTAATATGTTAGTTGTGAGATGATGTATTACGGAACGAGTAAAGAGACTTGCCGGTAACGAGATTGAACTAGGTATTGGATACCGACGATCGAATCTCGGGCAAGTAACATACCGATGACAAAGGGAACAACGTATGTTGTTATGCGGTCTGACCGATAAAGATCTTCGTAGAATATGTAGGAGCCAATATGGGCATCCAGATCCCGCTATTGGTTATTGACCGGAGACGTGTCTCGGTCATGTCTACATTGTTCTCGAACCCGTAGGGTCCGCACGCTTAAGGTTACGATGACAGTTATATTATGAGTTTATACATTTTGATGTACCGAAGGTTTTCGGAGTCCCGGATGTGATCATGGAAATGATGAGGAGTCTCGAAATGGTCGAGACGTAAAGATTGATATATTGGAAGCCTATGTTTGGATATCGGAAGTGTTCCGGGTGAAATCGGGATTTTACCGGAATACCGGGAGGGTTACCGGAACCCCCCGGGAGCTATATGGGCCATAGTGGGCCTTAGTGGAAAAGAGAAGGGGCTGCCCTAGATGGGCTGCGCGCCTCCCCGTTCCCCTAGTCCTATTAGGACTAGGAGAGGTGGCCGGCCCCCTCCTCCTCTTTTCCCCCTCCGAGGAATCCTAGTTGGACTAGGATTGGGGGGGGGGGAATCCTACTCCCAGAGGGAGTAGGACTCTCCTGCGCCCTCCTCCTTGGCCGGCCAGCCCTCCCCCTTGGCTCCTTTATATACGGAGGTAGGGGACACCTCTAGACACACAAGTTGATCCACGTGATCTATTCCTTAGCCGTGTGCGGTGCCCCCTGCCACCATATTCCTCGATAATACTGTAGCAGAGTTTAGGCGAAGCCCTGCTGCTGTAGTTCATCAAGATCGTCACCACGCCGTCGTGCTGACGGAACTCTTCCCCGACACTTTGCTGGATCGGAGTCCGGGGATCGTCATCGAGCTGAACGTGTGCTCGAACTCGGAGGTGCCGTAGTTTCGGTGCTTGATCGGTTGGATCGTGAAGACGTACGACTACTTCCTCTACGTCGTGTCAGCGCTTCCGCAGTCGGTCTGCGTTGGGTACGTAGACAACACTCTCCCGTCTCATTGCTATGCATCACATGATCTTGCGTGTGCGTAGGAAATTTTTGAAATTACTACGTTCCCCAACAGGTATGGTGTTCCTCAACAATGGAAGCACTTCGCAGCGCTTCCAGTAGAGTATCCGGTGCCTCTGGTTGGACAGAGGTCACCGGTGGGATGGGCACACCTCCTTCTGACGAAGGAGGCCTCTTGCCGAATTCCGGGGCCTTATGGTCCTCCGGGGCCGTATTTGGCTGGGGTCCAAATTGGACATGGCCACCATCGCCAGTCTCCATGGGATTCGCTCCCCCATGTGTCCGGCGGCCGAGGTTTCGCCCTCTGGCACCGCCCTGACGGCCTCCTGCATCTCTCCCTGGCCTGGGATCCTTCGGGGCAACACCTCGGTGTCATCCATGGCCCTGGGAGAGGAGGCCGCCGGAAGGGACCCGCTGTCCATCACCTTCGGGTCCAGCGAGTTCCCCGAAGATGAGGATCGCTCGAGGTTGGAACGAGCCGGACTGCAAGTGCGTGATTCAACATGTTAAAATTATGAAGTAAAAAGGCTGATACATGAATGCGTCTGGGTCTTTGGATACTCACTATTCGGCCAGGGGCTTATCCCGGGGTCGCTGTTCTGGGATGCTATCGATGTCCCACACGGAGTTATCCGCGAGGGAGACCTTTCCCTTCTTGGACGCATCTACCTCCAGATTTGTGGAGGCCGCCCTCTTCTTCCTTCCCCCCTCGGGGGGGGGGGGGGGGGGGGTTGCTTTCTTCCTCCTCCTCCTCCTCCTCCTCGTCATCTTTGGCGGCGGAGGAGTGAGTTTCGGCGTCTTCGGACGCCATGTCCAAAGTGCCCTTGTGACGAAGGCCACCTCTGGTCCCCTTGGCCTTCTTCTCCGGCACCTTGTAGGGCGCCGGAACCAGCATCTTCGTCAGAAGCGGGATGGATGGTTCTTCGGGCAGTGGAGCCGGACACTAAATCCGCTCCGCCTTCATTTTCCAACCCTAAAAAAACAAATAGGGAAGTTTAGACATCCTCCTTGAGTAAGCAAGTAAAGGATACACCTTGAAATACGGAAAACTTACTGAACTAGCGGGATGGGCCAGGTCGTGCCCACGGTCCTCGGTCGTCTTCGGCCATGTCTCGTTGGCCTTGAAGAGCACCTTCTAGATATCTTCTTGTGTAGTTCTGAAGAACCGTTGCAAGGTCTGGTACTCGGCTGGATCGAACTCCCATAGATGGCAAGCCCGGCTCTGGCATGGAAGGATCCGGCGAACTAGCATCACCTGGATCACATTAACAAGCTTGACATTCTTGTCCACCATGCTCCTGATGCGCATCTGAAGCGCTGTCAGCTCGTCCGATGAAGACAAATCCAGGCCCTTCTGTTGCCAGGTGTAGAGGCCCGCTATACGGGCTCAATCACACTGGAAGTTTTCTTCAGATCCCTGGACAACTTCCGAAACGAAGAGTTGATCTTAGACATCGTCCCCTTCTGCAGTGGCTATAATGCACTACTCGGACGAACCGCATTCGCTCGCTTCAATGCGGTGCCACACTATGCTTACCTCAAGCTCAAGATGCCCAGACCACGCGATGTCATAACAGTTAATGGAAACATGGAGCGCTCCCTCCGCGCCGAGGAGCACACCGCTGTCCTAGCAGCAGAAGTACAGAGCGGCCTTTTCAAGTAGAACCTTAATTCGGCGGCCAAGCTCCTGCACACAGTCAAACGAGTCCAGACTACTCTGCAGCATGACAGTCCAGCTCATCAAGAGCTCGACTAGCAATTTGGCATCCATCCTAGTCCTGACCAAACGGCGGTGTTCGTACTGCGCGTACATAACTACGCACTCAAAATACCATGGGCATAGACGGAGGCATAACTAGATTGTGGTCCATAATACGGCTCGAACTCCCCTGGACACACATACTCTCACATCTTCTTTCATCCTTTTCAGGTTTATTTTCTACAGGCCTTTTCTGATGGCCTAATCATCGGTCCTTTTGAAGGATAGATACACCAAGACGGCAAGAAGCATTGACGTATAAGGGAACCTCTAGGTGGCCTTTTTAATGATTACTATACCTGTTTTCAGGACCCGCACGCAGCTCTCCCTTGGTCGTGGCATGTTAAATAGCCATGTTGCTTATCGCACTACCTGTACAAATATGCTTTGACGTAGTAATCAAATTATAATGGAATCAGTTCGCGGCCCAACTTTTACGGCCCTAGCTTACTACTTCATTTTTTCTTGATAATCTTATCAATTGCATCCGAACACTTTGGTACGCCTTAATTCGCCAGGGGCTTTACTACGCTCCATTCTATGGCAACAAAGTCCGAACAATTCAAAACCTGCCCGACTATTGGGCTGGGGGGTGGCCCCCTCCTATTCCTCGGCGGCATACAGCCGCCCCGTGAGACGATGTGAACGGCGAGGGAGATGATGGCGGGGAAGCATCGTCGGGCCAACTGCTTTTCTCCTCTTGCAGTTGGGTTCGGTCGACGAAGACTCCACCGGCTCGCTCTGGCAGGACACCCTCACAAACAGCACCCTGTAGATGCTCGATCCTTCAATCTCTGGTGGATGCTCCATCTGGGATCGATACTCCCACCACCGCTCCCTCATGATCAGATTTGGCGAATATGTTTGCTCCATGGCCTAGAGGAGCAGCTCTATGTACTCCAGCGCGACTCCCTCCGGGAGTATCGCCGCCTTTTCGCTCTGTTGCAGATATTTGGCCATGGATGTCGCCGTCGCTGCTAGTTGGTCCTTGTTGTCAAGCCAAGACTGTATCTCCAACATCCTAGCTAGCTTCACAGGGTCGCCGTCTGTGATCCTCATGTATCGGTTGTACTCCTCCATCGATCTACTTCTCCACAACACCTTCACTCGCCGGCGGTGGTTTTTGAATGGAAGAGGAGAGGAGCAGCGCTGGTTTTGGATTAGAACGTGAGAGGAGCGACGCTGGTTTTGGACTGGAACAGGAGAGGAGGGGTGGTGGTTTTGAAATGGAAGAGGAGAGGAGCGGCGCTGCATTTAGATTGGAACAGGAGAGCAACGGCGGTGGTTTAAGAGGAGAAGAGCGGAAGAGCGGTGCTGGTCTTGGAAGTATTTTTTTTGTTGTTTTGCATATTTTGGGTCAAAGTTTGACCACGTACTGTATTTGACAAGCAAAATGTGAATGCATGTCACCAAAAATTGTATCGTTTGGTTCGTATATGAATGTACTTTCAAATTGTATTATTTTTGCAACGTATAACATATATTTTATGTCCGAAAATCATGGTCAATTATGACCAAGAATAAAAGGGAGACTAGTTAATGTGGGGTCGCTTTCTTAATTGAAGGGTAAATTGATTTTGATTTTGATCCAGTCACAGCGCGCCGGCCCTCTCGTCCAATCCTAAATCGCTGCCGCACGCTCCTCTCCCTCTTCTCCATTGCAAAACCACCTCCTCTCCTCTCCATCGTCTCCATTCCAAAACCACTGTCTCGCATCTCCCTCTTCTCTATTGCAAGACCACCGTCTCTCCTCCGTTTTCTAGACGCTTTGCTCCATGGCGCAGGCGCAATCCATGGATACAAAATTAGTATACTGTATACTATTTAAAAGTCAAGGGCGGGGCTTTTCCTGCACGGTAGGCGGCGGGGCAGTTTCGCCTAGTCGGTTCGACAGAGACGCGAGAAGACGAGGGAGTAGGCTGCTGCAAACGTAGGGTTGTGTGATTTGACAGCGAGTTACTGCTGGACAGGTGGGGCCCCGTGATTTGACTTGCCATTATCATTTTAACTGCGGCGCTACGACCGGCGTGAGTCTCCCGATTCCTGACCACCTCCATACAGGTGCCTCTCCCAATGCTCCACCATGTAGTAGAGGCTGGCTCTTGCATGAGAGCCCACTTCTCCACTTTTTCCTTGCCTCTCTTTCCTCCACATATGCAAAAATGCCATGTAAAGCGCACTATTGTACTTACTTTTACTTGCTCCTACAGGTGCTTAAGCTTGCCACATAGGCATAAAGTCTGATGTGCCAAGTTAATCAAGAAGAGAGAGACTAGTTCGGTGACCCAAGGAAGAAACGGTGCTAAGCGCGTGTACCTAGGTGAAAAGACAATTTTGAGTCAATAGCTAATTAAATGAAGCAAACTTAGCAACACCATTTCATTGGAAGAGGTCACTCCTTGGCAAATGCAATAAATACTAGTACTCCCTGTGTCCCATAATATAAGAACGTTTTTGGCACTACACTAGTGTCAAAAACATTCTTATATTATGGGACGGAGGGAGTACGAAGAAAGAGATAGAGAGGAGTAAAAAAATACACTTATAGCCAACCTTGTTGTAGTATGAGTGACTAAGTGATTACTATGTATGACATGCCAACATCAGATAGCCTAACGCACCGTGTTAAATCTCCAAGGGCGCGACCGCGCGAGCGACGCGGCGGTCGTGGTAGGCGCGACCATGATACGGGCTGCTGGCAGCCTTGGATCTGAGATCAAACGGTCGCATGCTAAGTTGCTAAAAATTTGCAGAATAACCCTCCGGGATAGGATATTCACCCATAGGTCTAGAATCACGCCATGCAACCGTTCGATCTCAGATCCAAGGGCTCTCGGAAGCCCGTACCATGGGAGAATGGAAAGCCACTACCCTGTCGTTCGCACGCTGGCAGTTCGCTCCTACTCATCCCCGCACGTCCTTCAATACTACGGCGGTTCGCTCCTAGTCGTCCCGTCCATTCACATTACGGTAGTTCCACTAATCCTAACCCTCCTCCCAAATCCATGGCGTCCCAAATCTCCATGATTGGCGGTGAGTACAAGGTTAGAACCATCACCGGTGATGAGTTCGACGTCATCTACACCCGTTCTTCCGCGACGGTGAAAGGATGCCTTTCTCGCTTCAGACGCATGTTCGAAAACTCAAATGATGAGTGGGTCGTTGGGCTAGATGTTGAGTACACCATAGTCCTGGGACCAGAGAAGGATCTAAAGGACGAAGAGAGGAAGAAGCCCGCCGTGATCCAGGTTTGCGTGCATGACTTATGCTTGGTCTACCACATATGCCATGCCGACGTTGAGTGCTAGGATTTTAAGGACTTCCTTGAGAGCAACCTAGTCAAATTTGTTACTGTAGACTTTAAGAATGACAGGGATGTCCTGCGTCGGATAGGTCTCATTGTAGACAACCCCTTCGACCTCCAGAAGAATTTGCTGGTGTCCTCTTGTCAGCCTTCATTGCTGACCCTAGCAGGAGCCATGGTTCATCCTTCGTACGGTAAACTGGAGAAACCTCCATACACGTTTCATCATCATGCATGGCAGCGGAATGTACTAGATATAGACCACATCCACTGCGCTGCAATGGATGGCTACCTTTGCTTCAATATCTACAAGGGTTGGACGAAGAGCAACAGCCAAGTGTGCGGTTCAAGCAAAGAAGTATCGGTCAAGAGGAAGAGGGACAAGGAAGAAGTCGAGGATGTGGACGAGGACTCCGAGTAAGGTGGCAGCATTGTTGCTCATGGTGGTTCTAATGCAGTGTCTACTGGAATAGTTGCAAAGTTTAATTTCAGGTGTGCTTAATTTAATTTCAGGGGTGTGTTGTGCTGAGCCCCCAGCAGAACTATGTTATGTTTCTTCTTGTTACTTTAACTCTTCAGTACGTACATACTAGTATTTCTTACATTTCATCTTTTAGTTGGTATAGTACTACCACTCGTTTCTTCACATTATATATGTACAATATATATGGCCAACATCATATAGCCAGCAGTTTAGTTGTCAAAGAATTTCAGGGTGCTTAGTTTTGTCAAAGAATTCCAGGATGCTTAGAGGGTGCTTGGATCCAAGGGACTTATTTTAGTCTGACTAAAAATAGTCTCTTTAAGAGGCTAAAGTTCCAAGCACCCCTGACTAAAGGGGGGCTAAAACTAGTCTTGAGACTAAAAAAATTAGTCAGGGGTACCCCTACTAAAATGTGGATTAGTCCTCTCTCTACTCATTTAACTCCTCTCCTTTAACACAGGCGAGTTCTGGATTGGAGGGTTTGGAGGATAATAAATGCTCATTAACTTGATTTTAGCCTTTTTAGTATTTGGATCCAAGCATGGGTGAGGCTAGCATGTTTTAGTCCCACTACTTTTAGTCATGGGACTAAAACGTATCCAAGCACCCTCTTAGTTTTATTTGAGGGGTGGGTTGTGCTGGACACCATTATTGTGACTAGCCTTTTTAATAGTACTATATGCATAATTTGGCGATGAGCGTTCCTTATATGTACCACCTTTTTTTAATTTCAAGTTTTGCTCCATGGCGCAATCCATCGATACTACTGCTGTACAAAAGTATACATTTTTTAAAAGGCTAGAGGGCAGGGCAGTCTAGCTTGGTCGGTTTCACGAGAGGCGAGGGCCTTTGTGATTTGACGGCTCATTACTGCTGGAAGACGGGGCCTTGTGATTTGAGTGCTCGTATAAATACGCCGACAACCTAATCGAGGAGGAGCAAAGAACCGTGCGGTATACTCAAGTTTTCCACTAGAGTAGTATTGCGACGGAGGAGCACAAAACACGGCAGCCCAGTGCCATATGGCAATAAAAATGATCTAATTTGCTAGTCATCTCATTGTTAGCATTGTTCTATTCATTCCCTCAAAAAAACATTGTTCTATTCATGCCTCGCAGAGAACGTGACATGTGCGGCGAAACACCCGAAGCAAAAGATGAAACACAGGAGCAAACGAAGAAGGAAGATTATCACGCCAAATGATCTAATTCACCGCGGAGTCGTAACTGCTTCTTCATCGCCTCCACGACCTCCATCTCCTTGCGCGTCTCCTCCACCATCTTCATCATTGTGTCCATGGCGCGGCATTTCTCGACGCGAGCCTTCATCATCTGTTCCACGGCCATATTACGTACCTTGACAGCACCCGGGTGCTCGATGCGGAGCTTCGCCAACTCTTCCTTCTGTTCCATGGCAAGGGCCTGCAGCATCTTCATCGAGGAACTACTATTCTAATGCAGCTTCTTCCAGCTGGCGTTCTTCTCCTTCAATAGGTCGATCTCGTGGCAGAGCTTCGCATTGTCCTCCCGAAGTCGCAGGATTTCGCCGGTCGCCTTCTTCTCCGAGGCAATGCTCTTCTTCAGTAGCATCACCAAGCCGGCGGTCAACTCCCCCTGCTGATTGAGCCCAGCGGGCATGTCGTCGAGGCTCTCCTTCAGCAACTCCATCAAGCCTTGGATGAACTCCTTCTGCTTATTGAGCTAATCGGGCATGCCGTCGAGGGATAACGACTCCAGCTTCGCTGGCTCAGCATGTTCACCTCCGCGGCTAGGGCGCTCCTGGGAGCCATCGCCTGCCCGTGAGAGATCTTTTGAGGTCTCTGCGTGGCGGCGAGCCCTCTCTTTTTTTTCGCAGCCTTGGTTGCCGCTCCCTTGTTACGAGTAGTTCTCGACCTAGAGCTCTGCTCACCCGCCATGGCAACGACGGACGAAGAAGAAGCACTTATGAGGAGGAAAGGTAGAGTGATTTTCGGTTAGGTAGTTCCCCTTTTTATAACCTAAGTACTAGCACTAGTACTAATACCTGCATAGTGGGAACACGTTCAGGTTTGGTACGTACTACTAGTAGGTGTGAGCAGGCTTTCGAATGTGATGGGAACAAGGTAAAGATTAATTGATGGTTTTGGTTTCGAGGCCCGAAACGGCTCCCGATGAGTTTAGCGGAACATAAATTTCAAGTACTACACTGCTCAAATGCGTAAATATTATGTTACTGTCAAAAATTGGCACAAAATATGAAGGAGACCAATGGAAGTACTACTAGCAACCCACGATTTAACTACTCGCATGCGCGCAGTGGAGTAATAACGTCTTTCTTCCGCCCTCACATCCACTCAATTTGCATGCACTGTATTAATTGACCATCAATGAAGTGAACGAATTTACACGCGTCAAATTATCACATGGGCTGGATCTTGGTACAAAATTGCATCCGCCCGTGTACCCACGTGTGTGTGCGAGGAATGAGTGCGTGCATGGCGTGCGTGCACATCTTCGCTTCGTGCATGTACCGTCAGTATGGCTCAGGGAGGACGAGTACATTCTTCTGGAACCAGCAGCACGTCACTGTGATCAATCCACGCAAGGAGGTCGCGACAACGCCTACACATGTGCCACGTGGCTTCATGAACTGTAAGAGAGACACTGTGTAGCGTGCCATTGGTATTCTAATTTACGTGTTCTGCACATACTCGAAGTACTAGTAAGGTACACGTGCATTGCACGCATCAGATTTTGCAACCAAATTATGAATAAATACCACACTATAGCATGTAAGCTCTGAGTCATATATGCCTGATGTAGCCCTTCGTTTAATTCTTATAGTTAATCTCATTCAAAATCAATTAATTTTTATAAAAAAGCTAAGAACGCGGGAATAGGAAAAACATGGGATTATAGTGGAATGTCGTCTTGAATCCTACAGGATTGTACGAGTGTTTGATTGTGCATAGAAAAAACGCAGAATTCTTTCAAAGAGGTTTGAGTGGATGGGATGTTTCCTATGAAATCTAGTTCAAATGAATCATATGGAAAAATTCCTATGGTTTACAATCCTACGAATCAAACAACCAAGATAGGAAAAATTCCTAATGATTAGAATCCTCCAAAATTCCTTTGAGAATCCTTTGAATCAAAGAAGCCCTTAATCTATTTTATGATTCATGGAATTGTGTGTTGTAAAGCATAAAGTAAAAACAAATAATGGCAATTCAACTAGAAAAAAGTTTGGGCAGTTATGATACGGAAGATTCTAGAACAAAAGAGAACCACTGTTGTTTTGAGGTTTGTGCATTATGCTTAAGTTCAACCATGGAGTCTGCTAGATTATACATGTGGCAAAATCTGGTGGGGGCTAGAAGATGGTGCGATGGGCCGAGTGGAGGGAGACTATGAAGGAATGCACAAGTGCGAGATCGATATTTAGAGAGAGGGGGCGAACACGTGCGCTGATGCGCGCAGTGGCTGAGCCATGAAAAATAAATGAGCTAGGGGGCAAGCATTGCTAATCCTTTACGAGGAGGGTCAATTCATGAACTTAAACCATTTTTAGCAGCAATTGTCTAATGATCACATTCATATTAGCCTTGATATATAGTGATGTTAGGGGGAGGGGCAGGGCCCTTACTGCCCCCTGTCTTCGCCATTGTGCACGCGTCTGAGAGATGAAGCGGAAGGCATGGATGATGAGAGGGGGATGTTGGATACATAATTAATGTGGGTGTATTAGCTATATATGTTAATCCTATATAGAGAGGTATAGATTGATCGATGTGGACGTGGGAAAGAGGGTGAGACCTCACTGGATATATTGATTGATCGGTTTGTGTGGAAAACTATGAAAGGCCTAGCTATATACACACATACATAGAGGAACATCGATCGTTGCGCATGCATGCGTGAGAGATAAAGAATGCCTGATATGATGGAGAGGGGGATGTGTGTTGGTGTGTGCCTTCATGGGAGACCGACCTGAAGAAAAAGATTGCATGCGTGCGATGGATAATAACGACTGGTAGTGTGTGTGCATGCATGCACGAGAGAAAGTTAGTGGTACAATTATAAAGGGAAGACTACTGTGTGGGTGTAAAAGAATAGCTGAATAGGTGAGGTCACAATCAATGTAAAGTTGAATTCAAATATTTGAATAAGAGATCCTGATGTTTGAAACCCATGCATGCATGAATATAACGGAGATCTGCGCGGTGTGGTTTGGAAACGAGCATGTTGTAATGTATACACATTGAACAAGATCAGACTGATTTGAATTTGAGATACCGATGGCACACATCATTTGGCCATGTCGCATCCGTGCATGGACACACTATTCTAATTGGAGATGATGGGCGGCTTTTGCATCACATATCTATATCTATACCCCTATATATATTATATTTTTTATTTTTTATATTGTGTGCGGGTAACTTTAACTTTGAAAGATGGTCGTTGGATGAGGTGAATCCGATGGTCCAAAGATGGAAAATTTGAGCACTATTGGCCGTTGGATATCATCTAGATTCCACCAGATTTCGCCACATGTATAATCTAGAAGACTCCATGGTTGAACTTAAGCATAATGCACAAACATCAAAACACAAGCACTTCTTATTTGTTCTAGAATCTTCCGTATCAGAATTGCCCAAATGTTTTTCTACATGATTTGCCATTATTTGTTTTTACTTTATGTCTTACAACGCACAATTCCATGAATCTTAAAATAGATTAGCTTTCTTATAAAAACTAGATGATTTTGAATGAAATGAACTATAAGAATTAAACGAACATCTACATCATGCATATATGACTCAAAGCTTGCATGCTATAATGTGGTATTTATTCATAATTTGGTTGCCAAATCTCATGCGTGCAATGCACGTGTACCTTACTCTAGTCTAAATGGTATTTGTGTGTGTTGTGCATGTTGAGGTGCAAATTGTCTTTTTTGGGGGGTACACGTTAAGCTTGTTCTTCCGAAATTTCAAGTCGCGCCTTGTTATGCCGAAAATTCAAGCTAGCGTCTTTGTCTATCGTACTGCGAAACTCTCGCCTCTTCAACCCGCGCCTTGTTAGCCCAAAATATTTAAGATATATATTTGTCTCATTGTGCTCCGACAACTCCCTCCATCTCAACCCGCGCCTTGCTATTCCAAAATTACAACACGCGCGAAAACTCCCACCTCTTGTGAAATCCCGACACGCGAAATGCCCGTGGTACCCCTGAACCGAAAGAACTGCCTCAAATCGGTGGGGGTACTTTCGTAACTTACCCCACATTTCGGACAACCGCGTCTCTAAGCCATGGTTCCCCACTGCCATCCCATCCGCCCACCCATTCATACACCGAGGCCGCGAAAACCCGCAACGAAACCCCACACCCTGCTCCGTCCGCCACCCAGCCGGAGCCTCTTCCCCGACGACGTCATCCACAGTAACACCTTGACGTCCCTCATCCACCGTACTAGATGAGGATCCGTCATCGATCTCATCGTCCCGCCGGTTCAGCCACCCCGTCCTCCACCTCCAAGGAGCTGCCCCGACGTTCTCCTCGTCTTTCGCGCCACCTCCATTCCCGCACCACCGTCTTCACCTGCACCACCGGAAGAGCATCATCATCATTGTTTCCTCGGATGAAGTTGCGGCCTAATCGACGCCACCGAAGAGGTTGTACACTAATCGCCACATTTTCTTCTTGATTCGATCTCACGGTGCTGCCGGCACTCGGTCCCGAGCCGACATGGCGCGGCTCCATCCACGGCGGCGTCGCCGGCCACTTCCTCCACGGCGTCGCTCCCTCGGCGGCGACGTCCACATCAGTAGGACCTGCTGCTGCTTTAGATCTCGCTCGCGCTGCTGCTCTGCTCTTGTTCTCGGTCCCCTACCTAGTCTGCTCTTGCTATTGCTCTTGCTCGCGCTGCTGCTCTCGCTCTTGCTCTTGCTTGCGATGCTGCTCCGATTTAGCTACACTTCACTCCGATGCTGCCGGGGTGAAGGAAGAACCAGCCGCTGCGGGGAGGGAGGCTAGCCGGAGAGGTACCCCACTATCTATCTTAGGGTTTAGGATGGGGGCGGTGGTCGCCGGTGGTGGCGGGGCATTGGCGGGGCGGTGGCGTGGGGATCGCTGGAGAAAAAGCACGGCACGGGGGGGGGGCTAGAGGGATGGTCGGGGCGGCGGCGGACCGGCGGTGGGGAGTGTTTTCGGGGCGAGCGGGGCGGCGCACCGCCGGCCGCGGGCGGCGAGGGGCTGTTGTTTGGCCGGCTCAATGGGTTGGAGGTTGAAGATGAACCGCAGGCCCTTGATTTCGTATCCAACGGCTGCAAAATCGACTAACTAGATATGAAAAAGTCAGTCGACCGACGTGTAGCCTCACCTTGCTAGTGCATTCAGTTTTGATAGCTAAATTCAGTTTCGACAGCAAAATTCAGTTTCAACAGTTAAGTTCAATTTCGACAGTTAAGTTTAGTTTCGAAAGTTAAATTCAGTTTCGATAGTTAAGTTTAGATATGAGCGGCTGATGTATTTTACATCTAGCACTTTGTGGTTATGTATTTTACGTCATGTATTGGAGATGCTATTATAATTCCACTCAGGTTAACGTTGTTCATTGTCTCTCTTGTCCTGCTTCAGCCTCGGCGTCGTACAACTCACCGGAGCTGCTCCAACGAAGAAACCCTCCATCACAGCGGAGCAGTACCTCGGGCTCCATCTCCAGACGCATAAGATCTTCTTCCCCTCCTCCGACAGCCAAGTCAGCTGGAGCATCCTCACCGGCCAACCCAATCACGCTGAGATCGACATGGCTTCGCCAAGGAGGTTGTACACTTGTTGCATCTCTTTTTTACTCTACATGTTATATATATTGTCCACTGAGCACTCGTAGTAACGGGAAATACGATTATTTTATCCTACTATATGACAAGCAGTGAGGTACCAGGCAACTTAGCTATCCGTGATGGACTCTCTTGAACGCCATCATTATTTATCTCTGCGCGTTTGAGCTATGCATTTGTCGGTGGGCTTGGGAGTTGAGCTAGTATGGCAGTGGCCTGGGTCCAAAGTAATAGAAGTAGCACAAAAACATTTTTTTAGTGTAGGATTTTCCTTGCTCAAGCTTGCCTACAATAATCGCCAGTGCTTGAAAGGAAAAGTGAATGAAAAACATCGGAATTGGAAAGTTTCCTATGGTACTGCTTTTCATGAATTTGGTGCAAAGGAAAACTGTAGGATTTGTTCCTTTAGTGTCTCCTTGAAAGAAAAACCGTAGGAATTCTAATTTCCACTTCTCCTCCTTTTCATATTCCTATTCATCAAGCACAAGACTAAGAGATAGTAGCATAATAGCATTATAACCGTACATTTTCTTGTGGTTTGACTTAATCTTACCATGCTTTTTTGTATCCTGTGATCTTCCAATTGTTGTGAATCAAACACCCAGATTGGCAGAATCCTGTGTTTTTAAATTCTCTATTTTGCACATGCATTCCTATCCTATTCCTGTCTATTTCCTATCCCTGCATTGTTAAAATCCTCAAATTCAAACAAACCCTTACTCAATTAATTTTGTTACAGATATGTGTCAAAGAAAACCTTGTGTGGTTTGTCCTGCTCCTGCGGCGATGTGTTCCACCCCAGCTCAGCTGCTCCAACGACGGAAGGGTTCACCACAGCAGGGATCCGCTCTCCAGACTGTCTTTCGCCGCCTCAGATCTTCTTCCCCGCCGCTGGCAGCCACGGCAACTGCATTACCATCATCAACTGAGCAGATGACCTTGAGGACTACACGGGTCCGCAAGAGAGGTCGCACTCTTCCGTGTCTGCTTACGTTATGTGTCGCTTAATATGATGACATGCTACATTATCGTCATGTTCACCTATTAGACTCTGAGTCAGGTCCAAAATAATGCTGAAACTTGAGTTTTTAAATGGTTGTGGGGTACATATTGGGGCAGCAATTAGTACTATCTGTCTACTATCTGGTTAATCTCCGGTGTCTACTATGAGTTTCATGTTGGGTGCAAACAAACATTAAAGGAGCCATTATCTGTATTTTTTAACTAAAGCTATTATCTGCCTGCTATCATTGGTTTTGGGTCTATCCATAGTTTGCTACCATCACTCTGGATTTGTGCATGCACTCCTTACATAATCTCACTATGTTTTATTCCTATGCATGCCAGTTATTGTACACAATGGAACTGATCATCTGGAGCAAAAGAGACGAGCCTTGCGTGGCAATAAAATTTCATGCAGACATCGTTCCATGGTGGGCGCAAAGGCAGCCCCCCTCCACCCATTTCAGATTGTAATCAATAGGAAGATAACTGTTATGAGGGGGATTCAGAAGGAGAATACCACTCCTATTTACCCCATGAGGTCTTCGCTCTAACTTGGCATGCTAATGTTGGTAATATCATGCATATGGTGCCTTGCATTGCTTATTGTATACATTAAAGATGTCATCTGCTTAGTTTAGACATGCTTTGTGTCAATGCCATCTGTTTAGTTTCTTTATCGTATATGTGAATCATGCAATGCCATCTTGTCTAGCCAGGCATCATATATGTGAATTTTGCAATGCCACCCTGGTTAGCCAGTCATCTTATATGTGAATTATATCATGCCATCATTTTTTTATTATGTGTTAAATTTGTCAACAATTTTAGTACATTCAATTACTCTTCCTGTGCATCAGCCATTTGGCACGGTCATGGAAAAATATGGAGTGGAAACAAGGTCTTCAGAGCAGACAATGCTATCTGACGAAGTGCATGTCTTGCTGGTTACCGATAGCTCCTCAGAGGAGGATTCAGAGACAGATGACCAGTCATATCCCCCCCCCCCCCCCGAGGTGCATGCCCTAACTTGGCAGGGTTATGTTGCTCATATCATGCGTATGGTATCTTGCATTGCTATGTCATTTGCTTAGTTTAGACATGCTTTGTGTGAATGCCACCTGTTTAGTGTCTAATTACCATATATGTGAATTATGCAATGCCATCTTGTTGCAGGACATTATATATGTGAATTATGCAATTTTATCTTGTTGCAAGGCTATGTATGTGAATTATACAATGCCATGCTGTTTAGGCAAGCGTCATATATGTGAATTATATCATGCCGTCTTTTTTTTGTATTTCTCATTGCTTTTGTCAACAATGTTTGTATATTCAACTGCTCTTCCTGTGCATCAGCCATTTGAATTGGTGATGGAGAAATCTGGAGTGAAAAAAAGGTCTTCAGAGCAGACAATGCTACCTGCTGAAGCAGATATCTTGCTGGTTACAGATAGCTCTTCAGAGGAGGATTCAGAGGCAGATGACCAGTCCTATTATCCCCCTAAGGTGTATGCTCAAACTTGGCAGGGTTATATTACTCATATAATGCATATGTTGTATTGCAATGCTTAGTTTTTACATCATATACACAATATTGAATGCCATCTCCTTAGTTGACACATCATATATGCGATTTCCCTCTGCTCACTTCCTTAGTATATAAATCATATATTTGAATTATGTCATGCCATGATGTTTACATAGACAGCATGTATCTGAATTATGGCATGCCAACCCATTTTCTAAAGACATAATATAGTTATATCATCTCATCCTGTTTACATAGTCATCATATTTAAATTATGTCATTCTATCCGTGAATTATATCATGCCATCATGTTTCCATCGACGGCATGTTTGTGATTTATGGCATGCCAACCACTTTAATAGACACATCATATAGTTATATCATGTCATTCTGTTTACATAGTCATCATATTTTGAAGTATGTCATTCTATCATGTTTAGTTAGCCATCATACATGTGAAATTGTGTCATGCTATCCTGTTTAATTAGCCATCATATATGTGAAATTATGTCCTGCTATTCTATTTGCTTAGACAACATAAATGTGAATTATTTCATGCCCTGTTTTCTTCCCTACTATCCATTGCACCTGTCTATCTTACAATGTCTGTACATTCAATTACTTTTCTTGTTTATCAGCCATTTCAATTGGAGGGAGTGATGGCAGTATCTGTGGGAGTAAAAACACGGTCTTCAGAAAAGATCATGCTACCTGTCGATGCAGATAGAACCACGGTTGTACTTGCCCAAGAACCAGCCCCACCACACATAACCGACACTCATGCAGATTGTACCCCTAACCAGTTGGACAGAGAACCAGCTACACCCCTTCTAACCCCAACCCCAGCAGATAGACACCCAGTTCCCGTTGACACAGCACCGTCTCCACCACAGAGCACCCAAACACGAGCAGTTAGTAAGGCAACTACAGTGCCCAAATCACGAGGACCACCACTCCGAACCCGAAGTCAACGCTTAAAGCAGAAGAAGAATTGTTCTCAGGTTAGGTTCCGTAGCTATGGTTCATACTACTTTGCTCTTGCATCACTGTATTTACTGATACCAACTAATTTCAAATTTGAAGGATGCAACTGAAACTCCAATGGCGCAACAGGTATGTTTTAAACCTGTTTCTTCAACGTGTTTGGCTGTTTGCTATTGTAACTTGCTCTATGTTGATTTCAGTTTCAATTGAATAAACAGTTATGTTCTCATGCCATGCACATTACAAGTGTTGTTATTGTTGTGTAGTTTCCCACACTTATATTCTGTCTATGCTGCTTTGTCTTAAATAGATATGATTCGAACTGTATCTATCTTGATTTGGCAACATAAACTAGAATGATATAGACCATACAATGACCATACTACATAGATATATGTTTGTTTCATGCTGTTATCATGTCCACCTTACTACTGAAATGGTTTACCAAAATGAGTTTCATATACTACATTGTAAACACGAGATGTGTTTGTTTGTTTCTCTTTTAGAACGCGGATAAAATATTGGAGAAGAGTACCCTGTTATGCAATGGTAAAGGAAGTAATGCAGATAAGGTTCAAGATAGTGAGACATCCCTGTTGGTCTCCAAGAAAGCTGATAAAAACTATATTGAAGACACTGAGACAACCCCAAATTCCTGTCTTGATGTAGTGTTCGAGTTACTGGCTACCACTGCTGGCACCAGCTCTTCGAACTCATTGCCTGAATCAGTTCGGCTTCTTGAGTCTCAACTTCAAGTTGAAAGACATCGATCAGATGTTATGCGATAGGAAGCCGAAGGATTGAGGAAGTCCCTGCAGAATTCAGATGCATACTTTCGGGTGCAACAGCAAGCGCTGGAGGACTTAAGCGCCAAACAAGAGAACGTTAATAAGCTTGCTAAGCATCTTGCCAGCATTATGGGTACCCAGGATATTGTTTCTTGAGCTCTTCTAAAGTGGTTTCAGTTCTAGACTTGTTTTGCTGCGGCGTTTATATGCTGTTGTGTTCCCTATATTTGCACTGGTGGCGAACTTTGATGCCCGGTGGATGTAATATGTGTAATAGCCGTGATATCCTAGTGTAAGTTGCTTGCTTATTTATTTCCGTGTTGTCTTGTTTATTTGTTTGCTTGTAGTCAGTGCAGTTCTTTTTCTGCGGTTTGCTAGTGGCTGCAATAACCTATTTTTTAAAACTAGGCCACAATAACCATGGGCTAATATTTACTGTAGTGACACTGGGCCTCCTACGGGCCGTAGAAACAGTGGGCCTTCTACGGGCCGTATAAACAGTGGGCCTTCTACGGGCCGTAGAAACAGTGGGCCTTCTACGGGCCGTAGAAACAATGGGCCTTCTACGGGCCGTATCATCAATGGGCCTTCTACGGGCCGTATCATCAATGGGCCTTATACGGGCCGTATGATCGATTGGCCAAACATGGGCCAAACAGACCGCATTCTGGCCGTAAACGGGCTAGAGTTGGAATCGTCCGTTCATGGGCCGACCATAATGGGCCATCGTTAATAGGCCGTATTTGATGACGCTATGAAAACGGCCCAACGTATTAATGGACCACAAACGGGCCGACTGTAACCACGGGCTGAATTTGGCCCACAAGCAGAAAATGACAGTAACGGGCCGTAAGTAAACGAATGCTGGAAATGAGCCCAAGAATAAATGGGCTCTAAGAAGGCTGAAAGATAACATGGGCTGGAGACGGCCCAACGGAATAACGGGCCGTTAATGGGTATAAAGTGATACACTGTTCATTACGGGCCAGTTTCACCACGGGCCATTAATGGGTGTAAAGGGATACTGTTCATTACGGGCCAGTTTCACCACGGGCCGTTAATAGGCCAAGAGTTACATAGGGCCTCATATGGGCCGAAAGACGTCATGGGCCATACATGAGCTAGAAGTGAAAACAGGCTGGAATCATATTGGATGGCCCAGATGACGCTACTGGGCCTAATTCGGCTAGGGCGTAACGGGCCTTGGGTTAGCGGGCTGTAAATGGGCTATATGTGAACAGGCCGTTAATAGGCTTTACATGGGCCGGCCCGCCACCTTTTGACCAAGTCAAACGGACCGGCCTTTTCATAGGAATGGGCCTCTGTTGGGCCGTGCCACGTGTCAACGTATCATAGGCGCCTTCTGTCCAATGAGTGGATGACATCTATCCCGACGATGAGACGACACATGTTTCCTCCAGCCAATGATGATTTTACACGTGGAAAATCCCCATTGGTCGGGGCTGTTAATGGGTTATCGGATCCAAAACCCGACCCGATAGCTTAACGGCGTTCTGTTACGGTGGATGCCACGTGTCGGTCACCCTTGAAAAGCACTTCTGTGACGCACGATTTATCGTCATGGAAGTGGACACTTCCGTGATGATAATTTTGGTAATGTCATGGAACACTTCTACGACAGCACAGGTATGACTATCTTGATTCTGTCATAAATTTGTCATGGATGTACATGCATGACAAAAAAAAGCGACCTACTGTGACAAACACGTATCATCACGGAAGTGTATTTTTTTGTAGTGTCATACATGTCCACTCCCACGATGTCTCCGTTTCTTGAAAGAACTATGTGGCGCTTTGGCTCATCGTATGATGTATTCGCTTCCTTATCTTTTCTTTTTCTCGGTTTGGTAGACATGTCCTTCACATAGAGAACATGTGCCACATCATTGGCTAGGATGAATGGTTCATCTGTGTACCCAAGATTGTTCAAATCCACTGTTGTCATTCCTTACTATGGGTCTACCTGTACCCCGCCTCCTGACAGATTGACCCATTTGCACTAAAACAAGGGACCTTAAAATCATGTCCATAGTCAAGTTCCCATATGTCCACTATGTAACCATAATATGTGTCCTTTCCCCTCTTGGTTGCTGCATCAAAGCGGACACCACTGTTTTGGTTGGTGCTCTTTTGATCTTGGGCGGTCGTGTAAAATGTATTCGCATTTATCTCGTACCCTTCATAAGTCAATACATTTGAAGATGGTCCCCTGGCCAACGAGTACAACTCATCAGAAATAGTGTTGTCACCCATGAGACGTGTTTGCAACCAACTGCCGAAAGTCCTTATGTGTTCACATGTAATCCAGACATCACACTACTCCGGGTGTTTGGAGCGCAGAATATTCTTGTGTTCATCGACATACGGGGTCACCAAGGTAGAATTCTTTAGAACAGTGTAGTGTGCTTGAGACCAAGAATGCTCATCCCTATATATTATTGAGTCCCCTCTTAGCGTGCCTTTTCCAGTCAGTATCCCCTCATACCGCGATTGAGGGAGACCAATCTTCTTAAGGTCAGGAATGAAGTCAACACAAAACCCAATGACATCCTCTGTTTGATGGCCCGTGGAGATGCTTCCTTCTGGCCTATCGCGGTTATGAACATATTTCTTTAAGACTCCCATGAACCTCTCAAAGGGAAACATATTGTGTATAAATACAGGGCCCAGAATGACAATCTCGTCGACTGGATGAACTAGGACGTGCGTCATGATATTGAAGAAGGATGGTGGGAACACCAGCTCGAAACTGACAAGACATTGCGCCAGATCACTCCTTAACCTTGGTAGGATATCCGGATCGATCACCTTTTGAGAGATTGCATTGAGGAATGCACATAGCTTCACAATGGTTAATCAAACGTTTTCCGGTAGAAGCCCCCTCAATGCAACCGGAAATAGTTGCGTCATAATCACGTGGCAGTCATGAAACTTTAGGTTCTGGAACTTTTTCTCTGCCATATTTATTATTCCCTTTATATTCGACGAGAAGCCAGACGGGACCTTCATACTGAGTAGGCATTCAAAGAAGATTTCCTTATCTTCTTTGGCAAGAGCGTAGCTGGCAGGACCTTCATACTACTTTGGAGGCATGCCGTCTTTTTCGTGCACACGTTGCTGGTCCTTCCGTGCCTCCGGTGTATCTTTTGTCTTCCCATACACACCCAAGAAGCCTAGCAGGTGAGGGAGTCCTGGACTAAGGGGTCCCCGAGCGTCTGGCCTGTTGGACATGGGCCGGACTGATGGGCTATGAAGATACAAGATCGAAGACTCTCACCCGTGTCCGGATGGGACTCTCCTTGGCGTGGATGGCAAGCTTGGTGTTCGGATATGAAGATTCCTTTCTCTGTAACCGACTTTGTACAACCCTAGTCCCCTCCGGTGTCTATATAAACTGGAGGGTTTAGTCCATAGAGGCAATCATAATCATATAGGCTAGAATTTTATGGTTTTAGCCATTACAATCTCGTGGTAGATCAACTCGTGTAATATTCATATTCATCAAGATCAATCAAGCAGGAAGTAGGGTATTACCTCCATAGAGAGGGCCCGAACCTGGGTAAACATCGTGTCCCCTGTATCATGTTACCATCGACCTTAGATGCACAGTTCGGGACCCCCTACCCAAGATCCGCCGGTTTTGACACCGACATTGATGCTTTCATTGAGAGTTCCGTTATGTCATCATCAGAAGGCTCGATGGCTCCGTCAATCATCTACAACGACGTAGCCCTGAGGGAGGTCTTTCTCCCCGGCCAGATCTTCGTATTCGACGGCATCACGTTGTGGGCCAACTCGCTTGGCCATCTAGAGCAGATCGACAGCTACGCCCGTGGCCATCAGGTCAGGTTTGGAAGCTTGAACTACGTTGCCGATATCCGCGGTGACTTGATCTTCGACGGATTTGAGCCCACGGCAGCCGCTCCCTTCCACCGCGATGAACATGACCTAAATCTCTCATCAGACCATGCTCAGGAGATAGCGCATGTAAGTGCTCCGGCCCTAGATTCGGAGCAGATTGCGCCATTCAAAGACGGGAAGCTCAACCCCGCCATAGAAGCCGCAGAATCAGCGGCGTTGGAGCCGCACACAGACCCAACCTCGAGCAGGATCGGCGTCACTGGAACCCCGGATTCGTCTCCGACCACTGGTTCCGAACTACGCGCATCCGCGTCTGCTACCTCTTGAGCACTACGTTGGTTTTCCCCGTAGAGGAAGGGATGATGCAGCAAAGTAGCGTAAGTATTTCCCTTAGTTTTTGAGAACCAAGGTATCAATCCAGTAGGAGGCTACACGCGAGTCCCTCGTACCTGCACAAAACAAATAAATCCTCGCAACCAACGCAAATAGGGGTTGTCAATCCCTATAAGGCCACTTACGAGAGTGAGATCTGATAGATATGATAAGATAATATTTTTGGTATTTTTATGATAAAGATGCAAAGTAAAATAAAGGCAAAGTAAATAACAAAGGAAATAACTAAGTAGTAGGAAAGATCAATCTAGTAGGCCAAACCAAACTAATAATTCAAAGAGACTTGCAAACATAACCAATCATACATAAAAGAATTCAGAGAAGATTCAAATATTATTCATAGATAGACTTGATCATAAACCCACAATTCATCGATCTCAACAAACACACCGCAAAAAGAAGATTACATCGAATAGTTCTCCACAAGAGAGGGGGAGAACATTGTATTGAGATCCAAAAAGAGAGAATAAGCCATCTAGCTACTAACTATGGACCCGTAGGTCTGAGCTAAACTACTCATACTTCATCGGAGAGGCTATGGTGTTGATGTAGAAGCCCTCCGTGATCGATGCCCCCTCCGGCAGAGCTCTGGAACAGGCCCCAAGATGGGATCTCGTGGATACAGAAAGTTACGGTGGTGGAATTAGGGTTTTGGCTCCGTGTCTGATCGTTTGGGGGTACGTGGATATATATAGGAGGAAGGAGTACGTCGGTGGAGCAACAGGGGGCCCACGAGGGTGGAGGGCGTGCCAGGTGGGGGTGGGTGTGCCCCCCTACCTCGTGCCCTCCTGTTTCCTTTCTTGACGTAGGGTCCAAATCTCCCGGGTCTTGTTCGTTGAGAAAATCACGTTCCCGGAGGTTTCATTCCGTTTGGACTCCGTTTGATATTCCTTTTCTTCGAAACCCTAAAACAGGCAAAAAACAGCAATTCTGGGTTGGGCCTCCGATTAATAGGTTAGTCCCAAAAATAATATAAAAGTGGATAATAAAGCCCAATAATGTCCAAAACAGTAGATAATATAGCATGGAGCAATCAAAAATTATAGATACGTTGGAGACGTATCAAGCATCCCCAAGCTTAATTCCTGCTCGTCCTCGAGTAGGTAAATGATAAAAACAGATTTTTTGATGCGGAGTGCTACTTGGCATGATTTTAATGTAATTCTTCTTAATTGTGGTATGAATATTCATATCCGAAATATTCAAGAAAAAAGTTCATATTGACATAAAAATAATAATACTTCAAGCATACTAACAAAGCAATTATGTCTTCTCAAAATAACATGGCTAAAGAAAGTTATCCCAACAAAATCATATAGTCTGCCTATGCTCTATCTTCACCACACAAAATATTTAAATCATGCACAACCCAGATGACAAGCCAAGCAATTGTTTCATACTTTTGACATTCTCAAAACTTTTTCAATTTTCACGCAATACATGAGCGTGAGCCATGGATATAGCACTATAGGTGGAATAGAGTGATGGTTGTGGAGAAGACAAAAAGGGATAAGATAGTCTCACATCAACTAGGCGTATCAACGGGCTATGGAGATGCCCATCAATAGATATCAATGTGAGTGAGTAGGGATTGACATGCAACGGATGCACTAGAGCTATAAGTATATGAAAGGTCAAAAAGAAACTAAGTGGGTGTGCATCCAACTTGCTTGCTCATGAAGACCTAGGGCATTTTGAGGAAGCCCATCATTGAAATATACAAGCCAAGTTTTATAATGAAAGATTCCCACTAGTATATGAAAGTGATAACATGAGAGACTCTCTACTACGAAGATCATGGTGCTACTTTGAAGCACAAGTGTGGTAAAAGGATAGTAACATTGTCCCTTCTCTCTTTTTCTCTCATTTTTTACTTGGGCCTTTTCTCTCTCTTTTTTTATGGCCTCTTTTTTTCTTTCTTTTTTTATTTTTCTTCCGGAGTCTCATCCCGACTTGTGGGGGAATCATAGTCTCCATCATCCTTTCCTCACTGGGACAATGCTCTAATATGATGATCATCACACTTTTATTTTTCTTACAACTCACCAATTACAACTCGATACTTAGAACAAAATATGACTATATGAATGCCTCCAGTGGTGTACCGGGATATGCAATGACTCATGAGTGACATGTATGAAAGAATTATGAATGGTGGCTTTGCCACAAATACGATGTCGACTACATGATCATGCTAAGCAATATGACAATGATGGAGTGTGTCATAATAAATGGAATGGTGGAAAGTTGCATGGCAATATATCTCGGAATGGCTATGGAAATGCCATAATAGGTAGATATGGTGGCTATTTTGAGGAAGGCATATGGTGGGTGTATGATACCGGCGAAAGATGCGCGGTATTAGAGAGGCTACCAAAGGTGGAAGGGTGAGAGAAGTGCGTATAATCCATGGACTCAACATTAGTCATAAAGAACTCATATACTTATTGCAAAAATCTACAAGTTATCAAAGCAAAGTATTACGGGCATGCTCCTAGGGGGATAGATTGGTAGGAAAAGACCATCGCTCGTCCCCGGCCGCCACTCATAAGGAAGGCAATCAAAAAATAAATCATGCTCCGACTTCATCACATAACGGTTCACCATACGTGCATGCTACAGGAATCACAAGCTTCAACACAAGTATTTCTTAGATTCACAACTACTCAACTAGCATGACTTTAATATCACCATCTCCATATCTCAAAACAATTATCAAGTATCAAACTTATCATAGTATTCAACACACTCATAAGAGAATTTTTATTATTAATCTTGTGTACCAAGCATATTAGGATTTTAAGCAAATTACCATGCTATCTAAGACTCTCAAAATAATCTAAGTGAATCATGAGATATCAATAGTTTCTATAAAACAAATCCACCACCGTGCTCTAAAAGATATAAGTGAAGTACTAGAGCAAAATTATATAACTCAAAAGATATAAGCGAAGCACATAGAGTATTCTAGCAAATTCCAAATCATATACGGCTCTATCAAAAGGTGTGTACAGCAAGGATGATTGTGGTAAACTAACAAGCAAAGACTCAAATCACATAAGCCTTGCAAGCATTACAACTAATATGTTAGTTGTGAGATGATGTATTACGGAACGAGTAAAGAGACTTGCCGGTAACGAGATTGAACTAGGTATTGGATACCGACGATCGAATCTCGGGCAAGTAACATACCGATGACAAAGGGAACAACGTATGTTGTTATGCGGTCTGACCGATAAAGATCTTCGTAGAATATGTAGGAGCCAATATGGGCATCCAGGTCCTGCTATTGGTTATTGACCGGAGACGTGTCTCGGTCATGTCTACATTGTTCTAGAACCCGTAGGGTCCGCACGCTTAAGGTTACGATGACAGTTATATTATGAGTTTATGCATTTTGATGTACCGAAGGTTTTCGGAGTCCCGGATGTGATCATGGACATGACGAGGAGTCTCGAAATGGTCGAGACATAAAGATTGATATATTGGAAGCCTATGTTTGGATATCGGAAGTGTTCCGGGTGAAATCGGGATTTTACCGGAATACCGGGAGGGTTACCGGAACCCCCCGGGAGCTATATGGGCCATAGTGGGCCTTAGTGGAAAAGAGAAGGGGCTGCCCTAGATGGGCTGCGCGCCTCCCCGTTCCCCTAGTCCTATTAGGACTAGGAGAGGTGGCCGGCCCCCTCCTCCTCTTTTCCCCCTCCGAGGAATCCTAGTTGAACTAGGATTGGGGGGGGGGGGGAATCCTACTCCCAGAGGGAGTAGGACTCTCCTGCGCCCTCCTCCTTGGCCGGCCAGCCCTCCCCCTTGGCTCCTTTATATACGGAGGTAGGGGACACCTCTAGACACACAAGTTGATCCACGTGATCTATTCCTTAGCCGTGTGCGGTGCCCCCTGCCACCATATTCCTCGATAATACTGTAGCGGAGTTTAGGCGAAGCCCTGCTGCTGTAGTTCATCAAGATCGTCACCACGCCGTCGTGCTGACGGAACTCTTCCCCGACACTTTGCTGGATCGGAGTCCGGGGATCGTCATCGAGCTGAACGTGTGCTCGAACTCGGAGGTGCCGTAGTTTCGGTGCTTGATCGGTTGGATCGTGAAGACGTACGACTACTTCCTCTACGTCGTGTCAGCGCTTCCGCAGTCGGTCTGCGTTGGGTACATAGACAACACTCTCCCGTCTCATTGCTATGCATCACATGATCTTGCGTGTGCGTAGGAAATTTTTGAAATTACTACGTTCCCCAACAGGTATGGTGTTCCTCAACAATGGAAGCACTTCGCAGCGCTTCCAGTAGAGTATCCGGTGCCTCTGGTTGGACAGAGGTCACCGGTGGGATGGGCACACCTCCTTCTGACAAAGGAGGCCACTTGCCGAATTCCGGAGCCTTATGGGTCTCCGGGGCCGTATTTGGCTGGGGTCCAAATTGGACATGGCCCCCATCGCCAGTCTCCATGGGATTCGCTCCCCCATGTGTCCGGTGGCCGAGGTTTCGCCCTCTGGCACCGCCCTGACGGCCTCCTGCATCTCTCCCTGGCCTGGGATCCTTCGGGGCAACACCTCGGTGTCATCCATGGCCCTGGGAGAGGAGGCCGCCGGAAGGGACCCGCTGTCCATCACCTTCGGGTCCAGCGAGTTCCCCGAAGATGAGGATCGCTCGAGGTTGGAACGAGCCGGACTGCAAGTGCGTGATTCAACATGTTAAAATTATGAAGTAAAAAGGCTGATACATGAATGCGTCTGGGTCTTTGGATACTCACTATTCGGCCAGGGGCTTATCCCGGGGTCGCTGTTCTGGGATGCTATCGATGTCCCACACGGAGTTATCCGCGAGGGAGACCTTTCCCTTCTTGGACGCATCTACCTCCAGATTTGTGGAGGCCGCCCTCTTCTTCCCTCCCCCCTCGGGGGGGGGGTTGCTTTCTTCCTCCTCCTCCTCCTCCTCGTCATCTTTGGCGGCGGAGGAGTGAGTTTCGGCGTCTTCGGACGCCATGTCCAAAGTGCCCTTGTGACGAAGGCCACCTCTGGTCCCCTTGGCCTTCTTCTCCGGCACCTTGTAGGGCGCCGGAACCAGCATCTTCGTCAGAAGCGGGATGGATGGTTCTTCGGGCAGTGGAGCCGGACACTAAATCCGCTCCGCCTTCATTTTCCAACCCTAAAAAAACAAATAGGGAAGTTTAGACATCCTCCTTGAGTAAGCAAGTAAAGGATACACCTTGAAATACGGAAAACTTACTGAACTAGCGGGATGGGCCAGGTCGTGCCCACGGTCCTCGGTCGTCTTCGGCCATGTCTCGTTGGCCTTGAAGAGCACCTTCTAGATATCTTCTTGTGTAGTTCCGAAGAACCGTTGCAAGGTCTGGTACTCGGCTGGATCGAACTCCCATAGATGGCAAGCCCGGCTCTGGCATGGAAGGATCCGGCGAACTAGCATCACCTGGATCACATTAACAAGCTTGACATTCTTGTCCACCATGCTCCTGATGCGCATCTGAAGCGCTGTCAGCTCATCCGATGAAGACAAATCCAGGCCCTTCTGTTGCCAGGTGTAGAGGCCCGCTATACGGGCTCAATCACACTGGAAGTTTTCTTCGGATCCCTGGACAACTTTCGAAACGAAGAGTTGATCTTAGACATCGTCCCCTTCTGCAGTGGCTATAATGCACTACTCGGACGAACCGCATTCGCTCGCTTCAATGCGGTGCCACACTATGCTTACCTCAAGCTCAAGATGCCCAGACCACGCGATGTCATAACAGTTAATGGAAACACGGAGCGCTCCCTCCGCGCCGAGGAGCACACCGCTGTCCTAGCAGCAGAAGTACAGAGCGGCCTTTTCAAGTAGAACCTTAATTCGGCGGCCAAGCTCCCGCACACAGTCAAACGAGTCCAGACTACTCTGCAGCATGACAGTCCAGCTCATCAAGAGCTCGACTAGCAATTTGGCATCCATCCTAGTCCTGACCAAACGGCGGTGTTCGTACTGCGCGTACATAACTACGCACTCAAAATACCATGGGCATAGACGGAGGCATAACTAGATTGTGGTCCATAATACGGCTCGAACTCCCCTGGACACACATACTCTCACATCTTCTTTCATCCTTTTCAGGTTTATTTTCTACAGGCCTTTTCTGATGGCCTAATCATCGGTCCTTTTGAAGGATAGATACACCAAGACGGCAAGAAGCATTGACGTATAAGGGAACCTCTAGGTGGCCTTTTTAATGATTACTATACCTGTTTTCAGGACCCGCACGCAGCTCTCCCTTGGTCGTGGCATGTTAAATAGCCATGTTGCTTATCGCACTACCTGTACAAATATGCTTTGACGTAGTAATCAAATTATAATGGAATCAGTTCGCGGCCCAACTTTTACGGCCCTAGCTTACTACTTCATTTTTTCTTGATAATCTTATCAATTGCATCCGAACACTTTGGTACGCCTTAATTCGCCAGGGGCTTTACTACGCTCCATTCTATGGCAACAAAGTCCGAACAATTCAAAACCTGCCCGACTATTGGGCTGGGGGGTGGCCCCCTCCTATTCCTCGGCGGCATACAGCCGCCCCGTGAGACGATGTGAACGGCGAGGGAGATGATGGCGGGGAAGCATCGTCGGGCCAACTGCTTTTCTCCTCTTGCAGTTGGGTTCGGTCGACGAAGACTCCACCGGCTCGCTCTGGCAGGACACCCTCACAAACAGCACCCTGTAGATGCTCGATCCTTCAATCTCTGGTGGATGCTCCATCTGGGATCGATACTCCCACCACCGCTCCCTCATGATCAGATTTGGCGAATATGTTTGCTCCATGGCCTAGAGGAGCAGCTCTATGTACTCCAGCGCGACTCCCTCCGGGAGTATCGCCGCCTTTTCGCTCTGTTGCAGATATTTGGCCATGGATGTCGCCGTCGCTGCTAGTTGGTCCTTGTTGTCAAGCCAAGACTGTATCTCCAACATCCTAGCTAGCTTCACAGGGTCGCCGTCTGTGATCCTCATGTATCGGTTGTACTCCTCCATCGATCTACTTCTCCACAACACCTTCACTCGCCGGCGGTGGTTTTTGAATGGAAGAGGAGAGGAGCAGCGCTGGTTTTGGATTAGAACGTGAGAGGAGCGACGCTGGTTTTGGACTGGAACAGGAGAGGAGGGGTGGTGGTTTTGAAATGGAAGAGGAGAGGAGCGGCGCTGCATTTAGATTGGAACAGGAGAGCAACGGCGGTGGTTTAAGAGGAGAAGAGCGGAAGAGCGGTGCTGGTCTTGGAAGTATTTTTTTTGTTGTTTTGCATATTTTGGGTCAAAGTTTGACCACGTACTGTATTTGACAAGCAAAATGTGAATGCATGTCACCAAAAATTGTATCGTTTGGTTCGTATATGAATGTACTTTCAAATTGTATTATTTTTGCAACGTATAACATATATTTTATGTCCGAAAATCATGGTCAATTATGACCAAGAATAAAAGGGAGACTAGTTAATGTGGGGTCGCTTTCTTAATTGAAGGGTAAATTGATTTTGATTTTGATCCAGTCACAGCGCGCCGGCCCTCTCGTCCAATCCTAAATCGCTGCCGCACGCTCCTCTCCCTCTTCTCCATTGCAAAACCACCTCCTCTCCTCTCCATCGTCTCCATTCCAAAACCACTGTCTCGCATCTCCCTCTTCTCTATTGCAAGACCACCGTCTCTCCTCCGTTTTCTAGACGCTTTGCTCCATGGCGCAGGCGCAATCCATGGATACAAAATTAGTATACTGTATACTATTTAAAAGTCAAGGGCGGGGCTTTTCCTGCACGGTAGGCGGCGGGGCAGTTTCGCCTAGTCGGTTCGACAGAGACGCGAGAAGACGAGGGAGTAGGCTGCTGCAAACGTAGGGTTGTGTGATTTGACAGCGAGTTACTGCTGGACAGGTGGGGCCCCGTGATTTGACTTGCCATTATCATTTTAACTGCGGCGCTACGACCGGCGTGAGTCTCCCGATTCCTGACCACCTCCATACAGGTGCCTCTCCCAATGCTCCACCATGTAGTAGAGGCTGGCTCTTGCATGAGAGCCCACTTCTCCACTTTTTCCTTGCCTCTCTTTCCTCCACATATGCAAAAATGCCATGTAAAGCGCACTATTGTACTTACTTTTACTTGCTCCTACAGGTGCTTAAGCTTGCCACATAGGCATAAAGTCTGATGTGCCAAGTTAATCAAGAAGAGAGAGACTAGTTCGGTGACCCAAGGAAGAAACGGTGCTAAGCGCGTGTACCTAGGTGAAAAGACAATTTTGAGTCAATAGCTAATTAAATGAAGCAAACTTAGCAACACCATTTCATTGGAAGAGGTCACTCCTTGGCAAATGCAATAAATACTAGTACTCCCTGTGTCCCATAATATAAGAACGTTTTTGGCACTACACTAGTGTCAAAAACATTCTTATATTATGGGACGGAGGGAGTACGAAGAAAGAGATAGAGAGGAGTAAAAAAATACACTTATAGCCAACCTTGTTGTAGTATGAGTGACTAAGTGATGACTATGTATGACATGCCAACATCAGATAGCCTAACACACCGTGTTAAATCTCCAAGGGCGCGACCGCGCAAGCGACGCGGCGGTCGTGGTAGGCGCGACCATGATACGGGCTGCTGGCAGCCTTGGATCTGAGATCAAACGGTCGCATGCTAAGTTGCTAAAAATTTGCAGAATAACCCTCCAGGATAGGATATTCACCCATAGGTCTAGAATCACACCATGCAACCGTTCGATCTCAGATCCAAGGGCTCTCGGAAGCCCGTACCATGGGAGAATGGAAAGCCACTACCCTGTCGTTCGCACGCTGGCAGTTCGCTCCTACTCATCCCCGCACGTCCTTCAATACTACGGCGGTTCGCTCCTAGTCGTCCCGTCCATTCACATTACGGTAGTTCCACTAATCCTAACCCTCCTCCCAAATCCATGGCGTCCCAAATCTCCACGATTGGCGGTGAGTACAAGGTTAGAACCATCACCGGTGATGAGTTCGACGTCATCTACACCCGTTCTTCCGCGACGGTGAAAGGATGCCTTTCTCGCTTCAGAAGCATGTTCGAAAACTCAAATGATGAGTGGGTCGTTGGGCTAGATGTTGAGTACACCATAGTCCTGGGACCAGAGAAGGATCTAAAGGACGAAGAGAGGAAGAAGCCCGCCGTGATCCAGGTTTGCGTGCATGACTTATGCTTGGTCTACCACATATGCCATGCCAACGTTGAGTGCTAGGATTTTAAGGACTTCCTTGAGAGCAACCTAGTCAAATTTGTTACTGTAGACTTTAAGAATGACAGGGATGTCCTGCGTCGGATAGGTCTCATTGTAGACAACCCCTTCGACCTCCAGAAGAATCTGCTGGTGTCCTCTTGTCAGCCTTCATTGCTGACCCTAGCAGGAGCCATGGTTCATCCTTCGTACGGTAAACTGGAGAAACCTCCATACACGTTTCATCATCATGCATGGCAGCGGAATGTACTAGATATAGACCACATCCACTACGCTGCAATGGATGGCTACCTTTGCTTCAATATCTACAAGGGTTGGACGAAGAGCAACAGCCAAGTGTGCGGTTCAAGCAAAGAAGTATCGGTCAAGAGGAAGAGGGACAAGGAAGAAGTCGAGGATGTGGACGAGGACTCCGAGTAAGGTGGCAGCGTTGTTGCTCATGGTGGTTCTAATGCAGTGTCTACTGGAATAGTTGCAAAGTTTAATTTCAGGTGTGCTTAATTTAATTTGAGGGGTGTGTTGTGCTGAGCCCCCAGCAGAACTATGTTATGTTTCTTCTTGTTACTTTAACTCTTCAGTACGTACATACTAGTATTTCTTACATTTCATCTTTTAGTTGGTATAGTACTACCACTCGTTTCTTCACATTATACATGTACAATATATATGGCCAACATCATATAGCCAACAGTTTAGTTGTCAAAGAATTTCAGGGTGCTTAGTTTTGTCAAAGAATTCCAGGATGCTTAGAGGGTGCTTGGATCCAAGGGACTTATTTTAGTCTGACTAAAAATAGTCTCTTTAAGAGGCTAAAGTTCCAAGCACCCCTGACTAAAGAGGGGCTAAAACTAGTCTTGAGACTAAAAAAATTAGTCAGGGGTACCCCTACTAAAATGTGGATTAGTCCTCTCTCTACTCATTTAACTCCTCTCCTTTAACACAGGCGAGTTCTGGATTGGAGGGTTTGGAGGATAATAAATGCTCATTAACTTGATTTTAGCCTTTTTAGTATTTGGATCCAAGCATGGGTGAGGCTAGCATGTTTTAGTCCCACTACTTTTAGTCATGGGACTAAAACGTATCCAAGCACCCTCTTAGTTTTATTTGAGGGGTGGGTTGTGCTGGACACCATTATTGTGACTAGCCTTTTTAATAGTACTATATGCATAATTTGGCGATGAGCGTTCCTTATATGTACCACCTTTTTTTAATTTCAAGTTTTGCTCCATGGCGCAATCCATCGATACTACTGCTGTACAAAAGTATACATTTTTTAAAAGGCTAGAGGGCAGGGCAGTCTAGCTTGGTCGGTTTCACGAGAGGCGAGGGCCTTTGTGATTTGACGGCTCATTACTGCTGGAAGACGGGGCCTTGTGATTTGAGTGCTCGTATAAATACGCCGACAACCTAATCGAGGAGGAGCAAAGAACCGTGCGGTATACTCAAGTTTTCCACTAGAGTAGTATTGCGACGGAGGAGCACAAAACACGGCAGCCCAGTGCCATATGGCAATAAAAAATGATCTAATTTGCTAGTCATCTCATTGTTAGCATTGTTCTATTCATTCCCTCAAAAAAACATTGTTCTATTCATGCCTCGCAGAGAACGTGACACGTGCGGCGAAACACCCGAAGCAAAAGATGAAACACAGGAGCAAACGAAGAAGGAAGATTATCACGCCAAATGATCTAATTCACCGCGGAGTCGTAACTGCTTCTTCATCGCCTCCACGACCTCCATCTCCTTGCGCGTCTCCTCCACCATCTTCATCATTGTGTCCACGACGCGGCATTTCTCGACGCGAGCCTTCATCATCTGTTCCACGGCCATATTACGTACCTTGACAGCACCCGGGTGCTCGATGCGGAGCTTCGCCAACTCTTCCTTCTGTTCCATGGCAAGGGCCTGCAGCATCTTCATCGAGGAACTACTATTCTAATGCAGCTTCTTCCAGCCGGCGTTCTTCTCCTTCAATAGGTCGATCTCGTGGCAGAGCTTCGCATTGTCCTCCCGAAGTCGCAGGATTTCGCCGGTCGCCTTCTTCTCCGAGGCAATGCTCTTCTTCAGTAGCATCACCAAGCCGGCGGTCAACTCCCCCTGCTGATTGAGCCCAGCGGGCATGTCGTCGAGGCTCTCCTTCAGCAACTCCATCAAGCCTTGGATGAACTCCTTCTGCTTATTGAGCTAATCGGGCATGCCGTCGAGGGATAACGACTCCAGCTTCGCTGGCTCAGCATGTTCGCCTCCGCGGCTAGGGCGCTCCTGGGAGCCATCGCCTACCCGTGAGAGATCTTTCGAGGTCTCTGCGTGGCGGCGAGCCTCTCTTTTTTTCGCAGCCTTGGTTGCCGCTCCCTTGTTACGAGTAGTTCTCGACCTAGAGCTCTGCTCACCGGCCATGGCAACGACGGACGAAGAAGAAGCACTTATGAGGAGGAAAGGTAGAGTGATTTTCGGTTAGGTAGTTCCCCTTTTTATAACCTAAGTACTAGCACTAGTACTAATACCTGCATAGTGGGAACACGTTCAGGTTTGGTACGTACTACTAGTAGGTGTGAGCAGGCTTTCGAATGTGATGGGAACAAGGTAAAGATTAATTGATGGTTTTGGTTTCGAGGCCCGAAACGGCTCCCGATGAGTTTAGCGGAACATAAATTTCAAGTACTACACTGCTCAAATGCGTAAATATTATGTTACTGTCAAAAATTGGCACAAAATATGAAGGAGACCAATGGAAGTACTACTAGCAACCCACGATTTAACTACTCGCATGCGCGCAGTGGAGTAATAACGTCTTTCTTCCGCCCTCACATCCACTCAATTTGCATGCACTGTATTAATTGACCATCAATGAAGTGAACGAATTTACACGCGTCAAATTATCACATGGGCTGGATCTTGGTACAAAATTGCATCCGCCCGTGTACCCACGTGTGTGTGCGAGGAATGAGTGCGTGCATGGCGTGCGTGCACATCTTCGCTTCGTGCATGTACCGTCAGTATGGCTCAGGGAGGACGAGTACATTCTTCTGGAACCAGCAGCACGTCACTGTGATCAATCCACGCAAGGAGGTCGCGACAACGCCTACACATGTGCCACGTGGCTTCATGAACTGTAAGAGAGACACTGTGTAGCGTGCCATTGGTATTCTAATTTACGTGTTCTGCACATACTCGAAGTACTAGTAAGGTACACGTGCATTGCACGCATCAGATTTTGCAACCAAATTATGAATAAATACCACACTATAGCATGTAAGCTCTGAGTCATATATGCCTGATGTAGCCCTTCGTTTAATTCTTATAGTTAATCTCATTCAAAATCAATTAATTTTTATAAAAAAGCTAAGAACGCGGGAATAGGAAAAACATGGGATTATAGTGGAATGTCGTCTTGAATCCTACAGGATTGTACGAGTGTTTGATTGTGCATAGAAAAAACGCAGAATTCTTTCAAAGAGGTTTGAGTGGATGGGATGTTTCCTATGAAATCTAGTTCAAATGAATCATATGGAAAAATTCCTATGGTTTACAATCCTACGAATCAAACAACCAAGATAGGAAAAATTCCTAATGATTAGAATCCTCCAAAATTCCTTTGAGAATCCTTTGAATCAAAGAAGCCCTTAATCTATTTTATGATTCATGGAATTGTGTGTTGTAAAGCATAAAGTAAAAACAAATAATGGCAATTCAACTAGAAAAAAGTTTGGGCAGTTATGATACGGAAGATTCTAGAACAAAAGAGAACCACTGTTGTTTTGAGGTTTGTGCATTATGCTTAAGTTCAACCATGGAGTCTGCTAGATTATACATGTGGCAAAATCTGGTGGGGGCTAGAAGATGGTGCGATGAGCCGAGTGGAGGGAGACTATGAAGGAATGCACAAGTGCGAGATCGATATTTAGAGAGAGGGGGCGAACACGTGCGCTGATGCGCGCAGTGGCTGAGCCATGAAAAATAAATGAGCTAGGGGGCAAGCATTGCTAATCCTTTACGAGGAGGGTCAATTCATGAACTTAAACCATTTTTAGCAGCAATTGTCTAATGATCACATTCATATTAGCCTTGATATATAGTGATGTTAGGGGGAGGGGCAGGGCCCTTACTGCCCCTGTCTTCGCCATTGTGCACGCGTCTGAGAGATGAAGCGGAAGGCATGGATGATGAGAGGGGGATGTTGGATACATAATTAATGTGGGTGTATTAGCTATATATGTTAATCCTATATAGAGAGGTATAGATTGATCGATGTGGACGTGGGAAAGAGGGTGAGACCTCACTGGATATATTGATTGATCGGTTTGTGTGGAAAACTATGAAAGGCCTAGCTATATACACACATACATAGAGGAACATCGATCGTTGCGCATGCACGCGTGAGAGATAAAGAATGCCTGATATGATGGAGAGGGGGATGTGTGTTGGTGTGTGCCTTCATGGGAGACCGACCTGAAGAAAAAGATTGCATGCGTGCGATGGATAATAACGACTGGTAGTGTGTGTGCATGCATGCACGAGAGAAAGTTAGTGGTACAATTATAAAGGGAAGACTACTGTGTGGGTGTAAAAGAATAGCTGAATAGGTGAGGTCACAATCAATGTAAAGTTGAATTCAAATATTTGAATAAGAGATCCTGATGTTTGAAACCCATGCATGCATGAATATAACGGAGATCTGCGCGGTGTGGTTTGGAAACGAGCATGTTGTAATGTATACACATTGAACAAGATCAGACTGATTTGAATTTGAGATACCGATGGCACACATCATTTGGCCATGTCGCATCCGTGCATGGACACACTATTCTAATTGGAGATGATGGGCGGCTTTTGCATCACATATCTATATCTATACCCCTATATATATTATATTTTTTATTTTTTATATTGTGTGCGGGTAACTTTAACTTTGAAAGATGGTCGTTGGATGAGGTGAATCCGATGGTCCAAAGATGGAAAATTTGAGCACTATTGGCCGTTGGATATCATCTAGATTCCACCAGATTTTGCCACATGTATAATCTAGAAGACTCCATCGTTGAACTTAAGCATAATGCACAAACATCAAAACACAAGCACTTCTTATTTGTTCTAGAATCTTCCGTATCAGAATTGCCCAAATGTTTTTCTACATGATTTGCCATTATTTGTTTTTACTTTATGTCTTACAACGCACAATTCCATGAATCTTAAAATAGATTAGCTTTCTTATAAAAACTAGATGATTTTGAATGAAATGAACTATAAGAATTAAACGAACATCTACATCATGCATATATGACTCAAAGCTTGCATGCTATAATGTGGTATTTATTCATAATTTGGTTGCCAAATCTCATGCGTGCAATGCACGTGTACCTTACTCTAGTCTAAATGGTATTTGTGTGTGTTGTGCATGTTGAGGTGCAAATTGTCTTTTTTGGGGGGTACACGTTAAGCTTGTTCTTCCGAAATTTCAAGTCGCGCCTTGTTATGCCGAAAATTCAAGCTAGCGTCTTTGTCTATCGTACTGCGAAACTCTCGCCTCTTCAACCCGCGCCTTGTTAGCCCAAAATATTTAAGATATATCTTTGTCTCATTGTGCTCCGACAACTCCCTCCATCTCAACCCGCGCCTTGCTATTCCAAAATTACAACACGCGCGAAAACTCCCACCTCTTGTGAAATCCCGACACGCGAAATGCCCGTGGTACCCCTGAACCGAAAGAACTGCCTCAAATCGGTGGGGGTACTTTCGTAACTTACCCCACATTTCGGACAACCGCGTCTCTAAGCCATGGTTCCCCACTGCCATCCCATCCGCCCACCCATTCATACACCGAGGCCGCGAAAACCCGCAACGAAACCCCACACCCTGCTCCGTCCGCCACCCAGCCGAAGCCTCTTCCCCGACGACGTCATCCACAGTAACACCTTGACGTCCCTCATCCACCGTACTAGATGAGGATCCGTCATCGATCTCATCGTCCCGCCGGTTCAGCCACCCCGTCCTCCACCTCCAAGGAGCTGCCCCGACGTTCTCCTCGTCTTTCGCGCCACCTCCATTCCCGCACCACCGTCTTCACCTGCACCACCGGAAGAGCATCATCATCATTGTTTCCTCGGATGAAGTTGCGGCCTAATCGACGCCACCGAAGAGGTTGTACACTAATCGCCACATTTTCTTCTTCATTCGATCTCACGGTGCTGCCGGCACTCGGTCCCGAGCCGACATGGCGCGGCTCCATCCACGGCGGCGTCGCCGGCCACTTCCTCCACGGCGTCGCTCCCTCGGCGGCGACGTCCACATCAGTAGGACCTGCTGCTGCTTTAGATCTCGCTCGCGCTGCTGCTCTGCTCTTGCTCTCGGTCCCCTACCTAGTCTGCTCTTGCTATTGCTCTTGCTCGCGCTGCTGCTCTCGCTCTTGCTCTTGCTTGCGATGCTGCTCCGATTTAGCTACACTTCACTCCGATGCTGCTGGGGTGAAGGAAGAACCAGCCGCTGCGGGGAGGGAGGCTCGCCGGAGAGGTACCCCACTATCTATCTTAGGGTTTAGGATGGGGGCGGTGGTCGCCGGTGGTGGCGGGGCATTAGCGGGCGGTGGCGTGGGGATCGCTGGAGAAAAAGCATGGCACGGGGGGGGGGGGGGGGCTAGAGGGATGGTCGGGGCGGCGGCGGACCGGCGGTGGGGAGTGTTTTCGGGGCGAGCGGGGCGGCGCACCGCCGGCCGCGGGCGGCGAGGGGCTGTTGTTTGGCCGGCTCAATGGGTTGGAGGTTGAAGATGAACCGCAAGCCCTTGATTTCGTATCCAACGGCTGCAAAATCGACTAACTAGATATGAAAAAGTCAGTCGACCGACGTGTAGCCTCACCTTGCTAGTGCATTCAGTTTTGATAGCTAAATTCAGTTTCGACAGCAAAATTCAGTTTCAACAGTTAAGTTCAATTTCGACAGTTAAGTTTAGTTTCGAAAGTTAAATTCAGTTTCGATAGTTAAGTTCAGATATGAGCGGCTGATGTATTTTACATCTAGCACTTTGTGGTTATGTATTTTACGTCATGTATTGGAGATGCTATTATAATTCCACTCAGGTTAACGTTGTTCGTTGTCTCTCTTGTCCTGCTTCAGCCTCGGCGTCGTACAACTCACCGGAGCTGCTCCAACGAAGAAACCCTCCATCACAGCGGAGCAATACCTCGGGCTCCATCTCCAGACGCATAAGATCTTCTTCCCCTCCTCCGACAGCCAAGTCAGCTGGAGCATCCTCACCGGCCAACCCAATCACGCTGAGATCGACATGGCTTCGCCAAGGAGGTTGTACACTTGTTGCATCTCTTTTTTACTCTACATGTTATATATATTGTCCACTGAGCACTCGTAGTAACGGGAAATACGATTATTTTATCCTACTATATGACAAGCAGTGAGGTACCAGGCAACTTAGCTATCCGTGATGGACTCTCTTGAACGCCATCATTATTTATCTCTGCGCGTTTGAGCTATGCATTTGTCGGTGGGCTTGGGAGTTGAGCTAGTATGGCAGTGGCCTGGGTCCAAAGTAATAGAAGTAGCACAAAAACATTTTTTTAGTGTAGGATTTTCCTTGCTCAAGCCTGCCTACAATAATCGCCAGTGCTTGAAAGGAAAAGTGAATGAAAAACATCGGAATTGGAAAGTTTCCTATGGTACTACTTTTCATGAATTTGGTGCAAAGGAAAACTGTAGGATTTGTTCCATTAGTGTCTCCTTGAAAGAAAAACCGTAGTAATTCTAATTTCCACTTCTCCTCCTTTTCATATTCCTATTCATCAAGCACAAGACTAAGAGATAGTAGCATAATAGCATTATAACCGTACATTTTCTTGTGGTTTGACTTAATCTCACCATGCTTTTTTGTATCCTGTGATCTTCCAATTGTTGTGAATCAAACACCCAGATTGGCAAAATCCTGTGTTTTTAAATTCTCTATTTTGCACATGCATTCCTATCCTATTCCTGTCTATTTCCTATCCCTGCATTGTTAAAATCCTCAAATTCAAACAAGCCCTTACTCAATTAATTTTGTTACAGATATGTGTCAAAGAAAACCTTGTGTGGTTTGTCCTGCTCCTGCGGCAATGTGTTCCACCCCAGCTCAGCTGCTCCAACGACGGAAGGGTTCACCACAGTAGGGATCCGCTCTCCAGACTGTCTTTCGCCGCCTCAGATCTTCTTCCCCGCCGCTGGCAGCCACGGCAACTGCATTACCATCATCAACTGAGCAGATGACCTTGAGGACTACACGGGTCCGCAAGAGAGGTCGCACTCTTCCGTGTCTGCTTACGTTATGTGTCGCTTAATATGATGACATGCTACATTATCGTCCTGTTCACCTATTAGACTCTGAGTCAGGTCCAAAATAATGCTGAAACTTGAGTTTTTAAATGGTTGTGGGGTACATATTGGGGCAGCAATTAGTACTATCTGTCTACTATCTGGTTAATCTCCGGTGTCTACTATGAGTTTCATGTTGGGTGCAAACAAACATTAAAGGAGCCATTATCTGTATTTTTTAACTAAAGCTATTATCTGCCTGCTATCATTGGTTTTGGGTCTATCCATAGTTTGCTACCATCACTCTGGATTTGTGCATGCACTCCTTACATAATCTCACTATGTTTTATTCCTATGCATGCCAGTTATTGTACACAATGGAACTGATCATCTAGAGCAAAAGAGACGAGCCTTGCGTGGCAATAAAATTTCATGCAGACATCGTTCCATGGTGGGCGCAAAGGCAGCCCCCCTCCACCCATTTCAGATCGTAATCAATAGGAAGATAACTGTTATGAGGGGGATTCAGAAGGAGAATACCACTCCTATTTACCCCATGAGGTCTTCGCTCTAACTTGGCATGCTGATGTTGGTAATATCATGCATATGGTGCCTTGCATTGCTTACTGTATACATTAAAGATGTCATCTGCTTAGTTTAGACATGCTTTGTGTCAATGCCATCTGTTTAGTTTCTTTATCGTATATGTGAATCATGCAATGCCATCTTTTCTAGCCAGGCATCATATATGTGAATTTTGCAATGCCACCCTGGTTAGCCAGTCATCTTATATGTGAATTATATCATGCCATCATTTTTTTATTACGTGTTAAATTTGTCAACAATTTTAGTACATTCAATTACTCTTCCTGTGCATCAGCCATTTGGCACGGTCATGGAAAAATATGGAGTGGAAACAAGATCTTCAGAGCAGACAATGCTATCTGACGAAGTGCATGTCTTGCTGGTTATCGATAGCTCCTCAGAGGAGGATTCAGAGACAGATGACCAGTCATATTCCCCCCCCCCCCCCGAGGTGCATGCCCTAACTTGGCAGGGTTATGTTGCTCATATCATGCGTATGGTATCTTGCATTGCTATGTCATTTGCTTAGTTTAGACATGCTTTGTGTGAATGCCACCTGTTTAGTGTCTAATTACCATATATGTGAATTATGCAATGCCATCTTGTTGCAGGACATTATATATGTGAATTATGCAATTTTATCTTGTTGCAAGGCTATGTATGTGAATTATACAATGCCATGCTGTTTAGGCAAGCGTCATATATGTGAATTATATCATGCCGTCTTTTTTTTGTATTTCTCATTGCTTTTGTCAACAATGTTTGTATATTCAACTGCTCTTCCTGTGCATCAGCCATTTGAATTGGTGATGGAGAAATCTGGAGTGAAAAAAAGGTCTTCAGAGCAGACAATGCTACCTGCTGAAGCAGATATCTTGCTGGTTACAGATAGCTCTTCAGAGGAGGATTCAGAGGCAGATGACCAGTCCTATTATCCCCCTGAGGTGTATGCTCAAACTTGGCAGGGTTATATTACTCATATAATGCATATGTTGTATTGCAATGCTTAGTTTTTACATCATATACACAATATTGAATGCCATCTCCTTAGTTGACACATCATATATGCGATTTCCCTCTGCTCACTTCCTTAGTATATAAATCATATATTTGAATTATGTCATGCCATGATGTTTACATAGACAGCATGTATCTGAATTATGGCATGCCAACCCATTTTCTAAAGACATAATATAGTTATATCATCTCATCATGTTTACATAGTCATCATATTTAAATTATGTCATTCTATCCGTGAATTATATCATGCCATCATGTTTCCATCGACGGCATGTTTGTGATTTATGGCATGCCAACCACTTTAATAGACACATCATATAGTTATATCATGTCATTCTGTTTACATAGTCATCATATTTTGAAGTATGTCATTCTATCATGTTTAGTTAGCCATCATACATGTGAAATTGTGTCATGCTATCCTGTTTAATTAGCCATCATATATGTGAAATTATGTCCTGCTATTCTATTTTCTTAGACAACATAAATGTGAATTATTTCATGCCCTGTTTTCTTCCCTACTATCCATTGCACCTGTCTATCTTACAATGTCTGTACATTCAATTACTTTTCTTGTTTATCAGCCATTTCAATTGGAGGGAGTGATGGCAGTATCTGTGGGAGTAAAAACACGGTCTTCAGAAAAGATCATGCTACCTGTCGATGCAGATAGAACCACGGTTGTACTTGCCCAAGAACCAGCCCCACCACACATAACCGACACTCATGCAGATTGTACCCCTAACCAGTTGGACAGAGAACCAGCTACACCCCTTCTAACCCCAACCCCAGCAGATAGACACCCAGTTCCCGTTGACACAGCACCGTCTCCACCACATAGCACCCAAACACGAGCAGTTAGTAAGGCAACTACAGTGCCCAAATCACGAGGACCACCACTCCGAACCCGAAGTCAACGCTTAAAGCAGAAGAAGAATTGTTCTCAAGTTAGGTTCCGTAGCTATGGTTCATACTACTTTGCTCTTGCATCACTGTATTTACTGATACCAACTAATTTCAAATTTGAAGGATGCAACTGAAACTCCAATGGCGCAACAGGTATGTTTTAAACCTGTTTCTTCAACGTGGTTAGCTGTTTGCTATTGTAACTTGCTCTATGTTGATTTCAGTTTCAATTGAATAAACAGTTATGTTCTCATGCCATGCACATTACAAGTGTTGTTATTGTTGTGTAGTTTCCCACACTTATATTCTGTCTATGCTGCTTTGTCTTAAATAGATATGATTCGAACTGTATCTATCTTGATTTGGCAACATAAACTAGAATGATATAGACCATACAATGACCATACTACATAGATATATGTTTGTTTCATGCTGTTATCATGTCCACCTTACTACTGAAATGGTTTACCAAAATGAGTTTCATATACTACATTGTAAACACGAGATGTGTTTGTTTGTTTCTCTTTTAGAACGCGGATAAAATATTGGAGAAGAGTACCCTGTTATGCAATGGTAAAGGAAGTAATGCAGATAAGGTTCAAGATAGTGAGACATCCCTGTTGGTCTCCAAGAAAGCTGATAAAAACTATATTGAAGACACTGAGACAACCCCAAATTCCTGTCTTGATGTAGTGTTCGAGTTACTGGCTACCACTGCTGGCACCAGCTCTTCGAACTCATTGCCTGAATCAGTTCGGCTTCTTGAGTCTCAACTTCAAGTTGAAAGACATCGATCAGATGTTATGCGATAGGAAGCCGAAGGATTGAGGAAGTCCCTGCAGAATTCAGATGCATACTTTCGGGTGCAACAGCAAGCGCTGGAGGACTTAAGCGCCAAACAAGAGAACGTTAATAAGCTTGCTAAGCATCTTGCCAGCATTATGGGTACCCAGGATATTGTTTCTTGAGCTCTTCTAAAGTGGTTTCAGTTCTAGACTTGTTTTGCTGCGGCGTTTATATGCTGTTGTGTTCCCTATATTTGCACTGGTGGCGAACTTTGATGCCCGGTGGATGTAATATGTGTAATAGCCGTGATATCCTAGTGTAAGTTGCTTGCTTATTTATTTCCGTGTTGTCTTGTTTATTTGTTTGCTTGTAGTCAGTGCAGTTCTTTTTCTGCGGTTTGCTAGTGGCTGCAATAACCTATTTTTTAAAACTAGGCCACAATAACCATGGGCTAATATTTACTGTAGTGACACTGGGCCTCCTACGGGCCGTAGAAACAGTGGGCCTTCTACGGGCCGTATAAACAGTGGGCCTTCTACGGGCCGTAGAAACAGTGGGCCTTCTACGGGCCGTAGAAACAATGGGCCTTCTACGGGCCGTATCATCAATGGGCCTTCTACGGGCCGTATCATCAATGGGCCTTATACGGGCCGTATGATCGATTGGCCAAACATGGGCCAAACAGACCGCATTCTGGCCGTAAACGGGCTAGAGTTGGAATCGTCCGTTCATGGGCCGACCATAATGGGCCATCGTTAATAGGCCGTATTTGATGACGCTATGAAAACGGCCCAACGTATTAATGGACCACAAACGGGCCGACTGTAACCACGGGCTGAATTTGGCCCACAAGCAGAAAATGACAGTAACGGGCCGTAAGTAAACGAATGCTGGAAATGAGCCCAAGAATAAATGGGCTCTAAGAAGGCTGAAAGATAACATGGGCTGGAGACGGCCCAACGGAATAACGGGCCGTTAATGGGTATAAAGTGATACACTGTTCATTACGGGCCAGTTTCACCACGGGCCATTAATGGGTGTAAAGGGATACTGTTCATTACGGGCCAGTTTCACCACGGGCCGTTAATAGGCCAAGAGTTACATAGGGCCTCATATGGGCCGAAAGACGTCATGGGCCATACATGAGCTAGAAGTGAAAACAGGCTGGAATCATATTGGATGGCCCAGATGACGCTACTGGGCCTAATTCGGCTAGGGCGTAACGGGCCTTGGGTTAGCGGGCTGTAAATGGGCTATATGTGAATAGGCCGTTAATAGGCTTTACATGGGCCGGCCCGCCACCTTTTGACCAAGTCAAACGAGCTGACCTTTTCACAGGAATGGGCCTCTGTTGGGCCGTGCCACGTGTCAACGTATCATAGGCGCCTTCTGTCCAATGAGTGGATGACATCTGTCCCAACGATGAGACGACACATGTTTCCTCCAGCCAATGATGATTTTACACGTGGAAAATCCCCATTGGTCGGGGCTGTTAATGGGTTATCGGATCCAAAACCCGACCCGATAGCTTAACGGCGTTCCGTTACGGTGGATGCCACGTGTCGGTCACCCTTGACGAAAGCACTTCTGTGACGCACGATTTATCGTCATGGAAGTGGACACTTCCGTGATGATAATTTTGGTAATGTCATGGAACACTTCTACGACAGCACAGGTATGACTATCTTGATTCTGTCATAAATTTGTCATGGATGTACATGCATGACAAAAAAAAAGCGACCTACTGTGACAAACACGTATCATCACGGAAGTGTATTTTTTTGTAGTGTCATACATGTCCACTCCCACGATGTCTCCGTTTCTTGAAAGAACTATGTGGCGCTTTGGCTCATCGTATGATGTATTCGCTTCCTTATCTTTTCTTTTTCTCGGTTTGGTAGACATGTCCTTCACATAGAGAACATGTGCCACATCATTGGCTAGGACGAATGGTTCATCTGTGTACCCAAGATTGTTCAAATCCACTGTTGTCATTCCTTACTATGGGTCTACCTGTACCCCGCCTCCTGACAGATTGACCCATTTGCACTAAAACAAGGGACCTTAAAATCATGTCCATAGTCAAGTTCCCATATGTCCACTATGTAACCATAATATGTGTCCTTTCCCCTCTTGGTTGCTGCATCAAAGCGGACACCACTGTTTTGGTTGGTGCTCTTTTGATCTTGGGCGGTCGTGTAAAATGTATTCCCATTTATCTCGTACCCTTCATAAGTCAATACATTTGAAGATGGTCCCCTGGCCAACGAGTACAACTCATCAGAAATAGTGTTGTCACCCATGAGACGTGTTTGCAACCAACTGCCGAAAGTCCTTATGTGTTCACATGTAATCCAGACATCACACTACTCCGGGTGTTTGGAGCGCAGAATATTCTTGTGTTCATCGACATACGGGGTCACCAAGGTAGAATTCTTTAGAACAGTGTAGTGTGCTTGAGACCAAGAATGCTCGTCCCTATATATTATTGAGTCCCCTCTTAGCGTGCCTTTTCCAGTCAGTATCCCCTCATACCGCGATTGAGGGAGACCAATCTTCTTAAGGTCAGGAATGAAGTCAACACAAAACCCAATGACATCCTCTGTTTGATGGCCCGTGGAGATGCTTCCTTCTGGCCTATCGCGGTTATGAACATATTTCTTTAAGACTCCCATGAACCTCTCAAAGGGAAACATATTGTGTATAAATACAGGGCCCAGAATGACAATCTCGTCGACTGGATGAACTAGGACGTGCGTCATGATATTGAAGAAGGATGGTGGGAACACCAGCTCGAAACTGACAAGACATTGCGCCAGATCACTCCTTAACCTTGGTAGGATATCCGGATCGATCACCTTTTGAGAGATTGCATTGAGGAATGCACATAGCTTCACAATGGTTAATCAAACGTTTTCCGGTAGAAGCCCCCTCAATGCAACCGGAAATAGTTGCGTCATAATCACGTGGCAGTCATGAAACTTTAGGTTCTGGAACTTTTTCTCTGCCATATTTATTATTCCCTTTATATTCGACGAGAAGCCAGACGGGACCTTCATACTGAGTAGGCATTCAAAGAAGATTTCCTTATCTTCTTTGGCAAGAGCGTAGCTGGCAGGACCTTCATACTACTTTGGAGGCATTCAAAGAAGATTCCTTTCTCTGTAACCGACTTTGTACAACCCTAGTCCCCTCCGGTGTCTATATAAACTGGAGGGTTTAGTCCATAGAGGCAATCATAATCATATAGGCTAGAATTTTATGGTTTTAGCCATTACGATCTCGTGGTAGATCAACTCGTGTAATATTCATATTCATCAAGATCAATCAAGCAGGAAGTAGGGTATTACCTCCATAGAGAGGGCCCGAACCTGGGTAAACATCGTGTCCCCTGTATCATGTTACCATCGACCTTAGACGCACAGTTCGGGACCCCCTACCCAAGATCCGCCGGTTTTGACACCGACATTGATGCTTTCATTGAGAGTTCCGTTATGTCATCATCAGAAGGCTCGATGGCTCCGTCAATCATCTACAACGACGTAGCCCTGAGGGAGGTCTTTCTCCCCGGCCAGATCTTCGTATTCGACGGCATCACGTTGTGGGCCAACTCGCTTGGCCATCTAGAGCAGATCGACAGCTACGCCCGTGGCCATCAGGTCAGGTTTGGAAGCTTGAACTACGTTGCCGATATCCGCGGTGACTTGATCTTCGACGGATTTGAGCCCACGGCAGCCGCTCCCTTCCACCGCGATGAACATGACCTAAATCTCTCATCAGACCATGCTCAGGAGATAGCGCATGTAAGTGCTCCGGCCCTAGATTCGGAGCAGATTGCGCCATTCAAAGACGGGAAGCTCAACCCCGCCATAGAAGCCGCAGAATCAGCGGCGTTGGAGCCGCACACAGACCCAACCTCGAGCAGGATCGGCGTCACTGGAACCCCGGATTCGTCTCCGACCACTGGTTCCGAACTACGCGCATCCGCGTCTGCTACCTCTTGAGCACTACGTTGGTTTTCCCCGAAGAGGAAGGGATGATGCAGCAAAGTAGCGTAAGTATTTCCCTTAGTTTTTGAGAACCAAGGTATCAATCCAGTAGGAGGCTACACGCGAGTCCCTCGTACCTGCACAAAACAAATAAATCCTCGCAACCAACGCAAATAGGGGTTGTCAATCCCTATAAGGCCACTTACGAGAGTGAGATCTGATAGATATGATAAGATAATATTTTTGGTATTTTTATGATAAAGATGCAAAGTAAAATAAAGGCAAAGTAAATAACAAAGGAAATAACTAAGTAGTAGGAAAGATCAATCTAGTAGGCCAAACCAAACTAATAATTCAAAGAGACTTGCAAACATAACCAATCATAGATAAAAGAATTCAGAGAAGATTCAAATATTATTCATAGATAGACTTGATCATAAACCCACAATTCATCGTTCTCAACAAACACATCGCAAAAATAAGATTACATCGAATAGTTCTCCACAAGAGAGGGGGAGAACATTGTATTGAGATCCAAAAGGAGAGAATAAGCCATCTAGCTACTAACTATGGACCCGTAGGTCTGAGATAAACTACTCATACTTCATCGGAGAGGCTATGGTGTTGATGTAGAAGCCCTCCGTGATCGATGCCCCCTCCGGCAGAGCTCTGGAACAGGCCCCAAGATGGGATCTCGTGGATACAGAAAGTTACAGTGGTGGAATTAG